>NC_092713.1:58043442-60443442 GCF_047496885.1 Scyliorhinus torazame
CCTCCTCCGCCTGCGGCACATCGCCCCCTCTGCTGGGCTATGTTGTGCAGGACGCAGCACACCACAATGATGCGGCCGACCCTATCTGACCGATACTGGAGGGCGCCCCCAGAGAGGTCCAGGCACCTGAAATGCATCTTCAGCACGCCAAAGCACCTCTCGATCACTCCCCTTGTCGCTACATGGGCATCATTGTAGAGGTTCTCCGCCTCATTGCGTGGCCTCCGTATAGGCGTCATCAGCCACGATCGCAATGGGTAGCCCCTGTCGCCCAGCAACCAGCCCCTCAGCCGGGGATGGCGTCCCTCGTACATGCCGGGGATGGATGACCGCGACAACACGAATGAGTCGTGTACACTGCCTGGGTGACGGGCGCAGACGTGCAGGATCATCATGCGGTGGTCGCAGACCACCTGTACGTTCATCGAATAGGTCCCCTTCCTATTAGTGAACACGGCCCTGTTATCTGCAGGTGGCCGCACGGCGACGTGCATCCCATCGATCGCGCCCTGGACCATGGGGAACCCGGCCACGGCAGAGAAGCCCACGGCCCGGGCATCTTGGCTGGCCCGGTCCACAGGGAAGCGGATGTAGCGGTGCGCCATGGCATAAAGGGCATCTGTCACTGCCCGGATGCACCGGTGCACCGATGTCTGCGATATGCCGGACAGGTCCCCACTCGGTGCCTGGAATGACCCCGTTGCATAAAAGTTCAGGGCCACCGTAACCTTGACGGACACGGGGAGAGGGTGTCCCCTGCCAGTGCCACGCGGTGACAGGTGTGCCAGCAGGTGGCAGATGTGTGCCACGGTTTCCCGGCTCATCCGGAGTCTCCTCCTGCATTCCCGGTCCGTGAGGTCCTGGTATGACTGCCGGGGCCGGTACACACGGGGCGCCCTCGGGTGCCTCCGTTGTCGTGGGGCTGCGACGTCCTCCTCCCCCTCCTCGTCCTGTCGGTCAGGTGTCCCTCCAGCCTGGGCGCCTGCCGCCTGCCCCTCTGCGGCAGCCTGCGCCGCCTCTCTGGCACGCTCCTCCTCATCCTCCTCCTCCTCCTCCTCATCCAGGGCAACATAGACATGAGCGGCTGCCACCACGGCGGCCAACATCGCTGGATGATCTGAAAACATGACGGCCTGGTGGGGGGGGAGGGGAACGACGACATGTCATCATTGCCCATATCCCCTCCTCCCCCCAGCCAGGTGGCATGGACCGCATGGGTCCAACTGTTGGAGGCTGGCACCTGGCCAGGTGGACCAACTCATTTGCCCTCCCATCACCCTCCTCGGCACGGACCCCCCAACCCCCAACCTCCACCCCGGCACGGACCCCCTCCAACCCCCAACCTCCACCCCGGCACGGACCCCCCCCCCAACCCCCAACCTCCACCCCAGCACGGACCCCCTCCCCAACCTCCACCCCAGCACGGACCCCCCCCAACCCCCAACCTCCACCCCGGCACGGACCCCCTACAACCCCCAACCTCCACCCCGGCACGGACCCCCCCCAACCCCCAACCTCCACCCCAGCACGGACCCCCTCCCCAACCTCCACCACAGCACGGACCCCCCCCAACCCCCAACCTCCACCCCAGCACGGACCCCCTCCCTAACCTCTACCCCAGCACGGACCCCCTCCAACCCCCAACCTCCACCCCGGCACGGACCCCCCAACCCCCAACCTCCATCCCAGCACGGACCCCCTCCCCAACCTCCACCCCAGCACGGACCCCCCCCCAACCCCCAACCTCCACCCCGGCACGGACCCCCCCCCCCAACCCCCAACCTCCACCCCGGCACGGACCCCCTTCAACCCCCAACCTCCACCCCGGCACGGACCCCCCCCCAACCCCCAACCTCCACCCCAGCACGGACCCCCTCCCCAACCTCCACCCCAGCACGGACCCCCCCCAACCCCCAACCTCCACCCCGGCACGGACCCCCTACAACCCCCAACCTCCACCCCGGCACGGACCCCCCCCAACCCCCAACCTCCACCCCAGCACGGACCCCCTCCCCAACCTCCACCACAGCACGGACCCCCCCCAACCCCCAACCTCCACCCCAGCACGGACCCCCTCCCTAACCTCGACCCCAGCACGGACCCCCTCCAACCCCCAACCTCCACCCTGGCACGGACCCCCCAACCCCCAACCTCCACCCCAGCAAGGACCCCCTCCCCAACCTCCACCCCAGCACGGACCCCCCCCAACCCCCAACCTCCACCCCGGCACGGACCCCCTCCAACCCCCAACCTCCACCCCGGCACGGACCCCCCCCAACCCCCAACCTCCACCCCAGCACGGACCCCCTCCCCAACCTCCACCCCAGCACGGACCCCCCCCAACCCCCAACCTCCACCCCAGCACGGACCCCCTCCCTAACCTCCACCCCGGCACGGACCCCCTCCAACCCCCAACCTCCACCCCGGCACGGACCCCCCCCAACCCCCAACCTCCTCCCCAGCACGGACCCCCTCCCCAACCTCCACCCCAGCACGGACCCCCCCCAACCCCCAACCTCCACCCCAGCACGGACCCCCTCCCTAACCTCCACCCCAGCACGGACCCCCTCCAACCCCCAACCTCCACCCCGGCACGGACCCCCCCCAACCCCCAACCTCCACCCCAGCACGGACCCCCTCCCCAACCTCCACCCCAGCACGGACCCCCCCCCCAACCTCCAACCTCCACCCCGGCACGGACCCCCTCCAACCCCCAACCTCCACCCCGGCACTGACCCCCTCCCCAACCTCCACCCCAGCACGGACCCCCCCCAACCCCCAACCTCTACCCCGGCACGGACCCCCTCCAACCCCCAACCTCCACCCCGGCACGGACCCCCCCCAACCTCCACCCCAGCACGGACCCCCCCCCAACCCCCAACCTCCACCCCAGCACGGACCTCCACCCCAGCACGGACCCCCCCCAACCTCCACCCGTGCTGGGGTGGTGGGGGGGAGGGGAACGACGACATGTCATCATTGCCCATATCCCCTCCTCCCCCCAGCCAGGTGGCATGGACCGCATGGGTCCAACTGTTGGAGGCTGGCACCTGGCCAGGTGGACCAACTCATTTGCCCTCCCATCACCCACCCCAGCACGGACCCCCTCCCCAACCCCCAACCTCCACCCCAGCACGGACCTCCACCCCAGCACGGACCCCCCCCCAACCTCCACCCCGGCACGGACCCCCCCCCCCAACCTCCACCCCAGCACGGACCCCCCCCAACCCCCAACCTCCACCCCAGCACGGACCCCCCCTCCCAACCTCCACCCCAGCACGGACCCCCCCCAACCTCCACCCCAGCACGGACCCCCCCCCCAACCTCCACCCCGGCACGGACCCCCCCCCCCAACCTCCACCCCAGCACGGACCCCCCCAACCCCCAACCTCCACCCCAGCACGGACCCCCCCTCCCAACCTCCACCCCAGCACGGACCCCCCCCCAACCTCCACCCCAGCACGGACCCCCCCCAACCTCCACCCCGGCACGGACCCCCCCCAACCTCCACCCCGGCACGGACCCCCTCCCCAACCTCCACCCCAGCACGGACCCCCCCCAACCCCCAACCTCCACCCCAGCACGGACCCCCCCCAACCCCCAACCTCCACCCCGGCACGGACCCCTCCCGGCACTCCCCCGGCGCCCAGCCTACTCTAACCACCCCCCCCCCGCCGCACACACACAGAAGCCGAGACACACCTCTCCTCACGCAATCAGTCTGCGGCCACGCCATTTCCTGCCCAGAGCCAACCCCCCAGGCCGTCACTCACCTCCTCGCTGGTCGGCGTGAGCCTGGAGCACCGGGTCACGCCGATGAAAAGGTCATCACGTCGACGGGACTTCGGCCCATCCGGAAGGGAGAATATCGGCAGGCCGAAAATCGGCTGCCTTGCGCAGACCCGTGACGTTCTCCGCGGCAGCGGCGCCATTAACGCCCCGCCGACTTTTCTCCCTTCGGAGACTTCGGCGGGGGCGGGGGCGGGATTCACGGCGGCCAACGGCCATTCTCCGACCCTCTGGGGGGTCGGAAAATGACGCCCTTGATGTCTGATATTGCAAGGTGGTTAGTTTGAGGAAAATTCCAATGTGAATTACAATTCAGACATGCCATAAAGTCCTTCTATGGAATTTCACACCACCCGATGTCAAGAACTACTTCAAATGATCTATTGTAACTGCACTGTATCTCAAATTCACATTTGTATAAGGCTACTTATCAAGCAGAGACAAAAAGTCTACCAGGACAGCGGCTACATGTAAAGGTATTCTTCCTTTGTCATCAAGGTGGCTAGCCAAGAGTTAATGGCTGGAACATTACATAATCTAATCACTTCAGCTATGAAATAAAAGCCAAGGTCTGTCCATATATCAGCTAAGCAAATATCTTCTGAAATTATTATGGGAAGAGAAGTTTTTGTCTGTGGAGCTACCATTTCTGTTTTCGTTTCAGATTCCAGCATCCGCAATAATTTGCTTTTGTCTTAGGTCAGTAATATTCACCCTCTCCTCTTATCTCCCAAGGTAGGGGATTTTCACAGTAACTTCATTGAAGCCTAATTGTGACAATAAGCACAGTAAGACGTCTTACAACACCAGGTTAAAGTCCAACAGGTTTGTTTTGATGTCACGAGCTTTCGGAGCGCTGCTCCTTCCTTCACCTGAGGAAGGAGCAGCGCTCCGAAAGCTAGTGACATCGAAACAAACCTGTTGGACATTAACCTGGTGTTGGAAGACTTCATACTGTGCTCAACCCAGTCCAACGCCGGCATCTCCACATCATGACAATAAGCGATAACTTATTATTAAGTTAAGACCCTGGGCTAGATTCTTTGGTCGCGATGGCAAAATCGCGTTCGGTGACTGGCTGGAAAATCCAAATTTCCAATGAAATTGGGGGCGGCGCCACTTTCTCGATGCTCCGTCCCCTCCAAAGCGGGTTCTCGGAGAGTAGGCCACGCCACGTATCGACAACCTCAGGACATTGGCTGTGGACCGCCCGCCCCCGATGCTCCGCCCCCGACTGGCCGAGTTCCCTACAGCGTGGGTCTCTCATGGTCTCACCCGTCGGGAACTCAGCATGGCTGCTGCGGACTCAGTCCAGCGGCGCCACAATCGGGGGAGGGCCGATCTGCGGGCAGGGGGGGACATTATTTGGGGCTGAGGGCACTGTGTGAAGGGGGGTCCCGGGCGCGTGAGCCGTCCAAAGAGGGGATTATTTCACGGGCCGGGTCCACGAGAGGCCACCGCCATGTTGCACGGTGCGGCCACTGCAGGCTGCCGCCGTGTGCATGCACGGTCACGGACCCAGCAATTCTCCAGGGCAATTCAGCAGCTTGAGCCGGGTGCTCTACGCTGCAGTCCTGCTAGCCCCCAGCAAAATAGGGAATCGGTGGCCGTTTTGCGCCAATTTCTCTGGCGTAAATTGCCACCTTTCCCACTCCGGCGTAGGGACATAGCCCCAGAATCGGAAAATCCAGCCCCCTATCTCTATATAGTTTAAAATCCAGCACAGAGATAGAGAATTTCTATTGAAAAGAACTTCAGGTGCAAAAATACACAACTTCTGGAAGTGACAATATTACATTCTAAAAAATACATTGCATCCAGCAATTAATCGGCGTCAATGCCTGAAATCTCAAGACCACCGTAGAGAAAAGTATGCTGCAACCACAAATACCCGCAAAGGACTCCTAAACACAAAGGGTTAGTCATATGACCCTCTCTCCCCAACTGCCCAGTTACCCTAAGCATCATTGTGGTATAGTGGAGTCCAGGAGCACAGCTTACGGCATTAGATTATGTTTGGTTAAATTCCTCTCACAGGCAGAGACCCATTGCCCAAGAGATTACATCTAATGGTTTGATTCCACACAGTGGCGTACTCAGGTGGTTTTCTGAATGCTTTGTTAGTGAGTCAGACGATGGCTCCCATTCATACTTCTTTAAGACAATTATTCTTGATGAGGTTTTCAGCCAGTAAATTCATAAAGTCATTTTTTAAAGCATAGTTTGAAAACAAGATGCAGAGATAAAGTTAGCATCGTACTTGTGGTGTTTCGAGCATTGTGTCGGCCTATGACCATCGAAAGTGGATCCCTCAGGCGTGCACATGTTATGTCATGGTATTTACATATAAACGCAGCCCCAGGTACCAGAGCTGTTCTGGCCACCCACACCCTTTCAGGAGGGAATGCTCCGGGACAGGGGTCACCACCCATTGAAGACATGGCCACTCACACCTGTGAAGAAATTCCACATGGGGGCAATACGGTGGCTCAGTGGTTAGCACTGTAGTCTCACGGCGCTGAGGTCCCAGGTTCGATCCCGGCTCTGGGTCACTGTCCGTGTGGAGCTTGCACATTCTCCCCGTGTTTGCGTGGGTTTCACCTCCACAAACCAAAGATGTGAAGGGTAGGTGGATTGAACATGCTAAATTGCACCTTAATTGGAAAAAATGAACTGGGTACTCTAAATTTCTACTAAAAAAAAGAAATTCCACACTGCAGCAGAATCTTTACTTCTGCTCTTAACAGCAGCAGTTCTTTCTCAGTGTCTATGTGTCTATTTGTGTCAAGGTCTGAAAACTGTCATAATTATCTCCATTAGATCTTGGTTACAGATCACATGGGCCAGTATCCGGGTCAAATTATTATGATTACTATTCAAAACATTCTGTTTTACTTTAAATTAAAAAGAGATATTTTAAAACATAACTGTCTTGTAAAGTTCCACATTGTGTCACTACCCAAATTTGCATTTCACTGAAGGAGCTCTTCTTACTGCGCATTTGGTTTGTTGACACTCCCTAGTTTGCAACCCAATGTTGGAGTCATGTGTTGATGGATAAGAAGGAATGTATTCCTTTATATGTACCAAAAAAAAACATTTAATTCTTTGTCAGTCTTGCGTTATGTGGATAGTCATTGTTGAAGCATTTCCCTCTGCAGAATTTAACAGTTTAACGAATCATTGTATTTCTCTTGGCAGTGCCTTCTGCATTGCTTATGATCCTTGATCCAGGGAAATGGGTCATGTGGCACAGGCCTGGCAGATGGAAGTCCCATTCTGCTGCTACTTCACCTCAAAGAGAACAATGCAGTTCTGATCTTATAGCTGGTTGCTGCCTGGATGCCCATGTTGCCACATTGTATTGTTGTGAGTTAATGTTGCATACTCAGTCCTAATATTCATAACTACCAAAACGGTGTATATTCATTGAATCATGTGTAGTTTTCAGGCTGGGCACCTGACCAAGAATTTTTCTATTCTTCCAAATTCTGTCATATGCACATTTTATATGTGCAGCCGGATGCTCCATTTCAGAGATTATGGTCTGGATTCTCTGATTTTGAGGCTATGTCCGGAGGAAGTGTCTGGTCTTACGACAAAAAAATTGGTGCTGCCCCAGCACTGGTGCTCCAAACGGTGAGGGGCTAGCAGCTGCACCACTTAAAACGCATGTCCTTCCCGATATAAACGCTGGAATATTGCTAGGTCCGTATCCGCACATGTTCACGGCGACGACCTGCAGCAGTTGCGCCGCACCCAGACCCGACCTGCCAGATAGTGCTCCCCTGGACGTCCCCCCAGCCCTCGCCGAAGCCCCCCCGGCCAGCAGCAAGGCTCCCCCACACCCCGACTGTGGCGGCGCTGGTCACCGTCCGCAGCCGCCACGCTGGGTTCACAAAACTGAGAGCACACCTGAACCGCACCGTCGGGAACTCGGCCCATCGGGAGCGGAGCATCAGGGGAGAGCCTTCAGGTAACATCCTAAGGCCAACCCAATGGCATGTGGTGTACTCCTCGATGACGCCGCTTTGGTGAGGGCTGCGCATCCAAAAACAGGCGCCCCCCTCCCCCGTTTCGGTCATAAACGGAATCTCCGACCGATTGCCGATTACGATATCGTCGTCGGGCAATGGAGAATCCCGCCCTAAGAGTTAACGCCGGGACTGAATCGGTGAACTACTACGACCACGTAATCGGATCTGTTAATGGGCTAGCACTGGCGCCACGTGGAACTCGAGCAATTCCAATGACAAATGGTGTCCGATTCAACGGGGTCGAGATTGGCACTCGAGGGGCTGACAAGTTGCAGCCGCATATTAGCACTCCACTCCCCACACACACTCATCCCAGCCAGCAAGGTGGCAGCACAAAGAGCGGCATCCCGATTCGCGGACACGGAGCTGGACACCCTGTTGGATGCCGTGGAAGATAGGCGGGCCACCCTCTACCCCAGAGTGGGAAGGAGGCTGCCACCCACTGCCGTACACCGGGTCTGGGCGTATGTGGCATAGGTCGTAAGCATTGTAGGCTCCACCGCCAGGACTGGCCAGCAGTGCCAGAAGAAACTGCACAAACTCCTCAGGGTGGCCAGGGTGAGTATGCAGCACCACTCCCCTGACACCAACCCCCGTCCCAAACACCTATAACCCCACCTCTACCCCACCCAGAGGGCTACCGGATCTTACCCGCCGGCAGTCTGCTCGCACCCCATCCTGTACCACACGTCAACACCTATACCGCCTGCCATGGCCAGGTAGAGAGGGGGAGAGAGAGAAGACTGAGGGGGACCGCCGGACCTGCAACCCCTCACCATCACGGAGTGGCGGGCACTGGAGCTGGTTGGTGGATCCGGAGAGAAGGTAGTCGCTGAGGCGGGAGGTCGGCATCGGGCAAGCAAGTGAGCCCCAGCTGAGTTGCGGTGTCCCTATAGCATGTGTATCACAACCCCCATCATCCCCACTCCACCCCACTATCCCGACATCACATCCACCCTGACACCACCCCCAACCCACGATCCAACCATACGTCATGACCGCAGAGGATAACCCCTGTCGCTCAGGATCCAACCCCTCACCTGAGGGTGCATCTCAAAAATGTCAGGAACCGTCAAGTGTGCCAGGATGTCGCTTGAGAGGGTCAATGTTAGTGTTCGCCCGAAGGTGGCAACCGTTCGTCGTGGAAAATTAATCCTGAGCAGAAGGGGGGAGGGTTTAGCTTAGTTTAGTGTAGGCGGTTAATAAAGGTGAGACCTGTAAGTGAGGAAGATGGTTTTGCACTTTGTTTATAAACTCATGTACATTGTTTATTTTGTTGTTGTTGTGAAACCAAAAATACCTCAATAAAATGTTTATTAAAAAAAAAGTGTGCCAGGATGTAGGGTGCATGGTGGTTCAGTGGTTAGCACTGCTGCCTCACAGCGCCACGGACCCGGGTTCGATCCCTGTCCCGGGTCACTGTCCGTGTGGAGTTTGCGTATTCTCCCCATGTCTGCGTGGGTCTCACTCCCACAATCCAAAAAAATGTGCAAGGTAGGTAGGTTGGTCATGCTAACATGCCTCTTAATTGGTAAAAAAGAATTGGGTACTCCAATTTCATATATAAAAAGAAAAATTAAAGTGTGCCAGGGTGAAGGAGTCTTGCATGGTGCCTGGGTATTAAGTGCAGACATGCATGATGTGCATCTCGTGGTCTCACACCAGCTGTACTTTCGTCATTTGGAACCCTTTTTGGTTTGTGAAGACCAGCCCATTATGCATCAGTGCTCGTAGGGGGACTTGCGTCCTATCAATCACTCTGGACCTGGGGCATCTCGCCGATGGTGGCGAACCCTGCTGCCTGCGCATCCTGGTGGTCTCAGTCCACGTTGAATTTGATATATTGTGCCAAGGGGATACAGGGCCCAACCAGGTCCAACGGGCAAGACGGTGGCACCTGCCTGCACTGCAGCTTCTGCCCCTGCATATCCTTCTACCCCCCCCTCTCCCACCCCCACAGCCTTCCCTGGCCGTTCCCCCCGCACTCTGCTTTCTGCATCCCTGGCACCGCGGGGGCCTCTGGCCCCAGCATCCGTCCCAGCCGGCAGAGCTACTGCCGGCTGGCACTTCCCTTTGGAATGGAATGTTCTGCGGTCTACAATCTACATTCTCCCTATCTCAGCCCCCCTATACCTGGGGAGCATCACCTCCTCTGCCCACTAATACTGTACCAGGCTCCCGTGTACCAATACTCTCCCCCAGGTCTGCACTCCACTCCTTCCCCATTGCCCAGCAATCCCCGCACCTCATCTTATACCTGGCCTGTATTATACTCACTTTCCCCCGTCACATATTAATGCCTTTGGCCTATCAGGCAGCAATGTATATTTCTGCAGCTTGCAGAAATAGTGAGTAGAAATCAGTATACGCTGTAATCATTAAGGAAAGATGTTATAAAAATTCGGTTACACCTTCATCTCTTTTCTCAAATGAACTGATAACTAATGGTTTCAGCAAATCCTTTACTTCCAGAGCAAGGGGAAATTTTACTAGTTCCATTCACAAAGAAAGCTGTACGAATGCCAAAAGAGTCACACAACAAGAAGTTAACTTTGAATGGCTCCATGTCAATAAGAGAATAAATGTCACACATAAGGGCCTGATCACCAAAGCTTTACATCATTTGTGACTGAAATGAAGCAGTCGCGATTAGTTACTGCAGCCTCTCCTCATAGCTCATCGAGGAATGTCGGACTATTTGGCTTCGTGGATTTCTGAAAGAGCTCCACTGTATTCTTCAGTTTTGAGCACCGAATGTTAGCAACAGCGTTCTTACTTCATTACCTCCATTACATAACCATCAATGGGTCGGAGCTCCTGCAAAACACAGATTCAGTATATGGCAGCACGTTGGCGTTCTGCCTGTACATTTCCCCCGCTACCCTTCACTTCTCCAAGGCAGCAGTATTCTTAATCCACTTCACCTAATAGCTGTTCCCTTTATGGGGTCAGAGCTGAACTTGTCCTTTGTACTTACACAAGAGGAGGGGTATTCAGCATTCTCAGCTACCCCCTCTTGCTTTCCTTCACCCATTTAGGTAGCTGTCAGAAGCTATCACTTAATTGGACTCAATTGGTGTCTCGCCACATCTTGTGCCGGATCTGGAACCCGCCAATGGGAGAGGGCTGGTTAGATCGTGAACCTATTCGCGCCTGACTCGGATCCTGATTTTGGCCTCTCCCGTGTTTGAACCGGTGCGCTATGGTCCGCACTGGTGTAATCGCGCCCCAGATAAACAGCTAGCATAATTGTGTGGGTCTCAGTCCATGAATGGTGGTTTAACTACACTTATTATTATGAGACTGAATTCTTGATAAGAGCGAGTCGATTCAAGGAGAAAGCCATTTTTTGCCTGAAGTAAATAACTTTCACTCTTCTTACCAATGGAGTTTGTCTTATTCTATATTGGCTCAGTAGTAGCACTCTTTGCTTTCGAGCCAGTAGGTTTTGAGTCTAAACCCCACTCCAGCGCTGTCAGAATTGATCGATTTTTGATGACATATTAAATCGAGGTCCTCTCAGATGGATAAAAGGTTCCTCAGCACTTTTGAAAGAAGATTATCTCTCAATCAACATCACTGAAAGAGATTATCTGATCATTATCGCATTGCTGATTGTGGGACCTTTCTTTGTTCAAATTGGCAGCAGTATCTCCAGCATTACTCTTTTAAAATAAATTTAGAGCAGTGTTCTTCAAAGTCGGGGGCACGACCCGGGTGGGTCGCGGGCGGGTGTCGGGAGGGTCGCGGAGGCATTGTCCGCGGCGCTCCCGATTGCGCAAATCACCGCACAGCAGCCGGCTTTTCATAAGGCCGGCTGCAAGCTGCCGCGAACATGTTAAAAAAAAAATTGGCCGCATTGCGCATGCGTACACGATGGGCGGGCACGCATGTGGAGTGCGGCCGCTATTTTTTTAAACGGTTGCAGCTTTTTGTTTTCCAAGTTCTGTTGTGGGTTTTTTCATTTATTCATTTATTTTATTCATTTAATTTTAATTTTTTTCATTTATTTTATTCATTTTATTTTTTTTACAAGTTCGGGGGGGTTTTATTCATTTTTTTCATTTATTTTATTCCGTTTATTTAAGTTCGGAGTGGGGGGTTTATTTGATAAAATTTTACAGGAAAAAAACGGATGGAGACTCCATACTTTCTGACATCAGAAGGCTTCACCTTCATTCAACAGGTTCCATTGGAGGAGCGTTTACAAGGGCCTTAGGGACCCAGAATCATTTCCTCCATTTCTGTCAGCAGCAAACAAGGTTTTGGGTGGCGCAGGTCGGCCGGCGTGGGTCGCGACGGTCGGCCGGCATGGGTCGCGAAGGTCGGCTGGGTTGGGTCCCGAAGGTTGGCCGGTTGGTAAAAATGGGTCCCCGGAAATAAAGTTTGAAGAACACTGATTTAGAGTACCCAATTCATTTTGTTCCAATTAAGAGGCAATTTAGCGTGGCCAATCCACCTACCCTGCACATCTTTGAGTTGTGGGGGTGAGACCCACGCAGGCACGGGGAGAATGTGCAAACTCCACACGGACAGTGACCCGGGGCCGGGATCGAACCTGGGACCTCGGCGCCGTAAAACTGGAAAATTATTATATGTGAAATAACATTGAATCCACATAGGAACCCGGGTCCTCAGTGCTGTGAGGCAGCAGTGATAACCACTGTGCCACCATGCCGCCCTTCTACGGCATTACAACAGTGACGACACTTCAGAAGAAGAGTCATAGTGGGCTTGAAATGTTGACTGTCTTTCTCCCTCCAGAGATGCTGCCAGACCTGCTGAGTTTTTCCAGCACTTTCAGGTTTTACTCCCAGCACGCAGTTTGGGCACACGGTGGGACTTTTCATTTAAGACCAAGAAAAAATGGTCTCTTAACACAGGTGGTCTCTCACGGATGATCAATCAGAATCAGAAATCCAGAAGGAGGATGGTCAGCTCCAGTTATAATAATTAGGCAAGTAGCTCCACGTTCCTACATACTAAAATCAGTGGAAGGCAAGGGCCGGGATTCTCCGATCATGTGGCGGGTCGGAGAATTGTCGGGGGGACGCACGAATCCGGCCACGTCGCTCCGACGCCGGGCCGCTGATTCTCCGGTGACCGGACAATTGCCGCCAATCGTGCCGGTGTGCTGCTGGTCGGGCCCCCAGCGATTCTCCGCGCTTGACGGGCCGAGTGCCCGCCGAGTCCCGCCGGCGTCATTTACGTATGGTCCTACCCGGCGGGACCTCGGCGTTCTGGCTGCGGGGGCCGTGCTGGTGGGGGGGGTGGGGGGAGCCGACTCCGGGGGTGCCTCCACGGTGATCAGGCCTACGATCGGGAGTTCCGCTCCGTTATCCTGGCGACAGTGTATATCCTACCCCATGCAGGCTTGAAAATCGTGATGGACGAAATATGCACCACCACAAATAGCCTTGAAACGAAACATCCCGAGGTATTGTTCATTGTGGCCGGGGACTTCAATCAGGCCAAGCTCAAGAGCATACTACAAGTTAGCACCAACACGTCACCTGTTTCATCAGAGGCCCAAACATCGTGTACCACTGCTACACATATATCAAACATGCCCACTGCTCTATCGCCCGCCCACACTTTGGAAAATCTGACCACAAGGCTGTGCTCCTGCTCCCGGCTTATAAGCAAAAACTGAAGCGAGAGAATCCATCAAAGAAAGTCGTGCATTGCTGGTCTGAGGAAACGGATTATCTCCTACAGGACTGCTTAGAGTCAGTGGACTGGTCAGTATTTAAAATCTCTGCAACCAGCCTGAACGAGTATGCCACTACTGTAACTGACTTAATAATAAGTATGTAGAAGACTGTTTGTCAAAGAAGCAAATCTGCGTGTTTCCCAACGGGAAATCCTGGATGAACAGGGATATCCACTGCTTGCTGAAGTCTAGGTCTGAGACATTCAAGTCACGTGACCCTGACCTATACAAGAAAGCCAGATATGATCTAAGGAGATCCATCAAAGGTGCCAAAAGACAGTACCGGACCAAACTAGCCACATGGACCCTCGCCGACAATGTCAAGGTCTGCAAAACATAACAGGCTACAAGATGAAGGTATGTAAAATCGCTGACTCCAACGTACCCCTCCCTGATGAGCTTAACGCATTCTATACACGCTTTGAGCAAGAGGTCAGTGAGAGCATGCCCTCCACTCCAGAAGCCTTCGATGAACTTGTATCCAAGGTTACCATTGCAGATGTCAGAGCAGCCTTCTCGAAGGTCAACCTTCGGAAAGCCATGGCCACGAGGCACTCAGGTCTTGAGCGGATCAGCTGACGGGGGTATTCGCAGACATCTTCAACCTCGCTTTACAACAATCAGAGGTCCCTATCTGCTTCAAGAAGACGACCATCATCCCTGTACAAAAAAAAGCCAAGCAGCGTGCCTTAATGACTATCATCCAGTGGCTCTGACATCCATCATTATGGAGTGCTTCGAAAGGTTAGTCATGGCACGAATCAACTCCAGCCTCCCGGATTGCCTTGATCCACTACAGTTCGCTTACCTCTGCAACAGGTCCACAGCAGATGCCATCTCCCTGCACTCAACCCTGGAGCACCTAGATAACAAAGACACCTAAGTAAGACTCCTTTTTATTGACCACAGCTCAGCCTACAACACCATTATTCCTACGAAACTCATCTCCAAACTCCGTGGCCTGGGCCTCAGCTTCTCCCTCTTGACTGGATCCTGAACTTCCTAACCCACAGGCCACAATCAGTAAGGATAGGCAACAACACCTCCTCCATGATCATCCTCAACACCGGTGCCACACAAGGCTGTGTCCTCAGCCCCCTACTATACTCCTTGTACACCTATGACTGTGTGGCCAAATTCTCCATCAACTGATTTTCAAATTTGCTGATGACACCACAGTAGTGGGTCAGATCTTTCTGGTTATATCACAGCTTGGTATGGATCCTGCTCTACCGAAGACCGCTGGAAACTACAAAAGGTTGTGAATGTAGCCCAATCCATCACGCAAACCAGCCTCCCATCCATTGACTCTGTCTACAATTCCCGTTGCCTCGGAAAGGCCGCCAGCATAATTAAGGACCCCACGCACCCCGGACATACTCTCTTCCACCTTCTTCCATCAGGAAAAAAATACAAAAGTTTGAGGTCACGTACCAACTGACTCAAGAACAGCTTCTTCCCTGCTGCCATCAGACTTTTGAATGGACCTACCACGTATTAAATTATCTTATCTCTACACCCTAGCTATGACTGTAGCATTACATTCTGCAGTCTCTCCTTCCTTCCCTATGTACGGTATGAGTTGTCTGCATAGCATGCAAGAAACAATACTGTTCACATGTGACAATAATAAATCAAATCAAAGGTGGGTTTTATAGGACTGTGTGCCACTTCCTCACATCTTTCCTTAAATCCTTCCCCAAAATGAAAGGTTTGGATGGAATGTCCATCTTATTCTGGCTCTGGCAGCTTACATTGCAGTTGCCAAAGATGTGAAATCTGAGTACTTCCCCTGAAACATTTGATAAAATGTGAAATATGAACCTGAAACCAAATCAGAAGGCAAAACAACAGAGGTTAACAAAAAAATTACAAACATATTACTGCAGGAAAACTAATATCTGTAGGTACTTCAGGGACTTGCCTTTAAGAACAAAGCAAAAAGTACAAGTGAGTCACCCCAAAGGGCTCTTGTAAGCTGCTCATCACTTGTCCATGGGGCCATAATGAGAGAAGCTTGAAAGTCACAGTGAGAGGAGGGTACCCCCATGCTTTCTTGCCTAAAATAATGGGCACAACCGATGAAGAGATGGAAATAAGCAAAAGTATGAATAGATCACAAAAGATTGATCCCAGATCACTGTGTCATTCCAGTGGATGGTACAGAGGAAGGTTTGGGTTAATTTAGCCATTGGCTTTTAGAGAATCAGGATTTACTCCAAGACCAATTGCGGGATTCCCCGTCGGCCGTGCCGAAATCGGGAAACGTGATTGAGTGGGGAATCGATTTTGACACCAAAAACATGGCGCCCACCGGTTTCACGCCAAATCGCAATTTTCCGCTGTCAAGACAGCAGTGTCAATGCGTTCCACTCCGCACGAGGGGATTTTCACGGTAACTTCATTGCAGTGTTAATGTAAGCCTACTTGTGACACTAATAAAGATTATTATTATTATGTACAGTAAACACCCTTGGCATATCAGCAGCAGGCCTGACCCGGTATTCTCCGGTGTCTCCGCGATTCTCCTCAGCCACTAGGGGGAGTTCCCGGTGGCGAGGTTCACTTGTGCTTTTAAAAGTCGTGAAACAGGCATCATGGCTGATGTGTGGGAGAGAGGGGTACGGAAAGTGTCCAATGTCGCCATAGTTTGCTGACAATTGTGCCGCTGGCCGGGGGCCTTCTGCCAGAGTTGGGGGGAGTAGCAGGGGGTGGCCAGGAGGTGGGCTGTGGGGTCGAGGTGGATGGGCATGGAACACCATTGCCGCAGCCTGGAAGGCAGACAGGCAGCTGCACACGCCGCTGACTGTCCATTGTGAACTTAGGGACACGGGTTGTATGTGTGTCCTATAGGCTACCCACCTGAAGTGCCCTCTGGCCCCAGCCGACCCATTAGCGGGATGGGAGTGCTACAGCGCAACCAGTGCCATCTTGTTGCCTGGAATAAATGTGTGTGGGGAGTGGAGTACTAATATGCGGCTGCCTCTCGAGTGTCAATCCCGACCCCAGCGGATCTGACACGTTTTCCATTGGTATCGATCGTGTTGCGTTGCTGCTAGCCCCTCAACGGTTGCTGAATCGGTCCAGGTGCGGCACCAGTTTTGCTGTCGTAGAAATCCACGAATCCTGTCCCAGCGTCAACACTTAGACTCAGGAACAGAGAATCCCGCAGCATGGGATTAACAATACCATTGTGGAGATCTGACATATACACATTCCATCAACCAATACGTCCACTGTTGCATTGAGTGGGTATTCAATTAAAGATGGGCACTGTCACTTACATAGGGTAAACAAGCAGTAGGCCAGCAAATTGCCTGATCTAGTTGGAGACTGCCTCACTTCCTCTTCGCTTCTTGACCTGCCCGACGGTGCTCTTACAAAAACAAATGAAACATTTACTTCCAAAATGAAAATCAATGCAAATAATATTGAAATTAGTAAAAGGGCATTGCCAGAATTTACTTGTATGGAATGCATTGAGTATCAAGGTCAGACCTATTCTGCGGCTTAATGGGCCATGTAGGCAAGTGAATGTGAAGCTGAATTGTTCAGTGTTTGTTTGTTTAACTTTGGAGCCTTTTGCCCCAAATGTTCTTCGCAATATCTATTATTGCTGCAATTAAAATTGGGCAATAAAAATTCCAAGGTGGAATCCCCTCTTTTAAATGTAATGTTCCAATCATGGTGTGACCAAACTGATGCAGAGGTTTATTGCCGGATTTCTCTGTTCATTTGGTTTGCCCCCCTCCTGTACATTACTGTCTTGTTCAATAAGCAGAGTAATAGTACTGAGCTGTTGGAATCTTAAACAACATACAAAGCATTCGACCCAAGTGCCTCCCTTTGAACTCAGTTTATGTGTGAACAAATTATGATTCTGCACACAGGTTGGAAAATTTGCAGCCTTATTTTCTCAAATAGTAATGTGGCAAAAGTTCCAGTTTGAAGTAGCAATAACATAAGTATAATGTCGCCATAGTCCCAGATGACCAAAGGCTGCTTTCCCCTTTGAGGGGGAGAGCTGATTGGTGGTGACTTAACCTGAGGATCACCACACCTCAGGTGAGGGGCAAGGTTGAGAAGGCGAGGCCTTCATGAGTAGCAGTCATACAATGTGCCCTGCTGCAGTATCAATTTCCATCGGAAGCTTGGAAAGAGTTGGGTTGTGATTGTTTAGCATGGAACATCAGTCAGATTGGAAGGTTCAGCATGTATAATTTTCCCATCAGCTTGGTATAGTGATAAATTGCATTGAAGTCCTACAGCTATTAAAATTTTATCTCCCTAGCTCCTAGGTACCTTGCTTTTTGAAAACACATTGCCTTTGCCTGGCACCTCATGCAGAATGAAGAAGATATCAGGCTGTCCCGAACAGAGAGAAGCCCTCCTTTACTACACTAGTTGCAGAAAACCTCTAACACAGCAACGGAAATGAAGATGCTGTTAAGGTTTGTGTAGAACAAGTCTTTAGATGCCCTGTTAAATCACAACCAGAGCCCCTAAAAGCTGCAGCTACAAACAATTTTCCAACTTCTGCTGGCAATACCGTTCTGTCAGCTGACCCAGTCCATGTTAGGAACTCACTGTGCATTAAAGGTGAAGATGCCACCTTTTCAAAATCCAGAGCTTCTACCTCTGCTGCCAGATATTAACTCCTGATATGTATCCTAAAATCTTAGATTAAGTTAAGCCAGCTTCGTATAGTTCTAGTCTTCCAGTTTAATTAATTAAAATTTCTGAGCATCTGGAAAGACACTGCTTGATTAGGGATAGTCAGCATGGATTTGTGAGGGGTAGGTCTTGCCTTACAAGTCTTATTGAATTCTTTGAGGAGGTGACCAAGCATGTGGATGAAGGTAAAGCAGTGGATGTAGTGTACATGGATTTTAGTAAGGCATTTGATAAGGTTCCCCATGGTAGGCTTATGCAGAACGTAAGGAGGCATGGGATAGTGGGAAATTTGGCCAGTTGGATAACGAACTGGCTAACCGATAGAAGTCAGAGAGTGGTGGTGGATGGCAAATATTCAGCCTGGATCCCAGTTACCAGTGGCGTAGCGCAGGGATCAGTTCTGGGTCCTCTGCTGTTTGTGATTTTCATTAATGACTTGGGTGAGGGAGTTGAAGGGTGGGTCAGTAAATTTGCAGACAATACGAAGATTGGTGGAGTTGTGGATAGTGAGGAAGGTTGTTGTCGGCTGAAAAGAGACATAGATAGGATGCAGAGCTGGGCTGAGAAGTGGCAGATGGAGTTTAACCCTGAAAAGTGTGAGGTTGTCCATTTTGGAAGGACAAATATGAATGCGGAATACAGGGTTAACGGTAGAGTTCTTGGCAATGTGGAGAAGCAGAGAGATCTTGGGGTCTATGTTCATACATCTTTGAAAGTTGCCACTCAAGTGGATAGAGCTGTGAAGAAGGCCTATGGTGTGCTAGCGTTCATTAACAGAGGAATTGAATTTAAGAGCCGAGAGGTGATGATGCAGCTGTACAAAACTTTGGTAAGGCCACATTTAGGATACTGTGTATAGTTCTGGTCGCCTCATTTTAGGAAGGATGTGGAAGCTTTGGAAAAGGTGCAAAGGAGATTTACCAGGATGTTGCCTGGAGTGGAGAGTAGGTCTTACGAGGAAAGGTTGAGGGTGCTAGGCCTTTTCTCATTAGAACGGAGAAGGATGAGGGGCGACTTGATAGAGGTTTATAAGATGATCAGGGGAATAGATAGAGTAGACAGTCAGAGACTTTTTCCCCGGGTGGAACAAACCATTACAAGGGGACATAAAATTAAGGTGAATGGTGGAAGATATAGGGGGGGATGTCAGAGGTAGGTTCTTTACCCAGAGAGTAGTGGGGGCTTGGAATGCACTGCCTGTGGAAGTAGTTGAGTCGGAAACATTAGGGACCTTCAAGCAGCTATTGGATAGGCACATGAATTACGGTAGAATGCTATAGTGTAGATTAGTTTGTTCTTAAGGGCAGCACAGTAGCATTGTGGATAGCACAATTGCTTCACAGCTCCAGGGTCCCAGGTTCGATTCCGGCTTGGGTCACTGTCTGTGCGGAGTCTGCACGTCCTCCCCGTGTGTGCGTGGGTTTCCTCCGGGTGCTCCGGTTTCCTCCCACAGTCCACAGATGTGCAGGTTAGGTGGATTGGCCATGATAAATTGCCCTTAGTGTCCAAAATTGCCCTTAGTGTTGGGTGGGGTTACTGGGTTATGGGGATAGGGTGGAGGTGTTGACCTTGGGTAGGGTGCTCTTTCCAAGAGCCGGTGCAGACTCGATGGGCCGAATGGCCTCCTTCTGCACTGTAAATTCTATGATAATCTATGATTCCACATTACCTTTGTCAACACACTTAATGGTCCGAATTACCTCCATTGGGACACCTTTCAGGTTGAGTTGTGAAGGGAACTCTTTGAGGGACTGTCTCATCATTAAGACATTGGCGGGCAGCACGGTGGCGCAGTGGGATAGCCCTGTTGCCTCACGGCGCCCAGGTCCCAGGTTCGATCTCGGCTCTGGGTCACTGTCCGTGTGGAGTTTGCACATTCTCCCCGTGTTTGCGTGGGTTTCGCCCCCACAACCCAAAGATGTGCAGGCTAGGTAGATTGCCCCTGAATTGGAAAAAATGAATTGGGTACGCTAAATTTTTTTATTTTTAAAATTAAAATATTGGCCTCTATTCTCCGTCTCACGCCATCAGTAGCGGAGTTACTAATAAGGCGGAGAATCCAGCATCAGGGTGAAAACAGGATCTGGTTCTGGTGGTCCGGTCCCCCGCTGGCGTCGGGATTGATGTTCACGCCCCACGCTAGCGGGAGGGTTCAAGTGGGTCATTAAGACCAATTTTCATCCACTTACCGGGCCGGGCAGCATATTGTCAGGGCCCGCATGATTCTCTGGTCTTCTGGGCTGGAAATCACTTGGGTGAGAATTACTACTGGTCCTGACAAACCAGGTGTACCTGCTGCGGTGGACCTCACGGTGAGCCAAGGGAGTTGCCCCCAAAGTCCATTGGAGGGTCACTCTCCCCTCATTATGCAAGACCTGCCCATCCCACCCACACCATACTCACCACCACACTCCCCCACCAGAAGCCCCTTTAATAAGGAGACCCCCCCCCGAGACTCCTTTAATAAAGAGATCCTACCAGAGATCTACTAAATAAAGAGATCCCTCAGAAATCCACTAAATAAAGAGCCCTCCTGACAGAGTACCCGAAATAAAGAGAAGCTCACAGAACCTCCAAGTAAGGAGATCCCCCTCCCCCACAGTCATCACATAAGAGAGACCCCTCTCAGGAAGGCTGCCAGAAGAGAGACACCTGTCTGGAAGTAGAGAACAGTCCAGGCAGAGTTAGTGAAAAAAAAATCACTGCTTTTACCCTCACCTGGGCATACAGAGTGCAGGTGCAGACAGAGGGAGCAGCACCTGTCAATTCCTGGAAAGAGAAAACCAGTCCGCTGTATTAAACCCCCTCAGTTAAGTGCTGTCACTTCAGAGTCACTCAACCTGAAGGGAGGTGTTTGAAGTGGTCCAGAGCTGTCAATCAAAGCTTGATAAGCATTGCCTATAGACCACTTGGAAGTTACTCACCCATGAAGGGAGATGAATGGAATAATGCTGACAGCTGCGGGGGGGTTTGTGGAAGCTGTCAATCACAGCCTAGTAAAATAAATATCAAAGAGAAATGAACGAATAGCTTGCATATCAAAGATCTGAGGGGGTTTAAACACAGCTGACTGGCTTTCTCTTTCTAGGAATTGATAGCTGCTGCTTCCTGTGTCTTGCCAATCGTGCGCACTTCGCACATGTTGCAGCACTTCAGGTGGAGGCAGGGGCTTCCGACGGTGTGGGCAATGGATGGCTGCCCAATCGCAGGGAGTAGCTGTAGTCTGGACAGCTGTCGCACCTCTGGAATGTATGTTCCCATCACTGATAGAGATCACTGATAGAGATGCAGCCACAGAGCCAGGATTTATAAGAGGGGTTGTCAGCAACTTTACAGCACCTGCAAGTGTAACTGGGAGAGTCCAACCACCTTCAGGCGCAGGAGAGGGTGCCGACAATACATGCTTCCCAGGCCAACACTGATTGGGTGGCGTCTGCAGTGTAAGGCTTGGGTAAGAAGTCAGAGCCGTAGCACAACATGTCCAAGGCTTGGGGCACACTGTGCAGTTGATGGCTGAGGCACAGGTTAGTATATAGGTGATAGTTAAGGATCAGGGCACAACGATGTATACAATCACCAGTAAACAATTTTGCACCAATAGCCCGACATGCCTTTATCCTCTGTCTGATGGGTGTAAGGGATGGACTGGGCCTGGGTGTAAGGGATGGGCTGGGCCAGAGTGTAGAGGGTATGCTGGTTGGGGTGTGTGGGGGGTGAGGGGGGGTTGCTGGAAAATGGGGCAGGGCAAGACTCCCCATGATGTGAACGTCCTACCTGGCGTCACCCTCAATGAGAAGTGCCAGGGCACGGTGCCCGAAGTGTGAGTCCGCCTTATATGACTTTTTTCAATTTTGTGCAATTCTCCGCCTGATCGCAATTCGAGGGGAATCCAGACCGTTGTCACCATTTTGAACAATTGGTAGCCAGCTCCTCCCATTTATTAATGTCAATGCTCGAATTATTTCAGAAACAATTTGATGTCACAATGTTAAAGTCAACCTTGTTGGATGATTAAGGTGGGCTAAATGGCCTCCTTGTCTATAATTATCATGGAATTTTGCATTCTATGCCTGCTTTGAGCAAGAGGTCAGCTAGAGCGCCCTCCACCCAGGAAGCCTCGGATGAACTTGTCTCTGAGGTCACCATTGTAGATGTCAGAGCAGCCTTCTCGAAGGTCAACCCACGGAAAGCCACTGGCCCGGATGGGGTAACCTGACGAGCACTCACGTCTTGCGCGGATCAGCTGGCGGGGGTATTCGCAGACATCTTCAACCTCTCTTTACAACAATCTGAGGTCCCTACCTGCTTCAAGGAGATGACCATCATCCCTGTACCAAAGAAAAGCTAGGCAGCGTGCCTTAATGACTATCATCCAGTGGCTCTGACATCCGTCATTATGAAGTGCTTTGAAAGGTTAGTCATGGCACGAATCAACTCCAGCCTCCCGGATAGCTTTGATCCACGACAGTTAGCCTATCGCTGCAATAGGTCCACAGCAGACGCCATCTCCCTGGCCCTGCACTCAACACTGGAACGCTTAGATAACAAAGACACCTATGTCAGACTCCTATTTATTGACTACAGCTCAGCTATTATTCCGACTAAACTCATCTCCAAATTCCGTGGCCTGAACCTCGGCTCCTCCCTTTGTGACTGAATCCTGAACTTCCTAACCCACAGACCACAATCAGTAAGGATAGGCAACACCTCCTTCACGATCATCCTCAACACCGGTGTCCCACAAGGCTGTGTCCTCAGTGCCCTACTATACTCCTTATACACCTATGACTGTGTGGCTAAATTCCCCTCCAACTCGATTCTAAAATTTGCTGATGACACCACCGTAGTGGGTCGGATTTCAAACAATGATGAAACATAGTACAGGAATGAGATAGAGAATCTGGTGAACTTGTGCGCCGACAATAATCTCTCCCTCATTGTCAACAAAACGAAGGAGATTGTCATCGACTTCAGAAAGTGTAGAGGAGGACATGCTCCTATCTACATCAGTGGGAACGAAGTAGAAAGGGTCAAGAGCTTCAAGTTTTTAGGTGTCCAGATTACCAACAACCTGTCTTGGTCTCCCCATGCTGACAATATAGTTCAGAAAGCCCACCAACGACTCTACTTTCTCAGAAGACGAAGGAAATTTGGCATGTCAGCTACAACTGTCACCAACTTTTACAGATGCACCATTGAAAGCATTCTTTCTGGTTGTATCACAGCTTGGTATGGTTCCTGCTCTGCCCAAGACCGCAGGAAACTACAAAAGGTGGTGAATGTAGCCCAGTCCATCACGCAAACCAGTCTCCCATCCATTGACTCTATCAATAATTCCTGCTGCCTCGGAAAGGCAACCAGCATAATTAAGGACCCCACGCACCCTGGACATACTCTCTTCCACCTTCTTCCGCCAGGAAAATGATACAAAAGTTTGAGGTCACGTACCAACCGACTTAGGAACAGCTTCTCCCCTGCTGTCATCAGACTTTTGAATAGACCTACCTCGTATTAAGTTGATCTTTCCCCTACATCCCAGTTATGACTGTAACATTACATTCTGTAGTCTCTCCTTCCTTCCCTATGTACGGTATGCGTTGCCTGTATAGCATGCAAGAAACAACACTTTTCACTGTATACTAATACATGTGACAATAATAAATCAAATGTAACTATCAAAATATTAGATTTCACTGGAATAGATCGGGTAGAGCAAACGACACATAAGAGACCGATTACTGGGGTGCCAAATGAATTATCAAGTAGTTAATTATTAGAATTGTTGCTTGGATTGAACATTTAGACAACTTGTTGACATCCACGACAGCTGCTCCTTGATTCGAGGATGACGTCCACCATGGGTTTTCCTGCAACTGGACAGGTCGATTCTTGACCCGCTGATCTTTGGGAACATGGGACAGGGTGTCCCGCGTAATACTGGGATCTGGAGTGTAAGATCTGGTTCCTTTTCTTTTCTTCTTTGCTGTAAGACTGTCTCATCATTCAGGCATTGTGACTCAAAGCGTGATGCAGGCTGATGGAGAAGTTGTCACCATTTTGAATGCTTGGTGGGAGGACCCAGTCATTAATGTCAATAATGCTGTCTTTGGGCTGAATCTTATGGGGTGGAAGGGCATACTGTGAACCCTTACCCTGCTGGAAGTAACGTTGCTCTCAAGTCAACCAACATTAAACAAGGGGGCGGCACGGTGGGACAGTGGTTAGCACTGCTGCCACACAGCTCCAGGATGTGCAGCGTTTGCATTTTCTCCCCGTGTATGCATGGGTTTCCTTCGGGTGCTCTGGTTTCCTCTCACAGTCCAAAGATGTGCAGGTTAGGTGGATTTGCCATGCTAAATTACCCGGGAGGGAAGCTGTGCACTCCCTGTTAGACACAGTACTGACCGGCAATTCTGAGCAGTGTCCGAGGTGTGATGATATGTGAATTATCAGCGATGTATATAACATAATAACCAAACTGTATGTAAACATTAGTGGCTGTATGTGTAGATTAGTATTCTAGCATCTGACCACAGGTGGCGTGACGACAGGAGAAGGTCACTGGAAGACGGCCACATGGTGAGACAAGGCGCATTCTATCATCTGACCACAGGTGGTGTGGCGACAGGAGAATGTCACTGGAAGACACCCACATGGTGAGACAGGAGGTATTCTAGCTTCCAACCACAGGTGGCGTGGCAACAGGAGGACATTACTGGGACGCAGATGTGTGACACAGAACCTGGACAGCACAGGGTCAAGCTGGACAGCAGGCACAGACTGCAGTCACAGATCGAGCAGCTCCTGAGTCAACAATAATTAATATTGGTTAATCATAGTTGTTTGCATTTCGCCATCATATCCAATCGTAATCTTAGTAGACATCATAGAAGCCCTTTAGTGTTTTAGTTGATTAATGAACATTTACAAAGCTGTCTGTTCACTGATCACGTAAACTACAAAGACCTCGCCATCCGTGCATACAGAGAACATCACACAAGGGTCTTTTCAGCTTAGTACTCCAAAATTAGAAAAAGTCCACAATCCAAGACTTTCGACCCCGAGCATTTTGATGAAGAGATGCCCAACCTGTATTACCTTTCTGCTTTGTCTACCTCAATTATCTTACTAAGTTTAAATGATCTGATATTTAAATGCTGTGCTTTGATGTTTGGATAAAACATTTGTAGAAGTTTGTAAAGTTTAATGCCTTACAATAAATTGCATTCATTAGCTGGTGAATGCAGGACCTAGCAGCATTCTGTGAAATGTTACTGTAGCGCACAAAGACTCACGAGAGACGAATAGAGATGAAGTCGATGAGGCTTTATTAAGCGTGACTTGTTCCCCGCAGTTCAGTAGCAGACTGGCCTGCGGGGGAGAACTCCTGGTTCTTATACTCCGCCTTCAGGGTGGAGCTAGAGGTCAACAGCCAACCAAGACCCGGGATCTGTCAGCCAATGACATCACGGCTTCACAGTCCCACATGACCCCTAATGCATACTACCACATTCACCCCTTGTTAAAAATGAACCCGGCAGGGTGGTGCTTCGTATGGTGGTAAGGGTTTACAAGGCTGGTCCTGGGAGGAAAACTTTTGCATGTCATCACAGTATGTGCAGAGGTTTTTTTTTTTGTTTTGAACTATTTACAGTAAAAGGGGGAAAAGGAAAGAGTTCACGTTAAAGTCCACAACATTGTAGTGTTACATCGATGCCACGAGTCGGTCGGGCGGTCTGGTCGTCCTCGTCGATCGCCTCGGCCCCGGTGGTGGTGCTTGTTCCCGTGTTGTCGTCTCCGGGAGCCTTACGGTTTCTGCTTCAGCTTCACTTCTGGTCGGACCTGGGAGGAGGACCGATCCTCCCGGGAAGGGGGCGCTCGCGGGGTGCGCCGGTGGCAGGGAGGGGGTGATTGGTGTCGGGGGGGTGTGCGTGTTGCCGGCGGGCGCCAGATCTCGCAGGGAGACCGTGTCCTGTCGGGCGTCGGGGTACTCCATGTAAGCGTACTGCGGGTTCGCGTGGAGGAGGCGAACCCTCTCGACCAACGGGTCCAACTTGTGCGCCCGCACATGTTTTCGGAGCAAGATGGGTCCTGGGACCGCCAGCCAGGTCGGCAGCGACGTTCCAGAGGAGGACTTCCTGGGGAAGACAAGGAGGCGCTCATGAGGCGTTTGGTTAGTGCTAGTACACAGTAGCGACCGGATGGAGTGGAGAGCGTCCGGGAGGACCTCCTGCCACCGTGAAACTGGGAGGTCCCTGGACCGTAGGGCCAGTAGGACGGTCTTCCAGACCGTGCCGTTGTCCCTCTCTACTTGCCCGTTCCCCCGGGGGTTGTAGCTGGTCGTCCTGCTCGAGGCTATACCGTTGCTGAGCAGGAACTGGCGCAGCTCATCACTCATAAAGGAGGACCCCCTGTCGCGGTGGACGTATGCGGGGCAACCGAACAGTGTGAATATGGTGTTAAGGGCTTTAATGACCGTGGCCGCTGTCATGTCAGGGCAGGGGATGGCGAAGGGGAAACGGGAGTACTCGTCCACCACATTCAGGAAGTATATGTTGCGGTCGGTGGAGGGGAGGGGCCCTTTGAAATCCAGACTAAGGCGTTCAAAGGGACGGGAAGCCTTGATCAGGTGCGCACCATCCGGCCTGAAAAAGTGCGGTTTGCACTCTGCGCAGATGTGGCAGTTCCTTGTGACTGTACGGACCTCCTCCACAGAGTAGGGGAGGTTGCGGGACTTTATAAAGTGGTAGAACCGAGTGACCCCCGGGTGGCAGAGGTCCTCGTGGAGGGTTTGGAGGCGGTTAATTTGTGCGTTGGCACATGTGCCGCGGGAGAGGGCATCGGACGGCTCGTTCAGCTTTCCGGGACGGTACATGATCTCATAGTTGAAGGTGGAGAGCTCGATCCTCCACCTTAAGATCTTGTCGTTCTTAATTTTGCCCCGCTGTGCATTATCGAACATGAAGGCTACCGACCGTTGGTCCGTGAGGAGAGTGAATCTCCTGCCGGCCAGGTAATGCCTCCAATGTCGCACAGCTTCCACTATGGCTTGGGCTTCCTTTTCCACTGAGGAGTGGCGGATTTCTGAAGCGTGGAGGGTTCGGGAGAAAAAGGCCAAGGGCCTGCCCGCTTGGTTAAGGGTGGCCGCTAGAGCTACATCGGAGGCGTCGCTCTCGACCTGGAAGGGGAGGGACTCGTCGATGGCGCGCATCGTGGCCTTTGCAATATCCGCTTTGATGCGGCTGAAGGCCTGGCAAGCCTCTGTCGACAGAGGGAAGGTCGTGGTCTGTATTGGGGGCGGGCCTTGTCTGCGTACTGGGGGACCCACTGGGCGTAATATGAAAAGAACCCCAGGCAGCGTTTTAGGGCTTTTGAGCAGTGCGGGAGGGGAAATTCCATGAGGGGGCGCATGCGTTCGGGGTCGGGGCCTATTATCCCATTGCGCACTACATATCCCAAGATGGCTAGCCGGTTTGTGCTAAACACGCACTTGTCCTCGTTGTATGTGAGGTTCAAGGCTTTAGCGGTCTGGAGGAATTTTTGGAGGTTGGCGTCGTGGTCCTGCTGATCGTGGCCGCAGATGGTTACGTTGTCGAGGTACGGGAACGTGGCCTGCAACCCGTGTTGATCAACCATTCGGTCCATCTCTCGTTGGAAGACCGAGACCCCGTTTGTGACGCCAAATGGGACCCTTAGGAAGTGGTATAATCGCCCGTCTGGCTCGAAGGCTGTGTACTTGCGGTCACTTGGGCAGATGGGGAGCTGATGGTAGGCGGACTTGAGGTCCACGGTGGAGAAGACCTTATTTTGGGCAATCCGATTTACCATGTCGGATATGCGGGGGAGAGGGTACGCATCTAGTTGTGTGTACCTGTTGATGGTCTGGCTATAGTCTATGACCATCCTTTGCTTCTCCCCTGTCTTTACTACTACCACCTGTGCTCTCCAGGGACTGTTGCTGGCCTGGATTATGCCTTCCTTCAGTAGCCGCTGGACTTCGGACCGAATGAAGGTCCGGTCCTGGGCGCTGTACCGTCTGCTCCTAGTGGCGACGGGTTTGCAATCCGGGGTGAGGTTTGCAAACAAGGATGGGGGCTCAACCTTGAGGGTTGCGAGGCCGCAGATAGTGAGTGGGGGTATTGGGCCGCCAAATTGAAACGTTAGGCTCTGCAGGTTGCACTGGAAATCTAATCCCAGTAATGTGGGCGCGCAGAGTTGGGGAAGGACGTAGAGCCTGTAGTTTTTAAACTCCCTCCCTTGCACCGTTAGGGTCACTATGCAGAAGCCTTTAATCTGTACGGAGTGGGATCCTGCAGCTAGGGAAATCTTTTGCGCACTGGGACGGATGGTCAAAAAACAGCGTCTTACCGTGTCGGGGTGGATGAAGCTTTCCGTGCTCCCGGAGTCGACCAGGCATGGTGTCACGTGCCCGTTTATCAGCACCGTTGTTGTCGTCGTCTGGAGCGTCCGGGGCCGTGCTTGGTCCAGCGTCATTGAGGCCAGACGTGATCGTAGTGCTTGAGCGTCTTCCTCGAACCCCGTGTAGCCGTCGACACTGGGGTCCGTTGTTGCCGTCCAAGATGGCGGCAGGGGTGAACAAAATGGCTGCCCCCATGCATCGCACATGGCTGGGGGGTCACAAGATGGCGGCGGGGGTGGACAAAATGGCCGTCCCCATGCGTCGCACAGGTCTGGGGGTCCCAAGATGGCAGCGCCCCTCCTCCCCTCGTGGTGGCCGGGACCCAAAATGGCGGCGCCTGCGGGTCGTACATGGGGCGCTGGGGGGGTTGGGGAGCGTCAGAAACGCGCAGATCGCCTTGTTCTCCGGGGACAGCGGTGGCCGGGACCCAAACTGGTTGCGCCTGCGGGTCGTACATGGGGCGCTGGACAGCGGTGGCCGGGACCCAAACTGGTTGCGCCTGCGGGTCATACATGGGGCGCTGGGGGGGTTGGGGAGCGTTAGAAGCGCGCAGGAATCCTTGTTCGCCGGGGACAGAGGTGACCTCCCGGGACCGGCACACAGCCGCGAAATGGCCCTTTTACCCGCAGCTCTTACAAATCGCTGCGCGGGCCGGGCAGCACTGCCGGGGGTGTTTCGCCTGGCCGCAGAAATAGCAGCGGGCTCCCCCGGGACGACTTGGCGTCTGAACCGCGCAAGCCTGTGGGGTGGGGGGGAGGGGGGGGGTTTGTCGCGACGGGGGTCCACGGAGCCCAAGGGGCTGCCGCGCGGTCGGGGCCGTAGGCGCGGGCGTTTCGCGCGGCCACATCTAGTGAGGCTGCAAGGGCCCGTGCCTCTGAGAGTCCTAGCGACTCTTTTTCTAAAAGTCTTTGGCGGATTTGGGAAGAGTTCATGCGAGCCACAAAAGCATCACGCATCAACATGTCCGTGTGTTCCATCGCGTTTACCGGCGGGTAGCTGCAGGCCCGTCCCAAAATTAGTAGCGCGGCGTAGAATTCATCTATCGATTCTCCGGGACTTTGCCGTCTCGTTGCGAGTTGGTAGCGTGCGTAGATCTGGTTCACTGGGCGAACATAGATGTTTTTTAGTGCTGCGAACGCCGTCTGGAAATCCTCTGCGTCTTCGATGAGAGGGAAAATTTCCGGGCTTACCCTCGAGTGCAGGACCTGTAGTTTCTGGTCTTCTGTGACCCGGCCGGGGGCCGTTCTGAGGTAGGCCTCGAAAGAAATCTGCCAGTGTTTGAAAGCTGCTGCTGAGTTCACTGCGTTGGGGCTGATCCTCAGGCATTCCGGGATGATCCTGAGCTCCATAGTTCTTTTAAGCACGCTTAATAAATTGTAGCGCACAAAGACTCACGAGAGACGAATAGAGATGAAGTCGATGAGGCTTTATTAAGCGTGACTTGTTCCCCGCAGTTCAGTAGCAGACTGGCCTGCGGGGGAGAACTCCTGGTTCTTATACTCCGCCTTCAGGGCGGAGCTAGAGGTCAACAGCCAACCAGGACCCGGGATCTGTCAGCCAATGACATTACGGCTTCACAGTCCCACATGACCCCTAATGCATACTACCACAGTTACATATGTCACTAATGCCCGGTTGAAAGGGCCCAGACACAAAACAATTCAGCGCCGTCGTGCGTTTCACTTCCACTCATAACTGCAGCAGTTATAATTCAGCTTCAGGTCTGCCTTCAGTGTTTCACAAAATTGTCCCATTACTTCCTTGCTGAAGCGCAGCCGCCTGGAACACATCTCCTCTGACATCATTTCATATGATGTTCTTCACCTGTACTCTCTTAGGGTGGGTAATTGATTTGCTTCCTCACCAGGCGGAGATGTAGCTGGACTCTTCTCTTATGATCCTTGCGCCTATGTTGAAGACTCAAAAGAACTTCAAGGCTGTTAAAAAGCCAAGCTATAAGTGTGATGCCCCAGCAGAGGTGAAGCATGACTACAGATTTTGAAGCTGCACTGGATTTTGCAATACTTGTCAGAGAGATAGTTCACATTAGTTTATTGGAGGCTTGCATATGTCAAGTGGGGAGGTGGTGGCATAGTGGTATTGTTACTGGATGAGTAAACCAGAGACACAGAATAATGCTCTGGTGATCCAGGTTCAAATCCTGCCATTGCAGAGAGCGAAATTTGTATTCAATAAAAATCTGGAATTAAAAGTCTAATGATGACTATGAAGACCACTGTCGATTATCATATAAACCCATCTGTTTCACGAATGGAAATGTGCCTGGTCTGGCCTACATGTGACTCCAGACCCACAGCATGTGACTCTTAACCGCCTCCTCAAGGAGGTGGGTAATAAATGCTGGCACAGTGTGCGGCGCCCATGTCCCATGAACGAATAAAACAAAACTAAGGCATTAAATGTTATGAAAGCATTTTAAGTAAATATTGAGGCTTTTACGGATCAACATTACATCAGGGAGGCTCTTAAACAACACAGCTTAAAGTACATTCCAAATCCAAATGTACTTTAGTTTTCAATCAGCTGGGAGGACAGGCATGCAAACATTAGTGTCCTTGAATGAGTTAATTGCATCAGTATTGAGGCCATGATCATCTAAAGCCAAATCTGCTGGGCCGTCCATATGCTTAGGATGTCAGAGTCCCGACTACCAAAGCTCGGTAGCTCAAGTAAGGATGCCGAACAAGAGGAGGACAAAAGAAAGCGCTTCAAAGACAAATTGAAGTCTTAGCTCAAGAGATGTGTGATGAATGATAACTGTACCTTTAATATCATGATCCCTTTAAGACCGGGTTTGGAACCCTGGGGGAACTCCGCCTCCGTCTCCCCCCCCCCCTCCCGGGGAGCCATATATAAGGTAATGTTCAGTGGGCAGTGTGCAATGAGCACACTTCTCGGCAGCTGTCTGGTTCTCTGCTAATTAAAGCCTTTTTATTAACAATCATGTCTCTCGAGTTGTAATTGAGGGTATCTCAATTTAATTAGCAGATTACTTCAAGATGGACAGTGGTCTAAATCCAGAGAACCTCAATTTGAACGCTCAGTCGCCGAAGACCGCTGAAATATTTCCCCGCAGCCTCAAGGCACTCAAACGGTGCTTGGGGTTCTTTTCCTATTATGCCCAGTGGGTCCCAAGATATGCGGACAAAGACCAACCACTCATTAAGACCACGGTTTTTCCACTGATGGCTGAGGCCCGGTCGGCCTTCAGTCGTTTCCAAGCCGATATCATCAAGGCCGCCATGCACGCGGTGGACGAAACCATCCCCTTCCAGGTAGAAAGTGATGCATCAGACGTCGCCCTGGCTGCTACCCTCAACCAGGCAGGCAGGCCAGTAGCTTTTTTCTCCCGAACCCTCACCGCCTCGGAAATTTGGCACTCTGCAGTCGAGAAGGAGGCACAAGCCATGGTGGAGACTGTGCGGCACTGGAGGCACTGTCTAGCTGGTAGGAGGTTCGCCTTCGTCACCGACCAACGGTCGGTAGCCTTCATGTTTGATAACGCACAACGGGGCATAATAAAAAATGATAACATTTTGAGGTGGAGGATCGAACTCTCCACCTATACGTATGATATTACATATCGTCCGGGGCAGCTTAATGAGTCCCCAGATGTCCTATCCTGCGGGCCATCCACGATGACCTCTGTCACCCGGGGTAACCCGGCTTGCTCATTTCATCAAGTCCTGCAACCTACCTTACTCCACCGAGGAGGTCAAGGCCATGACCAAGGCTTGCCAGATCTGTGCGGAGTGCAAACCGCACTTCTACCGACCAGACAAGGCTCGCCTGGTGAAAGCCTCTGGGCCCTTTGAGCGACTAAGCGTGGACTTCAAAGGGCCCCTCCCGTCCACCAACCGCAACATTTATTTCCTCACTGTCATCGACGAATTCTCCCTGTAGCCACTTAAAATGGCCAACTCCCGATTCAAAATGGCGAACGGCAAAGGCTGATGGGAAAGTCAGCCAACAAGACACAAATGAGCAGCTGCAGGTTGGCTGTGTATTTACCTCTGGAAAGGCCAGACACTATCGATACCAGCAACCATCAGCATAACAAAACAACAGCCATCTGCATACTAATGAGCAATCCCCGGGAACAATAAGCAACATTTAGACACACAAAGCAAAACCAGACTCTTCGGCGCTAGCAGAAGACTACACAAAAGGAGGTGAACAAGCACCTCAAGACCGCCCATCGATCAGGGAACTGCTCCAGCATTGGAGAAAATCGAACCAAGTGATTGGGACAAAGTCCAATCACTTGGGACCAGGTACAGGGTCCGCCCCGAAAGGCAGGAAGCCCCTGGGGACTATAAGAATTGAGCCCCAAGTTCAAATTGCGCTCTTCTCTCTTCTCTTCCTCTCCACCCCTTCAGCTCTTCGCCCTGCCCGGGTCACCCAGCAACAATGAACCAACATTGACCGTGACCGGTGCAGTGACTCTCCAGTGAAGAGCGATCCCGTAAGTCTTAATTCAACGCTCGCTACGAGATAGGCGCTCCTAGCTACCAATCTGTACCAACTTCGAATCCCGCAGGCTCAGAACCCGAACGAAAGGCCATTTGTTTCCCTGACCTGGTGGGCCAGTTCCAAATTAAGTATAGGCCTGTTAGTTATAGAAGTAGCTTAGATGTAGAATTTATGCATGAGTAGCGATTACTGTGTATAATAAATGTGCTTTGATTTAAACCTTACTAATCGGTGTATTGGATTATTGATCATTACTCGGACTTGAACCACGTGGCGGTATAATAAAGATACCTGGCGCCCTTCATGTTGGGTGGGGTTACTGGGTTATGGGGATAGGGTGGAGGTGTTGACTTTAGGTAGGGTGCTCTTTCCAAGAGCCGGTGCAGACTCGATGGGCTGAATGGCCTCCTTCTGCACTGTAAATTCTATGATAATCTATGACTCAAGAGCAAAGGTAGTAAAACAGAGCAATTGAACTAAGGCAAAGTTAGCAACATTATTTGGCGACATCCTGACAAGACCCGATCTAGAAGTGGAAAACCACTCCAGGAGAACCCAGAATTTGAATTAGAGATCCAATTGAAAACAGAAAACCACAAGTGTTCAAGCAGTTCTGATCAATACTCATAATTCGGAAGTGTGTGTATGCATGCGTAACTAACAGGGCGACAAGGTAAAACTGATAGATTTTTTGTTGCGACAAAACTGTCGGAAGTTTGTATATCGGAAAGTAGCGAAAGCCGGACCCGTATTTACAGCATCGCCTTAATACCCCTGTCCAAAATTTGAAGAGCAGCATTCGGATTAAAACCCCGTCCCCAAATTTGAAGAGCAGCATTCGGATAGGAAAGATGGCAATGCAGGCAATGCAGCGCCTAATGAACCCAGTGGAATTTGCGGTCGCAGCGACCAGCAGCAGTAGAGTGGGACAATGTCCCATTTGGGAGGAAGAGATCAGGAAATATCTCAAAGGGAAAGGATGGTCCCTTTGGAATGAATTCTGTAACAATGAGGAATCAGATCCCGGGAGTATAGGACATACTTAGTGGGAGAACCTGAGTGAGATCCACAAGAAGAGCTTAGGGAAAGCTCGCAAGCCGATGGCAATCGTGTCCTGCTTGGCACAATTGCGAGGCACAGAGGAGGTCGTTAGGACGCTCCGGAAAGAAGTTGAGGACATACATCGAATGAGTAAGGTCGATGTAGGCGAGGTAGAAAAGGAGCATTTGGAATTGAGAAGGAAGTTGGCAGCAAAAGATGGAGAGGTGGATGACGCCAAAAGGGCTCACCAGTCTTGTCTGGTGCACTTAAGCAGCTTCCAGTCTCAATACGAAAAGGCCTATCAGTACACGCAACGTGCAGTCCTGGTACGAGAAGAAACGGAAAAGCAGGTAGAGGCATTACAGAAAGTAGTGACCTCAAGGCAGCGTTAAGAGCACTCCATGCTGCCACCACAGAACAAAGACAAAGCACGCTAGATCACGCAAAGTGCCAGAAGCAGATTGCAAAGCTGCAATCACTGCTTTCAGTTCAGAAAGATTTCCAGGAAACCTTTGGAGAAAAATTAAATCAGGAAGAGTGCCCTGATTGGGAAGAATTGAACGAAACAGCGCAGAGATATGTTCAGGGAACATGTGCGCAGGGAAAGCCACAAAAGAGAAAAGCGCCTCAACCCCCACACAGCAGATAGTTCAAGCTCCAATGAACCCAGTAACCACCCACCGCACAGCCACACCGGACGATGCGGAATTTCTATACTCCATCCCATTAACTGACCCAATTACGGGACGCGTGCGATAAGATCACACCGTTCCTCCCCACCTCAGACCACCACCATTTCTTTGCCACAGTCAAGCATCAGGCGACTATGTACGGCCTGGGTGAGCGAGAGCATGTAAAGCTCACCATTTTAAGTTTAGATCCTTCAGTAGCAGCAGCTCTTCCCGACCCGCAGAATGTAGGAGGAGGCACCCTTGCAGAAATGCATACCGCGATCCTGGATGCGATTGGGTATAACCGGGGTGACACCGTAGATGGCCTCAACAAATGTAAGCAAAAGAAATCCGAGCACCCCATAGCGTTTGCTGGACGCCTGTGGATCCACTTTGCAGCAGCCTTTGGAGACTTAGACCGTGCCCATTTGTCCCCAGACAACATGGCCAAATGGACCCGCACCCTTATCTCCCATGCCACAGAAACAGGACAGAAAGCTTGCGCGAGTTATGATCTCTCAGAGGAAGCCCATAGCGAGAAGTGGGTAGTGAAAAGGTTGTCCCGCGCTTGGGAGCAATCTATACAAAGTAAACCCGCAGTCAAGAATCCTGAGGAAAAGCAGGCTGGAGCAGATATACAGGCAGTAAAAACACAGCAGAACCCCACATGGGTGAATGAGGGAAAGAACAGCCCCCCACACAAGTCACAGGAGTGTTACAACTGCGGACAGTTGGGACACTTCGCAAGAGAGTGCAATGCCCCTAAAAAGCCACAGAGAGCCCAGCAGACGGGCACTCTGAGTAAGAAAAAGACAGAGCCCATTCATAGCGTTAGCGCCCGTTCAGATCAGATGGACTTGACCGGAACGGACTGATGGTGTACGGGCTCCCTCAGTTGGGTCTGCGACACACTTTGGGATAGGTCAGGACGACCAGTAGTTGCAGCGGAAATTCGGGGACAGCCCATCGAATTTCTCTGGGACACAGGAGGGTCCCGCACCACAATAAATTCCTCCATCCTGTTTCAAAAAGACACGTGGCCCACTACAGCCACTATCACCCTCAGCGGCTTTACAGGCCACTCACAGCAGGGACACATCACAGCCCCTGTACCCATTCAAATTGGTAACATCACTACCAAGCACCCCGTGGTTTTAGTTGACCTGCCCCACACAGCAGAACACATTCTGGGAATCGATTTCATGAATTCCCACAACTTATCATTCGATCCAGTCAACCAGTGTGTCTGGAAGATGGCAAAATCCGCAAGAGCCCCCGCAACGCTCAACATAGGAGAGTACACGAACAAAATTAGCGCAGTAGGCAAATTTTGGTTCAACCCGACCATGCTTAGTACGGACAAGCAGGTTAGGGCAGTTCTGCAAAAGAACAGGGCAGCATTCGCGACCCACAAGCACGACTGTGGACGGATGACTGGCTCCGTACAAATAACAGGACCTGACCCTAGACCCCCCAAAACAGTATGGATTTCCCCAAGAGGCAGAGGGAGAAATCTCCAAGGTAATAGAAAGCTTATTAGAGCAGGGCGTACTTAGATCAGTAGCCTCCACTAATAATGCCCCGATTTGGCCAGTGAGAAAGCCTGATGGATCATGGTGACTGACCATCGATTACCGGGAACTCAACAAAATCACCCCTGCAGCAGCCCCCACAGTAGCAACAAGTCCCGAGACCATGCTCAAGCAGGGACTCAATTCCCGATTCTTTATGGTTTTGGACGTCAGTAATGGATTCTGGTCCATTCCATTGGCAAAGGCATGCCAGTACAAATTTGCCTTCACCTTTAAAGCATAGCAGTACACGTGGACATGCCTGCCACAAGGCTTCCACAACTCCCCCTCCATTTTCCATTGACAGCTGGCAAATGGTTTAGCCAAATTCTCTCGCCCCGAATGTCTGGTACAGTATGTAGATGACCTACTACTGCAGATAGACACCAAGGAAGAGCACATTGAGCTTCTGTCCGAACTCCTGGAACTCTTACACTCAATTGGTTGTAAAGTTAACCCCTAAAAGGCCCAGATTTTGGAAGAAAAGGTGATATATTTGGGAACAATTATCACACATGGTAAATGCGAGATCGAGCATAAAAGGATTGACTCGATTGCTAAATTGCCCTTTCCCCAGAACGTTTCAGCCCTCCGGTCGTTTTTAGGACTGGTTGGCTACTGCTGAAACCACATTGACGGTTTCGCCAGCAAGGCAGCACCCCTCTCAGACCTCCTAAAGTAAGGAGCCCCTTGGGAATGGCTTCCGCAGCATACGGATGCTGTGGACTCTTTAAAACAGGCACTCATAGCAGCCCCCGTACAACAAGTTCCAAACCCGCTTTCCCCTTACGCCATAGAGGTAGCGACCACAGACCGCACCCTTTCGGCCATGCTCCTCCAGGAACGGCACGACCAGTTAAGGCCCGTAGCTTACGCTTCCAGAATTTTAGATGCTGTGGAGCAGGGATTTTCAGCTTGTGAGAGGCACCTGCTCGCAGTATTTTGGGCAGTGCAGTATTTTTCATATATTACCGGACTGAACCCCATTACAATTCTCACCGAACACACCCCCACCCAACCTTTACTGGACGGACGACTCAAGGACGGTACAGTAAACCAGATTAGAGCAGCTAGATGGACCCTTCTCTTGCAGGGATGGGACATCACTGTTAAAAGGACAAAGACGCACACCTTTTTAGCCGACAACTTACAGTACCCCGGAACCCCCCATGAATGTGAGATTATCTCTCCACACCACGACACAGGCCCCTTTATTGGTAAAACACCCCCCAGAAAGATAGGTAGTTCAAACCAGAGCCCCCAGCACACAGACACGTGTGAGCCCATAAAGATCTATGTGGGTGGATCTTCCACAGTCTTGGATGGGAAGCGCATAACAGGTTGCGGCATTTATGTCGAGGACGCGCCCTTGAGGAAATATCGCTGAAACTACCCGGACACTTAGGCGCGCAGGCAGCAGAGCTTGCGGCCATCGCGTATATAGTTGAACACCCAGATTCCTTCCCCAGCCCAGCAGACATATACTCGGACAGCCTCTATGTCTGCAACAGCCTCACGGAATTTCTGCCCCTGTGGAAAGCAAGAGGATTTGTTTCCGCAGATGGAAAACCCCTCCCTTCAGCCCCATTGCTCCATCATATTTTAGAGAGAGTACAGAACAGGACTTATGGGATAGTCAAGGTTCGTAGTCACCATCGCTCCTCCCCCCCTGGAAATGTGAAAGCCGACGCACTGGCTAAAGCAGGTTCCAGGCATGGATATTTTTGGACACCCCCCGAAAGCGCACCAGTGAGTGCAGTTCAGGTCTCACAGACAAAGATCGAGGATATAGTGGAGGCCCAGAAGCAGGACAGCAATTTCAGGGAGATTGTAAAAGGAAAATATCCAGCTCCCTATGAGAGGTTCAAAAATGCATTGACTACACATGACGGTATGGTGTTAAAAGACACCCTTTATGTGGTTCCTGAACAGGACAGGAACCAACTGATTTGTTTGTTCCATGACGGTCATGGACATCAGGGAATCGATCCCACTACAGCCCATCTCAAGCAGCTTTGTTGGCGGCCGAATTTAAAGGATCATGTAAACCACTACATCGAGAATTGTCTTATCTGTGCCCAGAATAATCCGGACAGACATGCCAAAAAGGCTCAACTCAGCCACACCCGACCCGTTAATGGCCCCTGGACTAACCTCCAGATCGATTTTATAGGACCATTGCCCCCTTGCAGGAATGGCTATAAATATGTACTTGTGGTAATTGACACATTTACGAAATTGGTGGAAGCATTCCCAGCCCGCACAAACACTGCAAAAACCACAGCCAAGATTTTGACCCACCACATCTTTACAAGATGGGGACTCCCCCACAGCTTTGAATCCGAACAAGGCTCCCATTTTACGGGACATGTCATACAGAACATCCTCACAATATTTGGCATCACCCAAAAATTCCACATAGCATGCCACCCACAGTCGAGTGGTATCGTGGAGCGCATGAATCGGACCCTAAAATCCACCCTCAGAAAAATGGTCCAGCAAAACAACACCACTTGGGACTCAGTCCTCCCTTTTGCGCTGATGTTTTTGCGTAATACAATTTCTACTTCCACAGGTTACACCCCACACACTCTCATGACCGGACGCCCCATGAAAGGCACTGAATATTTATTAGGTTTAGACTTGACCAGCCCCGAAGTGTCGGCCCTCACACACGAGAAAGCAGTAGAACAATTAGTGGAAAATGTTAAAACGGCTCAGCTAGCAGCCGCAGTAAAATTGGGCACAAGGAAGAAATAGAGCAAGGCTTGTTTCGAAAATACTCGGGTCCGTACTCCATTGCGGATAAAGTAAGCCCTTCCTTATATAAAATAAAGTACCCCAACGGTAAGACTGCGGGGTTCCATATAAACCAGCTGAAGGCATATAGAACACAGTCTAACCACGCACACCACGTCATGCTCGACGCAGCACACCACACCCTGCCCACAGCCAACGTAACCCTACCACCCCCCCACCACGTCCAGCCCAGCCACGGACTCGACCTCGACTCCACCCCTGAAATATACACTCCGCCCCGGAATGCCCACAGACTGCAGCAGCAGAGACAGCGACTGTGACTCGGACGATAGCCACAGCACGCCTCCCTACTATCCCCATGCAACAGGACCCACACCCAACGATTCCGACTACGATCCAAGTGATCCCTTCATGATCACTTTCCTGAACAAACCCCACCACCGACCACCGAACTACACTGACGACCCGGATTTTGTCCCCACACAACTAGACACCAACTATTGGCACCAAGATAAATCGTTCCGACTCGTCCGGAACGACGAGAGCGACCCCACCTCACACCATGCAGCCTTTTCAGCCCTGATACACTCAAGAGTTTGGCTCCTGGGAGAAGATGACGACCTTGGGTCTGACCCCCAAACCGAGAACCCCTTTGCGAACCTGTTCGCAACCGAGAACTGAGGTGTCCAGATGATGTTTTAAAGGAACCGCTTTGGAGAAGTGGTGTCCTTTCTGATGGAACCTGCAGAATGTTTTATGTTGTTTGTCAGTTTGTTAAATGTTGTATGTCCGACAGGAGAATTTTTTTCACTGCCCCACGCCTATTCGGCCGAAACCTCTGAGGACTTGTCTACAGAGACTCACTATTGCCAGACACTAGTTCAGCAGAGCTAGCTTGTCAGCAGAGACTGGTTAAGGTACCAGACGCTCGTTCGTAACTGCCCTTCTGGTTCGAAGGTAGAACCACTATGGCAGCCCCACCACGATGACTACATTTCTTGCCCGTTCTTGTCGGTTGCTCAGGCAGTGGAGAAACAGCTTGGGACCCGCCCTGCCTGGGAACCCCCCCCTCTGGTCAACTACGCTTGGGTAAGAGAGACATGGCATTGGTAGCCGTCCTACCTGGGGACTCCATCCAACTCTTACCCGTCGCGGCCCATACGCACCTCATTTTGGTACTTTCAGTTCAAAAAGTTTTGTTGTGTTTCAGGTAACCCTTAGGTTGCCAACCACATGCTATTTACATCCTGAAACATCTGGATGGTAAATTGCGCAGTCTGCGAGACGGCTCGCACTGGTTCATTATTTGGAAGTGTGTCTTGTCCTAAAATTCGATTTTTGAAAACAAAAATGAGGGAGTCACACATCGTGACCAATTATAAAGGGAGTAATTGGCACTCAAGGACAGACAGACTATCGTACGAGATATTAAACAAAGATAGTTACAGACACTATGCTTGTTTCTACAGAACTCCAGAAGCTCCAGGACCGGAGAAGAGAAGAAAAGAAAAGGAAAGAGAAGAGCCATGAGGACTTCCTTCACATGGATCATCATCTTTATGGACATTTGATTGCGAATGAACGCGAACCACATGACTTCAAGCCCCCCCAGCCGTTAATGTTTCTCTTCCCCGCAGTACCCAGAGCCCAGTCACCAGCGAAACCACATCATCTGGGTGTGCCAGGTTTATAACCTGGTACTCCCTGTCCTATGTAATAGAAATCTTACTGGTATTAGCGATACTCTGCTGCATCGTGCAGACTATGCGTCTAAGGAAATGGAGAAGGATAACCCCGGTATATAGGATCAGATCCCCTATTTTCGGATACGACCAGACCCCCGACCCCCGTGAACTATAATAATAAAGAGCATTCATTTGCGGTTTTATTGTAAATAAAGAAATGTAAAGAACTGTTCATGAGCAAATTGTACGATCCTGAGCTTGACTGCCAAGCCAGGAAGACTGTGTATAAACTGCTGTGATTTTGTTGTATGGTTGAGGAAGTTAGAATAATGAAATGTTTAAGTGAGTGTAGTGTATTAAGAATAGTTAGAGGTTCCCAGTTTATTGTTTTGTAATGCATGTCCCTGTTTGACATAGCGCCCTTAGAATTTGCATAGCTATGGTCAGTGCAGGGGCCATGAAGGAAGTGCCCCCCCCCCAGGTCAGGGAATGGAAAGCAACATAGATATGTGATCCTTCACGCTTCGCGTTAGGATCACAAAGAGGGAATGTAGCCACTTAAAATGGCCAACTCCCGATTCAAAATGGCGAACGGCAAAGGCTGATGGGAAAGTCAGCTAACAAGACACAAACGAGCAGCTGCAGGTTGGCTGTGCATTTACCTCTGGAAAGGCCAGACACTATCGATACCAGCAACCATCAGCAGAACAAAACAACAGCCATCTGCATACTAATGAGCAATCCCCAGGAACAATAAGCAACATTTAGACACACAAAGCAAAACCAGACTCTTCGGCGCCAGCAGAAGCCTACACAAAAGGAGGTGAACGACCACCTCAAGACCGCCTATCGATCAGGGAACCGCTCCAGCATTGGAGAAAATCGAACTTTGTCCCAATCACTTGGGACCAGGTACAGGGGCTGCCCCGAAAGGCGGGAAGCCCCTGGGGACTATAAGAATTGAGCCCCAAGTTCAAATTGCGCTCTTCTCTCTTCTCTTCCTCTCCACCCCTTCAGCTCTTCGCCCTGCCTGGGTCACCCAGCAACAACGAACCATCATTGACCGTGACCGGTGCAGTGACTCCAGTGAAGATCGAACCCGTAAGTCTTAATTCAACGCTCACTATGAGATAGGCGCTCTTAGCTACCAATCTGTACCAACTTCGAATCCCGCAGGCTCAGAACCCGAATGAAAGGCCATTTGTTTCCCTGACCTGGTGGGTCAGTTCCAAGTTAAGTATAGGCCTGTTAGTTGTAGAAGTAGCTTAGACGTAGAATTTATGCATGAGTAGCGATTACTGTGTATAATAAATGCGCTTTGATTTAAACCTTACTAATCAGTGTATTGGATTATTGATCATTACTCGGACTTGAACGACGTGGCGGTATCATAAAGATACCTGGCAACTCAAGAGCAAAGGTAATAAAACAGAGCAATTGAACTAAGGCAAAGTTAGCAACATCCCGCTTCCCATTCGCTGTCCCCTGCCCCGATATGACCTCAGCCACCGTAATCAAGGCACTGCACAGCATCTTTACCCTGTTTGGTTTCCCCGCCTATACCCACAGCGACCGGGGTACATCTTTCATGAGCGATGAGCTGCGTCGGTATCTGCTCAACAAGGGCATCGCCTCAAGCAGAACGACCAGCTATAACCCGTGGGGAAACGGGCAGGTGGAGAGGGAGAATGCAACAGTTTGGAAGGCTGTCCTTCTAACCCTACGGTCAAGAGGTCTTCCAACTACCTACTGGCAGGAGGTCCTACCCAATTCCCTACATTCCATTAGGTCGCTCCTCTGCACGGCCATGAACGAGACCCCTCACAATCATTTGTTTGTCTTCCCCAGGAAGTCCACCTCTGGGGTCGCGCTTCCATGTTGGCTGACGACTCCGGTCGAGACGACTCTAGTCGAGAGGGTCCAGCTGCTGCATGCAAACCCTCAATACACCTACGTCGAGCACCTCAATGGAAGGCAAGACACAGTTTCCCTGCGAGACCTGGCACCCGCTGGCTCTCCCACTGACGCCCCCCCCCTTCTACCGACGCTCCCCTCCCCGCGCCTGCTGCCGACCCCGACAGCGCCCCCCCCCCCCAGCACCCCTTCCCCCACCACCAGCGCCGGCACCAATCACCTTAGTCAACCCGGATACCCCCCCTGCTCCAACACGGGCAAAGGCTCTGACCACTGTGCTCTCGGATATAACCGCACTGAAGACGACCGTGTCTGCCGCACCACCGCCGGAGGTGAGAAGGTCAACACGGACAATCAGACCACCCAAAAGACTGGACATGTAATTCCACGTCACCCCCGACGGACTGCGTTTTTTAAAAAAAACAGGGGGTGAATGTGATGAATGATAACTATACTTTTAATGTCATGGTCCCTTTAAGACCAGGTTTGGAACCCTGGGGGACTCCGCCTCTGCCCCTCCCCCCCCCCCCCCCCCCCCCCCCCCCCCAGGGAGCCATATATAAGGTAATGTTCAGTGGGCAGTGCACACTTCTCGGCAGCTGTCTGGTTCTCTGCTGATTAAAGCCTTTGTATTAACAATCATCTCTCTCGAGTTGTAATTGAGGGTATCTCAAAATGCAACATAGAAGTCAATGCCTGGAAGACACTTGCTCAGAATAGACCTACTTGGAGGAACCTCCTGATTGAAGGGATGTAATTTTTCAAAAACACCTGACAGCAGGAGGAGGCCTGAGAAAGGAATACCAGTGATCTAGAATCCGATCCCACCTTCTGGGAACACTCCCACCTTCTGGGAACACTTGCCAAATGTGTCGATGAAGATGCGGTTCTAGGAACGTGCTCATCAGCCATGCAAGAACGCACAGAACCCGTGACCAGTAACACAGAGTATTTTAGGTGGACAATCAAAATATTTCAAATACTAAAGATGAATATTACAAAACATTAACCCACTGTAAAAATGCTCTCTGGTTCTCCTGCCTCTGCTCAATGATTCTGGACCGAAAAATAAGCACAAATAAAAAAGCGTAAAAATGTACCGAACTGGGCGAGCCGGTTAAATTAGCACCGTCTTTTCAGTCAGCCGGTTCGTGCACCTGGAAAAGCAGGTGAAACAAAACGGACCGATAGTTTAAACGGGACTCCTGCATTGCCCGTAGCGCATGTGCGATGGAGAATCTCTGCAAATTAAAAAAAGGAACGGATGTTACAGGCCGATATGATTCAAAATGCTACTTTTATGACACCTAGGACATCAAACCAGTGCAAGAATTTCTATGATATCACAAATATAGGAAAGGTAAGAGAGCTGTGACCTGCTACAATTCACTTAGCCACTGTGGCTCCTGTTTTGCAATTCAGGTGGAAGTCTATATCGTCATACACAGCGCAGTTTGATTTTATAACACGCTAACCCTTGCTCTTGGAGCCTTCATTTCAAACTCCCATCATGCGACTTTCTACTATCCCATCTCCCTCTTTTGCAGCTTGTTGAATTAACTGGACTCCTTCAAAGGTCACAATGTCCTTTCGAAAGAGAGGTGTCCACAAGTAATCACAATATTCAAAATGATCTCTAACCAGTGCCTTAGCAATTTCTGCTGAAAGATAATTGTCCTGAAATGGTAACTCTCTTTTTCCTCAGGTGTTGCATGCAAGTTTCCGGCGTTTTCTGTTTTGATTTCAGATATGACAGCACCCGTAATATTTTATTTGCTATTATTGCATCGTAATGTTGCCTTACATTTAAATTCAATACCTCTCGAGACAAAGCCCAATCAGTATCTTCTTAACATTTTTGAATGTTTTTTTTAAATCTTTAGCTTCTTTTAATGACTTATTGACTTGAAACCAAGAATGAAATATCTACTTGGGCATCTAATCGCTTTGTCTATACTTCACTACTTGAGCTACATTTCCATTTGCCGTTCCTGTGTCCAAATGTGTACTGATTCACAATTTGTTACATTGAACAAGGAAAGAGGAGTAGGTCATTCAGCCACTCGAGCCTGCTCTGCCATTCAATAAAATAATAGCTGATCTTTATCTGAACTACATTTATTTGCCATGATTCTGTAACTGTTTACAACCTTACCTGTTCTAGATTCCCGGTCAGGAGAGAGATCCTCTTAGTATCTGCCCGAGCAATGCTGTAAAGACTTTTATATGCTTCAATTAGGCCACCTTTCATTCTTAAAAATTCTGGGGAATATACTCAACCCCTCCTGGGAAGACAACCCTCTCCCTCCAGGAAACAATACAGTGAAACTTCTCCACACCCCTCTCTAAAGTAGATATATCCTTCACTTAGTTAATGAGATATAAACTGTAAATAATGCTCCAGGTGTGGTTTCATCAAGCCCCATTAGAATTATAATACTCTTATACTCCAATCCCTAGGCTATAGAAGCTAACATAGCATTTTCCTTTCTAACTGCTTGCTGTACCTGCATATTCACTTCCTGTAATTTGTGTAGAAGGCACCTGTGTCCCTCTGAATACTGTAAGAATAGATGTTATTTCGGGGGGGGGGGGGGGGGGGGGGGGGGGGGAATATTGTATTATTTCTTTCTCTTTAATACTAGAACAGTATTAGAAATGTTATGGAAAAGTTGAGTTCAAAGAATTGTTGTGGAAACTGAGATTGTAGATGGAAAGGAAAAAGTTATTTAAGGAGAGATGTTGAGTTAATTTGGTGTTGGCTGTGTGGGGAAGATCTCCTGAAAACAATTCTGGGTTGGCAGAAGGACAGTTTGAAACCAAAAAGTCTTGGGCTGCAAAAAGCAGTCTTGTTCTGAAATCTTGGATTTCCATGTAGGGCAGCACAGTGGCACAGTGGTTAGCACTGCTGTCTCAAGACGCCGAGTCCCAGGTTCAAACCTGGCTCTGGGTCACTGTCCGTGTTGTGTTTGCACATTGTGCCCATGTTTGCGTGGGTTTCGCCCCCACAACCCAAAAATATGCAGGGTAGGTGGATTGGCCACGCTAAATTGCCACCGGCTGTCCCGAGTTCCACCCCTCTGATGAGGCCGCATCTCACAGCCAGCACACGGGACAGGGCGGCACAGCTGTGCATGTGCCGTCAACAAGTGAGCCGGGGCCCTCAGGCCCCAGAGCCCCCTGAGATGCCCGCCAGGGGTATCAAGGGCCAAGGGTTGTGGTAAGCAGCTGGCTGCCCCCACCTCAGATGTGTATCCTGGGGACATAGCTAGATGTGGTGGTAGAGCTAGGAGGACAAACCACAATCGAGGATCACTGAGGGCACTGGGGCAAGGGGGGAGGAGTTTGGGGGGTAGGTAGGAGTTGAGGCGGCTGGGGGTGGGGGAGGGGGCAGCACCATCATGAGGGGGGGGAATTGTAAAACACAACAAACACCTTTGTGCACAACTAGTATGATGCCTTTATCACTTTCTTCCGCAATGCGCATCGACCTCCGAACCCTTGGGCCATCTCTCCAGCCATCCCCCCCCTCCCGTTGTCACTCACCCACCCTCTTGCCATGGACGTGTCCCTGGAGTTCTGTCTCAGTCCCTGGGTGTTCGGAGGATGACTGTTGCATTTGTGGTGTTGCCTCCCGCAGTGTTCAAGCACAGTGACCAGGCATCAATGTGTGATTGGAATGCTCGGAAATGACTCCCACATACTACATGGCCCGCCCACCCACTGGAATCCACTTGGGTTGTGTGAAGTGCGCACTTAACTACGATTGCCAACTCCCTTTTAGCAACAGCCTCAGCCGCACAGCCCGAGGCTTCAACAGTCTGTGGGGATTATGGGTGGTCGGTGAGGCAGATGGGCAGGGACAAGGGATGCCCCCGGAACGGGTACACACGATCCACGGGTGGCATGGTGGTGCAGCGGGCGGTTGCCCCCACCCCCAGTGCGCCCCCCCCCACCCTCCCATGGCAGCCCACCCCCAGCCGAGGGTTCCCCACCCCCGTCGAGTACCGAGGTGGCAAGCCCAGCGCCCCCGGGCTCTTTGCCTGTGAGCAATGATGGCTACTCATCTCCTCGGCTCCCCACAGAAGCCCTTCTGTCAGGTTCACGTTTTTCAAAAGGAGTACCAATCAGCGCCAGCGTGACCACTTGCTGGGGAAGCCACTGAATCACGGGAGGCTGTTGCATATGAGTGGCTCTCGTTAATTGTATGGAAGTGGGGCTTATGTGTTGATAATTGGTTTCTCGCCCTGCCATGGCAACATCTCGATTTCGCCTACGGGAGCGGGCTGGTTGCATTGCAAACTGTTCAGCACCTGGCGCGGTTCTCGTTTTCTGTTTCTCTCGCTATTCACCGACCTCATTTCGCTGAAGCAAGAGTGTAATGAGGCTGGAGAATCACCCCCTATGTTTTTATTTAAGAGAACAGAATTTGACCAGCCATGGCATCTGGACGATACGTGGAAGGATAAGTAAAACTTTGAGATCTTTTGATAAGATCACAAAGAGTTCAAGAATGTGCGGTATGAGAGTGGAGATCAACCTCTCCACCCTGTGCCCTGTCGTGGCGGGGAGACCTGCTGGAATTCTTAATGCTTGAAAAGGTCAAATTCGAACTGAGAGGAAGGATGGAGGGGTTCTACAATTCATGGGCGCTATTCATTCTGCACTTTTGAGAATTGGATTACATTGAACATTAGGGGGAGGGCTGGGAGGGTTGGGGGGAGGGGAACTGTATGTGTTAATGGTGACTATGGGTGATTCCTGATTCCTTTGTTTATGGTAACATGCGGGCTAATGTTTGGGGTTTGTTGGGAGGATGGGATTGTTGTTAGTGATAAGGGGATTGCATTACATTCGTTACTGATTATTGTTCATTGTTGGGGGTAAATTTGGGAGAAATTGTGAAAAAGGAGGATAATAAAAAATATATTTTTTAAAGAATGTGCGGTGTGACATTTGGGACACTGTGTTTGTGTGCTAATAAGGTATGTATGAAGGAACAGATATGATGGAAACTGGTTCAAAGAGGACCCATTCAAGGTTTGAAAGTACGACAATTATGCATTGAAGAGCAGGTCCTCAGCATGCACACTACTTGATAAACAGCATGGAGTCAAACAGTTAATGGGGCCAGTAGAATGAAATAACACCTTTCAATTTTCAAGGCACTGGACACATACTCCATAGAGAAATTAATTTTAAAACTATTAGGATAAATTAAACACACTGATACCTGTCAAAAAAAGTAAGGGAAAAGGGAAAGGGTGAGTCATTTGAATTGGACTAATTAAGGGCATGCTAGCAAGTAAACCTGGTGCAAATATCCACAAGATGGATGCAGATGAGCATCAAAGAAAAAGGAGTGCTCATCTAATTATTCAGAGATTATGGATGGGATTCTTCATTGCCCAACGCCGATATTGAAATCGGCGATCGGGCGGAGAATCCATTCCGACGCCCAAATCGGGGCGGGCGGCAGTTTGACGTCGGAAACCCATGCAAACACAGGGAGAATGTGCAAACTCCACACGGACAATGACCCAGAGCCGGGATCGAACCTGGAACCTCGGCGCCGTGAAACTGGAAAATTATTATATGTGAAATAACATTTAATCCACATAGGGAGCAATGAATGAAATTAATAGCATAGCAACTGGTCAAATGTTGTCTGTTAAATGATTTGTGCTGAAGTGGTCTAGTCCCCACACTTATAGGAGAAAACATGGAGAGTTATTTTGGAGATGGGTCGAATGTCGAGACAACCTCAAGGTAGAGAAACCAATGTTAAACGATTAATTTTAGTTTAGTTAGCACATAATATCAGTACGTCAACTCAATATGATTTTATGATTTTATGCTAAATTTTGGGACACAAGATCATCCCATGACTCTTAGCATCATACTCAAAATTGACCAGGGAGAAAGAACATATGGTGTTAAGGTCGTGATGTGAGACTTCCAGGTTGCACATTTACTGGTACACACTATCTACCTTCCTCACAATTAAGTCCATTGTGCTAAGGAAAACAAGTGTGAGAACATTCAGCCTTGTGCATTGACTTAGTGCAGTTTAACTTGTGATGTTTAAGTTACTTTAAATTCACACTCTGCAACAATTTTTGATTTTGTAAGTTTAGAATTAAGTTCTTTTTTAAAATAAATTTACAGTACCCAATTTTTTTTTCCAATTAAGGGGCAATTGAGCTTGGCCAATCCACCTAGCCTACGCATCTTTTGGGTTGTGGGGTGAGACCCACGCAAACAGGGAAGAATGTGCAAACTCCACACAGACAATGATCCGGGCAGGGATCAAAACCGGGTCCTCAGCAGCGTGAGGCAGCAGTGTTTTTTTAAAATTTAGAATACTATTTCATTTTTTCCAATTAAGGGGCAATTTAGCGTGGCCAATCCGCCTACCCTGCACATCTTTGGGTTGTGGGGGCGAAACCCATGCAAACACGGGGAGAATGTGCAAACTCCACATGGACAGTGACCCAGAGCCAGGATCGAACCTGGGACCTCGGCACCGTGAGACAGCAGTGCTAACTCTCTGTGCCACCGTACTGCCCTGTGAGGCAGCAGTGTTAACCACTGTGCCACCGTGCTGCCCTAGAATTAAGTTCTGTAATTAACTTTCGTAATTCTTTGGTTCTTCAAATTACTGAATGTACTGTGCTATATTTAGCAGACCTATCACTTTTGAACATTGATATGTATTTTATACATACTTTGTGTAATTTTAAAGGTAAAGAAACTCATTCTAAGTAAGCACATAGAGAAGTAACAGCGACCTTCAAATAACCTGTCCAAAACATAGAAAATATATTTGATCCATTGTGAAGAAATGGGCAAGAGAGTTATAAAAACATTATTTTATCTTATTAGAAGTAACAGAAGTGATTGATACCTCAGAAGGCCAGTCAAGGGGATCCCTGAGTTTATTTGGTTTTGCACAAAATAAGGGACTATGGGAAATTATATCAAGAGATGACCATCACCCTCGAGAAACCAATTTTACCAATCACAGATTGATCACGCACCCCTTAAGCCAATTAAGAATTAATGTTCCCTCATTTAGGGTAATTAGTATGCAGGAGCATCATTGATCACACTTGGGATTAGTTAATAAACAGCAGCTTTCACCGACACAAGTTGTGCATTGAATATGGAACTGATGTTTCATTTGTAGTGCCTGCTGTTCAGAAGGAAGAGGTTCCGGCAGAGGAAATTTCAATATAAAATTGGCCTGTTTGGGTAAACCAAAGGTCAAAGGGGAGGACTGAAAGGTTTAAATATCATACAGGTTTAAAAACCACATAGGTGCACTGGGTGTTAGCTACTAAATTCTTAAAGACAGAAAACTAGTGATGAGAAACCAGTCGCTTCAGCTCAGACTATCTTACAGATACAACTTAAGTACCCTTGCTATATTAATTATAGGGAGACTGTAGTCACACAGTTCGCACACAAAAATTCAATCAATCATTATGCAACTGCAGCTCTTGTGTGTCCACTCAGGAAAGGAAAATAGCAAGGGAGTATGGTACACCAATGGTCAGGCATATCTTTACCTTATTCATGTCAAGTAGAGACAAATATGTGCCTGGCAATATTAGAAGTAAACTTTTAAAAAATATATTTAGGGTTCCCAATTATTTTTTTCCAATTAAGGGACAATTTAGCATGGCCAATTTACCTAACCTACACATCTTTGGGTTGTGGGTGTGAAACCCACGCAGACATGGGGAAAATATGCAAACTCCACACAGACAGTGACCCAGGGCCAGGATCGAACCTGGGACCTCGGTGCTGTGAGGCAGCAGTGCTAACCACTGTGCCACCATATATTATAATTAAACATACGTGCCCAGATTATGATTATACAGATAATTCCTACATCAATGACCTCTTTTGATTGGCAGATGATAATTTCTTGGAATATAAGCAAATGTATAATTGCCCTGTATTTTCTATGATTGGGGAGCTGGCAAGCCACCTAGTGGATGCTTAGCTCCCCTGCTATAGCTGGAATAAAGTTCCTGAACTGAAACTCTGGTCAGTTGGGGACACTGTAGTCGAATGGGTGTGAAACCCCTGCAGCAGGTCAGAAGTGGGGATGGCTGCACTGATTGCTGCACAAATACATGGATAGGATGGGTATAGAGGGATACGGCTAAGGAAGCGCTGAGGGTTTTGGCCGGGGGTGGTATCATGACCAGTACAGGCTTGGAGGGCCAAAGGGCCTGTTCCTGTGCTGCATTTGTCCTTTTCTCAACAAATATTCAGTAACATTCACAACACCTCAGTTAATGAGGCAGTCCATGTCCAAATGCAGCAAGATCTGGACAACATACAGGCTTGGACTGATAAGTGACAAGTAACATTCACACCACACAAATGTCAGACAGCACCATCTCCAACAAGAGAGAATCTAACTATTGCCCCTTGACATCCAATGGTATTAACTTTGCTAATTCCCTCTCTATCAATAACCTAAGGGTTACCATTGACCAAAAACTGAACTGGACTTGCTAAATAAATACTGGGCAACTAGAGCGGGTGAGAGGCTAGGAATTCTGTGGTGAGTAATTCGATTTCTGACTCCCCAATTCTAGCCACCATCTACGAGGTACAGGTCAGGGGTATGATGGAATACTCTCCACTTGCCTCTATGAGTGCAGCTCCAACAACACTGAAGAAACTCAACACCATCCAGGACAAAGAAACCAATTGATACTCCCTCCATCACATCAAACATACATTCCCTCGACTTGAATGCCCTCCTTTGCCACAATGCTATGTTCAGTTTTCGCCCTGCAGACCTTCTCTCATCCACACTAGCAGTAAGAAGCAGGGGCGGGATTCTCCGACCCCCCGCCGGGTCGGAGAATCGCCGGGGGCTGGTGTGAATCCCGCCCCCGCCGTGTCCCGAATTCTCCGCCACCAGAGATTCGGCGGGGGCGGGAATCACGCCGGTTGGCGGGCCCACCCCCGGCGATTCTCCGACCCGCGATGGGCCGAAGTCCCGCCGCTGTCAACCCTCTCCCACCGCCACCTACCTTACCGGTGGGAGCAGGCGGTGCGGGCGGGCTCCGGGGTCCTGTGGGGGGGGCACGGGGCGATCTGGCCCCGGGGGCTGCCCCCACGGTGGCCTGGCCCGCGATCGGGGCCCACCGAACCGCGGGCGGGCCTGTGCTGTGGGGGCACTTTTTCTTCCGCCTTCCCTGCACATGCGCGGGGATGACGTCAGCAGCCGCTGACGCTCCCGCGCATGCGTGGACTTATGCAGGCCAGTGAAGTCCTTTCGGCCCTGTCCAGCGTGGCGCCAAAGGCCTTCCACGCCAGCCGGTGGACCGGAAACCACTCTGGCGCGGGCCTAGCCCGTTAAGGTGAGGGTTTGGCTCCGAAAGTTGCGGAGACGTCCGCACCTTTGGGGCGGCCCGACGCCGGAGTGGTTCCCGCCACTCCTGTCATAATATACACCAGTATATTATGGTGCAGACACACACACACACACTGATGGACATGCAGTGGGACCAATCAGCATACACAATACCGCAGCCAATCACCAGTGAGAGCACACGCACGATAAAGACAGGGGACAGGAGAGTTCCCGCTCATCCTAGTAGCAGCCACCTCGGAGCACAGAGCTCACAGCCTGCAACACAGACATTCACCATGTGCTGAGTGCATCACCTGGCTAGGACTAGGCAAGGGTCAACAGTTAAAACTGGTATTGCATTTACCCACAGTTCAACTATGTTAATATAGTTAACCATATAATAAAATAGAGTTGCACCACTTCAAGTGTTGGTGACCTGTTTGTGATCCAGAACACCCAACACATCAACTCCATCACGCCGGGACCCCCCGCCCCACTGGGTAGGGGAGAATCCCTCCCCTATTATCTGTTTGAGCTTCTTCCAGAACTGCATCCAGGTCTTACCATCTGCCTGATTCGCAGCCACCTCCTGCTCTCCTTGTCCACTAACCAGGCACTAATCAGGCACTTCCTGACCAGAAACCTGTGACTGCTTACTGAATCCAACTGCCCAGGTAACGCTGATCCACCCTGATGCTGCAATGTTTTCACTGAAGTCCATTGAGATATAAGCACTTACTGCCGCAATAATAACCTTCTATTGTCACAAGTAGACTTATATTAACACTGCAATGAAGCCCCTAGTCACCACATTCCGGCACCTGTTCGGATACACAGAGCTAGTACGGGAACTGAACCCGTGCTGCTGGCCTGGTTCTGCATTACAAACCAGCTGTCTAGCCCACTGAGCTAAATCAGCTCCCGTTCTCCAAGATTGTAATGCTCTCCATGTATTTGCACTTGCTGCAGTTACGGCAGAACATCCGCACAGCCTTCCTTGTGAAACTTTATATCACTTATTTAATTAATTAATGTATGTAAGTTATTAGCTTACAGTGTTCAACCTTTTAATTTAATTCCTTGATCTAGTTTAGGTTCTATGTAGCTTAAATTAACTAATTATCTGCAACATGATCACAAAGAGTTTTGGAAGTAGGAAAGCAGCCTTCCTCCACTGCAGCAAATTCAAACTTCCTTTACTCTGTTTGGGATGTTCTCTGGTCTACAATCACACTGCATCAACCTCTGTGTACTTCAACTTTATCACCCCTTAAACCTCCATTCGCATGGCAGCACAGTGGTTAGCACTGTTGCTTCACAGCTCCAGGGTCCCAGGTTCTATTCCGACTTGAGCCACTGTCTGTGTGGACTCTGCACGTTCTCCCTGTGTCTGCGTGGGTTTCCTCTGGGTGCTCCGGTTTCCTCCTACAAGTCCCAAAAGACGTGCTTGCTAGGTGAATTGGACATTCTGAATTCTCCTTTAGTGTACCTGAACAGGTGCCGGAGTGTGGCGACTAGGGGATTTTCACAGTAACTTCATTGCCGTGTTAATGTATACCTACTTTTGACAATAAAGATTATTATAAGAGTTTGGTCGTTGCGACCTGTCCTTGTAATTTAACCCTTTTAGCTTCTCTCACCATTCTCACTAAAATCTACATTTCCAAATTGTCAAATCTATGCAACTATCTGGGAAGGTTTTCCGAATGCACCACACGTTTTGGCTCAGTATCCACAAACTTGGATATATTCCTCTCTGGACCCAAATTTATATATAGAACTAAAGGATGACACTCCCATTTAACTACTCACAGTTGAATTATTTACCGGGATTTATTGAGTAGGTTGAAACTCGAGAAGTCACATGTAATGGCCTTTTCTGTTCATTAATAGGGGACAAGTATTTTCCAGTCCTGACAGTACCCACAATAAGAACCAGATTAATATTTTAAACCAGTGGAAATGCTGCTCTGGTGGATGTAGAGTGATAAATGCCCCTTTGCTTTCTGAAGGATTGTTACATATTATTCTAAATTTAAAAATCTAAATCTGGCAGAATTTCACTTTCCCTTTTTGCATTAGACGAGAGTGGGGTGGGCATGGCCTCACCCATGTCATAGGTTGGAGAGGCAAATCAGTGCATTATACATACGAACATTTGATACATTCATGCAATATTCCTGTTAGTGCTTCTTTTATGTTGGTGTAAACCATTTATTCCAACTAAAAACAGCACACACGTGAATGTAGGATTTCCATTGTAGGTCTGTTAGAGAAGTTCAAGATTTGATCAAAATTTGACCCCAATGTGGCCTTGAATAAAAATTGGCCATTCAGTGAGCTGATGCTTACTTTGTAAGAACCATTTGCACCTTTAAAAGATTCTTCGTTTCAGTCAGTGGTCTGGGCTGAGTTACAGTCCAGGTGGCTGTGAATGTCGTACAGTTGGCCTCAAAGTCCTCTGAGCAAGGCAGGAGGGAAGCCACAGCCAGATTCCCATTCCTGATTGTCAAACAGCATGGACCTTGGTTCTGATGTATTCCCAATTGAATAATTTACTAGGATTCACTTGCTAGGTTAAAATATGAAGGAGGTGGAACTGGCGTTCAGTGATGGCAGGAATCATGGACTGGATTTTCTGCCCCTGCTAGGGTTGAGATTGGTGGTGGAGAGAGCTGGAATCTAGCCCCAGAGACAATGTACCAATTTTTCTGTCCTGTCCCATCTCTGGGCCACTTCTGGAGAGACAGGACGATGGCTGGTAGGGCTACGCACCCGCACAGGGTGGTCAGCCGATTAAATGCATTCAGTGCTTAATTGAGGCCAATTAAAGGGGACCTACTGGTAATTTCCGATCGGCCTCCAGGGCCCCGTGTCAGTGGGGGCCGGTTTCAGTGCCCGATGGCAGACTGGTGAGGAAGCGCTGCAGGCCTACAGGTGCTCTCTGCTGGCCTGGGTCCAAGACCATCCTTAGGCCATTCTGTAGAGGGGCTGCCTCCGCCCCCATTCAACACCCACTGTAGTTGCTTTGCTGCTGAATTTATTTGTAATTTAGATGCAAAAATAGTGGAAAGAGTGCCTCCATGTTGAGGTGCCTCTTAGTTACTTACCATTCATTACAGCCTGCAGCTCCGTAGAAGCTGGAAGGTTTCTGACTAGACGCTCATTGTGATTTTCACTGGGGTTCCCCCTTAATTGACATGAATTGTGTCCAATTGGACAACTACGGGGCTACGGAATGATTGTGTCCCCTTTGGGGGTGGGTGGGGGTGGAATCCAAGTGCAGAAACAGTACCAACTTCTGTTTCCTGCCCTGTGGGCGGGGGGGGGGGGGGGGGGGGGGGTAGGGATCAGCCCCTCGTGACTGAGGATCATCAGTTCATTTTACACACTGTGTCCAATTCTTTTTCCTCGAAGACAATGGGAAAGGAAACCAGACACATTCTAAGACTGGTTCACCATTGCCCATTCTGAGCTTGCAGCAGAATACCAATTTCACTCTGTGAAACTGCATTCACTATTCACTACCTGACTATGGGATTTACAGTCCAGTGCAAGTCACTACATTCAGGAAATTGTTTTTCAAGAAATGCAAAATTTGCATGCAGTGAGGTAAAGGTTAGCAGTAAGTTTCTTCAGAACTTTTACTTCTGGATAATGTTAAAAAATCTGGTTCCAAATTGCCCAATCACAATTTCACAAGTGAGACATTTTAATTGAAGTAACACAAAGCAGGCTTATCTTTTGGCTCCCTTAAGTGATAAGACTAAGCTTAAATCCTCACACTGCACATTACTGATTACCGTGACTAGTATTAAAATAGCAAAGGGAGAGTCATCTACATGCAAGCTCCACTGTGATGGGAAAATAACCATGACTGCGTTAGCAAAGCAATTGTTGCAGCAGTATTTTACCATTTACCTCCTGATTGCATTGCGCCACATGGTGGTTGAACCAATCAATTACAACCTTTTGAAACCATTGACAAAAAGAAAAAAAATAATTCCTCCACAAACATGGAGGATAGGTTCCTGCAGTTCCTTTGGGAGATCTTTCACTTCCAAGGTCACATGCAGCTCAAATTTATAGGTTCAGTGCTTGTACTGATGCTCGGACCACAGGAGCTCTTGCAAGATGAGTGTGGTGAACACCACTAGTGGTATATTATATGTATTACAGCACTGCCCATATATTAGGGGTACAATGGTAAATCCCTGCCTGCTGGCTCCGTCCAGCAGGCGGCGTATAAAAGTGTGTGCTCTCCTGCGCGCCAGTCATTCTAGTTCCAACTACAGGGGGCACAACATCTTGTTCAATAAAGCCTCGATTGTTCCACCATTCTCGTCTCGTGGTAATTGACGGTACATCATTTATTGAACAAGATTTTTAAACGATGGATCTCCTCATCAAACCTGATCACCTGCAGCTGAGCCCTCAAGCAGCCAACGCCACGTCCACCTTCGACCACTGGCTAGCCTGCTTCGAAGGCTACTTCAGAGCAGCCGCTGAAGAACCCTCATTTTCGCAGAAGCTCCAAGTCCTCTATTCACGGGTGAGCCCTGACATTTTTCCCCTCATCCGGGATGCGGCAACCTACTCCGAAGCGATGACGCTCCTGAAGGGACATTACGTTCGACTGGTGAATCAAGTGTACTCCAGGCATCTCCTGGTGACTCTGGACGATTTCTTGTGTGCCCTGCAGATCCTAGGTAGGAACTGTGACTGCCAGGCAGTTTCGGCAGTCCAGCACACCAAACTTTTAATTAGAGACGCTTATGTTACGGGCATGAAGTCTGCGTACGTCCGCCAGCGGCTATTGGAAGGGGATAAGCTCGATCTTGCGGGGACTAGGCAGCTCGCTAATTCGTTAGAAGTGGCCTCCCGTAATGTTCAGTCCTACACCCCCAACCGCGTGGCACCCTCGTAGGCATCGTGGGCCCCACGAGCTGCCGACTCCAGCTCACCGCAAGCCTGCGCCGCGCGGCAGCCAACCAACTCTGGGGGGCCCAAGTGTTATGTTTGCAGACAAAACAAACACCCCAGGCAGCGCTGTCTGGCGCGGAGCGTGACTTGCAACGAATGTGGGAAGAAAGGACACTTCGTTTTTGTTTGCCAGGCCCGGTCGGTCGCCGCTGTTTCCAGGCCCGGCATTTTTACACCCCCCACATGTGACCCAGGGGCGCCTCCATCTTCCCCTCCGCAAGCCACGTGCGGCCCGTGGGCGACGCCATCCTCCCACCGCAAGCCACGTGCGGCCCGTGGGTGCCGCCATCTTTGATGCCGCCTGCCATGTGCGCCCCGTGGGTGCCGTCATCTTCGGCACCATTTTGGACAGCGACTCAGGACCTCTGCTCGGCTGACCGTTCGTCGCCTACCGCTACCTCCGCCACCGCTGATCAGCCCGGGACCTCCCAGCATCTTCCGCAGCTCGCCTCCATCACCCTGGATCAGTCTCGGCCCCGCAACCTCACGACCGTTACGATGGCGGTGAAGATCAATGGGCACGAGACGACCTGCCTCTTTGACTCTGGGAGCACAGAGAGCTTCATCCACCCCACAACGGTAAGGCGCTGCTCCCTCCTGGTACACCCCGTCACCCAGACTCTTTCCCTGGCCTCCGGATCCCATTCCGTTGAAATCCGTGGGCACTGTATCGCTCCTCTGCACCGCGACTAATGAGACCCCTCACGAACGTGTGTTTGCCTTCCCCAGGAAGTCCACCTCCGGGGTCTTGCTCCCAAGATGGCTGACAGTTCCTGGACCCGTCCTCCTCCGGAAGCATGTGCGGAGCCATAAATCGGACCCCTTGGTCGAAAACGTCCACCTCCTACATGCAAACCCGCAGTGCGCCTACGTGGCACACCCCGACGGGCGCCAAACCAGAGTCTCCCTTTGGGACCTGGCACCCGCTGGGTCCCTATCCACAACCCCCGACGTGACACTGCCCCCCTCCCCCCCCCCGGTTGCCTCATTCGCCCCTGCGCCACTCACCCTCCCTCCAGCGAACCTCACCGCAGCCTAGGTTCAGTACTTGTACTGATGCTCGGATCACAGGAGCTCTTGCAAGATGAGTTTGGGCAATTTCAATTGCAGCTCATGAGTGGAGAGAACCATAGGCCGGGATTTTCTGCATCCCTTTGCGGAAGGTGTCATTGTGGACGTGAGCGGAAAATCATGCCAGATTGCAAAAATCAGTTTTACGTTGTGGTAAACCCAGTTTGCAAACGTCCACCTTCCTGTCAATGGTGAGTCACGTTCTCTGCTGCTGAATGTTGGGAATGTCATTTCCATGGATTATTATAAGCCTCGATCCCTGGATCATCCCCTACACTGGATCATGAGGCTATGTCAGTGTGTCATCATGCCGACGTATTTCACAGCGGTAGATAAGCGAAGTGCGCCTGGGGACCTGCTCTTCACTCCTCCATTCGAGGACTGTTCACCTACCTTGTTTCGGGCAGCGTTCATGGTATTCAGTGCCAGGCTTCGCTGACACCACCACATTGTGGAGGTGGGGGGGGGGTTGCTAACACGAAAGTCACAACCCATCAGACAGCAGTAAGGGATTGCTTGGCGAAGGAGGGGGGGAAGTGGCCTACAGCATGTTGCGTGGCTGCAGGGAGTCGCTTGGTTTGGTGTAAGGGGGAGGAGAGTACCAGGGGTTATGTGGGGGGGTTCATGATTATCAGTGCAAGTGGCCTCACAACGTTGAGATCCGCGGTGGATACAGGATAGAGGCACCTCCACCTCAGGATGTCCATGTGCTAACTAATGGATAGACAGTGCAACACGATGGCGCAGTGGGTTAGCACTGCGGCCTCATGGCACTGAGGTCCCGGGTTCGATCCCGACTCTGGGTCACTCTCCGTGTGAAGTTTGCACATTCTCCCCTTGTTTGTGTGGGTTTTGCCCCCATAACCTAAAGATGTGCAGAGAAGGTGGATTGGCCATGCTAAATTGTCCCTTAATTGGAAGAAATGATACTCTAAAAAATTTGTAAAAACTAATGGATAGACACGTGGGCGGGATTCTCCCCTACCCGGCGGGGCGGGGGGTCCCGGCGGGATGGAGTGGCGTGAACAACTCTGGCATTGGGCCGCCCCAAAGGTGCGGATCTGCACCTTTAGGGGCCAAGCCCTCATCTTGAGGGGCTAGCCCTGCGCTGGAGTGGTTGGCGCACCGCCAGCCGGCGGGAAAGGCCTTTGGCGCCACGCCAGCCGGGGCCGAAAGGACTTCGCCGAGCGGTGGAAGTCCACCCATGCGCGGGAGCATCAGTGGCTGCTGACGCCATCCCCGCGCATGCGCAGGGGTGTGTGTCTCTTCTGCGTCGGCCATGGTGAAGACTGTGGCCGAGGCAGAGGGAAAAGTGTGCCCCCACGGCACAGGCCCGCCCTTGGATCGGTGGGCCCCGATCGCGGGCCAGGACTCCGTGGGGGCACCCCCAGGGGCCAGATCGCCCCGTGCCCCCCCCCCCAGGACCCCGGAGCCCGCCCGCACCACCTAGTTCCGCCGGGAAGCGAGGTGGTTTGATCCTCGATGGCGGAACAGGCATTCCAGCAGCGGGACTTTGGCCCATAGCGGGCCGGAGAATCGCCGTAGGGTCTAGCCGACCGGCGCGGCACGATTCCCGCCACTGCCGAATATCCGGTGCCGGAGAATTCGGCAACCGGCGGGAGTGGGATTTACGCCAGCCCCCGGCGATTCTCCGACCGGCCGGAGGGCGGATAATCCCGCCCCACATGAAGAATGAGATCAAGGGATACAGAGGGAGCACAGAATGGTCTATAAGGGAGGGTCGGCTTAACGTTAACGTCCAACGTGTTTCCATGTTCGGACAGGGAGAGCTCACTGCCACCATCTTCTTACATGCCATGATTGGGCAGAGAAGATGTCTAATGAGAACAGACCTTGCTGCTAGGGGCTCTGCAGATGCCTCAGACGTCAGCGACTGCACTGGGAGAGGTCGATTAAAGGGCCACCCATCTGAACTGTGTGTGCCACATGAGCAGACAGGCATAGCTGAGGGATGTTTGTGGTCTCTCAATGCCATTGCAGGGAATCACCAAAGTGAAGCAATGATGCACATTCATATTACACTAATCATGCAAAATGGCACTGATCAATCTCCAGGGTTTAACCCGAGCATTTCCCCAGAGTGATGATGAAATAAGTGCAAATGGCACCTAGGTAAACTTTTGTAGCATGTTGCAGCAATGGTGCTGGACAAAAAGAAAAGCAGCACAGCCAGACGCCTGGCCAAACAATCTCATAGCAGTTGCTCATGATTAAAGGGAAGGGGAGCACATGGGTACACAGCCCGCATTGTGGATCATTTTCAAAGCACAACTGGTACAGTACAGAACAAATATTTCTGCACATTTAAGAACAGAGGGAGCCAGGATAAATTCACAACAACAGTTCTTGTGAACTAGTGCCTCTATTTACATACCATATCAGTCAGAATATAGAGGGGTGAAATAGGATAAGGCCAAATAAACATGATAGGATAACGTATTACGGTACGCACCTTTATGTATAGGTCAAAGGAAACCTTGCAAAAGCAGGTCAGACAAAGGAGAGCCTATAAATATGCGATAAAACTTAACGGAAACTTTACGGAATGTATCAAACTTAGAATGGATCTCAGATGCCAGGAATTCCATAGTGATAAATTCTATGACTATTTTATGTCAGTTTTGAATTGAAGGATACTTGTCACTGATCTAGGAGCAGAGAATATTTTATGAGCCTATTTCATTAACATCAATAATTCTCCCATCTGGAAGACCCAGAATTAGGAACAAAAGATTAAATTTGAAGACCCTGTCAAATATCCTCTCAGGCACCTTAACTACACCAGACCAATAAGATTGATACACATCCATATACAGTTTATATAATCACCGTCGACTAACAGGTACTTTAGGTGCATCAGGGATATAGCAGTATCAAACCTGGGTCTTAGACTCGGTGTGATATTCAAGTGGTGCAATTTCTTAAACTCTCCTTCATTCTATTGCATGCTGAAATTTTATTTGACATAATCCCACATACTACCCCATGTCTCTTTATCATTATTAAATGCCAAGTGTCTTTCCCAAGACTGCAAGGTGCCCAATTTACTGACAAAGAATCTAGAACATAAGGCATCATGAAACTTGCTAATTAACTGTTTAGGCTCCACAGAAATCAGGATTCTTTCCATCAGGGAAATCCAAGAGTCAAGACACAAAGTTGTTTTGTTAAGGATAAAGTCTCTAAGTTGCAGATATTTGTAAAAAGAAATTTCTCGTAATGTCAAATTGTTGGCATAGCTGTTCAAGTGATGACAAGGAAGCACCATTGAATACCACCCAGCCTGCAAATGCCTCCAGGAACATAGGAACAGGAGTTGGCCATTCAGCTTCTCGAGCCTGACTGCCATTCAATGAGATCATGGCTGGTCACCTAACTCCCTTTGACCCATATCCCTTAATATTTTTGCTTAACAAAAATCTATCTATCTCAGTTTTAAAATTAACAACTGGTCTGGCTTCCACTGCATTTTGTGGGAGTGAGTTCCAAACCTCTACCACCCTTTAAGTGAAGGGGTTCTTCCTAACATCTCTCCTGAATGGTCTGGCCTTAATTTTTAAACTGTGCTCCCTAGTTTTAGAATCTTCAAGCAGTGGAAATGGTTTGTCTTTTTCTACCCTGTCTTTCCCTGTTAATATCTTGAATACTTCGATCAGATCACCCCTTAGCTTTCTAAATTCTAGGGAAATCAAGTCTAATTTTAGTAATCTCTCCTCATAACTCAACCCCTGTAACCCAGGTTTCATTTTTGTAAACCTATATTATACTGCCTCCAAGCCAAAATATCCTTTCTAAGGTATGGTGCCCAGAACTGCTCACAGTACTCCAAGTGGAGTCTAACCAGGGTTTTGTATAGCTGCAACATAATCCCTCTAGACATAAAGGCGAGCATTCCATTAGCCTTTTTGACTATTCTATGCACTTGTTCCTGGCATTTTAAGGATCTATGCACCTGAACTCCCAAGTCTCTTTGGACATCCACTGCACCTAACCTTTTTGCCATTTAGAAAGTACTCTGCTCTAGCATCCTTTTTTGGTCCAAAATGGATAAACTAACACTTACTTACATTAAATTCCATCTGCCACAATTTTGCCCATTCATCTAGTCTGCCAATGGCTCCTTGCAATATTATGCTATCATCTAGGCTGTCTACAATGCCACCTAACTTTGTATCATCTGCAAATTTGGATATATGAATTTCTGTGCCATCATCCATATCATTAATGAATAGTGTGAATAATTGAGGCCCCAACACATATCCCTGTGGTACACCACTAGTCACCTCCTGCTAGTTAGAGTAATTGCCTATTATCCTCATACTCTGCCGCCCGACACTAAACCAGGTTCCTAATCGTGTTGATAATTTGCCCTCAACTCCATGGGCTTCCACTTTAGTTAACAGTCTCTTATGTGGGACTTTATCAAATGCCTTCTGTCCATATAAATGACATCAATAGACATTCCCCTGTCCATTACCTTAGTCACTTCCTCAGAAAATTCAATAAGATTAGTCAGGCATCATCTTCCCTTCACAAATTCATGCTGCCTGACCCTGGTTGACCAACATTTTTCAAGGTGCTCGGTTACCCCATCCTTGATTATAGACTGCAGCAATTTCCCCACCACAGATTTTAGGCTAACTGGTCTGTAATTCCCTGGTTTCCCCCTTTTACCCTTCTTAAGAAGTGGAGTGATAATAGCAATTTTGCAATCTAGAGCGACTACTCTTGAATCTAGGGAACTCTGGAAGATTATAGTTAGGGCATCTACAATGTGCTCCCCTACTTCCTTGGATAGAAACCGTCAGGTCCTGGGGATTTGTCACTCTTTAGTTCCTAGTTAGTGATGCTGTACTTACATTAATTGTATCAAGTCCCTGTCTTCTATCAACTATTAATTTTTCAGGACTCCCGGCAAATTCCTCCTTTTCTACTGTAAACACTGAGGCAAAGTAATTGTTCGTCATGTCTGCCATTTTCTCATTATCACTGACAATATCTCAGTTTATAGTGAGCCTACATTGCACCTCACCACCCGCTTTCCCTTTATATAACTATAAAATGTCTTCCTATTACTTCTAATGTCCCTTGCAAGTTTCCTTTCATAATCCCTTTCAGTAGCTCTAATAAGGTGCTTTGTGACCCATTGCTGGTCTTTGTATCTGCCCCATTCATCCAGATTTGTGCTGTCTTGCATTTTTGTACGCCCTTCCTTTTAGTTCTATGCTCTCCCTAACCTCTTTAGTTGTCCATGGCTATTTTTTTTGTGAAGAGTAGCCTTTTCCTCAACTTGCTCTGTATCTCGTTATACGTTTCTTTAAGTATTCCCCACTGATCTTCAGTCGTTTAGTCCACTAATAGATCTGACCAGTTTACCATGGAGAGTTTCTGTCTCATCCCGTTAAAGTCAGCTTTACCCAAATCTAAAATTCTCATATCTGAAATGTGCTTTTCACTTTTTTCCAATTAAGGGGCAATTTAGCACGGCCAATCCACCTAGGCTGGATTGTGGAGGTGAGACCCACGTGGACACGGGGAGAATGTGCAAACTCCACATGGACAGTGACCGGGGGCTGGGATCGAACCAGGGTCCTCGATGCCATGAGGCATCAGTGCTAAACACTGCGCCACCGTGCCGCCCTGCTTTTCACTTTCAAACGCAACAGTGAATTCAAGCATGTTGTGATCACAATTTGATAAGTGTTCGCGCACAGTTAGGCTCCTAATTAAATTGATCTTATTACTCATAACTAAATCTAATATTGCCTGTCCCTTGTTGTATCTTGAACATATTGCTGCAGGAAACTATCCCAGATACATTCCAAAAATTCACTACCTTTCTGACAGGTGCTTGTCTGCCTCTCCCAATCTATGTGTACGTTGAAATCCCTCATTAATTCTATTCTGTCTTGCTGCACACTTGTTTAATTTCTGCCTTTTTACAATCTAGTACCACAAAGCTGCTACCTGGGGTCGATACATAACACTCATTACAGTTTTAGATTCATTTTTGTTCCTCAGTTCCACCCATGTGGTCTCCACTGGATGCTTTCCTCGCATTATACCCTCCCTCACCATTGAGGTGATAGTATTTCTAATCAGTAAGACTACTCCACCCCCTCTTCTATCTTCCCTATCCTTCCTGTAAACTTTATAACCAGGTATATTTAGTTCCCAGTCGCGACTGTGGTGATCTTTGCGATTCTTATTATCAGGATGGATGTTGTAGTGGTCACAACGACCACAGAAGCTGAGTTCAATAACAGAGCTAACATTTATTACACCACTTATTAAAGCTCGACCACTTACTCTTACAGCAAGCAATAACCTAGTAATCTATATTCGATTAACACTAGTCTCTACATTCTATCAATAACTGTACTCTGCATTCTCTAGACCTCTCCTCTCCACTCTCTCCAGCCCTCTCCCAGAAGCATGAGAGTCAGTGCTTTATATAGTTCTGCATCAAGCTCCATCTAGTGGTCAATTATGATATTATATTAACCCCTTATACTCTAGGCAACTGGATCAAGCTAAGATTCACGCCATTGGTCAGATTCCCATTTGGTTTACGCACACACACCATAGAGCTTACCCAGTCTGTCGGCTCAGTCGCCTTCAATATGATTTTTCATTGTTGCATTCTATCATCCTTTTGAGGGTTTCTTAATGGCGCTGGCACTCTTCTGGGGCATGTATCACTGGCTTAGCATCACTTTTGAGTTTAATGCTATACGTGAATGGTAAGTTCCACATTCCACTAACTACATGCTTGAACTTGCTCAGTATTTCCTCAATTCTATCATTGAAGGGCCATTTAATGTGTTGGCTGTGTGAATTCCTTGCACCAAATTTAATTGAATGCATGCATCTACACCAATTAATGTTGATTTCGTAAAAAGGGGCAGCACGGCGGCGCAATGGTTAGCATTGCTGCCTCACGGTGCTAAGGTCCCAGGTTCGATCCCGCCTCTGGGTCACTGTCCGTGTGGAGTTTGCACATTCTCCCCGTGTTTGCGTGGGTTTCACCCCCACAACCCAAAGATGTGCAGGATTGGCCAGTTTAGGCCCTTAATTGGAAAAAATAAATTGGGTACTCTAAATTTCTTTCAAAATTATGATTTCGTAACATCAACAATTTCAAATTCCAATGGTGTGCAGATGTCGCTGTTCTGTACCGTGAGGCAGCAGGAACCTTTTGTTGCAATTGCGCTCCCGTTGCAGTTTGTCAGCCGGCATTTGGACTTCCTAATTTTTGGAAATTTATTTACAAGTTTCAGATCTGCCTCTGTTATCAAGTTTGCATGTGCACCTGTATCCAGCTTAAATTGAACATCAGACCCATTAATAATAAGTGTGACAGTCCAATCTTTTATTAGATCTGATTGTTGAAGTATGGTCTTATCATCAGTGTCCAGTTTATTAACTCTTGTAATTGCTTCCACCATGAAGGTATCTTGCAGAGTGTACTTAGAGGAATCGGAATTTGAAGTTAAAAACATTTCTTAATTTCCTTCATTTTTTACACTCTGTGCTTTTTTTTATATCTATGGTACGATTTTTAAAGTCTTTTGCCGATGACGTGAGGTAAAACGGCATTGGGAAGCAAAGTGATTGAGTTTACCGCATTGTGAGCATGTTCTTTCTTTTGCAGAACAATTTTTTCTATAATGGGCATGACCACAGCATGTGCACGTCATCACGCTGCTTGTGTCACTTTCAAAATGGTTGCCGTCCATGGCGCTCTGTCTTCTAAACTGCGTCACTGAGTTAATGGCGTAAGCTACGTTTTCCAAATTTGCGCCTTTTTCTTGAGCCCTGGTTTGTGGCTTGTTCCCTAGCCTTGCAGAGGTTGATACCTTCTTCTAACGGCAAAATCGGTCTTCTAAGTAAACGTTCTCGGAACCGCTCATCATATACACCAAAAACGATCTGATCACGAATTAATGAATCCGTTATGGAGGAAAAGTTACAAGACTGAGCTCTGAGCTTTAGATTAGTGACAAAGGAATCAATCAATTCTCCTTTTAGCTGCAGCCATTTTTCAAACATGTAGCGTTCATACAATTAATTCACTTGCCCTTGACAATGAACATCAAATTTGTTCATGACCCGCTTACGTATTTTCTTATCCTCACTGGCTTCAAACTCAAACAAATTATATAATTCAAATGCCTGCGGCGCAGCTAAATTTAGGAGGAGCCCAATTTTGCGATGATCAGGAGCTGATTCTAATGCAGAGGCAGATGAAAAACCTTCAAATTGCTATTTAAAATTTTTCCAGTTTAGACTTTATTCACCAGTCGTCCTGAAGTATTCTGGCTTTTTCAGACCTTCCATCTTACTTGACTTCGAGATTCTTTTGAGTATCGTAATTGTTCTTTTTTCCTTCTTTGAAGCTAATCTGATTTTCTAAATTTACTGTTAAACTTTTAGGAACCCACTTCTGGTACCATGTGGGGGTGTTCTTTGTGATTCTTATTATCAGGATGGATGTTGTAGTGGTCACAAAGACCACAGAAGCTAAGTTCAATAACAAAGCTAAAATCTATTACACTATTTATTAAAGCTCGACCACTTACTCCTATAGCAAGCAATAATCTCTTTGTCAAAGCTAACAGACAGAGAAAGTGGGAAATATTTATACTGTGGAGAGAGAATGAAAGATGAGTCATAGCTACAGAAACCCAGGGAAACGGGGTGCTAATAGCCACAGATGCCAGGGGAAAAGGGTGCTAATGGTGGAGTAAAGCTGATCATCTGAAGTTGTTGAATTCGATGTTGAGACCGGAAGGCTGTAACATGCCTAACCAGAAGATGAGATGTTGTTCCTCCAGTTTGCGTTGAACTTCACTGGAACATTGCTGCAGGCCAAGGACAGACATGTGGGCATGGGAGCAGGGCCTTGTGTTAAAATGGCAAGCAACAGGATGGTCAGGATCCTGAATGCGCAAAACACTCATTCCAGGTTAAGCAGCGTTTCACTTGCACCTCTTCCAATCTGGTCTATTGCATTCGCTGCTCCCAATGTGGCCTCCTCTATATCAGAGAGATCAAACGCAGACTGGTGATCGCTTTGCTGAGCACCTTCGGTCTGTGCGCATTCAGGACCCTTGACCTTCCCGTTGCTTGCCATTTTAACACAAGAGCCTGCTCCCATGCCCACATGTCTGTCCTTGGCCTGTTGCAATGTTCCAGTGAAGCTCACGCAAACTGAAGGAACAACATCTCATCTTCCGGTTAGGCACACTACTGCCTTCCTGTCTCAACATCGAAATCAACAACTTCAGATGATGAAAAAATGAAAATGAAAATCGCTTATTGTCACAAGTAGGCTTCAAATGAAGTTACTGTGAAAAGCTCCTAGTCGCCACATTCCGGCGCCTGTTTGGGGAGGCTGTTACGGGAATCGAACCGTGCTGCTGGCCTGCCTTGGTCTGCTTTCAAAGCCAGCGATTTAGCCCTGTGCTAAACAGCCCCAGATGATTAGCTCTACCCCACCTCGACCCATTTGTTTTCATCCCATTTCATTTCAACTGCCTCTTATCGTTTCTTTCTTTCTTGTCTTTCTTAATATATATTTAACCCCCCACCACCCCATCTTATCCACCTTTCCTTACCCCTTCTCCTCTTTGCTTCTCCCTTCCCCTCCCTCAAATCTCCATCTGTCACAGTTTAGCCTCTGATGTTAGTTTCTCTGCTGTTTGGCCTCTCACACCTTTTGTTCTCTCTGGGGACTGCCATTAGCACTCTTTTCCGCTGGTTTCTGTGGCTATTAGCACCCCATTTCCCTGGGTTTCTGTAGCTATGACTCATCTTTCATTCTCACTCCACAGTATAAATATTTCCCACTTTCTCTATCTGTTAGCTTTGACAAAGACTCAAAACATAGGTCTTTTCTCTCCCTACCGTTGCTGCCAGACATTCTGAGATTTTCCAGCATTTTCTCTTTCGTTCCAAAATCCTGGAGGTGGATTCTCTGCCCCCTGAAAAATGCCGCACTCTCGGAGTATCCACGACCTCAGACCATTGCCTGAGGCCCACCCCACGATGCTCCGTCCTCGACTGGCCGGGTTTACGACGGCATGGGACTCTCATGGTCTCACCCGTCGTGAACGTGGCATGGCGGCTGCGGACTCAGTCCAGCGGCGCCACAGTCGGGGGAGGGCCGATCCGTGGGCAGGGGGAAGCTCCATTTGGGGCTGGGGGCACTGTGGGTGGGCGTTCAGGTGTGCGCGAGTGGCTGAAGGGGAGCACAGCTTTTGCGGTCCGGGTCCGCCTCGAAGCATGGCGCGGCCAGGGAACCGGAAATGCTCAGGGCCGTATTGGCAGCTAGAGCTGCGAGCTCTACGCTGCCTCCCTGCAAGCCCCCAGCAAAACAGGGAATTGATGGCCGTTTTGAGCCTGTTTTGCTGGCGTAAAACACCACCATTTTCACGCTGACGTGGTGATTTAGTCTCCCAAACGGAGAATCCAACCCCTGGATTTTCTTTTTTTAAAAATATTTTTATTCTCCTCCTTTTTCACATTTCCTCCCAAATTTACACCCAACAATAAACAATAATCAGTAACGAATGTAATGTCAATCCCCATATCAATAACAACGATCCCATCCTCCCACCAAACCCCAAACGTTAGACCGCATGTTACCATAAACAAATGACAAAAAGGAATCAGGAATCACCCATAGTCACCATTAACACATACAGTCCCCCCCTTGTTCGATGTAATCCAATTCTCAAAAGCGGATAATGAATTAACGCCCATGAATTGTAGAATCCCTCCATCCTTCCCCTCAGTTCAAATTTGACCTTTTCAGGGCAGCACGGTTAACCCTGCTGCCTCACGGCGCCGAGGTCCCAGGTTCGATCCCGGCTCTGGGTCGCTGTCCGTGTGGAGTTTGCACATTCTCCCCGTGTTTGCGTGGGTTTCGCCCCCACAACCCAAAGATGTGCAGGCTAGGTGAATTGGCCATGCTAAAATTTCCCCTTAATTGGAAAAATGAATTGGGTATTCTAAGTTTATTTTAAAAAGATAAAAATTTGACCTTTTCAAGCGTGAAGAATTCCAGCAGGTCCCCTCGCCACGTCAGGGCACAAGGTGGAGAGGTTGATCTCCACCCTAACAGGATCGGTCTTCGGGCGATCAACGAGGCGAAGGCTGCAACATCCGCCTCAATGCCCATTTCCAACACCGGCTGGTCCGACACGCCGAATATGGCCTCCCGAGGGCCAGGGTCCAGTTTCACGTGCACCACTTTAAAGATTACCCTAAAAACCTCCTTCCAGTAATCCTCCAGATTTGGACAGGACCAAAACATATGAACGTGGTTTGCAGGGGCTCCCGCAATGTTCACACATCTTCTACCCCCTCTAAGAGCCGGCTCATCCTCGCCCTTGTACGGTGTGCTCTATACACCACCTTCAGCTGTAACAGCCCCAACCTCGCACACAAGGTGGAGGTGTTCACCATCCGGAACACCTTACACCAGAACCCCTCCTCCATACCCTCTCCCAACTCTTCCTCCCACTTTGCCTTGATCCCTTCCAGCGGCGCCTTCTCCTCCTCTAAAATAGCTCCGTAAACCGCCGATACTACCCCCTTCTCCAATCCCCCTATCGTCAGCACCTCCTCCAACAATGTGGAAGCCGGCTCTACTGGGAAGCTCTGTATCTCCTTTCTGGCAAAGTCTTGAACCTCCATGTACCTAAATACTTCCCCCTGCTCCAGCCCATACTTCGCTCCCAGCTCCTTCAATCCCGTAAACCCAACCCCAAGAAACAAATCTTTTAGTGTCCTAATTCCTTTCTCCTCCCATCTCCGAAAATTTCCACCCCACTTCCCTGGCTCAAATCTATGGTTCCCCCGAATCGGCATTTCCCTTGACCGTGCCCCCAACCTGAAGTGCTGTCAAAACTGCCTCCAAATTCTCAACAAAGTTATTACTACTGGACTCCCTGAGTATCTTCCCAGGGTCGTCAGGAGCGGCGTTGTCGCTAGCGCCTTTAATCCCGACCCCCTACCCAAACTCTCCTCCATTCTGACCCATTGGGAGTCAACCCCTCTGACTCAGCTTCGTACCTTCTCCACATTCGCCGCCCAGTAGTAATACATCAGGTTCGGAAGACCCAAACCCCCTGCCTGCCTTCCTCTCTGTAGTAGCACCTTTCTAATTCTGGCCACCTTCCCTCCCCATATGAATGAGGTAATCATCCCTTCAATCTCTCTAAAAAATGCCTTTCGTAGGAAAATTGGCAGGCATTGAAAAATAAACAGGAATCGCGGCAGCACATTCAGTTTAACCACCTGTACCCGACCCACCAGTGACAGAGGGAGACTGTCCCACCTTGCCATATCAACCCCCTGGATTTTCTTTGTGGAATGCAGAGGTCTCGATTAGTAGTCATCTCACAGTCTTTAAATTGTATTTGGGAGCCAGTGTTACAGTCTTCTTGGACAAGGAAATGAGGCTGAGAGACCTCTGGCTATGAATGGCAGACACACCCCTTCATAATATAATAATTTTTATCAGTGTCACAAGTAGGCTTACATTAACACTGCAATGAAGTTACTGTGAAAAGCCTCTCGTCGCCACATTCCGGCGCCTGTTCAGGTACATTGAGGGAGAATTCAGAATGTCTAGTTCAACTAACAAAAATTTCTTTCAGGACTTCTGATAGGAAACCGGAGCGCCCGGAGGAAACCCACGCAGACACAGGGAGAATGTGCAGACTCCGCACAGACAGTGACCCAGCCGGGAATCGAAGCTGGGACCCTGGCGCTGTGAAGCGACAATTTCTTTATGGGTCAAGGAATCTGACTTCCGGCTATAGGCATGAATCTGGAGATAGTAAGTTACGGCGACAAATAAATCTTTGAAGTCATGTACATTGTCCAGTCTTTTAAATTTCTGAACATAAATAACTGTTTAGTCCGGAATCTTCTTAAAATGGCAGAAGTTCCCGAGAGCCCAAACAGAAAAGATGCTCTCGACTGGGACTAACTTTGAATTATCTTCACTCTGCACAACTGGTTTGTCCGTTCTCTTTACAGGTGCAAGAAGCTCGCCGTTGGTCAGGCTGGCTAACCACTCAGATGGTTACCATAACAACCCAAGGAAAGCTGCCAAGAGATGAACCAGCAGCAAGAAGACACTCAACCTCCGGCTTCGACATCCATTGGCAAGACAACGCTGGAAGGGCGAAGTAGCCATCGACTGCGCAACTCAATGAGGCAAGGAAGCAAACCAATGTTGTTATTGACTCTGCCAGACCTATGTTGGAAAGTAGCTGCAGGTACTTCAACAGCAGGTGTCACAACATTGCATCTACCTCTCTGCTGACCCTGAGCTCATCAGTGCCAATGCTTGCAGGTATGGTTGGTTGCATCTTGGGGGTGGGGGGAGTGGGGGGAGTTGGGGGAGGAGGGGGGGGTGGCGGGAGTCAAGTAGGCTATGCCGGTTCTTGAATCACGTGGTACATCCTCTTTTATGAATCACCGTTGAAACGGTGACCACTGTAACTGGAACGCTTTCATAGGACCACTCAGTGTTACAATTAGTCAGATCCTATTGACAAGTGAAGTGACAACGGCATAATCAATGGTATGGACACACACTGTTGTGTTGTCAGTGGATGTTTTAGTACAACCTATGTTGGGACTAATGGCCCTTTATGCAGTCATTTGGATGGTGATGTGGAGCAGATAATATTGAACTTAGCGTCCATTATAGACCACGCTGACATTCCTTTTCCATTCAGATCATTGAACCTGAACTCCCCACCATTATTCACAGGTTATATACTTCCATTTAGAGCACCTTATAAATGAAATATACATGGTATAATAGCACATTTGTTGCCACTTAGGTGCCAAACATTCCACAGACGCGTGGTCCAAGTCTCAACCTGAAAGAGATGCTGAAGGAAAAAAGAGATTTGGAGGAGGAGCCATTCCTGAGTCATTCTTTTAACGCACTCCCCAAAAAGCTGATTACATAGATGCATTTACAAAGGCTGGGGTACTTGCTCCAGGAAAACTAGACAGAAAAGATGGCGACAGAAAACAATAAAAACATCTTCCACTAAATAAATCGTATGTATGTTGATTGTGCAAGATAAATGTGAGACTGGTCAAAACTCATGCAAGATCTATTGAGTAACTTTACTAGTTTTTTTTTTCTCTTCCACGCCCACGGAAGTAAAAGGTTGCTGTTGGGTGACAGCTAAGTCCTAGAGTATGTAGCCAGTGAAAAGACATTTTAAACTTTAAGACCCTACAGCACGCTTCTGCTTTTCTCACTGGAGAAGCAAGAGCAAGAAAATGGAAGCACATCATCTGTGAATGAAAACGTCAGTGCGGTGACCAGGCAGATATAAGGAGAAAATTAAAGTGAGAAAAGAGGAGAAAGTGAAAGACTGAGAAAAGTAACTGGGAGAAAGATGGTCGGAGGCCAAAAAAAAAAGTAGAAACAGAACCATTTCCTACTGTGCCATCTCACCCCACCCATAGAGAAACTTGTTGTATCACATGACTGGCCGTGCGTGATATGTGCTATATTTGGAATTTTAAAAATAATGATCTCCAGGATTTTTGTGTCACTCATTGTATCAGCTGCAATCACACAGAACGGCATCAATGAAATCTACAGTGCAAATATATCTTAGAAATTATAATTATTGTTTATTTCACTTGTCATGCAATACAGTTATGGATTCAAGGAGATGTAAATGAAGCCATGATTAACATGGCCTTTTTGAAGTTAACCACAGGCAGAGGCTTTGAACAATTATGTTATCAAATGAAAGCAAAGCCGAATTACAGTTGAAAAGACAAAATTTGTATTTTGAACAAATCTCAACATTCTAGAACTTCATAGAAGCTGTTTCAAGAGCAGGGATCTGTGGAGAGATTCTTTTCAATGTTAAAAGAACATTGGTTTGAAGGTTAAAATCGTTGGAACTGGGTGGGTGGGTGAGATAAGAGAGAGCTTTTGAAGAATGATATTTTGTTGGAAAATTATTCGATAATAAATTCAACAACTCCAAAGCGTGACTGGATCAAACTAAGTAGCAAATAATATTATAATGTAACATTAGGAATAGTCTCTTTTTGACGGGAATAAGAACAGGAAGGACCAGCATTAAAAAAATAAACTCTCTGGTCTTGTGTATAACAACTGCTCAAACATTTCTTTTGGAAATATTTTTAATAAAGATTTTACGTTTAATAAACTGTACACTTGTTAAAGGTAGATGCGATGGTTACAATTTACAAGTGGTTCTTTTTCGGCCTCCCCCCACTTACACCCACCCCTCTTCTTTCGCTATTTCAGGGTCCTGTCCTTGACTCTTTACTTTACCACGGGTAGTTGTCTGGTGTTTGTATGTGGGCGGTGTCCTCCTTCTCCCTTCCCCCACTCTCCTTTTTCCTTCTCTCGATCCTGTCATCAGCCTGCCTTTGAGCGTTCTCTTTCTTGTGGCCTTGTGTTAGGCCCTCTGACCTCTGTGTCAGCCACTTTCAGGTTGTTTCCTCTGGCTACAACCCCCCACCCACCCCCGCTATGTCCCCTCCGTCCCGTTTCTGTCTGCTCGCTGCGGTCCTGTTGGTTCCTGTGCGTTCCCCCCTGCCTCACTCTAGTTGTTGGCTTTGGAAAGGTCTTGGAACAAGTAAGGGAATGACCTCCAGGTTTTGTGGAAGCCCTCCTGAGACCCGCGGATGGTGAACTTAATCTTCTCCAGGTGGAGAAATTCCGATAGGTCTGCCAGCCAGTCTGCAGCTGTGCGTGGTGCTGCCGATCGCTAGGCGAGCAGGATTCTCCGGCGGGTGATTAGGGAAGCAAAGGCAAGGACATCTGCCATCTTCCCCAAAAGTAGTTTGGGTATGTTGTTGTCTCCTTGCGGAGAAGGTTTTTGACCTGCAGAGACCAGAGTTTGTTCCCATTTGGTTGTTTCAGTGTCTCCGTCAGCTCCTCCAAGGTTGCTAGTCTGTCCCTCGTGTAAAAGACCGTAACTGTCAGTGCCCCTCCCTATCCTGTCTCCACCCCTTAAAGGTGGTGTTGTGCATGGCTGTTGGAAACCTGTGGTTGCCACAGATGGGGGCCATGGTGGATTCCTCGGTCAGACCAAAGTGCTGCATCATCTGGTTCCAGGTTCTCAGGATTGCTACTACCAATGGGCTTGTTGAGTGTTTTGCTGGCGGGGATGGGAGCACTGTCGTGGCGACGGCCCGGAAAGTCATTCCTGTATAGAGGGACTGCTCCATCCTCACCCATTCTAAGTTCGGGTCCTGCATCCATCCCCTCACTCTTTCGGCCATGGATGCCAAGCAGTATTCTTGCAGGTTTTGGAGGGTCAGGCCTCCCATACTTCTTCTCCTTTGTAGTATTATTTTGGGGATACTTGGATTCTTCTCCCCCCCTTCCCGCCACACACACTCACAAACGCCATAATTGTCTAGTCTATTGCCTGGATAAAGGCCTTGGGTATGGAGATCGGTATGGATCTGAACAGGAAGAGGAACCTGCGCAGTACATTCACCTTGATCGTTCCCACCCTCCCCACCAGGGAGAGCGGAAATGCACCCCATCTCAGTAGGTCCTTAGTTCCTTACTTTGCAGGACTGGTCAGGTTCCATTTGTAGATCTGAGTCCAGTCATGGTCTATCTGGATCCCAAGGTAACAGAATTTGCTTGGGGCTATTTTAAATGGTGGTCTCTCCAGCTTTGCCCACCCCCTCTCGGGTTCACAGGGAATACTTCGCTTTTGCCGAGGTTGAGTTTGTAGCCCAAGAAGGCCTCAAACTCTTCCAGGAGCTTCATGATTTGTTTCATGCTGTTTTGTGGGTCCGAGATGTAGAAGAGCAGATCATCCACTTAGACTGAGATGCTGTGCTCTCTGCCTCCTCTTCAGATTCCCTTCCAGCCTCCCGCTTCTTGCAGCGATTGCCAGCGGCTCAATTGCCAGGGCGATTGCCAACGGCTCAATTGCCAGGTCGATCAAGAATGGGAACAACGGGCATCCCTGCCTTGTGCCTCTGTGAAGCTGGAAGTATTCAGAGCTGGTGGTGTTGGTCCATACGCCCGCCTTGGGGACGTTGTACAGGAGTTTTGCCCATGAGGTGAACCCTGTCCCCTGTCCAAACCGCTCTAATACCTCAATGAGACCATTCCACTCGATTCTGTCGAAGGCCTTTTCGGCGTCCAAGGAGATGATCACCTCTGGTGTTCTCGCCCTGGATGGGGTTATTATCAAATTCAGCAGCCATCTGATATTTGCAGTTAGTTGTCCACCCTTCACAAAGCCTGTTTGGCCTTCTGTGACCACATCTGGTACACAGTACTCCAGTCTCTTGGCCATGTCTTTTGCGAGTATTTTCGTGTCCACATTGAGCAGTGAAATGGTTCTGTGTGATCCGCACTCCACTGGGACTTTGTCTTTTTTGTGTATCAATGACATGGTGGCCTGTGTTAGCGTTGGAGACATGGTGCCCCTCGCTCGTGAGTCTGCGAACATCTCCCACAGATGCGGGACGAGTACTGGTGTGAATTCTTTGTAAATGTCCACTGGGAACCCGTTGCAATCTGGCGCCTTCCCCTTCTGCATAGAGTTGATGCTCTCCATAACCTCTCCAAGTCCTACTGGTGCTTAAAGCTCCCTCCGTCTATTGTCCCCCACGATTGGTATGTCCAGTCAATCGAGAAACTGTTTCATTCCCGCATCCCTGTCGGGGGGGCTCGGAGATGTACAGTCCCTGGTAGAAGGCCTCGAATGCTTCATTGACCTTTTTTTGTTTGGCTACCAGTCTGCCTCTGCTGTCCTTTAGCTGGACTATTTCCCTTGTAGCTGCCTGCTTTCTCAGCTGGTGAGCCAGCAGGCGGTTAGCCTTGTCTCCATGCTCATAAAAGGTCCCCCGTGCCTGGCGGAGTTGGTACACTGTTTTCCTGGTGGACAGCAGGTTAAAATCCATTTTGAGATGATATGCCTATGAATAGTTTGGTACATAGTTAGTAGTGCGAACTCCAATCAGCTGGTGGCGTCAGACACCGGTCACCGGTCACAGACGGGTCGTAAGATGCACAACAGGATAGTCGCATATCGGGTAGCTCCAGGAGAGTTCACCGAACACACATAGTAAATTTGTCTGTATAGTAATCTGTTTGTTATCTTTCCATGTGTTCATCAATAAATTATTGTTCTAGTTAAACAACTAGATGTGCTGTGTAAATCATTGCAACGGCAAGATAATAGAACAAAACATGATACCAGGAGTGCAGAACATTTAAAGGTAAAGCAGAAAAGATGAGACGGAACAAGCCAAAGAACGAAAAAGGGAAGATTCTTCCAATACGATTATGGATATTGGCAACTCAACGCACCAAATGGCGGTGAAGTTCGAGATGGAAGGTTTAAAGGCCCCTCACCAGCTTCAAGTCTCGGGTAACGTAGACGGAAACTGGCACATTTTCAAACAACAGTTTAAACTCTTATGTTTCAGCCCTTGGCCTGCAGGCACAACCTGATGGGAGGTGCATTGCGTTGCGCTCACGTTAGCAGGTCCTCAAGCAATTAAAATCTCTAATACCTTGCTTGTGATAGCGAAGAGGAAAGCAAGAGCTACAATGAGGTGGTAAAGTATTTCGATTGGCATTGCTCTCTGAATAAAAATGAAACATTTGAAAGATACATTTTTCGTACGCCTACCCAAAAACCAGGCAAATCTTTTGACAGCTTTGTCACCGACTTGAGGCTGAAGGCCCAGTCCTGCAATTTCAGTAATCTAAAGTCATTGGTGACCTGCAATCAAATAGTGTTTGGGATATCGAGTGAAAAGCTCCGTGAGAGATTGTCACAGGAAGAAGACCTGAAATTAGAAAATGCTGTTAAGATTTGCCATGCGAGTGAGTTGGCTGCACAACATGGAAGATGATGCCAGCGCTTTCAGCATTGTGAAGCAGATCAATAAAAAAAACGTGGGGCTGAATTCTCCACCGTCGGGGTTCTCTGTTTTGCTGGCAGCCCGAGAGTTTCCCTGTGGTGTGGGGCTGCCCAACAATGGGAAACATCATTGATCAGCATGTCGCACCAAACATCTGATGCGGCGGGACAGAGAACATGCCCGTGGTGTCAGTGCGGGTGGCCATTTTAAGTGGCCGACCAGGTCTGCCATGTTATGCCAGAAATGTGGCAATTGACATGGGTCACGGCAATGTCCAGCATATGGAAAACTATGTACCGAGTGTGGCCATACAAATCATTTTTCGAAACAATGTTTTGCGCATCCTACAGTGGACCAAACAGGGTCAGTCAATGCAATTGATGAGATGCCCCTTGAAGAATTATTTTTCATTGATCTGATTTCAACTAAGGACATGTTGGGCGAGATTCTCCGACCCCCCGCTGGGTCGGAGAATCCCTGGGGGTCGGCATGAATCCCGCCCCGCCGCTCCAACGTCAGCTGCCGTATTCTCCGGCCAGCGTGGATTGGATATGGTACCACATGGCGGGACCTGGCTGGTAAGTTGGCTGGTGCAGTCCTCAGGGGGGGGGGTGCAGAGGGATCAGACACCGGGGGGCCCCCCACGGTGGCCTGGCCCATGATCGGGGCCCACCAATCTGCGGGCGGGCCTGTGCCGTGGTGGCACTTCATCCTTCCGCGCCAGCTCCTGTAGGGCTCCGCGATGGCCGGCGCATAGAAGACACCCCCCTGCGCATGCACCAGAATACGCCGGCCAGTGTGCGCATGCACGGAACCACGGCTGCGGTTCTGCGCATGCGCTAACTTGCGCAGTCCCTTCGGCGCCGGCTAGCGCGGCACCAACCCCTCCGGCGCCGGCCTAGCCACCGGAAGTGCGGAGAGTTCCGCTACTTCTGGTCGGCCCGATGCCAGAGTGGTTCACGCCGCTTTTTATGCCGCCGTCAGGACATCACGCCAATTCGGGAGAATCCCGCCTGAAGAGTCTGAATATAAAAATTGAAGAAGTTTTACTGATCAGCTGTAATAATAGTGACTATCGGCCAGTCTCACGGCGCCGAGGTCCCAGGTTCGATCCCGGCTCTGGGTCACTGTCCATGTGGAGTTTGCTCATTCTCCCCGTGTTTGCGTGGGTTTCGCCCCCACATCCCAAAGATGTGCAAGGTAGGTGGATTGGTCACGCTAAATTGCCCCTAATTGGGGAAAAAAAAATGAATTGGGTATTCTAAAATAAAAAATAGTGACTATCCAGCTGATACCGTTGAAAACAGATGGACAATTCCAGTGATGCTGAATGACTCATTGATAAAATGCAAACTTGGCACGGGTGTGAGGGTAAACCGCCTCAGTCTGTCCAATTTGCACGGGCTGCGAGTTCACCGAAAGTCATCAGTCAACAAAGACTGCTGATAGACTACAGTGGGAATGAGATTGAGACTTAGGGTAATGTGAACTCGAAGCATGGGTATACAACAGAAGTTTTACAGCCTACCATTTTCCATTGTGGGCACGGAACGCGAGTCCATCATAGGGGCGGTTGTGTGTGAGGCCCTGAACCTAGTTGAGCGGCTGTACATCCCAGACAGCAGGGCAACAGAAGATTACTGCGACTCGCAATTAGATACAGTGCCGCAATTATCCGATGAGATACAAGCCATAGTGCAAGTGGTAGAAATTCAACCAGAGACAGAGACGGAGGATCCAAAGGGGACTTCAGAGTTCTGGTTTAGTGTCTACAAAAATGAGGAAATGCTCAGTCACATGACACAGGAGCATGATGAGCCCATCCTGCAGCATCTACAAGATGCTATTGTAAGTTTGTCAGATCCGGGACAGCCAATGAGCTTCACTCTGGAGTTTAAATTTGAACCGAATGAGTACTTCACAAATGAGGTACTTGCAAAAACATACCACGTGGCATGCGGCCTGATGGATCAGGCTTCTTTTTATGGCCAGCATGGTAGCTCAGTGGTTAACATTGTTGCTTCGCAGCGCCAGGGTCTCAGGTTTGATTCCTAGCTTGGGTCACTGTCTGTGCGGAGTCTGCACATTCTCCCCCCGCCTGCGTGGGTTTCCTCCGGGTGCTCTGGTTTCCTCTCACAAGCCTTGAAAGACAGGGGGCGAAATTCTCCCCCAACGGCGCGATGTCCGCCGACTGGCGCCAAAAACGGCGCCAATCAGACGGGCATCGCGCCGGCCCAAAGGTGCGGAATGCTCCGCATCTTTGGGGGCCGAGCCCCAACATTGAGGGGCTAGGCCGGCGCCGGAGGGATTTCCGCCCCGCCAGCTGGCGGAAATGGCGTTTGTTGCCCCGCCAGCTGGCGGAAATGGCGTTTGGTGCCCCGCCAGCTGGCGCGGAAATGCGGCGCATGCGCGGGAGCGTCTGCGACCGCCGACAGTTTCCCGCGCATGCGCAGTGGGGAGAGTCTCTTCCGCCTCCGCCATGGTGGAGGCCGTGGCGGAGGCGGAAGGGAAAGAGTGCCCCCACGGCACAGGCCCGCCCGCGGATCGATGGGCCCCGATCGCGGGCCAGGCCACCGTGGGGGCACCCCCCCCGGGGTCAGATTGCCCCGCGCCCCCCCCAGGACCCCGGAGCCCGCCCACGCCGCCTGGTCCCGCCGGTAAATACCAGCTTTGATTTACGCCGGCGGGACAGGCAATTTATTGGCGGGACTTCGGCCCATCCGGGCCGGAGAATTGAGCGGGGGGTCCCGCCAACCTGCGCGGCCCGATTCCCGCCCCCACCCAATCTCCGGTACCGGAGACTTCGGTGGGGGCGGGGGCGGGATTCACGGCGGCCAACGGCCATTCTCCGACCCGGCGGGGGGTCTGAGAATGACGCCCATGCTGTTAGGTCATTTGGACATTCTGAATTCTCCCTCTGTGTACCGAACAGGCGCCGGAATGTGGTGACTAGGGACTTTTCACAGTAACTTCATTGCAGTGTTGATGTAAGCCTACTTGTGACAATAACGATTATTGTCACGGGGTGCACAGGGTGCCATATCGACTGCAAGAAAGCCAAAAATGTCACACTGGAAACCATCAAAACGAAGCAGATGCATAAGGGTCGGGATACTTGTAAAACAGTTACAAAAACTGAACTAAATGCCTCCTTCTTCAACTTCTTCACTTCTCCTGAAGCATGGATTGTTAACCGAAGCTCTGCAGCAAGGCTCGCTGCTGACTTAAAAATTGGTAAATTCCTGCATGAAACATAATTCCAAGAGCAGCGTTATACTTCAAGGAAGACAATGACGATGTGATGATGTTGCTGATTATGTTGATGATCATTACAACGATGGACGACTATGATTACGATGAGGGAAGTGAACACTCAGATGCTGAACCAGAAGGGGACAACAGGGGACGGCTCGTGGTGCAGTGGTTAGCACTGGGACTGTGGCGCAGAGGTCCCAGGTTCGATCCCGGCTCTCGGTCACTGTCCGTGTGGATTTTGCACATTCTCCCCGTGTGTGCGTGGGTTTCACCCCTACAACCCAAAGATGTGCTGGTTAGGTGGTTTGGCCACGCTAAATTGCTCCTTAATTGGGGACTTCCGGTGACGGCGGGCGGGAGGCGGCCGCACAATGGAGAGCCCCCGCTTGGGAACGGCAATTTCGGGGCTTTAAGCCCGGTCCCAGGGTCCACGGAGGCGGCAGAAGAAGGGAGAAGGCACGGAGGAGGCACTGGGAAGACACAGGAGGAAAAAAAACCCAAAGAAAAATGTCGAGGGTGAGCAAAAAAACGGCCGGAAAAAAAACAGCTGGAGGTCCGTCGGGGAGTGGAAAGGTCACCGCGGGGTCACCAGGAAAAATGGAGGCTGGAACACCAGGGAAGGCCGCACTGCTTACGGCTGAAGAAATAACCAAGGTGATGCTGCGGAATTTGAAAAGCAGTTGGCGCAAATTGCGAAATGCATGGAGACGGTGAGGAAGGAGATGAGGGAGGTTTTGAGTGTGCTGGTGGAGGAGGCGGTTTCCCCGGTGAGGACGGAGGTGGCGAGCGCAGTGGCGGAGGTGCGAGAGCAAGGGGAGGCGCTGAAGGAAGTGAAGGAGACGTTATTGCAGCACGGTGATCAACTTGCCTCGATGGGGAAAGAGATGCGGAAGGTGATGGATACTAACAAGGATCTGCGAGGAAAAATGGAAGACCTGGAAAACAGATCCAGTCGACAGAACTTGAGGATTGTGGGGCTGCCCGAAGGAGTTGAAGGACCGAAGCCGACTGAGTATTTTGCCGCGATGCTGGCAAAACTACTGGGGGAGGGGGAGAACCCCTCCCGATATGAACTGGATCGGGCTCATCGGTCGTGGAGGCCTGTACCAAAGGCAAGTGAGCCACCAAGGGCAGTGACTCTGTGCTTCCGTAGGTACAGGGTGAAGGAGAAGGTCCTGAGCTGGGCCAAGCAGGAGCGGGTGGTGCAGTGGGCTGGAGCTGGTATACGCGTATACCAGGACTTTACAGTGGAGCTGGCAAGGAGGCGGGCTGCCTTCAACCGGGTGAAGAGGGCACCTTACGTTAGCAAGGTGCGGTGCGGCATTGTATATCCAACGAAGCTGAGGGTGACTTACAAGCTCATGACTTTTATTTTGGAACGGCGGAAGCAGCGGAGGAGTTTGCGAAAGCAGAAGGACTGTGGCAGAACTGACAAATTGAGGAATGGCCATGTGCCGATGTAAACTCATGACTGTATTTTCTTCTTTTTTGTATCACTGCGCGCGGGTGTCGTGATTAAAGGAGCCAAGGTGGTATATATTTGGACAAGGGAAGGGACGGGACTTTCACTCAAAATGAGAGTTCTTTGGGGTGTAGGTGGATAGGCGGGGTTTGTGTGCTAAAAGGAGATCTTTGGGCTTTCCTGGGGCCGGGCAAGTGGGAAAGGGACCCGGGTGGGGGCCTCCACGCTGGCCAGTTTGTGCCGGCCAGTGAACGGGAGTGAGGTGGGGGGAGGGGCTGCGGCCATCGGAGCCTGGCAGAACAGGGTCCGAGTGGTCTAGCCGGGGTGGAAAGTTGGGGGGGAAGGAACCGAGGGTAGGGGGAGGAGTTTTACAAGAGGCAGTGGACGGGAGGAGCTGGAGACCTGGGGTGGGGGGGGGTGGGGGGGTGGGGGGGGGTGGGAGCTGTGTAAGATTAAGGGTGACTACGGGTAATCCCTGATTTATTTTTGTCATTTGTTTATGTAAACATGCGGGTTGAGGTTCGGGGGTTGGTGGCTAGATGGGATCGTTGTTATTATGGGGACTGACATATCTTGCTGATTATTGTTTATTGTTGATGGATGTAAATGTGGGAGAAAATGTGAAAATGGAGGAGAATTTAAAAAAAAAAAATTTTAATAAAAAAATTGCTCCTTAATCGGGAAAGAAAAATAATTTGATACTCTAAATTTATTTTAAAAAAGAAGGGGATGACAGTAAAATGCCATTGCACTGGTTTGGCGGGTATGACGAGGTGATCACAAGGGTCACCCAGTCTGCACAGGACACCGTGCAGATTTCACCTGCTGAGATTTTCCAGCATTTTCTCTTTCACACCGTGAAGTGTGAAAGCTTTAAGATGGCGTATGCAGTAGCAGGCACTTCGGATGAGAACAACTTAGCTGCGGACAAACTAATAAAGGAAGATATAATACTCATTCTGGAGAAACTGGTTCTAGAGGCATACAGTAAATCATCTCAGGCCTACTTAATGGCTCCGGCAGTGGACTCCCCAATACACGAGGCGACTCCACTGAAAGGTGAGTTACAGGAGCAGATGGCTATATCTGTATGCAGCTCCACAACAACAGATGATATTTATATCATCCGACAAGATGTGGCTGTATCCACAACGACAGTTGTTCAGGAAAAGATGACCCAGTGATCCAACCCAGACACCAGAGTGCAAGGCTCTGCAGCCCTCTACTGACGGTGCCGAGATCACCATGACCGCACAGTCCCTCAGACGTGTACCAACACGAGAAGTCTCAGCAGACGATCCACAAACAACCGCTCCCATGGCACAGGCCAGAGGCAAGATGGGTGCCACCAAAGCCAAGTGTAAAAGGTGGAGCACTCAGAAAATCTGTCACAAAATCGCTCTCACGAGAAAGAAGAGGAAGAGAAAGAGAGTGAGGGATACCGTGAGTCCCACCCGTGACACCAAACAAGAGGACATCGGCAATGTGGCTGACACTCATGATGCTGATCAAGAAGACATCAGCAAAGTGGCCAGCAGGCCAGAAAGTACACGATGACACAGCAGCAAAAAGCATCGCGTAAAAAAGCGAAAGAAGCTGGTGACACAGAAGCTGGTGATGCAGGGATGGCCAGCAAGGATACCAGTCTTCAGGACGCATTGCGTCAAAAGGCTAAAGCAAAAAAGATCTGCAGGGAAACCAATCTTCAAGGAGCAAAAGTGACGTCAGGTAGCTAACAAGAGTCCTGAAGATCAATGGAGTGATCCTGTCGGAGATGCACAATGAGCCGTGCACCAGGGACACATTCATCAGACATATCATGTTAATTGAAGCATAGTTGAATCTGTAAAAACATATATGATATATGTTAAAGGATAATACAAATAATGCTTTTTGTATATAAATGTTAACAACTCCAAAGGAAGGAGGATGTGGTGATATGCCTGTCAATAGTTTTGTATTGCGACCTCCAACCAGCTGGTGGCATCAGACATTGGTCACGTGACGTGAGACATTCACCAGTTGGTAGTAAGGTGCACAACAGGATTATTGTATGTAGGGTAGCTCCAGGAGAGGTCACCGAACACACATAGTAATTTTTCTGTGTCGTAATCTGTTTGTTATCTTTCCACATGTACATCAATAAATCATTGTTCTAGTTAAACAACTAGATGTTCTGCGTACATCATTGCAATGGCACGATAACAGAACACAACACATTTGTAGCTTTTTCCTCTCCACCAGAGGCTCTACAATTGGGGTCTCGGAGTACCGTCTGTCGACTTCCAGTTTGGAGTTGATCAGCTGCTGCCTAGCCACCCTCCCTTCCCTATTTCTGCGGGTCTTGTCGGCTATAATTTCTCCCCTAATTACTGCCTTCAGTGCCTCCCAGAATGTGGAAGGTCAGATTTCCCCGTTCCGGTTGCTCGTAACATACTCACCTCTGGTCTGTGATGTTTTCTGGCAGAAGACCTTGTCGGCCAGGAGGGTCATGTTCAACCACCACAGGGGGCATGGGCACGGCCCATCTCCAACCTCACAATCACGTTGTGTGGAGCATGGTCGGAGTTCACAATCGCGGAGTATTCCACTCTATTCTGGAGACACCGAATTCCCCACTACCAAGAAGTCATTGCGGGTATATGTCATGATATTCAAACATACATCATAACACATACATAATGATAGACAGACCAACGGACCAATTAGCACACATAACACGACAGCCAATCACAGACAAGAGCAGACACAGTATAAGACAAGAAACACAACACTTCCTGGGCAGTCCATCTGGAGACAGCACAGGGCCAGGACCTCATAGCAAGACACTCACACAGTCACAACGTGCTGAGTACCAAGTCTGATGTGTAAATAGTTAAATGGAATAAAACTGCGTTGTACCAATCGCAACCATGTTGGTTCGTCTGTACCTCAGAGCACCCAACACTTCATGATACCAGGAGTGAATCGATACCTACCAGCAAATCTGCCATCCTGAGCCATGGACACCCGCAACAAACCGCAGCCGTTGCAAGTCGCTGGGAACCTGGGCACAAATTGGAAGCTCTTCAAGCAGCGCTTCGAACTCTTCATGCAAGCCAATGAAAAACAGGGCGCCTCGGACGAAACAAAGATTGCCATGCTCCTCACTACCGCAGGTCAGCACGCCATCGATGTATACAACTCCTTGGTGTTCGCGGAAGGCGAGAACAAAGCTAAGTATGACACGGTCCTCCTCAAGCTCGACAAGCACTTCAACGTTGAGGTCAACAAAAGCTTTGAGAGGTATGTCTTTCAGCAGCGCCTGCAAGGTAAGGATGAGCTCTTTCAGTCCTTCCTGACGCACCTCCGCATACTCCCGCAGTCCTGCGGTTAAGACACCACCTCAGAGTCCATGATCCGGGACCAGATCGTTTTTGGCGTTGCCTCCAGTGGCCTACGCCAGCAGCTTCTAAAAATTAAAGGCCTGACCTTAGCATCTGCAGTTGTATGAGAATGCGACTAGCCGCTATGCCCAATTTCAGGCGACCGAATCGGCACGGAGGGGGTCCCACGCGATCAAATCGGCAAGCCAGGCCGCCCACGAGGCCGAACGCGGCCAGGCAATCGAGTTTCTCCCGGCCCGCGGCCTGGAGGAGGGCGGACATTTTGCGCGCTTTTTAAGGCCTCCCGCGTTTGTGCTCGCCAAAACCTACGGCAACACTGAGGGACGTGCTCAGGCGCGCCCGACGCAAGACCGAACTGCGCATGCGCAGTGGCGTAACGAACGCCATGATGTCATGACGTGCGACAACTGTGGAGCTGCACATTTAAAAGGGCAATGTCCTGCAAAAACCCGACAATGCCTACGCTGTGGCAAGATGGGCCACTATGCTGCCTACTGTCGAGCGGCTCAACCTGTTGATCTTCCACATCTCCGACAACCTCGCAGGAATGTGCGGACCATTCAGCCTCCACATCATGACATCCAAACCGATGATACAGATGACCAAGACGCCTTCCGGGTTGCGGTCATTGATGCGAACCGGGTCAACACCATCAATCCGGGCGATGAATGGAGTGCCACCCTAACGGTCAACCGATCGCCGATCACTTTCCGCCTGGACACTGGCGCCTCCGCCAACCTCATAGCATGGTCAGCCTTCTACGCCATGAAGGTCAGACCACCAATCCAGCCATCCCGGTGCAAGATGGTCGACTACAACAGGAACGTTATCCCGGCCATGGGATCCTGCCAGCTCCAGGTGACACACAACACACACACGGCCACACTCTCGTTCGAGATAGTTGGCTCATCGAAGGACTCCCTGCTGGGCGCACAGGCATGCAAGGCTCTCCACCTTGTGCAACAAATCCTCTCTCTCTCTCCAGACGGTTGACTTTCCGGATGCAGAATTCTACGCACAGCTCCAATCGCTCCTCGCCCACAACCAGGAGGCATTCAATGGCGTGGGAACACTGCCATACACCTACCGAATTCGCCTCAAACCGGACGCCATGCCGGTCGTTCACGCACCTCGCAGGGTTCCTGCACCACTTAAAGACCGCCTCAAGCAGCAGCTGCAGGATCTCCAGGACCAAGGGGTCCTATCCAGGGTCATGGAGCCCACACCATGGGTCAGCTCCATGGTGTGTGTCAAGAAGCCCTTTCGCGATCTCCGCATCTGTATTGACCCCAAAGACCTCAATAATAATATTATGAGGGAACATTATCCCATACCCAAACGGGAGGAGATCACCAGTGAAATGGCCCAAGCGAAGATATTCACGAAACTGGATGCTTCTAAAGGATTTTGGCAGATCCAACTGGACCTGTCCAGCCGAAAGCTATGTACCTTCAACACCCCTTTCGGCAGGTTCTGCTACAACCGGATGCCATTTGGCATCATCTTGGCATCCGAGGTCTTCCGTAGAATCATGGAGCAGATGATGGAAGGCATCGAAGGGGTGCGCGTATATGTGGACGATGTCATCATCTGTTCCACCACACAGCAGGAGCACATATATCGTCTCCGATGCGTTTTTGCCCGCATACGGGAAAACGGCCTGCGCCTCAACCGAGCCAAGTACTCCTTTGGCCAGACCGAGTTGAAGTTCCTGGGGGACCATATCTCCCGGTCAGGGGTCCGTCCGGATGCAGACAAGGTGAGCGCCATCACAGCCATGCCGCAGCCGGCCGACAAGAAAGCTGTCCTACGCTTCCTTGGCACGGTCAACTTCCTGGGGAAGTTCATTCCCAACCTTCCCTCCCACACGACGACTCTGCGCCACCTCGTCAGAAAATCCACAGAGTTCCAGTGGCAACACACACACCAGCTGGAATGGGAGGAACTCAAACGCAAACTCACTGCGGCACCAGTGTTGGCGTTTTTTGACACGTCTCGTGCCACCAAAATCTCAACTGATGCCAGCCAATCCGGCATTGGAGCAGTGCTCCTGCAGAGGGATGACACGGCATCATGGGCCCCAGTGGCCTATGCATCGCGGGCCATGACCCCCACAGAGCAGCGCTACGTGCAAATCGAAAAAGAATGCCTGGGCTTGCTAACTGGTTTAGACAAGTTCCATGATTACGTCTATGGTCTTCCACGGTTCACGGTCGAAACTGGCCACCGCCCCCTGGTCAGCATAATAATCAAGGACCTGAACGAGATGACCCCTCGCCTCCAACGCATCCTACTTAAACTCAGGAGGTACGACTTCCAACTGGTCTACACTCCAGGGAAGGACTGCCGGCTGACGACTCCAGTCTGGCCTGTATCCACCGAGAGACTGCGGCCGACCCCCTGCAGCGAGGGGATGCACCACATGACGGGAGGATGGCTCAAAGGGCAGTGCGCGCAGTTCTACAATGTACGAGACGACCTAGCCATCATTGATGGTGTCCTTCTGAAACTGGACCGGATTGTGATTCCGCAAAGCATGCGCCAGCTGGTTCTCGACCAACTACACGAAGGCCACTTGGGGGTCGAGAAGTGCAGACGGAGGGCTCGAGGGGCGGTATACTGGCCGGACATCAGTGACGATATTGCCAACATGGTGCTCAACTGTACAACCTGCCAAAGGTTTCAGCCGGCGCAACCTCCTGAGACGCTTCTGCCCCATGAGCTGGTGACGTCCCCTGGGCGAAGGTGGGTGTCGACCTATTTCACGCGCTCGGCATGGACTATGTCATCATAGTTGACTACTTCTCAAACTACCCAGAAGTCATACGCCTGCACGATTTGACGTCGTCTGCTGTCATCAGGGCCTGCAAAGACACCTTTGCTCGCCACGGCATTCCGATGACTGTCATGTCGGACAATGGGCCCTGTTTTGCCAGCCATGAATGGTCGTCCTTTGCTGCTTCGTATGGCTTCACACACGTGATGTCCAGCCCTCTGCATCCCCAGTCCAATGGAAAGGCGGAGAAGGGCGTTCACATTGCCAAGCGGCTCCTCTCCCAGTGAGCCAGAGAAGACACAGCCAGGAGTGAGACACAGCTAAGAGTGCGTTTGGGAATTTGAATCTCGGTGGGAATTGAATTAAATCAGTAAGGCAGCTCCTTTTAAATTTCAGGAGTTTAAATTAATTTAAATTCAGGTAGTATTGTGCAGTGTAGGTTAACAAGGGCTGCCCCACCCACTCACATAACTGGTTGGCAGTTAAGTGTCAGTCACTTAAATCTACCTTGATCTAAAAGCAGGTGGGGGAGGGGAGTCAATTCAGGACAGTTTAAAAAGAGCAACTTGTAAACTCACTCCCAGTGAGCCAGAGAAGACACAGCCAGGAGTGAGACACAGCTAAGAGTGAGTTTGGGAATTTGAATCTAGGTGGGAATTCGAAGCTTGGGGGCAGAGGAGGTGCTTTTTAATCCCTGGTAAGCGACTGGTAAGTAGTGTTTCTGTTTTCTTTTTCTTTTCATTGGTATATTTATTTATTTTTTTCTTCGTTGTTTATTTATTTATTTAATTTTTGGGGGGGTAAATTGTAATTGTTGAAGTTAACCGAAGGTTTAAGACATGGCAGGAGATCTCAGACCCGTGTCATGCTCCTCGTGTGCGATGTGGGAGCTCAGGGACATGTCCACTGTCCCTGGCTCCTTCACGTTTAAGAAGTGTGTCCAGTTGCAGCTCCTGTTAGACCACTTGACGGCTCTGGCGCTGCGGATGGACTCACTTTGGAGCGTCCGCGATGCTGAGGATGTCGTGGATAGCACGTTTAGCGAGTTGGTCACACCGCAGGTGAAAGGTACTGAGGGAGATAGAAAATGGGTGACCAAAAGACAGAGCAAGAGTAGGAAGGCAGTGCAGGTGTCCTCTGCGGTCATCTCCCTGCAAAACAGATATACTGCTTTGGATACTGTTGAGGGAGATGGCTCACCAGGGGAAGGCAGCAGCAGCCAGGTTCATGGCACCGTGGCTGGATTTGCTGCGCAGCTGGGCAGGAAGAAGAATGTCAAGGCTATAGTGATAGGGGACTCAATTGTAAGGGGAATAGACAGGCAGTTCTGCGGACGCAATTGAGACTCCAGGATGGTATGTTGCCTCCCTGGTGCAAGGGTCAAGGATGTCTCGGAGCGGCTGCAGGACATTCTGGGGGGGGGGGGGGGGGGGGGGGTGGTGGAGGGTAAACAGCCAGCTGTCGTGGTGCACATAGGCACCAACGATATAGGTAAAAATCGGGACGAGGTCCTACAAGTTGAATTTAGGGAGCTAGGAGTTAAACTAAAAAGTAGGGCCTCAAAGGTAGTAATCTCAGGATTGCTACCAGTGCCACGAGCTAGTGAGAGTAGGAATGTCAGGATAGAGAGGATGAATGCGTGGCTCGAGAGATGGTGCAAGAGGGAGGGATTCAAATTCCTGGGACATTGGAACTGGCTCTGGGGGAGGTGGGACCAGTACAAACCGGACGGTCTGCACCTGGGCAGGACTGGAACCGATGTCCTGGGGGGGGGGGGGGGGGTTGCTAGAGCTGTTGGGGAGAGTTTAAACTAATGTGGCAGGGAGATGGGAACCGATGCAGGAAGTTGGAAGGTAGTAAAATAGGGACAGAAATAAAAGGCAGTAAGGGGGAAAGTGTAAGACAAAGAAGCCATGGCCAAAAATCAAAAAGGGCGACAGTACAAGGTACAGTGACTGAGGGGAGCTCAGTGAATAGGACCAGGAATACTAAAATAAATAAAACGGGAAGTGAAAACATTAATGGTAAACGACGCGGCAGGTTGTTACATGAAGATATGGGTTCATTGACAAGGAAAATTAGGAGAAAGGTTAAGAGGAAATATAACTTAGGAGAGGTTACTGATCGAGGTGTTAAGATTCAGAACAGAGGTAAAAAAGCCAACACAAGTGTCCTTTACCTGAATGCTCGTAGTATTCGGAATAAGGTAAATGAGTTGATGGCGCAAATCATCGTGAATGACTATGATTTAGTGGCCATTACTGAAACATGGTTAAAGTATGGTCACGACTGGGAGTTAAATATCCGAGGGTAACTTTTCGGAAGGACAGAGTGGATGGTAAGGGAGGTGGTGTAGCTCTGTTATTTAAGGATGACATCCGGGCAACAGTAAGGGATGACATCGGTGCTATGGAGGATAAGGTTGAATCTATTTGGGTGGAAATCAGGAATAGTAAGGCGAAAAAGTCACTGATAGGAGTAATCTATAGGCCACCAAATAGTAACATTATGGTGGGGCAGGCAATAAACAAAGAAATAACAGATGCATGTAGAAATGGTACAGCAGTTATCATGGGGGATTTTAATCTACATGTTGATTGGTTTAACCAGGTCGGTCAAGGCAGCCTTGAGGAGGAGTTTATAGAAAGTATCCGCGATAGTTTCCTAGAATAGTATGTAATGGAACCTACGAGGGAACAAGCGGTCCTAGATCTGGTCCTGTGTAATGAGACAGGATTGATTCAGGATCTCATAGTTAGGGATCCTCTCGGAAGGAGCGATCACAATATGGTGGAATTTAAAATACAGATGGAGGGTGAGAAGGTAAAATCAAGCACTAGTGTTTTGTGCTTAAACAAAGGAGATTACAATGGGATGAGAGAAGAACTAGCTGAGGTGGACTGGGAGCAAAGGCTGAAACAGTTGAGGAACAGTGGAGAACCTTCCAGGTGATTTTTCACAGTGCTCAGCAAAGGTTTACACCAACAAAAAGGAAGGACGGTAAAAAGAGGGAAAATCGACCGTGGATATCTAAGGAAATAAGGGAGAGTATCAAATTGAAGGCAAAAACATAATAATGGGCGATGAGGAAATGACTGAGGAACTGAACAGGTTTTTTGGGTCGGTCTTCACAGTGGAAGACACAAATAACATGCCAGTGACTGATGGAAATGAGGCTATGACAGGTGAGGACCTTGAGAGGATTGTTATCACCAAGGAGGTAGTGATGGGCAAGCTAATGGGGCTAAAGGTAGACAAGTCTCCTGGACCTGATGGAATGCATCCCAGAGTGCTAGAAGAGATGGCTAGGGAAATTGCAAATGCACTAGTGATAATTTACCAAAATTCACTAGACTCTGGGGTGGTCCCGGCGGATTGGAAATTAGCAAACGTGACACCACTGTTTAAAAAAGGAGGTAGGCGGAAAGCGGGTAATTATAGGCCAGTGAGCTTAACTTCGGTAGTAGGGAAGATGCTGGAATCTATCATCAAGGAAGAAATAGCGAGGCATCTGGATGGAAATTGTCCCAATGGGCAGACGCAGCATGGGTTCATAAAGGGCAGGTCGTGCTTAACTAATTCAGTGGAATTTTTTGAGGACATTAACAGTGCGCTAGATAACGGGGAGCCAATGGATGTGGTATATCTGGATTTCCAGAAAGCCATTGACAAGGTGCCACACAAAAGGTTGTTGCATAAGATAAAGATGCATGGCATTAAGGGAAAAGTAGTAGCATGGATAGAGGATTGGTTAATTAATATAAAGCAAAGAGTGGGGATTAATGGGTGCTTCTCTGGTTGGCAATCAGTAGCTAGTGGTGTCCCTCAGGGATCAGTGTTGGGCCCACAACTGTTCACAATTTACATAGATGATTTGGAGTTGGGGACCAAGGGCAATGTGTCCAAGTTTGCAGACGACACTAAGATAAGTGGTAAAGCAAAATGTGCAGCGGATACTGGAAGTCTGCAGAGGGATTTGGATAGGCTAAGTGAATGGGCTAGGGTCTGGCAGATGGAATACAATGTTGACAAATGTGAGGTTATCCATTTTGGTAGAAATAACAGCAAAAGGGATTATTATTTAAATGATAAAATATTAAAACATGCTGCTGTGCAGAGAGACCTGGGTGTGCTAGTGCATGAGTTGCAAAAAGTTGGTTTACAGGTGCAACAGGTGATTCAGAAGGCAAATGGAATTTTGTCCTTCATTGCTAGAGGGATGGAGTTTAAGACTAGGGAGGTTCTGCTGCAATTGTATCAGGTGTTAGTGAGGCCACATCTGGAGTATTGTGTTCAGTTTTGGTATCCTTACTTGAGAAAGGACGTACTGGCACTGGAGGGTGTGCAGAGGACATTCACTAGGTTAATCCCAGAGCTGAAGGGGTTGGATTACGAGGAGAGGTTGAGTAGACTGGGACTGTACTCGTTGGAATTTAGAAGGATGAGGGGGGATCTTATAGAAACATATAAGATTATGAAGGGAATAGATAGGATAGATGCGAGCAGGTTGTTTCCACTGGCGGGTGAACGCAGAACTAGGGGGCATAGCCTCAAAATAAGGGGAAGTAGATGTAGGACTGAGTTTAGGAGGAACTTCTTCACCCAAAGGGTTGTGAATCTATGTAATTCCTTGCCCAGTAAAGCAGTAGAGGCTCCTTCATTAAATGTTTTTAAGATAAAGATAGATAGTTTTTTGAAGAATAAAGGGATTAAGGGTTATGGTGTTCGGGCCGGAAAGTGGAGCTGAGTCCACAAAAGATCAGCCATGATCTCATTGAATGGTGGAGCAGGCTCGAGGGGCCTACTCCTGCTCCTAGTTCTTATGTTCTTATGTTCTCTGCAAGGCTGCTGCTGCCGGGTCGGACTTCTACCTCGCCCTGCTGGCCTATCGCTCGGCCCCACTAGCCACTGGTCTCTCACCAGCACAGCTGCTGATGGGTCGCGCCCTCAGAACCACTATGCCTTCCATCCTGGCACCAACAATAGACCATGCTCCGGTACTGCATAGGATGCAACTGCAGCGCGGTCGCCAGAAGAGATCGTACGACATACGGGCAACTGATCTTCCCTCCCTGGCCCCTGGAGACAACGTCCGCATCCACCTACCAGACAGTGGCTGGTCAGCACCTGCCGAAGTTCTCCGACGCGTGGCTCCGCGCTCGTTCCTGGTACGCATGCCGGGTGGATCCGTGCGTAGGCGCAATCGCCGAACCCTTTGCTTACTTCCACGCTCGCAACGGGACCCTACACAGTCGCCGTGTCCTCCACTGGTTCCTGATAGCGACTTCGTGGAGCTGCCATATACCATGCTCCTTTTGTCGCCGCCCGTGGCCAGGCTCGCATCTCAGCCGGTGGTTCTCGACCCACCCTTGAGGCGGTCAACCCGAATTTGTCGCCCACCTACTAGACTGGACTTATGAGACTGTTCACACATCAAACTTTTGCAACCACTGTTTTATAACATGTCACTGTTTTATCGTTCCAGGCTTCGTTTGATCGTTCCAAATTTCCACGTTGTTCTTCTTTTGTTATGGTACAACCTCGTTAGCATGTCACACCTGACATCGCCCCTTGTATATAGTTAAGCCCCATGTACATGATGTAAATATTACGCACACACACACACCTTTAGCTGCACTCAGGACACATTTATATTTATAACCACGTAGGCACATAATCTTGTAAAAAAGGGGGGCTGTCATGATATTCAAACATACATCATAACACATACATAATGATAGACAGACCAACGGACCAATTAGCACACATAACACGACAGCCAATCACAGACATTAGCAGACACAGTATAAGACAAGAAACACGACACTTCCTGGGCAGTCCATCTGGAGACAGCACAGGGCCAGGACCTCATAGCAAGACACTCACACAGTCACAACGTGCTGAGTACCAAGTCTGATGTATAAATAGTTAAATGGAATAAAACTGCATTGTACCAATCGCAACCGTGTTGGTTCGTCTGTACCTCAGAGCACCCAGCACTTCAGTATAGACCTTGTGGACTGGTGAGAGGAGCGAAAATTCCTTCTCACCTGGGTGCATGAACTGCCATGGGTCCACTGCCCCCCTCTGCTCCATCAACGCTCCCAGTTCCCTAGCCATGCCTGTTGTTTTCCCTGTTCTGGGGTTTGATCTGTCTGTCAGCGGGCCCTGTGCACAGTTAAAGTTCCCCCTCACCCATCCATGACCAGTCAATGTGTGTCTATGTCGGGAATTTCTGCCATGATCTTCTTTTAGAAATTCCATGTCGTCCCAGTTGGGCGCATACATGTTCACCAGGACTACCAGTGCCCCATTCTGGACACCGCTGACCATGACACACCATCCACCTTGGTCTATAACCATCTTTTTTGCCCTGAACATCATCTTCTTGCTTATCAAAATCGCTTCTCCCTAGCCCTCGTCCCGTAACAAGAACGGTAGGTCTGTCCCATCCAGCCCTTCCTTACCAGCAGTCGGTCCTTCAGCCTCGGGTGCATCTCTTGGAGGAAGACAATGTTGGCTTTCATACTTTTCAGGTGGGCGAAGGCTCTGGATCTTAACTGGGCTGTTAATTCCCCTAACGTTCCAGGTGACTATCCTGTGGGGGTTTCTGTTTTCCCCCTTCCTACGGGATCAATCATACTTACCTTGAGGATGTGCCCCTGCACATTGGGATTATCCTTTGTTAAAGGGCTATCCAAAATGGCCACAGTCACAGTTCACATCATGAGGTCGGGCTCCTGCGCTCCGGGGTTTCCCTTTCCAGGGGACACCCAACATGGTCGCCAAATGTGTGTAAGCCCTGTGAGTGAGCCCCTGCACTCCGTGGTTTCCCTTCATTTAGGGATCCTCCAAAGTGTTTTTTTATGGTGCTAACTTGTTCCACATTTCGAAATTGACCTGCTGAAGCTAGTCTAGAGCCCTTTCCCCCCCCTTATCGCTGTGTTCCCTCTATGGCCTTGATTCTGCCTCTCTGCCCTCCCCGCACCCCCCTCTCCCATGCCTCCCATTTTCTATCTACCCCCCTACCATCACCCCCCCATCACTGTGTCTCTCCCCCACTCCGTGGTCAGATGCTCTCTCCCTATTGGGAGATGCGCCGTGGACCCCTCTCCCTCGTGTATCCTGGTACTAGCTTTTCCTGCTAGTGTGGTTGCCCCCTCTCCCGGAGTTGCTCTGACCCCTTCCTACACCTGCTCTGTTGGTATCCTCTCTGTCTCCTTCTCACCCTCCCCTGCGCTCTGCTCCCCTCGCCCCTTCCTTCCTATGAGCTGGTTCCCTTACTCATAGCGAGGCAGTGCAGTTACACGCTAAATTATCCATTTTAATCGCTTTCTCTGTGTCTTCCTCACCGCTGCCTCGGTTTCCGTTTGTCTAGTCCATTCATAAGGACGAATTTGTCTGTCTCTGCCATGGTAGTAAAATAATGCTCTCTGTTCTGGTATGTTACCAAGAGCCTGATTGGGAATAACATCCCAAATCTAACATTGTTTTTATACTGGGCCGACTTCACGTGGTTGAATTCAGTCCTGCGCTTCGTCTGGTATCTGTGAAGCTTGACTATTATCATACTTGGCTGCTTCCCAGCCCTGGACTTTAGTCGGAGTGACCTTGTGGGCCCTGGTGATTTCCATGGCCTGTGATAGCGGCTTGGGGAAACTGTCCCTTCCAACCAGGTTGCCCAGCATCTGGGCCACGTAATCAGTTGGGTCTCTGCCCTCAATTCCCTCTGGCAGGCCCGCTATTCAGATATTTTGACGTCTGGATCGGTTCTCCTGGTCCTTGATCTTCCCTTTCAGGCTCCCCTGGGTCGCCACCGACCTCTTGATATCGGCCTCCAGGGTGATAATTCAATCACTCTGGTCCTTTGATGCCTTTTCCAGCTCCCGTATTGTGTTCCCTTGGGCTTCCAACCACTTTTCCATGCTGTCAAGTGCCGTCTGCATAACAGCCAGCGCCTCCAGCACCGCCACCTTGACTGCCATTTGAATCTCCGCCTTAATCCCATCCTTCATAGAACATAGAACATTACAGCGCTGTACAGGCCCTTCGGCCCTCTATGTTGCGCCGACCTGTGAAACCACTCTAAAGCCCATCTACACTATTCCCTTAATAGAACATAGAAGTCATTGCGGGTATAGACCTTGTGGACTGGTGAGAAGAATGAAAATTCAACACATTGTGGTTAGTTCCATTGTTAGGAACATCTCCTGGTGGGGGGTGGGGGCCGTTGTCCGGGTCTCCGGTCTCCCTCTCTCAAACGTGGTTGGGGACCTTTCGCCTCCTGCAACCACTGATCTGCTTGCTCGCTGCTCCTGTCCTTTTCCGCAGTTTCTGGGTTCCACGCGGCATCTCGAGCAACTGATTCCTGGCATTATTTTCCTCGCTATTGCCTTTGTGGATGAGGGGATGAATGAGTCCGATTTTCCGGGCTAAATTCGGCCACAAATACCTATTTTGCTGTTTTCAGGAGGAGAGTCAGTCGCCTGATGTGCGACTGCTCAGCATATCCCAGTCACTTGAAGTCTACACATCTGCTCAAACATGATGAGGGTAAATATCTGAGTCAGGGTGGGATTGATGTTCTTTTTTACAAGAAAACTCCCGGATTCATCCAAGTGAGAGTAAAGTAAAATCTTGTTTGTGTATGTGAATTAAACGTATATGCACTCACTAAAGGGGTAATTTTAACCTTGTCTACCTGGTGGAAACAAGGCAAGCAGGCAGCTAAAATCAGCCAGCACTCATCTTCCAGTCTGCAATTTTAACTTGTTCTTATGAGGGTGAAGGAGGTCTTGTGTCGCAGTGGGTAGTCTCCCTGCCTCTGAAGCTCCAGGACTAGATGCCCAAGGAAGGTGTGTTCATAACATGGCCAACAGGATGAATATCAACCCACAAATCCTTCCAACAGACGCCAATGGCAAGGGTAAGAGTGGGAGAGACTCCTGGGCAGTCATGCTTGGTGTGGAGCAGTGCCCCTCAAACTAAAAGACTGATAATAGGCTAGCGACCTGTTCCAGGTAAAACTCACTGCAACAACAGATTAAAGTCTGTCTTGTGAACCACGAGGTGTGGGCAGAGAAACATTGAAACAAACAGCTTATGAGGAAGTCACAAGGTCACATATTTGAAACTGGCATACTTCTTTAAATATGCAGATGAGACCAATACATCAGGTCAAAAATACAACAGCCAGTTAAAGCATCTTCTTCTTTGCTTTGCTGAACAACATGCTTTAATCCCAACTCCAGAAGACACATCTTACCTTCACACCTAATCTTGATTCAGATATGGATGTCAGAGGAGAGGCAAAAGAAGCTGCTTTGAGTCAGTGCCAACAAAACTGATATCAAAAGGAAAAACTTCCAGTGATATCTGACACCAAAAGAAGATGGTTATTGTTGTTGGAGGCTAGTCATTGTATCATCACTGCTGAAATTCCCCAACAAAGCATTCATGTACCAACGATCTTCAGCTTTGCTCACCTTCAGCAAGGTTTCGACCAATCAGCATCCTGCACTGTAAATTATTGCTCCTTTGAAATTTGACATGCTTGTATCTATCCGGCTGAGTACAAGATGAAAAACTTCAATAGCATGTCTCTTTCTTCAGCAATACTCAAATTCTGTACCCTCCAGCAACTATTCCAAATTTTTTTTCAACGTCTCTTCCTTCTTCATGGCCTCTGTCACCGAGAATGGCAAGACAAGAATTATTGTATGAGGACCAGGGCCTGGATTTTACGTTCGGAGGTCGTACGCGCACTTGACCCGACCGAACATGAAATAGCTGTGCTTTCCGACATTATCGTGCAGGTGTGCATTATCAAGGTCGGCGGGCACATGTGCGAGTTTGGTCCACGTCTACCCTGGGAATTCCCTGCCCCTGATAGCTCCCCATGCTGCTCATCTACATGTTAGTATCTGCGCCAGTGCCTGGTTCCGAGAGAGGTTGTGATACTGGTGTCTTCTGAGCTTAATCGGAGAGGGTGGGGGGTCATTGGGGTCGCCGATGGCTTTTGAAGATGGCACAGCTGTGGGAGGAGACAACATATCAGCACATTCAATCATCACATTGTTACCTTGCTTGCGAGGCGTGCTGATGAAACAATGGAAAACTGCAGTATGGTGTCATCTGTATTGGAGCTTCGATGGACACTCTTACTGCTTTATTTCTGTTTCAGATGAGAGGAGCCCACACTGTTTGCAGTACCTGCTGCACAAGCACCTGTGCACTGCACTCTCACCTTCATCTGAAACCCCCACCTGAACACGACCGGAGGAGCGAGCTGGGCGGTGGCACTCCAGCTCCAGTTCACCACTCACATATTTGGAGAGGATAGGGCAGCACGGTGGTGCAGTGGGTTAGCCCTGCTGCCTCACGGCGCCGAGGTCCCAGGTTCGATCCCGGCTCTGGGTCACTGTCCGTGTGGAGTTTGCACATTCTCCCCGTGTTTGCGTGGGTTTTGCCCTCACAACCCAAAGATGTGCAGGCTAGGTGGATTGGCCATGCTAAATTGCCCCTTAATTGGAAAAAATGAATTGGGTACTCTAAACTTTTTAAAAAAAATATTTGGTGAGGATATACAGATTGGGCACACCAGCAACGTTCTTTGGCACCTTGCAGCATTATGGCTTGTATTCTCCATAAAGGGAAATACCCGATTCACCATTAGTGCTCCCGCTTACTGAAGGACCATTCAAGCTTGCCCCTCTCCCCACCCACTCCAACCACCCCCCCTCGCCCCGAACTCCTCCCGCAGCCAGTTTGGAGGGTGTGTCACAGTGGAACACCTCATCCTCCAATGCACTGAGGCCAAATGTGCTGACATCCCGGCCTGGCAGACCAGGCTTCGGTGCCAGCTGACACCCACACACTGTTATACCCCTGAGTGTCCCAAGGAGTGAGCACCCGACTACACATCTCCACACTGTTCCATGACCTCTCTGCATTTATCCTTGCCGACCCCAGAAAATCACTGAACATTTTGTGACACTGAAGCCACGCATGCTGCACTACCTTGTACCCACTGATCTGGGCAGCAACCTCTGTCAAGGTATTTTTGCTCAAGTGGGGTAGCCTTCTCTTGCCATCCCTGGACATGAGAATATCCTGCCTGACACTGATCTCCACCACCAGGATTTCCAGGCACTCATCTGACAAATGGGGCAGAGTGCCCACCAGATTTTCCCTCCTGCCTTCCGTCCCCACCAGGTGCTGAGGCCATGACTGCGCAACAGGAAGCTTACTCGATTCCTTCCAGACAGCTCCCTCAACCTTCCCCACTACTCCAGGCAGCCGCCAGGGAGCTGTCTCTGCAGTTTTTAAACCCCCTTTTGGGGTCCCCATTGGACCCGGGATCCAACATGTTCCCACCCCTGCCTGCACTAAAAACCCAATCAGCAGTCGCGTTTCACGTGGGGCTGGTGTTAATTGGCCACCCAGAGGGATATCACATGAAAAACATGATCTTGGCTAGGAGCAAGGTTTACATCCACATCCAGCCCCAACCACTTTGCGCACACTCCGAGGGTAGAGTTCAGGTCCACCACTTTGACACACGTTAGTGACAAACTTGGACACAAATCACCATTCCTTCATCAGTGCTGGTCAGTATTCTGGAATTTCCTATCTCATCCCATTGAGTAAACATAATCACCACAAAAATGATTGGGATCCTAGGCCCATCACAGTCTCCAAGTCCCAAAAGACGTGCTGTTAAGTGAATTGGACATTCTGAATTCTCCCTCTGTGTACCCAAACAGGCGCTGGAATGTGGCGACTGGGGGATTTTCACAGTAACTTCATTGCAGTGTTAATGTAAGCCTACTTGTGACAATAATAAAGATTATTATTATTAAATGAATCCTTGCCAGTGTCACACGCATTCAAAGAACAGGATGAGAACAGAACATGACCTCACTTTGTCAGTTTTCAATTCAATGCTGATTTGTTTGGATCTTCTGATAATTTTCACTGTGCCCATTGGGTATTAGTTTGCAATTTCTGTAATGCACTTTATTGAGCACTCTTCCAGTTAGCAAGCAGGTAGACACTTCACTCCCAAAAGTCTGAGTGTGATTGAAATTCATTTTCATTTCATAAAATCCATAGAAACCCCACAGTGCCGAAGGAGGCCATTCGGCCCATCATGTCTGCATCAACCCTCTAAGAGTGCACTCTACCTAGGCCCATTCTCCTGCCCTATCCCTGTAACCCTGTAACCCTGTAACCTAACCTGCACATCTTTGGACACTGAGGGCAATTTAACATGGCCAATCCACGTAGTCAGCACATCTTTGGATTGTGGGAGGAAACTGGAGCACCGAAGGAAACCCACACAGACAAGGGGAGAACGTGCAAACTCCACATAGGCAGTCATCCAAGGCCAAGAATCGAACCTGGATCCCTGGCGCTGTGAGGCAGCAGTGCTAACCACTGTGCCACCATTTAATTCACAGGATGCGGCCAGCATTTGTTGTCCCCCTTCTAATTACTCTTGAGAAGGTACTGTTGAGTATGTCTCTTAAAGTGCTGCAGTATATCTGCTGCAGGTACATCCACAGTACTGTTAGGGAGCAAGTTCTGGGATTCTGATCCAGGGATAGTGAAGGAACACCGATATAGTCCAGGTCAGGATGGTGTGTGGTTTGGGGAGGAACCTGCAGCTGGTGGTATTCCCATGTGCCAGCTGCGCTTGTCCTTCTCGGTGGTAGAGGACATGAGTTTGCAAGGTGCTGTTGAAAAGCCTCGATGAGCTGCTGAAGTAGTTTTGTTTTTAAATGGTGTACACTGTTGGCACTGTGGTCGGTGGTGGTGGGGGGGAATGTTTAGGTTGGTGGACAGGATGCTGCTTTGTTCCCAGAATCAAAATAAATGGACTGAACAAGCGCAATATCCACCCTGCATTCTTAACCACATGTAGTTAGAAGCTTCCTTAGTTAATTATCATATCCCCCAGTGCTCTCTAGTTCTGGACAAAGGACTTGGCTAAGTTACTGAGGCAATTATTAGGAACGGTTATGGCTGAATGGAGTTGGCTAAAGTCCCTCATTTTTCAGCCTTATCAGTCACCGATAATTGTCGTTATATTGTACATAAAGAATAAGAAATGACTGGCAGTGAGTTACAGGGCAATATTTCATTTCTGTGGTCCTTATGAACATCAACAGAACTCTGGGACTGAAATATTGCCTTATCTTATTGCCAGCTACCAGCTAAACATATAACTCATTCTCTTCAAAGTTAGCTTATTTTACTTTACTTATGGTTATCCAGCAAACCCACATAATGTGATAAAAGCTGGACGACTTCGGTCAAAGGGTAATAAAGATGGTGAAGGTACATGACCTGAATATATATAGAATCATATGATTTATACCACAGCATTACAAATTTACAGCAGCGGATTGCCAGCCAATATGGAACATATATTCCAAATATACTACAATCCATGTACCTCGATCTCATTCTAAATCTGATGTTGGGTTTACAGTGTGCCCACAAAACCTTGCTTCATGTCACAATTCTGAGTTACGTTGTTTATGTCAAGACTTGACACTGAATATTGCTTGTAATGAGAAAATTACTTTCAAAGATATAAATGTTTCCTATTTGTTGCAATACTTTTGCAGCTACTTGCCCCTTGCTGCCGCTCCGTAGGTACTTTCCAGGACTATTGTTTGGGCTTTGCTATTTCCAAGAAAGCATGTTCTCTAATTTTTTTAAAGAGATAGTTTAGATATTTCCAACCGTTCTTTTCATCAATGTTCCGCATTTTGGGGCTGGCTTTCTCGTTTTCATCTTTTTTTTTCATTCCCCTTTCAGTGCTCAAATCCGTCTGGCCTTCCTCCCAGGTCACCCACTTCACATTGGCCTCTGCACCTTCCTTCCCCTTTCCATTTGCCAATTCTCAAGACCAAACTGTAACCTACACTCTGTGAGTTCTAACTCTTCTCACCACACTCTGCAGCTTCAGTCTGCTCAATCTTTTTTGATAAGGCCACCCGCTCGATTCTGCTAACATCCTTGTAAATCCTCTTTGTACTTTTTGCCGGAATATATTTTTGAAGCAAGAAGTTCACAAAGTTTGGTCTACGTGAGGTGCCATATAAATTTGACACGATCGCTCTGTTTTTGTATTCTATTTCTCCAGAAGTGAATCCCAGTGCTTTGTTTGCTTGGGTGAAGATTGGAGAGATGAATAATGTGTGGTTCACATTTGTTGGCCAGAAGCAACATCTGACTTTAGGCACTGGACCAAATGTGGGGATGGAAATGAATTAATAAATAACTTTGACCCAGCGCTTTACTATGGGCGAGTGAAATATGAAGGTGTACATCGAGATTGTTCTTTTAGAGGCTTGAGAATTGCTTTCAATTAGAAGTTTGGTCAGTCATTCCTTATTTTACATCAGTAGGGTCCTTTGCTCCTTCTGCCTCCTCCTCTTCTTCCTGTACAGGAAGAAGAGCTCAGAACAAAGTGGATGGAAATATTCTTTGAGATTCTATTTTCAGCAGTTAACTCGTCCAGAATTGGAGCTGCCACTTCAATCTCTCAATAGTATGCTCCAGGAACATTTGTATAGAAGTGTGAGCCTTACTATGCTTTTATTTTTGGCCTTAGCTACTGAGCTACTCTCATTAGCCATTAGCTTTCTGTGCAAGTTTTTCATCAAAAGACCTTCTTCTCCAGGTACCATGCCCTAAGACGGCATTGGTGGCCATAGACTTTCATTGGATTGGTCCATAATTATGCTTGGTAAAGTACTGCGGTGGTTTGTTGTTACCTTGTGCAGCACTGCTGACCAGGAAGCTCTCCCAATCCTTACACCTACCATCAGGCATGTTGGAAGGAAAACATCTTCCATGGCCATCAAGTCTTGAAGTGGGACTTGAACCCAGAACTTATGGCCTCAAAGTAGGGACACCACCACAGCACCATGAGACCCCTCTACAAAAAGGACACTCCGAAGTCCATCCACTGGGTAGAAATTCAGACTCCTCCCAGGAAACTGACATAGTGCTGCTGACAAAAGGTGCTGCGGCCACCTGCTTGTTGCAGCTGTATATGTGCAACTGGCCAACTGGCAAATTACACCAGCCATAGCTTGAAATGGCAAGAAAAGTTTGATGCAGCAGCATTTTCACAGCAACAAGCTATGCTGGATGCAGTCTTCAGGTCAGCATCCAAGCATATCGCACATCTAGCAGCTACTTCTCCGTTGAAGGATAGGCTGCCCAAGTGGGTCACTGATGTGGTTCCAGAGGCCACTACAGCTCTCCTTGTCCTACACAAACTTCTCTTTCCCCTCCAAACCCAACAGTCAGCAGCAAGCCAATTGGAGTGGTTTGCACTTCGTGCAACAGCAAAGTGGCTCCAAGGAATGTTGCCTTTGGAACATGCATCATAGGAGTTCTGAAGTGAAGCAAAGGAGCAGCAGGAAGCAACATCACAAACTCTTTTTCAGTGGGTGACGCGGTAGCACAGTGGTTAGCACTGTTGCCTCACTGCGCCAAGGTCCCAGGTTCGATTCCCAGTTTGGGTCACTGTCTGTGCGGAGTCTGCACGTTCTCCCCGTGTCTGTTTGGGTTTCCTCCGGGTGCTCCGGTTTCTTCCCACAAATCACGAAAGACATGCTTGTTCGGTGACTTAGACTTTCTGAATTCTCCCTCTGTGAACCCGAACAGGCGCCCGAGTGTGGCGGCGAGGGGATTTGCACTTTAACTTCATTGCAGGGTTAATATAAGCCTACTTCTGACAATAATAAAAAAAAGTGAGCTCAAAGTTTAATATTTGAAAGCACCTACCAGTAATATGACAACAGTCCTTTAAATGTTTGAGTCCATTGATGAATAGCTAGCAAACATCCCAATGAATTGAGCGTTGCACTGCAAAAAGTAGGAAATTTTACTTTGGGCAAGTTCACATGCATATACATAATTGTCTACTCACCATTGAGGCAATGCACAACAGAAATGCTACTACAAAAGCTGTTAAAACACAACCAAAATTCAGGTCTAGTTCATTGAGTCATCACTTGCCCATTCTCATGCAGAGGTGCAGTGCCACAGACATTTCTGAGAAGCAACAGCCTCATTGTATATCATGAAATGTCTATTATATATAAAGCTAATAAATAATATCTTATAAATGATATGCATTAAATACTCCACATAAAATATATAATAAACTACACTTTAATCCTGTACAAAAAATAAGAGAAACCGAGAATGCTAACAATGTGGTTCTCACATATCAGCACGCTGATTATACTCTCAAGCCTTAAATACAAAACTCAAAGTTTTATAACCATCGTCATTGTAATCACTCCAGAATGTCTGTTATATACTTTCAAGTGTTAATTTTATTGTTTTGGACTATAACAGTGGTTGATCTAGCAGATAGATCTGGTGCAAATTATAGCAGTGACATTTGATGATCTCCATGCTGAAGATCACACAAGCACAACAAATAGATTAAATCAGTTACTGTGGGGTGTGTGTGTGTTAAAAAGTCCCACTATTGGTGCAGGCCAGCCACTTTGTATTGGTGCTGGTCCCCAGTCCGGATGAGTGGGGCATGCAGGTGGCGGAGTTGGTTGATATGAAGGTGATCAACCAGCATTGTGGTGGCCCCATGTAACTTGGGAAAAGCCGAAAGTGAAACAAATTAACCATTGTGATATTCGTGTTAGGGAACTGTTATTATCGGGCATTTATGAACTTTGAATTGTCACAGAATTCTCTGCTATTCATGCAGTACTACTTATTCCAATGGCTCTTGTTTCCAGAACTTTGTAAAAAAAAAAGTCCAGTTCCTGAAGAATAAAGTTCTATTCCTGTATTTCAAAGCATCTGATCTGAACTACATGAAAGTATCCACAAGAAGGTGCTATAGTGCTGTAGTCAAAGCAATGTGCTAAGTACTGCCACCTAGCTGCAGAACTTGCATCATGCGTTTCAACATCTTAGATACACTCAGACATCTGTAACTAAACTAAATTATTTGAAATTAAATGGTGAACTATGGCAAATTCATATGATGGAAGCAAATTTTCAATCTTTAAAAAAATATATTTTCAAGCACACATTTTGAAATTGACCCGCTTCCAGGTACGTGTCAAAGTTGTTCTATGATGTGATTAGAGAATGGAGATTTAATTCACATAAATTATTAAACTATACAATTCTTAGATTTTTTTCTCACAATGCTTCCCTTTCACACAGTCAACTTGAGACCATTTGATAGTGATGCAGTGTGCATAGCATAGTTCATGTCAAAGCTCCAAAACCTAGGCCTTGGCTTCTCGTTGCAACTGGATCCTCGATTTTCTGACCCACAGAACACAATCAGTAAGAATAAACAACACCTCCTCCACAATAGTCCTCAATACCGGGGCCCCGTAAGGCTGTGTACTTAGCCCTTACTATACTCCCTGTATTGACACAACTGCGTGGAAAAATTTGCTTCCAACTCCAGCTACAAGTTTGCTGACGATACGACCACAGTGGGCAGGATCTCAAATAACGACGAGTCAGAATACAGGAGGGAGATAGAGAACCTACTGGAGTGTTGCAGCCACAACAGTCTATCCCTCAATGCCAGATAAACTAAAGAACTGGTCATTGACTTTAGGAAGCAAAGTATTGTACGCACCCCTGTCAGCATCAACGGGACAGAGGTAGAGATGCTTAGCAGTTTCAAATTCCTCGGGGCACACATCTCAAAAAATCTGTCCTGGTCCACCCACGTCGACGTTACTACCAAGAAAGCACAACAGCGCCTATACTTCCTCAGGAAATTTAAGCATATTCGGCATGTCCACATTAACTCTTACCAACTTTTACAGATGCACCACAGAAAGCATCCTATCTGGTTGCATCACAGCCTGGTATGGCAACTGCTCAGCTCAAGGCCGCAAGAAACTTCGGAGTGGTGAACACAGCCCAGTCCATCAAACGGACCTGCCTCCCATCCATTGACTCCATCTACACCTCCTGCTGCCTGGGGAAAGCGGGCAGCATAATAAAAGACCCCTCCCACCCGCCTTACTCACTCTTCCAACTTCTTCCATCGGGCAGGAGATACAAAAGTCTGAGAACACGCACGAACACACTCAAAAAGCAGCATGTTCCCCGCTGTTACCAGAATCCTAAACGACCCTCTTATGGACTGACCTGATTAACACTACACCCCTGTATGCTTCACCTGATGCCGGTGTTTATGTAGTTACATTGTGTAATGTATGTATTTTTGTGTAACATATATATTTTATTTTATTTCCTTCTCTTTTCATGTACTTAATGATCTGTTGAGCTGCTCGCAGAAAAATACTTTTCACTGTACCTCGGTACACGTGACAATAAACAAAATCCAAATCTAAATCCAAATAAAGTAACTTGCTATAAGTTTGTTTACACTGTAATTTCCCTCCCTATTCAATTCGGAAAGCTGTCAGCTTTTCCCTGCCCTGCTTGGGGACTTACCATGTGGATAACTGCAGGGCTGATCAATTCACTCGGGTGCATTTCAGCATTTAGACACAAATAAGAAATAACAAAAAAGAGGCACCTTGATGAAAGGATCAGTCACAAAATGGTTAAACCATTTTTAAAACACTGCACCAACAAATGGATCATTTTTGTTGCTTCTTAAAATTACAGGTGTCCAAATTTAGAACGCTGGTTTAACTTTTCACCATTTTACAGACATATTATTTTGACTTGGTATTGAATTATTGAATTTTTTAACATAAATTTAGAGTACCACTCATTTTTTTCCAATTAAGGGGCAATTTAGTGTGGCCAATCCACCTAATCTGCACATCTTTGGAATGTAGGGGTGAAACCCTAGCAGACACGGGGCAAATGTGCAAACTCCACACAGACAGTGACCCGGGGCCAGAATCCCACCTGGGTCCTCAGTGCCATAGGCAGCAGTGCTAACCACTGCGCTATCGTGCCTAACTTGAATTATCACGTGAATTATCCAATTGTTCAATGGTTTTATACAATGAATGATGGAGCCATTCAGTTCAGGAAGGCAAGAAGATTATTCAATCTCTTGAGCCTATTCCACCATTCAATTACCGTAGATCGCAATCAGCCCAGGGTATAAGACAAGCCAATTTTTAGCATCAAATGTCATACTTTTCCAGATCTTGATGTGTAAGTAGACGCTGAATTTGAGCTACGAATTGCTATATTCACATAAGCACAGTACGAAGTCTTACAACACCAGGTTAAAGTCCAACAGGTTTGTTTCGATGTCACTAGCTTTCGAAGCGCTGCTCCTTCCTCAGGTGAATGAAGAGGTATGTTCCAGAAACAAATATATAGACAAATTCAAAGCTGCCAGACAATGCTTGGAATGCGACCATTAGCAGGTGATTAAATCTTTACAGATCCAGAGATGGGGTAACTCCAGGTTAAAGAGGTGTGAATTGTGTCAAGCCAGGACAGTTGGTAGGATTTCGCAGGCCAGATGGTGGGGGATGAATGTAATGAGACATGAAACCCAGGTCCCGGTTGAGGCCGCACTCATGTGTGCGGAACTTGGCTATAAGTTTCTGCTCGGCAATTCTGCGTTGTCGCGCTTCCTGAAGGCCGCCTTGGAGAATGCTTACCCGGAGATCAGAGGCTGAATGCCCTTGATTGCTGAAGTGTTCCCCGACTGGAAGGGAACATTCCTGCCTGGTGATTGTCGCGCGATGTCCGTTCATTCGTTGTCGCAGCGTCTGCATGGTCTCGCCAATGTACCACGCTTCGGGACATCCTTTTCTGCAGCGTATGAGGTAGACAACATTGGCCGAGTCGCACATGTATGTACCGCGTACCTGGTGGGTGGTGTTCTCACGTGTAATGGTGGTATCCATGTCAATGATCTGGCACGTCTCGCAGAGATTGCCATGGCAGGGTTGTGTGGTGTCGTGGTCACTGTTCTGAAGACTGGGTAGTTTGCTGCAAACAATGGTTTGTTTGAGGTTGCGCGGTTGTTTGAAGGCAAGTAGTGGGGGTGTGGGGATGACCTTGGCAAGATGTTCATCTTCATCAATGATGTGTTGAAGGCTGTGAAGAAGATGTCGTAGTTTCTCAGCTCCGGGAAAGTACTGGACGACGAAGGGTATTCTGTCGGTTGTGTCCCATGTTTGTCTTCTGAGGAGGTTGGTGCGGTTTTTCGCAGTGGCGCATTGGAACTGTCGATTGATGAGTCGAGTGCCATATCCCGTTCGTACGAGGGCATCTTTCAACGTCTGTAGATGTCTGTTACGCCCCTCCTCGTCTGAGCAGATCCTGTGTATACGGAGAGCTTGTCCATAGGGGATGGCTTCTTTAATGTGTTTAGGGTGGAAGCTGGAGAAGTGGAGCATCGTGAGGTTATCCGTGGGTTTGCGGTAAAGCGAAGTGCTGAGGTGACCATCCTTGATGGAGACGAGTGTGTCCAAGAATGCAACTGATTTTGGAGAGTAGTCCATGGTGAGTCTGATGGTTGGATGGAACTTATTAATGTCATCGTGTAGTCGTTTCAGTGATTCTTCGCCGTGGGTCCAAAGGAAAAAAATGTCATCGATGTTTCTGGTGTATAACGTCGGTTGAAGGTCCTCTGCGGTGAGTAGGTCCTGTTCAAACTTGTGCATGAAGATGTTGGCGTATTGGGGTGCGAATTTGGTCCCCATGGCTGTTCCATGCATCTGGATGAAGAACTTGTTGTCGAAGGTGAAGGCGTTGTGATCCAGAATGAAGCGGATGAGTTGCAGAATTGCGTTTGGAGATTGGCAGTTGTTGGTGTTGAGTACTGAGGCTGTTGCAGCAATGTCATCGTCATGGGGTTGCAGCAATGCCACATCATGGCTACCATCGGTTCACATTAGCAGTCAGCCTTAATTTTGCACTCAGAAATACATGTCTTACTTAAGCTTATACTGTAATCAGCTCATTGAGTCAAGCAAATGTTACAGGCTCTGTTGCAAAAAAGATGCATGGGAGCTTAAAACATGACCATACAGAGTAGACTGCGCTAGGCATGGTGAGAGATGAACAGGAATGGGTCCTCCAGCAAAAAGAACAAAGTGCAAAACTGCTTTGGAGCTAAAAGTCAAATAATATTTGCGAATTCGTCAAATAACTGTTGCAGTGAGGGAATTTGATGATAGTTAAAAACTGGTGCGAGAGTGGAAGAAGAAGGACCTTGAAATAGGTGCCCAAGGTCAAATGTGCCATCAGAACAGGGAGTGACGGCTGATCTGATCTTGAGAAGCATGCATTAAAATGGGTCCTCCAAATTGTGGGAATGATTATATTGTCACCCAAAATGCAATTAAATGAAAAATGAAAATCGCTTATTGTCACAAGTAGGCTTCAATGAAGTTACTGTGAAAAGCCCCTAGTCGCCACATTCCGGCGCCTGTTCGGGGAGGCTGGTACGGGAATGCATTAGAATACGCACTGAAGTAGACCAGAAAAACACTGAGTCGAGCAAAGGTGCATTCGCTTTATTGAACAAAACATTTGAGTGTTACCACAGAAGACCAAGATTGCTCAGAGTCTACCAAACGGCCCTGAAGCCAAAATGACCAGTTTTCATTGATTCATCACCAGGTAGTGGCAAATTCACGAGTTTTGCAGATTGGTATGTAAAGTTAAAATTTGTGGGATTATGGGTAGTGTCTTGAGAAGGGTAGCAGACAGGAAACAAAAGACTGGAATAAATGGGTCTTTTTCCAATTGGCAGGCAGTGACTAGTGGGGCACCGCAGGGATCTGTGCTATGATGCTGTTTACATTATATATCAATGATTTGGACGAGGGAACTAAATGTATTATCTCCAGATTTGCAGATGATACAAAGTTGGATGGGAGAGTGAGCTGTGAGGAGGATGGAGAGATGCTTCAGCGGGATTTGGACAGGCAGAGTGAGTGGGCCTCTGCATGGCAGGTGCAGTGTAATGTGGATAGTTGTGAGGTTATCTGTTTTAATTAGCAAAAATAGGAAGGCAGATTATTATTTGAATGGGTGTAAATTGAGAGAGGTGTATATTCAGCGAGGCCTTGGTGTCCTTGTGCATCCGTCACTGAAAGTAAGTGTGCAGGTACAGCATGCAGTAAAGAAAATGGTATGTTGGCATTCATAGTGAGAGGATTTGAATATAGGAACAGGGATATTTTATTACAATTGTATAGGGCATTGGTGAGGCCACATCTGGAGTATTGTGTGCAGTTGTGGTGTCCTTATCTGAGGAAGGATGTTCTTGCTATGGAGGGAGTGCAGCGAAGGTTTACCAGGCTGAATCCTGGGATGGCAGGACTGTCAGATGAGGAGAGACTAAATCAGTTAGGATTATCTTCAATGGATTATCTTTCAGAAGAATGAAAGGGGACCTCATAGAAATTTATAAGATTCTAACAGGATTAGACAGGGTAGATTCAGAAAGAATGTTCCGGATGGTGGGGGAATCCAGAACTAAGGGTCATGGTTTGAGGATAAGGGGCAAACCTTTTAGGACTGAGGTGAGGAGAAATTTCTTCACCCAGAGAGTGGTGAATCTGTGGAATTCAATACCACAAAAAGTAGTTGAGGCGAAAACATTGTGTAATTTCAAGAGGGAATTAGATGTAGCTCTTGGCGTTAAAGGGATCAAGGGATATGGGGGGAAGACGGGATCAGGGCATTGAACTTGATGATCAGCCATGATCATAATGAATGGCAGAGCAGGCTGGAAGGGCCTAATGGCCTCCTGCTGCTATTTTCTATGTATGTTGCTAAGTATGAGTAACCATTAAGTCACATTGGCAACGTGGGTGAAGAATACAAGAATTTCGATATGCCGACCACCCAAACATGACACTGACCACCAAAACAGTTCCAGTGAAAACAACAGGTCATGGCATCACACGCTTTACGGTGGTACTAACCTATATGGGACAAAATTAGTCTATGGAAATTTTCAATGTAAGACCATGTCGATCATCATGATCCTTCTAGGAGTTCTTGTGCATATCCATGGCAATGGTTGGATGCATGAGGATGGAGTGAAGCTACTAATCGATAATGTGTGGAATAGATGTCCTGGTGGGCAATATAGAGAATGCAGCTAATTTGTGCGAGACATATAGCGCTCCCATGTAACAGATTGCGATCAGGAGATGCCTGGGGGTCTAATATCTGGAGTTCAACCCTTGGATAGTTTCCTCAACAAACCATTCGGGAATCTACCCTGTTCACTCTGAGTGGAATAGGTGGATGGTTGATGGAGAAAAAATCCTTCACGAAGAGTGGTTCATTGCGTGTTGCCCCGCTCTATGTTTTGTGTGGATTCATTCCCAAATTGTGGATGCTGTCAAATGTCATCAGATTGTCAAATTATCCAATTCAATGGATGGAGAGGAAGACGATTCCTCATCTGAAAGTGAATGGGATCCTCACAATGATACTGTAGCCAAAATGACTCAGAATTAATTTGATGTACTTGCTGCCTCGAATGGTGAAGACAATGAATCTGAAGGTTTTAAAATGCATTGATTGTGGTTAAAGATATCTTTGTACAATTAATTAATTTAATAAACTGTTCCACATTAATTAAATATGGATTACGCGTGTTATAGCTTTTATGACGATTCAAGATGGCGACCACCCAACACCTAAACCGCAGTTCACATTTTATACTCAGCATGTAAGCTGATCCTCACTCCTGGAGGCTTCAAATGTCAACTTATACACCACGATATACGATAGATGAAGGTTAATCTGTAGCACGGTAGTGCAATGGTTAGCACTGCTGCCTACGGAGCTGAGGATCCGGGTTTGATCCCGGCCCCGGGTCATTGTCCATGTGGAGTTTGCACATTCTCCTCATATCTGCATGGGTTTCACCCCCACAACCCAAAGATGTGCAGGTTAGGTGGATTGGTCACACTGAATTGCCTCTTAATTGGTCAGAAACATAATTGGGTACGTTAAATTTATTTTTAAAACTCCATTCATCCACAATAGTTCCATATTCCTTAATACCACTGCCAAATAAAAAATCTATCAATCTCAGTTTCGATATTTTAGTACACCAACCCTCACCAGCTTTGTTGGAGAGAGATTTGCAGATTATTTCTTTAATTAATTCATGGGAGCTAGGCCAGCATTTATTTCCCATACCTAATTTTGCTTGAGAAGATGGTGGTGAGCTGCCTTCTTGAACTCCTGCAGTCCATGTGGTGTAGGTACACCCACTGTGCTGTTAGGATTTTGATCCAGTGATGGTGAAGGATCAACGGCATATTTCCAAGTCAGGATGGTGAGTAGTTTGGGGAACTTGCAGGTGGTGGGGTTCCCAGGTATCTGCTGCTTTTGTCTTTCTAGATGGTAGTGGTCATGGGTTTGGAAGACGCTGCCTGAGGAGCCTTGGTGAGTTGCTGAAGTGCATCTTATAGACGATACACACTGCTGCTACTGTGTGACAGTGATGGATGGAATGTTTGTGGGTAGGTGCCAATCAAGCAGATTATTTTGTCCTGGCTGGTTGCAAGTTTCTGAATGTTGTTAGTGCTGCACTCACCAGGCAAGGGGAGTGTATTCCATCACACTCCTGACTTGTGCCTTGTAGATGGTGGGCAGACTTTGCGGAGTCAGGAGACGAGTTACTCACTGCAGGATTCTGATTCCTGAACTGCTCTTGTAACCACAATATTTATGTGGCGGATCCAGTTAAGTTTCTGGTCGATGGTAACCCCCAAGATGTTGATAGTGGGAGATTCAGGGATGGTAATGTCATTGAATGCCAAGGGGTGATAGTTGGATTCTTATGTTACTTGCCAGGGGAGGGAGGTAAATGTATATTTACATGACAAAAAAACTTCAGAAAGCCATCTAATAATAAAGCTAAGTAGATTTTCATGACATTGAAGTCAATTTTTCATGAAAGTAAAGTGTCAGAGTTCACCATCATTACTCCTCTGAAACAGACAGCAACTACGGGAGTCTGGACATGCATTTGCGGATATGCCGGGGTAGGTCGCACGTTCGGCAGCTCCCGCCGTGAACGGACTTTTGGGCCCTTTTGAGGAGCCGCTGCGGCACTTGGACGACGATTCCCGGTGTGGGGAGGCAGCAGTAAAGTTCCCCCAGCACTGCATGGAGTGGACCAGGAATCCAGTGGTCATAAAAGTGATCTTGGAGAAGAGAGGAGAACGGGTGTGAAAAAGTAAGATGGCGGCAGGCGGAGACCAGGCAGCGTGGGCGCAATGGTGGCGGGAGCAGCAGGAGTTCCCGAAAAGCTGCTTTGCGGAGCTGAAAGCAGAGATGCTGGCCCCAATGAAAGTGTCGATTGAGAGGCTGGTGGAGACTTAGAAGGCTCAAGGGACGGCGATTAGAGAGGTGCAGCAGACAGCCTCTGAAAACGAGGACGAGATCCTGGGCATGGCGGTGAAAGTGGAGGCGCTGCATAAAAAGTGGCAGGAAAAGTTTGAGGACCTGGAGAACAGCTCGAGGAGGAGGAATCTCCGGATTCTAGGTCTTTCTGAAGGCGTGGAGGGGTCCGACATCGGGGCATATGTAGCCACGGTGCTGAATACGCTAAATGGCGCGGGAGCCTTCCCGAGGCCCCTGGAGCTGGATGGGGCTCATAGAGTCCTGGCAAGGAGGCCTAAGGCAGATGAGCCGCCAACGGCCGCGGTGGTGAGGTTTCACCGCTTCACAGACAGAGAGTGCGTCCTGAGATGGGCGAAGAGAACGGAGCAGCAGGTGGGAGAATACGGAGATCCGCATCTACCAAGACTGGAGTGCAGAGCTGACCAAGAAGAGCGCAGGATTCAACCGGGCCAAGGTGGTTCTCCACCGAAAGGGGTTGAAGTTTGGGCTGTTGCAGCCAGCGCGATTGTGGGTCACTTTTCAGGACCGCCACCATTATTTCGATACGCCGGAGGAGGCGTGGACCTTTATTCAGGACAACAAATTAGACTCGAACTAATGGTTTGCTGTGGGTTTTGGGAAAGCTGGGGAGTGGGAAGGGGTGATTGAATGTGATGTGTGTGTTTTAATGGGTATGGGTATTGTTTTGGAGGGGCTGCTCCTCGCATTCGAAGGGGGGCAGGAGGTCCTGGGTCATTGGGAATTGGGGAGAGGCTGCAGGAGAAAGGAGCTGCGCCACAGGGGGCGGGGCCGGCCCAGGTAGAAAATTGTGGGCTTTTTTCCCGCGCTAAAAAGGGGGGGGGGTGGCTCGATGGGAGGGGCAGTGCCGGAGGGGTGTCCGTATCGACTTGGAGGGGGAGGGGGGGACTTTGTCGGGGAATCTGTACGGGGGATCGTTGGCAGAGGCGGAAGCGGCTGGGGTCAGCAGGAGTCAGCTGACTTACGGGAGTGCAATGGGGCGAGCAAGGGGGCCAGGCAGTTTTCTAGCCGGTGGGGGCGGGGGGGGGGGTGCTGGGTTGAAGCTGCATTGACCGAAGGGGAGCTGGAGGTAAGAGGGAGAGTCAGGGCGGGGTTCCTCCGCCTGGGGGACTGGAGAGTGCGGGAGGCATGGGCACATGGCTGGCCGAAGAACGGAGATGGCTAGTTGGCGGGGGGGGGGGCGGGCAGTCCCCGATCCGGCTGATCACATGGAACGTGAGGGGCCTGAATGAGCCTGTCAAGGGGGCCCGAGTGTTCGCGCACTTAAAGGGACTGAAGGCAGACATTGCTATGTTGCAGGAGACGCACTTGAAAGTGGTGGATCAGATCAGGCTGAGAAAGGGATGGGTGGGGAAGGTCTTTCATTCGGGGCTGGATGCGAAGAATAGAGGCGCTGCAGTCCTGGTGAGCAAGCGGGTGTCGTTCGAGGTGCTGAACATTGTGGCTGATAATGGGCGTCGATATGTGATGGTGAGTGGTAGGCTGCAGGGGACCCGGGTGGTGCTGGTGAATGTGTATGCCCCAAATTGGGGCAATGCAGAGTTCATGAAGCGCATGCTAAGTCGGATCCCGGATCTGGAAGCGGGGAGCCTGATAATGGGGGGGGGGGGGGAATTTAATACGGTACTGGACCCAGCACTGGACCGATCCAGGTCGAGGTCGGGCAAGAGGCCAGCTGCGGCCAAAGTTCTCAGGGGGATTATGGATCAGATGTGGGGAGCGGATCCATGGAGGTTTGCTAAACCGGCGGCCAGAGTGTTCTCTTTTTTTTCCCATGTGCATAAGGCCTATTCACGGATAGACTTCTTTGTGGTGAGCAGGGCACTGATTCCAAGAGTGGAGGGAACGGAATATTCAGCCATAGCGATTTTGGACCACGCCCCGCATTGGGTGGAGGTGGAGTTGGAGGAGGAAAGGGACCAGCGCCCGCTGTGGCGCTTGGACGTGGGACTGTTAGCAGATGAGGAGGTTTGTGGGCGGGTCCAGGGGTGCATTCAGAGATACATAGAGGCCAATGATAATGGGGAAGTACCGGTTGGTGTGGTTTGGGAGGCTCTGAAAGCAGTGGTTAGGGGAGAGTTAATCTCAATTAGGGCTCACAGGGAGAAGAGAGAGAGGACGGAGTGGGAGAGTTTGGTGGGGGACATATTGGGCGTCATTCTCCGCCGGCGGGAGTCTCCGTTCTGCCGGCGCTCGGGGGTTTCCCGACGGCGTGGGGGTGCCCCACACTGGGAAACCCCATTGACCGGCCGGTGTTACGGAGACTTCCGCCGGCCGGTCGGTGCAGAAATGTGGCGGGGCGGGTAGGAGAATTTCGCCCATTAATAGTGGATAGGAGGTATGCGGATTCCCCTGAAGAGGGGCTGCTGAAGGAGCGACGGAGCCTCCAAACGGAATTTGATTTGTTGACCACGGGGAAAGCTGAGACCCAGTGGAGGAAGGTGCAGGGGGCAGTATACGAATATGGGGAGGAGGCGGGCCGGATGCTGGCGCATCGGCTACGCAAGAGGGAGGCGGCGAGGGAAATTGGAGGAATCAGGGACAGAGGGGGGAACACTGTGCGGAGTTCGGCTAAAATAAATAAGGTATTAGAACATAGAACATAGAACATAGAACAATACAGCGCGGTACAGACCCTTCGGCCCACGATGTTGCACCGAAACAAAAGCCATCTAACCTACACTATGCCATTATCATCCATATGTTTATCCAATAAACAATATTCAGGGATTTCTATGGGAACCTGTATAAGTCAGAACCCCCAGAGGGCGGGGAGGGGATACGGCGTTTCCTGGACCAATTGAGGGTCCCAAGAGTGGAGAAGAGGCAAATGGAAGGCCTGGGGGCCCCGATTGGGATAGAGGAGCTGATTACGGGATTGGGGAGCATGCAAGCGGGCAAGGCCCCGGGTCCTGATGTGTTCCCGGTCGATGTTTGTGGATCTGGTGGGTCCGCTGCTGGTGAGAACCTTCAACGAGGTGAGGGAGGAAGGGATTCTCCTCCCCTCCCGACAATGTCTCGGGCACTGATCTCGCTGATCCTTAAGCGGGGCAAGGACCCGCTGCAGTGTGGCTCGTATAGGCCGATCTCGCTCCTTAATTTAGATGCCAAGTTGCTGGCAAAGGTCCCAGCCACAAGGATTGAGGATTGCGTCCCGGGGTTGATACACGAGGACCAGACAGGGTTCGTGAAGGGCAGGCAGTTAAATGCAAATGTGCGGAGGCTCCTGAATGTGATCATGATGCCCTCGGAGGGTGGGGAGGCAGAAGTGGTGGCGGCAATGGACGCGGAGAAGGCCTTTGATTGGGTGGAGTGGGAGTACCTATGGGAAGTGCTTGGCAGGTTTGGGTTCGGGGAGGGGTTCATATGGTGGGTCAATTTGTTATACCAGGCCCCGGCGGCGAGCGTATTTACGAACCGGCGGAGATCAGAATATTTTAGGTTGTACCGTGGGACGAGACAGGGGTGCCCCCTGTCCCCTCTGTTGTTTGCTTTGGCAATTGAGCCGCTGGCCATGGCGTTGAGGGAATCTAGAAACTGGAGGGGGTTGGTCGGGGAAGGGGGGAACATCGGGTCTCGTTGTATGCTGATGACCTGCTTTTGTACATCGCTGATCCGGTGGAGGGGATGGTAGAGGTCATGCGGATCCTTAGGGAGTTTGGGGACTTCTCAGGCTACAAGCTTAACGTGGGGAAGAGTGAGCTCTTTGTGGTGCATGCGAGGGGCCAGGAAAGGGGGCTGGAGGAGCTGCCGCTTAAGAGGGTGGAGAGGAGTTTCCGATATTTGGGTATCCAGGTGGCCAGGAGTTGGGGGGCCCTGCATAACCTTAATTTGGCGCAGTTGGTAGACCAGATGGAGGAAGACTTTAGGAGATGGGACGTGTTGCCATGCTCCCTGGCGGGCAGGGTGCAGTCTGTTAAGATGACAGTCCTCCCTAGGTTCCTGTTTGTGTTCCAGTACCTGCCCATCCTCATCCCCAAGGCCTTTTTTAAGTGAGTAAGCAGGAGCATTATGGGGTTTGTCTGGGCAAGTAAGACCCTGAGGGTCAAGAGGGTGTTTCTGGAGCGTAGTCGGGACAGGGGTGTGCTGGCGCTACCGAACCTGTGTAGTTACTACTGGGCAGCCAATGTGGCAATGATTCGAAAATGGGTAATGGAGGGAGAGGGGGTGGCGTGGAAAAGATTAGAGGCAGCGTCATGCGTGGGCACTAGCTTGGGAGTGTTGGTGATGGCATCTTTGCTGCTACCGCCGACGCGGTACACCACGAGCCCGGTGGTGGCGGCGACACTGAGGATCTGGGGGCAGTGGAGACGGCACAGGAGTGAGTTGGGGGCCTCAATTTGGTCCCCAATGCGGAATAATCATAGGTTTGCACCGGGCAGGATAGATGGCAGATTCCTGAGTTGGCATCGGGCGGGAATTAAAAGGATGGGGGACCTATTTATTGACGGGGCTTTTGCTAGCCTGGGGGCGCTGGAGGAGAAATTTGGGTTACCCGCGGGAAACGCTTTTAGGTACATGCAGGTGAGGGCGTTTGTGAGAAGGCAGGTAAGGGAATTTCCGCTGCTTCCCGCACGGAGGATTCGGGACAGGATGACCTCAGCTGTATGGGTGGGAGAGGGCAAGGTCTTGCCGATCTATCAGGAGTTGCATGAGGCGGAGGAAGCCTCAGTGGAGGAGCTGAAGGGCAAGTGGGAGGAGGAGCTGGGCGAGGAACTGGATGAGGGCTTGTGGGCGGAGGCCCTGGGTAAGGTTAACTTCTCCTCGTCTTGCGCCAGACTGAGCCTGATCCAGTTCAAAGTGGTTCACAGGGCACATATGACAGGGGCGAGGATGTGCAAGTTTTTTGGGGTGGAGGACAGATGTGTGAGGTGCTCGGGGAGCCCCGCAAATCACATCCATATGTTCTGGGCGTGCCCAGCGCTAGAGGGGTTCTGGAGGGGCTTTGCAATGGCTATATCCAAAGTCTTCGACACTCGGATAAAACCGAGCTGGGAGATAAATATTCGGGGTATCAGATGAGCCGGGACTACAGGAGCCAAAAGAGGCCCGAGTTCTGGCCTTTGCGTCCTTGGTAGCCCGGAGGAGGATCCTATTAATGTGGAGAGATACAAAACCCCCAAGCGTGGAGGCTTGGATTAATGACATGGCAGGGTTCATCAAGTTGGAGAGGATAAAGTTTGCCTTGCGAGGGTCTGTGCAGGGGTTCTCCAGGCGGTGGCAACCGTTCCTAGACTATCCCGCGGAACGTTAGGTGGTGGTCAAGGGCAGCAGCAACCCAGGGGGAAGAAGGGGGGGGGTGGGTTTGACTTGTTTTGATTATTGTAAGGGGCGTTTGCCCCATATTTGTTCTTAGTTTGTTAGATAGTTTAATGTTTAGTGGTTTAAGTTGTTGGAGGGGATGGCGTAAGGCTTTTTAGTTTTCTTGTGTATATTTTCTTTCCTTTTTGGAGTGTTTTGTAAAAAAAATTTTGAAAACCTTGATTAAACATATTTTAAAATAAAAACTACGGGAGTCTGCACATGCACAGTTAAATGTGGAAATCCAGAAGTTACTCTCAGTGACTCCACATTTCTCCACAGAGTGTTCTTCCACCCAGGTCTGCAATCAAGTAGAACTGATGTGATCTTACCCTTTTAGTCTCATTGTATAAACTTTTGAGAACATCATATTTTGTTGAAATGACATGTATTTAGATATTTACAATGTACAAAAGTTCATAACTACAGCTGAAAATTCCAAGAACTAAATAAATTAGCGGTCTCCACTTGTGATGGCCACTCCGGGAGGCTCAGAGGCCATTGGAGACCCCAGATGGTTGGGGAGAGGGAAGGGTAGCACCCTGCCTGGGTGCCAGACTGGCACTGCCAGGGTGCCCAGGTGCCAAGTTGCCACTTGGGTCAGGGCCTGAGGGGGGCCTTGCCCATGAAGGTGAGTGAAGGGGGGTGAATGCGGGGTGAAGGGGGTATGAAGGATATGAAGGGTGGGGGGTTGAAGGGGAGTATGAAAAAGGGCCCCTGAAAGGGCGATCTGTCAACAATCCCACAGCAGGGTGTGCTCAGTTGGGGGGGTAATGCCCATATCTGCAGGCAGTAGCGCTGTCCATGGGTGGGAAGAGTGGGGGACTCTCAAGCTCACTTACAGATCAGGGCACCTTTTCAAAATGGTGCCTTGATCTCTGAGGAGCTGGTCTCACCAGCAAGTTCAGCTCCCCACTGATTAAAAAAAAATTCCAAGTGTGGGCTGGACCGGGAAGAAACTCTCAAGGCCATAAATGCAATTCAGTATGGATGAATCCAGGTCTGGATCTGACCCAAAAATCCGGCAGTAAATATCCCACCAAATCCATCCAAAATGACACTTCGGCATTTTTTGGGAGAATCGTGCCATACGTGTTTAATTAAAAGTGAACAATTTCGCTGTGCTTTACTTCCATTTTTCTGTCTGTGAGAATACTTCAATGTGATTGGTTGCTTATCCTGCTTGATGTCATCACTGCTGCAAGATACGTGGAGATTTCTTGGTGCGAGATTCAAACTGATATTGATGAAGTGGAAATCCACACTAGAATATAAGTGCATCTTTTTTTGGCAGCTTCCTTTAAGATTAATGGCACATGCTGTCGTCTCACTGCAAAATCTACGCCATTGAAGTTTTGTAATAAAAACCAAGGACGTGTTAGTGGGCAATCATATGTATTTTTTATGTTCATTACCCAAGGATGTGCAAATTAGGTAGATTGGCCATGCTAAATTGTCCCTTGGTGTCCAAAAAAGTTGTGTAGGTTAGGTTAGCTTGGAGTACTCTTTCATAGGGCTGGTACAGACTCAATGGGCCAAATGGCCTCTTTCTGCATTGGAGGGATTCTATGATTCTATGACTTATATCTACTGGAGGCCATTTAGAATGTAAGTTATGAAAATAATGGGATATAGATTCATTTACAGTGCACTCACTGAAGATTAAATTAAGCAATTTTATTTTCACCATCTATTATTCTTGGGCTTGCTCTTTATTTATGATGTTCTTGATTTTCCATTACCTAGATTCTGTGTAAATTATCCCAAATCAGCATTGTTTTTTCACGTCAAAACCTGCTGTAAATTAAGTGATGTAATGGTTCACAATGCTTCTCTTTTATGCAGCCAGACCATACCAAACGTGAGTGTACTTGAGAGCCATACAGGGTGCATAATGTAACAAAGCTGTTCATACCTTGACCCTAACACCCCTCATGTTGATGAACAGAAATTGAACTATCAATTGCAAAGTTATCCTACAGAGTCCTAAAGCAACACAGTGCTGTTCTTCTAGTTAACCCTTCAAAGTATTATTCATTCATTCCAATCATTTTAAGTACAGTGCTTTTGATTACAAATTAGGATTAATTATAGGTCAGTTGAATGGTTCATTCAATTAACTATTGACACTGGTTTCCTGTCAGCAATAAGCTATCCGGTGTATACATTTTTATTTTTAACAGCTGTCTCACGGCGCCGAGGTCCCAGGTTCGATCCCGGCTCTGGGTCACTGCCCGTATGGAGTTTGCACATTTTCCCGTGTTTGCATGGGTTTCGCCTCCACAACCCAAAAGATGTGCAGGGTGGGTGGATTGGCGACGCTAAATTGCCTCTTAATTGGAAAAAATGAATTGGGTACTCTAAAATTATTTTAAACATTTTTTAACAGCAGTTAAATTTTAAAGAATTTATTCCCTTTCCTCATTAATTTACTCTTCAGATTTAAAAAATAATAATTTAAAGTGTTAACTCTTTATTAATGCTTTGGTTGCTCTCTAATACCTTAGCTAAGTAATCAGTATTTATGAAGTATTGTCACTGAGGAAGGCATCTGAGAGTCACGTCATTTGAAGTCGTGGTCATTCCATGACAAACAAGAATTATTTTGGATTTTGCTCATTAATAGTTGATTTGAAGTGTAAAAGGTAGAAAAAAACATCTTCATATGTTTCACACCGCAGGATTGTCCAAGATGCTTTGTAGCCAGTGAAGTATTTTTAAACTGTAGTAGTCACTGTTGCAATGTGAGCAATCAGACAATTTCTGCACAGCGAGATGCCATAAAACGCAATGTAAGAAGTCTAACAACACCAGGTTAAAGTCCAACAGGTTTGTTTCAAACACTAGCTTTCGGAGCACTGCTCCTTCCTCAGGTGAAGGAAGGAGCAGTGCTCGGAAAGCTAGTGTTTGAAACAGACCTGTTGGACTTTAACCTGGTGTTGTAAGACGTCTTACTGTGCTTACCCCAGTCCAACGCCGCAGCTCCACATCATAAACCGCAATGTAATAGTGATCAGATAATCTGTTGTTTTAGTAATGCTGATTGGCCAGGATATTGTGGAAGCGCTGCAGTCAGCCTAGATTTATTTACAGTGAAATCCCTGTCATGTGTCTTTGAACCTCTGACCTTGAGAGGTGAGAAGTGGGAGTACGGTTTACCACACGGGGATACTGAATTGAGCAGAATGTGATTGTTTTTTGAAGCTCGTTTTGTGCTTTGAAAGAACTAATGATAATTTGCGGTGAGCTGTTTGAAAACGTATGCCGGGAGCGGAAGACTTCTTTCTGAATGTCAAATAAACACCATTTTGTTTCTCTTTCACTGAATCTGAGGACCTGTTAACAAAATTACAGAGGCACAAGACTTGTGAATTTTAATTACTGTGAAGGGGGGGGGGGGGGGGGCGGTATTCTTCACTTTAGGGGGATCACCCACTTCAGCGCCAAAGCCGAGCTGAATCTCAGCATCCAGCACTCCCCAAGACTGGCCAACACTCCCTGTTCTCATTCAAACTTCTGAACAGCACCCTCACTGCAACAGAGTGGATTTAACACCAGCTTTGCGGCCTTTCTGCATAATTTGGGTCGTGCAATGGTATTTGGTAACGAATTCTAGACGGCGTCTCTTTTACGATTCTGAGGACGAGGTCCTTTCTGTCAGATGTCCGAGATATTCACCCCATCAATCTGCCCTGCTAGTGTTGAAATTACCTGGCAAAAGCTAGTGCGTTAGTCCACTTTCACTGTTCTAGTTTATGAAGTAAATTGGAGTTTAGAAGAGTGAGGGGGGATCTCACAGCAATTTACAAAATTCTAACAGGATTAAGACAGGATCGATTCAGAAAGAATGTTCCTGACGGTGGGAGAGTCCAGAACTAGGGGTCATAGTTTGAGGATAAGGGGTAAACCTTTTAGGATTGAGGTGAGGAGAAATTTCTTCACCCAGAGAGTGATGAATCTGTGGAATTCACCACAGATAGTTGAAGCCAAAATGTTGTGTAATTTCAAGAAAGCATTAGCTCTTGGGGCTAATGGGATCAAGAGATATGGAGAGGAGGGGGAAGGCCCTGGATCAGAGTATTGAACTTGATGATTAGCCATGATCATAATGAATGGCGGAGCAGGCTCGGTGGGCCGAATGGCCTGCTCCTGCTTCTATTTTCTGTGCATGTTTCTATGTATGTTTCTGTGTAAGTTTAATTCCAAGCTGCACTCACTCCCAAGCCAAAGTCTCGCCGAAACGTCCCCCCCCCCCCCCGTTAACGCCAACCAGGACTCTGAGACATCAATCCCGGTCGAGCTGCTTATGAGAAATAAGTATGTGGAAGCGAAAAGAGATTTATAATAGTATTGCGGCTCTTATCAACGCTTCACTTGTAACTCAAAGTGACACACATCTCCCGCCTTTCGAACCGAGCTGTTAAACAATGGAGAGGGAATCACCTCTCGGTAGCCTCTTTGGAGTGAGTGGGTGATAGGACTTTTTTTCTCAAAATTGCTGTGATCCCGCCCTTTTCGCTGTGATCCCGGTCCTGGTGAGCTCCAGACAGGTATCTCAGCGCCGAGAGCCGTGGAACCGTTCAAAGTAATCGGTGCATCTAAACATTGAAATGGAAACTGGCAATGGTCAGAAATCCTTCATGTTTTGACAGAAACGCTCAATTCGTGTCTGATATAGATTTAAATGTCTCCAGAAACAGTGAGTGATGTTTTGGAGTTAGTAGGAATGATGTGGCGGGAGTGACACATCGTGTGAAACTGGGACAGTTGTGAAACTAATTATACTGGAGCGAATATTCAAAAAGTGAATCTCCAAACAGGTTAAACCGATGGGATTATCTGCCCCCCTTCGTCAAAACAAAACAAAAACAAAGGAACGTGCAACAACTGTGTTTGAATACTTTATTCATTATATATATATATATAAAATCAAAAACACGAATATAAAGAATGCAATGGAGTTTCACGGTAATGATGGTATTGGATCACCAGAAACCTCCCATCAATAAAACAGCAGTTAGTTCCAGTGTTTAGATAACTCGGTGTTAACATTAGAACTCCGATTAAGGAACAAAATATTGCACTTTGAACACGTCTTTTCAACACCATCTGCATAGAACAGGTCCTTTTCAGTTTATGCCCGAGCCAATGAAGTGAGTCATACTTTGCGAACTTTTATTTTTTTTGTGTGTGTGGCTGTATTTAGGTCAGAAAGATTTTTTCAAGTATATTTTTTCTTTAAAAAGGAGATGCTGCCTTCTCTTTATACAATGCGAACTAAACAAAATAAACATTAGAGAAAAAGAGGTCAACAACTTCATCCAAGGCAGTACCTGGTCTATCTTATCGTGAAAACATTAGTGCCAGTTTGAACCAACGCCCTCGGCATCTAAATAAAACAAGGTTCATTGCAACTGTATTTTCAATTAGCTTGCCTCTTGTTAGGTGAGTGTCCGTTTAGCAAATAAGCTCATGTACAAACAATCCTGCAGCAATACAGCTTGCATTTAAAGTATATTTTTGCTTCATTTAGTTCTGCTTGCGAATTCAGTTTTAACCCAAACAATATAGGCTATATATACATTTCATGTACAACTGGGTCCGGCCCTGTTTAATTTACATAAAGCCTCCCCACCCATCTCCCTCCAGCTGATTTTATTGTCTTCAGTTATAATACTTTTTTTTCCTCTGGGAGATATATCAGGGTGACAAGAGGTTCTTCTCTCTCTCTTTAAATACTGAGTAATAATTTAGTGCTACCTTTTAAAGATCCTTTATATACATAAATTAGTCATTACCCAGTATCAAAATATTGTAAATAATTTGATCTGTATAAATAGTGTGCCCAGGTTTGCCCTCACTGTTTACATGTGCCTCTTCATGTGCAGGGCAAGGTGGTCAGACCTGGAGAATGCCCTCTCACAGAGGTGACACTGGAAGGGGCGGTGGCCGGTGTGTTTGCGATAGTGGCGAGTGAGCTCGTCCGACCGAGCGAATTTCCAGCCACAGCCTTCCCAGTTGCAATGATAAGGTTTCTCACCTGGAGAGAGAGAGACAGACAGAGAGAGACAGACAGAGAAAGGAACAAAGTTAGTTGGAGGATCCAATTTCCAAAACACTGACTGCAATTTGAAAAACAAAATCTGCCAAGTTCCTATAAACGCTTGTTCTATCCCGACACAAACTGTGTGTGGCTTTGTATCTGCTCAATAAATACTTGAACACGCCTGCTTATCTGTCTATGCAGCTGACACTTCGGAGATACTTGTTCCGTTCGATACTGTGCACACATGATTACGTTGGGGAAACATCGTTGAAAGATATCTCGATGAGTTTTAAACCTGTCTCTCCCTCTCTCTCGCAGTTACATTTCCGAGAAGGCCTTATCTTTCTAAGCATCGCACGGTGCCTGCAACCCCCCTCCCCCCACCCCCGTTCCACTCCTGCTTGGCAGCTACTCACCTGTGTGAGTCCTCATGTGCGCCTTGAGATGTGAACTCTTGGTGTACATCTTGCCGCAGCCCGGGAACTCGCAGTTGTGTGTGGCGGTGCGCTTCCTCGCCCACGACCTGCGGCCCCTCTTTGGCTTGCTGTCGTCCGGGACGCCCACGGGCGGGAAGAAGTCGAGGAGGGGCGAGGGCGGAGGGGTCAGCATCATCCCGTGCATGCCTGCGGCGGGGACCTTCAGTGGATCTCGGTACACATTGAACTGTCCGTGAAAGTGCGCGGGCACTTGGTGGCCATAGTGGGGCGGGTAGGCGAGCTGGTACTGTTGCTGCACAGACAGGTGCGAACGGCGGTGCATGTCGGCCAGCGGCTGGCAATCCTTGCTGACCATTTGGCCCGAAGGCATTGAATGGGCCACTCTGTGATGCCCGAGACTGTGGCGGTGCATCTGCAGCTGGTGGTGGTGCATGGGGGGCAGACTGGGCTTCTGGTCCATCATTGGCCCCATGCATTCTGAAGGAGACCCCGCAAGCATACAGGACTGACCTGACTGCGGTTCTCTCTTGATTTTATGTCCCAAGTGGTGGATATGCTCCATGGGGATGGCTCTCTGCATGGCGCTGCCCATGTTGGGCGTTCTTAACTCAGTATATTCTGTACTCTCCATGGCAGCCTTGATGCTAAAGTCCTGAGCGAGCTCGCAGCCGCCTGAAAAGCTGCTTGGCAAATCCGGGGTCAGCAATTCAGCCACCAGACTCTGGTTTGGGCTCCCCGCGAAGTTGTTCCCATAGTTATTGGAAGGAGGGTAGGAGCCATCGCTGTCATACACGGTGCTGCAACTCTCCGGGGTCTCAGGCAGAGGGTAGGTTGAATGGTGCCCTCCGCCGCTCCTGCTCTCCGAACCCATCGTATTGGACAAGATAAACTCCAAATCCACGAATTTCCCCAACTCGTCGTCTTCCTTTTTGACAGCAGGGGGTTCGAGTGAGCTGAAGGCAGCGTTGTTGAGCGGTCTTATCTGGTAGGCACACTTGGAGACCGGCTCCTCAACCTTCCATCTCTATTGGAACGAAAACAAAGTCAGGGAATCAGTGAGGGTGGTTGAAAAAAAAGCTGAACTGTGTTATAAAGCGGGCAGCTCCCCCCACTCCTCCACCACCTAATGTTCTATAAGGAACCTCTCGGACGGAGTTATTTGATGCACCGACCTTACCAAACCCGCTCAACCAGTTTGGATTTCTTCAAAGAGCCGTGCTTCATATATCTATATATAAAAATATTTGTACAGTCAATTCTGCCATGTGTCACAACCCTGCTCTCCCTTCCAGGCAATCTACTTCACCCCAGATGTTCACCCACTTTAACACTAAGCGATTCCCAGCAAGGATCTGATATTAAAACATTTCGTTCCTTCTTTTAACTCCGTGCAACTTTACTATCTGGTCCTGCGCCCCAGTCCAAGTATTTCTTTTAAAAGGCGGATTCCAGAATTTGCCTCAATCTCTCCCGACTAACAATGGGGACTTAACGTTTACTGATGCACATTGTTGGTGCAACGCTAATTTTAAAACAAAGACTAAACTTCACAAGACAGGTTTTGATTGCAAACGATTTGCCCGTTTGAGACAGTGAAAGGGTCCAGAGCGAGCGCCTCTCTGCAACTTTACTGCAATATTCTAACCACAAGTTAGTAAAAAGGTTGGCAGATGGTGAAAGATGTCAATCGTTGAAAGTAGCCTTGTTTTAGCACCGAATAAAACTAACACGATCTACGGTGTAAAGAAAGTTTCAGAAACTAGATGCCACTAAAATGAATTAAAAATAAGGTGTGCACATACACGAGCCAGAGGAAAGCCTTTTACGCGGAAACGCAAATAAACCGTCAGGCTTGTTAAACACTTACATTGATGATCTCAGTTTGCTTTTGCATCAAGGTCTGATGACTGGCAAAGGTAGCAATTGAAGGAAGCATAGTGTCTGCCAGGGCCATTGCTCCTTCCTTGCCTGAAGACTGTCTTCACAACAAGGGGCAAGCAGAAATGAACTGCCCTCCTGGTTCTTAATTCCAACGAGTAAAAAAAGCTGGGACAGCTTTGTGAATGTGTGAAAAGAAGTTTCTGTCAGAGCAATCAGTTCAGAACTGTTTCCCCAACTCTGAGAGTGCGGCTTGTTAAAACTCTAGCCTCTACCTGATTGGCTGTGGGACTCATCAATATTAATAAGTGTGATGAATAGCTAATTGAGAATCATCCAATCCGGCGGGGCCAACTCCAAAAGATAGAGGCGTCACATGACCTTCTGAAACCTAATTGGTGGGATTCGGGTTCATCACTATGAAGCAGTTGGAGAGGTGGGCGGAGGAGCAGGGTAACGATTGGTGCTGTCCTCTGTCCAGGCTGTCATTGGTGCATGTGGAGTTAAAGTTGTTTGTTTTTGTTTTTTTGTGTGGGGGGCGAAAAAAATGTTATAACTTTGTCCAATGGTGTCGCTAATGTCACAGAAAGAGAGACAAGTCAGTAACACTGACGTGATCTAAATTTAGTGTTGGTATAAAAGGGGCTTTGGGGGAGTGTGTGTGTGGGGGGGGGGGGGGGAAGGAGAGAGAGAGAGAGAGCGGAGAGTGAGTCCACCCAGAATGATTATTGCCTTGTTCCAAGAGGCTTATTGAAACTGCTGCCGAGGCCGCGAAAGGCAAACAGCAGCAGCAAGGCAGTAACTCCCGGAGTCAGTTTCTGTACGGGGCCCCCCACAGGTGAAATTCCAATAAGTTCTCATGACAATACCTTTAAACATCTTCACAACGCAGTTCTCAGCAGACAGCTGAAACGAGGTGTCTTGATGTAAAACACCAATATTTTTTTAATAATCTATATCCAATCCGATTTAAGGTGTACATTTGTTTATTATATTTTAATCCCACCCCGATACTCAGGCCAGAAAGTCAAACGAGGGGCAATATAGAACTTCTTAAACAATTCCTGAAATAGCTGTATTCGTGTTCGTGAAGGTCAGCTTAGCCTACCGATCTAAACGTTTGACTTTTAGTGTGGGATTGATTTCAATGCTGGTGGGGAAGATATACCCTCCAGCATGTTGTTTATACGGTGTTTAACACATTCATACACACACAGCCTCATATTCTCGCACATTCTCAAACATTCTTCAACATACATTCTCAAACATTCCATCTCACACCCACATATTCTATCTCCTCTCTCACACACACACACATTCTGCCATTCGCCGCACACACATTCCCACACAACACCTGTAACAGGATCACAAGACAACACATTCTTCCAGAAACCCTGGTTACTGCGTACATTTTCTGACACTGCATTGCGTCCACCCCGTTTGCATGGTTAATATGAAAGACGATACAAAAAATGTCTTCTAAGATCAATTTGATTTCTCCCCCCCCCCCACCCCCTCCCCCTCCCCCTCCCAAACAAAACTCCTTTTCCTGGCGTATTTCGTTTATTTGGGAATATTCCGAACATTGTTGGTGGAAGCGGTCCAGACACGAGGTTATCTCATGTTCACGCCCAGCTTCATATTCGATTAAGTAGAACTTGCAACGCAAGACAACTCATATTAAATGCTATATGTTGTCTTCTTTTGTTGTCCATGTTAACAGGGGATGTACATACCTCGCGTTATGATAATGAAACGAAAATAAGAAGATATAGCCATTATTTCCACATGCTCATTCTGGGGAATATCTTGGAAGAGTTTGAACTTGTGTTAATTATTCTCAGTGTAGTCGAGATGAGAAAAAACGCAGCAAAGGCTTGAAAAGCGCACACTGGAGCCTTCCCGGAAGGATGGCTCTAGTTCTGGATCAGACATTTAAAAAAAATATTTTTGATATTTACCGTGCAAATGGGATGGCTATAAAGCACAGTGTTGGGATTAATGGGATCAATAAAAGTAACACGGAAGCAAAGGTAAATAAAGAAACTGAGAGTAAAACACACATTCAACGAAAGGGTAAAAGTCTCAACTGGGAACAGGCAACCTGGGAGGGCAAGTCCCAATTATTTTGATAGAGTTGAAAGAGTTTCACAAAGATCCGACCACAGAATAATTCCTCGGAATTCGCAGGCTGCCTTCAATGTGGCAAATAAGAAGTCAAGTGTATTGGTGAGATCAGTCTTAGAAATGCATGAAATGTTTTGACTTCCCGCAGGCTTTCTCCTTCATTGCAGGTTAACCTTTGCAATCAGGAATATGAACAATGTCGCGGGTTGACTTAAAGTGGCTGTGCCCCGCTCACATTTTATTACAAGTGGGTTCCATCGATGTATCCAGTTAGTTGCTAATTTTGACATTTGCCTTCTCACCAAATACACCTGTCTTAAAGAGAAACGTTCTTTGAAGAAGTTCGTCAGAGTTACGAATTTTAGGAACTCCATTTAAAAAAATCAAATTGTTGTGATGAAATAAACCCAAGTGTTTTTTTAAATAATGTTACAAACTGATTAGCAACAAAGTGTTTGTTTTGCTTGTTACTTGGTGTCTTTGTTCGACAGCACAATGCATATTGTCTGCCAGAGCAGTACAATTCGCTAGAATTCCGTTTGCCCTTATTGTATTTTGAGGTACTTAAATCATGATGTATTCGCTGATTTCTAAATATTTGCCTCGCCATCTCTTCCTTTCGTGTTGTAGCAAAAGTGATAATTTTGGAATGTATTCTCCCTGTTGAAGTCCAGTTTCATTTCAAGCCACATACAATGAATGATCTGTGGATTGAGAAAGGGAGTCGACGGTATATTTTTCTTCAGGTGAGAAGCTGTCTCCAGACCGAAGTTCCAAACTTTCGAGGTAACTTCGAGGTTTTCTACCCTGCCCACGAACCGTAAACATTGGAAAATCTTGAAGAGGGTTAAGGAATGAAACATAACAGCTGTTCACTTCAAATGGAAATCACAATTATTTTCTGTCAATTCCACGGCCCAGACTTTTTGAAAATGTACAATTTCCGATTCAGTGTAAGAAAATTCTCTAGTTCACTTAGTACGAGACAGACATGTTGCAAAACGAATAAACACCAATTATTTGACACATGTTACTCGAGTTTGATATTCGATGATTTTTGGAAGGGACCAATCACCCCACCCCCAATTGGAGACCGAAAAGAAGGATTCGATAGGCTAACAGACCATGAGCTCATATCTTTGTCGTTCAAATAAATATCGTACGAAGAACATTAAATGGCTTGATTTTTTTCAACAACTTTTCAAATTTGGTACAGTAACTTAATCTTCAATCATGGTACAACAAAGGTATTTGACATGTGTAACACTAGGACTAAGATAATCGACTACACTAAACAGACACACAGAAATTCACACACACACAGAAACACGCACACAGGAACACACCCCAACACATATACACAACACATTCACAAAAACACAAACCCAAACACCCCAACACAGACACACGCACAGAAACACGCCCAAACTCCCCAACACAGACAGACACACACAGAAACACACCCAAACACCCCAACACAGACACACAAACAGATACACACTCAAACATCCCAACATAGACACACAAACATACAGAGAAACACACACCCACACACCCCAACACAGCCACACACAGTTTTACTCAGAAAAGAAAGATACACCTAACACCACAACACAGACACACACACACACACAGAAATATACAGAGAAACACACACCCAAATATCCCAACACAGACATACACACAGAAATACAGAGAACCAAACACCAAAACACTCCAACACAGACACACGCACATAGAAATACACAGAGGAAATACACACCCAAACACCCCAACACAGACACACACACAGAAACACAGAGAACCAAACACCAAAACACTCCAACACAGACACACGCACACAGAAATACACAGAGGAAATACACACCCAAATATCCCAACACAGACACACACAGAAATACAGAGAACCAAACACCAAAACACTCCAACACAGACACACGCACACAGAAATACACAGAGGAAATACACACCCAAACACCCCAACACAGACACACACACAGAAATACAGAGAACCAAACACCAAAACACTCCAACACAGACACACGCACACAGAAATACACAGAGGAAATACACACCCAAATATCCCAACACAGACACACACAGAAATACAGAGAACCAAACACCAAAACACTCCAACACAGACACACACACACAAATACACAGAGGAAATACACACCCAAATATCCCAACACAGACACACACAGAAATACAGAGAACCAAACACCAAAACACTCCAACACAGACACACACACAGAAATACACAGAGGAAATACACACCCAAATATCCCAACACAGACACACACATCGAAATACAGAGAAACAAACACCAAAACACTCCAACACAGACACGCAGGTGCATACCCAAACACCCCAACTCAGACACACACACCCAAAATACAGAGAAACACACACCAAAACACCCCAACACAGACACACACAGAAATACAGAGGAACCACACACCCAAACACCCCAACACATGCACACACACACACAGAAACACACCCAAACACCCCGACACAAACACACACACAGAAATACACACACACAGAAACACAACCCCAACACAGACACCGGCACACTGAAAGACACATTAGCACTGGAATATACACAAACACACGTCCAGAGACAGAAAGACACAGAAAAACACACACACACAGAAACGCAACACTAAAACACAAACTCAGAAACACACACACTGCAACACAAAGACTAAGAAACACACAAACACATATGCAAAGTCCAGAAGTCACTGCCTGCTCTTACAAATTATTGCCTTCCATTACTTGGTGTTGGATGAATGGAAAATGTGTTCGCCGTTTTGTCAGCTCAGAGATAGTAGTGATAGTGGAGGGAATGAACTATGGCATTAGTGTGTTGGAGGGGGGGGGGGGGGGTTCTAACTAAACTGGTACCAACGCTAATGTTTAACCTGATTTAGCTCAGTTGGCAGGGCAGCTGGTTTGTGATGCAGGATAAGACCCACAGCATGGGTTCAATTCCCATGCCAGCTGAGGTCATTCGTGAAGGCCCTGCCTTCTCAACCTTGCCCCTCGCCTGAGGTGGTGATGATCTTCAGGTTAAATCACCACCAGTCAGCTCTCCCCCTCAAAAGGGGAAAGCAGCCTATGGTCGGTCATCTGGAACTATGGCGATTTTACTTTACTTTTGATCCTGATACCGTAGATACCATTAGCCAAGAAATTACAATCATTTCGACCAATATGCGACCTTAAGTTTTGTCATTGAACAGTCGAACGAATAAAGAGTTTTTAACATTTGTTTCTTTTTCTTGTGATGTATTATTCGAGTTGACCTGCTCCAGGACTGAGTTCATTCCTGTTACTGTATTATGGAGAAATCGAAAATACAAAAAATTGACTCTTAACCTTGAAGTAATTTATCCTTATCTAGGATTTGACAGTTCCCGAAGTGGACCCAAAGAATCGTATCAGGGCAAGAGTTGAAGATTAGAGACAGGCTGTAAAAGTTTGCTAACATTGGAAATACTCATTATACGGGAAACTCGGCAGAACAAAACAAAAGTAAATAATCAGGACAATTGGAATGATCGAAGTGTCATGGTAATATTCTGATTTCCCTTGGATGTGTACCTGAGTGATCGCAGGACTGGAATGATGAATAAAGTCCACTCATTATTGGACTGAAAGCGGTTTCAGCGCGGATTATATTTCAGATCTGTGGAACACAACGATTTAAAAAATAAATGCATTACAACACGACTGAAAGGGCGGAGAGAATGTGCACTTGTCAAATACTTCACCTTAATTTTATACATTTAAACAGGGTTCAGTAAACCGAGAACTAATGTCTGTATAAATTAATTTGTTAAGATATTTACAGTCCTCAGTTGGGTTACCAAGGATTGGACAGTTTGCTTTTTGATGTTCATGTGAGTCAGTTTAGTGAATGTTTAAATGATTACTCGGTCCCATGTACAGTAACTCAAATGAAGATGCTGTTTGCAAATAAAAATGCAGATTGAATACTCATTTCCATACGGTGACCTGATGGTAAATAACAGGTGTCAATGTATATTTGATGCATTTACGATAATCGGCAGCCACAGTCTTTTGTTTGCATTTACTGCTGGCGATTGCAGTGGGAAAAGAAAGCGCGTGAGCTTCTCTGAACTTGTGCGAGGGAGCTCTGAGAGCTCAGCCAAAAAGCTGTGTTGTGGTCGGGGTTCCTCGCCTATTCTTCTCTTTATATACCCATGTTATTTTTAACCTAACTACGCAAATCAGAATCAGAATGTGGCATTGTCTCGCTCCGGGACCAGAAGGAAATGGGAATGTTGCGAGTTTCCTGATGGAGTTTGGGCTTCGGCGTGTCACAGAGACAGTGACAGAGAGGGAAGTTGGCGCCAATCCAACTTTCAACTTTCACTAGGTCGAAAAAACCCCCAGCACAAAACCATGGTGCGGGAGAGACAGGACATCTGCATGTTTCTGTCAGAGCTGAATAAAATCTAATGGCAGTAAGCAAGAGAATTTTTAACCGAGACGGTACAACAATGTAATAAAACCATTTAACACAGGACTTGGAAATATGAAATGAGCCCGGCGTATTGAGGTGCTGGTTTAAAACAATTTACTTCACAAGAGAAAACTAGTGCCTAAGAGGGGGTCCAGTCAATTCGAGACCATTAGTTTGGATTTTTGGATGTTTCTATTGAATTGAAATCAAATCTCTGTGACTTGGCTGCCTCGGTATAAAGATGCTCTCAGTTCGTTATTCGCTCTTCTGACTATACCACTGGACCATTTTAGCTGTCTTCCCACGATTACACCTTCCACCCTAGTGGTCTCAGCTTGGGCAAAGATGCCATATCTCTCCAGGCGACCCACCTGATCATAGAAAGGCCTGGCTTGTGAATCCCATCGAGTGTTTTGATGGGCCTCTGGTAAATGCTGGAACAGAAACAAAATAATCTCAATGTAAACAAGCAGCTTTGTCCTTAGATGACGTGCCTTGTAGATTCCACACTCCTTTATTTGATCTTCGAAAAGCAAATATCTCCTTTTTAACAAAAGCACTGTCCCCTCACTGCCCAAATGTTCTCCCAAAAAACATGTGGAAAGTTGCACTAAAACTAAACACGTTGTTCCAAAAGAAGAGTTTATTCTTAAAGCGGGTAAAAGTACATGACGCAATAATTCAAATTTGATGCGACACAGAGTCCTTTATAGTTTAATTTCTGCCAATCACAGTGACACTCTGAGGTGTCTCCCATTTACAATATATATTCCATGATGCCCACATCTCAAGGTGGGGATGGGGTGGGTGGGTTCCTAAGTGTTCTCTGACAGGGGAGCCTCAGTTTGTGGCCTTTACCCACTGAGCTTATGTGATGGTTATCCACCCCAAGCGTTAGTTCATCCTTCAGCACCTTACCAATCTGAAGCCCTGCATTAAATGGCTCAGATCTCCTGAATCGCGCTTCTCCAGAAATGCGCAGCGTACATGGCACAGAAAAACTTCTTCCGAGTGCCAGATGATGGGGGAAGATAAGGCAGACACACTTTTTATGGCACCAGCTGCTGTATTCTGGACGTAAAGAGTTTAAAATTCAAACAGGTACCATGCAAAGTTTTGAGCAAGGGGTTAGGGTGGGTGTGGTAAGTGGGTTAAGTGGCTGGTGGGTTCGGTGCTGGGTGGGTTGGGTGGTGGGTGAGATGAGTAGGTGGGTGGGCGGGCCGGGGGCTAATTCAGTTGGGTCGGGAGTGATTGCCAAGTTGGGTTGGAGAGGAGTTGAGGGGCCAGGGAGGTAGGGTGGCATGGTAGCATAGTGGTTAGCAGTGTTGCTTCACAGTGCCAGGGGCCCGGGTTTGTTTCCAGCTTGGGTCACTGTCTGTGCGGAGTCAGCGCGTTCGCCCCATGTCTGCCTGGGTTTCCTCCAGGTGCTCCGGTTTCCTCCCAAAAGTCCCGAAAGACATGCTTGCTAGGTCAATTGGGCATTCTGGATTCTCCCTCAGTGTACCCGAACAGGCGCCGAAGTGTGGCGACTAGGGAATTTTCACAGTAACTTCATTGCAGTGTTAATGTCAGCCTACTTGTGACACTAATAAAGATTATTATTATAGTTGAGGAGGGAGTCAATGTGAGTGATTGGGGTTCAATTGTATTGTCAGTGGTCCCTCAAAATCGAGGATGATGTCCATCAGGCCCGATAGGTCTTCAGATGAGGGAATAGCTCAATTTTGGTTCCACATGTTCTTCCGCAGTGAGGGCATGTTGTTGTGCGGGGAAGTGGAATTTGCAGCCCCAGGTTGGCTTCCCTCTCCTTCCTCTGCCGCTGCTATGCTGCCTCACCATCAAGTCACTGAGCCTCGAAGCAGCTTGCTCCTTGATGTACCAGGTGGACCATAGCAAACAGTCCGCAGCCTTCTCCTCCCTGTCAGTGATGTTATCGCCTTCATGCATTGGGGCGGCGATGAGTGTATCCTTAATACATTTTCCTTTGACTGCCCTTATACCATTGGATAATGGAGAGCTGAGAGAAGAGAACCGTCTGAAGGAGGCAGTTTCTAGACATCTGGACACAGTGGCCTGTCCATCAGAGTTGGCTCCGCAGGAGCAGAGCTTCGATGGTGGTAGATGCAGCTTCATGGAGAACGCTAGTGTCGGTCCTGCGGCCCTCCCATTTGGATTCAACGCTGATGGAAGCTCTCAAGAATCTTAACATGGTGTTGATAAACAGTCCAGGTTTTGCTACAGTAGAGGAGGGTGGTCAACACAATGGCTTTATAAAACAGGACCCTTGTTGACTTCCAAAGGTCCCTGTTGTCAACGCCATGTTGACACAGCTTGAAGAAGGCAGTGCTGGCACCATTGAATGGTGCTGGACTTCCTCATCAATGGTAGTCTCTTGGGAGAGACTGGAAGACCCGATAGGCCAATGTTAGATCACAGTGTGGATCATGAAACTCTGGTCAGCAGAAACCTCTTTCTATGTCCTAGTGAGGTGTGCTACAGTCAACTGGAGGTGGTATGTGTGTGTGTATGAGGCGAGGGGGGGGGGGGGGGGGCGGTCCCGGGGGGAGTGTGAGTGGTGGTGGGGGTCCTGGTGGGGACGGAAAGATGCAAACATCAACTGTGGACTATTCCTTCTGATTGCCTTGCAAACAACTGTAATTCAATAACTTGTGCCTTGTGAATTTGATCGAAGTTGTAATGTGCAGGCTAACAGTTGTTTCCTCAATTGTGACTACTGAGAACCATGTGAATATAGGCTGAATGCTAAAGTGCATCTTTGCTTTCCACAAGTGATGCCCAGGCCTTTTCATATCATAGCCATATATGCAAACCATGGAGATTGGGGACTCAATATAAACTTTAAACTGTGGGATGCAAAATCTGTGTATGCCTTAATTGGTTAATGAATAATAGACCTCAGATATCTGAATTATGATTTAAATATCAATGAGACAATCACACCGAAGAACGGCTTTATCCAAATCCCCAAACCATAAACTCCAAGCAGAATAAACGAGCAAGGAAGAATTACAGATACAAATAAGACTGAGCTCCATTAAAATTCAAATTACCAAGCCTCAGGATGGTGATTTTCCAACTCAACTTGAGTTCAGCAATTTTAGACTGAAAACTCTGTCCCCAACCCCCCTCCATTTATGTTCACTTTTCTTTGCATGTTTTGGGGTTTCTTTGCTTTCACACAGCTGCAGACCTGCTCGGGGCACATTTCTTAGTTCTTTATTGCTTTTCATGTTCCCTTTATATTCCCTCTCTAGGCCTCTTCAAGTGCCTATAGAAACGGAGTGCTGGAGGCAAACAGAGTGTCTCTGAGTTTGGGTAAGGCTGAGTTCGGGTAAGTGGTGAGTGAGGGCTGTGTTTTTTTGGAGTTTGGTGTTTGGGGTTGAGTTTCCCCCCCCAAAAAAATCAATCCAATTAGTTAAGTAAATTAATTAACTAGTTAAGGGAATTTGGTGCTCATCTTAAGGAGGTGCAGAGAAGCAGACCTGTGAGGGAGTCTCGGGAGCAATTACATCACAGCCAGCAGGTAAGTGATTGGCTTGTGACTGGTAAGTGATTTCTCTCTCTTTGACTTTCTCTTAGCTGTGTAGTGTAGTTCAAATTTAACTTCAGGTTTAAGTCATGGCAGGAGAGCTCAGACCTGTGTCATGCTCCTCTTGTGAGATGTGGCAAGTCAGGGACCCTTCTGGTGTCCCTGACTCCTTCATCTGCAAGACATGTGTCCAACTGCAGCTCCTGTTAGACCGCTTGACGGCTCTGGAGCTGCGGATGGACTCACTTTGGAGCATCCGCGATGCTGAGGAAGTTGTGGATAGCACATTCAGTGAGTTGGTCACACCGCAGATTAAAATTACTGAGGCAGATAGGGAATGGGTGACCAACAGACAGAAGAAGAGTAGGAAGGCAGTGCAGGGATCCCCTGCGGTCATCTCCCTCCAAAACAGATTTACCGTTTTGGAAACTGTTGGGGGAGATGGCTCACCAGGGGAAGGTGGCAGCAGCCAGGTTCATGGCACCGTGGCTGGCTCTGCTGCACAGAAGGGCAGGAAAAAGAGTGGCAGAGCTATAGTGATAGGGGATTCAATTGTAAGGGGAATAGACAGACGTTTCTGCAGACGCAAACGAGAATCCAGGTTGGTATGTTGCCTCCCTGGTGCAAGGGTCAAGGATGTCTCGGAGCGGCTGCAGGGCATTCTGGAGGGAGAGGGTGAACAGCCAGCTGTCGTGGTGCATATAGGCACCAACGATATAGGTAAAAAACGGGATGAGGTCCTACAAGCTGAATTTAGGGAGTTAGGAGTTAAACTAAAAAGTAGGACCTCAAAGGTAGTAATCTCAGGATTGCTACCAGTGCCACGTGATAGTCAGAGTAGGAATGACAGGATAGCTAGGATGAATACGTGGCTTGAGAGATGGTGCAAGAGGGAGGGTTTCAAATTCCTGGGACATTGGGACCGGTTCTGGGGGAGGTGGGACCTGTACAAATCGGACGGTCTGCATCTGGTTGGGACCGGAACCAATGTGCTCGGGGGTGTGTTTGCTAGTGCAGTTGGGGAGGGTTTAAACTAATGTGGCAGGGGGATGGGAACTGATGTAGGAAGTCAGTGGGGACAGAAACAAAAGGCAGGAAGGGAGAGTTTGTAAAGCATGACCAGAGAAAGCAGGGCAGAGAGCAAGGAAAGTCTACATTAAACTGCATTTATTTCAATGCAAGGGGCCTGACGGGCAAAGCGGATGAACTCAGGGCATGGACGGGCACATGGGACTGGGATATTATAGCTATGACTGAAACATGGCTAACGGAGGGGCAGGACTGGCAGCTCAATGTTCCGGGGTACAGATGCTATAGAAAGGATAGAACAGGAGGTAAGAGAGGAGGGGGAGTGGCGTTTTTGATTAGGGAGAACATCACGGCAGTGCTTAGAGGGGATATATCCGAGGGTTCGCCCACTGAGTCTATATGGGTGGAACTGAAAAATAAGAAGGGAGAGATCACCTTGGTAGGACTGTACTACAGGCCCCCAAATAGTCAGCGGGAAATTGAGGAGCAAATATGTAAGGAGATTACAGATAGCTGCAAGAATAATAGGGTGGTAGTAGTAGGGGACTTTAACTTTCCCAACATTGACTGGGACAGCCATAGCATTAGGGGCTTGGATGGAGGGAAATTTGTTGAGTGTATTCAGGAGGAATTTCTCATTCAGTATGTGGATGGACCGACTAGAGAGGGGGCAAAACTTGACCTCGTCTTGGGAAATAAGGAAGGGCAAGTGACAGAAGTGCTAGTGAGGGATCACTTTGGGACAAGTGACCATAACTCCATTAGTTTTAAGATAGCTATGGAGAATGATAGGTCTGGCCCAAGAGTTAAAATTCTTAATTGGGACAAGGCCAATTTTGATGGTATCAGACAGGAACTAGCAGAGGTAGATTGGGGGAGACTGTTGGCAGGCAAAGGGACAGCTGGTAAATGGGAGGCTTTTAAAAATGTGTTAACCAGGGTGCAGGGTAAGCACATTCCCTTTAGAGTGAAGGGCAAGGCTGGTAGAAGTAGGGAACCCTGGATGACTCGAGATATTGAGACTCTGGTCAAAAAGAAGAAGGAGGCATATGACGTACATAAGCAACTGGGATCAAGTGGATCCCTTGAAGAGTATAGAGATTGTCGAAATAGAGTTAAGAGGGAAATCAGGAGGGCAAAAAGGGGACATGAAATTGCTTTGGCAAATAATGCAAGGGAGAATCCAAAGAGATTCTACAGATATATAAAGGGGAAAAGAGTAACTAGGGACAGAGTAGGGCCTCTTAAGGATCAACAAGGACATCTATGTGCAGAGCCACAAGAGTTGGGTGAGGTCCTGAATGAATATTTCTCATCGGTATTCACGGTGGAGAAAGGCATGGATGTTAGGAAACTAAGGGAAATAAATAGTGATGTCTTGAGAAGTGTGCATATTACAGAGGAGGAGGTGCTGGAAGTCTTAAAGCGCATCAAGGTAGATAAATCCCCGGGACCTGATGAAATGTATCCCAGGATGTTGTGGGAGGCTAGGGAGGAAATTGCGGGTCCCCTAACAGAGATATTTGAATCATCGGCAGCCACAGGTGAGGTGCCTGAAGATTGGAGAGTGGCGAATGTTGTGCCCTTGTTTAAGAAGGGCAGCAGGGAAAAGCCTGGGAACTACAGACCGGTGAGCCTAACGTCTGTAGTAGGTTAGTTGCTAGAAGGTATTCTGAGAGACAGGATCTACAAGCATTTAGAGAGGCAAGGACTGATTCGGAGCAGTCAGCATGGCTTTGTGCGTGGAAAATCATGTCTCACAAATTTGATTGAGTTTTTTGAGGGGGTGACCAAGAAGGTAGATGAGGGCAGTGCAGTAGACGTTGTCTACATGGACTTTAGCAAAGCCTTTGACAAGGTACCGCATGGTAGGTTGTTGCAGAAGGTTAAAGCTCACGGGATCCAGGGTGAGGTTGCCAATTGGATTCAAAATTGGCTGGACGACAGAAGGCAGAGGGTGGTTGTAGAGGGTTGTTTTTCAAACTGGAGGCCTGTGACCAGTGGTGTGCCTCAGGGATCGGTGCTGGGTCCACTGTTATTTGTGATTTATATTAATGATTTGGATGAGAATTTAGGAGGCATGGTTAGTAAGTTTGCAGATGACACCAAGATTGGTGGCACAGTGGATAGTGAAGAAGGTTATCTAGGATTGCAACGGGATCTTGATCAACTAGGCCAGTGGGCCGACGAATGGCAGATGGAGTTTAATTTAGATAAATGTGAGGTGATGCATTTTGGCAGATCGAATCAGGCCAGGACCTACTCAGTTAATGGTATGGCGTTGGGGAGAGTTATAGAACAAAGAGATCTAGGAGTACAGGTTCATAGCTCCTTGAAGGTGGAGTCGCAGGTGGACAGGGTGGTGAAGAAGGCATTCGGCATGCTTGGTTTCATTGGTCAGAACATTGAATACAGGAGTTGGGACATCTTGTTGAAGTTGTACAAGACATTGGTACGGCCACACTTGGAATACTGTGTGCAGTTCTGGTCACCCTATTATAGCAAGGATATTATTAAACTAGAAAGAGTGCAGAAAAGATTTACTAGGATGTTGCCGGGACTTGATGGTTTGAGTTATAAGGAGAGGCTGGATAGACTGGGACTTTTTTCCCTGGAGCATAGGAGGCTTAGGGGTGATCTTATAGAGGTCTATAAAATAATGAGGGGCATAGATAAGGTAGATAGTCAACATCTTTTCCCAAAGGTAGGGGAGTGTAAAACTAGAGGGGAGAGGGGAGAGATTCAGAAGGGCCCAGAGGGGCAATTTCTTCACTCAGAGAGTAGTGAGTATCTGGCATGGGCTGCCAGAGGTAGTAGTAGAGGCGGGTACAATTGTGTCTTTTAAAAAGCATTTAGATAGTTACATGGGTAAGATGGGTATAGAGGGTTATGGGCCAAGTGCGGGCAACTGGGACTAGCTTAATGGTAAAAACTGGGCGGCATGGACTGGTTGGGCCGAAGGGCCTGTTTCCATGCTGTAAACTTCTATGATTCTATGATTCTTTGGCCCTGTCAGATGACCTCTTCTGTCATTCAGTCTCTCCTGACTTTGACCTTGGTCCCACCCACCCTTTGCTCAAAACCTAGTACATCTCTAACTTTTCCCAATTCCGATGAAAGCACATCAACCTGGTACTCAGATATTTGTCATTTAAATATATATTGTAGAACATGAATGGCTTGAATATTTCAACAATTTGCCAAATTTGGTACAGTAACTTAATCTCTGTTTCTCTCTCGGCAGATGCTGCCTGATCTGCAGTATATTTTCAGCATTTTCTGTTTTCATTTCAGGAAGGTGCCTTTGGCCAAAGTTTGGGCATCCATTCATTTCACCATTTGTATCTCATGATCTTGCCGGAAACTCCATCAATAGCAATTATTCTGTTTATCACACACCATTGGCTAATAGGTGCACCATTCTGATGAATGACTGTGGGCAACTGAACATGGTTACAAGTTACCAGACACAGTCTTAGCTCCCTGTATCAACAATCTTAATTAAGAGGAGCATTGGAATAGATATGTCTGGAGGTAACAAAAGTACAGATGAGGGTTTCAGCAGGACATGAGCTGAAGCAGAGACAGAGACAGAAGATATTATGGAGGTAGAAATAGTTTGCCCTGGTAATGGAGAAGATATGGAGTTATAAACTCCTCTCAGGATTTGAGAATCCTAAGGTTGTGAGCTGTGTTATACAGCATCCAACAAATGCCAAGGAGAGTTTAAAAAGAAAAATTTAGAGTACCCAATTCATTTTTCCAATTAAGGGGCAATTCAACATGGCCAATCCACCTACCCTGCACATCTTTGGGTTGTGGGGGCGAAACCCAAGCAAACACAGGGAGAATGTACAAACTCCACACGGACAGTGACCCAGAGCCGGGATCGAACCTGGAACCTCGGCGATGTGAGGCTGCAGTGCTAACCCACTGCGCCACCGTGCTGCCCTCGCCAAGGGGAGTTAAGGAGTGGTGCATGTTGTGGGGCTGAAGATAAAATTGATCACCCTAATATTTAATATTGGAAAGTTTCTGCTCATTCAATAGAATATGACAGACAAGCAGCATGCCAAGCGGGTCTAGTGGATAAGTAGAGAGAGGTGGTGGTGAGTTAGAGCTGGGTCTGCTTAGCGGATATGTGGAATATGATCTTGAGTTTTCAGATGATGTCACCAATGGGCACATGTAGATGGGAATTTGGAGTGGGCCAAGGATGGATCCCTGGTGAATTCCAGAAGTAACACCGTGGGAGTGGAAAGAGAAAGGTATTGCAGGAGATTCTCTGGCTACAACTGGATAAATAATAGTGGAACTAGGACAGTCCCTTTCAACTGGATGACGGAGGAGAGGCATTGGAGGAGGATAATGTGGTCAACTGTGTCAAAGACAGCAACCAGGTCGAGAAGAAGTTCAGATAAAAGAAAGCTACAAAACCAATATTGGCCCTTTGAGGCAATTAAGTGCAGTTGGTTTTAGCTGTAATCAAGGTATTTGCTAAATTAACCTATTGAGACACGAATCATACTTTATCCAAAGTCAGTCATCTTTATTGCATTGAAAGCACGAAAGTAACACATAGTTTTCTTCTTTTTTTTGTTGTTCCCAAGTAACTAAAGTTTAATGAAAAGGAAGTATATGGCAATGGGAATAGTAATTAGAGATGTTTGTTTGCGAGGCAGACGTACACAGAACAGCAGTCAGGCTATCACCTCCATCAGTCTCCTGCCTTCCAAACACATTAAAGCAGCTTTATAGTTCAGTCAGCCTGATAACGACAAACAGTTGGCAAATCATGCTTAAATATCTCAGGATTTCGTATGATGTGGTGAGACTTTAAAACATTTCTTTGTAAACACACAAAAACAACTACCATTATTTACAGAAAATATTACAGGCCATCCTAACAATAGCGTCAAAACATGGAAACATCCGATCTAAATCTTCGATTTGTTGCTGAATAAACAGTAAATGTATAATTATACAAATATTAAATGATAGATTTAACTCGATTACGTGGAATCGGTGGCTGGGGATTTTAATTGATTCTTTCTCTCTTTAGACTAGCTTGTACATCTTGTACTATTTGTTTATTTTCCTTTCCATGTACTTAACTTTACAAAGGCTGATCTTTGTGTCTCTCCCCTCCCACATAATTTATTCATCAGCTTTTCTTTGGGTCAGGCAGTGTTTTACCACCTTAAGGAACAGAAACTCTTTGCAGTTGTGGTTTTCTGCTGTCTTGGTTTCCCTGGTGTCTGTGTGGACTGATGCCTCTGCCTCGAGATCTGACCTCCCCTTCTTTTCTCTTTTATCTATTGTCAGGACTCGTGATCAGTAGGAATGGATTTTCACAGGTGAATCTGAGAGATTTTAGGCTGGATTCTCTGATTTTGTGGCTAAGTGCCGACGCCAGTGTGGGAACAGTGGCGTTTTACGACGCCAAAATTGGCGCCGAACCCTCACCGATTCTGGGACCAGTGAGGGGCTAGCAGCGGCGCCGGGTAAAACTCCCGGCCACAGCGCCAAAAACAGCCAGAGAATGGCCCGTTCCGTGGCCGTGCATGCGCACAGTGACGACTTGCAGCGGTTGCATCGGATAACATGGCGCCGGCAGCGTGTGGAAACGACCTGCCAGAGAGCCTAATTCCCCGTCGCCACCCCCAGACCACCCCCCATCAGTCCCCCCAGCTCTCACCGAAGCCCCCCTTCCGGCCAGCAGCATGGCTCTCCCCCCCCCCCACCCCGACTGTGGCAACGCTGAACACAGTCCACAGCCGCCACGTGAGGTTGACGAAAACTGAGAGCACAAGTGATCCGCGCCGTCGAGAACTCGGCACATCGGAGGAGGACCATCCCAACGCCGTGCGGCATACTCACCGATGATGCTGGATTAGAGAGGGTGGAGCATCCGAAAACAGGCGCCAGCCCCCAATTCGGTCGTAAAAAGGGATTCCCCGCCCGATCGCTGATTATGATATCGGCGTCAGGCAACGGAGACTCCCACCCTGTGGGTGCAATTCTCCCAAAGATTTCTAAGTGTGGGCTCCGGCAGGACATTTGTCGCGATTCCCGCCAGATGGATCAGCGCAATCCCGATCACAATCCATTCACACTGAGACTTTCTTTTGGAGGGGGTATGCTTTGCACTGGCACTGAGACGGACGAGGCCTGAACACACTGGCAGGCCCGGCTTCACAGAGACCGGGAGGGCACCCAGATCTCACAGTGACAGTCAAGGCCTCACCTACCACCATTGATGGCATATAGGCTTTAGTGAGCCTTGCTGCTCAACCCCTGCCCCCCGCCCCACCACCCAGGATCAGCAACATCAGGGCTTCGGCACCTTCCCAAAGGGTCTCCATTCAGGCCCTGCCCCTTCATGCTACAACCCTTCAGGATCTACTCCTTGGCAGTGCTGACTGCCATGTTGTCACTGCCAGGGTGCCAGGGGGCAGTGTCATATTCCTGACCACCCTGGGGCTACAATGCCTCCAAACTACCCCCCCCTCCACCCTCCGCCTCTGGCATAATTATCATGTCTGGTCTCTGTTCGTGAAGACCAGTAGTAATCTACACCGGCTTCATATAGTGCGAGGACAGCAGGAGTCGTGAGAATTTGGTTGAAAGTCAATTTTGAATATTTAATTGTTATTTTTAATATGCTAATTTGGTTCACTCCCAGCGAGGGTGTGAACCAGATCACGTCAGCTGGAGCAGGCTGGGGATATCAGAAACTGACTGGTGTCCAGCGCCATCCTGTTTCTGGCTTCTCGCGGAATTCTCCTGACATAATGGGATTGCGCTGGGTGCAACGCGGCCGGAGAATTGTCCCCTTTATCAAGAGAAATTGGACAGTGATGCGATGCAATAATAAACTTAAAGGAGGCCAGTTGGCCCCTTATGCCCATGCTATCTCTTTGGAAAACTATTCAGTTGGTTCCAATTTCGCTGTCTTGTCCTCATGGCCCAGCAAAAGCAAAATCTCCTCATTTCCTCTCTGGTACCTTGGCCAATTATCCTGAACCTGTTACCAATCCTCCTGCCAGTGGAATCAGCTTCTCCTTATTCATTCTATCAAAACCTTCCATAATTTTCAAAACTTATATCAAATCTCCTTTAACCTTCTCTGCACTATGGAAACAATTCCATCTTCTCCACATAACTGAGGTGCTCCAATCCTGGTATCAGCATCAGGGCTTATATATCCTCTATGTTCTCTCTCAGGTTTAACATCCATCCTAAGGGGTAGTGTCCAGAACTGGTTACAATGTTATAAATGAGGCCTAATCAGTGATTTATAAAGATTTAGGGCTGGATTTCCCCACCCTCTCCCGCAGCGTGTTTTGCGGAAGTGGAGGTTGCCCTTCATTGGTTATGTGGGATCTTCTGGGACCACCGCTGGTGGTCCCAGAAGCAACATATTTCCTCAGGAAACTAAAGAAATTCGGCATGTCCACGTAATAATAATAATAATAATAATAATAATTGCTTATTGTCACAAGTAGGCTTCAATGAAGTTACTGTGAAAAGCCCCTAGTCGCCACATTCTGTTCGGGAGCTTACCAATTTTTACAGATGTACCATAGAAAGCATCCTATCTGTCTGCATCACAGCCTGGTATGGCAACTGCTCGGCCCAAGACCGTAAGAAACTACAGAGAGTCGTGAACACAGCCTAGTCCATCAAGTTAACCACCTCCTCTTCCATTGACTCTGTCTACAGCTCCTGCTGCCTTGGGAAAGCAGGAAGCATAATCAAAGACCCCAACCACCCGGGTTACTCACTCTTCCAATCTCTTCCATTGGGCAGGAGATACAAAAGTCTGAGAACACTCACCAACAGATTCAAAAACAGCTTCTTCCCCGTTGTTACCAGGGTCCTGAATGACCCTCTTCTGGACTGAACTGATCTCTTCACACATCTTCTCTACTGAGCAGCACTACATTCCGTATGCTTCACCCGATGTCTGTGTCTATGTATTTACATTGTGTATCTATTGTATGTCCCATGTTCTTCATGTATGGACTGATCTGTCTGGACTGTACGCAGAACAATGGGCGCAATTCTCCCATCGGGAGACTAAGTCCCGACGCCGGAGTGAAAACCTGAGTGTTTCACTCCGGCGTCGGAGGCCCTTCCCAGCCCCCTATTCTCCCGCCCCCAGGGGGCTAGGAGAGGCGCCGCGTCATTTACGTGCGCCGGGCCTTGGCGCCACATAAAAGCGGCGCCACGTAAATGACGCGACCGGTGCTGCGTAAATGACGTCACTCGCGCATGCGTGGGTTGGCCAGCGCCAACCTGCGCATGCTCGGTTGCCGTCCTCCCCGCGGCCGCCCCGCAAGAAGATGTCGGATGGATCTTGCGGGGCAGTGTAGGAAAGGAGGTCCTTCTTCAGAGAGGCCGGCCCGCCGATCGGTGGGCACCGATCGCGGGCCAGACCCCTTTTGAGCCCCCCCCCAGTGCAGGAACCCCCCTCGCCCCCCACAGGCCGTTCCCCCAGCGTTCCCGCGCTGTTCCCGCCGGCAGCGACCAGGTGTGGATCGCGCCAGCGGGAACCTGTCGTGTTGGGCAGGCCGCGCGGCCCATCCGGGCCGGAGAATCGCTGCTCGCCCATTACCAACGGCAAGCGGCGATTCTCCCAGCAGCCAGCCATGATTCGCGCCGCGCCGGTTTGGGGGGGGTGGGGGGTGTTGGGAGAATCGTGTGCAGGCGTCGGGGCGGCATGGCGGGACTCGCGCGGCGCCCGGGCGATTCTCCCACCCGGCGTGGGGGGGGCGGGGGGGGGGAGAATTCCGCCCAATATCTTTCACTGTACCTCGGTACATGTGGCAATAAATCAAAATCCAAAGATGCTGGCATCTCTGTTCTTCCACCTGTATTGTTTGTTTTCTCAAAATGCAAAGCTTCACATTTCACCTGCCATGTATCTACCCATTTCATCAGCCTGTCTATGTTTTCACAGTAACTTCATTGAGGTGTTAATGTAAGCCTACATGTGACAATAATAAAGATTATTATTATGTCCTTCTGCAGATCATGCATTGGACCCATTTGCCATCTCAAAAACCACCAAACCTGAGTGAAAGCAAGTCATTAAAAAAAATTTTTTAGTACCATTTATTTTTTTTCCAATGAAGGGGCAATTTAGTGCTGCCAATCCACCTCGCCTGCACATCTTTGGGTTGGGGGGTTGAGACCCACGCAGACACAGAGAGAATGTGCAAACTCCACACAGACAGTGTCCCAGGGCCAGGATCGAACCCAGGTCCTCAGCACCATGAGGCAGCAATGCTAACCACTGCGCTACTGTGCCACCCTGTAAGTAATTCTTGATCCTGAGGGATTGTCCAAAGAGAATTGATCTTTTCAGTGTTTACTTTATTTCCAAGTTTTGCATCATCTGCAAACTTCGAACTTTCGTCCCCAATACCTGAATCTGGCGGCACGGTGGTTCAGTGGTTAGCACTGCTGCATATGGCGCTGAGGACCCGGGTTTGAAATAGGCCCCGGCTCACAGTTCATGTGCAGTTTGCATGTTCTTCCCATGTCTGTATGGGATTCACTCCCACAACCCAAAGATGTGCAGGCTAGGTGGATTGGTCACACAAATTGCCCCTTAATTTAAAAAAAATAATTGGGTACTCTGAATTTATTTTTAAAAACATACCTGAATCAAGCACAACTGTCCATTCTAAAACACAAACCTGACCACGATCTCTGCCATTTTAGCCATGTCATATCCATGTTCCCACTACCATTTTAATTCCAATGATTGAAAGATTGTCATTTGCCTGTGGAAGTGCACTTTAGAATCATAGAATTTACAGTGCAGAAGGAGGCCATTCGGCCCATCGGGTCTGCACCGACCCCTGGAAAGAGCACCCCACGCCTCAACCCTAACCACGCAATCCAGCAACCTCATCTAACCTTTTGGAAACTAAGGGGCAATTTAGCATGGCCAATCCACCTAACCTGCACAGCTTTAATTTCTGTCTAACTGGCATTATGTGCTTCTTCATTTTTAAAAATTAATAATTAGCTGAAGCTGAATGTGCGTGATGTAAGCATACTTGTAATCTGCATTCCTCTTAATTTTACACGAGAAACACATTTTAAAAACTGATATTCAATTCCTGGAAGCTGCTTCTTGATATCTGTCTTATATCTTTACTAAGAATGTGCACACCCGGGCAGTTCTCCAGCACTGTATATACGCAACAGAAAGCCCACATGAGTGAAAAAAAACGGAAGAACATATTAATTTAAGATGAAGGTGAAAGGGCCACTAACAGGCCAACTTTAGCAATGAAGTGAAACAGTTTTCATTTTGCTGAATTTTTACATGTTATGCGAACAAGGACTAAAGGCAGAGATCTCAGCTCACACATCTCACTGAAGGAGCAGCAATGAAATGTGATGCTTTGGCATCCAAACTGCAGTTTGCAGATCCTGGGGAAGCACAAAGTGCAGTGGTTAGCACTGCTGCCTCACGGCACGAGTACCCGTGTTCGATCCCGGCCCAGATTCAATCCCACCCTGGGTCACTATCTGAGTGGAGTTTGCACATTCTCCCCTTGTTTGCGTGGGTCTCACCTCCACAACCCAAAGATGTACAGGGTAGGTGGATAGGTCACACTAAATTGCCCCTTAATTGGAAAAAAATGTTTGTAGATCCTGGTGTAAATGTAGGCCTGGAATTTTCTGTAAAGACAAGATCGATGATGAACGTCATAAACTGGACTTTTGTTGACCTCAATCCTCACAGTTTGCTGGGGAAAAAAGGGTGTGTTTAATATGTACACCGCCACTACTATTTAGGATAAAACAGCGATTTGTGGCAAGGAAGAGATGCACCGTGAGTTATGAATAACTTGCGATGCTCTGTTGTTAGCCATGCCGAGACATCAGCTTCCCACCTACCTCCCTGGTAATATCAAAAAATTTCGACATTTGTACTGTTAAACGAGAAATAAACCCACTACAGAAAACAACTCCCAACAACAACTTACATTAATTAAGAGGTTTTGATGTAATAACATATTCCGTGGCAGTTTACAGAACAATATCAAACAAAATATTCAACCTGCCATGTAAGGAGGTATTGGGACAGATGACTAAAAGGTTGGTCACAGGGATAAATTGTAAGGAGCAACATAAAGGAATAATGAGATGTAGAGAGATGGAGTGGAATAGGATATCTCATTCCAGAGTTTAAGGCCTCATCCACTACAACCCAAGTCAATCCCCTCCAGCCACCGATTGCGAGATGTCTTTCCTATAGCCTCCCATGTCCCTTTCCTGCCCAACTGTAAAAGCCACAGATACATTTATTCAGTTTTGTGAAATGAATTACAGTTTGCCTGTGCTAGTGGTAAAAGGTTTTAAAAAATGTTGAGAAACTACCTGCCTGGATGTTTTTAGCGAAGCACTTCTACAGATATTTTGTTCTTGTCAAGCAAATTGCTTGACAAGCACCATTGGAATATCAAGCAAGCAAATACTATTGCCAGAGATTTGTGTGGTCACTGTTAGAAAAGCCAACAAGGCTCTTTGAAATACTTGCAATCCCTTTTAAAAAAAAAAAATTACAGTACCCAATTATTTTTTTCCAATTAAGGGGCAATTTAGTGTGGCCAATCCACCTAACCTGCACATCTTTGGGCTGGGGGTGGGGGCGCGAAACCCACGCAAACACTGGGAGAATGTGCAAACTCCATACGGACAGTGACCCAGAATCGAACCTGGGACCTCGGCGCCATGAGGCAGCAGGGCTAACCCACTGCGCCACCATGCTGCCCGCAATCCCTTTTAAGTTAAAAATTTAAGTGAAGAATTTAAAATAGCATACCTACAAAAAACATTGGTTTGGAGAAAATAACTTGAATTTAGCCCATCAAATTCTTCAATTTTTGGAGGTAGAGTCAGAGAAAATAGGAGAAAATAAGAAAGGACAGACATAAAACTAAGTGAAATGAAAAAAGCCATTCATCAATGATATGCAAATCACTCCACTGTGGATTGCATCCAACTCAATTAATTTCCTAAGGAAAAGCTTTGCAAAGTTCATCCTTGTCCTCTGAAGGGAAATCAGACAGAGTCCAGATATCTATCAAGACTCCATCCTGTATTACACACCCTGGAACAGGTGCCTTCCCTGACATTACATTTTCCGTGGTCTCAGCAGCCATCCTAACATGTTCCATGCATCATTCAATTATTTTTCAATCTGTATCTATCATCATAATCTTTCTGAGAACGGTACTTGTAATTTTTAAATAAGTTATCATTTAATAGCTAAGTTCAGAAAGTCTATGCTAATATTAAAATTAAATTTTTATGTGGACAGTGTTACATACATGTGGCTATTACAATTCTGCTATTCATAGTGCATAATTCTTTGCTCACTCTGAGTAATGTGAACTACGTGCTGGAATTAAATATATTTATTGTTAGTTCCTTAACCTCTGCAGTAACCCAATTGCAAAAACCTGCAGTTGGTACATAATGGTTAACCAAATAAAATATTCGTGCCTCAGCTAATGTTTTCTCCATATACAATTTCTTCAGGTTGTAGTCAGCATCATTTCAGACGGGAATAATATGACAGTGACTCAGAAGGAGTGATTTATCCAGTAGAGGCATAAAGATATTATACATTTTAAAGCTATAGTTTAAAAAAGTGAACACCTAATTGTTACGGTGCCTGCAACTTACCGTGTGACTTTTGGCATTTTGAACAGTAGACAGAAGAGGCTGTGGCCAATACCTGATTAAATATGGACCTGAGTGAAGGAACCTCACACGCACTTGTGAGATTCATGCATCTCATTGTTTACGGATGGACCAAAACAGGGGTGACACGGCGGCGCAGTGGTTAGAACTGCTGCCTCACGGCTCCGAGGACCCGGGTTCGATCCAGCCCCGGGTCACTGACTGTGTGGAGTTTGCACATTCTCCCCGTGCCTGCGTGGGTCTCGCTCCCACAACCCAAAGATGTGCAGGGTAGGTGGACTGCTGGACACGCTAAATTACCCCTTAATTTGAAAATAAATTAATTGAGTACTTTAAATTTAAAGAAGGATGAACCAAAATGTACAGGCAATGGGGTTTTTAGACAACTTGTAGCCACGTTTCACTAGCGACATTGAAACTGCAATTTGGTGGGTGACGGGAGGGTCGCGGAGTGATCGGTCAGGGTGTTCCCGATCTTGGGAGAAGCGGCCAACGGCCGCGACCGGCTTTTTAGAATATTCTGGGTTTTTCTAAATATTGTATTGAGGCATTTATATATTTACACATCAAACACAACCACGAACAAAACAAGCCAACAGGGCTGCAAATAATCAAATCAACTAAATACCTAACACCCCACCATCCTGACCCCCGTCCCCCAACTCCCATACCTCCTATTTTTTATCCCTCCCCCCGCTGCTGACATCTTAACAATTCTCAAAGAATGGCTGCCATCTGCGGGCAAACCTCTCCACAGACCCTCTCAAGGAAAACTTTATCTTCTCCAGTCTAACGAACTCTGCCAGGTCACTCGCCCACATCCCCGGTTTCAACAACCCCGAGTCCCTCCATTCCAATAAGATCCGTCTCCTGGCTACCAGGGAGGCAAAGACCAAGATGGCCTCACTCGCTCCCTGGACTCCCCGGTCTTCTGACACTCCGAAGATCGCCACTTCTGGATTCGGGGCCACCTTCACCTTCAAGACCTCCGTCATAACATCGGCAAACCCCTTTCAGGATACCCCAAGCTTTGGACAGGCCCAAAAGATGTAGGCATGATTCGTGGGCCCACCCGCGCATCGCCCAAACCTATCCTCCACCCCTTCAAAAAACCTGCTCATCCTCACCACAGTCATATGTGCCCTTTGGACCACCTTGAACTGAATAAGACTAAGCCTAGCACATGATGATGATGTGTTCACTCTCCTCAACGCCTTTTCCCACACCCCAGCCTCCACCTCCAACTCTTCCTCCCACTTACGCTGCACTACCTCTATCGGGGCTCCCTACAATCCATCAAGTCCTTATACATTTCTGACAATTTACCCTCACCTACCCCTGATTTTGACACCACCTTGTCCTGTAGTCCCTGGGGCGGCAGGTGAGGAAAGGACGGCACCTGCTTCCGAACAAACTTCCTCACCTGTAAATACCGGAACCCATTCCCGGTGGGCAACACAAATTCCTCCACCAACCCCTCCAAGCTGCCCCCCAGCGAATAGGTCCCCAAACCGCCCAATCCCCGCTCCTTGCCACCCCTGCAACCTCTCGTCCAGCCCCCTGGAGCAAAACTTTGATTCCCACAGATCGGCGCCCAAACCAAGACCCCCTCCAGCCTCAGGTGCTGCTGTCACTGTCCCCACACCCTTAGGACTATAGGACTATCACCAATACTGGGCTTGTGGAGTACCTGGTCGGTGAGAACAGTAAAGGTGCCGTCAACAGTGCTCCCAAACTCGAGGTTTACAAGAGGCTGCCTTCATCTGCTCCCAAACCGACCCCTCTCCCACTACCCACTTCCTCACCATGGCTATATTTGCTGCCCAGTAGTAGTTCATCAAATTTGGAAGAGCTAACCTGCCCCCCCAGCCCACCCTCAACCCCACTCCAGAAGCACCTTCTTCACCTACTTTACCTGCCCAAACAAACCCCCAAATCAGTGCATTCACCTTCCTAAAAAAAGCCTTCGGGATGAAGATCGGGAGATTCTGGAACACAAACAGAACCTCGGGAGAACTGTCATCTTCACCAACTGCACCCGTCCCGCCAGCGACAGCGGGAGCACATCCCACCTCCTAAAATCCCCCTTCATCTGTTCCACCAACAGAGCCAAATTCAGCTTGTGCAACTACTCCTACCCCTGCGGCCACCTGAATACCCAAATACCGAAAGCTCGCCTCCAAATGGCAATTCCCCCAACCTCTTCTCCTGCACCCCCCCGCTTGAATCGGGGAAAACTCACTGTCCCCATATCCAATTTATATCCTGGGAACCGGCCAAATTCTTCCCATATGCCCATAATTCCCCCAATATCTGCCAAAGGGTTTGATACATAAAGCAGCTGACCGTCTGTGTACAACGAGACCCTGTACTCCAGCAGCTCCCCCCCCCACCGCCCTATTCCCTGCCAGTCCCTTGTCACTCTTAGTGCCATTGCCAATGGCTCTATACCCAAGGCAAAGAGAAATGGGGAGAGTGGTCATCCCTGCCTCCCTGATACAGCCTGAAATATTCCGAACTCACGCAGTTCATTCACACACTTGCTATTGGCGCCCGGTACAACAGCCGGACCCAATGCACAAACCCCTGCCCAAACCCAACCCGTCCCAGCACATCCCACAGATAGTCCCATTCCACCCGGTCAAAGGCCTTCTCCGCATCCATGGCGATCACCACCTCCACACTTTGTCCCTTCAGAGGCATCATTATAACATTTAACAACCGTTTGATGTTAGCCGACAAATGCCTCCCCTTAACAAATCCTGTCTGGCCCTCCCCTATCACACCCAGCACACAGTCCTCAATTCTTAAGGCCAAGATCTTGGCCAACAACTTAGCGTCCACATTCAGCAATGAAATTGGCCTATAGGACCCACGCTCCTGATCCTTGTCCCTCTTTAAAATTAAGGAGATCGAAGTCTGCAACAGCATAGGGGAAGCACTGCTTGCTCTCTCACCTCATTAAACGCCCTTACCAGCAGGGGCCCCAAGTCCCCTGAAAACCTTTTTGAAAATCTCACTGGAAACCCGTCGGGGCCTGGGGCCTTCCCTGCCTGCATCACCCCCATACCCTCCACCACCTCCACCAGCCCAATGGGGGGTCCCAATCCCTCCACTAGGTCCTCCTCCACCCTGGGGAACGACAACCCCTCCAAAACATGCCTCATTCTCTCCATCCCAGCCAAGGGCTCTGAATCGTACAATCTCTCATAAAAATCTCCGAATACCCCATTCACTCCCACCGGATTCAAGACCGTGGTCCCCCACCCTATCCGTCACCTTTCCGATCTCCCTCGCTACCTCCTGCTTCCTCAATTGATGTGCCCACATCCTACTTGCCTTTTCCCTGTATTCATACACTGCTCCTTTAGCTCTCCTCAACTGCCCAACCGCCTTACCCGTGGATATCAGCCCAAACTCCATCTGATGTTTGTGTCACTCCCTCAACAACCTCGCCTCTGTGGCCTCCGAATACCTCCTGTCCTCCTGCAAAATCTTCCCACTAATCTCGCCATGTCCGCCCGCTCTGTCTTGTCTCTGTGCGCCTGTATTAAAATAAACCCCCTCCCCCCTGACTTAGTGCGTTCCACAATGTGGTGGCCAAAACCAGCAATTCAGCTCCACATATCCCCGAATAGCAGCCGCCACCCGCTCACAAACCACCTCATTTAAACTGCCGATCAACCATAGTCCCTCCTGGTCACCCAGTCACGCGCGCCCTTGGATGTGCACCGTCATCGACCCTCCTCATACCACATTTCAACAACTCCTCCCCTGTCAGCAGCCCCCCCCTCCTCCCCTCCAAAAACAACAATCCCAAACCCCATCAACACTCTAACCACCTGCTCACCCCCAATGCGCTTCCATGTACTAGTCCGCCCAAGAACAAAGGACAATGGCTCCCAGAGGGAACATCTCCTCCAAAATTCAATGTCCTCCTTCTCCTGCCAGTCCATTGTCTCTCACAAACTCCATTGTTTCCTCCGGCGACACAAAATAGTATTTGCGACCATTATAGGTCACCCAGAGGTGTGCCGGGTACAGCATCGCAAATTTCATCCGCTTCTTAAAGAGGGCATTTTGTTAAAGCCCGCTCTCCACTTGGCCAGCTCCGCAGCCAGGTCCTGGTATACATGAAGTTCCCTGCCCTCCCAGGTACATCGCCTCTCTGCATGGCCCACCTCATGATCCATTCCTTGTCCAGAAACTTGTGCAACTGCACCACCAGCCCCCCGTGCGCCCGGTCCACCTCCAGAGACCGTTCAAGGACCCCCTCTCCCAGCAACGTCTCCAACATCTTGGCCACATACAAGCTCCCTCAGGTCCCTCTGGCAACCCTATGATCTTCAGGTTGTGTCTCCGGGAGCGGTTCTCTGGATCCTCCACCTTCTCCTGAAGCCGCTTCTGGAGATCACGCATCACCCCCATCTCGGCCGCCAACGAAGTAAGCTGTTCCTTATGCTCCACCACCGTCTCCTCCACCTTTTTGGATCGCCTGGCTTTGAGACTCCAGCCTCATCTCCACACGGTCCATCCCCATCTTAAGCAGAACCACCGTCCTTGCCAGGCCTTCCAGTGACTCTTCCTCTGCTGGGTGAACTTCTCGATGAAGAAGTCCACCAGTTGCTCATATGCCACTGAGATGGTCCCTTACACTCCGCCATCTTCCACTGTGTAGCAGGGAAAGTTTCTCGCTCTGACAGCTCCTTTCACCGAAAACCACTTCGGTCCACGAATCCATCCACCGATGGAACAAACTCTTCCTCCACCACTCCTGCACCTCTTTCCATTAAAACATCCACCAGTTAATTTGGGGAAAGGTCCAAAAACACCGGCAGAAGTGGGAGTTACCATATGTGCGACCACACCCACATGGCCGCCACCAGAAGTCTCTGTGGATTCTGTTTTGTGGAATATTACACATATAATGATGCTGGACAGTGCATGGGATTTATTAATGGAACACGCTTGGATGGTGTAATCATCAGAACAGATTGGGATACTGGCTTCAAAGAAGATAGACAGTTTGGGCAAGGAAAATCTGAATGTAGGACAGATCATGATGCAGGCAGAGGTGGGTTTGGAAAACTGGTCCAGATGCAGAGAGTCCCAGAACCAAGACCTAAATTCTACACTTTCACTGATTGTATATTTGAGATAATGAAGTTAGAATCTTCATAGAAACCTGGAATTAAAGAATACAGCTGACACGTTAATGCCATTAGCTTTGTGCTGTTCATTCTTTCATCAGCCTAATTAACCCTTAAAATTTTTTTTAGAGTACCCAATTATTTTTCTTCCAATTAAGGGGCAATTTAACGTGGTCAATTCACCTACACTGCACATCTTTGGGTTGTGGGGGCGAAACCCACGCAAACATGAGGAGAATGTGCAAACACCACACGGACAGTGACCAAGAGCTGGGATCGTATCTGGGACCTCGGTGCCGTGAGACTGCAGTGCTAACCACTGCGTCACCATGCTGCCCTCCCAGTTAACACTTTTTAACGGTTTCAAGAAATAAGCACCCAGTTTCTGAAGTAATGAAATGAAATGAAATGAAAATCGCTCATTGTCACAAGTAGGCTTCAATGAAGTTACTGTGAAAAGCCCCTAGTCGCCACATTCCAGCACCTGTTCGGGAGGCTGTCACGGGAATTGAACCGTGCTGCTGGCCTGCCTTGGTCTGCTTTCAAAGCCTGCGATTTAGCCCTGTGCTACAATCATTGTGTCCAATTTTGGTTCCTTCTAATGTTATAATTTTTGTGACTCCTAATAAAAGTGGAAGAAAAACCTGAAAAAAAAAGAATATATTGGCCACGACTGGGTTTTAAATGCGAACGATGCAGTCTTCCAGCCAGAAGCGGTCACGCACCCGGTACATGCACTGACGTCACGCACCCTGTACGACTGTGCCTCTGGTGAACAGCCAACAAAGAAAAAACTGAAATCGGGAACAAGGCAGCATAAAAATGTTTTCTTGAGGTATGGCTTTGTTAATTGTGCCAATGCAACTCAGGCTGCAAAGCCCATGTGTGTTATATGCAGGGAAGTACTGGCAAATGAGAGTTTAAAACCCTCAAAAATTCAAAGGCCTTTGTAGACTAAGCATGGTGAGTTCGAGGACAAACCTCTTGATTTTTTTCAAATGGTGCAGCGAGAACTTAGATCATCAGCTGAAGTCCTTAGGCAGAAATGTAACATTGAAGGACAAAGCAAGTGAGATCGTGAGGACCAATTACGCTCACCTGTCCCATTAAAGGCAAGCGTAAATGGTGTGTTGCGAAGTTCGGGCGGCATGGGTCCCGAAGGTCGACCGTTTGGCAAATGTGGGAGAAAAAAGTCTGAAAAACATGGGTCTGAGAGACAGAAAGTGCTTGAAATTTAATGTGCGACTAAATAGCTCCATTACTTCTGCTGTCAATTTGGTGATGATTGTGTTATGAATCATCTGAAGCATTTCCAGCACAAAACTCTTGAAGAGCCCCTGCTTAGACCTCCCGGCTTTCAGAAGAACTCTTCCGTGCTGTGTAAAAGCTCTTGCTTTTAACTCTGTAGGTGTCAGGACCAACAGTTGCAGCATTCTCTTTCCCAGGTCAGATTAGACAATATCTCATGCGACTTGCTGATTATTGTAGGAGATAACTACACAAAGAATTCAAATCATACTTTGTGCTACTAAACATATCAGATTGATCTCACCACATACAAAAAGAGGAAACGTACATTTTTGTTTGTGTAGTTATAAACACAACTCATATAGCCAAATCTTCACAATGGAGAAAAAAAGCCAGATTATTTTTTGATCAAAGGAGCCATCTCTTAATTAAATCAATGAACCGATCTGATCTGAGATCAAAGGTCTCTTTGAGAATTAAGGTCAAACAATATGGACTTTGTTACAGAAGCTATTATCCAATGGGGGTGCTGCATTCTCTGTTTCTTCAGTTTGTGAGTTAGATGAAAACTTGAGATTTTGCTAAAAGGTCCTATTGTCGTTAAACCAAAAGCAATTTTTTCAAAAATATATATTCGAGAGAATCATCCCCATCCAGGCAAAGATGTCCAGATATCTTACTTGTAGTGCCCACAAGGTACACACGGTCCTGTGATCTAAATAATAAGATGTTAGCGATCAGTTTTTTCAGTATGAACTAGAAGAATTAATGTTTCATTCATTCTATTGGCAACATAATCAGAGAATTGCAACTTTGTAATTCTTTGCACTCTAATAGCAATGTTACTGCCTGAACATAATTTGGCTTCGGATAGTAAGTTGATTGTCTTTACAGTTATTTTTTTCTACTTTTGGCTAGTATGCAAACTGTGTCAAAGGACCTGTCTTATGTCTGATCTGATTTCATTTTGTCAAAGGCAAAATCTTCACTATCGTTAGAAGAATGATAGGCAAAATGAACCTCAGCATGCATCTTCACTTTAGGCTGCAGCTAATATCTGACTTCTTGCTGCTGAGCCCACATATATTGTTCTGTTTTGATAACAGGTGTGGTCGTAAGGAAAGTGCCAAAGCTAACAGGCGCATTCAGGAAAATCCCAGGAGTTCAGGGATGGACTTCGAGAAATTTTTAAGTAACTTCTAATTGCAAGAGGACAAGAGCAAGTATTTAACAGTATTGTGATTACACACAGATTAAGGGATGGGCAGAGGTCAATGACAGACTTGTGTGGGGACCAAAGTTGGTGTTAAGCCAGAATGTATCGAAGCAACAAAATCACTCGTGCACATTTAAGCCAAAACTAAAACAGCCTCGCTCCCCAAATACATGTCTGTCATTAATTCCCTGGCGAGGTATTATTTTGTATATTTGATCACAATATTTGAGTATCAGGGGCGAAATTCTCCCCAAGCGGCGCGATGTCCGCCGACTGGCGCCCAAAATGGCGCCAATCAGACGGCCATCGCGCCGCCCCAAAGGTGCGGAATGCTCCGCATCTTTGGGGGCCGAGCCCCAACAATGAGGGGCTAGGCCGACGCCGGAGGGATTTCCCCCCCGCCAGCTGGCGGAAACGGCCTTTGGTGCCCCGCCAGCTGGCGCGGAAATGACATATCGGGGCGGCACATGCGCGGGAGCGTCAGCGGCCGCTGACAGTTTCCCACGCATGCACAGTGGAGGGAGTCTCTTCCGCCTCCGCCATGGTGGAGACCGTGGCGGAGGCGGAAGGGAAAGAGAGCCCCCGCGGCACAGGCCCGCCCGCGGATCGGTGGGCCACGATCGCAGGCCAGGCCACCGTGGGGGCACCCCCCGGGGTCAGATCGCCCCGCACCCCCCCCAGGACCCCGGAGCCCGCCCACGCCGCCTTGTCCCGCCGTTCAAAAGGTGGTTTAATCCACGCCGGCGGGACAGGCAATTTATCGGCGGGACTTCGGCCCGTCCGGGCCGGAGAATCGAGCGGGGGGGCCCGCCAACCGGCGCGGCCCGATTCCCGCCCCCGCCGAATATCCGGTACCGGAGACTTCGGCAACCGGCGGGGGCGGGATTCACGGCAGCCCCCGGCGATTCTCCAACCCGGCGGGGGGTCGGAGAATGACGCCCCAGATTCTAACGGGCTCAATGCGGATTGGATTTTCTCATAATGTTTGTACCCGAGGCTTAACACCAGTATCTGCTCAGATAATAATAATAATAATCGCTTATTGTCACAAGTAGGCTTCAACGGAGTTACTGTGAAAAGCCCCTAATCGCCACATTCCGGCGCCTGTTCGGGGAGACCGGTACGGGAATTGAACCTGCGCTGCTGGCCTTGTTCTGCATTACAAGCCAGCTGTTTAACCCACTATGCTAAATCAGCCCCTTGATAGCTAAACAATTGAGCAGATGGGCAGCATGGTGGAACAATAGTTAGCACTGCTGCCTTACGGCGCTGAGGACCCGGGTTCGATCCCAGCCTGGGTCACTGTGCATGTGGACTTTGCATATTCTCCACGTGTCTGTGTGGGTATCACCCCACAACTCAAAGATGTGCAGGATAGGTGGATTGGCCACGCTATATTGCCCCTTAATTGGAAAAAAAATAATTGGATACTCTAAATTTTTTTTTAAAATCAATCGACCAGAAATCGGTTACGTGCTGCCGTGAATTTACAGTGGAACTTTCTGCTGGTGCCTCCAATCGTATGTCAGAAAACCCACCGGAGGCACCGGTGCAGTGCAGTCCTCATTTACATCCTGTCAATGGGGTGCAAATGAAGCTTGACTGCCCCTGCACCCATTCCCCCCCATGCCATATTCTCCACAATGCTGGTGGGAAAACATGCAAATGTGAAACACATTGAGAACAAAGTGACATGCAGATGTTAGGACTCACCTGAACAATATCTAGGGCTGCCTTCAGAGTTCAGGGTGGAGGCCGCCTGCAGCTCTGGACCCTGGAACACCACAGCAGTGTGTCAGGGATGCATCTGCAGGTGGACCTTCCAGAATTGTTGTGCTGGAGGGGGAACGTCCTCCAGCCTCAGAATGTTCCTGGGGATCCATCTTCTTTCTCAGGTGGCACATCTTTGAGCCTCAGAGTGCTCCTGGAGATCTATCTTCATTTGCAGGAGGCTCACCTTCTTTCTTCAATAGTGGGTCAGTGATGTTGACGCCTTTTCAATATGGCACCTGGACACAATGTCCTTCTACACACCACCCAGGCCTGCCCTACCACTGAATACAGTGTAAAATACCTGGGTGCACAACTAATGAGGTTGGGACCGGAAGATATGGGGTGTTTCCCTGTTGGCCTCTGCAGCAGGAAATATTCCGGCCAGGACTCTCTGACCCGGCGCCAGGTCGGAGAATCTCCGGTGGCCCTGCCGCCCTGACTCCGGCTTCCCCATTCTCCGGTGCCAATTCTCGGGCACCCGCGGGATCCTGCCACGCCGGTCGGGGACGTTGACAGCGGCCTCCCCGGCGATTCACCAGGCCCCGATGGGCCGAGTGGCCGGCGGGTTTGGCCGAGTCCTGCCAGCGTGGGTTACTGAGGTCCCACACAGCAGGACCTGGAAGGTGAGTGTGTGGGGGCCGTCCTGGAGTGGGGGCGGGGTGATCTGACCCCAGGTGGGAAGGAAAGGCAGATCTTAGGGAGGGCCCTGGAAAGGGGACCAGTAATGGAGCTGATGCCACCTGCCCACCCCCCCCCCCAATCCTTTCCCACCAGAGGCCTGAGCGGAGTGGTCTCCTGGACTTCTCCCCCCGCCCCGTTCCCTGCTCACCGGCCCTGAACTCCTCCCAACAGCTGAAAAACTGTATCTGGGTCGTAAACAGCCCTTAAAGCACCCAACTGGGACAAGTGCTGTGCATATTCATAATTTAACTGAGGTCTGCGCATGAGGCCTCCTCTGCCCCCTCCTAAAACCACTCCGCCTGAGACCTCACAGGACTGGAATGGACTATCAGAGTTTTCCGGTGTAATATGCTTTGCTCCCTACCGTACTTTCCTTTCGTTTTTCTTTTCATTTTTCATACTACATACAACTGGGAAAACACCATGAAATTGTTGGAAACAAAGTGAGTAACTTCTTAATTCTCAGGTTATGATTTCATTTGCTATGTATTTTGAAGTGAGTGATTTTCACACTTTAAGTTTTTCCTTTGCGTTCTATTTTTCTTCCTTTGGATTGCAGTCTGATTCTAGACTTCTATTTTTCACATTGCCTTTACCCTTCCATCACTGGGTGGCACAGTGGCTAGCACTGCTGCCTCACAGCACCAGGGACCGGGGTTTAATTCCGGCCTTCGGTGACTGTGTGGAGTTTGGACATTCTCCCCGTGTCTGCGTGTGTTTCCTCCGGGTGCTCCGGTTTCCTCCCACTGTTCAAAGATTTGCAGGGTAGGTGGATCGGCCATGCTAAATTGCCTTTAGTATCCAGGGTTGTGCATGTTAGGTTACCGGGGATAGGGCTGGTTGAGCGGGGGAGTGGGCCGAGGTAGGGTGTCTTTCAGAGGATCGGAGAATACTCAATGGGCCGAATGGCCTCCTTCTACACTGTTTCTATGATCCTATGATGCTGAGTTGTGTCCAGTCGGAGATCATCTCATCTGTACGGCTCTAACCAGGGGATTATTGTCATGTACTGGGGGGAAATGAAAACACGATTGCTGGAATTCTCGGAGATAATGCATTCTTTTTCCTAGGATTGCAATATTTCATTGAGACCTTTGAGAGATGTCAGCTTTAAATTTGAATTTTGTTTTGAAGTTTTGGTGGTCATTTATAATACCACAGGAAGACAGCAGTGAAAAGAAGATGAATAGCTGTGGTTTGTTGTTTTCCTTCTCAGAGGAGCATTTGGAACTGAATTTCTCATTGAACACGGGAATTCCTACAAACTTTAAGAGTATTCCTGCTGTCAGTTCATCGTGAAGAATGAACGCTTTGGATTCCACGTATATTGCCAGCTCCTGTCAATGTGTATTGATCAATTTACATTCTCTCTTCCCATCAATAAATTGATTTGGATTAACAAGAAGCCATTAAGGGCAGCACGGTGGCACAGTGGTTAGCACTGCTGCCTCACGATGCCGAGGTCCCAGGTTCGATCCCAGCTCTGGGTCGCTGTCCATGTGGAGTTTGCACATTCTCCCCGTGCTTGCGTGGGTTTTGCCCCCACAGCCCAAAGATGTGCAGGGTAGGTGGATTGGCCACGCTAAATTGCCCCTTAATTGGAAAAAATGAATTGGGTACTCTAAATTTATTTTAAAAAGAAAAATTGAACACTGAAGAAGAAGATCTGGTACTAATCATAAACCACTTCTGTGCTGACCCAGTTTTGGATTGGATTCTGTGGGCCTGACATTTATGAGCTAGCTTCTGATATTTACACAGCTAAATTCCACTGGACAAAAGAGCTGAATTTCAGAGGAGAGATGAGCGTGACTGCCCCGGACACCAAGGCAGCATTTAACCAAGGCTGTACCGAGAGCCTTCTTGGTAAGTCTAATGTCAATGGGAACCAGTGGGGGAATTCTCCACTGGCTGGAGGCATACCTAGCACAAAGGAAGATGGTTGTGGTCATTGGAGCCCAATGATCTCAGCCCAAGGACATCAGTGCAGGAATTCCTCAGACAAGTGTAGTTCCTAGGCCATCCAGCTTCAGCTGCTTCATTACCGCCCTTTCTGTCCAACATTTTTTTGTTTTAAATTTAGAGTACCCAATTCATTTTTTCCAATTAAGGGGCAATTTAGCATGGCCAATCCACCTAGCCTGCACATCTTTTGGGTTGTGGGCGCGAAACCCACGCAAACACAGGGACAATGTGCAAACTCCACACGGACAGTGACCCAGAGCCGGGATCGAAACTGGGACCTCGGCGCCGTGAGGCAGCAGGGCTAACCCACTGAGCCGCCGTGCTGCCCCTTTCTGTCCAACATGAAGTCAGAAGTGGAGATGCTTGCTAATGATTGAGCAGTGTTCAGCATGATTCTCAGCTCCTCAGACTCTGAGGCAGTCTGTGACTGTATGCAACAAGGTCTGGACAACAATTCTGGACTGGTAAGTGGCAAGTAATCTTTGTCCCTGCTGGTAATAACAAGGGAGAATCTAACTAACTCCAATTTAGCGTGGTCAATCCACCTACCTTGCACATCTTTGGGTTGTGGGGGTGAGACCCACGCAGACACGGGTAGAATGTGCAAACTCTACACGGACAGTGACCCAGAGCCAGGATCGAACCAGGGACCTCAGCACTGTGGGCAGCAGTGCTAACCACTGCACCACCGTGCTGCCCCCATGGACCAGAAACTTAACTGGATCAGTAACGTTTAATACTGACACTTTAAAACCAGTCAGAGGCTGGGGATTTTGCAACAAATAACTAGTTCCCTGACTCCTGAAAGCCTGTGCACAATCTCCAAGGCACAAGTCAGGAGTGTGTTTGAAAACTCTCCTCTTGCCTGGGTGAGTGTAGAGCAACAGCAGGACTTGCTCGGTGCTTCCAGTGTCATGGTAAATGGCTTTTGCCATCAGCATTTGTGTAAAGCCTACCATTTTTGCTTTGGACAATGGTGGACTGATACTATAATCCACACTTCCAGGCTAGGAATGTGTATCATCTAATGGATCTTTGCAACTGTTCCTCCCTACAACAGGTAAGGCTCTGGTAGGAAACCAGGAAGTTTCCTATGTAAAATTAGCACATTCACAATCGTTTGAAGAGCTGTAAGTTTGTAGCTTGCCCCGGAATCCACCTTACAGTATAAATTGGAAAATTTGGCATCAACGGAACCAGCTTATATGACAGAACAACTTCCCTGGAATGTAGGTGGAGTAACACTTTCCTCAGGAAACTAGTTGGACTTGCATCAGCTATCTGCTGGTTCCATTATAAAGTAATTTGTCTGTTTCTTCTCAATTTACCTCTTTAGGTAAATCTTTTTATCACCTCATGTGGGGGTCAATTTTGACCGTTGGATGGTTGACTGCTAGAGGACGCTGACTGGTTGTCCTGGGAGTGAAGATATGACTGTAATACCGGGGCTCTGAGAAAAAGCTGTGAGGTGTGAAATGAGTGTTCCAATACAGTTTGCCAGATTTAAGTTAGCTGGCATAGCCTAGCCAGACTGGCAACAAGGTAAGTGTGAGAGCATCATGATTGTGGAAAGGGGTCCTGGCGTGGCAGCAACCAGGATTATTTTTCTTGGTGCCTGGAGGTTGTCGCCTGGCCCATAAAAATAATTTCAAATTTTTGCCAGGCCTCTTCAGATCTAGCATTGGTGGAACGAATCTGAGAAATCACGGCACATGATCCAACACCAGGGGCTGGAGTTTCCTGAGGGTTTCAGGACCCCAACGTCAGGTCCAAATGGGGGTTCTGAATCTGCATTTGCTGGCAAGAAGACCTGCATCACAATCTTCCCAGAGATGTCACAGAATCATACAGTGTAGAAGAGGCTCATCGACCCATAAAATACGTACCGATAAAGCTACACTAAATCTACACTAATCCTACTCTCCAGAACTTGGCCCACAGCCTTGAATATTACTTTTAGCAAGTTGTGAGATTTACCGCCTCTACCATCCTCCCAGGCAATGCATTCCAGACTCTCACCACCCTCTCTGTGAAAAAATGTTTCCTCAAATTCCCTCCAAGCCCCCTGCCCCTCAACTTAAAAAGATGCCTTCTCTGCCTCCTCTGCTCTAAAGAAACCAATTGAAGCCTATCCAGCCTCCCTTACAGCTTAAATGCTCCATCCCAGGCAGCATTCTGGTGAATCTCCACTGCACCCTCTCCAGTGCAATCACATCCTTCCTATAGCGAGGCGACCAGAACTGCACACAGTACATCAGCAATGGCCTAACCAAAGATTTGCATAGCTCCAGCATAATCTCTCGTCTCTTATAATCTATGCCATGACTGATAAAGACAAGTGTCCTGTATGCCTTCTTAACTACGCTATTAACCTGTCCTGCTGCCTTCAGAGATCAGTGGACAAGCATCCCAAGATCCCTCTGTTCCTCTGAGCTTCCTAGAGTCCTGCCATTGTTACTCTTTCCAAAGGGCATCACCTCATACTTTTCAGAGTTAAATTCCATCTGCCACTGATCTGCCCATTTGACCATCCTGTCCATACCATTATGCAACCTAAGACCTTCTTCCTCACTATTAACCACTCTGCCAATCATCGTGTCATCCATAAACTTACTTACCCCCCCACATTCTCATCTATATCATTAATATATCACAAACAATAAGGGACTTAGCACTTATCTATGTGATATGCCACTGGACACCGGCCTCCAGTTACACAAACAGCTTTCTACCAACACCCTGCCCTCCAATCCTCTGGCAGCTTCCCTATGGCCAGAGAAGAATAAAACATTTGGATAGGAGTCCCTGTAACTTCCTTCCACCCATGCCCCCAAAAGCCTGGGATACAACTGATCCAGACATGGGAATTTGTCCACTTTTAAGCCCTCCAAACCAATATCTCCTCACTCCTTATGTCAAACTATTCAAAAACCTCACAGTCCCTCTCTCCGAATTCTGTACCAACATCCTCCTTTTCCCAAGAGAAGACAGATGTGAAGTACTCATTTAACACCCTATCAATGTCCTCCAGCTCCAAGCACAGATTGCTCGCTTGGTGCCCAATGGACCCTACTCTTTCCCCGGTTATCCTCTTCCCCTTAATATACTTCTAAAATATCGTGGGATATGGGGAGGGTCCCCGATGCCTATGAGGGGAGGGGGTCTGTGAAGGGGGGTGGCTGGGGGGTGTTTACTTTTTGTGCTGATCAGGGTGCCTTTTAACTGGTAGCAATTGGTTCCTTAATTAATACTGTGATTCCACCTCTTTTACACCCTCCCCTGTCTCGCCTGAAGATCCAAGACCCCGGAATGTTGAGTTGCCAGTCCTGCCCCTCCCTCAACCATGTCACTTTGATTGCAACAATTCCACATGTCAATCCATGCCCTTAACTCACCAGTCTCACCTATAATACTCCTAGCATTGCAGTAGAGACCATCCAGCCTTGTCTTACTCTCTTGGAACTCAACATGGCTCAATTTCCTCTGTCTTGGTTCCTTTACTATAGTATGCTGTGGCCCTATTGCACTACAGTGGGCGGGAGTCACTGGTGGTTGGGAACTTATTGGTGATCTTAAGGTAGTTTATGAATGTATGAAGAAGTGACAGTCTGTATATGACCCGGTCCTTTTTTTTTGCTCCTACTCCTACCAGAAGTCCTGCTGTTATGTTTGTCGATGACCTTCCAAAACTAACTATGTATTTTTTTTCTTTGTGAGGTCTCAGACCTTTCACAGGTAAATGTCCACTAAGCATCATGAGAGTACCCTGGATGAACCACAAACCTGGTTGGCAGCTTCTCACAAGGCTCAAGAGAAACCACGTACAGCTTTTCTCACATACGGTTCCTACATACCTCATAACTATTGATGGCTGAGATCTGATATGCCAGTGCTGAGAGTGGAATACAAAACAGCGTCACAGGGCATAGATTCTGAAACAGGGGAACAGAATTTTTAAAAAACAATCTTGCTTATTGGAAAATAATACAAATATTTTAAAAACACAAACAGAGTCAAACAATTTTAAACGTTTGGAGGGAAATGCATAAAACCAAACTTCATCATTCAGTGGAAAATGTGGCCCTGGAGAGGATGCACCACCTATACCAGGGACATCAACATCAACCAAACAGGAGGTCATTATTATGATTACCCACAGATTCTGATCTCGGAGCTATATATTTTTATGGAAAAGAGCAAAAACTGTTTCCACTGGAGCAATCCATTAACTTGGCAAAGCCAACATTTCAAAGTTGTTTGTTTCTATACATAGTGCACTTTCCACTTATTGCTTCACTGCATCAAGAACACACATTTATGTATTTATGTTTTTACATATGACTATGGATGCTGAAATTGAACTCATAGATACAAAATTGTGAGATTTATTTGCAGTTAAGTTTTTTCCGCAATGCATTTTGCTACCTCATTATTAATTGCAGGTTGTTTCTGGGAGATAAAACATGAAATGAAATGAAAATCGCTTATTGTCATAAGTAGGCTTCAAATGAAGTTACTGTGAAAAGCCCCTAGTCGCCACATTCTGGCGCCTGTTCAGGGAGGCTGGTACGGGAATGGAACCATGCTGCTGGCTTGTTTTAATCTGCTTGCAAAGCCAATGATTAGCCCTGTGCTAAACCAGCCCCACGCCTACAACAGACATCGTGCCAGCTTCACACCAGTCAGAATGTTCCTTCATTGCTACCATGTTCTGTTTGGTTTATGAGAATCAATACAACATTCATTTTTACTTCACGAAACATTCCACAACTACTAATGAGGTTTAAAATTATGCCGAGTGTTACTTTTTGTCTCATGGTTAATGTGTAAAATTGGGGATCTATTGATTTTAAATATGTTTATGACTTTGGTAAAATAACCCACGCAGGAATCTTAACACAAAGATGTCAATCAGTGTCCTGAAATAGAGTACTCAATTGCAATTTCAATCCTTCCTTCACCTGTCTAGGCTCTGGGATTTCCTTCATTCCCCTCTACCTCTTCTCGTCCCTGTTCACCTCTTAAATCCACCTTTAAATCCAACCTTTTAATCAAGTTTTCGTTCACCCTTTCTGATGTCTCCTTCCTTGACTTGGTATCCATTGTTTTGATTGCTCTTTTTTATGTTAAAGGTGCTATGTATATCAAAGCTGCTGGGCGGGATTCTCCGAGCCTCCGCACCGAAATCGCGATTGGCGCAGGGGCGGAGAATGGGAGTTGACGCTGAAATCCGGCGCGACGCCGCTCCCGCGATTCTCCGGTCCCCGGAGAATCACCGCGAACCATGTGCACGCGGGTCGGGGGCCATCGACAGAGGCCCACATGGCGATTCTTCGAGGACAACTGGCTGAGTTCCCGACAGCGTGGTTCTAAACATGTTTTGCCTGTTGGGAACGGCCGGGGGCGGCTGCAGACTCAGTCCGTGCCCGTCCTGGTGGGAGCGGGAGGATCCTTCATCGGGGGGAGGGCCTCACAGATGACCAGGCAAGCGATCGGGTGGCACCGATCCGCGGGTCGCGCGATCTCAGGGGGACCTACATTCCTGGTGCCGCTACGCGGGCTGAGACTGCCATGTCGCACGGGGCAGAGCGGTAAGTGCTACTTCCGGCTGAGAAACCTTTGGTCATCAAAGCTGAAGAGTTGCAGCCATGGCCAGGTGAGAGGTTATGGCTCACAGCAAGCCTTCAGTGTGTCCCGTGCAGGACAGGTGATCGTGAACTTCATCTTCCACTTCACTCACCTTCAGCTGCACTTGCAGGTTGTCAGCTTTAACTGCAGCATGGATGTAGCTTATGCAGCTCCACCTGACACCTCTGGCAAAGTTAAAAAGAAGAAGGAACACCAAAACTAATAGCACTAGCAGCAATAAGTTCAACACCAACAGAAGCAGCACTAGCTGTCTTCTCCTCAACAACCTGCCACTCCTCAAAGCAGAGGCGATGGACACAGAGATGAAGAACCAAAGAGGTGAGATACCTCTCAACACGGGATCTGCAGGCAGAGGCTCAGGTCTCTCAATGTGGTGAGCACCATTGCCTCCGGAGGCTCAAGTTTTCATGACAGATCATTATGGACATCTGCAGTCCCTGGAACAAGATCTCCTTCTCTGTGGACCAGAAGAGCAGAGCCACAAATCGTAAAGGTGACTGTCACTGGAGGGCCACCCCGCCCAGTTCTCTACCTTTCCCTGAGGTTATGTACTCTATTCTCCTGCAAGGTGAGAAATCAGAGAGATTTGACTGTTGAGAATGACGTGCAGAGAAAGACAATGTGTGTGGAAGGTGGCTGCAAAGCATTTGTGCGAGAAGGCAGTAGGATGAGTTTGAGTGTGAGAGCTGGCTGTTCATATGGGGATGTGAGGTACCTGCAGGGAGAAGCAAGAGTGTGTTAACCTAAGGTGTGCTGTGCAGAAGAATGTTGGACAAGGCACAATGTGGTGCACTGGCTCCAGATTGGAGGGATCACACTTATGCTGCTGACTTCCTTCATCACCCCCACACTCTCCTGCTTGACTGTAAAGGTTGCCCTTTTCCTCCTGTCCTTGGGAGAGCTCAATTCCCTGAAGCCGCTCAGATCCCACAGCAGGATCCCCAGGTAAGTGTTAAAAGATGGGCGGCACAGTAGCACAGTGGTTAGCACTGTTGCTTCACAGCGCCAGGGTTCCAGGTTTGGGTCACTGTCTGTACAAAGTCTGTACTTTCTCCCAGTGTCTGCGTGGGTTTCCTCCGGGTGCTCCGGTTTCCTCCCACAAGTCCCGAAAGACGTGCTTGCTGGGTGAATTGGACATTCTGAATTCTCTCTCAGTGTACCCGAATAGGTGCCGGAGTGTGGCGACAAGGGAATGTTCACAGTAACTTCTTTGCAGTGTTAATGTAAACCATCTTGTGACACTAATAAAAGATTATTATTATTATTATAAGACCCAGCAAGCAGCCTTCCCAGGTCTCCTCTCCATTCCTATTGTTTCTTCGGCCTGAAATGTTCATGCCTGGTTGACCCATTCAAATCCATGTTGGGGTCTGTTTCATGAGAAATTCCTCCGTTGAAGGTGCTACGGCTCATCCTGCCCACCTCTCCTGACTGGTTGTGGATCATGGAGCCGGAATGCTCAGGCCATAGCTCAACTAAAGAATCCCGACTAAAGCCCAGTGAAGAGTTCAATGGGTTCCTGACCGACAAATGGTGCCACTATTTTGGCAGGGACCAAGATAAGAAAATTCTGCCCTATCTATTAGGTCCTGGATTTCGCAGCAGCATAACGAGGTGCCTTGACATTTGTTTTGGAAGCATAGAAACAGCAACCACCTCAGTCCCAGGAGTTTCATGCACACAAAAATCAGCACGCCATTGTTGTAACCTCAGGGACATGTAGGAGAGATTTCTATTCAAGATTTAAGGCAGGGGAGATGAATTCTGATGAAGACTGAGTGAATTGTGGTGTATGTCATGTTTCAATGCAATAAACTGGAGTAACGATGTTGATCCTTATCAACGGAATAAAAACAGAATGTTGTGGGAAATAGAGATACGGGTGTGTTTACCAAATATGGTAAAGTCAGTTCTTCAATGCTAAGTTGCGATATGGGCGTCTAGGTGCGCCTGCAAATAAGAACATAAGAACTAGGAGCAGGAGTAGGCCATCTGGCCCCTCGAGCCTGCTCCGCCATTCATTGAGATCATGGCCGATCTTTTGTGGACTCAGCTCCACTTTCCGGCTCGAACGCCATAACCCTTAATCCCTTTATTCTTCAAAAAACTATCTATCTTTATCTTAAAAACATTTAATGAAGGAGCCTCAACTGCTTCACTGGGCAAAGCATTCCATAGATTCACAACCCTTTGGGTGAAGGAGTTCTTCCTAAACTCAGTCCTAAATCTACTTCCCCTTATTTTGAGGCTATGCCCCCTAGTTCTGCTTTCACCCGCCAGTGGAAACAACCTGCTCGCATCTATCCTATCTATTCCCTTCATAATTTTATATGTTTCTATAAGAGCCCCCCCTCATCCTTCTAAATTCCAACGAGTACAGTCCCAGTCTACTCAACCTCTCCTCGTAATCCAACCCCTTCAACTCTGGGATTAACCTAGTGAATCTCCTCTGCACACCCTCCAGTGCCAGTACGTCCTTTCTCAAGTAAGGAGACCAAAACTGAAGACAATACTCCAGATGTGGCCTCACTAACACCTTATACAATTGCAGCATAACCTCCCTAGTCTTAAACTTCATCCCTCTAGCAATGAAGGACAAAATTCCATTTGCCTTCTTAATCACTTGTTGCACCTGAAAACCAACTTTTTGCGACTCATGCACTAGCACACCCAGGTCTCTCTGCACAGCAGCATGTTTTAATATTTTACCATTTAAATAATAATCCCTTTTGCTGTTATTCCTACCAAATAATTATATAAGTTATATATTTCCAGAAAAAAACATCTATTATCAAAGAATTCCTCACATTTCTTGAGACAGGCCAGGAATCTTCTTTCCTCCACTCTTCATTGTCTGCTTCTGATTCGTCCTCCCTTTCTCATATATTTTTCTCATCCTTCAGTTGTGTTTTTCTCCAATTACGTCGGATGCCAGGGCTGACGGCGATCCCTGATAACTGAACATGGAGCACCACTTGATAGCAGAATTATGTTTTCAATATTGGTTCATGTGTTCCAGAATTACCATAGTAGAAGTGCAGACCTCATTGTATCACTCCTCAGAGGCACAGTGACAAATTCCAATTAAAATATTTTATCAGAGAAAAAGGCACTTCATGTCAAGTTCTTTGGGAATGTTCTGAGGTGAAAGGTGTTATATAAATACAAGCGTTTTCCCTTTAAGATCAATAGCTGGGTTTTCTTATCTCCAATTTGGCAAATATCTGCTACAGAAGACAGTATCATTATCAATGCATCATGGCAAATGTCAGGCTACGTTGTTTGATGTACAGGTACTTCTTCCTGTCTGAATAAATCAGCTGCAATTTTAAGGAGTGATATTCCTTTCTGTTCATGTAAACCAGACAGCAGCCTGCTAACTATGTAGAATCCATAGAATCTCTACAATGCAGAAAGAGGTCATTCGGCCCATCAAGTCACAGCCCTCTGAAAGAGTATCCTACATAGGCCTAATCCTTAACCCTATCCCCGTAATCCCATCGAGGGGCAATATACATGCATATAATTAGCAGACTCCTTCCATACTTTGGACGTCTGCCACACTGAACAATCACAATATATTCTCAAAGTAGTTTGCTAAGTTCTTTGTCAAAGATTTCAACATAAAAATTTATTGCAGCTTTATTCTAGGATAGATTTTTCCTTTCACTTTGGCTGAGGGAATTGCCAATTCCCAGTTGCAGTAAAGAGAAAAAGGGTCAGGGACCAGTTACATCAGGTCCTATCCTGCCCTTCAGCTTCTCTAAACATTGACTCTCGTAAAACCCAGCTGCCCATAACCTTTCCTGCATGAGATCATTCCCAGTTATTCATCCCTGCCCACGGTGATCTACATTGTCTCCTGGTATCCTCATTGCAATGTTTAAATCCCTGGGCATTGCATTTGTTACCAACTCCAGCTTACAAACCACCACACAAATAGGAGAGTGATGGTGTAGTGGCGTGGTCACTAGACCAGTAATCCAACAAGCCCAAGGTCATGTTCTGGGGACGGGGGTTCGCAACCCACCACAGCAGCTGCTGCCATTTGAATTAAATTTTTAAAATCTGGAATTAATAGTCTAATGATGACCATGAAGCCATGGCCGATTGTCATAAAAACTCATCTGGTTCACTAAAGACCGTTAGAGAAGGAAATCTGCCATCCTTACCTGGTCTGGTGGTGAGAAGGGCCCTCCCTGTCAGATTCTTCATGCACACCCGAAGGCTCTGCGCCAATGCACGCTGCCCTCGGAGTGGCTGTGGGGGAAATGAGACGGTCACACACCTCCTTGTGGAATGTGCCTTTGCAAAGAACGTCTGGAGAGAGATGCAGTGGTATTTGTCAAGGTTTATCCCGAACAGATCTGTGACACAGGACTCTGTGCTCTACGGACTGTTTCCAGGGACACACACCGAGACAAATATCAACTGCTGCTGGAAGGTCATCAACTCGGTAAAAGACGCTCTTTGGTCTGCCCGAAACTTGCTGATCTTCCAGTGCAAAGAATTGTCCTCGACCGAGTGTTGCAGACTGGCACATTCCAAGGTCCAGGACTACGTGCTGAGGGACGCACTCAAGCTTGGGGCAGCTGCCGCCAAGGCGCAATGAGGAAAGACCACTGTGTAAGGTCTTTCCAGCAAATGTACACCGAGGGGTGGGAAACAGTGTAAACCCCCCTCGGCCTGGGCCACCAACACTCCAATGTATAAAACAAACATGACAATGTGAATATTTAAGAAGGAATTGTAATGTAAAGAGTGATATGTGTATGATAATATCAAAATTGAATGAAAGAAAGTCAAGGCAATGTGTAACTCTGCCGGAAATGTACAGTCAAGACAATTTGAAATGTTTCTGTAATGCTTATGATAAATTTTATGAATAAAGTATATTTTTTTGAAAAAAAAACATGTGATTCCAGACCCACAGCAATGATGCTCTTAAAATACCCCCTGACATGGCCTAGAGAGCCATTCTGTCCAAGGGATCGGGGATGGGCAACAAATTCTGGCCCAGCCAGTGTCGCACACATCCCATGAAAGAATTTTTAAAAAGCTCTCCATTCTCTTACGCATCCTTTTGTTCCGCGATTGGTGACATTTCCTTCAGATAACTATGCCTCAAACATGGAAACTCGCTTCCTAAACTCCTCTGCCTCTCCACCTTCCTATTCTCTTTCAAGAAGTTTCAACCCCACCTATTTTACCAAGGTTTTGGTCTCCTCTCAGTGTCCCTCTTTTTCTGTGAAGTGCCTCGGGCCATTTTCCTCTGCCAAAGGTGCCACATTAATGCAAGTTGTTGCTGTTATTTTAACTCAGCACATTCATTTCAATAGTGTTAACTGATATAAAGAATGCGAAAGGTATCATATGAAAAGAATGCTGATAATTGTAATTCATTGGAAACTGGGTTATTTTCGTCTATAGGTGATTTCCTCCCATTTGTAAAGTTTTGAGTAAATAATGAAAGAGGCAGAAACATTTGTATGGGTTTATTTACTCTTTCACAATGTCTGCAATGAGCCTGTTTTTCTTCCATGTAGAAGCTGGTGCTACTTTCCTGAGGAGGAACTTCCATTCATGTTCAAACAGGGCTGAAGCTGTTGAGAACCCATCAAGGCACGGTATCGAAAAGCAGGCCGTCTACTTTGATTCGATACACGTGATCATCCTACTGTCATCTCAAACTCAACTGCTGATTAGTAAGTTCGCGGATGACACCAAGGTTGGTGGAGTTGCAGATAGTGTTGAGGATTGTCAGTAGATACAGCAGGACAGAGATAGGTTGGAGACTTGGGCAGAGAAATGGCAAATGGAGTTTAATCCAGACAAATGTGAGGCTATGCATTTTGGTAGGTCTAACATAGAGGGGAAATATACCGTAAATGGCAAAACACTTAGGAATATAGAAAGTCAGAGATCTGGGCGTGCAGGTCCACAGATCTTTGAAAGTGGCAACACAAGTGGACAAGGTAGTCAAGAAAGCATACAGAATGCTTGCCTTCATTGGATGGGGCATCGCGTATAAAAACTGGAAAGCCATGCTACAGTTGTATAGAACCTTGTAAGGTCGCACTTGGAATATTGCGCACAATTCTGGTCGCCACACTCTCAGAAGGGTGTGGAGGCTTTGGAGAGGGTGCAGAGGAGGTTTACCAGGATGTTGCCTGGTCTGGAGGGTGTTAGCTATGTGGAGAGGCTGAATAGACTCGGACTGTTTTCATTAGAACGACGGAGGTTGAGGGGTGCCCTGATTGAGATCTACAATATTATGAGGGGCATGGATAGAGTGGATGGCAAGGCACTGCACATCTTTGGACTGTGGGAGGAAACTGGAGCACCTGGAGGAAACCCATGCAGATAAGGGGAGAAGGTACAAACTCCACAGACAATCAGCCGAAGTCAGAATCGAATCTGGGTCCCTGGTGCTGAAGGCAGCAGTGCTAACCACTGTGCCACTCCTAAGTCAGACAACTCTATCATTGCCTGCTTTCAAAATCACTGACCCATGTGAACTACGGAATGACATAATAATAATCTTTGTTGTCACAAGTAGGCTTAGATTAACACTGCAATGAAGTTATTGTGAAAAGCCCCTAGTCGCCACATTCCGGCACCTGCTCAGGTACACTGAGAGAGAATCCAGAATGTCCAATTCGCCTAACAGCCCACATTTCGGGACTTTTGGGAGGAAACCGGAGCACTGGGATGAAACCCACACAAACACGGGAAGAACATGCAGATTTTGCACAGACAGTGACCCAAGCCGGGAATCAAACCTGGGACCTTGGCGCTAACCACTGTGCTACCGTGCATGTAATGCTATTCAATGTATTCAATCAGCCATTCTCCACAACTGCATTCAATCTCTGTGAGCTTTAAGTTTGCTACAATTGGAATAAGTGAACCCAAACATGTTATGTGGATTTTCCATGTCATCACCACGTCAGGGTGCCAGGGCCTAGCAGGGACATTGCCAATGATCGGGCCCAGAGGGGGGCCTTACCAGGTGGAGGGGTTCTTCCTGGGGGCCTCCCTAAGGTTGGGGAGGAGGGGAGTCAAAAACAGGGGAGGAGGGATGAAAGGGGGGGAGGGGTGAGAGATCAGGACAGCCTTCCAAAATGGTGCCTCGATCTGCGAGGAGCCTTTCCTACTGGAAAGCTTCAGCTCACCAGCAGGAACGCACTCTAAGTGCGGCCTCGGCAGAGAGAAACTCCCTGAGGTCAAAATAAACGAAAAAGTGCCGTCGAATAGCAAGGTGTCTCTCAGTGTTGTAGCCTCCGAGAAACACCCCAATAAACGCGCTTGAAACCAGACAAAGATTTTTTTTGGGTTGAATCATGCCCCCTGTAAATGACGCTAACACAGGTCTCTGAGAGGACAGCACGGTGGCGCAGTGGGTTAGCCCTGCAACCTCACGGCGCCTATGTCCCAGGTTCGATCGCGGCTCTGGGTCACTGTCTATGTGGAGTCTGCACATTCTCCCCATGTTTGCGTGGGTTTCGCACCCACAACCCAAAGATGTGCAGTCTAGCTGGATTGGCCATGCTAAATTGCCCCTTCATTGAAAAAAAATGAATTGGGTACTATAAAAATTTTTAAAAACACAGATCTCTGATCAGCATACTTGTAAAAAGGGCTGACCAACTGTGAATACCATGAGCTAAGGTAACTGCCATCAGCCTTCAAGTTGCTATCCAGTCTCGCGTTTCCCATCGTCCCTCCTTAACTGGTCACCCAAGGTGCACCCATACTTGTCGGGGACATGCACTGATTGTATTACAATCAGCCAATCTCATTTTGACTGCGCATATTCCTGCATGACCAGAAAAGGAGGCTAGCAGTGCCCAACCCATGAACCTCATGCGGATGGAGCAGGCCCAAGGATATCCAACAATTAGTTCAAGCTAAGGTGCTCCCACACAAAGTAATTTGGAAATGACTGAGGAGCAATGTGTAGTGAAGCTTTAGCTGAGCAAAGAAAATATTGCAACATAATCTGCTGGCAAGATCAGGGAAAGCAACAGCACTCACTGTTGGTGGAAAGCAATGGAACACGCACATTACCAGCATCTTCCAAGGAACACCTAACCCAAATCAATTTTGCAATGATCTGCTGCCATAATGGTCGGGTAGTAGTTACTTCACTGAAAGGTTGTTTTTCCTTTGGTTCAAAATTAACACCGGCAGCTTGAGAAAATAGAAGACACTTTCCGTGTTACCAGCTTGTCCAATTGTTTGATGTACAGGTTATTTTTGACAGCACACGCAACCTATTCATGTTCCTGCACAGAGGGTTGGATTCTCCACTCCCCAGCCCCATATATCTCGGCAGCGCGCTGCGCGTTGACACGATTCTCTACTCCCGCTGCTTGTCAATGGAATTGAAGCCACTCCACATCGCCGGGAAACCCGTGGACGGGGTTGCGCTTCCGGAGGGAACAGGGAATCCCAGCGGCCAGAGAATTCCGGTCATATTTCTGGGCCTTATTACATGAACAACCTGTAACACGGTTTGCAAGCGTGTTCTCAAAATCATGACTGTCAATGTATATTATTTAACAAGTATGCAGGTTTCATTCATACAAAGGCAGTGCAAATGACTGAATTGTTTGAAATGGGCAATTGGATGAAAGTTTCATGAGACATCCTGAGAGACAAACATGCACAGTTCATTCATCATTGATGTCATTTCTGGTCAACCTCATACAGAAACTTAGTGAGGATATAATGAAGCCCATAATCAAGGCAAAATGCAAACCAAGCAAGACTTGAGCATGCCCAAGAATGTTTACAATGCCTGGGTGGGGCTTTGGCATATCCCCGTTTGGAAGTTTAAAAAATTGTTTCATAATTCTGTGAAACTTACCTGTCACCAGAATGCTCACTGTGAGGTGCATAAGATGTAGCAGGAAGAGGGGAAACAGTGAGAAAAATGGACATTCAAAAAAATTCCAGTACCTGGAAACAGGTACTAAATTTTGACACTGGAATATTGAAGCGTCATAGCTTAAATATTTTCAGCAGATCTCCAGATATTAGAAAGGATTGCTTCTTTCCCTTATTTGTAACAGGAGTAATACATCCATCCTTCAGAGCTATGTGCTTTTATAACCTTAGAAATAATCTTGTTTGATCCTTTCAAATAAAATGACAAAATGCAGCTTATTCTGAATGATACATTTTTTACATTTTGTCGATTTTCTTTTTCTGTGTCTGCATCCAAGTTCTATCATGCCTCAAACAGGGTAATCTCAGGGTAACATATAATTTGATGTGGATTTTAGATTATACGGTGTAATGCAATGGTAAACTTGATAGATATCTTTGGGGTGGATAATACAATTCCGGCACAGTGCCAAGTGACAGAGGAAGTGATGGTTACCTCACCCTTGGTTTGAACTGGGCAGCAGGCGAGGCAGAGATTTGTAATGTAAAATTGTCAAGGCAAATAGGTGTTAATAGGTAGCTTTATTTGATTACATTGTCTTCAAATTTAACTGAATTGTGCTTAACTCCAATTACGGTGTACCATCAGAGATGGAGAACGCACTACACTTTGTCAGAAGTTAATCTTTCTAAATGCAGAGATGCTCACAATGTTCCACGTCACTTTGTAATGTTACAATATTAATGAGTGATCAGCTAAAGATGGCAGGCAACAAACACCAAGTACACTGTCAGCACAGTCTTTGAATAATCTATATTTATATCCTCAAAGGTAGGTAGCTGGTTACACACATTTTCTCCCACATTTCTCCAACATATGTCCCCACTTGACTTGCTTTCAGCTGAAAGCTTCACAAAATTCCCACATGTCCCGAAAGAAGTGCTGTTAGGTGAATTGGACATTCTGAATTCTCCCTCCGTGTACCCGAACAGGCGCCGGAATGTGGCGACTGGGGGATTTTCACAGTAACTTCATTGAAGTGTTAATGTAAGCCTACTTGTGACAATAAAGATTATTATTACCTAACACTTGATCCTTGAGGGAGAGGGCGGGGGGGTGGGGGGGGGGGGGGGGGGGGTGGGGGGGGGGGGCAGAATTGCGATGCAGATGGGCTGAATTGCGATGCGGGGCAGAGGAGGGGTGGACAGCCGCAGGACCTCGCTATCTGGAAGCCCGCTCAAAATGCCGGTCTGATCCCTCGCAATTCTCACCATGCATAAATTTGCATGGCTGAAGATTGAGTATCGCTCCCAGTGACAGCATAGATCAAGTGCATTGAGCTCCGGCGGGAGAACATAGGGCTGGATTCTCTGATTTGAAGATGAAGTGCTGACACCAGCGTGGGAACAGTGGCGTTTTACCACCCAAAAAATGGCGCAAAAGCTGCATCGATCCTCCGTCTGGTGAGGGGCTAACAGGCACGCAGCGTAAAGCCCCCGAATTGTCGGGTCCGTGGCCGTGCATGCACACGGCCTGGAGCGGCCGCACCGTGCAACATGGCGCCAGCCCGACGCGGATCCGGCCTGCCAAAAACTTCCCCCGTGATCAACCTTGCCACCCCCAGAACACCCCCACGAGTGCCCCCAGCTACTGCCAAAGCCCATTGCCCGTGGAACTCAGTCTGCAGCTGCCATGCCGGGTTTACGAAAATAAAAAGGACAAGTGTTACACACAGTCGGGATCTCGGCCCATCAGGGGCGGAGCATTGGGGGAAGGCCTCAGGTGGCGTCCTCCAGGGGGCAGAGCATTGCAAAAGCGGCGCCACCCTGATTTCAGCACAAACGGGAATTCTCCGAGCAGAAACTTGAACCATAACTTGACTTTGTTAAAACGGTGCAATTTACAAACATATGACCATACAAATTAGGAGACCTTTTGGCCCTCGCGCCTGCTCTACCATTTGATAAGATTGTGGCTGACCTGATTGTGGGCTCAACTCTATTTTCCAGTCTATCCCATTTATCCTTTGACTCCCTTGTTAGGAATCTAACTAACTCTGCCTTAAAAATATTCAATGATCCTACCTCCACCACTCTCTTGGGAAGAGAATTCCATAGGCTTATGACCCTCTGAGAGAAAGGTTTCCTTCTCATCTCCATCTTAAATAGGGGGCTCCTATTTTTTAGCTGTGTCCCCTAGTTCTAGACTCTCCCACAAGAGGAAACATCCCTACACCATGAGCTCTTATTTTGTGTTGTAACCTTTGTTGTAGCAGCTGGTCAAATACCTTCTGGAAAACCAAATACATCACACCTACAGGTTCCCCTCTATCCATGTTGCCCATTACTTCCTCAAGTGCAGTTTGCGCCCTGATTTACCAGTTGCGCCCAAAGCAGAAACCCTTATCCCAGTGATCATTTGATCAATGAAAAGGCACACTTGACAGATGCAGTACATTGAGAGCTGTAAGAAAGGCTGCAAAATCTTTCTCTTCCTTTATTTGCCCAACAACATCAAGAGCAAAAAAATAAGAAGTGGCAACAAAAGCAACAATGTGCTTTTAAGAACCGGGAGCCAGCTAAAGAGACCGCAGTGGCTGTTATATATCAGCACTTAACCTATGCAATGAATGCTTCATTTATGTTCAGTTGTGGCGGGGGTGGCACAGTGGTTAGCACTGCTGCCGCAGAGCGTCAGGGACCCGGATTTGATTCTGACCTTGGGTGAATGTGGAATTTACATGTTCTTCCTGTCTCTGCATGGGTTTCTCCCAGGTGCTCTGGTTTGCTCCCACTGTCCAAAGATGTGCAGGTTAGGTGGATTGGTCATGCTAAGTTACCCCTTAGTGTCCTAAGGCTAGCTGGGGTTACAGGTGTAGGGCGGAGGAGTGGGCCTAAGTAGGGTGCTCTCTCAGAGCTTTGGTGTCGACTCAATGGGCTGAATGACCTCTTTCTGCACTGTAGGGATTCTAAGATTCCCTGCATTGGATTTGGGCTCTTAATTTGTCCTGTGTGCAACTGGTATACAGGTTCCAACAGCCTAAATCACTTATGGTTTGCTTTCTTGTGTGGTGTCTGTAAACTTTAGCTTCCTAAATGTGCGAAGACAGTACTTAACCCGCAGCATCAAAGGTCACATTATTCCTTTGCCGCAGTGTCAAAGGAGAAAATAAACTAATTAGAGAGATCCATATATGTGAGGGGGGACTTTGAAGTTAACCATTCTCTCCGTCAGTGACATTGTATCTTGCATTCAATAGTTATTTCAATCAGTAATTACCTTGAATTTTAAAATATGAACACATACAGACTGAGGGGAGAAAGAAGTATTAATTGGGGTGAATAGGGCATCCTGGCACAATGCTGCTGGAACCTCAACACATTGAGGCCACGCATGTCTGCAGCCGAATGATAAGGCTTTGCACGATACAGTTATGGGAAGTCATCTCATTTAAATGTGTTTCTGACATATCTTCATGGAGGGTGCACTAGGAGTGCCTGAATTCCAACCCTAACGAAGGCCATCGCATTTTGAAGATGGGAGGGACAGCAGGATGCATACTGAGAGGTCAATGTTCACTTCTCTATCATTTGCCATTGACAGGATGGGGTAGCCTTACTGCCTCGATCATTAACACCAGCAAAGAGGCTGGTGAAAATGTGAGAAGGGCCGAGTGCATGGTGCCTGTGGCCGCACCTCTTTCAGATGGCAGGCCTGTTTTGCTATGCAAATTGGGGTCGATATTAGGCTGGAATTGGTAATAATAATCTTTATTAGTGTCACATCTGGCGGCATGGTGGCACAGTGGTTAGCACTGCTGCGTCCGGCACTGAGGACCCAGGTTCGATACCAACCCCAGGCCACTGTCCATGTGGTGTTTACACATTCTCCCCGTGTCTGCGTGGGTCTCACCCCCACAACCCAAAGGTGTGCAGTTAGGTGGATTGGCCGCGCCAAATTGCCCTTAATTGGAAAAAAATAATTGGGTACCCTAAATTTATAAAAAAACAAGTAGGCTTACATTAACACTGCAATGAAGTTACTGTGAAAATCCCCGAGTCACCATATTCCGGCGCCTGTTTGGGTCACGGAATTCAGAATGCCAAATTCACCTAACCAGCATGTCTTTCGGGACTTGTGGGAGGAAACCGGAGCACCCGGAGGAAACCCATGTAGACAGTGTGCAGACTCCGCACAGACAGTGAATCAAGCTGGGGATTGATCCTGGGACCCTGGCGCTATGAAGCAACATTGCTAACCACAGGTGCCGGAGTGTGGCGATGAAGGGATTTTCACAGTAACTTCATTGCAGTGTTAATGTAAGCCTACTTGTGACAATAAAGATTATTAATTAATATTGCTGCTCCTGCCCCTCTCAGCGAGAGATTGCAAAGGAGAGAATGATGTGGAAACAAAAAGTAACATTTAAATATAAGTAACTCTGCAGCTGAGAATTCAGAGTGCTGCACTGAGAGTCACACAATATTGAAGAGATGAAGCAAATCAGATTTAATTGATCAGAGATTTAAAATAATCAATACTTTCTGAAGAAGTCAGTTTCACAAATGTCAGGACCTATGACAAACAAAATAACTCATGGTTACAGCTTTGGTCGTTTGGATTCTTGGCAATTTTTGATTTAATATTAAGTCAATCGGGTTATATTGCTTCCACTTCAATCACATTTCCTTTTGCCGCTCTTGTTTATTTTGTGCAATCATGGTTTATTTTCTTTATGTATGCGTGCATGAAAGTGCAGGCTCATCTGCAAAAGTTGGGAGGGGACATGCTGATTAAGGGTAAAAGAATGAGAGCTTACTACAGATAATTAGTTGACATATTCACAAACCAGTTGAACAACTTTAAAAGTGCTATTGGGAGCTAAACGAGCAGTTAACGATGCACTTTTTCAAGTATCTGCTTTTTAAAAACAGGGGATTATCATGCTTCCTATTAGAACATGACCAAATCAAAATGTTTTGTCGTCTTTTCAGAATCAAAATGTACTTTTTGCAACAATTTTTCTCCTTTAAAAATAAATAGAAAGTTAAATGTGTCCGTCGAAAATTAAGCTCAAGATGCAATGCACATTTACACTTTGTCATTGTTGGTTATGTGGATCAGAATTTAGAATCACAAACGCTGGGAATTTCACTTTCACATGAGCATGAAGCTGGCAAATTTACTTACAGGGACAAACAAACCGAAGTTTGACCTTTTATCTTTGATTGTAATTGCACAGTTATGCAAAACAAATCATATCTATGTGATTAAAAGCTGTAAATTTGGCATGTTCCCATCAAGCACAAAACGTTCCTGGGACCAAAAAGAATTGAATTATTTTGGATAGATCTAGGATTGGCTTAATGTTCCCTGATTAAATCAAACTAAAATCACAACTTGTTAAGCATTAAGTATCAACCAATGAGTCAAAAATCACTTGCCGTGACAAAAAAACCCAGCAGAGTAGGAAGTCTGATGCCCCCGCCCTGTCAGTGGAAGTGAGGCAGAGTGGGAATGAAATTGGTCAACTTCAAGGAATATCAACTACATCCTAAATTGTAAGGTGGGAATCATTGGCATGTTCAGGATGGATGCATCAGGAACCTTTGGCACAACGGAAGCCAGAATATCAAAGTTTTGGCACATTGTTGAATGGTGCAGAGGGAGTATTTGGCAGAAAAGAAATTGTACAATTATTCAGCTCCCAGCAGAATGATTGTGCCATCTCTGCAGCACCAGCAGCAGAAGGCATTTGTATAACACACTTATCTAGGAAAAACATGCAAAGGTACTTCAAATAGGCACAGGTCAGAGGTTTTCCTAGGTGCTTCAGTACCCTAAAGGGTCAAGTGAGGGTCAGAACCCTGCCCTGTGTTGATTCTAGCCCCAGTTGTGACTTTTCCAGAATTGGGTGGACTCACTGTCCAATTGAGGCTAGTAGGTGGGCTCGTGAAGCTGGAGTGCTGAAAGGGGACCGTTCAGCACTGAAGAAGCAGCAGTCTGCTTTTTTTAGGGAAGTCAGAGAGAGACGGAGGTACCCTTTCTCCAACTTTTTAACTTTAGAATGGAAATTGCCCTTAGAAGCTGGATACCACTGGAAGGCCAGCTCCAGGCAACTGAGCTGTTCCCTGATGCCCCCAAAGGACTGGAGGCTGATTGGAAAATTCCAATCGGCCTCTGACAATTGTGCCACAAATTGGCAGCAGCATCCGCCATGAGCGCAAATGGTGGTGCGGGAGCAAAATCTCATGAGACTCGGAAAACAAGAACCTTGCCGGAGAGATTTTCTCTCATTGGAGTACAAAGGTCTACTCAATCTCTCCTCCCATGGATCAGTCTAGTGAACTTTCATTGCACCTTCTAAGTCAAGCATAACCCTCCTTAGGTCTGGAGACCAGGGGCGTCATTCTCCGACCCCCCACCGGGTCGGAGAATGGCCGTTGGCCGCCGTGAATCCGGCCGCCGTGAATCCCGCCCCCGCCGAAGTCTCCGCTCCCGGAGATTGGGCGGGGGCGGGAATCCGGCCGCGCCGGTTGGCGGGACCCCCCGCTGGATTCTCCGGCCCGGATGGGCCGAAGTCCCGCCTAGGAATTGCCTGTCCCGCCGACGTAAATCAAACCTGGTATTTACTGGCGGGACCAGGCGGCGTGGGCGGGCTCCGGGGTCCTGGGGGGGCACGGGGTGATCTGACCCCGGGGGGTGCCCCCACGGTGGCCTGGCCCGCGATCGGGGCCCACCGATCCGCGGGCGGGCCTGTACCATGGGGGCACTCTTTCCCTTCCGCCTCCGCCACGGCCTCCACCATGGCGGAGGCGGAAGAGACTCTCCCCACTGCGCATGCGTGGGAAACTGACAGCGGCCGCTGACGCTCCCGCGCATGCGCTGGGAAACTGACAGCGGCCGCGGACGCTCCCGCGCATGCGCCGCATTTCCGCGCCAGCTGGCGGGGAAACAAACGCCATTTCCGCCAGCTGGCGGGGCGGAAATCCCTCCGGCGTCGGCCTAGCCCCTCAATGTTGGGGCTAGGCCGCCAAAGATGCGGAGTCTTCCGCACCTTTGGGCCGGCGCGATGCCCGTCTGATTGGCGCCGGCTTTGGCGCCAGTCGGCGGGCATCCCGCCGTTGGGGGAGAATTTCGCCCCATAACTGTGCACAGTATTTCAGGTGTGGTCTCAATGTCCTAGATAATTACAGCAGGACTTCCTTACTCTTGTATTTCAATTCACCTAGGGGATGGCATGGTGGCACAGTGGTTAGCACAACTGCCTCACTGCGCCAAGGACCCGGGTTTGATTCCAGCCCAGGGTTACAGTCCGTGTGGAGTTTGCACATTCTCCCTGTGTCTGCGTGGGTCTCACCCCCACAACCCAAAAGATGTGCAGGGTAAGTGATTGGCCACGCTAAATTGCCGCTTATTTGGAAAAAGGTTTCTAACATTTTCAATTAGCCTTGCAATAAAGAATGATATACCATTTCCCTTCTTAATTGTTGCTACAAGCATTTAAACTTTGTGATTTGTGAACAAGGACACCCAACTCTGTATGAATACCAACATTTCCTCGCCTCTCACCTCTTAAATATATTCCTTTCCATTCTGCCAAAGTGGATAGCGTTGAACTTCCCCCACATTACTCCATTTGCCAGTTTCCTGACTGCTCACTTCTCTATATCCCTTTACAGACTCCTTAGATCTCTTCACAACTTATGTACACACCTGGCATTGCATTGTCAGCAAACCTGGATATATATAGCTCAATTCCATCATCTAGTCATCGATATGGATTGTAAATAGATGAGGCCCAAGTACTGTTTCTTTCAACACTCCATGAGTTACAGCCTGCCATCCTAAAAATGATCTCCTTTTTCTGCCTGTTAACTAATCCACAAACCATGCGAATATATTACCCTCAATGCTATGAACCCCAATCTTGTATATCACCTGTTGTGTAGCACATTGAACAATGTCTTTTAAAAATACAAATATACTACATCCACTCCATTCCCTTTGGGCAGAATTCAGCTGCCTTGTCGTGCCCGACGTGGTGTTGGGACGAGGACATTGAATCTCGCGACAGGCCTTGTGACGCTAGAAATGTCTCGTGAGATTCAATGGAATCTTGCGAGACATTGCAAATTGGATCTCATCCTCACTTGGTTTGGTCCAGATCAGCATATTTAAATGAGCTGTATGGCTCATTTAAATATTCCTTCGCCGGATTCACCCAGTGTCCGGGACTCAATAGGCGAGATTCTCCGAACCCCCCGCCGGGTCGGAGAATCGTCGGGGGCTGGCGTGAATCCCGCCCCCGCCAGCTGCCGAATTCTCCGGCACCGGAGATTTAGCGGGGGCGGGAATCGCACCGCGTCGGTTGGCGGGGCCCCCCCCACCCCGAGATTCTCCGAAGTCCCGCTGCTAGAATTCCTGTCCTGCCGGCGTGGATTAAACCACTTCTCTTACCGGCGGGACAAGGCGGCGTGGGAGGGCTCCGGGGTCCTGGTTGGGGGGGGATCGCGGGGCGATTTGGCCCCGGGGGGTGCCCCCACGGTGGCCTAGCCCGTGATCGGGGCCCACCGATCCGCGGGCGGGCCTGTGCCATGGGGGCAAGCTTTTCCTTCCGCTTTCGCCACGGTCTCCACCATGGCGGAGGCGGAAGAGACCCCCTCCACTGCGCATGCACGGGGATGCCGTGAGCGGCTGCTGACGCTCCCGCGCATGCGCCGCCTGGCAATGTCATTTCCGCGCCAGCTGGCGGGGCACCAAAGGCCTTTCCCGCCAGCAGGCTGGGCGGAAATCAGTCCGGCGCGGGCCTAGCCCCTCAAGGTTAGGGCTCAGCCGGTCAAGATGCGGAGGATTCCGCACCTTTGGGGCGGCGCGATGCCGGACTGATTTGCACCGTTTTTGGTGCCGGTCGGCGGACATCGCGCCGATATCGAAGAATTGTGCCCAATGTCTGTGCCTGGGAAACATCGCCAGGGTGCCGTACGGGTCCACACAGGCCATTGGAGACCCATGGGTGATTGGCGACAGGGTAGGGTGACACCCTGGCTCTCCCTCTGGCACCTGGGCATGGTGGCACTGCCAACTTGGTACCCTGGCACTGCCAGGGCTCCTGGGAGGCACTACCAGGGTGTAAGGCTGGCAGTGCCAAGGTGTCGGGGTGCCAGGTTAGCACTGCCAGGGATCAGGCCCAGGAGAGCCTTGCCAGGTAGAGCAGGGGTCAGGGGTGTTCCCGGGAACTCCCCAAGATTGGATGAGTGAGAGGGGGGTCAAAATGGGGGCCTGAAGGGCAGCACGGTGGCACAGTGGTTAGCACCGCAGCCTCACGGCGCCGAGGTCCCAGGTTCGATCCCGGCTCTGGGTCACTGTCCGTGTGGAGTTTGCACATTCTCCCTGTGTCCGTGTGGGTTTCGCCCCCACAATCTAAAGATATGCAGGGTAGGTGGATTGGGCACGCTAAATTGCCCCTTAATTGGAAACAATGAACTGGGTACTCTAAATTTATAATGAAAAACTGGGCATATAGGACCTCCATGATGCACCAGTGCACCGAGCTCTGTGAGATCCCGGACAGGTCCCCACTCGGTGCCTGGAAGGACCCCGTGACGTTAAAATGCTGGGCAACCATCACCTTGACGGACACCGAGAGTGGGTGTCCTCCCCCATACACCTACAGTGCCAGGTGCGCCATGATCTGCCAGATATATCTCACTGCTCAGCCTGAGTCTTCGATGGCATGCCCGGTCCGGCAGATCCTCGAATGACAGGTGCTACCAGTACACACGAGGCCTCATGCGGCTCCTCCTTGATACCTCCTCCTCCTCTGCCAGTTGTACGGCCAGCTGTCCACCTGGGCAGCTGCCTCTTGTTCCCCTAGGGCAATCTCAATTGCTGCAGCTTCCTCCTCCTCGAGCAGCGGCATCTCGTACAACTGCAGGGCATCTACAGGGTGCGGTGACCAGCAGGAAGGCCCCCATTGCTGGTATTCCAATATCTATTGTCTGTAGGGCGTGAAAGGTCGACATGTTAGCATGGTGTGTACCCCCTGCCCAACCAGGTCCATCTGGCTACATCGAATCACAGAATTTACAGTGCAGAAGGAGGCCATTCGGCCCATCGGGTCTGCTCTGGTCCTTGGGAAGAGCACCCTACTTAAGCCCTTGCCTCCACCCAATCTCCATAATCCATTACCCCCACCTAACCTTTTGGACATTAAGGAGCAATTAATCATGGCCAATCCACCTAACCTGCACATCTTTGGAGTGTGGGAGGAAACCGGAGCACCCGGAGGAAACCTACGGGAGAAAGTGCAAACTCCACAGTCAGTCACCGAGGCCGGAATTGAACCTGGGCTCCTGAGCTGTGAGGCAGCATTGCTAACCACTGTGCCACCGTGTTGCCTGCCCACCACCACCGTGCTGCCCACATGGTAGCCCCGGTTAGCACTGCCTCTGTCCCCGCATGTCCCCCCCCCACTCCTGGCCCCGTCAGTGCCCGGCACCGTGGGGACTCTGGCCCTGGTTCCCGTCCCTGCTGCCAGGGGTACAGTCGGCTGGTGCAGCCCTTGCCAGTGGTATACTCAATGGCCCCACCCGGTGTCCCCATAGGGGCTACAGTGGGTGTTGCCCTGGGTGGGCCGCCTGATGCCCCGCTGCCGGGTGGCATCTGGTTGCGTGTTGGGGGGTATGACGGAGGGTGGGGGGTGGAATGTGGGGGTACTCATACGGTCGATGGCACTCTGCAGCATCAGGGGCCAAGGTGAGTGGACAGTGGTGTGCGCAGCAAGGTGGCTGCATTGTAGGCCGCGGTAATGATGGCCCATGCTTGGACACCACCCGCGTTTCGTGGGGGGGAAGGGGGTCAGGGGGTCACCCTCCCTCCCCCCTGGCCCTGGCAGGGCCCCCCTCACCCCAGCATGCCCGGCCAGTGGCCGACTCACCTTCCCAAAGTCATGCCTATCTGTGTCCCACCTCCTGTCTCTCCCTCACCAGCCACAATGCCGGTTCCCCGATTTTTAAAAGCACAAGTGAACCGCGCCATCGGGAACTCGGCCCATCGGAGGCTGAGAATCGCACAGGCCCCAGAGAATACCGGGCTGTGCCCCCTAATGATATGCAAACGGTGTTTACTGTATGTGCGTTCCGGAAGCCGCTGTCGAGGTGACGGAGTATTGTGGGATGCAATGAGGTTGGAACGTGAGTAATGCTGAAATAGGCACAAACAATAAAATGGCAATTGAAGACTGGGAGCCCTACAGGTGGACAAACGAGGAACAAAGGGAGAATGAGTGAGGATTCTCAATGGAGTAGCCAAGGGGAGGGAAAGTTTTAGAACTGAGAGCTGTTTGACAATGGAATGCTTCACCACAAGTAGCAATGGAAGCAAAGAGTAGAACATCACCAAAAAGGAAATGGGATAAGTGTTTGAAAAGGGGGAATGTGAAAGGAGTTTTAGGACTGAGTTTAGGAGGAATTTCTTCAGCCAAAGGGTTGTGAGTCTATGGAATTCCTTGCCCAGTGAAGCAGTTGAGGCTCCTTCATTAAATGTTTTTAAGATAAAGATAGATAGTTTTTTGAAGAATAAAGGGATTAAGGGTTATGGTGTTTGGGCCGGAAAGTGGAGCTGAGTGCACAAAAGATCAGCCATGATCTCAATGAATGGCGGAGCAGGCTCGAGGGGCCAGATAGCCTACTCCTGCTCCTAGTTCTTATGTTTTTATGTTCTTATGATTTGGAGAAATGAGGTTCATCGATAGAGTGCCAGCATCAACAAGCTTTATCGAGTCCAGGACGTTGTTTTCAAATATTGATAATGAGCTGAGTTTAGGATCTTGTGCCCTGCGAGAGAAATGTCCAAATGCTGAGGCCCTCTGAGCGATTTCTTGATGTGGTTCAGGCCGGTCTACACTGGCTGGTCTTGATGTGCAAACACAAGCACAGATTGGCTCTGACTGAGATGCCCATTCAGAGTTGTCACAGCCGCACAAACCGCAAGTCTGAGGATACAGAGAGGGAAGGATCAGGCCTAGTGAAGTACTCAGAGCTTGTTCACACGGCGTGCAGTGCAAGAGGAGCCTGACTGTAGTTACAAGCTTAACAGCAGGGGGCCAAAATATTACTACTGGTTTCAGGTTACATATCAGGATGTTATACCTGCTACTACTAGTTATTTATGTAACACCAGTGAGCGATTGCATTATTTACGGCTCTGCCTCAGGGGTAGCACTTTGCCTCAGGGTCGGGAGGTTTTCTGTTCAAGTCTCACTCCAGAGACTTATGCACAAAATCTAGACTGACACTTTGATGCAGTACTGAGGGAGTGCTGCATTGAAGTAGGTTCTACCTTTCTCAGATATTAAACTGAGGCCCCATCTACCCCCTCAGGTGCATGTAGAAGATTCCATGGCATTATCATTCAGACAAAAGCAGTGGTCCCAGACAATATTTATCCCTCAACCAACATCATTAAAGCAAAATATCTGGTTGTGATCACAACGCTGTTTGACGGGGTTTGCTGTGTGAAATTTGGCTGTCTTGTTTCCTACATTACAACAGCGACAACACTTCCAAAGCACTTAATTGGCAAAAAGAGTTTTGGAATGTTCTGAAGTGGTGAAAGTTGCTGGAAAAAGCCATCTTTTAGTTAGATAAGGGGAACTTGAGTATTCGCAATATTAATTATTGGCACAAATTCAGTGAGTTAACTATTCATTATAATACACAACATTGTCAGCTATAATGCCTTTTTTTCAATGCAAGTAATGGATTTTAATTCCAGATTAGATTTTCTATCTATGCAGCACTTGTTGCAGAGATTAACATCAGGGCCAGGATTCTCTGATCCGAGATCACTCGGCAACCACTGCCAGTGAGAACAGGGAATTTGGCACTCAGCCAAAACTCCATTCACTGCAGCGGGTCCGGAGAATTCCACTGGGGTGAATGGACGGAGAATTCCGGACCAGGTCCAGATAATGGCGCAATTCTCTCAAAACATTTCTAAATGTGGGGCGAAATCCTCCGCATCTTGACCGGCCAAGCTCTAACCTTTAGGGGCTAGGCCTGCACCGGACTGATTTCCGCCCCGTCAGCTGGCGGGAAAGGCCTTTGGTGCCCCGCCAGCTGGCGCGGAAATGACATTGCTGGGCGGCGCATGCGCGGGACCGTCAGCGGCCGCTCACGGCATCCCCACGCATGCGCTGTGGAGGGAGTCTCTTCCGCCTCCGCCATGGTGGAGACCGTGGCGAAGGCGGAAGGAAAAGAGTGCCCCCACGGCACAAGCCCGCCCACGGATCGGTGGGCCCTGATCTCGGGCCAGGCCACCGTGGGGGCACCCCCCGGGGCCAGATCGCCCCGCGCCCCCCCCAGGACCCTGGAGCCCGCATGCGCCGCCTTGTCCCGCCGGTAAGAGAGGTGGTTTAATCCACGCCGGCGGGACAGGCATTCCAGCAGCGGGACTTCGGCCCATGCGGGCCGGAGAATTGCCGGGGGGGGGACCCGCCAACCGGCGCGGCGCGATTCCCGCCCCCGCCGAATATCCGGTGCCGGAGAATTTGGCAACCGGCGGGGGCGGGATTCACGCCAGCCCCCAGCGATTCTCCGACCCGGCGGGGGGGTCGGAGAATCTCGCCCGTGGTCTCCAGCGGTAAATGACATTGATTCCCGCCAGGTGGATTAGCGCAATCCAGAGTGCAATCCACCCACACTTAGAAAATTGTGTTGGAGCAGGGGTGATTCACACCATGAGTCTCAAAGAAGTCAGCAAGTTCAAATGCTCAGAGATTGGGGTGCTATTTGTAAAGCCCCCCTCCCCCACCCCAATCTCAGGTTAACTCTACAGCTCCACAAATTGCTGGCAAACTTCCCCCCCAATCGCTGACAAGGTCTTCCCTCACAGTCGCCGGCAAGGTCTTCCCAAGTGAGCGACACCCCGCTATGGGTTCACTAAAAAGCCTACTTTCAGGGCCCCCCTTCAGGCCCCTTGCCCTTCAGGCTCCATCCTCAGCCTCTCCCTTCAGGCCCCACTCCTAGTAGTGGCAACCTGGCACTGCCGTCTGGCACCCTGACAGTGGCAATCTGGCATTGCCGTCTGGTACCAGGTTGCTACTGCCAGGGTGCCAGAGGGCAGTGTCAGCTTGTCACTGCCAAGATGCCAAGGGGCAGCACTCAGTCAGAGCACCTGGTCTTTCTAGGAAGGACTTCAGAACAGAGGAAACCTCAGCCGAACAAAACTGCAGTTAGGAACAATATCTGCTCTCCCCAGGAAACATTTCAGAACAAAGAAAAAAGCTTTTAAAAAAAAATCTGCGGTTATAAACAGCATCTGCTCAAAAGAGGAAGCACTTCAGAGTTAATAGACTGTGAGGAGCTATAAAAACAAGCAAAGCTAAACCGTCATTTGAAATAACCTGGACCTGGGATGTCGGGTGGCAGTCATGAAGTGGGTGGTCGCACATTTGGTGGCTCCCGCTCAAGGCAGATTTTTTCGGTCTTCTCATGCCTGAAGGGCATAGTGTTTGAGGGCAAAAGGTGCAGGGGTGCCTGGAGAAGATAATACCCACCTTTTGGGTTGTTGGGGTGAAAACGGACAAGGAGTGGTGCAAGAAAGAATGTGAGCAGCGGCAGGAGGAGAGTCTCTGTGGTGCGTCACAGGTAAAGATGGCGGATTGCAAGGGGGGACATGCTGCCCACCCAGTGGTCGATAGAGCAGTTGGTTGAGTTTCTGAGGAAAGAGGCCCTGAAAGACCTTGCCAAGGTGGTGGACCTGCTGAGATCTGTGATGGAGTGGATTGAGCAGAGGCTGGAGACCCAGGGCCAAGCAGTCCAGAAAGTGGAGGAGATGGCGAGGGAGCATGAGGTGCAGTTGGCCTCATTGGTGACGGAGGTGGGAGTGATGCAGGAGAACCAGAAGAGGCTGAGGGAAACGTTGGACGATCTGGAGAATCGCTCCAGGAGACAAAATGTAAGAGTTGTTAGGATGCCTGAAGGCATTGAAGGTGCAGAGGCCAGTGTGTATGTGGCGAGGGTGCTGGAGACATTGATGGGGGAGGGGGCCTTTGATGGGCCTCTGGAGTTGGACCAAGCATACAGGGCACTGAGGAGGAGGCCACAGGTGGGTGAATCGCCGAGGGCGATGGTGGTGTAGTTGCACTGCTTTTTGGGCAAGGAGAAGATCCTTTGATGGGCGAGGCAGACCAGGAAGTGTACCTGGGAAGTGTGAGTTGCGGGTGTACCAGGACCTGGGTGCAGAGCTGGTGAAGAAGAGGGCTGGGTTCAACTGGATTAAGGCTGCCCTTTTTGAAAAGCGGGTGAAGTTGGGTTACTATACCCGGCCCACCTGTGGGTGACTTTCTGGAAACGAGAGCTTTATTTCGACACGCCAGAGGAGGCGATAGAATTTATGAGGGACAATGATCTGGCAGGAGTGTGAGGACATTGAAATTTGGAGGAGTTTGATGTGCGTTGTAAAGAGTTGGGTGGTGGGTTTTCCGGGGCAGGTCTTCGCCGGGGAGCAGTGATGGTGAGTGTGCCTTTTGTTACTCTTTAGGGGTCGACAGTTGGGATGGTTGGATGGGGAAGGGGAACTGGAGGGAGGAGGGGTGGTTGGAGGCCTTGGGTGGGGGCCACCACGCTAGCCAGGCAGGCTAGTTAATGGGAGTGAATTGGGGGTGTTGGCAGGAGGAAGGCTTTTGGGGGGGGGGGGGGAGAATGGGGTTGTTTTTGTTTAGGATGGGGGGGTTGTTGGCAAGGGAGTGGTTGGTGTGACGCAATTGGGAAGGGATTGTTAGTGATGGACATCTAGGGGCGGACCTGGAGTATCAAGTGATGCAGGCTGGAGGCTGGCCCAACATGGGGTATCAGCAGGCCATGGCCCAGTCTCTGCAGGCCATCGCTGAGGGCATCGGCGCCAGTGGCCATTTGCGAGCTGGCGTCGCACTGTCACAGACATGGTTTGCCAACCCCCTGGGCTCCATGGCTGCAAACCTGCAGACCCCTGTCGATACCAGCACCGGCCTCCAGGACTGGCAGCGCCAGATGTCGGGGGGGGGGGGCGTCGGATGGCCAGTCCGTTCGCATCCCCCACCCATGTAGAGGCCTGGGGGCCATCGGGCACCCCGAGGGAGGAGGAGGTGGTGTGGTCCGTCCCGGCTCCCTCTGTAGGGGAGGTCCCGGTACACCGCGACACCTCGGACTCCCCCCCTTCCGTCCCAGGTGCATCGGGTGGGCAACGGGCAGGACAGGCTGGCAGCTCGCCATCCCAGTCGCCCGGGCCGCAGCCTGGCCCATCTAGGCCAGGACGCCCCAGGAACGGCCGCCAAAGGGATCCAGTGTCAGAGGGCAGGAATCACAGGAGTCCACCTCCAGTTCTGCTGTACCGTCTGGGGAACCACGTAGACGTAGTCAAAGGGCCCGTAAGGCCAAACAATTAGACACTGAGTAAGTTGGCACGGGTGCAGGGCACAGATGAGTTTTAGGGGCTAGGGCACGTGCATGAACTCCTTTGGTTATTAAAGTCAATGTTACACCTACCGAAGCTGCCTTTGTGCTCTGTCCAAAGTGTGCGGGGATGTCATGTACGTTGAGCGCAAGTGTGTGTGTGAGGGGTGGTCTTACCTCAGCCCCAGGTGAGTCTGCCCCCTTCCCCCTGGGCCGCCATCAACATCCCCCGGGCAGAGGACGGGACCGTGCGCTGCAGTGTCACAGCCGCATGCAGGGATGGTCCGGGTGGATGGTGGTACTGTGGCCATGGGTCAGACATAGTCCAACGATGTAGAGCCAGGAGCTCATCGCAGGGCGGGTTGTCATCATCCTCCATGGCCTGCGATAGACACGCGTCCACCCGCAACTGTGTGAGCCCGGCCCGTTGTGCCGCAGGTGGATCGGCAATGGGGGGGGGGGGGGGTGGTGTGCATGCGGGTGGGGTGGGTGGGGTTGGGGAGGGGGGTGAGGGTGCTGGGTGGGTGGATGGGTGGGGGGTGTGGGTGGTCGGCTGTTGCCATGGTGTGCGGTCTGTGGCCATACTACCTGATTCCCACGCCCATCTAGTCAGTGAAGCGGGCGTCTATCAGTCTGTCCCGTGCCCGCTGGGCCAGCCGGTAACGGTGGACAGCCACCCGCCAACGGTGGACAGCCACCCGCCTGTGTCTACCCCGTCTGCCCTGACCATTGCCCCCATCCCCCTCATCTGGGGAGGACTGGGCCTCCTCCTGCTGCTCCTCCACTCCGCCCTCCTCTGCCTGCGGCACATCGCCCCTCTGCTGGGCTATGTTGTGCAGGACGCAGCACACCACAATGATGCGGCTGACCCTATCTGACCGATACTGGAACGCATCTTCAACACGCCAAAGCACCTCTCGATCACTCCCATTGTCGCTACATGGGCATCATTGTAGCGGTTCTCCGCCTCATTGCGTGGCCTCCGTATAGGCGTCATCAGCCACGATCGCAATGGGTAGCCCCTGTCGCCCAGCAACCAGCCCCTCAGCCGGGGATGGCGTCCCTCGTACATGCCGGGGATGGATGACCGCGACAACACGAATGAGTCGTGTACACTGCCTGGGTGACGGGCGCAGACGTGCAGGATCATCATGCGGTGGTCGCAGACCACCTGTACGTTCATCGAATAGGTCCCCTTCCTATTAGTGAACACGGCCCTGTTATCTGCAGGTGGCCGCACGGCGACGTGCATCCCATCGATCGCGCCCTGGACCATGGGGAACCCGGCCACGGCAGAGAAGCCCACGGCCCGGGCATCTTGGCTGGCCCGGTCCACGGGGAAGCGGATGTAGCGGTGCGTCATGGCATAAAGGGCATCTGTCACTGCCCGGATGCACCGGTGCACCGATGTCTGCGATATGCCGGACAGGTCCCCACTCGGTGCCTGACCCCGTTGCATAAAAGTTCAGGGCCACTGTAACCTTGACGGACACGGGGAGAGGGTGTCCCCCGCCAGTGCCACGCGGTGACAGGTGTGCCAGCAGGTGGCAGATGTGTGCCACGGTTTCCCGGCTCATCTGGAGTCTCCTCCTGCAGTCCCGCTCCGTGAGGTCCTGGTCTGACTGCCGGGGCCGGTACACACGGGGCGTCCTCGGGTGCCTCCGTTGCCGTGGGGCCGCGACGTCCTCCTCCCCCTCCTCGTCCTGTCGGTCAGGTGTCCCTCCAGCCTGGGCGGCTGCCGCCTGTCCCTCTGCGGCAGCCTGCGCCGCCTCTCTGGCACGCTCCTCCTCCTCCTCCTCCTCCTCATCCAGGGCAACATAGACATGAGCGGCTGCCACCACGGCAGCCAACATCGCTGGATGATCTGAAAACATGACGGCCTGGTGGGGGGGAGGGGAACGACGACATGTCATCATTGCCCATCTCCCCTCCTCCCCCCAGCCAGGTGGCATGGACCGCATGGGTCCAACTGTTGGAGGCTGGCACCTGGCCAGGTGGACCAACTCACTTGCCCTCCCATCCCCCTCCTCGGCACGGACCCCCCCCCCATCCCCCAACCTCCACCCCGGCACGGACCCCCTCCCGGCACTCCCCCGGAGCCCAGCCTACTCTAACCCCGCCCCCCCCCCCCCCCGCCACACACACACACGCACAACCCGAGACACACCTCTCCTCACGCAATCAGACTGCGGCCACGCCATTGCCTGCCCAGAGCCAACCCCCCAGGCCGTCACTCACCTCCACGCTGGTCGGCGTGAGCCTGGAGCACCGGGTCACGCCGATGAAAAGGAGGTTTGATTCACGTCGACGTGAACGGTCATCACGTCGACGGGACTTCGGCCCATCCGGAAGGGAGAATATCGGCAGGCCGAAAATCGGCTGCCTTGCGCAGACCCGTGACATTTTCCGCGGCAGCGGCGCCATTAACGCCCCGCCGACTTTTCTCCCTTCGGAGACTTCGGCAACCGCCGGGGGCGGGATTCACGGCGGCCAACGGCCATTCTCCGACCCTCTGGGGGGTCGGAGAATGACGCCCGAGGATACAGAACTGACGGGGCAGATGTTAAATCAGATATTACTGTAATTGACAGTAGGATGGTGTAATCTATCACAGAGATTGGCAGGAGGCAGTATTACAGCATCAGCATTGTGGTTAACCAAACAGGTAGTTTGGAACTTTTGGGCATTAGCTTGCTGTTAGTCGGTAAAATGTGGGATATTGAAAGTTTCTGGAAAAACTTCTGGTTTATCTACACTATTGACATTGAAAATCTTTGGGTGTTCCAGCATATTACTTTGGCAGGCACTGCCACGGTGGGAAACCAGGCTGGTACCTAGATACACATTCTCTGATCTTGCAGCAACTTTCCTGAGATGGACTTGTGAAGCCAAAGCCTCCATTTACCTTTATCCAAATGCTGGTCACAATGAGGAACATGATGGAGGTGAGGAGGAAAGCTGTCGGTGGAACACACCTACCGTAGGAAATCTTGTAATTTCAGTCTTTAACATGACTCAGTGTACATTCAATGCAGGTGCACCAAATCCATCAAATATTTTTTAAGGATCTTTATTATCATTAGTAAGCTTACGTTAACATTGCAATGAAGTTACTGTGAAAAGCCCCTACATAGAACATAGAACATAGAACAATACAGCGCAGTACAGGCCCTTCGGCCCACGATGTTGCACTGAAACAAAAGCCATCTAACCTACACTATGCCATTATCATCCATATGTTTATCCAATAAACTTTTAAATGCCCTCAATGTTGGCGAGTTCACGACTGTAGCAGGTAGGGCATTCCACGGCCTCACTACTCTTTGCGTAAAAAACCTACCTCTGACCTCTGTCCTATATCTATTACCCCTCAGTTTAAAGTTATGTCCCCTCGTGCCAGCCATATCCATCCGCGGGAGAAGGCTCTCACTGTCCACCCTATCCAACCCCCTGATCATTTTGTATGCCTCTATTAAGTCTCCTCTTAACCTTCTTCTCTCCAACGAAAACAACCTCAAGTCCATCAGCCTTTCCTCATAAGATTTTCCCTCCATACCAGGCAACATCCTGGTAAATCTCCTCTGCACCCGCTCCAAAGCCTCCACGTCCTTCCTATAATGCGGTGACCAGAACTGTACGCAATACTCCAAATGCGGCCGTACCAGAGTTCTGTACAGCTGCAACATGACCTCCCGACTCCGGAACTCAATCCCTCTACCAATAAAGGCCAACACTCCATAGGCCTTCTTCACAACCCTATCAACCTGGTTGGCAACTTTCAGGGATCTATGTACATGGACACCTAGATCCCTCTGCTCATCCACACTTTCAAGAACTTTACCATTAGCCAAATATTCCGCATTCCTGTTATTCCTTCCAAAGTGAATCACCTCACACTTCTCTACATTAAACTCCATTTGCCACCTCTCAGCCCAGCTCTGCAGCTTATCTATATCCCTCTGTAACCTGCTACATCCTTCCACACTATCGACAACACCACCGACTTTAGTATCGTCTGCAAATTTACTCACCCACCCTTCTGCGCCTTCCTCTAGGTCATTGATAAAAATGACAAACAGCAACGGCCCCAGAACAGATCCTTGTGGTACTCCACTTGTGACTGTACTCCATTCTGAACATTTCCCATCAACCACCACCCTCTGTCTTCTTTCAGCTAGCCAATTTCTGATCCACATCTCTAAATCACCCTCAATCCCCAGCCTCCGTATTTTTTGCAATAGCCTACCGTGGGGAACCTTATCAAACGCTTTGCTGAAATCCATATACACCACATCAACTGCTCTACCCTCGTCTACCTGTTCAGTCACCTTCTCAAAGAACTCAATAAGGTTTGTGAGGCATGACCTACCCTTCACAAAGCCATGCTGACTATCCCTGATCATATTATTCCTATCTAGATGATTATAAATCTTGTCTCTTATAATCCCCTCCAAGACTTTACCCACTACAGACGTGAGGCTCACCGGTCTATAGTTGCCGGGGTTGTCTCTGCTCCCCTTTTTGAACAAAGGGACCACATTTGCTGTCCTCCAGTCCTCTGGCACTATTCCTGTAGCCAATGATGACATAAAAATCAAAGCCAAAGGTCCCCTAGTCGCCACATTGCATGGAACATATAGTGCAGAAGGAGGCCATTCAGCCCATTGAGTCTGCATCAACCCACTTAAACCCTCAGTTCCTATCCCCATAACCCAATTACCCCTTCTAACCTTTTTTGGTCACTAAGGGCAATTTATGATGGCCAATCCACCTAACCTGCATGTTTTTGGACTGTGGGAGGAAGCCGGAGCACCCGGAGGAAACCCACGCGGACACAGGGAGAACGTGCAGACTCCACACAGACAGTGGCCCAGCAGGGAATTGAACCTGGGACCCTGGCACTGTGAAGCCACAGTGCTATCCACTTGTGCTACCTGCTGCCCAGTCAAATTGTTTCCAGCCCAAGGTCCAGAGGAAGTTCGCACTTCTGGGCAATTGCCGGGTAGTCCCATACTCGGGAACTTCCTGAAGGGATTCTCCAGCACATTATTGGGGTACTCCCTAAATACAGCGCTGAGGAATCAGAAAGTTATGAGCCAATATATTTCAATTAGATCACCCCCGGAGTTTAGAGGAATGCGGAGAGAAGAATTTAGGCCTAATTTAATCAGTCTCCCCTCATTGGTTAATTCCCTCATCCCAGGGAGCAGTCTAACGAACCTCTGTTGCACTTTCTCTGGGGTAAATATGTCGGTCCTTCGGCAAGGAATCCAGATGTGGCCTTGCTGCTAGTTGCAACTTGTCAATCTAAAAATATACGGTTAAATTCTTCTCTCTGTGTTCTGTTCATCAGCGAATTCGCAATCTATTCTAATATATTTCCGCTAATCCCATCGATCCTAATAATGTGTAATAACCTTGGATGCTTGGGTGGCAAGGTGGCACAATGGTTAGCACTGCTGCCTCACAGCACCAGGGACCCGTATGATTTCCGGCTTTGGGTGACTGTCTGTGTGGAGTTTGCACTTTCCGGCCCAGCCCACTCCGGGAATTGTTGCCGCCAGGACAGACGATTTGACGGATCAGCCAGAGGTCCATTGACTTTGGGCAGGAATTTCTGGTCCTGTGATGGGCAGGACCAGAAAATTCCAGCCAATGATTTTTCTTTCATTATTTTTTAAATTTAGAGTATCCAATTCATTTTTTTTTCCCAATTAAGGGGCAATTTAGCATGGCCAATCCACCTAACCTGCACATTTTTTGGGTTGTGGGGGCAAAACCCACGCAAACACAGGGAGAATGTGCAAAGTCCACACGGACAGTGACCCAGAATCGAACCTGGGACCTTGGTGCCGTGAGGCCGCAGTGCTAACCCGTTGCGCCACCGTGCTGCCCGATTTTTCTTTCATAAAGCCTTTTTGACCCTGTTTAATCATGCTATGATTTTCTAAGTGCCCTGTTATCAAGACCCTAATCATAGATTCTAGCATTTTGTCTACTACTGATATTAGGCTGACGGGCCTGTAGTTCCCTATTTTCTTTATTTCGCCTTTCTTAAATAACAGCGTCATGTTTTGTACCTGCCTGTCCTTGGGGACCATTCTAGAATCTAAGGAATTCTGGAAGATCTAAACCAATCCATCCACTATCTCTGTAGTTACCACTTATAAAACCTGAGCATGTGGGCTGTCAGATCTGAGGAATTTGTTGCAACTCAGTTCCATTTATTTCTCAAATATGATTTCTTCCCCATTATTTCTTGAAGTTTTTGAATGTCTTCTGTGAAGATAGATACAAAGTACTACTTAATGTCTCTGCCATTTCTTTATGCCCATTATAATTTTACCTGTCTCTGCCACTAATGGGCCCGCATTTGCTTCCACTAATCTCTTCATATTTACATACCAATAGAGAGGTTTACAACCCGTTTTCATGTCTCTTGCTTGTCTGCTCTCACATTCTCTTATCTCTTTCCTTGGCAATTTCTTGACTCTCCCTTTGTTAAATTGTAAAATCTTTGCAATGGTCAAAATCACTGCTCTTCTTGGCAAAATTCCAACCCTCTTCCTTTGAACTGATACCATCTTTAACTCCTGTTGCTAGCCATGGTTGGACCACATTTTCTGTGGGGTTTTTGTGCCTTAAAGCAGGCATTTCAAAGTAGGGGTCGCGACTCTGTGGGCAGGTCGCGGGCGGGTGTCGGGATGGTCTAGGAGCTATCCATCGCGACGTTCCCAATCGTGGAAATTCAGTCGCAACGGCTGCAGCAGCTGGCTTTTAAAAATGCCGGCTGCAAGCGGCTTTAGAAATGCCGGCCGAGACCAGCTTTAAAAATACTGGCATGCTGCGCAAGCGTGCCTGCTCATCAGTGCGCATGCCCTGAGCTCAGAGAGAAACACCACCTCCTCCTGACGTCAGCGGCTGACCCAGGAGAAGATTTTTCTTAAAAATTCAATTCGGTCTTCCTGTATCTCTCTTGAATATACTCAATGGCTGAGCCTGCAGAATTCTCTTTGATAGTGAATTTTAGAGATTAAAAAGATTCACAATACTTTGAGTTAAGTAATTCCTCCTCATCTATGTCTAAAATCGTTGCATTGTAATTTGCAGACTATATACCCGTGGCTGTAAATCATGGTAGCATAGTGATTAGCACAGTTCACAGCTCCAGGGTTCCAGATTCGATTCCTGGCTTGGGTCACTGTCTGTGCGGAGTCTGCACATTCTCCCCGTGTGTGTGTGGGTTTCCTCCGGGTGCTCCGGCTTCCTCCCACAGTCCAAAGATGTGCAGGTTAGGTGGATTGGCCATGCTAAATTGCCCTTCGTGTCCAAAAAGGTTAAGTGGGGTTACTGGGTTACGGGGATAGGGTGGAAGTGTGGGCTTGGGTGGGTGCTCTTTCCAAGGGCCGGTGCAGACGCAATGGGCCGAATGGCCTCCTTCAGCACTGTAAATTCTATGATCTGAGGATAACTTACATTATGCATCTGCTCTGTAGAGTCCTGAGATAATAATACCTGTTTCAATGAGGTCATTTCTCATTCTTCATTACTGTAGAATGTAATCCCAGGCTCACCTCTCACGTTAAAGGTAAGAGAAAATGGTGGGTTGCGAAGGTCGGGCGGCGTGGGTCGCGAATGTCGGCCGGCGTGGGTTGCGAAGGTCGGCCGGCATGGATCGCGAATGTCGGCCGGCATGGGTTGCGAAGGTCGGCCGGCATGGTTTGCGAAAGAAGGCCGGCATGGGTCCAGAAGGATGGCCGATTGGTTAAAATGGGTCCCGGGCAAAAAAAAGTTTGAAAAACACTGCCTTAAAGGAATGTCTTTTTGTTGCAAATTATGGGGCGATACTCTGGCCACGCTATGCTTGGAGAATAGCGGGGGAGCCCCTAAATCCACTCAGCGTTGGGCACCAAACAGTGCACAGTGCTCACAACTTGCTGCAGGTGATGTAAACTGGTTCACGCACTCACTGGGCATAAACCAGATAAGCATATTTAAATTAGCATTTCAAGTTGGATTCTCTCAGCTCTGGGCTCCTGGTATTATCTCCCTCGCTGGTGCAGCATGAGACTGGCAGAAATCACTGCTAGTCTCCACCACTGGAGGCCACACGTGGTGACCATGCCTGGGGGGAGGGGGGGAGGGGCTAGGAATACATTGGAGCCCACCAGGTGGTTGAGGACATGGTAGGTAGTGCCAATCTGGCAGTTTGGCACTGTCAGGGTGCCAGGCTGATATTTGCCAAGGGGCAGGAACTGAAAAGGGTAGTGCATGAGGAGGGGGCTGTAAGGGAGAGGGGAATGAATGGGTGGGCCATCTGGTGATCCCATAGCAGGGTGTTGCTCACCTGGGGGGAGAGAGGGGGAGGGGCATCCGTACCGACAATTGGGGGGGGGAGCCTTGCAGGAGATCCAATGTGGGGGTCCCAATATCAGCAATCCTTGTGCGGGGCATGGTGTGAGCGGGAACGAGTTGATGCTGGCGAGGATGGTGGTGGTGGTGGTGGGGGGGGGGGGGGCGGAGAGACTACTGGGCAGCGGGAAGAGACTGGCTGCTGGTGAGGGGAGAGGAACTGGCTGCTGGTGTGGGGGAGAAACTGGCTGCTGGTGGGCGGCGAGTGAAACTGGCTGCTGGTGGGGGGGAAACTGGCTGCTGGTGGGCGGGGAGTGAAACTGGCTGCTGGTGGGGGGAAAACTGGCTGCTGGTGGGCGGGGGGGAAACTGGCCGCTGGTGGGTGGGGGGGGAAACTGGCTGCTGGTGGGGGGGGGGAAATGACTGCTGGTGGGGGGGGGGTGGAAACTGGCTGCTGGTGGGGGGGGGGAAACTGGCTGCTGGTGGGCGGGGTGTGAAACTGGCTGCTGGTGGGGGGGAAACTGGCTGCTGGTGGGCGGGGGGGAAACTGGCCGCTGGTGGGCGGGGGGGGGGAACTGGCTGGTGGTGGAGGGGGAAATGACTGCTGGTGGGGGGGGGGGGTGGAAACTGGCTGCTGGTGGGGGGGGGGGAAACTGGCTGCTGGTGGGGGGGGGAGTGAAACTGGCTGCTGGCGGGGGGTTGAGAGAAACTGGCTGCTGGTGGGGGGGGGAACTGGCTGCTGGTGGGGGGGGGAGTGAAACTGGCTGCTGGTGGGGGGGGGGGGAACTGGCTGCTGGTGGGGGGGAGTGAAACTGGCTGCTGGTGGGGGGGTGAGAGAAACTGGCTACTGGCGGGGGGGCAGAGAAACTGGCTACTGGCGGGGGGGCAGAGAAACTGGCTGCTGGTCGGGGGGGAACTTGCTGCTGGTGGGGGGGGAGTGAAACTGGCTGCTGGTGGGGGTGTGTGAGAGAAACTGGCTGCTGGTTGTCATGATATTCAGATAAACATCATGGTGGAAACACACATACACACTGATGGACAGATCAACGGACCAATCAATACACACACAACATCACAGCCAATCGCAGGCAAGAGCATACACACTATAAAACGGGGAACACGACACTTCCCCCTCATTCCAGCAGGAGACAGCTCAGGTCACAGAGCTCACAGCAAGCCACTCAGACATTCACCATGTGCTGAGTGCTTCTCCAAGATAGTGTTAGGGCTAGGTCCACAGGTTAGAGGGTAATGAACGAACCACAGTAACCAGTTTACAGATGTTGTTATTGTTAGTAATAAAACTGAGTTGTACCATCCGCAACCGTGTTGGTTCGTCTATGTAGCAGAGTACCCAACACGACATAGTACCAGGATTGGAACCCAGTAATTGTGAGACCTACCTACGCATCTTAAGGAATCCGCCATCCTGCGCCATGGACACTATCAGCCTGCCGCAGCCGCTCCAAATCGCTGGAAACCTCGGCGTCAACTGGAAGCTGTTTAAACAGTGCTTCGGGTTCTCCCTAGAAGCCACAGAAAGGGAGAATGCTTCGGACACTAGGAAAATCGCCCTCCTCCTCTCCACGGCAGGGCAACACGCCATTCACATCTACAACTCCCTGGTGTTCGCGGAAGCTGAGGACAAGACGAAGTACAAAACGGTCCTTCTCAAACTCGAGCAACACCTCAGTGTCGAGGTAAATGAGAGTTTCGAGAGGTACCTCTTCCAGCAGAGCCTGCAGGGTAAGGATGAGCCCTTTCAATCTTTCCTAACACACCACCGTATCCTCGCGCAGTCCTGCGGTTACGAGGCCACCTCCAATTCCATGATTCGGGACCAGATTGTTTTTGAGGTCACCTCGGGTACCCTACATCAGCAGCTCCTCAAAATTAAAAGCCTCACCCTAGCCACCGCCATCGAAGCCTGCGTCCTCCATGAAAACGCGACCAGCCGCTACTCCCAATTCCAGGCGGCCGAATCGGCATGGCAGGGGTCATACACGGCCGAATCAGCAAGGCAGGGGTCCTACGAGGCCGAGGGGGTCCAGGCAATCGGATTCCTCCCGGCCCGCGGCCCAGATGAGGGCGGCCATTTTGCGCGCTTTCCGCGGCCTCCCGCGCTTGTACGCGGCAAAAGAGACGTCGACGCAGAGGGACGTGATGCGTAGGCACGCTCTACGCAGGACCGAACTGCGCATGCACGATGGCGCAACGAACGCCACGACAACACGACGTGCGGTAACTGTGGATCCGCACATTTAAAGCGGCAATGTCCGGCAAAGAACCGACAATGCCACTACGCTGCCCGCTGTCGAGCAGCTCATCCTGCCAATGCTCCCCAATTCCGCCAGCCTCGCAGGGACGTGCGGACCATTCAGCCTCCGTACTCCGAGTCATACCCGGACGATATACAAACCGGTGATACAGATGACCGGGAAGCCTTCCGCATTGCGGTCATCGACAGGAACCGGATGTCTCCAGGCAGGACCCACCAGCCAATGCCAGTGAACAGTGTCAATCCGGGTGATGAATGGTGTGCCACCCTAACGGTGAACCCAAATTCGTCGCCCACCTACTAGGCTGGACTTATGAGCCTGTTTGAACATTGAATTCACTGACATATTATGCCACAATGTTAATATGTTTCTCTTTTTGTCATTACAGGAGTTTGTTTTGATGCTTGATGTTTACACGTGTTTTGTTTACGGTACAACCTCGTTGCTATGTTGCACCTGACACCTTTCTCTGTATATAGTTTAGCCTCATGTCCATGTTGTAGATATTGCACACACACATTCAGCTGCACTCAGTACACATCTATATTTATTACCACATAGGCACATATTCTTGTAAAAAAGGGGGGATGTCATGATATTCAGATAAACATCATGGTGCAAACATACATACACACTGATGGATAGATCAACGGACCAATCAATACACACACAACATCACAGCCAATCACAGGCAAGAGCATACACACGATAAAATGGGGAACACGACACTTGTCGCTCATTCCAGCAGGAGACAGGTCAGGGCACAGATCTCACAGCAAGCCACTCAGACATTCACCATGTGCTGAGTGCTTCTCCAAGATCGTGTTAGGGCTAGATCCACAGGTTAGAGGGTAATGAACGAACCACAGTAACCAGTTTACAGATGTTGTTATTATTAGTAATAAAACTGAGTTGTACCATTCGCAACCTTGTTGGTTCGTCCATGTAGCAGAGCACCCAACTCGACACTGGTGGTGGTGGTGGTGGTGGGGGGGGGGGAGGAGTGAGACTGGCTGCTGGTGAGGGGAGAGGAATTAGCTGCTGGTAACGCAGAGAGAAACTGGCTGCTGGTGTGGGGGGGAGAAACTTGCCGATTTGGTCAGGAAGCCGAATTCGGCGTCGGCGGAATCCCGCCCCCCCATTGGCCAGCCGGCGAAACGGAGAATGGCGACGGCGTGACAGAGATGTCTGGTGCGGCAGGACGGAGTATCCCGCTGAATATGTGTGTGAGAGAGTGTGTGTGTGTGTGAGCAAGAGAGTGGGCTGGATTCTCCGGCCTACTACGCCACATTTCTGTTTCAGCACGCCAGCTGTTCAGTGGGGTTTCCCATTGTGGGGCAGCCCCAGGCCGTCAGGGAACCCCGGGCTGCCGGCAAACGGAGCATCCCGCTGGCGGAGAATCCAGTCCATAGTGTGTGAGTGAGAGAGTGTGTGCGCGAGAGTGTGTTTGTGTGAGTGAGAGTGGGTGGGTATGAGTGAGAGTAGGAGAAAGTCTTACTCATTTCTAGTCTCAGGGCTCATATTCATCCTCACTGCTGCACAGAAATACACTCACAGCAACTCACACAGTGTGAGGGCTGGTGAATAAGAACCCTGGGACTGAGAGTGAGCTTGATAAACACAATTTGGCCCTCTCACACTCGACTAGCCATCTTAATTAATTTAGATCATTTAAATCAAAATAAAGCAATGTCAAAGCAATAATTAGATCATTTAAAATAATCACTTTTATTGCTTTGACATTGCTTTATTTTTGCTGCACAAGTTGTTTCTTTTTTCCACACCTCGCCATTTGTGTTGAAATTCATATTTAATGCTGTGAGGGCAGTATAGTGGCATAGTGGTTAGCCTTGCCGCCCATGGCGCTGAAGACCCGGGTTCGAATCCCGGTCCTGGGTCACTGTCCGTGTGGAGTTTGCACATTCTCCCTGTGCTTGCGTGGGTTTCGCCCCCACAACCCAAAAGATGTGCAGGATAGGTGGATTGGCCACACGAAATTGCCCCTTAATTGGGAGAATTTTTTTTTTTTAATGCTATGCCAAACATCACCTTTTTAAAATTTGTTCATCAGCCGCTTGCTTGAGTTAGAAAAAAATTGAAAAGTGGCCCCTTGCAGGAATAGGTTGGACAAGTCTAGCGTAAGACATAGCAGACTCCGTTGTATGATCCCTGCACTGCACAGTTCCGGGAAACCTGTGGTCATCACAGTCTCACTGTCAATGAAATCTTGCAGCCAAAAAACACACCTACTCTTTCCTCAATTGTATCACTTAGAAGTACTAATGGGCTAGGTGTCGCACATATTGAACAAAAATCAAGTACCAAACGGTAGTGATGAGGAAGTAGAATACTGCGGATGCTGAAAATCTGAAAAGACCCCACAAAATGCCAGAAATACTCAGCAGGTTAGGCAGCATCTGTGGAGAGAGAAACAGAGTTAACATTTCAAGTTGATGACCTTTCATTAGCACTGTGTTGAGTTAAACTTCCATCATCCATATACTACACAATAGAGGGATTGAACGCAGTGGTGGCGTTGTAGTGGTATTGTTGCTGAACTAGTAGTCCAGAGATCTCGGGTAATGATCTGGGGACTTGGATTCAAATCCTACCCATGGCAGGTGGTGGAATTTAAACTCAATAAAATATCTGGAGTCGCAAGTCTAATGATGACCATGAAACGGTTGTCTATTTTCGCAAAAACCCTTATGGTTTACTTTCGGGAAGGAAATCTGCCTGGTATAGCCTACATGGTTAACTCTTAAATGGCCTAGCAAGCCACTCGGTTTTATTCAACTCCGACAAAACCACAAAGAAGGAATCAAACCGAATGGGCCAGCCGGCATCGACCCAGGCACTGGAAACGATAGCAGCAAACCCAGCCCTGCTGATCCTGCAAAGACCTCTTTACTAACATCTGGAGACATGTCCAAAGTTGGGAGAGCTGATCACAAACTAGTAAAGCAGCCTGTCATACTCATAGAATCATACCTTACAGACAGCACTTACACAGCAATAACCTGCTCACGCATGTTCAGTTTGGGTTCCGCCAGGGTCACTCAGCTCCTGACCTCATTATATCCTTGGTTCAAAAATGCACAAAAGAGCTGAATGCCAGAGGTGAAGAGAGAGTGACTCCATTTGTGCCACACATGTGCCAGACAATGACAATCTCCTACAAGAGATAATCTAACCATTGCCCCTTGACATTCAATGGCGTTACCAGCGCTGAGTCCCCCACAATCAACATCCTGTGGGGTCACCATTGATCAGAAACTGAACTGGACTAGCCATATTAATACTGTGCCTACCAAAGCAGGTCAAAGGCTCGGAATCCTGCGGTGAATAACTCCGCATTCCCCCAAAGCCTGTCCACCATCTACAAGGCACAAGTCAGGAGTGCAATGTATAGTCTCCACTTGCCTGAATGAGTGCAGCTCCAACAACACTCAAAAGCTCGACACCATCCAGGACAAAGCAACCCGCTTGATTGCTCCCCCTTCCACAAACATTCATCCATCCACCACCGAAGAACAGTGAAAGCTGTGTGTGCCGTCTACAAAATGCACTTCAGTAACTCACCAAGGTTCCTCAGCCAGCACCTTCCAAATCCACGACCACTACCATCTAGAAGGACAAGAGCAGCAGATACCTTGAAACCCCACCACCTGGATGTTCACCTCCAAGAATCTCATCATCCTGACTTGGAAATATATCATCGTTCCTTCACTGTCGCTGGGGCAACATTCTGGAACTCCCTCCCTAACAGCATTGTGGGTGTAACTACACCTCAGGGACTGCTGTGGTTCAAGAAGGCAGCTCAGCACCACCTTCTGAAGGGCAACTAGTGATGGTCAATAAATGTTGGTCCACATCAGTATGAATTTAAAAAAGATCCCAAGTGGATTCTACAACTGACAGACGATGCATTCTCCTTGATTATGTCATGGAGATCAAGATGAAAATTGATCCCATCAATTTACAATTTCAAATATTGATACAATATTATGAAATTTGATCCCATCAATTTACAATTTCAAGTACTGATACAATATTATGACCAAAATGACATGTACCCCTATTTCTTCTCCTTACTCTACACGAGATTGTTAATATATAGATAATACTTTCATTTCACCATATTCCCTAGGTTCAATATACAATAGATATATTAGTACTAAAGCTTTTAAAAAAAATAAATTTAGAGTACCCAATATTTGTTTTCCAATTATCATGGCCAATTCACCAACCCTGCACATCTTTGGATTGTGGGGGTGAGACCCATGCAGACACAGGGAGGCTGTGCCAACTCCACATGGACAGTGACCCGGGCCCAGGATCAAACCCGGGTCCTTGGCACCATGAGGCAGCAGTGCTAACACTGCATTCCCGTGCTGCTCCCTACCATAGCTAATATTGATTACCTGCCTCTCTGCTCCTAGGATCCTAGTTCGATTTTTCCTCAGTTTCATTGAGCTCCAATACAACACAGCCTTTGGAAGGGGATTATGACATCCTACGTGACTGTGACAAAGACCTTGGGTGCGATTCTCCAGTCCTTCAGCCGCGTGTTTCACAGTCATTCGTGACAGTGGGATTCTATCTTCTATCTTCCTACCGATTGTCAATAGGATTTCCCATTATAACCACCCCACGCTGCCACGAAACCCGTTGGCGCTCTAGTGGGTGTTTTGAACCGCAACGACCGGGGAATTCCGGCCCTTCTTTGCCTCCTTGACATGTTTGCAGCTTTTGACATGGTTGACACACCATCCTCCTCCAACACCTCAACACTGGCTGGGTGTAACTATTCTCACATAGTTCTATTTTCATCTATCTAATTGCAGCCGGAGAATCCCATGCAATGGCTTTTCTTCCTGTTCCCACATTGTTATGTCTGTTCCCCCAAGAATCTACCTTTGGCTTCCACCTATTTTTCGTCTGTATACTGCCCCTCAGTGACATCATCTGAAGGCACAGCATTAGTTTTCACATGTACGTTGAAGACACCCAGCTCAAACTCACCACCACCTCTTCCAGCTCCTCCACAGATGCTAAATTATCCTACTGCTCATCTGCCCTCCATACTGGATGAGTAGAATATTTTTCCCATTCAATATTGGGAAGACTGAAGCCATTGTTTTCAGTTTCCGCTCCATACTCAATTCCTTAGTTACTGATGCCACCCGTCTCCCTGGCAAAAATCTGCAATTAAGTCAGTCTGTTTGCAATCTTGGTGTCACATCTGATCCCGAGATGAGATTCTAATTCCATATTTGTGCCATCACGAAGAACGCTTATTTCCACCTTCATAACAATACCTGACTTTGCCCCTATCTCAGCTCATCTGCCACTGAAACCCTCATCCATGCATTTGTTGCTTCTGGACTCAAATATCGTAGAATCTCTATCACAGAAGGAGGCCTCTCGACGAGCAACACGGTGACACAGTGGTTAGCATTGCTGCCTACGGCGCTGAGGACCCAGGTTCGATCCTGGTCCCACGTCACTGGCTGTGTGGAGTTTGCACATTACCCCTGTGTCTATGTGGATTTCACTCCCACAACTCAAAGATGTGCAGGTTAGGTGGATTGGCCATGCTAAATAGCTCCTTAATTGGAAAAAAAAGTAATTGGGTAGTTTAAATTTATATTAAAAAAAGAAGGAGGCCTTTCACCCCATCGGGTGACCCTTCAAAAGGGCACTCTACCCATGTCCACTCTACTGTCCACCCCACTCTATCACCGTAGCCTCATAACTTAAGTTAACTCAGGTTAGCATTGCTGTCTATGGCGCTGAAGGCCCGGCAGTAGAAGGTGGGAGATCTGCCAGGAGTGCATTGGGATAGTTGTGTGGTTAGCACTGCTACCTCACCGCACCAGGGACCTTGATTCAATTCTGGCCTTGGTTCACTGACTTTGAGGAGTCTGCATGTTCTCCCCGTGTCTGCGTGGGTTTCCTCTGGGTGCTCCGGTTTTCTCCCACAGTCCAAAGATGGGCACAGTAAGAAGTCTCACAACACCAGGTTGAAGTCCAACAGGTTTGTTTCGAATCACGAGCTTTCGGAGCGCAGTTCCTTCCTCAGGTGAATCAGTCAAATCAAACCGGAGCACCCGGAGGAAGCCCACGCAGGCACGGGGAGAACGTACAAACTCCACAAATTCAGTGACCCAAGGCCAGAATTGAATCAAGGTCCCTGGTGCTGTGAGGTAGCAGTGCTAACCACTGTGCCATCGCGCCATCCACAACTATCCCAATGCACTCCTGGCAGATCTCCCACCTTCTACCGCCGGGTTCTCAGCGCTGTAGGCAGCAATGCTAACCTGAGGCCATCCAAAGCACTGATGTTTGTGCTTTAACTCACACCAAGTCCCATTCCCCTATCACCCCGATGCTTGCTGGCTTACTTTGGCTCCCAGTCAAGCAATGTCTGGATTTTAAAATTCTCACCCTGGTTTTCAAATCCATACAAGGCTTTGCCCCTCCCTATCTTTTGTTGCTCTTATTAGCCTCAGTTTTATTACCTCTGATTATGTCACCTTTGCTCACGAGTCGCCAGGTATCTTTCTGATACCGCCACGTGGTTCAAGCTCGATTTATGATTAATAAGTCAGCACACCGCTTAGTAAGATTGAAATCAACGGTCATTTATTATGTACAGCAATCAATACTTACACAATAATCCTACTATCTATATCAAAACCTACCACTACTGGCCAACACTTAACTTTTGGGGATGGCCCACCAGGTCAGGGAAACAAATGGTTTATCGAATTGGATCTGGCCTGCGGGATTCAAAAGGCTGATACGGGTAGATGGCTAAGAATCTCTATCGGGTAGCGATCGCTGGAGTCAGACTTACTGTTTTTGGTCGATGTTCTTGCGAAGGTTGCGAGCAGGAGAAGAAGGGAGAGAGAGAACGATCTGAACTTGGCCCCTCAATTTATAGGGCCCAGGGGCTTCCCGCCTCTCGGGGCGGCCCTTGACCCTGAGTCCCAAGCGATTGGACTTGTTCCCAATCACTGGGTTCGATATGCTCCAATAATGGGGTGATTCCTCGATCGGGGGGTGGTCGTTCACCTGTCTTTGTTTCGGCCACTGCAGGTGCCGAGAGGTCTGGCCGGCATTCAATTGCTAATGTGTTGCAATTGTTCCCGGGGATAGTCGATTAAACTGCAGATGTCTGTGTTGATGTGCTGCTAATAGTCTTAGGTATCGATCTGGGCCGACTTCCCCAGAGCCGAATACGCTATTCTGTCTGCAGCTGTCCTGTTGGCTGCTTTTCCCATCAGCCTTTTCGGTTAGCCATTTAAAATCGGGTTTTGGCCAAATTAATAGGGAATCAGCCATTTTAGGTGGCTACACTTTGTTATCTCCACCGACCTCACAACCCTCCAAGATATCTGTGCTCCTTTAATTTGGGGGAATGCTGTCTGGTTGTTGACAATCTTCCTGAATGAACAGCGGAGAAAGTGGTTGAAAGTCTTCATAAATCGGAATGCATAACAATCGGCAATTAAGCAGTAATTACAGGAAGGAATGTGCCTAATTGTGGTTTTGATATAATGCGGGGTATTTTGGCATGGACTAAACTATGCAAATGATAACCCATGTGCCAACCATCCCATACTTTTAAATTCAACTGCGCCACAGGTTACATGACAGGTGGGATGAACTCATGGTGTTTTCTGTGTTGTAGATATAAATCAAAAGCAACGTAGAAGTCAGATCAAACACTAGCTATATTTGAATATGCAACCATTTGTATGACATTGTGAAAACAATGCGCGGGATTCTCCATCTACTATGCCACAAGTGCGAAACGTGATTGGGTGGAGAATTGGTTCTGATGCCAACATTGTGGTGGTTTCACGCCAAATTTCAATTCTCCGTTGCCTCGACAGCAGCGTCAATGCATTCCACTCCGCACATACAGTAAACGTCGTTGGCATATCATTAGTGGGCCTGGCTTGGTTTCTCCCGGGTCTCTGCATTTCTCCGCCTCCACTGGGGGAATTCCCGAGGGTGAGGTTCACTTGTGCTTTTTAAAATTGAGTAACGGGGAAATGAGGGAGAGAGGGGAGGTAGGACACAGAGAGGCGCAGTCATTAGAAACGGGGCTTGACACTGGCCGGGCTGGCTGAGGTGGGGGTTGGGGCGACAGGAGATGGGTGTGGGGCCGGGATGACCCCCACGGGTCTGCGGCTGTCTCCAGGCACAGACCGCCATTGCTGCGGCCTGCAAGGCAGTCATCTTGCTGCACACTCCATTGACCACCCACCTTGGCCTTGTTTTGCAGAGTGACACTGGCCATATGGGTGCCCCACCTCAGCACCCCCATACCCAACCCCACCCTGCGCCATATCTCCCCGCCTAACTGGCCGCCACCCACTGGCAGGGCAATGACCACAGTAGCCCCTACAAGGGGGCACCGGACAGGGACAATCGAGCGTATTGCTGGCATGGGCAGTGCCAGCTGATGGTAGGCCTGGCAGCAGGGATGGGCACCAGGGTCAGAGGCCCCCACGGTGTAGCCCAGTGGACCTGGTTGGGCATGGGAGTATACACCATGCTAACATGTTGGCCTTTCACCCCGAGCAGACAATGGATATTGGAATTCACCCTGCTATGGTGACCTTCCTCCTAGTTATTGCAGCCCTGGGGATGCACTACGGCAATACGAGCTGGAGGTGGAGGAAGCTGCAGCAGCGAAGAATGCTCCAAAGGAACAGGAGGCAGCCGCTGAGGATGCAGAACCGGCTACCCAATAGGCCGAGGAGGAGAAGGATGAGGTGCAAAGGAGGCGCCACATCTTGGCATGCCAGTAAATTGCAAGAGGGACATCACGGCGGCACAGTGGTTAGCACTGATGCCTCACTACGCCAGGGACCCTGGCTTGATTCCGACCTTGCCTAACCATGTGGAATTTGCACGTTCTCCCGGTGTCTGCATGGGCTTCCTCCCACAATCCAAAGAAGTGCACGTTAGGTCGATTGGCAATGCTAAATTGCCCCTTAGTGTCCAAAAGATTAGGTGGAGTTATTGGATTACGAGGATAGGGGGGAGGCATGGGCTTAAGTGTGGCCATTACGGGCAGCACGTGACGCAGTGGTTAGCATTGCTGCCTATGGCACTGAGGACACGGGTTCGAATCCAGGCCCTGGGTCACTATCCGTGTGGAGTTTGTACATTCTCCTCGTGTCCGCGTGGGTTTCACCCCCACAACACAAAGATGCGCAGGTTAGGTGGATTCGCCACACTAAATTGCCACGTAATTGGAAAAAAAATAATTGGGTACTCTAAATTTTTAAAAAAAGTGTGGCCATTACTTCCATCCCACACAAACCCTTCAGCTGTCTACATCTGTGCCATGATGAGGAGATGCCGGCGTTGGACTGGGGTGAGCACAGTACGAAGTCTTACAACACCAGGTTAAAGTCCAACAGGTTTGTTTCGATGTCACTAGCTTTCGGAGCGCTGCTCCTTCCTCAGGTGAATGAAGAGGTCTGTTCCAGAAACACATATATAGACAAATTCAAAGATGCCAAACAATGCTAGGAATGCGAGCATTAGCAGGTGATTCAATCTTTACAGATCCAGAGATGGGGTAACCCCAGGTTAAAGAGGTGTGAATTGTCTCAAGCCAGGACAGTTGGTAGGATTTTGCAGGCCAGATGGTGGGGGATGAATGTAATGCGACATGAATCCCAGGTCCCGGTTGAGGCCGCACTCATGTGTGCGGAACTTGGCTATAAGTTTCTGCTCGGCGATTCTGCGTTGTCGCGGGTCCTGAAGGCCGCCTTGGAGAACGCTTACCCGGAGATCAGAGGCTGAATGCCCTTGACTGCTGAAGTGTTCCCCGACTGGAAGGGAACCAACTGTCCTGGCTTGAGACAATTCACACCTCTTTAACCTGGGGTTACCCCATCTCTGGATCTGTAAAGATTGAATCACCTGCTAATGCTCGCATTCCTAGCATTGTTTGGCATCTTTGAATTTGTCTATATATGTGTTTCTGGAACAGACCTCTTCATTCACCTGAGGAAGGAGCAGCGCTCCGAAAGCTAGTGACATCGAAACAAACCTGTTGGACTTTAACCTGGTGTTGTAAGACTTCGTACTGTACATCTGTGCCAGTAGCCCTGCTAAGGAGCAGAATTTGCTGTTTGCAGATAAGGCCAAGACAAGTGGGAATGAAATGTTACAATGCCGCCAGTGCAAACCCGCAGAGAAATAGTTAATTAACCAAATATTATGTTCATCATGTGAAGCATCTGATGATTCATGGCTAAAGATTTATACGGTCTGAGCAACAACACGATAGCATCTGCATTCGTTGATAACTGCAGGTTTACACATGCAGAAAATTGCCATGAATAAGCAGCACAATTATGTTCTCAGAAGATTTTATTATTGACATGGTTTTTAAAAATGATCCAAATAACTAAATCTTTGATCCTCCTCCTTGTTTGCTTCCTGCTCATCGACGGACCATTGCATTGCCATGTTTCATGCCCACATTTAAAGTAACGACCAGAGATTTCTCCCAGCGAGTCACAGGTAGAAGATGAGGCAGTGAGGTGAGACTGGCATGGTAGACAGGGACAGACAATAGGCACAGAGAAAGGAAGATAGGTTGAGAGGGTTAAGAAAGAGAGGAGAAGGAAAACAAGACAGAGTAAGGCAAAATAATCCCTGTGACTTGACTCCAAACACCTCCGATCTGCTGCTTATAATAGGGACCAGCACTCATAGAAAACAAATTTTGGGAAATCAAAATGGGATCAATGGAATATCATGGGCTGGAAACCTGAGGATTTTTCAAAATGCCCTTCTGTGAGAACTGGAAAGCTGGAATATTGCGAATACTGAACTGCAGACCACTCGTTATTTTCCTACTTTGGATGCATTAAGTCATCAAGGAGATGCAAGGAAAATCAGGCCAGAAATGATTATTGACATTAGCAAGTGAACCTTAATTTGTTTACACAGCATTCTCCGGTCTGCTATTTAAATGGCAGCATTGTCATTTAAAATAAATAGGTTCCACCTGTATTAAATAGGAAGCCTACGAATCTGGTAACGATGTATCACTAATAACACCAACAAAATTGTATACCTTTGCATGTAAGTAAGCTGTTGCTATTAGTGAAGATGGGAAACAGCTGACTATAGATTAGGACAATTGGGTTCAAAGGCATATTAAACAAAAAGAAAATGTAATTCGGAAGTTGACAATTATTTACCTCGAAATGCAAGATTTCATCGTTTGAGACAAAATTGTAAATGCATCAATAATTTTGTTACAAACAGCAAGAGAGGAAATATTTTCTCCTCATTGGAAAATTATGTCCATCAAAGCAGACAGTCTGATACACTGGGTTCGATTTTAAACAGTTGTGCATTCAGATGGAAGTGGGTGAGGAATAGGGGGAAACCTCATTTAAATAATCCAGTGCTGTCCATTGCCCAAAACTGGTAAGAGTGGTGTCAGGGCCAAGGGGCAGGAAGAAATATTGTGTTGTATGCTCCAGGACCGACAGGAAGGCTTCTTGACATCAAATAAAAAATGGGCAGTGGGGTTGGCTGCTGATGGCAATACTGGGAGGGAAGATACTACATAAAGCTCAGGATAACATTTCTGCTCCACCTGGCCCACATGGATTACACAGGAAAGTACTCTTTTTAATAAGTTACCCTTGCCTCTTCACATGATTCTAAACGTGGTTCTGTTGTCAAGGCAACCCCATGGAAAACTCGGGGATCTGGCAAGTAAAATGCTGTCATAGTTCCAATGAAGTCATCAGGACACAACTACCCATTTGAAAGTGGGACCCCCACCTGCTAGGTCACCTTGTGCCTGAATTAACACAAGTAAAGATGGTGATGGGGCAGGAATGCATTGGAAACACCATCTTCATCCCCACTCACACCATTCTCACTAGTTGGGGAGGGTGTTAAAATCTTCCCATCAACTTAGTGGTGTCTTTTTGCAAAAACATGCTGTCAGTGTTTTTCTGTTGCGTGACACTGTTTAATTAGGGAGCAATTAATGGAGATGACTCATTAGATGATTAATGCTTTCCAAAGAGTACAGTCAGGGATCTCCTGCCCTCCCTGCTAAATTACAAAAACACAGTGCAAAATGAACTCTCAATCCACAAGAACAAGTGAAGAGACTGGGTTCGCTCTTAAAGGCCTGAATTTTCACGTGGCGAGAGAGTGTGATTGGCGGGACCGGAAGTGGATGTGTAATCCGCTACCTCCAGCAATTGACTCCCGAAGTCAATTTCATGCTGACTGGCCATTTAACATCGGGCATGAAATGCACGCTGAGAGAGGTACAGCACTGCTGGCGGGAGAATGAAGAGCGTAGGTGCCAGGAACAGGAAGGGTGTGTCATGTGAGAGTGCCTTTAAGAAATGGATGTTTAAGCAATGTACCTTTAAGAAATGCAGTGATGTCAGAGTGTGGGTGGAGCTGGGTTTTAGATTAGCCATTTGGCAGTTTTTTTAGTTTCAGTTTGAAAAAGAGCTTGGGTGTGTGTCTGTGTTTGCATTGAGCTGGATCTGCTGTGATCTCTGCCATGAAAGACTATCTCTGGATCATTTGGGTGATTTAAACTCATAAAAGTAAAGTCTTTAAACTGATGTGTTTCTGTTTAAAGGTGTGAAGTCTCTGGGAGGTTGAAAGGAATAACTGAAGGATTATTTAGTGTTGTATTATTTTTGGGGTTATCTTTGAAGTAAGGGGTGTTAAGAGATCCAATGTTTATTCAAAAGGTTAAGTTGAGTTCATGGAATAAACATTGTTTTGTGTTTAAAAACCCACGTGTCCATAATTGTAATCCCACACCTGGAGAACAAGCCGTGTGCAGGAAAAGCAACAATCCATTAAAGGGGGAGGTTGGTTGAACTCCATGATACATTTTGGGGTTCTGAAAACACCTCTCTCGGGGAGATTTAAATCTAGCTCCCTGAATACCAAAAGACCACAAGCAGAGACTCCGGGAGGTGTTTAGGGTATTGGAATTTTTTGGTCATCGTTCATTCTTTAGAGTGCTCCTGCTGTGTCCGGGAGGGCATCGTTGCCGACCCCATGCCGGATGTGAGGGAATGCCCGGGGTTTTCCCGGCCTGTTTCTTTGGATCCCCCTGGAAGCAATAAATGACCATGGAGACATCCTGCTGCCAAGGAATGGCAAGAGACGGCCACCTCACCTCACCAAAAGACCTGGACTGAGGTGGCAGTTCTGGTCAGCGGCCATGACATTGTGCACGGAACCTGGATTCAGTGTCAGAAAAGGTTCGATGACCTTCTGTGCTCTGCCAGAATGAGTACCGATTCCAGCTGGAACCTTGGGTAGATGTCTTTGTGGGTGACATGTTGATACTCAAGGATGTGAAATGCAGAATTCTGTATCATGATAAACCATGTCTGGCATGTATAGCAGGATGATGCGCAACAGTGATGGGCAACTATACCAGCATCTTTGGGGGCGAGGCTGCATTGTCCTGGCATGTAGAAAGGGGACGAATGAAAGCACTTTTTCCCTTTCAAGAGAAGAGGAGTCACAATGCGCTGGAGTGAGGATGGGTGGGTGGTGGTTTCCAAAGCTGCTAGTCCCCTGTCAGGCGGTGGAGCTGGTCCTGAAAACGGCCTGTAATCGCGGATCCAGGTCCACAGGTCACGGAGAGTCAGGGCTGTCAGACGAGGGTAAGGGTCCATTGGAAAGGGAAAAAATTGGTGTAGAGTATGAGAATTGTAGGGCTATGGTTGTAAGATTGAATGTAGGAATGTAGTTTTTCCCATTGTTCGTCCATTCAGCCATTGAAAAGCCAGATGTCCATTCTGAGTAGGAACCAGACTGCGTGCACTCTGACTTCATTATGATGTTGGATACTGAGATTTTTGCTTCCTCCCTCAGGTCGTTCATCATCACAGCCCCAAAAGGACTCAGGGAACCTCCCCCTTGAGGATTTACAGCTGACACATGCACCCGTCCCACATCCTGGTCAGCCATGGGCAGCCGAGTGGGAAACACCACATAGATCTTCTCCTGACGCCTAGAAAGAACCCGAAGTGTAAAGGTTCAGGGTCACTGTCACTTAAGGTGACAGTCTCCCTGGAGAGGCGGAGCCTCCTTCAGCACTGAGCTTCAAATATATCCAGGTATCATGAGTACTGCCGGACTGCCTGCTGGATAATGGAACCTTCTCTGGACTCTTCTGCCTTGCACTTCCTGCTGCTCCTGCATCTCTTCTGGCTGCACCTCCCATTCCACAGGTCCCAATCTGAGGCGGTGTCTGCGGACAGCTGACCTCCTCTCCGTTCTGGCCCATTCCTCCTCTTCTGAAGAGGTCTGTCCAGGCAGAGTGGACAATCTTCTTTGTTTGGAAGATGATTGCACAGGATCGTGCACTGAAGGGGCCTCTCGGCGGAATGCCCCTGCAAATGCTGAGGAATCCAAGAGTTCGCCAGAGCACAGAGAAAATGGCAGAAACAATCTGTAAACCTAATTCAAACAACACACATCAAAACGCCTACCTACACACCTTGCCCAGACCCAGTGAAACTTTTACCATGTCTTGGATACAGAATTCATGAAAAATGTGAAGGACGGCTGGCCAAGTGGCCTGCACATCGAGTCTAAAAGCTTGTGGGCCACTCAAATTAACTATCAGCGGATGTGGTTCCGGCTGCCCCATTGCGTCCACTAACTGAAATATCGCAAGATGGCACATTGACATTTTGAGTTTGAGCTTGTCAACTTCACGCTCACCCATCGAGCGCTAAATTCAGGCCTAAGACTTATGCCGGCATTCTTTTTCCATGGACGCAATTTGCGCGATGGAGTTGGAAAATGCAGTGAGCCATTAAAAAGTCCATTGGCTTTGGCGAGACTGGAAAATCCCACTGGCGGGAGGTGCGGAAACGTTCCGCCCAACATTTCTGCCAAAGATATTCTGTAACCAATTGCTAGGAAGCACACAGGATTGATAGAGAGTTAAGCTCTGATTATCCCAGCTTCCCTATGATGATGTTAGCCTGGTTCCTGTGTCATAACTTCACACAGCTAAGATTGGAATGCACTAGAAGGGGAATTGCAAAGACAAATCTACATCCAATGGCTCTGCAGTGTAGTAATTTAGCTCACCAACATGTTAAGCCTCCTCCTGAGGCCTGTTTTGAAGTGACAGTAAATGGTATGTTGGACAACTAAAAACAACTCTGATGGATTCTTTTACACATTATTCGGCAAGACACTGCTATTAGATTGGGGCTGTACTTCAAATAATTGAAAGCATTACGATGATGCATCATAAATCTGTAGATTCAACCATTAACTCTGTCCATAAAAGAGGAAAAAGCAAATCAAGTGACATGCAAATGAGTTGCTCTCAGAAGCAGCTTAACAACAGCAGTTTGGGTGAAGATGAGAGAAGATAAAAGGAAAAAAGTCATTTGTGGGAGTGGTATACAGGCCACCTAATAGGCCACCTACATGGTCGGGCAGAGGGCGGAATTTTCTCAAAATTAGACAGGGTGGCGGAGTGGGTGGAAAAAACGCGAGGAAGCTGACAGCCCCAAAGGCAAATTCTCCGCCCTGTTGTTCGGCACAAAGCTGATGGAAAATGAAGGGCCAGGTCTCACAATGGCACGCTGGTGTTCTGATTAAGCCCACCATGGCAGCAACTTTGGTTGTCAGATATTGGAGCGCCATTTTTTAACGGTGCCTGATACAAGCGTAAGGGCCCTTCCTGATCGTTCTCTGTTTATTCGCTTATTTCCTCATACTTTTATTTTTGCCATTACATTTTGATCCATGGATGATAAATGGACATCTCAGTTTAAGTCAAGCAGCCTGTACCTTTAATTAAAACAGAAGAACCCAAAATAAACTGGTTTAAACTGGGTATTGACCAGTGACAGAGAGATGGGTGGAGTTTCGGTTTGATTTATTGACTGGTGGCTAATGAATTGACCCAAAAGACTGTGCTCTGTTTGATAACAGGTGGTGATTGGATCTGATCCCACTGATTTGTTTTTCAGATTCCCAAGGCTTGAGTTTGATTTCAGTCTTGATTCTGGCAGCCCGGTGAAGAGATCAACCTGAGTCCTCTCCAAAAAGATAAAGCTAAACTCTCTCCAGAAAGCCTACGGTGACAGCTGCAGCTCTCTCCAGAAAGAACCAGCTGACACTCTCCCCTGAAAGGCAAATGGCAGAGCTGACCAACTCTCTCTACAGAAAGATAGAGGCCTGAATGCGAACCTTGAGCTGAAGGCCCAGTTTGATGAGAAATAAAGTGTCTCCCCAGAAAGCCTGCTATCTATGAGTACTGCATTTTTCTAAACGACAGGGACCCTGAATGAATGGCTCTACAAAGAATTCCATTACGGGCGGCATGGTAACACAGTGGTTAGCACTGTTGCTTCACAGCTCCAGGGTCCCAGGTTTGATTCCCACTTGGGTCACTATCTGTGCCGAGTCTGCATGCTCTCCCTGTGTCTGCGTGGGTTTCTTCCGGGTGCTCCGGTTTCCTCCCACAAGTCCTGAAAGATGTGCTTTAGGTAATTTGGACATTCTGAATTCTTCCTCTGTGTATCCGAACAGATGCCGGAATGTGACGACTAGGGGCTTTTCACAGTAACTTCATTGCAGTGTTAATGTAAGCCTACTTGTGACAATGAAGAGTATTATAATTATTATCCTCCCCCCCCGCCCCCCTCCCCCCCCAGGGAATTCCAGAAATAGCTGCACGTTAGGAAATGGAAGGGAGGGAGAACCTCAGGAAAATGACAGTCGCAAGGAATGTGGTATTGAGCAACCTGTTGGGTCTGTGGGCTGACAGATCCCCTGGTCTGGATGGACTTGTAGCCACCTGGGTTGGCCAAGTCCCGATTTAAAATGGAAGAACAGCAAAGGCTGAAGGGAAATTCAGCCAACACAGGCAGAAACCAGTAGGTGCAAGTTGCTGTGTATTAAACTCTGCAAAAGCCCAGACAGCATCGATACAAGCAGTCATCTGCATAATAATGTAGCAGCCATCTACATACTAATGAGCGATCCCCAGGTACAATCGAAACATTTGGGATAAACAAAGCTAAGCCAGACTCCTCGGCGCCAGCAGGAGCCAACACAAAAGAGGTTAACGGACACCTCAAGACTGCCCATCGATCAGGGAACCGCTCCAGTATTGGAGAAATCGAACCAAGCGATTGGAATGAAGTCCAATCACTTGGAACCAGGTACAGGGTCCGCCCCGAAAGGCGGGAAGCCTCTGGGGACTATAAAGTTAAGCCCCCAAGTTCAAATCGTCCTTCTTGACAGGGTCACTCAGCAACGCGAACCAACCCTTGAGAGTGAACTGTCCAAGCAGCCGCATCACTGAAGTAAGTCTCAAGTCGACGCTTGCTACGAGATAGGCGCTCCTAGCTACCAGTCCATACCGGCTTTGAATCCCGCAGTTTCAGAATCCGAACGAAAGGCCATTTGTTCCCCTGACCTGGTGGGTCAGTCCGAAGCTAAGTATAGGCCTGTTAGTTGTAGAAGTAGCTTAGAAGTAGAATTTATGCATGAGTAGCGATTTACTGTGTATAATAAATGTGCTTTGATTTGAATCTTACGAACTGGTGTGTTGAGTTATTGATCATTACTTGAACTTGAACCTCGTGGCGGTATCATAAAGATACCTGTCGACTCGAGAGCAAAGGTTATAAAGCAGAGCCAATTGAACCAACCAAAAGTTAGCAACAGACTTCACTCTGGGCTTGCGAAATACTACCAACTGTCCTGGCTTGAGACAATTCACATCTCTTTAACCTGTGATTATCCCTCTCTCCAGTTGCACCGTCTGGACCTGTAAAGACTTAATTACCTGCAAAGACTCGCATTCAAAATATTGTCTTGCATCTATGACTTTGTCTGTATATATGTTTCTGGAACCCACCTCTTCATTCACCTGTGGAAGGAGCACGGCGCCGAAAGCTAGTGATTTGAAACAAACCTGTTGGACTTAAATCTGGTGTTGTAAGACTTCTTACTGTAAAATATAATTAATTCATCAAACTCTAATAGGTTGTAGAATATTTAACAAGACGCCTTTGTGTTGATATATCATAAAGGCACTCGCCAGGGCTGCACGGTGGCGCAGTGAATAGCACTGCTGCCTCATGGCGTTGAGGTCCCAGGTTCAATCCCGGCTCTGGGGCACTGTCCTTGTGGAGTTTGCACATTCTCACCATGCTTGCGTGGGTTTCACCCCCACAATCCAAAGATGTGCAGGCTAGGTGGATCGGCCACGCTAAATTGCCCCCTTAATTGGAAAAAATTAATTGGGAACTCTAAATTTATTAAAAATAAAAAATAAAAAATAAAGGCACTCGCCAAAACTACGGCATATACACCAGTCCAGGGGCTGGATTCTCAGTTTCTGAGGCTAAGTGTTGACGCCTGCGAGGGATGTGTGGTGTTTTACGACAACACCTGTACCGATTCAGCTACTTTAAATGTGGTAGCACCGTCGTCACATGGAGCCCAATCAATTCCATGGTCACCGTCCCTCACCCCCCACCCCCACTAACCCCCCCACTCCCCCGGCCCGCTGTCTAATCATTTGTGCCATCCAGTGCCAGAGCCGGTGCTCCCCAGACAGCCGAGCACAGACGGGGTGAGCATTCCGAACACCAGCCTTCTGCCCGAGACTCAGGATACCCCGGAGCTCAGGTCGGAGGATGACACTGACTTTCCGTCACAGCTGTCTCCTGCACCATCCCAGAGACCCTCACCTCGGTTGGGCACACTAGTCAGGAGGCTCCTGGGACAATATCTGGTGAGCACCAGAGAGCAGGTGGAGGTAGGAGCAGCCGAGGGGCTGGACGTCGGAGGGCAGGCCAGACCCAGGAACCAGCTGCCGTCCAGACGGGTCCCGGCCTTCTGGAACATCCACTCCCAGTCACAGTGGAGATGCAGTCAGACAGCCAGGGACTACAAGGGGGGATGTCGATGAGCATCCAGCATCTGCAGGCAGATGGAGGAGTCCATCCGTGTGTAGGAGCAGGGTGTGGTGCCACTCATGTTTGCCACCCAGACCGACATTGCACGGGTCGCGTCTGGGATGGAGGCATTGGGGGTGACGACTTCGGCTGTGGAGCAGCATGTCCAAGGCCTGGGGCATTGTGTGCAGATGCTGGCCGAGGCTCAGAGCAGGGCAGCCCTCTCACAAGCTGGGAGGTGGCCCAGTCCCAGCGCGAGGTGGCCCAGTCACTGGCTGATATGGCACAGACCTAGAGGGTGGTGGCACAGTCGCAGTGTGATGTGGTGCAGTCCCAGACGGAGATGGTCCACTCCCTGTGCTCCATGGCAGCGAACGTGTGGACTCTGGTCAAGACCAGAGCGGGCCTCCAGGACCTGCAGTGCCAGGTTGCGGGAGGGCCTCAGCGGATGGCTCCGCTCGCACCCCCATCCCATGGAGTAGCCCGGGGGCACTCGGGGACCCCAAGGGAGGAGGAGGTGATGGAGCTCGTGCCGGTGACTCCTGCAGGGGAAGTGCCGGAACACCACAGCACCTCGGACTCCCCATTCCTGTCCCTGGTGCATCGGGCGGGCAGAACAGGGTGGCACTGCACCACCTGGGGCACCCAAGCAGCGGCCGGCCCCATCCTGGTCGGGTTGCCTGAGGAGACGCATGCCAATGGGGACCCTTGTCGCAGGACAGGAGTCACAGCAGGCTGCCTCCACTCCTGCTGTACCATCTGGGGAACCGCCTTGGCGTAGTGTTAGGGCCCGTAAGGCCAGGAAATTAGACACCGGTTACTGTCATGATATTCATAAAAACATATCATGGTGCAAACACACACACTGATGGACAGATCAACAGACCAACGGACCACACACGCAACATCACAGCCAATCACCAGTGAGAGCACACGCACTATAAAATGGGGAACACCACAGTTCCCGCTCATTCCAGCAGGAGATAGCTCAGAGCACAGAGTTCACAGCGTGCCACTCAGACATACACCATGTGCTGAGTGCCTCTCTAAGATAGTGCAAGGGCTGGGTCCACAGGTTAACTGGTAAAGTACGAACCACAGCCATGAAGTATACAGTAGATGATATCAAGAATAATAAAACAGAGTTGTACCATCTACAACCGTGTTGGTTCGTTTGTATAGCGGAACACCCAACACGACAGTTACGTTGGCACGGGTGCATGGCAGTGTTTAGTTGTAGGGGCTAGGTCCTCTCCAGCCTGGTCCTCTGCAGTCCGGTCCTCTCCAGCCTGGTCCTCTGCAGCCTGGTCCTCTGCAGCCCGTTACTCTGCAGTTCGTTTGTCTGCAGCCCAGTCCTCTGCAGCCCAGTCCTCTGCAGCCCAGTCCTCTGCAGCCCAGTCGTCTGCAGCCCAGTCCTCTGCAGCCCAGTCCTCTGCAGCCCAGTCGTCTGCAGCCCAGTCCTCTGCAGCCCAGTCGTCTGCAGCCCAGTCCTCTGCAGCCCAGTCGTCTGCAGCCCAGTCCTCTGCAGCCCAGTCGTCTGCAGCCCAGTCCTCTGCAGCCCAGTCGTCTGCAGCCCAGTCCTCTGCAGCCCAGTCCTCTGCAGCCCAGTCCTCTGAAGCCCGATCCTCTGCAGTTCGTTTGTCTGCAGCCCGGTCCTCTGCAGCCCAGTCGTCTGCAGCCCAGTCGTCTGCAGCCCAGTCCTCTGCAGCCCAGTCCTCTGCAGCCCAGTCCTCTGAAGCCCGATCCTCTGCAGTTCGTTTGTCTGCAGCCCAGTCCTCTACAGCCCATTCCTCTGCAGCCCGGTCCTCTGCAGCCCAGTCGTCTGCAGCCCAGTCCTCTGCAGCCCAGTCATCTGCAGCCGGGTCCTCTGCAGCCCAGTCGTCTGCAGCCCGGTCCTCTACAGCCCGTTCCTCTGCAGCCGGGCCCTCTGCAGCCCGTTCCTCTGTAGCCCGGTCCTCTGCAGCCCGTTCCTCTGCAGCCCGTTCCTCTGCAGCCAGGTCCTCTGCAGCCCGGTCCTCTGCAGTCCGTTCCTCTGCAGCCGGGCCCTCTGCAGCCCGTTCCTCTGTAGCCCGGTCCTCTGCAGCCCGTTCCTCTGCAGCCGGGCCCTCTGCAGCCCGTTCCTCTGTAGCCCGGTCCTCTGCAGCCCGTTCCTCTGCAGCCCGTTCCTCTGCAGCCAGGTCCTCTGTAGCCCGGTCCTCTGCAGCTCGTTCCTCTGCAGCCCGTTCCTCTGAAGCCCGTTCCTCTGTAGCCCGTTCCTCTGCTGTCCGTTCCTCTACAGCCCGTTCCTCTGTAGCCAGGTCCTCTGCTGCCTGTTCCTCTACAGCCCGTTCCTCTGCAGTCCGTTCCTCTGCAGCCGGGTCCTCTGCTGCCTGTTCCTCTGCAGTCCAGTCCTCTACAGCCCGTTCCTCTGCAGCCGGGTCCTCTGCAGCCGGTTCCTCTGCAGTCCAGTCCTCTGCAGTCCAGTCCTCTGCAGCCGGGTCGTCTGCAGCCGGGTCCTCTGCAGTCGGTTCCTCTGCAGTCCGGTCCTCTGCAGTCCAGTCCTCTGCAGCCGGGTCGTCTGCAGCCGGGTCCTCTGCAGCCGGTTCCTCTGCAGTCCGGTCCTCTGCAGCCGGGTCGTCTGCAGCCGGGTCATCTGCAGCCCGTTCCTCTGCAGCCGGGTCCTCTGCAGCTCGTTCCTCTGCAGCCCGGTCCTCTGCAGCTCGTTCCTCTGCAGCCCGGTCCTCTGCAGTCCGGTCCTCTGCAGCTCGTTCCTCTGCAGCCCGGTCCTCTGCAGCTCGTTCCTCTGCAGCCCGGTCCTCTGCAGTCCGGTCCTCTGCAGCTCGTTCCTATGCAGCCCGATCCTATGCTGCCCGCACCGCTGCCCAGAAAGGATGGCACCTGTTTCCTCACAAAGTCCAGAACCTGTAAGTATCCAAACGTATTCTCGCTTGGCAGCTCATATTCCTTCCCCAGTCCTCTAAACCCCCAAACCTGTCCCCACAAACAGGTCCCCAAACTGCTCGATCTCAGCCTGTCTCCACCCCGGGAACCTCGCATCCAGCACCCCCGGTGAAAACCTGTGATTGTCACAAATCGGTGCCCACACCGAGGCATCTTACAGCCTCAGATGTTGCCGCCACTGACCCCATACCCTCAAGGCCGTCACCACCACTGGACTTGTAGTGCCATCAACAATGCCCCTAAACTCATTGCCCTGCAAAAGGCCGCTTCCATCCGCCCCCACACCGACTCCTCCCCCACTTCCTAACCACAGCGATGTTAGCTCCCCAGTAATAATTCATTATATTTGGCAACGCCGCAGCACCGTCATTTTCACTGTCTGCACCCGCTCCGCCAGCGACAGTGGCAACACATCCTCCTCTTAAAATCCCCCTTCATCTGTTCCACCAACTGAGCCAGGTTCAGCTTTTGCAACTGCACCCATCCCTGCACCAGCTGGATGCCCAAATACCAGAAACTCGCCCCCACCACCTTGAACAGCAGTTCTCCCAGCCTCCTCTCCTGCCCCATGGCCTCGATTGGGAACACTGTCATAATATCCACGCATGTATATAATGAAGTGCAGACAGGCAGTGACGGATCCAACAACCAGACCACATGACAGCGGACACGTGGCTGTCCACCCAACCCATTCGCTGTCGCGACGCAGGCGGTCCGGCCCTCCTGACGTGTGCCAGACCCCTCCCACCCCACCAAACTGGCGGCCCCCACTACCGGGTAGATCTAGGGTGGCACACATGGCAACCCCCCGGTGAGGGCAGCGGGGACGGCCAACAGGTCTCAGGGCACCGAGGGGGCAGGGGTGGGGCGCATGCTGGCACCCGGGCCTGCCATGTAGCCCATGGCACCTGGTTGTGGAGGAGTGTATACCAATGCTGACACACTGTCTACTCCCACACCCTACAGATCATACAATGTTTAGCCATCTCCCAGCGTTGTTGGCGGGGGCTGCGGCCCTGCATGAGGCTCAGTGGGAGCTGGAGCTCGGCCGTGACAGGGAGGTGGCGGAGCCTGTTGTAGAGCAGCAGGCTGCAGTGGGGCACGTGCAAGCCGCCCAGGCCGCAGGGCCACACACCCGAGAGGCGCAGGAGGAGCACCATGGAGCCACAGCACGAGGATAACGAGGAGGAGGAGGAGGAGGTGGGTGTGCATCTACCACGGAGAAGTCCGATGCGACAACGTGTGTACCGGCCCCGCATGTCCTTCGAGGACCTCCCGGACAGGGCGTGCAGGAGGAGACTCCGGATGAGCCGAGAGACCGTCGCCGACATCTGCCACCTGATGGTACACCTGGCACCACGTGGGACGGGGGGGTGGACATGCCCTCCTGGTGGCCGTCAAGGTGATGGTCGCCCTCAATTTCTTCGCGACTGGGTCGTTCCAGTCGCCGAGTGGGGACCTGTCCGGCATCTCCCAGCCATCGGTGCACAGGTGCATCCGGGCCTCACCGACGCCCTGTACAACATCGCGGACCGGTACGTACAGTTCCCTGTGGACTGTGCCCACCAGGATGCCTGCACAGCGGGTTTCGCCGCTGTGGCCCGGATACCCATGGTGCAGGGGGCGACCGATGGAGTACACATCGCCATGCAGCACACCTCGGAGGCAAGGGCCATGTGCCTGAACAGAAAGGGTACGTACTCAATGAATGTGCAGGTGGTCTGTGACCACAGGATGACGATCCTGCACATCTGCGCCAGGTTCCCTGGCAGTGTGCATGATTCCTTTATACTGTCCCAATCGTTCATCCCCGCCATGTTCGAGGGACACCCCCTCCCCCGCCTGCGGGGCTGGTTGCTGGGCGACACGAGTTATCCATTGCGGTCGTGGCTGATGACGCCTATGGCCACAGACCAACACGGAACGCCGCTACAATGATGCCCATGCAGCGACCAGGAGTGTGGTCGAGAGGTGCTTTGGGCTGCTGAAGCTGCGCTTCAGGTACCTGGACCGCTATGGGGGGGGGCCCTCCAGTACCCGTCGGAGAGAGTCAGCCGCATCGTCGTGGTCTACTGCGTCCTGCACAACATAGCCCAGCAGAGGGGCGATGTGCTGGAGGAGGAGGAGAAGGACGGTCAGGATGAGGGAAACTCTTCTCCAGATCAGGGGGATGACGAGGGGGATGCAGATGCACGGGACATGGAGGATGGACGGCAACAGGAGGCTGCCCAGCGCCGCCGGCTGGGCCAGCAGGCACAGGTGTCGCTGGTAGCTGCACTTTTCAGTGACCACAGTGGGGGTAGTAGTGATGGCCATGGGCACAGACAGCAGAGTTCGGCACCTCCCCCACCACCGCCCACCCTCACCTGCCCCACCACCACATCACCCGCATGCATACCACTCCTCTGTCATAATATCCACGCATGTATATAATGAAGTGCAGACAGGCAGTGATTGACACACAGGATGACCAGTAAGCACACAGCACAGTGCAGCCAATCACCAGACAGGACACTACCACTATAAAGCCAGAGGGCACTAGGTTTCCCGCGCTCTCTGGACCCAGCCACTGAGACAGTCAGAGTCCACGAGCTAGCACAGTGCAAACACCATGCGGTAGCCAGTAAGTCTGGTCAGGCTAGTACAAGCTCTCCAGTCAGTTCAGTATAGTGTCGACCCACAGTTAAATATGTATGTTAGTTCTATCGTTCAATAAAACCGTGTTGGATCTTCTACAGTGTTAGAGGTCTGTTTCTCGCATCGCTGCATCAAGTGCAGTCCACACCGAACCGACCTGCCTAACACATCAAACACCTCACTCTTCCCCATGCTCAGCTTGTTGGAAAACTGGCCGAAATCCTCCAAGATGCTCATCATTTCACCAATGCCTCCCAATGTTGCTGAAATATACAGCAACAGGTCGTCAGTCTGGGCCTCGCATACAGCGAGATCCTGTGCCCAACCCTTCCCTCACACAATCCCTCTCCAACCTCTCAACGCTCTAAGTGCCATTGCCATTGACCCTATGCCAAGGCAAAGAGCAACAGGGAAAGCAGGCACACCTGCCTTGCCTGACAGTGCAACTCAAAATACCTTGAGCTCACCCGTTTCATCTGCACCAGCGCCCTATACAGCAGACGGACCTAATCCACAAACCACTGTCCGAATCCATACCGTCCTAGCACCTCCCACAGATACTCCCACTTCACCCGATCGAAAGCCTTCTCTGCATCCATTGCCACTGCCACCTCCACATCCTGCCACTCCGGCGCATCATAAGTGACCTCCTTACATTCACTGAAAACTGCCTCCCCTTCTCAACCCCCGTCTGATCCTCACCTATCACCCCCAGTACACAGTCCTCAATACTGCTCTTCGTGCTCCCCCACCGTCTCCTCCACTTTCCGAATCGCCTCCAGCCTCCGTTCCACTTGGTCAATACCCGCTTTCAGCAGTTCTACCGCCCTGGCTAGGCCCTCCTGGGCTTCCCTCCTCTGCTGGCAGAACTTCTCATTCAAGATGTCCACCAGTTGCTCCAAGGGCAGTTGGACAGGCCCTCTACCCGCCGCCATCTTGACCTGTGGTATGCAAAGATTCTCTTGCTCCAACTGCTCCCTTCTTTTCGACCCACTTTTGGTCTGTGAATCCATCCACCAACCACACCAGAGGAGTCTCGCTTTTGCTAGTCACTCCTGCACCTTTTTTCATCAAAACTTCCACCTTACGAGCGGAGAAAAGGGTCTGAAAAATCTGCCTTGAGCGGGAGCTGCCAAAAGTGCGAACACCCACTCCATGGCCGCCACCAGAAGTCCCAAAATCCAATATTAACCACAGGACCTGTGGCCAAGACAATATCAAACAATTCAATTATTTACAAAAACAGAAAATACTGGACAATCGCGGAAGGTCATCTGTGGAGAGAAAGGGATCTAACGTTCTGGGTCTGGATGACTCTTTGTGAAAGTTGTTCAATTAATTACATTGGTGGCAATTACAAATATATCAAAAAAGTAAAGACAGTAAATACACCTAATTCAGGACCTAATTCAGGACCTAATTCAGGAATTTATGAAAGCTTCATTAAAAATTAGAGGAAAAATTCTCAGGGTTGAGAATTCACTGTTTGGAAGCCATTCACCAACTTGTGCCAGGACCTGTTTGAAGCCAAGAGCCAACAGTGCAAAGGGAGGGGGCGGTCCACATAGGGACCACTAAGACGCCAAAGAACAGGAAGAGGGAGGAAAGGTGGGAGGGGGGGGGGAAGGGTAGGGAGAGGGGAGGGGGGGAGACAGGAGCAACCAGAATAGATAACGGGGGGCCAAGATTAAAAACACAAAGACAGGGCCCTGCGACAGGGACGAAGGGCCCCCGGTCAAAATGGGAGCGGGCCAAGACCAAACCGGCGGAGGGGTTTTCAGGATTCTCTCAAATACAGGGTGTGAGCGACTTCACCCATGTGACTATTAAAGGTGCATTGTCAGGGCAGCACGGTGGCGCAGTGGTAGCACTGCAGTCTCATGGCGCCAAGGTCCCAGGTTCGATCCCGGCTCTGGGTCACTGTCTGTGTGGAGTTTGCACATTCTCCCCGTGTTTGCGTGGGTATCGCCCCCACACCCCAAAAGCTGTGCAGGCTAGGTGGATTGGCCACGCTAAATTGCCCCTTTACTGGAAAAAAAAGTAATTGGGTACTCTAAATTTATATTTTTAAAAACAAAATAAATAAACAAATAAATGACGAGAGCTGGCTAGTGATCCCCATATCCCTACGAATGAGTTAAAAAGTTAGTCTGCTTCCTAGATTGAAGAGACACACAGCAAGAATGTAAACATTCAGCAGATGGCTCAGATTATCAGCAGCTTGTATTGCTCAAGACAAGCCTGCATTATCTATTACTGGGAAAGCTGTAGGGATTTCTGTACTTTCCAGGTCTAATAGTCAGTAATTGTTTTCTGCTCTTTCCCTTTAATGCATACTTTAAATATTTGTCTTTTGAGAAGTTAGTCCATGAAATTTGGCTCCATAGCTACAGGAGACTAAAACCTAAAGATGTTGGCTGGAAAATGCCTTTGGCCATTTCTGATATGGCCCACACAGCATACCTCGCTAGTAAGGGTGTTAGCGCAGGCGGGTGCATGCTGGAAGCAAGCAGAGGTGTGAGGGGATCATGATATCAATGCATTGAACATGGATTTGGTGCACAAACCATGTGATATATTTTGGACCTCATATATCCTTTTATTTCCCTTCTAATCACTCCAAGCTGAACATGTGTTCAGCAGCATCAGCGATCCCTTGCTTGTGCCATTTAAAGCTTGTGCAATTGACACTTCCAGGTGAGGTGCTTTTGACTGTCTTTTGTTGTTGCAAAATGAGTGAAAATCCTTTGTTGAGTGTTACTGGAGGAGTGTGGAAAAGTTACTGAATTCACAAGGGGGTTGTGCTGGACTTTGGACAAGGAGGAGACTGAAGCTGGAAGGCCTGTCAGGAAGATGTCTCCTTCAGTAATGAGGGCCTTTGGACGCAGTGCAACCCCACTTAGGCGCAGCGTGACTTGGAGATGGAATACAGGCTGCAGAGAGGGGAAGCTGTGCACAGAGGGAGGAGGAAAGAGGAGGACCCTCAACAAAAGCCCCTACTCAGTAAGGGTCTTGAAGGATCCTTTCTCCTACCTCCATCTCAGCCAGGCCTGAGAGAGCCTACATTTCACCAAGGAGTGTTGACTGAACTGTGCCATCTCCTACAAGCTGGCTAGCCGTCTCACCGCAAGGCGAGGATGGCACTACCAGTGGCCATGAAGATCACTGTGGTCCCAGATACTTATGCTGACAGTGCTCTCCAGACCGCAGCTGACAACATTTGCAACATTAACCAAACATCGCTGCATCAGGGAGGTGACAGGAGTTCTGTACAGCAGGAAGGAGGATTTCATTGTCTTCTTTATGACAAGAGTCAAGCACGTGGCTTTGCCAGGCTAGCAACGTTCCCATCAACTACACACATGGGGCTCTGTAGGCCCCACATATTACCAAGAGGAGGTACTGCAACCGTAAGGACTAACACTCCATGAACTTGCAATACCTGTGTGTCCATGCATAGAACATCCTGTCAGTGGGAGTTATCCTGACAGCAGCTACGATGAAATTGTTCTGCAGCAGTCAACTATACCCACTATCATTGGGTCACAATGAAGAACTTGTTACCCAGACTGGTTCATTGTGATTGCTGCATCTTCACTACGTTTGCTCTCTCGAGGACACAAGCCCTTGCTATGTGCCCTTTGGAGGGCACCTCAGGAGGAGGAGGGGGAAGAGGAGGAAGAGGAGGAGCAGGTAATTGAGGCCATTTCAGAGACTTTGAAGAGGAGACATTGGAGACTCCAGACAAATTGACAGTGAACATATACAGTAAGTCCTCACTTAAAATTGTGGTTGTGTTCCTGAAAATCACCAGTGCGATTCAGTGGACTCGAGTTGAAGTCTGTTGAACGGCGTGTTTAGCGCCTGCAGAGCCGAGAAATATCCCGCTATTCAATGAAACGTTGATGTTTTCTTTGGCCTCGGGTAGATTCTTTCCACCGAGGGCACATTTAGTGGGAACGTTCCTCGCAGATCGGGGCACCATTTTGACCAGCAGCCCCGATCTTCCCCCTACCCCCTTTCAGAGCTCCCCCCATTTTTGTGACTCCTCCTCACCTCCCCAACTTTGGGGAAGCCCCAGGGAACCCACCTCACAACCTATACCTGGTAAGGCCCCCTAGGCCTGACCTCTGGTAGTGCCAACCTGGGCGCTTCCAGCTTGGCAGCCTGGCAGTAACAGGGCACCAGGCTGGCAGTGCCAAGATGCCCAGGTGCCAGGAATGTGTCAGGGTATCACCCTGCCCTGTCCCCAACCACCCAGAGATCTCCAGCGGCCTTGCAAACCCCACAGGTGCTGTTACGACTGGTCCATGATTGTGTGGACCAGTACTAAATGGCGGCTTGGCAAGGTCATTGTGGATAATTGGCTGGCTGGCTGGCCAACCTCTCCCCCCTTTTGCCGACTACGCCAATTATGGGATCTCTGTGTCTATTCGTATACCTGTAACGCCGTACCATATACCAAATAACAGAGATTCAAGACTGGCTCCTTGAGTTAAAAGCAATTTGCAACATTTACTTTGTCAGCTAGTAGTGTCTATTGGTAACCTTCAACTTTCAAGTACAAAATTTAGGAAGTTACGACTAGCCCTGCAGCAAGCTAATCAGAATGATTGTCGTTTGCAAATACAGATTGTTGAATTCAAAATACAATAACAGCTCAAAGTAATTTCTTCAAATTAAGATACACAGTACAAAAAGACTGCGCAGTTTAAAATAGAATAAAATAACGGTTTTGCAAAGCAAGCAGATAGAATAGGTTTCATGGATAGGTTGAATTGATTCTAGAATGGCTTTCCCATCCTGATACCTGAACTTTTATGGAGATTACTATCTTTAAAGTTATGTCATTTGTACATTTGCTGTGATTGGTTTTAACTAATCTATAATTCATTTAATTCGGTCAAAGTGTCTGTCTGTCAAATTACGTTTCAATACGTTAGTTCAATACGTTTTATTGAACTTCTGGAGCAGTGCACACAGCTTGCTGTGGGTTGACACTCAACTAATCTAACTGTGGTAACTATAACTAACTAGACCAGACTAGCTCTGAGCCACGTGTAGAAGGTGCTAACTGATATATACACCCTGACTATCACTACAGTTGTCACCAGAGGAAAGAGGCAGAGTGCTGATGCCTCGTGTGTTTTATCGTGATATCGAGTGCATATCATGACAGCCACCTGTTGAAGAAATGCTTTCATACATTGCTGATGCTTTCGTTGCTGGGGTGGTGAGTGCTGCATGTAACTGGCACGTCACTGCGGGTTACACACGCTGGGAGTCAAGGATGTTCAACTGCACCTTGAGCGCCAGTGGAATATGTGGATGCCAAGATTTGCTTCTGGTGAGATATGGCCGTGTTGGAGGGCTTGCACAGCTCCTGGATGGAGAATGGGGCTGATATGTGGAACAAGTACCACATTGATGGGCAAATCATTTCTACAACAAAGTTTTGGACATTATAACACATTCTCAGGCTAATCCTTCACTTCTGTTAAGGAACCTGCATTGGATGATAGCGTGTGTTTGGATTTTTTGTGTGAAAATTAGCTGCTATGGCCTTGTATTGATGCCAATATTGAATGGTGACGTTTCCTTGTTGTTCAATGGTTAGTGTGATATGTGGAATGTTACGTAGTTGATTGTCAAATCTTTGTTACTGTTGACCGTTTACTAAACAAAATATTCTCAACTCTCATGTGGCTTCTCGAGGCGCAGGTGCTGGTTGGAGCCTAGGCGGCCAAACGCTGGAGAAAGCAGCAGCCACGCGCGAGCTGGAGGCAGCACCCCATGTGCAGGGGACTGCCGTACGCCCTGAAGTCCTGACCGCCCATCAGGCCGAGGAAGAACACAGAGGGGGAGGCCAGCGACGGCTCCAAGGTGTACAGACGTCGTTGGTCATTCAATGAGATGATGGATATCATGTGTCGCAGGAGTCACCATTTCAACAAAGTGACATGTTGCTTTGTGCGCACTGGGACATCAGGGAGTGCCCTTTATTTTATTTTATTTATAAATTTAGAGCACCCAATTCATTTTTTTTCCAATTAAGGGGCAATTTAACGTGGCCAATCCACCCACCCTGCACATCTTTGGGTTGTGGTGGCGAAACCCACACAAACATGTGGAGAATATGCAACTCCACACGGAGAGTGAGCCAGAGCCTGGATTGAACCTGGGACTTCGGTGCCGTGAAGCATCAGGGCTAACCCACCACGCCACTGTGCTGCCCTGGCAGTGCCCTTTATTAACAGGAAGGGGTTCCACTCCCTGAATGTTCAGATTGTGTGTGACCACTGCCTCCGTATCATGCACGTGTGTGCACTTTACCCAGGCAGCGTACATGACAACTACATCCTAAGGCATTCAGAGATTCCCGGTGTCTTTGAGGAGCATCCCAAAATGGTGATTTGGCTCTTGGGGGGACAAGGGGTTCGTGCTGAGGTCCTGGTTAATGACACTGGTGCGGAGGTCATAGACCGAGGTGGAGACCTGATATAATGAGGCCCATGCTACCACCTGTGCTGTCATTGAGCGATGCATCAGACTGCTCAAAATGTGATTCCAATACCTGGACCAGTCTGGTGGTGCACACAGTACACCCCCCAGAGTGTCTCCAGCTTTGTGGCGGTCTGCTGTGCCCTTCACAACCTGGCACAGCAGCGGGGCAACATGCTGGGGGAGGAGGAAGGACATGTGGACTCGTCTGAGGAGGAGCAGGAGGAGGACCAGGATGGGCTGGAGGGCGAGCCCTGGGAGGAGCCAGAGGAGGAGTCGGTAGGTGAACTACTCACTTGACAGCGATCAGCTGGGTGAAGGGACAGTGGATCCGCACCTCTCAAGCACAGGTCAATCTTGCAGGTGGTCACTGCTCTCTCCTCGGACAATCCCGCGATTCCCAGAGCCCGTTCTTCATAGTGAGTGAAGACTCAGATCTCTCGGACTCAGCATCACATTTTGACCCTTTCCCACTTATTATGGGCTGTCTTCGCCTGCAGGAACAAAGAGAGGGCATTGTGAGCTGCAAGCTTGATTGGTCAGGGGCGTCTATAGCAGGTGGCATGTGTGGGCACCTGGACATGAAGAGGTGGTGTTGGTGGGTGCCAGTGGCTCCTGAGGAACAAGCGCGAGGATCGGATGTGGGGAGGGTGCCATGATTTGTGGGAGGGGGGGGCGGGCGTCTGGGAATTTGAGGGGTGACAGGCAGAACTGATGCCAGGAGACAGGTGGTAACTTACCTTGCAACTCGGTGAAGGTTGTTGGTCTTCTTCCAACATTGGACTGCGCTCATCCCTGTCAAGCTGCCTGAAGGACCAGCCACTACCACTGCCTCCCAGGCGGCAGTGCTGGCCCTGCTGCTGGGACTCTGACCCCCTTGGGGGAACAGGATGTTCTGCCTCTCATTTACAGCATCGAGTAGCCTGGCCAGGTTGGCATCGCCAATGCGGTGAGCAGGTCGGCGCGCTGTCATGTTTGTGTGTTGACTGGGAGTGAGTGCTGAATGAGTGTTTAAAAGCAGTTCCTCTTGCTAGCGGCGAGCAGCTGTGGCGCTTGTCTGGTAGATGACGAGACAGCTGTAATGGCGAGAAGCTCGTGAGGGCTAATTTTTAGCACCAAGTGCATTAAATATGGGCCGAGATCTCGCCAACGCAGCCAACGAAAAACACCCTGCCAATCGCTCCCAAAATGACCTTTAGAAATGTTTCCGTTAAATGGCGCCCTTAGACTCTATACATTATGTCCAGGCCCGTTGTCAAGGTTTCATCTCCAGCCGATGAGGATATCAATTCCTCCTTTTGTAAATAGACTCTTTTTTTAAGACAAGCTTCTATGTTTTCCTTTTGTCGACATTTTGCAGCTGCACCCTAATTAATGGTCAGACCGGAATACTTTCAAACTCATCGTGCCCTTGAACCTTTTCCAGTTGCATGATCGCTTATACTGGGGAAGACTTTGAATTGCTTTAGTGAACATTGCAATATTCCCCCACTTCCCCTTTCTTTTCCCACTAAGCCAAAAATTGCCAGGCTTTGAAACTTTTCTCTATTTTCACTATGATTTCCCCTCATGTCTTCTATGAACACATCTTTCACACAAAACTGACCAATTGCATCCTTAACCCAATTCCCACCAAACTACTTACACCCAGCTTCCCTTCCTGGCCCCCTTGCTGGCTGAGATTGCAAACACTCCTCGGGTACTCTCCTAACTCTCTTTTTAAATTCTTTCATGGGATATTGGCAAATGCTTTTGAGAAGATGGTGGTGAGTTGCCTTCTTGAACCGTTGCAGTCCATGTGATGCAGGAACACTCTGTTCGTATGGGAGTTCCAGGATTTTGACCCGGCGACAGTGAAGGAACCGTGGTATATTTCCAAGTCAGGATCGTATGTGGCTTGGAGGGGAACTTCAAGGTGGTGGTGTTCCCATGTGCCTATTGGTCGTTAAATATTCATTTAAAAATAGCAGGCACCTACCCAGCCATTGTATTATGGGGACCATTTCCAGCTTGGATGGTGTTTGCTGCCCCTCATATTTTACGTCCCCCCCCCACCCCCACCACCATGGAAACGCGTCTGGCAGGGGCCATAAAATCCAGCTCATGGAGTCACCTTATCATGTACACTGATCTCACTCAACTCTGCCCCTCACAATCTCTGATTGACCCTTTAACTGCCCTTCACAATCTGATATCCAGTTTCGGCGAGCTGGAATCTCCCCCCTTTAAACATTGAGAAGACTGAGGCCATTGTCTTTGACGCCAGTCACAAACACTATTCTCTGTCATCCTCCCTGGCCATTACCTCGGGTGTAACCTATGCAGTGTTTTTCACACTGCTGGTCGCGACCCTCAGGTGGGTTGCAGGAGGGTCACGGCGTTCCCGATTGGGGGAGAAGCGTCCAACGGCTAAGACCGGCTTTTACGAATGCCGGCCTTGACTGGCTTTTAAATTGAGAATGCCAGCTGCTGATTCAGAAGATTGGGGTTTCAATTCTCATTCCAGAGACTTGATTGCAAAAATCTAGGCTGGCTTTCCACGGAGTTAGCGCTATAGCCACATCTTTTGGATGAGATGTTCAACTGAGGCCATGTTTGCCCTCTCAGGTAGAGGCTAAAGATTTCATGGCACTACTGTATCTCGAAGAAAAGCAAGGGAATTATCTCTGGTGTCCTGATCAATATTTATCCTTCAATCAACATCACAAGCAAAGTTTTGTCATTACCAGATTGCTCTTTATGGGAGTTTACAGTGAACAAGTTGGCTATCTAATTTCCTACTTTTCAACAGCGGCCACACTTCAGAACAACTTAATTGGCTTTAAAGTGTGTTGGGACATAAAGTGTGTTGGTAATGAAAGGCACTATATAAATGCAATTTTTTCTTTTCTGTTTGAACCAGGCAGTTCAGAATCTCTGCATCGTTTTGACCCCAATTTGAGTTTCTGACCTACATTCTCTCCATCAGAAAAGAATGTCTACCTTCACCTCTGTATCTGTGCCTATTCCCAAGATAGTTTTAGATCATCTGCTGTTGGAATCCTCATCTATCCCTTTATCACCTCCGGACTCACCTGTTCTAATACCTCCATGGCTGGTGTCCCAATCTCCACTCTCTGTAAACTTTGTTTCAACCAAACCTTTGTTGCCAGTATCCTGTCGTGTTGGGTGTTCCGATACACAAACGAACCAACACGGTTGTAGATGGTACAACTCTGTTTTATTATTCTGTACAATAATAACTATTAACTTCTGGCTGTGGTTCGTACTTCACCAGCTAACCTGTGGACCCAGCACTAGCACCATCTTAGTGAGGCATTTAGCACATGGTGTATGTCTGAGTGGCACGCTGTAAGCTCTGAGCTCTGAGCTATCTCCTGGTGGAATGAGCGGGAACTGTGATGTTCCCTGTTTTATAGTGCGTGTGCTCTCACTGGTGATTGGCTGCGATGTTGTGTGTTGGTTGGTCCATCTACCTGTCCATCAGTGTGTGTGTGTGATTGCACCATGATATGTTAATGTGGATATCATGTCATGTCCTATTATGCATGAGATTTCCTTATTGATACACAATAACTTCCAGTTCATAATGTCTCCAATTTAAAATTCTCATTGTTCGAAGGTCCTAATGGCGTAACCCTGCTCCTAGTTTCTATTTTTCAAATCCCTTCAGAGCCCGAGCTCCCCAATACATCTGGAACTTCCCATAGTTCTATAATTGCTCCTCCCCTATAGAATTTCTCCAACTTTGGCTCGACGGACTCTCCCCCCCACTCTGTCCCTTCAAGGTCACACGTTTGTCATGATATTCAGATAAACATCATGGCGCAAACATACAGACACACTAATGGACAGATCAACGGACCAATTAATACACACACAACATTACAGCCAATCACAGGCAAGAGCATACACACTATAAAACGGGGAACATGACACTTCCCACTCATTCCAGCAGGAGACAGCTCAGGGCACAGAGCTCACAGCAAGCCACTCAGACATTCACCATGTGCTGAGTGCTTCTCCAAGATAGTGTTAGGGCTAGGTCCACAGGTTAGAGGGTAATGAACGAACCACAGTAACCAGTTTACAGATATTGTTATTGTCAGTAATAAAACTGAGTTGTACCATCCGCAACCATGTTGGTTCGCCTATGTAGCAGAGCACCCAACACGACATAGTACCAGGATTGGAACCCAGTAACTGTGCGACCTACCCACGCATCTTAAGGAATACTCCATCCTGTGCCATGGACACCATCAGCCCGCCGCAGCTGCTCCAAATCGCTGGAAACCTCGGCGTCAACTGGAAGCTGTTTAAACAGTGCTTCCAGTTCAGAAAGGGAGAATGCTTCAGACACCAGGAAAATCGCCCTCCTCCTCTCCACGGCAGGGCAACACGTCATCCACATCTACAACTCCCTGGTGTTCGCGGAAGGTGAGGACAAGACGAAGTACAAAACGGTCCTTCTCAAACTTGAGCAACACTTCAGCGTCAAGGTGAACGAGAGTTTCGAGAGGTACCTCTTCCAGCAGCGCCTGCAGGGTAAGGATGAGCCTTTTCAATCTTTCCTGACACACCTCCATATCCTCGCGCAGTCCTGCGGTTACGAGGCCACCTCCGATTCCATGATTCGGGACCAGATTGTTTTTGGGGTCACCTCGGGCACCCTACGCCAGCAGCTCCTCAAAATTAAAAGCCTCACCCTAGCCACCGCCATCGAAGCCTGCATCATCCATGAAAACGCGACCAGCCGCTACGCCCAATTCCAGGTGGCCGAATTGGCACAGCAGGGGTCCTAAGCGGCCGAATCCGCAAGGTAGGGGTCACCAGCCAATGCCAGTGAACAATGTCAATCTGGGTGATGAATGGTGTGCCACCCTAACGGTCAACCGATCACCAATAACATTCCGTTTGGACACTGGTGCCTCCGCCAACCAAATAGCATGGCCAGCCTTCTATGCCTTGAAGGTCAGACCACCAATTCGGCCATCCCGTTGTAAGATGGTCGACTAGAGCGGAAACGTTATCCCGGCCATGGGATCCTGCCAGCTCCAGGTGACACACAATAAATACATGGCCACACTCTCCTTTGAGATAGTTGGATCATCGAAGGACTCCCTGCTACGCGCACAGGCATGCAAGGTTCTCCACCTCGTTCAGCGGGTACACGCTCTGTCTCCAGAAGGCACATCAGACTTCCCGGATGCGGAATTTAGGGCACAGCTCCACTCGCTCCTCGCCCACAACCAGGAGGCATTCGAGGGCATGGGCACACTGCTCTATACCTACAGAATACGGCTCAAACCGGATGCCACCCCGGTCATTCACGCACCTCGCAGGGTCCCAGCACCACTCAAAGACCGCCTCAGGCAGCAGCTGCAGGATCTCCAGGACCAAGGGGTGCTATCCCGGGTCACGGAGCCCACGCCATGGGTCAGCTCCATGGTGTGTGTTAAGAAACCCTCTGGTGAACTCCGGATCTGCATCGGCCCGAAAGACCTGAACAACAACATCATGAGGGAACACTACCCCATACCCAAACGGGAAGAGATCACGAGCGAAATAGCTCGGGCTAAAATTTTCACAAAGCTTGATGCCTCGAAGGGTTTTTGGCAGATCCAACTGGATCACTCCAGCAGGAAGCTGTGCACCTTCAACACTCCTTTCGGCAGGTTCTGCTATAACAGAATGCCGTTTGACATCTTCTTGGCATCCGAGGTATTTCACAGAATCATGGAACAGATGATGGAGGGCATCGAAGGGGTACGCGTCTATGTTGACGATGTCATCATCTGGTCCACCACACCACAGGAGCACATCAGTCGTCTTCAGCGCGTCTTTGCGCTGATACGGGAACACAGCCTGCGCCTCAACCGAGCCAAGTGTTCTTTCGGCCAGACTGAGCTAAAGTTTCTGGGGGTCCACATATCCCGGTCAGGAGTGCGTCCCGATGCAGACAAGGTGAGCGCCATTACAGCCATGCCGCAGCCGGCAGACAAGAAAGCAGTGCTACACTTTCTAGGCATGGTCAACTTCCTGGGGAAGTTCATTCCCAACCTTGCCTCCCACACGACGGCTCTTCGCCACCTAGTAAAGAAGTCCACGGAGTTCCAGTGGCTGCCCGCACACCAGAAGGAATGGGAGGAGCTCAAAATTAAGCTCACCACAGCCCCGGTATTGGCGTTCTTCAACACCTCTCGTGATACGAAGATCTCGACTTATGCCAGCCAGTCCGGCATTGGGGCGGTACTCCTGCAACGGGATGACACTGCATCATGGGCCCCGGTCACCTATGCCTCGTGGGCCATGACCCCCACAGAACAGCGCTATGCGCAGATCGAGAAGGAGTGCCTGGGTTTGTTAACCGGCATAGACAAGTTCCACAACTACGTGTATGGTCTCCCTCAGTTCACCGTGGAAACCGACCATCACCCCCTGGTCAGCATCATACATAAGGACCTGAACGAGATGACCCCTCGCCTCCAGCGCATCCTACTCGAGCTCCGGAGGTACGACTTCCAACTGGTCTACAACCCGGGAAAGGACCTTATCATTGCGGATGCCCTATCCAGAGCAGTGAGCACACCGCCCGACTCGGAGGGGTTCGTCTGTCAGGTCGAAGCGCAGGTGGCCTTCACATCGGCAAATCTGCCAGCTGATGATTCAAGTCTGGCCCGTATTCGCCGGGAGACTGCGGCTGACCCCCTTCTACAACGTGTGATGTGCCACATGACGGGAGGGTGGCTCAAAGGACAGTGCCCACAATTCAACAATGTCCAGGACGACTTGGCCCTCATTGACGGTGTCCTCCTAAAGCTGGACCGGATTGTGATTCCGCACAGCATGCACAAGCTGGTCCTCGACCAACTACACGAAGGCCATCTGGGGGTTGAGAAGTGCAAACGGAGGGCCTGAGAAGCTGTATACTGGCCGGGCATTAGCGATGACATTGCCAACATGGTGCTCAACTGCCCCACCTGCCAAAGGTCTCAGCCGGTGCAACCTCCTGAGACGCTTCAGCCCCATGAGTTGGTGACGTCCCCCTGGGCGAAGGTGGGTGTGGACCTTTATCATGCGCTTGGCAGGGACTACGTCATCATCATAGATGACTTTTCAAATTATCCAGAGGTCATATGCCTGCACGATTTGACATCGTCCGCTGTCATAAGGGCATGCAAAGACACCTTCGCTCGCCATGGCAGTCCGCTTACTGTCATGTCGGACAAGGGGCCCTGTTTTGCAAGCCAAGAATGGTCTTCTTTTGCTGCTTCGTATGGCTTCACACATGTGACGTCCAGACCTCTGCATCCCCAGTCAAATGGCAAGGCGGAAAAGGGCGTTCACATCGTCAAGCGGCTCCTCTGCAAGGCTGCTGATGCCGGATCGGATTTCTGCTTAGGCCTGCTGGCCTATCGCTCGGACCCACTAGCTACTGGCCTCTCACCAGCCCAGCTGTTGATGGGTTGCGCCCTCAGGACCACTGTGCCATCCATTCTGGTCCCTACACCCAGCTATGCTCCAGTACTGCAAAGGATGCGACAGCAGCGTGCTCAGCAGAAGGTGGCACACGACACTCGGGCAACTGATCTTCCTGCCTTGGAGCCTGGAGACAACGTCCGCAACCACGTACCCGGGGGTGGCGGGTCGGCAACCGCCGAAGTTCTCCGACGCGTGGCTCCCTGCTCGTTCCTGGTTCGCATGCCTGATGGCTCCATTCGCAGGCGCAATCGCCGGGCTCTTCGCCTGCTTCCACGCTCGCTACGTGATCATACACCGGTGCCGCGCCCTCCTGTTGTTCCTGATGTCGACTTCGTGGAGCTTCCTGCCACCTTGCCCATTCCTCTGTGGCCAGGCCCATTCCTCAGCCGGTGGATCCTGACCCACCCTTGAGGCGGTCAACCCGAATTCGTCGCGCATCTACTAGCCTGGACTTATGAGCCTGTTTGAACATTGAACTCACAGACGTATTATGCCACAATGTTAATATGTTTCTCTTTTTGTCATTACAGGAGTTTGTTTTGATGCTTAATGTTTACACGTGTTTTGTTTATGGTACAACCTCGTTGCTATGTTGCACCTGACACCTTCCTATGTATATAGTTTAGCCTCATGTACATGTTGTAGATATTGCACACACACATTCAGCTGCACTCAGTACACATCTAATATTTATTACCACATATGTACATATTCTTGTAAAAAAGGGGGATGTCATGATATTCAGATAAACATCATGGTGCAAACATACATACACACTGATGGACTGATCAACGGACCAATCAATACACACACAACATTACAGCCAATCACAGGCAAGAGCATACACACTATAAAACGGGGAACACGACACTTCCCGCTCATTCCAGCAGGAGTCAGCTCAGGGCACAGAGCTCACAGCAAGCCACTCAGACATTCACCATGTGCTGAGTGCTTCTCCAAGATAGTGTTAGGGCTAGGTCCACAGGTTAGAGGGTAATGAACGAACCACAGTAACCAGTTTACAGATGTTGTTGTTGTTAGTAATAAAACTGAGTTGTACCATCCGCAACCATGTTGGTTCGCCTATGTAGCAGAGCACCCAACACGACAACGTTCTCCAATTTTCTCCTTAACCCTTGCTGCCTCAATACCTCCCTCTCCTCTTTTGATAAAGTGCGACCCATGAATCTAACACAAACGGAAAGGTGATCATAGAATCATAGAATTTACAGTGCAGGAGGAGGCCATTCGGTCCTTCGAGTCTGTACCGGTCCTTGGAAAGAGCACTAAGCCCACACCTCCACTCTATCCCCGTGACCCAATAACCCCACCTGACCTTTTGAGGGCAATTTAGCATGGCCAATCCACCTAACCTGCACATCCTTGAACTGTGGGAGGAAACCGGAGCACCCGGAGGAAACCCATGCAGACACGGGGAGAACGTGCAGACACAAAGGCAGTGACCCAAGCAGGGAATTGAACCTGGGACCCTGGAGCTATGAGGTCACAGTGCTAACCACTGTGCTACCGTACCATGATCAAAACAGTTAAGAAACAAAAACAACTTAAAACCACCTTAAGACAGACAGATGATACTGAAGTCTTCGATTTCTGTAATCTTTCCTTTCATACCTAACTTCAAAGAGATCCCCAATATGATGTAAAGGGCAGGACAACCTGCAAATTTCAGATCCATGGCCACGAATCCTTGACCACACTACCATGGTAAGTTGAGAATAGGAGACTGGAGCTTTTTTATGCCCCAGAAAACAGTATAATGCTAAGTTCATCCTAAAACTAAGGCAGAAAACTAAATAGTCGATCGGTATTGATCAATAGTTTACTATGATCTTACTATGCAATTTTCATGCTTGTAATTTAAAAAGGCCCTCTTGTAATATTTTATTTATTTAATTTTTCTAAATTTAGAGTACAGAATTCATTTTTTCCAATTAAGGGGCAATTTAGAGTGGCCAATCCACCTAGCCTGCACATCTTTGGGTTGTGGGGGCGAAACCCACGCAAACACGGGGAGCATGCGCAAACTCCACACAGACAGTGACCCAGAGCCGGGATCGAACCTGGGACCTCAGCACCATGAGGCAGCAGTGCTAACCACTGGGTTGTAACATTTTATAGGAGGGAGAATAGACACCATATGGGAACTAAAGAAAAACAGGGTCAATGTTCATCAACTAAGTAAGGTGACCTCTTGGCCTGAATTGGGCCTGCAGGTAGGAACTCAGTAAAGGAGCAGGAAAAGGGCAAGGAATCATAATAGCCATCAGCCCTTAATGAGTTACTTAACAGATTTAAAGGTGTGTAAATTAAAGATAAATGGCAATGTGGGGCATTGGAATGGATGATATGGATGCAGAAGAAAAGAAATCTGTGTGCAAGTACTTAAAATGCTACTGCGATAATTAAGCTACTGTACTTATTTTGCATTTGCTCTCTCAGCCTCTGAGAGATAACTTTCAATTTCTCCTTCATGGATTGTGGGGGTACTGTTTGGTCTTAAAGGAGACAACTCTCCTTTGTTGCACATGGGCCAGATGCACCTCAAATTCTTCAATAGATGTTGTTCTATTGTTCCCTCTTCATTCATATTCTCCGATATAAGAAGATACAAAATAGGAGCAGGAGGGGTCCATACGACCCTTCGAGCCTGTTCTGCCATTCAATAAGATTGGAGCTGAACTTCTACGCCAACTCCATTCTACGGCCCTACCACCATATTCCTTCATTTCATTAATGCCAAAAAATTAATTGACCTCATTCTTGAATATTTTCATTAATTGAGCACGTGCAGCCTAGTGGGGCAGAGAATTCCAAAGATTCCTAGCATTTTTCTTGTGAAGGAATATTTTCTCATTTCAGGCCAAAATGGTTGACCCTTTATCCTGAGGCAATGACGCTTAGTCCAAAACTCCATCATCTCTCAGCATCTACCCTGTCGAGCCCATAAGGATTTTATACATTTTAATGAGATCATCATTGATTCTCCTAAATTCTAGAGAACATTGAATTCTACTCAATCTCTTTTCTACTCAATCTCTTTTCATCCCAAGTTTCAATTTAGTGAAACTCTATTGCATATCCTCGAAGTGTATCTTTCCTTAAGTACAGAGACCACATTTTGCCCGGCATTCCAGGTATTGACTCATGACAGCTCGATATATTTGCAGCCAGACTTCCTTCCTGTCATACTCCACTTGCAATAAAGCCTCTACTATTTGCCTTCCTAATTGCTTGCAGCGTGAAAGAATTACATGGAGAGAAAGTATAAATGCTCCTGCCACATGATCCTCTGCTCCTTCTGTGCTGATTGTCAACATTTCTGCTAGTGAAGTGCATGCTGTTTCCCTTTAATTAACAGCAGTAGTTTAAGAATTGGCACTGGACAGAACTGAAAAGTCTACAATATCACTTTGCAAAAACGAACATCAACATGGCTGGATTGCACTTATGACAAAGCTGAGGATCTTCGAATAAAAGCATTTCCATGTACTCAAAAGGATTTGCATACATATTGGCTGGATTTTCCGGTTCCCCAACCCCGTGTTTCTTGGCAGCATGCAATTCGAAGGCGGTGTGATCCTTTCTTCCTGCCGCTTGTCAATGCTTTTTCCCATGAAGCCACCCCGTGGGCGGGGATGCACTGCCAGCGGGAAAAGAGAATCCCATGGCAGCACGGTAGCACAGTGGGTTAAGCTCTGCTGCCTCACGGCACCAAGGTCCCAGGTTCGATCCCGGCTCTGGGTCACTGTCTGTGTGGTGTTTGCACATTCTCCCCGTGTTTGCGTGGGTCTCACCCCCACAACCCAAAGATGTGCAGGCTAGGTGGATTGGCCATGCTTAATTGGAAAAATTAATTGGGTATTCTAAATTTAAAAAAAAAAGAGAATCCCAATGACCGGAGAATTCTGGCCATCATTGTAATGCACAATATGCTGGAATGACATTAGCTAAGGCAGGTATATAGAGTATCAAAATGTGATTTGACAAAATAATGCTTCATGTTGGAGAAGTGGAATCAGGAATGTTGTCAGGCTCCTGATCAAGAAGGTGGAATTTTATTTCCTATTCTTTCATGGGACGTGCACATTGCTGCTTTGTCCTAGATGGTGTCGAGGTTCTAGAGTCTTGAGTGTCGATGGAGCTGTACTCATCCAGGCAAGTGGGAAGAGTTCCATCACACTCCTGACTTGCATCTTGTAGATGGCAGATAGACTTTGGGCAGTCAGGAATCATGTTACTCTTCGCTGAATTCCCAGCCCCTGTCCCGCTTTTGCGGCCATAGTGTTTATATGGCTGATCCAGTTCAGTTTCTGATCAATGGCAATCCCCAGGATGTTGATAGTGGGAGATTCAGCGATGGTAATGCGATTGAATGTCAAGGGGATTTGGTTGGATTCTATCTCGTTGGAGATGGTGATTGTTTGGCAGTTGTGTTGGATAAATGCTACTTGCCACCTATCAGCCCAAGGTCAAATGTTGTGCAGGTCTTGCTGCATCTTAGCACAGACTGCTTCAGTAGCTGAGGAGTCTCGAATGGTGCTGAACATTGTGCAATGATTAATTGATTCCTGTCTGATGGCCATGTGAATTCCCCTTTTATATTTCCTCTGATATGATGGTTACTTAAAGGAACACCAACACAGAGCCCCTTTAAATGTTTGCTTTTGTTTGGAAGCTGACTTGAATTGTTGCTTGAGTGCTAGTGCTCAGCTGGAAAATCCTCACAAAGTGACTGCTCTTGATTGAGTGATTCAGTGCTATGTAATGTTACACAATATGCAATAAATTCCAAATGTATCAGATACACAGGTAACACTGAAATGCACCATTAGATTTGTCAAGCTGCTGAACTGCAGAACATCAAAGTTCATTTTCATAATTATTTAAATAGAGTAATTTTATCACCTGCAGTGTGCAGGGTTGACCGTGAACATTATCAACAAGAAATCAGGCTGTCCATATTCAACTGACTAATGACAGTGGATAATGTTCCCACATGGCAGTCAAGTTTTTCCTGACACTTAATTTTTCTCCTGCATTCCATTTTTGTAAATCATGTTCCTTTCCCCACCATAATGAGATCACAGTAAAAAACTATGGAAATATCTCAATCAGCAATTTAACCTCAACAAGGGGTCAGGTAAACACTAAAGATGCAGAGATTTGTGGGGCGATTCCATGATCCTGTGTTGCCAAGGATTAAGGACCTCACATCTTGGGAAATCAAATGAATATAGCATGGTGTTTTCCTTCAATTATTTGGTTGCAGAGCGAGGCCAACATAGAATCCCTACAGCGCAGAATGAGGCCATTCGGCCCACCAGGTCTGCACCGACCCTCTGAAAGAGCACCTCACCTAACCTTTTGGACACTGAGGGGCAATTTAGCATTGCCAAACTACCCAACTTGCGCATCTTTGGACTGTGGGAGGAAACCAGAGCACCCGGAGGAAACCCACGTAGACACGGGGAGAAAGTGCAAACACCACACAGACAGTCACCCGAGGCCGGAATTGAACCTGGGTCCTTGGCGCTGTGAGGCTTACTGTGCCACCATGCCGCCCACAGTGTGGGTTTGATTCCCGTATCGGCTGAGGTGATTCTCAAGCTTCTCAACCTTGTCCCTCGCCTGAGGTGTGGTGATCCTCAGGTTAAATCACCACCAGTCAGCTCTCCCCCTTAAAGGGGAAAGCAGCCAATAGTCATCTGGAACTATGGCGACTTTATTTACTTTACTTTAAATTTTAATGGATAAACTATCGTTCACTTTGATGGAAATTCCTACCTTTGATTCTTTGAGTCTTGCTCCTTGAGGATTAGAGTGGTGGGTGGGTGCGGGAGTGCGGCATGGGGTGCTGGATTGTAATATCACATGTGTTAACATACATGCTGCTATCTTGTTTTACTAAATTATTGGTTGCTTTTTTTTACAGAGCAGAGTTGGCTGAGAAATTACACAAATTAAGTATTTCAATAGAAAACTGGGCCTGTCAAATATTTTCCATATCAAGAATGCATTTATATCAGGCTGAAGTATAAATGGAAATAAAGGCAGCACAGTGGTGCAGTGGTTAACACAGCTGCCTCACGGCGCCAAGGTCCCAGGTTCGATCCTGCCTCTGGGTCACTGTCCGTGTGGAGTTTGCACATTCTCCCCGTGTTTGTGTGGGTTTCGCCCCACAACTCAAAAGATGTTCAGGCTAGGTGGATTGGCCACACTAAATTGCCCCTTAATTGGAAAAAATTAATTGGGTACTGTAAATTTATAGAATAAATAAATAAATGGAAATAACTGTGTGCTGCGCAGAATTAAGTTATTCTTTTTAAAATAAATTTGGAGCACCCAATTCATTTTTTTCCCATTGAGGGACAACTTAGTGTGCCAATCCACCTAGCTTGCACATCTTTTGGGTTGTGAGGGCGAAACCCACGCAAACATGAGGAGAATGTGCAAACTCCACAGTGACCCAGAATCGAACCTGGGTCCTCGGCACTGTGAGGCCGCAGTGCTAACCCACTGAGCCACCGTGCTGCCCTATTAAATTATTCTTGACTAAACCGTGAAATAACGTGTACTACTTCTTTAAACAATTAGAGACTGACGGGACTTATCATACCCTTCCGTGTTTCTAGGAAAGTTGATCAATGTTCCTCACAAACTGAGCTGGGAACTCCTTTGTTCTATCTCTTCTCCCATTGCAGTACTGTATCTTTGGTGAGAATTCACAGAAATCCTGTTTATATGTAGAGGCACTGCTGTAGAAGTCCTGAGGAAATTTGCCCTTTTTATCTTTAACGCCACTTCTGTGTACCTCATGGTCCTTGCACACTGCAGCGCAAAAGTGAGCAATGCTGTTGAGACCCTACCGACTGCCTGTTTTTGGGAGTTTTAAAACAGAAAACGGCAGAATGTGTGAACAATGCAGGAAACATTCCGCTGTGTGAAATCCTAAAGCTCGGGCTGCACGGAAGCAGAAAGAAATCCTGCTAAAAACATTGTATATTGTAGCTGAGTCCAAGTAAGACTATCCTTTATTTTGCCACGTTATTATTCAAGCAACAACTTTTCAGTTTCTTTGGTGACATACGCATAGGATCATTAAATTATTGGAAGTGTTATCAAGGGTTGCAGACCTGTCATCCCAACGAATCAGGGTGTATCTGGGAGGCTGGGCTGTGAATTTACAGTTGATATCTTTGTTTGCAGTGTGGTTTGACAAGACCCTGTCTGACTTGACATATGAACCAGCTTGTAGCATTACAAAATATCTTGAATGTTGTACAAGCATGCATGGTTAGTAAATGCCCCATGTACAAGTGTTTTATTTGCTTTTTATTTTCTTCTGAAAACCACACTTGTCTTTACCTGTATTTCAATCTACATACTTAGTGCTTTAAAGATAAAAAAGAACAAGTACTTTGCAGGTAAAGATTTCTTAGTCTGAAGTATATTTTTCAGAAGAAAGCAGAAGGGTGTTGAGAATACCCCGACCAAGATAGTTTGTATCATGTGAGTAAAAATGCAGCTTTCTGAATGACTGACATGGGTTTTATCATACATATTTTTGTTTAACCTTCAACAGCAAAACACATTTAGAAATAATCCTGTGATACTTTCACATTTGTGCAGCTGAAAAACATTCCTTCAATTTATCTGATCACTTGATGCAAGAGATTCAGGAAAGGATTGGAGCTTTTGCAAACTTAGGAACAGGAATAGGCCATTCAGCCCCTCTGCTCTTTTCCGCCATTCAATGATGGATCTGGACGTCAACTCCATTTGTCCTTCTTTACCCTTACCAAATCAAAATCTACCTGAGGGTTGGAGTTTAACAGAGTGCATTACTCTTTCAATTCAAAGAGTTTGGAAGTAGGTGAGGGTTAATAATCACGTGAAGCAAATTCAATGATAAACTTCCATTCCTCGAAAAATAAGCAGGAAAAGAAAACATGACCAAGTCGTCGATTGTTCTGAGATGGGAGTTCAGAGAAAGGCAACAGAACGCAAAACAATCTACAATGTCTTAACTGTGAACAACAAGCAATATTGTTCCTTCCTGAAGATTCTCAGCTAATCAAACAGATACTAGACGTGAACATTTTCAACATGGGCCCTACGAAAACAAGCTCGTCGTTCAGTGGCCTAAGTGCAGGAATAGATATGCCTCATTAAACTCCCCGTGTCAATCTCCTGACAATCCAGAGAATTATGAATTGACCTTTACTAATTAAATGGAGTAAATATTTAAATGTCCAAGGGAAACCTGAGCCCCGTCCTGCCTGTTGTTACAACAAATTCTTTCAGCTTCCACTTTATAAGTGAATCAGACCATCACAAAGCCATTTAGAGCCCTATGGAACTTCACATAATTAGCAGCTGATAGGTTAAGTGCCTTCACATCACTTTGTTTGGTGCTAATGGCCTAGCACCAGACAAGCTCACACTAAAGCATGGAATGACAATAGTTGTCAGTTTGCAAGGTATAATTTGTTTGTTTAAAACTAGAAATAGTGAATGTGTTTTGCCAAGGTTGCCAGAGCAGTTAGCTCTCACTGTTAGTGGAAGGTAAAGCTAAAAGATCTCTGCCTATGTAGGTATTTGTTGTAGCACACGGAATCTAGACAGACAACGCAGAGGTCACAACTATAGGTCTATTTTGTTTATTTTTATAAAGATATTTCCACAGAGTAAACTCAAGTGAGCTAACATCACGAGTTTACATTGGGGCCCAGGCTGTAGAGTAACAATATTAATCATAGCAATGCTCATTCGCACACTTATTATTCAAGACCCTTTCATTGGAAGTTGTTTATTTTCCTGCACCAGGACCATTTTCTTCTTTTTAATAAAGTAAAATTCTTTTGTTACCTGGCAGCTTTGTGGTTACCATTTGGGTTTCCCAAAATGTGGTCATGTGTTCAAATCCTCAGGCTGCCTGATACTCATTCCGAGATAATGAGGCGAAATAAATGTATTCAGCCACTGGACGGAGCAACACAGTGCGCTTTCTCAACAGATGCCAATTCTTAACACAGGAGAAATACTTTTAAATAACTAATATTATTTTTGAAGAGTTCAAAAGGATTGCACAAATTTCCTTTCAGACTTTCCATACTGATATCGCATTGCTTTTCTCCCTTTTGATTAATCTCTTAGCATTTCTATTCTGACTCCCGGACAATCATGGAACCCCCACAGTGCAGAAGGAGGCCATTTGGCCCATCGGGTCTACACCAACACTCCAAACGAATACCCTAACATAGGCCCACCTACCCTATCCCCATAACCCCTGCGCATTGATCATCCAGGGGCAATTTAGTATGGCCAATCCACCTAACCTGCCCATCTTTGGACGGTGGGAGGAAACCGGAGCATCCGGAGGAAACCCATGCAGACACGGGGAGAACATGCAAACTCCACACAAAGTCACCCAAGGCCGGAATCAAACCCAAGCCCCTGGTGCTGTGAGGCAGCAGTGCTAACCACTGTGCCACTGTGCCGCTCTAAAGTGTTGGGGACGATTCACCAGCTGACTGCGCTAATTCCATGCCACATTCTCCTGCCCAACTCTTCACGTGTGGCTTATATACAGCAAAGGTCTGATTTCCCTCAAAAGTATTTCCACACCCGGCCTGTGATTTCATAGACTCCCAAAATCATGCAGCAAGTTTTTAACCTGCTTGTTTGTTATCTACAAATCTGCGCAGAATCTCTTTACATCACAGACTGACTTCACCTGTTTCATTTGGGAAAGTGTTGATGTGCGGCCTCATTGTTCTGAGGCCGATGCCATTTACACACTGAACACAGCAGGGGAGTAAGAAACATGCCAACTCCCCGAAGCGTCTTGTTCGGAGGACAAAAACAGTCCTTCCCTTAATTCCTCGAAGGTCCAAAGTGCAGAGCATGAGGCACTCCAGAGTTTCTTTCCACAAAAAGTGACAGCTTTGGGTAGAGCTATTATTTATTCATTCACCTTTTCACATGAAACAGTGACAGAATTTCTCATCTTCTTGCAGTACTTTATGTGCAAATGGCAGCTTCTGGAACAATAGAAAGATATAAGCCACCTTGCTCCCATTGGTTTCCTTTTCCTTCTTCGGGTTTGGTTTTGCTCTTGCTTGCGGGCAGCAACTGTTCATTATAGCACTCGCACCTCTTCGAGACATTTCTTTTGTTCCTTCAATAGAATCCCTACAGTGCATAAGAACATAAGAACTGGGAATAGGATTAGGCAATTCTGCCCCTCGAGGCTGCTCTGCCATTCAATACGAACATGGTTGATCTCATCTCGGCCTCAACTCCACTTTCCTGCCCGTTCTCCAGAACCCTTCAAACTCATTAGGAATTAAAAATCTGTCTATCCCCTCCTTAAATTTACTCACAGTCCCAGCATCCACGACATCCTGGGGCAGTGAATTCCACAGATTCACGTCCCTTTGAGAGAAGTAATTTCTCCTCATCTCCGTTTTAAATCAGCTTCAGTTTATTGTAAAACTATGACCTCTCATTCTAGATTGTCCCACAAGAGGAATCATCCACTCTCCGTCTACTTTGTCAATACCTTTTATCATCTTATGTACCTCAATTAGATCTCCTCTCATTCTTCTAAACTGGAGAGAGTACAGACCTAAACTGCTCAATCTCTCTTCATAAGACAAACCCATGGGGTGGGGTTTTCCATCCCCGTCAGCCACGTTTTCCAGTGTGGCACGACTCCACCGGCAGTGGGATTCTCCGTTCCCGCAGTCGGCCAATGGGGTTCCCCATTGTGGTCACCCCATGCCATCGGGAAACCGACACTGCTGGCGGACCGGAGCATCCCGCCAACAGAGAATCCCACTGCTCATCTCTGGAATCAATCTAGCGAACCTGCTCTGAACTGCCTCGAATGCAACTACATCCTTCGTCAAATAAAGGGGACCAAAACCGTGCACAGTACTCCAGGTGCAGTCTCACCAATGACTTGTACAGTTACATAACACTTCCCTACTTTTATCCTCTATCCCTTTGGCTATAAAGGCCAAAATTCCATTTGTCTTCCTTATTACCTACTGTACTTGCATACTTCAGAGATCATAGAATTTACAGTGCAGAAGGAGGCCATTCAGCCCATCGAGTCTGCACCAGCTCTTGGAACGAGCACCCTACCCAAGGTCAACACCTCCACCCTATCCCCATAACCCAGTAACCCCACCCAACACTAAGGGCAATTTTGGACACTAAGGGCAATTTATCATGGCCAATCCACCTAACCTGTACATCTTTGGACTGTGGGAGGAAACCGGAGCACCCGGAGGAAACCCACGCACACACGGGGAGGATGTGCAGACTCCGCACAGACAGTGACCCAAGCAGGAATCAAACCTGGGACCCTGGAGCTGTGAAGCAATTGTGCTATCCACAATGCTACCGTGCTGCCCATACTTGTGCAGAAGGAAGCCATCCGGCCGATCAAGTCTACATCGACCCTCTGAAAGAGCACCCTACCTAGGCCCACACCCCCACCCTATCCCTGTAACCACACCTAGCCTGCATATCTTTGGACACAAAGGGGCAATTTAGCATGGCCAATCCATCAAATCTGCACATCTTTGGAGTGTGGGAGGAAATCGGAGCACCCGGAGGAAACGCACACAGACACAGGGAGAACATGCAAACTCCACACAAACAGTGACCCAAGGCCGGAGTTAAACCCGGGTCCCTGGTGTTATGAGGCAGCAGTGCTAGCCACATGCCACCGTGCTGCCTGAAAGCAAAATTTCTACCCCTCTTCTGCTCTGAAGAAGTCGTACAGACTAAAACGTCAACTCTGTTTCTCGCTCCACTGCTGCTGCCAGACCTGCTGAATCTTTCCAGCAATTTTTGTTTTTATTTCTTTTATTTCTTTACTTGTCCCATTATCACCCCATTTGCTCTTGTACCACCAGCTGTTTTGTCAATCTCACCCGCCTGCTACTGGATCACAGACTTGCCCTTTCCTTCTATTTTCTGCCCTCCCATCTTTTCATGCTTAAAAAATATTCCACTTTCCTAGTTCTGATAAAAGGCTGCTGTAGGAGGTTGTAAACATAATCAGGATAAAGACTTGGGGAAGATGGAGAGTCAAGGGTTAATAGTGAAAGCATATGCGATGTAATAATGTAGTCAGATCACATGAGTGGGAATTAATAATAATGATAATAATAATCTTTATTGTCACAAGTAGGCTTACATCACAATGAAGTTACTGTGACAATCCCCTAGTTACCACATTCTGGCGTCTGTTCGGGAATACAGGGAGAATTCAGAATGTCTAAATTACCTAACATCACGGGCGAAATTCTCCGTTATCGGCGGAAAGTCCGCCGATTGGCGCAAAAAAGGGCGCAAATCCGACTTGCGTCACGTCGGAAAAATGGGTCGATAGTCTCCGGCCCGAAATGGGCTAGCAGCGACGTAACGGGATCCGTGCTTGCGCAGTGGTTCACGCCGTGCAGCGTCATACGCGCCGCACGGCGTGACGGCGCATAAGGCCGCGCTGCTCCCCCCCACCCGACCGGAACACCTGACCGCAACACCCGACTGGATGGCTGGCCGCCGCTCAGCCCCGAGGTTCGAGTCACGCGATGTGGAGGCGCTCCTGGACGCGGTGGAGCAGAGGAGGGACGCCCTGTATCCCGGGCACGGCCGCAGAGTTGCCCCATGCCACAGCCGGCGTCTGTGGAGGGAAGTGGCAGAGGCCGTCACCGCTGTGGCCCTGACACCACGGACAGGCACCCAGTGCCACAAGAAGGTGAACGACCTCGTCAGAGCAGGCAGGGTGAGCCTCCCCCATATCCCCCCCTCCCCATATCCCCCCCTCCCCCATATCCCCCCTCCCCCATATCACCCCCTCCCTCATATCCCCCCTCCCCATATCCCCCCTCCCCCATATCCCCCCTCCCCATATCCCCCCCTCCCCATATCCCCCCTCCCCCATATCCCCCCTCCCCATATCCCCCCTCCCCCATATCCCCCCTCCCCCATATCCCCCCTCCCCCATATCCCCCCTCCCCCATATCCCCCCTCCCCCATATCCCCCCCTCCCCCATATCCCCCCTCCCCCATATCCCCAAGTGAATCCAGCCCTAACCTTAACCTCTGCAATGCACGTGCAACCGATGGCGTGCATTCATATACCTGCCTAACAGTGTTGCCTTTTACCCCTGCCACACCCCCCCCCCCCCCCCCACAGGAGAAGCGCGCACACAACAATAGGGAGCATGTGAGGACTGGAGGAGGCCCCGCTGATGAGAGACCACTGACCGAACACCAGGAAAGGGCCCTGGAACTGGCTGGTGGACCTGAGGACCGGGAGGTTGCTGATGCAGAGGTCGGGGGTGTAGTAGCAAGTGAGCCACCGACAGCCCGTCCCCATATCCCCCCTCCCCTATATCCCCCTCCCCCGTATCACCTGATCACTGCCTGATGTCTAACCATGCATGCTTCATTGTGTATCGCAGGACCAAACGTCCAGGCACCCATCCCCGCAGATGCAGACCGCCCGCAGGATGCCCCTCGGAGGCCACGGGAGACGGAGAGACCCGGACCCTCCGGCATGCGGCGCCCACAGGGTGCCCCTCAGAGGCCACGGGAGACGGAGAGACCCGGACCCTCCGGCATGCGACGCCCGCAGGATGCCCCTCGGAGACCATGGGAGATGGAGAGACCCGCACCCTCCGGCATGCGACGCCCGCAGGATGCCCCTCGCACACCACGGGAGACGGAGAGACCTGGAGCAACAGGGAGACGACACCCCCGTCACGTGCGGGAGCGACCACCCAGCGATGAGGGGGGCAGCCACAGGCCCCCGTCACATCCGAGCCAGGACACCACTACCCAGAACACCACTACCCAGGACACCACTACCCAGGACACCACTACCCAGGAAGACGAAATACCGGACAGTGACTCAGAGTGGATGGGTGGAGACGAACCCCCACCCCAAAGTGCCATGGACTCAGAGTGGGACGAAGAGCATGACACAACGCCACTGCTGTCACCAACACCCTCCACCATCGCAGAAACACTCACCTCGGTTAGGCACTTTAATGATGAGGCGTCTGGTACACTCACTGGTGCGCACAACACAGCCGTCCCGGTACAGCAGGTGGAGGTAAGAGCAGCAGAGGGGCCGGGCGGTCGGAGGGCAGCGCAGCCCAAGCGAACATCTGCCGCCCAGATGGATCCCGGGTTCCTGGAGTTACCACACCCACACATAGATCCGATGCAACCACCGACCCGGAGACAAGCGAAGAGGGTGACGGGCGGCGGCTGCAGTTGCAGGTGGAGGAGTCCACCCGTGTCCAGGAGCTGGGAGTGGTGCCGGTCATGCGTGCCACTCAGGCCGACACCGCACGGGTGGCGTCCGCGGTGGAGGCAATGGGTGCGATGGTGTCAGACATGGGGAACGGTTTGCGAGGCCTGGGGCTTTCCGTGCAGGCGGCGTCTGTGGCCCAGGAAATGGCTGCCCTCTCACAGGAGGCCATGAGCCAGTGCCAGCGCCAGATGGCAGAGGCGCTCAACGCCATAGCCCAGTCTCAGCAGGCCATGGCCCAGTCTCTGCAGGCCATGGCCCAGTCTCAGCAGGGCATGGCCCAGTCTCTGCAGGCCATCGCTGAGGGCATCGGCGCCAGTGGCCATGTGCGAGCCGGCGTTGCACTGTCACAGACAGGGTTTGCCAACCCCCTGGGCTCCATGGCTGCAAACCTGCAGACCCCTGTCGATACCAGCACGGGCCTCCAGGACTGGCAGCGCCAGATGTCGGGGGGGCGTCGGATGGCCAGTCCGTTCGCATCCCCCACCCATGTAGAGGCCTGGGGGCCATCGGGCACCCCGAGGGAGGAGGAGGTGGTGTGGTCCGTCCCGGCTCCCTCTGTAGGGGAGGTCCCGGTACACCGCGACACCTCGGACTCCCCCCCTTCCGTCCCAGGTGCATCGGGTGGGCAACGGGCAGGACAGGCTGGCAGCTCGCCATCCCAGTCGCCCGGGCCGCAGCCTGGCCCATCTAGGCCAGGACGCCCCAGGAAACGGCCGCCCAAGGGATCCAGTGTCAGAGGGCAGGAAACACAGGAGTCCACCTCCAGTTCTGCTGTACCGTCTGGGGAACCACGTAGATGTAGTCAAAGGGCCCGTAAGGCCAAACAATTAGACACTGAGTAAGTTGGCACGGTTGCAGGGCACAGATGAGTTTTAGGGGCTAGGGCACGTGCATGAACTCCTTTGGTTATTAAAGTCAATGTTACACCTACAGAAGCTGCCTTTGTGCTCTGTCCAAAGTGTGCGGGGGTGTCATGTACGTTGAGCGCAAGTGTGTGTGTGAGGGGTGGTCTTACTTCAGCCCCAGGTGAGTCTGCCCCCTTCCCCCTGGGCCGCCATCAACATCCCCCGGGCAGAGGACGGGACCGTGCGCTGCAGTGTCACAGCCGCATGCAGGGATGGTCCGGGTGGATGGTGGTACTGTGGCCATGGGTTAGACATAGTCCAACGATGTAGAGCCAGGAGCTCACCGCAGGGCGGGTTGTCATCATCCTCCATGGCCTGCGATAGACACGCGTCCACCCGCAACTGTGTGAGCCCGGCCCGTTGTGCCGCAGGTGGATCGGCAATGGGGGGGGGGGTGGTGTGCATGCGGGTGGGGTGGGTGGGGTTGGGGAGGGGGGTGAGGGTGCTGGGTGGGTGGATGGGTGGGGGGTGTGGGTGGTCGGCTGTTGCCATGGTGTGCGGTCTGTGGCCGTACTACCCGATTCCCACGCCCATCTAGTCAGTGAAGCGGGCGTCTATCAGTCTGTCCCGTGCCCGCTGGGCCAGCCGGTAACGGTGGACAGCCACCCGCCTGTGTCTACCCTGTCTGCCCTGACCATTACCCCCATCCCCCTCATCTGGGGAGGACTGCGCCTCTTCCTGCTGCTCCTCCACTCCGCCCTCCTCTGCCTGCGGCACATCGCCCCTCTGTTGGGCTATGTTGTGCAGGACGCAGCACACCACAATGATACGGCCGACCCTATCTGACCGATACTGGAGGGCGCCCCCAGAGAGGTCCAGGCCCCTGAAACGCATCTTCAGCACCCCAAAGCACCTCTCTATCATTCCCCTTGTCGCTACATGGGCATCATTGTCGCGGTTCTCCGCCTCATTGTGTGGCCTCCCCCCCCCAACCTCCACCCCGGCACGGACCCCCAACCTCCACCCCGGCACGGACACCCCCAACCTCCACCCCGGCACGGACCCCCATCCCCCTCCCCGGCACGGACCCCCCCCCCCCAACCTCCACCCCGGCACGGACCCCCCCCCCTACCTCCACCCCGGCACGGACCCCCCCCCCAACCTCCACCCTGTCACGGCCCACCCCCCAACCTCCACCCCGGCACGGACCCCCAACCTCCACCCCGGCACGGACCCCCAACCTCCACCCCGGCACGGACACCCCCAACCTCCACCCCGGCACGGACACCCCATCCCCCTCCCCGGCACGGACCCCCCCCCAACCTCCACCCCGGCGCGGACCCCCCCCCCCAACCTCCACCCCGGCACGGACCCCCCCATCCCCCTCCCCGGCACGGACCCCCTCCCGGCACTCCCCCGGAGCCCAGCCTATTCTAACCACCCCCCCCACCCCCCCCCCCCGCCGCACACACACACACACAAGCCGAGACACACCTCTCCTCACGCATTCAGACTGCGGCCACGCCATCGCCTGCCCAGAGCCAACCCCCCAGGCCGTCACTCACCTCCACGCTGGTCGGCGTGAACCTGGAGCACAGAGTCACGCCGATGAAAAGGAGGTTTAATTTACGTCGACGTGAACGGTCATCACGTCGACGGGACTTCGGCCCATCCGGAAGGGAGAATATCGGCAGGCCGAAAATCGGCTGCCTTGCGCAGACCTGTGACATTCTCCGCAGCAGCGGCGACATTAACGCCCCGCCGACTTTTCTCCCTTCGGAGACTTCGGCAACCGGCGGGGGCGGGATTCACGGCGGCCAACGGCCATTCTCCGACCCTCTGGGGGGTCGGAGAATGACGCCCCACGTGTTTGGGAACTTGTGGGAGGAAACTGGAGCACCCGGAGGAAACCCACGCAGACACGGGGAGAACGTGCCGACTCCACACAGACAGTGACCCAGCCGGGAATCGAACCTGGGACCCTGGCGCTGTGAAGCCACAGTGCTAACCACTGTGCTACCATGCTGCCCACAGATCTGGAATATCTAAGATATCTGGAAAGGTGTCATGATAGGGAGATATTAGGAACTTTGGTCTAGAAATGGGATCCAAAATATGGCAGACAATTCAGAGTTTTGTTTTCATTAATTTAGAGTACCCAATTCACTTTTTCCAATTAAGGGGCAATGTAGCATGGCCAATCCACCTAGCCTGCTCATGTTTGCATTGTGTGGGCGAAACCCACGCAAACACGGGGAGAATGTGCAAATTCCACATGGACAGTGACCCAGAGCCGGGATTGAACCTGGGACCTCGGCGCCATGAGGCAGCAGTGCTACCACTGCGTCACCATGCTGTCCCCTGACAATTTAGAGGTAAAACAGACTGAGGGAAAAGACTACAAGCAGCAGAGTTAGAGGAATACACCCATGTCCTGAGTTACCTTGTCCCATCCAGACATAACCTCGTTAGTAGAAATATACAGGATGCCCGGTTCTGCAAGGATGAACCACCTCAAGATCCATTGTCCTTTGGGACAACCTTTTTGACCAGCCAATTGCCCATCACAGAGTCTGCTGACCTAGTTGTCAATCAATGGAAAGTTAGTTGCATATGAATGGCATAGGTCTTTTCTTTTGTAGAAATGGGAGTGGGGAATCAGATAGCTAAGATAACAATAATGGATTCAGGTCCAGCCACCTCAGGGCAGAACCCTTTTTTGAGAAACTGAGAAGGGCTTAGAGAGAGAGAGAGAGAGAATGCTATTTTGAACAGTTACAGGTGGAAGGCTATGAAAATCGACCTGAGATGTCATGAAAGTTGCTACCGAGGCAGGCTTTGGAAAAGGATTCAGAACAAATGTCCCTAACAGAAGAAAGAATTGCTTTGTTAAATGCAAGTATTGCCTTTGCCTGGTTGTGTAAGTGGAACGAGAGCTGTATGTTCATGTAAAGTGTTGTGTAATGGGAACTAGTGCGTTAAGGTTAAGAAATTACATAAATTTTTATTTGTAGAGTTGAAGTTTAAAAGTTTAAATATTGCTTTCTTTTATTTTGTTTTAATAAAGTTTGTTTATAAAATAACCAGCCCCTAATTCTTATATTATCACTCCTGGAATGAATCGATTTTGCCGCACCGTCTTAAAAATTGAAAAAGTTATTGCATCTGGTCCATTCTCTTAGCCACTGTGAGAGTTGATGATGTGTCCGTAACAAATAGGAGTTGCTCCAACCTCGTGTAGATGTCCAAATGTATAAATACTCGCTGTAAAGAAAGAATAATTGTTTTGAGCAACTACAACCTCAAGCAACATACTTTGGGAGAAGAGGTAATCCCCCAAAACCCTGCCTAGACTCTGAGCACAAATTAAAGTCATCAATCTGAAACGTTAACTCTGTTTCTCTCTCCACATATGTTGCCTAACCTGCTGAGTATTTCCAACATGTTTTCCCCTCAGATTTCCAGTATCTGCGATATTTTGCTTTTATCTACACATCCAGTATTTGAAAACGAAATCCTACGATTGGCTGACAGCTTCACTTCCTACATCAACAGAAGGTGGAAATCCTGCTACGACATTCTGAGCCATGATGAGATATCAGTCAATCACCCACCCATTTTGAAATCTCTCCCGAGCCTCGTTCCTCATTATCTGTTTCACCTCCTCCAGCCCCTCATACGTCCAAGATATCAATACTCCTCTAATGCTAGCGTCTTCAGCATCACGTCCCCATTGACAGAATATTCTGCATCCTCTCCATGATGTCCTTTACCCTGGCACCAGGCACTCATTAAAAAAAAAAAATTTAGAGCACCCAGTTAATTTTTTCCAATTGTGGGACAATTTAGCATGGCCAATCCACCTACCCTGCACATCTTTGGGTTATGGTGATGAAACCCACGCAAACACGGGGAGAATGTGCAAACTCCACAAGGACAGTGACTCAGAGCCGAGATCGAACCTGGGACCTCGGCGCCGTGAGGCAGCAATGCTAACCACTGCGCCACCGTGCTGCCCTTACTGTGTGACACTCATGACGGCCCACACAGAAATGACAGTCTGTCCCCACTGACTTTGGAATCTCCGAGAAGACTGCATTTCTACTCGTTCACATTTCCTCCTGTGCTGTCCCATGTCCATCAGCCTCCTACACCAAGTATCTGTCTGAGGATGGCACACTCCCTGAAGACTCACGCACTTCCTGCCTCTACCTACTCTTCTGGATAATAAGAAGTCTTACAACACCAGGTTAAAGTCCAACAGGTTTGTTTCAAATCACTGGCTTTCGGAGCACTGCTCCTTCCTCAGGTGAAACATTCACCTGAGGAAGCTGTGCTCCGAAAGCTAGTGATTTGAAACAAACCTGTTGGACTTTAACCTGGTGTTGTAAGACTTCTTACTGTGCTCACCCCAGTCCAACGCCGGCATCTCCACATCATGGCTACTCTTCTGGATGGTAACGCATCTACAATCCTGACCTCACACTGCCTGTTGGGTAGACACTCCCTGAAGCATGCAATGCAGCAGAAAACTCTCCTCCTAACTAATATCCTGAAGTGACTCCAGCTGACCATTCAGCTTGGGAACCCTGAGCTTCAGCCGGCACAGCTGGAGATTTATTATATTCACACATGGTCCCCGAGACACCCCTTGTATCCTGAAGTTTCCAAATGGCACAGCAATTTCAAGCAAAACGTCTCCGATGCCCATGCATGATGTAAAAAAACCTCTGTATTCCCTCTTCAGAATCTAATTAGTATCTTGTCAAATGATTAATTTTAATTTATAAACTTTAGACGAGCTCTGTGCTGATACTCTTACTAATTTACATGCTGTTCTATGAATGATGATTTAAAATTTAATTTTCCAGCTCCTAATTTGAACAAATGCTGTAGTTTACAGAGAGTAAAGAGACAAATATTCATCAGCCAATGACTTGAATTCTGGGTTCCCGTTCTTTGCTCTGCCGTTACTCTGTGCTCCCGCTCTTTACAGTTTTCCCGCCCTGCGTTCCCTCTCTTTACACTGCCGCCACTTTGGGCGGAATTTTACCGTGTCTTTTCAGACAGTTAGGCTGTGACTGAAAACCAACATGAATGTCTCCAGCTGCACAACCGCCTTTTATACCAGGTATGATTGGGAGTGGTCTTTGGCGCCCTCTTGGTGGGGTGGGGCCTGATGGGACAAGCAAGACCGGCTCCACAGAGATCTTTAAAGATGCCACCAGATCAGCACAGAAATTAATCACCCCTGCCCTCTCATGGACACAGATGACCCCTCTTACATGCATCGGGGGCTCGCACCACACCACAAGCAACAGGGCTCTCCTCAACTGTCACAACGCCAACAACGGGTGCCCCACTCCCTCGCAGAAATCGGAGCGCTCCCCCACCCTCCATTCCTCTCCGTGGGCATCGGGGCTCACCCCTCACTCCAGTGTTCCTGCTCTTCAAACCACCATCACTCTGCGTTCCTGCTCCCTAAACCGCCATCGCTCTCTGTCCCCGCTCTTTAAACAACCCTCTCTCTGCATTCCTGCTCTTTAAACCACCATCGTTCTGCATTCCTGCTCTTTAAACAACCATCACTCTGCGTTCCTGCTCTTTAAACCACCATCGCTCTCTGTCCATGCTCTTTAAACCACCATCGCTCTGCATTCCTGCTCTTTAAAGCACCATCGCTCTGCGTTCCTGCTCTTTAAACCACCATCGCTCTGCATTCCTGCTCTTTAAACCGCCATCGCTCTGTGTTCCCGCTCTTTAAAGCACCAGCGCTCTGCGTTCCTGCTCTTTAAACTGCCATCGCTTTGTGTTCCTGCTCTTCAAACCGCCATCGCTTTGCGTTCCTGCTCTTTAAACCACTATCGTTCTGCGTTCCTGCTCTTTAAACCACCATCGCTCTGCGTTCCTGCTCTTTAAACTGCCATCGCTTTGTGTTCCTGCTCTTCAAACCGCCATCGCTCTGCGTTCCTGCTCTTTAAACCACTATCGTTCTGCGTTCCTGCTCTTTAAACCACCACCGCTCTCTGTCCCCGCTCTTTAAACCACCATCGCTCTTTGTCCCTGCTCTTTAAACTGCCATCACTCTGCGTTCCTGCACTTTAAACCACCATCGCTCGGTGTTCCTGCTCTTTAAACCACCACCGCTCTGCGTTCCTGCACTTTAAACCACCACCGCTCTGTGTTCCTGCTCTTTAAACCACCATCGCTCTCTGTCCCTGCTCTTTAAACTACCATCGCTCTGCGTTCCTGCTCTTTAAACCACCATCGCTCTCTGTCCCCGCTCTTTAAACCACCACCGCTCTGTGTTCCTGCTCTTTAAACAACCATTGCTCGTGTTCCTGCTCTTTAAACCGCCATCGCTCTCTGTCCCCGCTCTTTAAACCACCATCGCTCTGTGTTCCTGCTCTTTAAACCACCACCGCTCTGCGTTCCTGCTCTTTAAACCACCATCGCTCGTGTTCCTGCTCTTTAAACCGCCATCGCTCTCTGTCCCCGCTCTTTAAACCACCATCGCTCTGCGTTCCTGGTCTTTAAAGTACCATCGCTCTGTGTTCCTGCTCTTTAAACCACCATCGCGCTGCGTTCCTGCTCTTTAAACCGCCATCGCTCGTGCTCCTGCTCTTTCAACCACCATCGCTCTGCGTTCCAGCTCTTTAAACCACCATCACTCTGTGTTCCTGCTCTTTAAAGCACCATCGCTCTGTGTTCCTGCTCTTTAAACCACCATCGCTCTGCGTTCCTGCTCTTTAAACCACCATCGCTCGTGTTCCTGCTCTTTAAACCGCCTTCGCTCTCTGTCCCCGCTCTTTAAACCACCATCGCTCTGTGTTCCTGCTCTTTAAAGCACCATCGCTCGTGTTCCTGCTCTTTAAACCGCCATCGCTCTCTGTCCCCGCTCTTTAAAGCACCATCGCTCTGTGTTCCTGCTCTTTAAAGCACCATCGCTCTGTGTTCCTGCTCTTTAAACCACCATCGCACTGCGTTCCTGCTCTTTAAACCGCCATCGCTCGTGTTCCTGCTCTTTCAACCACCATCGCTCTGCGTTCCTGCTCTTTAAACCACCATCGCTCTGTGTTCCTGCTCTTCAAAGCACCATCGCTCTGTGTTCCTGCTCTTTAAACCACCATCGCTCTGCGTTCCTGCTCTTTAAACCACCATCGCTCTGTGTTCCTGCTCTTTAAAAAACCAACGCTCTGCGTTCCTGCTCTTTAAACCGCCATCGCTCGTGTTCCTGCTCTTTCAACCACCACCGCTCTGTGTTCCTGCTCTTTAAACCACCATCGCTCTCTGTCCCTGCTCTTTAAACTACCATCGCTCTGCGTTCCTGCTCTTTAAACCACCATCGCTCTGCATTCCTGCTCTTTAAACCGCCATCGCTCTGTGTTCCCGCTCTTTAAAGCACCAGCGCTCTGCGTTCCTGCTCTTTAAACTGCCATCGCTTTGTGTTCCTGCTCTTCAAACCGCCATCGCTTTGCGTTCCTGCTCTTTAAACCACTATCGTTCTGCGTTCCTGCTCTTTAAACCACCATCGCTCTGCGTTCCTGCTCTTTAAACTGCCATCGCTTTGTGTTCCTGCTCTTCAAACCGCCATCGCTCTGCGTTCCTGCTCTTTAAACCACTATCGTTCTGCGTTCCTGCTCTTTAAACCACCACCGCTCTCTGTCCCCGCTCTTTAAACCACCATCGCTCTTTGTCCCTGCTCTTTAAACTGCCATCACTCTGCGTTCCTGCACTTTAAACCACCATCGCTCGGTGTTCCTGCTCTTTAAACCACCACCGCTCTGCGTTCCTGCACTTTAAACCACCACCGCTCTGTGTTCCTGCTCTTTAAACCACCATCGCTCTCTGTCCCTGCTCTTTAAACTACCATCGCTCTGCGTTCCTGCTCTTTAAACCACCATCGCTCTCTGTCCCCGCTCTTTAAACCACCACCGCTCTGTGTTCCTGCTCTTTAAACAACCATTGCTCGTGTTCCTGCTCTTTAAACCGCCATCGCTCTCTGTCCCCGCTCTTTAAACCACCATCGCTCTGTGTTCCTGCTCTTTAAACCACCACCGCTCTGCGTTCCTGCTCTTTAAACCACCATCGCTCGTGTTCCTGCTCTTTAAACCGCCATCGCTCTCTGTCCCCGCTCTTTAAACCACCATCGCTCTGCGTTCCTGGTCTTTAAAGTACCATCGCTCTGTGTTCCTGCTCTTTAAACCACCATCGCGCTGCGTTCCTGCTCTTTAAACCGCCATCGCTCGTGCTCCTGCTCTTTCAACCACCATCGCTCTGCGTTCCAGCTCTTTAAACCACCATCACTCTGTGTTCCTGCTCTTTAAAGCACCATCGCTCTGTGTTCCTGCTCTTTAAACCACCATCGCTCTGCGTTCCTGCTCTTTAAACCACCATCGCTCGTGTTCCTGCTCTTTAAACCGCCTTCGCTCTCTGTCCCCGCTCTTTAAACCACCATCGCTCTGTGTTCCTGCTCTTTAAAGCACCATCGCTCGTGTTCCTGCTCTTTAAACCGCCATCGCTCTCTGTCCCCGCTCTTTAAAGCACCATCGCTCTGTGTTCCTGCTCTTTAAAGCACCATCGCTCTGTGTTCCTGCTCTTTAAACCACCATCGCACTGCGTTCCTGCTCTTTAAACCGCCATCGCTCGTGTTCCTGCTCTTTCAACCACCATCGCTCTGCGTTCCTGCTCTTTAAACCACCATCGCTCTGTGTTCCTGCTCTTCAAAGCACCATCGCTCTGTGTTCCTGCTCTTTAAACCACCATCGCTCTGCGTTCCTGCTCTTTAAACCACCATCGCTCTGTGTTCCTGCTCTTTAAAAAACCAACGCTCTGCGTTCCTGCTCTTTAAACCGCCATCGCTCGTGTTCCTGCTCTTTCAACCACCACCGCTCTGTGTTCCTGCTCTTTAAACCACCATCGCTCTCTGTCCCTGCTCTTTAAACTACCATCGCTCTGCGTTCCTGCTCTTTAAACCACCATCGCTCTCTGTCCCCGCTCTTTAAACCACCACCGCTCTGTGTTCCTGCTCTTTAAACAACCATTGCTCGTGTTCCTGCTCTTTAAACCGCCATCGCTCTCTGTCCCCGCTCTTTAAACCACCATCGCTCTGTGTTCCTGCTCTTTAAACCACCACCGCTCTGCGTTCCTGCTCTTTAAACCACCATCGCTCGTGTTCCTGCTCTTTAAACCGCCATCGCTCTCTGTCCCCGCTCTTTAAACCACCATCGCTCTGCGTTCCTGGTCTTTAAAGTACCATCGCTCTGTGTTCCTGCTCTTTAAACCACCATCGCGCTGCGTTCCTGCTCTTTAAACCGCCATCGCTCGTGCTCCTGCTCTTTCAACCACCATCGCTCTGCGTTCCAGCTCTTTAAACCACCATCACTCTGTGTTCCTGCTCTTTAAAGCACCATCGCTCTGTGTTCCTGCTCTTTAAACCACCATCGCTCTGCGTTCCTGCTCTTTAAACCACCATCGCTCGTGTTCCTGCTCTTTAAACCGCCTTCGCTCTCTGTCCCCGCTCTTTAAACCACCATCGCTCTGTGTTCCTGCTCTTTAAAGCACCATCGCTCGTGTTCCTGCTCTTTAAACCGCCATCGCTCTCTGTCCCCGCTCTTTAAAGCACAATCGCTCTGTGTTCCTGCTCTTTAAAGCACCATCGCTCTGTGTTCCTGCTCTTTAAACCACCATCGCACTGCGTTCCTGCTCTTTAAACCGCCATCGCTCGTGTTCCTGCTCTTTCAACCACCATCGCTCTGCGTTCCTGCTCTTTAAACCACCATCGCTCTGTGTTCCTGCTCTTCAAAGCACCATCGCTCTGTGTTCCTGCTCTTTAAACCACCATCGCTCTGCGTTCCTGCTCTTTAAACCACCATCGCTCTGTGTTCCTGCTCTTTAAAAAACCAACGCTCTGCGTTCCTGCTCTTTAAACCGCCATCGCTCGTGTTCCTGCTCTTTCAACCACCATCGCTCTGTGTTCCTGTCTTTAAACCACCATCGCTCTGCGTTCCTGCACTTTAAACCACCATTGCTCTCTGTCCCCGCTCTTTAAACCACCATCGCTCTGTGTTCCTGCTCTTTAAAGCACCATCGCTCTCTGTCCCCGCTCTTGAAACCACCATCGCTCTGCATTCCTTATCTTTAAAGCACCATCGCTCTGCGTTCCTGCTCTTTAAACCACCATCGCTCTGTGTTCCTGCTCTTTAAAGCACCATCGTTCTGCGTTCCTGCTCTTTAAACTGCCATTGCTTTGTGTTCCTGCTCTTCAAACCGCCAGCGCTTTGCGTTCCTGCTCTTTAAACCACTATCGTTCTGCGTTCCTGCTCTTTAAACCGCCATCGCTCGTGTTCCTGCTCTTTCAACCACCATCGCTCTGCGTTCCTGCTCTTTAAACCACCACCGCTCGTGTTCCTGCTCTTTAAACCGCCATCGCTCTGCGTCCCCGCTCTTTAAACCACCATCGCTCTGTGTTCCTGCTCTTTAAACCACCACCGCTCTGCATTCCTGCTCTTTAAACCACCATCGCTCGTGTTCCTGCTCTTTAAACCGCCATCACTCTCTGTCCCCGCTCTTGAAAGCACCATCGCTCTGTGTTCCTGCTCTTTAAAGCACCATCGCTCGTGTTCCTGCTCTTTAAACCGCCATCGCTCTCTGTCCCCGCTCTTTAAACCACCATCGCCCTGTGTTCCTGCTCTTTAAAGCACCATCGCTCTGTGTTCCTGCTCTTTAAACCACCATCGCACTGCGTTCCTGCTCTTTAAACTGCCATCGCTCGTGTTCCTGCTCTTTCCACCACCATCGCTCTGCGTTCCTGCTCTTTAAAGCACCATCGCTCTGTGTTCCTGCTCTTTAAAGCACCATCGCTCTGTGTTCCTGCTCTTTAAACCACCATCGCTCTGCGTTCCTGCTCTTTAAACCACCATCGCTCGTGTTCCTGCTCTTTAAACCGCCATCGCTCTCTCTCCCCGCTCTTTAAACCACCATCGCTCTGCGTTCCTGCTCTTTCAACCACCATCACTCTGCGTTCCTGCTCTTTAAACTGCCATCGCTTTGTGTTCCTGCTCTTCAAACCACCATCGCTCTGTGTTCCTGCTCTTTAAACCACCACTGCTCTGCGTTCCTGCACTTTAAACCACCACCGCTCTGCGTTCCTGCTCTTTAAACCGCCATCGCTCTCTGTCCCCGCTCTTTAAACTGCTGTCGCTCTGTGTCCTCACTAGGAGTTCAAAATCTGGAGGGGTCTGGACAGTGTTGATCGGGAGAGAGTGGGCAGGATTCTCTGAAAATGGGGCTATGTCACCCACGCCGGCGGGAAAACTGGCGCCAACCACTCCGGTGTCAACAGCCCCCGAAATTGAGGCATACTCCATTTCTCGGGGGCTAGGTTGACGGCGGAGTAGTTGGCGCCGCCCTAGCCAGAGCCGAAGGGCCTACGCGAGTTCGCGCATGCGTGGAACGGCCGGCATATTTCCGCGCACGGGCGGGGGTTCTCTTCTCGGGCAGTATGGCGGTGCCCTACAGGGGCCCAGCACGGAGGAAAGAAGGCCCCCAGGAACCATCCTGCCCACAGATCGGAAGGCCCCGATCGCGGGCCAGGCCATCGTGGGGGCCTCCCCCGGGGTCGGATTCTGCCCCCCCACCCTCCCAGGTCCGCCCCCCGCACACTTACCTGCCAGGTCCCGCCATGCGTGAGGTGAATAATTCACGCCAGCGGGACTGGCCAAAACTTTACAGCCACTCGGCCCATTGGGGCCCGGAGAATCGCCGGGGGGACCGCTGTCAATGATGGTCCCCGACGGGCGTGGCAGGAATCCTGCCGGCCCTCGACGGCGTGGCAGGAATCCCACCTGCCCCCGGAAAACGGCGCCAGAGAATAGGGCAGCCGGCATCAGGGCAGCGGGGCGGGATTCCTGCCTCCCCCCGGGGATTCTCCAACCCGGCGCAGGGTCGGAGAATCCGAGCCAGTGTTCCCAGTGGCAGGTTGGGTGAGGACAAGACAACACTGAATTTAGTTGATTGGGAAAAGAAGCATTGAGTAGGGGACGGATTCAATCATGGCTTTCAAAAGGGAGTTGGATGAACTGTTGAAGAGATATTTGGAGTGCGATACGGAAATGTTGGCAAGAGGGACTCGCACATTGCTCTTCAAAGCAGCTGACATGGACATGATGGTGGGCTTAATAGGTGTCAGGTGGGATTCTCTATTTCTGAGACTAAGGGCTGGATTCACTGTTCCCCTACGCCGATTTCGGAATCGGCGATCAGGCGGAGATTTCTTTCTGATGCCGAAATCAGAGGCGCCGCCTGTTTGATGCCGGTTTTCTATCCTCCGCCCCCTCCGAAATGGCGTCATCATGTCGCGTGCCACACACCGTAGGAACGGCAATAGTGCATCACCTAAAGCCCTTCCCCAATGCTCTGTCTCCGATGGGCCGAATTCCCGACTGCGCGGTTGACGTGTGGTCTCAGCGGTCGGGAACCCGGCGTAGCGGCTACGGACTGTGTTCAGCGCCGCTACAGTCGGGTGGGAGCCGTGCTGCTGGCTGGGGGGGCCGTCCACGAGGGCTGCGGGGACTGGCGGGGTTGGCCAGGGGGTGGCCAGCGGGGCAGTATCTGGCAGGTCAGGACCGTGCACAGCCGGTGCCATGTTTTACAGTGTGACGCAGCAGGCCATCGCCGTGCGCATCCGCAGCCACGGCACCGGCCATTCTCCAGGAGTTGATATCGTGGGAGCTGGAAGTTTTACTCGGCGCGGCTGCTAGCCCCTCACCGGCCGCAGGACCGCAGGGGTCGGTGCCGATTTTGCTGTTGCAAAACCGCGCAGTTCCCACGCTGGCGTTGGCACTTCGCCTCCAAAACGATGAATCCAGCCGTAAGTGTTCATGCCGACGCTGAATTTGTGGACTTTCATGACAGCAAAACTGGCCCCGCACCTGGACTGATTCGCCGACTGTGAAGGGGCTAGCACTGGCTGGTGCCACGTGGAACACAATCGATTTTAATGAGAAATGGTGCGGGATTCGCCGGTTTCACAATTGACTCAGAGGAGACTGACAAGCTGCAGCCACACAGACACACACCATCCCAGCCAACATGATGGCAGCGAGGAGAGCGGCCTCGAAGTGTACTAATATTAACTGGAGACCCTCTTTGACGTGGTGAAGGAGAGGAGGATGACCCTGTTCCCCAGCCCGGGAAGGAGGCTGCTAGCCGCCGCCAATTGCCGTGCCTGGGGATAGGTGGCAGAGGCCATCAGCATCATGGGCAATATCGTCCGGACTGGCCAGCATGCCGAAAAATCTTCACAACCTCCTCAGGGTGGCCAGGGTGAGTAGGCAGCACTATGCCCCTTTCACCAACACCCCTCCCACACAAACCCATAACCCCCCCCCCCCCCCCCCACCCCCCCAGCTGGAGGGCGGCTGTTGAACCCCTCCACCCTGCACCACATGCTGGCACCCATACAAGCCACCATGGCCCAGTGCCCTGGCCACTGAGGCCACCTGGTCATCGTCGGACTGTCTAACACTGTTGTTATTTGTTCCCCACTCCCACCCCTGCCCAGGAGAAGGACGTGCATAACCGCCGGGAGCGGGAGAAGACAGGAGAAGACCACTGGACCTGTGGCCCCTAACAATGGCAGAGCAGAGGGCCTTGGACGTGGTTGGCAGCCTTGAGGAAAGGAAGGTCACCTAGGTGGAGTTCGGCTGCGGGCGAGGAAGTGAGACCCCGCTTAGTTGCAGTTCCCCATGACACGTGTGCCAACAACCCCCCCCAAAACCACCTTCGCCCCCGCACCACGTTCACCCCATCCTCACTCGCCCCCCTCCCGTGGTCTCAACGTGCATCTTGTCTTGTGTCTTGCAGGACCTGCTGGAGATGGGGCAGGCCCATCTGGCATCCCCCGCACCCAGCCATTGTCACAGCCGGAGCCCTCCATGTGACCCGACCAGTGATGGGAGCAGCTCGGATGCCAGCCCTCCGCCCGAGACTCAGGAGATCCCGGAGCTTGAGTTGGAGAATGACACTGACTTTCCATCACAGCCGTCTCCAACACCTTCCACCATCCAGAGACACTTATCTCAGTTGGGCACTTTAGTGAAGAGGCACCTGGGACACATATCTGGTACTCACCACACAGCTGATCCGGTACAGAAGGTGAGGTAGGAACACCTATGGGGGTGGACGATCGGAGGGTGGGCCGACCCCAGGAACTAGCTGCCATCCAGATGGGTTCCGGGCTTCTGGAATGGACAGTCCCATTAATCGTGGTGATGCAGCCACAGAGCCACGGACTACATGAGGGGTTGTCGGCGAGCATCCAGCACCTGCAGGTGCAATTGGAGGAGTCCAAACGCCTGCAGGAGCAGAAGGTGGTGCCGACAATGCATGCCACCCAGGCAAACACTGCACGGGAGGCATCCGTGGTGGAAGCATTGGGGGCGACTGTTTCGACTATGGATCAGCATGTCCATGACCTGGAGCATTCTGTGCAGGCGCTGGCCGAGGTCCAGGGCAGGGTTACTGCCTCACAGGCAACCATGTGCCCGAGCCACCTGGACATTACAGTGGCACTCCTGAGCATGGCTCAGTCACAGCAGTCCATGGTGGCATTGCCCAGGCGCAGGCCACCTTAGTGCAGATACAGAGGGAGGTGGCCCAGGCCCAGAAGGAGATGGCGCAGTCACTGGCTGATGTGACACAAACCCAGAATGTGGTGGCACAGTCAATGGGTGATGTGGCGAAGTCCCAGACGGAGATGGTCCACTCCCTGTGCTCCATGGCTGTGAGCGTGTGGATCCTGGTCGAGACCAGAGTGGGCCTCCAGGACTGGCTGCTGCAGGAGGCGGGGGTATCTCAGGAGATAGCTCCCCTCGCACCCCCATCGCATGGAGTAGCCCGGTGACCATCGGGCACCCCGAGGGAGAAGGAGGTGATGGGGCCCGTGCCGGTGACTCCCGCAGGGGAGGTGCTGGAACACTGAAGCACCTCGGACACCCCCACTCCCCCCCCCCCCCCTCCTGTTCCTGGTGCATCTTGGTGGGCAGCGGGCAGAACGGAGCGGCACAACACCACCTGGGACACCAGAGCAGCCCCAGAAGACGGCCGTCAAAGGGGACCCAGGTTGCAGGGCAAGAATCACAGCAGGCTGCCTCCACTCCTGATGCACTGCCTGGGGATCAAATAACAGGCGGTGCCGGTACACAGGAGCTTCATGTAGTGCCTCCTTGGCACCTCCTCCCCCTCTGCTTGTTGGGCGGCTCGCTCTCCATCCTGGACGGCTGCCACCTGTCCCTCTGTGGAACGCTGCATTGCTGCATGTTCCGCTGCAGCAGCTTCCTCCTTCCTGAGCAGCTCCAGCTCGTACAGCTGCAGGGCATCCCCCAGGGCTGCGGCAATTCGCAGGAAGACCACCATTGCTGGTTGAATTCCAATATCCATTGTCTTCATGGGGTGAAAGGCAGACATGCTAAAATGGTGCATACCCCGTGCCCAACCAGATCCACCAGGCGACATGGTGGTCCCGGTTGGCACCACTGGCTCTGCCCCCCATCCCCGTCAGTGGCCAGCACCGTGGGGGGCTCTGGCACTGGCGCCCATCCCTGATGCCAGGGGTACCATTGGCTGGCACTGCCCTTGCTAGGGGTATGCTCTATAGGGGCTACTGTGGGTGTGGAGGAGAGGTGCGGGGTGGGTGAGCCCATACGGCTGGTGTCATTCTGCAGAACCTGGGGCCAAGGTGGGTGGTCAGTCGGGTGCACTGCTAGATGGTGGTAGTAATGGCGGTCTGTGCCTGGGCACCGCCCCAGTCCTGTGGGGGGTCACCCCAACCACTCGGCCTGTTCCCCCCATTATCCTCCCCTTCCCCAGCCCTGGCAGGGCCCCCCCAGCGAGCCTGCCCAGTGTCAGGCCCGGCAGCTCTCTGTCGCTCCTCTCCATGACCTACCTCTTCTCTCTCCCTCAACAGCCACGACGCGGTTTCACAATTTTTAAAAGCACAAGTGAACCCTGCCGTCGGGAACTCGGTCCATCAGTGATGGAGAATCGCAGAGGCCCTGGAAAGGTGTGGAGTTCTCCGCACCTTTAGGGGCCAAGCCCTCACAGGGAGCGGGATTCTTGAGGGGCTAGCCCCGCGCCGGAGTGGTTGGCGCACCGCCAGCCGGCGGGAAAGGCCTTTGGCGCCACGCCAGTCGGGGCCGAAGAGACCCCGCCGGTCGGCGGAAGTCAGTGGCTGCTGACGTCATCCCCGCACATGCGCAGGGGGGTCACTTTCGCATCGACCATCGCGGAGGCTCTGGTCGAGGCGGAAGGAAAAGAGTGCCCCCACGACACAGGCCCGCCCACGGATCGGTGGGTTCTGATCGCGGGCCAGGTCGCCGTGGGGGCACCCCCCAGGGCCAGATCGCGCCACGCCTCCCCCCAGGACCCCGGAGCCTGCCCGTGCTGCCAGTCCCGCCAGTAAGGTAGGTGGTTTGATTCACGCTGGCCGGACTGGCATGACAGCAGCGGGACTTCGGCCCATCACCGGCTGGAGAATCGCCGGGGGAGGGGAACCGCCGACCGGCGCGATTCCCGCCCCCGCCGAATTTTCGGTGCTGGAGAATTCGGCGGCCGGCGGGGGCAGGATTCACGCCGCCCCCCCGGCAATTCTCCGACCCGGCGGGGGGTTGGAGAATCCCGCCCAAAGTCCCAACTCATAGGCCTGGATTCTCCGACCCCGTACTGGGTCGGAGAATCCACAGGGGGATGCGAGAATCGCACCCCGATGCGGCTTCCCGATTCATCCCCGCCGATTTTCGGGCGCCTGCGGGATTCCCGCCGCCCCGGTTGGGGGCTGTTGAAAACGCCCCCCACGGCGATTCTCCAGCCCCCGACGGGCCGAGTGGCCGCTGTGTTTGGCCAAGTTCCGCCGGCGTGGGTTACTCAGGTCACACACGGCAGGACCTGGAAGATGTCTCTGCAGGGGCCGTCCTTGAGGGGGGGTGGGGGATCCGACCCCGGGGGGGGGGGCCACCACGGTGTCCTGGCCCGCGATAGGGGTCCACCGATCGGAGGGCGGGCTGGTTCCGTGGGGGCCTATGTTCCTCTGCGCCGGGCCCCTGTACGGCTCCGCCATGTTGCCCGGGGGCCGGCGCGGAGAAGGGCGCCCCCGCGCATGCGCGGAATCATGCCGGCCGTGCCGCACATGCGCGAACTGTTCCGCACCGGTTGGAGTTGCGGGGACCACTCTGGCGCCAACCTAGCCCCCTCGGAAGGGGAGCACTCCCCATTCTCGGGGACCGTTGACGCCAGAGTGGTTGGCGCCGCTTTTCACGCCAGCGTGTGGACATAGCCCCATTATTGGAGAATCCCGCCCATAGTAATTCCCGTTCACTCCCTTGACTCGCAATTAAGGAATGCTTCCATTTTAAAATTCTCATCCTCGTTTTCAAGTCGCTTCTTGACTTTGCCCCTTCCTATCTCTGTAATCTCCTCCAGATCTTCAGCATTCTGAGATATTTATACTCCACTAATTCTGTCTTTGTAAGTATCCCTGATTTTAGTTGCTCTTCCACTGGTGGCAGTGCCTTCAGTTCCCTGGACCCTCTTTAAGCTCTGGAATTTGCTCCCTCACGCTCGGTGCCTCTCTGATATCTCCTTTCACGGCTCAAAGTCATATGAATGCTTCTATGAAGCATTTGAGATATTTTATTACATTAAATTACATTAAAACATTGGGCAGCACGGTAGCATTGTGGATAGCACAATTGCTTCACAGCTCCAGGGTCCCAGGTTCGATTCCGACTTGGCTCACTGTCTGTGTGGAGTCTGCACGTCCTCCCTGTGTGTGCGTGGGTTTCCTCCGGGTGCTCCGGTTTCCTCCCACGATCCAAAGATGTGCCGGTTAGGTGGATTGGGCATGATAAATTGCCCTTAGTGTTGGGTGGGGTTACTGGGTTATGGGGATAGTGTGGAGGTGTTGATCTTGGGTAGGGTGCTCTTTCCAAGAGCCGGTGCAGACTCGATGGGCCGAATGGCCTCCTCCTGCACTGTAAATTCTATGATCTATGATCGAAAGGCACAAAATAAATACAAATTGTTCGAATCACTCAAGGTGAGGTAACTAATTCTGTTCCGAGCACAATATCTTATCTCTAAATATTAGATAAATAATCCAAAAAAAAACAGTGGGAGTCCTTGTAAAACCTCAGTTCCGATGATTATTCAATGGAAGAGGTCTTAACCCTTAACATCTCACGAAAATAGTCGAGTAGACAGCTCGAAATAGGTCGCTGACGCACTGTGGAACTACCACAACCTGACTGGCTGCAAATTCAATCTGCGCCACTCAGCGGCTGGTGAAAATGTCCACCCAAAATGATGGGGTCGTTTTTCACTCACTCATGTTGACTCCCGGTTTCAATTTTAACTGTGTCCAAGCGAGGTCGCAGCGAGTTCCCTGGAAGGCCAGCCCAGTCAACGAGCGGAATTGGGATCAACAAAAGATACCCTTAAAAACTTGCCCTTTCTCCGTGAAACCTGGAGGAGCAGGAATGCTTCTTTAGGCCTCACGAGGAAAGCTTAGGGCTGGATTCTCCGCACCCCAACGCCAAAGGCATGGCCGGGTCGGGGGCGGAGAATCGATTTCCCCGCACGGAATCAGAAGCGGCGCCGGTTCCCCCGATTCTGCGGGCCCCGAAAAGAGGCGTACTCTCGGAGTACGCCGCGCCGCCCAGCACCTTCCTGGGGCTGATAGAGGCCCGCTCCGCCATTCTCCGCCCCCGCCCAGCCGAATTCCCGACGACGTGGATCTAATATGGTCCAGCCGGTCGGGATACTCACATGGAGGCTGCGGACTCAGTCAGTGGCCGCCCTGGACGGGGGCGGGCTGATTTGGGGGCGGGGGGGGGGGGAGCCTTATACGCGGCCGGGAAATGTTTGTGCGGGCATTGAGGGTCTGGCGCGCGGCCGATCGGGGAGTTTACTTTCAGGGTCCAGCTCCGTGGTCCGAGTCCGCCATGGAGCATGGCACGGCCACTGGAGGCCGCCGCTGTGCACATGCGCGGCCTCTGACCCAGATGTGTGGGGGCTGTACCTGCAGCAAAAACTGCTGGACCTACGCCGGGTCCCTGCTAGCACCCTGCAGGGCTATGAATATGTGGCTCTTTCATGCCGTTTTTTTTGGCGTGAAAGGCCACAGTTCTGACTCCGTGTGGGGACATAGTCCCAATAACGGAGAATCCAGCCCTTGGCATCCCTCCCGCCAAACCGGCTGGGAGCTAATTCTCCCGTTTAGCTGCCGCACACCTGCTAAAATCTTTCACAGAGTTAAAATCGGGCAAATGTTTCTCAGCTCAAAACCTGCCAGTTTAAACAATCAACTCTCTAAATTTCACAGTAATGGTTTCAATGACATTTCCTGTAAATCCAGACAGATCAGGTTAGGTTCCAAGTTGTAACAATAACCTTGAAATGGAACACTTTTGTGGCACTAAGAGCAGAAATCCACAGCCAGTGACATAAAATGGGTTTTCATCCCATGGATAAAGGTCTTAGTTGCTGGTAAGCTGATCTCCTTTTTGAATGTGTTGTAGTGACAGTGAACCTGGCCTGTTTCACCTTGCTGTTGTCGCCTTGAGAAACATGCTCTTGAGACGTACAGCTGAGTGAACTTAACCATTTAGTCCTTTATAACTAAACAACATTTTTTTGAAACGTCGGATGAGATTTTCCAGCCATTCCCACAAGCGGGATCTTCCAGTCCTGGCGAAGGCGTATCCCTCGCCGTTGCCCCCCCCCCCCCCCCCGTCAATTTGGGAAGGTTTGGTGGGAGGGTGTTTCTTGCCGGCTTTTTGGGTGAGATCCACACCAGTATTCAACCACATTTAGTCATTTTTTGGGGTGGTGGGGAGTTACACCCCAATCAAGTCCACACTTGATCGCAACAGAGTTTCAGGACAAGCGTGTTTAGCCGAGTGTTTCCCGGCGAAATCACAGCGCCGAGAAATGCCATGTTATCTACTGGGAGTCTGGTTTGATTCGGGGCCTCAACGGGAACTCCCCAACGAGGCCTCACTCGGTACCGTTTCCTGCACTGAGGAGCTCCACTTGCCAGAACTCCTCAGTGCAGGGAGAGATAAAGACACAATTTTTAAAGGCGTCCCAAACTCTCGACCCCCACGCAACCCCCAACCCAACCCAAAGCTCCAATGCACCCATAAGGGGGGCCTCGAGGCCCCCGCAACCCTGGGCCAAATCCGTCATGGGAAAAATGCCAGCCTGGCACCTTGCACTGCCCTGCGAGCTGACAATGCCACATGGGCAGCTTGGCAGTACCAGGTTGGCACTGCCAGGATACCAGGCTGGCAGTTCCAGGGTGCCAGGTGGTGCCAGCAGTGCAAGAACCTGGAGGCCTTTGATCCCCTGGGAGACCCCCACGAGTGCCATTCTGTCTGTTTGTGGAGACCAGGGGCGAAATTCTCCCCCAACGGCGCGATGTCCGCCGACTGGCGCCAAAGACGGCGCCAATCAGACGGGCATCGCGCCGGCCCAAAGGTGCGGAATGCTCCGCATCTTTGGCGGCCTAGCCCCAACATTGAGGGGCTAGGCCGACGCCGGAGGGATTTCCGCCCCGCCAGCTGGCGGAAATGGCGTTTGTTTCCCCGCCAGCTGGCGCGGAAATGCGGCGCATGCGTGGGAGCGTCAGCGGCCGCTGACAGTTTCCCGGCGCATGCGCGGGAGTGTCAGCGGCCGCTGAAAGTTTCCCGCGCATGCGCAGTGGGGAGAGTCTCTTCCGCCTCCGCCATGGTGGAGGCCGTAGCGGAGGCGGAAGGGAAAGAGTACCCCCACGGCACAGGCCCGCCCGCGGATCGGTGGGCCCCGATCGCGGGCCAGGCCACCGTGGGGGCACCCCCGGGGTCAGATCGCCCCGCGCCCCCCCCAGGACTCCGGAGCCCGCCCACGCCGCCTGGTCCCGCCGGTAAATACCAGGTTTGATTTACGCCGGCGGGACAGGCAATTTCTTGGCGGGACTTGGGCTCATGCGGGCCGGAAAATTGAACGGGGGGTCACGCCAACCGGCGCGGCCCGATTCCCGCCCCCGCCCAATCTCCGGTACCGGAGACTTCGGCGGGGGCGGGGGCGGGATTCACGGCGGCCAACGGCCATTCTCTGACCCGGCGGGGGGTCGGAGAATGACGCCCCAGTTCTGAACTGCATTCGCCTGAGATTTCTGAGGCGAAGGGGTTAGATCCCAGGGCCTTGGGAGATCAAGGGAATGTATGGGAAGGCACAATCGTTAGCACTGCTGCTTTGCAGCTCCAGGGACCCGGGTTTAGTTCCGGCCTCGGGTGACTATGTGGAGTTTGCACTTTCTCATGTCTGTGTGGGTTTCCTCCGGCTGCTCCTGTATCCTCCCACAGTCTAAAGGTGTGCAAGTTAGGTGGATTGGCCATGCTAAATTGTCCTTCAGTGCTAAGAGGTCAGGTAGGATTACTGGGCTATGGGGATAGGGTGGAGGCGTGAGCTTAAGTAGGGTGGTCTTTCCAAGGGCTGGTGCAGACCCCGAATGGCCTCCTTCTGCACTGTAGGGATTCTATTTTTAAAAAAATTTTAGAGTACACAATTCATTTTTTCCAATTAAGGGGCTATTTAGCATGGCCAATCCACCTACCCTGCACATCTTTGGATTGTGGGGGTGAAACCCACGCAGACATAGGGAGAGTATACAAACTCCACACGGCCAGTGACCCAGGGCCAGAATCGGACCTGGGACCTGGGCGCCGTGAGGAAGCAGTGCTAACCACTGTGCCACCATGTTGCCCTTACTGGAGGGATTCTATGATATTGGAGTGACTAGATGTGTCGCTTTTATATGTCCTGAGAAAATGTTCATCACTGGGGGGCTGAGCTCCTCAGACATTGGCCGGCCATTTTGAAATGGTGGCCCGATCTCGAAGTGAGCTTAAGGGCCCCAAAAACCCCCACCCATTGGCAAAGTCACCCTCTGCACATATGGGCATTACCTCACGTCCCCCCAAGTGAGGACACCCTGCTATGGGATCGTTGAGGGCCCCCCTTACCCGAACAGGCACTGGACTGTTGCGACTAGGGGATTTTCACAGTAACTTCATTGCAGTGTTAATGGTAAGCCTACTTGTGACACTAATAAAGATTATTATTATTTTCGGCCCGCTCCACTGTCAGGACCCCCACCCTTAAACCCCCCCCATATTTATGAGGCCGCTTCATACCCACCCTTCACCCCACCCACCCTTCATAGCCCCACTTGTCCCCCCCTTTCATGTGCATGGCCCCCCTTCAGGCCCTGACGCTTGGCAGTGCTGCCCTGGCACCTGGTCACCCAGCACCGCTACACTAGCATCCGCCACGCTAACACCCTGGCAGTGCCTCTTCCATCCTGACAGAGCCATCCAGGCACCCTGGTAGTGCCAGGCTGGCAGTGCCAAGGTACCCAGGTGCCAGAGGGAGAGCCAGGAGGCCACCCTGCTTGGTTCTCGGACACTCAGGGGTCTCAAATGGCCATTGGTGCCGTTACACCTGGTCCACGTTTGTGTGGCCTAGTACTAACGACGCCTGGCTGAGGCCTGACTCGGGAGGCTGTTAGCTCCCGGATGCCGGGAGAATCTTGCTCAGACGTATTTAAATGAGCCAGATTAAATACGCAGAAGGAGAGCACAGAATCCAGAGCATCCCACCCACCTCATCAAACACCAACTGCCAAACCTGCGGCAGAGTCTGCGGATCCAGGATCGGACACTTTGGCCACCGCAAATCCCACCCCCTACGAAGTAGAAGCCAGTCATCCTCGACCCTGAGCGACTGCCCAAGAAGAAGAAGAAGCAAGGGCGACATCCACATCACAACGTCCCGCGAGGTTCGGTTGAATCTCAAGCATTGCGAATCTCTTCCGAAGTCGGGTGCGATGATGCCGGTAAATTGCGCGCAATAGCTGTAGAGAGCACTTAACATTATCTGGCCAGGATGATGCCAAGGATAGCAAACTATACTTTGTAGAAGAGACTTTGAAACACCAATTGTTTCCACAGAGCAGAGAAGATTTTTGTTTTTTAAAAGAAAGGAATTGACTATGAAATGGCTATTGCCTTGGGGTGATGAATCACCGACGAGAGGTCAATTTCAAACTGGCATTAAGGTGAAGAGAATTTTTGAATGCAGAGAATTGTTGGAGAACAGAATACTTGAGAGAAAATAGACATGGCAAAGACGACTATGCATTTGAGGGAAAGTTAGATGAATGTTTGAAGCACGCAAGACACAGGGCTTTGGGAAGGGAATGCATAGCTGGGGATGTTTTCGCATAGAAATGACAGGCCAAATATCCTGTATCTTTGCTGAAAACTATTCTATCCTGTGGTGCTATCCTAGATGCATCAAAGTATCTTCTTTCTGTTGATTATAGGATACATGCTTCAGTTTAGGATTTTTGAAGCTCTTTTCCCTCACAGGTCTACACAGCCCAACGTTGACTCCCTACATTTCAGCAACAAACAGCATTCATACAACAAATTCTTCACTCTCCAAGGTACTTCCCTCACATTCATCAAGTTGGCTTCTGCCCCAACAGGCCTCAGTGCTCTGCTTATATAGCCTGGCAAGGCTGCACAGATGACCCTCTTTGCACTGATTCCTGATGCGGGTTTATTTTCAGTCTGTCATGTGACTTCTGGGTTGACTTCCTGTGGCCATCTTGGTAGGGGGAAACTCTGTCAAAAAACTGGGGAGTATTATAAGAAAAGTACCACCCTTCCTGCACACAGCCCCTGGTGTCACCAGTTTAGAGAATGAGAGGCGATCTCATTGAAACCTACAAAATTCTGAAAGGGCTTTATAGGTTAGGCGCTCAAAGATTATCGCCATTGTTTGGGGAATCATAAACCCAGTCTCAGGATAAGGGCCTAAACATTTAGGATGCAGACGCAGAAAAATCACTTCACTCAAAGGGCTGTGAATCATTGGCATTCTCGACCCCAGTGAGTTGTGGATGCTCCACCATTCAAATACATTTAAGGCTGAGACAGACAGGTTTTCAGTGTCTCAGGAAATGAAGGGAATTGGGGAGCAGGCAGGAAAATGGGGTTGAAGCCCACTGAATGGTGGAGCAGGTTCAGTGGACAGTGTGGTCTACTCCCGCTTCTACTTCTTATTGTCTTATCCTCAAATCAAGGGAAAGGCGGCAGTGACAGTGGGCAGCTGGCAGTGGGTGGGGCATCCAACTGCTCTTGGAGTGGATTCTCGCCTGTGAGAACTGTCGGCCAATCGAATTGGCCAACGACCCTTCAACCCGGCCAGGCACAGCACTGTAGTGGCCAGAAGTGAAATGAATTTGATGTTTAAATCAAGTAAATAAGCAATTCAACTTTGTAGAATACTCTGACCTGTCTCAATTCAGTTGTTGAAAGAACCACTTCATAACTCAATATTACTGGGCTATATGAGTCATCAAATTGACAAGAATTGGGAGTGCAGAGAATTCAGTAAGTCACGGTGCTTCAGTAGTGCATATTCTGAGATCAAGGGCTCAAGGCTTTTTGCTGGGAATTGCACAAAGAGAACGTTGCTTTGCTTGTAATTTCTATCATGTCTGATTACTCAATGCTGATGTGGGAGGTTAAAATTAGAAAGGTATTTGATTTCCTCATGTCAGCCTTCTTGAGAATAACATTTGCTCCTCAAAACAATTAAATACATTTAACTCCCATTCCTTTTGTGAAACTCTTGAACAGACTTGTGGGGAAATCAATAAATGGGATATGACAGAAATGAGAATTCCTCTGAATCATCCCTGACAATTACAGGGAACATCAAATCGTCAGAATGAGAAGCACATGGGGATCAAAGTATTTCAGTTTTGGAAAGAGTTGTGCATGGTTCTGTGCACTCAATGGGTAGAATTTTAAAGATGGTGAGTTATCGCCGCTCACCATACCGTGAGTCAGTGCCTAACGCGCAGCTGCAGACTTTCTGGGCCCTCACTGCCATTTAACACTCACTTGAGTGTCGATTGGCAGTGGAAGGGACCTAACGTCTGCTCTTTGAAGGAAGTACAACCCGTGAGACCTGTCAGGCAATCCGATTGACCGACAGCTCTTCATTGGGCAGCACGGTGGTGCAGTGGTTAGCATTGCTGCCTCACGGTGCCAAGGTCCCAGGTTCGATCCCGGCTCTGGGTCACTGTCCGTGTGGAGTTTGCACATTCTCCCCGTGTTTGCGTTGGTTTCACCCCCACAACCCAAAAGATGTGTAGGGTAGGTGGATTGGCCACGTTAAATTGCCCATTATTTGGAAAAAATTAATTGGGTAGTCTAAATTTAAAAAAGAAGCTCCTCAGCCTGGCCAGGCACAGCGCTGCAGTGGCCAGAAGCGGTACTGCAGCACACTGCCTGGGTCCTTTGAAAAGGTAAGTCCCGGGTGTTCCCGAAGGCCAGAGGGTAGGCGGCGCACAACAATTTCTTCACTCTCCAAGGTACCTTCTGTGCATTCACCAAGTTGGCTTCTGCTTCTCACTTTCCCACCCTACCCGCAGCTGCTCCTGCCAGCCCAAACATTGAGGGGTGATTGCGAGCTGAGTGGGGATGGCAGGACCAGCCGGAGGATGGAGTACAGGCCGGAGCCGTGGGGAGCCGGCAAGCCCGGAGGGTCAGTGAGGCCCTCATCCTAGCTCACTTCACTTGGGGTGTGTGAAGTGCTCACATAACTACGATTGGCAATTCCCAATTAGCTATAGCCTTCAGGCAGAGGCCTCCGCAGTCAGTGGGAGTTCTGGTGGTTGGTCGGGCAAGGGCTGGGGTTGCCCTCGGAATGGGGCCACATGGTCCAGGGTGGGCATGGTGGACCCGCACCTTTCCCCCAGCCTAGCCCAGGCCCGTGAGTAGCCACTCCTCCCTCATTCCACAATCCTCCCATGCTATGGCCAGATCTGATTTCACCAATGGGGGCAGACTGGTTAGATAGCAAACAGATCAGCGCACGACGCGGTTCTCATTTTTGGCCTCTCCCATCACTTAGCGGCCTTGACGTGCCCTCGCTTAAGCACAACAGGGCCATTAAATCATGCCCTATGTTTCCTATGAAGCAGGCGACACCATCTTCATTTCTTTTTAAAATAAATTTAGAGTACCCAATTCATTTTTTTCCAATTAAGGGGCAATTTAGCGTGGCCAATCCACCTAGCTTGCACATCTTTTGGGTTGTGGGGGCGAAACCCACACAAACGCGGGAAGAAAAACTCCACACGGCCAGTGACCCAGAGCCGGGATCGAACCTGAGACCTTGGCGCCGTGAGGCCGCAGTGCTAACCCACTGTGTCACCGTGCTGCCCTCCATCTTCATTTCTGGCAGATTCTAGGATCCTACCAGCAAGCCTACAAAAACAACAGTGGATGGGATGATGGAGGAAGCGTCGAACCCACCCCCACCTCATTAGAAGCTCCCACCAGGAAAACGCAGAAATAGGCTGGTTAGGTTACTGGGTTGAAACGTGGGCAACGTCTTACTAACTTAGTTCCTGATATAAATGTGGACCATTTTCAGGTTTTCAACCCAACCCTTTGCATGGTGTGCCCCACAGTTGCTCTTGACCAGGTTAAGCCAATTGTCATCCCACCTTTGAGCCCACCGACTAATTAGGGAGAGATGAGGGATGTGTCTTCTGTCAGGGGAAGGATTTCCAATTAAAGGGGCTGTGCCATGTGTTAGGAAAGCTCTAGGACTTCGACTTTTCAGGCTGGAGTAAACACAGGAATGGAAAGGAGACCTGGGAAGGCTGTTCCCCGGATCTCTCACTCTGGGTGTCCTGCTGTGGAATCCAAGTGGCTGCAGTGCATGCATCTCTCCCAGGGATGGGAGGAAGAGGATAACCTTTCTAACCAAGCAGATGGGGATTGAAGTGTATCAAGGAAGCCAGCAGCAGAAATGTGCTTCCTCCAGCCTGGAGGAGGAGCACCAAGCGGAGCCAGGAGCTCATGAGGGCAGGCAAGGTGAGTTGTATAACACTTTCAGGTGCCAATCCCCACAATCTGACTTGCCCAGCAATCTCCTGTACAATATCTCAGGTCAATACACAGAGCAACTCCACTCAATCCCCTCTCTGTGGGCATTTCATATCTCCATTTGTACTAGCAACACTCACACTTACCTCAGCCTGCTGCCCTCTCACAACCATGTCACACAATTGCCCACCATAAATGGTGTCCTTCACTCCTCTTTTCACAAGCTATCACAAACTCTCATATATTTCTGCTTCCTCTCCTTGTAGGAAGAGAAAGCTCACAACTTGGCAAGAGGGAGGCATGCTGGGGGGGTTTGTAGAGGGGGTTGGTTTGCATTGGAGTTGGCGGCCCCAGTGACAGGCAGCTTGTTGTCCATTGGAAATGGATTCCTACCTGCTTCTGGGAAGGAGGTCTTCCTCCAGAAGGCTGCAGACGTCATCAATGACCTGCTGTGAGAGCCTGGGCCTCCTGAGGCACTGGTGCTGAGAAAGTTGATCCTCCTCCGCCTGTTGACCATTTTGGGGGATTCTCATCCCCTTCCAGCTGGATCACGGTGTCCACCTTACCCACCCTGTGGAGGGGCACGTGGCTGAGGAGAAGGCAGTTGGTGCTGCTACTGGTACAGCACCTGCTGCTGGAGCTGTTGGCAGTGGTGTGGCCTATTCCTTCTTACCCTCAGGAGACGTGCAAGATGGAAGTGCATTTGAGAAGTATTTAGATGTGCACTTGCGATCCAAAGGCATACAAGGCTATCGGCCAAGTGCCAGGAAATGGGATTAGAATAGCTAGGTGGTTGTTTTTGACCGGTGCAGATGAAATGGGCCGAAGGGCCTTTAGGGGATTTTCACAGTATCTTCATTGCAGTTTTAATGTAAACCTACTTGCGACAATAATAAAGATTATTAATTTGTGCCGTATGACTGTAAGTTGCTCCCATATCAGCGTGAAGGTTAACAACAGGGCATTGCAGCTGGAGATCAGTGACATGCACATAGAACAGCTCTGGATAATCCCAAATCACCTGGGCAATGCAATCTCTATTGCTGCTTTTGTTTTGGAAACTGTGGAGGAACATTTATAACTACAGTATTTTCAAATTCCAGAGTTTGCATTTCTGCAACTGAATGCAAATCAAGCTTATTTTTTGAAGTATGCTGAGTGCTCAATAACTTCTTAGATCTCCGAAAATGGCAATTGATTACAGATTCCTGATTAATAAAGAATCCATTCAAAACATTACAGTCTCTATGGTGCACTTTCTACTGAAACAGTGTCATGCCAGGATTAATAGCTAGGGTTTAGAGAACCCCAAAGTGTATCATGGAGTTCACCTAACCCACAACTTTTACTAGATTGTGGTATGGGGAGCACACGGCCCACTCTACAGAAGTGGTACAGCAGAAATTGAAAAGTATTTTTTAAAGCAAAACAATGTTCATTCTATGAACTCAAGTTAACCTTTTTAAAAACATACAGTGAACATCTTAGCAACCATTAATTCAAATACAACCCCCAAAGACTACAACACTAAGTGAACCTTTAAGCTTTCCTTTTTAACATCCATACGGCTTAAAAACAAAAACCTTTATCAGAAGCACATCAAGTTAAAGTCACTACTGAAAACATTTATAATTCTGAATTCACCAAATGATCAAGAGATAGTCTTTTGATGGCAGAGAGAACAGCAGTACACCTGCTTGGTCTGGCTTCAGCTCCAACAGTGAAAACGAAACTAAAACACACCCTGCAGCAAACAGCCTAAAACGAAAGTAAAAAGCTGACAGACAGCCCAGCTCCACCCACTCTCTGACATCACTGCAGTAGTAAACACCCATTTCTTAAAGGTACTCTCACTACAAATATTTATATACACACCCATTTATAAACACCCATTTCTTAAAGGTACTCTCACATGACACCATGACCTGTGACTTAATAGCTGCAACATATGGCTTCCTAGAAAACGATTACCAAAGAATCTCTTCCCCAGACCAATTTACTTTCAGGATTTCTGGATTTCTATTAAAAAAATCTTCTTAATCCTTTCCCCGTATCTTGTTATAATCTGCTTTCTGTGTGCCCCCCACCACCCCAAGCAGGATTATCAGGGAAGGAGAAAGGCATGCTGTACTCGATAGGACAGTGTGCAACATTTAAGGGGTAGCTTTCGTTGCCAGAGCTTTGACTTTCTTGAACACTGTTGCCTTTTCAGCAGTTGATGAGTAGTATGATCCAAAACGATCATGATCTGAAGGCGTTATGGGATGCTGAGGTTTTTAGTTGCGAAAAGCAGTCACACAGAAAGAGGGTGGTAATCCATCAATAACCTTCCACAAAGGAGCTTCCATGCTGCAGTCTGTTTTTAATACACTTTAATGAAGCCCACAGACAATGCAAGTCATGTGCCCTCAGGCTGCTAGTGCCTTTTAAACTCTCAGAGCTTTAAATGGCTATTTTATCCGCTGGTGAACAATAACAGCCAGGACAGCATGTCTCTTTGAACATTGGATATTAGAAAGCTTCACCTAGACCTAGACAATAGTAAGTCTGCAATTTAAAAAGTGCCTCGCCAGCTCCTGTAGCTTTAGCTGAGAATACATGTTTCCATTTTATCAAAATAAACCTCTCCGATTAAAAAAACTTAGTTGAATAAAATAGACCAGTAAACAAATTAAGAAAATAACTAGATGCTTATCACCAGGATTGGGGGTAAAAATATAGAAGTGCAGGATTTGTCTCTTTGTAAATGTTATCGTTAGCAAGAGCTCTGTAGTGTGCCATCTACAGAATACATACTGGCTGATAATCTTACAATATTGTACTAATAGATGTCTATATCAGTAGATGGAGGATCTGGCACTGTTTAATACACTGTGAAGGCCATTACATGCCGACAGGACTGAGGCATGTAGCTCACATTGAAAGCAGATTATAATAGGAGAGATAAGGGTTTAGGAAATGGGACTCACTATACCAGGCATTGTCAAACTTGGGGGCGTGACCTGTTGCCAACTTTTGGTTGGCTCTTAAATCGTAATTTGCTCTGTTTGTTTAACCTTTGCTCTAGAGTCGCCAGGTATCTTTATGATACGGCCACGAGGTTCAAGTTCAAGTAATGATCAATAACTCAACACACCAATTAGTAAGATTCAAATCAAAACACATTTATTATACACAGTCAATCGCTACTCATGCATAAATTCTACTTAATAAACTATACTAACAGGCCTATACTTAGCTTTGGACTGGCCCACCAGGTTAGGGGAAAAAATGGCCTTTCATTCGGGTTCTGAAACTGCAGGATTCAAAAGCTGGTATGGACTGGTAGCTAGGAGCGCCTATCTCGTAGTGAGCGTTGACTTGAGACTTACTTGCTTGATGCGGAAGCTTGGGCAGTTCACTCTCTAGGGTTGATTCGCTGCTGTGTGACCCTGCCAAGAAGGACGATTTGAACTTGGGGGCTTTACTTTATAGTCCCCAGGGGCTTCCCGCCCTTTGGGGCGGACCCTGTACCTGGTTCCAAATGATTGGACTACTTTACGATCACTTGGATCGATTTCTCCAATGCTGGAGCGGTTACCTGATCGCTGGGCGGTCCTAAGTGTCCGTTGGCCTTCCTTTGTCTTGGCTCCTGCTGGCGCCGAGGAGTCTGGCTTGGCTTTGTTTACCTTAACTGTTGCCATCGTGCCTGGGAATCACACATTACTATGTAGATGGCTGCTACATTACTATGCAGGTGGCTGCTGGTTTCGATGCTGTCTGGTTGTTTTGCAGGTTCCAATATACATGATTTCTGTATTTGCTAGTCTTTGCCTGTGGTGGTTGAATTTCCCTTCAGCCTTTGCGGTTCTCCATTTTAAGTCAGGAAGTGGCCAAAAAGGTGGCTACACCCCCTCCTTGTGATCCTAACGCGAAATGTGAAGGATCACATAACTGCGTTGTCTTCATTCCCTGACCTGGTGAGTGCTCTTCCGTGGCCTCGACACTGACCATAACTATGCAAGAATTTTTTTTAAACTAACATTCTAAGTGGCGCGATGTCAAAACAGGGACATGCATTACAAACTTTAAAAAATGGTACCTCTAACTGTCCTCACTAAACTACACTCACTCAAACATTCAATCATATTAACTTCTTAAACAATACACACAAAATCATGGCAGCATTATTCACATTGTTCCTGGCTTGGCAGTCAAGCTCAGGATTGTACAATGCTCATGAAACACATTTCTTTATTCACAAAAGGAACGCAAACTAATTACCTTTATTATAGATCGCGGGGGACGGGGGTCTGGTCATAACCAAAAATAGGGGATCTTATCCTATATACCGGGGTGCGAGCGCGGTAGGCTCTCCTTCGCCATTTCCTCAGGCGAATAGTCTGCACGATGCTGCAGAGTATCGAAAGTACTAGTAGGGATTCTATTAAGTAGGACAGGGAGTACCAGGTTATTAACCTGTCACACCAAGATGGTGTGGTGTCACTTGTGACTGGGCCTGGGTGCTATGGGGAAGTGAATCATTAACGGCTTGGGGGGGGTTGGGGTCAGGGGGTTCACGTTCGCGCGCAACCAAATGTTCATTAGGGTGATGAGCAACACGGAGGATGTTCTCATGGTTCTTCTTCTTTCTCTTCTCTTCGCTGGAGCTTCTGGAGTTCTGTGGGATCAAGCTTAGTGTCTGTTACTATAAGAACTAGGAACAGGAGTAGGCCATCTGGCCCCTCGAGCCTGCTCCGCCATTTAATGAGATCATGGCTGATCTTTGTGGACTCAGCTCCACTCTCCGGCCCGTGCACCATATCCCCGAATCCCTTTATTCTTTAGAAAGGCATATATCTTTTTCTTAAAAACATTTAAAGAAGGAGCCTCAACTGCTTCACTGGGCAAGGAATTCCAGAGATTCACAACCCTTTGGGTGAAGAAGTTCCTCCTACACTCCGTCCTAAATCTACCTCCCCTTATTTTGAGGCTATGCCCCCTAGTTCTGCTTTCCCCGACCAGTGGAAACAACCTGCCCGCATCTATCCTATCTATTCCCTTCATAATTTTATATGTCTCAATAAGATCCCCCCGCATCCTTCTAAACTCCAATGAGTACAGTCCCAGTCTACTCAACCTCTCGTCATAATTTAATTCCCTCAACTCTGGGATCAGCCGAGTGAATCTCCTCTGCACTCCCTCCAGTGCCAATATGTCCTTTCTCAGGTAAGGAGACCAAAACTGAACACAATACTCCAGATGCGGCCTCACCAACACCTTATACAATTGCAGCATAACCTCACTAGTCTTGAACTCCATCCCTCTAGCAATGAAAGACAAAACTCGATTAGCCTTCTTAATCACCTGTTGCACCTGCACATCAACTTTTTGCGACTCGTGCACCAGCATAGCCAGGTCCCTCTGCACAGCAGCATGTTTTAACATCTTACCGTTTAAATAATAATCCATTCTGCTGTTATTCCTCCCAAAATGGATAGCCTCACACTTGGCAACATTGAATTCCATCTGCCAGACCCTAGCCCATTCACCTAACCTATCCAAATCCTTCTGCAGATTTCCGGTATCCTTTGCACTTTTTGCTTTACCGCTCATCTTAGTGTCGTCTGCAAACTTTGACACATTGCACTTGGTCCCCAACTCCAAATCGTCTATGTAAATTGTGAACAACTGCGGGATCAACACTGATCCTTGAGGGACCCCACTAGTTACAGGTTGCCAACCAGAGAAACACCCATTTATCCCCACTCTCTGCTTTCTGTTAGTTCACCAATCCTCTACCCATGCTACCACTTTACCCTCAATGCCATGCATCTTTAGTTTATGCAGCAACCTTTTGTGTGGCACCTTGTCAATAGCTTTCTGGAAATCCAGATATACCACATCCATTGGCTCCCCGTTATCTACTGCACTGGTAACGGCCTCAAAAAATTCTACCAAATTAGTCAGACACGACCTACCCTTTGTGAACCCATGCTGCGTCTGTCCAATGGGACAATTTCCCTCCAGATGCCCCGCTATATCCTCCTTAATGATAGATTCCAGCATTTTCCCTACAACCGAAGTTCAGCTTACCGGCCTATAATTACCCGCTTTCTGCCGACCTCCTTTTTTAAACAGTGGTGTCACGTTTGCTACTTTCCAATCCTCTGGGACCACCCCAGAGTCTAATGAATTTTGATAAATTATCACTAGTGCGTTTACAATTTCCCTAGCCATCTCTTTTAACACTCTGGGATGCATCCCATCAGGGCCAGGAGACTTGTCTACCTTTAGCCCCATTAGCTTGCCCAATACTGCCTCCTTAGTGATTACAATCATCTCAAGGTCCTCACCTATCATATCCTTATTTCCATCAGTCACTGGCATGTTATTTGTGTCCTCCATTGTGAAGACTGACCCAAAAAACCTGTTCAGCTCCTCAGCCATTTCCCCGCCTCCTATTATTAAATCTCCCTTCTCATCTTCCAAAGGACCAATATTTACCTTAGCCACTCTTTTTTGTCTTATATATTTGTAGAAGCTTTTACTATCTGCTTTTATGTTCTGAGCCAGTTTACTTTCATAGTCTACCTTACACTTCTTTATGGCTTCTTTAGTAGCTTTCTGTTGTCCCCTAAAGACTTCCCAGTCCTCTAGTCTCCCACTAATTTTTGCCACTTTTTATGTTTTTTCCTTCAATTTGATACTCTCCCTCACCTCCTTAGATATCCACGGTCGATTTTTCCCCTTTCTACCGTCTTTCTTTTTTGTCAGTATGAACCTTTTCTGAACACAGTGAAAGATCGCTCGGAAGGTTCTCCACTGTTCCTCAACTGCTTCACCATGAAGTCTTTGCTCCTAGTCTACCTTAGCTAGTTCTTCTCTCATCCCATTGTAATCGCCTTTGTTTAAGCACAAAACACTAGTGTTTGATTTTACCTTGTCATTCTCCAACTGTATTTTAAATTCCACCATATTGTGGTCGCTCCTTCCAAGAGGATCCCGAACTATGAGATCATTAATCAATCCTGCCTCATTACACAGGACCAGATCTAGGACCGCTTGTTCCCTTGTAGGTTCCATTACATACTGTTCCAGGAAATTATCCCGGGCACATTCTATAAACTCCTCCTCAAGGCTGCCTTTACCAACCTGGTTAAACCAATCGATATGCAGATTAAAATCTCCCATGATAACCGCTGTACCATTTCTACATGCATCCGTTATTTCTTTGCTTATTGCCTGCCCCACCATCCTGTTACTATTTGGTGGCCTATAGACTACTCCTATCAGTGACCTTTTCGCCTTACTATTCCTGATTTCCACCCAAATTGATTCATCCTTGTCCTCCATAGCACCAATATCATCCCTTACTATTGCCCGGATGCCATCCTTAAACAACAAAGCTACACCACCACCCTTACCGTCCATTCTATCCTTTCGTATAGTCTGATACCCTTGGATATTTAACTCCCAGTCGTGACCATCTTTTAACCATGTTTCAGTAATGGCCACTAAATCATAGTCATTCACGATGATTTGCGCCATCAACTCATTTACCTTATTTCGTATACTACGAGCATTCAGGTAAAGTACACTTATGCTGTTTTTTATGTCTTTGTTATGAATCCTAACACCTTGATCAGTAACTTTTCGCAATTTATTTTTCCTCTTACCCTTTTCCTAATTTTCCTTGTCTTTGAACCCATATCTCTACATTATAACCTGTCACGTAACCTGCTGCCTTGATCTCCATTAACCATTATACTGTCCATAGCTTTACACTTCCCTTCCCCCCAACTTGCTAGTTTAAAGTCGTTGTGACCAACCTATTTATCCTATTCGCTAGAACACTCGTCCCAGAATGGTTCAGGTGAAGACCGTCCCAACGGTACAGGTCCCTCCTGCCCCAGTACTGATGCCAATGCCCCATGAAATGGAATCCCTCTTTCCCGCACCACTCCTTTAGCCACGTGTTAACTTCTCTAATTTTCTCAACCCTATGCCAATTGGCACGTGGCTCGGGTAGTAATCCAGAGATTATAACCCTGGAGGACCTGTTCTTCAATTTAGTCCCTAGTGTTTGATAATCCCCAAACAGGTCCTCTTTCCTAGTCTTACCTATGTTGTTAGTCCCTACGTGGACCACAACAACTGGATCCTCCCCCTCCCTCTCCAAAATCCTTTCAAGCCGATCAGAGATGTCCCTCACCCTGCCACCGGGCAGGCAACATACCATGCGGGACTCTCGATCTGGCTTACAAAGGATGCCATCAATCCCCCTAATTATAGAATCCCCTACAACTACCACTTATCTTTTTGCTCCCCCCTCTTAAATGGCTTCCTGTACCACGGTGCAGTGGTCAGTCAACGCATCCTCCCTACAGCCCTCTTCCTCATCCACACAGAGAGCAAGTACCTCATACCTGTTGGACAAGGTCAAGGGCTGAGGCTCCTCAACTCCTAAACTCAGGATCCCCCTACCTGCCTCCCTTGCAGTCACACCACTCTGTCCCTGACCACTGTCCGAATTAACAGAACTTATTCTACCGGGTGTGACTGCCTCCTGAAACAAAGCGTCCAGGTAATGTTCCCCCTCCCTGATGTGCCGCAGTGTGTGCAGCTCGGTCTCCAGCTCATCAATTCTGAGCCGAATTTCCTCGAGCAGCCAACACTTGCTGCAGATGTGGTCACTGACGGTCTCAATGGGATCCACCAGTTCCATCATCATACAGCAACAGCACATCACCTGTCCAGCCATATTCAACTAGTTAATTAATTTAATTAAAATTAAAAAAAAAAAATTCTTTATAGAACCTCAAGGATAAACCCGAACACCAACAAAAACACAGCCACTCACCCGAACTCAGTCACTCACCTAAACTCAGATGCACTCTGTTCCAATCAGCACTCCGTGTCTAAAGGCACTCCTGCCACACCTTTTGTGCACTCACCTCTCCCAGCACTGTCCCGGCTCTCTCCTCCCGCGCTTTTTAAATCTCCCGGCTCTCTCCTCCGGCGCTGTTTTCGCTGTCCCGGCTCTCTCTGCTCCCGCGCTGTTTTCGCTGTCCCTGCTCTCTCCTCCCGCGCTTTTTAAATCTCCCGGCTCTCTCCTCCGGCGCTGTTTTCGCTGTCCCGGCTCGCTCTGCTCCCGCACTGTTTTCACTTGGTTTAATATCTCGTCTGTTAGTATGTCTGTCCTTCAGTGCAAATTCTCCCTTTACAATTCAAGGAGGGAGTGAAACAAAAATGAAGTGGCCTTGCTGAGGTAACGCTGCCATGAGAAGTGGTGGGTAAGCGCTCACAGTTTGCATGGGGCAGCTGGGACCTTGTAGCTGCTGTGAGTGGTGTTCTCTTTCATATCTGGGGGCTAGTCTAGCTGGCGGGGGTCTCCTGCAATCTCGGGCGAAGTGTCCTGACTGCCCAGAGTTGTAACATGACCCCTGGCGCACATAAGGTGGAGCAGGCTCTCTGGTGCATTGTTCCCTTGGGTATGGTTCCCTGGGTGGGGGGTCGGGGCTGTTGGTGTCGTTGCTGGTTCGGGAGGCATTGGTGGGCTGATTCCGTTGCTGTTTCAGGGGGGCTTGACATTCCCGTGCGTAATGTCCTAACTGGCCACAATTGTAGCATTCCTGGGATTTAGGCTGCTGTGGGCTATTTCCCTCATTTACCCATGCTGGGTTCTGGTGCGTTTTAACTGCTTGGATGTCTGCTTCTGCCTGCTGTTCCTCGGGTTTCCTAACTGTGGGTTTGTTTTGTACAGACTGCTCCCAGGCGCGGGCCAATCTTTTTAAAACCCATTTCTCATTGTGGGCTTCCTCTGAGGGGTCATAATTCGTACAGGCTTTTTGTCCTGCCTCTGTGGCATGGGAGATAAGAGTGCGGGTCCATTTGGCCATGTTGTCTGGGGACAAATGGGCGTGGTCTAAGTCTCCGAAAACCGCTGCGAAATGGATTCACAAGCGTCCAGCAAACGTTGTGGGGTGCTCGGTTTTCTTTTGCCTGCACTTCTTGAGGCATTCTACGGGGTCACCCCTGTTATACCCGATCGCGTTGAGGATCGCGGTATGCATTTCTGCAAGGGTGCCTCCTCCTACATTCTGTGGGTCGGGAAGGGCTGCTACGACCGAAGGGTCTAAATTCAAAACTGTGAGCTTTACGTGCTCTCGCTCATCCAGGCCGTACATGGTCGCCTGCTGTTTTATTCTGGCAAAGAAGTGGTGGGGGTCTGAGGTGGGGAGGAACAGTGTGATTTTATCGCACGCGTCCAGTAATTGGGTCACTGTTAAGGGGGTGGTGTACAGAAATTCTGTGTCGTCCAATGTGGCTGTGCGGTGGGTGGTGACTGGGTTCATTGGAGCCTGCACTATCTGCTCTGTGGGGGGTTGGGGCGCTTTTCTCTTCTGGGGCTTTCCCTGCGCACATGTTCCCTGTCTCACTCAATTCTTCCCAATCAGGGCCGTCTTCCTCATCTAACTGGGATCCAAAGGTTTCCTGGAATCCTTTTTGAACTGAAAGCAGAGATTGCAGTTCTGCAATCTGCTTCCGGTACTTTGCATGGTCTAATGAGCTTTGTCTTTGCTCCGTGGTTGTAGTATGGAGTGCTCTTAACGCTGCCTTCAGGTCACTGCACTGCCTTTGCAATGCCTCTACCTGCTTCTTTGTTTCCTCTCGTACCAGGACTGCACGTTGCGTGTCCTGATAGGCCTTTTCGTACTGGGATTGGAAGCTGCTTAAACGCGTCAGACAAGACTGGTGTGCCCACTTGGCATCATCCACCTCTCCGTCCTTTGTTGCTAACTTCCTTCTTAATTCTAGGTTCTCTTTCTCTATCTCGCTCACATCGATCTTACTCATTCGATGTACTCCTTCTATCTCTTTTCGGAGTGTCCGAACGACCTCCTCTGTGCCTCGCAATTGTGCCAAACAGGACACGATTGCCATCGGCTTGCGAGCTTTCCCTAAGCTCTTCTTGTGAATCTCGCTCAGGTTCTCCCACCAAGTATGTCCTATACTCCCGGGACCTGTTTCCTCATTTTCACAGAATTCGCTCCAAAGGGGCCATCCTTTCCCTTTGAGGTACTTTCTGATTTCTTCTTCCCAAACGGGACACTGTCCTACTCTACTGCTGGTCGCTGCGACCACGAGTTCTTTGGGGTTCTTGAGGCGTTGCATTGCCTGCATTGCCATATTTCCTTTCTAAATGCTTCACTTAAAATTTGGAACAAGGGGTATTAAGGCGGCGCTGTAATTATTTGCATTTTTCCGAAATACAAACGCCCGACAGTTTTGTCGCAACAAAAATCTATCAGTATTACCTTATCGCCCTGTTAGTTACGCATGCCTTAACACACTTCCGAATTATGAGGGTTGATCAGAACTGCTTGAACACTTGTGGTTTTTTCTGTTCCCAATTGGATTTCTAATTCAAATTTTGGGTACTCCCGGTTAAGCCACTTCTAGATCGGCTCCCGTCAGGATGTCGCCAGTAACATGTTGCTAACTTTTGGTTGGCTCTTAAATCGTAATTTGCTCTGTTTGTTTAACATTTGCTCTAGAGTCGCCAGGTATCTTTATGATACGGCCACGAGGTTCAAGTTCAAGTAATGATCAATAACTCAACACACCAATTAGTAAGGTTCAAATCAAAACACATTTATTATACACAGTCAATCGCTACTCATGCATAAATTCTACTTAATAAACTATCTCTATACTAACAGGCCTATACTTAGCTTCGGACTGGCCCACCAGGTCAGGGGAACAAATGGCCTTTCGTTCGGATTCTGAAACTGCAGGATTCAAAAGCTGGTATGGACTGGTAGCTAGGAGCGCCTATCGTAGCGAGCGTTGACTTGAGACTTACTTGCTTGATGCGGCAGCTTGGGCAGTTCACTCTCGAGGGTTGATTCGCTGCTGAGTGACCCTGCCAAAAAGGACGATTTGAACTTGGGGGCTTTACTTTATAGTCCCCAGGGGCTTCCCGCCCTTTGGGGTGGACCCCGTACCTGGTTCCAAGTGATTGGACTACTTTCCGATCACTTGGATCGATTTCTCCAATGCTGGAGCGGTTCCCTGATCGCTGGGCGGTCCCTAAATGTTCGTTGGTCTTCCTTTGTCTTGGCTCCTGCTGGCGCCGAGGAGTCTGGCTTGGCTTTGTTTACCTTAACTGTTGCCATTGTGCCTGGGAATCGCACATTACTATGTAGATGGCTGCTACATTACTATGCAGATGGCTGCTGGTTTCGATGCTGTCTGGTTGTTTTGCAGTTTCCAATATACATGATTTCTGTATTTGCTAGCCTTTGCCTGTGTTGGCTGAATTTCCCTTCAGCCTTTACGGTTCTTCATTTTAAGTCGGGAAGTGGCCAACTCAGGTGGCTACAGACCCGTGGGTAGGTTGTGGGCGGGTGTCGGGAGGGTCGCGGAGCCGTTCGTCGCGGCGCTCCCGATCGCACAAATCCGCACGCAACAGCTGCAACAGCCGGCTATTAATAATGTCGGCTGCGAGCGGCCTTCAAAATGGCCAGGAACAGATTTTTAAAAATTGGTCGCACTGCGTATACGCGCCTAATCATCGGTGCGCATGCGCAAAACTCTGCACATCCGCACCGATGATCGGGCACGCATGCGCAGTGCGGCCGCATTTTTTTTAATGTGGTCGCAACCTTTTTTTTCCAAGCTCGGGTGACCAAAGGAACAAAGGGACCATTGGGGACAAAGGGACCCAAAACCATTTCCTCCATTTTTGTCAGCAACAAACATGGTGAGAGAAAATGGTGGGTCGCGCAGGTTGTCCGGCGTGGGTCGCGAAGGTCAGCTGGTGTGGGTCGTGAAGGTCGGCCGGGTTGGGTCCAGAAGGTTGGCTGGTTGGTAAAAGTAGGTCCCCGGAAAAAAAGTTTGAAAAACACTGCACTACACCACTGAGTTTGGATGATGTATGATTGCTGTGGAAATTCACCGGCACAGAAGTTTGTATGGGGATGCTTCATTGAGGTGGGATACCAAGTTTGATCTGGCAGAGGCAATGTCAGAGGGCACCAAGAAATGGGAGCGTCCTTATTCTTTAGAGACTGTGTTGGTGCCCATGCTTGTTCAGAAAGGTGAAGGGCAATGGTCTAAAATGCTCATGGAATCAAGGAAATGGCTTTCTGTCAGATTTTGTGCAATTTCACAATTTCACAATTTTGGGCAGCAAGGTAGCATAGTGGTTAGCACAGATGCTTCACAGTTCCAGGGTCCCAGTTCAATTCCCAGCTTGGGTCACTGTCTGTGCGAAGTTTGCTCATTCTCCCCGTGTGTGCATGGGTTTCCTCCGGGTGCTCCGGTTTCCTCCCACAGTCCAAAGATGTGCAGGTTAGGTGGATTGGCCATGATAAATTGCCCTTAGTGTCCAAAAAGGTTAGGTGGGGTTACTGGGTTACAGGGAGGGTGGAGGTGTGGGCTTAAGTAGGGTGCTCTTTCCAAGGGCCGGTGCAGACTTGATGGGTCGAGTGACCTTCTTCTGCACTGTAAATTCTATGATTCACTGTATTTACAATAGTACGGTGGAGAAAAAGTACCTTTACAGGGTTTGGTAAGATTAACAATGCTACTTTTGGAGCAGCAACAGTGACAAAGTCAATAAAATGGCTGAAGTTGTGGCTGATCTTCCCACAATCACAGCTTTAATAGAATCATTTTTCTATGCGGGTGATTTTTTTGCTCCCATTTTCGGGGGGTAAGGGCGGAATGGTGAAGGGGGCTGAGAATCCCACAGGAATCGATTGTTCCCTCCAACCATGCAAACCCCCCATCAATTGTGTAACATGATCAACATTTGCATACATTTAAATAGTAATTACCAAGCCTTCATGCCTGATAGTCCCCCCACGTTAAATTGTCCATTCACATTGGCGTGAGGGCACGCTGATATGAATCACAGCAGGTCCTCCACCACGTGCACCCGGTGAGCAGAACCCACTCGAGGCACACAGGTAAATATGGTCCGCAGGGGGGAGAGGGTCGTGCCCGGGCAATACCGGCACTGCCCCCTGGCACTGCCCCAGGCACTTGATGGGTCCATTTTCACCTTTCGGTTTAAATTAGTTCTAAATGGTTTAAAACTGGCACTAAACCCAAAATACAAATTGAATTTGATTCTCTGGTGGAAGTTAATTTGATTGATTATTCAAAATCCAGATTGAAACTGATAAGTCGAAGAAAGATAATGGCCATGGGGGAGAAGTAGGTTGTGAGGGGGATACAAAGAGTCTGCAAAGGAATTTAGATAGGTTAGGTGAATGGGCAAAAAATGGCAGGTGGGGTGTAATGTGGGAAAATGGGAGTTTGTCCACTTTATTCGGAAGAATAGAAAAGCAGAATGTAATTTAAATGAGAGAGAGAGACTACAGAATGCTGCAGAATAGAGGGATATGGCTGTCCTTGTACACAAATCACAAAATATCCGCATCTGGGTGCAGCAAGGCAAATGGAATGTTAGCCTTTATTGCAAGGAGATGGGGCATAAGTAGGGAAGGTGTGCTATAACTATGAAGGGTGTTAGTGAGCCCACACTTAGAGTAATCCATATGAGATCATCTTACTTAAGGAGGGACATATACTTGCATTAGAAGCAGTTCAGAGAAGGTTCACTTGATTGATTCCTGGGATGAGCAGTTTGTCTTATGAGGAAAGATTGAGCAGGTTGGGCCTATACTCAACGAAGTTCAGAAGAATGAGAAGTGATTTTCTTGAAACATACAGGACGAAATTCTTCATTTGATAGACTGTGGGCTGGATTCTCTGATTGCCAACACCAAAATCGCGTTCGGCCATTGGCCAGAGAATCCATTTGTACGCCGAAATCGGGGGGCGACGCCATGTTTTGGATGCTCCGCCCCCTCAAAATAGCACAATCGCTGAGTACACCACACACCGTTGGGACGGCCTGAGGATGTCACCTGAGGCCCTCCCCTGATGCTCCGCCCCCGATGGGCCGACTTCCCGACAATATGAGGCGTGTGTGCTCACAGTTTTCGAGGATCTCGCGTGGCAGTTGTGGACTGCATCCAGCGCCGCCACAGTCAGGGGGGGAGCCGTTCTGCTGACCGGGGGGGGGGGGGGCTTCGGCGAGGGCTGGGGGACTGGTGGGGGGGTGGTCCGGGGGTGGTCCAGGGGTGGCGAGGGGGGCACTATCTGGCAGTCTGGGTCCAGGTCCGGGTGCGGCTGGTGCCATGTTGTACGGTACGTCCGCTGCAGGCCGCTGCTGTGCGCATGCGTGGCCACGGACCCGGCAATTCTCCATCCGTATCTGCAGGTAAAGCCGGGCTTTATGTGGCGCGGCTGCTAGCCCCCCATCGGTGCGGGGGCTGGGCCAACTTTTTGGTCAGAAGACTAGTCACATGCTCCGGTCATAGCCTCAAAATGGAGAATCCAGCCCTGTGTTCTCCCTCCAGAGGAGAATTGCAACCAATTTACGATCCCGCTGGGAGAGCAAATCGGAAACAATTCCGTATTTCTTGCCATGCAAATGTATTCATGGTGAGGAATACAAGAATACAAGGGTTTCCTGAAGGAATCCTTCTATTGGGCCGCCATTTCGAGTGGCCCACACGCTTGAATGATTGAAATACTGTTAGTGGTTGGAATGCGCTTACCTCCCTTTGATGTGGTTGATGTTTGCAAACATTGGGGTTTCACCACTTAGAGTGACTCGCCCATGATGGGTGATGAATGAAACAAGGCTGCAGCTGGTTTGTGGAAGCTGTCAATCACAGCCCACTACTAGAAAGGAATGAATGGCTTGCAGGTAATGAAGCTGAGGGGTTGAAACACAGGAATAGCTGTTCTGCTTGGAGGAATGGACACGTGCAGCCTCCAGATAAGGGGTACAGCTGTAATGTTTTTCACTGCCCCAGTCTGGACTGCTCTCTAGCTTCCAGACAGGGGCCTCTTTTCTGGGGTGTCTGTGAGGGGTCCACTTAGTCAGTGGGGGTCCCTGTGGGTGTCCCTTTAGTCAGGGAGTCTCTGTGCGGGGTTCCTTCAGTTACAGGTCTCTGTGGGGGATTCCTTCAGTTAGGGGGTAACTGTGGGGTTCGCTCTGGTTAGGAGGTTCTATGGGCGGGTTCATTTAGTTAGGGGGTCTCTGTGGGGGTTATTTCGGTCAGGACGTCTCTGTGGGGGGTTCCTTCAGTTATCCGGTTTCTGTGGGGGTTCCTTCAGTTATCCGGTCTCTGTGGGGGGTTCCCTCAGTTACCCGGTCTCTGTGGGGGTTCCTTCAGTTATCCGGTCTCTGTGGGGGGTTCCCTCAGTTACCCGGTCTCTGTGGGGGTTCCTTCAGTTACCCGGTCTCTGTGGGGGTTCCTTCAGTTACCCGGTCTCTGTGGGGGTTCCTTCAGTTATCCGGTCTCTGTGGGGGTTCCTTCAGTTACCCGGTCTCTGTGGGGGTTCCTTCAGTTACCCGGTCTCTGTGGGGGTTCCTTCAGTTATCCGGTCTCTGTGGGGGTTCCTTCAGTTACCTGGTCTCTGTAGGGGTTCCTTCAGTTACCCGGTCTCTGTGGGGGTTCCTTCAGTTACCCGGTCTCTGTGGGGGTTCCTTCAGTTACCCGGTCTCTGTGGGGGTTCCTTCAGTTAAGGGGTAACTGTGGGAGTTCCTTCAATTAGGGGGTCTCTAAGGGGGGTTCGTTCAGTTAGGGGGTCTCAGTGGGGGTTTGCCTGGTAGAGGAGGGCTGGGCACGTAGTGCATTGTGAAGGGGGAGGGTGGTCCTCAGATGGACCTTGGGGGCAACTCCCCTGAGGAGCTACCCCCTTGGCCCACCGTGAGGTCCACCATGTCAAAGTCACGCTGGTAAATAGCATAAGTGATTCCTGCCCACGTGATTCTCAGCCCAGGGGACAGGAGAATCACGGAGAGTCAGATAATAGGGTGCCGGGCTCGCTAAATAGATGCAAATAGGTCATTAAGACACATTTGCATTCATTTACAACTCCTGTTGGAGTGCAGTCGTGAAACTCGGGCGTCATTCTCCGACCCCCCAGAGGGTCGGAGAATGACTGTTGGCCGCCGTGAATCCCGCCCCCGCCGGTTGCCGAAGTCTCCGAAGGGAGAAAAGTCGGCGGGGTGTTAATGGCGCCGCTGCCGTCGGAGAATAGTACGGGTCTGCGCAAGGCATCCGATTTTCGGCCTGCCGATGTTCTCCCTTCCGGATGGGCCGAAGTCCCGTCGACGTGATGACCGTTCACGTCGACGTAAATTAAACCTCCTTTTCATCGGCGTGACCCTGTGCTCCAGGTTCACGCCGACCAGCGTGGAGGTGAGTGACGGCCTGGGGGGTTGGCTCCGGGCAGGCGATGGCGTGGCCGCAGTCTGAATGTGTGAGGAGAGGTGTGTCTCGGGTTGTGTGTGTGTGTGTGTGTGCGGCGGGGGGGGGGGGGGGGGGGGGTGGTTAGAGTGGGCTGGGCTCCGGGGGAGTGCCGGGAGGGGGGTCCGTGCCGGGGAGGAGGTTGGGGGGGGTCCGTGCTGGGGAGGAGGTTGGGGGGGGGTCCGTGCCGGGGAGGGGGATGGGGGGGTCCGTGCCGGGGAGGAGGTTGGGGTCGGTGCCGGGGAGGAGGTTGGGGGGGTCCGTGCCGGGGAGGGGGATGTTGGGTCCGTGCCGGGGAGGAGGTTGGGGTCCGTGCCGGGAGGAGGTTGGGGGGGTCCATGCCGGGGAGGAGGTTGGGGGGTGGTCCGTGCCGGGGAGAGGGATGGGGGGTCCGTGCCGGGGAGGAGGTTGGGGTCCGTGCCGGGGAGGAGGTTGGGGGGGTCCGTGCCGGGGAGGGGGATGGGGGGTCCGTGCCGGGGAGGAGGTTGGGGGGGTCCGTGCCGGGGAGGAGGTTGGGGGGGTCCGTGCCGGGGAGGAGGTTGGGGTGGGTCCGTGCCGGGGAGGGGGATGGGGGGGGTCCGTGCCGGGGAGGGGGATGGGGGGTCCGTGCCGGGGAGGAGGTTGGGGGAGTCCGTGCCGGGGAGGAGGTTGGGGGGGGTCCGTGTCGAGGAGGAGGTTGGGGGGGTCCGTGCCGGGGAGGGGGATGGGGGGGGGTCCGTGCCGGGGAGGGGGATGGGGAGTCCGTTCTGGGGACGAGTTTGGGGTTCGTGCCGGGGAGGAGGTTGGGGGGGTCCGTGCCGGGGAGGAGGTTGGGGGGGTCCGTGCCGGGGAGGGGGATGGGGGGTCCGTGCCGGGGAGGAGGTTGGGGTCCGTGCCGGGGAGGAGGTTGGGGGGGTCCGTGCCGGGGAGGGGGATGGGGGGTCCGTGCCGGGGAGGAGGTTGGGGGGGTCCGTGCCGGGGAGGAGGTTCGGGGGGTCCGTGCCGGGGAGGAGGTTGGGGGGGGTCCGTGCCGGGGAGGAGGTTGGGGGGGTCCGTGCCGGGGAGGAGGTTGGGGTGGGTCCGTGGCGGGGAGGGGGATGGGGGGGGTCCGTGCCGGGGAGGGGGATGGGGGGTCCGTGCCGGGGAGGAGGTTGGTGGGGGGTCCGTGCTGGGGAGGAGGTTGGGGGGGGGTCCGTGCCGGGGAGGGGGATGGGGGGGTCCGTGCCGGGGAGGAGGTTGGGGTCGGTGCCGGGGAGGAGGTTGGGGGGGTCCGTGCCGGGGAGGGGGATGTTGGGTCCGTGCCGGGGAGGAGGTTGGGGTCCGTGCCGGGAGGAGGTTGGGGGGGTCCATGCCGGGGAGGAGGTTGGGGGGTGGTCCGTGCCGGGGAGAGGGATGGGGGGTCCGTGCCGGGGAGGAGGTTGGGGTCCGTGCCGGGGAGGAGGTTGGGGGGGTCCGTGCCGGGGAGGGGGATGGGGGGTCCGTGCCGGGGAGGAGGTTGGGGGGGTCCGTGCCGGGGAGGAGGTTGGGGGGGTCCGTGCCGGGGAGGAGGTTGGGGTGGGTCCGTGCCGGGGAGGGGGATGGGGGGGGTCCGTGCCGGGGAGGGGGATGGGGGGTCCGTGCCGGGGAGGAGGTTGGGGGAGTCCGTGCCGGGGAGGAGGTTGGGGGGGGTCCGTGTCGAGGAGGAGGTTGGGGGGGCCCGTGCCGGGGAGGGGGATGGGGGGGGGGTCCGTGCCGGGGAGGGGGATGGGGAGTCCGTTCTGGGGACGAGTTTGGGGTTCGTGCCGGGGAGGAGGTTGGGGGGGTCCGTGCCGGGGAGGAGGTTGGGGGGGTCCGTGCCGGGAGGGGGATGGGGGGTCCGTGCCGGGGAGGAGGTTGGGGTCCGTGCCGGGGAGGAGGTTGGGGGGGTCCGTGCCGGGGAGGGGGATGGGGGGTCCGTGCCGGGGAGGAGGTTGGGGGGGTCCGTGCCGGGGAGGAGGTTCGGGGGGTCCGTGCCGGGGAGGAGGTTGGGGGGGGTCCGTGCCGGGGAGGAGGTTGGGGGGGTCCGTGCCGGGGAGGAGGTTGGGGTGGGTCCGTGGCGGGGAGGGGGATGGGGGGGGTCCGTGCCGGGGAGGGGGATGGGGGGTCCGTGCCGGGGAGGAGGTTGGGGGAGTCCGTGCCGGGGAGGAGGTTGGGGGGGTCCGTGTCGGGGAGGAAGTTGGGGGGGTCCGTGCCGGGGAGGGGGATGGGGGGGGGTCCGTGCCGGGGAGGGGGATGGGGGGTCCGTTCTGGGGACGAGTTTGGGGTTCGTGCCGGGGAGGAGGTTGGGGGGTCCCTGCCGGGGAGGAGGTTGGGGGGGTCCGTGCTGGGGAGGAGGTTGGGGGGGTCCGTGCCGGGGAGGGGGATGGGGCGTCCGTGCCGGGGAGGAGGTTGGGGGGGGTCCGTGCCGGGGAGGGGGATGGGGGGTCCGTGCCGGGGAGGAGGTTGGGGGGGTCCGTGCCGGGGAGGAGGTTCGGGGGGTCCGTGCCGGGGAGGAGGTTGGGGGGGGTCCGTGCCGGGGAGGGGGATGGGGGGGGGGTCCGTGCTGGGGAGGGGGATGGGGGTTCCGTGCTGGGGAGGAGGTTGGGGGGGTCCGTGCCGGGGAGGGGGATGGGGGGGTCCGTGCCGGGGAGGAGGTTGTGGGGGTCCGTGCCGGGGAGGAGGTTGGGGGGGGGGTCCGTGCCGGGGAGGGGGATGGGGGGTCCGTGCCGGGGAGGAGGTTGGGGGGGTCCGTGCCGAGGAGGAGGTTGGGGGGGGTCCATGCCGGGGAGGGGGATGGGGGGTCCGTGCCGGGGAGGAGGTTGGGGGGGTCCGTGCCGGGCAGGGGGATGGGGGGTCCGTGCCGGGGAGGAGGTTGGGGTCCGTGCCGGGGAGGAGGTGGGGGGGGGGGGTCCGTGCCGGGGAGGGGGATGGGGGGTCCGTGCCGGGGAGGGGGATGCGAGGGCAAGTGAGTTGGTCCACCTGGCCAAGTGCCAGCCTCCAACAGTTGGACCCATGCGGTCCATGCCACCTGGCTGGGGGGAGGAGGGGATATGGGCAATGATGACATGTCGTCGTTCCCCTCCCCCCCCACCAGGCCGTCATGTTTTCCGATCATCCAGCGATGTTGGCCCCCGTGGCGACAGCCGCTAATGTCTATGTTGCCCTGGATGAGGAGGAGGATGAGGAGGAGCGTGCCAGAGAGGCGGCGCAGGCTGCCGCAGAGGGACAGGCGGCAGCCGCCCAGGCTGGAGGGACACCTGACCGACAGGACGAGGAGGGGGAGGAGGACGTCGCGGCCCCACGGCAACGGAGGCACCCGAGGGCGCCCCGTGTGTACCGGCCCCGGCAGTCATACCAGGACCTCACGGACCGGGAATGCAGGAGGAGACTCCGGATGAGACGGGAAACCGTGGCACACATCTGCCACCTGCTGGCACACCTGTCACCGCGTGGCACTGGCGGGGGACACCCTCTCCCCGTGTCCGTCAAGGTTACGGTGGCCCTGAACTTTTATGCAACGGGGTCATTCCAGGCACCGAGTGGGGGCCTGTCCGGCATATCGCAGACATCGGTGCATCGGTGCATCCGGGCAGTGACAGATGCCCTATATGCCATGGCGCACCGCTACATCCGCTTCCCTGTGGACCGGGCAAGCCAAGATGCCCGGGTCGTGGGCTTCTCTGCCGTGGCCGGGTTCCCCATGGTCCAGGGCGCGATTGATGGGATGCACGTCGCCGTGCGGCCACCTGCAGATAACAGGGCCGTGTTCACCAATAGGAAGGGGACCTATTCGATGAGCATACAGGTGGTCTGCGACCACCGCATGATGATCCTGCACGTCTGCGCCCGTTACCCAGGCAGTGTACACGACTCATACGTGTTGTCGCGGTCATCCATCCCCGGCATGTACGAGGGACGCCATCCCCGGCTGAGGGGCTGGTTGCTGGGCGACAGGGGCTACCCATTGCGATCGTGGCTGATGACGCCTATACGGAGGCCACGCAATGAGGCGGAGAACCGCTACAATGATGCCCATGTAGCGACAAGGGGAGTGATAGAGAGGTGCTTTGGCGTGCTGAAGATGCGTTTCAGGTGCCTGGGCCTCTCTGGGGGCGCCCTCCAGTGTCGGTCAGATAGGGTCGGCCGCATCATTGTGGTGTGCTGCGCCATGCACAACATAGCCCAGCAGAGGGGCGATGTGCCGCAGGCAGAGGAGGGCGGAGTGGAGTAGCAGCAGGAAGAGGCGCAGTCCTCCCCAGATGAGGGGGATGGGAGTAATGGTCAGGGCAGACGGGGTAGACACAGGCGGGTGGCTGTCCACCGTTACCGGCTGGCCCAGCGGGCACGGGACAGACTGATAGCCGCCCGCTTCACTGACTAGATGGGCGTGGGAATCGGGTAGTATGGCCACAGCCCGCACACCATGGCAACAGCCGACCACCCACACCCCCCACCCATCCACCCACCCAGCACCCTCAACCCCCTCCCCAACCCCACCCACCCCACCCACATGCACACCACCCTCCCCCATTGCCGATCCACCTGCGGCACAACGGGCCGGGCTCACACAGTTGCGGGTGGACGCGTGTCTATTGCAGGCCATGGAGGATGATGACAACCCGCCCTGCGGTGAGCTCCTGGCTCCACATCGTTGGACTATGTCTGACCCATGGCCACAGTACCACCATCCACCCGGACCATTCCTGCATGCGGCTGTGACACTGCAGCGCACGGTCCCGTCCTCTGCCCGGGGGATGTTGATGGCGGCCCAGGGGGAAGAGGGCAGACTCACCTGGGGCTGAGGTAAGACCACCCCTCACACACACACTTGCGCTCAACGTACATGACACCCCCGCACGCTTTGGACAGAGCACAAAGGCAGCTTCTGTAGGTGTAACATTGACTTTAATAACCAAAGGAGTTCATGCACGTGCCCTAGCCCCTAAAACTCATCTGTGCCCTGCACCCGTGCCAACTTACTCAGTGTCTAATTGTTTGGCCTTACGGGCCCTTTGACTACATCTACGTGGTTCCCCAGACGGTACAGCAGAACTGGAGGTGGACTCCTGTGATTCCTGCCCTCTGACACTGGATCCCTTTGGCGGTCGTTTCCTGGGGCGTCCTGGCCTAGATGGGCCAGGCTGCGGCCCGGGTGACTGGGATGGCGAGCTGCCAGCCTGTCCTGCCCGTTGCCCACCCGATGCACCTGGGACGGAAGGGGGGGAGTCCAAGGTGTCGCGGTGTTCCGGGACATCCCCTACAGGGGGAGCCGGGACGGACCACACCACCTCCTCCTCCCTCGGGGTGCCCGATGGCCCCCAGGCCTCTACATGGGTGGGGGATGCGAACGGACTGGCCATCCGACGCCCCCCCGACATCTGGCGCTGCCAGTCCTGGAGGCCCGTGCTGGTATCGACAGGGGTCTGCAGGTTTGCAGCCATGGAGCCGAGGGGGTTGGCAAACACTGTCTGTGACAGTGCGACGCCGGCTCGCACATGGCCACTGGCGCCGATGCCCTCAGCGATGGCCTGCAGAGACTGGGCCATGGCCTGCTGAGACTGGGCTATGGCCTGCTGAGACTGGGCTATTGTGTTGAGCGCCTCTGCCATCTGGCGCTGGCACTGGCTCATGGCCTCCTGTGAGAGGGCAGCCATGTCCTGGGCCACAGACGCCGCCTGCACGGAAAGCCCCAGGCCTCGCAAACCGTTCCCCATGTCTGACACCGTCGCACCCATTGCCTCCACCGCGGACGCCACCCGTGCGGTGTCGGCCTGGGTGGCACGTATGACCGGCACCACTTCCAGCTCCTGGACGCGGGTGGACTCCTCCACCTGCGACTGCAGCCGCCGCAAGCTGGCCGTCACCCTCTTCGCTCGTCTCCGGGTCGGTGGTTGCATCGGACCTATGTGTGGGTGTGGTAACTCCAGGAACCCGGGATCCATCTGGGTGGCAGATGTTCGCTTGGGCTTGGCTGCCCTCCGACCGCCTGGCCCCTCTGCTGCTCCTACCTCCACCTGCTGTACCGGGACGGCTGTGTTGTACGCACCAGTGAGTGTACCAGACGCCTCATCACTAAAGTGCCCGACCGAGGTGAGTGTTTCTGCGATGATGGAGGGTGTTGGTGACAGCAGTGGCGTTGTGTCGTGCTCTTCGTCCCACTCTGAGTCCATGGCACTTTGGGGTGGGGGTTCGTCTCCACCCATCCACTCTGAGTCACTGTCCGGTATTTCGTCTTCCTGGGTAGTGCTGTCCCGGGTAGTGCTGTCCCGGGTAGGGGTGTCCTGGGTAGGGGTGTGCTGGGTAGTGGTGTCCTGGGTAGTGGTGTCCTGACTCGGATGTGACGGGGGCCTGTGGCTGCCCCCCTCGTCGCTGGGTGGTCGTCTCCCTGTTGCTCCAGGTCTCTCCGTCTCTCGTGGTGTGCGAGGGGCATCCTGCGGGCGTCGCATGCTGGAGGGTCCGGGTCTCTCCGTCTCCCGTGGCCTCCGAGGGGCATCCTGCGGGCGGTCTGCATCTGCGGGGATGGGTGCCTGGACGTTTGCTACTGCGATACACAATGAAGCATGCATGGTTCGACACGCAGGCAGTGATCAGGTGATATGGGGGAGGGGGATATAGGGGAGGGGGGATATGTGGACGGGCTGTCGGTGGCTCACTTGCTAGTACGCCCCCGACCTCTGCATCAGCAACCTCCCGGTCGTCAGGTCCGCCAGCCAGTTCCAGGGCCCTTTCCTCGTGTTCGGTCAGTGGCCTCTCATCAGCGGGGCCTCCTCCAGTCCTCACATGCTCCCTATTGTTGTGTGCGCGCTTCTCCTGTGGGGGGGGAGGTGGTGGCAGGGGTAAAAGGCAACACTGTTAGGCAGGTATATGAATGCACGCCATCGGTTGCGCGTGCATTGCAAAGGTTAAGGTTAGGGCTGGATTCACTTGGGGATATGGGGGATATGGGGGAGGCGGGGATATGGGGGAGGGGGATATGGGGGATGTGGGCGAGGGGGGATATGGGGAGGGGGTATATGGGGGAGAGGGATATGGGGGATATGGGGGAGGGGGGATATGGGGATATGAGGGAGGGGGGATATGGGGGAGGGGGGATATGGGGGATATGGGGAGGGGGGATATGGGGAGGGGGGATATGGGGAGGGGGGATATGGGGGATATGGAGGAGGGGGGATATGGGGGAGGGGGGATATGGGGGTATGGGGAGGGGGATATGGGGGATATGGGGGAGGGGGGATATTGGGGAGGGGGGATATGGGGAGGGGGGATATGGGGGAGGGGGGATATGGGGGAGGGGGGATATGTGGGAGGGGGATATGGGGAGGGGGTAATGGGGGAGGGGGGATATGGGGGAGGGGGGATATGGGGGAGGGGGGATATGGGGGATATGGGGAGGGAGGATATGGGGAGGGGGGACATGGGGGATATGGGGGAGGGGGGATATGGGGAGGGGGGATATGGGGGAGGGGGGATATGGGGGAGGGGATATGGGGGAGGGGGATATGGGGAGGGGGGATATGGGGGAGGGGGGATATGAGGGAGGGGGGATATGGGGGAGGGGGCTATGGGGGAGGGGGGATATGGGGGAGGCTCACCTTGCCTGCTCTGACGAGGTCGTTCACCTTCTTGTGGCACTGGGTGCCTGTCCGCGGTGTCAGGGCCGCAGCGGTGACGGCCTCTGCCACTTCCCTCCACAGACGCCGGCTGTGGCGTGGGGCAACTCTGCGGCCGTGCCCGGGATACAGGGCGTCCCTCCTCTGCTCCACTGCATCCAGGAGCGCCTCCACATCCCGTGACTTGAACCTCGGGGCTGAGCGGCGGCCAGCCATCCTGTCGGGTGTTCCGGTCGGGTGTTCCGGTCGGGTGGGGGGGAGTAGCGCGGCCTTATGAGCCGTCACGCCGTGCGGCGCGTATGACGCTGCACGGCGTGAACCACGTGCGTAAGCGCGGATCCCGTTACGTGGCTGCTAGCCCATTTCGGGCCGGAGACGTTCGACCCATTTTTCCGACGTGACGCAAGTCGGATTTGCGCCGTTTTTTTGCGCCGATCGGCGGACTTTGCGCCGATAACGGAGAATTTCACCCCTCAATCCTGGCGCCAGCGGGGGGCCAGAGAACCGCATTCGGATCGCCGCCCAGTGCCGATCCCAATTTCTCTCCCGACGTCCGATTCTCCGTCGCATCGGAAAGCGCACTTCAGACTTTGCGGGACGGAGAATTCAGCCCATAAAATTCTGAGGGGGAGCGACAGAGTCGATGCTAGAAGATATTTCCTCTCACGGGGGAATCTCGAACGAGGTGCCACGGTTTAAAAATAAGGAGACTCGCATTAAAGATGTAGATGAGGTGGATTTTCTTCTCTCAGAGAATCATGGTGGCGGCACGTTGGCACAGTGGTTAGTACTGCTGCCTCACCGCCAGGGACCCAGGTTCAATTCCGGCCTTGGGTCGCTGTCTGTGCGGAGTCTGCACGTTCTCCCTGTGTCTGCATAGGTTTCCTCCGAGTTCTCCGGTTTCCTCCCACAGTCCAAAGCTTGGGTTATGGGGTTACGGGAATGGGGCTGGGCTGGGGTTGGGAAGTGGGTGTAGGTACGGTCCTCTTTCAGGGGGTTGGTGCGGGTCTTGATGGGCTGAACGGCCTCCTTCTGCACTGCAGGAATTCTATAGTCTTTGGAATTCTCTGACCCAATGAGCAGTGGCTGGGTCATTGAATATATTCAAGGCTGAGCTGGTGAGATTTTTTTGATTGACAAAGGAGGCAAAGGTTACCCGGAGGCATGCAGAAAAGTGGAGTTAAAGTCACAAATAGATCAGCCATGATCTTATTGAATGGTGGAGCAGGCTTGAGGGGCCAAATGGCCTACTTCTGCTCCTAATTCTTATGCTGTTATGTTTTGTTTGTGGGAATACTCCTGATTCCAGCCTGGGTTTGAATAGTCAAGCATTCCAGGATGATCCACTGCTTCTGGGGCCAGCAGCTATGGGGGATGTCTGTAGACAGCAGCAGGCTAGCGTTCACATTGGAGATGTCTGCTGGATGAATATTCTGGAAAGTGGTCGTTGGTTACCTTCAGGAGTCAAGGAGCAATTATGCAGAAATTCCCTCAAGGAACTAAGTAAACAAAATCCATGATAAGGTAGATTGAAGAAGCTGCAGAAGAACAGGTCTGAGAAGCTAAAGGTCTTCCCTCCAATTTCCAAGTTTTTGAATCAGAAACTAGGTAAGTATAACATTCCAGGTATCATTTGAGTATCTGAATATATAAGAACATAAGAACTAGAAGCAGGAGTAGGCCACCTGGCCCCTCGAGCCTGCTCCGCCATTCATTGAGATCATGGCTGATCTTTTGTGGACTCAGCTCCACTTTCCGGCCCGAACACCATAACCCTTAATCCCTTTATTCTTCAAAAAACTATCTATCTTTATCTTAAAAACATTTCATGAAGGAGCCTCTACTGCTTCACTGGGCTTCACTACTTTTCCTCAATGTCTGCAATCCTGCTTCTCACAAATATTTGCCCCCTCAACAGATGAATACTTCCATTTGGCCAAATTATTTTCTGCTAGATGAATTGATAACTTGCCTACCGTGAAACTATCTCACTTAACCAGCTTCGCTTCTTCTCATGAAACCAAGGAATTATTAATGACTTTAAGATTCTGCAATTCGGAATGGGTTCATATTGTTCTGTAACAACCCCTACTACTTAAAATGTGAAATCTAAAAAGAAAGTTTCAGAAATATTCAGCAGGTTCTGGCAGCATTTGTGGAGAGAAAAACAGTAAATGTTTTGAATCGAATATGACTCATCTTCAGAACTGTAAGACTATAAGACATAGGAGCAGAATTAGGCCACTCAGCTCATCGGGTCTGCTCCGCCATTCAATCATGGCTGATATTTTTCTCATCTCCATTCTCCTGCCTTTTCCCCATAACCCCTGATCCCCTTATCAATCACAAACCTATCTATCTCTGTTTTAAAGACACTCAGTGACTTGGCCTCCACAGTCTTCTGCGGCAAAGAGTTCCACAGATTCACCACCCTCTGGCTGAAGAAATTCCTCCTCATCTCTGTTTTAAGGGATCGTCACTTTAGTCTGACGTTGTGCCCTCTGGTTTTTCCTACAAGTGGAAGCATCCTCTCCATGCCCACTCTATCCAGGCCTCGCAGTATCCTGTAATTTTCAATAAGATCCCCCTCATATTTCTAAACTCCAACGAGTACAGACACAGAGTCCTCAATCGTTCCTCATAGGACAAGCTCTTCATTCCAGGGATCATTCTTGTAAACCTCCTCTGGACCCTTTCCAAGGCCAGCACATCCTTCCTTAGATACGGGGCCCAAAACAGCTCACAATACTCCAAATAGGATCTGACCAGTGCCTTATATAGCCTCAGAAGTACATCCCTAATCTTGTATTCTAGCTATCTCGACTGCTGGCATTGCATTTGCCTTCCTAACTGCTGACTGAACGTGCACGTTAACCTTAAGAGAATCTTGAACAAGGACTCCCATATCACTTTGTGCTTCTGATTGCCTAAGCATTTGCACATTTAGAAAATAGTCTATGCCTCCATTCCTCCTTCCAAAGTGCATAGCCTCACACTTTTCCACATTGTATTCCATCTGCCACTTCTTTGCCCACTCTCCTAGCCTGTCCAAGTCCTTCTGCAGCCCCCCTGCTTCCTCAATACTACCTGTCCCTCTGCAGATCTTTGGATTTGGATTTTGTTTATTGTCACGTGTACCGAGGCACAGTGAAAAGTATTTTTCTGCGAGCAGCTCAACAGATCATTAAGTACATGAAAAGAAAAGGAAATAAAAGAAAATGCATAATAGGGCAACACAAGGTACACAATGTAACAACAGAACACCGGCATCGGGTGAAGCGTACAGGGGTGTAGTGTTAATGAGGTTAGTCCATAAGAGGGTCGTTTAGGAGTCTGGTAACAGTGGGGAAGAAGCTTCCAGCAACTGCAGTATTTTGTTTTTATTTTATCTTCTTCTTAGCAGCACACATAACATAACAATCTGCTAATGTGAACCAATTAACTGAGGAATAATCATTTTTTTCTGAAAAGGCTGCTAATAACAATCTCGTTTTGTACAGCCAACTATATTTTTGCAGGGACTGCCTACTGACAACAGTCACATAATGGCAGTGGCTCGTTCACACGTTAAATGATATTCTCCAGCAACAATTCATTTGCTTTAACAGTTCCAGTTGCAGGTATATTGGAAATGGTCGCAACACGGGTGAAATAAGATTTTATTTAAAATACCCGCGGTCCTTAGTTGAGCCCAATAATCTGTAGTCACCAGGTTTGTAAATTTCACACAAGTAACCTTTTATTTGGCACAGAATTACAATTAAATGGACAGAGAATATAACTGACTATCTAATACCCCTTTCCCTCCCCCCACTCTCTACACATACACACAGACAAACAACACAGGGGGGAAAAAGTGGTAGAAAGGCAAATAAAACCTGAATAAATATAAGGGAATAACGATCCTCGATGCACTCAGATGAAAGAAAGAAAGAGAGAGAGAGCGAGAGAGAGAGAGAGAGAGAGAGAAATCATTTCACTTCCAAGGTCGAAACGCTTCTGCCCCGTTCTTTCAGACAGCATCATGCAGGAACCAATCACTGACTGCTGTCAGGCAGAACACTGTCCTTAGCCAAGCCACTGGCCGCCAGCTAAGCAATCAATCCGACTCTCTCCAAACCTTGTTTCACTGCCGAAGGTCCACTCACTGCCGAGGAGTCTGGCTTCTCCTCTCCACAGTGTCCTGACAAGCAGGCTGCCTCATTCTTGAGTCTTCTGCTTAAAGGCTATTTCAATAAATGGTCCATTGATGAAAATAACAAAATAACATAAAAGAAATGGGAACAAAGGAAATAAACAGGAAGGACTCTTACATTAAAAAAAATAAATTTAGAGTACCCAATTCACTTTTGTCCAATTAAGGAGCAATTTAGAGTGGCCAATCCACCTACCCTGCACATCTTTGAGTTGTGGGGGCGAAACCCACGCAAACACGGGGAGAATGCGCAAACTCCACACTTACAGTGACCCAGAGCCGGGATCGAACGTGGGACCTCGGCGCCGTGAGGCTGCAGTGCTAACCACTGTGCCACCGTGCTGCCCCAGAATCTTACATTTTATATTTAACAACAAGATGTGCAATTTACGCACAATAACTTGCAATTAGGTATCTTCATTTTGGAAAATATCCCCAAATATTTCCCGGAGCTGAAATGAGACAAAATATTGACGGAGAGGCCAGCAAATGCCACCTAAAAGTTTGTCAAAGAGGTGGTTTTTAAGGAGCGTGTTGAAGAAAGAGAGGGAGGTCGAGACACAGAAGGGTTTAACTTTGATGTTTCTGAGTGCAGTGCTGCCACATTTGAAGGCACCAATGTACTTGAGACAAAGTGAAGGGGGTGACACATGAGGACAGAATCGGAAGAACAAAGGCTGGGATTTTCTGGCCATCTCCTGGCGGGACCCATCGTGGGAGATTGAGCAGCCCAGTCAAAAATCAACTGACTGGAACATCCCGTCCAAAAACCTTGGAGTGGGGATTATTGTAGGATTGGGGGATGATGAAGTGAATGGGAGGAAAGTGTTGATGAGACATTCTTGATGAATATGTCTGAATGAGAATTTTAAAATGGAGGCACTAGGGGACCAGGTGACAATGTAGGTCAATGAGGACAGAGTTCAGGGGTGAACAGGACTTAGTGCAGGATAGGATATGGGTGGGAGCATTTTAGATGAACTGAAGTGGATAAAATTTGGAGGAGGTCAACGAGACGAGCATTGGAAGAGTTGAGAATGTAGCTGGGTGACAATGGCATGGATGAACCTTTTGTTAGCAGATGGGCTAAAGCAGATTGGAGGTGAGGAAAATTATGGACGTGGTATGAAGCTGCCTTTTTTGGAAAAAGTATTGAGCCTGAAGCTCAACTTGGAGTCAAATATAAAGCCAAGCTTGTGAGCTGTCTGATTCCACCTGAGACAGTGGCTGGGGAGAGGGAGTGAAACAATGGTAAGGACATTGTGCTTGAGCCATGTTTGATTTCTCATTGTCCAACTTGAAAATACTGGGCTCTTCTCGGATTGAATGCTGGCTAAATGGATTGACAACACAAGAGGCTGTGGAGGGATTGAGAGAGGTAGAACACCATTCGTGTATGCTTGGACGCTGACACCACATCTGTGCATGATGTCACCAATGGGCAGCATTGTAGAAGAGGAAGAGGCCAAGGACAGAACTATGATGGCTGCCAGAAGGAATGGTACAAGAGACACTGACCAGAGGCTACAGGTGAAAGGGAAATGGAGAATTTGTGTGCTCAATTTAAAAGTACTGGGCTTTAGCCAATAATCATTTCCTGACCAAATCCTAGAAGCAAATGATTGACAATTCCTGTCCAATTTAAAAGGATTGGCCCAATTTAAAAAGAAAACAGGCTTTCAACAACAAACAGAAGTGCAGAAAATTGATGCATCCTGACAAAGCTAAAATTTGGATGACCAGGCTGCAGGTCAGATGGAAGTGTTCTGTGGGCTGCATCTAGCCTGCACGCTTTTTATTTGATACTCCTGCTCTGTGGGGTTTCACAAAGAGAGAGAAGAAAATTATGAAAATTATGAAGTGCCTTTGCATCCTCATCACGTGTAGGGTGCTCCACAGCCAGGGAATTAGCTACAGTCACTGAAGTGTGATGGGCAAGAGCACCAGTCAATTTTCACACAACGATGTCCCACACAGTGTAATATGATGGATAACCAGTTAAATGGGGCGCGATTCAATGAAAACATTTCAAAGTGTTGAAGCGAGCGGGAACTGCCACGAGCTTCCCGGCACTTGGCCCAGCAGGACAATCACCGCAATACAACATTAATTGGTCCACTTAAGGAGGCCCCACAGGCTTCACGCCACAAATCAAGGCTCGTCAGCTGATCTGTCGGGACCACGCTCGCCAGCCCCCCGCTAACATGGTAGAGCAGCACATAAACTACTCTTGCACAGCCAACCCCACTCAGCTCGCAGCCATGGTGCCGGGACGACTGGCCCCACGTTTCGGGAATGCAGGCCTGGGGAGGTTCCGAGAGGCCGCCGAGGCCAGGAGGGGGGTACTGTTCCCCCAAGGTCCTGGAAGGTAAGCCACAGGGCAGCCAGTGTCGCCTGGAAGAAGGAGGCAGCGGCCATCAGCTTGCGCAGTGTGAACAGGAGGACCGGCATCCAGAGCCATGAGGAGGTCAATGGCCTACACTGGGCCACATGTCACCCCTCCCCCCTGCATGAGACTGCACCTGGCACCGCCCCCACCTTGCAGTGCCCAGGGCCACCCATGCCGCCCACACCACCCCTAACCCAGACCCCTCCCTGAAACCCTCTTCCCCCCCTTCCCACCCCAAGCCTCCTCTCCAACAACCTTCCTCCCCCGCAGTGAACCACACTTGCAGCTAACGATGCCCTCTCTGTGCCCCCGCAGGAGAAGTTGCCCCGCAACCATTGGAAGAGGGCTCAGACTGGCGGCAGGATACCGGACACAGAATCCTCACCACTTTCGAGGAATGGGCCCTGGAGTTTACAGGGGTGGTCGAGGACAGACCGGTCACCAACGCGGTGGTCGGTACATGGCGCAGAGGTGAGAATCCACTGGGCCCCACCCAGATGGACTGTCACACAAGAGTTGTTAATGCCATAGAGACGACCCATCCCTCCCACTGACCACATGTCCATTCTCCCGCAGGACTTATAATAATAATCTTTATTAGTATCACAAGTAGGATTACATTAACACTGTAATGAAATTACTGTGAAAATTCCAGCCAATGGCACCTGGGCCACGAGAACATCTCAGAGGAGAGCTCTGAGGATGCCACCATAGATGCGTCACAGTTGTCATCCCCACCAGTGTAGAGACAGACATCTTGGCGGGCAGCGTTAGTGGTCAGGTTTCTGGTGAGCATCACGTAGTTGCAGTTGCACATGAGATGGAGTCAGTAATGGCCAGGTGAGACAACAGTTGGAGGGAGGTTGACTGGATCCCAGGACTCAGCTGGATCCCAGTCAGATGCTGAGCCTCTGGAAAAAGTTTACCCGGAGCTGATGAAGATGTTAGGGTGTAGCCGTGAGATTCAGAGAGGGATGTCTGTGACACCTCAGCAGGCCCATAGCCGATTGGAGGAGTTCCAGATGTTATGGGTGCAGGAGACTTCACTGGCAATGTGTGGCACCAAGGCCAACACTGCTTGGGTGGTGTCCGCATTGGACAGCCTGGTGCACAACGTCAGCAGCATGAATGGAAGTGCCAATGTGTGGCGCAATCGGTGACAGTCATGGCTGAGGGCCTTGGTAGACTGTCCGACTCACTGGGGGACGTGATCAAGCACCAGGCAGACCTTGCTGAGACACTGCGGGACATGTCCCAGTCTCAGATGGAATAGCCAATGCGCTGCGGAGCTTGCCCCAGTTGCAGGTGGGCATTGCCGAGCCGCTGCATGGCCCAGACATTAAGGAGCATCGCTGAGGGCGTCAACACCATGGTGCAGACATTGGGGAGCCCCCAGGGCTAGCAGAGCTAGATGACGCTGGGGCAGCTGGTTCCAACCAGCTGCACCTCTATCCTAAGGTTAACCCCAGGGCCCTATGGGCACCAACCCGGACCCGTCCTATGGAGTGCCGACAGTGGCCATCAGCTCCCCTGAGTTCCACCCCGCTGACAACAGCACCCGGGAAAGGGTGGCACGGCTCTGCATGTGCCGCCACCAAGTGTGCCAGGGCCCCCCAGCCCCAGAGGGTGCCCAGCAGGAGCAGCGAAGGCCACGGGGTGTGGTAAGCAGCTGGCTACCTCGACCTCTAAAGTGCATCCTGGGGAAACACCTAGATGAAGCGGTAGTGCAAGGAGAATGTTGAGGATCACAGAGAGGGTACTGGGGCAGGGGGGGGGGGGGTAGGTAGGGAGTAAGGTGGGGAAGTGTGCATTGGGAGGGGTGGTGGGGGGTGAGGGGGTAGTGGGGAGAGTGAGCTGGCACCATCGGGAGTGTGGAGCAGTGGTGGAGACTGCTTTGGCACAGTGGTTAGCACAGTTGCTTCACAGCTCCAGGGTCCCAGGCTCCATTCCCGGCTTGGGTTACTGTCTGTGTGGAGTCTGCGTGTTCTCCCCGTGTCTGCGTGGGTTTCCTCTGGGTGCTTCCGTTTCTTCCACAACTCCCGAAAGACGGGCTTGTTAGGTGAATTGAACATTCTGAATACTCCCTCTGTGTACCCGAACAGACGCTAGAATGTGGTGACTGGGGGATTTTCACAATAACTTCATTGCAGTGTTAATATAAGCCGACTTGTGACAATAATAAAGATTATTATTGTTATCATTACATTAAAAAGCCTTCAGCACAGCCAGTATGACGTCTCTGTCACTTTCTTCCGCAATGTGACCCGACCACCAAACCCTTGCCTGATCTCCCAGGGCATGGGGTCCTGGCCACCCCGGCGGCCTCTCGCCCACCCCGGGCACTGCGCGCGGGTGATGTGTGTGAGCGACCATTCAGCAGGCAGGCAGAAGTCAGACCAAGGCATTGATTGAGGAGCACCAGCACTCAGCTCACTATGGGTTGTCGTCACCCTCTTGCCCTCAACAGTGACCCGCTGACCGTGTTGACAGAGTCCCAGCACCCTTTACTGATGTAACACTGACCCTGGGAGGGTGGGAAGTGGGGGCGGGGGTTGCAGTGGGTGGGGGGGGGGGGGGGGGGTGGGGGGAAGGTGGCGATGATGGAATAGGCTATGTCTTATGTGTAGCGGGTGAGGATGAGGGCATCCTTGACCCTCCGGGCTAGCTGGACAGAGGCTGCGTCTGTCTTTCAGCCTCCGGTTGGTCCTCCGGTTTCTCCATGGGATCATCCTCAGGCCCCTGCTGGTCTGGTGCCGCCTCGTCCTCCTCCTCATGCCGCATGTACCTCAACCACAAAGCGGGTGACCCTCTGGTGGTTGTACTGCAATGCACCACCGGAGTGGTCAAGGCATTGGAACTGCATTTTCAGCAGTCTGCTTAATGACAGCCCGGGTGGCCACTTTGGCCTCATCGTATCGGGTCTCCGCATCGGTCTCCGGCCTCCGTACTGCCGTCATTAGCTAGGTCCTCAGCGGATACTCCTTATCCCTCAAAAGCCAACCTGCCATCCTGGGGTGGTCTTCAAAGAGATCGGGGATGTCTGACTGGCCCAGGATGTAGCTATCTGGGAAGTGTGCACACACGTGCTGATACTAAAGTGGTGGTTGCACACGAGCTGGATGTTCAGGGGGTGGAACCCATTTATGTTGATGTAGGGCATTCCCAGATGGCTTGGTGAGCACAATGAGACATGCGTGCAGTCTATCAGCCCCTACACCTGGTGCATCTAGGTGAGGACATGGCACAGGTGCTGCACCGTCTGCTTGTTGAGACGGAGCCTCCTGCCGCACACGCTATCCGTCATCTGCTCGAAAGACCAGCAACGCTTGTACACCATGGGTCATCGGGGGCCTCCAACTGTGGGTCTCATCCTGGCCTGATGGGTGGCGGATCCTCAGGGTGTGAGGCGGGGCCCTACATATGAGCTGCTACCTCGAGCCTCTTATGACGCTGCTGCTGCGTGTCTGGCACCTGGCTGCCCAGCCTGCCAGCAGTACCACTAGGGCAGGATCCGCGGTCCCCGCCCTGTTGCGCTCACCCACCCTCCGACTGCGGATATGTGCCTGGGCTGGGGCCCAGCCCTTCGATGGTCGGATCTTGGCTGCTTCATGTGTGGTGTTGCTTCCCTCAGTGTTCAGGCACAGTGTCCAGGCATCATGGTCTGATTAGGATGCTAGGCAATAACTCCCAAATGCTAAATGGCTCGCCCATCCTTGGAAATCAACTTGGGATGTGCAAAGTGCTCACTTAACCACGATTATCAATTCCCTATTAGCAATAACCCTCAACCATACTGCCAGAGGCCTCCACGGTCAGTTGGGTTAGGCGTGGTTGGAGGGGCAGACAGGCAGGGACAAGGGTTGCCCCCGGAATGGGTACACACGATCTAGGGGTTGGCATGGCAGAGCCGTGCACGGTTGCCCCCCACCCAGTGGAGCCACCCCCCCCCCCCAGCTCCGATACGCCTCCCCCGATGGCAGACCACCCCAACCGAGGGTGGCCAGCCACCCACCAGGTTGCTCTCCTACCCCCCTCTGAGCACAGGGGCAGCAAGCCCAGTTCTCACGGACTCTTTGTGAGCGAAGGTGGCTACTCACCTCCTCGGCTCCCCGCAGCAGCCCTTCCACCAGGTTCATGTTTTTAAAAAGGAGTACTAATCGGTACCAGTGTGACCACCTACTGGGGAGGCGGCTGGATCACGGGAGGCCACCAGATATCGGGTGACTCCCATTAATTGTATGGAAATAGAGGTAAAGTGGTGATTATTGGTTTCTCGCAAAGCTATGTCTGGATCCTGATTTTGCCGACGGGAGTGGATCGGTTGCATTGAAATCGATTTAGCGCCCGGCGCTGTTCTCGCTTTTGGCCACTTACGCTATTCACTGGTCTAGTCGCGCTCGAGCGCAAGCAGGCCACTGAATCTCGCCCATAGTCTGTGTGATAGTTGGAAAGGAATAGTTTGAGGAATCTGAGTGTAATGACTTAGGTCAGGCCTTTGAGATTGGCCAATTAGAATCCAAATTCCCTGATTAGTGGCCCAATCAGGGACCCCCTTTCTGTGTATATAACAGGGAGTGTCAGATCCTCTGCACTCCCGGTGTAGACAGCAGACTGAATGCATGTGGGTGTTCAGCTGCTGGTTTTGTAAATTAAAGGAATTCTGGTGACAGGACTTCTGCCTCTGTGGACTTATTGCAGTGGCAACGAGGAAAATGGAACGACCCGAAGGAACCTGCTCAATCGCAGCCGCCGCATATTGAGGGTAAGCCACTGACAGGCAAAATGCCTTTATTCGGGAAGTTGGACTCTTTTGACCCTGCAGTGGAAGATTGGGCCCAATATGTAGAGCGGATTAAGTACTTTTTAAGAGCAAACGAATAATTCCGGATGAAAAGCAACGGGTCATTCTGCTGACCGTGTGTGGGCCGGCAGTTTTTGCCATTATGCATAATCTCACTTTTCCGGAGGCACTGGACATGAAAACGTTCCAGGAATTGACGGACTTAGTAAAAGAGTACCATGACACTAAGCCATGTCTGATCCTGCGAAGGTACTGGTTTTGCTCCGCATTCCGAGACACTGGGGAGTCCGTTACAAACTTTTTAACAAGATTAAGGCCACTAGCAGAGGCTTGAGAATTTGGCCTGACGCTAAATGAGATACTCCGAGACCAGTTGGTGTGCGGAATAAGTAATTTAGCAATACAGAAACGTCTGTTAGCAGAGGCCGAGCTGGATTGCAAACAAGCATTGTAGCTGGCTTTCTCCTGAGAAAAAGCGGCAAGCGGAGCACATGAGTTACAGGATACTCTGATGGAGGTAGATGCTGACACCAGTGAAACTGAGCTACGGGACTATTGCCACCCTCAGGAACAACTCGGATACTAAGTTACCCAGGCCCACTGGCAGAACCATGCCCAAGCAAAGGAAAATTAGGTCCAGACAGACGGCAGCCCCTGCAGCCTTTCGCCTGGCAAAATATTGTAGTTGTTGCCAGAGATCGGAGCCAGAGAGGAGAAATAGAAGCCCAAAACCAACATCTTGGAGAAGGACACGTAGGCTGGGGTACAGGAGAATGAACACCCGAGAAGCCCCACCTACATCCGACGAGGAAGAACTAAATTGTGTAACGATGGTGAAATCAAGACCCATTAAATTATCCATAAGGTTGAATGGATGTCCCACACTAATGGAAGTTGACAGGGGAGCAGCTGTGTCAGTGATAGGGGAAATAGTATTTAATAAAATTTGCACTGGACTCCAACCCTTATCCCTAACCAGGACCTTGGCAAAACTGAGGACATACACAGGGGAACCACTGAGTGTTGGGCGCAACACATGTACCTGTGGCTTATGGAGAGCAACTGGTTAGGCTGCCTTTAATGGTAGTGAAAGGTGCGGGGCCAAGCTTATTGGGACAAAACTGACTAAAAGAGATCCAGCTGGATTGTGTAAACATTTTCCAGCTGGAAAATGGTCACCTGAGCGAACCCCTGTGCAAATACCCAGAGGTTTTCCGAGAAGGGCTCGGAACAATAAAGGGAGCAAAGGTGACATTACACATAGATCCAGAGGCAGTCCCCAAATTCTACAAGGCACGACCAGTACCCTTCGTGTTAAGGCAGAAAGTCCATATGGAAATCAAACGATTGGAGCGTGAGGGAATAATAAAACCGGTCCAGTTTGCAGAATGGGCGGCACCCGTGGTGCCTATCCTTAAGCCGGATGGCTCGGTCCGCCTTTGTGGAGATTTCAAACTAACGATTAATCGCGACTTACAACTGGACAAATACCCAATTCCCCGGATTGAGGATTTGTATGCAAAGCTAGCTGGAGGACTTTTATTCTCAAAGCCGGATAAGAGCCACGCACATCTACAGTTGAAGCTGGACGAAGAGTCCCAAAAATTCTCAACGATATACACCCTGAAGGGCCTTAGTTAGTTTTCAAGACCCTTTGGGGTATCGTCAGCCTGTGCGATATTGCGGAGGACAATGGAGAATATATGACAAGGGCTACCACAGGTTTCCATTTACCTGGACGGCGTCCTCATTACGGGGAAAACAAAGGCAGAATGCCTGCAAAACCTGGAGGACGTCCGTAGGAGGTTTTCAGCAGGCGTGTGCCTAAAGAGGGAGAAATGTGTTTTTCTAGCACCTCCTAGTAACTTATCTGGGGTACAAGGTTGACAAGTCAGGGCTATACCCTTTTGGAGGATCGGGTGAGGACGATTAAGGATGCCCCGGCCCCCACCACAATCCAGGATTTAAGGGCCGGGATTCTCCGAGCCCGCACCGGATTGGAGAATCGCCGGGGGGTCGCGCGAATCCCGCCACGCTGCTGCGACGACGGGCCGCCTATTCTCTGGCGACCGGAGAATCAGCGGCAATCGTGCCGGCGCAGTCACTGCAGCGCCAGTCGGGGGCCGTGGCGATTCTGCACGCTTGACGGATTGAGTGCCCGCCGAGTCCCGCCAGCGTCGTTTGCGTATGGTCCTACCCGGCGGAACCTCTGCGTTCTGGCTGCGGGGGCCGTCCTGGTGGGGGGGCGGGGGGAGCCGACTCCAGGGGCGGCCTCCACGGTGGCCAGACCCGTGATCAGGGGCAACCGATCCGCGGGCACGCTAATTCCGGGGGGGGGCCTATGTTCCTTCGCGCCGGACCCCTGTAGAGCTCCGCCACATTGCCATGGGGCCGGCGCAGAGACGGCTGTGGCGAGCATACGCAGACCCGCGCCGGCTGTGTAAGGCCGTCTTTCGGCGCTGGAGCAGCGCACAGCTCTCCGCTGCTGATCTAGCCCCCCGAGGAAGGGGTGAATGACTAGGCCTGGAGGCCCCTTAACGCCGACTTCGCTCGTGCCGGTTTTGACGCCGGCGTCAACACTTGGCCGGGATTTCAGAGAATCCCGGCCAAGATCTTTTTTCGGACTGGTGACATACTATGGAAAGTCCATACATAACAGGGCTTCTATCCTGGACCCCAATTACTAAAAAAGGGGCAAGCCTGGGAGTGGTCCGCCCGCCAGGACAGGGTTTTCAAGAAGATCAAAGAACTCCTCAGAAAACGCCTTGGCACACTACGACCCCAGGAAAGAGTTGGTGCTCACTTGCGATGCGTCTCCATATGGCATTGGTGTAGTTCTGGCACACACAGGGCAAAACGGACAGGCACGGCCTGCAGCGTTTACTTCCAGGACGTTAGCAGCAACAGAATGAATGCACTCCCAAATTGAAAAGGAAGGTCTGGCTGTGACCTTCGCGGTGAAGAAATTTCACCAGTACTTGTACGGGCGGAAATTCTCAATAACCACAAGCCATTGCTGGGTTTGCTGAAAGAAGACAAAGCGTTGCCACCAATAGCTTCGGCCCGAATCCAACACTGGGCCCTACTACTGGCGGCATACCAGTATCGCCTGGAGAATCGGCCGGGAACCCGGGTGGCAAACGCCGGTGCACTATGCAGGCTGCCATTACCAGACACCCCGCCATTAGCACCCAGAATAGGGGTAACGGTGATGACGCTACATTTCTTGGACACCCTTCTAGTGGCCACACAAAACATTCTTTTGTGGACTCAAAGGGACCTGGTTTTATCAAAAATAAACCACGTGGTGCTAACGGGGGAGATGGAAAGACCGGTCCAGGCAGAATTCCACCCTTACTGGAGCAGAAGAGAGCAGATCACGGTGGAAGACTGGATACTGCTATGGAGGGCTTGAGTAATAGTTCCAAGTCAAGACCGTCGAGCCATATTGGCTGAACTACATCATGGGTACCATGGAGTCCCAAAAATTAAGATGCTGGCCAGGAGCTCCTGGAGTCTCAAAAATTAAGATGCCAGGAGCTATGTCTGGTGGCCAGGCCTGGACACAGACATAGTAGCATTGGTAGGTCGGTGCCAAGAATGCCAACAAGAGGGCGGTATGTGGCGCAGTTGTTTGCACTGGGACTGCGGCGCTGAGAACCCGGGTTCGAATCCCATCCCTGGGTCACTGTCCATGTGGTGGAACGTGCACATTCTCCCCATGTCTGCATGGGTTTCACCCCCACAACCCAAAGATATGCAGGTTAGGTGGATTGGCCAGGTTAAATTGCTCCTTAATTGGGGAAAAAAAAATAATTGGGTAGTCTAAATTTTTTTGAAAAAAAAGAATGCCAACAAGGGCAGAAGGTGCCACTGGCAGCCCCACTGCATCCATGGGAATGGCCGGGTAGACCTTGGTCACGACTTCATGTTGCTTTTGCAGGCCCGTTTATGGGTTCAATGTTTTTTGTAACAGTCGACGCCCATTCCAAATGGCTGGATGTCTACAAAATGAACTCTGCAAATTCATCAGCTACCATCGAAAAACTTTGCACCTCGCTTGCAACACATGGTATCCCAGAGGTGTTAGTTTCGGATATTGGAACGGTTTTCACCAGCCAGGAGTTCACAAAATTCATGAAGTCAAATGGCATTCGGCACATAAGGGCGGCACCATACCACCCGGCATCAAATGGGTTGGAGGAGAGAGCCGTCCAGACCCTAAAAGATGGGTTGAAAAAACAGTCAGCAGCATCATTAGACACCAAACTATCGCACTGGCTATTTGACTATAAGACGACCCCACACACCACAATGGGAATAGCACCGGCAGAGCTACTCATGGGCAGACTACTCCGAACCAGGCTGAGTCTACTATTCCTGAATTTAGCTGGCAGAATAGAGCGACATCAAGAGGCCCAATGCAGGGGCCACGACAACACTCGCCGAGAAAGGCAGTTCAACACGGGTGAAGAGGTATGGGTCAGAAATTATGCGAATGGCCCCACATGGGTAGCAGGAACAGTCAAGGCCAGGACAGGACCCGTGTCGTATGAGATACGTGTGGGAAAACATGTAATAAAAAAACACCTGGACCAGGTGCCTGCCTCCGATTCCTTTCCTCCCCCGGAGCTGACTCAGACCAGCATACCGAGACCCTGGAGGATCCCCGACAAACTATTCACACCACTCCAACTCCAACTTTTACAGGTGCACCATAGAAAGCATCCAATTTGGCTGCATCACAGCCTGATATGGCAACTGCTCGGCTCAAGACCGCAAGAAACTTCAGAGAGCTGTGAACAGATCCCAGTCCATCACACAAACCTGCCTCCCATCCATTGACTCCATCTACACCTCCCGCTGCCTGGGGAAAGCGGGCAGCATAATCAAAGACCCCTCCCACCCAACTTTCTCACTCTTCCAACTTCTTCCATCGGGCTGGAGATACAAAAGTCTGAGAACACGCACGAATAGACCGAAAAACAGCTTCTTCCCCATTGTTACCAGACTCCTAAACAACCCTCTTATGGACTGACCTCATTAACGCTACACCCCTGTATGCTTCACCCGATGCCAGTGTTCTGTTGTTACATTGTGTACCTTGTGTTGCCCTATTATGTATTTTCTTTTATTTCCTGTTCTTTTCATGTACTTAATGATCTGTTGAGCTGCTCGCAGAAAAATACTTTTCACTGTACCTTGAAACATGTGACAATAAACAAAAATCCACTGGTGAGGAAATCGGACTCGGATATGGACACCATGGATGACGCCGCGGCTGTCCCCCTGCCGCCGGAGGAAAGGGGCGAATCGCCCCTCAGGAGCACACATCGGAAAAGGCGGGTGCCTAGCCGTTATACCCCCCCACGTCGGAGGCCGAAGTGGAAGATCCGGATCCGGCGCAGAAACCAAGCCGGAAACCCGTGAGTCACGAGGACCACGGGGGCTCCTCGGACTTTGGCGGGGAGGGCTGTAATGACTTAGGCCAGGCCTTTGAGATTGGCCAATTAGAATACGAATTCCCTGATTAGTGGCCCAAATCAGGGAACCCCTTTCTCTGTGTATATAACAGGGAGTGTCAGATCCTCTGCACTCCCGGTGTAGACACCTGGTTGTTCAGCTGCTGGTTTTGTAAATAAAAGGAATTCTGGTGACGGGACTTCTGCCTCCGTGGATCTATTACCAACAGAGCCAACTCCCTGCACGTTAAAAAAACTGCAATGTGATCTTTTACATCCATCCAAATAGGAGGCAAGGCTTCAGTTAAATATCTCATCTGAAAGGTCGCATTTATGCCTTTGCCCTTAGTGCACTGTTGGAGAAGTACTGCGAAGGGGATCAAAGGATATGGGGGGAAAAGCTGAATTAGGCTATTGAGTTGGATGATCAGCCATGATTGTAATGAATGGCGGAGCAGGCTTGAAGGACCGAATGGCCTTCTCCTGCTCCGAATTTCTGCACTTGTTCATAGCATTTTAAAGATTTACGCACCTGAATCCGCAAGCCTTTTTGGACATCCACTGTACTTAATCACTTCCCATTTAGAAAGTACTCTGCTCTATCCTTGGTCTAAAGTGGATAACCTCACACTTGCTTACGTTGAATTCCATCTGCCACAATTTTGCCCATTCATGTAGTCTGTCAATATCTCTTTGCAATTTTATCATTTAGACTGTGTATAATGCCGCCTAACTTTGTCATCAACAAATTTGGATATATGACTTCCTATGCCATCATCCAAGATGTTCATGAATAATGTGAATAATTGAGGCCCCAAGACAAATTCCTGTGGTACACCACTAGTCACCTCCATGCCGATTAGAGTATATATCCATTGACCCCCAATCTTTGTCGCCTGCCTCTCAACCAATTTCCGAACAATGTCAATAATGCCCTCCACCCTTCCACCTTAGTTAACATTCTCATGTGGGATTTATCAAATAACTTCTGGGTAATGATCTGGGGACCTGGTTTTTGTCCCACCACAGCAGGTGATGGAATTTAAACTCAATAAAATAGCTGGAATTAAAAGTCTAATGATGACCAAGAAGCCATTGTCGATAGTCGTAAAATCCATCTGGTTCACTAATGCCCTTTTAGGGAAGGAAATCTGTTGTCCTTACCTGGTCTGGCCTACATGTGACTCCAGACCCACAGCAATGTGATTCACTCTTAAATGCCCTCTGAAATGGCCTAGCAAGCCACTCCGTTGTATTCCACTGCGACAAAAGCACAAAAAAGGAATGAAACCAGACGGCCCACCCAACATCGACCCTGGGACTGGAAACGACAATGGCAAGCCCAGCCTTGTCCACCCTGCAAAGTCCTTCTTACTAACAATTGGGGTTTGTGCCAAACTTGGGAGAGCTGTCTCACAGACGAGTTAAGCAACAGCCTGACATAATCAGACTTATAGAATCATATTTTACAGACAATATCCCAGACACCACTATCACCATTCCTGGGTATTTCCTGTCTCACCGTCAAGACCGACCCAGCAGAGGTAGCAGCACGGTGGTATACTGTCGGGAAAGAGTGCCCTCCGAGTTCTCAACATGGATTCTGGACCCCATGAAGTCTCATGGCGGGCAGCACGGTGGCACAGTCGTTAGCACTGCTGCCTCATGGCACCAAGATCCCAAGTTTGATCCCGGCTCTGGGTCACTATCCATGTGGAGTTTGCACATTCTCCCCGTGTTTTACCCCCACAACCGAAAGATGTGCAGGGTAGGTGGATTGTCCAGGCTAAATTGCCCCTTAATTGGAAAATTAATTGGGTTCTCCATTTATTTATTTATTGTAAATTTCGAGTACCCAATTAATTTTTTCCAATTAAGGGGCAATTTAATGTGGCCAATCCACCTACCCTGCACATCTTTTGGGTTGCGGGGCGAACCTCACGCAAACACTGGGAGAATGTGCAAACTCACCTGGACAGTGACCCAGAGCCGGGATCGAACCTGGGACCCCGGCGGTGTGAGGCAGCACGGCTAACCCACTGCGCCACCATGCTGCCCTTCTCCTAAATCTATTTTAACAAAATGAAGTCTCATGGCTTCAGGATAAACATGGGCAAGGAAAGCTCCTGCTGGTTACCACGTACCATCCATCATCAGCTGATGAATCAGTACTCTGTGTTGGATACCACTTAGAGGAAGCACTGATGGTGGCAAGTGCGCTGAATATACTCTGGGTGGAGGACTTTGATGTCCATCACCAAGAGTACCACCACAGACTGAGCGGCCGGGTCCGAAAGGATACAGCTGCTAGACTGGAACTGCAGCAGGTGGTGAGGGGACCAAGCAGAGTGAAAAATATACTTGATGTCATCTTCACCAATCTGCCATGCATCTGTCCATGACCGTATCGGTGGAGTGACCACTGCACAACTGAAGTCCCGTCTTCACATTGAGGATACCCTCCATCCGGTTGTGTGGCACTACAACTGTGCTAAATGGGATAGACTTCGAACAGATCTAGCAACTCCGGATTGGGCATCCATGATTGGATTGGATTTATTTATTGTCCCGTACCGAGGTACAGTGAAAAGTATTTTTCTGCACGCAGCTCAAACAGATCATTTAGTACATGAAAAGAAAATACATAACAGGGCAACACAAGGTACACTATGTAAATACATAGACACCGGCATCGGGTGACGCATACAGGAGTGTAGTATTGATCAGGTCAGTCCATAAGATGGTTGTTTAGGAGTCTGGTAACAGCGGGGAAGACACTTTAAAAAAAAAAAAAAAAAAATCTGTTCGTGCGTGTTCTCAGACTTTTGTATCTCCTGCCCAATGGAAGAAGCGCCTGATGAGGTACTGTGGGCCATCAGCAGCAGCAGAATTGTATTCAACCACAATCTACAGCCTCATGGCCCAGTTTATCCCCACTCTACCATTACCATAAGCCAGTGGATCAATTCTAGTTCAATGAAGGGTGCAAGAGGACATGCCAAGCGCAACACCAGGCATAAATGAGGTGTCAACCTGGTGAAGCTACAACACAGGACTACTTGTGTGCCAAACAGCATTAGCAGCAAATAAAAGACAGAGCAAAGCAATTCCAAAACAAATTAAACAACTCACTGGAGGAGGAGCATCCACAAATATCCCCATCCTCCATGATGGAGGAGCCCAGCACATCTGTGGAAAAGACCAGGCTGAAGCATTCGCAACAATCTTCAGCCAGAAGTGCCGAGTGGATGATCCATCTTGGTCTCCTGCAGAGGTCCGCAGCATCACAGATGTCAGTATTCAGCCAATGCGATTCACTCCATGTGATATCAAGAAATGACTGAAGTTACTGGATACTGAAAAGGCTATGGACCCTGACAATATTCTGGCAATGTTACTGAAGTCATGTGCTCCAGAACTTGCCACACCCCTAGACAAGTTATTCCAGTACAGCTAGAACACTGACATCTACCCGGCAATGTGGAAAATTGCCCAGGTGTGTCCTGTACACACAAAAAGGACAAATCCAACCCAGACAATTACCGCCCTATCAGTCTACTCTCCATTAGCAAAGTGATAGAAGGAGTCATCTACAGTGCTATCAAGTGGCACTTACTCAACAATAACCTGCTCACAGACACTCAGTTTGGGTTCCACCAGGACCACTCAGCTCCTTACCTCATTATATCCTTGGTTCAAACATGGACAAAAGAGCTGAATGCCAGAGGTGAGGTGAGAGTGACTAGATTTGTGCTACACAAGTGCCAGGCAATGACCATCTCCTCAAGAGAGGATCTAATCATCGCCCCATGACATTCAATGGCATTACCATCGCTGAATCACCCACAATAAACATCCTGTGGGTCAGCATTTATCAGAAACTGAACTGGACTAGCCATATTAATACTGTGGCTACCAGGGTAGGTCAAAGGCCAAGAATCCTATGGTGATTAACTCACCTCTGGACCCACCCAAAGCCTGTCCATTATCTACAAGGCACAAGTCAGGAGTGTAATGGAATACTCTCCATTTGCCTGGATGGTCAGCTCCAACAACACTCAAGAAGCTCAACACCATTCAGGACAAAGCAGCTCATTTGATTTCTATCCCTTCCACAAACATTCAATCCTTCCACTATCGACGGAACTGTGACAGCCATTGTACTATCTAAAAGACGCACTGCAGGAACTTGCCAAGGTTCTTTAGGCAGCGCCCTCCAAACCCATGACCACTACCATCCAGAAGGACAAGAGGAGCAGATATCTGGGAACCACAGCACATGGATGTTCCCCTCCTAAGTCACTCACCACCCTGACTTGGAAATATATCACTGTTCCCTCACTGTCGTCAGGTCAAAATCCTGGAACTCCCTTCCTAACAGCACTATGGGTGTTCCTACACCACAGGGACTGCAGCGGTTCAAGAAGGCAACTCACCACCACCTTCTGAATGGCAACTAGGGATGGGCAATAAACGTTGACCTAACCAGTGACGCCCACATGTCAGAATTTTTTTTTATTTTTTTAAAGTCCATAGAAATAACATCCTTAGACATTCCCCATGTCCACTATCTTGGTCACCTCTTTAAATGATTAAATGAGATTTGTCAAGAATGACCTTCCCTTCGTGAATCTTTTACACACCATTGGAGCAGATAACCAAGGAAGTAAAGTACAGACCACAATAAAAAATTACTTGCACTGCATTTTGTCTTACCATGTTACCAATGCACATAGGGCTGGATTCCTCGCCCATCCCCACTGCAAGATCACCTCAGGCGGGGCCCGGACCATGTACAGGTCCATTGTCCTCGGGTGGGAATTTCCGGTCGCTGGAGAATCCCGCCCACACTGTGAGAATGGATATTGAAAGCACACATCATATGGCACTGCCTAGATAACCTGTATTTAATTTATTAATGAAAATATGTTCCTGGCCATATTTGGGTTTCTAGTTAACCACATGTTTTGAGGCAACATATTGGACAATGCTACCTTAGACCCACAGTCAATCAGGTCTGTCAAACATCATTCTGTTTTCTGAAACCACATGTTCGGCATCTCCTAAAACTCCTTTACGTTCAGAAGATCATTTACAGCATTCTTTATAATACTTTTTCCCCAAGTTGGACTCTATTGTCTATAAATTATCCAGATTTGACTTTAACTCCTTTTTTTGAATGAAGGGAGAACAAATCAGATTAAAATATGTCAAGAAGCACATAGGAGCTCTACCCATTTCTTTAAGACCCAATGAATAATTGACCGACTCTGCTACTTTTCTACCTTGAGCCCTTTTAATTTAACTAGCACCTTTCCCCTTTTGATCTGCAAACAACCTTTCTGGGTTTTAATCCTAGCTTCTGGGCAAGAATCGGGTCCACTCTTCACAGTTATAGCACAGATACAAAGTACCTGTCCAAGTCTTCTACCGTTTAATAGTCCTATTTGCTCATTAGTTGACCTCTGACTTCGAACAGGGGTTTTTAGCTTTGTCCTATTTTCCACTATTCTGCCTAAATTAATTTTAGCCTTTCCAATGTTACTTTTCAAATACATTTCAATAAATTTTGTATGGTTCAGTTTTCAACTACCTTTTTGGTTGAATGTTAATTTCTCAAGGTCTATGGGGCCATTTTGATTTTGTGTGATTTACATTTCCATTGAGAAAAATAAAGCTGGTTACTGACTCGCTATCACCCATTTTACAGTTTCTGTACAGTCAGCCTTACCTCCATTACCCCATATACAAATTCTAAAATATCTTTTCTTGAATACCAGTGGGTGAATTAACTCCATATTCAGTCATTAAAGGTGTACAGCTCTCTTTTCTGCACAGATTTTTTTTTGTTCATGAAACAAAGATTTCCTTCCCTGAAAGACATTAGTGAATCAGATGGGTTTTTACAACAATCAACAATGGTTTCATGGTCTTCTTCAGTAGATTTTTAATTCCAGATTTTCATTGAATTCAAATTTTGTCATCTGCAGTGGTAGGATTTGAACCTGGGTCCCCAGAGCACTATGCTGGCTCTCTGATTTACTAACCAAGTGACAAATCCACAACGCCACCAGCTCCCCATAGATGCAAGTCTTCCACCAATTGTTAACACTGTCACCCTTATTGTGCATTCCATTTGCTGGACCCAGCTTGCTCTCCTAGTTAACTACTACGAAGTCTGTTCTCATTTCTGTCAATTAAACCCCATGTCTGCGTGGGTTTCCTCCAGGTGCTCCAGTTTCCTCCCACAGTCCGAAGATGTGCAGGTTAGGTGGATTGGCTATGCTAAATTGTCCTTCGTATCCAAAATAAAAGGTGAGGTGGGGATACGGTGGAGGTATGGGCTTAGGTAGAGGGTGGAGGTATGGGCTTAGGTAGGTGATCTTTCCAAAAGGGCTGTCCAAAAGGGCTGGTGCAGACTCGATGGGCCGAATGGCCTCCCACTGCACTGTAAATTCAGTGAAATCCTTTTTATATATATATTCATTTCCAGGCTGTGTGTGTTGCTCTTGCTCATCCCTTGTTGCTCTGAGAAGGTGATGGCGGACCGTTCTTGAGTCACTGCAGCCCATGTGGTGAGAGATTTGCTTTAACAGCGTAATTTGCTGAGCCTCTTGAGGGCAGTTAAGAGTTGACTCCAGGCTCTTGTGAATTGTTTTTTTACATCAATCTGACAACTTCATTGTTTCTATCCCCAGATTTTCACATTCCGAGTTGAAATTCTCCAACTGTCACCGTGGTCTGTACTGTTACAGTTAGCCTTGCTCCACCCTCATATTTTAAAAAAAATTTAGAGTACCCAATTAATTTTTTCCAATTAAGGGGCAATTTTAGTGTGGCCAATCCACGTACCCTGCACATCTTTGGTTGTGGGAGCGAAACTCACGCAAACACGGGGAGGATGTGCAAACTCCACACGGACAGTAACCCAGAGCTGGGATCGAACCAAACCTCGGCGCTGTGATGTAGCAATGCTAACCACTGTGCCACCGTGCTGCCCCACCCTCATATTTTAACTCTTAGAATGGGACAATTCATGGTGCTTGCTTATTTGAGGTCAGCTATTAGCTGTAACACATTACTAAACATTAAATCCAGTACACTGTAACTGCTGCAGTCCAGAGATCTACTGCTCAGAAACATCGGTTGTCTGGAAATCTTTGAGCAGACCCAAGCAGTTCCCGGACTTGCCACTTGACTATTCGGACAGTGCACCAAATTGAGAAGGCCCGGGCAAACATGGAATATAATATTTGGATCAGTGAAACAATTTTTATTGCTGCTTTGTGATATTTTACAACTGCTTGATGTTTAAGGTTAATATTTATATCTATGTTCTTTACCAGTTTACATACTTGAGTTTAGGCGTTCTCACATCATTTTGTAATGCAGAAGATTCTGTAATCCAGAAAGTTCCGAAATCCAGAAATGACCAAGCATTCCTGACTGTAGAGATTAGAGTATCTGGTCTCCTTTATGATAAGAGGCAATTGTTAATTGATCAATAAATGTCTTATGAGTGAATAATTTAAATCTTGCATCAATAACTCCCTAATTGGGCAGCATGGTGGCGCAATGGTTAGCACTGCTGCTTGACGGCACTGAGGACCCGGGTTCGATCTCGGCCCCGGGTCACTGTCCGTGTGGAGTCTCAACCCCACAACCCAAAGATGTGCAGGGTAGGCCATGCTAAATTGCCCCTTAATTGGAAACATTTTAAAAACCCTCCCTAATCGATCTTTTCTCAGTTTGCAACACAGACCTATTGGTATCATGTGATTTCTGCTAAATCCCAGTTGAAGCTGTATTGCTTCTGTACTATATCCTCCACTTGCAATATCTCTGTTCAAAACTAGGTCTTTCCTTTCTAAACAAAGATAGTCACTCCTTCCCCTCGTGATCAACCTATCTGTTTTATATATACTCGTGGAGATTCATATCAGACTAATCGTTGGGTCCAACTATTTTTCCTTCAGGGATATTGGTTCAGAATTTTTAATAGAAGCATATAACTGTCTTTGTGTAGAACTAACTTTAAATAACAATCTGTAATTTACTGATATTTATCATTATTCCATATATAGATTTTGACTAAATATAAACTGCCTTGTACTAATGCACAGTGTGGAATTTTATAGGAAACAATTTCAACTCTTGATTAGATTACTGCTTTGTAACTACTTTCATGTATCTTTTCCTGGCTCCCATGCTGGCTGGCATCGCAAATGGTTCCTTTCCTCAGGTATTGTTCCCCCTCACTTTCAAAGCAATTGCCATCATCCTTGATTCCTTTCTGTCCTTGAATATCTCACATCCAATCTCCCTTCCCTCTAAAAATGTTAGCTTTTCACAACTCCATCCCATGAATTTTATCTAGAGCACTGCTACAACACTGAAAAGCAAAATGACTGGCCAAGGTTCATTACCCATCAATATCCTTCTCAACCTCTCTGCATCTTTGACATTGATTGACCACGCGACCCTCCTCTTCGCCATTATCCAGCTCAGTGGAACTTCCCTCACTTGGTTCCACCCATGCCTGTCTGATCATAGTTAGAACATCTCCACCAATTGCTCCTCTTCTCACCCACAAGGTTACCTCTGAGTCACCCAAGGATCCATCCTTGGTTCCCTCTTCTGCCACATCCAGTGTTGCCCCTTGACAACATCATCATCTTAATACTTTAGACAAACACGCCAATGACACTCAATGATTTATATTTATAGCGTACCGGTAACATAATAAAACACCTCAAGGCACCTTAAGGAGAAAAATATGACACCAAACCACATAGGATATTAGGGTCAAATGACCAGAAATCTTGGTAACAGAGGTAGGTCTTAAGAGGGATGGACTGAGTAGCTGGGGAGTGGAGTTTGGAGCAGAATCAAAGACAAGAGAGAGCTACAGTCTTCTCAATGTTTAAGAGGAGGAAGTTTCTGTCCATCCATTATATTCTACCTCTTAATCTCTTCTCAAATTATCTCCAATCTCTTCTCAAATTATCTCCTGTCTCTGTGCTGTAAGATTGCTTGTCTGGCATTCTGTCTTAGATGAGCTGCAATTTGCTTCAATTAAACATTGGGAAGACTGAATCTCCTCCAGAAAGTCCATACACCAATCATTGATATAATTTCCCTCTCAACTGAGTCAGATTGAATCCGACTGGTCACAAGCTTAACATTTTATACAATGTTGAGATGAGCCTCTGACCACACATCCTCATCTAAGCTGCTTGTTCTGCAGTTCTCTCTTTCTTTCAAATGCTTTGCCTCTCTCTCCTCCTCTAAGCCTGCCTTAAAAACCAGCTCTTTGAAATCTGGATTCTCCGCCGGCGGGATTCTCCGTTTTGCTGGAGCCTGGGGGGTTTCTGACGGCATGGGGCTGCCTCACAATGGGAAACCCCATTTACCGGCCTGCGTAACGGAGAATCCTGCCGGCGGGTCAAGGCAGAAATGTGGCGCGGCGGGCGGAGAATCCAGCCCAATAACTTTTTCCTTGAGTTCGTGTTTATTAGTGTAAGATTATGCTTCTGCAAAGCACCTTGGAATGTTTCTCATTAACAAACGGGCTTTATAAATACGATCATTTGTTGTTGCTCTCATAGACATATCCTTTTAGTTGAATATTTCCAATTATTATTATGTATGTTTCTAAATACTTGTATTTATCTGGGCTAATAGATGTATATTCAACTTCACTCGCACTATGATCTTGTTTGTACCTTTAAAATAAGCATTAACTTTGGCCAAATAGCTCTCACACCCTTTTCTTCCTGGATTACTTGAATAATGCTACTCTAAATTAGGTTTCTTTTGACTCAGTCTATTTGTAATATGTTAAATTTGCTATGTTTATCAGGCTCCCTGTCGAGACAACCTTAGCTGGAATTTTACGGGGCGGCCAGAAAGTTGGATCAAACCTGCTTCCGTCAGTCATGGAAATCCCAATTGAGCAGGCAGCTAATTACCTGAGGTCAGGACTTCTGACCCTTGAAAGCAGGTACTATCGCTGCCCTCACCCTGCTGCCCAAGAGCTGCCGACCAAACAGAGGGCTGACAACTCTTCACTCCCAGCAATACCAGCAAGAATGGTGGCCACTGTTAGTACTGCAACCAGTCCCTCATCAACCACTATGGAGGAGGTCCCAGAGTACAGGTCAGTGGGGCTGAAGCTTTCCAGTCACGCAGGCTGTGGTGAGGGGGTTGTTTGATCATGAGGGTAGGGGAAGCTTTATCAGCAGAGGTGGCCCTTGTTGCCTGGGGGGCCCTCTGTGGGCCACAGTGGGGCCTGATCGGCACTATTCTTCCCCAGGCCACCAGGGTATATTTGGCGGCCTCTCCATGTGGCAAAAAACCCTAGCCCTTGTTTTTGTTATGATCCACCAGTCTTGCCTCCAGTTGCACTTCTCTTTTATTCAGAATCTCCTGTGCCCATGAGTTCCTCACAGAGGAACATTCATACTTCCAGTGAGCCTTCACAACGTACCTTCTTCATGGATAAAAGTAAGTTAATCCAACCAGTTACATTTTTGTAAATTCCCATTTTGGCTTCTAGGATAGATGGTTCTGTTTCCCAGCCACTCTTCCAGGATCAGGCCCAATGCAATCCAACCTCTGTTCCTGCCTACTGTTCCCGCCCACATTCAGAAGCAGGCCATACCCACACCTATGGACTTCTTTGTGCTCCATTTGTAACTGTTCGCAAATGTTTCATTTCTTTGACTGCCGTACATCACATTCCCTTCAGATATCAGGCCATGAAGACTTGCCATCTCTTGTTCATCACATTGAGGTCCTGGGCCTTCGCAATATCCCCTTTCCCCTTCCCTCAGTCAATCTTGGCAAGATACCTTTACATCAGGTTGTGACACAATACTCAATATAACACTAATTTAAAGTTGCCCTTTAACAGTCTTCCTTAATTTCCCTTCTCCTAATTTTGGGTTTTCAGCTTGTTCTCACCAGACCTCATGAGCAGCTCCCATTATTAGATTTCCAACCCTTCAAGATTGTTTAGAGCCTCCAGGAATTAAACCTCTTGGACACTGTTGCATGTGTTCAGAACCTGGACCAGACCCTAACATTTGTCAGGATATCATGGGCGGAATTCTCCGCAATCGGCGCGATGTCCGCTGGCCGGCGCCAAAAACGGTGCGGAACCCTCCGCATCTTGAGGGGCCGAGCCCTCATCTTGAGGGGCTAGGCCTGCGCCGGACTGATTTCCGCCCCGCCAGCTGGCGGGAAAGGCCTTTGGTGCCCCACCAGCGGGCACGGAAATGACATTGCCGGGCGGCGCATGCGCGGGAGCGTCAGCGGCTGCTCACGACATCCCCGCGCATGCGCAGTGGAGGGGGTACAGGACCGCCCGCGGATCGGTGGGCCCCGATCGCGGGTCAGGCCATCATGGGGGCACCCCCCGGAGCCCGGATCGCCCCGCGCCTCCCCCAGGACCCCGGAGCCCGCCTGCGCAGCCTTGTCCCGCCGGTAAGAGAGGTGGTTTAATCCACACCGGCGGGACAGGCATTCCAGCAGCGGGACTTCGGTCCATCTATGCCGGAGATTTGCCGGGGGGGGGGGGACCCGCCAACCGGCGCAGCGCGATTCCCGCTCCCACCGAATATCCGGTGTCGGAGAATTTGGCAACCGGCGGGGGCGGGATTCACGCCAGCCCCCGGCGATTCTCCGACCCGGCGGGGGGGGGGGTCGGAGAATCCCGCCCCATATGGGAATCCAAAACAATCTTTTCAATTTGTAAAACTGTGAGAAAAGGGTACTTCACCCCAGGAGTGATGACTCTGACCAAGAAGTATCTTTTATGTCAAGACAAACTTTAATTTAAACCCAGAATTAAGCAAATTAATAACAAAGAAATAATGTTACAATTATCAATTAAAACAGTTCTTAAACAGGGCAGCACGGTGGAGTAGTGGGTTAGCCCTGCTGCTTCACGGCGCCGAGGTGCCAGGTTCGATCCCGGCTCTAGGTCACTGTCCGTGTGGAGTTTGCACATTCTCCCCATGTTTGCGTTGGTTTTGCCCCCACAACCCAAAGATGTGCAGGCTAAGTGGATTGACCACACTAAATTGCCCCTTAATTGGAAAAAATGAATTGGGTACTCTAAATTTATATTAAAAAAAAACAAAAAGGAAACACTTGAACTTACTATCTATACCTACCTGCTATTATCTCCAATTAAGAAAAGCAATACAGCTCAAATGCTACTTATAAATAAAGTTAAGACACAGATGACTTGCTGAACTGTATAGAGACTTTTGGAGAGAGAGACCCTTTCAAGAGCAGAACCAGTACACTTCTGCTCAACCTAGCAGTATTTGGCAAAACTACTGTTCAACTTAGAATCCTTCCATCTTGTCAGACTCAAATCTTATGACAAACTGCAAAACTACAGACAGACCTGGCTCCTCCCATTAGTTACATCATTACTATCCTACTATGTCACGTGACCTACTTAGCTAAGCTTAAATACAACCCCTCGGAAATTATATTTAGATTTGTTGTCGCGTGCACCGAGATACAATGAAAAGTATTGTTCTACATACATTCCAGACAGATCGTTCCATACATGAAAACATAGAACAGACAATAAATACACTATGTAAATACATCAACATAGAAATCGGGTGATGCATACGAAATATAGAGCTACAACTGCCGAGAAGATGCGTAGAAAGATCAGTTCAGTCCATAAGAGGGCCATTCAGGAGTCTGGTAACAGCGGGGAAGAAGCTGTTTTTGAATCTATTGGTGCGTGTTTCCAAACCTTTGTGTCTTCTGCCCGATGGAAGAGGTGGGAAGAGAGAATAATCCAGGTGGGAGGGGTCTTTGATTATGCTGCCCACTTTCCCCAGGCAGCGGGAGGTGTAGACAGAGTCAATGGATGGGAGGCGGGTTCAAGTGATGGACTGGGCTGTGTTCACGACTCTCTGTAGTTTCTTACGATCTTGGGCCAAGCAGTTGCCATACCAAGCTGTAATGCAGCCAGATAGGATGCTTTGTATGGTAACATTTATACAAATTGGTAAGAGTCATTGTGGACATGCCGTATTTCCTTAATTTCCTGAGGAAGTATAGGTACTGTTGTGCTTTCTTGGTCGTAGCATTGACGTGGGTGGACCAGGACAGATTGTTGGCGATGTTTACACTTAGGAATTTTAAGCTGTCAACCATCGTCGGCGCCATTGATACAGTCAGGGGCGTGGATGACACTTCGCTTCCTGAAGTTGATGACCAACTCCTTTGTTTTGCTGACATTGAGGGAGAGATTATTGTCATTGCACTATGCCACTAGGTTCTCTATCTCCCCCCTGTACTCTGACTCATCGTGAGATCCGACCCACTACGGTCATGTCATCTGTTAGGAATGGGTTAACAGACCTTCCAATTAAATACTAATTTGATATCAATTATCCAATGGAAGTCACTGATATATAAAGGGGTTACAGATGGCACTATTTGTTGGTGGAGATTTGTGTGTGAAGTTGGATCAAAGAAATAAAGGTGGTTTGTGGAGAAGCAGAACTCTTGTCTCCTTTACTCTACAGCAACCCAGAAGCTTAAACATCAGCAAATGTGTAGATGGAGTTGAAGCTGCATTTTGCCACATAGTCGTGAGTGCATGGGGAGTATAGTAGGGGGCTTCGTACGCAGCCTTGCGATGCCCCGGTATTGAGGACTATCGTGGAGGAGGTGGCGTTTATCCTTATTGATTGCGGTCTGTGGCTCAGGAAGTCGAGGGTCCAGTTGCAGAGGGAGGAGCTGAGTCCTAGGCTTTGGAGTTTGGATATAAGCTTGGCTGGGATTATGGTGTTGAAGGCAGAGCCTTATGTCCTCTTCAGGGTATCTCCAGCAGTAATAACAATATCGCTTTATCCTATTATTTGTAACCAAGTAAGTGGCTGGAATCACTCATGATCTCACCTTTTATGACTGATAAATTGAGCAGACATACTGCCTGTATGTATTTTAAACCAGGGTTTTTTAAATGACATTACTTCCACAAATATGAAACACAATGGCTGGAATTCTCTGGTCACCGGGATTCACTTTTCCCACTGACCGTGCACCCCAGCCAGCGGGTTTCAGGGTGATGTGGGCTGGTTTCAATGGGAAATCCCATTGACCGATGGTACCCCCGTTGTCACGGAAAAAACTAGCCAAAACTTCGAGGTTTTGCAAAGGTCTTTTATTATAACACAAAGTTCGTGGAAGGAGTTCGAGTGACCACCGTCCTTCTAATTGTCCCCACCTTATAAGAGTATAGCAGTACTTTATATGGTTTAATAAGCAATATTATGGAAAAACGAGGCATTCCTTTGATAAGCCCAGACACAGACAAGCGAACAGGGTTAAACAACAGGCCTTGAATTCCCAGCCTAAGGACAATAATAATCGTCTACTCTCAGCAAAATGTGCAGCTGTGCACTTGTTTACATAGTCTGGCCTTCTGCCTATTACATGCAGAACTTCTTGACTGAAATAAAGCTAATATATCCATAATGCTTTGCCAAATGCCTATTGCCATGAAATATAGTCAAGCAGCCTGGTAAGAAGGAGTACAGGGTATTAAGGCAACTAATCCGACAACTAAAGTTCCTTCTACACCCGTCAAACAGAAGATGATAGGGTTAGACAGTCCGATGCATGCAGCCTAGGGGGTGGGTAGCTGGTGGCCTCAGTGGCCAGGGTACCCGGCAATGGGGGCCGATATGGGTGCCGGCATGTGGTGCAGGGTGTGGTTCTGCCGCCCTCCTGGGGGTGGGTTACGGGTGTGTGGGACGCGGGTTGGAGCCAGTGCTGCATACTCACCCTGGCTGTCCTGAGGAGGTCGTGCAGTTTTTTTTTTCAGCATTGCTGGTTGGTCCAAATGATGTTGCCTATGGTGCTGACTGCCTCTGCCAACTGTGCCCAGGCATGGCAAATGATGGTGTCAGGGTCATCCTCCTCTCCGCTATCGCATCCAGGAGGATCTCCAGCTCAGCGTCGGTGAATCTGGGGGTGGCTGTACTCGCTGCCATCTTGTTGGCCGGGATGGTGTGTGTGGGGTGTGATGTATATGCGTCTGCAGCTCATCAGCCTCCTGAGTGTCAATCTCAAAACCGGCGAATCCCGCACTGTGTCTCATTGGAATTGAGTGCGTTCCACGTGGTGCCGGTGCAAGACTCTTAACAGTCGCTGAATTGGTCCAGGTGTGGCGCCAGGTTTACTGTTGTAGAATTCCATGAATTCTGCGCCGGCGTCAACATTTAGTCGCAGAAACTGAGAATCCCGTCCAAAATGTTCCATTCTCGAGTGTTTGGAGCTCCAAAGATACCAAGCATGAGATTGGCAGAATGGCATGGGTGCAGCTATCATTTAGAAATAAGAAGAGCCACAGAAATTTGACAATATTGGAGGCAGGTCCTGTCATCAGTATTGTTGCCCCAGTTAGGTGACTTGGAAGTGGCCTTGGCAGGTTTTTTTTAAACAGAAAAGCAACACATAAGGCACTCAAATAACATTCCCGCAGCAGAACTTCACCACTTTACCAAGGTGTCATGTCTTTGAGCCAAACTGTTCCAGCAATGCAGACTGCTTGAAAATGCCCCAGAACCATGATGGTGCCCTTTTAAACATTTAACATTCTAATTGTAGTGAAGAATCCATTATTTGTCTGAATTTCAAAAGTTTACTGCTTGTAATTAAAGGCTGGAGATTTACTTTAAAACTGGACAATTATCTTTGGCAATCCTTGGCTCGGCTGAAGCCCCTGGCTTGGCTCAGGGATTATCACATTAAAAAGATCAAGAGATAGGCTGGTTAGGGGAAAATACTTGTGTCTGGAATGGTTTCAGTATCCTAGTTTTAGCTGAGGAGAGGTTTCCAAAGACTGCAGGATCTTGGCAGTTACCATCAAGTAAAACAGGCAGAAATGATGATTAGGTAGGCAATAATGTAACACTGCGATATTGCCATTTATGCTCACATTGCTCCGGTTCGGGTTATATAACATTGGTAGGCTCTGGTGTCACTCCAGGCCTGTATTTACATTTTGGGCGCGATTTACCGGCCTTGTCGCGCCCGACTTGGTGATGCGAAGAGGCCATTCAATCTCGCAAGAGTCCTCTCGCACGATTCATGACGCTTGAGATGTCTCTCGAGATTCAACCGAACCTCACGAGATGTCGTGATCTGGATCTTGCCTTCGCTGGGCTCATTTAAATGTCTTCACTGGATTCTCCCGGCGCCCGGAACTAGCGGCCTCCCCAGCGAGGCCTCGACCAGGCGCCGTTTAGTACTGGTCTACACAAATGATGGAGACCCCTGGGTGATCAGAGACAGGGCAGGGTGGCTGCCTGGCTCTCCCTCTGGCTTCCAGGCACCTTGGCACTGCCAGCCTGGCAACTTGACATTGTCACCCTGACTCTACCAAGGTGGCACTGCCAAGGTGCTAGGGTGGCAGTGATTAAAGATCCTGGGGGAAGAAATTCTTCCCTGGTCGAGGCCGGCAGCTGTCCACTGCAGACAGCACCAGGGGTAGGAGTGGCAGCTGCTGGCAATGCCCCCAGGCATTGTCCTAGATGCCTAGGACTGTCAAAGGACCCAGACCACATCTGAATGAGGGTGGGATGGGGAGTCGCAGGGTGAGGGCTCATGGAAGAGAGGAGGGGAGGTCAGCAGAAAGGAAGGAGGATGGGTCTCAGTGCTCGACACCACCCCAATGCCCGTGATATATTCAATTGTTTGATTGTGTGTGTTGACTATTCTCTGTGCTGTGTGCGGTTAGTCAAACCTACGGATCTGGTTAAAGAGAATGAGAAAGCGAAAGAAAATTTGTTGTTGCAGAAATGTGTGAAATTCTTGGAGAGAATCAGAACTGTACATGCTGTGAAAACATAGGTCCCTTTAATCTCTTTCCAGACTCCTTCCACTGGTATATGTGTATGGTATCCTTAACCGAACAAAATGCACATTGCAATATTCTATACCATCTGGGATGGCCACGTTCCGATTACAAAATGGACACTTGCAAAGAATGCAGGGAAAATTGGACAACAAGCCGGTGCAAGCTCTGTCTGTTGATTAGAACCTTAAACTCTCAGACAGGACAGAAACTGCCAAGCAATCCACATACTAATGAGCCATTTCCAGGGACAAAAGGGAAACATTTAGATACACAATGTTAAGGCAGACTCCGTGGCGCCAGAAGAGACTAAGACAAAGCAGACCAACAGTCACCTAGGACACGCCCAGCGATCAGGGAACCACTCCTCTATTGGAGGAAGATTGATACGGATAATTGGGAAAGACCCAATTAGTTGAGGCCAAGTTCAAGGCCCGCCCAAAAGCGCGCAAAGCCCTTTTTAGTATAAAAGATATTCCCCAAGGGAGAATCTTCCTCCTTTGGCTCTCAGCGAAGAGAGAGACCAGCCTAGCAGCTGCATCAGACCAAGTAAGTTCCAAGTCAACGCACGCTACGAGATAGACGCTCCTAGTTGCTACCCTGTAAACAGCTCAACCCAGCAGCCTCAGAACCGAGCAATGGACATTGTTCCTCTGACTGAGTGGGCGCCCGAAGCTAAGTATAGGCTTTAGTAATAGGGGTAGTTTAGTTTGTAGAGTTTATGCATGAGTAGATTTGACTGTGTAAATAAATGAGCATTGCTTTTGAATTTACTAAATGGTATATCGAGTCATTGATCAGTATTCGGTTCTGAACCTTGTGGCAGTGTTGAAAGATACCTGGTGACTCTTCAGCAAACGTAATTAAACAGAGCCAAATTAAGAGCCAGCCAAAGAGAGCAACACCCCACCTCCAAACTCACCTAAGGGAAGGACATTAAATTCTTCCCATGATGTGTGAGAATGCAACCAACTTTCTTGCTGGTCTAACTGGGGGATGGTGTACAGGAGTCTTGAGACGGTGCATCCTCAGAATGAGTGGCCTCCTCTGAGCAATCCTTGTCCTCATCCTACGGGATGCATGCTGAGCATATGGGAGATGAAAGGTACGCAGTGATATTTTCTAGTCTCCCTGCGGCATGGTTTCCAGCAGCGGAGATAGTTCACCATTGGCTGACAGCGGGATATTCCAGCCCTGCCAATGGCGTTTTGCATGGCTCACCCATCCTGCCACCGGGGAATCCATCGTGGAACCGGAAAATCCCACCCCGTGACACATGCCCAGCAAGCAACTGTCAAGATAAGAAGGTGTTCAACTATCATTGTGCACAGGATCAGAGTGTTCTATGCCATGTGATTGTGATATTAATTCCATCACCAGGGAACTGGGAGACCTCCATCTCTCCAATTCTTCATCTTCAATGGCATGCAGAGACTTGGCTTACCTCGACCACTTCCTTTGCTGCAGATGCCACGATGAAGGTGGCTGGAGGACTCCCTCCAGTTCTCTGTCTCTCTCTGGCATTCTCCCCCAGCAAGGAGGAAGCGAGAAAACCAGGAGACTGATTCTTTTGAAGGCTTTGGGATCTCGACGTCAGGACCAAATGGGGTCTCAAGCCCACACTTTCCGGGGCAGAATGGCTATCTCCATTTTCGCCTCCTTGTTTGTCATCTTATTAGGGTGGAAATGGCTCTCACGAGGGGACATAATTTTAAGGTGATTGAAGGCAGGTACAGGGGAGATGTCAGAGGTAGGTTCTTTACACAGAGAGTGATGGGTGCGTGGAATGCACTGCTAGCGGAGGTGGTAGAGTCAGAATCATTAGGGACATTTAAGTGACTCTTAGACAGGCACATGGACAGCAGTAAATTGAAGGGGTGTAGGTTAGGTTGATCTTAGATTAGGATAAATGGTCGGCACGACATCGTGGGCTGAAGGGCGGACACCAGTTCAACTTGTTCCCGAGAACCGGCCAAAATCCTCCAAAATCCCAATAATGCCCTCAATGGGTCCGAAATATATAACCGGTTGTCCGCGTACAGTGAAACCCTCTGCCCGAAGGGCCATTGCCAATGGCTCTGTAGCCAAGGCAAAAAACAAAGGGGAGAGCAGGCGCCCCTTCCTTGTCCCACCGTGCAGCCTGAAATATCACATGCTCACCCGGTACGTCCGCACACGTGCGACTGGTGCCCTATGCAGCAACTGGGCCCAGTCCACAAACCCCTGCCCGAACCTGAACTGCCCAGCACCTCCCACAGATACCCTCACTCCACTCAGCCAAAAGCCTTCCTCGCATCCATCGCCACTGCCACCTCCGCTTCCTGACCCTCCGGGGGCAGCATTTCATTTTCATTAAGCAGCCTTCTCTCATTCGCCGATAGCTGTCTCCCTTTCACCAACGCCGTTTGGTCCTCACTTATCACCCCCTGGACACAGTTGTCAATTCGTGAAGCCAGCAACTTCGCCAACAACTTAGCGTCCACATTCGACAACGATATTGGACGGTACGATCCACACTGCTCCAGATCCTTGTCCTTTTTAATATCAGAGAGATGGTTGCCTGCAACAGTGTAGGGGGGAGCTCCCCCCTCTCCATAGTCTCATTGTATGCCCTCACCAGCAACGGTCCCAGGTCCCTCCCAAACGTTTTATAAAACTCCACCTGGAACCCATCCGGACCCGGGGCCTTCTCTCCCTGCATCGTCCCCATACTCACCATCACCTCCCTCAAACCAACAGAGGCTCCCAATCCCTGAACCAACTCCTCGTCCACCCTGGGAAACCCCAACTCATCCAGGAACTCATCCGGGGCATTCCCTCCCGACCAGCTGGGGGCTTCGACTCATACAACCTCCTATCAAACGCCTCAAACAATTCATTCACCTCAACCAGATCCAGCACCACCCTACCGTCCCGTCCTTCACTCTGCCAATCTCCCTCGCCATCTCCTGGCTTCCTCAGCTAGTGAACCAACAACCTGCTCGCCTTCTCCTCATATTCATATATTGCCCCCGTGGCCTCTGCAACTGCCCCACCGCCTTCCCCGTGGACACTCATCCAAACTCCATCTGGAGCTTCTGCCTCTCCTTCTACAACCCTGTCTCTTGGGCCTCCGAATACCTCATGTCCACGCTCAGAATCTCGTCTACCAGCCTTGCCATCTCTGCCTGTTCCACCTTCTCCCTATGTACCCGAATCGAAATAAACTCCCCCCGAATCACCGTCTTGAGTGCCTCCCACAGCGTGGCAGCCGTAACCTCCCCCTATCGTTCAGCTCCACGTACCCTGAATGGCGGCGGCCTCACCCTCTCGCACGCCTCAGCATCCGACATTATCCCCTGCAGGCACTACCCCTCCAGTCCACTCGCAAAGCCACCCACTCGCAAAGCCACCCACTCGCAAATCCACCCAGTGCGGTATATGGTCTGAGACCACAATCGGCAAATACTCCGAGTCGACGATCCACACCAGCAACGCCTTGTCCACCACAAAAAAGTCAATCCGGGAGTACATCCTGTGCACATGGGAGAAAAATTCCTTCACCCTCGGCCTCCTAAACTCCACAGGTCAACTATATCCCCCCCCCCCAATTCGCTCCATAAACCACTTTAGCTCCCTCGCCGCCGCCGACACCTTCACCGACCTCGGGCTTGACCGGTCCAAACTTGGCTCAATGACCGTGTTAAAATCCACCCCCCCACGCCCATGATCAACCGATGCGAGTCCAGGTCAGGGATCTTCCCCAGCACCCACCTCATAAAATCCACATCATCCCAATTTGGGACATAAATGTTTACCAGGACCAGCGGCGACCCCTCCAGCTTCCTGCTCACTATCACGAACCTCCTCCCCGAATCGGCCAGTGTTCCCCACCTCGAACACCAGCCGCTTATTCACCAGCACCGCCAACTCCTCGTCTTCTTGTCCAGTCCCGAATGGAACACCTGTCCCACCCATCCTTTCCTCTACCTTGTCTGGTTCCCAATCTTTAAATGTGTCCCTTGTAAAAAAGCCACGTCCGCCTTCAGACTCCTCAGGTGCGTGAACACACATGAACATTTGACCGACCCACTCAACCCCCTCACGTTCCACGTGACCAGCCTGGTTGCGGGGGCTCTTTGTCCCCCTTCCCTGCCAGTTAACATATCCATTTTTGGGCTCGCCTCGGGCTCGTGTCACGCGATCCTCCAGGCCCACCCTCGGATGTTGTCCATCACTCTTTTCCCAACTGTGCCACAACTACCACATCCTCCCCTCAAACAAAACAACCGCCTCACCTCCCTCCTCACTGTGCTCCCGTTAACTCGCCCACCCAGCTGGCATAGCAGCCCCTGCCCAAAGCCTCCAAACCTACTACCCTCCCGATTCCCTCCACCCCATCCACACTCCCCAAGAAACAAAGAAACAGAATAATAAGGTGGACTCACTCTTTTCTTTAATAAATTTAGAGTACCCAATTATTTTTTTCAATTAAGGGGCAATTTAGTGTGGCCAATCCACCTACTCTGCACATCTTTGGGTTTGTAGTGAGGCCCACGCAAACATGGCAAGAATGTGCAAACCCCACACGGCCAGTGACCCATGGACGGCACCAAACTTGGGGCTTCGATGTCGTGAGGTAGCAGTGCTAACCACTGCGCCACCGTGCCATCTTTTTAAAAAAAAAATATATAAATTCAGAGTACCCAATTATTTTTTTTCCAATTAAGGGGCAATTTAGCGTGGCCAATCCACCTAACTCCACATCTTTGGGTTGTGGGGGTGAAACCCACGCAAACACGGGGCGAATGTGCAAACTCCACAAGGAGAGTGACCCGGGCCGGGATCAAACCCGGGGCCTTGGTGCCGTAGGCAACAGTGCTAACCACTGCGCCAACGTGCCACCCTCCTCATCCTTGATGCTCCCCAATCACCCTGCCACAATACACACCAAAACATTTCAAAGGGAAAAAAGTTTTCCAAGAACAACAAAAGAAACTCACCTCACAACTCCTCAAACGTTCAATGTCCTCCTTCGCCTGCCAGTTTATTGTCTGTCAGAAACTCCATTGCCTCCTCTGGCGTACCAAAATAATATTCTCGATTCTGGAAAGCCACCCAGAGGCGGGCCGGGTACAGCACTCCAAACTTCAGCCCTTTCTTGAAGAGGGCAGCCTTGACCCGGTTAAACACGGCCATCTTCTTCACCAGATCTGTGCCCAGGTCCTGATTCACCCGCAGCTCGTTCCCTTCCCAGGAGCACTTCCTTATCGGCCTCGCCCACCAAAGAATCTTCTCTTTGTCCAAGAAGCGGTGCAACCGCACCACCAGTGCCCACTTTGGCCACATATGTGCTGGCCTCCGTTCCTTTGATGCCTTCAGGCATCACCACGATCCTCACATTCTGCCTTCTGGAGCAGTTCTCCAGGTCCACCACCTTCTCCTTCAGCCTCTTTTGGGTCTTCGGCATCACCCCCACGTCGGCCACCAACGAGGCGAGCTGCCCCTCGTGCTCCCCCACCGCCTTCTCCAGTTTCTGGATCGCCCGGCCCTGGGACACCCTGGGACATCAGCCTCTGTTCCACTCTGTTCCTCCTCTGCTGACTGAACTTATCATTTAAAAAGTCCACCAGTTGCTCAGTTGACCACTGGGCAGGCTGAACAGGCCCTTCACCCTCTGCCATTTTCTTGTTTTAAATTTTAGAGTACACAATTCATTTTTTACAATTAAGAAGGAATTTAGTGTGGGCAATCCACCTACCCAGCACATCTTTGGGTTGTGGGGGCGAAACTTGTTATATTACGTGATTGTAATATGTCGTTATTCTTTTGCTTACTTCCAGAATGACCTGATGTGGCAAGGTGGTTCGGTGGCAAGGTGGTTCGGTGGCAAGGTGGGATGCTGATTCGGTGGGATGATGGACTGCTCAAGCTCATCATCATCCCAAAATCCGAAACCAGCCTCAATTCAAAATCTACCCCTCTGTGATCGTACTAAATTCCTGTCGTGACTTTGCGGAATTAATCTGTTTGAAAGCAAGAGCGCTGTTTCATGTAAGCATGCTAAACCAGTACAAAAGCAAAATACCGTGCATTCTGGACGGTGAGGTCCTTCCTTTGTTGCAGATGTCTCCGGCTTCAATATGGTATCACGCCAATATCATATATAAAATTGCACCATATGATCCTTCAAATATGGCATAGCTAAAGTAAAAAGCAATTAGTGATTTTTGTCACGAAGCAAATCAATTAGAGCTTACTGAGTTTATCTATGATTGAAAGACCCTGCAAACAGGAGAAGAAAAGCCTGGCCTTTTCACAGCAGAGCTAAAGCCCAATGGCCAAGATAACAGTGTTTACCCTTTACTTTGAAACTGCTTGTGAGAAAAAAAACGAGCAAACAATCGGACAAACTCCATCTCTTAAAATCACGAATAGACAGTTCACAAACAGACAAATGACACGAGGAAAGGAGGCTGTGAAGAAAGGAAGAATAATGGTTCTGAAGGAGGGTCAAGGAAAATGTAGAACGTTAATGATTAGTTCAAAGTACTATGCCACTTGACTTTATCTGATAGCTGAACATTACTGTTTACCAAATAGAAATGCTTTTTGTGTCAGAAATTGAACTCTTTTCTAACTTTCCCTGCTGTTGGTTAAATAATTTAGCTCTGCTAGCTTCCAGTGAAGTAAATTCTGTTGCTCTGATAATGCTGGGGTCACTCACAGTTTCATGAGACACAGGGGGCTTGAAATATTCATCTGATTTAGTGATCAGATAAGTGCCAGAACTTGTGTGACTCAAGTTCGGAAACAGAACCGTGTTTTTTTTTTGATTGAGGGGGGGGGGGGTGGAGGAGATTAAGGTTCAGATGAACATATTTAGTGAATTTTTAGTTTATAGCCTCTGTGCAGTTCTCCCATTCTGTCAGATTATCACCAGCCAGGTAACATTGTTTGGACTCTGGGTCTGTACTCGTTGGAGTTTAGGAGGATGAGAGGGATTATTGAAATTTACAGGATACTGAGAGGCCTGGATAGAGTGGACGTGGAGAGGATGTTTCCACTTGCAGCAAAAACTAGAACCAGAGGACACCATCTCAGACTAAACGGACGATCCTTCAAAACAGATGAGGATGAATTTCTTCAGTCAGAGGCTGAATCTGTGGAATTCATTGCCGCAGAAGGCTGTGGAGGCCAAATCACTGAGTGTCTTTAAGACAGAGATGGATAGGTTCTTGATTAATAAGGGGATCAGGGGTTATGGGGAAAAGGCAGGAGAATGGGGATGAGAAAAATATCAGCCATGATTGAATGGCGGAGCAGACCCGATGGGCCAAGTGGCCTAATTCTGCTCCTATGTCTTATGGTCTTATCCACCTTCTTTTTTTAAAATTGCCTCATAATTAGAGTGAAGACATGAAATGAGATGTTTGATGCTGATCCCACTCTGACTTTCAGGTCCAAAGTTAGAGCTCTGTAAATTCAAGGAGATGCAGAGAGGAAACTCCCTATTGATTCCTCCTTAGCGGGACCTGCTGGGCCCAGACTGGTTGCATCTTTGTTCCCTGTGTATCTGCCGATTACCACCATGTAATGGTATATACATGTTGGATGTTGTCATGCAGCAGGTGGTTGAATGTGATTATCCTCTAGCTAAAGCAGGAATGTGCTTCTGCCTGTTGCAGTGCCAGCCCCTGTGTTTGCGCCTGTACGTGTGGCAATCCCAGTGCTTGTGCCGCTGTCCATGCTCGTGCCTGTCTTTGTGACCCCAAGGAAAAATCTGCTCTAAGTGGAGCACATTTGAAGTGGATGGATAGTAACTGATGGTAAGGCATTTTCTGCAATGCCAAAGAAAGGAAGGCTCATTACTGGATTACTGGAGGGGGGAAGGGTGGGTGCCGGGGAAAGAATGTCAAAAACTAATAAGAAAATAATATAAATGGAATGGCAAAAGGTGAATTGTGTGGAATGTTTTATCCAGGTGAAGTCTGCAAACACTCATGTAATATCCTCAGCTTTAGCTCTGCTGTCCGACCTTTGTTCAAATTTGTCTGCTGTTTTATTGTTCTCTGGTCTCATTACCTCACTTTGGCAAACGATTGAGGTCACCTGCTGAGAGTGGCTTCCAGACTTTCCCAAGATCAGTGTTTGTGCACATATCTTTAGTGAAAGCTACTTTTAATGAAAACCCATACAGGCCGTGTTTGCTTGGTTTTGGTTATCGTTGTGCTTGTCCTGGGCAGTTTTGGAAATATAAACAAAGTCCTGTTAACATCAGCAAATTGCGTAGCCAGTTAAGATCCTTAATCAGATGATTCTGACACTCAAAACATTAACCGTCCTTCCTCTTTTAGCAATTTTGACCAGATTTGTTGTCTATTTCCCGCATTTGCAGTTTCTATATTTTTTTTAATTTGTTCATGGGATGTCGCAGATTGTGCCAGCATTATTGCCCATCCATAATTGCCTTTGAGGCGGCAGTAAAGAGTCAACTACATTGCTGTGGGTCTGGAGTCTCATGTAGGCCAGACCAGGTAAGGACGACATAATTTCTTCCCTAAAGGACATTCGTGAACCAGATGGGTTTTTACAACAATCAACATTAATTTCATGGTCATCATTAGACATTTTATCGAGTTTAAATTCCATCACCTGCTATGGTCAGATTCACCTGATGAAAGAGCTGCGCTCCTAAAGCCAGTGATTCAAAACAAACCTGCTTAACCTGGTGTTGTAAGACTTCTTATTGTGCCCACATGTACATCTTAGGACCCCACCTTGCATATTGAAAAAAGGCTATTGCCAAAAACAGGCAGGCTTTTCAGCTGCTCAGTGGAATCCCTTTTCAAAATGGTGGCAGGAGGTGTGAAGAAAGTATTAAGTACTGCACCGCCATTTTAACTATCAGCCTGATTGCACAGCTGGGTCAAGTTATCAACAGCTCCCATGATTTCCCTCCCTAATATGACTAAGCATCCAACTCCAACTGATACATTTTGCATACTATCTTACGCACTATGTATAAAGGGCTTTCAAAAAGATAAGAGATGGAAACTAAATAACCAAGTACGTAGGTAAAGGAATTATGGCTATTCATGTTTTTCAGGGGAAAACAGACAGAGTTGCAGAAATTGGTATTGGTAAGAACTCAAATATTGATAAGAACCCAAGTGGAATTTGACATTCAATGCCTGTAAATCAGCAGTAACACTGGGTGGAATTTTATAGCCCCTCCCGCCGGCGGGGTTTTCCAGTGCTTCCGAAGTCGATAGACTTCTGAACAGCTCACTGCAATTTCAGGCCCTGCCCACGCCCATGACAGGGCTGTCAAATTCGGTCATTGCCTGCTGGAAAGTCCAGAATTTGGGGTGGAACCCGGCTCCACCAGAATTCAAGTCAATCGACGAGGGTTTGTAAATTCCACTTGAGGCAAAAAAAAATGAATTTCCTGCCACCCCTGTGATATCGAAAGAGGCTTTCTGGGGATTTTCCAGAATATCCATAGAATTCTACTCAACACAACCTGCGAAACCTTTGAGCTGGCAATTGCATTCTGCCGAATTCTCTTGCGAAGTCCCCAGATGGAAGGTAATCAATTCCAAAAGGGAAGAATTTCTTCATTTAATCATCTATTGGTAATGAACAAATAACAGTTACCCACTTAGTTTTCGAGCTTGAAAAGGGTGTCTGGGTTCAGGTCAGCCATCTTCTACAGCTAATCAGGACTGTGTCACTGGTGTGCATCACGTACCTTTTGCTTTTATAAATTTAGAATACCCAATTCATTTTTCCAATTAAGGGGCAATTTAGCAAGGCCAATCCACCTATCCTGCACATCTTTGGATTGTGGGGGCGAAACCCACGCAAACGTGCATCACCTACCTTAACACCAGTGAAATGAGTCCCAGCTCTGCAGTTTGCGACATGTCTGCTTCCCCTGCTGTGGAAAGTCCTTTCCTCTGCTTTCCACAGATACAAGAGCAAGGCACCTCAAATTTACACCCTCTTTCTTTTAGAAAAAGTATTTGCACCATTATTGCTTTTCTTGATCCAGTGTCATGCAATATCAATCGCTGAGATAAAGTCTTAGGATGGCTCCGTCATAGGAGGCGGCTATTCAGGACATCGTATGTATGGCTGCTCTCTGCATGTGCAACTCAGATGGTCCTAAACCCTCACCCTTTCCTTGTGGTAAATACTTTCTCTCCAGATAATTATGGAATTTCCTTTTGAAAGCTGCCATTGAATCTTTATCCACCACACAGGTAGACAGGACATTCCAAATCCTAACCACTTGCTGTGTAAAGACATTTTTCCTCATGTTGCCATTGTGTCTTTTGCGAATCACTTTAAATTGGTCTTTTTTGTTTTTTGACCCTTCCGCCAATGGGAACCGTTTTTCTTTCTGGTTGCGGTGGAGGCAATGGGGGCGACGGTGTCGGACATGGGTCGGGTGATGCAAGGCCTGGGGCTATCTGTGCAGGTGGGGGCTGTGGCCCAGGACAGGGATGCCCACTCACAGGCAGCCATATGCCAGAGCCAGCTGCAGATTGCAGCAGCGCTTCTCAGCGTGGCCCAGTCTGAGAGGCCATGGCTCAGACTCAGCAGGCCATGGCTGAGAGAATCAGTGCCATTGCCCAGGTGCTGGCCGGCGTCGCCCAGTCCCAGAGGGAGATGGCCCAGTCCCAGACAGGGATGCGCCACTCCCTGTGCTCCATGGCTGCTAATGTTCAGACCCTTATTGATACCAGAGCGGGCATCCAGGACTGGCAGCGCCAGGTGGCGGGGGCCCTCAGGGGATGACTCTGCTCGCACCCCCATTCCATGGAGAAGCCCGGGGGCCATCGAGCATCCCGAGGGAGGAGGAGGTGCTGGGGCCCGTGCCATTGACTCCTGCAGGGGTGGTGCCGGAACAGCGCAGCACTTCGTATTCCTGCACCCCCCTGTCCCTGGTGCATCTGGTGGGCAGCAGGCAGAACAGGATGGCACCACGCCAGTTGGGAAGCCCAAGGAGCAGCCGGGCCCAGCCAGGCCGGGCCGCCCCAGGAAGTGTGTGCCAATGGGGCCCCTAGTCACAGGGCAGGAGTCTCAGCAGTCCACCTCCACTCCTTCTGTACTCTCTGGTGAACCACCTAGGTGCAGTGTTAGTGCCTGTAAGGGCAGAAAATTAGACACCAGTGAAGTTGGCACGGGTGCAGGGCACAGTTTAGCTCTCGGGGCTGGGGCACAGACTGTATACACCTCTGCACACTGAACACCTGTTATCACCGTTGAAAGCTGCCTCTGTGCTTTGTCAGATGTGTGCGGGGCTGGGGCGGTAAGTGCTGGCCACTGTGGGTGAGGGGTGGTGGATGAGTGAGGCCCAGTGCGTCGACCGTGCAGCCCCACCACCCCACACGTCATCATCACCCCGCCCCCAGCTACTGGACAGGGCCATGTGATGGACTGGCCAGCTCGCATTCAGGGATCACCCAGGTGGAAGGTGCTACCATGGGCATGAGCCAAACATTGTCTAATGATTTGGAGCTCTGAGCTCATCGCAGAGCGGGCTGTCATCATCCTCCACCCCATAGACCAGACCCCCTATCACTGGCAACCCAGCTCGTTGTGCGCAGGTGTATATATATTGGAGGGGTGGTATGCATGCGGGTGGTTTGGTGGTGGGGGGGGTGCGGGTGGTTTGGTGGTGGGGGGGTGAGGGTGGTCGGTGGTGGGGGAGGTGAGAGTGTTCAGTGGTGTGGGAAGTGGGTGTGTTCGGTGGTGGGGGAGGTGGGTGTGTTCGGTGGGTGGGGGAGGTGAGTGTGTTCGGTGGTGTGGGAGGTGAGGGTGGTCGGTGGTGGGGAGGTGAGAGTGTTCGGTGGTGTGGGAGATGAGGGTGTTCGGTGATGGGGGAGGTGAGGGTGTTCGGTGGTGTGGGAGGTGAAGGTGTTCGGTGGTGGGGGTGGTGAGGGTGTTCGGTGGTGTGGGAGGGGAGGGTGTTCGGTGGTGGGGGAGGGGAGGGTGTTCGGTGGTGGGGGGGGGTGAGGGTGTTCGGTGATGGGGGAGGTGAGGGTGTTCGGTGATGGGGGAGGTGAGGGTGTTCAGTGGTGGGGAGGTGAGGGTGTTCGGTGGTGGGGGGGGTGAGGGTGTTCGGCGGTGTGGGAGGTGAGGGTGTTCGGTGGTGGGGGAGGTGAGAGTGTTCAGTGGTGGGGGAGGCGAAGGTGTTCGGTGGTGTGGGGGGTGAGGGTGTTCAGTGGTGGGGGAGGTGAGGGTGTTCGGTGGTGGGGAGGTGAGGGTGTTCGGTGGTGTGGTAGGTGGGTGTGTTCGGTGGTGGGGGAGGTGAGAATGTTCGGTGGTGGGGGAGGTGAGAGTGTTCGGTGGTGTGGGAGATGAGGGTGTTCGGTGATGGGGGAGGTGAGGGTGTTCGGTTGTGTGGGAGGTGAAGGTGTTCGGTGGTGGGGGTGGTGAGGGTGTTCGGTGGTGGGGGAGGGGAGGGTGTTCGGTGGTGGGGGAGGGGAGGGTGTTCGGTGGTGGGGGGGGTGAGGGTGTTCGGTGGTGTGGGAGGTGAAGGTGTTCGGTGGTGGGGGTGGTGAGGGTGTTCGGTGGTGTGGGAGGGGAGGGTGTTCGGTGGTGGGGGAGGGGAGGCTGTTCGGTGGTGGGGGGGGTGAGGGTGTTCGGTGGTGTGGGAGGTGAGGGTGTTCGGTGGTGTGGGAGGTGAGGGTGTTCGGTGGTGTGGGTGGTGAGGGTGTTCGGTGGTGTGGGAGGTGAGGGTGTTCGGTGGTGTGGGAGGTGAGGGTGTTCGGTGGTGGGGGAGGTGAGGGTGTTCGGTGGTGTGGGAGGTGAGGGTGTTCGGTGGTGTGGGAGGTGAGGGTGTTCGGTGGTGGGGGAGGTGGGTGTGTTCGGTGGGTGGTGGGGGAGGTGGGTGTGTTCGGTGGGTGGTGGGGGAGGTGAGGGTGTTCGGTGGTGGGGGAGGGGAGGGTGTTCGGTGGTGGGGGAGGGGAGGGTGTTCGGTGGTGGGGGAGGGGAGGGTGTTCGGTGGTGGGGAGGGGAGGGTGTTCGGTGGTGGGGGAGGGGAGAGTGTTCGGTGGTGGGGGAGGGGATGTCGTGATGTGCTGTGTGTCTGTCCCCTGTGTCCTGGTGTGCTGTGTGTCTGTCCCCTGTGTGTCTGTCCCCTGTGTCGTGATGTGCTGTGTGTCTGTCCCCTGTGTCGTGGTGTGCTACGTGTCTGTCCCCTGTGTGTCTGTCCCCTGTGTCGTGGCATACTACGTGTCTGTCCCCTGTGTGTCTGTCCCCTGTGTGTCTGTCCCCTGTGTGTCTGTCCCCTGTGTGTCTGTCCCCTGTGTCGTGCTGTGCTGTGTGTCTGTCCCCTGTGTCGTGTTGTGCTGTGTGTCTGTCCCCTGTGTCGTGTTGTGCTGTGTGTCTGTCCCCTGTGTCGTGTTGTGCTGTGTGTCTGTCCCCTGTGTCGTGTTGTGCTGTGTGTCTGTCCCGTGTTGTGGTGTGCTGTGTGTCTGTCCCCTGTGTTTCTGTCCCCTGTGTCGTGTTGTGCTGTGTGTCTGTCCCCTGTGTCGTGTTGTGCTGTGTGTCTGTCCCGTGTTGTGGTGTGCTGTGTGTCTGTCCCCTGTGTTTCTGTCCCCTGTGCCGTGTTGTGCTGTGTGTCTGTCCCCTGTGTTTCTGTCCCCTGTGTCGTGTTGTGCTGTGTCTGTCCCCTGTGTCGTGTTGTGCTGTGTCTGTCTGTCCCCTGTGTCGTGTTGTGCTGTGTGTCTGTCCCCTGTGTCGTGTTGTGCTGTGTGTCTGTCCCCTGTGTGTCTGTCCCCTGTGTTTCTGTCCCCTGGGTCGTGGTGTGCTGTGTGTCTGTCCCCTGTGTGACTGTCCCCTGTGTTTCTATCCCCTGGGTCGTGGTGTGCTGTGTGTCTGTCCCCTGTGTCGTGTTGTGCTGTGTGTCTCTCCCCTGTGTCGTGGTGTGCTGTGTGCTGTGCCCTGTGTCGTGTTGTGCTGTGTGTCTGTCCCATGTCGTGATGTGCTGTGTGTCTGTCCCGTGTCGTGGTGTGCTGTGTGCTGTGCCCTGTGTCGTGTTGTGCTGTGTGTCTGTCCCGTGTCGTGGTGTGCTGTGTGCTGTCTCCGTGTCGTGTTGTGCTGTGTGCTGTCCCCTGGGTCGTGGTGTGCTGTGTGTCTGTCCCCTGTGCCGCGGTGTGCTGTGTGTCTGTCCCCTGGGTCGTGGTGTGCTGTGTGTCTTTCCCCTGTGTCGTGGTGTGTGTGGTGTTGGGTGCTCTGATGCACAGATGAACCAACACAGCTGTATTTGGTGCAACTCTATTTTATTTCAACTTCTTTATACAATTCGTTCTGGATACTCTGCACGTGGTGTCTCCCTGAGTGTGTAGTGTAACAGGTCTGTCCTTGTCCTGGTCTCCAGCTATACTGGCCACCGGGTGTCGTGTCTGTCCTTTTATACTGTCCCTGTCCTTGTCTGTGATTGGTTGTGGTGTGTGTTCTGATTTGTCTGTTGGTGTGTCTATCATGATGTGTGTGTTTGAATATCATGACAGTGTGCTGTGTGTCTGTCCCCTGTGTCGTGGCGTGCTACGTGTCTGTCCCCTGTGTGTCTGTCCCCTGTGTCGTGGCATACTACGTGTCTGTCCCCTGTGTCGTGTTGTGCTGTGTGTCTGTCCCCTGGGTCGTGGTGCGCTGTGTGTCTGTCCCCTGTGCCGTGGTGCGCTGTGTGCCTGTCCCCTGTGTCGTGGCGTGCTACGTGTCTGTTCCCTGTGTCGTGCTGTGCTGTGTGTCTGTCCCCTGTGTCGTGTTGTGCTGTGTGTCTGTCCCCTGGGTCGTGGTGTGCTGTGTGTCTGTCCCCTGTGTCGTGTTGTGCTGTGTGTCTGTCCCTGTGTTTCTGTCCCCTGTGTCATGGTGGCCTTTGTGTCTGTCCCCTGTGTTTCTGTCCCCTGGGTTGTGGTGGCCTGTGTGTCTGCCCCCTGTGTTTCTGTCCCCTGTGTTGTGGTGTGCTATGTGTGTCTGTCCCCTGGGTCATGGTGGCCTTTGTGTCTGTCCCCTGTGTTTCTGCCCCCTGGGTTGTGGTGGCCTGTGTTTCTGTCCCCTGGGTTGTGGTGTGCTATGTGTGTCTGTCCCCTGTGCTCCTGTCCCCTGGGCTGTGGTGTGCTATGTGTGTCTATCCCCTGTGTTCCTGCCCCTGGGTCATGGTGGCCTGTGTGTCTGTCCCCTGTGTTGTGGTGTCCTGGCTCGTCTTGGGCAGAGGGCTGTTGTTCCATTGGTGCTTGGGTTCCTGGGGGGCACCGGCCCTGGCACTGGCTGGGGGCGGTGGGCACCGGATGGGCCGGTATCATCGCCGGCTAGTCCTGCAAGGCACAAGACAGCATGTATGGTTAGACAGATGGACGGGGGAGAGGCGTGAGGTGGTGAGGGGTTGGGGTGAGGGTGGTGGGGTGAGGGGGTGTGATGAGGTGGGATGAGGGGGGTGAGGTAAGGGAGGGTGGGGTGAGGGGGTGGGGTGAAGGGGTGTGATTGAGGGGGGTGAGGTAAGGGGGGGGTGGGGTGAAGGGGTGGGGTGGGGTGAGGGGGGGTAGCGGTTGGCACACGTGTTGTGAGGAGCCGCGAGCAGGCAGGGCGGTCTCACGTGGTGGCGCACCTCTGACCTCCGCACCGGCGACCTCCCGCTCTTCTGGCTTGCCAACAATGCCAGTGCCCTCTCCTCAGGCACGGTGAGGGGATGCAGTTCTGGTGGTCCTCCTCCGGTCTTCTCCCGCTCCCGGTGGTTATGCGCGGACGTCTCCTGGCCGGGGAGGGAGGGGGGGGAGAGAGTGACACTGATAGGCGGTCTGATGCATGCAGCCAGGGGTTGGGTCTTTGATGACATTGGTGCACAGGGCACCCGGGCATTGCGGCTGGCATGGGTGGGTGCAGCAGTGTGGGTCAGGGGTCGGACCTTTCCCAGGTGGGGGGGGGGGTCACATGTGTGTGGGGGGTAGGGGGGTTGATGCCAGGGGCACAGTGCTGGGTAGTCACCCTGGCTGCCCTGAGGAGGTTGTGCAGCTTCTTTCTGCACTGGTCTGCAATCCGGGCTACCGCCCCGACGGCGCTGACGGCGCCAACTCGCCATCCCTATATTGTCGAGCTGTTCGTCTGGCGGAGTGTGTGTGTGTGGGGGGGTGGGGAGAATGCTAATGAGCAGCTGTGGTGTCGCGTCAGTGATGGACCCGGCATATCGGCGGCTGCTCCCCGGGCGCTTCACATTCCACCCGTGCTAGCCCCTTGTGGGCCGTTGAATAGCTCCACACGGAGGCCCATTGACGCCGTCGTGAAACTCCACTGTTTTCACGACGGCGTCAACAGAAAAAGGCTGGTATGGCTCAGTGGGCTAGACAGCTGGTTTGTGATGCAGAACAAGGCCAGCAGCGTGGGTTCAATTCCCGTACCAGTTTGCCCGAACAAGTGCCGGAATGTGGCGACTAGGGGCTTTTCACAATAACTTCATACTTGTGACAATAAAATGTTATTATTATTTCTTAGCCTCATTTTCGGAGAATCCAGACCAATGTTTTTTGACCTTCAAAGTCATCCAAAGTTTGGCAGGTGCAACATCCCGAACCAGACCTTGCGCAGAAAGAGCACCGCCTTGGCCGTGTTAAATCGGGCCTGCCGCTTTGCCAGATTGGCCCCATGTCCTGGAAGATCCGAGTCCCGCTGACCCTCCCAACTACAGTCTCGAGTCGACTTTGCCCACCTCAGAATCCACTCCTTTTCCTGAAAATTATACACCTGGATGATCACCGTCCGCCGCGGCTCCCGAGCTCTCGGCCTCTGTCGCAGTGACCAATCCACATCCGGGGCTATCTCAAAGGCCCCTCCTCAACCAGCTTCACGAACATCCTCGCCACGTAATCCGTGGCACTTGTTCCCTCCACCCACTCCGGCACTCCAGCAACTTTTAAGTTCTATTGCCTGGACTTATTCTCCTGATCATCCACCTTCACCTTCAATACCTTACAGACTGTGGTCAGATACCGCTCTTTCCATCTCTCACATCATCGCATCGTGCGACGCCAAACATTTCTCCATCTGCTTCAAAGTCCCGTGAAGAGGGGCTACAGCCCCTTCAATTGCCTTGGGCCAGTCCTCTTGCACCTCTTGCCGGTGATGCCTTAACTGCCTGTGGTAGTCACCACTGATGTATATATTAGGTGCTTTGATGTAAGGCCCTGTACTACAGGTACGGGGATAGTTCCCTGCATGTTGGCTCCTCCCAGTAGGCTGGGTATAAATATGTGTGCTTCTCGACAGCAGCCATTTCACCAGCTGCTGTAGGAGGCCACACATCTTAGTGTAATAAAGCCTCGATTGCATCCAACTATCGTCTTTGTGTAATTGATCGTGCATCAATTTATTCCACTAAAGTTTTCAGAAGATGGACCTCCGCATCAAACCGGTTTGCCTGCAGCTGGATCTGCAATGAGGCAACGCCAAAAAGGACTTTGAACATTGGCTAGCCTGTTTTGAAGCTTACATCAAGTCTGCACCAGACCCAATTCTGGAAGCTCAGAAGATTCAGATCCTCTACACACGGCTGAGCTCCAACGTCTTTCCACTTATCCAGGACGCGCCGACCTACGAAGACGCCATGGCACTACTGAAGGAAAACTACACTCAGCGGACTAACACACTCTACGCCAGACACATCCTCTCCACTTGTAGTCAACTTCCTGGTGAGTCAGTGGAAGATTTCTGGCGTGCTCTAATTCCCCTAGTCAGAGACTGTGACAGTCAGTCCAGGCCGTCACGGCCACGGAACACTCGAACTTGCTCATGAGAGACGCTTTTGTTACGGGGATAGGGTCGGATTACATCCGCCAGCGCCTCTTAGAAGGGGCCACGCTCGACCTCGCGGCAACCAAAAAGCTAGCGCTCTTGCTGACGGTCGCTTCGCGCAACATCCAGACCTACACCCCCGGCCGTGCGGCCCACCCCCCCTACGCACCGTGGACTCCGCAGACGGCCGTCCCATCAGGGACCCAACTCAGCCAACTCCACGCCTGTGCCGCCCGGCAGCCAACCAACCCCGGGGGCCCCAAATGTTACTTCTGTGGGCAGCCAAAACACTCCCGACAACGCTGCCCTTCCCGGAGCGCCCTTTGCAAGGCCTGCGGCAAGAAGGGACACTTCGCTGCGGTGTGCCAGGCCCGCGCAGTCGCTGCTATTTTTCCAACCCCCCCCCGCAACATACGGCCAGTAGGCACCGCCATCTTCCCCTACCCTGACCACGTGCGGCCCGTGAGCACCGCCATCTTGTTCGACCCCCACCACGTGCGGCCCCTGGGCGTCACTGTCTTGTTCGACCCCCGTCACGTGCGGCCAGTGGGCGCCGCTATCTTGTCCTCCACAGGATCATCAGGCGCCGCCATCTTGTTTCCCCCATGACACGTGCGACCCGTGGGCGCCGCCATCATACCAGGACCCATGCCCCCCCGGGCTCCCCATCGTCTCGCCGCGATCACGATTGACCAGTCCCACCCACGCAACCTAGCAACGGCCTCTACCAACGTGAAAATCGATGAGCATGAGATCTCCTGCCTGCTGGACTCTGGGAGCACCAATGAAAATGAAAATCGCTTATTGTCACAAGTAGGCTTCAATGAAGTTACTGTGAAAAGCCCGTAGTCGCCACATTCCGGCATCTGTTCGGGGAGGCTGGTACGGGAATTGAACCGTGCTGCTGGCCTGCTTGGTCTGCTTTAAAAGCCAGCGATTTAGCCCAGTGTGTTAAACCAGCCCCGAGCTTCATCCATCCCGATACGGTAAGGCGCTGCTCCCTCGCGGTACACCCCGCCAACCAGAGAATCGCCCTGGCCTCCGGGTCCCACTCCGTGATGATCCGGGGGTACTGCATAGCCACTCTCACTGTCCAGGGTGTGGAGTTCAGCGGCTTCCGCCTCTACGTCCTCCCCAACTTCTGCGCGGCCTTGCTACTCGGCCTGGACTTCCAGTGCAACCTCCAGAGCCAAACATTGAAATTCGGCGGGCCCCTACCACCCCTTACTATGTGCGGCCTCGCGACCCTAAAGGTCGACCCACCTTCCCTATTTGCAAACTTAACCCCAGATTGCAAACCTGTTGCCACCAGGAGCAGACGATACAGCGCCCAGGACAGGACCTTCATCAGGTCCGAAGTCCCGTGACTGCTTCGGGAAGGCATCATCGAGGCCAGCAACAGCCCCTGGAGGGCCCAAGTGGTAGTTGTGAAAACTGGGGAGAAACATAGAATGGTCGTGGACTACAGTCAGACCATCAATAGGTACACGCAGATCGACACGCACCCCCTCCCATGCATATCTGATATGGTCAATCAGATTGCACAGTACCGGGTCTTCTCAACTGTCGACCTAAAATCTGCCTACCACCAGCTCCCCATCCGTAAGGCGGACCGCCCATACATTGCCTTCGAGGCAGATGGCCACCTTTACCACTTTCTCAGGGTTCCTTTCGGCGTCACCAACGGGGTCTCAGTTTTCCAACGGGAAATGGATCGAATGGTTGACTGGTACGGGCTGCGGGCCACGTTTCTGTACCTAGACAATGTCACCATCTGTGGCCACGATCAGCAGGACAATGACGCCAACCTTGCCAAATTTCTCCACACCGCCACTCTCCTCAACCTAACTTATAACAAGGAGAAGTGCGTGTTCAGCACGAACCGCTTAGCCATCCTCGGCTATGTGGCCCAGAATGAAGTTCTGGGGCCCGATCCCGACCGCATGCGCCCCCTCATGGAGCTCCCCCTCCCCCACTGCCCCAAGGCCCTCAAACGTTGCCTGGGGTTATTTACTTACTACGCCCAGTGGGTCCCAAATTATGCGGACAAGGCTCGCCCACTCATTCAATCCACTCTTTTTCCCCTAACGGTCGAGGCTCACCAGGCCTTCAACCGTATTAAGATTGACATCGCCAAGGCCGCGATGCATGCAGTCGACGAGACGTTACCATTTCAAGTCGAGAGCGACACATCAGACGCCCATCTTGCCGCCACCCTCAACCAGGCAGGCAGGCCCGTGGCATTCTTTTCATGAATCCTTCATGCCTCCGAAATTCAGCATTCCTCCGTCGAAAAAGAGGCCCAAGCCATCGTTGAAGCTGTGCGGCATTGGAGGCATTACCTGGCCAGCAGGAGATTCACTCTCCTCACTGACCAACAGTCGCTAGCCTTCATGTTTAACAACACACAGCGGGGCAAGATCAAGAACGCTAAAATCTTGAGGTGGAGGATCGAGCTCTCCACCTACAACTACGAGATTTTGTATCGCCCCGGTAAGCTTAACGAGCCTCCCAATGCCCTATCCCGAGGTTCATGTGCCAGCGCACAGGTGGACCGACTCCGGACTCTACATGACAACCTTTGTCACCCGGGAGTCACACGTTTGTACCACTTCATCAAGGCCCTCAATTTGCCCTACTCCGTCGAGGAAGTCAGGGCAATCACCAGAGACTGCCAGGTCTGCACGGAGTGCAAACCGCACTTTATCCAGCCAGACCGTGCGCGCCTGGTGAAGGCCTCCCGCCCCTTTGAACGCCTCAGCATGGACTTCAAAGGGCCCCTCCCCTCCACCGACCGTAACACGTACTTCCTCAGTGTGGTTGATGAATATTCCAGATTCCCCTTTGCCACCCCATGCCCCGACATGACATCTGCCACCGTCATCAAAGCCCTCAACGCGATCTTCGCTCTGTTCAGCTTCCCCGCCTACGTCCACAGTGACAGGGGATCCTCATTCATGAGCGATGAGCTGCGTCAGTTCCTGTTCAACAAGGGTATTGCCTCGAGCAGAATGACCAGATATAACCCCCGGGGAAATGGGCAGGTGGAGAGGGAGAGTCTGGAGGGCTGTCCAGCTGGCCCTACGGTCCAGAAATCTCCCGGCCTCCCGCTGGCAGGAGGTCCTCCCTGATGCACTGCACTCCATTCGGTCACTCCTATGCACTGCGACTAATGACACACCCCATGGACGTCTCTTTGCCTTCCCCAGGAAGTCCACCTCCTGACTTGGCTCGCAGCTCCAGGTCCTGTACTCCTCCATAAGCACATATGACTCCACAAGGCGGACCCGTTGGTTGAGACTGTACAGCTACTCCACACCAACCCACAGTTCGCCTACGTCGCGTACCCCGACGGTCGCCAAGATACTGTCTCCCTCAGGGACCTGGCACCAGCTGGTTCCACACACACACACCCCTCCGGCCCGGCGCCACCCTCCCCTCCCCCGGTGCACCCAGCCGCAACCCCCGCCCCAGGACAATCCGTCCTCCCCCTGTCCACGCCCGAGGATGAGGAGGATTTCGGCACGCTCCCGGAGTCACCGAAGACCAGACCGACACCGGAATCGCCGCCATCACTGCGGCTCTCCCAGCGGCAGATCAAGGCTCCGGACCGACTGAACCTGTAACTAGATCGGGACTCTTTTTTTAAAAAAACAAAAAAACAATCCACATCAACCTTCTGTATAACTCTCCTCCACCCCCGCTGGACTCAATTTTCTTTCTGTACTTTAAAACATCTACTTGTATATAGTTCTCCACCACCCCCACCGGACTCAATTTTAACAGGGGGTGAATGTGGTAGTCACCACTGATGTATCTATTAGGTGCTTTGTGGTAAGACCCTGTACTACAGGTACGGGGGTAGTTCCCTGCCTGCTGGCTCCGCCCAGTAGGCGGAGTAAAAAGTGTGCTCCTCGTACAGCAGCCATTTCCCCAGCTGCTGCAGGAGGCCACACATCTTAGTGTAATAAAGTCTCGATTGCATCCAACTCTCGTCTTTGTGTAATGGATCGTGCATCACCCCCCCCATGACAAATTCCTTCAACTGCTCCACAGACAGTGGGGTCAGCAGTGACAACATTCCCACCTCCGCCATGCTCTCAGTCGCTGCGCCATCCTGATCCTCCACCTCTTGAGCCAAGGCTTTATTCAACTTTTACTGGGTGTTGTAACCCATCAACATTCCACCTTTCTAGTCGAAGGCAGTGGCCTTCCAGAGTGGTCCAATTCGATTCTTTCCTCTTCGGTTGCTGCACTGCAGATCTCTCGGGCTGCTGTTCCTGTTCATTGGTAGTCTCCTTAGGTTCGCTGTAGGCCTCTTGGGGTCTGTGGAAGAATTTTCAGAGCCTGATTCGCCTGATGAATTCCTCCGTGTCTGCCGCAAGATGTTTTGGTGGTGGTGCCAAAATTGAGCCCTCTGCTGAGGACTTCGATTTTGTCTGGTTAAAGGGTGCAGTCCAACAAGTTGACAATGGATTTCCCAGTATTGTTTTCTACTGTGGTGCTGGGGGTGGCTTGGTTGCTGCTGGTGGTGATGCCGAGTTTCTCAATCTTCCTGTTCTTGGTGTGCATATAGGTGGCGTATCGCCATTGTCTCGTCTGCTTGGCGGTGTCCGCAGCAGGTCTGCTGCCCTGAGCGCAAGTTGAGAATATGGACTCTATCTTGGTTTCAGGTTGCGGAATCTGCTATAGAGCTGGTGTACGAGGTGGTTGAGAAGTGTGAAAGGTGCGATGGCAGAGTCTCTCAGCGTAGTCTGTGTTGTAGGTCGACTTGAGTGGGTTTCGGGATCTTGTCTGCTTTCTTGCATCTTTGTAGAAACTTAATGTCAGTGTCTATATGCGTGATCTTCCTGGAGATCCTCTCCACTTTGAGCCGACGGTTTGCGGTGTCGATGGTTGCCAAGATGTGGAGATGCCGCCGTTGGTCTGGGGTGGGCACAGTTAGAAGTACAGCACCAGGTTAAAGTCCAATATTTTCATTATTCAATTTTCCTTTTAGAATTTTAACTATTACAGATTGCAGCAAAATTGAATACTGAAAATATTGGACTTTTACCTGGTGTTTTAAGACTTCTTTCTGACTGCCCACCCCAGCCCAACGCCGGCATCTCCACATCACTGAAAATATCAAGAAGCTACTGAAAAGAGAAAAGGCAGATTATCTCGGAACTCTTATAGAAAGTGACTGCTTCTTCAAATGCAAATCCTCTTTTTAAAGCAATTTCTTTTTTGTGATAAGGTCAAGATAGAATGGAGGTCAAAGACTTAAAAAGCACAGTCAATAGGTCAAATTGTTCCTAACTATTATTGGCATGTAAAATGTCTTGTTATTATTGGACTAAAACACCTAACCCCAAATATACGCTGTGGAATTAAGCAAGCCTTAATAGGTGTTGAAGCATTTGAAAAGGTTGATCTCATCCTGCAGGCAAATCTTTTAAAGGTGGTGCAATTTGTAAATTGAGGGAATTACTGTATTTTGAAGAGATGTAAAAATAGGACATAGAGATGCCAGCTCTAGCTCCAAACCTGGTCATTCCTCCAGTTTGAAATAATCACCACTCTGAGCAAGACTATAAAATAATTTTAAATATTACTTCTTCCTGGATTACCTCTTCATCGACTCGAAGGAAGCCAATGGCAGGTGGCAAGTACATGCAGGCAAATCTTTGTGTAAATATAATCTGTAGATTCTTTCCAAATAGTTTTCAGAGTCACTACCTTGTATCAACATGAAGATTTCTGCTTGCTTTCTTCAACTGTATGTAGGTTGCTTGTCAGGATGCGAAGACTGTGCTTGATCCAGCTGAACATTCCTTTATAAAAGCAAGATCAGTAAAAGTTACTTTAAAAGCATGTGGGGTGGCTTTAAACTTGTTAAAATGAGCATTTACTGAGCAGTAAAAGCTTCCAGCTGGTGTTGGTGATATATAGTGGCTCACAAATAGTGGCGATGGACCTAATTTCAGTTTGACAGGGACCCACCCCAGAGCCATCAAAGTGCCTCCGAGTTTTTAGGTCCCTCTTGCGCGGATCAGCTGGCGGGGGTTTTCACAGACATCTTCAACCTCTCTTTACAACAATCTGAGGTCCCTATCTGCTTCAAGAAGACAACCATCATCCCTGTACCAAAACAAAGTCAAGCAGCGTGCCTTAATGACTATCATCCAGTGGCTCTGACATCCATCATCATGAAGTGCTTCGAAAAGTTAGTCATGGCACGAATCAACTCCAGCCTCCGGGATTGCCTTGATCCACTACAGTTCGCCTCCCGCTGCAACAGGTCCACAGCAGGCGCCATCTCCCTGGCCCTGCACTCTATCCTGGAACACCTAGATACCAAAGACACCTATGTCAGAGTCCTATTTATCGACTGCAGCTCAGCCTTCAACACCATCATTCCTACGAAACTCATCTCCAAACTCCGTGGCCTTGGCCTCGGCTCCTCCCTCTGTGACTGGATCGTGAACTTTCTAACCCACAGGCCACAATCAGTAAAGATAGGCAACAACACCTCCTCCACGATCATCCTCAACACCGGTGCCCCACAAAGCTGTGTCCTTAGCCCCTTACTATACTCCTTATACACCTATGACTGTGTGGCCAAATTCCCCTCCAACTCAATTTTCAAATTTGCTGATGACACCACCGTAGTGGTTCGGATTTCAAACAATGACGAGAGAGTACAGGAATGAGATAGGGGGCGGGATTCTCCGACCCCTGGCCGGGTCAGAGAATCGCCGGGGGCTGGCGTGAATCCCGCCCCTGCCGGTTGCCGAATTCACCGGCACCGGATATTCGGCGGGGGTGGGAATCGCACCGCGCGGTTGGCAGCCCCGCCCCCGGCGATTCTCCGGCTCGCGATGGGCTGGAGTCCCGCTGCTGGAATGCCTGTCCCGCCGGCGAGAATCAAACCACCTCTCTTACCGGCGGGACAAGGCGGGGCGATCTGGCCCCGGGGGTTGCCCCCACGGTGGCCTGGCCCCGCGATCGGGGCCTACCGATCCGCGGGTGGGCCTGTGCCGTGGGGGAACTATTTTCCTTCCGTCTTCGCCATGGTATCCACTATGGCAGAGGCGGAAGAGACCCCCTCCACTGCGCATGCGCAGGGATGCCATGAGCGGCCGCTGACGCTCCCGCGCATGCGCCGCACGGCAAAGTCATTTCTGCGCCAGCTGGCGGGGCACCAAAGGCCTTTCCCACCAGCTGGCGGGGCGGAAATCAGTCCGGCACGGGCCTAGCCCCTCAAGGTGAGGGCTCAGCCCCTCAATATGAGAAGAAATCCGCACCTTTGGGGCGGCGCGATGCCAGACTGATTCGCGGCGTTTCTGGCGCATGTCGGCGGACAACGCGCCGATTGCGGAGAATCTCGCCCAGAGAATCTGGTGAACCGTTGTGACAACAATAATCTCTCCCTCGATGTCAACAAAACGAAGGAGATTGTCATCGACTTCAGGAAGCGTAGTGGAGAACATGCCCCTGTCTACATCAATGTGAATGAAGTAGAAAGGTCGAAAGCTTAAAGTTTTTAGGTGTACAGATCACCAACAGCCTGTCCTGATTTTCCCCCCCCCCCCCCATGCCAACACTATAGTTAAGAAAGCCCACCAACGACTCTACTTTCTCAGAAGACTAAGGAAATTTGGCATGTCAGCTATGACCCTCACCAACTTCTAAAGATGCACCATAGAAAGCATTCTTTCTGGTTGTATCACAGCTTGGTATGGAGCCTGCTCTGCTCAAGACGGCAGGAAACTACAAAAGGTCATGAATGTAGCCCAGTCCATCACGCAAACCAGTCTCCCATCCATTGACTCTATCAATAATTCCCGCTGCCTCAGAAAGGCAGCCAGCATAATTAAGGGCCCCACGCACCCCGGACATACTCTCTTCCACCTTCTTCCGTCAGGAAAAATATACCAAAGTTTGAGGTCACGTACCAACCGACTCAAGAACAGCTTCTTCCCTACTGCCATCAGACATTTGAATGAACCTACCTCGTATTAAGTTGATCTTTTCTCTACACCTTGCTATAACTGCAACATTATATTCTGCAATCTCTCCTTCCTTCCCTATGTATGGTATGTATTGTTTGTACAGCATGCAAGAAACAATACTTATCACTGTATAATAACATGTGACAATAATAAATCAAATCAAATGACATGCAAAGACCCCAGTTATCATTTTTGGATAGAACTGGGTGGACAGTGCATTCACAGTGGACTGCCCCCTCAATAACAAAGCAAAGTCACTCCCTATAGAAGAGGAAGAGAGGAAACTATAGGGGGAAGAGATTCTCTATTTTCACTAAGGACTGGTAGACCTTCTGTAATGTTTCACACTGTGGGGCGACTAAATGTTTGTTCATTTCTGACCACCTGATTCTCATATGAAAATTAGGCGGTCACTAGTTGGGAAGTGGCATCAGGTGAGTAGGTGGAGGGCACCAACCTTCTAATGCCCGCCGAAACTGAAAATGAACCCCCTGCAGCCCAAGTTTTTGCAGCTGCGATATTGAGGACCTATCACAATTCCAGAATGCTTCGGTTATTATAAAGATGATAATTGGTCCACTAAAAAAAATCATAGCCGGTTCAACACTGGAAAAACAATTCAGCTTAAAAAATGAGAAAGCGGATTCTGTTTAGCAAGGGAATTGGTTTTCACCTTGGCGTCGACTCCACAAGTATAGCAAATCAGAGGTTTTCTCTGATGACTGATTATTCAAGTTCTAGGGCGGAAATCTTACACAAAAAAATGGCAAAGTGTTGGTCCTGACGAGAGAAACGGAGTGAATCCCACTGACCGAGTTGGTGCGATTTCTCACAGAATCTTACACCTCTTAAAGAAATGTTTTTCTCCCCATGAGAATCACATGCACTCTTGGCGCCCTCCCACTGTCTTGCTGACCCCGGGGAATTTTAATCCCTGCAATCACTTGTAGGGAAGGTGATATATTGGGGACAGTTCTCATTACAGTAGAGGAGGTGATGGACATATTAAAATGTATGAAGGTGGATAAATCTCCTGTCCCCAAGAACACTGCATGAGGCTGGAGAAGAAATTGCAGGAGGCCTGGCTGAGATATTTGCATCATCATTAGCCATGGGTGAGGTTCCAGCAGACTGGAGGGTAGCAAATATTGTGCCCTTATTTAAGAAGAGCTGCAAAGAAAAACCTGGGAATTATAGATCGGTAAGCCTAAAATCTGTGATGGGTAAGTTACGAGAGAGGATTTTGAGGGATAAGATATACAGGCATTTGGAAAGACAATGTTTGATTAGGAGTAGTCAGCACAGCTTTGTGCATGGGAGATAATGCCTTTCAAATTTGTGAAGAGTTCTTTGATGAAGTGACCAGGAAGGTTGATGAGGGCAGGGCGGTAGACGTAGTCTACATGGACTTCATTAAAGCCTTTGATAACATTCCACATGGTAGGCTGCTCTGGAAAGTTAGATCACATGGAATCCAGGGAGAGCTGGCAAATTGGATATACAAGTGGCTTGATGGTCGGAAGCAGAGGGTAATGGCGGAAGGATACTTGTTGGACTGGAGGCCTGTGATTAGTGCTGTGCTTCAGGGGTCAGTGCTGCGGCCATTGTTGTTTGGTATCTATATTAATGATTTGGATGAGAATGCACAAGGCATGATCAGTAAGTTTGCAGATGACACTAAAATAGGAGGTATGGTAGACAATGAGGAAGGTTATCAAAAATTGCCGCAGGATCTTGATCAGCTGGGGAAGTGGGCCGAGAAATGGCAAATGGAGTTCAATACAGATAAGTGTGAGATGTTGCAATTTAAGAAGTCAAATCAAGGTGGGACTTTCATGGTGAATGGTGGGACCTTAGGGAGCATCGTGGAACAGGGGGACCTTGGAGTCCAGATGCACGATTCTCTAAAGGTGGAGTCAGAGGTAGATAGGGCAGTGAAGAAGGCTTTTGGCATGCTGGCCTTCATCAGTCAGGGTATTGAGTATAGAAGTTGGAAGTTATGTTGCAGTTGTACAGGACGTTGGTGAGGCTGCAACTAGAGTATACTGTTCAGTTTTGGTCAAATTGCTACAGGAAAGATGTTATTAAACTGGAGAGAGTGCAGAAGAGATTTACAAGGATGTTGCCAGGACTCCGGGGACTGAGTTATAGGGAGAGTTTGGACAGGTTAGGACCTTTTCTTTGGAGCGTAGAGACTGAGGGGTGGTCTTATAGAGATGCATAAGATCATGAGAGGCATGGATAGGATGAATGCACTCAGTTTTTTTCCCAGGGTTGGGGAATCGAGAACTAGAGAGCATAGGTTTAAGTTAAGAGGGGAAAGAATTAATGGAAACCTGAGGAGCAACTTTTTTTACACAGAGGGTGGTACGTATGTGGATTGGGCTGGGACATTGGTGGCTCAATTATGATAGGTAGAAAGAAAGACCTGCATTTATATAGCCCCTTTCTGACCTCAGCATGTTCCAAAGTGGTTTGCAGCCAACAAAGTTCTTTGGAAATGTAATCACGGTTGCGATGCAGGGAAATGCAGCAGCTAATTTGAGTCCCGCAAATTATCACAAACAAAAAGGAAATAGATGGCCAGATAATCATGTTTTCAGTGAGATTGGTTGAGGAGCAAATATGACACTTCTCCTTAATTAGTGTCATTTGGAGGAATTTAATTCCCACCCACCGCCACCCCAGGAGCGGGCTAGGAGGTCAGCCATAGAACAGGGAGGCCATTGGAATGATCAAATACCCAACCCTCCCCCCAGTTGATTCAGGGCAAGCAAAGCCGAGTACGACTTTCCCACCAGAAACAATTAACAGGCCGACATTCAATTGCTATTACTATTTTACTAACAGTTGTGTTGGGGCTAGATGCCACCTGGGGAGGCCACCCAGTAAAATCTGGCACCCTCCCTCTGGGCTCAAGAGAAGGTGGGGGGCGTGATGCCTTCTGATCAGGAACCTTGTGACCCCCATGGATGGCTCCCAGCAACTAGGGCCTCCTCTATGCCCCTTCCCATTCAACCCTTCCCTCCACAGCAGCCCTTACCCCACCCCAGGTCCTGGCTAGCTTGACCCACTCAGCTGTGTTCTGGGGCTTACTCCATCTTCACTGCCTCGGTAGTGGCTTATGTTATGGGCCAGGCTTTTAAAAACTCCAAAGTGTATTATGGAGTTCACCTGACCTATAACGTTTTATTGAATTTGGCTAGGATGTGCACAAAAGCCTTCGCTTGAGTGTGATTCAACAGTCTTCCTCGACAGTTGAATCAAAATAAGCTTTATTCGAAGAACTTATTAACATTTATGTAAACACACAGCAAGAATTTTTATCAATTACAAACATAAAGATACCCCACAGCTACAGTAATCTAGGTAATAACACTTAATGAATTCCCCCTTAACTGTTCCAATTCAAAAACAAAATCCCATAAACCAAAACCCCTTTTCATGGGCTTGGCCCAGCACTCTGCATTCTCACTTGATTACTGGCTTTCCCTGAGATTCTGACCCCGTCTCACCAGCAGGTTTAAGCCCTTCTGGAAAGCAAACTATATCTTAAATGCCACCGCCAAGGTGATTGCTACTGGAACAGATATTCAAAATGAAAATAGAGAGATAGGAACAAAACACTTCTTTCTCCCTGAGTCCACAGCAGTCAAATCTGAAAGCGAAAGTAAAACTCAGCCACCGCTCAGCTCCACCCACAAAAATGATATCACTGAAGCCATGTGACAAGACAAAAATCCCATGTCACCAGAGACACTGGTAGAACTGAAAAGCTGCCAGCACTCTGAATAGCTAGCAGCATTGAGGGCAGACTCTTCACCTTTAAAGATTCAGAAATCATTGTGCCATTAAATTCAGCCCATTGAATGTATTATGTCCAGCTTTCATTTTTGATCCAGGATTTTTGCTTAATATCTAATTTGAAAGACAACACATTCTACAACGTAGCACTTTCTTAGCAGTACACTGAAGTGACAGCCTAGATTATGTGCTTAAATTTATGGAGTGGAGCTTGAATCCATGGTTCAGAAGCAAGATTGTTGCCACTGACCCACAGCTAACAACACTTGGTGATCGAGCTGTATGTGGCCGTGGATGTCTAAACCAGTTGTTCACCAGGTGCACTCAAATCTGCACACTTTAAACTTGAGGCACTGAAGACAGGGGCCATAACAGGCTAGGAGAGAGTAAAGTATGACTGGAATGAAGACTATCCAAGTTGAAAATGGGTGAGGGTGTGCTCGAACAGATTGACAACCGTAGAGGCACCATAATGACTGAAATAATTCTCAGAAACCCTCTGTCACCTTAACTGAGGAACCCATATTGGTACTGTTCTGAGCAGCGTGAGTTCAATTCCTGGACCGGCCTTCCCAAACAGGCGCCGGAATGTGGCGACTAGGGGCTTTTCACAGTAACTTCATTGAAGCCGACTTGTGACAATAAGTTATTATTATTATAATAATATTAGATGTGTCCCAACTTGGAGTCTGTGGGACTTGGTTAGTAAACAGATTGTAGCCGTGCTCTGGTATCTGCTTAACACTTGTTTATTCATACTATATCTAAACAGGTTACAAAGTAGGCACAATACTCCTAAGCATGGTTTCCAACCTCCTTCTCTCTCTCTCTCTTTCTAGAGAGCACCAAACACATGACTGTATCATTCTATGTCATATATTAGCATATCCCATCCTTTAGTTAATATATAAAGTTAATTCTAAATACAACACGTACCATTGAGACCAAGAGAGGATTGTTAAGTTCATAAGACTCCTGGAAGGTAATAAGCCAAACCGTTTTACCTTATGATCTGGGACAATAGGTAATTTGTTGCCTTATTTCAGTATGACAATAAGATTTCCTTTTTAAACTGAAGTGGTTCGCATGACTTTCATAAATGCCCTTCTTGTGCTGATCCTATCTTCTTGAAGGTTGACTGAGAAAATGCCGGTGGGATGAAGCCAGGTACAAGTCATTAATCTGGATTTATTTCACTGATAGCAAGTGAACAACAGATTCCACCTACTTATCTCATAGTGCCACTCACCTGAGCTGGGTTTCTTACTCTCTGGGGGTGGGGGGGGGGGGGGGGGGGCGCTGGTGTGTGCAGAACTAGGAGTAATTGTCTAAGGATACGGGGTAAATCTTTTAGGACTGAGATAAGGAGAAATTTCTTCACCCAGTGAGTAGTGAGACATGGAATTCACTACCACAGGAAGAACTGGGCCAAAGTTTCGTCAGCAGGATTCTCCGTTCCTGAGACTAAAGTGCTGACAAGCTGCAGCCACATACACATACCTCAAGCCCCACACACACCATCCCAGTCAACAAAATGCCAGCGAGGAGAGCATTACCCCATTTCATGGATGCCGAGCTGGAGAACCTCCTGGACACGGTAGAGGAGAAACGGTTGACCCTGTACCCTGCCCGGGAAGGAGGCAGCCAGCCACTTCCATTCGCTGTGCCTTGGCGCAGGTGGCAGAGGCCGTCAGTGCCGTCGGCAATACTGTCCGGACCGGCCAGCAGTGACGGAAAAAACTGCACAACATCCTCATGGCGGCCAGGGTGAGTAGGCAGCACTATGCCCCTGGCACTAACCCCCGTCCCATGCAACCATAACCCGACCCCCCCCCCCTCAAAACGTGGAGGGCGGCCGAACCCCCACCCTACACCAGATGTCGGTACCCATACTGGCCGCCAGCAACCCACCCACAGGGCTGCATGCGCGAACTGTCCAATGCTGTCATTTTCGGTTTCTCCATCCCCTCCCCCATTAATCGTCGGGAGTGTGAAAAAACTGGAGGGGTACATTGGATCTGCGGCCCCTGACCGTGGCAGAGCAGAGAGCCCTGACTTGTTCGGCGTCCTGGAGGAAAGGGAGGTCAACAGGGTGGAGGCCGACCGCGGGCAAGGAAGTGAGACCCCCCCAGAGTTGCGGTTCCCTATGACACATGTGTCAATCCCTCCTATCACACCACCCTCATCATCCCCCAAACCACTTTCACCCCCACACCACCCTCACCGCCACACCATACGCACACCCAAACCGCGTGGCCCAGGCGCTGGCTGATATGGCGTAGACACAGAGGGAGGTTACCCAGTCCCAAAGGGAGATGGTGCTGCCACTGGCTGATATGACACAGACCCAGAAGGTGGTGGCACAGTTAATTGGTAATATGGCACAGTCCCAGATGGGGATTTAAAAAAAATAGAAATTTAGAGTACCCAATAACTTTTTTCCAATTAAGGGTCAATTGTTTAGTGTGGCCAATCCACCGAGCCTGCACATCTTTGTGTGTGGGGGTGAAACCCACGCAAACACAGGCAGAATGTGCAAACTCCACACGGACAGTGACCTGGGGCCGGGATCGAACTTGAGGCCTCGGCGCCGTGAGGCGGCAGTGCTAACCACTGCACCACCATGCTGCCCTGTCCCAGATGGAGTTGGTCCATTCCCTGTGTTCCGGGGCCTCGAAAATGCAGACTGTGGTCGAGACCAGAGCGGTCCTCCAAAATGCATCTGGTGGGCAGTGGGCAGAACAGGGCAGCACCAGGGACACCTGAGCAGCAGTGGGGCCCATCAAGGCCAGAAGACAGCCGTCAATGGGGACCCAGGTAGCAGGTCAGGGATAACCAAGGCTGCCTCCACACCTGACGTACCGTCTGGTGATCCACCAAGACGAAGTGTTAGCGCCCGTAAGGCCAGGAAGTTAAACACCAGTTAAGTTGGCATGGGTGCAGGATACAGTTTAAGGATAGGGGCTAGGAAAGAAATTTTATATATTTTAAACAACTAAACATATTAAACACCTGCTAATTACGGTTACAACCTACCTCGGTACTTTGTCAGAACGGTGTGAGTCGTCGGCTGATCTGGCTGGCCAGAGAGGGGACGTGGGGCGAAGGGGGGGGGGAGGGGGGGAGGGGGGAAGTGGGCGGACGTTGACGGTGGTGTAGCCATCTGGATGGCCACTTCCAGAATACAAAATGGACATTTGCAAAGATTGCAGGGATGCAGGGAAAAATGGACAATGTTAAGAAAGCAAGCAGGCACAGAGTCTGTCTGCATATTGGAGCCGTAGCTCCCAGACAAGACTGAAACTGTAGGCCCATTAGCATATGGATGACCCATCTCCGGGAACAAAGGAAGATACTGAAGTAACCGATCTGGCCCCAGACCTCGCAGTGCCAGTTCCCCAAACCAAAAGCAGAAAACAAAGCAGGCCAATGGCCACCTAGGACACGCCCAGCCATCAGGGCACCCACCCCTTTATTGGTCACGATCAATACTAGTGGTCAAGATGCAGTCCAATTAATTGGGGCCAAGTTCAAGGCCCGCCCAAAGGCGCGCAAAGCTCCCTTCAGGTATAAGAAGAAGGCCCCAACTGAGAATTGCTCTCTTGGACTTGGCTCTCGCAGCGGAGAGACCCGTCCACCAGTTGCACCAGGAGCAAGTAAGTCCAAGGTCAACGCTCACTACCAGACAGACAACCTTAGCTGTTTCCCCTCTACCACTTTGACCCCAGCAGCCTCAGATCCGAACAACGGCCATTGTTCCTCCGAGTGGTCGCCCAAAGCTAAGTATAGGCTTTAGCAGTAGTGATAGTTTAGTCTGTAGTATTTTGTGCATGAGTAGATATTACTGTGTGTAAATAAATAGTATTGACTTTGAACTAACTAACTGGTGTATTGGCTCTTTTGATCAGTATTCGGGTTCAAACCTTGTGGCGGTATCGAAAGATACCTGGCGACTCTAGAGCAAACAAAATTAGGATCAAGGAAGGCGACCATATTGACCGCCATATTCAGAGCTAACCAAAGAGAGCAACATTTACTGGCGACTTCTGTTGGACTCGACCTAGAAGTGGCCTAGTCACTCCGAGAGAACCCAAATTTGATTTGGAATCCAATTGGAAACAAAAAAACCCACAAGTGTAAGATCGATACTGATCAAACCTCCAAGATTCGGAAGTGTGTTAATGCATGCGTACTAACAGGGATATAAGGTAAACCTGAGAGATTTTGTTGCGTTAAACTGTCGGGAGTTTTGGAGGCCGGAAATTAGCGTAAGCCGTACCCGTGTTTACATCACCGCTTTATCACCCCCTGTTCCAAATTCAGTAGAGAACCCAGAGATTGCGAAAATGGCAATGGAGGCAATGGAATGCCTTATAAACCCCCAGGAATTCGAGATCGCAGCGACCAGTAGAGTAGGACAGTGTCCCGTATGGGAAGAAAAGATCAGAAAATATCTCAAAGGGAAAGTATGACTCCTTTGGAGTGAATTCTGCGCCAATGATGAAACAGGTCCCGGGTGTATAACGAAAAGCACCCCCACCCCCGACCGCACAGGCAGAACACAATCCTATGAACCCTGTAACCACACAGCGCAGGGCCACAACAGAAGGAGACCCAGATTTCCTGTACATGACCCCGTTAACCGTAACCCAATTACGGGACGCGTGTGACAAAATTATACCATTCCTACCCACATCGGACCCCTACCAGTTCTTTGCTAGAGTAAAACAGCAGGCGACCATGTACGGCCTGGATGAAAAGGAGCAAATGAAGCTCACAGTTTTAAGCCTCGACCCTTCAGTCGTGGTAGCCCTTCCCGATCCACAGAATGTAGGAGGAAGGACACTCCAAGAAATGCACACAGCGATCCTAGAATAGCGATCGGCTATAACAAAGGAGACCCTGTAGAAGGCCGAAACAAATGTAGGCAGAAAAAGACAGAGCACCCCACAGCGTTTGCTGGACGCTTGTGGATTCATTTTACAGCGGTATTTGGAGAGTTAGCCTGCATCCATTTGTCCCCAGATAATGTGGCCAAATGGACTGGCATCCTAGTCTCTCATGCGACAGAGGCAGGACAGAGAGCTTGCGCAAATTACGACCCCTCAGACGAGGTCTACAACGAGAAATGGGTTTTGAAACGATTGTCCCGCACTTGGGAACAGTCCATCCAAGGCAAAACCGCATTTGTTAAAACCGAGGAAGAACAGGCAGACATGCATCCAGTTAGGACACACCAGAATCCCGCATGGGTAAATGAGGGCAGGAACAGCCCACAGCAACCCAAATCCCAGGAGTGTTACAATTGTGGACAATTAGGACACTACGCAGGAGAGTGCAATGCACCCCAGAAGCAGTAGAGAAACCAACAGACAGGCACCCTAAATAAGGATAGGGCAAAGCCAATCCACAGCGTTAGCGCCCGTTCTGAGAACGCAGATATGAACGGCACCGACTGACGGTGTTCGGGCTCCCCAACTTGGGACTGCGACACCCTTTTGGACAAGGGGCAGCACGGCAGCATTGCGGATAGCACAATTGCTTCACAGCTCCAGGGTCCCAGGTTCGATTCCGGCTTGGGTCACTGTCTGTGTGGAGTCTGCACGTCCTCCCTGTGTGTGCGTGGGTTTCCTCCGGGTGCTCCGGTTTCCTCCCACAGTCCAAAGATGTGCAGGTTAGGTGGATTGGCCAAGATAAATTGCCGTTAGTGTCTAAAATTGTCCTTAGTGTTATGTGGGGTTACTGGGTTATGGGGATAGGGTAGAGGTGTTGACCTTGGGTAGGGTGCTCTTTCCAAGAGTCGGTGCAGATTTGATGGGCCGAATGGCCTCCTTCTGCACTGTAAATTCTATGAAAAAAAAAGTCTGGTAGACCGGTAGTGGCAGGCACAGTCCGGGGACACCCCGTAGAATTCCTTTGCGACACAGGAGGGTCCCGCACCATGCTCAATTCCTCCATGATGTTTCAGCGAGACACGTGGCCCACCACCGATACCATTACACTCAGCGGTTTTACAGGCCATTTACAGCAGGGACACATCACAGCCCCTGTAGACAATCGAGATAGGGAACATTAAAACAAAACACCCCGTAGTTCTGGTCAATCTACCCCAGACAGCCAAACACATTTTAGGAATTGACTTCATGAGCTCCCACAATCTATCATTTGATCCGGTAAATAAATGTGTATGGAGAATGGCAAAGGCAGCACGAGCCCCCGCCACGCTCACAGTTGGAGAGTATGAAAATAGAATCAGCGAGTAGGAGACTTCTGGTTCGACCCTCGAGCCATTAGTCATGACAAAGTTAGGGAAGTCCTGCAGCAACACAAAGCAGCATTTGCACAGCACAAGCACGACTGTGGCAAGATCGGTGGCTTAGTGAATATTACAGGTCCCGGCCCCAGACCCCAAAAGCAATATGGTTTTCCCCAAGAAGCAGAGGGAGAAATCTCAAAAGTAATAGAGTCTGCTTGATCAATGCGTACTCCGATCAGTAGCCTCCACGAATAACGCACCAATTTGGACCGTCAGGAAACCCAATGGATCATGGCGACTGACCATTGATTACCGGGAACTGAACAAAGTAACCCCAGTAGCAGCCCCGTCCGTAGCCACGAGTCCCGAGACCATGCTCAAACAGGGACTACAGTCAAACTTTTTTTCGGTTTTGGACATTAGCAACGGCTTTTGGTCCATTCCATTGGATAAAGCGTGCCAATATAAATTCGCATTCACATTCCAGGGACAACAATATACATGGACATGCCTTCCACAAGGCTTTCACAACTCCCCCTCCATTTTCCACCGACAGCTGGCAAATGGATTAGCCAAATTTTCCCGACCCGGTTGTCTGGTCCAATATGTAGGTGATCTGCTACTACAGACGGTCACAAAGGGAGAGCACATTTCGCTTCTCGCCAAACTTTTAGGACTCCTACAACAGATTGGATGTAAAGTGAAGCCCAAGAAGGCCCAGAGTTTACAGGAAAAAGTGATTTACTTGGGTACAGTAATCACACATGGTAAACGCGAGATCGAGCAAAAGAGAATTGACTCGATCGTCAAATTGCCCCTTCCCCATAACGTCACAGCCCTCCTGTCATTTCTAGGACTGGTTGGCTACTGCCGAAACCACATTGACGGTTTCGCCACAAAAGCAGCGCCCCTATCCGAACTTCTCAAGAAACAAGCACCTTGGGAATGGCTTCCACAGCACACGGATGCCATGGATGCTTTAAAGAGAGCCCTCAGCACAGCCCCCACATTACAGGTCCCAGATCCACTTTCCCCGTACGCAATTGAAGTTGCAAGCACCGACCGAACCCTTTCGGCCGTGCTCCTCCAAGAATGCCATAACCGATTAGGCCCCGTGGCATACGCCTCACGTGTGTTAGATCCTGTCGAGCAAGGGTTTTCTGCCTGCGAAAGGCACCTGCTCACAGTTTGTTGGGCAGTACAATACTTCGCCTACATTACAGAACTCAACCCCATCACCATTCTCACTGAACACACCCCAACACAGCTACTACTAGACGGTAGACTTAAGGATGTCACAGTCAGCCAAATCCATGCAGCCCGAAGGACTCTTCTTTTACAAGGACGGGATATGACAGTTAAGAGAACCAAGACCCACACTTTCCTAGCCGATAATTTACAATATGCAGATACCCCACACGAGTGTGAGATCATCTCCACTAAACATAATATAGGACCCTTTATACCTAGGTCAGCTCCCAGGAAAGCAGGTACTACACCCCAGAGACCCCAGCCCACAGACACGTGCGCACCCCTTAGAATCTATGTGGATGGCTCCTCCACAGTTTTAAATGGGAAAAGAATTACCGGTTGCGGTATTTATGTAGAGGACGCGCCCTAGAAGAGATTTCGTTGAAATTGCCAGGACACTTAGGCTCGCAGGCAGCAGAACTGGCAGCCATAGCGTACATTGTAGATCACCCCGACTCGTTTCCGACCCCAGCCAACATATATTCGGACAGTTTATATGTCTGCAACAGTTTAATCTAATTCCTATCCCTGTGGGAAACTAGAGGATTCGTTTCCACAGACAGAAAGCCCCTACCCTCAGCCCCATTATTCCGACAGATCCTAGAGACAGCTAAAGATAGGAAATATGGCATTTTTAAAGTCCGTAGTCATCATCGTTCTTCCCCCCCATGTAACGTTAAAGCAGATGCCCTAGCAAAGGCAGGTTCCAGACATGGTCACATGGTCACTTTTGGAACCCCCCCGAAAGTGCCCCAGTACACGCGGTTCAGGTCTCACAGACCAACATTCAAGATTTGGCAAAGGCTCAAAAAGAAGATGAGAAGCTCAGGGAAGTTTTAAAAGGCACCTTCCCAGCCCCTTATGATAAATTTAAAAACGCGATAACCACACATGACGGTGTGATTCTAAAAGACGGCATTTATGTAGTCCCCAGCCAGGACAGGAAACAAATTATTTGTCAGTTCCATGACAATCATGGACACCAGGGCATTGAACCCACCCTAGCCCACCTCAGACCTCTCTGCTGGTGGCCTGATTTAAAAGCCCATGTTACCCATTACATCGAGAATTGCTTAATCTGTGCCCAGAATAATCCGGACAGATTTGCAAGAAAGGCTTAGTTTAGTCACACCCGCCCCGTTAATGACCCCTGGACGAATTTGCAAATAGATTATATAGGACCCCAATCCCCCTGCCGAAATGGTTTTAAGTATGTGTTGGTGGTCATCGACACCTTCACAAAATGGGTGGAAGCTTTTCCATCCAAAACAAACACGGCCAAAACGACAGCTAAAATCCTAACACAGCACATCTTTACAAGATGGGGTCTCCCACGCAGTATAGAGTCCGATCAAGGCTCCCATTCTACAGAATGAGTGATGAAAAACATCCTCACAATTTTTGGCATAAAGCAAAAATTTCACATTGCATACCACCCCCAATCAAGTGGCATTGTAGAAAGGATGAACAGAACTCTAAAAGCCACCCTCAGGAAAATGGTGCAACAACACAACAGCACCTGGGACACCGTTCTCCCATTTGCTTTAATGTTCATATGAAACACGGTATCCTCATCCACAGGATACACCCCCCACACCCTCATGACCGGATGCCCCATGAAAGGGACAGAGTATTTATTAGGACTGGATTTGGCCAGCCCCACAGTCACCGCCCTCACTCATGAAAAAGCAGTACAGCAGATTATTGATAATGTAAAGGCAGCCCAGCTCGCAGCAGCTGTCAGACTTGGGACATGGAAGAAACAAAGCAAGGCTTGCTTTGATAAAACGGTATCAAACGGAGTTTGCAGTAGGGCAGGAAGTGATGCTATCCCTATACAACCCCAGTTCATTCCTTACCCCCAAATTTTCCGGACAGTACTCCATCTCTGACAAAGTCAGCCCCTCTGTATACAAGATCACATATCTCAAAGTCTGCATGGTTTCACATAAACCAATTTAAGGCTTATGGCTCCTAGAACAACCATGCACACCACATCTTGCTTGCAGAAGCAGATGAGCATGCCCCACCCACGAATGACATATTCCTACCCTCCCCCAACTTGTTCAGCCCATCCTCAGACACGACTTCGACTCCACCCCCAGAGGCACGACTCCGCCTCTCCCTTCCTTCAACCAGCAGCGCCAGCAACAGCGATAGCGATGACGACAGCCCCAGCACACCATGCTACGATTACACCCCTGCACCAGGCCCCACTCCCAGTGATACCGAACATGATTCCAGCGACCCCTTTGAGATAACGTACATTAAAGCCCCTGACCCAGACCCACCGCCCGACGATTATAGATTAAAACCTTGCAGCTCGAACCTCGACACAAGATTTTGGCACCGAGACAATTCGTTCAAGCTCATCCGGAATGATGAGATGGACCCCAATTCGCCCCACGCAGCTTTAGCAAACCTACTCCAGTCAAGAGTATGGCAGCAGAAGATAATGACATAGAGTCTGACTCCCACTAAATGAATCCCTTTGCGATTCTGTTCGCTACTGAGCAATGAGGTGTCCAGATGATGGTAAAAAGGAACCGATGGAGAGATACGGTGTCCTTTTTGATGGAACCTGCACCATGTTTGTAATGAATGTTTGTTTGTTATTGTGAATGTTAAATGTTGTTTGTTAATTTAAAGTTTTCATAGCCCCACTCCACCACTATTTTAATGCCCACTGGCAGTTAATGGAACACGTTTGTCCGCAGACAACCAATCACAGCTACTTTTCTGATTTGAAGGTAATCACGAGAGACAGCCCCCACGACGACCACATATTCGTTCCATTCTTGCCGGTCACTCAGGCAGTGGAGTAACGGCATTGGTCCCTGCCCTGCCTGAGGACCCCCCCTCTGGTCAGCTACGCTCGGGTAGAGCACACACGGCACTGGTCACCGTCCTACCCCGGGATTCCACCCATTCTTACCCGCCGCGGCCCATACGCACCCCATTTCGGCAACTTAGTTCAAAACTTTTTGTTTGTTTATGGCAACCCTGAGGTTGCTTCCAAATGCTGTTTACATCCTTGAACACTGGGATGGTAGATCGCACAGGCTGCGAGACGGCTCACACTGTCAGTTTTTTCTCGGATGTCTTGTCCAAAATATTTGGTTAAAACATTTTAAAAATGAGGGAGTCACAGATGGTGACCAATTATAATGGGTAATTGGCAATAAGAGGACAGACAGACAGACATACAAGGGGCGTCATTCTCCGACCCCCCGCCGGGTCGGAGAATGGCCGTTGGCCGCCGTGAATCCCGCCCCCGCCCCCGCCGAAGTCTCCGAAGGGAGAAAAGTCGGCGGGGCGTTAATGGCGCCGCTGCCGCGGAGAATGTCACGGGTCTGCGCAAGGCAGCCGATTTTCGGCCTGCCGATATTCTCCCTTCCGGATGGGCCGAAGTCCCATCGACGTGATGACCGTTCACGTCGACGTCAATCAAACCTCCTTTTCATCGGCGTGACCCGGTGCTCCAGGCTCACGCCGACCAGCGAGGAGGTGAGTGACGGCCTGGGGGGTTGGCTCTGGGCAGGAAATGGCGTGGCCGCAGACTGATTGCGTGAGGAGAGGTGTGTGTGTGTGTGCGGCGGGGGGGGGGGGGGGGTGGTGGTTAGAGTAGGCTGGGCGCCGGGGGAGTGCCAGGAGGGGGTCCGTGCTGGGGTGGAGGTTGGGGGGGGGTCCGTGCCGGGGTGGAGGTTGGGGGTTGGGGAGGGGGTCCGTGCCGGGGTGGAGGTTGGGGGGGGGGTCCGTGCTGGGTTGGGGGTTGGGGAGGGGGTCCGTGCCGGGGTGGAGGTTGGGGGGGGGGTCCGTGCTGGGGTGGAGGTTGGGGGTTGGGGGGGGTCCGTGCTGGGGTGGAGGTTGGAGAGGGGGTCCGTGCTGGGGTGGAGGTTGGGGGTTGGGGGGGGGTCCGTGCTGGGGTGGAGGTTGGGGAGGGGGTCCGTGCCGGGGTGGAGGTTGGGGGGGGTCCGTGCTGGGGTGGAGGTTGGGGGTTGGGGAGGGGGTCCGTGCCGGGGTGGAGGTTGGGGGGGGGTCCTTGCTGGGGTGGAGGTTGGGGGGGGTCCGTGCCGGGGTGGAGGTTGGGGGGGGTCCGTGCTGGGGTGGAGGTTGGGGGTTGGGGGGGGTCCGTGCTGGGGTGGAGGTTGGGGAGGGGGTCCGTGCCGGGGTGGAGGTTGGGGAGGGGGTCCATGCCGGGGTGGAGGTTGGGGGGGGGGGTCCGTGCTGGGGTGGAGGTTGGGGGGGGGCTCCGTGCTGGGGTGGAGGTTGGGGGTTGGGGAGGGGGTCCGTGCCGGGGTGGGTGATGGGAGGGCAAATGAGTTGGTCCACCTGGCCAGGTGCCAGCCTCCAACAGTTGGACCCATGCGGTCCATGCCACCTGGCTGGGGGGAGGAGGGGATATGGGCAATGATGACATGTCATCGTTCCCCTCCCCCCCACCAGGCCGTCATGTTTTCAGACCATCCAGCGATGTTGGCCGCCGTGGTGGCAGCCACTCATGTCTATGTTGCCCTGGATGAGGAGGAGGAGGAGGAGGAGCGTGCCAGAGAGGCGGCGCAGGCTGCCGCAGAGGGGCAGGCGGCAGCCGCCCAGGCTGGAGGGACACCTGACCGACAGGACGAGGAGGGGGAGGAGGACATCGCGGCCCCACGGCAACGGAGGCACCCGAGGGCGCCCCGTGTGTACCGGCCCCGGCAGTCATACCAGGACCTCACGGACCGGGAATGCAGGAGGAGACTCCGGATGAGCCGGGAAACCATGGCACACATCTGCCACCTGCTGGCACACCTGTCACCGCGTGGCACTGGCGGGGGACACCCTCTCCCCGTGTCCGTCAAGGTTACGGTGGCCCTGAACTTTTATGCAACGGGGTCATTCCAGGCACCGAGTGGGGACCAGTCCGGCATATCGCAGACATCGGTGCATCGGTGCATCCGGGCAGTGACAGATGCCCTTTATGCCATGGCGCACCGCTTCATCCGCTTCCCCGTGGACCGGGCCTGCCAAGATGCCCGGGCCGTGGGCTTCTCTGCCGTTGCCGGGTTCCCCATGGTCCAGGGCGCGATCGATGGGATGCACGTCGCCGTGCGGCCACCTGCAGAGAACAGGGCCGTGTTCACTAATAGGAAGGGGACCTATTCAATGAACGTACAGGTGGTCTGCGACCACCGCATGATGATCCTGCACGTCTGCGCCCGTCACCCAGGCAGTGTACACGACTCATTCGTGTTGTCGCGGTCATCCATCCCTGGCATGTACGAGGGACGCCATTCCCGGCTGAGGGGCTGGTTGCTGGGCGACAGGGGCTACCCATTGCGATCGTGGCTGATGACGCCTATACGGAGGCCACGCAATGAGGCGGAGAACCGCTACAATGATGCCCATGTAGCAACAAGGGGAGTGATAGAGAGGTGCTTTGGCGTGCTGAAGATGCGTTTCAGGTGCCTGGACCTCTCTGGGGGCGCCCTCCAGTATCGGTCAGATAGGGTCGGCCGCATCATTGTGGTGTGCTGCGTCCTGCACAACATAGCCCAGCAAAGGGGCGATGTGCCGCAGGCAGAGGAGGGCGGAGTGGAGGAGCAGCAGGAAGAGGCCCAGTCCTCCCCAGATGAGGGGGATGGGGGCAATGGTCAGGGCAGACGGGGTAGACACAGGCGGGTGGCTGTCCACCGTTACCGGCTGGCCCAGCGGGCACGGGACAGACTGATAGACGCCCGCTTCACTGACTAGATGGGCGTGGGAATCGGGTAGTATGGCCACAGACCGCACACCATGACAACAGCCGACCACCCACACCCCCCACCCATCCACCCACCCAGCACCCTCACCCCCCTCCCCAACCCCACACACCCCACCCGCATGCACACCACCCCCCCCCCCCCCAATTGCCGATCCACCGGCGGCACAACGGGCCGGGCTCACCCAGTTGCGGGTGGACGCGTGTCTATCGTAGGCCATGGAGGATGATGACAACCCGCCTCCGATGAGCTCCTGGCTCTACATCGTTGGACTATGTCTGACCCATGGCCACAGTACCACCATCCACCCGGACCATCCCTGCATGCGGCTGTGACACTGCAGCGCACGGTCCCGTCCTCTGCCCGGGGGATGTTGATGGCGGCCCAGGGGGAAGGGGGCAGACTCACCTGGGGCTGAGGTAAGACCACCCGTCACACACACACTTGCGCTCAACGTACATGACACGCCCGCACAATTTGGACAGAGCACAAAGGCAGCTTCGGTAGGTGTAACATTGACTTTAATAACCAAAGGAGTTCATGCACGTGCCCTAGCCCCTAAAACTCATCTGTGCCCTGCACCCGTGCCAACTTACTCAGTGTCTAATTGTTTGGCCTTACGGGTCCTTTGACTACGTCTACGTGGTTCCCCAGACGGTACAGCAGAACTGGAGGTGGACTCCTGTGATTCCTGCCCTCTGACACTGGATCCCTTTGGCGGCCGTTTCCTGGGGCGTCCTGGCCTAGATGGGCCAGGCTGCGGCCCGGGCGACTGGGATGGCGAGCTGCCAGCCTGTCCTGCCCGTTGCCCACTCAATGCACCTGGGACGGAAGGGGGGGAGTCCGAGGTGTCGCGGTGTACCGGGACCTCCCCTACAGAGGGAGCCGGGACGGACCACACCACCTCCTCCTCCCTCGGGGTGCCCGATGGCCCCCAGGCCTCTACATGGGTGGGGGATGCGAACGGACTGGCCATCCGACGCGCCCCCGACATCTGGCGCTGCCAGTCCTGGAGGCCCGTGCTGGTATCGACAGGGGTCTGCAGGTTTGCAGCCATGGAGCCCAGGGGGTTGTTGAACCCTGTCTGTGACAGTGCGACGCCGGCTCGCACATGGCCACTGGCGCCGATGCCCTCAGCGATGGCCTGCTGAGACTGGGCCATGGCCTGTAGAGACTGGGCCATGGCCTGCAGAGACTGGGCTATGGCCTGCTGAGACTGGGCTATGGCCTGCTGAGACTGGGCCATGGCCTGCTGAGACTGGGCTATGGCGTTGAGCGCCTCTGCCATCTGGCGCTGGCACTGGCTCATGGCCTCCTGTGAGAGGGCAGCCATTTCCTGGGCCACAGACGCCGCCTGCACGGAAGGCCCCAGGCCTCGCAAACCGTTCCCCATGTCTGACACCGTCGCACCCATTGCCTCCACCGCGGACGCCACCCGTGCGGTGTCAGCCTGGGTGGCACGCATGACCGGGACCACTCCCAGCTCCTGGACGCGGGTGGACTCCTCCACCTGCGACCGCAGCCGCCGCAAGCCACCCGTCACCCTATTCGCTCGTCTCCGTGTCGGTGGTTGCATCGGATCTATGTGTGGGTGTGGTAACTGCAGGAACCCGGGATCCATCTGGGCGGCAGATGTTCGCTTGGGCTGGGCTGCCCTCCGACCGCCCGGTCCCTCTGCTGCTCCTACCTCCACCTGCTGTACCGGGACGGCTGTGTTGTGCGCACCAGTGAGTGTACCAGACGCCTCATCACTAAAGTGCCCAACCGTGGTGAGTGTTTCTGCGATGGTGGAGGGTGTTGGTGACAGCAGTGGCGTTGTGTCGTGCTCTTTGTCCCACACTGAGTCCATGGCACTTTGGGGTGGGGGTTCGTCTCCACCCATCCACTCTGAGTCACTGTCCGGTATTTCGTCTTCCCGGGTAGTGCTGTCCCGGGTGGTGCTGTCCCGGGTAGGGGTGTCCTGGGTAGTGGTGTCCCGGGTAGGGGTGTCCTGGATAGTGGTGTCCTGGGTAGTGGTGTCCTGGCTCGGATGTGACGGGGGCCTGTGGCTGCCCCCCTCATCGCTGGGTGGTCGCTCCCGCACGTGACGGTGGTGTCGTCTCCCTGTTGCTCCAGGTCTCTCCGTCTCCCGTGGTGTGCGAGGGGCATCCTGCGGGCGTCGCATGCTGGAGGGTCCGGGTCTGTCCGTCTCCCGTGGTCTCCGAGGGGCATCCTGCGGGCGTCGCATGCTGGAGGGTCCGGGTCTCTCCGTCTCCCGTGGTCTCCGAGGGGCATCCTGCGGGCGTCGCATGCTGGAGGGTGCGGGTCTCTCCGTCTCCTGTGGTCTCCGAGGGGCATCCTGCGGGCGGTGTGCATCTGCGGGGATGGGTGCCTGGACGTTTGGTCCTGCGATACACAATGAAGCATACATGGTTAGACATCAGGCAGTGATCAGGTGATACGGGGGAGGGGGATATAGGGGAGGGGGGATATGGGGACGGGCTGTTGGTGGCTCACTTGCTCGTGGGGCCCCGACCTCTGCATCAGCAACCTCCCGGTCCTCAGGTCCGCCAGCCAGTTCCAGGGCCCTTTCCTCGTGTACGGTCAGTGGCCTCTCATCAGCGGGCCCTCCTCCAGTCCTCACATGCTCCCTATTGTTGTGTGCGCGCTTCTCCTGTGGGGGGGGGGGGGTGGTGGCAGGGGTAAAAGGCAACAGTGTTAGGCAGGTATATGAATGCACGCCATCGGTTGCGCGTGCATTGCAGAGGTTAAGGTTAGGGCTGGATTCACTTGGGGATATGGGGGTTATGGGGGAGGGGGGGATATGGGGGAGGGGGGGATATGGGGGAGGGGGGGATATGGGGGATATGGGGGAGGGGGATATGGGGGAGGGGAATATGGGGGAGGGGGAGATATGGGGGATATGGGGGAGGGGGGATATGGGGGAGGGGGGGATATGGGGGAGGGGGGATATGGGGGAGGGGGGGATATGGGGGAGGGGGGATATGGGGGAGGGGGGATATGGGGGAGGGGGGATATGGGGGAGGGGGGATATGGGGGAGGGGGGATATGGGGAGGGGGGGATATGGGGGATATGGGGAGGGGGGGATATGGGGGATATGGGGAGGCTCACCCTGCCTGCTCTGACAAGGTCATTCACCTTCTTGTGGCACTGGGTGCCTGTCCGAGGTGTCAGGGCCACAGCGGTGACAGCCTCTGCCACTTCCCTCCACAGACGCCGGCTGTGGCGTGGGGCAACTCTGCGGCCGTGCCCGGGATACAGGGCGTCCCTCCTCAGCTCCACCGCGTCCAGGAGCGCCTCCACATCGCGTGACTCGAACCTCGGGGCTGAGCGACGGCCAGCCATCCAGTTGGGTGTTGCGGTCGGGTGTTCCGGTCGGGTGGGGGGGAGCTGCGCGGCCTTATGAGCCGTCACGCCGTGCAGCGCGTATGACGCTGCACGGCGTGAACCATTGCGCAAGCGCGGATCCCGTCACGTCGCTGCTAGCCGATTTCGGGCCGGAGACTATCGGCCCATTTTTATGACGTGACGCAAGTGGGATTTGCGCCGTTTTTTGCGCCGATCGGCGGACTTTCCGCCGACAACGGAGAATTTCGCCCAAGATCTTAAGCAAGATAATAACAGATATTATGCTTGTGTCCATAGAACTTCGGAACCTCAGGAACCTCAGAAGAAGGAAAGAAGAAGACAGAAAGAAGGGAAGGTGAAGACAATCTTCATGCTCGACAGTTGGATCTTACTGGGATCCCTCCAGTTGTGCGCGGGCCCCTACTACGCAGGCCGTGAATGTTTCCCACCCCTGCCATACACTAAACCCCGAGATAGTTACCAGTACACCGACCTGGTGTGACCGGTTCATCACCTGGTATTCCCTATTCTACGCTGTGGAATCACTATTAGTACTTGCGATACTCTGTAGTGTCGTTCAGACTCTAAGACTGAGGAAATGGCGGAGGAAAGTCTCCCGCACTCGCACTCCGATATACACCCTCAGATCCCCTATTTTCAGACTTCAACAAACCCCCCAACCCCTTTAAGTGAATTAAAGTGCATCCGTTTTTTTGTTTGTGTTTTGTTCGTTTCAATAAAAAGAAATGTAAAACTCTGTGCTTGACTGCCAAGCCAGAGAGGCCTGTGTTGCTGCTATTTGTACAGTTTAAAATGTTGTAAATTCTTTTGATTGTTTGAGGAAGGATAGTTTAGTTAAGGATAGTTAGAGGTTCCAGTTTTTTTATTTTGTAATTCATGCCAGAATGTCATAGCGCCCCGTAGAATTTTATAATGATGTATGTACATAAATAATTTAGGTAAAAGTTGCAATTCATAGGACAGAGCAGTGTAGAGCCTATGAAGTGCTTACGGGTGCCCAACTTGTGAGGAGAACGAAGACGACGAGGTTATTTGATCCTTCATGCTTCGCGTTGAGGATCACAAGGAGGGTGTGTAGCCATCTGGGATGGCCACTCCCAGAATTCAAAATGGACATTTGCAAAGATTGCAGGGAAAAATGGACAATGTTAAGAAAGCAAGCAGGCACAGAGCCTGTCTGCATGTTGGAGCCGTAGCTCCCAGATGAGACCGAAACTGTAGGCCCATTAGCATATGGATGGCCCATCTTCAGGAACAAAGGAAGATACTTAAGTAACCAATCTGGCCCCAGACCTCGCAGTGCCAGTTCCCCAAACTCAAAGCAGAAAACAAAGCAGGCCAGCGGCCACCTAGGACACGCCCAACCATCAGGGCACCCACCCCTTTATTGGTCAAGATCAATACTAGTGGTCAAGATGCGGTCCAATAAATTGGGGCCAAGTTCAAGGCCCGCCCAAAAGCGCGTGTAGCTCCCTTCAGGTATAAGAAGAAGGCCCCAACTGAGAATCGCTCTCTTGGACTTGGCTCTCGCAGCGGAGAGACCTGTCCAACAGCTGCACCAGAAGCAAGTAAGTCCAAGATCAACGCTCGCTACCAGACGGACGATCTTAGCTGTTTCCCCTCTATCACTTTGACTCCAGCAGCCTCAGATCCGAACAATGGCCATTGTTCCTCTGACTGAGTGGGCGCCCGAAGCTAAGTATAGGCTTTAGCAGTAGTGATAGTTTAGTCTGTAGTATTTTGTGCATGAGTAGATATTACTGTGTGTGTAAATAAATAGTATTGACTTTGAACTAACTAACTGGTGTATTGGCTCTTTTTATCAGTATTCGGGTTCAAACCTTGTGGCGGTATCGAAAGATACCTGGTGACTCTAGAACAAATATAATTAGGTTCAAGGAAGGCGACCATATTGACCGCCATATTCAGAGCCAACCAAAGGGAGCAACAGTGGCCTGGGCTCCTGAGGTGGGATGTGGTTTATGTGTCCCTAGCCAGTTTCCCCCTGCCCCCTAGTCGGTGAACCAGGAGGCAATCAGAGTGTCCCTTGCGCATTGGCCCTGGCCCACACGTCGTGCGGCCTCCCGTACCTGCCTGGCTTCATGTTCTGCCCATCCTCCCCCTCCTCTGTATCCTCCTTGTCGGACGAAGACTGGTGTTCATCCTCCTCCTCTAGTATGTCGCCCCTCTGCTGTGCGATATGGAGCTTGCAGCAGGCCGCCATGATGCAGCCGACGCTCTCAGCATCATACTAGAGGGCATCATACCAGAGCGAACCAGGCACCTGAAGTGCATCTTCAGGAAACCCAAGCACCCCTCTATCACGCTTCTGGTCGCTGCATGGGATCGTTGTGGAGAGTCTCTGCATTGGTCTGTGGCCTCCGGTTAGGCATCATCAACCATGATTGCAGTGGGTAACCCCTGTCGCCCGGGAGCCAACCTTCCAGCCGGGGGGAGCATCTCGAATATCATCGAGTGTGCCAGGATGAAGCGTTGTGCACACTGGCCGGGTATTGGGCGCAGACGTGCATGATGCACAGCTGATGGTCACAATGAGCTGCGCATTTATTGAGTGGAACCCCTTTCTGTTTGTGTAAAGCAGCCTGTCATCTGCAGGTGCTCGTCAGAGGACATTCATCCCGTTGATCACCCCCTGGACCCATGGCATGTCGGAGATGGTGGCGAACCTTGTTGCCTGGGCATCCTGATGGGCTAGGTCCACATAAAATGGATGTGACAGGGCATATAGGGCCTCCGTGGTGGCATGGATGCACCTGTGCACCGAGGTCTGTGAGATCCTGGACAGGTCACTACTCGGCGCCTGGAAGGACTCCATGATGTAAACATCACCTTGATGCCTGGGAGTTGGTATCCTCCCTCATACCCCAATGGTGCCAGGTGCGCCATGATCCAGAAGATATGTTGCACTGTCTCCCTGCTCAGCCATAGTCTTCAAAGGCATGCCCGATCCGGCAGGTCCTCGAATGACGGGCGCTGCCAGTACATGCGAGGCCTCATGCTCCGCCCCTTTAGCACCTCCTCCTTGGCCTATTGGGGGGGCAGCACTCCATCCTGGACGGCTGCCTCCTGTTCCTCTGGTGCCTGCTGCGCTGCTGCCCGCTGTGTTGCTGCCTGCATGGCTGTTGCACACTCCACTGCTGCAGCTTCCTCCTCCTCCTTGAGCAGCGCCAGCTCATACAGCCACAGGGCATCCCCCAGGGCTGCGGCGACTAGCGGGAAGGCCACCATTGCTGGTTGAATTCCAATATTCATTGTCTGCAGGGGGCGAAAGGCCGATATGATAGCATGGTGTGTACCCTTGCCCTACCAGGTCCAACTGGCTACAAGGTGGCCCCGGTTGGCACTGTAAGCTCTGTTCTCGCATATTCCCCCCTACCCCCCACTCTATCTCCACATCCCTTGCCCTGTCATTCGGCACCGTGGGGACTCTGACTCTGATGCCCATCCCTGATGCCAAGATGGCGCTGTCCTTCCCAGCGGTACGCTCCATGGCCCCAGCGTGATGAGTGGGCCGCGTGATGCCCAGCTGGGTGAGGGGTGTATGGAGGAGTGTGGGATGCAAGGGTGGGGGGGGGGTGGTGGGAGAACCCATACGGCCGGTGTCACTCTGCAAAACCAGGGGCCAAGGTGGGTGATCAATAGGGTGCACAGCAATATGGCTGCCTTGCAGACCGCGGCAATGATGATCTGTGCCTGGACACCACCTCAGTCCCGTAGGAGTTCACCCTGGTCCATTCCCCCAGCATCCCCTCTCCCACTCAGCTCTGGAACCACCCCCCCACCCCCTCGCCCAGCCAGAGTTTGGTCTGGCAGTCCATAGACGGGCCTCTCTGTGTCCTATCTCTGCTATCATCAGCCACAACGCTGGATTCACGATTCAACAAAAACTCAAGTGAACTGCGCTGTCGGGTACTTAGCCCATCAGAGGCAGAGAATCGCGGAGGCTCCGGAGAATACCAGGTTGGGTCCAAAGAACAAAGAACAAAGAAAAGTACAGCACAGGAACAGCCCCTTCGGCCCTCCAAGTCTGCGCCGACCATGCTGCCCGTCGAAAATAAAATCTTCTACACTTCCGGGTTCCGTATCCCTCTATTCCCATCCTATTCATGTATTTGTCAAGATGCCCCTTAAATGTCACTATCGTCCCTGCTTCAACCACCTCTTCCGGGAGCGAGTTAAAGGCACCCACCACCCTCTGTGTAAAAAACCTGCCTCGTACATCTCCTCTAAACCTTGCCCCTCGCACCTTAAACCTATGCCCCCTAGTAATTGACCCCTCCACCCTGGGAAAAAGTATCTGACCATCCACTCTGTCTATACAACTCATAATTTTGTAGACGTCTATCAGGTCGCCCCTCAACCTCCGTCGTTCCAGTGAGAACAAACCAAGTTTATTCAACCTCTCCTCATAGCTTATGCCCTCCATACCAGGCAACATCCTGGTAAATCTCTTCAGCACCCTCTTTAAAGCCTCCACATCTACCTGGTAGTGTGGCGACCAGAATTGAACACTATACTCCAAGTGTGGCCTGACTAAGGTTCTATACAGCTGCAACATGACTTGCCAATTTTTATACTCAATGCCCGGGCCAATGAAGGCAAGCATGCCATATACCTTCTTGACTACCTTCTCCACCTGTGTTGCCCCTTTCAGTGACCTGAGGACCCAAACACCTAGATCTCTCTGACTGTCAATACACTTGAGGGTTCTACCATTCACTGTATATTCCCTACCTGTATTAGACCTTCCAAAATGCAATACCTCACATTTGTCTGGTTTAAACTACATCTGCCATTTCTCCGCCCAAGTCTCCAAACAATCTAAATTCTGCTGTATCCGCTGACAGTCCTCATCGCAATCCGCAATTCCACCAACCTTTGTGTCGTCTGCAAACTTACTGATCAGACCAGATGATCAGAGGATTGGATAGGGTGGACAGTGAGAGCCTTTTTCCTCGGATGGTGATGTCTAGCACGAGGGGACATAGCTTTAAATTGATGGGAGATAGATATAAGATAGATGTCAGAGGTAGGTTCTTTACTCAGAGAGTAGTAAGGGTGTGGAATGCCCTGCCTGCAACAGTAGTGGACTCGCCAACACTAAGGGCATTCAAATGGACATTGGATAGACACATGGACATAAGGGAATACTGTAGCTGGGCTTTAGATTGGTTTCACAGGTCGGCGCAACATCGAGGGCCGAGGGCCTGTACTGTGCTGTAATGTTCTATGTTCTAGTTACATTTTCCTCCAAATCATTTATATATACTACGAACAGCAACGGTCCCAGCACTGATCCCTGCGGAACACCACCAGTCACAGCCCTCCAATCAGAAAAGCACCGTTCCATTGCTACTCTCTGCCTTCTATGACCTAGCCAGTTCTGTATCCATCTTGCCAGCTCACCTCTGATCCTGTGTGACTTCACCTTTTGTACCAGTCTGCCATGAGGGACCTGGTCAAAGGCCTTACTGAAGTCCATATAGACAATATCCACTGCCCTACCTGCATCAACCATCTTTGTGACCTCCTCGAAAAACTCTGGCCCGCTAATGAAATGCAAACGATGTTCACTGTACGTGCATTCCAGACCGCATTGGCGCCGCTGTTGAGGTGACAGAGTATTGCAATTTGGCGTCAAATCGACACCCGCCGCAATTTTGCCGTCGGAACCGATTATCTGCCAATCGCGTTTCCCGATTTTGCCATCAGCCAACAGAGAATCCCGCCCTGTATGTATTCAAGAATGACTTAGATATAACTTTTAGAGTGAAGGAGATCAAAGGATATGGGGGAAGGTGGGACCAGGGTCTTGAATTGGATGATCAGCCATGATCAAAATGAATGACAGAGCAGACCTGAAGGGCCGAAGGGCCTACATCTGTTCCTATTTTCTATGTTTCTATGATCCAGTCTCCACTGCACTCTGGAGAGGAGAATTGCAAAGACTAACGACCCTGTGAGAGAAGAAATTTCTCCTCATCTCCGTCTTAAATGGGAGATCCCTTATTTTAATATTCTGCTCTCTGGTTCTCGATTCCCCCAAGAGGAGAACCGTCATCTCAGCATCTACATTGTCACTCCTGCTTAACATCTTACACGTCACACTATTTGTTAATGCCCCTTTAAAATACAGTATTCAGTTTCCATTTATTAATGTCACACACTAATTTCTAACCTCCTGTTTTTGCACAGAGAATCTTTTGAGATTTACCTGCAGGTGTGCTCCAGATTGGATCTGAGAACACATTTACATGGGTGTGTAAAGTATTGATAACATTGAGACTTTGTAAGTTTGTTATTAGAAATGCCAGTGCAGGGAAATCAATTATTTTTGTACTTCCTGTAACCTGATCAGCATCAATAATTTTCTGTGTTGGTATAGTTACGATGAGGTCTCTTCACACTAGTCCAACAATGGGCATGATTTACTGCAGTTATTGTACATTAGTGATACTGTTAAATCATAAAAGCTTTCTAAACGCTTCATGTTTTCATCAGAAATATACAGAAGAGAAAATATTCTTGAAATATATATAATGGGCACAATCTAACCACATTGCAACAGAGACCGTGATGCTCACAGAATTTTCACAGAATTTACAGTGCAGAAGGAGGCCATTCGGCCCATCGAGTCTGCACCGGCTCTTGGAAAGAGCACCCTACCCAAGGTCAACACTACCATCTTATCCCCATAACCCAGTAACCCCACCCAACACTAAGGGCAATTTTGGTCACTAAGGGCAATTTATCATGGCCAATCCACCTAACCTGCACATCTTTGGACTGTGGAAGGAAACCGGAGCACCCGGAGGAAACCCACGCACACACGGGGAGGACATGCAGACGCTGCACAGGCAGTGACCCAAGCCGGAATCGAACCTGGGACCCTGGAGCTGTGAAGCAATTGTGCTAACCACTATGCTACCGTGCTGCCCCTATTGAAACACTCAGCGGTATGATCCCTGGTATGGGCACAATGCCAGGCTGGCACCCAGCTGGCAGTGCCAGGCCCCCCAGATGACATCAGTAGTACCAGTGTGCCACCCTGCTCAGAGGCTAACCACTTGGGGCCTCCGATCCCCAGGTGACCCCTCCCAAGTGCCGTTCTGCCTGGTCCCCATTTGTGTCCTCAGCTCTCTGAGGTCAATAATAATCGCTTATTGTCACAAGTAAGCTTCAATGAAGTTACTATGAAAAGCCCCTAGTCGCCACATTCCTGCACCCGTTCGGGGAGGCCGTTACGGGAATTGAACCCGGGCTGCTTGCATTATTCTGCATTACAAGCCAGCTGTTTAGCCCACTGTGCTAAACCAGCCCCTAGCCAATTTAGGATAGAGATGAGGAAATATTCTTTCTTCTAGAGAGTGGTGAGCCAGTGGAATTCACTACCACAGGAAGTAGTTGAAAACATTGTGGCCCCAATTTTATGGCCGCGCTGCGTCTAAAAAGCAGCTCGCCATGGCACAGAATGGCCGATAGAGGCCAGGAGACTCCAATTCTGGCATCTACCTGGGTCGCAACACCTCGCGGGATCCAACGGGATCTCGCAAAACGTAATGTAAATCCCGCTCATTGTGGGTGGGGTCACTTTTTAGAAAATCTGCATATTAGAGTGATACAGCTGGTCTCACTTTGATGGGATGATTTCTGAGGTACCTGAGGGGTGGGATCTATCTCCTTTGCCATGGAGACCTTGGATGAGTGCTGCTCAGTACTGGTCTCTGTAAATGGGAAGCAGGTGGAATGGCACTTGTGGGGTCTTCCAGAGGATTGGAGGCCCTAGGTGCATGCCCTATGGGCAGGGTGCCAGCTGGGTACCCTGGCAGTGCCAGCCTGGCAGTGACAACCTGGCAATGCTCCTGCCAGTGGCACTGCCAAACTTGTGTTTTTTGTGTGGCGGTGATTGGGCTGAGGTTGCCCTGTGTGTGTTTTCTGGGGGGGCGTGGACCCTACCATAATGTGTTGTGGCTTGGAGGAGATGAGGTGGGGGCATTGGAGCTATGCTGATCTCCAGTGAGAGGAGCTCCTCAGTGCACAAAACGGGATTATATGTGGCCTCAGCTGCGTGTTTCTCACTGAGGCCCCCTATCTAACGTGAGTGGCGTTTTATAGCGTTGGATTTCTCGGTGCTATGAGCACCTGAAAACACACGCCTGAACGCGCTCGCTATGGGACTTTGTCCGCATTTAGTAAAATCGCGCACTGTATGTTTTCAAGAAGCAGTTAGATATAGCACTTAGGGCGAAGGGCATCAAAGGAAGAGGGGAAATAGGAATTAGGCTATTGGGTTGGATGGTCAGCCATGATCATAATGAATTGCCTCCTCCTATGTTCTATGTTTTTTTGTTACGCCATAGCCTGCCTAATTGGCCGGGTGAAACTGTCCCATATACCTCGGTGTCTGCCCTCCAGCGACAATCCTGGAAGAGGCCAGGCTGCAGTTCCCAGCAATGGCCTGAGCTCCCATTCGTGGCACTGGGACTGGAGAGCTGCCGGTCATCTGTTTGTCTGTCTTCAAAAAAAACATTTGGATCAAATATATTTTTAACAGGTGTTGCTAATGTTTGGTTGGCTCTTAATTTGGCTCTGTTTAATCACGTTTGCTCAAGAGTCGCCAGGTATCTTTCGACACTGCCACAAGGTTCAGAACCGAATACTGATCAATGACTCGATACACCATTTAGTAAGTTCAAAAGCAATGCACATTTATTTACACACAGTCAAATCTACTCATGCATAAACTCTACAAACTAAACTACCACTATTACTAAAGCCTATACTTAGCTTCGGGTGCCCACTCAGTCAGAGGAACAATGGCTGTTTCTCGGTTCTGAGGCTGCTGGGTTGAGCTGTTTACAGGGTAGCAACTAGGAGCGTCTATCCCGTAGCGTGCGTTGACTTGGAACTTACTTGGTCTGATGCAGCTGCCAGGCTGGTCTCTCTCTTCGCTGAGAGCCAAAGCCAAAGGAGGAAGATTCTCCCTTGGGAATATCTTTTATACTAAAAAGGGCTTTGCGCGCTTTTGGGCGGGCCTTGAACTTGGCCTCAACTAATTGGGTCTTTCCCAATCAGTCGTATCGATCTTCCTCCAATAGAGGGGTGGTTCCCTGATCGCTAGGCGTGTCCTGGTGACTGTTAGTCTGCTTTGTCTTAGCCTCTTCTGGTGCCGGGGAGTCTGCCTGAACATTGTGTATCTAAATGTTTCCCTTTTGTCCCTAGAGATGGCTCATTAGTATGTAGATTGCTTGGTTGTTTCTGTCCTGTCTGCGAGATTAAAGTTCTAATCAACAGACAGAGCTTGCACCTGCTTGTTTCTTAGCACTGTCTAATTTTCCCTGCATTCTTTGCAAGTGTCCATTTTGTAATCGGGACGTGGCCATCCCAGATGGCTACACTGGGAAACATTTTGAAACAGTAAATGTTTTATTCGTCACTGCATTTATTTTATGTTACCTGCCTATTTAAATTACTGCAAGTAATTAATTGAATCCGTTCTGGTGACATCTGTTTATTGCTACAATCCACCCAAATTTCTAGGAAACCGTGCTGATAGAATACTGTTCCCTCCCTATCGCCCAGTTCTATCAATACAAACAGCAAGCAACAAAATATGGGAGTAACTGTGGCTATAATCCCACAAACATGCATGAATATTGTTCAAATGGAAAAACATGTTTCCTCTTTTCCTTCACTAGACAACAAACTGAAGTGTTCTGTAAGAAATCTGCATGGACCAAAGTCCCATAAACAGGAAATAATAAGTGAACTGGTCGATGCACGATCAATTACGATTAAAGACGAGGTAGTAACATAACTGAAGGCTTTAATAGACTAGAACTGTTCCCCAGCAGTTTCGGTACAGAATGAGGGCTGCTGGGACGGCATCGGTTCTTATACCCCGCCTGTCAGGGCGGAGCTACATACCAAACAGCCAATGGTAAACTCCTAGGTATAACCAATGGTCTTCAGCCTCTCGGGTACTGCAATACCTGATAATACCACACTGGTTAATATGTTAGTAAGTGTTGGCTCAGGGTAAAATGTTGGCCAGGAAACTAGGAGATTGCCCTGCTCTTCAAGAGTGTCATATGTGGACGACAGGAAGTCATTTTGTTGGCTCAACATAAACACATCTCTGATAATGGAACTTTCCCTCAATAGATGTGTGGTGATAATGACTTGAAATGTTCTGGCCCTGAGACTAGATAGCTTCCAACCATATTGGTCAAGCTCACACTTTAGTAAGTGTTGTGACCGAAGGTAAGGACTCCACATGTAGCCAGACAGACAGGACAAAACTAGGTTTATTCTACTACTCCTCAATATAATACTCTCTCACTCTTCATTCCTCCTCAGGGTCCTCTCCCCCGAACTGCTCCCAGACCAGGGTTTATATCCAGTGGGGGAATCCACCAATTGGGAGGACACTCCGCCCCCTAATCACCTGGGTAGTTTGTATTTAAAGGCGTAGGAGGGGAAGGGAATCTAATACAAAGCAGGTGCAAGCCCCTTTCGGGGTCATAACAGTAAGGTTGAATTTTTCGGTCTTTACTCATGCTGTGCTCCCCCAGTGGCACAGCGGAGTAGGAGACCCTTCCAACACGGTAGCACAGTGGTTAGCACTGTTGTTTCACAGCACCAGGGTCCCAGGTTTGATTCCCGGCTTTGGTCACTGTCTTTGCGGAGTCTGCACGCTCTCCCCGTGTCTGCGCAGGTTTCCTCCAGGTGCTCCGGTTTACTCCCACAAGTCCGAAAGACGCGCTGTTAGGTAATTTGGACATTCTGAATTCTCCCTCTGTGTACCCGAACAGGCGCCGGAATGTGGCGACTCTGGGATTTTCACAATAACTTCATTGCAGTGTTAATGTAAGCCTACTTGTGACAATAAAGATTATTATATTTATAAACTGGTCGCAAGCAAGAGATTATTAGACAAAGGCCACTCCAGTTGCATGGAGATTGCAAATTGAGTTTGGGATCTGGGGTAGGGAAAAGGATGACCAGCTGTCAGATTGGTATATGAGAATCTCCAGTCTGAGGACCAGATGATCCTGTTCCTGGGCCGAGTGCTATCCTGTATCCCTCTTCCTGAAATTGTTCACAACTTTTCCTGCTGATTTCCAAACACCCGACTTTTGTATCACCTGCAAATTTTGTGATTATTGTCCTTATACTCGAGTCACAGTCACCTGTGAATGCCGAGAATAAAATGGACCAAATATTTTGAACTGCTGAGATACACCACTCCCATCTCTTCTCCATCTAAGCTACATTCATTTACTACTAGCCTTCTTTATCTGCCTGTTAACTAATTTTCTGTTCACGTTGCTACATTTCATCTCATTCTATCCTTGCATTTCTTTGGCAAAGTTCTTGTGATTATGTCTTATGCATCTTCCAAGATCATGTAGCTAAAGGTAAAGTTGCCATAGTCTCAGATGACCATAGGCTGATTTCCCCTTTAAGGGGGAGAGCTGACTGGTGGAGGGTCACCACACCTTAGTCGAGAGGCACTTCCTTTATCTATCATATCAGTTACTTCCTCAAATAATTTTATCACACTGGCCAGATAAGTCTGGCTTTCCTTGGTGTTCTGGCAAGGAGAATTAAAGATTAGATCAATGGCAGAGCCACTAGCTGGACTCTGGTTCATTTGAATACTTACCAAACTCCTCAGCATTCTCTTTATTTGTTCATCCATCTGAAACGTGACCAGCGCACCTGTCAATTGTGGCCTATGGAAGCTCACAAATATACACTATTGGTCAATGTTGTAAATGCACACCTCCTCCTTAACACAAGGCCTCTGTACTGTGGATTAGACCTTATGAGTGCCTTAACGTTCGTTCACTCCACAGATAAAGTAAACTTCTGTTAACTCCCATTAATCTCTTTCAGTGCATGTTTTACATTTTTTATATCTCTCTAAATGCTCCAGATAATCCTTGGATTTAAATGTAGATGATTGCAGCATTAGCCAGATGGCACACTTTCGAGACAAGAGTAACTGTACACCATCAGTTCATGTTGCCGCAACAATGCGATGTCATACTGCCGTGAATGTGTATATAAATAATATTTCATATCTGTTCACATTGCACTTAAAGTGTTAGACAGTCTTAATACGGGAGCAGGTAGGTTTATTCTCCTGAATGGTTTTGCTTGACCAGTTTTGTCTCTCATCCTCAAAGTAACGTCTAAGACATAAAGCTGAACGTTCAGATAATTCCAAAGGAATGAAGAAAAGGAAAGCACTTACCTGGTCAACTTGAACAGTTGTGTTAAAACTCTCATATATATGTGAGTGTTAAAAGCTCCTTTTGTTGTAAAATTGCCCCAGTAAGTAAATGGTTCTGCACTCCAGGGATTAAGATGAAACAGATTTATGGAACCATTCTACAAATAATGACGTATGCTTAAAAAAAAAAGCCACACACAATAAGGAATAGTTGATGCATGAAGCTTTCAGGCTGTAGAAAACATCCTTACCTTTTCTGCCCTCAATATGTTATTCTTCCAATTCCATTCTGAGTTACCCAGATTGGCATGCAAGCACAGATTTCCTTTTCCCCCACCTGCCCTGGCGTTAAACTGATAGCACTCCCATTTTACAGTATCCTTAATCAAGCCCAGGATGCTGGCGTTTTCTACCCTCAGACACTTTCATGTCCCAAAGGGGACATTCAGCACAGGCCTGAATCGAGGAGGGTCTGTCGCTCCAAGGGGCAGATAATGAGCAAGAAAGCAAGCGGTAGGAAGGATAAAGATTTATTTTGCTTTGAACATATGTCTGCGCACAGCAGTAACTATGTCAATCACAGGCCCCGTTCAGGCAACCAACACACCGGGTCCTTGCTTGGGCCGGCCTTTATGCGGAGTTTAATAAATCCCAGTTGAGTGAGCCTCCACCCCGACCTGGGAAGCTCGTACTCCGCGAGCCGGCAGGGAGATCGATAATGGTTTCCCCGTGAGGGTCATGACAGTCAGGAAGGCCGAGATAGCTGTAAACTTGATCTGGTGCTGGTGCTGTTTAGCACAGGGCTAAATCGCTGGCTTTGAAAGCAGACCAAGACAGGCCAGCAGTACAGTTCAATTCCCGTACCAGCCTCCCGAACAGGCGCCGGAATGTGGCGACTAGGGCCTTTTCACAGTAACTTCATTTGAAGCCTACTTGTGACACGAAGCGATTTTCTTTTTTTTTCATTTCACCTGGCCTTTGTCATCAGGTACAAACAGTTGCTAATGGAAACCAGCAGTCCAAAGATCCCAATTTTACCTGATGGTCTCTGGTACAGAAATGATGGGGAGGTGGGGTGGAGGGGCGGTGGGGGCGAGGGGGGGGGGGGGGGGATGGGTGCCGGTTGGGGCATGGGTGTATGGCTGTAATCCAAAACCCTTCTCTATAACGTTTTGGTTCCTTGGCCCCCAGCAATCCAGGTCTTCCACTTTTTTTCCTGATTTTTGCCTTATGCCAACTGAACCTTCCCCAGTGGAAAATTTCAGTAAAGTCCACATTCTGGAGTTAATGTTAGCTAAGGGGGAAATATTTATAATGGGGGAACAAAAATCCCTGCTGTTCCCTGATTTGGAATCCATTTAATCTGGAATAAATGTGAAGCACCTAATTGGAAATACAGATCTAAGAAATAAATGGGACAATATAATTTCCAGCAGATACCCAACAAACAGGCTATTATGTATAAATGAGATGTAAAATGTGCCTCTTAAGGAATCCAATTTTCCTAAGTTAAAACATTTAGAACGAGAGATGTACACATAAAGACCTGAAAGATGTGCTTGTTAGGACATTCTGAATTCTCCCTCAGTGTACCCGAACAGGCGCCGGAGTGTGTCGACTAGAGGATTTTCACAGTAACTTCATTGTTAATGTAAGCCTACTTGTGATAATAATAAAGATGATTATTATTATTATGTGGGGTGTCTTTTTCTTTGTTAGTTAATTTTAGCAAAGAAGTACTATATAGGAAAGATGCATTTATATTTCATTTTTACGATCTCAAGACTATCAATAATATGACTTCAATTCAATCTCTCCAGCCAGATGTTTACCATTGGTGGTTTTGGTGTGCGTAGATAAATTCTTGCACCTGTGATCTTAGTGGAGGTGTTAATCCATTTATAATAATTTCAAAAAACAAGTAAATGCCATATGGTTTGGGTAATTCCTAGTATTTATTAGGATCACGAAGAGTAAATTTCTAGGCTACGATTCCCATCTGTTACAATGGAAGCATATACCATATCTAGACCTATTGAAATAAATTGTATTTTATTAGGTTTAAAACACCTTAGTTACCAAGATAGGCTCAACAAATAGAGGAGCTTTATACTTCTTAGAAATGTAGATTTAGAGATAATTTGAATGGCATTTACAAATAATGAACGTACTGGATATTGTTTATGTAAACTATTATTTCAGCTGAATTGGTTAGGGAGAATGAGGAGTCACGCTTATAAAGTTGTGTAAGGTCAGAACTAGGTTGGTTATTTGGCAGTTCTCTTTTCCCAGCGAACTTGTGGAATAAATTGCTATTCTGTGTGTTGACTGCTAATCCACTGAGCTGCGTCAAGCCAGAACTGGACTTGCTGTGGGAGACATTGGTCAGGATTCCCCGATCTTGTGGCTATGTCTGCAGGATCTGTCTGGTCTTATGGCCAGAAAGTTGGCGCCGCCCCCACACCGATCCTCCGTCCGGTGGGGGGACAGCAGACACGCAGCGTAAAGCCCCAGCCGCAGAATGGCCGATACGGCCGCAGAATGGTTGGGTACCGCGCATGCACACGGCGGGGGACGGCCTGCCAAAAACTGCACCCCTGTAGCCAGCTTCGCCACCACCAGTCCCCACAGACCCCGCCGAAGCCCCCCCATGCCAGCGGAACGCCCGCTCCCCCCCAACTGTGGCGGCACTGGACACAGTCCGCAGCCACCACGCGAGGTCCCTGAATGGTGTGAGCACGCGTGTCCCACGCTGTCGGGGACTCAGCCGATCAGGGGAGGGCCTCAGGTGACGTCCTGGCAGCCGGCAGTGCCACCTGGGCACCTTGGCTGCGCTAGGCTCACACCCAGGTGGCAATGCAAGGGTGCCCAGATGGCAACAGCAGTGCCAGAGTGCCACCCTGCCCAAAGGGCATGTACCTGGGGGCCTCCAATCCCCTGGGAGACCTTCATGATTGCCCTTCCATCTGGTCCACGTTTGTGTGTTGTTGGAGCTGAACTCATCCAAGCAAGTGGAGAGTATACCATTACACTACTGACTTGTGCCTTGTAGATGGTGGACAGGCTTTGGGGGGTTAGGAGGTGAGTTACTCACGGTAGGATTCCTAGCCTTTGACCTGCTCTGGTAGCCACAGTAGTAATGTGGCTAGTCCAGTTCAGTTTCTGATCAATGGTAACCCCAGGATGTTGATTGTGGGGATTCAGCGATGGTAATGCCATTGAATATCAAGGGCCGGTGGTTAGATCCTCTTTTGTAGGAGATGGTCACTGCCTGGCACTTGTGTGGTGTGAATGTAATTTGCCACTTGTCAGCTCAAGCCTGGATATTGTCCAGGTCTTGCTGCATTTGGACATGGACTGCTTCATTTTGTGAGGAGTCGCGAATGGTGCTGAAAATTGCGCAGTCATCTGCAAAATTCCCCACTTCTGACCCTATGATGGAAGGGAGATCATTGATGATGCAGCTGAAGATGGTTCGGCCAAGGACACTTCTCTGAGGAACTCCTGCAGTGATGTCCTGGAGTTGAGATGATTGACCTCCAATCACCACAATCATCTTCCTTCGTGCCAGGTATGACTCCAACCAGCGGTGAGTTTTCTCGCTGATTCCCATTGACTCTAGTTTTGCTTGGTGCCATACTCAGTCAAATGCTGCCTTGATGTCAAGAGCAGTCATTCACATCTCACCTCTGGCATTCAGCTCTTTTGTTCCTGTTTGAACCAATGCTGTAATAAGGTCATAAACTGAGTGACCCCGGCTGAACGAAAACTGAGCATCCGTCAGCAGGATATTGCCGAGTAAGTGCCGCTTGATAGCACTGTTGATGACTCCTTCCATCACTTTGCTGATGGTGGTGAGTACACTGATAGGACGGTAAGTATCTGGCTTGGATTTGTCCTGTTTCTTGCGTACAGGACACACCTGGGCAATTTTCCACTGCCCTCTTGACCAGGGTCTGCATTCTCGTGGCCATGGACTACAGGGAGTGGACCACCTCCGTCTGGGACTGCACCACATCCTGCTGTGACTTGGCCACCACCTTTGGTCTGTGCCACATCTCCCCCTGGGACTGGGCCACCTCCCTCTGCATCTGCCACATCGGGCAGCGCCTGGGCTATGCCGCCAATGTTCCCAGCCATGGCCTACTGAGACTGGGCCATGCTGAGGAGTGCCGCTGCAACGTCCAGGTGGCTCTGGCACATGGCTGCCTGTGAGAGGGCAGCCCTGAACTGGACCTCTGCCACCGCCTGCACAGAATGCCTCAGGCCTTGGGCACACTGATCCATAGTCAAAACCGTTGCCCCCAATGACTCCACCGCGGACACCACTCGTGTGTCGGCCTGGGTGGCACGCATGGCCGGCACCACACCCTGCTCCTACACGCGGATGGATTCCTCTACCTGCGCCTGCAGGTGTTGGATGTCTGCCATCATCCCCTCTTGTAGTCCCTGGGTCTCTGACTGCATCTGTACTATTGCTGGGACTGGATGTTCCGGGAGCCCGGGTCCCTTCCGACCGTCCAGCCCCTTGGCTGCTCCTACCTCCACCTGCTGTACTGGATGTGTGGTGCGCACCAGATAGTGTCCCAGGAGCCTCTTCACTAATGTGTCAAACCAAAGTGATAGTCTCTGGGGTGTGGAGGGTATAGGAAACAGCTGTAACAGAAAGTCCGTGTCATCCTCCGACCTGAGCTCCGGTGTGTCCTGAGCCTCGGGTGGAGGACTGGTGTCCGGGGGGCACCAGCTCTGGTACTGTCTGGGGACAGGGTGATCCGGATGGACCGGGTCTATCTCCGGCAGAGCCTGTAAGACACAAGACGGCATGCATGATTAGACAGCGTGTTGGTGGGGGCCTGGTGAAGGCGGGCTTGAGGAGGGTGAGGGAGGTGTGGGCTGAGGGGTGTGAGGGGGTGTGGGCTGAGGGGGTGAAGGAGGTGAGGGGGCGTGTGGGCTGGTGGGTTCGGGTTGAGGGGGGTGAGGAGTGAAGGGGGCATGGGTCGTGGGGGGTGAGGGGAGGGGAATGGGGGTGTCCACACATGTCATGGGAATCCGCAAGTAAGCAGGGTCTCACTTCCTGACCCGCCGCTAAACTCCACCTCGATGACCTCCCTTTCCTCAAGGCCGCCGACCACGTCCAATGCCCTCTGCTCGGGCATGTTGAGGGGCTGCAGTTCTGCTGGTTCCCCTTCGGTCTTCTCCCGCTCCTGGCGGTTGTGTGTGGCCTTCTCCTGGGGGGGTGAAACACATACGACGACACCGTAAGATGATCTGACGCATGTAGCCCAGGGGTTGGGTAGATGGTAGCCTCAGTGGCCAGGGCACCCGGTCATGGCGGCTAGCATGGGTGTTGGCATGTGGGGCAGGTCGGGGGTTTGACTGTCCCCCGGAGGGGAGGGGCTGGGTCATGGGGGTGTGGGGGGGGCGGGGTTAGTGCCAGGGGCACGGAGCAGCTAACTCACCCTGGCAGACCTGAGGAGGCTAGGTGGATTTGCCACGCGAAATTGCCTCTTAATTGAAAAAAATAATTGGGTACTCTAAATTTAAAATAAATTTTCTTTTTTAAAAAATGGCAGAAATTGACATTGACATAGCAGCAGCCCATTGATCCCAGCCGTTAACTTCAGTACAATTGTACATAAAGAACCTTCATGAGAGAGGAGGGTTTCCAGTCATAAAATATCATTAACAGCTGTTTGAACTGTGAATTGTAATTTTATCTGTGGGTGCGCGGGGGTTCCCAGATTTCATGGGATTTGCCAGTGAAATTGGTGAGAGTATGATTGAATTTGAGAGGGCCGACAGGTTAAAAAATCTTTTAAGGACCAAGATCTCGGACCTGCTTCCTAGCCTAAATGAAAGGCTTTTGGTTACTGGACTTTTTTTTTTCTTAAAATTTTACAGTACCCAATTCATTTTTTCCAATTAAGGAGTAATTTAGCATGGCCAATCCACCTGCACTGCACATCTTGTGGGGGTGAAACCCACGCAAACACTTGGAGAATGTGCAAACTCCACACGGACAGTGAGACAGGGCCGGGATCGAACCTGGGACCTCAGCGCCATTGCTAACCACTGTGCCACCATGCTACCCTTTACTGGACTTTTTTGAGAGTGTACCTTCACTGCTTTAGATATAATTTTGACTGTGCTGCCTGAGCATGTGTGTTGAGTTTTATTATCATTTTTCTCGCATTTTAGTATCTAATAAATCCATTCTTCCTTTAACTTAGGAAAGCTTGGCTAAATTGATTCCTTTTAAAGCATAAATACATTTGAACTGGGAAAAAGTATACAGAAGAGAAAGGATCCGTTTTAAATAATCTTTGTTTGAATAAAGAAAGGAAACTAATTCAGCCCTCTTCACCCGTGCGCATAGAAATTTGGGGGTATTGCATCTGGAATCGTCACAAATTGGGGGACCTCACCCGGGTTCCAGTTGGAACAACATTGTGTTTCTTCTCCTTCATCAGTCGATGCATAATTTGTCACAATGCACATCTTCATTTATCTTTTTAACAGCTATTCACTAATTCTCCGCCTTTCTTTCTGCAGGTGTTGGTTGCAGCGGTAGATATCACCTCTTGCATCACAAATAATGAACTGCCGGGTGGCACGGTTGCACAGTGATTAACACTGCTACCTCACAGCACCGTGGACCCGGGATTGTTCCCGGCCCCAGGTCACTGTCCATGTGGAGTTTGCACATTCTCCCTGTGTCTGCGTGGGTCTCACCCCCACAACCCAAAAAGATGTGCAGGGTAGGTGAATTGGGCATGCACTGTAAATTCTATGATAAATTGTCCCTTAATTGGGAAAAAAGAATTGGGTACTCTCAATTAAAAAATAAATAATTAACTGCCAAACTTGTGGCAGAAAATTGGGGAAAACCCCACAGGAATACAGCATTAATGTGTGCTCCAGTGAAGGGGAGAGATAGGTTGTGAAGTGATAGGGCTGAAACCTAAAAGTAAAATGATTTCCTCTTCTGCACACCGTGAGCATTGCGAGAGATCTGGAAACAGGTCACTTGCTCACATGTTCAATAGAGTGCATTTTAAGGAGGCCTGACAAAGAGAGAACTGAAGTGTTTAAAAAAAAGAGACCAAGTATGCTACAAAATACATTTGTTCCACGAAGATATATTTATTGAAATTATTATATTTTTATAACTACAGTTGACTTTCAGCCTTTAAAATGTTAGGTCTATAATATGATTAGTTCTTAAGTTGCGGCCGGCATGGTGGTACAGTGGTTAGTATTATGTTCTCCCCGTGTCTGCATGGGTTTCCTTCGGGTGCTCCCACAGTCCAAAGATTTGCGGATTAGGTGGATAGGCCCTGCTAAATTGCCCCTGGTTTCCAAAAGGTTAGGTGGGGTTGCGGGGATAGAGTGGAGACATGGGCTTAAGTAGGGTGCTCTTTCCAAGGGCCGATGCAGACTCGATGGGCCAAATGGCCAAAAGAAAGCACAACAGTGCCTATACTTCCTCAGGAAACTAAGGAAATTTGGCATGTCCACATTAACCCTTACCAACCTTTACAGATGCACCATAGAAAGCATCCTATTGGGCTGCATCACAGCCTGGTATGGCAACTGCTCGGCCCAGGACCGCAAGAAACTTCAAAGAGTCGTGAACACCGCCCAGTCCATCACACGAACCTGCCTCCCATCCATTGACTGCATCTACACCTCCCGCTGCCTGGGGAAAGCGGGCAGCATTATCAAAGATCCCTCCCACCCGGCTTACTCACTCTTCCAACTTCTTCCATCGGGCAGGAGATACAGAAGTCTGAGAACACGCACAAACAGACTCAAAAATAGCTTCTTCCCCACTGTCACCAGACTCGTAAATGACCCTCTTATGGACTGATCTCATTAACACTACACCCTGTATGCTTCATCCGATGCCAGTGATTATGTAGGTACATTGTATATTTGTGTTGCCCTATTATGTATTTTCTTTTCTTCCCTTTTCTTCTCATGTACTTAATGATCTGTTGAGCTGATCGCAGAAAAATACTTTTCACTGTACCTCGGTACACGTGACAATAAACAAATCCAATCCAATCCAATCCAATCTTTCTGCACTGTAAATTCTATGATTTACTGGCTAAGAATATAATCATGCAGATCAGTCTCTAATATCCATCTAAAATATTCTAATCTGTTGATTGCATTTTTTCGCTCCAATGGAGTAGTTTAGTCAGTGTAAATACCTGCTCATAACTCTTCAGCCTTAATGATTCCATTATTATGTTTTAATAAGTTGGATGGAGTTCATTCTATCCTCTCTAAGAGGAAGTTTCACAGTTAATTCCATTTTTGTTGTAAATGCATTTTTAACTTAATCACATGTAGAAGAAAATTGAACACTCTGGAATCAGTCTTACACAATGGGGTAAGTGCAACGCATGTAAATTATGCCAGTCCTCATTAATCGCCTTGTCCCTGTGGCTGAAGAGCTCCTCCCAGAGTCGCAATACGGATTCCACCCACAATGGGCATGACCTTCACTGTGCAGCAATGACAAGAGAAATGCAGGGCACAGCACCTAACCCTTCTACATGGTGTTCTTTGACCTCACAAAGGCTCCCGACACTGTCAACCACGTGGGATTATGAAGATAGGGGTTGGAGGAGCAAGTCGGTGGGATTATGAAGCGTCCTCTGTTTTGGCTGAAACCAAAATCCACGACGAGTATTTGGAAAATGTGGACCATTTTCCATACCTTGGGAGACTACTGTCAACAATGACAGACATCGCCGACAAGGTTGAACACAACCTTCAGTGTGCTGGCACAGCCTTTGGTCACCCGAAGAAGAGAGTGTTTGAAGACCAGGACCTCAGACCCAGCACGAAGCTCATGATCCACTGAGTTTCATAGCTGAAAGCAAGCTAAAGCCAAGCTTTATCAAATGGATTGTATGGAAATCTGGAAAACCCACCAACTTGCTCCTCCAACCCCTATTTGCCCCACCTGTGACAGAGAATGTTGGTATCGCATTGGACCCCTCAGTCACCTGAGAGCTCATTTTATGGTTGGAAGCAAAACACCCTCAGCCCCGAGGGGCTGTCTGAGAAGAATTATGCCACTTGAAACTGGAAAATCTGAAACCCACGGGTCGGCTAGTCTCAATAATGTTGGCAGTAGAAAGGAGAAGTCTTGCCATGCAGCAATGGGCCTGGTGTGCTGGAGAGGCCTGGAAAATGCAGAAAGGGTTGATGCCAGAGCACAAATTCTATATTTAATGAGCTGCATGCAATTAAATGATTGAGGAGGCTTTTGGCAGTCAGGCTGAAAAGCTAGAAATAAAAAGGACACAGGTGAGGTTTAATCTCAGCGGCTGGCATAAAGGAGCTGCTGGCCCAATTTAGAGAGAGAGGGATGCAGCAGTCGGAGTAGTGGGGAGGAAGCCACCACATGCAGCAGTACAGGCCATGTGGATATGTATTGTGACTATAAGTGGGACCTCCACAAGCCCAAGAATACTCTTTAAGTTTCAGGAGAGGTTCAAAGTCTCATTAGATTAGCAAAGCGGTTTCCAGATCAAAAACTGAATCACCAAGAAGTATATGGCTGTTGCCTAGCAACCATTATCCTTTAGAGCATTGTAGGCATCATGCCCCAGAACTAAACCGACTTGGCACTTTGGCGGAAATGCTGGTGTCTCTGTGACTTCACACAGATGGGGTCAGTGTTAACAAATGCACAAGAATGAGGTGACTCATAGTTTTGAGTTTTAGATTCTCTTTAGAGCAAAGAGACTCATTAATGCCAATCTCGGGCAGCACGGTGGCACAGTGGGTTAGCCCTGCAGCCTCACGGCGCCGAGGTCCCAGGTTCGATCCCGGCTCTGGGTCACTGTCCGTGTGGAGTTTGCACATTCTCCCTGTGTTTGCATGGGTTTCGCCCCCACAACCCAAAGATATGCAGGATAGATGGATTTGTCACGCTAAATTGCCCCTTAATTGGAAAAAATGAATTGGGTACTCTAAATTTTTTTTTAAAAAATTAATGCCAAACTCCAGTCCCCATATCGGAAATAAGGCAGCTAAATTGAATCACAACACCACGCCCCTCTACCCCTGAACGAAAGTTGGATGGAAACATCTACCAATTTACAATTGGCGACCTGCCCATTCCAATACTTGGCCTGCTAGTTATTTAGGCAACCAGCACGTCCGGGGATCAGCTAAGGGACACTCATCTCTCATTTAAGATTCAGGAGAGTATTTTCTCAGTGGCAGTCGATCTGGGTTCTGTAGAGCCTACATTGAGCAGACTGTTGCGTTCTCAAACAAAGGTTCAGCTGCCTGACTAAGTCCTGTGGATTTCTGCAAAAGGGCATCTTGAACGATAATAGTTTACTGCATGTCCCATCCCTTTGCTTTTCGTGAGACTTTGAGAATCAGTGGACAAGTGCTTTTAATATGATTTTTTAAAAATTCATTTATAGAATATGGGCAAGAACATTTATTGCTCATCCCTAATTGCCCTTCAGAGAGCATTTAAGAGTCAATCGCATTGCTGTGAGTCTGAAGTCACATGTAGACCAGACCAGGTAAAGATGGCAGATTTCCTTCCCTAAAGGGCATGCTGAGTGAACTAGATGGGTTTTTACAACAATTGATAATGATTTCATGGTCATCCTTAAACTTTTAATTCCAACACCTGCCAGGATGGGATTTGTACCTGGATTTATGCATTACTAGTCTAACAAAAATACCATTACACCACCGCCTCCCCATGAGGGAAGCAACACTGCAGGACATCAAGAATAGCAATTAATTGCTCTGACTGCCAGAGTTCTTTGATAGCAGAAGAGTGCTTCAACTGAACAATCCCTGCTCCTGAAAAGCCATGTCCAAAGTCCACATATATGCTGTTTTTATTTCTCCAACCCCCATTAGTCTACTCTCGATCATCAGTAAAATGATGCAAGGGGTCATCAACAGTGTTATAAAGAAGCACTTACTTAGCAATAACCTGATCACTGACCCTCAGTTTTAGTTCTGCCAGGGTCACTCAGTTTCTGACCTCATTACAGTCTTGGTTCAAACATAAACAAAAGAGTTAACTCCAGAGGTGAGTTCAGAGTGATTGCCCTTGACATCAAGTCTGCATCTGACTGAGAGTGGCATCAAGGAACCCTAGAGAAACTGAAGGCAATGTGAATCAGGTAGAAAACTCTCCGCTAGTTGGAGTCATTCCAGCACAAAGGAAGATGGTTGTGGTGGCAGGAGGTCAATCATCTCAATTCCAGAACTCACTGCAGAAGTTCTTCAGGGTAGTGTCCTAGGCCTAAATATCTTCATCTGCTTCATCAACGACCGTGCTTTCGTCATAAGATTGGAGGTGGGAGGTTTTCTGATGATTGGATGATGTTCAGCACTATTTACAACTCCTCAGTACTGAAGCAGTCCATGTTCAAATGCAGCAAGATCTGGACTGTATCCAGACTTGGGCTGACAAGTGGCAAGTAACATTCACACCACACAAGTGTCAGAGAATGACCATCTCCAACAAGAGAGAATCTAACCATCGCCCTTTGATATTCAATGGTATTAACATTGCAGAATCCCCCCATTATCAACATCTTGGGGCTTACCATTGACCAGAAACTAAACTGGATTAGCCATATAAATACAATAGTTACAAGAGCAAGTCAAAGGCTAGGAATTCTGACTGCCCAGATCCTGTCCACTTTCTACGAGGCACACATCTGGAGTGCAATAGGAAACTCTCCACTTGCCTGGATGAGTTCAGCTCCAACAACATTCAAGAAGCTTGACACCATCCAGAACATAGCAATCAGCTTAATTGGTACCCCTTTCACAAACATTCACTCCCTCCACCACCGGCGCACAGTTGCAGCGGATGCACTGCAGGGACTCACCGAGGCTGTTTTGACAGCACATTCTAAACCCATGAAGGGCCATCTGAAAGCTCGAGGGCAGTAGACACATGGGAACATCATGACCTGGAAGTCCTGTTCCAAGCCACTCACTATTCCAACTTGCAAATATATCGCCATTCCTTCACTGTCACTGGATCAAAATCCTGGGACTCAAGAAGCTCAACACCATCCAGGACACCACCAAGCAGCCCACTTGATTGCTCCCCCTTCCACAAACATTCAATCCCTTCATCACTGACGAATAGTGGCAGAAGTGTGTACCATCTACAAGATGTGCTTCTGTAACTCATCAAGGTTCATTAGGCAGCACCTTCCAAACCCATGACCACTACCATCTAGAAAGACAAGAGCAACAGGTATCTGGGAACCCCGCCAACTGGAGGTTTCCCTCCAAGTTACTCACCACCCCGACTTGGAAATATATCGCCGTTCCTTGTACACTTCCTTGTACACGCCTCTTCAATCATTTCATACTAGCAAATTAACTGCTAAAAATTAACAATGTTTCTTACAATTCACTTACACATGCATATCAAATAACACAACATTGCTGTTTTGGTGTTACCTCACTCCTTAGAGCCTCCACTCCCATTGTATCGAAAATTCACTTTATTTCAAGTGTGCTCGAAATAGGTGGAAGCTGGCAACAGAAGTACTAGAATTCTACAGTAAACTGCATTTTCAGGAATTTTTAAATTTCAAATATAAGTTTATTGTGCCTGTATAAATCAGCTCATAAGGACTTCTTTGAGGTGGCGTTAAAAAAATACTGCAGAGGGAAACAGTTTTTTGTAAGTTGGACACTGCCCTCGCGAATCGCGCACAAACAAAAGCAGACAGGCTTAAAAAATATCTGCAACAGAAAGTACAAGAGGAACCACAAGGAACAAAAGCAATGCACTGACAGAGGCTTCTTGTTCGACTTCTTTGATATTTAAGTTCACAAGGGGCTTATCCAGTTTTATACTTTTTAATAATATCCACCTCTCATTGGTATCAAAGTGCCAAATTTTACATACCAGTAAAGCAAAAACAAATTGGTATTGTCTCCATCGAGTATCGGGGGATTTGTTGATCTAAAGATGTTTCTTAAATTGGATATGTGATATGATTAATGCTAATCTCAACAAACAGAAAATAAAAGAAAATGTTGCACTGTCTAATGAAAGAGTTGAAACTTTCCCAATGTTCTGAGTCAAGTCAGAACATGTGTGTACCTGGGAAATGCATACCGTGCCAGCTCTCAGAACCTCTCCGAACACCTGACTTGGCAAGATGGGACTGTTCACATTTTTAGGCTTATGAATCATAAGCTTTCATTTGAACCATTTTTGATGGAGTAGCGCTCCATTAAAAATCTGGGTTAAATTCCTAAAATAGATTTGCAATTATATACAATTATATATAATATAGCAAATCTTTTTAGGTTTTGAAAAGCACTTTGTTACATTGCACGGCAGATGACTAAAGCCTTGATACTACAATGCATGAAGATTAGACTGTGAAAGCTTGATGCATTTTTTCTGCAGTTTCTTTGTCTATTATTTTAATTGAAGCATTAGGCTCTTTAAATTGATTGCGTTAAGACCTGGTTAGAAGAATGGCAAAGGAGTTTGGATATGAATATGGTGAGTTTTCCTCGGGGACCAGTCAAATGTAGCACAGTTCTTAGCACTGTTGCTCCACAGCGCCAGAGTCTCGGGTTCGATTCCCAGCGTGGGTCACTGTCTGTGAGGAGTCTGCACGTCCTCCCCTTGTCTGCATGGTTTCCTCCAGGTGCTCCGGTTTCTTCCCACAAGTCCCGAAAGACATGCTTGTTAGGTGAATTGGACATTCTGAATTCTCCCTCTGTGTACCCGAACAGGCGCTGGAATGTAGCTACTAGGGGCTTTTCACGGTAACTTCATTGCAGTGGTAATGTAAGCCTACTTGTGACAATAAAGATTGTTATTATTACACTTGTTGCTGACCCTGCACCCTTTCTGGCTGCACCTCGCCACAGGTCCAACTCTGAGATGCTGCTGACCTCCTCTCCATTCTGGCGCTTTCCTCTTCTTTTGAAGAGGTGTATCCAGGCAGAGTGGACAATCCCCGTTTTCTGGAAGATGATTGCACAGGATCGTGCACTGAAGGGGTTTCTCGGCTGAAAGCCTTGTCAGCTGCTGAGAAATCAAAGAGTTCTGCAGTGTTGCTAACTTTGGTTGGCTCTTAATTTGTTGCTCATTGTGTCTTTACTTAATTTGCTCTGTTTCTATAACCTTTGCTCTGGAGTTGCCAGGTATCTTTATGATGCTGCCACGAGGTTCAAGTTCAAGTACTGATCAATAACTCAATACACCAATTAGTAAGATTCAAATCAAAACACATTTATTATACACAGTCAATCACTACTCATGCATATAACTCTACTTACTAGACTATCTCTAACACTAAAAGGCCTATACTTAGCTTCGGAACTGGCCCACCAGGTCAGGGGAACAAATGGCCTTTCGTTTGATTCTGAGTCTGCAGGATTCAAAAACTGGTATCGCCTGGTAGCTAGGAGCGCCTATCTCGTAGCGTGCGTTGACTGGAGACTTACTTGGTTGATGCGGCAGCTAGGCAGGTCACTGTCGAGGGTTGTTTCAAGCTGCTGAGTGACCCTGCCAAGAAGAACAAATTGAACTTGGGGACGTTACTTTATAGTCCCCAGGGGCTTCGCGCGGTTCGGGGCGGACCCTGTATCTGGTTCCAAGTGATTGGACTACGTTCTGATCACTTGGATCGATTTCTCCAATACTGGAGCGGTTCCCTGATTGCTGGGCGGTTCCTGAGTGTCCATTGGCCTTCCTTTGTCTTGGCTTCTGCTGGTGCCGAGGAGTCTGGCTTGGCCTTATTTACCTTAAATGTTTCAATTGTTCCCGGGGATCGCTCGTTAATATGCAGATGGCTGCTGGTTTCAGTGCTGTCTGGGTTTCTGCAAGTTTTAATACACAGGAACTTTGCACCTGTTAGTTTTTCCTGGCTTGACTGAATTGCCCTTCATTCTTTGCGGATCTCCATTTTAAGTCGGGAAGTGGCCAACACAGGTGGCTACAGCAGAAACCAGAAAAAATTGCCAGAAACGATCTGTAAACCTAATCCAAACAAGACACATCAAAACCTTTACTTACTCACTTTTCAAGATCCTGTCCATCTACTATCCCACCCTGATCTAGAATTTACAAAGACAGTGAAGGCAGCCTGGCTAAATGACCCATGCACTGAGTGTAAAAGCACATGGGCCACGTAAAACCGCAGAGCCAAATTGTCCCTTGGAAGTGGATTTGGATTAATTGTCACGTGTACTGAGGTACAGTGAAAAGTATTGTTCTGGGTACAGTCCAGACAGAACATTCCACAAATGAAGAACAAAGGACATACAATAAATACACAAAATAAATACAAAGACATAGATATCAGGTGAAGCACACCGAGTGTAATACTACTCAGCAGAGAAGATGCACGGAGAGGTCAGTTCAGTCCATAAGAGGGTCATTCAGGAGTCTGGCAATTGTCAGCAGGCCGCTTTCGACTACTGTGAGCGTCTGCTCAACGCAATATGGCGAGACAGCACAATGATGTCAGCACGCCTACTCGACATCATCGCATGCCATTTCACACAATATTGGGACCGCTGCACACCCGCACAGACAAGTGAAACCTAGGCCGTGGGGTTTGCTCTAATGCCTCAGTTAGTGTCGAATGCAGTGATGTTTTAAATTAACATATATCGCAGTTAAATGTTTAAATATCCATAGTAGTGGAACCTTGCCTCAGCAACAAAGAAATAAAAAGAGAAAATGGTGGAAATGCCCAACAGGTCAAGCAGCATCTATGGAGAGAGAAACAGTTATGTTAATGTTTCAGGCCAATGATCTCTCAGCAAGAAGCTGTTTTTGTGCCTGCCCATTCTTAGTTGGTCCTGCAATTCTGTTTGTTTGGACCCCAATATATCCTGTGACATTGTGTTCTATGTTTATCATAGTATCACAGTATCATAGAATTCACAGTGCAGAAGGAGGCCATTTGGCCCATTGAGTCTGCACCTACCCTTGGAAAGAGCATCCTAACCAAGCCCGCACCTCCACCCTATCCCTTTAACCCAGTACCCCCACCGAACCTTCTTGGACACTAAGGGCAATTTAGCATGGCCAATCCGCCTAACCTGCACATTATTGGACTGTGGGAGGAAACCGAAGCACCCAGAGGAAACCCACGCACACACGGGGAGAACTTGCAGATTTTGCACAGACAGTGACCCAAGCCGGGAATCAAATCTGGGACCCAGGAGCTGTGAAGCAACTGTGCTACCGCAGCCCACATCTGGTTGGAAAAGATCTGAAAGTGTTTTTTAAAAATAAATTTAGAGTACCCAATTCATTTTTTCCAATTAAGGGGCAATTTAGCGTGGCCAATCCACCTACCCTGCACATCTTTTTGGTTGTGGGGGCGAAACCCACGCGAACAAGGGGAGAATGTGCAAACTCCACACGGACAGTGATCCAGAGCCAGGATCGAACCTGGGACCTCAGCAGGGTGAGGCAGCAGTGCCAACCACTGCACCACCGTGCTGCCTCTGAAGGTGTCATACATGACCACTCGATGTCCCTAAATGCTTTGCAAATATGAAGTGGACTCGCTGTTGTGATGTAGGAAGTGCAGCATCTAATATGTACACAGCAAACTCCGACAAAGAGCTAAGTGACAATGACCAGTTAATTTGCTTTTGTGATGTTTATTGAGAGATATATATTGGCCAGGACATTGAGGATAACGCCCTGCTCTTCTTCAAAATAGTGCTATAGTAAGTCTTTTTACAGCCATATGGATGAGGCCTCAGTTTAACCCCTCGTCTTAAAGTCAGCACCTCCAACTATGCTGTGCTCTCCCTTAGTACTGCACTGGAGTGTCAGCCTTGGTTTTTGGGCTGAAAGCCTTGGGGGGAGTTGAACCCATAACCTTGTGATTCAGAGGTGAGCATGCTACCATGACTGTCCCTCAGGAGACCAATGTGCCCAGGCTACATTCTGTCATATTTTAGAATCCTAAAATGCACAACAGAGAATGAGCCTGTTTGGTCCATCAGGCTCACCTGCCTTTTGAATAAGTATTCATGAAATTCCACCTCCCTGCTTTCCCCAAAACCCAGCCATTTGTTTCCTTTGCAAGTATATATCCAATTTCCTTTGGAAAGCTCCCATTTAATCTGCTTTCACCACCTTTTCAGGCAGATCAAAACAACATGCTGCGTAAAACTAATTCTTCTCACCTTTCCTATTGGTTCCTTTGCCAATTATCTCAAATTTGAGTCCTCTGTTTACTGGCCTTCCAAATGGAGCCGAAGGCACCCATGCTCTATTCCATATTGTAATGACCTCCAATTGGCATTATTGGTTGGCCAATTGGAGTATGAGCTCCCTCAATGATCGCTTATTGAGGGGGCCCATATAAGCACCTGTGTAGGCTTTGTGAGGCAGTCTTAAGTTGACTGGAATGCTAGCAGCATTGTTTGGAGCTGCTCTTGAATATAGTTATTGTAAATCAATACTGGTGTTGTTACAGTACCCCTGCCTCCTGTGGATTATTACAGTGGCGACGAGGTAAACAAAGAACCTTGCGGAGACCAGCTGCCGCACTTGGAGGGTAAGTCTTGCTATTTCAAAAATGCTGTTTTTTGGGAGGTTAGATGCATTTGACCTGACTATTGAGGACTGGTCCCAGTATGTGGAGAGAATGTGTTACTTCTTCCAGGCCAATAAGATAATGAAGGATGAAAAGAAACTGGTTATCCTGCTGTTGGCGTGCGGACCCTCAGCCTTCGCCATTATACGTAGTCTAACTTATCCCAATATGCTGGACATGATACCTTTCCAAGAATTAATGGAATTGATGGAAAAGCACTATGACCCAAAACCACCCCTCATTTTGCGTAGGTACAGATTCTACACAACGAAGCGGGAAGACAGAGTCAGTCACAAATTTCTTGACCTGCCTGAGAAGGCTGGCGGAAAAATGTGAGTTCGGCCCGACGCTAAATGAAATGCTTCGGGCCCAGTTAGTGTGTGGCATAAATGACTTCCCAATACAGAAGTGCCTGTTGGCGGAAATGCAGCTAGACTGCAGGTGGGCGTTACAGCTCTTACTGTCCCTAGAAAAGGCAGCAAGAGGAGCGCAGGAACTACAGGGCAAGCCAATCGATGTAGATACCTGTGAGAGGGACTACCACAATGGGTCCAGCTACCAGATAGCCACCCTCCGGAAAAGCCTGAGGAATAGAGGGCCAAAGAAAAACCCCAGAACTGCCCCCAAGTCTGCTAGGACTAACTGGAGACTGAGGGAACAACCGTCTGAGGCTCCCCCAATAGAGAAGGACTGTTTCTGGCACCAGAGTGGGGTAACAGCAACAGAAACCCTAGAAGGAGGTGGCAAAAGAGGAACAGCAGGTGGGGATGTACACCACCTAGACGCCCCATCCTCCTCCGAAGGGGAACAGTTATATAATATTGTGACGAAGAAAGCAGAACCTGTTAAGATTACCCCACGGGTGAACGGTCAGCTGACAATAATGGAAATAGACGCTGGTGCGGCCGTATCAGTAATGGTCGTGGCGGCATTAAAAAAAAAAATCAAAGATGGACTCCAGCCACTAACCCTTACAAAAACATCGACGAAATTTAAAACCTACACGGGGGAACCCCTGGAAATTCTAGGCACGACTCAGGTACCCGTGGAATATGACAAACAATTGCTCAGATTACCGTTGACGATAGTGGAGGGCTCCGGACCGAACTTAATAGGACAGAACTAGCTGAAAGACCTAAACTTAGATCAGATGAAAATTTTCCAGAGTGGAAGCAGGCAGTTGAGTGGAGTACTCCAAAAATACCCGGAGGTCTTCCAAGAAGGTTTGGGGGAAATTATAGGTGCCAAAGCAACTTTGCACGTGGATCCAGAAGCCCTCACGAAATTTTGTAAGGCCAGGCCGGTATCTTTTGCATTGAGGAACAAAGTAGATGTCAAAATAGAAAGGTTACGGCGTGACGGCATTATCAGACCAGTACAGTTCTCGGAATGGGCAGCGCCGGCGGTACCAATTTTGAAGCCAGACGGCTCGATGTCTCTGGAGATTTCAAACAGACCGTAAACAAATACGCACTGCTGGACAAATACTCGATCCCGAAAATAGATGACCTATATGCCAAATTGGCAGGTGGGCTTTTGTTCACGAAGCTGGACATGAGCCATGCCTACCTGCAGTTGAAACTGGACAAGGACTCCCAGAAGTTCGCTACGATCAACACCCTGAAGGGACTTTTTTGTTATACTAGGCTACCTTTCAGTGTCATCAGCCTGCGCTATATTCCAGCGTACGATGGAAAATATTCTGCAGGGACTGCCGCAGGTGGCGATTTATTTGGACGATGTCTTAATCATGGGTAGGACAAACAGGAAACACTTGAGGAACCTGGAGGAAGTGCTCAGGCATTTCGCAAAGGCAGGCGTATGGCTGAAAAGAGAGAAATATGTTTTTCTGGCCCCACAAGTGACATACCTGGGATATAAAGTAGACCAGTCTGGCTTGCACCCATTGGAAGACTGAGTAAGGGCAATAAAAGAAGCCCCAGTTCCCACCACGGTCCAGGAGCTGCGATCATTTCTAGGGTTGGTAACCTATTATGGCAAATTTATTGAAAATAGGGTGTCCATCCTAGAACCCCTCCACCAGCTACTAAAATAGGGACAAGAATGGAAATGGTCCGCCCGCCAAAACCGAGCATTTAGGGACATTAAGGAGCAGTTGTCATCCGAAAATGTCCGAGAGCATTATGACCCAAGGAAGGAGTTGGTGGTCACGTGTGACGCATCACCTTACGGGGTAGGAGCCGTCTTAGTCCATAGAGGAAGAAATGGGGAAGAACGGCCAATAGCCTATGCTTCGAGGACCTTGGCGATGGCTGAGAGAAAGTACGCCCAAAACGAGAAGGAAGGACTGGCGGTGATATTTGCAGCAAAAAAATTTCACCAGTATCTGTACGGGTGGAAATTCACCATAGTGACAGACCATAAGCCGTTATTAGGGTTATTAAAAGAAGACGAGTCAATACCCCCGATTGCATCAGCTAGAATCCAACGCTGGGCGTTGCTACTGGCGGCGTATAGATACATTCTGGAGCACAGACCGGGAACGCGAGTAGCAAATGCAGATGCTTCGAGCAGACTTCCCCTCCCAGACACCCCGCCGCTAATACCGAAAGTAGAGGAGACAGTAATGAGTCTAAATTTTTTGGACACCCTACCAGTGGACGCACAACATTCGGTTGTGGAGGCAAAAAGACCCAGTTTTAGCCAAGATGAAGCATTTACTGCTAACAGGGGAACTGGAGAGACCAGTGGAGTCCCAGATGCACCCATACTGGAGCAGAAGGGACCAAATAACCGTAGAAGACTGTATCCTATTATGGGGAGCCCGGGTAATAGTCCCAGCTCAGGGCTGTCGGGCAGTCTTAACCGAGTTACATCACGGACACCCAGGGGTGTCTAAAATGAAGATGCTAGCTCGAAGCTACGTTTGGTGGCCAGGATTGGACACAGACCTAGCAGCCTTGGTATGTCGGTGCCAGGAGTTCCAACAGGGGCAAAGAGTGCCACCAGCTGCGCCATTACACCCGTGGGAATGGCCAGGCAGACCGTGGACCCGCCTGCATATTGAACACGCCGGACCTTTCATGGGCTCAATGTTTTTGGTGATAGTGGACGCCCACTCCAAATGGTTGGATGTCCACCGGGTAAACGCGGCAAGCACAGCATCGACAATTGAAAAGCTCAGGGCCTCGTTGGCAACACATGGACTTCCGGAGGTATTGGTGTCGGACAACGGAACGGCATTCACAAGTGAGGAATTTGGAAAATTCCTAAAGCGAAGCGGAGCCCGCCACATCAAAACGGCCCCTTACCATCCAACGGCCTGGCAGAGAGCAGTCCAGACACAAAGCGGGACTCAAGAAGCAGCCGGCAGCGTCAATGGACACCCAGCTCTCCTGCTGGCTGTTTGATTACAGGACCACACCGCATTCCACAACGGGCATACCGCCAGCTGAACTCTTAATGGGAAGGCGGCTGCGAAAGACGCTGAGTCTCCTTTTCCCAAATTTAATGGGGAAAGTGGAGAAACAAGAGGTCCAACACAGAGGCATTATGATAGTTGGCAGCAGAGACATTTCCAGGTAGGGACACCGGTTTGGGTCAAAAATTATGGGAATGGACCAACGTTGTTCAAAGGCACGGTCGAGTCCCAAACAGGGCCCATATCATATAAAGTTTTGATAGGTGGTAAGGTGCTGAAGAAACACCTAGACCAAATAAGGGCAGCGGAACCACACCTGGAGGCAGGCGAAGCAGGACCGCCTCAAGCTGGGATAGCCCAGACGGAAAAGATACCCACACTCCAGACCCCGTCATCCAGTCGTCAGAGTTGGAGATGGACACGTTCGAGGCCGCCGTGACATCTCTCCCCGAGGAGGAGGAAGTACAACTTCCAAGGAGGTCGTCAAGGAAAAGACGGGCACCTATAAGGTACACCCCACCCACGTTGGAGAACGACCCGGCGGACGACAGAGGTGACAGACCCGGACATGAGGAGCAGGAAGAAGCTCCGAGGAATGCCAGCTGGCAGGAATTCCTCGGACCTTGGGGTGGAGGGGTGTAATGACCTCCAATTGGCATTATTGGTTGGCCAATTGGAGTATGAGCTCCCTCTATGATAGCTCATTGCGGGGGCCCATATAAGCACCTGTGTAGGCTTTGTGAGGCAGTCTTAAGTTGACTGAATGCTAGCAGCACTGGTTGGAGCTGCTGTGGATATAGTTGTTGCAAATAAATACTGGTGTAGTGATGGCACCCCTGCCTCCTGTGGATTATTACACGTATCGTTTGTCTTTACAGGTCCAATGTGAAGTTGTGCTTATTACTTTTTGGCTGCTAAATTGTTCTGAATGTAAGATGGGCATTGTCACAGTTCTGGGCATCACATTTTATAAATATCTGTTCTGCAGGAGCTCTGAGAACAAAGAGAATGATGACTTAGGGCAGCACGGTAGCATTGTGGATAGCACAATTGCTTCACAGCTCCAGGGTCCCAGGTTCGATTCCGGCTTGGGTCACTGTCTGTGCGGAGTCTGCACATCCTCCCTGTGTGTGCGTGGGTTTCCTCCGGGTGCTCCGGCTTCCTCCCACAGTCCAAAATTTGCGGGTTAGGTGGATTGGTCATGATAAATTGCCCTTAGTGTCCAAAATTGCCCTTCGTGTTGGGTGGGGTTACTGGGTTATGGGGATAGGGTGGAGGTGCTGAACTTGGGTAGGGTGCTCTTTCCAAGAGCTGGTGCAAACTCGATGGGCTGAATGGCCTCCTTCGGCACTGTAAATTCTATGAAAAGATCAATCAACCCATTGCTTTTCAATAAACCACGTTGAATTACACTGCCATGGACCCTCCATAATCAATTTGGTCTTGTGCATAACCAGAGATAAAGCTTACAAGAAATATGTCATTGATTTCCCAAACGAGCAGTAATTAAGCAACATTGCTCAAACATACGACCAATACATTTTATTTTCCTCTCATGAACGTATGCCATGGGACCTCATGTTACTGGGGATGGAGTGGTTATCACCCATTTCAGCTCCTGTCCACCTATCTCCTGCCTTTCTCAGCTCCTACCCCAAGTTCATACTAATTTAATATAAAATCAGAATACTGCGAATGCTGGAAATCTGAAAGGGAAACAGAATGTTGGAAAAACACTGCAGGTCTGGCAGCATCTGTGGAGAGAGAAACTGAGTTAACGTTTTGAGTCCGTACGACTCTTCTTCAGAGCTGAAGAGCGAGAGAAATGTGATGGATTTTATACTGTTTGAAATGGGGTGGAGCAAAGTAAGGTCACGGATAGGTAGGAGATCAGGAGAGATTTGACCAAGGTCCAGTTGTCATTTTCAAGACTGTCACTGACCTCATCTCCTCTGGAGACCTTTCCTCCCAGTCACACAGTGCGTCAACCCCGCAAAGCCCACTCCTACTCCCTTCTCAAAATCTAAAAACAGGGCTGCCCTGGTAGACCCATCATGCCAGCCTGTTCATGCCCCATTGAACTAATTTCTTCCTATCTTGACTCCATTATATTTTCACTTGTACAGTCTCTTTCCACCTACATTCGCAACTCTTTTGATGTCCTACACCAGATCAACAATTTCTAGTTTCCCAGCCTTACCTGCCTCCTCTTCACTATGGATTTTCAATACCTCCACACTTCCATCCCCTGCCAGGATGGCCTGAGGGCACTCCGCTTCTTCTTTGGGCAGAGGAACAATCTTCGTCCTCCGCCTGGCTGAACTTGTTCTCTCACTCAACATTATGGGTGGCATGGTAGCACAGTGGTTATCACTGTTGCTTTCAGCGCCAGGCTCCTAGGTTTGATTTCTGGCTTGGGTCACTGTCTGTGCGGAGTCAGCATTTTCTCCCCGTGTCTGCGTGGGTTTCCTCCGGGTGCTCCGGTTTCCTCCCACAAGTCCTGAAAGATGTGCATGTTGGTGAATTGGACATTCTGAATTCTCCCTCTGTGTACCCGAACAGGCACCGGAATGTGGCGACTAGGGGCTTTTCACAGTAACTTTCATTGCAGTTGTTTTTTAAACAATTTAGAGTGCCCAATTTATTTTTTCCAATTAAGGGGCAATTTAGCATGGTCAATCACTACACTGCACATCTTTGGGTTGTGGGGGCGAAACCCATTCAAACACGGGGAGAATGTGCAAACTCCACACAGACAGTGACCCAGAGCCGGGATCAAACCAGAGACCTTGATGCCATGAGGCAGCAGTGCTAACCACTGCCACCGTGCTGCCCTGCATTGCAGTGTTAATGTAAGCCTACTTGTGACACTAATAAAGATTGTTATCATTATTAACAATATCTCCTTTAACTTGTCTCATTTGCTGCAAATAGAAGGTTTGGCTTTGGGTACCTTCATGGGGCCCCAGTTATGCCAGTTTTTTTGTGTGGTAGGTGAAACATTCTTTGTTTCAGGCCCCCTCCCACAACTGTTTTTCCTCTATCGATGACTGTATTGGTGCCACTTCATGCTCCTGTCTGGACCTGGAAAAAGTGATCGATGTTGCTTCGAATTTCCACCCCTCTCTCTCCTTCACCTGGTCCATCTCTGATGCTTTCCTTCCCTTCCTTGACTTCTCTGCCTTCATTTCTGGCAATAGACTGATCACCACCAATATTCATTACAAACCCACCAACTCCTATAGCTACCTCGACTCTGTCATGATATTCAAACACACACATCATGATAGACACACCAACAGACAAATCAGAACACACAACACCACAACCAATGACAAAGATATAAAAGCACAGACACGACCCCCGGTGGTCAGTATTAGCTGCAGAGGAGAACCAGGACACATCTGTTACCAAACACACTCAGGGAGACAGCACGTGCAGAGTATCCAGAACGAACTGTATTATAAGAGTTATAATAAAATAGAGTTGTACCACATACAACTGTGTTGGCTCATCTGTGCACCAAAGCACCCAACACCACATGGTACAGGAGTGGATCGATACCTGCCGGCATACCTCAGTGTACAGAGACAACCAGCAGTGCCCAGGCAAAATGATAGAGCTCCCGGTTCCGCAGCCGCTCCAGTGCTACGGCGATCTCCGTGAAAACTGGCGGCGATTCCGGCAAATGTTCGAATTGTTCCTGGTGGCAGCTGAACTCCAAGACCTGGATGATAGCGAAAAAATTGAATTTCTCCTCACCATTGCCGGTGCAAGGGCAAGAGAAATATTCACAAGGTTCAGGTTCTTCAGGAGGCAGCAAAGGTACGATTACCAGGCAGTCCTGGACAAATTCTCCAAGTTCAATCCAATCGGCAAATAAAGGTAAGAAAAGCTGCAGTACTCACCTCGTGGCTGGGATCCCAGAGGCCGAAATCCCGGGCCTGAGAGAGGGCTGGGTCGAGGTCGGCGGCCATCTTGCTAAAGGTATAACGCTAGCACAGTTGCGCGAGCAGTGCGCAGAACCGGAAGTTTCGTTTGCGCATGCGCGAGATGCTGCGCATGCGCAGTCAAGAAAACGGCCATCAGTAAAGGAACAGCGATTTGAGCATGCGCAGTCGCTTCCTACGTGCTACATACCGAGCGTCAGGATGTCAGAGGCCCCAGACTGCACCAATTTAAAGGGGAAACGTCCCAAATCAAAAAAACAAATCTGTTAAAGCTGTAAAACAACCTTCCCTCACCTGGAATGACAGCACAGTGCCGCAAATTGACCCAGGAGATGAATTTGACCTCCGAAGAACCCTCCGACAAGCAGTTACCTACGCACAAGCCGATGATTCCGACCTCGAATACTTCGATGACGATCTTTACAGTGTTTCCGGACCTCGCGAGCCCAATGATAGCTCCGTGGTCCTATACGACTATGACTCGGACGAACCTTTCGTGTTGCACATTGGCGGCCCCCACATTGAATCCGATGCGGATTCATTTTTCGGATTTGAGGATCTTCAATCCAGCAGATATGACGTTCCAACTTATCAGTACCGGATGATGCTGCCGCCTGACATTAACAGACAGGGAGCGGTGCAAGCACACGGAGAGCGCCCTGCTGCCACACAGAGCGTGGTCCACGTCCCGCTCAACGTTCTCGACTCTATGAAAGAAGACGTGCAAGACTCCAGAGTGCAGTCCTCGCATGAACCAGAAGTGACTCCAGTGTCACAAGCTTCCACAGCAAGCTCGTGGACAGACTCCACAATTGCAGAAATGCAAGACTCCAGAGCGCAGTCCTTGCACGGACAAGAAGTGACTCCAGTGTCACAAGCCTCCACAGAGAGCTCGTGGGCAGCCTCCACGATAGAAGCAACGCAAGACTCCAGAGCGCAGTCCTTGCACGAACAAGAAGTGACTCCAGTGTCACAAGCCTCCACAGAGAGCTCGTGGACAGCCTCCACGATAGAAGCAACGCAAGACTCCAATGTGCAGTCCTTGCAGGAACAAGACCATGAGGGTCTAGCAACCTCTCCTGACCAACCAGCGGCAGACGATGCAAGTCTACTATGCTCCACTACACAGCAGCATGACCATGACGGTCTCTCATGCTACAATGAAGGGCACAGCGCTGAAGACTGTTCAAGCCCAACTGAAGACAAGCCAAAGGAATCGCCTCGTCCAAGCCCGAAGAAAAAAGGTTTATGCGCTGACCTTCAGGATCATTATAGCCGAACAGAGATTAATAATGCTGCACGGCCACAGAAGGATGCTGAGGATTTGCTAACGAAATTAATTGAATGTTTAACTTGCAAGGAGCAGACTGAGAATTGCCAGTGTTTTAGTACGGATCGAAAAAATGAACAAGACATTGATCCTCAGGTAATGGAAATAACACAACCTGAATCATATCTACAGCAGGGACAAATGTCTCCCTTCAACACAACGCTGCAAAATCCCAACTTTGGAGACCAGCAGTTAGTCAGTAATGACTCTTCAAACCTTGAGGGGAACATTAATTGCATTGAACCTATACACACTCCACTGATTATTGAGCAGAACATTGGAGCAAGAATCCTGAGGACACCGACATCGAGTAGCCAGATAACGAATTTAAAACCCACAGCAGTTTCAAGTGAACCAAGTGTGCTTTCCACTAATGGTGAAGATGCAGATAAGGTCGACCCGGTTATCCATTGTACCACACTAACCCCAGTGATTAAGCAGTTATGTATGGGGAGTATAATGTGGGCAATTGAGAACAGTAAAAGAGAGACTGTGACCATGCCAGTCCCAGCAAAATCAGACCCAGAGACCATGAAGGCATGTACATTAGACAAAGTTACATATGAGGTACCTGAGAAGAAAAGTGAAACGGAATGTTCTTTGGAAAATAGTACAATGTCGATAGAAACATTGGATCCTATATTCGAGACCATACATATGGGAGAATTTGGGGGTAATAAACAAGGTTCTGCAATGTCTGGGGGAAGATTTAAAATTCCAAAGAAGAAAAGCCCAAATGAAGGACAACGGCAAGACAATGACAGTCCACCGACATGGTGTGCACCACCAGATGAAAACTCTGACAATTTACCCAACCCTAGTGAACAGCAAGCTGCTAATGAGGATCTATCCACGGGATGTGAGACGAGTGACGACAGCATCCCACTTCCCATGCAAAAGGTGCAAGGTGACAGACCTCGCCTAGTGCGTACCGAGGCACTCGACGATCACGGTGGGACCACTGACGACTGCGGTGGCGGCGCACTGCTTCCACCCTCGATGGCTCGACCCTCTCCATTGGTTGGTGCATTCCTGCATGTTCCGACTCCAGAAGTGCAGCTTCAGGGAATCTCGGCTGCCTCCAGTGAACCTGTTGGGACTCCGGACGGGGGGCATCGACGGAAGGCAGACCGGACTCCAGATGGGGAGCAGCCAAGCGCCGACTCTGATTTGCGCACGCCAGACCTTGCTCCGGACGGGCGGTGTCGCGGCCTCGGTGATGGCACGCTCAGGGTGACGGCGGATGCCACGGCGACAGGGAATGGATCGCGTGGCAGTCCCACTGGGTCAGCAGTGGCAACCAGCACCGGCGGTCCAAGATGGACACACCAATTCGCGCCATCGCCAGACGTTGATGCGAGCAACAATTCTCTCTCCAAGGCGACATGCTTCGACGTTTCTCTGCGGAGTCGCCCTTCCGGCACAGCAGGTGGCCGGAACCAGCGTACACGGTCTCGGCCAACTTCCACATCTGGCACAGTCATCGCCTTGCATGATATTAGTGATGGTGCTACTTCGATGGCAACGACCCATCGGCTACAAGATGCCGTCCACCACAAACATAAAAAGAAAACAGACTCCACCTTGTTCCTGGCATGCAGGGCGGATGGATTGGTGCGTAGGCGCAATCAGCGGGCTTTGTGCTGCCTTCCACGCTCGCAACTGAACCGTACGCACACGCCGGATCCTCCACTGGTTCCCAAGGATGACTTCGTGGAGATGCCACGGATCATGCCCCTTCCATCGCCACCAGAACCAAACCACAGCCAAGGCACCACTAACAAAGATGTTGAATGTTATATTTGCACGAATGAAAAAAACCAAGCACTGCACGAAGTACAAGAAATGGTAAAGTAGAGACTTCGGCAACAGCATCACCTCCAACAGTCCAAGGTGAACCAGTGTGACCCCAAATCTCCACAGCTGAACCGGCTTGAGGACCAGCCCATTCTTGAGGCGGTCACCCATTAGACTGGACTTATAACGCTGTTCATACGTTCAAAAAGTCAAACACTTCTGTATTATAACCTGTTGTTGTTTATTGTTCCAGATATCGTCTGACCAGACCAATGTTCAAGTTTTTTTTTTTTTCTCTCGCATCCAAGTTTTGTTATGGTACAACCTTGTTAGTGTGACGCACCCGACATCGCCCCATGTAAATAGTTACGTCATAAACACACGCTGTACACAACACACACACTCTTAGATGCACTCACGACACAATTATATTTATAACCACGTAGGCACTTATCTTTGTAAAAAGGGGGGATGTCATGATATTCAAACACACACATCATGATAGACACACCAACAGACAAATCAGAACACACAACACCACAACCAATGACAAAGATATAAAAGCACAGACACGACCCCCGGTGGTCAGTATTAGCTGCAGAGGAGAACCAGGACACATCTGTTACCAAACACACTCAGGGAGACAGCACGTGCAGAGTATCCAGAACGAACTGTATTATAAGAGTTATAATAAAATAGAGTTGTACCACATACAACTGTGTTGGCTCATCTGTGCACCAGAGCACCCAACACCACAGACTCCAGCTGCTCACACTCCATTCCCTGTAAAGACTCCATCCCATTCTCCCAGTTTCTCTGTCTCCATCGTGTCTGTTCTGAAGATGGTACCGTGCAGAACGACTCTTCTGGCCTGCCTTCCTTTTTCCTGAATCAGGTTTCTTGCTCCACAAATGCTGCCAGACCTGTTGAGTTTTGTTTTAATTGAAAACTCTTATGTTTATGTGGAGAAGCTTGAGCTATTAAGAATATTTCCACTGGAATGGACACATGGAAAAGCTTGAGCTATTAAGAATATTACACTTCTCCATTCCAGTGGAAGAGATTTAGCAGAAATATTTTGGGGAGAGAATGGGTTTGAGAGCTTTAGATGATCTCAAAAGAGCTGTCATTGATATGGTGGATCACACGGTCCCTTTCTGAGCTGTATGCTTTTATATAATCTTGCAAAGATATTTTGTTTCTCGTGTCCTCAGCTGGTGATGAGGTGTAATTTCCAAGCTGATATGTTTTAGAAATGTTTCAGAGTACAAGTAGGCCCAACAATGAGCATTCTACATGAGGCTTGAAAGTAATGAAAATGGAGCAGGTGGGAAAGGGGTGCCAAAATGATCAACTTAACAGTCCTATATTCTGCCCCCAGGAAGTGTCTATTGGGTCAGACAACTTTTCAGGTTCTTTTGACGGCTGTGAAAAGCAAGTATTAACCCCTTGCAGATATGTACAAGGGCATAATGCATGTTTTGGGACCCGTTGCTGAAACTGGGTTGTCTTAGATGAGCAGGCTTAGGCCCAATCTAATCAAGTTGTTCTGCTGGAGAATTAGTCTCTCAAATAGCGTCCAACAAAAGAACTACGGCGGGATTCTCCGTCCCTGAAACTAAAGTGTTGACGCCGAGGCAGGATTCGTGGACTTCTGCGATAGCAAAACTGGTGCCACACCTAGGCCGAGTCAGCGACCATGGAGGGGCTCGCACCATCACCATGTGGAACATAATTGATTCCAATCAGAAATGGTGCTGGACTCACCGGGGTCAGCATTGTTGCTAACCTTTGGTTGGTTCCATTGGCTCTGTTTTTATAACCTTTGCTCTCGAGTCGCCAGGTATCTTTACTTGAACGTCGTGGTGGTATCATAATGATCAATAACTCAATACACCGATTAGTAAGATTCAAATCAAAGCACATTTATTATACACTGTAATCGCTACTCATGCACAAATTCTACGTCTAAGCTACTTCTACAACTATTAGGCCTCTACTTAGTTTCGGACTGGCCCACAGGTCAGGGGAACAAATGGCCTTTCGTTCGGGTTCTGAGTCTGCGGGATTCTAAGTTGGTATGGATTGGTAGCTAGGAGCGCCTATCTCGTAGCGAGCGTTGAAGTAAGACTTGCTGGATATCGGCAGCAGTTGAACCAGTCACGGTCAAGGTTGGTCCGCGTTGCTGGGTGACCCGGTCAAGAAGGACGATTTGAACTTGGGGCTTAACTTTATAGTCCCCAGGGAATTCCTGCCTTTCGGGGCGGACCCTGTACCTGGTTCTAGGTGATTGGACTTTGTTCCAATCGCTTGGTTCGATTTCTCCAATACTGGAGTGGTTCCCTGATCGATGGGCGGTCTTGGTGTCCGCTAACCTCGTGTTGGCTCCTGCTGGCGCCGGGGAGTCTGACTTGGCTTTTTTATCCCAAATGTTTTGTTTGTTCCCGGGGATTGCTCATTAGTATGTAGATGGCTGCTACATTATTATGCCGATGGTCTCTGGTATCGGTGCAAAAAGCCCAGCAGAGTTTAATACACAGTAACTTGTACCTGCCAATTACTGCTTGTGTTGGCTGAATTTCCCTTCAGCCTTTTGCTGCTCTCCATTTTAAATCGGGACTTGGCCAACTCAGGTGGCTACAGCATTGACACTCGGAGGCTGACAAGCTGCAGCCGCATATACACACTTCATTCCTCACACACTCATCAAGCCTACAAGATGGCACTGGTTGCGCTGGAGCACACCCATCCTGCTGATGAGTCTGGGGGGGCGGGGGCCTACGGGGATAGCCATACGACCTGTGGCCCTACGGGGATAGCCATACGACCTGTGGCCCTTGGTTCACAGTGGGCAGTCAGCTGTGTGCGCAGCTGCATGGCAGGCCGCGGCAATGGTGTTCCGACTGCACAGCCCACCTCCTGGCCACCCTCTGCTGGTCCCCTGGCCCTGGCAGAAGCTCCCCAGCCAGCGGCACAACTGTCAGCAAACTAAAGTGTTGCTGGACATTTTCCAAGCCCCCTCTCTCCCCCTCATCAGCCATGGCGCCTGTTTTACGATTTTTAAAAGCACAAGTGGAACTCGCCATTGGGAATTCTCTCCCCCCCCCCCCCCCCCCCCCCCCACACCCCGGTGGAGGTGGAGAATCGGGGAATACCGGGTCAGGCCCGCTAATGAAATGCCTACGGCGTTTACTGTAGTGCGTTCTGGAATGCATTGACACTGCTGTCGAGGCACCAGAGAATTGCAATTTGGCATAAAAGCGGCATTCGCCATGATTTCGGCGTCAAAACCGATTTCCCCCTCCCAATCTCGTTTCTTGATTCCGGCGTCGGCCGACGGAGAATCCCATCCGTAAGTTTTTAAAAGAGAGAAAAGTTCATGTGGAGCCAAGGGGTACTTCTTCCGGCTCCCTAAACTGCAACCCCCCCTCAGGGTTGTCTTCCATACTCCTGGCTAGCCTAACCTGCCCCTCACCCTCTGCATCTGCCGTAATGCCCCTGCTGGCAAAATAGATGGCTCAATTTAAATGGATTGAAATAGGTTTAATTGTTTCTGTTGGTGCAGCAGATGACAACATCTTGCCCCGATTATCACATACGTTAGGGACACGGCCCTATTTCAGGAAAGCCATGAGCTTCCTGGTACGCCATTAGTTCTGCAATGCCTCTACCCTGATTTATTTGAAAAAACAGCTATGAAAAAGAATCTTGGAAGAATTACAGTGCAGAAATTGGCCATTCTGCCCATCATGTCTGGCCCACAGCCTTACAGGTTACAGCACTGCAAGTGCAGATCCAGGTATCTTTTAAGTGAGTTGAGCATTTCAATCCCAACCACCAATTCGGGCAGTGTATTCCAGATACCCACCACCCTGTGGGTGAAGATGCTTTCCCTCATGGGCCCACTAATCCTTCTGGCCTATCCCTCACACCCTTTTTTAAATAATGATGCAACATTCCCAGACCTCCAATCCTCTTTAGCTCGCCTGTATCTATTGAGGATTGGAAAATTATCCTCAGGGCCTCCATTATTTCCTCTCTAGCTTCCTTCAACAGGCTGCAATACAACCCAGCTGGCTCTGGCGATTTAGCCACCTTCATGATGCCAGTCCCTCCAGAACTTCCTTTTTCACTCCTTATTGGATCAAATATTTCACACTCCTCTTGAACTGGAGTGCCTGCTTCCTCCCTCTTCTTAGTGAAGACAGAGAAAAAGTACTCATTGAGAACCCTGCCTACATCTTCTGCATTAACCACACATTACCATGCTACTTTGATAGGCTTTACCTTTTCCTTAGTTATTTTCTTACTTTTAATGTACTGGTAAAACACCTTAGAATTTTCTTTAATTTTACCTGTCAATATTTTTACAACTCCTCTCTTTGATTTCCGAATTTCCATTTTTACTTCACCCCTCTACTTTCTATATTCCTCTTGGCTTTTTACAGTATTAAATCTTTTGTTGGCTTGAATGTTTCTGGATAACCAGGGGGCTTTAGATTTGGCAGTACCTTCCTTTTTCTTCGTAGGGACATGTCTAAGCCGTGACCATAGAATCTGGCTTTTGAATGCCTCCCACTGATTTGACACTGTTTTTCCTTCCATAGCTGTATCCAGTTCACTTTCGCCAGTTCACCACTCAGCTTTGTAAAATTTGTCTTCTCCCAATCTAGAACTACTTTTACTCCTGTTCTAACTTTGGTCCTTTTCCATAATGATGCTAATCCAACTATATTATAGTCACTCTCTCAAATGGACCCCCACTGCTGGTTCATCCGCTTCATTCCCAAAGACGGAGGGCAGGATTTTCCAGCCCTCCCGAGGCATGTATTCTGGTGGTGGAGGCTGCTTGCCATTGGTTGCCGTCGGGATCTTCCGGCCCTGCCGACATCTGTGACGCTTTGTGTGACTCGCCCATCTTTTACCTAAGTCATTGGTACCAACGTGGGCCATGATCTCTGGCTGATCACCCTTCTCCAAAGGAATGTCCTGACATTGCTCCATGACATCTTCGATCACGGTACCAGGGAGGCAGCATACCATCCTGGAGTCACGTCCATGGACCCAGAATCACTTGTCTGTTCCCCTAATTAATGATTTGCCAATCATTACTGATCTTCCCCTCCCTCTTTCTCCCCTAATGCACAGCAGAGCTGCCTGTGGTGCCCCAAACCAGGGCCGGGATTCTCCGCTAACCGGCGGGGCGGGCTGTACTGGTGCCAAGGAGTGGCGTGAACCACTCCGGCGTCGGGCCGTCTGGAAGGTGTGGAATCCTCCGCACTGAAGGGCCATCGTCAGCCGGCGCGAGTTGGCGCATGCGTAGAACTGCTGGCGTGATCCCTGCGCATGCGCAGGGGGTTTCTTCTCCGTGCCTGCCATGGCGGAGCTTTTCAGTGACCAGCGCGGAGGGAAAAAGTGCCCCCACGGCATAGGCCCGCTCGCATATCGGTGGGCCCTGATCACGGGCCAGGCCACCGTGCCCCCCCCCCCCCCCCCCCCCCCCGCGTTCGGATCTCCCCCGAGGCCACCCGCAGAGTCCGGTCCAACGGACCTGATCTAATCCACGCTGGCGGGACTGGCCGAAAACAGGCGGCCACTCGGCCTATCGCGGAGCGGAGAATCGCCGGGGGGGGGCACTGCCAACGGCCCCCAACCGGCTTGGCGCGATTCCCGCCCCCGCAAAAAATCCGGCTCCGGAGAATCCGGCAGCAGGTGTCGGGGCAGGATTCACACTGCCCCCCCCCCCCCCCCCCCCGGCGATTCTCCAACCTGGCGGGGGGGTCAGAGAATCCCGCCCCTGGCTCTGACTGCACTCCTCCTTGGAGCCAACGCCCTCACCGGTGTTGAAAACTGAATACTGACTGGTGAAGGTCCACAGGGGAGTGCTGCACCACCTCCTAGTTCTCTTGGACTGCCTGGTAGTCACTCAATCCCTTTCTGCCTCAAAGTTCCTCGGCTGCGATGGGATCACCTCTCTTGATATGCTATGCTCCAGTCATTCCGAAACCCAGAGCTGTAGGCCAAAACCCCGAACTGGTAGCACTTCCTGCACATGTGGTCATCAAGGATGCTGATCACATCCACAACTTCCCACATATTACAGGACATGCATTCCGCATGGCCGCACTGTCCTGCTATAGCTTCAATTTACTTCCCTTGTGTTAATGTTAATTTACCTTGGCTTACAGGAGTCAAATTAAATAGCACGTTTATTGGAATGATTCTGCAAAATGACAGATTGATTATAATTAAATGTTCTGACTGAAAGTACATCAGGCAGAAAAATAGAGCAAACCACATATTGAAAAGTGCTTCTTCTGCACAGTGCAGTGGCACAATGATCCAGCAGTGAGCAAAATGTAATATTTGTATTACTTGAGAAAGCAAGTTGGTACCAGATAAACAAATATGTGGTAAGTCTAATTTGTCTCCATGATATAGATCATGTATAAGAACCTTGAGGCATCCTCAAGGCATATGGTTATTTGCTAAGATTAGTCTAATTCTTCTCCTAGATCATAGGCAGTTCCATCTATAAGACTCATCAAAATTTACCTCCACAAAGTGCAAGCATGAAAATAAGGAAGGTTAGTAATTTAGAAGGATGAGAGAACAATAGAATGCATGTGTTTCATGCTTCATTCTGTGTCATAATATACACCAGTATATCATGGCGCAGACACACACACTGATGGACACACAGCAAGACCACAACACCGCAGCCAATCACCAGTTAGAGCACACTCACTATATAGACGGAGGGCATCAGAGTTCCCGCTCATTCGGGATGCAGCCTCTCAGAAGGACAGAGCTCACAGCTTACAGCACAGATCTTCACCATGTGCTGAGTGCATAGATTGGTTAGGACAGGCATAGGTCTTTAGTTTAATCTAACATCGTGTTAACCTACAGTGAAAGTATGTTCAACAGTTTCTAACTTAATAAAATAGTGTTGCACTATTTTTAAGTGTTGGTGGCCTGTATGTGTTCCACGGATCCAGAGCACCCAACACATCAGGGTACCAGTAGTTGAGGGGTGTTAGAACTTCTTTGACCTACCTGCAAGTGATCTGCCTTCCACCAGCATACAGCCATCCTGCAAAATGGACAGCGTCCGCCTGCCGCCGCCGCTCCGCATCACCGGTAACCAAGGGGCCAACTGGAAGATATTCAAACAACGCTTCCAGCTCTACCTTGAAGCCACAGACCGGGAAGCTGCCTCAGACACCAGGAAGATCGCTCTCTTCCTATCCACGGCCGGGGAACATGCCATCCACATTTTCAATTCTCTCCCCTTTGCTGATGAAGATAAATCAAAATTCAAGACGGTCCTCCTGAAGTTTGACAGTCACTGCGACATCGAGGTGAAAAGTTTTGAGCGCTATGTATTCCAACAGGGTTTGCAGGGTGAGGATGAACCTTTCCAGTCCTTACTCACCCACCTCCGCATCCTTGCGCAGTCCTGTAATTACGGGTCCATCTCCAACTCCATGATACGCAACAGATCGTTTTCGGTGTTCAGTCGACCCTCTACGCCAGCAGCTCCTCCAGGTAAAGCAGTAAAGCAGCTCACCCTAGCGATTGCCATCGAGACCTGCGTGCTACACGAATACGCCACTAGTCGGTATTCCCACGTCCAAGCGGCTGAAACAGCGTGGCAAGGTCCCCACGAGGCAGAACGGGTCCAAGCAATCGAGCAACTCCAGGGCCTCCGCCTCGATGAGGGCGGCCATTTCGCGCGCTTTTTGCGGACTCCCGTGCTTGTGCGCACCGAACAAGGGGACGGCGACATCGACGAACGTACTGCGCAGGCGCGCACCATGTACGACCGCACCGCCGTGGTGGTGCAGTGAACGTACTGACGCTACAACGTGCGGCAACTGGCTCCGCCCACTTAAAGCGGCAATGTCCTGCCAAATCCGACGATGCCTGCGATATGGCAAACTTGGCCACTATGCTGCTTTATGCAGATCAGCTCAGCATGCCAACTCTCGTCGCTCCAGCCAGCCTCGCAGGAATGTCCGGGCAATTCAACCCACGGTCACCGAACCCGATTCGGACCTGCTACCCGATATTGGCACCGAGGACCCGAAGGCGCCTTTTCGAGTCGGTATCATTACAAAAAACAGGGTGTCCCCGAAGCAAAGAATCCAGCCTCTATCGGTATACAGCATTGACCCGGACGATGAGTGGTGTGCCACCCTTGCGGTCAACCGGTCCCAAATACGATTCCGCCTGGACACTGGTGCCTCCGCCAATCTCATTACGCGGTCTGACCTCCTAAGCCTTTGTCAAACCAGCCATCCTGCCATCAGTCTGCCAGCTATTAGATTATAATGGCAATGCCATTGCTGCCACTGGCTCATGCCAACTTGAAGTGACGCATAGGTCACGCAAAGCCATCCTTCCCTTTGACATCGTGGGCTCCTCGAAAGCCTCCCTGCTTGGCGCACAGCCATGCAAACTGTTGAACCTAGTTCAGAGAGTTCACTCTCTCCTGCTGACGCGTCTGCCTTTCAGGACACTGACTTCAGGACTCAGCTCGACGCCATTATCAACCAGTACCACAACGTCTTCGAGGGCATGGGCACACTCCCGTACACCTACAAGATTTTATTAAAACCGAATGCCACGCCTGTGGCGCACACACTTCGCAGGGTTCCAGGTCCCCTTAAGGACCGCCTAAAGCAGGACCTCCAGAACCAAGGAGTGATTTCCAAAGTCACGGAACCGACCGACTGGGTCAGTTCCATGGTATGTGTATAAATAAAAAAAAAAAAAGCCTTCCCACGAATTGAGAATTTGCATTGATCCCAATGATCTAAATCGCAATATTGAGACCGCACTATCCAATTCCCAAGCGCGAAGAGCTCACATGTAAGATGGCTCGCGCCAAGCCCTTTACCAAACTCGACGCCTCAAAAGGATTCTGGCAAATCCAGCTCGATAAATCCCGCAGGAACCTTTGCACATTTAATACCCCCTTTGGCAGATATTGTTACAACAGGATGCCATTCGGGATCATCTCTGCATCAGAAGTGTTCCATCGGATTATGGAACAAATGATGGAACGTATTGAAGGTGTTCGCGTCTATTTCGATGACATAATCATTTGGTCCACCACCCCGCAGGAGCATGTTAGTCTCCTCCAGCGCGTATTCAGACGTATACATGAGCATGGCGTCCGCCTCAACAGGGCCAAATGCTCTTTTGGTCAGACAGAACTTAAGTTCCTCGGGGACCACATCTCCCAATTGGGTGTGCAGCTGGATGCGGACAAGGTAGCTGCCATCACAGCTATGAAAACACCAGAGGACAACAAGGCGGTCCTCCGATTTCTGGGCATGGTCAATTTTTTAGGGAAATTCATCCCTAACCTCGCCTCTCCTACCACGGCTCTCCGGAACCTGGTCAGGAAGATGACAGACTTCCAATGGCTCCCTGCCCACGAGCGCGAATGGAGAGAACTCAAAGCAAAACTGACCACGGCCCCGGTCTTAGCTTTCTTGATCCAGCAAAGGAGACCAAAATTTTGACCGATGCCAGTCAATCCGGCATTGGGGCAGTGCCCCTTCAACGAGATGAGGCCTCATCATGGGCCCCTGTTGCATATGCGTCACGTGCAATGACCCCCCACGGAGCAGCGCTACGCGCAGATAGAAAAGGAGTGCCTGGGCCTTCTGACCGGTGTTGTTAAGTTTCACTATTCTGTCTACGGACTTCCTCAATTCACCGAGATCGACCATCGCCCGCTGGTCAATATAATACAGAAAGACTTGAACGATATGACGCCTCTCCTCCAGCGTACTCTTCTCAAGCTCCGGCGCTACGACTTCCAGCTGGTATACACCCCAGGCAAGGACCTCATCATTGCTGACACTCTCTCCAGGGCAGTCAACACTCCATGTGACCCAGCGGGATTTGTCTGCCAGATCGACGCCCATGTGGCATTCGCTGCCTCCAATCTACCTGCCTCGGATGAACGCCTCGTCCAAATTCGCCGCGAGGCGGTGGCTGACCCCTTGCTACAGTGTGTCATGCGCCACCTAATGGACGGGTGGCTCAAGGGCCAATGCCCTCAATTCTATAATGTCAGATCTGGTGGTAGTAGATGGGGTTCTTCTAAAACTGGACCGCATTGTCATCCCGCATAGCATGCGCCAGCTTGTCCTGGAGCAACTACACGAGGGCCACCTTGGCGTGGAAAAATACCGCCGACGGGCCCGAGAGGCAATGTACTGGCCCGGCATTAATGAGGACATAGCCAACACAGTGCTCAACTGCCCCACTTGTCAGCGCTTCCAGCCGGCCCAATCACGTGAAACCCTGCAGCCCCATGAGTTGGTCACGTCACCATGGACCAAGGTGGGCATCGACCTGTTCCACGCACTGGGGAGTGACTGATTGTGGACTACTTTTCGAATTACCCGGAGGTGATACGGTTGCACGACCTCTCCTCGTCTGCAGTCATTCGTGCATGTAAAGAAACCTTTGCTCGAAACCATGAGCGGGATGCCGTTATGTCGGAGAATGGTCCAACTTTGCCAGGCGGTACAATTTCGCCCATGTGACGTCCAGTCCCCTGTACCCCCAATCCAACGGCAAAGCAAGAAGGGAGTACATATCGTCAAACGGCTCCTATGCAAGGCTGCCGATGCTGGGTCCAATTTTTGCCTTGCTGGCCTATCGCTCCGCCCTGCTGTCCACTGGCCTGTCGCCAGCCCAGTTACTCATGAGTCGCACCCTGAGGACGACGGTGCCGTCCATCCATGTCCCAGACCTCTACCACGTTCCGGTCCTTCGCCGGATGCAGCTGTCTCGTGCACAGCACAAGGTGGCTCATGACTCCCGTGCAGCTGCTCTGGCTCCAGATGACAACGTCCGCGTCTTTCTTCCGGATGGTGGCTGGTCCGCAACCGCTGTTGTCCTTCAGCAGGTGGCCCCCCGCTCGTTCCTGGTTCGTCTAACGGATGCCGCAATCGACGCGCCCTTCATCTCGTTCCACGATCGCCACATGATCCTCCAGTGTCGCCTCGTCCTCCTGCTGACCCTGCCACGGACTATGCAGAGCGCCCTGTCACTCTGCCTCCCCTGACTTTGACGCAGTCCAGCCTGCTCCTGAACTGCCGGCTCTCGACCCACCCTTGAGGCGGTCAACCAGAATTTGTCGTCCACCTCAGACTAAATTTATGAACTTTTGATCGTTTCACTGGTTTGTATATAGTGTTGATCTCGTTACTCCTTTGCATACTGCTTCTCTGCACCAGGCACCTTCCCATGTAAATAGCTTAGTTCTCATGTACGTAGTCCTGTACGTACTTCACACCCCACACATAGTTAGGAGCATCCTCACCACACATTATTTATTGACACACACACATTTTTTTTACAAAAGGGAGGATGTCATAATATACACCAGTATATCATGGTGCAGACACACACACTGATGGACACACAGCAAGACCAATCAACACACAACACCACAGCCAATCACCAGTTAGAGCACACTAACTATATAGACAGAGGGCATCAGAGTTCCCGCTCATTCGGGATGCAGCCTCTCAGAAGGACAGAGCTTACAGCACAGATCTTCACCATGTGCTGAGTGCATAGACTGGTTAGGACAGGCATAGCTCTTTAGTTTAATCTAACCTCGTGTTAACCCACAGTGAAAGTATGTTCAACAGTTTCTAATTTAATAAAATACTATTGTGTTGGTGGCCTGTGTGTTCCACGGATCCAGAGCACCCAACACACACTCTGTATGGTTTCTTTGCAGATTATGTACAATGGCGTTGTTATTCCCTATAACTGAGAAAGTGGTTTTATTTATTTATTTAAATAAATTTAGAGTGCCCAATTAAGGGGCAATTTAGAGTGGCCAATCCACCTATCCTGCACATTTTGGGGTTGTGGGAGTGGAACCCACGCAAACACAGGGAGAATGTGCAAACTCCACACGCACAGTGACCCAGGGCCGGGATTCGAACCCAGGTCCTCAGCGCCGTGAGGCAGCAATGCTAACCACTGTGCCACCGTGCTGCCCCAGAAAGTGGTTTTATAATTGGTTTGCATGACGCATTTAGTGGTTAGTTCAATTCTGGGGTCAAATGGTCGAACTCCCAGCAGGATCTTAAGCTGACATCTGCACACTATTGCTGTCTGTGTGAGATGTGAAAGTGAAGCCTTGCTAGGCTGCCCCTGTGTGTCAGATGCAAATGCAACACCCATGGCCCTGTGCTAGACTGGTGAGTCCAGGGACTCTCCAAATGGTGGTCCTCATACTTCATTAGATTGGAACCGGAGTGGCAAAGAAAAAATGGATCACTGCCACCATCGTGGGGCCAGACCTTGATTCAGGTGGGAGAATGTGGGGCTGCTGGCGATTGTGGGTAAGTGAGGTAAGGAAACCCGCTACTCAATTTTCTTGATTTGCCACTTTCGTGATTCGTGGTTGCCATGACCTGCAGCAGTACCAGCAGTTGCCACCTCTCCAGGCGGCGCTACTATACTGAAGAGCTGCGGGCCATCCAATTAGCTGTCAGCTGTTGGGGGTGGTGGTGGTGGAAACATGTCCCTTATATGGCTGGAAACCTCAGCTGCAATTGACTGAGGAATACAAAATACAGTCAGGACTGTAATGACCTGCTGTGGCGAAGTTGTCCCTGACTTTCTAGCTAAGGGGCTGGTTTAGCACAGTGGGCTAAATAGGTGACTTGCAAAGCAGAACAATGCCAGCAGCGCGGGTTCAATTCCTGTACCGGCCTCTCAGAACAGGCGCCGGAGTGGGGTGACTAGGGGCTTTTCACAATAACTTCATTGAAGCCTACTTGTGACAATAAGCTATTATTATTAATGAATGGAGCTGTCACTGCTCCATAAAATCCAGCTATTGTGTGCTCTTCTAACCTGCCGAAGGAAAGAATGTGAGTGTGTGAACAACTAAGCTGGTTAGACTGGGATTGTTTTCCTTAGAACGGAGAAGACCGGGGTGGGGATGGTGTGGGAACCTGATTGAGGTACACAAAATTATGAGGGTCGTAGATAGGAAGAAATCATTTCCCCTTAGTAGAGGAGTCAATAACCAGGGGGCATAGATTTAAGGTAAGGGGCATGTTGCGTGACCATGTGACTTCCTCGTCCAACGTCATCAGTCAGCTTTTGTGGTTTAATAGCACTTATTATTCGGGGTGGGTTCACAAAATACTATTCATAAGTTGGGCCCAAATTATGAATAGTATTTAGTGAAGCCACCCCTCAAGGTCTTGTGCGTCAGCATGAAAACGTGTACAATTATGAAAAACTAGTGAACAAACTGAAACACACAATGCAGCTTTTAAGTTTCAAACTTTTATTCATAAAACACAACTAAACATGACATAGTAAATCGTTTAAATAAACGCTTCCTTGGGCAAAATTTCCACACACCTAATTCAACTCCAGAAAGTGTTGTTTCTTGTTCAGGTTCTGGATTCTACCGGAGACACAATTGTTCATCTTCTTGACCTCTTTTGTCAAATTGTTGCAGATTGCAGCAGGATTACAACAATATTGTCCATTGTTCCAACGACGTCAGGAAGAATGGGATGTGACCTTGAGGTATATTCCAGCTTTAAATAGGCCTCAGTGGAGCTAGCAGAAATTACACTACAAAAATAGTGGGCGCAATTCAGCGACCCCGTTGCGCCTGGTGCAGAACGGGGCTCAATGGGTGAATAGCGGGAGAGGGCAAACTCCAGATTCGCACCATGGCGTCAACCATGGGCGGGATTCTCCCGGCCCACTCCCAAGATATTCTCTCCATTTTTGGGTGAGATCTAATTAGCCCTAATTTGCATTCATTTTGATCTCATTAACGAGATTGAAGTCGAATGCCGTGGCCTCTCGGGAATTACCCAATCTCCCAGCAGGAGGTCACACGGGCGTCCTTTTGTCCTAAGACCATAGGACATAGGAGTGGAAGTAAGGCCATTCGGCCCATCGAGTCCACTCCACCATTCAATCATGGCTGATTTCAACTCCATTTACCCGCTCTCTCTCCATAGCCCTTAATTCCTCGAGAAATCAAGAATTTATCAACTTCTGTCTTAAAGACACTCAACGTCCCGGCCTCCACCGCCCTCTGTGGCAATGAATTCCACAGACCCACCACTCTCTGGCTGAAGAAATTTCTCCTCATCTCTGTTCTAAAGTGACTCCCTTTTATTCTAAGGCTGTGCCCCCGGGTCCTAGTCTCCCCGGCTAATGGAAACAACTTCCCTACATCCACCCTATCTAAGCCATTCATTATCTTGTAAGTTTCTATTAGATCTCCCCTCAACCTCTTAAACTCCAATGAATATAATCCCAGGATCCTCAGACGTTCATCGTATGTTAGGCCTACCATTCCTGGGATCATCCGTGTGAATCTCCGCTGGACCCGCTCCAGTGCCAGTATGTCCTTCCTGAGGTGTGGGGCCCAAAATTGCTCACAGTATTCTAAATGGGGCCTAACTAATGCTTTATAAAGCTTCAGAAGTACATCCCTGCTTTTATATTCCAAGCCTCTTGAGATAAATGACAACATTGCATTTGCTTTCTTAATTACGGACTCAACCTGCAAGTTTACCTTTAGAGAATCCTGGACTAGGACTCCCAAGTCCCTTTGCACTTCAGCATTATGAATTTTGTCACCGTTTAGAAAATAGTCCATGCCTCTATTCTTTTTTCCAAAGTGCAAGACCTCGCACTTGCCCACGTTGAATTTCATCAGCCATTTCTTGGACCACTCTCCTAAACTGTCTAAATCTTTCTCCTTTTCAAAAATGGAAACCTGTTGCAATGGTTACTGAGGGGAAGTGAGTATGTGAGTAGCCATTTTCATTTTGCAGCATGCATCTCAAGGGCACTGGAGCTGCTGCCCCAGTGCTTGGGGAGGGACTGAAGGGGGGGGGGGTCGATGAGGGAGCACTCAGGGAGGTTGGGCTTGGTCAGGGGGTGAAGGATTCCAGGTCGGTGTCGCCCTTGGGCCTGAGGTGGTGAGGGGCTTTACGTCTTTGAGACCTTCAAGCCATCTTTAAATATTGCGGAGACCCACCGGGGCAACCACAACTGCAGCCTGTCTGTCCAACCAAACACTTCCAGGACAGAGCCCTGTTGCGGCTTCTATCCTGAAATTCAATTTCACTCCTTTTGACTGTGAGCAGCTTCATAGCTGAAGGCTATTTCAAATGAGGAATTAGCCTTGTTAGTTGTGACATTGCTTCACACTCCTCAACTCTCCAGTGCCTCTTCGAGGGCACATGTGCCATGCCTCAGAGGATTATTCGTGCACTGCATGTCCAGTACACTTTGATGCCTGAACAGTGTTCCTGAATGCTAGAAAAGTCAGCACCATAGAGACAGCTGCAATCAAACACTAAAGTGCAAGGCTTCACCACTGAGGATCTTCCAATGGGTGTGTGTGTGTGTGTGAGAGCAGAGGGCAGCTGAACACGGCCTCCCTAATGTTCCCAGCAGAGGTCTGGGGTCTAGGGGGTCCTGATCTGGCCGAGGGTGAGTGTGCAGAACAAGGGGCGTGATTCTCCGACCCCCCCACCGGGTCGGAGAATTGCCGGGGGCTGGCGTGAATCCAGCCCCCGCCGTGTCCCGAATTCTCCGCCACCAGAGATTCGGCAGGGGCGGGAATCGCGCCGCGCCGGTCGGCGGGCCCACCCCCCGCGATTCTCCAGCCCGCGATGCGCCGAAGTCCCACCGCTGTCAACCCTCACCCGCCGGCGTGGATTAAACCTCCTTTTGAACGGCGGGACAAGACTGCACGGGCAGGCTCCGGGGTCCTGGGGGGGGGGGGGGCGCGGGGCGATCTGGCCCCGGTGGATGCCCCCAGGGTGGCCTGGCCCACGTTCGGGGCCCACCGGTCCGCGGACGGGCCTGTGCCGTGGGGGCACTCTTTTTCTTCCGCCTTTGCCATGGTCTTCACTATGGCGGAGGCGGAAGAGTCCCCCTCCCTTGGGCATGCTCAGGGATGCCGTGAGCGGCCGCTGATGCTCCCGCGCATGCGTCGCCCGGCGAAGACCTTTCGGCGCCGGCTGGCGTGGCGCCAAAGGCCTTTCCCGCCAGCCGGCGGAGCGGAAACCACTCCGGTGCAGGCCTAGCCCCTCAAGTTGAGGGCTTGGCCCTTAAGGGGCAGAGAATTCCGCACCTTTGGGGCGGCCCGATGCCGGAGTGGTTCCCGCCACTGCATTACGCCGGAACCCCCCACCCCGCCGGGTAGGGGAGAATCCCGCCCAAGGTTTGCCAGAGCAAGTGGCTCGCGAGATGGCACTCTGGGAGAAGGCGGTACAGACATGCTAAGGGTGGGAGGCTTGGGGGACTTTAGGGTGGAAGCCCTAACTGATTGTTGGTTTTTCTTCTCCAATTCCTTCCAGATAAAACTATATTTGCTTGGGTCGATCCTGCTGAAGATGCTCCAGTATTTCTTGTGGCAGCCGTAGAAGGCAGCAACCACAATGCAGGCTGGAGGTGGCACCCTTTGCACAGAGGGCCGCCACACACCCTGAATACCCAGCTTCCCATCAGGCCGAGGAGGAATCCAGAAGGGGAAGCCAGCGATGGTCCAAGTTGTACAGGTGTTATTGGTCATTAAATGAGTTGATGGACACCATGTGCCACAGAAACATTGAAAATAGAAACAGGAGGAAGCCATTCGGCCCTTCAAGCCTGCTCCGCCAATCATTATGATCATGGCTGATCATCAAGTTCAGTACCCTAGTCCCTGATCCCTTTAGCCCAATAGCTATATCTAATTCCTTTTTGAAATTAACTTCATCTCAACAGGGAGACAGTGTAGCATCTGTGCCACATCTTTGCGGACATGGCACTCCGTGGAGAAGGAGGACACCTGCTCCCTTGGTCTTGAAGGTCACTGGAGCCCTGGTCATTCCAGGGCTCGAGCGGGGGCCTGCGTGGCCTGTCACAGTCATCCACCCACAGATGTAGCTTGGATGTGATGGATGCTCTGTATGCCTGGGCATCAGCGTATATCGATTTCGATCTGGACCAAGCCCACCAAGATGCCTGGGCTACAGGATTGTCGCATTGCTGGAATGCTCCAGGTCCAGGGGATGATTGATGGCATGCATATCGCCCTGTGAGCAGAGCAGGTTCAATTCATGTCCCGACTGAGGTTATTCATGAAGGCCTTGCCTTCTCAATCCTTGTCCCTCGCCTGAGATGTAGTGATCCTCAGGTCAAATCACCACCAATCAGCTCTCCCCCTCAAAGGAGAAAGCAACCTACGGCCATCTGGGACTCGGGCAATTTTACTTTTCTTATACTTCATTCAACAAGGTGCAACTTTACCAAGGAGCTTTATAGCGAGCCCAATGTAAGAGGGAAAGTTATTGCCGATTCATAAGATTTTTCATTGTGAGGGGGACTTCGACAACACAGCTTCTGGAGAAGCATAGAATCATTGACAGCAATCTCTTGATTTCCACATTTAACTATGCATGTGTGAACGCCAGAATTTACCACAGACAATTTTGCCATTGGTACTATTATAAAGTCATAGCACCTTTTATAGGAGGTTATTTAGTGCATTGTGTCTGCTGGCTCTATGAAAGCAGAAGCTGCCCAATTTAGTCCTACACCTCAGCTTTGTTGCCCAAAATGCTACAAATGAGTCCTCTTCGATTATGTGCCTGATTGCCTTCTGAAAGTTAATGTGAAACATGATTCCACCAGACTTTCAGGAAACACATTGCAGATCTGAACAATCTCCTGTGTGAAAGACATTTCTCATTTCCTCCCTATTTTTTCTGCCAATTATTTTAAATCTATGACCTCTGGATACCGATCCACATGCCAGAGGAAACTATTTCTTCCTACTTGCTTTATTACAACGTCTCATAATTTTGAATACCTCGCTTTGGTCTCCCCTTAGCCTCTGTGCTCTTGGGAGAATAATACCAACTTCAACAATCTCTCCACATTTCTGAATTCCAGCACTTCATCCGGGTAAATCTGTTGGGCAGGATTCTCCCGCAATCGGCGGGATGGCCCGACGCCAGCGCCAAGAACAGCGCGAACCACTCCAGCGTCAGGCCACCCGGAAGTTGCGGAATCCTCTGCACTTCCAGGGGCTAGGCCGGCGGCAGAGCGGTTGGCGCCATGCCAACCGGCGCTGAAGGGCTGCCGTGGTCCCGCGCATGCGCAGAACCACCGGCGTGTTCTAGGGCATGCGCAGGGGATTTCTTCTCCGCGCCGGCCATGGCGGACTGCTAAAGAGACCGGCACGGAGGGAAAGAGTGCCTCCACGGCACAGGCCCGCCCGCAGATCGGTGGCCCCCCAATCGCGAGCCAGGCCACCATGGTGGCACCCCCCCCCCCCCCCCCCCCCCCCAGGGGCCGCATCCTCCCGCGCACCCCGAGGAATCCGGTAAACTGACTTCTAGCCAGGTCCTGCCGCGATGGACCATGTCCATTTCACGCCGGCGGGACTGGCCGAAAACGGGTCGCCGCTCGGCCTATTGGGGCCCGGAGAATTGTCAGGGGGGGGGGGGGGGGGTCAGAGAATCCTACCATTTATGTAACGTCTCCAGGGTCTTGGCATAGTTTCTGAAGTCCAGAATGCTACACAATACTCCAGGTCAGTGACTTGTAAAGGTTTAACATTACATCTTTTTGGAGGCGGGCTGCACAGTGATGCAGTGGGTAGCACTGCTGCCTCACAACGCCGAGGACCCGGGTTCGATCCTGGCCCAGAGTCACTGCCCGTGTGGTGTTTGGAAATTCTCCCCATGCCTGCGCGGGTCTCGCCCCCGCAATGTAAAGATGTGCAGGCTAGGTGGATTGGCCACTCTGAATTGCCCCTTAATTGGAAAGAAATAATTGGGAGCTCTAAAAAAATTAAAAAAAAAAAAAAAAAAATTCCTACAGTACAGAAGGAGACCATTTGGCCCATCGTGTCTGCACCGACCTTTGGAAAGAGCACCCTACTTAAGGCCCACGCCTCCACCCTATGCCTGCAACCCCACCTAACCTTTTGGCCACTAAGGCACAATTTAGTATGGCCAATCAAACTAACCAGCTCATCTTTGGACTGTGGTAGGAAACCGGGGCACCTGGAGGAAACCCACGCAGACACGTGGAGAATGTACAAACTCCACGCAGACAGCTTAGATTGTGTTGCTAACCATTGCTTCACACTTGCTCTTACTAAATTACACCTTAACTGCTACTGTTCACATTGGAGTCTTTCATTTATTTGCTATAGTGAAACATAAATATTGTTTTAACACTTCTCAGTTCCCTGGTACAGGACAGGTTATTTTCCATGTTTGTTTAAGGTGAAAACATCAAATAAAGTTTGAAATGAAAACAGAAGGCGCTGGAAAAACTCAGTAGGTCTGGCAGCATCAGTGGAGAGAGGAACAGTATTAATGTTTTAAATCAAACATGGCTCTTCTTTGTGTCATGTGAGAGCACCTTTAAGAAATGGGTGTGTATATAAATATCTGTAGTCAGAGTACCTTTAAGAAATAGGTGTTTACTACTGCAGTGATTTCAGAGTTAGTGGAGCAGGGCTGTCTGTCAGCTTTTTACTTTCGTTTTGGGCTGTTTGCTGCAGGGTGTGTTTAAGTTTCGTTTTCAGAGCTGGATAGCTGCAGTCACAGCCAGAAGCGGTATTAGTTTTCTCTCTCTAATCTAAAAACTGTAAATCGATCCTTTGGCAATTTAAAACTAAACTCCTCTCAGTAGTGACTTTAACCTGATGTGCTTCTGTTTAAAGGTTTTGTTTAAGTCTTATGGATGTTAAAAGGAAAGCATAAAGGATTACTTCGTGTTGTAGTCTTTGGGGGTTGTATTTGAATTAATGGTTGCTAAGATATTCACTATGTTTTAAAAAGGTTAACTTGAGTTCATAGAATAAACATTGTTTTGCTTTCAAAAATACTTTTCCATTTCTGCTGTACCACGCCGCTAGAGTGGGCCGTGTGCTCCCCATACCACAATCTATTAAAAGTTGTGGGTCAGGTGAACTCCATGATACACTTTGGGGTTCTCTAAACCCTGGCCCATAACAAATTGGGGGCTCGAGGGGGATAAAAGTCTATCTATTGGATTGGCTCAGTGAACTTAAAGACAGTGAGGTGTGAGCATATTGTGGTTGCTTTTCAGGTGTGGTATTCTAGTTTAAGTAGGGAATGAGTTGTGGACAAGGCTCTTTCAGAGGCTCTGAAGTTTTTGGGGGCGGAGACGGTCACTCGCAATACCTTATGGACAGAGACTAAAAGCTGACTGTTAGATTTGGCAAAAACATTGCAGTTAACATTACCTGACAAAATGCGAAAAGATGAGGTAATTATGGTGGTGGCTAAGCATTTAAAATTGCCCGAGATACAGTTTGACTCATTGGAAATGGCAAAAAAGAAAGGGCGATACAGAGCAGGGAAAAAGATAAAGAGAGCGAGTTTGAACTTCAGAAAGTGGCCATGAAACATGACAGGCAGTCAAAATTGGCAGGCGTAAAGGGAAACGTACAGTTAGGTGATAATGATGAGGATAGTGAGAAAGAGCATCGTAGTCGAAGGCTTGGTGAGGATCTATTTAAGTATGTTCAAGCATTGCCAAGGTTTGATGAGAATGGGGTAGAAGCCTTTTTCATTTCATTTGAGAAGGTAGCTAAACAAATGAAATGGCCACAGGACATGTGGGTATTACTGATTCAAACAAAGCTGGTAGGTAGGGCTAGTGAAGTGGTTGCATCACTATCAGAGGAGGTATCTGAGTCGTATGAGGAGGTGAAGAAATCCATCTTAGGTGCATATGAATTAGTGCCTGAAGCCTACAGACAAAAGTTTAGAAATTTAAGGAAAGAACCTGGTCAAACATACATGGAGTTTGAAAGGATCAAACAGAGTAATTTTGATAGGTGGATAAGGGCTTTGAAAATAGACCAAACATATGAAGCTCTCAGAGAAATTATACTTTTGGAGAGGGTTAAAAATTAAATTCCCGATGTAATGAGAACTCGTGGAAGAGCAGAGGGTGAAAACTGCGAGATTAGCAGCAGAAATGGCAGATGATTATGAATTAGTTCATAAATCAAAGCTTGGTTTCCGACATCAGTTTCAGCCTGTGAGGGATAGAAACTGGGGGCATGTGAAATACTCAAATGGAAAAGGTAAAGGTGATCTGAGGGGAGATAATAAGGAGTGTACCTCAGACTGAAAAAGAAATCCAGCAGGGTGGAAGAGACATGAAAAGTTTCAAATGTTTTCACTGTAATAAACTAGGCCATGTAAAGTCAGTGTTGGTGGTTGAAGAAAAGCACTGGTAAGGCTGATGTGGTTAAACAGGATAAGACAGTGGGGTTTGTTAAAGTGGTAAAGCAAAGCCCAACTGAAGCAAAACAGCCTGGTCAAGAGGTGATTGATAAGAAGGTGCCAGATCTCTTTAAAGAATTTACTTGTGTGGGTAAAGTTTACTCATGTGTATCAGGAGGAGCAGGTAAAGAAGTCACAATTTTAAGAGATACTGGAGCTCGTCAATTTTTAATGGTAAGAGATGCGGAGTTATGTAGTTTGGGAAGAATGTTGCCAGAAAAGGTGGTACTATGTGGAATTCAGGGTGAGAGGAGTAGCGTTCCATTATATAAGGTAAGGTTGGAAAGTCCAGTGAAGAGTGGTGAAATAGGAGTAATAGAGAAACTATCTTGTCCAGGAATGCAGCTTATTTGGGTAATGATGTAGCTGGATCGCAGGTGGGAGTGATGCCTACTGTGGTTGATAAGCCAGTGTAAAATCAGACAACTGAAGTGTTGAAGGACGAATATCCTGGAATTTTTCCGGATTGTGTAGTAACACGGTCGCAAAGTCGCATGTTAAGACAAGAGGAGAAATCAAAGAGTGAGGATGAAGTTGAAGTGCAATTATCAGAAACAATTTTTGATCAGATGGATGAAAAGAATAGGTGGAGGATGAGGCGAATAATTTTATTTCAGGAAAATTGGCGGAGTTACAACAGAAAGATGTAGAAATAAAACGGATGTATCAGAGAGCATACACGAAAGAGGAATCTGCGTGTATACCAGAGTGTTATTACCGTAAAAGTGATGTCTTGGTGAGAAACTGGAGACCTTTACATATGCAGGCGGTTGAAAAGTGGGCAGAAGTTCATCAAGTCGTATTGCCGGTAAGGTATAGAAAGGAGATGTTGCGAGTTGCACATGAGGTACCAGTGGGAGATCATTTGGGAATAAGGAAAACTCAAGCTAAAATCCAGAAACATTTCTATTGGCCTGGATTACAGAAAGATGTAGTTAAATGTTCTCAATCATGTCACACATGTCAAGTGATAGGGACACCTCAAGCAGTGATAAAACCAGTGCCCTTAATACCCATTCCAGCATTTGAGGAACCGAAAACAGCGCGGGAGCAGAGCGAGCCGGGACAGCGAAAACCACGCCGGAGGAGAGAGCCGGGAGATTTAAAAAGCGCGGGAGGAGAGATCCGGGACAGTGCTGGGAGAGGTGAGTGCACAAAAGGTGTGGCAGGAGTGCCTTTAGACACGGAGTGCTGATTGGAACAGAGTGCATCTGAGTTTAGGTGAGTGACCTGAGTTTGGGTGAGTGGCGAGAGAGGGCTGTGTTTTTTGTTGGTGTTCGGGTTTATCCTTGAGGTTATATAAAAAATGTTTTTTTATAAATTTTTTAATTAATTGAAATTAGTTGAATATGGCTGGACAGGTGATGTGCTGTTGCTGTATGATGATGGAAATGGTGGATCCCAATGAGACCATCAGTGACCACATCTGCAGCAAGTGTTGGCTGCTCGAGGAATTTCGGCTCAGAATTGATGAGCTGGAGACCGAGCTGCGCACACTGCGGCACATCAGGGAGGGGGAACATTACCTGGACGCTTTGTTTCAGGAGGCAGTCACACCCAGTAGAATAAGTACTGTTAATTCGGACAGTGGTCAGGGACAGAGTGGTGTGACTGCAAGGGAGGCAGGTAGGGGGATCCTGAGTTTAGGAGTTGAGGAGCCTCAGCCCTTGACCTTGTCCAACAGATATGAGGTACTTGCTCCCTGTGTGGATGAGGAAGAGGGCTGTAGGGAGGATGCATTGACTGACCACTGCACCGTGGTACAGGAAGCCATTCAAGAGGGGGGAGCAAAAAGACAAGTGGTCGTTGTAGGGGATTCTATAATTAGGGGGATTGATGGCATCCTTTGTAAGCCAGATCAAGAGTCCCGCATGGTATGTTGCCTGCCCGGTGCCAGGGTGAGGGACATCTCTGATCGGCTTGAAAGGATTTTGGAGAGGGAGGGGGAGGATCCAGTTGTTGTGGTCCACGTTGGGACTAACAACATAGGTAAGACTAGGAAAGAGGACCTGTTTGGGGATTATCAAACACTTGGGACTAAATTAAAGAGCAGGTCCTCCAGGGTTATAATCTCTGGATTACTACCCGAGCCACGTGCCAATTGGCATAGGGTTGAGAAAATTAGAGAAGTTCACACGTGGCTAAAGGAGTGGTGCGGGAAAGAGGGATACCATTTCATGGGGCATTGGCATCAGTACTGGGGCAGGAGGGACCTGTACCGTTGGGACGCTCTTCACCTGAACCATTCTGGGACCAGTGTTCTAGCGAATAGGATAAATAGGTTGGTCACAAGGACTTTAAACTAGCAAGTTGGGGGGAAGTGAAGGGTAAAGCTATGGACAGTATAATGGTTAATGGAGATCAAGGCAGCAGGTTACGTGACAGGTTATAATGTAGAAATATAGGGGTCAAAGACAAGGAAAATTAGGAGAAAGGGCAAGAGAAAAAATAAATTGCGAAAAGTTACTGATCAAGGTGTTAGGATTCATAACAAAGACCTAAAAAACAGCATAAATGTACTTTACCTGAATGCTCGTAGTATACGAAATAAGGTAAATGAGTTGATGGCGCAAATCATCGTGAATGACTATGATTTAGTGGCCATTACTGAAACATGGTTAAAAGATGGTCACGACTGGGAGTTAAATATCCAAGGGTATACGAAAGGATAGAATTGACGGTAAGGGCGATGGTGTAGCTTTGTTGTTTAAGGATGGCATCCGGGCAATAGTAAGGGATGATATTGGTGCTATGGAGGACAAGGTTGAATCAATTTGGGTGGAAATCAGGAATAGTAAGGCGAAAAGGTCACTGATAGGAGTAGTCTATAGGCCACCAAATAGTAACAGGATGGTGGGGTAGGCAATAAGCAAAGAAATAACGGATGCATGTAGAAATGGTACAGCGGTTATCATGGGAGATTTTAATCTGCATATCGATTGGTTTAACCAGGTTGGTAAAGGCAGCCTTGAGGAGGAGTTTATAGAATGTGCCCGGGATAATTTCCTGGAACAGTATGTAATGGAACCTACAAGGGAACAAGCGGTCCTAGATCTGGTCCTGTGTAATGAGTCAGGATTGATTAATGATCTCATAGTTCGGGATCCTCTTGGAAGGAGCGACCACAATATGGTGGAATTTAAAATACAGTTGGAGAATGACAAGGTAAAATCAAACACTAGTGTTTTGTGCTTAAACAAAGGTGATTACAATGGGATGAGAGAAGAACTAGCTAAGGTAGACTGGGAGCAAAGACTTCATGGTGAAGCAGTTGAGGAACAGTGGAGAACCTTCCGAGCGATCTTTCACAGTGTTCAGAAAAGGTTCATACCGACAAAAAAGAAAGACGGTAGAAAGGGGAAAAATCGACCGTGGATATCTAAGGAGGTGAGGGAGAGTATCCAATTGAAGGAAAAAACATAAGTGGCAAAAATTAGTGGGAGACTAGAGGACTGGGAAGTCTTTAGGGGACAACAGAAAGCTACTAAAAAAGCCATAAAGAAGAGTAAGGTAGACTATGAAAGTAAACTGGCTCAGAACATAAAAGCAGATAGTAAAAGCTTCTACAAATATATAAGACAAAAAAGAGTGGCTAAGGTAAATATTGGTCCTTTGGAAGATGAGAAGGGTGATTTAATAATAGGAGACGGGGAAATGGCTGAGGAGCTGAACAGGTTTGTGGAGGACACAAATAACATGCCAGTGACTGATGGAAATAAGGATATGATAGGTGAGGACCTTGAGATGATTCTAATCACTAAGGATGCAGTATTGGGCAAGCTAATGGGGCTAAAGGTAGACCAGTCTCCTGGCCCTGATGGGATGCATCCCAGAGTGTTAAAAGAGATGGCTAGGGAAATTGTAAACGCACTAGTGATAATTTATCAAAATTCACTAGACTCTGGGGTGGTCCCAGAGGATTGGAAAGTAGCAAACTTGACACCACTGTTTAAAAAAGAGGTCGGCAGAAAGCGGGTAATTATCGGCCGGTAAGCTTGACTTCGGTTGTAGGGAAAATGCTGCAATCTATCATTAAGGAGGAAATAGCGGGGCACCTGGAGGGAAATTGTCCCATTGGGCAGACGCAGCATGGGTTCACAAAGGGTAGGTCGTGTCTGACTAATTTGGTAGAATTTTGAGGACGTTACCAGTGCAGTAGATAACGGGGAGCCAATGGATGTGGTATATCTGGATTTCCAGAAAGCTTTTGACAAGGTGCCACACAAAAGGTTGCTGCATAAACTAAAGATGCATGGCATTGAGGGTAAAGTGGTAGCATGGGTAGAGGATTGGTTAACTAACAAAGCAGAGAGTGGGGATAAATGGGTGTTTCTCTGGTTGGCAACCTGTAACTAGTGGGGTCCCTCAAGGATCAGTGTTGGGCCCGCAGTTGTTCACAATTTACATAGACGATTTGGAGTTGGGGACCAAGGGCAATGTGTCCAGGTTTGCAGACGACACTAAGATGAGTGGTAAAGCAAAAAGGGCAGAGGATACCGGAAGTCTGCAGAAGGAATTGGATAGGTTAGGTGAATGGGCTAGGGTCTGGCAGATGGAATTCAATGTTGCCAAGTGTGAGGCTATCCATTTTGGGAGGAATAACAGCAGAATGGATTATTATTTAAACGGTAAGATGTTAAAACATGTTGCTGTGCAGAGGGACCTGGGTGTGCCGGTGCACGAGTCGCAAAAAGTTGGTGTGCAGGTGCAACAGGTGATTAAGAAGGCTAATCGAGTTTTGTCTTTCATTGCTAGAGGGATGGAGTTCAAGACTAGTGAGGTTATGCTGCAATTGTATAGGGTGTTGGTGAGGCCGCATCTGGAGTATTGTGTTCAGTTTTGGTCTCCTTACCTCTGAAAGGACATATTGGCACTGGAGGGAGTGCAGAGGAGATTCACTAGGTTGATCCCAGTGTTGAGGGGATTAGATTATGACGAGAGGTTGAGTAGACTGGGACTGTACTCATTGGAGTTTAGAAGGATGCGGGGGGATCTTATTGAGACATATAAAATTATGAAGGGAATAGATAGGATAGATGCGGGCAGGTTGTTTCCACTGGTCGGGGAAAGCAGAACTAGGGGGCATAGCCTCAAAATAAGGGGAGGTAGATTTAGGATGGAGTGTAGGAGGAACTTCTTCACCCAAAGGGTTGTGAATCTCTGGAATTCCTTGCCCAGTGAAGCAGTTGAGGCTCCTTCTTTAAACGTTTTTAAGAAAAAGATAGATGCCTTTCTAAAGAATAAAGGGATTCGGGGATATGGTGTACGGGCCGGAGAGTGGAGCTGAGTCCAAAAAGATCAGCCATGATCTCATTAAATGGCGGAGCAGGCTCAAGGGGCCAGATGGCCTACTCCTGTTCCTAGTTCTTATGTTCTTCTTTTCTTATGTTCTTTTACAAGGTCCTAATTGATTGCGTAGGACCGGCTCCTAAAACAAAAAGTGGGAATCAATAACGTTTGACTATAATGGATGTGTCTACTAGGTTTCCAAAGGCCATTCCAGTATGTAATAGTACAGCTAAAAAGATTGTGGAGGAGTTACTTAAATTCTTTACCAGATATAGACTACCCACAGAAATACAATCGGATCAAGGATCAAATTTTACCTCTAGGTTATTCAAAGAAGTTATGGATAGCTTAGGAATAAAACCATTTAAATCAACTGCATACCATCCAGAATAGCAGGGAGCGTCAGAAAGGTGACATCAGACATTAAAGACAATGTTGAGGGCTTATTGTCACGATTATCCAGAGGATTGGGATAAAGGAATTCCATTCGTACTGTTTGCAATTAGGGATGCACCTAATGAGTCAACCAAATTTAGTCCTTTTGAACTCCTTTTTGGTCATGAGGTAAGAGGACCACTTAAATTGATTAAAGAAAAATTATTGAGTGAGAAATCAGAACTTATATTATTGGAATACATGTCAAATTTTAGGGAACGATTAAATAGAGCAGGTGAATTGGCTAGACAACACGTAAAAGTTGCACAAAATGTGATTAAACGGGTAGCGGACAAGAAATCCAAAGTTCGTAGTTTTGCCAGTGGAGATAAAGTTTTAGTATTGTTACCAGTGGTAGGTGAGCTTTTAAAAGCTAAGTTTTGTGGACCTTAAGATTGAAAGGAAATTAAGTGAGGTGAATTACGTGGTAAAAACACCAGATAGAAAGAAGACTCACCGAGTGTGTCATGTGAATATGCTTAAAAGGTACTTTGAAAGGGGAGGAGATGAAAAAGGAGGCGGTTTTAATAATTCTAACTCAAAGTGATGAACCAAATCCAGATGACTGTGAATTTGACATATCTCAAATTAAATTGGAAAATGAGGATGTTCTTAAAAATTGGGATAAATTGTTGAGTTACCTTCCAGAGGAAAAGCGAACTGACCTGAAAGAGTTATTGATATCACATGGGCAAGTTTGTGGAGATAAATTTGGAAGTACTAAAATGGCTATAAATGATGTAGATGTGGGAAAGGCTGTTCCAATCAAACAACATCCATATAGACTTAACCCGTTAAAATTGGCACAGGTTAACAAAGAAATTGAGGGTACGCTTAACAAATTGCATAATTGCAGCCAATGGAGCTCACCCATAGTGATGGTACCAAAACCGGACGGTACCCAACAGTTGTGTGTGGACTATAGAAAGGTTAATGCAGTTACAAGAATGGACTCTTATCCTATCCCACATTTGGAGGATTGCATTGAGAAAGTGGGACAATTAGCTTTTATTTCCAAACTGGATTTACTTAAAGGTTACTGACCGGTACCTTTACCCGAAAGGGCGAAGGAAATTTCAGCTTTTGTGACTCCAGATGGTATATACCAAAGTTATGCCATTTGGCATGAAAAACGCCCCAGCCACATTTCAGCATTTAACTAACAAAGTTGTTTCAGGATTACCCAATTGTGCGGTATACATCGACGATCTGATAATTTTCAGCCAGACATGGAAAGAACATTTGAAACATCTGATGGAGTTATTCGATCGACTTCAGGAGGTGGGTTTGGTGATTAACCTAGCCAAAAGTGAATTTGGAAAAGCCCAAGTCACTTTCCTTGGCCATATAATCGGACGGGGTCGAATGGTCCCACGGGATGTGAAAACAAAAGGTATTGGGGAGTTTCCGATGCTTCGACACAACGGGAAATAAAGCGATTTCTTGGTATGAGTGGAGTTTACCGGAAATTTGTACCGGATTTCAGCAGTGTGGTCACTCCACTGATGGACTTGCTCAAGAAGCGTAACAAATTCCAGTGGACAGGAGTGTCAACAGGCATTTGATGGCCTGAAGGCTGTGTTAACCACTGCTCCTGTGTTAACCATCCCAAATTATACAAAACCATTCAAAGTGGCGGTTGATGCGAGTGATGTGGTGTAGGTGCGGTGCTTCTACAAGACGACGACGAAGACTAAAGCGGCCTATTGGTTATTTTTTCAAAGAAATTGAATTCTCACCAGAAAAAGTATTCAACGATTGACAAGGAGACGTTGAGTTTGGTGCTAGCTTTGCAACATTTTCACATTTATGTGACCAGCAATCCGTCTGACACCGTTATATATACTGATCATAATCCGTTGACTTTTTTGGAGTGATTCCGGAATAACAATGCAAGGCTGTTTCGCTGAGTTTATTGTTACAGCCATTTCATTTAAAAATAGTACATGTGGCAGGACGAGAAAATGTGATCGCCGATGCTTTGTCACGATTGTGATGAACGGAAGCAATTTCAGTTGGAGGAAGAACGAAAATAAAATGGACTATATTATTATACCTGTTTGCATGTGTTGTTTTTTTTTTAAACAAAAAGTATATTTACTGTGTGCATTTCTTAAAGGGTAGTGAAAAGGTGAAAAATGAAACCATCTTGAAGTTGATGGGTTTTTTTTCTTGGGGGGGGAGGTGTCATGTGAGAGTACCTTTCAGAAATGGGTGTTTATAAATGGGTATGTACAGAAATATCTGTAGTGAGTACCTTTCAGAAATGGGTGTTTACTACTGCAGTGATGTCAGAGTGGGTGGAGCTGGTCTGTCTGTCAGCTTTTTACTTTTGTTTTAGGCCGGGTGTGTTTTAGGTTCGTTTTCAGAGCTGGATAGCTGCAATTTCAGCCAGAAGGGGTATTAGTCTTTCTCTCTGTAATCTAAAAACTGTAAATCGGTCCTTTGGTGATTTAAAACTAATAACTGCTCTCAGTAGTGACTTTAACCTGATGTGCTTCTGTTTAAAGGTTTTGTTTAAGTCTTATGGATGTTAAAAGGAAAGCTTAAAGGATTACTTAGTGTTGTAGTCTTTGGGGGTTGTATTTGAATTAATGGTTGCTAAGATGTTCACTATGTTTTAAAAAGATTAACTTGAGCTCAAAGAATAAACATTGTTTTGCTTTCAAAAATACTTTTCCATTTCTGCTGTACCACACCTGTAGAGTGGGCCGTGTGCTCCCCATACCACAATCTATTAAAAGTTGTGGGTTAGGTGAACTCCATGATACACTTTGGGGTTCTCTAAACCCTGGCCCATAACATTTGGAACTCGCTCAGTACTGCACTGAAGAGTCAACCTACAGGATGTGCTCAAGAACCAGGAGGGAGATTTGAACTCACTACCCGCAGCTTCAGAGAAGTAAATGCCACTGCTGAGCTAAGGCTATTAACTTTGACGTATTTTCTATTGCAAAATGGCAATAAACCAGCCAATGAAAAGAATGTTTATTAGAGCAGCAAATTAGGTGAGCGTTTTACTGTTCTTTGTCAAAATAAAAATACTTGCTCTGCACTTAAGGTTGTGAGTATTATATTTGTCATCTCCGTATTGAGAAATGTAGCTGCTTTTTGCTGTGTTTAAAACTTATGCATTTCCTAATGCCATACCACACAATGGTGATGCATTGCAGATGAGCTTGTGTTGGCAGGGCATGCATGTGAATCTGACATACACTTAGATGGTATTATTTGCTTACTAGTCTAAAGCACCTGGCAGAGACTTTAAGCAGGCCTGCTAACTTTCCCATAAGAGACAATGAGTGTCTTTCTGTCTCGGCATTGTGACTGAGTTGTAAATTAAGAAGAATAACGCATAAAGCCCTTGAAGTCAATGTATTGTGTCAGTGGTTGCTGATAATTCTTTTACTGCATACCCAACAGATTTAATAGAGAGCTTTCACTTCCACTGTGAATTCTGGGAAAACCATACTACCATAGTCATTGTCCCCTTTTACTCTCTAATGATGAAAATTGTTCACAAATTCCACAGACTGCAAAGAAAGCCAGATAAATATAATCCTTTTCCCTCTTTCACTTCATTTATGAGGGGGAAGAATATATTAATTCTATATGGTTATCTCTCTATCTAATGTCAAACACACCTTGTTGTATTTTTGTTTCCACATTTATGTCTTTGGCCTCATGTATACACTTTGTAAATCAAAATCGTATGCACAAAATTGCCCAATCTTGACACCTCTGTCTTCGGTCAACTGGAACTGAGGTATAGCATTCACTTTACTCTGGAACTGGGTAATTGGCAGGGTAATTCAGGGGCACTGGCATTCCTTGGGTATTCCTGGACCATTGAAATTCCACTACTTCCAGGCTTATACCGACACATCCCTCTGCTTGCCTAAAACCCAACATACCCTCAACAAATATGTGGGCAAAGCATTTGTTTAGCCAGTGTTTGCCAATCAGAGCAGCTAATGTTGAAACTTTGCCTGGAGTTAGAAAACAATAGGATGTGTGAGTCCCCTTCATCCTATCATTCAACCTTTCTCCTCATTAACTCCCTGACTCTGACAATGACGGCAGGAGTCCTTTTTATGTTTTACACCCAGTATCAGGTTGGTTGGAGGTAGGCACTTCTTCTACGCTACACCAGTCAACCAATTTCAATTTCCTAAATGGAAAAAGGTTTCCCAACAGTGGCTACACTTCTTCAAATGCATTTGATTAGCTTTAAAACACTTAAGGTGAGGTTATGAAGGACATTATATAAATGCAAGTTCTTTCATTATTTAAAAAAAATTATATACCAAGGTGAGGTTATTAACTTTGTTTTCTTCACCAGTCCCTTTATTATTTGGTAATTGACAAAAGATTTTGTGAATTCATGCTTTCCTTCTCTGTAAATGAGGCATTCTTCTGGCTAAACTACATAATTCGATTCGCAGAATGTCCGTTCTTTAATTGCTCTAACAGTGTTGTGATTGACAGACAAGCTGCAATGAACACACATCGCTGCCATCTTTATCTTCTTTTGGTTGTTCAGCAATGGAAAATGGATGATGGAAAGACTGTCTTGGTGGAATTTAGGAAAGGGGGGCCCCTCTGCTGAAATGTGAGACGATGGAGGAATTCTTTGTGAAACATAATCGCTGTGTGTGGCTGGTGTGGTTGCCAAAACGTCATATTTCCATACACACGATAAATGTGGGCAAACAAAAACCAGCATTGAATAGTTAATTATTTACAATGGATGGGTTGGTGAGTGAAGCACAAACATAATCAATCCACCTTTTGAGATATAATTTAAATGTTTGATTTCCAGACTTTGAATGACTTTATCCATTGATTTAATGTCTGTTGTTATCAGAGATCAGAGAATTAGTTTTGAATACCAAGGAAGGGTGTCCTGGGAAAGGTAATCCTAAGCTTTCCTCATGGAATCTGGAGGAGTACCAATAAAGAAAAAAAAAAAAAATCTTTCAGGGCTTCTTCACGTTCCTCTTTTGCCTGGCTTGAGCTGACACAGGAAAGGCACAGTGGCCTCCCCACTAAAATTGCAGTCGGATTCCAATGAAATCACCAGACATCCATCTGTATATTTAAAAAACAACCCCACTGGGTCCCGATACTGCCTGTCCAGTAAAACCAGATTAAACTCCGTATTAGTGCAGGGCACGTGTGGGAACAACAGGTAGGACACCCCCAGCATTTTAACTGCTGAATGGCCTGGTTCCACCTGCCACTTCCCATCAAATTTCCATTTGAGTAGATAGATGGTGGGCGCGATCACTTTTGGGCGAGACAGCTGGCCTCACTCTATTATGGAGTTTTCCGAGGCACCTGAGGGATTGGGATCTATGCCCTTCGCCTCGGAGATCTCGTGCGAGCGCCATTCATTACTGGTCTTCACAAACGAGGAGTCTCCCACGGGATCGGAGGCTCCCAGGCGCATTCCCTTTGGCTAGCGTACTGCTGGTGCTATCAAGGCATCCTGGCACTGCCAGCTTGGCCCCCTGGCAGTGCCACCTGGATGTCAGCCTGGTATTATCATGATGCCCAGGTGGCACTGGCAGCTGTAAGGGGCACTGCCAGAGTACCAGGTTGGCATTGCCAAGGTGCCAAGCTGGTATTTTTCGCATGGTGGCGATTGGGCCGGGTTGCCCTGCGTGGGGGTTGGGGAGGTGCAGAGGGGTCTGGGGTCCCTTTATAGTGAGTTGGGACTTGGGGGTGGTTGGGGTGTTCCGTCAGGAGCCCCAGAGATCAGGATTCCATTTGGAAATGGCATCCCAATCTCTCACTACACTGAGGAGTTCCAGTGAGCAGAGCTGCTCAGCACAGAAAAGAAGGGCAATGTGAGGCCTCTGCCACACATTCCCTGCTGAGGCCCCTTATCTAACCCGAGTGCCTTTCGATAGCTTTGTGTTTCTCGGCACTGAGCACTGCGATATACACGGCTAAATGCGCTCGGGACTTTGTTCCCATTTAGTTAAATTGCGTCCGGTATATTCTGGGTGAAGAATGGGCCTCATTTTAAAAAAAATATATATATATTTTATTAAATTTTTCAAACAAAATTTTTCCGTTTTTACAAATCAACATAAAAATACAATAACTAGTAAATAACATTATTTAAATAATATAGTGAACTAACAAAATAACAAAAAATAGTGCTCCGCCCCCCTCCCTGGGTTGCTGCTGCTGTCACTCTATCTCCCCTTAACGTTCCGCGAGATAGTCAAGGAAGGTTTGCCACCGCCTGGAGAACCCCTGAGCCGATCCCCTCAACGCAAATTTTATTAGTTCCAGCTTTATGAACCCTGCCATGTCGTTTATCCAGGCCTCCACGCCGGGGGGTTTTGCTTCCTTCCACATGAGTAAAATCCTACGTCGGGCTACTAGGGACGCAAAGGCCAGAATATCGGCCTCTTTCGCCTCCTGCACTCCCGGCTCTTCCGCTACCCCAAATATCGCTAACCCCCAGCCTGGCTTGACCCGGACCTTCACCACCTTTGAAATCACCCTTGCCACGCCCCCCCCAGTACTCATCCAATGCCGGACACGACCAGAACATGTGTGTGTGGTTCGCCGGGCTTCCCGAGCACCTCCCACACCTGTCCTCCATTCCGAAGAACCTGCTCAGTCTTGCTCCCGTCATATGTGCTCTGTGTAGAACCTTAAATTGAATCAGGCTAAGCCTGGCACACTAAGACGAGGAATTTACCTTGCTTAGGGCATCAGCCCATAGCCCCTCCTCAATCTCCCCCCCCCCCCCCCCCCCAGCTCTTCTTCCCATTTTCCCTTCAGCTCCTCTATCATCGCCTCCCCCTCATCTCTCATCTCCTGATATATTTCGGACACTTTGCCCTCCCTGACCCATACCCCGGAAATCACTATCTTGGATCCCCTGTGTCGGAGCAGTGGAAATTCCCTCATCTGTTGCCTCGTAAACGCCCTCACTTGCATATATCTGAAGATATTCCCCAGGGGCAACTCCTATTTTTCCTCCAGCGCTCCCAGACTTGCAAACATCCCGGCCTATAGCACATGTTGTCCTCTTGTTCAAGAAGGTGTGTAGTGACAACCCCGGTAACTATTGACTAGTGAGCCTTACTTCTGTTGTGGGCAAAATCTTGGAAAGGTTTCTAAGAGATAGGATGTATAATCATCTGGAAAGGAATAATTTGATTAGAGATCGTCAACACGGTTTTGTGAAGGGTAGGTCGTGCCTCACAAACCTTATTGAGTTCTTTAGAAGGTGACCAAATAGGTGGATGAGGGTAAAGCAGTTGATGTGGTGTACATGGATTTCAGTAAAGCGTTTGATAAGGTTCCCCACGGTAGGCTACTGCAGGAAATATGGAGGCATGGGATTCAGGATGATTTAGCAGTTTGGATCAGAAATTGGCAAGCTGGAAGAAGACAAAGGGCGGTGGTTGATGGGAAATGTTCAGACTGGAGTCCAGTTACTAGTGGTGTACCACAAGGATCTGTTTTGGGGCCACTGCTGTTTGTTATTTTTATAAATGACCTGGAGGAGGGCATAGAAGGATGGGTGAGTAAATTTGCAGATGACACTAAAGTCGGTTTAGTTGTGGACAGTGCGGAAGGATGTTACAAGTTACAGAGGGACATAGATAAGCTGCAGGGCTGGGCTGAGAGGTGGCAAATGGAGTTTAATGCAGAAAAGTGTGAGGTGATTCATTTTGGAAGGAGTAACAGGAAGACAGAGTACTGGGCTAATGGTAAGATTCTTGGCAGTGTGGATGAGCAGAGAGATCTCGGTGTCCATGTACATAGATCCCTGAAAGTTGCCACCCAGGTTGAGAGGCTTGTTAAGAAGGCGTACGGTGTGTTAGCTTTTATTGGTAGAGGGATTGAGTTTCGGAGCCATGAGGTCAAGTTGCAGCTGTACAAAACTCTGTTGCGGCCGCATTTGGAGTATTGCGTGCAATTCTGGTCACCGCATTATAGGAAGGATGCTGAAGCATTGGAAAGGGTGCAGAGGAGATTTACCAGAATGTTGCCTGGTATGGAGGGAAGATCTTATGAAGAAAGGCTGAGGGACTTGAGGCTGTTTTCGTTAGAGAGAAGAAGGTTAAGAGATGACTGAATTGAGGCATACAAGATGATCAGAGGATTGGATAGGGTGGACAGTGAGAGCCTTTTTCCTCGGATGGTGATGCCTAGCATGAGGGGACATAGCTTTAAATTGAGGGGAATTAGATATAGGACAGATGTCAGAGGTAGGTTCTTTACTCAGAGTAGTAAGGGCGTGGAATGCCCTGCCTGCAACAGTAGTTCACTCGCCAACACTAAAGGCATTCAAATGGCCATTGGATAGACATATGGATGATAAGGGAATAGTGTAGTTGGGCTTTAGAGTGGTTTCACAGGTCGCGCAACATCGAGGGCCGAAGGGCCTGTACAGCGCTGTAATGTTCTATGTTCTATAACCCTCTGAGAGAGCATCCCATCCTATCCCCGTAATCCCACTAACCTGCACATCTGTGGACAGTAAGGGGCAGTTTAGCGTGGCCAATCCACCTATCCAGCACATTTGTAGGCTAAGGGAGGAAACCGGAGCACCAGAGGAAACCCACGCCGACTTGGGAAAAATGTGCAAACTCCACCCAGTCACCCAAGGCTGGAATTGAACACGAGTCCCTGGTGCTATTAGGCAGTAGTGCTAACCACTATGCGACCATGCCACCCATAAGTCCTGATGCAACCTGCAAGCCTTCTTGAAGGAAAAAACTTAGGCCTGTAATAGGCACCCACTGAATCTTTGGGCTGAATATTTGCCTCCTAGTCGGGACAAACATCCCCAAAGAGCTGCATTTTAATTTCAGGGTGGTACCAATTAGGGTAAAGCCTGTGAATGTTGAAAACAGTGCAGTGACAGCCAGAACACCACGCACACACGCACACGCGCACCCTCATCCAGGCCAACTCAAGCTATCTGATAGACTTTCTTACGCCCAGCCAACTTATTCCCTTCCACCCACGCCTATGGCCCTTCTTATCCGCAGGCGATTTAGTACCAATTCATGCCAACCCATGACAACCCCAATTACCTCATGGTCCATTATCGGCTTTATACCAACTTAGTGCCATCTCATAATTTCTGCCTCACCACTCACCACCCTTTGCCCTTACATCCTACAACTCAACTAACCCAGTAGCCAGAATGGGCAAACCTCAGGATAAATGGTGCGATGGAATTAAATGATTTTCTAAGTATCTATCACAGTCTTCATTATATTAGAAAAGCTCTAATTGAGCAAAGCCCATTCAATACATTCAAATACCTTCAAGTACTTAAAGGATTTTTTTGTTTTTAATGAGAGATTAAGTACTTCTGTTCTTATAAAACAAAAGTTTCCTTCAAGTACATAACCCTGAAAACAACATTTGTTTCCACTGCAATGGTAGCTAACCTCTTTATGGCCACTTGGAACAGTCAATCAAATTGTGAATTTACAAGCCCACCATGACAACGATAGGGTTTGAACGCAGTCAAGCAGCCTACAATATAATCTGATAACGATAGGACTCAGGGTTATGTCAACAGCCATCGACTGAAATTGCAAGTACAGATTTTTCTTGCAACTGAAGGCCTTGGTTTTTAAATTTAAAGAACAGGGGATTTAAGTGACAGCTTGACAGTTCTGCAGATCTTATCCAATTTTACACAAATTCATGTCTACTCTTAACAATCCCAAAGTGTACTTGACATTTCCAAAATGGTACCTTACCTCTTGTTATAACTCTACATGGGACTCTTCCAGCTGGTGATGATTGCTCCCTTGGGTTGTGAGTGAACCAGCACTAGTATAACAGCTCAGCAGCTGTAGCAGCTGACAGAAAGGAGTGAGGACCCTGAGATGTGTAACTGAGTCCTGTGTAAATACCGCAGTTATGCTGAATAAATGTCTTTCTTATGAACTCTTCAAACTCCTCATTGCTGTTTACTTCACCTCTCCAAAGAACTGCAGTAGATTTAAACCATTTCTTCAAATGTGTAAAGCCCAAGAGTTATTTTTTTGTCACCATTTTAATAAAGGGGAAAATACAGGCCTTAGTTTCTTTTGGCATAGATCCTCTGATATGTGGAGAAAACTGTGACTGTGCAAGTACACCCTTGCATTTGGATACATTCTTCTGCATTGCATCCTCTCATGATGAATATGTGTATACTCGTAGGATTGCTTGATCCTACTTTACAATTCTTGAAGTACCCTTTTGCTCCAGTTGCCCAAGACAATCAAGATGAGTCACTTTGAAGGAAAAAAATAAAGCTCCAAAGAAAAACTAAAACTTCATCAACTCAGAAAGAGCATCCGACGCAAGCTGGTTAAATGTAGAAACAGCTCAAACATTCAGAAATCCATTGACAAGAAATTCACCTTCAAGAGTTCCAAGTAACTGATTATCTGGCATCCCTGAACCCTGTCCCCCACCTTACAGAGAACATCAGAATGACATTGTGACAATGGCAAAAAACAGTTCAGCGTGGACAGGTCACTTTAAATGGAATTATATAGAATGTTCAGCGCAACAATAGGCTCATATTTTTGTTCAACATGTCTAGTACTGATTTAAGGAAAGCTTGACCCGTGGAACAGTGCAAGCCTCTTGTGCGCAAAATCCAGGGTTGGTACAAAATTGATAGGATCCCAGGTTTTCTGCTCCCTTTGAGTCACTCCTCTGTCCGTGCCAACATTGCAAGGGAGCAGAGATGCCCTTAATATCTCTTGAAGGAAAATAAGGACATAAAGTGTAGACATTTGGAAGGTTGTACTATTCAGGTCCAAGTTTGCTTTGTAAAAGTTTAATTTGCCAGAGAGTTAATTTCAACATGTAACGTGATAACTGTGAAAAAAGATAGTCATAAGCATATATAAAAATATAAGAATTTTGCATTCCTGATTGTACTTATTTTATGGTCTTTGTAGCTAGACAGCACTATACATTTATATAAAAATATAAGACGACACAAAAGGAAGAGAAATGGCCTTTTAGGTGGCACGGTAGTGATGTGTTAGGTGGGTTGGTTCGATGTGGACTGCACTCGATGCAGGGAAGTTAGAAACAGACGTCTAACACAGGAGAAGATCCAACACTGTTTTATTCAACTAGATGAACTGCTGTACATATTCAGCTGCGGGTCGACACTATACTGACCTGACTCGTGACCTTGTAGTAGCCTGACCAGACTTACTAGCTACCGCATGGTGTTTGTGCTTGCTAGCTCGTGGACTTTGACTGTCTCAGTAGCTGGGTCCCGAGAGCGCGGGAAACCTAGTGCTCTCTGGCTTTATAGTGGTAGTGTCCTGTCTGGTGATTGGCTGTGCTGTGTTGTATGCTTACTGGTCATCCTATGTGTCAATCACTGCCTGTCTGCATCTCATTATATACATGAGTGAATATTATGACAGGTAGCACAGTGGTTAGCACTGTTGCTTCACAACACCAGGATCCAGAGTTCGATTCCAGGTTTGGGTCACTGTCTGCACGTTCTCCAAGTGTCTGCGTGGGTTTCCTCCGGGAGCTCCGGTTTCCTTCCACAAGTCCCGAAATATGTGCTTGTTAGGTGAATTGGACATTCTGAATTCTCCTTCAGTTTACTCGAACAGGTGCCGGAGTGTGGCAACTAGGGGATTTTCACAGTAACTTCATTGCGGTGTTAATGTTGGCCTACTTGTGACACTAATAAAAAAGATAAGAATAGATTAAGATTAGTCTCTTAAGCTGTGTGCAGTTTGTGCAACTAAATTAATTCAGATGAATGATTCTAAGGCCTGTACCTTCTTGTCTGATCTTGGATTTTAAGTCGATGGTCCTGCACACATGCATAGCTCAGCGATCCGGAAGTACGGAAGCATGGACATGCACGCCGGCAGCGTGCCACTTTTAAACACCCTGTCTGTCTTTTTCAACCTGCTTCACTTGATGTGCTGCACTGAACCTGCTGTGTTAAAAATCCTGGGACAGTGCTGACTTGGTCGACTTGCCCCGATGTTAGGTAAGTTTTTTTTACACGTTTTTATTTGCATTCCTTTTCTCGGTCCTGGATCATTGAGCAGTGGCAGGAGACATTGGGATCAGAAGGTTGGAAGGAATGAGGTGTCTGTTCATGGAGGGATGGTTTGCGAGTTTGGAGGAGTTGTCGGAGAAATCTGTGCGCTCACGGCCTGATTCGTTCAGATACCTGCAAGTTGGAAATTTTGTGAAACGGATCCGGAGCTCTGTCTTTAAGTGGCCATATTTGGGGTGTCAGACTCGCTGCAGCTGCTGACGGGTGCTGAGGCCGATGTCCTGGCCTTCCTCTCACTGATTGCTCGGAGCTGAGTGCTGATGGGATGGAGGTCAGTATTTCCTCCCTGTGCGTCAGTGTGGCTGGGAGACCTGATGGAGTTCTTAAACCTTAAAGTCAAGAACACCTTGAGGGGAGCAATTGAGGGGTTTTAATGAAGATGACATCCGTTTATTTTGTATTTCAGAGAGATGGCCACCATTAGTTGCAAGAGGGTGGGGGGAGGTTTGTGATTTGGGCTGTTATTTAGGTGGGATGTGTTGTTTTGGTGTTATGTATAAAATGGAAAACATTTAAATGGAAATATATATTTTTTTAAATGAGACATTGGGAGCCTTTTTTGATGTTATTGTTTTATATTATCAGTGTTTAGCGGCTTTAAATATATTTAAAATACAAAAAAGTAAAAGGAAGATAGATATTTTCATAAACTTTTGTTTGTCATGAGGCTGTATATTCCATTAAAAAGGAACTTTACTGCATAAAGTGACTTTGGAGTCACAAAGTGAAATAAAGATTTTTTTAAAACTTTGGTTTGTCATGAGGATGTTATTCCATTAAAGGAACTATAATGGATCGAATGGGTTTGGAGTGTATGCAATCTTCAGTGATCACTCACAAATGAGTATGGTTGTCCACCTAAGATACTCTGTTACTGGTCACGGATTCTGGAGTTCCGTGCATGACTAATGAGCCCGATCCGAGAGCCGCATCTTCAATCACTCACCTGGAGGAGTTTCCAAAAAGTGGGATCAGTCCTTGGACTCTAGGTCATGCATATTCCTTTGGCAGGTTCATTTTCTGGATCTCCTCTTGCCATCGAGTATTCTTGAAGAATTGTACCTTTTCAATCAAGAGGCTCCTTCAAGTAGGTCTCTTCTGAGCAAAGTTCTCTCGGGCATTGACATCTATGTTCCCCATTTTTTTGTGGTAAGCCTTCAAGGTGTCTTTGAAGAGCTTCCTTTGTCCTCTTCTTGTTCAGGATACTTGTGCTATTGACTCCTTCATGGACACTAATATTAGCACGCGTGTCCTCCCAGCTAATTCAGAGATAAAGTGCATTTGGATTTTGCAAGGTATTTTAAGCTATATTATTTCCGAGTTTCCCTGATGTAATGTTCATCCTTACAAATCTCAGTGATGACTTCAAATGCTTTAACAAAGGTAAATGCCTTAATTGATGTAAACAAGCCTCCTGTAAGCTAATGTGAACTATCTCTCTGACAGGTATTGCAGAATCCAGTGCAGATTCAAAATCTGTAGTCATGCTTCTGGGGAATCACACTTTTAGCTTGGCTTCTTAAATTCTTTTGTGAGGGCCATGAAGAATCCAGCACGAGTTTGTAGAGTCAAAAGAAAATAACTTTAATTCCAAATATACAACAGCAGTAGTACTTGATCACTTCTCCCGTCCTCTAGCTGGTACCACATTGGCCAGCTCTATTTATGCAAACTGCTAATTATTTCCCCGCACACCTCACTGGGGGAGCTTATACTCCCTAAGAGTTATGGGATACTAAATAATCCCCAGCCAATAGATTCAGGCAAGTTATAACAAAATCCTTGAACCTCTTTCTTGGCTTCGATTTAGGAGCAGGGATCATGAGAGAAGAGTCAGGCTACATCTCCCTTGGTGAGGAAGCAAATCCGTTCCTACCCCTAAGTGTGTACAGACAAAGGACATCCTGAAATGATGTCAGGGGAGATATGTGCAGGATAATGTGATTCAGCAGCTGCTGATTTCAGACTTTGAGCTTGGAAAAGAAAAATTGCTTTGTCTAAACCCTCTCAACCTCCTCATCTCGCTCCTTCTCTCCCCTTTCTCCCTCTCTCCCTTTCCCCCTTCCATCCCCTTTACATGTAGACAGAATCATTGGGCGGGATTCTCCGCGAACCGGCGGGGCAGGCCACTCCGGTGCTGAGGAATGGCGTGAACCACTCCGGCGTCGGGCCACCCCGAAGGTGCGGAATCCTCCGCACCTTCAGGGGCTAGGCCGGCGCCAGAGTGTTTGGCGCGGCACCGAAGGGCATCCAACGGCTGGCGCGAGTTGGCGCATGCGCAGCAGCACCAGTGTGTGCTGGCATCATCCCAGCGCATGCGCAGGGGGGTTCTTCTCCGCACCAGCCATGGCGGAGGTTGACAGCGGCCGGTGCGGAGGGGAAGAGTGCCCCCACGGCACAGGCCTGCCCGCGGATCGGTGGGCCCCGATCGCGGGCCAGGCCACCATGGGGGCACTCTCTGGGGCCAGATCCCCCCCCCCCCCCCGCGCCCCTCCCGAGGACTCTGCAGGCCGCCCGTGGAGCCAGGTCCCGCCGGTAAGGACCCGTTTTGATTTACGCTGGCAGGACCCGCCGAAAACGGGCAGCGACTTGGCCCATCGCAGGCTGGAGAATCGGCAAGGGGGGACGCTGCCAGCGGCCGGCGCGGCGCAATTCCCACCCCCGCCAAAACCCCGGCGCCGGAGAATTCGGTGGGTGCAGGATTCATGCCGCCCCCCCCCCCCCCCCGGCGATTCTCCAACCCAGTGGGGGGTCGGAGAATCCCACCCTTTATGTCTATGTGGAAAAATATATTTCATTGACCATTGTGTTTAAGTGAGAAAGTATGTTTTGTTGCACGGAATTTGTAAAAGTTGAGGTTGTTATTGCACAAAATGTGATACTTCATTGATAACTTTAACTGGTTTCAAAGTTTGGTATTTATAAAATTATTTTTGTTAAATGTTTTCCATCAAACTTTACAAGCCTCTACAAATATCTTACTGAAACATCAAAAAAAACATTTGTTATGAGATAATTATAAATGAATAAGATAATTGGAGTAAACAAGTCAGAAACATAATACACGGGTAACATGGTGGCACACTGGTTAGCACTGCTACCTCACAACTCCAGGGACCCGGGTTCAATTCAGATGACTGGGTGGCATTTGCACATTCTCCCCATGTCTGCATGTGTTTCCTCCGGGTGCTTTGGTTTCCTCCCACATTTTAAAGATGTGCAGTATAGGTGGATTGGCCTTGCTAAATTACCCTTTAGTGTCCAGAGGTTAGGTGGGGTTACGGGCATACGGTGGAGGGCATGGGCCTGGGTAGGATGCTCTTTCGGAGCATCGGTAAAGACCCAATGGGCCAAATGGCTTTCTTCTGTACTGCAGGGATTCTGTAAACACAAAGAAAATAAAATCAGATGTTGCAAGGACAGTGACAGCAAAAAGCCCTGGGGCGCTTTTAAAATCTTATGACCATAATCTAAAAAAAAACATACAAACACTTTTGAGGATGCCAAATGTAGCCACATGTAAAGTTATATAATAATATAGAGCAGATTTAAATAGTTTCACAGATTTAATACAAATAAACAAGGTGGTTAGTACTGCTGCCTCACGGTGCCGAGGTCCCAGATTCGATCCTGGCTCTGGGTCACTGTCCATGTGGAGTTTGCACATTCTCCCCGTGTTTGCATGGGTTTCGCCCCCTCAACCCAAAGATGTGCAGGGTAGGTGGATTGGCCATGCTAAATTGCCCCTTATTTGGAAAAAATGAATTGGTACTCTTTAAATTTAAAAAGAAAATAATTTAAAAAAAAACTATGTTCACTTGTAAATAATAATCACCGTCAATCATTTAAAAAAAAATTACTTTAAAAAACCAATAACAACAGAAATGCCTGTATAAAGGAAAGAGAAAACAAAAACTGTTTAAAAAAAACCTTCTACATACCTTTAAAGCCCTTGTTCAACATGTCGTCTGTTGGCTTCAATATAAATCTGCAATTTAAATTCCTGCCCTCAATGGGCGATTCCATAGCTGCTGTGGCACAAGGGGGCATGGCTACATCAAAACTGCACTGCATTGGAGCCCACGCAGACGGTCTTGCTGGAGGCCCTAGGCTGTTGCTGGAGCAGGAAAGTTCGTCGTGCTTTCTGAGGGAGGTAAGTGCGCAGTTTTCTCTCTCCGAATCAGCGGCCCATGGCTTTCTGCCGATAATCGGAAGTTATGGCCCTAAATGAACAACATTTGTGTTCTGCTGCATACCCTAGAAAACAATCAAGCAAAACTCCAGAAGACCTAAAATAAAAATAGAATGTTAGAAATGCTTAGCAGGTCAAGTGGTATAGGTGGAGGGAAAAACAGTTCATGCTTTGGTGGAACCTGCTGAGCGGGCAAGGTGACTGGATGTCTTGGAGGAAGTCCGTTTGTCAGAACCTAGCAGCAGAAAAATGGCTCCCAATTATTTTAGTGCTTGGCAGGTAAGCAGGCAACCCAGCAGCAGCAACAGGTAGAAGCACAACAAAAGGGGGCCAGGCAGAAAGACAGAGGCAGCGCGAGGGAGATAAAAAGGCTGCAACATGTTGCTAATTTTCTCATTGGTTCAATTGCTCTGTTTTATTACCTTTGCTCTCGAGTCACCAGGTATCTTTATGATACCGCCACGAGGTTCAAGTCCGAGTACTGATCAATAATCCAATACACCGATTAGTAAGATTTAAATCAAAGCACATTTATTATACACAGTAATCGCTACTCATGCACAAATTCTACGTCTAAGCTACTTCTACAACTAACAGGCCTATACTTAACTTTGAACTGGCCCACCAGGTCAGGGGTGGCCTTTCGTTCGGGTTCTGAGTCTGCGGGATTCGAAGTTGGTATGGATTGATAGCTAGGAGCGCCTATCTCGTAGCGAGCGTTGAATTAAGACTTACGAGTTCGGTGATCACTGGAGTCACTGCACCGGTCACGGTCAATGTTGGTTTGTTTTTGCTGGGTGACCCGGGTAGGAAAAAGAGCGTGAAGAGGTGAAGAAGAGCGTGAAGAGGTGAAGAAGAGAGCAATTTGAACTTGGGGCTCAATTCTTATAGTCCCCAGGGGCTTCCCGCCTTTCGGGGCGGACTCTGTACCTGGTCCCAAGTGATTGGACTTTGTCCCAATCGCTTGGTTCGATTTTCTCCAATACTGGAGCGGTTCCCTGATCGATGGGCGGTCTTGAGGTGCTTGTTCACCTCCTTTGTTTTGGCTCCTGCTGGCACCGAGGAGTCTGGCCTTGCTTTGTGTGTCAAAATGTTACTTATTGTTCCCGGGGATTGCTCATCAGTATGCAGATGGCTTTTCACTTTGTTATGCTGATGGTCGCTGGTATCGATGTTGTCTGGTTTTTGCAGAGGTAAATACACAGCAAACCTGCAGCTGCTGGTTTTTGTCTTGTTGGCTGACTTTCCCATCAGCCTTTGCCGTTCGCCATTTTGAATTGGGAGTTGGCCAATTTAAGTGGCTACAAACCTCAGATCATGAGGTAAATAGAGAGTGATATGGAAGTTAATGTGCAGGAGGCAAAGGACTACAACATATTGACCCATTTCCACCCACCTTGTCAACATTAATCAACATAAAATCAACGGCCTCATCCATGCCCACATGTTCTGGGCATGCGCCAGACTTGTCTGGTTCTGGACAGCCTTTTTTGAAGCAATGTCCAAGGTTGTGGTGAGGGTGGAGCCAAATTGAAAGTGGCAATCCTTGGAGTATTGGACCAGCCAGAACTATTTATGGGGAGGAGGCTGGTGCCATTGCCGTTAATTCTCTAATAGCCTGCCGAAGAATCAGCTGCCGATCAGCAGTACCATCCGAGCGGCAGACTGGCTGGCAGACCTGTCAGACTTTCTCCACCTGGAGAAAATCAAATTCACCATCCGAGGAACAGAGGAGGGCTTCCACAAAATGTGCAGGCCATTCACCAATTGTTCCAGGACCTGTTTGAAGCCAACAGCAATATAGCAAGGGGAGGGGGGCACACAGGGGCCAACAAGATTCCAGGGAACAGGTAGAGGGGAGAGAGGAGGGAGAGGCCAGGGACAGAGGTGGGAGTTTGGGAACGGCCGGAATAGACAACTGGGCGCAAAAACAAGGCCAGGGACGAAGAGCCCCAGGGCAAAATGGGGGTCGGCCAAGGGTGAGCCGCCCGGTACAGGGAGGGGCACCACTCCCCCCCCCCCCCCCCCCCCCCCCCCCCCCACGGTATGGCATGGGTGGCATGGTAGCACAGCGGTTAGCACTGTTGCTTCACAGCACCAGTGCCCCACGTTCGATTCCCATTCCCGGCTTGGGTCACTTATTGCACGTTCTCCCTGTGTCTGTATGGGTTTCTTCCGGGTGCGCCGGTTTCCTCCCACAAGTCCCAAAAGATGTGCTGTTAGGGAATTTGGACATTCTGAATTCTCCCTCTGTGACCCGAACAGGCGCTGGAATGTGGCGACTAGGGAATTTTCACTGTAACTTCATTGCAGTGATAATGTAAGCTGACTTGTGACAATATAGATTATTATATTATTATTATACCCCCCGGGGCAGGAATGTCCATGCGAACTGGCAGCCAGCAGACATCTACGGGACCTAGAGCCCAGCCGGGCTGGGCACAAGCAAATAAAGCAAAATAGCCAAGACCCCAAAGGAACACCTAGAGCATGGGGGGGCAGGACCAATCGACAGGGGGGAAGAGGGGAAGGGGAGGAAAAAGAGCTGAACATCTGTAAATCGATGACAATCACCTTTTGTAAAACATGTATTCCAACCAAATATCTTAAAATAACAAAAAGCGGGGGCAGGGAGGTCTAAGGAGTTGTGATTATGGGGGGTTACTTCCAATGTCGAGCTCTTGTAAACTGTATCTGATCCTCATGCACATTTTACTGTATAGTGTAAAAAATGAAAAACCTCAATAAAAACATTTTCAAAAAATAAATAATATCAACAGCCTTCCCCGTTTTCCAAGGACGGCGCATATTATTGCATCTAAGAACACACACGACGTTTTCTCGGTTAGCTCACATCTCTCAATTTGCGAGCAAGCAGCCAATGCCCCTTATGGTCTTAGTGGGTAAATGGAGTTGAAATCAGCCATGATTGAACGGTGGCGTGGACTCGATGGGCTGAATGGCCTTACTTCCGCTCCTATGTCTTATAGTCTTATGGTCTTAAACACCTGATATTCAACTTTTCTGAAGGGGAAACATCATGACTCGTTCATATGAAAAAGCAGATGCGAAATAAAGCATAACATTGTAATGCGACACTAACACTTCTTCTTTAACACAATAATGTGAACACCAGTGCTACCGTACTATGTTGTGGAGATGCCAGCGTGGGACTGGGGCGAGCACAGTAAGAAGTCTTACAACACCAGGTTAAAGTCCAACAGGTTTGTTTCGATGTCACTAGCTTTCAGAGCGCTGCTCCTTCCTCAGGATTCACCTGAGGAAGGAGCAGTGCTCCGAAAGCTAGTGACATCAAAACAAACCTGGTGGACTTTAACCTGGTGTTGTAAGACTTCTTACTGACCTTACTATGTGAAAGTGAACTTTTTGAAATGCTTCCACCTGCTGTAGCAAGGTGCATCCCCAACAACTGCAGAGGTGGCAGGAGTAGGCTGCTGCTCTCTTCGCCCTGTGGCCTTTGATTATCATTGCGGGCGCCCTCTGGCAGCCCCAGGCCTGAATGGCCTATTAGTCTCTCTTGTACCAGTGCAGGAAGGTCACCTATGGCTATTGCAACTGTTCTACAAAAGTTATATAACGGTGAACTGATGAACTATAGTACTCAATAAATTAATGACACTACCCTGCCAAATCTGTTCCTGAGTTCCTCTTCTTCAGCTCCTTCAAAGTGTTTTTAAAATGTTTGCATAAACTGAGAGAAAGTATACGATAGACACCGATGGAGGAGAGTCTATTATTCTGGACGACACAATTTTGGCCATCACAGCCACTCTGTCACCACTTAACACATCAGTAACAAACCTGTTCTTCATGCTCCGATAGGCCCAATTGACACCATATCAAAAGGAAAGGCTATTGAACAGAACCTGGTGCTGGATTACCCTCCAGGCCTTGGGCTTCGAGGAAACCTGAACTTGAACATTTTTTTTGGTGCAGCACAAAAGAGTGCCTGTTCCCTTTGTAAGCTCTAGTTGCTTAACAGTTAAATGCTGGAAAGGTATCAATATAAGAAACCTCCAATAGTCTCCTGGTCTTCCTTGCATTGAAGACAAATTATTCTTTGTTTGGCGTAGTAAGCCCTTGTATATTTCTGTGGTGTTTTGAACTGTGCTTTATGTGTTCAATTCCCTGGATTGCTTTTTTCAGTGATCAAATGGTGATAGTCTGTTGCCAGATAAAAAGTCATAGACATCCCATGGCAGATCATAATGATATTGTGTCCACTGGGACCATGATAAAGGCACTCACTTTACATCACTGTACTTGGAGTTTATAGTCCCAGGAAGGACAACAAAGCCGACTACCATGTGTATTAAGAATGAACAAGCTGGCTTCGGCCCAGTCCCTTTGTCTTATTGGTTTTATTTAATACAACCCAATACTTTTATGCTTTGCATCGTAACATATAACATTCAGCCAGTATAACTTTCTCCAACCATTTAAATCTGCATTTAGGATCCACGCAGATCAGTTACACTTTGCTTGTGTCTTGCTGTCCTCTCTGCCTTTCCGCCTAACGAACCGACTCACAAACTCATGCCATGCATTCCAACTGCAGATTCCACTGCAAGTTTTCAATGATTTGAAACTTCCTCCAGCTTTATTTTGGTGAAACCAAAACCTTTCTATTCAGCTCCTTGCGGGAGCATCATTGTGAAAGAGGCCTTGTCTGCTTCAGCCTCTGCGGTTTTCCTCTCAAACTAAGCCCCAAGGTGTGAAACCTTGGCCTCCAGGCTGGATTTTACCACATGAAAGTTTTCACTTAAAATTGTGGTACTGCCTGTTTCTAATGTGTACCGCGAGATTGGGAGGAATGATTCAATCTCTTTCACGCAATTTCTAATTCTCTGCATCAATGTATATCTGACAGAGAATACAGAAATAATTGTGCTTGATTTACCGGTCGCATCCCGTCGGAATCGGGACGGGGGGGTGGCCGGAAAATGCCGGGAGAGGCATCTACCGGGAGCCCCGATGGTCGTGACCCCCTGCAAGATCTAATGAGATCTTACGAGACGTCGCGATCTGAATCTCGCCCATGATAGATGGGACTGAGTTTACAGAGTTAAGTGACTCTGCCGACGCCAGATTGAACCAGCGCCCAGGACCTACCGGCCTCGCTGAGCAGACCCCAGCCGAGCGACTGTTCAGCACTGGTCCCCACAATGGGAGGCCCTTATTGGTTGGGATCTGGGCAGGATGGCACTCTGGCACTGCTGATGCCACCCGGACCCCTTGGCACAGGCAGCCTGGCACATGGGTGCTAGCCGTGCACTTCCAGGGTGCCCAATTGGCACTGTCAGGCTGCCAGGGGCACTGCCAGGGTACCAGCCTGACAGTGCCAAGGTGCCCAGGTGGCATTTTGCCCAAGCCAGGGATCGGGCATGGTCGTGCCCTGCCCATGTGAAGTGGGGTCTGGGGACCTCAAGGACCCCCGAACAGGTGAATTGGGCCATTGGGGGTGGGGAGGAAGCCCGGAAGTCGGATTGGGAGATCGGGGCACCAATTATCTCTTCCTGCGCTGAGGAGCTCCGCGGCTAAGCATGGCTAAGTGCGGACCTGGCATGGCGAACCCCATTGAGGCCCGAAAAAAATAGAGTGCCATTAGATAGCCGGGTCGTTCCCACCACTTGTAACACTGGGAATGAACCCTCTATTCAAAAATGGACGCTTTTTTTGGTTAAACTGAGACCTTAGAAACCTTTCCTTTAAGTCGCACCCAAGGAATATTGGAAAATGAATTAGCTTAAAGGAACTGAATTAATATTCAAATATGATGGAAGAGTTCTTGTTAAAAATCATGGGCAGGATTCTCTGCCCTCCCGCCAGGTCGGAGAATCGCTGGGTGAGGGGGGCGGCGTGAATCCCGCCCCCGCCGGCTGCTGAATTCTCCGGCGGTGGGGTTTTGGCGGAGCCAGGAAACGCGACGCACCGGTCGGCGGCTGCTGGCAGCGGCTCCCCCCCCCCCCCCCCCCGGCGATTCTCCGGCCCGCGATGCGCCGAGTGGCCGCCCATTTTCAGCGGGTCCCATCGGTGTAAATCACAACAGGTCCTTACCAGCGGGACCTGGCTCCACGGGCGGCCTGCAGAGTCCTCGGTGGTGCGTGGGAGGATCTGGCTCCGGGGAGTGGCCTGGCCCGCTTTGGTCTGTCGACCTCCGCCATGGCCGGTGCGGAGAAGGACCCCCTGTGCATGCGCTGGGATGGCACATGCACACGCTGGCGCTCCCGCGCATGCGCCAACTCGCGCCGGGCCGGCGGAGGCCCTTTGGCAGCGGTTGGCATGGCGCCAAGCCCTTCCACGCCGGCTGGCGCAGCGCCAAACACGCCAGCGCCGGCCTAGCCCCTGAAGGTGCGGAGGTTTCCGCACGTTTGGGGCGGCCCGACGCCAGAGTGGTTCACGCCATTCCTCGGCGCCATAGTGGCCCGCCCCGCCGGTTCGTGGAGAATCCCACCCCAAAAATCTAGGAATGTTATCGGAGTAGCATTGCTTTGACAATGCTAAGTACCTTTCACAGGATGTTTTCTGAAGTTTGAAATTAATTTAATCTTTCCTTAAGTTTATTAAGTGTTCTGGGTTCCCTGTATAAAAATCCACCCCTCACTTAATGAAATAGTTTGCCTCGTGATGTCTATTCCAGCGACATACAGGCTGTCCATCATATTATCAGCCCATTGAGATTTTGACCTCTGCTATTGCATTCTGATCTGCCCCATAATCGACTAATTCTGGTCCAGAGTCGTCTTATGTCATCAAACGTATGACATCTCAAAACAAGCACCTGGCTTTTGTTTTCACACCAGTTGCTCCGAATCCAACCTTCTATCTGTGGTCATTCTTGGTGTTGTGACAATGGTGTATTTTAACCCACCCTCCCCAATGGGAATGGAGCCAGGGCAGATTTTAAGTGGAGCATTCAGCCTTGCTCCCACTGGAAACCCGCTAAGCGTTATTTTAACTGTTCATTGCAGTTGGGTGGCTGGGGCACCATTCAGGGCACAGGTGGAAGATGCCCAAATGTATGCATTACTTTTGACAAGACCCTGAGTGCAGATGTGGCTGCTGATTTTCCATTTGTTGGCAAATGTCAGCAGGATGAAGAGGACCGCCAAGTTAAATGGAAATCTTACCTTCCTGCAGTCAGGAGCCACAGACGCCACAAGGAAATTTGAAGCATCTGATGCCTCATCCTCCCCCTCCCTTACTTGAGAAACCTCTAAAAACTCCATTCTCCTTACTTACCTTTTCCGGTGCCAATGGTCTCTGCTCTCTCACATTACTGCTCCAGACTGCCACCCAACTACCTCTTTCTGTCCACTTCAGGAAGACACCCGACTGGTGGCCCTGCAGGTGAAGATGGTCAGTTAATACAGCACTCCTCAAAGGTAGCTCTGAGTATACTGTGTACTCAGACCCTCAGGATCCACTCCTGCTCCTTCCTCTTCCGGTCACCCAAAATACCACCAGCCAACATTTGTTCTTTAAGGAAATGCTGAGGGTTTTGGCAAAGGTTGGTATCATGACCGGTACAGGCTTGGAGGGCCGAAGGACCTGTTCCTGTGCTGTATTATTTTGTTCTGTCTTTAGGTTCCTTGCCGTGATTTTCCACTCCGGGCCCAAGTACTGTGGCGGGGGCAGGCGGCAACTTCAGATTGCATGTTGAGTGTGGCCCAATGGGAAATCGCATGATACTGGGTTTACTAGTTACCCAGCTGGGTTTTCCCAACCTTGTCTGGGCAGGACAGGCAGGAGGTCGTGCAATCCTTATTAAAATGTCACTCCTGCATTGTTTTTCTAATTCAGCTCCCTGCCCCATTAGAGGTGTCCCTCGCAGGTCCGGCTGTCTCCGCTCCCGGAAGGTGAGCCATCAGTAAATGGATTTCACAGTTCACTCAGCATTCTCTGCCCCTGTCTGCCACGATGGCCATCGGTGATGGGTGAGGGAGGTGGAAGAATTCCACGCTTTGTGTCCTTTTGGAAAGTAGCAACCGGGGCGGGTTTCTCCATTGGCTGACGCTGAATTGCAAAACGCCATTGGACGGAGAATAGGTCCTGACGCCAAAATCATGGCGGCGTTGCCAGAGTAATTCTCTGTCGCCTCAACAACAGCGCAAATGATTTCCGGAATGCACGCAGAGTAAACACTGTTTGCATATCATTAGCGGGCCTAACCTGGTATTCTCCGGGGCCTCCGCAATTCTCCGCCTCCGATGGGGTGAGTTCATTATGGCGCCGTTCACTTGGACACAGAGAGGTGTGGCCGTGGGCTGCAGGTCGGACACTGGCCAGGCTGGCTGGGGTGGAAGGGAAGGTCTGCCAGGGCCGGTGGTGGTGGGGAGGGTGGTGGGGTGGGGGGTGGTGGTGGATGATGGGGGAAGGGCTGAGTGGCTAGGGTGACTTCCCACAGTACTGGGGTGGTGCCCAGGCACGGACCGCCATTGCCACGGTCTACAATCTTGCTGTGCACCCCACTGACCATCCACCTTGGCCCCTGGTTCTGCAGACTGACACTGACTGTATGGGTGCTCCCACGCCCCACCCCAGCCTTCGCCATACACCCCCAACCTGGCCACCAACCAGCGGCAGGGCATCAGGCAGCCCTTCCAGGCCAACGCCCACTGTAGCCCCTGTTGTGTTATGCTGCTTCGGATAACACAGGCTGCTACTTGATGCAGTCTTAACTAAAGGATGCTCCAGACTCTGAAATGAGTTCAACGTGTTTATTGAGCTATTAACACAGTTCTCAAATGAGTTCGACTCTCTGCTAATCTAACTGTAGTAACTCAGTCTAACTGTACCAGCTTGCTCTAAGCCACGTGCTGGGGTGTGATGCTGCTGATCAACCTGTCTAACTGTCTAGATGTCTGTCTGTGGAAAGAGGCAGGGTGTGAGTGCCTCATCCTTTTTATAGTGTTTATGTCATGCCCCCTTGTGTGATGCCACCTCTGAGTGTCCTGACTGCCCATTGGTTGTGTCCTATTCTGAGTGTTCATTGGTTGCATGTTTGCATATCATGACATCTCCCCGTTTTTTTGTTATTTTTGTGTAGATGTATATAAATGTGAATGTGTCTGCCTAATGTGACTGACTGAGGAATACAGAACAGAACAAACAAAACAAATGCTCATAAGTCCAGTCTCTGAGGCTTGCGTCTGATCCTCGTCGACCGCCGGAGAGGTGGTGGAGGGGATGACGGTGTCTTGACAGGCGAGTAGGAGGCACGACTGGTGGCCTCATGGTTTGAGGTGTCTGGAGGTGGCAATTCGACATGTGGAAATGGAGGGGAAAGTGGTTGTGGGCAAGTAACTTTTTGCAATGCCCTTCGATTCCTTCGCACAATGGAGCCATCAGCCATACGTATAACATAGGATCTGGGCGCGGCCTGTCGAACAATGACAGCCAGAGCAGGCCACCCACCATCCGGTATCTTGATCCTGACCGTGTCTGCCGGGGATAGCATATCTAGATCGGTGGCATGTGCGTCATAGCCCTGCTTCTGGCTGTCGCGAAGCTGCTGCATCCTCTGCAGCACCGGGTGTGATCAAGGTTGGGCAGGTGTATGGCTGGAAGCATCGTCCGCAGGTCTCTGTTCATCAGCAGTTGAGCTGGCAACATGCCAGTGGTCAAGGGAGTTGCCTGGTACGCAGGTAGTGCAAGGTGTATGTCGGAAGCGGAGTCCGAGGTTTTGCGGATGAGCTGCTAAACGATGTGCACCCCTTTTTCGACTTTGCCATTGGACTGCGGATAGTGCGGACTGGAAGTGACATGCCTGAAGTTGTAGGTCTTGGCAAATGTGGACCATTTTCGACTGTGGAAGCACGGGCCATTGTCGCACATGACGGTGTTCGGGATGCCATGCCGTGAGAATGTCTCTTTACACGCTTTGATGACGGTCCGTGAGGTGAGGTCTGGCAGCTTCAGCACCTCAGGATAGTTCGAAAAGTAATCGATGATTAAGATATAGTCGCGACCATGGAATAGGTCAATGCCAACCTTGGACCACGGAGAGCGGTCATGTGGTTGGAGCGTCTCCTTGCTCTACGCTGATTGGAACCACTGACAGGTTTTGCAGTTCAGGGCCTTGTCCGTGATGTCCTGGTTGATGCCGGGCCAGTAGACAGGTTGCCGGGCCCTGCGTCTGCACTTTTCTACACCCAGGTGTACCTCATGAATCTGGCGCAGCATCAAGCTCTGGAGACTGAGCGGAATGACAATCCTGTCCAGCTTGAGGAGGATACCATCAATCACCATCAGGTCATCCTTCACGTTGTAAAATTGTGGGCACTGCCCTTTCTGCCAGCCATTGGTGAGATTGTGGATGACGTGCTGCAAGAGGGGGTCTTTGGCTGTCTCATCACGGATGAGAACAATCTTCTCATCTGTTGCCGGGAGAGTGCTTGCACACAGTTCCACCTGCAATTCAATGTGCTGGATGATCTCCAGTGGTTCACTGGGTGAGTTGACGGAGCGGGACAATGTATCGGCCATGTTGAGTGTGGTGGTATGTATTAGGGGTCATGTGGGACTGTGAAGCCGTGATGCTATTGGCTGACAGATCCCGGGTCCTGGTTGGCTGTTGACTCGTGGCTCCGCCCTGAAGGCGGAGTATAAGAACCCGAGCTTCTCCCCGCCGCTTCATTCTGTTGCTGAACTGCTGGGGACAAGTCTCGCTTAAGAAAGCCTCATCGACTTCATCACTACTCGTCTCTCTCGTAAGTCATTGTGCGCCACAATGAGCTCCTTGCCGGGTGTATACACCAAATTAAAATCATACCTCCAGAGTTCGAGTAGAATTCTCTGCAAACGAAGCGTCATGTCATTCAGGTCCTTTTGCGTGATGTGGACCAGAGGCCTAAGATCCATCTCAACAGTAAATGTTGGAAAGCCGTCGACATAATCATGAAATTATCTAGGGTGTGGGTAGCTGGTGGCTTCAGTGGCCGGGGCACCTGGCCATGGCGGCCGGTATGGGTACTGGCATGTGATGTAGGGTGGGGGTTCTGCTGCCTTCCGAAGTGGTGGCGAATTGGATTATGGGTGTGTGGGACGGGTTTCGTGCCGGGGCACAGTGCTGCCTACCCACCCTGGTTGCCCTCCGGAGATTGCACATTTGTTCTGGCACTGCTGACCGGTCCGGTTGGTGTTGCCCACCGTGCTGACTTCCTCTGCCACCTGCGGCCAGGCATGATGAGTGGCGGTGGCTGGCAGTCTCCCTCCCGGCTGGGGTACAGTGTCATCCAGCTCTCCTGCACCACGTCCAGAAGGGTCTCCAGCCTGCCGTCGGCGAAGCGTGGAGCTGCTCTCCTTGCTGCCATCTTGTTCGCTGGGATGGTGTGCGTGGGAGTGAAGTGTGTATATGCGACTGCAGCTTGTCAGCTTCCTGAGTGTCATTCTCGAAACTGGTGAATCCTACAACATTTCTCATTGGAATAGATTGTGTTCCATGTGGCGCCATTGCTAGCCGCTCAACAGTAGCTGGATCAGTTCAGGTGCGCCGCCAGTTTTGCTGTTGTGGAACTCCACGAATTCTGCACTAGCATCAATATTTAAGTCTCAGAAATGGGGGATCCAGCCCCTGATCTCCAATCATGTTGCTTACATGGAGCCGAGGTGAAGTGTAACCTTCAGTTAAAATCGTCTGGACGCCAGAACATAATTGGGGGCATGCAGTCAATTCAGTCTAAAGTCAGGTATTTTTCCTTCAATTTATATAATATTCCTTGTTTTATCAGTAAGTAGAAAACTTACACAGTTTGGAAGAAGAGATGTTGCCATACAAGAGCTTCTCTGCAGTATGGACTGAGGAGTAGGAAGACACAAAACCGAGGTTCTCAGCATCAACTTTGGAAGGAGAATACTGGGGTGGGGTATTTTCTGCGTACCCTCTGTGGTGTGTTTCTCAGTGGCGGGTGGTGGCTTGCCATTGGCCAGCGACGGGAACTTCTGGTCCTGCCTCTGTCAATGGGATTTCCCTTGAATCCACCTCTGCCGCTGGGAATCCTATGGGAGGGGGTGACCGTCATCGGAACCGGAAGATCCCCGCTGGTGAGAAAGGACAGAAAATCCCCCCCTATATTTTTAGCGTGACATTTGGATTTGGATTTGATTTATTGTCACTTGTACCGAGGTACAGTGAAAAGTATTGTTCTGCGTACAGACCAGACAGATCGTTCCATGCATGAAAAAACATAGGATGACGATATATACACAATGTAAATACATAAACACAGACATCGGGTGATGCATACTACTCAGTAGCGAAAATGTGTGAAGAGATCAGTTCAGTCCACAAGAGGGTCATTCAGGAGTCTGGTAACAGTGGAGAAGAAGTTGTTTTTCAATCCGTTTGTACGTGTTCTCAGACTTTTGTATCTCCTGCCCAATAGAAGAGGTTGGAAGGGAAAATAACCTGGCTGGCCGGGGTCTTTGATTATGCTGCCCACTTTCCCAAGGCAGCAGGAGGTGTAGACAGAGTCATTTGATGGGAGGCAGGTTTGTGAGATTGATTGGGCTGTGTTCACGACTCTCTGTAGTTTCGTACGGTCTTGGGGCGAGCAGTTGCCATACCAGGCTGTTATGCAGCCAGATAGGATGCTTTCTGAGTCAATGTGGACATGCCGAATTTCCGTACTTTCCCGAGGAAGTACAGGCACTGTTGTCCTTTCTTGGGTGTAGTGTTGACGTGGGTGGACCAGGACAGATTGTTGGTGATGTGCATACCAAGGAATTTGAAGCTGTCAACCATCTCCACCATGGCACCATTGATGCAGACAGGGGTGTGTACAGTACTTTGCTTCCTGAAGTCAATGACCAGCTTCTTAGTTTTGCTGATGTTGAGGGAGAGATTGTTGTCATTGCACTATGCCACTGGGTTCTCTATCTCTCTCCTGTACTCTGACTCATCGTTGTTCGAGATCTGACCCACTACGGTCATGTCGTCAGCAAACTTGAAGATGGAGTGGGAGCTGCATTTTGCCACTCAGTCATGTGTGTATAGGCAGTATAGTAGGGGCTAAATACGCAGCCTTGCTAGGCCCCAATATTGAGTTCTATTGTGGAGGAGGTGTTGTATATCCTTACTGATTGTGGTTTATGGGTCAGGAAGTCGAAGATCCAGTTGCAGAGTGAGGAGCCAAGTCCTAGGTTTTGATGTTTCGATATGAGCTTGGTTGGGTTTATGGTATTGCAGGCGTAGCTGTACTCAATAAATAGGAGCCTGAGGTAGGAGTCCTTGTTGTCGAGATGCTCCGGGGATAACTGTAGGGCCCGAGAGATGGCATCTGCTGTGGACTGGCTGTGGCGGTATGCGAATCGCAGTGGGTCAAGGCATTCTGGGAGTATGGAGTTGATGTGTCTCATGACGAACCTCTCAAAGCACTTCATAATGATAGATGTCAAGGCCACTGGACAGTCATCATTGAGGCACGTTGCCTGGTTCTTCTTTGGCACTGGCATGATGGTGGTCTTTTTGAAGCAGGTGGGAACCTCAGAACAGAGTAGGGAGAGGTTGAAGGTGCCCGCGAACACACCCGCCAGTTGGTCCGCGCAGGATCTGAGTGCATGACCAGGGACTCCGTCAGGGTCCATTGCTTTCTGACATGTTTATAACAGCAATTTTTATTATATGTGGCCGCAGCAACAGCCACCCTATAGCCCCATGCCACTGACAGCAGACTAACACAGCCCTTCAAGAACTTTTAAACAACACCAGGCAAGAGACTAATACAGCCCTCTCAGAATCTTTAAACAGCAAAGGCAGCAGACCTGAGGATCACCCACACTAGCCGTGACCCCCACCTCAGTAGCCACTGACCCTCCTGCCCCCAGAACCCACGAGCTTCCCCCTCCCCTCTCAGGAGCTGGCCAGCGACCTATGACCCCTTGGACTCACTGCTGCTGATTGGAGACAGTGGTGTTCACCTCCTTACTGCCTGTCAGAGGTCATGGCGCTGGTTCCCATTTTTAAAAAGCAGTAGTAATTTGAGCCAGCATGACATCACACCTGGGAAGGGTGGGATGATTCCGTGAGGGCTGAAGATGCAACATTAACCATGCTAAGTATATTATAATGCATTCATATTGATGCAAATCAGGTTCACGCCTAATTAATCATGTCATAGTGGTGGACCTTTCACATTCTCAAATCTCGCCAGCGTTTTTGGCTGCTTACGGCCTTTCGTGAGATTCTGCGGCCATGGCAGGATTTGCGCCCATGGTTACTGAACTTGTTAAATCCTGCCCACGATGTCTTAATGATGAAGCAGAGCACGAGCAGAGAAGGAAAGAAAAGGAAGCAAATCATGTGCTCCAGATTGCACTACCTTTTAAAAAAAATAAAAATAAAAAATAATTTTTTTAGTAAAGGGTTTTCATAAAATATCAATAACAAAATGAAAAAGAAACCCAACGGGGTTAAGTACAAAACACAGTCCAGAAAAACAACCCTCCATTACCCCCTCCCCCCCCCGTACATAAATAATAAATTAACATTAACACTCTGACTTAATACAACAAGTATATACAAACCCTCAGACCCTCCAGTATAAATAACAAAAACAAAAGAGTAAAGTGACCCCCCATCCGCCCCCCCCCCCCCCCCCCCGAGTTGCTGCTGCCATTGACCAATGTCTACCGCTCTGCCAGGAAGTCTAAGAACGATTGCCACCGCCTACAGAACCCTTGTACCGACCCTCTCAAGGCGAATTTCACCCTCTCCAACTTAATAAAGCCCGCCATATCGTTGATCCAGGATTCCACACTTGGGGACCTCACATCCTTCCACTGAAGAAGAATCCTTCGCCGGGCTACCAGGGACGCAAAGGCCAGAATTCCGGCCTCTTTCGCCTCCTGCACTCCCGGCTCCTCTGCCACCCCAAATATTGCGAGCCCCCAGCCCGGCTTGACCCTGGATCCTACCACCCTCGACACTGTCCTCGCTACGCCCTTCCAAAATTCCTCCAGCGCTGGGCATGCCCAGAACATATGGGTGTGGTTTGCTGGGCTCCCTGAGCACCTAACACACCTGTCCTCACCCCCCAAAAAATGATTCATCCTTGTCCCGGTCATGTGTGCCCTGTGCAGCACCTTAAACTGTATGAGGCTGAGCCTCGTGCACGATGAGGAAGAGTTCACCCTCCCCAGGGCATCTGCCCACGTCTCTTCCTCAATTTCCTCTCCCAACTCCTCCTCCCACTTACCTTTTACCTCCACCACCGAGGCCTCCTCCTCCTCCTGCATCACCTGGTATGTTTCCAAGATCTTCCCCACTCCCACCCACCCACCCCCCCGAGAGCACCCTGTCCTGTACTGTGTGTGGCCGTAGCCGCGGGAATTCCGCCACCTGCCGTCTGGCAAATGCCCTTACCTGTAAGTACCTGAAGGTGTTCCCCGGGGGGGAGCCCGTACTTCTCCTCCAGCTCTCCCAGGCTCGCGAACTTCCCGTCCACAAACAGGTCCCCCAACTTTCGTATCCCTGCCCTGGCCACCCCGTAAACCTTCCACCTGTTCTTCCTGGGGCGAACCTGTGGTTCCCCCGTAGTGGGGTCCCCGCCGAGGCCCCCACTTCCACCCCCCCCCCCGTGCCGCCTCCACTGCCCCCAAATTTTGAGGGCAGCCACCACCACTGGGCTCGTGGTATACCTCCTTGGAGGGAGCGGCAGCGGCGCCGTTGCCAGCGCCCCCAGACTCGTACCCACACAAGATGCCATCTCCAGCCTCTTCCATGCGGCCCCTTCCCCCTCCATCACCCACTTGCGCACCATCGTCGCATTGGCGGCCCAGTAGTACCCACAGAGGTTGGGCAGCGCCAGTCACCCCCTATCTCTACTCCGTTCCAGGAACACCCTTCTCACCCTCGGAGTCCCTCGTGCCCACACAAACCCCATTATACTCCTGTTAACCCGCCTGAAAAAAGCCTTCGGGATAAACACGGGGAGGCACTGGAACAGGAACCATAACCTTGGGAGCACCGTCATTTTGATTGACTGCACCCTACCCGCCAAGGACAGCGGCAACGCGTCCCACCTCTTGAACTCCTCCTCCATTTGCTCCACCAGCCTCGTAAAATTAAGCCTATGCAGGGCCATCTGGACTCCCAGATACCTGAAGCTCCTCTCCGCCCTTTTTAGTGGGAGCTCGCCAATCCCCCTCTCCTGGTTCCCTGGATGAACTACGAACAGCTCTCTCTTCCCCATGTTGAGCTTGTACCCTGAAAAGTCCCCGAATTCCCTAAGAACCCTCATTACCTCCGGCATTCCTCCCACCGGGTCCGCCACATACAGCAGCAGGTCGTCCGCATAAAGTGACACCCTATGCTCCTCCCCACCCCGCACCAACTCCCTCCAGTTCCTTGACTCCCTCAGTGCCAAAGCCAGGGGTTCAATCGCCAGTGCGAAGAGCAGGGGGGATAAGGGACACCCCTGTCTCATCCCTCGGTGCAACCAAAAGTACTTGGACCTCCTCCTGTTTGTGGCCACACTCGCCATCGGGACCTCCTACAACAACCTAATCCACCTGACAACCCCCTCACCAAACCTGAACCTCTTCAGCACCTCCCACAGGTACTCCCACTCTACACTATCGAAGGCTTTCTCAGCGTCCATCGCCACCACTATCTCCGCCTCCCCCTCCCTCGCCTGCATCATGATGACGTTCAAAGGCCTCCGCACATTCGCGTTCAACTTTCTCCCCTTCACAAACCCCGTCTGGTCTTCATGGATGATCTGCGGCACACAATCCTCAATCCTCGTGGCTAAAACCTTCGCCAGCACCTTGGCATCTACATTTAGCAAGGAAATCGGTCTGTAAGATCCGCACTGCAGGGGATCTCTGCCCCGCTTCAGGATCAAGGAGATCAGTGCCCGGGACATCGTCGGGGGCAACGCCCCCCAACCCCCCCCCTCCCCCCTCCCTTGCCTCATTGAAGGTCCTAACTAACAGCGGGCCCAACAGGTCCATATATTTTTTATAAAATTCGACCGGGAAACTGTCCGGCCCCGGTGCCTTCCCCACTTGCATGCTTCTTATCCCTTTGATCAGCTCCTCCAGCCCAATCGGGGCCCCCAATCCTGCCACCAGTCTCTCTTCCACCTTTGGAAATCTCAATTGGTCCAGGAAGCGGCCCATCCCTCCCACCTCCCGTGGGAGCTCGAATCGGTACAATTCCTCGTAGAAGTCCCTGAAGACCCCATTGATGCCAGCTCCACTCCACACCACGCTCTCTCCCCTGTCCTTAACTCCCCCGATCTCCCTAGCTGTGTCCCGCATCCGAAGCTGATGTGCCAGCATCCGGCTTGCCTTTTCCCCATACTCGTCAATCGCCCCCTGGGCCTTCCTCCACTGCACCTCCGCCTTCCTGGTGGTCACCAGGTCGAATTCGGCCTGGAGGCTATGCCTCTTCCTCAACAATCCTTCCTCGGGCTCCTCCGCATATCTCCTGTCTACCCTCACCATGTCCCCCACCAGCCTCTCCCTCTCCCCCCGCTCCCTCCGCTTCTTGTGGGCCCTAATGGAGGTCAGCTCTCCCCTCACCACCGCCTTCAGTGCCTCCCATACCATCCCCACTCGGACCTCCCCGTTTTCGTTGGCCTCCAGGTACCTCTCTATACTTCCTCGGACCCGCTCGCTCACCACCTCGTCCGCCAACAGCCCCACCTCCAAGCGCCACAGCGGGTGCTGGTCCCTCTCCTCCCCATTTCCAAGTCCACCCAATGTGGGGCATGGTCCGAATTGGCTATTGCCGAATACTCAGTATCCTCTCCTCTCGCTATCAACGCCCTACTCAAGATGAAAAAGTCGATTTGGGAATAAGCCTTATGGACATGTGCGAAGAATGAAAATTCCCTAGCCCCCGGCCTTGCAAATCTCCAAGGGTCCACCCTTCCCATCTGGTCCATAAATCCCCTCAGCACTCTAGCCGCCGCCGGCTTCCTACCCGTCCTAGACCTGGAGCGATCCAGTGCCGGGTCCAGCACCGTGTTAAAGTCTCCCCCCATTATCAGGTTCCCCACTTCCAAGTCTGGGATCCGACCCAACATATGCTGCATAAAACCCGCATCATCCCAGTTCGGGGCATACACATTGACCAGTACCACCCTCTCTCCCTGCAACTTACCACTTACCATTATGTACCTGCCGCCATTATCTGCCACAATGCTCGACGCCTCGAATGACACCTTCTTTCCCACCAAGATCGCCACCCCTCGATTTTTGGCATCCAGCCCCGAGTGAAGCACCTGACCTACCCACCCTTTCCTCAGTCTTACCTGGTCTGTCACCTTCAGGTGTGTCTCCTGAAGCATAACCACATCCGCCTTGAGCCCCTTCAGGTGTGCGAACACGCGGGCCCACTTAACCGGCCCATTCACTCCCCTTACATTCCAGGTTATCAGGGGGCTACCCAACACCCCCTCCCCCGCCGACTAGCCATGACCCCTCCTCGGCCAGCCACGCACTCGCACCCCACACCTGGTCCGTTCCCCACAGCGGCATACTCCCGTCTCAAACCACCCCCCCCCCCCAACTCGCTCCAGCTCCTCCTTGACCATAGCAGCAGCAACTCGATTTCCCCCCCCCGCTCCCGGGGCTAGGACCCCTCCTAACTGATTTACTCCCCTCATTGCACTTCCGCAAGTCAGCTGACTCCTGCTGACCCTGGCCACTCCCGCCTCTCCTTCGACTCCTCCCATTGTGTGGCACACCCTCCTCTCCCGTCCCCATCCATAAGCTCTCCCCCTCCCCCTTCTGTTCTAAGCGCGGGAAACAACCCTCGCTTCCCCGCCCCCTCCAGTCTTCAGCGCGGGAAAAAGCCCGCGCTTTCCACCTACCAGGCCCTGCCACTTCTGACGCAGCTCCTTTTACAGGCCCGGTCCCCTCACCCCTGACTCGGGCCTCCCCCTCCCCCACGGGGCCCCATCTCACCTCCAAGAGCCCCCCCGATCAACCCAACCAAAACAGTGCCCAACCCGCCCCAGCCACCCTCACCGACCCAAAAGAGAAAAAACACAAAGTAAAAAACATAGCATATCAACCGCAGTCCCCAATCGCCCATCCTGACCCTCAATCTGTGTCCAACTTCTCGGCCTGAACAAAGGCCCACGCCTCCTCCGGAGACTCAAAATAATGGTGCCGGTCCTTGTAGGTAACCCACAGTCACGCCGGCTGCAACATGACAAACTTCACCCCCTTCCTGTGCAGCACCGCCTTCGCTTGATTGTACCCGGCCCTCCTCTTCGCCACCTCCGCACTCCAGTCTTGATATATCCGAACCTCCGCGTTCTCCCACCTGCTGCTCCTCTCCTCCTTGGCCCACCTGAGCACACACTCCCGAACGACGAACCGATGGAACCTCACCAGCACCGCCCACGGAGGCCCGTTAGCCTTGGGCCTCCTCGGCAGCACTCTATGGGCCCCCTCCAGCTCCAGGGGCCCCTGGAAGGACCCCGCTCCAATCAGCGAGTTCAACATGGTGACCACATAGGCCCCCACGTCCAGCACCTCCAGGAGGCCCAGATTCCGCAGATTCTTCCGCCTTGACCGATTCTCCATCTCCTCGAACCACTGACTCGGGCCTCCCCCTCCCCTGCGGGGCCCCATCTCACCTCCAAGAGCCCCCCCGATCAACTCAACCAAAACAGTGCCCAACCCGCCCCAGCCACCCTCACCGACCCAAAAGAGAAAAAACACAAAGTAAAAAACATAGCATATCAACCGCAGTCCCCAATCGCCCATCCCGACCCTCAAACGTCCGGCCCCTCCAGCCCCTCCGGGAGGCCCAGATTCCGCAGATTCTTCCGCCTTGACAGATTCTCCATCTCCTCGAACCACTCCTGCCATTTCTTGTGGAGCGCCTCGTGCGCCTCCACCTTTACTGCCAGGCCTAAGATCTTGTCCTCGTTGTCGGAGATCTTTTGTCGAGCCTTGCGGATCGCCACTCCCTGGGCAGTCTGTGTCTCCAGCAGCTTATCAATAGAAGCCTTCATTGGCTCTAGCAGGTCCGTTTTAATCTCTCTGAAGCAGCGCTGGATACCCTCCTGCTGCTCCTCCGCCCACTGCATCCACGCTACTTGGTCTCCACCCGCCGCCATTTTGTCCTTCTTCCCTCGCACCTTCTTCGGGTCCAGCACCACCTTTTTTGTCGCCCCGCTCCTAGTTGAAGCCATATACTGACGGGGAGCTGTTGTAGACTCCTTCCCACACCGGGAAACGTCACAAAAGTGCCGTTGGGGGCCCTGAAAAGAGCCCAAAAGTCCATTTTTGCTGGAGCCGCCGAATGTGCGACTTAGCTCCGCATAGCCGCAACTGGAAGTCCCCAGAATGCACTACCTCATGGGACGTGCTGCTCCATGTGCCCAAAGATCTGTAGGTCAGTCGTACGAAGACCATTGGCAGAAACCCATGACCTTGTGTAGACATAATCCTCAAATCGAGGGACAGATGGCAACGAAGTCTAGTTCACTTGCAGTGTATGGCACGTTTTCTAAAATTCAGTCAATGTGTGAACATTTTTCCTTTTGCTTTGCAGAGACCAGCAAATTCCTTCGTCGTCTGTTCCAGGATGGGTGTTCAGGTGGGGGCATTGACTCAGCAACCCCAATCGTGTAAACTCTTCACTGGATCTTCATGTGATTCTTCACTACAGGACCTCCGACAGCAAGGTGCCCAAATCTGAATTTTTGGAAAGGTGCTATTTTGGCCCTCGCTCCAGCCATTTCTTCCTTTTAGTACTGGGTGCTATAAGTGTAATTAACAGTTTTAAAGAGCTTCTGGCTCCGGCTAGCTTGCCTCCTCAACATTTCAGAATTTGTACAGTTAGCTCAGGAGCACCATGACATTATGCAAGAAAACATATTGAGAGATCAGCCATGGAGCAAGTTTACACAGTGCCAACCATCTCTGTTACACGGTGAGGTTATTGATCCCGTAACTCACCAACCAGAAGAAATCATGCCCTGAATCCGTTTTTGAACCCAAATTAACTAAAATCCAGAGCATTAACAGGTTTCGTAAACTCCGTGAAGGCGCTACCAAAGCTACTTTCTACAACGGGCCACACAATTTGCCAATAATATCTATGTGTTAAATGCTGTGAAACATATTCTTAAGTGTCTGCTCAACCACTATTGATAGAATCTCGCAAAAACACATGATGAAAGTGAATTTACCACCAATTATACAATTAGAGTCAAAATAATTCAGATAAAAACGTCTGGAGAGATGTTAACAGACAACAATGTGAACAGGAAAACGAGCTGGTTATTTGCCAGACCGAGCAAACAAAACATTAAAAAAAATATAGATTTTCTCTGAAACCTCCAAGGTCCCTATTTGTGTTTATTCAACATGATCAAATGTGGGAAGACCAGAGTTCTTCAAGACTATTACAGTTTAAGAGGAAAGGGAAGGAAATCCAAACCAATGGGCTGGAAATCGCGTACTGTTTGCTCAATCATTATTCCTTAAATAAGAGACCTTTGTTGTGTATTTTGTGGTTTGTGAATCGTGGGCGGAAGGTTGGGGGCAGTGACAACAAATCATGAGGAGTTAGCATGGCTACGGCTTCCCTTCTTTTTCCACGTATACTGGCAAAGACGGAAAACTCTAAGTCTCAATAGCAATCGCTACATTTGTTAATAATAATTTAACCTGCTGCTCACGATGCTTTTCCTTTACTTTGAAATGCCCCAAACTTGTTGTGGCAGGCTCTTTCATAGCTGGAAAGCTGAGGCCACACATGCAGTCTTCCCTTTTAGTTCTTTTCTTGCCCTTGTTTCTTTTTCCAATCGCCCATTCATACCACTAATTTAGATTTTAATTGGATAACAGTTCTTAATGTTTCCTTAGCTGAAGGGATGTGCTGGAGGTGAGGTTTGCAAAACAGTCTTGTTATTCTTCTGCATTATATTCAAGGAATAATTTTACAGATCCAGACTGCCGATGGGGGACACTCGGGAAATCCCGCATGCCTAAATTTCTGACATATATTATTAGTGGATGAGACCGCATCGACAACAGCATCAACTCAGAAAATGATTCCATAAGTGGGTGAAAGTCGTTACTGATTTAGTTGCGGGGTTTTTAGGGTGGAGTTCAACTGTTGATTTTATATCAATGCAAAATGGATTTGAGTGCATCAGCACGTAACGTGGCATTGTAGTCAGGGTGTCAGAAATCAATCTGATGTTCAAGTGTACTAGGACGTCACACCCCTTCAAGAGGTTACTCTTAGACACCTCCATTGGCCTCGTCACACATCCAGTACCGGGTGCATGGAAATTTCCTCCAACTAAATTTAAGGAAGCCAAAACCATTACCTTTGATCTCCACTGCAGTCTCATAGGTACTGATACAGGCACTGACTCCATCTCCATCTCCAGCCAATGTCTAACGCTGAACCAGATTGGTAACATCCTCACTGTCTTTCCGAACCCATATACCAATACCAAACCGATCTATATTCACTTCCATAGCATCATACATCTCCACCACTGACTCCGCTTGTCTGCTGCTGAAACCTGTACCAATGCATTTTCTATACCCAACACTCTCCTGCCTGCCCTTGCCGCTCCTTAAATTTAAGCTCACTCAAAACTCTACTGCCTGTACCCTAACTCATTTCAAAGCCTATTTACCCACCATCTCTCTTTAGCACACCTCCTCCTTGTTTTTTTAAATTATTATCCCTTTGTTCAAATTTTTCTGTAGCTTCTCTCCTCCCTGTTTTCAGCCCTATAACCTTTTCATTTTTTAAAAATTTAGAGTATCCAAATATTTTTTTGTCAATTAAGGGGCAATTTAGCGTGGCCAATTCACCTACCCTGCACATCTTTTTGGGCTGTGGGGGTGTGACCCACGCAGACATGTGGAGAATGTGCAAACTCCACACAGACAGTGACCTGGGACTGGGATCGAACCTGGGTCCTCAGCGATATGAGGCAGCAGTGCTAAACATTGCGCCATCGTGCAGCCCCTCCTATAACCTTTTCTGTGCATTCCTCTAATGCTCGCCTTTTGGGCATTCCCAATTTTCACAGCTCCAATATTGGCAGGCATATCTTCAGCTGTCGTGGCCCTAAACTCTGCAGGATTTCCTCCCTAAATTTCTCTGTCTCTCCAGCACTCTCTCCTCCATCGAGTCTCTGCTTACAACCTACTCTTTGAACAAGCTTTGGCCAGTAGCCTTATGTGGCTAGGTGTCCAATTTTGTCTGATAATATTCCTATGAAGTGTTTTGGAAAGTTTTTACTAAGTTAACAATTTAATGCAAGATGTTGTTAGGAATTATAATAATCATTATGACAGTAATGACCACAGACTGCAGAACATCAGTCCAAAGATGTGCAGATTAGATGGATTGGCCATGCTAAATTGTCCCCTAGGTGTCCAGGGATGTATAGGTTAGATTACAGGAATAGGATGGGGTCGGCAGGGGAATAGAACTGGGTAGAGTGCTCTTTCGGAGGGTCGTGCAGACTCGATGGGCCGAGTGGGCTCCTTTTCACTGGAGGAATGCTATGAATCTCTGATTTTATAATCAGTCCCAGGCTTCCAATCCCAAAGATCAGTGGGGAATCTGTGGTATTTCTACTCGACTAGTTTATTTAATAGGCCACATGGACTACATTAATACTGCATTACTCTATAGTTATATTTATATATCGGCATATTACAACAGAGAACTCTGGAGCATAAACCCAGGGTAAAAAATTAGCCATTTAGGACGGAGGTGAAGAGAATTTTATTTCACGGTGAGGATTGTGAATATTAGGAATTCTCTACTCCAGATAGCTCTGGATGTTCTGTCGTTGTCTCTGTACATGGTGGAGAATTTTGGACTCGAAGGACATCAGAGAACAAGGGATTGAACAAGAAAGTGGAGTTCAGGTCCAGGGTCAGCTATACTCTTATTAAATGGTGGAGAAGGCTCAAAGGGCATATGGTTTATTGCTACTCGTATCTCTTGTTTCTTATGGGAAAAGGCAGGGGAATAGGACTAATTAGGTACTCCTGGCACAATCAGCCAAATGCTGTATGTTTCTATGAGTCTGTAAACTAGTTAGGCTAAATGGCCTGATTTGTGCTGTAGATTCTCATTAAAGCACGATCAAGTAAGGGTACAATTATTTTATTTAAAAGTGCCTCAATGGAATAGCTACCCCAGAAAGAGTAAAGTAACACAGTGCAATTGAATGACAGAATATTGTCCCAGTGATAACAGTATTTTTAATCTTAGCCTGTCCAATCGCCCGCCTGACTCGACAGGCAGTAATGAATCACTGTGGCATCAAATCCGCTCCCCCCCACCCCCAATCCCCTTTCAGCCATCTTTTCACCTTGACTAGGTACCGACTCCGTCTTGACAATAGACAAGCAGTTTGAAGGCATGCCGGATTGAGATGGGAATTAACATAATTGTCTCTGGCCATTTGTGAGTGGAACCATTTCAAGCCTGGAGGGGTCCCTGATTCGTGAGGTTAATGTCATGCAGGAATGTTTGTACAAAAGCAGGTCGATGAAACCCTGCCTGTAATGACAGAGGAATCATCAAAATCTGATCACTGCATTGTCAGAGAATTCAATTAGCTAACCCCAGAATTGCCCTTGTCCTGTACCTATGGCACGGCCTTTACAATAGAACACACTCCAACTTCACATGCCATTAGTTTGCCTCATTGGGGTATCGAAACTTCAAAATATGAAAAATATACCCTTGTGGTCCAACTACATGCCAAAAACTACTCAAACTGGTCATCTAATCAGGTTGAAATAAGAAGACATTTTACAGAGCTGCCTGGAAACAGGCTTTAGAAGGTTGCACCATGTCATTTGGACTGAGCAGAATTAAGTTTAATAATACCCAACAATTAGTGGTTAGCACTGTTGCTTCACAGCGCCAGGGACCCGGGTTTGATTCCCAGTTTGGGTCACTGTCTGCGCGGAGTCTGCATGTTCTCCCTGTGCCTGCGTGGGTTTCCTCCAGGTGCTCTGGTTTCCTCCCACAAATCCCGAAAGGTGTGCTTGTTAAGTGAATTGGACATTCTGAATTCTCCCTCTATGTACCCGAAAGGCGCCGAATGTGGCGACAATGTGATTTTCACAGTAACTTCATTACTGTCTGTACGGACCGGTCTGCAAGTTTCCCCCCCGTGTCTGCATGGGTTTCCTCCCGGTGCTCCGGTTTCATCCCACAGGCCCCGAAAGACCTGTCTTTGCTGTTAGGTAATTTGGATATTCTGAATTCTCCCTCAGTGTACCCGAACAGGCACTGGAACTGTGGCGACTAGGGGACATTCGCAGTAACTTCATTGCAGTGTTAATGTAAGTCTACTTGTGACACTAATAAAGATTATTATTCTTAAAGGGCAAATCATTTCTGATAAATTTGATCGAGTTCTTGGCAGAGAGGGTAGTTAAAGATAGTGCAGTATATGGTAAAGTGCCACATGATAGAATTGTTTGCAAAATGGAAACCCAGGAGGCTAAAGGAACATTGGGTATAAAAATGGCTAAGAAACAAAAAGGGAGTATTTACTAAGTCCCCTGGGGTCAGTATCAGGCACATTGGTTGTTTTGATCTACACTAACGATCTGGACTTGGTTATAAAGGGTATAATTTCAAAGCTTCAAGATGGGTCAAAATTTCACATTGGAATAAATAAGTAAAGGAATAGTAGCAGATTTCACAGGAAATAGACCGAGAAGATGGTCAGACACAGATTACATTTATTGCAGGGAAGTGTGAAGTGATCCTGGGGAGGCAATATTAACTCCAATTTCAATCCAAATTTATAAATCAAAATGATCAGCCTTGTGCATTGCTACGTGCCTACCTTCCATGTGTCTTTGTCTGCCCCATTGCTCCTGTATGCAATGCTAACCCATTGCCTGCAGCATGATTGGTGGGTTGCTGATTTTCATTGACCACAGATGACCTTGCAGGATCATCTTGAGAAGACATGGGTCTGGAAGGCATGGCTTTGAACTGCACCATCTCTGCATGGACGACAGCAGCCTGGGCTTGGCTGCCAAGCAAAAGCAAGAGTGCTAGAGGAGTAGCAGTGGTGGAAGGATAAATGTTGCTACTTAGAGAGGAAGGCAGGTTTATGAACCACAGGAACAAGGCCACTTCCATGGTGTGAAGCCTCAGAAGCCCTTTTAATCTGCTAGAGGAAAGATTGCTGGACTGCTGTGAGACCCTAAAACCCTTTTCAACACTGGTACCGAAAGCCATGCTGGCAACAGTCTGAACTTTCACAACTCTAGTTTGCGTTTCCACTACAGCATTTAGATGTTGGCTGTTAGCTGCAAAGGAAGCTGAGACAGAGGCCTTCAAGTGTCTTCATGGAGCTGACCACCACTTTCATGTTGAAAAGAATAGGCTCCAAGCTCTGAACAAATCCCTGAGCTGAGTTATTGCCAGACTCCTCTGTATTCCTTGACATTGCTTTCTTGGTGCTTCTAATGCACTAAGCATCTTGAATGCGCACCAACAGTCTTTTTGTGGAAGGTGCCACCATCGAAGTCCTCATCGGAGTTATAAAAACAAAAAATGCTTGAAATACTCAGCAGGTCTGGTCCTTTGCAGCAGAACATGCATGTGCCTTTGTGCTCCAGCAAGCTGGCACCCTTGCTGCCCTGGCTGTAGGCTGCTAGTGTCTAGTGTTTCCCAATGTGCATACCCTTTCTCTGAGCTATTGTGTAAAGTACGTGCACTGTCAGTATCAGAGTTGGTTAGATTGAGTGGAAGTATTTCTTCTTTATCTGTCTTCCTTCTCCTTCCCACCACCACTGCCTGGTCAGATGCAGTTTTTCTTTGATTATCTGGAAGAGGAAAGTCACAAGTGTAGGGTTGTGTCAAGGGGAGTGGGGGAATGTGAGTTGTATAAGACCATAAGACATAGGAGCAAAATTTGGCCACTCAGCCCATCGAGTCTGCTCTGCCATTCAATCATGGTTGATATTTTTCTCATCGACACCGAACATAGATTATAGAGTGCAGAAGCAGGCCATTCAGCCCATCGAGTCTGCACAGACCCACTTAAGCCCTCACTTCCACCCTATCCCCGTAACTCAATAACTCCTCCTACCTTTTTTGGATACGAAGGGCAATTTAGCATGGCCAATCCACCTAACTTGCAAGTCTTTGGTGTCATGTGAGAGTACCTTTAAGACATGAGTGTTTAAGAAATGTACCTTTAAGAAATGGGTGGTTATCAGTGATGTCAGAGTGTGGGTGGAGCTGGGCTGTCTGTCAGCTTTTTACTTTTGTTTTAGGCTGTTTGCTGCAGGGTGTGTTTTAGTTTTGTTTTCAGAGCTGGATAGCTGCAGTCACAGCCAGACAATGTATGAGTCCCTCTCTCTGTAATCTAAAGCCTGTAAATCGATCCTTTGTTGATTTAAAACTAAGAACTGCTCTCAGTAGTGACTTTAACCTGATGTGCTTCTGTAGTGACTTTAACCTGATGTGCTTCTGTTTAAAGGTTTTTTAAAAAGTCTTATGGATGTTAAAAGGACAGTTTAATGATTACTGAGTGTTGTATTCTTTGGGGGTTATAGTTAAATTGATGGTTGCTAAGATGTTCACTGTGTTTTAAAAAGCTTAACTTGAGTTCATAGAATAAACATTGTTTTGCTTTAAAAATTACTTTTCCATTTCTGCTCTACCACACCTGTAGAGTGGGCTGTGTGCTCCCCATACCACAATCGATTAAAAGTTGTGGGTCAGGTGAACTCCATGATACACTTTGGTGTTCTCTAAACACTGGCCCGTAGCAAATTGGGGGCTCGTCCTTGATAAAAGTCTATTTATTGGACTGACTGAGTGAACTTAAAGACAGTGAGGGGTGAGCATATTGTGGTTGCTTTTCAGGTGTGGCATTCCAGTTTAAGTGGGGAGTGTGTTGTGGACAATGGCTCTTTCAGAGGCTCTGATGTTTTGGGGGTGGAGACACGCAGAACCTTCCGGACAGAGACGAAAAGCAGACTGTTAGATTTGGCAAAACCATTGCAGTTAACATTACATGACAAAATGTGAAAAGGTGAGGTAATTATGGCGGTGGATAAGCATTTAAAGTTGCCTGTCATACGGTTTGACCATTGGAAATGGCAAAAATTCAGTTACAAATTAAACAAATAGAACATGAGAAAGAATTAATGCAGCTTGAATACGAAAGAGATGAAAAAGAAAGAGAGAGCGGAAAAAGAAAGAGAAAGCGATAGAGGGGAAAAAGAAAGACAGAGAGAGGAAAAAGAAAAGGGGAGAGAAGAAAGGAGAAAAGAAAGAAGAGCCCTAGCAGAACAAAAAGAAAGAGAAAGGGAGATACAGATCAGGGAAAAAGATAAAGGGAGAGAGTTTGAACTTCAGAAAATGGCCATGAAGCATGACAGTCAGTTAAAATTGGCAGACGTAAAAGGAAATGTAAGTTGGATGATAGTGATGAGGACAGTGAGAAAGAGCGTCAAAGTCGATACATGGTGGGAATCTATTTAAATATGTCCAAGCATTGCCAAGGTTTCATGGAAGGAGGTAGAAGCCTTTCTCATTTCATTTGAGAAGGTAGCAAAACAAATGAAATGGCCAAAGGACATGTGGGTATTACTGATTCAAACAAAGCTGATAGGTAGGACTAGTGAAGTGTTTGCATCACGACCGGAGGAGGTATCTGGGACATATGAGGAGGTGAGAAAATCCATCTTAGGTGCATATGAACTAGTGCCTGAAGCCTACAGACAAAGGTTTAGAAATTTAAGGAAAGAATTTGGTCAAACATACATGGAGTTTGAAAGGCTCAAACAGAATAATTTTGATAGGTGGATAAGGGCTTTGAAAATAGACCAAACGTATGAAGCTCTCAGAGAAATTATACTTTTTGAGGAGTTTAAAAATTCAATTACTGATGTAGTGAGAACTCATGTGGAAGAACAGAGGGTTAAAACTGCGAGGTTAGCAGCAGAAATGGCAGATGAGTATGAATTTGTTCATAAGTCAAAGCTTGGTTTCCGACATCAGTTTCAGCCTGTGAGCAATGGAAACTGGGGACATGAGAAATACTCAAGTGGTAAAGGTAAAGGTGATCTGATGGGAGATAATAAGGAGAGTGTACCTCAGACTGAAAAAGAAATCCCGGACGGTGGAAAAGAAATGAAAAATATCAAATGTTTTCACTGTAATAAACTAGGCCATGTAAAGTCAGTGTTGGTGGTGGAAGAAAAGCACTGGGAAGGCTGATGTGGTAAAACAGGATAAAACAGGTGGGGTTTGTTAAAGTGGTAAAGGAAAGCCCAACTGAAGCAAAGGAGGGACAAAAGATTGTACAGCCTGATCAAGAGGTGATTGATAAGAAGGTGTCAGATGTCTTTAAAGAATGTAATTGTGTGGGTAAAGTTTACTCATGTGTATCAGGAGGAGCAGGTAAAGAAGTCACAATTTTAAGAGATATGGGAGCTAGTCACTCTTTAATGGTAAGAGATGAGGAGTTAGGTAGTTTGGGAAGAATGTTGCCAGAAAAGGTGGTAATATGTGAAATTCAGGGTGAGAGGAGTAGTGTTCCATTATATAAGGTAAGGTTGGAAAGTAAGTGAAGAGTGGTGAAGTGATAGTAGGAGTAATAGAGAAACTATCTTGTCCAGGAATACAGTTTATCTTGGGTAATGATATAGCTGGAACGCAGGTGGGAGTGATGCCTCCTATGGTTGATAAGCCAGTGGAAAATCAGACAACTGAACTGTTGAAGGACGAATATCTTGGGATTTTTCGGAATTGTGTAGTAACAAGGTCGCAAAGTCACATGTTAAGACAAGAAGAGGAATCAAAGAGTGAAGATGAAGTTGAAGTGCCATTATCAGAAACGATTTTTGATCAGATGGTTGAAAAAGAACAAGAACAGGTGGAGGATGAGGCGGATATTTTTAGTTCACGAAAATTGGCAGAGTTACAACAGAAAGATGTAGAAATAAAACAGATGTATCATAAAGCATACACGGAAAAGGAATCTGAGAGTATACCAGAGTGTTATTACCGTAAAAGTAATGTCTTGATGAGAAAATGGAGACCTTTACATATGCAGGTGGATGAAAAGTGGGCAGAGGGTCATCAAGTAGTATTGCCAGTAGGGTATAGAAAGGAGGTGTTGCGAGTTGCACATGAGGTACCAGTGGGAGATCATTTGGGAATGAGGAAAACTCAAGCTAAAATCCAGAAACATTTTTATTGGCCTGGACTACAAAAAGATGTAGTTAAATTTTGTCAATCATGTCACACATGTCAAGTGTTAGGGAAACCTCAAGCAGTAATAAAACCAGCGCCCTTAATACCCATTCTAGCATTTGAGGAACTTTTTACAAGGGTCTTAATTGATTGCGTAGGACTGCTTCCTAGAACAAAAAGTGGGAATCAATATCTTTTGACTATAATGGATGTGTCTACTAGGTTTCCAGAGGCCATTCCAGTATGTAATATTACAGCTAAAAAGATTGTGGAGGAGTTACTTAAATTCTTTACTCGATATGGACTACCCACAGAAATACAATCGGATCAAGGATCAAATTTTACCTCAAGGTTATTCAAAGAATTTATGGATAGCTTAGGAATGAAACTATTTAAATCAACTGCATAATATCCAGAATCTCAGGGAGCGTTAGATAGGTGGCATCAGACATTAAAGACAATATAGAGGGCTTATTGTCATGATTATCCAGCAGATTGGGACAAAGGAATTCCATTCATACTGTTTGCAATTCGGGATGCACATAATGAGTCAACCAAATTCAGTCCTTTTGAAATACTTTTTGGTCATGAAGTAAGAGGACCACTTAAATTGACTAAGGAAAAATTGGTGAGTGAGAAATCAGAGCTTACATTATTGGATTACATGTCAAATTTTAGGGAACGATTAAATAGAGCTAGACAACATTTTAAAATTGCACAAAATGTGATGAAATGGGTAGCGGACAAGAAATCCAAAGTTCGTAGTTTTGCCAGTGGGGATAACGTTTTAGTATTGTTACCAGTGGTAGGTGAACCTTTAAAAGATAGGTTTTGTGGATTTTATGAGATTGAAAGGAAATTAAGTGAGGAGAATTATGTGGTTAAAAACACCAGATAAAAGGAAGACTCACCGAATGTGTCATGTGAATATGCTTAAAAGGTACTTTGAAAGGGAAGGAGAGGAAAAGGAGGAGGTTTTAGTGAATCTCACTCAAAGTTATGAACAAAATCCAGATGACTGTAAATTTGACATCCCTCAAATTAAATTGGAAAATGAGGATGTTCTTAAAATTTGGGATAAATTGTTGAGTTACCTTCCAGAGGAAAAACGAACTGACCTGAAAGAGTTATTGACATCACATGGGCAAGTTTGTGGAGATAAGTTGGGAAGTACTAAAATGGCTATACATGATGTAGATGTGGGAAATGCTGTTCCAATCAAACATCATCCATACAGACTTAACCCTTTAAAATTGGCACAGGTTAACAAAGAGATTGGGAGAATGCTTAACAATGGCATAATGGGAGTGGGTTGCAGCCAAAGGAGCTCACCCACAGTGATGATACCGAAACCAGACGGTATCCAATGGTTGTGTGTGGACTATAGAAAGGTTAATGCAGTTACAAGAACGGACTCTTATCCTATCCCACATTTGGAGGATTGCATTGAGCAAGTAGGACAATCAACTTTTATTTCCAAACTGGATTTACTTCAAGGTTACTGGCAGGTACCTTTATCCGAAAGGGCAAAGGAGATTTCCCCTTTTGTGATTCCAGATGGTATGTACCAATTCAAAGTTATGCCAATTGGCATGAAAAATGCCCCAGCCACATTTCAACGGTTAACTAACAAAGTTGTTTCAGGATTACCCAATTGTGCGGTATACATCGACGATCTGGTAATTTTCAGCCAGACATGGAAAGAACATTTAAAACATCTGATGGAGTTATTCGATTGACTTCAGGAGGCGGGTTTGGTGATAAACCTAGCCAAAAGTCAATTTGGAAAAGCCCAAGTCACTTTCCTTGGCCATACAATTGGACAGAGTCGAATGGTCCCACAGGATGTGAAAACAAAAGTTATTGAGGAATTTCCGATACCCTCAAGACGAAGGGAAATAATGCGATTTCTTGGCATGAGTGGGTTTGATCAAACATTTGTGTAAAGGTTTTGTAGTGTGATTGCTCCACTGATGGACTTGCTGAAAAAACGTCAAAAATTCCAGTGGACAGCAGTGTTTCAACAGGCATTTGACTGCGTGAAAGCTGTGACAACCAATGCTCCTATGTTGGAAAATTACAAGGGACTCTGTGATCAGACTGAACTAAGGTATCTGATGTTAAAGAGAAATACCGAGGCGTAGAGAAATGAACGGAAGCAGGTTCAGTTGGAGGGACAGGAACAAAAATGGACTATATTATTATTATTTTTTTTTAATTTTAAATATGGAGCAACCAATTTTATATATTTTTTTCCAATTAAGGGGCAATTTAGCCTGGCCAATCCACCTAACCTGCACATCTTTGGGTAGTGGGGGTAAAACCCACGCAGACATCGGGAGAATGTGCAAACTCCACACGGACAGCGACCCAGGGCCGGGATTCGAACTCGGGTCCTCAGCGCCGCAGTCCCAGTGCTATCCACTGTGCCACATGCCGCCCTGACTATATTATTATGCCTGTTTGCGTGTGTTGTTTTTTGAAACAAAGAAGTATATTTACTGTGTGCATTTCTTAAAGGATAGTGAAAAGGTGAAAAATGAAACCATCTTGAAGTTGGTGGTTTATTTTTTTTCTTGGGGGGCGGTGTCATGTGAGAGTACCTTTAAGAAATGAGTGTTTAAGAAATGTACCTTTAAGAAATGGGCGTATATCAGTGATGTCAGAGTGTGGGTGGAGCTGGGCTGTCTGTCAGCTTTTTACTTCCGTTTTTGGCTGTTTGCTGCAGGGTATGTTTTAGTTTCGCTTTCAGAGCTGGATAGCTGCAGTTACAGCCAGAAAGTGTATGAGTCTCTCTCTCTGTAATCTAAAGCCTGTAAATCGATCCTTTGGTGATTTATAGCTAAGAACTGCTCTCAGTAGTGACTTTAACCTGATGTGCTTCTGTTTAAAGGTTTTTTAAAAGTCTTATGGATGTTAAAAGGACAGCTTAATGATTACTTAGTGTTGCATTCTTTGTGGGTTATATTTGAATTGATGGTTGCTAAGATGTTCACTGTATGTTTTAAAAAGGTTAACTTGAGTTCATAGAATAAAGATTTGTTTTGCTTTTAAAAAATACTTTTCCATTTCTGCTCTACCACACCTGTAGAGTGAGCCATGTGCTCCCCATACCACAATTGATTAAAAGTTGTGGGTCAGGTGAACTCCATGATGCACTTTGGGGTTCTCTAAACCCTGGCCCATAACATTGGACTGTGGGAGGAAACCGGAGCACCCGGAGGAAACCCACGCAGACACGGGGAGAACGTGCAGACTTTGCACAGACAGTGACCCAGCGGGGAATCGAACCAGGGACCCTGGTGCTGTGAAGCCACAGTGCTATCCACTTGTGCTACCGTGCTGCCCATTCTCCTGCCTTTTCCCCATAACCCCTGATCCCCTTATTAATCAAAAACCTATCTATTTCTGTCTTAAAGACACGGAGTGATTTGGCGTCCACTGCCTTCTGCGGCAAAGAGTTCCACAGATTCACCACCCTATGGCTGAAGAAATTCCTCCTCATCTCTGTTTTAAAGGATCGTCCTTTTAGTCTGAGATGGTGTCCTCTGCTTCTAGTTTTTCCTACAAGTGGAAACATCCTCTCCACGTCCATTCTATCCAGGCCTCGCAGTATCATGTAAGTTTCAATAAGATCCCCCCTCATCCTTCTAAACTCCAATGAGTACAGACCCAGAGTCCTCAACCATTCCTCATACGACAAGTTCTGCCTACACTGCCTGTAGCTTATAAATCAGAAGAGAATGTGGGATGGTGAGGAAGTGGGATGTAAAACGAAGGTTTTGGTATGATACATACTGTCATCTTTGATTGTTCCAGCCCCATCTCTGGCCACAATCTCAGTCTTGGCCACTCTAATGATGGGGAGCACTCATTCATGGGGTGGGGGTGGAAGGGTGCGGGGGAGGGGTGGTGGTAAGGACACTCAGCCTTGTCTGTCTCCTATCAGTTAGGTGCTTCAGCTAGTGGTTACGTGCTACCCTTGTCATGCAAGGGAGAGGTGCAAGGGAGTGCAATATACTTGCTATCTGAGTTGAATGGCTGGCAATGTGTACAAGTTGTGAGATGTGGGTTGACGCTTAGCTCTATACTAAATGTGTTAGGGTGTGGTGTAGCATATGGTTGCTATACATAAGTTGTGATTGATAGAGATGGGGGAGAGGCCAACAGTGTATCAGGCTAGTGGTGGTGGATCTCATAGGATATTACATTCAAAGATGAATTCGCTGATCTTGACCTGCAGTGAGGTCATTGAACTTCCTGCAGCACTGATCTTTGGGCTATGGGCATTGACTGCTACAGTCATCTGCTCTCACTGCCTTTATACAATTTGTCTGTAAGGACTCCTGGCCCCCTGTAGATCGAGGCCCTGTCACCTTATATAATAGATGGTGTTTCGGTGCAACATCGTGGGCCGAAGGGCCTGTACTGCGCTGTATCGTTCTATGTTCTATGTTCTAACTGTATAAGGTGTTAGAGAGGCCACACTTGGAGTATTGTCTTCAGTTTTGGTCTCCTTACCTGAGAAAGGACGTATTGGCACTGGAGGGTGTGCAGAGGAGATTCACGAGGTTAACCCCAGAGTTGAGGACGTTGGATTATGAGGAGAGGTTGAATAGACTGGGTCTGTACTAGTTGGAATTTAGAAGGCTAGGGGGGGATCTTATAGAAACATATAAAATTATGAATGGAATAGATATGATAGATGCGGGCAGGTTATTTCCACTGGCGGGTGAAAGCAGAACTAGAGGGCATCGCCTCAAAATAAGGTGATGTAGATTTAGGACTGAGCTTAGGAGGAACTTCTTCACCCAAGGGGTTGTGAATCTATGGAATTCCCTGCCCAGTGAAGAAATTGAGGCTCCTTCATTAAATGTTTTCAAAATAAAGATAGATAGTTTTTTGAAGAATAAAGGAATAAAGGGTTATGGTGTTCGGGCGGGATCAGCCATGACCTCATTGAATGGTGGAGCAGGCTCGAACGACCAGATGGCCTACTCCTGCTCCTAGTTCTTATGTTCTTATTCTGTTCTTTCTCAGCCCATGTTCTCAGTCCTATTGCATCATAATTTGGTGTCCTTCTTGCTCACTCTCTCTTTGGCAACCAGTTCCTGCACAAGCTTAAGAGGGGAAGTCTGGCTTTAAGTAGTGGAGACTAACTTTAAGTGGAGCTAGCATTATACAAACATGGACTTCCAAGTGCAACTGTGCAGTGGGATTAAGGCTTCTTGCAAAGCTTGTGTGCTATCAGCATCAGAAGCAATGGATGTCGGTTAATTACACATTATAATGTTCATGCCCATTGCAGACTGTCCAATTTCATGATCGCTATATCTATTAATGGAGCCTACATAGGAGATTTTCTTCTCTCCTTGTCAATTATTCTCTTGTCAGTTTCTCCTGAACATTTTTATTTATTAATAGACGCCAGAATCTCACATCACCTTGCTCAACTTTTTGTAATCTATTCTTGAATGTTGGCATCATTGGCAATGGCTGACACTTCTGCCCATCCAAAGTCGTCCTGTTTCGATACAACTGAGAATCTTGCTGAACCACTTCAAGGAGTTAAGAATCAGCCACTCTGGTTCGCAACTCTGTATTCTGAGTTTGGACAATAAGTTTCCCTCCCTAAAGGATGCTAGTCACCTAACTAGTGGGCCTGAACTTTACGTCGATCGGGCGTACACACTCGACGGCCCCGGAAAAGGACGTGAACCGGTTCCCTGGCCACAGTCAGCCCCGGAGCGTAATTTCACGCTGGCGGGCAATTAACAGGCAGCCAGTATGAAACACGGCCTGGGAAAGACTGAGTCTGCCCGGGAAGGTGCCGGGAAAAGTGAGGGTGGGGCCTGACGCTTCTCATGTATTACTTCAGAGGGAGCCGCTGAAGAAGTGTCTCGGAGAGTGCTGACCTGTGAAATATAATTTTTATTTTTAATTATAAACTTAGAGTACCCAATTATTATTTTTTTCAATTAAAGGGCAACTTAGCATGGCCAATCCACCTAACCTGCGAATCTTTGGGTTGTGTGGGTGAAACCCATGCAGACTTGGGGAGAATGTGCAAACTCCACATGGACAGTGACCCGGGGCTGGGATCGAACCCGGGTCCTCAGCGCCATAGGCAGGAGTGGTAACCACTACGCCACTGTGCCACCCCTTGGAAAATAATTTGTGATGGCAGAACGCTGCAAAGAGTGTCTAGACAGCACATTCAAACACACAACTCAATCCCCAGACACCTTGTTAAAATTTCATTTCAGCCTGGATCAAGGTTGAAGCTAAAACCTAAAGGCTGCCTGGCCTATCAGCCCGTCCGCCAACTGTAATAGCAGACAGGCTGCTGAAAGTTATGTTATATTGGCCCCTTAATAGGCTAAATTCCATCTTGATTGTCGGCAGGCATCCTTTCGACTCTCCTGTGCACCCGCCAACTGAAATATTGCGCGAGTGCGCGATGACAGCGGGACAAGCATCCGACATCTTCTTGTGCGCGTCCAGGCACGTTCCCGCCCAAGCAACGTAACATTCTAGTCGTGGTGGTTAACAACTTCATGGTCAGGTTTACTGACACCAATTCTTCATATTCAAATTTATAAAATTGAATTCAAATCTTCAAACTGCCAAGGTGGCATTTGAAAATTCACATTGGTCCAGCTCTTTAGATAACTCCTCCAGTAACTTAACTCCTGAACTCCCATCACCATTTTCATGTGTATGCCCTGGCCTTGACTATTGGTGGGCAATTTAAGAGAGAGGTGATCTTGTCAAAACATATACGATCCTGTTGATAGGGTGGGTACCAGGAGGGTGTGTCCTCTGGTGGGGACACCAGAACTAGGGGACATTGGTGAAAAATAAACGGTCTCGCTTTTAAGACAGAGATGAGGAGAATTTCTTTTTCCCAAAGGGTCGTTGGTCTGTGGAATTCTCTTCCCCAGAAAGTAGTGGAAGCTGAGTCTTTGAATTTATTCAGGGCAGTGTTAGACAGATTTTTGTTACTCAAGGAAGTTAATGGTTATGAGGAGCAGACAGGGCAGTGGAGTCCGCAACTAGATCAGCCATGATCTTACTGAATGGTGCAGCAAGCTCGAAGGGCCAATGGCCAACTCCTGCTCCTATGTTTCCTACCAAGGAGAGGATGGCAGCTGATCTAATTCTTTTCCAATCTTCAGTTCTGCACCGTTCCATCAAGGGTTTCTCGGCGGAAGTCAGGAATAAAAGCCAGGGACAGAACCTTACAATATATTTCCAAAGTTTCAGGCGCAGACTGAAAACCAGCGCGTAGCTCTCTGCCTATTGAGTTCAGTTATTTGTAGCACACTGACTGCCCCATGAGCTGTGAACACCTGGGCCGGCATTCTCCAAACCTCCGTGCCACAATCGCGCTCGGCGCGGGGTGGAGAATGTGGCGTCAGACTTGCGATCGGGTCCGATGCCTTCGTGCAATTCTCCGGAGAATCGCGCGGTCGCCGCGCCGTCGGTCGGGGGCCATTGAAAGAGGCCTCCGCAGTGATCCTCCGCCGGCAACTGGTTGATTTCCCGCCAGCGTGGTTCACTCATGGTTCCACCCGGCGGGCACTCGGAGTGGCGGGGGCGGGGGATCCATCACTTGGGTGGGGGGCGGGGGGGGGGGCGGGGGGCCTCCAGGACGGCCAGGCTCGCGATCAGGGGCTTACTCAGTATTCCTGTTTAGATCATCACGACAGATGATCAACTCTTGCTCTTATCAATTATTTCTTAGATTTTCCCTTTCATCTCCTTGTCTGCATGAGACTCTCCCCCACAACCCAAAGACGTGCAGGGTAGGTGGATTGGCCATGTTAAAATTACCCTTTAATTGGAACTTTCTGGCTTCCTTTGTGGCAACGTAACTCAGGCACTCTTACCAATGTCAACCGTCCAAACTTCGAAATTCATGAACAACATCCCTTCAACTCCAGGCAGTATCTGCAGTGGACTCAATGGGCAACCAGCAGTTCCACTCTGTCACACCATTGCTGACAGAGTGACTATCCTTGAATTCCTGGTCCTCCCCCTCCCATGTAGTATCCAACACCCTTGTCAACATATTCTTCTGATAACTTGGCTGCACCCTAGAAACTCTTGGGGAGGCTAAGTCAAAGGACAGGTGTGGTGTGCCAACTAATGTGCTGGAAATCCATTTGGTTTTGCCTCAACATGCTGCAGAGTATTTATTTAACAATATATATGTGTATATTTTAGAATATGGATGAAACAGAGAGGGACATATGGACATTCAACAGATCTTTTTGGGGGGGGACTTACTAGTTACTGTTTAATCCTTGACAACTGTAATCAGAAAACATTACTTTCTGAACATAATGTACAGCTTAAATTTTGAGCTTTAATTTATTGAAGAGATTGAAATGCTGACCCAGTGAACAGTCTCAAATGCTAAGAAAAATGGCTTTTCCATCTGCATTTGCCACCTGAACCATTCTTGTCTCCATGATGAAGTCTTTGGTGGCTTTTTAAGAATCTTCTAAGTTAGGAAGCAGGTCTTAAACAATAAACCAAATCAAAAAGGTTATTTTGCAGTGTATTACTCAGAGTGAAAATATACCATCAGCGGAATCATTTGGAGAGGCCAAATGGGCTCTGACATAGAGTTTGAGCTGAAAACATATGGGGTGGGATACTCCAATAATGGGGCTATGTCCCCACGCCAGCGTGAAAAGCGGCACCAACCACTCCGGCATCGACGGTCCCTGATAATGGGGAATGCTCCCCTCCCTAGGGGGCTAGATTGGCGCCTGAGTGGTCCCCGCAGCTCCAGCCGGCGCGGAATGGCCCTCGCGGGTTCGCGCATGAGCGGAACGGCCCGCGTATATCCACGCATACGCGGGGGTTCCCTTCTCCGCGCCGGCCCCCGGGCAATATGGTGGAGCTCTACAGGGGCCCGCCGCGGAGTAAAATAGGCCCCCACGGAACCAGCCCGCCTGTCGATTGGGAGGCCCTGATCGCGGGGCAGGCCACCATGGTAGCCCCCCCCGGGGTCGGATCCCCCTGCCCCCCCCCCTTCCAGGGAGGCCCCCGCAGACTCTCCTTCCAGGTTCCGCCGTGTGGGACCTGAGTAACCCACGCCGGCGGGACTCGGCCAAACCCGCCGGTCACTCGGCCCATCGGGGCCCAGAGAATCGCCGGGTGGGCCGCTGTCAATGGCCCCCGACCAGAGTGGTGGGAATCCAGCGGGCGCCCAAGAATCGGTGCTGGAGAATGGGGAAGCCGGTGTCAGGGGGCGATTCTCACATCACCCTGGGGATTCTCCGAGCTGGCGTCGGGACAGAGAATCCCGGCCATGATATCTATGACTTTCAAATGTTGACTGACCTAGCAGTTTTATTACTTTCTGCTTTTATTAAAATATTTGTTGCGATTAAAATAATTTCAAAAAAATAAAATCACTGCAGAGTAAGTTATGCCATGGAAGGAGGCCATTTGTTCCATTGAGCCCATACCAGCTTTCCACAGAGTCAGTCCCATTCCCCCACTCTATCAGCATAGCCTTGTAAGTTTATTTCTTTATTTTCTTCAAGTGCTTATGTATCTGTCATGCCCAGGATTTTCTGTGTGTGCATGTGGTATTGTACATACACACGCAAGTGTGTTTAAGAGATACGGAGTGCAATTCTCAGGGCCTATTCACCATGGGCACAATTCCCAATATGGCCACTAAATCTCACAAGAGAGCTATAATGGGATTTGCGGTGGTGAGATCTCGGTTTGAGCTCTTCTTTGGGGATGTAATCATGCTGGGCATGCCGTCGAAGACTCCAGCTGAGCAGGGGGACAGTGTAACATATCTGCCAGATCATGGTATACCTGGCACTGCGGAGGAATGGGGGAGGACACCCGTTCCCAGTGACCATCAAGGTGACGGTCGCCTTGACTTTTCACACCACGGGGTCATTCCAGGCACCGAGTGGCGGCCTGTCCGGAATCTCACAGAGCTCAGTGAACAGGTGCATCTGCACCATCATGGAAGTCCTATATGTTTGGTCGTTGCAATATATCAAATTCAACCGAATTTGGGACCAAGCCCACCAGGATGCCCGGGCAGTAGGGTTCGCCGTCATTGCCGAAATGCCCCAGATCCAGGGGGTGAACGGCAGGATGCATGTTGCCTAACAAGCAGCGGTCCATGACAGGCCGGTCTTCACAAATTGAAAGGGATTCCATTCGATGAACACGCAGCTGGTGTGTGACCATGAGATGTGCATCATGCATGTCAGCGCCCGATACCCGGCAATGTGCATGATGCCTTCATCCTAGCGCACTTGGCAGTTCCTGACTTCTTCATGGCTCATAACCTGCTCAGGGGTTGGCTCCTGGGCAACTGCGGCCCATCCAGAGGCCACAGACCAACGCAGAGATGCGCTACAACGACACCCATGCTGGAACCAGGGGCGTGATCGTGCGGAGTTTCGGCAACCTGAAGATGCGGTTCAGGTGCCTGGGCCACTCCGGAGGGGCCCTCCTATATAGCACGAGGAGAGTCTCCCACATTCTGGTGGCCTGCTAAGTCCTCCACAACATCGCACAGCAGAGGCGACGTGCTGGAGGAGGGAGATGAATGCCAGCCCTCGTTCGACAAGGAGCATGGAATGGAGGGCGAGGATGGGCAGGACATGGGGCGCGGGCAGGCATGGGAGGCCGCACAACTTGTGTGCCTGGGCCGATGCGCATGGACGCTCTAATCGCCTCGAGGTTCACCGACTATGGGGCCTGGCCAGCGGCACGTACATCCCATCCCACACCCACACACGCACCCCCCCCATTGCCACGGACGACCATCCTCACCCATGAACACCCTCCCTGCTCAACCGCACACGCAACCCCCCCCCCCCCCAACCCCTGGGCAATCCCCTCTTTGATTCCTACCTGCCCCACTATGGGGTGGGGGCCCTGGGTTGGCAGTAACAGCGGGTCAGGTCTGGAGAATGACGACAACCCACCCGGGGATGAGCTCTGGTGCTCCGCATCGTTTGACAACGTCTGACTTCTACCCATGGTAGTGCTACCAACCGTCCACTTGAGTGATCCTTGGATGTAAGCTGGACATTGCTTCACACGGTCCCATTGAAGCCTTGGGGTGGCGACAATGGGACAGTGGGGGTCGTGGGGAGAGGGATGGCGGTGGGACACTGGAGCGTTGAACGTTGGCTAAACTGGGGTCCCTGGGCCAGGCCCACCCCCAACGACCGCCCATCCCCGCCCCCCACCTCCTGCGGACAGCCCAGAGTAGCCCATCCCATCTCTCGCACCCTTCTGACAGAGCACCAAGGCAGGCTGTAACATTGTGCACAGCTGTTAAATATGTACAGGTTTGTGCCCTAGCCCCTATAACTAAACTGTGCCCTGCACCCATGCCAACTTAACTGGTGTATACCTTTCTGGTCTTACGGGCCCTAACACTACGCCTAGGTAGATCCCCAGGTGGTACATCAGGAATGGAGGCGGCCTGCTGTGATTCCCGCCCTGTGACCTGGGATTCCTTTGGAGGTCGTGTTCTGGGGCGAGCGGGCCTGAAAGGACCCGGCTGCTGCTTGGGTGTCCCAGGTGGCGTGGTGCCGTCCTTTTCTGTCTGCTGCCCACCAGATGCACCTGGGACAGGAGGGGCGCAGTCCGAGGCTCTGTGTTCCAGCACCTCCCTTGCAGGAGTCACCAGCACGGGCCGCATCACCTCCATCTCCCTCGGGGTGCCTGAAGTCCCCCGGGCTACTCCATGGGTCGAGGATGCGGGTGAAGCTATCCCCTGAGGTTCCCCCGCCACCCTGCGCTGCCAGTCCTGGAAGCCCGACCCAACCAGGGTCTCGATGCTCCGGGCATTGAGCACAGCGAGTGCGCCACATCCCTCTGGGACTGCATCACATCATGCTGCGACAGTGCCACCATCCTCTGGGCCTGTGCCACATCAGCCAGTGACTGTGCCACCTCCCTCTGGGTCTGTGCCATGTCAGCAAGCACTGGAGCAATGCTGCCAATGCCCTCAGCCATGGCACACTGTGACTGGGCTACGCTCTGGAGTGTGGCTGCAATGTCCAGGCGGCCCTGGACATGGCTGCCTGTGCTGGGCCTTGGCCAGTGCCCGCACAGACCTTGGACATCCTTATCCATGGCCGAAACATTTACCTCTAATGCCTCCACCGCGGATGCCACCCGTGCGATGTTGGCCTGAATGGCACACATGGTCGGCACCACCTCCTGCTCCTGCAGGCAGTTCGACTCCCCCAACTGCAACTGCAGGTGCTGGATGTTCGCTGACACCTCCTCATGCAGTCCCTGGCCTTGCGACTGCATTTCCATATCGATGGGACGGCCCTTTCCAGAAGCCCATAACCCATCTGGACTATGCAGCTAGTCCTTGGGGTCAGGCCTGCCCTCCGACCGTCCACCCGCTCAGGCGTTCCTACTTCCACCTGATGTTGCGCAGCACGTGTGTGATGCGCACCAGATCATTCCCCAGGAGCCCCTTTCACTAAATTGCCCAACCGATTTGAGCGTCTCTGGGATGGTGGAGGGTGTTGGAGACAGCAGTGACGGAAAGTCAGTGTCGTTCTTGAACTGGTGCTCCAGGGTGTCTTGGCTGCTGGCCGAGGGCCGCCATCCGTGTTCGTGACCTCCTCCTCCTTGCTGTTCTCTTCCTGGGGTTGAGGTCATGGTTGGGGCAAGGGGGCACCAGAAGGGTCCGCCTCATTGTCAGGTGATCCTGCAAGACACAAGACGCATGAGCAGACCAAGGTTGAGGCGGTGGATGGTGATGAGTGGGGGGGGGGGTGGTGGAGTGGGGGGGGGGGGGTGTGGGGGGGGGGGGGGGTGGAGGGGGGGGTGCGCGGGGGGGAGGGGGGTGGGTGGAGGGGGGGGTGCGCGGGGGGGGGGGTGCGCGGGGGGGAGGGGGGTGGGTGGAGGGGGGGGGTGCGCGGGGGGGAGGGGGGTGCGTGGGGGGGAGGGGGGTGGGTGGAGGGGGGGGTGCACGGGGGGGAGGGGGGTGCGCGGGGGGGAGGGGGGTGCGCGGGGGGGGTGCGCGGGGGGGTGCGCGGAGGGGGGGGGTGCGCGGAGATGGCAGTGTGGAGGTGCTGGGGATGGTGGTGGGTATGGGGATCGTGGCGCATGTGCTATGGGGAATTGCAACGCAGTGGGGTCTCACTTGCTCGCCTAATACCAACCTCTGCCTTTGTGACTGCCCTCTTCCTGGGCCCACCAATCAGGTCCAGTGGCGACTGCTCAGGTGCGGTGAGGGGCCGCAGGACCAGCGGTCCCCCTCCGGTGTTCTCCCTCTCATGGCAGGGATGTGCCGAATTCTCCTGCGGGGGGGTGGGTGCGGAAACAGAAAATGCCGGCCAGTACGGATGCAGGCAGGTGGTGCAGGGTGGGGAGGGGATGGGGTTAAGGGTGTGTGGGTCGGGGGCTAGTGCCGGGGACACAGTACTGCCGACTCACCCTGGCAGCCTGAGGAGGTCATGCAGTTTTTTACGGCACTGTTGGCCGGTCCTGATGGTGTTGTCCACAGTGCTCACGGCCTCTCCCACCTGCACCCAGGCCCGGTGAGGGCAGTGGTTGGCAACCATCTCCCCACGCCGGGATAGAGAGTGGTCCGCCTCTCCTCTACTGCGTCTGGTCGGGTCTCCAGTTCAGTGTCTGTGAAACAGGGTGCTGCTCTCCTTGCTGCGGCCTTGTTGGCTGGGATGGTGTGTGTGGGGAGCGGAGTGCTTATATGCGGTTGCCGCTCATCAGCCTCTCGAGTATCAATCCTGACACCGGCAAATCAGACACTGTTTTTTATTGGAATCGGGCGTGTTCCACGTGGCACCAGTACGAGCCCATTAATGTTTGGTGGATTAGTCTGGGAACGGTGCCAATTTTGCTGTTGTAGAACACCACCGATTCGGTCCCGGCGTCAAAACTTAGTTTCTAGCACAGAGGATCCCGCCACTTTTCTTTAGCTGAGCTTATTAGTTTCTTGTTAAATAAAGTCTGATCCATATTGATTTTAATTTGTTTATTATAATAAAAATCTTAAACTGTGAAATCTATCAGTCACTGGGAAAGACATCTTTTTAAAAGTCAGCTATTTCAATGCGGATCACAACAAATGGAACACTCCAAATGGTAGAACTGTCAGTCCACTTTAGAAACGTTCCTAGGAGGGCGGCACGTGGCACAGTGGTTAGCACTGCAGTCTACAGTGCTGGGGACCCGGGTTCGATCCCGGCCCTGGGTCACTGTCCGTGTGGAGTTTGCACATTCTCCCCATGTCTGTGTGGGTTTCACTCCCACAACCCAAAGGTATGTAGGTTAGGTGGATTGGCCATGCTAAATTGTCCCTTAATTGGGAAAAACAAAAATTGGGTACTCTAAATTTATTTTAAAAAAAGAAAGGTTCCTGGGAATTAGGGTGGTGTCAACAGAATGGGGTTCCTGAAATCTCAAGCCCCCTTGGTGGAATAAATAATTATTTCAGTTTCATTTATATTGTTTATGAGCCTTGGTGCCTGGGAGTCTGGATAGACTCCTGACTAAAAGCTCAGTGGCAGGATTCTCCAGTCCGCCAGCCATGTTTTCCGGAGCGGCATTCCCCCGCCGGCAGCGGGATTATCCGTTCCCGCAGCCGGCCAATGGGGTTCTCTATTGTGGCCACCCATGCTGTAGGGAAACCCATGAACATGGGTGCACTGCCGACGGACCAAAGGATCACACCGGCGGACAACCCCGCCCCAGGTATTTGGGGTTTATTTGTATATATATGTCATGATATTCAAACACACACATCATGATAGACACACCAACAGACAAATCAGAACACACAACACCACAACCAATGACAGAAAGATATAAAAGCACAGACACGACCCCCGGTGGTCAGTATTAGCTGCAGAGGAGGACCAGGACACATCTGCCACCAAACACACTCAGGGAGACAGCACGTGCAGAGTATCCAGAACGAACTGTATTATAAGAGTTAAAATAAAATAGAGTTGTACCACATACAACTGTGTTGGCTCATCTGTGCACCAGAGCACCCAACACCACATGGTACAGGAGTGGATCGATACCTGCCGGCATACCTCAGTGTACAGAGACAACCAGCAGTGCCCAGGCAAAATGATAGAGCTCCCGGTTCCGCAGCCGCTCCAGTGCCACGGCGACCTCCGCGAAAACTGGCGGCGATTCCGGTAATGGTTCGAATTGTTTCTGGTGGCAGCTGAACTCCAAGACCTGGATGATAGCGAAAAAATTGAATTTCTCCTCACCATCGCCGGTGCAAGGGCAAGAGAAATATTCACAAGGTTCAGGTTCTTCAGGAGGCAGCAAAGGTACGATTACCAGGCAGTCCTGGACAAATTCTCCAAGTACTGTGAAGAAAACGCAATCCAATCGGCAAATAAAGGTAAGAAAAGCTGCAGTACTCACCTCGTGGCTGGGATCCCGGAGCCCGAATTCCCAGAGGCCGAAATCCCGGGCCTGAGAGAGGGCTGGGTCGAGGTCGGCGGCCATCTTGCTAAAGGTATCACGCTAGCACAGTTGCGCGAGCAGTGCGCAGAACCGGAAGTATCGTTTGCGCATGCGCGAGATGCTGCGCATGCGCAGTCAAGAAAACAGCCATCGGTAAAGGAACAGCGATCTGAGCATGCGCAGTCGCTTCCTACGTGCTACATACCGAGCGTCAGGATGTTAGAGGCCCCAGACTGCACCAATTTAAAGGGGAAACGTCCCAAATCCAATTTAAAAGGGAAACGTCCCAAATCAAAAAAACAAAAATCTGTTAAAGCTGTAAAACAACCTTCCCTCACCTGGAATGACAGCACAGTGCCGCAAATTGACCCAGGAGATGAATTTGACCTCCGAAGAACCCTCCGACAAGCAGTTACCTACGCACAAGCCGATGATTCCGACCTCGAATACTTCGATGATGATCTTTACAGTGTTTCCGGACCTCGCGAGCCCAATGATAGCTCCGTGGTCCTATACGACTATGACTCGGACGAACCTTTCGTGTTGCACATTGGCGGCCCCCACATTGAATCCGACGCAGATGCGGATTCATTTTTCGGATTTGAGGATCTTCAATCCAGCAGATATGACGTTCCAACTTATCAGTACCGGATGATGCTGCAGCCTGACATTAACAGACAGGGAGCGGTGCAAGCCCACAGAGAGCGGCCTGCTGCCACACAGACCGTGGTCCACGTCCCGCTCAACGTTCCCGACTCTATGAAAGAAGACATGCAAGACTCCAGAGCGCAGTCCTCGCATGAACCAGAAGTGACTCCAGTGTCACAAGCCTCCACAGCAAGCTCTTGGACAGACTCCACAATTGCACAAATGCAAGACTCCAGAGCGCAGTCCTTGCACGGACAAGAAGTGACTCCAGTGTCACAAGCCTCCACAGAGAGCTCGTGGACAGCCTCCACGATAGAAGCAACGCAAGACTCCAGAGCGCAGTCCTTGCACGAACAAGAAGTGACTCCAGTGTCACAAGCCTCCACAGAGAGCTCGTGGACAGCCTCCACGATAGAAGCAACGCAAGACTCCAATGTGCAGTCCTTGCAGGAACAAGACCATGAGGGTCTAGCAACCTCTCCTGACCAACCAGCGGTAGATGATGCAAGTCTGCCATGCTCACGTGAACAGCAAGAAGGCTATAACAGCCTACCATGCTCCACTACACAGCAGCATGACCATGAAGGTCTCTCATGCTACAATGAAGGGCACAGCGCTGATGACTGTTCAAGCCCAACTGAAGACAAGCCAAAGGAATCGCCTCGTCCAAGCCCGAAGAAAAAAGGTTTATGCGCTGACCTTCAGGATCATTATAGCCGAACAGAGATTAATAATGCTGCACGGCCACAGAAGGATGCTGAGGATTTGCTAAAGAAATTTATTGAATGTTTAACTTGCAAGGAGCAGACTGAGAATTGCCAGTGTTTTAGTACGGATCGAAAAAATGGACAAGACATTGATCCTTAGGTAATGGAAATAACACAACCTGAATCATATCTACAGCAGGGACAAATGTCTCCCTTCAACACAACGCCGCAAAATCCCAACTTCGGAGACCAGCAGTCAGTCAGTAATGACTCTTCAAACCTTGAGGGGAACATTAATTGCATTGAACCTATACACACTCCACTGATAAATGAGCAGAACATTGGAGCAAGAATCCTGAGGACACCGACTTCCAGTAGCCAGATAACGAATTTAAAACCCACAGCAGTTTCAAGTGAACCAAGTGTGCTTTCCACTAATGGTGAAGATGCAGATAAGGTCGACCCGATTATCCATTGTACCACACTAACCCCAGTGATTAAGCAGTTATGTATGGGGAGTATAATGTGGGCAATTGAGAACAGTAAAAGAGAGACTGTGACCATGCCAGTCCCAGCAAAATCAGACCCAGAGACCATGAAGGCATGTACATTAGACAAAGATACATATGAGGTACCTGAGAAGAAAAGTGAAACGGAATGTTCTTTGGAAAATAGTACAATGTCGATAGAAACATTGGATCCTATATTCGAGACCATACATATGGGAGAATTTGGGGGTAATAAACAAGGTTCTGCAATGTCTGGGGGAAGATTTAAAATTCCAAAGAAGAAAAGCCCAAATGAAGGACAACGGCAAGACAATGACAGTCCACCGACATGGTGTGCACCACCAGATGACAATTTATCCAACCCTAGTGAACAGCAAGCTGCTAATGAGGATCTATCCACGGGATGTGAGACGAGTGACGACAGCATCCCACTTCCCATGCAAAAGGTGCAAGATGACAGACCTCGCCTAGTGCGTACCGAGGCACTCGACGATCACGGTGGGACCACTGACGACTGCGGTGGCGGCGCACCGCTTCCACCCTCGATGGCTCGAGCCTCTCCACTGATTGGTGCATTCCTGCATGTTCCGACTCCAGAAGTGCAGCTTCAGGGAATCTCGGCTGCCTCCAGTGAACCTGTTGGGACTCCGGACGGGGGGCATCGACGGAAGGCAGACCGGACTCCAGATGGGGAGCAGCCAAGCGCCGACTCTGATTTGCGCACGCCAGACCTTGCTCTGGACGGGCGGTGTCGCGGCCTCGGTGATGGCACGCTCAGGGTGACGGCGGATGCCACGGCGACAGGGAATGGATCGCGTGGCAGTCCCACTGGGTCGGCAGTGGCAACCAGCACCGGCGGTCCAAGATGGACACACCAATTCGCGCCATCGCCAGACGTTGATGCGAGCAACAATTCTCTCTCCAAGGCGACATGCTTCGACGTTTCTCTGCGGAGTCGCCCTTCCGGCACAGCAGGTGGCCGGAACCAGCGTGCACGGTCTCGGCCAACTTCCACATCTGGCACAGTCATCGCCTTGCATGATATTAGTGATGGTGCTACTTCGATGGCAACGACCCATCGGCTACAAGATGCCGTCCACCACAAACATAAAAAGAAAAAAGACTCCACCTTGTTCCTGGCATGCAGGGCGGATGGATTGGTGCGTAGGCGCAATCAGCGAGCTTTGCGCCGCCTTCCACGCTCGCAACTGAACCGTACGCACACGCCGGATCCTCCACTGGTTCCCAAGGATGACTTCGTGGAGATGCCACGGATCATGCCCCTTCCATCGCCACCAGAACCAAACCACAGCCAAGGCACCACTAACAAAGATGTTGAATGTTATATTTGCACGAATGAAAAAACCAAGCACTGCACGAAGTACAACAAATGGTAAAGTAGAGACTTCGGCAACAGCATCACCTCCCAACAGTCCGAGGTGAACCAGTGTGACCCCAAAATCTCCACAGCTGAACCGGCTTAAGGACCAGCCCATTCTTGAGGCGGTCACCCATTAGACTGGACTTATAACGCTGTTCATACGTTCAAAAAGTCAAACACTTCTGTATTATAACCTGTTGTTGTTTATTGTTCCAGATATCGTCTGACCAGACCAATGTTCACGTTTTTTTTTTTCTCTCGTATCCAAGTTTTGTTATGGTACAACCTTGTTAGTGTGACGCACCCGACATCGCCCCATGTAAATAGTTACGTCATATACACACGCTGTACACAACACACACACACACTCTTAGATGCACTCACGACACAATTATATTTATAACCACGTAGGCACATATCTTTGTAAAAAGGGGGGATGTCATGATATTCAAACACACACATCATGATAGACACACCAACAGACAAATCAGAACACACAACACCACAACCAATGACAGAAAGATATAAAAGCACAGACACGACCCCCGGTGGTCAGTATTAGCTGCAGAGGAGGACCAGGACACATCTGCCACCAAACACACTCAGGAAGACAGCACGTGCAGAGTATCCAGAATGAACTGTATTATAAGAGTTAAAATAAAATAGAGTTGTACCACATACAACTGTGTTGGCTCATCTGTGCACCAGAGCACCCAACACCACAATATACACTTCATTAAGGTTTTACAACCCTTGAAGTTAAAGAGATGGGTTAAAAGCGATTAAAAGTTCAGTGATTGTGGGGAGAAAAATACATCGTCGAAAAAATATTATTATTGCCTCGCAATGTCGGTCATCTGTAACCCGCATGGCTGCAGCCACCCATGGAAGCCGGGTTGGCCGTTTGCCCTGTGTACCCATGCCAACATAGATCCAACCGCATGCATCGGACTGCCTAACAATGCTGTCATTCCCCCCCCCCCCCCCCCCCCCGCTGTTGCTCTCTTTTGGTTGGCTCTTAATTTGGCTCTATTTAATCACGTTTGCTCAAGAATCGCCAGGTATCTTTCGACACCGCCACAAGGTTCAGAACCGAATACTGATCAATGACTCGATACACCAGTTAGTAAGTTCAAAAGCAATGTTCATTTATTTACACACAGTCAAATCTACTCCTGCATAAACTCTACAAACTAAACTACCACTATTACTAAAGCCTATACTTAGCTTTGGGCACCCACTCAGTCAGAGGAACAATGGCTGTTGCTCGGTTCTGAGGCTGCTGGGTTGAGCTGTTTACAGGGTAGCAACTAGGAGCGTCTATCTCGTAGCATGCATTGACTTGGGACTTACATTGTGTATCTAAATGTTTCCCTTTTGTCCCCGCAGATGGCTCATTAGTATGTAGATTGTTTGGTAGTTTCTGTCCTGTCTGAGAGTTTAAGGTTCTAATCAACAGACAGAGCTTGCACCTGCTCGTTTCTTAGCATTGTCCAATTTTCCCTGCATTCTTTGCAAGTGTCCATTTTGTAATCGTGTCGTAGCCATCCCAGATGGCTACACATCCCTCCTTGTGATCCTCAACACGAAGTGTGAAGGATCACATTACTATGGTGTCTTCATCCTCTGATCACCGGGGCACCCATGCTTAGGCTCTACACTGTTCTATCCTATGCAACACAATTTTACCTAAATCATTTAAAATACATTCATTATCATAAAATTCTATGGGGCGCTATGACATTAATACATGCATTACAGAAAAATAAAAAAACTGGAACCTCCAACTATTCTCAATAAGCTATCCTCATTCAAACAATCCAAAAATACAAACAATCCAAAAATAATCTATACATCTTAAACTGTACAAAATAGCAACACACAAATTTCTCTGGCCTGGCAGTCAGACACAGAGGTTTACATCTCTTTATTCCATAGACTACATTAAACAAAATGGATGCGCTTTAATCTGCCCCAATGGGTTCGGGGGTCTGGTGAAATCCGCAAATGGGGGACCTAAATCTGTATACCGGGGTGCGAGAGCGATATACTCTCCTTCGCCATTTCTTGACTCTAAACGTTTGTGCGACACTGCAAAGTATCACCAGCACTAAGAGTGCTTCGACTACATGTGAGAGTGAGTACCAGGTGATAAACCTATCACACCAGGTCGGGGTATTGCTAGCTGTCGCTGGGCTAGTTAACTCTGGGTTCCATGTATTACAGGGGTGAGAATCATTTACAGTTTGTGTGGTGGGGGTTGGGGGGTAGCGTCCGCGCGCAACTGAAGGGATCCCGCTAAGATCCATGTGAACACGAAGGCTGTCTTCATCTTTGTCGGACTTCTTCTTTGTCTTCCTCTGGGGTTCCTGGGTCTCTGGAGTTCTGTGAACACAAGCATAATTTCTGTTATTAAGATCTCGTATGTCTGTCTGTCTGTCCTTTACTGCCAATTTCCCTTTATAATTGGTCACCATCTGTGACTCCCTCATTTTTTTCCCCTGAATATTTGGACTAGATATTTAAGAAAAATACTGCTGTACTGCCGAGCTGACCAGAGGGGGGCCCTCAGGCAGGGTGGGGACCAATGCCGTTTCTCCACTGCCTGAGCAACCGACAAGAACGGGTAAGAATGTGGTCGTCGTGGGGGGCTGCCTCTCGAATTAGGAGAGCAACTATGAATCGTGTTCTGTCGACAGACTAGTTCCTCTGAACTATTGTCTGGGACAAACTTGTTCCATTAACAGCCGGGGGTGGGGTAAAGGAGTGGTGGCGTGGGGCCGTGAAAAACTGTCCGAGTTTACACACAACACTTAACGATAACACTAACGAACAAACATTCAACAAACATGGTGTAGGTTCCATCAGAAAGGACACCGTATCTCTCCATCGGTTCCTTTTTTCTCCATCATCTGGACACCTCACTGCTCAATAGCGAACAGGGTCGCAAAGGGATTCGTTTAGTGGGAGTCAGGCTCTAAGTCATCATCTTCTCCTGGCTGCCAAACTCTTGTCTGTAGTAGCCGTGCTAAAGCTGCTTGGGGCGAATTGGGGTCCATCTCATCATTCCGGATGAGCCTGAACGAATTGTCTCGGTGCCAGAATCGTGTGTCGAGGTTGGAGCTACTATGCTTCAATCCGTAATCGTCGGGCGGTGGGTCTGGGTCAGGGGCTTTGATATAAGTGATCTCAAATGGGTCGGTAGAATCATGTTCAGATTCACTGGGAGTGGGGCGTGGTACAGGGTGTAGTCGTAACGTGGTGTGCTGTGGCTGTCATCATTGTGATCGCTATCACTGTTGCTGTCACTGCTGGTTGAGGGAAGGGAGAGGCGGAGTCGTGCCTCTGGGAGCGGAGTTGAAGTCGTGTGTGAGGGCGGGCTGCAGTGGTTGGGGGAGGGTAGGAATATGTCATCTGTGGGCGGGGCGTGATCGTCTGCTGCTGCGAGCAGCATGTGGTGTGTGTGGTTATTCTGTGAGCAATAAGCCTTGAGCTGGTTTATATGAAACCACGCAGACTTACCATTGGGATAGGTTATTTTGTATACTCAAGAGTATTGAAAGTCAAAGAGATCTAGGAGTACAGGTCCACAGGTCATTGAAAGGGGCAACACAGGTGGAGAAGGTAGTCAAGAAGGCATACGGCATGCTTGCCTTCATTGGCCGGGGCATTGAGTATAAGAATTGGCAAGTCATGTTGCAGCTGTATAGAACCTTAGTTAGGCCACACTTGGAGTATAGTGTTCAATTCTGGTCGCCACACTACCAGAAGGATGTGGAGGCTTTAGAGAGGGTGCAGAAGAGATTTACCAGAATGTTGCCTGGTATGGAGGGCATAAGCTATGAGGAGCGATTGAATAAACTCAGTTTGTTCTCACTGGAACGAAGGAGGTTGAGGGGAGACCTGATAGAGGTATACAAAATTATGAGGGGCATAGACAGAGTGGATAGTCAGAGGCTTTTCCCCAGAGTAGAGGGGTCAATTACTAGGGGGCATAGGTTTAAGGTGAGAGGGGCAAGGTTTAGAGTAGATGTACGAGGCAAGTTTTTTACGCAGAGGGTAGTGGGTGCCTGGAACTCACTACCGGAGGAGGTAGTGGAAGCAGGGACGATAGGGACATTTAAGGGGCATCTTGACAAATATATGAATAGGATGGGAATAGAAGGATACGGACCCAGGAAGTGTAGAAGATTGTAGTTTAGTCGGGCAGTATGGTCGGCACGGGCTTGGAGGGCCGAAGGGCCTGTTCCTGTGCTGTACATTTCTTTGTTCTTTGTTCTTTGTTCTTGAGGGGCTGACTTTGTCGGAAATGGAGTAAGGTCCGGAAACGTTTGGGGAAAGGAATGAAGTGGGGTTGTAAAGGGAAAGCATAACTTGTTGCCCTACTGTAAACTCAGTGGCGTGTACTGTTTTGTCGAAACAAGCCTTGCTCTGTTTCTTCCTGGTTCCAAGTCTCACTGCTGCGGCGAGTTGGGCTGCCTTTATGTTCTGTACTAGTTGTGTAACCGCGTTTTCATGCGTGAGGGCTGTAACTGCGGGGCTGGCCAAATCCAGTCCTAGTAAATACTCAGTGCCTTTCATGGGGCGTCCGGTCATGAAGGTGTGGGGGGTGTATCCAGTGGATGTAGATACCGTGTTTCAAACAAAGAACAAAGAAATGTACAGCACAGGAACAGGCCCTTCGGCCCTCCAAGCCCGTGCCGACCATACTGCCCGACTAAACTACAATCTTCTACACTTCCTGGGTCCGTATCCTTCTATTCCCATCCTATTCATATATTTGTCAAGATGCCCCTTAAATGTCCCTATCGTCCCTGCCTCCACTACCTCCTCCGGTAGTGAGTTCCAGGCACCCACTACCCTCTGCGTAAAAAACTTGCCTCGTACATCTACTCTAAACTTTGCCCCTCTCACCTTAAACCTATGCCCCCTAGTAATTGACCCCTCTACCCTGGGGAAAAGCCTCTGACTATCCACTCTGTCTATGCCCCTCATAATTTTGTATACCTCTATCAGGTCGCCCCTCAACCTCCTTCGTTCCAGTGAGAACAAACCGAGTTTATTCAATCGCTCCTCATAGCTTATGCCCTCCATACCAGGCAACATTCTGGTAAATCTCTTCTGCACCCTCTCTAAAGCCTCCACATCCTTCTGGTAGTGTGGCGACCAGAATTGAACACTATACTCCAAGTGTGGCCTAACTAAGGTTCTATACAGCTGCAACATGACTTGCCAATTCTTATACTCAATGCCCCGGCCAATGAAGGCAAGCATGCCGTATGCCTTCTTGACTACCTTCTCCACCTGTGTAGCCCCTTTCAGTGATCTGTGGACCTGTACTCCTAGATCTCTTTGACTTTCAATACTCTTGAGGGTTCTACCATTCACTGTATATTCCCTACCTGCATTAGCCCTTCCAAAATGCATTACCTCACATTTGTCCAGATTAAACTCCATCTGCCATCTCTCCGCCCAAGTCTCCAGACAATCTAAATCCTGCTGTATCCTCAGACAGTCCTCATCGCTATCCGCAATTCCACCAACCTTTGTGTCGTCTGCAAAGGTTGTCTTAAAAACATTGTTTCTTAAATGTTTCTTAAAAACATGAAAGCAAATGGGAGTACTGAATCCCAGGTGCTGTTATTCTGCTGTACCGTTTTCCTGAGGGTGGCTTTCAATGTCCTATTCATTCGTTCTACAATACCAGTTGACTGGGGGTGGTATGCAATACGGAACTTTTGTCTAATGCCGAAAATCGTGAGTCACGGTTATCGGGGTTGGGTAAAGGAAATCTGCTTCTCCTTCTCCTGTGGCCCTGCGGTGTGTGGTCACAGGATTCATGGGGGTGTGTTCTGCCTGTTCGGTTGGGAGTTGGGGTGCTTTCCTTTTCTGGGGTTTTTCCTGCGTACATGTCCCATGTACGTATCTATGGGCACTCTCGTTCAATTCCTGCCAATCGGGGCCGTTTTCTTGATCTAATTGGGGTCCGAATGTACTCTGAAATCCATTTTGCACGGACAGCAGAGATTGCAATTCTGCAATTTGCTTCCGGCATTTTGTGTGGTCTACCTGGCTCTGCCTTTGTTCCGTCGTGGAAGTATGGAGTGCTCGTAGGGCTGCTTTTAAATCGTTGCACTGTTTCTGCAATTTCTCAACTTGCTGTTCTGTTTCTTGTCTTACCAAGACCGCACGTTGCGTGTCCTGGTAGGCCTTATCGTATTGTGTCTGAAAACTGTTCAAATGCGTGAGACAAGACTGATGTGCCCACTTGGCATCATCCACCTCTCTGTCCCTTGCTGCTAACTGCACTTTCAGATCTCGATTCTCTTTCTCTACCTCACTCACGTCTACCTCACTGGTTCTGTCTCTCTCCTCTATCTCTCTACGGAGCATCCAAACGACCTCCTCTGTGCCTCGCAATTGTGCCAAACAGGACACGATTGCCATCGGCTTGCGAGCTTTCCCTAAGCACTTCTTGTGCATCTCTGACATTGTGCATTGTGCATTCTCCCACCAAGCGTGTCCTATACTCCTGGGTCCTGTTTCCTCATTATCACAGAATTCACTCCAAAGGGGCCATCCTTTCCCTTTGAGATATTTTCTGATCTCATCTTCCCAAACGGGACAATGTCCTACTCTACTGCTGGTCGCTGCGACTTCGAATTCCTGGGAGTTCATAAGGCATTCCATTGCCTTCATTGCCATTTTCTCTACTAGGATATCTACTGAATTTGGAACAGGGGGTGATAAGAACATAAGAACTAGGAGCAAGAGTAGGCCATCTGGCCCCTCGAGCCTGCTCCGCCATTCAATGAGATCATGGCTGATCTTTTGTGGACTCAGCTCCACTTTCCGGCCCGAACACCATAACCCTTAATTCTTCAAAAAACTATCTATCTTTATCTTAAAAACATTTAATGAAGGAGCCTCTACTGCTTCACTGGGCAAGGAATTCCATAGATTCACAACCCTTTGGGTGAAGAAGTTCCTCCTAAACTCAGTCTTAAATCTACTTCCCCTTATTTTGAGGCTATGCCCCCTAGTTCTGCTTTCACCAGCCAGTGGAAACAACCTGCCCGCATCTATCCTATCTATTCCCTTCATAATCTTATATGTTTCTATAAGATCCCCCCTCGTCCTTCTAAATTCCAACGAGTTTAGTCCCAGTCTACTCAACCTCTCCTCGTAATCCAGCCCCTTCAGCTCTGGGATTAACCTAGTGAATCTCCTCTGCACACCCTCCAGTGCCAGTACGTCCTTTCTCAAGTAAGGAGACCAAAACTGAACACAATACTCCAGGTGTGGCCTCACTAACACCTTATACAATTGCAGCATAACCTCCCTAGTCTTAAACTCCATCCCTCTAGCAATGAAGGACAAAATTCCATTTGCCTTCTTAATCACCTGTTGTACCTGAAAACCAACTTTCTGCGACTCATGCACTAGCACACCCAGATCTCTCTGCACAGCAGTATGTTTTAATGTTTTATCATTTAAATAATAATCCCTTTTGCTGTTATTCCTACCAAAATGGATAACCTCACATTTGTCAACATTGTATTCCATCTGCCAGACCCTAGCCCATCCACTTAGCCTGTCCAAATCCCTCTGCAGACTTCCAGTATCCTCTGCACTTTTTGCTTTACCACTTATCTTAGTGTCGTCTGCAAACTTGAACACATTGCCCTTGGTCCCCAACTCCAAATCATCTATGTAAATTGTGAACAGTTGTGGGCCCAACACTGATCCCTGAGGGACACCTCTAGCTACTGATTGCCAACCAGAGAAACACCCATTAATCCCCACTCTTTGCTTTCTATTAATTAACCAATCCTCTATCCATGCTCCTACTTTCCCCTTAATGCCATGCATCTTTATCTTATGCAACAACCTTTTGTGTGGCACCTTGTCAAAGGCTTTCTGGAAATCCAGATATACCACATCCATTGGCTCCCCGTTATCTACCGCACTGTTGATGTCCTCAAAAAATTCCACTAAATTAGTTAGGCACGACCTGCCCTTTATGAACCCATGCTGCGTCTGTCCAATGGGACAATTTCCATCCAGATGCCTCGCTATTTCTTCCTTGATGATAGATTCCAGCATCTTCCCTACTACCGAAGTTAAGCTCACTGGCCTATAATTACCCACTTTCTGCCTACCTCCTTTTTTAAACAGTGGTGTCACGTTTGCTAATTTCCAATCCGCCGGGACCACCCCAGAGTCTAGTGAATTTTGGTAAATTATCACTAGTGCATTTGCAATTTCCCTAGCCATCTCTTTTAGCACTCTGGGATGCATTCCATCAGGGCCAGGAGACTTGTCTACCTTTAGCCCCATTAGCTTGCCCATCACTACCTCCTTGGTGATATCAATCCTCTCAAGGTCCTCACCTGTCATAGCCTCATTTCCATCAGTCACTGGCATGTTATTTGTGTCTTCCACTGTGAAGACCGACCCAAAAAACCTGTTCAGTTCCTCAGCCATTTCCTCATCTCCCATTATTAAATCTCCCTTCTCATCATCTAAAGGACCAATATTTACCTTAGCCACTCTTTTTTGTTTTATGTATTTGTAGAAACTTTTACTATCTGTTTTTATATTCTGAGCAAGTTTAGTCTCATAATCTATCTTACTCTTCTTTATAGCTTTTTTAGTAGCTTTCTGTTGCCCCCTAAAGATTTCCCAGTCCTCTAGTCTCCCACTGATCTTTGCTACTTTGTATGTTTTTTCCTTCAATTTGATACTCTCCCTTATTTCCTTAGATATCCACGGTCGATTTTCCCTCTTTTTACCGTCCTTCCTTTTTGTTGGTATAAACCTTTGCTGGGCACTGTGAAAAATCACTTGGAAGGTTCTCCACTGTTCCTCAACTGTTTCACCATAAAGTCTTTGCTCCCAGTCTACCTTAGCTAGTTCTTCTCTCATCCCATTGTAATCTCCTTTGTTTAAGCACAAAACACTAGTGCTTGATTTTACCTTCTCACCCTCCATCTGTATTTTAAATTCCACCATATTGTGATCGCTCCTTCTGAGAGGATCCCTAGCTATGAGATCCTGAATCAATCCTGTCTCATTACACAGGACCAGATCTAGGACCGCTTGTTCCCTCGTAGGTTCCATTACATACTGTTCGAGGAAACTATCGCGGATACATTCTATAAACTCCTCCTCAAGGCTGTCTTGACCGACCTGGTTAAACCAATCAACATGTAGATTAAAATCCCCCATGATAACTGCTGTACCATTTCTACATGCATCTGTTATTTCTTTGTTTATTGCCTGCCCCACCATAATGTTACTATTTGGTGGCCTATAGATTACTCCTATCAGTGACTTTTTCGCCTTACTATTCCTGATTTCCACCCAAATGGATTCAACCTTATCCTCCTTAGCACCAATGTCATCCCTTACTGTTGCTCGGATGTCATCCTTAAATAACAGAGCTACACCACCTCTCTTACCATCCACTCTGTCCTTCCGAAAATTTTGATACCCTCGGATATTTAACTCCCAGTCGTGACCATCCTTTAACCATGTTTCAGTAATGGCCACTAAATCATAGTCATTCACGATGATTTGCGCCATCAACTCATTTACCTTATTCCGAATACTACGAGCATTCAGGTAAAGTACACTTATGTTGGCTTTTTTACCTCTGTTCTGAATCTTAACACCTCGATCAGTAACCTCTCCTAAGTTATATTTCCTCTTAACCTTTCTCCTAATTTTCCTTGTCGTCGAACCCACATCTTCCTGTAACAACCTGCCGCATCGCTTACCATTAATGTTTTCACTTCCCGTTTTATTTCTTTTAGTATTCCTGGTCCTATTCACTGAGCTCCCCTCAGTCACTGTACCTTGTACTGTCACCCTTTTTGATTTTTGAATATGGCTTCTCTCCCTTACACATTCCCCCTTACTGCGTTTTGTTTCTGTCCCTGTTTTACTACCTTCCAACTTCCTGCATCGGTTCCCATCCCCCTGCCACATTAGTTTAAACTCTCCCCAACAGCTCTAGCAAACACCCCCCTAGGACATCGGTTCCAGTCCTACCCAGGTGCAGACCGTCCGGTTTGTACTGGTCCCACCTCCCCCAGAATTGGTTCCAATGTCCCAGGAATTTGAATCCCTCCCTCTTGCACCATCTCTCGAGCCACGTATTCATCCTCTCTATCCTGACATTCCTACTCTGACTAGCTCGTGGCACTGGTAGCAATCCTGAGATTACTACCTTTGAGGTCCTACTTTTTAGTTTAACTCCTAGCTCCCTAAATTCAGCTTGTAGGACTTCGTCCCGTTTTTTACCTATATCGTTGGTGCCGATGTGCACCACGACAGCTGGCTGTTCACCCCCCCCCCCCCCCCCCCCCCCCAGAATGTCCTGCAGCCGCTCCGAGACATCCTTGACCCTTGCACCAGGGAGGCAACATACCATCCTGGAGTCTCGATTTCATCCACAGAACCGCCTGTCTATTCCCCTTACAATTGAGTCCCCTATCACTATAGCCCTGCCATTCTTCTTCCTGCCCAGCTGCGCAGCAGAGCCAGCCATGGTGCCATGAACCTGGCTGCTGCCGCCTTCCCCTGGTGAGCCATCTCCCTCAACAGTATCCAAAGCGGTATATCTGTTTTGCAGGGAGATGACCGCAGAGGACACCTGCACTGCCTTCCTACTCTTGCTCTGTCTTTTGGTCACCCATTTACTATCTCCCTCAGTACCTTTCACCTGCGGTGTGACCAATTCGCCAAACGTGCTATCCACGACGTCCTCAGCATCGCGGACGCTCAAGTGAGACCATCCGCAGCTCCAGAGCCGTCAAGCGGTCTAACAGGAGCTGCAACTGGACACACTTCATGCACATGAAGGAGCCAGGGACAGTGGACGTGTCCCTGAGCTCCCACATCGCACACGAGGAGCATGACACGGGCATAAAGTGGTGATGTAAACACGGGTACGGCTTACGCTAATTTCCGGCCTACAAAACTCCCGACAGTTTTACGCAACAAAATCTCTCAGGTTTACCTTATATTCCTGTTAGTACGCATGCAATAACACACTTCCGAATCTCAGAGGCTTCATCAGTACTGTTTTGACGCTTGTGGTTTTTCTTTTTCCAATTAGATTCTCAATTCAAATTTTGGGTTCTCGCGGAGTGGTTAGGCCACTTCTAAATCGAATCCCGTCAGATGTCGCCAGTAAATGTTACTCTCTTTCGGTTGGCTCTTAATTTGGTTCTATTTAATCACGTTTGCTCAAGAGTCGCCAGGTACCTTTCACCGCCACAAGGTTCAGAACCGAATACTGATCAATGACTCGATACACCAGTTAGTAAGTTCAAAAGCAATGCTCATTTATTTACACACAGTCAAATCTACTCATGCATAAACTCTACAAACTAAACTACCACTGTTACTAAAGCCTATACTTAGCTTCGGGCGCCCACTCAGTCAGAGGATCATTGGCCGTTGCTCGGTTCTGAGGCTGCTGGGTTGAGCTGTTTACAGGGTAGCAACTAGGAGCGTCTATCTCGTAGCATGCATTGACTTGGGACTTACTTGGTCTGGTGCAGCTGCTAGTCAGGTCTCTCTCTTCGGTGAGAGCCAAAGCCAAAGGAGAGCGTTTCTGCCTTGGGGGATACCTTTTATACGGAAAAGGGCTTTGCGCGCTTTTGGGCGGGCCTTGAACTTGGCCTCAACTAATTGGGTCTTTCCCAATCATCTGTATCGATTTTCCTCCAATAGAGGGGTGGTTCCCTGATTGCTGGGCATGTCCTGGTGACTGTCAGTCTGCTTTGTCTTAGCTTCTTCTGGCGCCGGGGAGTCTGTCCTAACATTGTGTATCTAAATGTTTCCCATTTGTCCCTGGAGATGGCTCATTAGTGTGTAGGTTGTTTGGTAACTTCTGTCCTGTCTGAGAGTTTAAGGTTCTAAGCAACGGACAGAGCTTGCACCTGCTTGTTTCTTAGCATTGTCCAATTTTCCCTGCATTCTTTGCAATTTGTAATCGGGACGTGGTCATACCAGATGGCTACACCCCCCCCACCCCCAGGAGAAGAGCGCCCATAACCAACGAGAGCGTGCCCGAACCTGGTGGGGGGGTGAACCTGACTTGTGGCCCCTCACCGTGCACGTGCAGAGAGCACTGGACAAAGCTGGTGCACCTGAGGACCGGGAGATTGCCCATGCCGAGATCGGGGGCACACCACCAAGTGAGTTCCCCCCCCTGCCTGGCCCCTTTCCCCTCAGCACACTCCCCTCAGCCCTTTCCCCTCAGCCCTTTCCCCTCAGCCCTTTCCCCTCAGCCCTTTCCCCTCAGCCCTTTCCCCTCAGCCCTTTCCCCTCAGCCCTTTCCCCTCAGCCCTTTCCCCTCAGCCCTTTCCCCTCAGCCCTTTCCCCTCAGCCCTTTCCCCTCAGCCCTTTCACCTCAGCTCTTTCCCTCAGCACTCTCCCCTCAGCGTTCTCCCCTCAGCCCTTTCCCCTCAGCCCTTTCCCCTCAGCACTCTCCCCTCTGCCCTTTCCCCTCAGCACTCCCCTCTGCCCTTTCCCCTCAGCACTCCCCTCTGCCCTTTCCCCTCTGCCCTTTCCCCTCAGCCCTTTCCTCTCAGCACTCTCCCTTCAGCCCTTTCCCCTCAGCCCTTTCCCCTCAGCCCTTTCCCCTCAGCACTCTCCCTTCAGCCCTTTCCCCTCAGCCCTTTCCCCTCAGCCCTTTCCCCTCAGCCCTTTCCCCTCAGCCCTTTCCCCTCAGCACTCTCCCCTCAGCACTCTCCCCTCAGCACTCTCCCCTCAGCCCTTTCCCCTCAGCCCTTTCCCCTCAGCACTCTCCCTTCAGCCCTTTCCCCTCAGCCCTTTCCCCTCAGCCCTTTCCCCTCAGCCCTTTCCCCTCAGCACTCTCCCTTCAGCCCTTTCCCCTCAGCCCTTTCCCCTCAGCACTCTCCCCTCAGCACTCTCCCCTCAGCCCTTTCCCCTCAGCCCTTTCCCCTCAGCCCTTTCCCTTCAGCTTTTTCCCCTCAGCCCTCTCCCCTCAGCCCTCTCCCCTCAGCCCTCTCCCCTCAGCACTCTCCCCAAGCCCTCTCCCCTCAGCACTCTCCCGTCATGCCCTTTCCCCTCAGCCCTTTCCCCTCAGCCCTTTCCCCTCAGCATTCTCCCCTCAGCCCTCTCCCCTCAGCCCTCTCCCCTCAGCCCTCTCCCCTCAGCACTCTACCCAAGCCCTCTCCCCTCAGCACTCTCCCCTCATGCCCTTTCCCCTCAGCCCTTTCCCCTCAGCCCTTTCCCCTTAGCACTCCCCCCTCACCCCGTACCGTGTCCCACACACCCCTCCACCTGCCTAACCATGTATTGTGTGTCGCAAAGCCACGTGGTGACACGGCTGACACCGGCCGCACCCAGCGCCTGGGCGGCCAGCCGACGCAGATCAACCAGGCGCATCAGGCTTACACCGCACCCGGCCAACGCCTGGGCGGCCAGCCCACAGGGACTCTAGCAGCGATGGGGAGGGCAGCTTCAACAACAGCCCTCTGGCCCAGTCCAGTTATGACACGACGACCCAGGACACCAGCACACTGGGGACAGACAGGCACGACACGACGACCCAGGACACCAGCACACTGGGGACAGACAGACACGACACGACGACCCAGGACACCAGCACACTGGGGACAGACAGACACGACACGACGACCCAGGACACCAGCACACTGGGGACAGACAGACACGACACGACGACCCAGGACACCAGCACACTGGGGACAGACAGGCACGACACGACGACCCAGGACACCAGCACACAGGGGACAGACAGGCACGACACAACGACCCAGGACACCAGCACACAGGGGACAGACAGGCAAGACACGGCGACCCAGGACACCAGCACACAGGGGACAGACAGGCACGACACGACGACCCAGGACACCAGCACACTGGGGACAGACAGGCACGACACGACGACCCAGGACACCAGCACACTGGGGACAGACAGACACGACACGACGACCCAGGACACCAGCACACAGGGGACAGACAGGCACGACACGACGACCCAGGACACCAGCACACTGGGGACAGTCAGGCAAGACACGGCGACCCAGGACACCAGCACACTGGGGACAGACAGGCACGACACGACGACCCAGGACACCAGCACACAGGGGACAGACAGGCACGACACGACGACCCAGGACACCAGCACACAGGGGACAGACGGGCACGACACGACGACCCAGGACACCAGCACACTGGGGACAGACAGACACGACACAACGACCCAGGACACCAGCACACAGGGGACAGACAGACACGACACGACGACCCAGGACACCAGCACACAGGGGAATGACAGACACGACACGATGACCCAGGACACCAGCACACAGGGGACAGACAGACACGACACGACGACCCAGGGCACTAGCACACAGGGGACAGACGGGCACGACACGACGACCCAGGACACCAGCACACAGGGGACAGACAGACACGACACGATGACCCAGGACACCAGCACACAGGGGACAGACAGACACGACACGATGACCCAGGACACCAGCACACAGGGGAATGACAGACACGACACGATGACCCAGGACACCAGCACACAGGGGACAGACAGACACGACACGACGACCCAGGACACCAGCACACAGGGGAATGACAGACACGACACGATGACCCAGGACACCAGCACACAGGGGACAGACAGACACGACACGACGACCCAGGACACTAGCACACAGGGCACAGACAGACAAGAAAGAACACAACACGACATCACCACGGAGGGGACGGACATACAGGGCATGGCATCCCAGGGGACCCCCGACCGTAGGTCCGATGAAGACACAGAGGTTGCGTCACAGCTGTCCCCTGCATCCTCCGCCACCGCAGATGCTCTCACCTCGGTTCACCATTTTAGTTGTGAGGCTTCTGGGACACTAACTCGTGCGCACCACACAGCCGCTCCGGTACAGCAGGTGGAGGTAGGAGCAGCCGAGGGGCCGGACAGTCGGAGGGCAGCCCAGCCCCGGCAAACACCTGCTGCCCAGACGGGTCCCGGGTTCCTGGGGTTTCCCCGCCCACCCATAGACCTGATGCAGTCAGGGACCCAGGGGTGTGAGAAGGTAACGGCCGGTTTCCAGCACCTGCAATTGCAGGAGTGCATCCGCGTCCAGGAGCAGGAAATGGTGCCGGTCATAAGTGCCACACAGGCCAACACTACACGGGTGGCGTCCGCGGTGGAGACAATGGTGGCGATGGTGTCGGGCATGGGACTGAGTTTGCAAGGCCTGGGGTTATCTGTGCACGCGTCCTCCGCGGCCCAGGACAAGGTTGCCCTCTCACAGGCAGCCATGAGCCAGAGCCAGCTGAACGTCGCAGAGGAGCTCAACAACCTGGCGCGGTCTCAGCAGGCCATCGCAGAGAGCACCAGCGCCATTGCCCGGGTGATGGACGGCGTTGTACAGAGCCAGACAGGGATGGCGAACTCCCTGAACTCCATGGCTGCGAACGTCCAGACCCTGGTCGATAACAGCGCGGGCCTCCAGGACTGGCAGCGCCAGGTGGTGGTGGTACCCCGGATGCTGAATCTGCTCGCACCCGCAACCCATGGAGTTCCCTGGGGGCCACCGGGCACCCCGAGAGAGGAAGTGGTGCTGAGGCCCCTTTCCAGCTTCCCCTGCAGGGGGGGGTGCCAGAACCCCGCGCCATCTCGAACTCCCCCCCCCCCCCCCCCCCCCCCCTCCCCCCCTCACCTACAGTCTCTGGTGCATCTGGTGGGCAGTGGGCAGAACAGGGTGGAACCACGCCTCCCAATTTCCCAAGGTGCAGCCTGGCCCATCGAGGCCGAGCCGCCCCAGGAAATGGCCGCCAAAGGGGACCATAGTCACAGGGCAGGAATCACAGCAGTCCACCTCTAGTTCTGCTGAACCGTCTCGGGGAACCACCTAGACGTAGTCATAGGGCCCATAAGGCAAAAAGGTAGACACTGATGAGTAAGTTGGCACGGGTGCAGGGCACAGAATAGTTAAATGGGCTAGGGCACATGTACTGGACGTCTGTTATTGAACACATTCCACTCCTATGTGAGCTGCCATGTACTCTGTTCAATGTGTGCGGGGGTGGGGCGGGGACTGTGCGCCAGTGTGTGTGAGGGGTGCTGCGATAGAAGTAGAGCTCCGGTGCGTGTGACGTGTGGCGTGCGCGCCCCCCCCCCCCCCCCAAGATTCTCCCACGCCAACCCGCCCCCAGCCATACGACAGGGCCATGGGATGCAGTGTCTGGGTCGCGTGCAGGGTCCACCCAGGTGGAGGGTCTTGAGGTGGCCATGAGTCAGACATTGTCGAACGATGTATGGCTTGGAGCCCTCGCAAGGCGGGCTGTCATCATCCTCCATGCCTTGTAACAGACCCGCTTACGCCATCAACCGTGTGCCCCCATCCCGTTGTGCCGTAGGTGAATGTGTCATGGAGGATGATGTGTTAGGCAGGTCGGTTCGGTGTGGACTGCACTTGATGCAGCGATGCGAGAAACAGACCCCTAACACTGTAGAATTCCAACACGGTTTTATTGAACGATAGAACTAACATACTTATTTAACTGAGTCGACACTATACTGAACTGACTGGAGAGCTTGTACTAGCCTGACCAGACTTACTGGCTACCGCATGGTGTTTGCACTGTGCTAGCTCGTGGACTCTGACTGTCTCAGTGGCTGGGTCCAGAGGGCGCGGGAAACCTAGTGCCCTCTGGCTTTATAGTGGTGGTGTCCTGTCTGGTGATTGGCTGCACTGGTGGTGTGTGCTTACTGGTCATCCTGTGTGTCAATCACTGCCTGTCTGCACTTCATTATATACATGCGTGGATATTATGACAGAGGAGTGGTATGCATGCGGGTGATGTGGTGGTGGGGGAGGTATGGGTGATGTGGTGGTGGGGCAGGTGAGGGTGGTCGGTGGTGGGGGAGGTGCCGAACTCTGCTGTCTGTGCCCATGCCCATCACTACTGACCCCCACTGTGGTCACTGAAAAGTGCAGCTACCAGCGACACCTGTGCCTGCTGGCCCAGCCGGCGGCGCTGGGCAGCCTCCTGTTGCCGTCCATCCTCCATGTCCCGTGCATCTGCATCCCCCTCGTCATCCCCCTGATCTGGAGAAGAGTTCCCCTCATCCTGACCGTCCTCCTCCTCCTCTTCCAGCACATCGCCCCTCTGCTGGGCAATGTTGTGCAGGGCGCAGTAGACCACGACGATGCGGCCGACTCTCTCCGACGGGTACTGGAGGGCCCCCCCCCATAGCGGTCCAGGTACCGGAAGCGCAACTTCAGCAGCCCAAGGCACCTCTCAACCACACTCCTGGTCGCTGCATGAGCATCATTGTAGCGGCGTTCCGTGTCGGTCTGTGGCCACCGTATAGGCGTCATCAGCCACGACCGCAACGGATAACTCGTGTCGCCCACCAACCAGCCCCGCAGGCGGGGGAGGGGGGTTGTCCCTCGAACATGGCGGGGATGAACGATTGGGACAGTATAAAGGAGTCATGCACACTGCCAGGGTACCTGGCACAGACGTGCAGGATCGTCATCCTGTGGTCACAGACCACCTGCACGTTCATTGAGTACGTACCCTTTCTGTTCAGGCACATGGCCCTTGCCTCCGAGGTGTGCTGCATGGCGATGTGCACTCCATCGGTCGCCCCCTGCACCATGGGTATCCGGGCCACAGCGGCGAAACCCGCTGCGCAGGCATCCTGGTGGGCACGGTCCAGAGGGAACTGTACCTACCGGTCCGCAATATCGTACAGGGCGTCGGTGAGGCCCGGATGCACCTGTGCACCGATGGCTGGGAGATGCCGGACAGGTCCCCACTCGGCAACTGGAACGACCCCGTCGCGAAGAAATTGAGGGCGACCATCACCTTGACGGCCACCGGGAGGGCATGTCCATCCCCCATCCCACGTGGTGCCAGGTGTACCATCAGGTGGCAGATGTCGGCGACTGTCTCTCGGCTCATCCGGAGTCTCCTCCTGCACGCCCTGTCCGGGAGGTCCTCGAAGGACATGCGGGGCCGGTACACACGTTGTCGCATCGGACGTCTCCATGGTAGTGGCACACCCACCTCCTCCTCCTCCTCCTCGTTATCCTCGTGCTGTGGCTCCGCCACATCATGGTGCTCCTCCTGCGCCTCTTGGGCGTGTGGCCCTGCGGCCTGGGCGGCTTGCATGTGCCCCACTGCAGCCTGCTGCTCTACAACAGGCTCCGCCACCTCCCTGTCACGGCCGAGCTCCAGCTCCCACTGAGCCTCATGCAGGTTCGCAGCCCCCGCCAACAACGCTGGGAGATAGCTAAACATTGTATGATCTGTAGGGTGTGGGAGTAGACAGGGTGTCAGCATTGGTATACACTCCTCCACAACCAGGTGCCATGGGCTACATGGCCGGCCCGGTTGCCAACATGCACCCCACCCCTGCCCCCTCGGTGCCCTGAGACCTCTTGGCCGTCCCCGCTGCCCTCACCGGGGGGCTGCCATGTGTGCCACCCTAGATCTACCCGCTAGTGGGGGCCGCCAGTTTGGTGGGGGGGGGTGGGGGGGGTCTGGCACACGTCAGGAGGGCCGGACCGCCTGCGTCGCGACAGCGAATGGGTTGGGTGGACAGCCACGTGTCCGCTGTCATGTGGTCTGGTCGTTGGATCCGCCCTGCCATGGCGGGCCTTGTCCGCCCGCAGCCTTTGTCGCCCCCACCGCTCCTTCCTCACCCCCACCCACACCCCACCCCCAGATGTGTGGGACCACCCCCCCACCCCCGGCTGTGTGGGACCACCACCCCCCACGGATGTGTGGGCCCCCACTCCATCCCCGCCCCCATCCCCGGCAGCCTCCCCCACACCGCCCGCAGACATGGCCATGGCGTTCCCCCTCGCGGGCTCCCCACCCCCAATGCCGTCAACCACCCCCCACCCCCGGGGGCCGCTCCACGCCGTCACCCACCTCCTCCCGCAGCGTCAGCTAGCACCATTGGTTGACGCTGTTTTATAGCATGTTAGACTGGCACCAGCGTGACATCCGGTCACGCCGGAGGGACTGCAGCCCATCCGACCCGGAGAATCCCATTTTTGGCGATTCTCCGTGCGGCCGGGTGCCATGCATGGCACCTGTTTTGCCACGCATCGGAGAATGGCTTCCCGATGCCACGCCGATTCTCTGACTCGGCGGGAGGTCAGAGAAACCCGCCCATGATTTTTGGGACTCTGAGGGAGAGATACGAGTTGGGTGAATGCTTAGCAATTCAACGGAAGAAACCTGTTTGCAACTTTTGCCAGTCCCAAGGGCGAAGCCTTTGTGTCAAGCTCGTGATAACTCGTCACTGGTTTGCGTGTATGTGAAGATATTGCTTGGTTAAAGCAACAGTGTTTGAAACCTTTCCAACCTTTTTGTCTGGTGTATTATAATTCATTTATATCAGCAGACTCTGATGAATTTGTTCAGTACCTTTGCTCCATGGTTTCTTTAAAAAAAGTAAGGATCTATCAACCTAGGTTTTGCTCTGGGATCTGACTTGGCCAGTATTAAGATCAACTGGAATCATCACATATGAGGGACCTTGACAGGGTGAATGTGGAGATGATGTTTCCACTTGTGGGAGAATCTACAACTAGGGGTCACTGTTTAAATGTAAGAGGTCACCCATTTAAAATGGAGATAAGGCAAAACATTTTCTCTCAGGATGTCGTGAGTATTTGGAACAGTCTTCCTGAAGAGATTATGGAAACACAGGGCTGGGTTCTCCTGCTCCGCCCATCGCAAGATCGACACGGGCGGGACGCGGAACATGTAAAGGTCCATTGACCTCGCGCGGGAATTTCCGATCACCAGGCGGGGATGGCCAGAGAATCCAACCTAGAGGGCGGGGTTCTCTGATCTCCCGCCGGGTTGCGAATCCCCGTGGGGCGGCGTGAATCCCGCCATGCCACTCCGATGCTGGCTGCTGTATTCTCCGGCACCAATTTTCGGGTGTGGGTGGGGGGGGATCACGCCACGCCGGTCAGGGGCCGTTGACAGCGGCCCCCCGGCAATTCTCCGGGCCCCGATTGACTGAGCAGCCGTCGGTTACTGGCCAGTCCCACCGGCGTGGATTGGACATGGTCCCACACGGCGGGACCTGGCAGGTACGTTGGCCGGTGCGGTTCTCGGGGGGCGCGGGGGGATCCGACCCCGGGGGGGGGCCCCAACGGTGGCCTGGCCCGCGATCGGGGCCCACCGATCTGCAGGCAGGCCTGTGCCGTGGGGGCACTTCTTCCTTTTGCGCCGGCCCCAGTAGGGCTCCGCCATGGCCGGCACAGAGAAGACACCCCCCCTGCGCATTCGCCAGAATACGCCAGCCGGTCTGCGTATGCGCTGAACCATGCCGGCGGTTCTGCGCACGCGCTAACTCACGCAGTCTCTTCGGCACTGGCTGGCGCGGCGCTAACCCCTCCGGTGCCGGCCTAGCTCCTGGAAGTGCGGAGAATTCCGCTACTTCCAGTCGGCTCGACAGCGGAGTGGTTCGCGCTGTTTTTACGCCGGCGTCGGTCCATTGCGCCGATTAGAGAGAATCTCGCCTACAATCTTTGAGTATTTTTGAGGAGAGATAGATGATAGGTTGGGGTGACATGGTGGCGCAGTGGTTAGCACTACTGCCTACGGCGCTGAGGTCCCGGGTTCGACCCTGACCCTGGGTCACTGTCCATGTGGAGTTTGTACATTCTCCCTGTGTCTGCGTAGGTTTCACCCCCACAACCCAAAGATGTGTAGGTTAGGTGGATTGGCCACGCTAAATTGCCCCTTAATTGGAAAAAATTATTGGGTACTAAAAAAAAGGGATGATAGGTTATCAGGGGGAGGTGGGATGCAGATTTGAGGTTACTACCAGATCAGCCATGATCGTAATGAATGGTGGAGTAAACTCAAAGGGCTGAATTGTCCATTCCTGCTCTGTTTGTATGTTAGTGTGTTCATAGCACACCTGGAACTTCACAAACTTATTACTTTTAAAGTCATCATATATAATGGAAATTGATTCAAATCCAGAAGATAAAGAACATATTTCCCAGCATTCTCTTGGTATCCAGTCCAATGCAAAACTCCCCTCAGCTTAGTGTGTTTTCTTGGACATTCTCCAGGAAAACTGGACAAAGGGGGCAAGCTGGACAAAGAGACAAAGAGATGTGTTTACAGCTCCTGTGTTATCATTCACTCCTTGGTACTGGTGATTCTTTGACCTGATCCTGCCAATATTAAATCCTAATTATCAGTCTTTTAGACACACGTTTGATGTACTGGTAGCATATCTCTGCTATTTGCCTTAAGGGGCCCGATTGAATGTCTACTTTTTTCTTTATCCTTACGTATTATTTTACCTGAGAGACGGTATAATCTTACAACACTGGCTGCTGCTGCGGTTGTGGACCCGTGTGTTTAGTGTTCCTCTTTAAGGAACATCACTCAATGGCTATTTTTCAGGCGCAGTATCCCGTGATTAATAATGTCTTTCACTGTTCTTTTGACATTTTGAACTCGCGTTACTCAACATATTCCAAAATATTGCTTTTTCATCTGATAGTCCATACATTTGACATCTTCAAATAAAACATTACACACAATGACTTTTTACGACGGGTGTGTGGAATACCTATAGCTACGCATACGTCATAATATTACTGATTGATGTTTAAAAAATTCAGCAAAAATCATTGCTTGTGATATCCAGACATGTTTATTCAGAAAATCAAGACGACCACTGTGTGATTCCCTTACTCTGCTGTTTTGCCCTTAAAGGGACAATCACCACAGCCACTTACTCCACAAAAGAGAAATTGAATGATTATGGTTAGCTTAAATACCCCAGATTCCTGAGTAAATAAAAAATTGTGGCAACGTGACAATTCACTGAAGACACTTGGTTTGTAACAATATGAAAAAGTCTGAATCTTTTAGCTGTCTCTCGCCTGTCCTAGTTCTGATTCTGAGACATTCAACTCCTCATTGTTTACCAAACAGGTGATTTAATCTCTTTTATTGTGAAGGCCTTCAGAATGAAAATGGGACCCAGCAGGAAATCCCATGGCCTGGTTAAGTGTCCCCTGGGGTTCCTTTATTCAGCAACTATGCTGCCATTAAAATGGGAATGTTACCCTATCCCTGAATAACATGTATTTTATTTTATTAACTGAATTCAATGCCTGAAACCAAATATTGCTTCAAAGACCTTTTTTCTTTTTTTTTCAATGTTATTTGGCTGTCACAAAGGTTTCGAATTGGTAACAGTATCTGCCATTGCTTTCTACCACAGAGGATAATGTGCTTCAAGAGACATTCACCTTTAATGAACAGGACTGAGCCTGCAGTGTAGTTCAGGAGAAAAGTTAATGCCTTGTCAGATCTCTCTCTGAGAAAAATGCTGAAATCAAGCTGCTTGCCAGGATTTTGGTCCTGAGGAGAAAAGAATGCTGTCCTTGGCAACAGAAGTAGATTTTTTTTCAAACACTTGAACATTGAACTTATTTTGCACCTTGAACAACAAAGATCAAGACTCGGATCACCTGCCGAGATTGTTCTTTTTTAAAACTCTGGAGACTATCTTGAATTCCACTACTATCCTGATAAGGTTGGTGTCGTGTTCTGTACTCTGGGATAACACAGGCTGCAACTGGATGCAGCTTTAACCAAAAGATACTTCAGACCTTGAAGTTAGTTCAATCTGATTTATTGAACCAGTAGCACAGTTAGCACAGTTCTCCATAAGTTTGACTCTCTGCTAACCTAAGTGTGGTTACTCTGTCTGACTGAACCAGACTAGCTCTTAGCCACGTGCTGGAGGTGTGATACTGTACATAGACCTTGACTCACTCTGTAGATGTTCATCAGTGGAAAGAGGCAGAGTGTGAGTGCCTCGTGCCTTTTATAGTGAGATACCACCCCTGAGTGTCCTGCCTGTTCATTGGTCATGTCCTGTTCTCTGTGTTCATTAGCTGCCTGACTGTGCCTGTCTGTTTTTCATTATCTGCATGTCTGCATATCATGACAGTTGCAACAACTTCAACAATGCTATATTTGCTACCTGTCATCATGCCATGAATGTCACCATGAAAATGCCATTTAAACCCTGAGACTGCAAAGCTAAGTTGTGTAGTGCTTGTGTTCTTGCCGTCTACCTCCAAAATGGCTTCCATGGCACACCGCCTTCTGTTGCTAGCTTACATTGGATGCCATTTTGTTGAGGGCATTGTCTTGTGTGCAAGGTCATCAACCCACAATATGCAGAATGGGCAGCTGGGATGCCAGTACAGTAACGTTGGAGTTCAATATAAGTAGCTTGCAGAGTTATTTAAAGTTGCTGGTTGCTAGATGGATTTGTGGTGCAATTAGTGAGATGAGGGGCAGAGTTTTACCATATTACTTTGAAGTGCCTGGCTCAGACTGAAAACATGTCACTCTCTCTGTTTTCACTCCTGGGGCGAGATTCTCCGACCCCCCGCCGGATCGGAGAATCGCCGGGGGCTGTCGTGAATCCCGCCCCCACCGGTTGCCGAATTCTCCGGCACCGGAGATTCGGCGGGGGCGGGATTTGCGCCGCGCCGGTTGCCGGGCCCCCCCGCCCCGCGATTCTCCGGCCCGGATGGGCCGAAGTCCCGCTGCTAGAATTCCTGTCCCGCCGGCGTGGATTAAACCACCTACCTTACCAGCGGGACAAGGCGGCGCGGGCGGGCTCCGGGGTCCTGGGGGGGGCGCGGGGCGATCTGGCCCCGGGGGGGTGCCCCACGGTGGCCTGGCCCGCGATCGGGGCCCACCGATCCGCGGGCAGGCCTGTGCCGTGGTGGCACTTTTTTCCTTCCGCCTTGGCCACGGTCTTCACCATGGCGGAGGCGGAAGAGACTCCCTCCACAGCGTATGCGCGGGGATGCCGCGAGCGGCCGCTGACGCTCCCGCGCATGCGCCGCCCGGAGATGTCATTTCCGCGCCAGCTGGCGGGGCACTTCCACCAGCTGGCGGGGCGGAAATCAGTCCGGCGCGGGCCTAGCCCCTCAAGGTTAGGGCTCGGCCCCCCAAGATGCGGAGGATTCCGCACCTTTGGGGCGGCGCGATGCCCGACTGATTTGCGCCGTTTTTGGCGCCGGTCGGCGGACATCTCGCCGATACCGGAGAATTTCGCCCCAGATCTTGAGCCCTTTTAAAGAATAAAAATGAATGGCTGTGGTTTTCGCCATCACTCTGACAGTGTGAGGTCTAATAGAGCCTGAAAACACTGGGGCCCAGTTCCATGGAGATCGGAGCTCCTTCTTCCCGGAATCCACCCGCTCCCTGCCCCACTCCGGGCAATTATCGGAGGCTTCACCTACACCCAGCCTGAATGATCATCGGAAGCATCCATGGCGTTTGCCTCCCCTCAGTGGCCACTCTCCCTGTGCCTATAGTTTCCCCATTCACTGCCGGTCTCCCCCACCCCCACCACACATACCTGCTAACCGACCCCCGCAATGGGGGTGCCACAAGGGCCTGCCCCGGCACCGCCTCCAGGCAAAGGTTGCCAGGTGGCAGTGCCAACATGTACCAGGGACCAGTGCCAGGGCACTGCCTAGACATATCCCCCTTCTCTAGGGGCTATGCTTACCTTTGCGCCCCCAGATGAATCCCTTCAACTGAATCCCGTATTTAAAAATCTGTTGTGGTATGAATATTTAGGGAGGAGGGAATCATATGGTGGGAGGTTAGCTAATGATATGAAATTTATTAAACTCCATTAAAATTAGGTTGTCGCCTTTGTGGGCATGAACCTCATGATGAGGGGTGGGGATAATCGGGAAACGCAGTCTCTTCGGAGAGAATCGTGTTTCCTGATTCTCTCCAGGTTTTCTGCCCATGCCGCTGTTCTCTCTGACGGCGATCCTGGGCTGAAAATCACCCCCATGGCATTTAAAGATATATTTATCCACCTTAGCCACTCATGTGAAGTCAACTTACAGCACAAAAGCAAGTCCTCATGGGTGGACTCCTGGGACACTGTAGCTATCTGGTTCCATTGTCTTCTTTTTTTTCCAATTAAGGGGCAATTTAACGAGGCCAATCCACCCGCCCTGTACATCTTATTGGGTTGTGGGGGTAAGACCCATGCAAACATGGGGGAAGACTGTGCAAACTTGACAAGGACAGTGACCCAGGGCTGGGATCGAACACGGGTCCTCGGCGCTCTGAGGCAGCAGTACTAATTACTGCGCCACCGTGCTGCGCCCGGTTCCATTGTCTTCTGAAAATTTATCCGAGATTCTCCTTGGCACTCACATCAAAATTTGGGTTCCCATCCATGGTTAATTTTTGGGTAGGTCATTAAACGTTTGGGCTGAAGACCAGCCGACCAATTTAAATTACAAGCTCCTACTTCTAAAATAAAAAATTAAAAGCTTGCTTTGCCACAAAGCTTCCTTATAATGATCAATGCAGCTAAGTAACTCTTTCAGGTGCTCCTGTAGGAGCCCATACAATTTCTTGCAACATGCATTTCTTTTTGTGATACATTCAGATAATTGATGGCTTACATCTACCCATTCAATTGTGGAGAATTTCTTTGTCTCGAGCATTTGTTCCGAACCAGCAAGGCCAGTCCATAACTGTTGCTCACTCACACTTTCTGTAGAATTACATTATCTCACAATGAATGATTGTCTGCATAACCTTCGATGCATATACGATCTTCAGTATGCTCCTTGTACTGAATCGCACAAATAATCACATGTTTATAGAGCTCAAGTGAATTCCCAGTTAATGCCCGCCACCTTCATACAATGAAATGCAATGAAAAATAATTGACAGCTTGTTATAAGAACCCCAAAGTGTATCATGGAATTCACCTGACTCACAACTTTTACTAGATTGTGGTATGGGGAGCACACGGCCCACTCTACAGGTGTGGTAGAGCAGAAATGGAAAAGTATTTTTTAAAGCAAAACAATGTTTATTCTGTGAACTCAAGTTAACCTTTTTAAAACCTACAGTGAACATCTTAGCAACCATCAATTCAAATACAACCCCCAAAGAATGCAACACTCAGTAATCCTTAAGCTTTCCTTTTAACATCCATACGACCTAAAAACAAAATCTTTAACAGAAGCATATCAGGTTAAAATCACTACTGAAAACATTTATAATTCTGAATTCACCAAATGATCAAGAGATAGTCTTTTCATGGCAGAGATCAACAGTACACCTGCTTTGTCTGGCTTCAGCTCCAACACTGAAAACGAAACTAAAACACACCCTGCAGCAAACAGCAGAAAACAAAAGTAAAAAGCTGACAGACAGCCCAGCTCCACCCACACTCTGACATCACTAATAAACACCCGTTTCTTAAAGGTACATTTCTTAAACACCCATTTCTTAAAGGTACTCTCACATGACATATCCCCCCCCCCCAAGAAAAAACCCAAAAACCATCAACTTCAAGATGGTTTCACTTTTTACCTTTTCACCATTCTTTAAGAAATGCACACAGCAAATATACTTTTTTGTTTAAAAAAAAAAACACACGCAAACAGATATAATAATATAGTCCATTTTTGCTCTTCTTCCTCCAACTGAAATCCTTCTCGATTGACAGTCTCTTTCAACAAGAAGGTCCTTGCACGATCCATCCATTTCTCTACACCTCGGCATTTCTATTTAAGTTCAATATTTACTTTAGTTCAATCTGATCACAGAGTCCCTTGTAATTCTCCAACACATGAGCATTGGTTATCACAGCTTTCAGGCAGTCAGATAGCTGTTGAAACTCTGATGTCCATTGAAATTTTCGACGTTTCTTCAGCAAGTCCATCAGTGGAGCAATCACGCTACAAAACTTTTGCACAAATGTTCGATCAAATCCACTCATGCCAAAAAATCGCATTATTTCCCTTCGTCTTGAGGGTATTGAAAACTCCTCAATAACTGTTGATTTCACATCCCGTGTGACCATTCGACCTTGTCCAATTGTATGGCCAAGGAAAATGACTTGGGCTTTTCCAAATTCACTTTTGGCTAGGTTTATCGCCAAACCCGCCTCCTGAAGTTGATCGAATTACTCCATCAGATGTTTCAAATGTTCTGTCCATGTCTGGCTGAAAATTACCAGATCGTCGATGTATACCGCACAATTGGGTAATCCTGAAACAACTTTGTTAGTTAACCATTGAAATGTGGCTGGGGTGTTTTTCATGCCAAATGGCATCACTTTGAATTGGTATATAGCATCTGGAGTCACAAAAGCTGAAATCTTCTTCGCCCTTTCGGATAAAGGCACCTGCCAGTAACCTTTAAGTAAATCCAGTTTGGAAATAAAAGCCGATTGTCCCACTTTCTCAATGCAATCCTCCAAACGTGGGATAGGATGAGAGTCTGTTCTTGTAACTGCATTAACCTTTCTATAGTCCACACACAACCGTTGGGTACCGTCTGGTTTAGGTACCATCACTATGGGTGAGCTCCATTGGCTGCAACCCACTTCAATTATGCCATTTCTAGTCATACTCTCAATCTCTTGGTTAACCTGTGCCAATTTTAACGGGTTAAGTCTATATGGATGTTGTTTGATTGAAACAGCCTTTCCCACATCTACATCATGTACAGCCATTTTAGTACTTCCTAACTCATCTCCACAAACTTGCCCATGTGATATCAATAACTCTTTCAGGTCAGTCCGTTTTTCCTCTAGAAGGTAACTCAACAATTTATCCCAATCTTTAAGAACATCCTCGTTTTCCAATTTAATTTGAGGTATGTCAAATTCACAGTCATCTGGATTTGGTTCGTCACTTTGAGATAGAATCATTAAAACCTCCTCCTTTTTCTCTCCTTCCCTTTCAAAGTACCTTTTAAGCATATTCATATGACACACTCGGTGAGTTTTCCTTCTATCTGGCGTTTTTACCACATAATCCACCACACTTAATTTCCTTTCAATCTGATAAGGTCCACAAAACCTTGCTTTTAAAGGTTCACCGTCCACTGGTAACAATACTAAAACATTATCTCCAATGGCAAAACTACGAACTTTGTATTTCTTGTCCGCTACCCGTTCCATCACATTTTGTGCAACGTTTAAATGTTGTCTAGCCAATGCGCCTGCTCTATTTAATCGTTCCCTAAAATATGACACGTAATCCAATAATTTAATTTCCGATTTCTCACTCACCAATTTTTCCTTAATCAATTTAAGTGGTCTTCTTACCTCATGACCAAAAATTAGTTCAAAAGGACTGAATTTGGTTGATTCATTAGGTGCATCCTGAATTGCAAACAGTACGAATGGGATTCCTTTATCCCAATCCTCTGGATAATCATGACAATAAGCCCTCAACATTGTCTTTAATGTCTGATGCCACCTTTCTAACGCTCCCTGCGATTCTGGATGGTACGCAGTTTCATAGATTTCATAGAATTTACAGTGCAGAAGGAGGCCATTCGGCCCATCGAGTCTGCACCGGCTCTTGGAAAGAGCACCCTACCCAAGGTCAACACCACCACCCTAGCCCCATAACCCAGTAACCCCACCCAACACTAAGGGCAATTTTGGACACTAAGGGCAATTTATCATGGCCAATCCACCTAACCTGCACATCTTTGGACTGTGGGAGGAAACCGGAGCACCCGGAGGAAACCCACGCACACACTGGGAGGATGTGCAGACTCCACACAGACAGTGACCCAAGCCGGAATCGAACCTGGGACCCTGGAGCTGTAAAGCAATTGTGCTATCCACAAGGCTACCGTGCTGCCCCTATTTTTGATTTATTTTTGAATGATTTACATTGTTTGATTCCTAAGCTATCCATAAATTCTTTGAATAACCTTGAGGTAAAATTTGATCCTTGATCCGATTGTGTTTCTGTGGGTAGTCCATATCGAGTAAAGAATTTAAGTAACTCATCCACAATCTTTTTAGCTGTAATATTACGTACTGGAATGGCCTCTGGAAACCTAGTAGACACATCCATTATCGTCAAAAGATATTGATTCCCACTTTTCGTTTTAGGAAGCGGTTCTATGCAATCAATTAGGACCTTTGTAAAAGGTTTTTCAAATGCTGGAATGGGTATTAAGGGCACTGGTTTTATCACTGCTTGAGGTTTCCCTATCACTTGACATGTGTGACATGATTTCCAAAATTTAACTACATCTTTATGTAGTCCAGGCCAATAAAAATGTTTCTGGATTTTAGCTTGCATTTTCCTTATTCCCAAATGACCTCCCACTGGTACCTCATGTGCAACTCGCAACACCTCCTTTCTATACCCTACCGGCAATACTACTTGATGAACTTCTGCCCACTTTTCATCCGCCTGCATATGTAAAGGCGTCCATTTTCTCATCAAGACATCACTTTTACGGTGACAACACTCATATTCCTCTTCTGCGTATGCTTTCTGATACATCCGTTTTATTTCTATATCTTTTTGTTGTAACTCCGCCAATTTTCCTGAACTAAAAATATCCGCCTCGTCCTCCACCTGTTCTTGTTCTTTTTCAACCATCTGATCAAAAATCGTTTCTGATAATTGCACTTCAACTTATCTTCACTCTTTGATTTCTCCTCTTGTCTTAACCTATGACTTTCCGACCTTGTTACTACACAATCCGGAAAAATCCCAGGATATTCGTCCTTCAACACTTCAGTTGTCTGATTTTCCACTGGCTTATCAACCACAGTAGGCATCACTCCCACCTGCAATCCAGCTATATCATTACCCAAGATAAACTGTATTCCTGGACAAGGTAGTTTCTCTATTACTCTTACTACCACTTCACCACCATTCACTGGACATTCCTACCTTACTTTATATAATGGAACACTATTCCTCGCACCCTGAATTCCAAATATTACCACCTTTTCTGGCAACATTCTTCCCAAACTACATAACTCCTCATCTCTTACCACTAAAGATTGACTAGCTCCCGTATCTCTTAAAATTGTGACTTCTTTACCTGCTCCTCCTGATACACATGAGTAAACTTTACCCACACAAGAAAATTCTTTAAAAACATCTGGCACCTTCTTATAAATCACCTCTTGATCAGGCTGTACAATCTTTTGCACCTTCTTCGCTTCACTTGGGCTTTCCTTTACCACTTTAACAAACCCCACTGTCTTATCCTGTTTTACCACATTAGCCTTCCCAGTGCTTTTCTTCAAGCACCAACACTGTGACTTTACATGGCCTAGTTTATTACAGTGAAAACATTTGATATTTTTCATTTCTTTTCCACCCTCCTGGATTTCTTTTTTAATCTGAGGTACACTCTCCTTATTATCTCCCATCAGATCACCTTTACCTTTACCACTTGAGTATTTCTCATGTCCCCAGTTTCTATCCCTCACAGGCTGAAACTGATGTTGGAAACCAAGCTTTGATTTATGAACTAATTCATAATCATCTGCTATTTCTGCTGCTAACCTCACAGTTTTAACTCTCTGTTCTTTCACATGAGTTCTCACTATATCAGGAATTGAATTTTTAAACTCCTCCAAAAGCATAATTTCTCTGAGAGCTTCATGCGTTTGGTCTATTTTCAAAGCTCTTATCCACCTATCAAAATTACTCTGTTTGATCCTTTCAAACTCCATATATGTTTGACCAAATTCTTTGCTTAAATTTCTAAACCTTGTCTGTAGTCTTCAGGCACTAGTTCATATGCACCTAAGATGGATTTTCTCACCTCCTCATATGTCCCAGATCCCTCCTCCGGTAGTGATGCAAACACTTCACTAGCCCTACCGACCAGCTTTGTTTAAATCAGTAATACCCACACGTCCTGTGGCAATTTCATTTGTTTAGCTACCTTCTCAAATGAAATGAAAAAGGCTTCTACCTCCTTCTCGTCAAATCTTGGCAATGCTTGGACATAATTAAATAGATCCCCACCAAGCCTTTGACTTTGACACTCTTTGTCACTCTCCTCATCACTATAATCCAACTGTACATTTCCCTTTACGTCTGCCAATTTTAACTGACTGTCATGTTTCATGGTAATTTCCTGAAGTTCAAACTCTGTCTTTATCTTTTTCCCTGATCTGTATCTCCCTTTCCTTTTCTTTTTGTTCTGCTAGGGCTATTCTTTCTTTTCTCCTTTCTTCTCTCTCCGTTTCTTTATCCTCTCTATCTCTTTCGTATTCAAGCTGCTTTAATTCTTTCTCATGTTCCATTTGTTTAAGTTGTAACTTAATTTTTGCCATTTCCAATGAGTCAAAACGTATCTCAGGCAACTTTAAATGCTTAGCCACCGCCATAATGACCTCATCTTTTCACATTTTGTCAGGTAATGTCAACTGCAATATTTTTGCCAGTTCTAACAGTCTGCTTTTAGTCTCTGCCCATAAGATACTGCGTGTGACCATCTCCACCCCAAAAAACTTCAGAGCCTCTGAAAGAGCTACTGTCCACAACACACTACCCACTTAAACTAACATACCACACCTGAAAAACATCCACAATATGCTCACCCCTCACTGTCTTTAAGTTCACTGAGCCAATCCAATAGATAGAAGTTTATCCCAAACGAGCCCCCAATTTGTTATGGGCCACGGTTTAGAGAACCCCAAAGTGTATCATGGAATTCACCTGACCCACAGCTTTTATTAGATTAGGGTATGGGGAGCACACGGACCACTCTACAGGTGTGGTAGAACAGAAATGGAAAAGTATTTTTTAAAGCAAAACAATGTTTATTCTGTGAACTCAAGTTAACCTTTTTAAAACATACAGTGAACATAATAGCAACCATCAATTCAAATACAACCCCCAAAGAATACAACACTAAGTAATCCTTTAAGCTTTCCTTTTAACATCCATACGACTTAAAAATAAAACCTTTAACAGAAGCGCATCAGGTTAAAGTCACTGCTGAAAACATTTATAATTCTGAATTCGCCAAATGATCAAGAGATAGTCTTTTCATGGCAGAGAGATCAACAGTACACCTGCGCTGTCTGGCTTCCACTCCAACACTGAAAACGAAACTAAAACACACCCTGCAGCAAACAGCCTAAAATGAAAGTAAAAAGCTGACAGACAGCCCAGCTCCACCAACACTCTGGCATCACTAATAAACACACATTTCTTAAAGGTACATTTCTTAAACACCCATTTCTTAAAGGTACTCTCACATGACAATCTTTGAGTTGATACCCAAGTAAGTTGGTGAATTGTTCAGTATGTCATGTAGATTGCCTGCAGTGTGTATTGTAAGCCAGGGATTTGAGGATGAGGATAAAGATTTTAAAATCAATGTGTCGGCATATAGTATATTCTGATATATAATAGTGGGGATGGGGTTAATGGGCCAGTGTAATGTGGGACAGCACAGTAGCACAGTGGTTAGCACTGTTACTTCACAGCACCAGGGATTCAATTCCCGACCTGGGTCACTGTCTGTGCGGAGTCTGCACGTTCCCCCGTGTCTGCGTGGGTTTGCTCCGGTTTCCTCCCACAAGTCCTGAAAGATGTGCACGTTAGGTGAATTGGACATTCTGAATTCTCCCTCTGTGTACTCAAACAGGCACCGGAATGTGGCGACTAGGAACTTTTCACAGTAGCTTCATTGCAATGTTAATGTAAGCCTACTTGTGACAATAAAGATTATTATTATTAGATAGGACCCTGCTCCCTGGCGTTTAATTTTTTGGGTTTCAGACATACCGTAGCTGCAAACGGTGCAGTGACAAATGTTTTGGCCTTCGCCGCATTGGTGGATTGTTGGGTTAGAGGATGGCCACGCCGCCGAATGCCCCGGCATGGCTGGGGGATTTGATGGAGTTCTTGCACCTCAAGAAGGTCAAGTACACCGTGATTGGGTAGATTGAAGGGCTCTATCGGAGATGGCGGCCGTTTATATTGTATTTCAGAGTTGGTTACTGTTGCTGTTCGGGGAGGGGTACTTGGGGGAGGGGGATTCTGGTCTTTTTTCTTTTTTGTTTGACGACAATAGCAATTGATTGATAAACCATTTCAACAGATGACTGCTTGGCAACCCTGAAAAGACTTTAAAGAGTTTTGTGAGTTTGCCAAATTGAGTACTATGAAAAATATATGTCTGACAGAACTTCCTTGCCTTCTCCATGTTGTCTATTTGATTAACTGTTTATGACTAAGTGTAGAGTTCCCCATGCTGTGGCCAGGAAAGACAATATGCAGAGGATATTTCTGAGAGTGACGTATAAGCATTCTTTTGCAAATGGCAAAAGTCCAAGGTTCAGGTGTGCTGCAGGCATAAGTGAGTTATGAATTCGGGTATGAACAATGAAGGAGGAGAATAATTTCATTGCCACCAGCCGATATTCTATTTATGCCATATCTGCCAGATCTCCAAATGACTTACAGAATTTTGCATTGATAATGCTATACAATAATGTTGGGGGTGGGGGGGGGTGGGGGGGGTGGGGGCTGAGGGTGATAATGAATTGACCCTGTCCATATTGGGAGCTTGGTGATGCAACGACCGGTGTGATTTAATGCCCAAAAAACAGAGTCCCGTTTTGGGCACGTATAGCCGGGTGTTTGTGTAGACAAGTGCTAAATGGCACTTTGCGAGGTCTCCCAGGTGCGGCCATTTTTTGCCGTGCCTCAGGGGAATCGGGCACCAACACACTTAAATGTAAATTTGGATCTCGCCCAGGCGAAGACGAGATCCAGATCTTGACATCTCAGAATATCTCATTAAGATCTCGCGAGGCATTCTGATGTCGCAAATCTCACGATAATGGCCTCGTCACATCACCGAGACGGGCGCGACAAGACCATTCGATCATGCCGCATTGTTATGACAGGGCCATTAAAAGACAGGATACAAGGGCAGCACGGTGGTGCAGTGGTTAGCATTGCTGCCTCACAGCGCCGAGGGCCCAGGTTCGATCCCGGCTCTGGGTCACTGTCCGTGTGCAGTTTGCACGTTCTCCCCGTGTTTGCGTGGGTTTCACCCCCACAACCCAAAGATGTGCAGGATAGGTGGATTGGCTACGCTAAATTGCCCCTTAATTGGAAAAAGTGAATTGGGTACTCTAAATTTATAAAACAATTTTAAAAAAGACAGATACAAGTTCATTCACTCTGCTACTCTTTGGTGCATAAAATATCAAATAGAGTTGATCAAGTGAGCCCAGAATATTACTTCAAGCCAAAACAAGCAAACAGGATCAAAGAACATTACTTAACTTTGCATTTACTTTTCACCAACTTAAGATCAAAAATATCTTGAATCAAAGGCTGATAAATGTTTTGAATGATATTAGATGTTGGGTAAATTGCAGTATTAGAGAGATGGGTTCTAATGGTTGAAGACCTTGACATTTCTTGTGCTCTTCCACCATATGCCCCCTCCACGGATTGTCACCTTGATGTGGTGGAGAGGCTTGTGGACTCTGAAAATCCCTGAAGCAATTCTATCAGGAGTTGCTTTCTCCTGAGTGGGCCACCCATGGCGCCAAGGTCAGGGGGAGGTGCCGAACAAAGTGCACTCCCAAAAGCCTGCAATGGCAGAACAGGCGAAGGAAGACTGCCTTGCCAGCTGCAAAAGTGCAAAAGAGGCTGCAGTAGCAAGGTGGTCCTGGGCAACATGGTTCAACACATGGTGATGGAAAATTGGTGACAGGGGCAGGGCAGCCAATCCTGGCAGTCCCTGGTCAAGAATCTGCACGTAGAGGGCAGCACGGTGGCACAGTGGTTAGCATTGCTGCCTACGGCGTTGAAGACCCGGGTTCGAATCCCAGCCCTGGGTCACTGTCCGTGTGGAGTTTGCATGTTCTCCCCGTGGGTTTCAACCCCACAACCCAAAGATGTGCAGGTAGGTGGATTGGCCACGTTAAATTGCCCCTTCATTGGAAAAAATAATTGGGTACTCTAAATCTATTAAAAATAAAGAATCTGCACGTAGGGAACAGGTGCAGGAAGGTTGTTGGACACCTGTGTTGAGAGAGATATATCTTTGAGCAGCAGCATCCATGACTAAGTAGTCCCCTTCAGGATATCCAACTCTGCTCACCCCAAATGGGGAGGGGGGCTACAAAAGGTGCCCTAAAAACAAGGCTGTCCCATTTTCTCCTGACTGGGGAAGCTCAGCCTGTGGGATCATCATGTTCATGGTTAAAGAAAGAAAGCTTTACATTTTTACATTTGGAATATTAGAACACTCCTGGGAAATCTCAAGACTGGCTGTCCGGAAAGAAGAACTGCAATCTAAACTTTATCACTTGAGATATCAAAACTCCAAAATTACATTGCTGCCCTCAATGAGCACGCTTTCTTGGCGACGGGCATCTGAAAGAACTAACAGGGGTGTGAGGACCCCTTCCAGTTGATTCCCTTATTTCCCATTTCTTTTACTTTGTCGTTATCATTTTTAGATCCACGGAGAGATCAGAGAGATTTTGTTTAATTTGGTAGCCAAGAGAATGGGCAGCACGGTAGCATTGTGGATAGCACAATTGCTTCACAGCTCCAGGGTCCCAGGTTCGTTTCCGGCTTGGATCACTCTCTGTGCGGAGTCTGCACATCCTCCCCGTGTGTGCGTGGATTTCCTCCGGGTGCTCCGGTTTCCTCCCACAGTCCAAAGATGTGCAGGTTAGGTGGATTGGCCATGATAAATTGCCTTTAGTGTCCAAACTTTCCCTTAGGGTGGAGGTGTGGACCTTGGGTAGGGTGCTCTTTCCAAGAGCCGGTGCAGACTCGATGGACCGAATGGCCTCCTTCTGCACTGTAAATTCTATGAAATCTATGACCGTATTCTGTCCAGCAACAAACCGTGATTGGCTTCAGTCAGGTGGGAGATTTTCAGAGGGCCCGGGAAGGAAACAGAACTCTCCTGGATGCTGACAGAAGAAGCTGTGAGTTGCTCTCTCTCTCTTTCTCCAAAAAGATTTTTTTGCCTGCTGTTTCTGAATCTGCAGAGAAGTCTTGAGATCCAGATGAATCTTCAGGGAAAACCATTACAGACTGAAAGCAAAGACCTCACTCAACTGAAGGCTGAGACTAAAATAATCAAACTGGAAAACATCTGCTGTGATATGCTTGTAGATAATATTACATATACTCAGCAGTGTGACCTCCCAACAGCAGGTGGCATCAGACATCAGTAAGGTGGCACCCGGCTACTGGCAGAAGGTTGTAAGACGTACACGAGGACAGTCACACATAAGGGTAGTTCCAGGAGAGTCGAATGTAACTCTATGATACTTGATCTGTATAAGATTCTGATCATTACCGTACCATGTCTGCATTAATAAATCATTGTTCTGGCAAAGTCACGAGCACTTCTGTGGAACCATTGCAGGACAAGATCACGGAACACAACAACGTCCATCGGAAACAGAGACTATTGTCCTTTTTACTATTCGTATTATTTTTCTTTCCACCCCTCTTTTCCCTCTGTGTTTGTCTTGTGTGTGTTTAGAGGGCGGGTGAGTTAAAGAGGGGGTTAGGAATTAGATAATAGCTAAACTGTTGTATTTGCTGCCTATTTAATTATAATAAGAAGTCTTACAACACCAGGTTAAAGTCACCTGAGGAAGGAGCAGTGCTCCGAAAGCTAGTGTTTGAAACAAACTTGTTGGACTTTAACCTGGTGTTGTAAGACTCCTTACTGTGCTCACCCCAGTCCAACGCCAGCATCTCCACATCATATTTAATTATAATTATTGTCATTAACAAAATTAATTGTGTTTACATTTACAAACCTAATAACTGTAGTTATTGGGCATCCAAAGACCAAAGACTTTGGGTATTTTCTAAAAATTAATAGTTAATTTCAATTGTGTTGTGACTCCGAGTCTAGTGGTGCTGGAATTGACTGTGCATTAGATCAGGGTGTCGTATCAGGGAATACACCTTCTATTGGAAAGGAAAAGCTGACAGGGACACTCGTGTCTCCCAAGTTAGTTTTGCCATTGGGAACAGAATCTTGGATGCACTGCCCGTACTCCCAGTTGTATACATGACACTCCTCCTAAAATTCAGCCATAATTAAGATGCCATTTGTTGTGTTGGGTGCTCTGGATCCGTGGAACACATACAGGCCACCAACACTTGAAATAGTGCAACACTATTTTATTGAATCATTTAACTGTTTAACATACTCTGACTGTGGGTTAACACGATACTAGCTTTAAATAAAGACCTTTGCCTTGTCCTAACCAGTCGATGCACTCAGCACATGGTGAATGTCTGTGCTGCAGGCTGTGAGCTCTGTCCTCCTAGCTAGCTGCAGCTCGAATGAGCAGGAACTCTGATGCCCCCTGTCTTTATAGTGCGTGTGCTCTAACTGGTGATTGGCTGCGGTGTTGTGTGTGTTGATTGGTCCCACTGTGTGTCCATCAGTATGTGTCTGCACCATGATATACTGGTGCATATTATGACATCCCCCCTTTTATAAAAGAATGTACCTGTGTGGCAATAAATAGTGTATGGTGAGACTGTCCCTGACTAGGTGTGTGCAAAATATTTACAGGACTATGTACATGAGAACTAAGCTATTTACATGGGTAGGTGCCTGGTGCAGAAAAACAGTGTGGCACAAGAATAACGAGATGAACACTATATACAAACCATGGAAACGATCAAACGGAAGAACAGAACAAATCAGAAAGTCCATAAGTCCACAAAGTTCACAAATTAAGTCTCTGAGGTGGGTGACGAATTCTGGCTGACCGCCTCAAGGGTGGGTCGGGAGCCGCCGACTGAGGAGCGGACTGGACTGCGTCAGAGTGAGGAGGATGTAGAGTGACCGGGATCCCTGCATAGTCCATGGCAGGGTCAACAGGAAGGCGAGGCGACAGTGGAGGATCACGTAGTGAGCGCGGAACGAGACGAAGGGCCCGTCGCTTGCGGCGTAGAATGGAGTCATCCGGTAGACGAACCAGGAACGAACGGGGGGGCCACCTGCCGAAGGACCACAGCGGTTGCAGACCAGCCACCATCTGGAAGATGGATGTGGACGTTGTCATCTGGAGCCAGAGCAGGGAGATCAGCTGCACGGGAGTCATGAGCCACCTTGTGCTGGGCACGATACAGCTGCATCCGTTGAAGAACCGGAACGTGGTCGAGGTCTGGGACATGAATGGACGGCACCGTCGTCCTCAGGGTGCGACCCATGAGCAACTGGGCTGGCGACAAGGCAGTGGACAGTGGGGTGGAGCGATAGGCCAGCAAGGCGAGGTAGAAATCGGACCCAGCATCGGCAGCCTTGCAGAGGAGTTGTTTGACTATGTGGATGCCCTTCTCCGCTTTGCCGTTGGATTGGGGGTACAGGGGACTGGATGTCACATGTGCAAAATTGTACCGCCTGGCAAAGTTGGACCATTCCTGGCTTGCGAAGCAGGGGCCATTGTCAGACATAACCGTGAATGGGATGCCGTGTCGAGCAAAGATGTCCTTACAGGCATGGATGACTGCAGACGATGTGATGTCATGCAACCGTATCACCTCCGGGTAATTTGAAAAGTTGTCCACAATCAGGACATAGTCTCTACCCAGCGCGTGGAACAGGTCGATGCCCACCTTGGTCCAAGGTGACGTGACCAACTCATGGGGCTGCAGGGTCTCACGTGGTTGGGCCGGCTGGAAGCACTGACAAGTGGGGCAGTTGAGTACTGTGTTGGCTATGTCGTCATTAATGCCGGGCCAGGACACTGCCTCTCGGGCCCGTCGGCGGCACTTTTCCACGCCAAGATAGCCCTCGTGTAGCTGTTCCAGGACGAGCTGGCGCATGCTATGCGGGATGACAATGCGGTCCAGTTTCAGAAGAACCCCGTCTACTACCGCCAGATCATCTCTGACGTTATAGAACTGAGGGCATTGGCCCTTGAGCCACCCGTCTGTTAAGTGGCGCATGACACGCTGTAGCAAAGGGTCAGCTGCCGTCTCGCGGCGAATTTGGATGAAGCGTTCATCCGTGGCAGGTAGATTGGAGGCCACGAAGGCCACATGGGCGTCAACCTGGCAGACGAATCCCGCTGGGTCACACGGAGTGTTGACTGCCCTGGAGAGAGTGTCGGTAATGATGAGGTCTTTGCCTGGGGTGTATACCAGCTGGAAGTCGTATCGCCGGAGCTTGAGAAGAATACGCTGGAGGCGAGGCGTCATGTCGTTCGAGTCTTTCTGTATTATATTGACCAGCGGGCGATGGTCGGTCTCGACGGTGAATTGAGGAAGTCCGTACACATAATCGTGAAACTTAACCACACCAGTCAGAAGGCCCAGGCACTCCTTTTCTATCTGCGCGTAGCGCTGTTCCGTGGGGGTCATGGCGCGTGATGCATATGCAACGGGGGCCCATGATGAGGCCTCATCACGTTGAAGGAGCACTGCCCCAATGCCGGATTGGCTGGCATCGGTCGAAATTTTGGTCTCTTTTGCTGGATCAAAGAAAGCTAAGACCGGGGCCGTGCTGAGTTTGGTTTTGAGTTCTCTCCATTCCCGCTCATGGGCAGGGAGCCATTGGAAGTCTGTCGTCTTCCTCACCAGGTTCCTGAGAGCCGTGGTATGAGAGGCGAGGTTAGGGAAGAACTTCCCTAAAAAGTTGACCATGCCCAGAAATCGGAGGACCGCCTTCTTGTCCTCTGGTGTTTTCATGGCTGTGATAGCAGCCACCTTGTCCGCATCCGGCCACACACCCAACTGGGAGATGTGGTCCCCGAGGAACTTGAGTTCCGTCTGACCAAAAGAGCATTTGGCCCTGTTGAGGCGTAGGCCCTGCTCACGTATGCGTTTGAACACGCGCTGGAGGCGACTGACATGCTCCTGCGGGGTGGTGGACCAAATGATTATGTCGTCGACATAGACGCGAACACCTTCAATGCCTTCCATCAATTGTTCCATGATCCTATGGAACACTTCTGAAGCAGATAAGCCATGGGGTACGGGCCTCTGGCACGGCGTCTGTCCCTGTTGCTCAGAAGGGAAGGGGGGAGAGGAGCAGAGCATTAGTAATTGGGGACTCTATAGTCAGGGGCACAGATAGGAGATTTTGTGGGAGCGTGAGAGACTCACGTTTGGTATGTTGCCTCCCAGGTGCAAGGGTACGTGATGTCTCAGATCGTGTTTTCCGGGTCCTTAGGGGGGAGGGGGAGCAGCCCCAAGTCGTGGTCCACATTGGCACTAACGACATAGGTAGGAAAGGGGACAAGGATGTCAGGCAGGCTTTCAGGGAGCTAGGATGGAAGCTCAGAACTAGAACAAACAGAGTTGTTATCTCTGGGTTGTTGCCCGTGCCACGTGATAGTGAGATGAGGAATAGGGAGAGAGAGCATTTAAACACGTGGCTACAGGGATGGTGCAGGCGGGAGGGATTCAGATTTTTGGATAACTGGGGCTCTTTCTGGGGAAGGTGGGACCTCTACAGACAGGATGGTCTACATCTGAACCTGAGGGGCACAAATATCCTGGGGGGGAGATTTGTTAGTGCTCTTTGGGGGGGTTTAAACTAATGCAGCAGGGGCATGGGAACCTGGATTGTAGTTTTAGGGTAAGGGAGAATGAGAGTATAGAGGTCAGGAGCACAGATTTGACGTCGCAGGAGGGGGCCAGTGTTCAGGTAGGTGGTTTGAAGTGTGTCTACTTCAATGCCAGGAGTATACGAAACAAGGTAGGGGAACTGGCAGCATGGGTTGGTACCTGGGACTTCGATGTTGTGGCCATTTCGGAGACATGGATAGAGCAGGGACAGGAATGGATGTTGCAGGTTCCGGGGTTTAGGTGTTTTAGTAAGCTCAGAGAAGGAGGCAAAAGAGGGGGAGGTGTGGCGCTGCTAGTCAAGAGCAGTATTACGGTGGCGGAGAGGATGCTAGATGGGGACTCTTCTTCCGAGGTAGTATGGGCTGAAGTTAGAAACAGGAAAGGAGAGGTCACCCTGTTGGGAGTTTTTTATAGGCCTCCTAACAGTTCTAGGGATGTAGAGGAAAGGATGGCGAAGATGATTCTGGATATGAGCGAAAGTAACAGGGTAGTTATTATGGGAGACTTTAACTTTCCAAATATTGACTGGAAAAGATATAGTTCGAGTACAATAGATGGGTCGTTTTTTGTACAGTGTGTGCAGGAGGGTTTCCTGAAACAATATGTTGACAGGCCAACAAGAGACGAGGCCACGTTGGATTTGGTTTTGGGTAATGAACCAGGCCAGGTGTTGGATTTGGAGGTAGGAGAGCACTTTGGGGACAGTGACCACAATTCGGTGACGTTTACGTTAATGATGGAAAGGGATAAGTATACACCGCAGGGCAAGAGTTATAGCTGGGGGAAGGGCAATTATGATGCCATTAGACGTGACTTGGGGAGGATAAGGTGGAGAAGTAGGCTGCAAGTGTTGGGCACACTGGATAAGTGGGGCTTGTTCAAGGATCAGCTACTGCGTGTTCTTGATAAGTATGTACCGGTCAGACAGGGAGGAAGGCGCGAGCGAGGGAACCGTGGTTTACCAAGGAAGTGGAATCTCTTGTTAAGAGGAAGAAGGAGGCCTATGTGAAGATGAAGTGTGAAGTTTCGGTTGGGGCGATGGATAGTTACAAGGTAGCGAGGAAGGATCTAAAGAGAGAGCTAAGACGAGCAAGGAGGGGACATGAGAAGTATTTGGCAGGAAGGATCAAGGAAAACCCAAAAGCTTTCTATAGGTATGTCAGGAATAAGCGAATGACTAGGGAAAGAGTAGGACCAGTCAAGGACAGGGATGGGAAATTGTGTGTGGAGTCTGATGAGATAGGCAAGATACTAAATGAATATTTTTCGTCAGTATTCACTCAGGAAAAAGATAATGTTGTGGAGGAGAATGCTGAGCCCCAGGCTAATAGAATAGATGGCATTGAGGTACGTAGGAAAGAGGTGTTGGCAATTCTGGACAGGCTGAAAATAGATAAGTCCCCGGGACCTGATGGGATTTATCCTAGGATTCTCTGGGAGGCCAGGGAAGAGATTGCTGGACCTTTGGCTTTGATTTTTATGTCATCATTGGCTACAGGAATAGTGCCAGAGGACTGGAGGACAGCAAATGTGGTCCCTTTGTTCAAAAAGGGGAGCAGAGACAACCCCGGCAACTATAGACCGGTGAGCCTCACGTCTGTAGTGGGTAAAGTCTTGGAGGGGATTATAAGAGACAAGATTTATAATCATCTAGATAGGAATAATATGATCAGGGATAGTCAGCATGGCTTTGTGAAGGGTAGGTCATGCCTCACAAACCTTATTGAGTTCTTTGAGAAGGTGACTGAACAGGTAGACGAGGGTGGAGCAGTTGATGTGGTGTATATGGATTTCAGCAAAGCGTTTGATAAGGTTCCCCATGGTAGGCTATTGCAAAAAATACGGAGGCTGGGGATTGAGGGTGATTTAGAGATGTGGATCAGAAATTGGCTAGCTGAAAGAAGACAGAGGGTGGTGGTTGATGGGAAATGTTCAGAATGGAGTACAGTCACAAGTGGAGTACCACAAGAATCTGTTCTGGGGCCGTTGCTGTTTGTCATTTTTATCAATGACCTAGAGGAAGGCGCAGAAGGGTGGGTGAGTAAATTTGCAGACGATACTAAAGTCGGTGGTGTTGTCGATAGTGTGGAAGGATGTAGCAGGTTACAGAGGGATATAGATAAGCTGCAGAGCTGGGCTGAGAGGTGGCAAATGGAGTTTAATGTAGAGAAGTGTGAGGTGATTCACTTTGGAAGGAATAACAGGAATGCGGAATATTTGGCTAATGGTAAATTTCTTGAAAGTGTGGATGAGCAGAGGGATCTAGGTGTCCATGTACATAGATCCCTGAAAGTTGCCACCCAGGTTGATAGGGTTGTGAAGAAGGCCTATGGAGTGTTGGCCTTTATTGGTAGAGGGATTGAGTTCCGGAGTCGGGAGGTCATGTTGCAGCTGTACAGAATTCTGGTACGGCCGCATTTGGAGTATTGCGTACAGTTCTGGTCACCGCATTATAGGAAGGACGTGGAGGCTTTGGAGCGGGTGCAGAGGAGATTTACCAGGATGTTGCCTGGTATGGAGGGAAAATCTTATGAGGAAAGGCTGATGGACTTGAGGTTGTTTTCGTTGGAGAGAAGAAGGTTAAGAGGAGACTTAATAGAGGCATACAAAATGATCAGGGGGTTGGATAGGGTGGACAGTGAGAGCCTTCTCCCGCGGATGGATATGGCTGGCACGAGGGGACATAACTTTAAACTGAGGGGTAATAGATATAGGACAGAGGTCAGAGGTAGGTTCTTTACGCAAAGAGTAGTGAGGCCGTGGAATGCCCTACCTGCTGCAGTAGTGAACCCGCCAACATTGTGGGCATTTAAAAGTTTATTGGATAAACATATGGATGATAATGGCATAGTGTAGGTTAGATGGCTTTTGTTTCGGTGCAACATCGTGGGCCGAAGGGCCTGTACTGCGCTGTATTGTTCTATGTTCTATGATCCCAAACGGCATCCTGTTGTAACAATATCTGTCAAAGAGGGTATTGAATGTACAGTTTCCTGCTGGATTTGTCGAGCTGGATTTGCCAGAATCCTTTTGAGGCGTTGAGTTTGGTGAAGAGTTTGGCGCGAGCCATCTCGCATGTGATCTCTTCGCGCTTGGGAATTGAATAATGCTCCCTCATGATATTGCTATTTAGATCCTTGGGATCAATGCAAATTCTCAATTCACCGGAAGGCTTTTTCACACATACCATGGAACTGACCCAGTCGGTTGGTTCCGTGACTCTGGAGATCACTCCTTGGTCCTGGAGGTCCTGCAGCTGCTGCTTGAGGCGGTCCTTAAGGGGTGCTGGGACCCTGCGAGGTGCGTGCACCAGAGGCGTGGCATTCTGTTTCAATAAGATCTTGTAGGTATATGGGAGCGTGCCCATGCCTTCGAAGACGTCGTGGTGCTGGTCGATGATGGCGTCGAGTTGCACCCTGAAGTCAGTGTCCTGAAAGGCAGACGTGTCATTAGGAGAGAGAGAGTGAACTCTCTGAACTAGGTTCAACAGCTTGCATGCCTGCGCGCCAAGCAGGGAGGCTTTCGAGGAGCCCACGATTTCAAAAGGAAGGATGGCTTTGCGTGACCTGTGCGTCACTTCAAGTTGGCACGAGCCGCTAGCAGCAATGATATTGCCATTGTAATCCAATAGCTGGCAGGCCGATGGCAGGATGGCTGGCTTGACACGAAGGCTTTGGAAGTCAGACCGCGCAATGAGATTGGCGGATGCACCAGTGTCCAGGCGGAATCGTATTTGGGACTGGTTGACCGTCAGGGTGGCACACCACTCATCGTCTGGATCGATGCTGTATACCGACAGCGGCTGGTGTCTTTGCTTCGTGGACAGCCTGTTTTTTGTCACAACACCGACTCAAAAAGGCGCCTTCGGGTCCTCGACGTCACTGCTGTGTGGGAGGTCGGAATCGGACTCGGTGACCGTGGGTTGAATTGCCCGGACATTCCTGCGAGGCTGGCTGAAGCGATATGAATTAGCAGGCTGAGCTGCTCGGCAGAAGGCAGCATAGTGGCCAAGTCTGCCACATCTTAGGCATTGTCGAGATTTGGCAGGGCATTGCCATTTTAAATGGGCGGAGCCACAGTTGCCGCACGTCGTAGCGTCAGCACGTTCGCTGCGCCACCATGCGCGGTGCGGTCATGCGTGGTGCGCGCCTGCGCATTACGTTCTCCGACGCCGCCGTCCCCTCGTTTGGTGAGCACAAGCGCGGGAGTCCGCGAAAAGCGCGCGAAATGGCCGCCCTCATCCAGGCTGAGGCCCTGGAGTTGCTCAATCGCTTGGACCCGTTCCGCCTCGTGGGGACCTTGCCGCGCCGTTTCAGCCGCTTGGATGTGGGAATACCGACTCGTGGCATTTTCGTGTATGGCACAGGTCTCAATGGCAGTCGCTCGGGTGAGCTGCTTTACTTTGAGGAGCTGCTGTCATAGGGGGTCCGACTGAACGCCGAAAACGATCTGGTCGCGTATCATGGAGTCGGAGGTGGGCCCGTAGCTGCAAGGCTGCGCAAGGATGCGGAGGTGCATGAGAAAGGATTGGAAAGGTTCATCCTTACCCTGCAAACGCTGTTCGAACACTTAGCGCTCAAAACTTTCATTCATCTCTACTCTGCAGTGAGTGTCAAACTTGAGGAGGATTGTCTTGAACTTTGTTTTATCTTCATCATCCGCAAAGGTGAGAGAATTGAAAATGTGGATGGCATGGTCTCTGGCCGTGGAGAGGAGGAGAACAATCTTCCTGGTATCCGAGGCTGGAAGCGCTGTTTGAATATCTTCCAGTTGGCCCCTAGGTTGCTGGCGATGCGGAGCGGCGGCGGCGGGCTGATGTTGTCCATGTTGCAGGATGACAGAATGCTGGCGGAAGGCAGATCACTTGCAGGTAGGTCTAAGAAGAGCTAATATCCCTCAACTCCTGGTATCATGTTTGTATACAAAATTATGAGGGGCATAGTCAGAGTGGATAGTCAGAGGCTTTTCCCCAGGGTAGAGGGGTCAATTACTAGGGGGCATAGGTTTAAGGTGAGAGGTGCAAGGTTTAGAGTAGATGTACGAGGCAAGTTTTTTACGCAGAGGGTAGTGGGTACCTGGAACTCGCTACCGGAGGAGGTGGTGGAAGCAGGGACGATAGGGACATTTAAGGGGCATCTTGACAAATATATGAATAGGATGGGAATAGAAGGATACGGACCCAGGAAGTGTAGAAGATTGTAGTTTAGTCGGGCAGTATGGTCGGCACGGGCTTGGAGGGCCGAAGGGCCTGTTCCTGTGCTGTACATTTCTTTGTTCTTTGTCTTTGTTCTTTGTTGTGTTGGGTGCTCTGGATCCGTGGAACACATACAGGTCACCAACACTTGAAATAGTGCAACACTATTTTATTGAATCATTAACTGTTGTAACATACTCTGACTGTGGGTTAACACGATACTAGCTTTAACTAAAGACCTTTGCCTTGTCCTAACCAGTCGATGCACTCAGCACATGGTGAATGTCTGTGCTGCAGGCTGTGAGCTCTGTCCTCCTAGCTAGCTGCAGCTCGAATGAGCGGGAACTCTGATGTCCCCTGTCTTTATAGTGCATGTGCTCTAACTGGTGATTGGCTGCGGTGTTGTGTGTGTTGATTGGTCCCACTGTGTGTCCATCAGTGTGTGTCTGCACCATGATATACTAGTGTATATTATGACACCATTGTCATCAGCATTCATTCCCAAATCTTGACTCCAATGAAGTTCTATTCTGGCCTTGATAAAGACCTCACTGCCATTCCGAAAAGAAGATCATTCTTCTGGGGAACTTTAACGGCCAGAATTGACTGTGACTCTGATGTCTGGAGAGGAACCATTTAGAAAAACAGGATGGGAAAAACCAATGCAAATGGTGCCCTTTGCCGACACAGAGTGCTCAGCATGGCCTCATTACAACAAATGCCCTCTTCTGCCAGAAGGACAAATACAAAACTACATGGAGATATCCTCGATCAAAGCACTGGCATTTCTTTGATTATGTCACTGTACGAGTCGAAGATCTAAGTGACATCTGTATCCCTTCATCCATGCGGGGGCTGATACGTTGCAGGGTATCCTCCATTACCCTGCAGTAGAATCCATGGATGAACCACCATCGATGAGAGAGCTGCAACAAGCTATCAAACAGCTGAAAAATAACAGAGCCTGAGGACCTGATGGATTCCAGCTGAGTCTTCAAAGCTCGTGGGCTTGTGCTCACAGCAAGACTCGCTGCACTCATCCTACGGATTTGGGAGGAAAAAGAACTCCCCGACTTCAGGAATGAGACAATTGTAACTACCCTTCAAGAAGGGAGATAAATCAGTCTGTCAAAACTTTCCTCTTGTCCACAGCAGGGAAAATCCTGACACACATTCTCCTGAAGCGCTTACTTCCTGTGGCTGAGGAAAATCTTCCCAGCAATACAGTGTGGCTTTAGGCTTTTCAGAGAAACCTCTGACATGGTCTTCATTGCCAGACATTCCAACAAAAATGTCAAAAACAAAAACAGGAACGTTCCATTGCATAAATCGACCTGACCAAAGCATTTGTCTCAGTAAATTGCGAGGCTTTATGGATTGTGCGCCAATGATTTGGGTGTACAAGAAATTTTACCACAATCCTGCAACTGATATGACTGCAACTGTCTTAAACAGACGCCTTCAAAATTCAGACCCTTGTCAATCAAAGCTGTGTGATAGCTCCCATACCATTTGAAATGTACCTGACAGTGGCTATTCACCTCATCAAAGATCAACTACCCTCTGGTATCAGTATTACATACTGTCTAGATAGAAAACTCTTTGACCTCAGTTGCCTCGAGGCCAAGACAAACTAACCACCATGGATATGAATGATCTACAGTTTGCAGATGACTGCAGTATCATTGCCCACTCTGGACCAGATTTGCAAGCTCTTCAATTTGCATACAAGAAACTCAGCCTTTCCTTGAATGTTGCCAAAACAAAACTCATATCAACCCACACCTGGACAGCCAAATATTCCACCTCCTTCACATGTTGAAGAAGGGACTCTGGAATATGTTGAGTACTTCCCATACCTTCACAGTCACCTCTCTCAAAAGGCCACTGTGGTAGCTCAAGAGGCTTCCAGTAGTAACAAAAGGGTTTATTAATGAAAAGCCAAGTATATGTACAGGTCCAGAACATACTAGGATAGGTCGTGTCTCTTCGTCCCCATGTTCCACACCGCTAACTCGCTATTAGCCGGGGTCCAGGCGTGATTGGCCTTGAGCTGGTCATGTGGGCCACCAGGCCCGTACCCTTAAAGGGGCCGCTCAACCACATCCCTCCGCCCTTATGTCCCTTATTACATTTTTCACAATAACTATGTACAGGTTCGATATCCAAGACAAAAGCCATCAAGAGAGGGAAGAGTTCATCAAAGAGTCAGTCTGTCCAGGCAACCTCGAGTGCTCCCAGACCTCCAAAGTCCTCCCAGACGCTCGACGTCCTTCGAGGGAGTCATGCTGTCGGGCCGGTGACAGTTCAGGAGGCACCGTCTTCTTGGTAGGGAAACTGGCCTCACCAGCTTCCAATAGTACAGATGGCCGGGTCAATTTGGGAGTTCTTAGCACCCTCTGTTCAGGGACGTTAACCGGAGTATTGACAACATCAGTGGGATTCATCTGCTCTAAAATAGGGGTTGTCACCATCAGACTCCTCAAATGGTCAGAATGCTTTATGACAATCCGTCCATTCGCATTCACCATGCATGACACGGGCCCAGACTGGGACACAATCCATCCGGCGAACACAGTGGCCCTGAAGCAAAGTTATGAACCAAAACCTGGTCCCCCACCTGAATCATAGAATCGTAGAATTTACAGTGCAGAAGGAGGCCGTTCGGGCCATCGAGTTAGCACCGGCCCATGGAAAGAGCACCTATCAAAGCCCACACATCCACCCAATCCCCGTAACCCATTACCCCCACCTAACCTTTTGGATACTAAGGAGCAATTAATCATGGCCAATCCACCTAACCTGCACATCTTTGGACTGTGGGAGGAAACCGGAGCACCCGGAGGAAACCCACACAGACCCAGTGAGAACGCGCAGACTCCACACAGACAGTGACCCAAGCCGGGAATCGAACCTGTGACCCTGGAACTGTGAAGCAATAGTGCTAACCACTGTACCTCTGCGGATTCCGTTAACTTTTTTTAAAATTAAAATTTAGAGTACCCAATTATTTTTCTCCAATTAAGGGGCAATTTAGCATGGCCAATCCACTTAAGCTGCACATCCTTTGGGTTGTGGGGGTGAGACCCACAAAGAGAATGTGCAAACTCCACACGGACAGTGACCCGGGGCTGGGATTGAACCGGGGTCCTTAGCACCGTGAGGCAGCAGTGCTAACTACTGCGCCACTGTGCTGCCTCGAGGTTCTCTCCATTGCCACCGTTAATGTTTCTTTTGTAGCTGCTGTGATAGTGCTAATGTTGTGGTAAACCTGGAATGAACCTTCCATAATAATTTCCCGTGCCGAGGAAGGATTTGAGCTCAAATACATTCTAGCCAGTTAAGTTTGATTTGCTGCAACCAGTTCCTTCCTGTTAGGCTGAGTCTCAGCTTTCTTGACTTCTAAAATAAATTCTGAGTACCCAATTATTATTTTTCCAATTAAGGGGCAATTTAGAGTGGCCAATCCACATACCCTGCACATCTTTAGGTTGTGGGGGAGTGACCCATGCAGACTTGGGGAAAATGTGTAAACTCCATACTGATAGTGACCCGGGGCCGGGACCGAACCCGGATCTTCAGCGCCGTGAGGCAGCATTCCTGCCACTGTGCCGCCCCATTTTTCCAGGGTTAAGGAAGTTTTAGCCAAGAGTTTCTTTTAGATGTTGAGATTATGGATTTCACCAAACGGTCATGCACCATGGGCGAAATTCTCCCCCAACGGCGCGATGTCCGCCGACTGGCGCCAAAAACGGCGCCAGTCCGATGGGCATCGCGCCAGCCCAAAGATGCGGAATGCCGGAGGGATTGCCGCCCCGCCAGCTGGCGGAAATGGCATTTGTTGCCCCGCCAGCTGGCACGGAAATGCGGCGCATGCGAGGGAGCGTCAGCGGCAGCTGACAGTTTCCCGCGCATGCGCAGTGGGGAGAGTCACTTCCGCCTCCGCCATGGTGGAGGCCGTGGTGGAGGCGGAAGGGAAAGAGTGCCCCCACGGCACAGGCCCGCCCGCGGATCGATGGGCCCCGATCGCGGGCCAGGCCACCGTGGGGGCATCCCCCGGGGTCAGATCGCCCCGCGCCCCCCTCCAGGACCCCGGAGCCCGCCCACTCGTACCGGAGACTTCGGCGGGGGCAGGGGAGGGATTCACGGCGGCCAACGGCCATTCTCCGACCCGGCGGGGGGTCGGAGAATGACGCCCCATATCACTAAGCGTGGTCGCGAAATTGCAATGCTCAGCGAGCTGATGAAGCCTGGCTGTGAATTTATAATGTTGGAGGATAATTGAGGGCCTTGAGTTAAAATGTTCTTTGACCAGCTTGGTCTTCCCCTGTGATCTCGTTCGAGATGATGAAATAGCAGAGCTGTTCGATGTACTGGCTTCAGTTCTCAGTCCCTTGGACAAACGGGTCTAGTTTACCAATAAGAGGCATTTTCACTCACGTTTTTATGGTTTCTGACTCTTTATGGAACTTCTTACTTTCCAATTGCCCCTGCCTACCCCCCTCTAATCACGAAGTGCTGCAGCATATGATCAAATATTTTACCTCGTCACCAATGTTGTAGCTCGAGCAACACTTGGAAGGCTTCCAGTAGTACCAAAGGGGTTTATTAATGAAAGCTTATGTGCAGGTACAGAACACAACAGGATAGATCTTGGGTGGGATTCTCCGACTGCCTGTCGGGTCGGAGAATCGCCGGCGGGGGGCGGCGTGAATCCCGACCCGCCACTCCGACGCTGGCTGCCGAATTCTCCGCTGCCGGTTTTCGGGCGGGGATGGGCATCACGCTGCGCTGGTCGGGGGCCGTTGGCAGCGGTCCCCCCGGCAATTCTCCGGGCCCCGATGTGCCAAGCGGCAACCCGTTTTCGGCCATTCCCACCGGTGTGAAATAGACATGGTCGATCCTGGCAGGACCTGGCTTGTCGTCCGACTAGCGGGGTCCTCGGGGGCGGGGGGGGGGGAGATCCAGACCCAGGGGGTGCCCACAATGGCCTGGCCCACAATCGGGGCCCACCGATCGCGAACGAGATCACAGGGGAAGACTTATAATTTAATAAGGAACCTCAAGTCCCCAGAGGCACCCGACTCAGAGACCTTTGATCAGATAATCAAGCTGGTCAAAGAACATCTGCGGGCGGGCCTGTGCCGTGTGGGCACACTTTCCCTCCGCGCCGGCCTCTGTAAGGCTCCGCCAGGCCAGCGCGGAGAAGAAACCCCCTGCGCATGCACCGGAACACGCCGGCAGTCCTGCACATGCGCCAACTTGCGCCGGTCAACGGCAGCCCTTCGGCGCCGTTTGGCGCAGTGCCAACCCCTCCGGCGCCGGCCTAGCCACTGAGTGCCGACACCGGAGTGGTTTGCGCCGCTCTTGGAGCCGGCGCGTTGGGCCATCCTGCCAAGTGCGGGAGAATCCCGCCCCTTGTCTCTTCGACTTTGGGGACCCAGGGCCCCACGTTCACACGCTATTGGCTGGGGTTCGCACGCCCCCGCACGATTGGCCTGAGCTGGTCACGTGGGTCACACTACCACAGCCACCATCGGTGAAGCGATCCAACACCGGATCAGCTGCACGCGCTCAGGCTTCTACAAACTACAGTTTGACCAGGAAGCTCTCTGCAAGTTAGCAAAAGTCCTAGTGTACAGAGCAGCTGTCGTCACCATTCTCCTGTTGTGCCATGAGACCTGGACTGTGTGCCAGCAACCCATAAGAGGAATTCTATCAGTAATGTCTCTGCCACATCCTCCGGATTCAATGGGAGGACTATCAAAAACATATGTGTCCTTCTTCAAGCCGGCTCCAGAAATATTCAGGCAAAGTCCCTGCCACATCAATCTTGGTGGACTGGATACTAATTACTGAAAAGCACCTCCTCGCCAGGTCTTGTTTACTCAACTCTCAAATGTCTAGCATTCCAGCGAGAACAAAGAAAATGCGTCAAAAACATTGTGAAGCTCTTCTTGAAGCACGGAAGCATTGATATTGATGACTGGGTGGAGCTCATGCCCAAGTGTTCAAAATGGCGTCACATGTCCATCAGGCTTTGAGTCCACGCTGCTTAATGATGCGACAGAGCGACAGCAGAGAAGGAAAGAAAAGGAAGTAAATCCTGCAGCCTAAATCCCACTACCTTTTGGGACACCATGCCCCATGTGAAAGACCTGTCGGTCGAGAATCAGTCTGGCCAGTCACATGAAGATTCACCAGAGAAACCCAAGGGGTCATCCACAAATCGAAGGACAGTTGATGGGTGACATGGTAACACAGTGGTTAGCACAGTTGCTTCACAGTGCCAGGGTCCCGGGTTCGATTCCCGCTTGGGTCACTGTCTGTGTGGAGTCTGCACGTTCTTCCTGTGTCTGCATGGATTTCCTCCGGGTGCTCCGGTTTCCTCCCACAAGTCCTGAAAGACGTGTTTGTAAGGTGAGTTGGACATTCTGAATTCTCCCTTTGTGTACCCGAACAGGTGCCAGAGTGTGGCGCCGAGGGGCTTTACACAGTAACTTCATTGCAGTGTTAATGTAAACCTACTTGTGACACTAATAAAGATTATTATTATTCTGACTCCATATGCTTGCTGCCATTATTATTATGAGCTTGCTGAGGTGTCAAAGCACAATGTTGGACAGGTTGTAAGGAAGTTATCTGCACAGCTGGATCATGCTGTCGCTCACATTGGAATGCTTTCCGTTGGATAGTCCAAAGTTACTAAATGTTTCATCCCCTATCTCTCCCAGTGACACAGATGTGTACATTAAAAGATTTTTGCTGGAATACATAATTGGATAAGAATATGTTGAAAATTATTTTGTTAAGCGGCTGCTATTTTATTTTGTTGCCAAATAAAAGCATTAAAATTCCACTGGTCACATTTGTCAGACAAGCAGATCAAAGGTGTCCTGCATAGGTTGAACAGAAAACTGAAGCTTAAATGAGCATTTCAGCCAATTAGATACAAAGTTTAAAAGACAAATGACTCAGACCGGGCAGTAGGTTGGTTAAGTCAGAGGACAACAGAAATGTTTTTCCCAAAATGTCAAGTGCAGGGGTGGCACGGTGGCGCAGTGGGTCACTGTCCCTGTGGAGTTTGTACATTCTCCCCGTGTCTGCGTGGGTCTCACCCCCACAACCCAAAGATGTAGGGTAGGTGGATTGGCCATGCTAAATTGCCACTTAATAATTTTTTAAAATGTTTGAAATGTCAAGTGCACGTAAAAACAAATTCAAATAGCAGATAAAATCACGGTAACAATACCAAATAAAGGGTAAAATAGAGAGGAAAAAGAAAGCAGAAAAAGGAAAGCAGACAGAATGGATGTAATGATCTATACTAAATAATAATTTGTAGCTTATACATCTCATTCCATTAATATTGTTGCACTAAAATGACTTGTGGCATAATATTAGAAAGTTCAGTATGTGAGGTAAAAAGTTAAACATGGCCTACCCTGAGCACACACCATTTCCTGTAATGGAAGGGAGGGGAATAAATTTTAATACAATAATGCAAAGGAAACTAAAAGCCAACATTGTGTTTGATACTACAATGGCATATGCTGTGTCGGCTTATTGACTGAGTTCAGAAGCAAACAGACTATACAGTATATGTTAATCTTTTATGTGTTAAGAATTAGCCCACTAAGAAATAAATAATCCATGAGCTCGAATTGTTTGAAATGGGCTGTGAGGGAAAGTTGAAAAAATTCACAAGAGTTCTTCTCCCTTGAGGTAAAGCACATTAATGACTTCCACCTTTGACCCTTTGACAACAGTGATGCTCTTGTTAAGGAAAGTAATTTGTCATATGTTAAGATCACAAGATGGTGTCTGTTTACATTGCATTCTCTGTGTTTCCTGAAACTATGATCAGAGATGATGTCCTGTTGGCACTTTTCTGAAAACTCTCTAAGCTTCATTCTCAGTATAATTAAAATCTATTCCTATTCGGAAGTCTTTGATTTCTGCACAATGTCGCAGTTTTTTTTCTCTTCTGGTCCATGTGGTTTTTGAACTACATTCTTAGGCAGGAATGCAGTAATCACAAGAACCACAACCAAAGCTTAACTGGAGCCCATAGACAACACCCACAGTGAGGAATTATATTTTGATGGCTATGAAAGGTGTTTGTTACGGAATAAATTCATGCTTATTTTTCTTGGCATTGCATGTTTGAATACCTTCCAATCAGGTTTCCACCTCTGCCATGGTACCGAAATGGCTTTTATCAAGGGGCAGAATTTCCCACTCGGAGAGTAAGTATGATGGCAGGCGTGGAAGTGGGCATGATTCCTGTTGGGCGACTGATTTTCTGCTTTTCAGCTTATTCATTATGCATCAATGAAGATCTTATTGAATTTCATGACTGGGTGGGCAGCAATTTGTCCGCCTGCCTGCCGGTTACCTCATGTGGTCAAAGATCATCCTCATAGACTCCCTACTGTGCAGAAGGAGGCCATTCGGCCCATCGGGTCTGCACCAACCCTCTCAAAGAGCTCCACCTTATCCCCATAACCCAGTAACCCCACCTAACCTTTTGGATACTAGAGACAATTTAGCCTGCACATCTTTGGATTGTGGGAGGAAACCGGGACACCCGGAGGAAACCCACGCAGACACGGGGAGAAAGTGCAAACTCCACACAGGCGGTCCCTGCACAAACATTCATTCATTGCAGGCCAGTTGCGGGCTGAATGCCTGCATCACCATGGTGACCGAACCCTCGGCTCCATGGTTCTGCAAGGCCTCCCCGAGGCCAACCCACCTGATCACGCCAGCCTGAGAGGAGGTTGCCAGGGAGGTCAGTGCCTGTCGCACTTGTAGTGATCTGTACATCTGTACATACATCTGCACATACACCAGGGACTGCAGCACAGATGTGACAGCCACACTAGAGGGAGCATCAGAGACGGTTATAAAGGGTCGAGCCTAAGGCAGGATCCGCCTCTATTAGAAGCACAGAGCTAGTGAGCAGCAGCACACAGGGATAGCTTAGCATAGGCAGTTTACCTTGGTTTCACTGGTGATACTTCTTGACTGTTTTACATCTAGTTGAGCTCTGGAAGCAGAACGAACCCTTTGAATAAAGTGTTTGTGTTAACTGTAAGTCTACAGTCGTTATTCAGAATTAGAGAATAACATACAGTACCAGGAGTGGTTTCAGTAAGCCAGCTAGACAACAGCAATAGAAGAGAACGTAAACCAGACATTCGACCAAGGACGACCTTGCAGCATTCGGTCCTTTCAGATACCAATCGGCACGATGGACCCAATCCAACCTCCACGCCTGCTCAAGACCACTGGTAATATGCCTTCCAATTGGAAACTTTTTATCCAACAGTTCAAAATATATCTAGAAGCTAAGGATCGAACCTCAGCGTCTGATGCCAGGAAGATAGCCTTGCTCTTATCCCTGGCAGGTCCACAGGCATTAGAAATATATAATTCCTTTACCTACCTGGAAGGGGAGGACAAGGGCAAGCTGGAAGTAATCATCAAAAAATTTGAAACCCACTGTCAATCTGAAGTCAATGAGATATTTCAAAGATTTAAGTTCACCAGGCGTTTACAAAAACCGGGAGAATCTTTCAGCAGTTTTGTAACTGATTTAAAATTAATAGCTCAATCCTGCAACTTTGAAAACCCCCGTGACTCCCTCATCAGAGACCAGATAGTCAATGGTATATCTGATGAGACCTAACCCTAGAAACAGCCATGCAAAGATGCTCTACTTATAAAAAAAAGTAAAGAAGAATATGCGGAGTTTACTTACCGGGACCAAGGCCTTCACCACGAGGTCGATCCCATCAAAATGGTGGCCCAGGCTTCCAGAAGGCGCTCCTTGAACAGCAATCCCGCGCGCGCGAACCTGGATGCAGGCCACACGCATGCACAGTTCTCCCGAAGATTTGACACGGAAGAAAGGCCTACTGCACATGCGCGAGCGTGGAGGGACAGCGTCATGACGTGTCCCCGCTGCGGACACGCCCACTTAAAATGGCAATGCCCAGCTTCTGGAAAACATGTTTAAAGTGTGGCAAATTCAACCACTTTGCCTCACAGTGCAGAGCTGCACTGCTAATGAAGACAACTAGATAGAAACACATGAACTTCAATGTAAAAAGCATAGACTCAACGGAGCACAAAAAAAACAATGATGAGTATTCCTCGGATGAGGACAACCTCGCTTGCGACAACTCATTTGTTGTGGACACGATCGAGACAATCGAGGAACATGACGAAACAATCGCCACGCCTCACCCGGTCAACAGCATTGATTCCAGCAGTGAGTGGACTGCGACTGTGCAAGTCAATGACTTTCCATTAGTCTGCAAGCTTGACACTGGGGCCTCAGCTAACCTCCTCACCAGTAAGGATCTCCATTCGATTCCAGGAGACCATGAAATAATACCCGCTGCATATCGGCTGAAGGACTACAACGGCAATCAGATCGCCTCAAAGGGATCGTGCCATCTCCGGGTGGATAACAAGACGATACGCAAGCAGCTACGATTCGAGATTGTAGTCGACAATAAATCATCACTGCTAGGCACTCAGGCCTGCAAAGCCTTGCGGCTGGTGCAATGCATTTACATGCATACCCAGGATCCATCAAGCCTGGAAGCTAAAATCCACAACATGCTACAAGAATATCCCGACGTATTCAAAGGCATGGGCACCCTACCCTGCCAATACAAAATCATGCTGAAGACGGACGCCAAACCCGTCATTCAGCCGCCCAGGAGGGTTCCAACTCCACTGCGGGAGAAGTTGAAAGCGGAACTCAACAGACTGCAGTCACAAGGCGTAATATCGCGAGTCACACAGCCGACTGACTGGGTTAGCTCCATTGTCTGTGTTAAGAAACCTTCTGGAGATCTTCGCATATGCATAGACCCAAAGGACCTGAACCAGAACATTCGCCGGGAACACAACCCATCCCCCAAGCGTGAAAAGATCTAAGATGGCGAATGCTCGTATCTTCACCAAACTCGATGCCTCGCAGGGATTTTGGCAGATACAGCTCGATGACTCGAGCAGATTACTGTGTACGTTCAACACGCTATTTGGACGTTTCTGCTTCAATCGCATGCCCTTTGGCATTATCTCTGCGTCAGAGATCTTCCACAGGATAATGAAGCAAATGACCGAGGGCATCGAGGGTGTCAGAGTCAATGTGGATGACATCATCGTATGGTCCACCACTGAAGAAGAACACCTCTGTCGTCTGAAGAAGGTGTTTCAGAGGATTCATAAATACGGTTTGAAACTGAACCAGGCAAAATGCACATTTGCGAAGGAGTCTGTAACCTTTTTGGGTGACACCATATCATCTCAGGGTGTCAGCCCTGATGAGGCGAAAATCGCTGCAATGTGGACCATGAAGACGCCACACGACAAGAAGGCGGTGCTACGATTTCTGGGCTCTGTCAACTTCCTCGGCAGATTCATCCCAAACCTGTCCGCACGGACGGCAGCTTTACGCAATCTCCTACGAAAGACCACTGCGTTTGAGTGGACACAACATCACCAAAATGAATGGGTGGATCTCAAACAGCAACTGACGAGGGCACCGACCCTTGCTTTCCTTGACACAACCAGACCCACCAAGATCTCCACTGACGCCAGCCAGGACGGGATTGGCGCCGTTCTCCACCAACAGGGCGACCAGTCTGACTGGGTCCCGGTGGCATACGCGTCCAGGGCCATGACCGCAACTGAGTGCACATATGCACAAATCGGAAAAGAACGTCTCGGACTCCTCACTGGGATTCTGAAGGTCCATGACTATGTGTACGACCTGCCCACGTTCATAGTGGAAACTGACCACAGACCGTTGGTCCATATCATAGACAAGGATCTAAATGACATGTCACCTCATCTGCAGCGCATCATGGTGAAGCTGCAAGGTATGATTTCACTCTAGTGTACACCCCGGGAAGAGATCTTGCCATTGCTGGTGCACTGTCCCGATCAATTGGCACTGACAACGCACCATCAGCCCCTATCGGAGAAATCGAGGCCCAAACACAGTTATGCATGGAGAATTTGCCTGCTTTGGACGAGAAGCATTGCCTAATCCGACAGGAGACGCAGAAAGACGCAACCTTACAGAGAGTGCTGCACCTACTCCAGCACGGTTGGACGAGGGGACAATGTCCACAATTTCAGACTGTCAACTCAGCACTGATTGAAGTTGATGGCCTCCTGCTATGCAATGCGCAGATTGTGACTCCGGCCACACTCCGCGCCGAAATGCTACGTAAGATTCATGAAGGCCACCTAGGCATTGAGAAATGCAAAAGGCGAGCACGACAGGCTGTGTACTGGCCCGGCATGAATCAAGACATAACGGATATGGTCATGACATGTGACACCTGTAAAAGACATCAACCCGCACAGTGTAAAGAACCACTGCAGCAACACAAATTCACAATGGCGCCGTGGACAAAAGTGGCCATTGACCTATTTCATGCCACAGGGCGTGATTACGTCTTGATCATGGACTATTACTCAAACTATCCGGAGGTACTGAAACTCTACGATCTCACGTTTTCATCTGTCATCAAGGCGTGCCAGGAGACATTCGCGCGACATGGAATCCGCGTGTGGTGTTGTCAGATAATGGTCCCTGCTTCGCGAGCTGGGAATGGAAAGAGTTCTCAGACCGCTACAGCTTTCAGCATGTAACATCCAGTCCGCGCTACCCACAGTCAAATGGGAAGTGGAAAAGGGTGTCCACATTGTTAAACAACTTATTAGCAAGGCAACAGATTCACGCTCGGACATCAACCTAGCGCTGTTGTCCTACCGAGCAACCCCATTGAGCTCAGGACTGTCACCAGCGCAGATGCTCTTCGGCAGGGACATCCGGACAGTCCTCCCGCCGATTCAATTCCGAGACCCCGATAATGCTCTGGTACTCGACAAAATGCGGGTACTACGGTCCAAACAAAAACAATACTACGATCAACATGTGATCCCACTCATGCCACTGAACATGGGCGACATCGGCAGGATCAGGGACCCAGAAGGCAGATGGTCTGAGCCAGCCACGGTGATCAGACAGGAGGCACCGCGGTCCTACATTGTCAAGTCGGCGGGAGTACTCTTTCGCCGTAACCGCCGGGATCTGTTAATGCTTCGGCCTACAACGCCGGTGTTTCCCACACTGGACTTGACCAAGTCCATTGGTCCACAGGACGTTCCTCGCCAACAACGCCAGACAGTACTCTTGAGGACATCAAACAGTCATCCCCACCACCACCGTTAAGACGCTCCAGCAGAAGCCGTAAGGCACCCGACCGGCTAGATTTGTAACGACACTTCAACACACCCACAAGACAAATATGAACATTTCTCACGATGGACTCATAACACTGTTCGTTGTTTCTGTATTACTTTATCATTTTCGCAGTGTGCAGCTTTGCTTATTCTCACCACTTGTTATGTCCAGTTTTCTTGAGGCCAGTCTAGAAAACATATCAAGTCAAAAGGGGGGGATGCAGTGATCTGTACATCTGTACATACACCAGGGACTGCAGCACAGATGTGACAGCCACTGCATCACTAGAGGGAGCATCAGAGACGGTTATAAAGGGTCGAGCCCAAGGCAGGATCCGCCTCTTTTAGAAGCACAGAGCTATTGAGCAGCAGCACACAGGGATAGCTTAGCATAGGCAGTTTACCTTGGTTTCACTGGTGATACCTCTTGACTGTTTTACATCTAGTTGAGCTCTGGAAGCAGAACGAACCCTTTGAATAAAGTGTTTGTATTAACTGTAAGTCTACAGTCGTTGTTCAGAATTAGAGAATAACATAGCATTCACGTGAAAGGACACCCCCCCCCCCCCGCATAGGAACCGACTCAATGATCTGATGAGCTCCACCATTAATTTTAATTCCAATTAAGGGGCAATTTAGCGTGACCAATCCACCTACCCTGCACATCATTTTGGGGTGTGGAGGCAGGACCCACTCAGACATGAGGAGAATGTGCAAACTCCACACAGACAGTTACCTGGGGCTGGGATCGAGTCCAGGTCCTCGGCGCCTTGAGGCAGCAGTGCTAACTACTGCACCACTCTGTCACCCTGCGCTCCGCCATGTTAGATGAAACTTCTACTTGCTTCAAACTCACACTCTCATAAGGGCATCAGGCAATCTAAGGGTTAGAGTCCACAGACATGCCACAGACTACCAGCAGATGGGACATCAGCACTGAATGTCTGCCAGCCACTTTAACATCACCACCTCTCCTGCGATACTGCACAAACAATGTCTTAATTGTTTACTGTGGAGGGCTCAGCAGACACAACAGACATACACGATTCTGAAATCGCTTTCATCTATAGTGCTCACATAGTGCTCTACCTGTCTTTATGCAGGACAAGATCACCCACAACTGATAGGGGAGAACGAAAACTGGGCAGGGGGGCCCGAAGAGCTCAGGACACTTTCCTCCCATGGGGAGCAAGCAGCAGAGCTCACTGGAGAGAGTAGGGATTGCTGCTGCATGGAAGGCGAGATTGGCATTCCCAAACATGCCAGTGAAGGCCCATCCAACATAGATTGGCCACCTGGGGACAATGACAGTGAGTGACCTGTAGTATAGGAGCCTGCCTCGTCAATAACTAATTGTTTCTTCTACCATAGCCACCAGCAAGAAAAGGCAGAGGAAGATTTCCAGCAACTGTCTAAGCCCCAGCCCCAGAGCACATTGGATGAGAAGGCAGAGGAAGCATCTGATGAAGACCAGTCACTGCGTTCGCCTGCACCCTCCACCAGCGCACCTCAGAGTGTTCTAGTTCCAGCGCAGGCTCGGAGTCACACTCTGGAGATCACCTTGCGGACACGTATCCACAGTCAGCAGAGGCAGTGGCAGCCGAGTTCTCAGACACTTGGAGGGCTGCTGGTGACCAGGCCCCTGCAGAGTCCAAGGCTGATGATGAGCCTCTGCAATTGGCCCTGTGACAAATATTGGAGTCAGGCAGGAGGACACCAGGTAAAGTTGTCAGAGACCATCAGCAGAATGGATCAAAGGGTAAAGGAGTCCATCCATGTTCTGTCTGGGATTGTAGCTCTGGCATGCAAGTGCATCAAGATCTCCATGGAAAGGGTGGCGTCTTGTGAGACCCAGGTCCTGGCAGTTTCTGCTGGATTTGCACTCAGACCTGCACATCATCGCTCTAAACATGGGTGCATTCCAGCAGTGTCAAGAGAAGAGAGGGAGGGGGTACCTCAACCTCCTTCCAGGTACCCCTTCTCTTCAAGGAGTCATGGAGGGGCTTCTAGCTGGTCATCCCCTTCCATCTGACGGGAAGGGGATGGCCAGCCAGACACCCAGGCGGCATCCACCCACGACATTTTGCCACGCAGTCGTGTGTGTACAGGGAGTATAGTTGGGGGCTAAGTACGCAGCCTTGCGGGGCCCAGGCATTGAGGACTATTGTGGAGGAGATGTTGTTGTTTCTTTTTACTGATTGTGGTTTGTGGGTCAGAAAATCGAGGATCCAGTTGCAGAGTGAGGGGCCAAGTCCTCGGTTTTGGAACTTTGATATGAGCTTGGCTGGGATTATGGTGTTGAAGGCGGGCTGTAGTCAATAAATAGGAGTCTGATGTAGGAGTCATTGTTGTCGTGATGCTCTGGGGATGAGTGTAGGGCCAGGAAGATGGCGTCTGCTGTGGACCGGTTGCAGCGGTATGCGAATTGCAGTGGATCAAGGCGTTCTGGGAGTATGGAGTTGATGTGCTTCATGACCAATCTCTCGAAGCACTTCATTACGACTGAAGTCAGGGCCACTGGACGGTAGTCATTGAGGCACGTTGCCTGGTTCTTCTTCGGCACCGGTATGATGGTAGTCTTCTTGAAGCACGTGGGGACCTCGGAGCCGTGTAGGGACAGGTGTGCGAACACATCCGCCAGGTGGTCCGCGCAGGCTCTGAGTGCACGACCAGACTTATCCCTCAGCCCCATTAGGTCTCACTCAATCTCATCATGGTGAATCGCCTTTAGTTCCGCAGCAGTGAACAAAGATACTTACTGAATAGAAATGATGGCAGGACAAGACACATGTAACCCTTGCAGCTTAGGCAGACTTTATGTTACCTCAAGAGAATTGTTCATCAAGGTTAGGTAGTATTCTGATACTGTTGCACTGACGTCTGCGGTCTGCTGATCTTATAAGGATTTGTTGCAACCAACGTTGCAGTCTTTTCACCCAATTGCACTTTGTTATGGTGTTTATTTTGTGGCTATGAGGTTGAGCACCATAGCCTTTCATGCCTCCCTCCAGCATAATTTCAGTGGTTAAGGCTGAAAGTTATTCCTTCATTAATCCCCACACTCCCCATGCATGACACTGAACAATGGAGGTTTGTTCCACTCGTTGACATTTGAAATATTTGTCAGGAGGGAATGAATGTGTGTTGTTAGAAGTGTTTGCTCATCCGGATGAACCCGTCCACTTACCAGTGAGGATCATAGCTTGCTCCTGAATGGCTGCCTAGCAGTGGCTCACAGACTCCCTCTGAGGTCACAGCACACAAATATATATATATATAATTAATGGCACGACAGTGCTCCCATTGACTTAGGGTTCCTAGAAATGATTGTCCTTTGTGGGTAATGTTATGAAAGCGACGCTCCGGCACATCTGGTGAATGCTTGGCAGTATTGACAAAGGGAATGAGTTATTATTGACTGATGTGTCAAAACTGACTGAGCTCTTTCTCTGCCAAATCCCAAGCCAATGCAGGGCATTATTTCGTAGGCTTCTGATCAATTTGGGTTCTGGGTATTTGTCAATAATCACTTTATGGTGTGAGGCCAACACTAACTTTGGGTGCAGTTTGTCGTGTTACAGTTCACTGCATCCTGATGTTCTATGGAGTCTTGGGCTTGATATCAATGTGGTAAACCACTGTATTATATTGTACTTACTGTTCTTACTTATTGTATTTACTGTTCTTACTGTTTGTTACCTGTCTGGGTTTGTCCCTGCTGGCTCCACCCCTTGGGCTTATGTATAAAGGTGGCTCACCTCCAGCCCTGCCCTCATTCTGGGACTGGCTGCCAGCAGGTGTCTTTTAGCTGATTAAAGCCACAGTTTGCTCTTCCAACTCTCATCTGTCGTCATTGATGATACATCAATTTAATCAGCATCGATTTCAAAGGGCCCCTCCCCTCCACTGACCGTAATGTGTACTTTCTCAACATCATTGATGAGTACTCACGTTTCCCTTTCGCCATCCTGTGCCCTGACATGACCTCTGCCACAGCCATCAAGGCCCTGCACGACCTCTTCACCTTGTTCGGTTTCCCCACCTATATCCATAGTGATCGGGGTTCTTATTTCATGAGTGATGATCTGTGTCAGTTCCTGCTTAGCAAGGGCATCGCCTCAAGTAGGACTACCAGCTACAACCCCCGGGTAAACGGACAGGTGGAGAGGGAGAAGGCGACGGTCTGGAAGGCCGTACTTCTTGCCCTACGGTCTAGAGGTCTCCTTGTCTCCCGCTGGCAGGAGGTCCTTCCCGATGCGCTCCACTACATCCGGTCGCTCCTGTGTACTGCCACCAATGCGACACCTCATGAGAGAATGTTTGTCTTCCCCTGGAAGTCCACCTCAAGGATCTCGCTCCCGTCCTGGCTGACGGTTCCAGGGCCCGTCCTCCTCCGGAAGAATGCGAGAAGTCACAAGTCGGATCCCCTGGTCGAACGGGTCCTTTTCCTCCATGCTAACCCCCAATATGCCTAGGTGGCACACCATGACGGGCAGGAGGACACAGTCTCCCTTCGGGACTTGGCACCCGCAGGTTCCCCAGCGACCATCACCACTACCCCCGACTGTACACTGTCTCCCTCCGTTCCTACTCACGACTCTACACCGTCTCCCTCCGTTGCTACTTATGCGGAAGACGACATGCTCCTGGATACGCAGGCCTCAACACTTCATCCGACACCAGTGTCCTCACCACAGCCGGGACTGAGGCAATCACAGCGGAAGGTCAAAGCCCCCGACAGACTCGATCTCTAATTCAACCCGTCCACTTCACCCCCGCCGGACTCTTTTTTTTAAACAGGGGGTGAATGTGGTAAACCACTGTATTATATTGTACTTACTGTTCTTATTTATTGTACTTACTGTTCTTACTGTTCGTTACATGGATTTGTCCCTGCTGGCTCCGCCCCTCGGGCTTAAGTATAAAGGTACCTAACCTCCAGAACCTGCCCTCATTCTGGGACTGGCTGCCAGCAGGTGTCTTTTAGCTGATTAAAGCCACAGTTTATTCTCCCGACTCTCGTCTGTCATCATTGATGGTACATCAATCAAGATGCTGCTTCTGCATTAATCGTGCAGGTTAGCTAGTGTTTGGCGAGATTTTACTTTCCAGATATAGCTCCATCTTTAAACGGTCAAGCACTAACTACTGAAAAATATTTTTAATTTTAGATGCGCCTTGCTAAGCTGCTGTCACATTAGCAGAAGTGTAATAGTGGGCTGAAATCCAAAATCCCGTCAGAATGCGCGATGCTCCGCCCCCTCCAAAGCAGTGTACTCTAGGACAAGTTCCCGACGGCGTGGGACACGTGTGGTCTCACCTGTCGGGAACTCAGCGTGGCGGCTGCGGACTCAGTCCAGCGGTGCCACAGACGGGGGAAGGGCCGGTCCATGGGCAGGGGTGGACATATTCGGGGCTGGGGGCACTGTGGTGGATCGGTCTGGTGCGCGCGAGCCAGCTGAAGGGGGGGGACTATATCGCTGGCCGGGTCCACGAGTGGCATCCGCCATGTAGCACGGCGCTGCCGCTGCAACATAGGGACGTCCATCACCCTGAGGAGCAAGGGCCAGTGGGGTCCCTTAGATGACCCAGAAGCTGTGCGCATGCGCGGCCACAGACCCGGCAATTCTCCAGGCCGTATCGGCAACTAGAGCCGGGTGCTCTATGCTGCCTGGCTGCTAGCCCCCACCCCCGGAACAGTGAATTGCTGGCTGTTTCACGATGATTTTTCATTCGTGAAATGCCACCGTTTTCACGCCGGCGTGGGGACTTAGTCTCCAGAACGGAAAATCCAGCCCACAGGTAACTCTATATCGGAGGAGTGAACCATTAAGTGCCCAAACTCCCTCAAATATCTCTGGCACCTGGTGTGACTCAAAATGTGTGGATTTCCTGGGTACCGAGTACAAACATGCTGGATCTGGTTTCTGTGACCACAAATTAACTGGACATTCAGAGAGTGAAATCCTTTTCTATTAATGAACCTCACAGGTTGCTGCAAGGGAACGCTCATAGCCACACATGAGCAGGCAATGGCACCATGCATTTGTGGAAAGCTAGAAATCTCACAGCTCAGGCAGCCTGACTTGATTCATCCATGTGGAACTGCATGTAATGGTGAACTTAAGTAAAAAAGGCATCTGTCACCCACCTTGTGCGTTTGTGTATTATCAATTGTGACATTGTGCAAAGGTCCCCAGTGGTGCTCTGCAAGGATTCACTGGCAAAAAGGCTCAGGGCAGCGGAGACCTTCAGAGAAACCGGCATTGGATGTCCTCCAAGTCTAGGTGGAGTCAGTTCCTCATGGAGAAACTATGAGCTACCACAGCCTTAGACAAGCAAAAGCATTTTGACATTGTCCTTTGATCTTCGCCTTGTAAAAGCTGTGTATTTGGTACATCCTTGGTCGCACCAAACCTCTTTGTGGATTTGGCCCCTTCTCATCAGCTTCTGGGTCATCTAAGGGACCCCACTGGCCCTTGCTCCTCAGGGTGATGGACGTCCCTATGCTGTGGTAATCGGTAATGGACCCTTCTTCTCCTCATTCTAATTAAAGCTTTCAAGAATTAGAGTTTTTGCAGCCTGCGCTCTGCACTCCTTCTTGTATCTTTCAATGGACACAATTGAGCAATCAATGATAGTTCCTGCAGAATGGCCTCCCTCCAGATCATAGAATTTACAGTGCAGAAGGCGGCCACTCGGCCTATCGAGTCTGCACTGGCCCTTGGAAAGGGCATCCTACACAAGCCCACAGCTCCACCCTCCCCGTAACCCCACCCAACCTTTTTGAACACTAAGGGCAATTTAGCATAGCCAATCCACCTAACCTGGACATCTTTGGACTGTGGGAGGAAACCGGAGCGCCCGGAGGAAACCCACGCAGACACGGGGAGAATGTGCAGGCTCCGCACAGACAGTGACCCAAGTCGTGAATTGAACCTGGGACCCTGGTGCTGTGAAGCAACTGTGCTACCACTGTGCTACCATGCTGCTCAGATACAAGGCAGAAAGGCAGACTTTCACTCAGTCTGTACATCGCATACTAAGGCCACCTCTTGCAGGATGATATCATCCTGTAGGTTGACAGATGGCTGAACTTTCCCCTTAGGCGCATCCACAATGCTGGTCTTAATTCGGTGCAAAAGATCCCAGTCCTGGAAACCACAGTCAGCCAGTCCTTGCACTTAATTCCTGACTGCAGGAGGGTGCCCTGAATGCCATGACCAGTGCACTAAGAACACAAAGGCTTGTTGGGCCCATGCTTTCTCTGTGCAGCAGATGTAGCTATTGATTTTTGGACCTTACATCCATTCTGACATGCCTCTATGGAGATCAAATGTCAATTAAGATTAAATGCACAGCACCATCTGAGCTTAATGGATTCTTGCTCGAATGCACATCATTAGCAAAGGAGCAAGCTCATTCATTGTGCCAGCTCATGCCCTGTCCATGCCTATTCACCCCATAGGCACTGTGTACTCAACTAATGAGCCGTATGGCAAAATTGGCAAATGTGGAACTACTGAGGAAGAGAAAAATACCCATTTAGAAATGTTCTTTGAAAAACATCTGCTGTTCCTAAAACCCCAGAAAAGTGTCAATCAGATAGACCAGGGCTTTTCAAAGTGGGAGTCGCGACCTGTGGGTGGGTCACGTGCGGGTGTCAGAAAGGTTGCGGAGTGCAGGATCACAATAAATGTAAACGGCAAGGACCAGAATGAAAGAGAGCAGACAAAGAACAGGGGCAAAATTCTCCGTAATCGGCGCGATGTCCGCCGACCGGCGCCAAAAACGGGGCAAATCAGTCCGGCATCGCGCCGCCCCAAAGGTGCGGAATCCTCCGTATCTTGAGCGGCCGAGCCCTAACCTTAAGGGGCTAGGCCCGCGCCGGATTGATTTACGCCCCGCCAGCTGGCGGGAAAGGCCTTTGGTACCACGCCAGCTGGCGCGGAAATGACATTGCCGGGCGGTGCATGCGTGGGAGCGTTAGCGGACGCTCACGGCATCCACGCGCATGCGCAGTGGAGGGGTCTCTTCCGCCTCCGCCATGGTGGAGACGCGAAGGCGGAAGGAAAAGAGTGCCCCCACCCACAGGCCCGCCCGAGGATCGGTGGGCCCCGATCGCGGGCCAGGCCACCGTGGGGGCCCCCCGGGGCCAGATCGCCCTGCGCCCCCCCCCCCAGGACCCCGGAGCCCACCTGCGCCGCCTTGTCCCGCCGGTGAGAGAGGTGGTTTGCCGGACTGATTTGCGCCGTTTCTGGCGCCGGTCGGCGGACATCGCGCCGATTACGGAGAATTTCGCCCCAGGAGTGAAGCTGATGAGGTGATTGCTTGTGCAGGAGAGCTGAAGGTGGGGAATGCAAGCTACAGCTTACCTTATGGTAACCCTCAGCAAAGTCACGTTGCCAGTCATCCCGTTTACAGAAATGGTACCAGAGAGCGACAGTAATGTATTTGAAGATGCGACTATTGCTGATTGGAAAGGAACAGGTGGGAGAGTTGCTGCAATGCCAGTGGTCGGTCATAATTGGTAGTGTTTGAGTTAGAACCATCCATTACATTGGGACAGCCAATGCCCCATTGAGATAATCCATCCTGCTTGGACCAGACCTGTGGTCGGGTGGAATAAATCCAGGTGATGGGAAGGTGAATTAACTTCACGTTCAGTCTCATTTCCGTGGTCATCTGGTGATATTCCAAAGCCAAGACATAAAGGCTGGGATTCTCCGACCCGTCGCCGGCTTCCCTATTCTCCGGCGCCGATTCGCGGGCGCCCGTGGGATTCCCACCGCGCAGGTCAAAGGCAGTTGACAGCAACCCCCCCTGGCGATTCTCCGGGACCCGATGGGTCGGGTGGCCGACGAGTTTGGCAGAGTCCCGCCGGCATGGGTTACTCAGGTCCCACACGGAGTAAAATAGGCCCCCACGGAACCAGCCCGCGTGGAAATACGGTCGCTGTAGCGCGCATGCGCAGAAATACGCCGGCCGTTCTGCGTATGTGCGGAATCACGCCGGCCGTACCGCGCAAACTCGTGTGGGCCGCTCCACGCCGGCTGGAGCTGTGGGGACCACTCTGGCGCCAACCTAGCCCCCTAGGAAGGGGAGCATTCCCCATTATCGGGGACCGTTGATACCGGAGTGGTTGGCACCGCTTTTCACAGCGACGTGGAGACATAGCCCCATTATTAGAGAATCCCACCCAGAGTTCCAACACAGAGGCATGCAAACATGCACCAGCTCTATTCTTTGAAAAACCCTATTCAGAGCACAGAGTGTATAATGGTACCAGCACTGACACATTTTATTCAAATGGCTGTTTTGTATGACTTCTGTGTGGTGTGTGGTTGGATGTTTTTCTGATCCACCAACTTATTACGCAAGACATTGGAACAACAACTGCATGCATCACTGACGCAATCATCTCACAGTGGTAAGGGAGTAGAATCTGAATATCCTTCATCCTGAGAGCATTCGTAGTGTTTACATATGTTTTATCGTTGTTTAAATTGGAATATTCTATTCACATTTATTATGTGAAGTCTCATTTTTCAGTGTGAGCTGCTGCTTGTCCTTTCCTGTTGGTTAGTCAGTGCCCAGCTCGGCATGTGTGCAAGAAATGCATTGCCTTTTCAATTTACTGTTTCTATAAAACCAATATATGCTCCTAATACTTTTACTCTGCAATTGGGAACTGGAGATATATGATTTTTAACATTTTACTGGTCGTTGGGGAGGGATGGTCTTCTCACAGGGAGAAAAAAATGTTTATGTCGTGTCCAATTTATGATTTTAAGAATTGCAAACATTTCTTGAGGGAAATACAATCTTGTATTTATTTATTTAATTTTAAGTTAGCACGCAGTGACTCATTAGGACCTAATGTATTAAAAGTAAGCAAACGGGCATGGGTCTCGAAGGTCAGCCAGTTAGCAAAAGTGGGAACACAAGTTTGAAAAACATTAACAGAGCCTTCAAGCACTTCACACCTCTTAACCTTGTCCAAATAAACATTGAGTTTGGGCGGCAGTGATTAGCACTGCTGCCTATGACGCTGAGGACCCGGCTGGGAGAGCAGAACTCAGTGCAGGATAGGATATGGGGGGCAACATTTTGGATGAACTGAAGTGGATAAAATGAGGAGGAGGTCAGCTAGAAGAGCATTGGAAGAGTCAAGAATGTAGCTGGGTGCGCCGAGGTCCCAGGTTTGATCCTGGCTCTGGGTCACTGGTCGTGTGGGGTTTGCACATTCTCACCGTGTCTGCATGGGTTTTACTCCCACAACCCAAAGATGTGCAGGGAAGGTGGATTTGCCATGCTAAATTGATCCTTAATTGGAAAAAAAGAATTGGGTAATCTAAATTTATTTATTTTTAATTTTTAAAAAAAATTTAGTGTACCCAATTCATTTTTTTTTTCCAATTAAGGGGCAATTTCAATCCACCTAACTTGCACATCTTTGGGTTGTGGGGGTGAGACCCACGCAAACACTGGGAAAATGTGCAAGCTCCACACGGACAGTGACCCAGAGCCTGGGACCTCGGCGCCGTGAGGCAACAGGGCTAACCCACTGCGCCTTGTACTCTAAATTTATAAGAAAAATCAAAGAAACACTGAGACATTGACAAAAGAGATCATAGCAAAAACAACTTACTGTAACCACATAAAGATGTGAATCAAGCAAAGCCAATCATTCACTTCACATGTCAAAACAAGTTCTTTGCTGAGCTAATTCTCAGTAAGCATAATTCTCAGTGTAGATAATAAGGACATGTGGACTGCCTCTTTTTTGGACCTGGTTTTCTGTTTCCGCACTGAGAATTATTCACGCTATACTGAGTTCTGATTTGTTTCTGCTGGCTCCTAACTTGCTCTGTAATCTGTTTCCTTGTGGCTAAGTGATCTCAGCATCCAGCCTGCTTCAGATCGTCATTGACAACAGTCATCCATCAGAACTCCTCCATTGGCTCATCAAGTTCACACTGTTGCTCCTGATCTAGTCTGCTCCTCACCATGCATGCACTCGCTCCCTCATCTGTACTGATCCTGTAAACTTACCTATCGCTCTCCCCAACTCCTTGAACTTCCTGAGCAGTAGCTATGATTCTATTGGTAGCATTTATGAGTCAGAAGGTAGTGGGTTCAAGTCCTACTTCAGGATAAAAGTCAAGGCTGATACCACAGTGCTGGAATGTGGGAGGTGCTACCTTGCTGAGGAGACATTAAACTGAGGCTCTGTCTGCCTCTCTAATGGAAGCTGAAGATCCCATGACAGTGTTTTGAAAAGAGGATTCCTGGTGTCCTGGCCAATGTTTATCACTCAATCATCAACCCCAAAACAGCTTACGTGGTCATTATCTCATTGCTGTTTGTAGGAATTTGCTGTGTGCAAATTGACTGCATCACTCCCAACATTGCAACAATGACATTGGGCGGGATTCTCAGGTCACCCAGCCGCTTGTTTCTCTGCGGTGGGAGGCAGCACACCACTCGCTGGTGTGGGATTTTCTGCTCTCACTGCTGTCAATGGGATTTCCCATTGAAGCCACTCCACGCTGCCAGTAAACCCACGGGCAGAGCTGCACTGCCGGCAGAACCAGAGTATCCCAGCAAACAACTGAAGAATTCCAGCCATTGTCTTTGAAATATCTGGGGCGGGATTCTCCGACCCCCCGCTGGGCCGGAGAATCGCCGGAGGGCGGCATGAATCCCGCCCCGACGCCGGCTGCCGGATTCTCCGGAGCCGGTTTTCCAGCGGGGACGGGAATCACATCGCGCCGGTCGGGGGCCGTTGGTAGTGGCCCCCCCCCCCCCCCTGGCGATTCTCCGCTCCGCGATGGGCCGAGTGGCTGCCCGTTTTCGGCCAGGCCCACCAATGTAAATCAACCAAGGTCCTGACCGGCAGGACCTGGCTCTGCTGGCGGTCTGCAGAGACCTCGGGGAGGGGGGGGGGCGGGGGGATCTGGCCCCAGGGGGTGCCCCCACGATGGCCTAGCCCGCGATCGGGGCCCACCGATCCGCGGGCGGGCCTGTGCCATGGGGGCACTCTTTCCCTCCACGCCGGCCGCTGTAAACGTCCGCTATGGCCAGCGCAGAGAAGACGCCCCCTGCACATGCGCTGAGATGATGCCAGAACACGGTGGCGCTCCTGCTCATGTGCCAACTCGTGCCGGCCGGCGGAGGCCCTTCGGTGCCGGTTGGCGCCGCCGGCCTAGCCCCTGAAGGTGCGGAGGATTCCGCACCTTTTGGGCGGCCCGACGCCGGAGTGGTCCACGCCACTCTTTGGCGCCGGTACGGCCCGCCCGCCGGATTCCGGAGAATCCCGCTCCTGGCGGTTGGGAAAGGTTGATTTAAATGCGTGGAGTATAGTGTTCAATTCTGGTCACCACACTACCAGAAAGATGTCGAGGCTTTAGAGAGGGTGCAGAAGAGATTTACCAGAATGTTGCCTGGTATGGAGGGCATTAGCTGTGAGGAGAGGTTGAATAAACTTGGTTTGTTCTCACTGGAACGAAGGAGGTTGAGGGGCGACCTGATAAAAGTCTACAACATTTTGGGGGGCATAGACAGAGTGGATAGTCAGAGACTTTTTCCCAGGGTAGAGGGGTCAATTACTAGGGGGCATAGGTTTAAGGTGCGAGGGGCAAGGTTTAGAGGAGATGTACGAGGCAAGTTTTTTACACAGAGGGTAGTGAGTGCCTGGAACTTGCTGCCGGAAGAGATGGTGGAAGCAGGGACTGTAGCCATCTAAGATGGCCACCTGCAAAGGACCATGGGAATTATGGCCAACCCAGGACTCAGACAGATACAGAGCCTATGTGTATCTGAAACACAAGTAACCAGACCTGATCGAAACCCCCGCTCGTTTGCATTTTAATAGTCCATTTTCCCAGGACAATATAACTCCAATCAAGCAACCGGTACAGCCACAGACTGATCGGCGCCACTCCCCTTACTCAGAAAGCACAACTGCCAAGGTCAATGACCGCTAAGGACCTGCCCAGCTACCAAGGCACCCGCCCCTTTATTGGCCGAAATCAAAGACAGTGATCAGCGCCCTGTCGAACTATTGGGTCCAAGATTAAGGACCATCCCAAAGTGAACAAAATCCCAGAGGGATAAAAGAGGACACAGCCATGTGTTCTGTCTCTTTTGGATCCATCCTGAATCCTAACCCAACCCAATTGCAGCAGGAACAGCCAGCCAAGTTCAAGACCAACGATCGCTACCTGACGGATGAGCCCAGCAGAGACAGAGCTTTCTTCGAACCAGCCAAGTGAAATCCAGATAAAGGCCTTATCCATTTGCACAGTGCCGGTCGTCCTGAAGTTAAGTATAGGTTATTATAGCTGATAGGTGTAGTTTAACTCGTAGTAGATATTGTGTTTTCATGTTGAGATAACTCTGGTGTATGTAAATAAACTATCTTTTGAACTAACTAACTGGTTGTGTGGTCATTTGATCGATATAAGGGAAGACCTGCGGTTCACCAACATTATTAATAGAGCAACATTATTGGCGAACTCTGATGGGACTCGATTAGAAGTGAGTTTAGAACACACAAACTTTGAATCCAATTGCGAGAAAGAGAAAGAACCACAAGTGCAAGTCCCATATCGACCAAATAACCGAATTTCGGAAATGTGTGCTAACACGCCTGCGTACCTAACAGGAAGGGTAAGGTAAACTCGTTAGAATTGTGTACAACTATCGAGGGATTGTGAGCCGGAAAATAGCTTAAGCCATACCCGCTGTTCAAATCGCCGCCTTATTCCCCTGTCCCAAATTAAAAGTGGAGCAAGAGATAAGCCAAGTAATGGCCACTAAAGCAATGGAAAGATTGATGAATCCACAGGAACCCGAGGTCGCAGCGACCAACAGAGCAGAGCCATGCCCCATATGGGAGGAAGAGTTAAGGAAATACTTAAAGGGGAAAGGATGGCCCCTTTGGACAAATGTTTGCGCTAGTGATGAGTCAGGTCCAGGAAAGATAGGACAAACTTCGTGGGAGAACCTAAGCGAGGCCAACAAGAAAAATGTAGGGAAAGTCAGAAAGCCGATGGCAATAGTGTCCTGTTTGGTACCGTTGCGAGGCACAGCGGAGGTCGTGAAGACGCTCCATCGGCAGTTAATTGAGAAGGAAGAAATGAACGAGGGAAACAGTTACGAAAGCGAGAAGATAATGAAATGAAAATCGTTTATTGTCACAAGTAGGCTTCAAATTAAGTTACTGTGAAAAGCCCCTAGTCGCCACATTCCGGCGCCTGTTCGGGGAGGCTGGTACGGAATAATTGAGCAACTCTGGGAACAGTTAGCAGCTAAGGATAAGGAAATGGTCGATGGAAAACACGCACATCAATCTTGTCTAGTTCACCTTAGTAGCTTCCAGACCCAGTACGATAAAGCCTACCAAGAAACATAGCGCGCAGTCCTGGTAAGAGGAAACAGAACAACAGGTCGCCCAGCTAACTAGCAAATGCGCAGATTTAAAAGCAGCTTTGAGAGCGCTCCACAACTCCACCAAGGAACAGAGGCAGAGTGCCGTTGACCATGCTAAATGCCGACAGAAGATAGAAAAGTTACAGTTACTACTCTCAGTACAGAATGGCTTCAGGTACACTTTCGGGCAGGATTTAGATGAGGAAGATGCTCCCGATCGGCAAGAATTAAACGAAAATGGCCAAAGATACGTAGAGGAAACGGGAAATCAAAATCGAGCCCCCCCCACACCCCAAAAAGAAAAGCACCCACACCACCGACTGCACAGGCAGCACACCCCCTCACTCACAATTCAACCCCCACGAATCCGGTTACCACACAACGCAAGCCATCGGATCAAGATGAGCCTGATATCGTTTACACCACCCCACTATCCATAACCCAATTAAGAGAAGCTTGCATGAACATTCGTCCATTCCAGCCCATCGCAGACCCGCACAGCTTCTTTGAGGAGGTGCGCCAACAAAACGTTATGTACGGCCTAGATGAGAGCGAGGAAGTAAAGCTAATAGTTATAAGCCTTAGCCAGTCCGTAAGATCAGCTTTGCCCGAACCCCAAAATGTAGCAGGAGAAACCCTACAGGAAATGAAAACAGCCATATTAGATGCCATCGGGTATAACAAAGGAGATCCAGTCGAGGGTTTAAATCACTGCAGGCAAAAGAAGGGAGAGCATCCGACCGCATTCGCTGGTCACCTATGGATTCATTTCATGGCAGTCTACGGACAATTGAACCGCGCGCACCTAAATTAGGAGGACACCACTAAATGGTCCCGCACCTTCGTCTCGCATGCCACAGACGCAGGTCAAAAGGCCTGTGTAAACTACGACCCCGCAGACCACACAAACAATGAAGTTTGGGTTTTGAAACGACTTTCCAGAGCATGGGAACAAACCCTACACCGACAGACAGATCAGGATGAGATAGAAGCAAACATGCACCCACTTAGGTCTTGCCAGGACCCAGCATGGATAAACGAGGGTAGACATGAGGGACAGCACCCTAGAGCACAGGCACCACGAGGTTGTTACAATTGTGGCCACATGGGACATTACGCCCGCGATTGCCGACAAAACCCCCTGAACCAGCACCGATAACAACAGCCAAACCCCCCCACCGAGGAACAATGTTAGGCCCATGCATAATGTTAGTGCCCGTTCAGACGATTTAGCGTTTAACTCCACAGATTGACGATGTTCGGACTCCCCAACTTGGGTCTGTGACACATGGTGGCACAAATCAGGCAGACCAGTAGTTACAGGCACAGTCTGGGGACATACAGTCGACAGGAGGATCCCGCACCACTTTGAACTTCTCCACCATGTTTCAACAGGACAAATGGCCCACCACAGACACCGTCACATTCAGATAGGGAACATTAGCACCAAACACTGCGTCGTTTTAGTTGACTTACCCCAAACTGCAGAGCACATTTAGGCATTGATTTTATGAACTTCCATAACCTTTCGTTTGACCCAGTAAACAAATGTGTCTGGCAAATGGCCAAAACAGCTAGGGCTCCTGCTACGCTCACAGTAGGGGATTGTGAAAACAGGATTTGTTCAGTAGGGGAATATTGGTTTAAACCGCAAACAATTAGTGCAGACCAGACGATTAGAGAGGTCCTCATAAAACACAAAACTGTGTTCGCACAACACAAACATGACTGAGGGAAGATCCCAGGTACAGTAAACATTTCAGGTCCCGATCCAAAGCCGCAAAAGCAATACGGTTTCCCACAGCAAGCCGACGGTGAGATTCCGAAGGTTAACAGTTTGTTAGACCAAGAAGTTATTCGACCCGTAGCGTCAACAAATAATGCCCCTATTTGGCCTGTAAAAAAGCCCGATGGTTCATGGCGACTAATGATCGACTACCGAGAACTTAACAAGGTAACCCCTTTAGCAGCCCCCACTGTTGCCACGAGTGCCACGACCATGCTCAAACAGGGAGTACAGGCAAAATATTTCACAGTGCTGGACTTCAGCAATGGCTTTTGGTCCATCTTGTTAGACACTATAAATTCGCATTTACGTTCCAAGGGCAGCAGTACACTTGGGCATGCCTCCCACAACGATTCCATAACTCCCCTTCCATTTTCCACCGACAATTGGCCAACGGACTTTCTAAATTTTCCAGACTCGAATGCCGAATACAATATGTAGTCGATCTGCTCTTGCAAACGGACACAAAAGAGGAACACATAGAGCTCTTACCAGAATTACTAGGTCTACTGCAATCCATCGGATGTAAGGTCAACCCCAAAAAGGCCCAGATTTTAAAGGAAAAGGTTTTGTATTTAGGCACCATCATCGCCCACGGCAAGAGAGAAATTGAGCAAAAACGGATCGAGTCCATCGTTAAATTACCCCTGCCCCAAAATGTCACTGCACTCTGGTCATTCCTAGCTTTGGTAGGATATGGCAGAAATCATACAGATGGTTTTGCCACTAAAGCAGCCCCACTCTCAGAGCTCCTTAAAAAGAACACCCTATGGGAATGGCTTCCGCAGCACACAGACGACATTGATAGTTTAAAACACGCCCCAGGCACAGCCCCCGCTTCACAAGTTCCAGACCCAGACTTGCCCTATGCCATAGAAGTAGCAACCACCGACCGAACCCTATTAGCAGCACTCCTGCAAGAACAACAAGATCACCTAGGACCCGTAGACTATGCCTCAAGAGTATTTGACCCCGTAGAGCAAGGATTCTCAGCCTGCGAACGGCACTTGCTTGCAGTCTTTTGGGCAGTACAGTACTTTGCGTACATCACAGGCCTCAACCCAGTCACGGTCTTGACCGAGCACACCCCCACTCAACTATTACTAGACGGTAGATTAAAGGAAATTAAATTAAATGAAAATCGCTTATTGTCACCAGTAGGCTTCAAATGACATTACCGTGAAAAGCCCCGAGTCGCCACATTCCGGCGCCTGTTCGGGGAGTGATTCGCAATCAATTACTCTCAAGACAAGGTGAGGCATAACTAATAGGCTTTAATCTGCTAGAACTCTTCCCCAGCAGCTTCGATACAGAAAGTGAAGGCTGCTGGGACGGCATCGGTTCTTATACTCCGCCTCTCAGGGCGGAGCTATGTACATCAGCCAATGGTAGACTCCTGGGTCTAACCAATGATCATCCACCTCTCAGGTACCGCAATACCTGGTATTACCACATTCACCCCCTGTTTAAAAAAAAGAGCCCGGCGGGGTGATGGCCAGCGTTAATAGTCGCCTTTCGCATGGTATGACCAGGTATGGAGGTACCGTGATGTTGAGGGTAATAACAAAGTGTTCATAGTGCAGCAATCAGTCGATCGGGTGGCCTGGTCGTCCTTCTGGAGTGTCTGGGTTTCGGCGGTTGCGACTCCGGGAACGTGATGTCGTCCTCCCAGGCAGCTTCGTCACCCCTAGGTGGCGCTGTTGGAGCAAAAGGTGGACAGGAGGGGAAGGCGCCTGTAGGGGGCGTCGGTGTGTGTTCGGGCCTAGGCAGGAGCGGCGGGAGTACTGACCCTCCAGTTAGGTGCTGTGGGGAGGGTGGGGGTGGGGGCAATGGTGCGGGTGCGCGTGGGGCTACGGCGGGCGCCAGGTCCCGAAGGGAGACCGTGTCTTGGCGGCCGTCAGGGAATGCTACATAGTACTAGGGGTTGGCGTGCAGCAGGTGGACCCTCTCGACCAACGGGTCCGACTTGTGCGCCCTCACATGTTTCCGAAGCAGGACGGGTTCGGGTGTCGCTAGCCAGGTTGGGAGCGAGGGCCCGGAGGAGGACTTCCTGGGGAAAACAAGGAGACGTTCGTGATGCGTCTGATTCGTGGTTGTACAGAGCAGTGACCGGATGGAGTGGAGGGCCACCGGGAGGACTTCCTGCCAGCGGGAGACTGGGAGATTCCTGGACCGTAGGGCCAGCAGGACGGTCTTCTAGACCGTTCCGTTCTCCCTCTCTACCTGCCCATTTCCCCGGGGGTTGTAACTTGTCGTCCTGCTCGAGGCGATGCCCTTGCTGAACCCTCCTCATAAAGGAGGACCCCGTATCACTGTGAATGTATGCGGGGAAACCGAACAGTGTCAAGATACCCTGGAGGGCCTTGATGACAGTGGTTGTGGTCATGTCCGGGCAGGGGATGGCGAACGGGAACTGGGAGTATTCGTCAATCACGTTAAGGAAGTACGTGTTGCGGTCGGTGGAGGGGAGGGAGCCTTTGAAATCCATACTGAGGCGTTCAAAGGGACGGGACGCCTTTATCAGGTGCCCCCTCTCTGGCCGGTAGAAGTGCGGTTTGCACTCCGCGCAGATTTGGCAGTCCCTGGTGACGATCCTGACCTCCTCGATGAAGTAGGGCAGGTTGCGGGTCTTGATAAAATGAAAAAAACGAGTGACCCCCGGGTGGCAGAGGTCCTCGTGGAGGGATCGGAGGCGGTCCACTTGTGCTGTGGCACATGTGCCACGGGACAGGGCATCAGGAGGCTCGTTCAGCTTCCCCGGACGGTACAAGATCTCGTAATTGTAGGTGGAGAGTTCTATCCTCCACCGCAAGATCTTGTCGTTCTTAATCTTGCCCCGCTGTGCATTATCGAACATGAAGGCAACCGACTGTTGGTCCGTGAGGAGAGCGAATCTCCTGCCGGCCAGGTAATGCCTCCAGTGTCGCACAGCTTCTACTATGGCCTGGGCCTCCTTTTCGACTGAGAAGTGGCGAATTTCGGAAGCATGGAGAGTACGGGAGAAGAAAGCCACAGGCCTGCCCGCTTGATTGAGGGTGGCCGCCAGAGCTACGTCAGACGCATGGCTCTCGACCAGGAAGGGGAAGGACTCGTCGATGGCGCGCATCATGGCTTTTACAATGTCTGCTTTGATGCAGCTGAAGGCCTGGCGGGCCTCCGTCGACTGGGGGAAGGTTGTGGACTGGATCAGGGTCCGAGCCTTGTCTGCGTAATTGGGGACCCACTGTGCATAATAGCTGAAGAACCCAAGGCAGCGCTTTAGGGCCTTGGGGCAGTGAGGGAGGTGGAACTCCATGAGGGGGTGCATGCGCTCCGGGTCGGGGCCTATGACTCCACTTCGCACTACGTAGCCTAGAATGGCTAGACGGTCGGTGCTAAACACGCATTTATCCTTATTGTATGTCAGATTAAGGATTTTCGCGGTCTGGAGAAATTTGCGGAGGTTGGTGTCGTGGTCCTGCTGGTCATGGCCGCAGATGGTGACGTTATCCAGATACAGGAACGTTGTGCATAAGCCGTACCGGTCAACCATTCGGTCCAACTCTCGCTGGAAGACCAAAACCCCGTTCGTGACACCGAAGGGAACCTTTAAAAAGTGAAGGAGCCGCCCGTCTGCTTCTAAGGCAGTGTGCTGGCAGTCACCATTACGGAGGGGTAGCTGGTGGTAGGCAGACTTGAGATCAACCGTGGAGAAAACCTTGTATTGCGCGATCCTGTTCACCAGGTCGGCTATATGGGGGAGAGGGTACGCGTCCAGCTGCGTAAACCTGTTGATGGTCTGACTGTGGTCAATGACCATCCTATGTTTCTCCCCGGTCTTCACCACCACTACTTGAGCTCTCCAGGGACTGTTGCTCGCTTTGATGACCCCCTTCCCTCAGCAGCTTCTGGACCTCCGACCTGATAAAGGTCCAGTCCTGGGCACTGTACCGTCTGCTCCTGGTGGTGACGGGTTTGCAATCCGGGGTGAGGTTCACAAACAGGGAAGGTGGGTCGACCTTAAGGGTCGCGAGGCCGCAGACAGTAAGGGGGGTATAGGGCCGCCAAATTTAAAAGTCAGGCTTTGCAGATGGCACTGGAAATCCAGCCCAAGGAGGGTGGCTGCGCAGAGGTGCGGCAGGACGTACAGGCGGAAGTTGTTGAATTCCCTGCCTTGGACAGTGAGGTTCGCTAGGCATAACCCGTTTATCTCCACTGAGTGTGACCCAGAGGCCAGAGAGATCCTTTGATTTATGGGATGGGTGACAAGAGAACAGCACCTTACCGTGTCAGGGTGAACAAAGCTTTCCGTGCTCCCAGAGTCAATCAGGCACGACGTCTCGTGGCCGTTGATGGAGATCGTTGTTGTAGTTTTCGCAAGCGTCCGGGGCCGACTCTGGTCCAGAGTCACCGAGGCCAGCTGAAGTAATGGAGAGTTCTGGACAGGCAGCATGTAGTCGGCTGTGCTGGGGGCCTGGGGCCCTATCCAAGATGGCGTCACCCATGGGTCGCACATGGTGTCCGGGGATGAAAAAGATGGCGGCAGCGAGGGAAAAAATGGCGGCGCCCACCCGTCCAGCGTGGTGTCCGGGGGGCAAAATGGCCGCGCCCGCGGGTCGCACGTGGCCTTAGGATAGGGGGGTGGCGGTGAGCGCTGGGCGGTCGGGGCCTGAAAGGGGGGTTGCCGATAGTCGCTGGAGACCGCGGCCACGGCGTGGGCCTGGCAGACCCCCACATAGTGACCCTTCTGGCCGCACCCTTTGCAGGTGGTGGTGCGGGCCGGGCAGTGCGGGCGGGGATGATTCGCCTGCCCGCAGAAGAAACAGCGGTGTCCGGCGGCGTTAGCGTGCCATCTCGCCGCGCAGGTTTGCGGGGTCGGGGAAAGGTCTGAGGGGCTGCCACGCAGCTCAGGGGGCCGCCTAGCGATCGGGAGCAAAGGACAGCGCGTTTTTATATGCAACGTCCATGGACCCTGCCAGGGCCCGTGCCTCTGCAGGTCCCAGAGTGTCCATTTCTAGGAGCCTTCGGCGGATATCAGGGGAGGTCATACCTGCCGCGAAAGCATCCCTGATCAAAAGTTCCGTGTGCTCGTTCCCCGAAACTGGCAGGCAGCCACAGTTTCGGCCCAGCACTAGCAGCGCCCGGTAGAAGTCTTCCAATGTTTCCTCGGGGCTTTGCCTCCTAGCCACCAGTAGGTGACGAGCGTAGACCTGGTTCACAGGGCAGATATAATGTCCTTCTAGCAGCTCGTTCGTGGCAGCATAATTCGCCGCCTCCTCGATAAGAGGGTAGATCCCAGGGCTGACCTGTGACCATAGGAGATGCATCTTTTGTCCTTCCATGGGGGTGTCGGCAGCCGTGTCGAGGTAGCCCTTAAAGCACGCCAGCCAATGTTTGAAAATAGCAGCAGAGTTGTCCGCGTACCAGCTACTGAGCTGAAGGCACTCCGGTTTGATATGGAGATCCATCCCTTCAACTGAAGTTGTAGCAGATTAAATTGATGCGCAATCAATTACTCTCAAGACAAGGTGAGGCATAACTAATAGGCTTTAATCTGCTAGAACTCTTCCCCAGCAGCTTCGATACAGAAAGTGAAGGCTGCTGGGACGGCATTGGTTCTTATACTCCGCCTCGCCAGGGCGGAGCTATGCACATCAGCCAATGGTAGACTCCTGGGTCTAACCAATGGTCATCCACCTCTCAGGTACCGCAATACCTGGTATTACCACAGGGAGGCTGGTACGGGAATTGAACCGTGCTGGCCAGTGATTTAGCCCTGTGGGTTCAGTCAGCCAAATCAGAGCAGCTCGCTGGACACTACTGTTACAAGGCAGGGGGGTCATTACGGTAAAACGCACCACAACCCACACATTTCTGGCCGACAATCTCCAATATGCAGGGACCCCACATGAGTGCCAGATCATAGCAGCCCAACATCACACAGGACCCTTTATCCCAAAGTCACTACACCCACAAGCAGGTAGTAAGACATAGGATTCCAAAACCATAGGGAATGCTTAAAAAATTTACGTTGACGGTTCGTCCACAATCGAAAATGGAGTTAGGATTACTGGTTGTGGAATTTACGTCGAAGCCGCGCAGAGACGCCCACTGGAAGAGATCTCTTTAAAATTGCCCGGCCACCTATGTTCACAAGCAGCAGAACTCGCAGCCATAGCCTACGCAATTCAGCACCCCGACTCTTTTCCAACCCCCGCAGACATACACTCGGACAGCCTGTATGTGTGCACCAGCTTAACAGAATTCCTCCCCCTGTGAGAATCTCGAGGTTTTGTTTCAGCCGATGGAAAACCCCTACCCTCTGCCCCGTTGTTGAAGCACATTCTCAAGACAGCCTCAGACCGCACATACAGTACTATTAAAGTAAGAAGCCATCATCGCTCCTCCCCACCCGGTTGGCAGACACCTTAGCCAAAGCAGGATCACGCCATGGTCACTTCTGGCAGCCACCCGAAAGCGAACCGATACACTCAGTCCAGGTTTCCCAGACCAATATTGAGGATCTATCCCAAGCCCAAAAAGCAGACGACACCCTCAAACAGGTTTTAGACGACAACTTCCCAACCCCCTATGATAAATGGAAGGACGCACTGATGGTACAGGACGGCATAATTTAAAAAAACGGAATTTATGTGGTCCCCACCCAGCTCAGAAACCAGCTCATTTACCAGTTTCATGACGGACACGGACATCAGGGAATAGACAATACCATTGCCCATTTAAGATCTTTGTGTTTGTGGCCCGATTTAAAAAACAATGTATCCCATTATGTCGAGAATTGCCTTATCTGTGCTCAGAACAATCCCGAACGCTACTCAAAGAAAGAACGTCACACCCGACCTGTGAATGGCCCTTGGACAAACTTGCAAATCGATTACATTGGCCCCCTTCCCTCTTGCAGAAATGGTTTAAAGTATGTGCTAGTTGTAATCAACACCTTTACTAAATGGGTAGAAGCATTTCCCTCATGGACAAACACAGCAAAGGCCACCGCTAAGATTTTGACCCAACAGATATTCACACGCTGGGGTCTCTCCCGCAGCATTGAGTCAGACAAAGGCTCCCAGTTCAACGGCAGAGTCATGCAAAATGTTTTAACAATTTTTGGGATCAGGCAGAAATTCGATATAGCATATCATCCCCAATCCAGTGGCATTGTCGAGAGAATGAATCGAACTTTGAAAACGACTTTGGTGCAACAGAACAATACCACGTGGGACACGGTCCTCCCATTTGCTCTCATGTTTATTGGGAACACCGTTTCCAGTTCCACAGGTTTCACCCCCCACACGTTCATGACCGGACGGCCCATGAAGGGTATTGAATATTTATAAGGCCTCAATTTGGCAAGCTCTGCAGTAACCGCCCTCACCCATGAAAAAGCAGTCCAGCAGGTCACAGATAACATTAAAGCAGCACAACTCGCTGCAGCTATCCGATTACGCGCTAGAAGGAAGCAGAGTAAAGCCTGCTTTGACAAAACCGTCCACCCCGTAGAGTACACCGTCGGTCAGCAAGTAATGGTTTCACTTTACAACCCCAGTTCTTTCCTCTCCCCCAAATTTGCAGGACCCTACGCCATTTCAGACAAAGTGAGCCCCTCCGTGTACAAGATTTCCGGGCAGCATGGTAGCATTGTGGATAGCACAATTGCTTCACAGCTCCAGGGTCCCAGGTTCGATTCCGGCTTGGGTCACTGTCTGTGCGGAGTCTGCACATCCTCCCTGTGGGTGCGTGGGTTTCCTCCGGGTGCTCCGGTTTCCTCCCACAGTCCAAAGATGTGCAGGTTAGGCGGATTGGCCATGATAAATTATCCTTAGTGTCCAAAATTGCCCTTAGTGTTGGGTGGGGTTCCTGGGTTATGGGGATAAGGTGGAGGTGTTGACTGTGGGTAGGGTGCTCTTTCCAAGAGACGGTGCAGACTCGATGAGCCGAATGGCCTCCTTCTGCGCTGTAAATTCTATGATAACGTACCCCAACGGTAAAACTGGTTGGTTCCACATCAATCAACTCAAAGTTATCCCTCATCCACGCCCACAGACCCGAACTTGTCTCCGAACACAGGTACGGCCTTTCATCTTGAACTTGACTCCGACGATAGCGAGAGCCTCCCGGATTTGATTACTAGCCCTGAACACTGGCGCAATCTCTCTGCCCCCAGTCACCCCAGCCCCCGGAACCACAACTTAGATATCTTTGACCCCCTATATGCCCTGCTCAGCCACCGCCACTGCCCGACCACAGTAACTTGCCCTTCACTCCCACCGCCCCTACGCCTCACGACAAACAAGCCCCTCTTTGGCACTGCGACAACTCTTGTAGACTAGTAAGGCACGACGATTCGGACCATCCGATGGCCCACGCGGCCAAGGCACAGAAACGGCAGACTCTCGTTTCGGTAATGCTTTTACAACACTGTTTGGTACAGAACCCTGAAGTGTCCAGTTGATGAGAAAGAGACACCGCCTAAGTATTAAGGTGTCCAAGTTCTAATGGAGCCTGCCGCCTTTTTCCTTCTTCTTTTTTCTGCTACATGGTTGTTAAAAAAAAAATCTTTTTATTGGCATTTCTCATATTTATAAATAGTTGTATATATACACATCACATTTTTCTCACCTGCGCTAATTTCCTTTATTATACAGAGGTTTAGTTTGTCCTTCGTTTAACTCACCCTACGTGCATTTCATTGCCCTCTGGATCGGTCTATGGCACCCACCCCCCCCCCCCCCCCCCCCCCCACCCCCGGATTCCGCAGTCTTTTGGTAACTCATCTATCTTGGTGTTTTAATAATAAAAAAATAATAATAATTCTTATTAGGTTACTCCTCGTTGTTGGCCTCGAACAGGTTTTGGAACAGACCGACAAACTGCCCCCAAGTATCCACGAAGCCTTCCTCTGACCCTCGGGTGGCGTACTTAATCTTCTCCAGGTGGAGAAATTCCGAAAGGTCAGCGAGCCAGTCTGCAGCTGTGGGCGGTGCTGCCGATCGCCAGCCGAGCAGGATTCTCCGGCGTGCGATTAGGGAAGCGAAAGCAAGGGCGTTGGCCCCCTTCCCCATGTGTAACTCTGGCTGCTCCGATACCCCGAAGATTGCCACTATTGGGCATGGCTTCACCCTCACCCCCACAACCTTGGACATTGCCTCGGAGAAGGCTGTCCAGACCCCAGCAAGCTTGGGGCAAGCCCAAAACATGTGGGTGTGGTTGGCCGGGCCCCTCTGGCACCGCTTACATTTGTCCTCCACCTCTGGGAAGAACCTGCTCATTCGGGTTCTGGTCAGGTGCGCTCTGTGCACCACTTTGAGCTGCATTAGGCTGAGCCTTGCGCAGGAGGAGGTGGAGCTCACCCTGCTCAGTGCTTCGCTCCAGAGTCCCCATCCTACCTCTGTCCCCAGTTCGTCCTCCCATTTTTGTCTGATCTCGTCCAGTGGTTTTCGAGCTCTGTCCAGTAGCTGTCCGTATATTTTCCCACATAGCCCCCCCTTCTCGTTGCTTGTGCCTATCAGGTCCTCTAGTAGTGTGGTTTCTGGGACCCCAGGGTACCCCAGTGTCTCTTTGCGGAGGAAGTGTTTTATTTGGAGGTGTCTCATTTCCTGTCTTTTTGCTAGCCTCCATTTCCTCGTCAGTTCGTCTAGTGTCGCCAGTCTGTGCCCTACGTAGAAGTCCCCGACCGTTAATGTGCCCCCGTCCTGCCTCCATCTTTTGAAGGTGGTATCTTGCATGGCTGGGGAGAATCTGTGATTGCCGCAGATGGGGGCCATGGGGGACATTTTAGTTATCCCGAAGTGTTGTCTGAGCTGGGTCCATGTTCTCAGCGTGGCCGCTACCACTGGGCTTGTTGTGTATCTTGTTGAGGGGGATGGGAGTGCTGCTGTAGCTAGGGCCCGGAGGGTCATTCCTTTACAGGATGCCTCCTCCATTTGCACCCAATCTGTGTCAGGGTCTTGTACCCATCTTCTCACTCTTTCTGCCGTTGCTGCCCAGTGGTAGTATTGTAGGTTTGGTAAGGTCAAGCCCCCTTTGATTTTCTTTCTTTCCAGTGTCTGTTTTGGGATTCTCGGGTTGTTACCCCCCCCCCCCCCACCCCCCACCCCCCCACCCCCCCCCACACACACACACACAAACGCCATGATTATACTACATGGTTTTAATTCATGTTGCTAGACACACAATCACTCTTCTGATTCGAGGGTATGATACCCAATGTCAGTTAAAGGCAGAAATTTGTTGACAAACAGATCACTGTTCTCCCAGTCTTTATGACAAGTTTCCATACGACTACAAACTATTACCGTCCACTCAGGTCACCCAGGTAGGGAGAAACGGCACTGATCCCCGCCGTACCTGAAGACCCCAAATTCATCCGGTCAGTTAAGCTCGGGTAGTGGAGTAATGGCACTAACCCCGTCCTACCTAGGGATTCCACCCATTCTTATCCTGCAGCGGCCCACACGCACCTCATGTTTCCGTCACTTCATATGCTCTGGAATGGTTCTCTACACTCTGCACTGTCTTTGACAGGCCTTAGTTTCACCTTCTTTCCTCTCCCTTAGGTTGTGGTATAAAGAATGCATTTTGCCACGTTCCGTATGCTCACCCCTTCTTTCCTTTACCTTCCGCGACCCCCTGGTCACTCCCCACCTGCTATTTACACATATGACACAATTGGTTGCTATACATGCTGCTACACGTGAACCACCTCTGAACCCTGGGACGAAACTCTATAAAATTGGCCTCCCTGAAATTTGGCTGGTTAAGATAAGCCTCAACCACCACTAGTTGCAAGTAAAGAAAAGACTGGTCGAAGAAATTGTCCGCCCACTCCCAGCATCGACCACAAGACAGAGTCTCTGGGCGGGATTTTCCACTCCCACGCCGAAGTGGCCGCGCCGTCGTGAACGCCGTCGAGATTCACGGCGGCGCGGAACGGCCCCGGTCCCGACCGATTCAGGCCCTGACAATGGGCCAGGATCGGGGTCGCGTCATCTACACGCCCACGTAAAAGCGGCGCCGCATAGATGATGCGGCCGGCGCCGCATAACGAACGTCATCCGCGCATGCGTGGTTGCCGTCCTCTCTAAGTCCGCCCCGCAAGAAGATGGGGGACGGATCTTGCGGGGCCGCGGAAGGAAGGAGGTCCTCCTTCAGAGAGGGTGGCCCGCGATCGGTGCCCACATTTCAGGTGAAGCCCGGTGCAGGATCCCCCCTTGCCCCCCCACAGGCCACCCCCCCAGCGTTCACACACCGCCCACGACTGCAGCGACCAGGTGTGGACGGCGCCGTTTTGGCCTGGCCGCTCGGCCCATCCGGGCCTCAGAATAGCGGGGGTGCCGGAGAATCGGCATTTTCGGTGTCTCCGGCGATTCTCCGGCCTGCGGCCCGCGAAACTCGACCGGGCCGTTCCCGCCGCTTTGGAGAATCGCGGGAGGGCGTCGGACCAGCGTCCCCGGAAATTTTGGCGGCCCAGGCGATTCTCCCAACTGGCGTGGGAGTGGAGAATTGCGCCCTCTGTACTTTAAAAATTTGCATTTCTTGGGCAAAATTCTCCCGAAACGGCGCCAATCAGATGGGCATCGCACCGCCCCAAAGGTGCGGAATGCTCCGCATCTTTGGAGGCCGAGCCCCAACATTGAGGGGCTAGGCCGACGCCGGAGGGATTTCCGCCCCGCCAGCTGGCGGAAACGGCCTTTGTTGCCCCGCCAGCTGGCGTGGAAATGACATCCCCGGGCGGCGCATGCGCGGGAGCGTCAGCGGCCGCTGACAGTTTCCCACGCATGCGCAGTGGGGAAAGTCTCTTCCGCCTCCGCCATGGTGGAGACCGTTGCGGAGGCGGAAGGGAAAGAGTGCCCCCACGGCACAGGCCCGCCCGCGGATCGGTGGGCCCCGATCGCAGGCCAGGCCACCGTGGGGGCACCCCCCGGGGTCAGAACGCCCCGCGCCCCCCCAGGACCCCAGAGCCTGCCCACGCCGCCTTGTCCCGCTGTTGAAAAGGTGGTTTAATCCACGCCGGCGGAACAGGTGATTTATCGGCGGGACTTCGGCCCATCCGGGCCGGAGAATCCAGCGGGGGGGCCCGCCAACCGGCGCGGCCCGATTCCCGCCCCCGCCAAATATCCGGTGCCGGAGACTTCGGCAACCGGTGGGGGCGGGATTCACGGCGTCAACGGCCATTCTCCGACCCGCTGGGGGGTCGGAGAATGACGCCCCTTGTCTCTCAAAATGGTATTTTTTTTTTAAAATGTGGGAGTCACACATGGTGAAAATCATAACGGGTAATTGGAGTAAGGAGAGAAAGACTAATAAAACGAAATATTAACCAAAGATAATAACAGATACCATGCTTGCACCCCCAGGATTACACGGAAAACAGAAAACACAGGATGAAGCAAGGACTGCTGACATGCATTTGGATCATCGCTGGACTTCTGCAACTGCGCGCGCAACAGTCTCTTGTTACAAACTCCACACCAGCCCCGTACACTACCACACAACAGGCCACCACCAGCCCGGACACTACACCACACATAAAGACAGACATCAAAACCCCCACTTGGTACGAAAACATTGCCAAATGGAACTCCCTTTCATTCATAGTAGAGGCCCTTCTAGTAATTGCAATAATCTGCAGTGTCATTCAGACACTCCGACTCCGTAAAAGTCGAGCAAAAGCCTCCCGCTCCCCGATGTATACAGTTCGAGCCCCCTTCTTTGGAATTCAACTAAATTAAACTCATGTAACAATCGTTGCTAAAAATAAACCATGTACCTCTTTAACTTTATTAGGATTAAGTAGAAATGTGATGCTGTTGTTTTAAATTTTGTACTGTATATAAGTTCTTTGATATTCACCAGCAGCAGGAGAGTAGCTTAGATAGTGTTAGCTAGACATCAACTGTGTAACCAAAAATTAACTGTTTTATAGAGACCTGATTATAGTAACTGTTAGAGATGAATTATTTTATGAATGTATTAATGGAATATTAGGTAAATGTCCCAAACCATAAGATAGAGTAGAGTAGAACCTTGCCTTGACCAAGGGTGACCAGGCCACCAAGAACGAACAGGGATCAATAGTGTGATCCACCACGCTATGCGTACAGGATCAAGAGGACGGAATGTAGCCATCTAAGATGGCCACCTGCAAAGGACAATGGGAATTATGGCCAACCCAGGACTCAGACAGATACAGAGCCTATGTGTATCTGAAACACAGGTAACCAGGCCTGATCGAAACCCCCGCTCGTTTGCATTTCAATGGCCCATTTTCCCAGGACAATAGAACTCCAATCAAGCAACCGGTACAGCCACAGACTGATCGGCGCCACTCCCCTTACTCAGAAAGCCCAACTGCCAAGGTCAATGACCGCTAAGGACCCGCCCAGCTACCAAGGCACCCGCCCCTTTATTGGCCGAAATCAAAGACAGTGATCAGCGCCCTGTCGAACTATTGGGTCCAAGATTAAGGACCAAAGAACACAAAATCCCAGAGGGATAAAAGCAGACACAGCCATGTGTTCTGTCTCTTTTGGATCCTGCCTGTGCCAACCCAATTGCAGCAGGAACAGCCAGCCAAGTTCAAGACCAACGATCGCTACCTGATGGATGAGCCCAGCAGAGACAGAGCCACTTTCTTCGAACCAGCCAAGTGAAATCCAGATAAAGGCCTTATCCATTTGCACAGTGCCAGTCGCCCTGAAGTTAAGTATAGGTTATTGTAGCTGATAGGTGTAGTTTAACTCGTCGTAGATATTGTGTTTGCATGTCGATATATCTCTTGTGTATGTAAATAAACCATCTTTTGAACTTACTAACTGGTTGTGTGGTCATTTGATCGATATAAGGAAAGGCTTGTGGTTCACCAACATTATTAATAGAACAACAGGACTATAATAACGTTTAAGGGGCATCTTGACAAATATATGAATAGGATGGGAATAGAGGATACGGACTCCGGAAGTGTAGAAGATTTTAGTTTAGACGGGCAGCATGGTCGGCGCAGGCTTGGAGGGCCAAAGGGCCTGTTCCTGTGCTGTACTTTTCTTTGTTCTTTGTTCTTTGTTCATGTTTATTTTTATTCTAGGTCCTTGGACGTCACTCTCACCGTGTTTCACCCCTGTGCTTGTGTACTGGATCTATTAGTGCCCAACTGAAGTTGCTATGTATCTCCACTGGAGCCCCGCTCCCCCATCTTGCTCATAATCGACACTTTACTCCTCTTTGACCTTTCATTTTTCACTGGAAAATCTTCAACAATGTATTCACTGGTACTGTGCCAATCAGCTTCTGGATTTAGGCTGTCACGACACCCTGGGCTAGTTCGTGTCAATTCCAGCCACACTAGGATTTGGGCTGGGGAGGGTTAATGCTCCCTCTTGACTTTCTTCATCTTCTGCCTTTAACTCCAAACTTTTAAGTTGATATTCTCTCTCTCTCTCCTTTTCCCTTGCTAATCTTTCTATTTCCATATCAAGCTTCCTCATTTCAAATACCTTTGGGTGGGATTCTCCACAACGCCAGCTGCATTTTCCAGCCCCTTTGGTGCTCCAACCCTAACCTGCATATTTTGGACTGTGGGAGGAAGCTGGAGCACCCGGAGGAAACCCACTTAGACACGGGGAGAAAGTGTAACTCCACACAGACAGTCACCCGAGGCCGGAATTGAACCTGGGTCCCTGGAGCTGTGAGGCAACAGTGCTTACCACTGTGTCACCGTGCCACCCCATACTCGAACTGCAACTGCATTCTCTTCAGACTGGTTTCCCCGGCAGGAAGTGCTTCTGATGCTACACTACCTGGACTACTTGCTCATGGGCTCTCCTGCGCTTCTAACTGACCCAAAGCACTCAACTAATACAGCATATACCTCTGCCTTTCTAGCTTTCCCAGCACATCTACTTTTAATTCACTTGTCAGTTCAATTGGCATGTCTTTTCGAAGTGCTTGTAAATAAACCAAAGACAGGGCCTTCACCTGAAGAAAGGCCCCTGCAGCTTCCAGAGCTGTTTGGCTATTACAGACCTGGTGCCTCTTTAATATATACTGTATCCCAAAAGGGCGCAGTCTACTGTTCCAAAGATCCCTGGACCGAGCCCCCAAATTATGCCACGGCTCCCTGGACTAGTGCGCAGTTGATTCCAGCCGCACCCAGAGTCACAACACAAATTAAATTAGATGTTATTTTAAAATACCTGAGGACCTTGGCTGAGCCCAATAAACTGAAGTCACCAGGTTTGTAACTTTAACACAAGGAGCCTTTTATTGTGTGCATTATTACAATTAAACTGACAGAAAAACATAAATGTCTATCTGATGCTCCTTTCACGCCACCCCCTTTCTAACTATCTCTCCTCTCCCCACACAGACAAACAACCGGAGGGGAAAGAGCAATTGAGAGGTAAAAACAAAACAATAAAAAAAAAAGGATGAAGGTTATTTGATGGATGAGTGTGGCTTCCATTTAATGGGCGGGATTCTCCATAGTCTGACACCGAAATGGGGCAGTACGGTAGCATTGTGGATAGCACAATTGCTTCACAACTCCAGGGTCCTAGGTTCGATTCCCGGCTTGGGTCACTGGCTGTGTGGAGTCTGCATGTTCTCCCCGTGTCTGTGTGGGTTTCCTCCGGGTGCTCCGGTTTCCTCCCACAGTCCAAAGATGTGCAGGTTAGATGGATTGGACTTGCTAAATTACCCTTAGTGTCCAAAAAAATAGGTTGGGTGGGTTTATTGGTTATAGGGTGGATGTGTGGGCTTGGGTAAGGTGTCTTTTCCAAGGGCCGGAGCAGACTCGATGGGCCGAATAGTCTCCTTCTGCACTGTAAATTCTATGATTCTATGATGAAATCTTGTTCGGCGATCGGGCGTAGAATGGGCTCCAACGACGAAATCAGAGCCGGCGCAGGTCCGCCTCCTCCAAAATGGCGTCATCTTGATGCATGCTGCGCGCTGTTTCGGCATCGTTAACACGTCATCGGCCAACCCACCTGCAATGCTCAGCTCCTGATGGGCTGAGTTACCGACGGCGCGGGGCACATGTAATCTAAGCCGGCATGCCGGCTGCGGACTCTGTCCAGCGCCGCCACACTCGGCCAGGAGCCATGCCGCTGGCCGCGGGGATGTCTGCTAGGGCTGAGGAGACTGGTGGGGGGAGGCCAAGGGGTGGGCTGTGGGGTCGCATTTTGCGGGTTAGATTATGCGCACGGCTGGCGGCATGTTGTATGGCGCTACCGGGCAGGTCTTCAGCCGTGCGCATGCGCGGTTATTCTCCAGCCGTTTCCGGCACGGGAGGTGGGGGTTTAAGTCTGCGCCGGTGCTAGCGAAATTCCTGTCGTGAAAGTCGACACATTCTACACTGGCGTCAGCACTTAGTCTCCAGACTGGAGAATCCAGCCCATTGTCTTTAAGGACTTCAAGCTTTAGTTTTGGTACATCTTTCTTCTACGTTTGAGATGGTTTTCTCTGGCAAGGTTATCTACTTGTTCTGTAGATTCAGAATTAGTTAAAATTTACAGCAAAGATGTGCCAGGCATTCACTGGCTTTAGAATAATAAAGTAGCTCTTTACTTCAGCAGTGAGAGAGAGAGACTGTCCCTTTCACTTCCAATGTCTAGACACTTCCGCCAAGCTCTCTCAGAAATCATCACCTCGGAATGAATCATTGAATATTGTCAGGTAGAACACTGCCCCTGTCCAACCCACCAGTTGTCAGCCAACCAATTGAACCAACTTCTTCCAAAGCTGGATCCTAGGGTGGCATGGTGGCCCAGTGGTCAGCACTGCTGCCTTCTGGCGCCGATGACCCGGGTTCGATCGCAGCCCCGGGTCACTGTCCATGTGAATTTGCACATTCTCCCCCATGTCTGTGGGGGTCTCATCCCCACAACCCAAAGATGTGCAGGGTAGGTGAATTGGCCTTGCCAAATTGACCCTCAATTGGAAAATAAATTGGGTACTCTAAATTTATATTAAAACAAGAGAGGGGCAGCGCGTGGCACAGTTATTAGCATTGGGACTACGGCAGTGAGTACCCGGGTTCGAAGCCTGGCCCTGGGTCACTGGCCGTGTGGAATTTGCACATTCTCCCCATGTCTACGTGGGTTTCACCCCCACAATCCAAAGATGTGCAGGTTAGGTGGATTGGCCACGCTAAATTGCCCCTTAATTGGAAAAAAAATAATTGGGTACCCTAAAGTTATTTTTTTTAAAAGAGAGGAGAGTCTGTGATCGGCAGAAAGTTTACTTGAGAGCCAGGGAACCACTCCTGCACGTCCTAGCACACAAACAGTGTTCCAAAAGATCTGCAACCAGCGACTCCCATCTCCATTTAGTTGCCAGGCTTCGTGAGCACTGGGAAACCCTACCGATAACGGTTACATTTTCCCAAATGCACTGATTTAAATATTATAGTGAACTACTGAACCTCTCTAAGATGGAAAACATGCATTGCACGCACTACGCTGCCGTCAAAGTGGTGGCAGGGGCATATGCAGCTGTTTGGGGTCGGTTGTCACCATTTTTAATTCCCCAATCCTATGCTGCTCAGTGTGGAGTTGTAATGTCGACTCCATAGTTTCAACCTCCACATGTACACTGCCGATATTCAGCTTTATCCTGATACCTGGTCTGATACCTATACTACCTCTGTGTTGTCAGATTGTTAAACACTGAAAAGTCTGAAACGCTGGGGCTGAATTCTGCCATCTGTTTGTGCCAGGCTTGGAAGCGGAAAGGTGGGGTTGAGGGAACCCGATGTCTTCGCTCTGTTACAGCATATTACTAACGGTAGGAACCGAAGGACATAGCTTCCCACTGGACAGTAATTAATTGCCCAATTAATGGCCATCTCCTGCCACACAGGTATTTACAACACCACATGTGGACACCACCGTAGACCTTGAGGCCTTGCAACGGCTACTTGGCACATTTATGACCGCTCCATGGCCCACTGCATTTCCAATAATAGCCTTCACCCCTCCAATCAGTCAAAATGATCTCAACTTCGTTGGAAGCCACATGACACTAAACACTTCGCTAGCAACAACCCTCTGGTTAAAATCAGAGAATCTCACAACATAGGCCTAACATGCATCCACTTGTTTTCTTGAAAGGCTGTCCACCGAATGTCATTCGCCATATGCTTTGAAATTTTTATTTTGCAATGTGTTTCGATCTTCACAATTGCTTTATGCTAGTCAAAACCTACTGCTGCCTTTTTTGTTCAATCTATTAATTTCCAATTTTCTCTTGGTGCCTTGGCCACCTGAGCTCAGAAGGAACAAAGATGTTGGACAGAATTTTTAAACTGTAAATGAAAGGAAAAAGGGTGAATGAATGGAATAGGACTGGATTGTGGTTCAGGTTCAGCCAATGTTAACCTCTTCAATGGCCTTGGCAAATAGGTCAACTGAATGCAACAGAGAGTCAAAAAATACATTCAATTGGATTTGAAAAACTTATCTGGAGCATTAACAGAGATGCTTCACTTGAATAGTCAATGATGGAGTTTTTTGGAAACATCTAACTTACATTATTGGTATATAAAATTATTTTGTATGCTTGTTGACACTTTATTTTTGACTCAGAAAAATGCATGTTCGTTGTGAATTGTGTTTTTTTTAAACTGTGTTGCATCAAATTCATACAAACATGCGGCAATGTTAGAAATTAGATTTGATAAGTGGGCATACATGGAATATGTTTCATAATATGTAATGAAATGATTCACATTTTAGCAATTGTGTTTTTTTGTTCACTGCACTGGGATTGTTAACATTTCTAAATACCTCATCCTTATATATAAGGGCTGAATATTGTGCTATCTCTTATCACAGGTGTTCAAGTAGCTCTGCGATTAATTCTCTTCATGCATTGCTCCCCATCGATTGGAGACCTACTGTTTAGTAACAGATGGTCATTTGTATACAAGGATTATCAGCGAATCTATGCTTACTCGGAAACTGTTTTAGGCCTGTTTTGAATCACCCCATTTAATTTAGCAAGAACAGACCTCGAAAAACCTAAATGAATTTAATATACACTTAAAAATGGTTCCACTTTTCAATTATTGTTTATTATCAAAACCAAAAAGGATGCTGATTAGCATTCCTAACTAATTTCATTACATTGATCTCAAAAGGTGGTAGGTCTTAAAGGATACTTTTGTCCGTAATGTTTTGTGGGGATTGAGGCAACATGGATATGCACATCGAGGGGAAAGAAGGATTCAAAGCAAGATCACTTTGCTATTTTTTCTCTCGACTTGTATATTTGTATATAGTTAAGGCTATCTCACATACAAATATAAATAGCTCGGGTAATAACAACTATCGTTCTGGGTTCAGCGGTGGGATTTCCCGAGGCGGGTCGGAGGATCGGCGGGGGGGGGGCGGGGGGGGGGGGGGGCGCGCAAATCCCGCCACGTTGAAAGCGGCCCCCACGGCGATTCTCCTCGCTCGACGGGCCGAGTGCCCGGCGAGTGCCGCCAGCATCGTTTGTGTATGGTCCTATCCGGCGGTACCCTCGGCGTTCTGGCTGCGGGTTCGTCCGGGTGGGGGGAGCCGACTCCAGGGGGAGCCTCCACGGTGGCCAGGCCCGCGATTGGGGGCAACCGATCGGCGGGCGCACTCATTCCGGGGGGGGGCGCCTATGTTCTTCCGCGCCGGTCCCCTGTAGGGAATCCACCATGTTGCCCGAAAGCCAGCGCGGAGATGGCCGTGGCGTGCATGCGCGGACCTGCGCCGGCCGTGTAGGGCCGACTTTCGCCGCCGGAGCAGTGCACAGCACTCTGGCGGCATGCTAGCCCCCGAGGAAGGGGAGAATGACTGGGCCTGGAGGCCCGTTGAAACCGGCATCGCTCGCACCGGTTTTGATGCTGGCGTCAACACTTGGCCGGGATTTCGGAGAAATCAAGTAGGGGAGCCTGTTCTCCAGTTGTCAATAAAACCAGATGAGGTCTCTAAAGATCCCTTATTGATTAATTGAAATGATAGGTTCTGTTATAACTGAGCTATGAATGACTTCGTCTTCTGAATCTATTAACCTTGTATTGTCAATCTGGGGCATTTTCATGTCGTCTAAGATCCTGATACACTTTTCCAAGTAAATCTGAGTCATATAGAAAATAAAGTGCTTGCAATCTGCGCTGTAACAGCTATTGTATCTGCTGAGTATGAATACATTCAATGGGCTTCATTTTGTTGTTACCCCAAACTCTTTGATTTATTGTTATTGTGATGAAATCAATAGTTTTCATCCAGAACCAGTGGCGAGTTTTTGGCTAAACACATGACTTGTTGAATGTTATGCTGAGTGCATTGACCCCTGAGTCAGACTGAAAAGGAAACTGAAACTTTAGGTTTCTGGGAAAACTGAAGCTAAATATGAAGCTACAACTTTCTAGGGAAACCAAAACTAAACCTGAAACGTCTTGAGCAGGATTCTCTGCCAGCGGGATTCTCTGCCAGCGGGATTCTCCGTTTTGCCGGCGCCCGGGGGTTTCCCGATGGCGTGGGGCTGCACCACAATGGGAAACCCGTCGGCGGGTCGAAGCAGAAAAGTGGAGCGGCGGGGCGGAGAATCTAGCCCCAGATTTTTAGGGTAATTGAAACTGGTTGAATGAAGATAAGCGACACAGAACCATTTGAGCACACACCACTGAGCAGTACAGCACAGGCAAGCTGAGGAAAGCAAACGCTAGATCTAGGAACAGGCAATAGGCTAATACTAGGTTGCTGGAGCTGATCCTGTTACTTAAAATAATTGACAAATCAGACTCAGCCATACATTGCACAGGGTGGTAACTGAGGTTTCTGGTAAAGGTAATGCAGGTGGTTCCATGCCATCAAAACTGGGGCGAAATTCTCCGTTATCAGTGCAAAGTCCACCGATTGGCGCAAAAAACGGCGCAAATCCGACCTGCGTCACGCCGCAAAAATCGTCGCGAAGTCTCCGGCCCGAAATGGGCTAGCAGCGACGTGACGGGATCCGCGCTTGCTCACGTGGTTCACGCCATGCAGCGTCATACACGCCGCACGGCGTGACGGCTCATAAGGACGCGCTGCTCCCCCCCACCCAACCGGAACACCCGACCGGAACACCCGACCGGATGGCCGGCCGCCGCTCAGCCCCGAGGTACCAGTCACGGGATGTGGAGGCGCTCCTGGACGCACTGGAGCAGAGGAGGGAGGCCCTGTATCCCGGGCACGGCCGCAGAGTGCCCCACGCCACAGCCGGCGCCTGTGGAGGGAGGTGGCAGAGGCCGTCACCGCTGTGGCCCTGACACCACGGACAGGCACCCAGTGCCACAAGACGGTGAACGACCTCGTCAGAGCAGGCAGGGTGAGCCTCCCTCCCCCTGCCCGATATCCATATCCCCCATATCCCCCCTCCCCCATATCCCCCCACCCCCATATCCCCCCTCCCCATATCCCCCATATCCCCCCTCCCCCATATCCCCGCTCCTCCATATCCCCCCTCACCCATATCCTCCATATCCCCCCTCCCCATATCCCCCATATCCCCCCTCCCCATATCCCCCATATCCCACCTCCCCCATATCCCCCATATCCCCCCTCCTCCATATCCCCATATCCCCCCTCCCCATATCCCCCATATCCCACCTCCCCCATACCCCCTCCCCATATCCCAATATCCCCACTCCCCATATCCCCCTCCCCCATATCCCCCTCCCCATATCCCCATATCCCCCCTCCCCATATCCCCATCGCCCATATCCCCCCTCCCCATATCCCCCCTCCCCCATATCCCCCCTCCACCATATCCCCATATCCCCCTCCCCCATATCCCCCCTCCCCCATATCCCCCCTCCCCATATCCCTCCTCCCCATATCCCCCCTCCCCCATATCCCCCCTCCCCCATATCCCCCATATCCCCCATATCCCCCCTCCCCCATATCCCCATTCCCCCATATCCCCCCTCACCCATATCCTCCATATCCCCCCTCCCCCATATCCCCCATATCCCCCTTCCCCATATCCCCCTCCCCATATCCCCCATATCCCCCCTCCCCCATATCCCCCATATCCCCCTCCCCCATATCCCCCCTCCCCATATCCCCCCTCCCCCATATCCCCCATATCCCCCCTCCCCCATATCCCCCATCGCCCATATCCCCCTCCCCATATCCCCCCTCCCCATATCCCCCTTCCCCCATATCCCCCCTCCCCCATATCCCCCCTCCCCCATATCCCCCTCCCCATATCCCCCCTCCCCCATATCCCCATATCCCCCCTCCCCATATCCCCCCTCCCCATATCCCCCATATCCCCCTCCCTCATATCCCCATATTCCCCCTCCTCCACATCCCCCCTCCCCAAATGCCCCCTACCCATATCCCCCATATCCCCCTCCCCATATCCCCCTTATCCCCCTCCCCCATATCCCCCTCCCCCATATCCCCCATATCCCCCCTCCCCCATATCCCCACTCCCCCATATCCCCCTCCCCCATATCCCCCCATATCCCCTCCCTCATATCCCCCCTCCCCCATATCCCCCCTCCCCCATATCCCCCATATCCCCCCTCCCCCATATCCCCCCTCCCCCATATCCCCAAGTGAATCCAGCCCTAACCTTAACCTCTGCAATACACGCGCAACCGATGGCGTGCATTCATATACCTGTCTAACACTGTTGCCTTTTACCCCTGCCACAACAGCAACCGACAGCCCGTCCCCATATCCCCCCTCCCCTATATCCCCCTCCCCCATATCATCTGATCACTGCCTGCGTGTCTAACCATGCATGCTTCATTGTGTATCGCAGGAGCAAACGTCGAGGCACCCATCCCCGCAGATGCAGACCGCCCGCAGGATGCCCCTCGGAGGCTATGGGAGATGGAGAGACCCGGACCCTCCGGCATGCGACGCCCGCAGGATGCCCCTCGCAAACCACAGGAGACGGAGAGACCCGGACCCTCTGGCATGCGACGCCCGCAGGATGCCCCTCGCACACCACGGGAGACGGAGAGACCTGGACCCTCCGGCATGCGACGCCCGCAGGATGCCCCTCGCACACCACGGGAGACGGAGAGACCCGGACCCTCTGGCATGCGACGCCCGCAGGATGTCCCTTGGAGACCACGGGAGACGGAGAGACCTGGAGCAACAGGGAGACGACCCCCCCGTCTCGTGCGGGTGCGACGACGCAGGCGTGTGCCACCCAGAGACGAGAGGGGCAGCCACAGGCCCCCGTCACAGCCGAGCCAGGACACCACTACCCAGGACACCCCTACCCAGGACACCCCTACCCGGGACAGCACTACCCAGGAAGACGAAATACCGGACAGTGACACAGAGTGGATGGGTGGAGACGAACCCCCACCCCAAAGTACCATGGACTCAGAGTGGGACGAAGAGCATGACACAACGCCATTGCTGTCACCAACACCCTCCACCATCGCAGAAACACTCACCTCGGTTGGGCACTTTAGTGATGAGGCGTCTGGTACACTCACTGGTGCGCACAACACAGCCGTCCCGGTACAGCAGGTGGAGGTAGGAGCAGCAGAGGGGCCGGGCGGTCGGAGGGCAGCCCAGCTCAAGCGAACATCTGCCGCCCAGATGGATCCCGGGTTCCTGGAGTTACCACACCCACCCATAGATCCGATGCAACCACCGACCCGGAGACGAGCGAAGAGGGTGACGGCCGGCTTGCGGCGGCTGCAGTCGCAGGTGGAGGAGTCCACCCGCGTCCAGGAGCTGGGAGTAGTGCCGGTCATACGTGCCACCCAGGCCGACACCGCACGGGTGGCGTCCGCGGTGGAGGCAATGGGTGCGATGGTGTCAGACATGGGGAACGGTTTGCGAGGCCTGGGGCTTTCCATGCAGGCGGTGTCTGTGGCCCAGGACATGGCTGCCCTCTCACAGGAGGCCATGAGCCAGTGCCAGCGCCAGATGGCAGAGGCGCTCAATGCCATGGCCCAGTCTCTGCAGGCCATGGCCCAGTCTCAGCAGGCCATAGCCCAGTCTCTGCAGGCCATTGCTGAGGGCATCGGCGCCATTGGCCATGTGCGAGCCGGCGTCGCACAGTCACAGACAGGGTTTGCCAGTCCATTCGCACCCCCCACCCATGTAGAGGCCTGGGGGCCATCGGGCACCCCGAGGGAGGAGGAGGTGCTGTGGTCCGTCCCGGGTCCCCCTGTAGGCGAGGTCCCGGAACACCGCGACACCTCGGACTCCCCCCCCCCCTTCCGTCCCAGGTGCATCGGGTAGGCAACGGGCAGGACAGGCTGGCAGCTCGCCATCCCAGTCGCCCGGGCCGCAGCCTGGCCCATCTAGGCCAGGACGCCCCAGGAAACGGCCGCCAAAGGGATCCCGTGTCAGAGGGCAGGAATCACAGGAGTCCACCTCCAGTTCTGCTGTACCGTCTGGGGAACCACGTAGACGTAGTCAAAGGGCCCGTAAGGCCAAACAATTAGACACTGAGTAAGTTGGCACGGGTGCAGGGCACAGATGAGTTTTAGGGACTAGGGCACATGCATGAACTCCTTTGGTTATTAAAGTCAATGTTACACCTACAGAAGCTGCCTTTGTGCTCTGTCCAAAGCGTGCGGGGGTGTCATGTACGTTGAGCGCAAGTGTGTGTGTGTGAGGGGTGGTCTTACCTCAGCCCCAGGTGAGTCTGCCCCGTTCCCCCTGGGCCGCCATCAACATCCCCCCGGGCAGAGGACGGGACCGTGCGCTGCAGTGTCACAGCCGCATGCAGGGATGGTCCGGGTGATTGGTGGTACTGTGGCCATGGGTCAGACATAATCCAACGATGTGGAGCCAGGAGCTCATCGCAGGGCCGGTTGTCATCATCCTCCATGGCCTGCAATAGACACGCGTCCACCCGCAACTGTGTGAGCCCGGCCCGTAGTGCCGCAGGTGGATCGGCAATGGGGGGGGTGGTGTGCATGCGGGTGGGGTGGGTGGGGTTGGGGAGGGGGGTGAGGGTGCTGGTTGGGTGGATGGGTGGGAGGTGTGGGTGGTCGGCTGTTGCCATGGTGTGCGGTCTGTGGCCGTACTACCCGATTCCCACGCCCATCTAGTCAGTGAAGCGGGCGGCTATCAGCCTGTCCCGTGCCCGCTGGGCCAGCCGGTAACGGTGGACAGCCACCCGCCTGTGTCTAGCCCGTCTGCCCTGACCATTGCCCCCATCCCCCTCATCCTCCTCCCCGGCACGGGCCCCCCATCCTCCTCCCCGGCACGGGCCCCCCATCCTCCTCCCCGGCACGGCCCCCCCCCCCATCCCCCTCCCCGGCACAGACCCCATCCTCCTCCCCGGCACGCCCCCCCCCCCATCCTCCTCCCCGGCACGGACCCCCCATCCCCCTCCCGGGCACTGACCCCCCTCCCGGCACTCCCCCGGAGCCCAGCCCACTCTAACCCCCCCCCCCCCCCCCCGCCGCGCACACACAACCCTAGACACACCTCTCCCCACACATTCAGACTGCGGCCACGCTATCGCCTGCTGAGCGGCCAACCCCCCAGGCCGTCACCCACCTCCACGCTTGTCGGCGTGAACCTGGAGCACAGGTTGACGCCGATTAAAAGGAGGTTTGATTTACGTCACGCGTCATCACGTCGACGGGACTTCGGCCCATCCGGACGGGAGAATATCGGCAGGCCCAAAATCGGCTGCCTTGCGCCCACCCGTGCCATTCTCCGACGTCTGCGGCGCCACTATAGCCCCGCCGACCTTTCTCCCTTCGGAGACTTCGGCAACCGGCGGGGGCGGGATTCACGGCGGCTAACGGCCATTCTCCGACCCGCTGGGGGGTCGGAGAATGACGCCCCTGATGTGAGCAGAGCTGAGTGCATTCTGGAGAAGTGCACCAATCTGATGAAGATTGTGTCCATGTAATTTGCAATGATCAGGAGATGCTGTCAGATTAGAATTGGTGGCTAAATCCTTGAAGAACGAGAACTGGAATCCTACCGAGGGTGTTTCGAGTTTTAAAGTACTTTGTGGCTGAAAGTGGTGTCACATGTGCTGAGTGGATTATCTAGAAATTCTATGAGGTTACCCTTGTTTTATTTGTTGTTCAATGTGTAATTCATAGAAAATGTTGATTGTGATCTGGCTGTTATTTCATATCTAATTTTTCTTGATTTTGGTTTGGAAATGTTATAAAAAGTGAAATTTGTCCATTAATGTTCCTGGTCATTTGGTAAATTTGGTTCTATTAGTTTGTTGTTCTCCACAGGGATCATAATGTTACCTATATTCTATATTAACCTTCAAGTACTAAATTCTAGAAAAGGTGCCCCCCAACTATCCAAACTTTAGTGCTCAGTGCTAAGTTACTCGTAAATATCGAGAGAGAGCAGAATGATAACTTGACTGCTTTTCTTCTTAAATACATAATTTTGCAAATGCTTTAGGAACATAAGAAAAGGAGTAGGCCATTCAGCCCCTCAAGCCTGTCCCTCTATTCAATGAGATCATGGCTGATCTGTGGACCTACCACCATATACCTGCCTTTGGCCCAGATCCCTTAATATCTTTGCTTAACACAAATCTATCTATCTCAGATTTAGTAATTTTGTCTTTATTTTGTTTCAATTAATTGAATTGAATTATATAATAAGTGTTAGGTTACTCTGTTACAAAGAATCACTGATTATTTTATCTTCCCATCATAAAAATGCTTATCCAACTATAATCCTTCTCTGTGATGTAAATCATAGTTAATAATCCTGGAATTATTAACATCCACATTCTGTGACTATGGAACAATTATAGTGGCATATTCATCATATCAGATCATTCAAAGGGTTTACTGTTGTTAAATAGGTGTCTGATGGATGTTAATACTGGGAAATGGAACATTTTCTGTTCTGACATGCAGTCCTAATATGGAGTTCTTGGATCAGCTGTTGCGCTGATTAAACACAGATTGCTCTAATAACATGCCTTAACACCTCTCTCAGCAGAACATCCCTACATACAGAATTGTGATATTTTTTATTTCCAACAGTGTGTACCTCAGTTCCTCTTAGAATGAGAATGACAATTTAAAGCCAGTATATAGCTTTCAATAATGGACAGTTCTGTTGACTTAGCTGCGGGGAATTTGATTGTGATAGCCCCAGATTCAATAGATGTAGTATCCTTATAGTCAGCAAGAGTATAAATTTAATTTCCTATCCTTCACATATAGCTAGGGGTCATCTCAGGTTGCCAACTGGGGGAATCATGAGGATGATGTGTTGTTAAGCTGCTTTGATATGTTTAATTTATATGCAATTCCTGACAAAGCTTTCCAGTAGAATTCTTAAAATTCCACAACACTGACCTTGTAAAATGGAAATTAAATGATATAAAACAGAATTTTTGTGTCTCCTGACAATGCATTATGGTCATAAAGATGGCCACCGATACCCACCTGCGCACGCACAGAAAACCAAAGGCACCACTGTACCCCAGCCTGCCGGAATGCTTTAGTCAGACACTTTATATCGCAATCCTTATGACTCTTTCAGATCTTGTTACTTAAAGAGTGTATGGATTTGATTTATTTAACAACGGTAAACCAATGATGTTGCCTCAGAGAAGCTGTGACTGGAAATTATTCACTTAAAGATGCTGCCCTAGACATGTTGGGTTATTCGCATTTCCCTCCCCATTCATTGCCTGTGTTTATGCGGCATCTAATAGTCTGCGACCTTTACTGCAGAGCTGAATCTGACCTGACAGAACCTGAGTTTATTGTCCTCCTGCCATTGTGTGCTCCAGTTACTTTGTTGTGATTATTATGTGCTAATGAGTGAATACTTTGACTGCAGGGCCAATCAGTAAAGTTAGGAACTCCATCACTCTCAACGACCTCGTGGAGTAAAGCGGTATGTTTGCACGTGCACAGCACTAGCAGCAAATGCAGCTTCATTTTAAACCAAAAGATTTTCATTATCCACAGGCAAAAAATGGAAGATTGACAAATGCAGAAGGTTGGAAAAGAAAAAAAGCAGGTATGCATTGGGAAGGGAAATCGAAGACAGTGAGGTGGTGGGGGGAATAGCAGAAAGGGAGTCAGATGCATGTAGCTGCGGGTGAAAGACGAAAGGAATATCAATAACAAATGCATGCAAATGGAAGCAACAATAGGATGCAGAGGATGGAGAAAAGAGGGAGACCAAATGGAAGGTACATAATGGTACATACGTGGCAGCACGATGGCACAGTGGTAACACTGCTACCTCACAGCTCCAGGAACCCGGGTTCAATTTCGGCCTCGGGTGACTGTGTGCAGTTTGTACTTTCTACCGTGTCTGCGTGGCTTTCCGCCAGGTCTCCGGTTTCCTTCCACAGTCCAAAATGTGCAGGTTAGATGGATTGGCCATTCTAAATTGCCCGTCAGTAACCAAAAAGGTTGCTGGGGCTACTGGGTTATGGGGGTAGGGTGGAGGTTTTGGCTTATGTAGGTGCTCTTTCCAAGGGCCAGTGCAGACTCAATGGGCCGAATGGCCTCCTTCTGCACTGTAAATTCTATGATTCTATAATGAGTCACTGCTGTCCCAAGCAGTGTAGTGGGTTGTAGTGGGATGGTGGGGGGATAGCAGAAAGGGAGTCAGGTGTACCTACAAGAGATGCACGGCAGCAGCCCAAGAACACAACTCGCAACGTCTTCTCGAGGGCAACAAGTGCTGTTCCTGGTAGCGACATTCATTTCCCATGAAAGAATTAAAAAGTCTTTTCTTCCAGGAGGTTGATTAGCCAAAATTCAAAGCAAAGGAGGAGATTTTTCTACATATTAATATTGTGTTATTGAAGTCCCCTGGGCGCGATTCTCCACTCCCACGCCGAAGTGGCCGCGCCGTCGTGAACGCCGTCGAGGTTCACAACGGCGCGGAACGGCCCCGGTCCCGACCGATTCAGGCCCTGACAATGGGCCAGTATCGGGGCTGCGTCATCTACCCGCGCCAGGCCTTGTCGCCCGCGTAAAAGCGGCGCCGCATAGATGACGCGGCCGGCGCCGCATAACGGACGTCATCCGCACATGCGCGGGTTGGCCGGCGGCAACCCGCGCATGCGTGGGTGCCGTCCTGTCCAAATCCGCCCCGCAAGAAGATGGGGGATGGATCTTGCGGGGCCGCGGAAGGAAGGAGGTCCTCCTTCAGAGAGGACGGCCCGTCGATCGGTGGGCACCGATCGCGGGCCACCTCACATTGCAGGATCCCCCCTCGCCCCCCCAGCGTTCACGCATCGCCCACGACTGCAGCGACCAGGTGTGGACGGCGCCGGGGGGAACCCGCCGTTTTGGCCTGGCCGCTCGGCCCATCCGGGCCTCAGAATCGCGGGGGTGCCGGAGAATCGCCATTTTGGGTGTCTCCGGCGATTCTCCGGCCTGCGGCCCGCGAAACTCGACCGGGCTGTTCCCGCCGCTTGGGAGAATTGTGAGAGGGCGTCGGACCGGCGTCCCCGGAAACTTTGGCGGCCGTGGCGATTCTCCCAACCGGCGTGGGAGTGGAGAATCGCGCCCCCTATCTTTAAAGAAATGCCTTCAATAATATTGCACCTGCAGGAAATCACCAGTATGCAATCTGCTCTTCCTATAGGTCAGACAAGACAATAGGCCAAAGACAGAACTTCTTATTTATTCTTCAGGCAGCAATTATTGACCTACCAGAAGGAAATAATGTCCATTTAATGGTTTTACAATCAGTATCATTAAGCAGTAATGCTCTCTTGGAGATCTCAGAGAAAAGTTTGAAAACTCTGTACCCCAATATAGTAAGTCAAATGCACCTTTATGGAATTTTACCTTAGTTGGCAACCATAAATAAATATTATGTAGACAAGTTTATATCAGGTTTTATAAAGGATAATTAACCCTCATAAATACTGGGTGGGGGAAACCATGACTTTAATAGCAGTGTGGAGGGGATGCAGATAAATGCATAATGTAGCATTAGTGCCGGTTTCAGATACCCTTGGGATAAGGTGTGTACAATGCCTGAGCTTCACTGTAACTTAGAGGAGGGCATAAAGTGAAATTCTATTTAACCTTATCAGTGGCCAATACTTAAGAGTTTGGAACAAATTATATGAAGTGATATAAGTAGAAATTCAATTTTCGACACCAAATGCTCTGAATTCAAACTTACATTTAGTATAATGTAAATCGACAATTCCGAATAATTGATATATTTAAACTCGATTGATGCCAATAATTGGTGACACCCAAATGTTTATTTGCTCCAGTTTAATTCCAGGAGTCTTTCTGTAAGCTGCAAAGCACTGGAAAAATATGATAATAGTTGAAACAGTCATAGAATTGTATAGGGTGGCACGGTAGCACAGTGGTTAGCACTGTTGCTTCACAGCGCCAGGGTCCCAGGTTCGATTTTCGCTTGGGTCACTGTCTGTGCGGAGCCTGCATGTTCTCCCTGTGTCTGCATGGGTTTCCTACGGGTGCTCCAGTTTCCTCCCACAAGTTCCGAAAGACATGCTTGTTCGGTGAATTGAACATTCTGAATTCTCCCTCTGTGTACCCGAACAGATGCTGGAATGTGGCGACTAGGGGATTCTCATAGTAACTTCATTGCAGTGTTAATGTACGCCTTCTTGTGACAATAATAAATATTATTATTATTAGTAATAGTGGGCTCCATTAGTGTGGCATTGTAGAAATTGATACCAACAGACAAATATCTACATTGAGTTTCATGTTAATGAATGAAAAGGATGAGAATCTTAAAATTACTAGGATCAGATCACTAGTGGTGGTTGTTAATGATGGGGTTTTGTGTGTGTGGGATTCGGTTTTGGAGAGCCCAATGACATAACTGATCAATTTAATGCAGCTCTCCTGTATAAAGACATTTTTGCTTAGTATATACAATGCACTGTATCAGTCTCAAAGGTATAGAAAAGTGGTGCAAGGTTAAGATGTTATCATTTAAATGGTTGACAAGAATCAACCAGTTCTTTGTTGAACAAGCTAACCGGCAGACGTTCTTAAAGTTATGAATTGTTACGTCAAATAACAATCTCTTTACGCAGTGGTGAGGCCGTGGAATGCCCTACCTGCAACAGTAGTGAACTCGCCAACATTGAGGGCATTTAAAAGTTTATTGGATAAACGTATGGATGATAATGGCATAGTGTAGGTTAGATGGCTTTTGTTTCGGTGCAACATCGTGGGCCGAAGGGCTTGTACTGCGCTGTATCGTTCTATGTTCTATGTTCTATAACCTAAAAATATAAATTTGTGATTTCTTTTCATATTATTCCTGAGAAAGGTTTTCACTTTGCTGTCCAGCATCTTCACAAAGCCCTGTCTCAAATTTTAAAAAAAAACTTTCATGGGATATTGGCATTGCTGCAAGGCCAACATTTGTTCCTCTTGCCTAATTGCCCTTCAGAAAGTAAATTCCACCAGCTGCCGTGGTAGGATTTGAACCCATGTCTGCAGGACATTAGCTTAGGCCTCTGGCTTACAAGTCCAGTGATAGTGCCACCTTACCAGTCTCCCCTGAAATTGGAGTTAGAATCATAGAATACCTACAGTGCAGAAGGAGGCCATTCGGCCCATTGTGTCTGCACCAACCCTCTGAAAGAGCACTCTACCTAGACCCATTCCCCCATCCCATCCCCATAACCCCATTTAAATCTTTTGGACACTAATGGGCAATTCAGCATGGTCAATCCACCTAACCTGTACATCTTTGGACTGTGGGAGGAAACCAGAGCGCAGAGAGGAAACCCAGGCAGAAACGGGGAGAATGTGCAGACTCCACACAGACAGAATCAAACCCGGGTTCCAGGCACTGTGAGGCAGCAGTGCTAACCACTGTATTACTCAGAGGAGCTGGATTACTCCTTGCTTTTTGACCATGTCAACGTGTCCTGAGGCAAGTCTGCCAACACACCATGCTGTGCGCATACCTATCAACCTTTTCCTGTAGCCACCCTTTCCAAGTCCTCACCTAAATCCTCTGCAGCAGAACAGGTGAGTGATCATGTATTTTGGGAAGTTGCGCATCTGCTACCCTCGTCCCCTGGCCTCTCTCCAACACATTTGTGCGTGGCAAACTCACCATATGCTGATCTCACCTCTATACTTCCCTTTAAAGTAAACACAGTTCCAATATCTGAGCTAATTGCTGTGAGTAACACATTCAGTGATGGTGCTTCTATATTGATATGTACTCTTGCTGTGCCTTTCATTGCCCTCTCTCCCCACCACACCCCAACATCGCACCTCCCCTCTTCCCCCCATCCTGCACCTCATCCCCCCCCTCCCCCCCACCCCCACCCCCACCCCCCGCATAACCCATTTGTCAGTGCTGGGTCTTGTGTATTCCAAAGTTTTCTATCTATTTTCTGTGCATTTTCCTGTCTTTCTGCCATTTACAGCCTACCCAAGTTAGTAGCAAGAATTGCCTCAAAGGTTTAGGATGAAGGATTAGTGCCTTGGATGTAGCATTCTGACCCTACAGTGAATTGGAATTGTCTTACTGTTGAAGGCATTTGTCTTGACTGAGGATATTGGTTGCATACTCCTGGAGCTGTGGCCCCATTATACTTTCATCCTGTCTCCCTTAGTGCTGCCACTGGAGTGCTGTGGCAGCACTGCCTAGACTTTCCTGGGGCCCACTGCCTGTTGTAGGAAATTCGGCAGGGTTTGCCAATAATCTCAGACCTCACAAATTGGGGTTAGGTCAAGGTGGGGTCAATGCTGTGGGCATAAATCCCACATCGACCAGGCGGGGTGTAAAAAAAAGAGTTTTATTTACAAACTTGGCTTTAATGATTTCATGGCCGGGATTCTCCGAAATCCCGGCCAAGTGTTGACGCCGGCGTCAAAACCGGCGCGAGTGACGCCGGCGTCAACGGGACTCCAGGCCCAGCCATTCTCCCCGTCCTCGGGGGCTAGAACAGCGCTGGAGTGCTGTGCGCTGCTCTGGTGCCGAAAGCCGGTCCACCATGGCCGACCCCGGTCCGCGCATGCAAACCACGACCGGCGCGGGTCCGCGCATGCCACGGCTGTCTCCGCGCCAGCCCACGGGCAATATGGCGGAGCCCTATAGGGGCCTGGCGCGGAGAAACATAGACCCCCCCCCCCCCCACGGAATTAGCGCGTCCACCGATCGGTTGCCCCTGATCGCGAGCCTGGCCACCGTGGAGGCCCCCCCCCCGGAGTCGGCTCCCCCTGTCCCCCCACCAAGACGGCCCCCACAGCCAAAACGCCGAGGTCCTGCCAGGTAAGACCATAAGCAAACGACGCCAGCGGGACTCGGTGGGCACTCGGCTCGCCGAGCGCGCAGAATCACCATGGGGGCCACTTTCAACGGCCCCCGACCGGCGCCACAGAGACTGCGCCGCCGTGATTGCCGCCGATTCTCTCCAGCGACCTGGCGTCGGAGCGGCATGGCCGATTCGCGCCCCCCTGCCGGCGATTCTCCGACCCGGCGCAGGCTAGTAGAATCCCAGCCCATATATATTCCCAGTTCCAATGTAGGAGCCTTCCAGGTTGGTTTCAGTTGTCAAATTTGATAGTTTCATTTCCACGAAAATAGTGAGATGCCCCACTTAAGGGATTTATTTCAATGATGCAGAAGTATAAGAATAAATGTCAGCAGTCAGATACGAACCGTGACTACCACAATTTGGTCCCAGGAAAGGGACGGATCAAGAAATGTATTAAAATCAATTAATGCGCAGAATTACAATTGCTATCTGAGTAATTTAAAAAGCTGCTCAGAATATTGTACATAGGTGACTGATATATTTTCCAATGTATCATCACAGAATGTATGTGGATCTATGCGGAACGTGGTGTCTATCATTTGATTCGCAGATATAACTGTTATATAAGAGTTTTAGCAGGAGACAGTGCAATTCTCAGAGAAGTGACTGAAGAGTTAAAATTGGTGGTTGTAGTCACTCTATCAGCATATTTCAGCAATCATAGATTCCTTGCCATCTACAGAACATGAAACACACAATTTGGCTCAACTGGATTGCACAAGGGTTTCTACTCCACAGGAGCCTCCTCCCACACTTCTATCTTCATGTAGTCGGACCTGACAGTGAAGGGGAAAATGGGATTGGTTGGCCTAATTCACAAAAAACATGGCATTACTGGATGAACACAGCTCCAACAACACTCAATAAACTCAACACCATCCTTGCTTGGCTCCAGATTAGATCGAAAAGCATTCCGATTCTCGCCTATCGATTGAAATTGTGCTACTGATGTTTGCGTGGGACATTTGGATTGAATTGTGGCTCCCCTCCTCAAACCCTATTTTGGAGAGCACGGAGGTTGTCATATTCTGTCAAAGACCTTCTTCTGGTCCAAACTGATGAACAGGTATCCACCCTCCTGTCCTGTATGTACATGATCGTATCGCTGAACAGCGTAAGGCGATCAAGGATCTTCCTGCTGGGTACAGTGCAGGTCTGATTAGGGTGGATCACCAACTCTGGAGCACACTTGCCTTGATTGGTGATGGCCTTGGACAGAATTTTGTATCTATGCTAAGCAACGAAGTGGGCTGCCAATTTTTGTTCTCTTCCCTCTTCCCCCTTCTGATTATAGCTAAGGGTGATTATGCCTTTTCTCATAGATTCTGACATGTTACTAGCCGGGAAGGTACTCTCAGACACTTCCAGCAGGTCTGATCTTATCCAGTCCCACAGAGTCAAATACAACTTGGCAGTAAACAATCGCTTGGGGCAGTCTCAAAGGACTTAATTGCCTTTTTCAGCCCATCGAGCGTTAGCTGTTTGTCCAGATTTTCCTGTTTGCTGTCATCTAAAACCTCTGTGATAGAAGACAGGGAAGCTGAGCTGTCTCGGCTTCACCCTGCACAGGTTTGCATGAAAGAATTTGCTGATCATAAATATGTCTCGTTGCGATGACGTTATCAAGCAGTCTTCTGCCTTCAGACCACTGATCACCTGATGGTAGGGCCTTGTAAAACTGGAGGCATGTTAACTGGAAGCCCAATTGAGACTGTTGATGAGGCAGTGAGGATATTGACACCATTTTAAGGCCATCACTGTCCCACTAATGCTTAAAGGTATTGAAAATCTATTCCCATTTTTAGGTGAAGAGGAAAGAGAGGGGAAAGATTAACTGAGAAAGATCAAAAATGCTTGGAACAAATCTTAATTTTGTAATATTTACATTCACTTTCTCATAGCTTTATTATATTTTTTTATCTACTCACAGATAAAATACACACTTTGTTAAAAGAGTATTTACATATAGCTGCTTTGGCAGGACATTTGTACAATGGAAACCTGCACAAGCTTCTACAAATTTCTGAAGACCTGTTCTAATCTGCCTTTAATGCAAGTTTCCAGTGTCCACTGACTTAATTTGAAGTGATTATTCTGTCACAATAACCTCATTCCCAAGACAGTCTGGCCAATCCTTAAGTTCCCCATTCAAGCTACTGACTTTCTCTTCTTTTTTCCTTCATTCTTTCATGGGATGTGAACTTCGCTGACAAGGTCAGCATTTGTTGTTCATCCTCAATTGCTCTTGAACTGAATGGCTTGCTTGGCCGTTTCAGTGAAAGCGTCAATCAAGAGTCAATCATAGTTCTGTTGGTCTGGAGTCACATATAGGCTAGATCAGGTAGGGACGGCAGAATTCCTTCCCTAAAGGACATTGATGAACCAGATGGATTTTTAGCGAGAGTCAATTGGTTTCATGGTTACCATTACTGAAAGCAGCGTTACATTCCAGATTTGTTACTCAGTTCCACAAGCTGCCATGTTGGGATTTGAACCTGTGACCCCAGAGCATTATCCTGAGCCTTTGAATTGCAGGTCCAGAACTCTCTCCCTCAATCACCACATATATCCCTGTACCACACACAGCAATATGTATGTATTGTCTGCTCCCACTATTTTTTAATTATACATAGGTATTATTTCACCTATGTACCCATGTATTGTACAGACAGAAAAATGGTTAGTTGTGCAAAGGGAACTCCAATGGCTCAATACCTGAAGGTAGTAAGTCACTCAGCTGTGTAGATTAGAAAGTGCAAAGTTCAGTTGGTGGTTTGTGCCAGGTTGACACCAGCCGGAGTGGCAAGTGAACTACCTTAGCCCAGAACTAGGGACAACAAAACCTTCCTGGTTCTATTCATTACCCAATAGTTTCTGCTTGGGAAGTGCATATGGATCTTGTGGAAGGAACAGGATTGTACTCAGCTGTGATCGTCCCATGAACTAGGACCCTGGCCACATTCACTGTCTAGACTTATATTTGAATAATGAATTACAAGTTATTAGCAAAAGGGCAGTGTCTGCAACAGTGTCCCCTAGAAGGAATCAGTGCCCAAAGGAGAGCAGGGCTGGAAATGAAGAGAAAAGTAAACAGAGTTCAGCAAGAGTAAAACTCATTCTAACTACAAATAAGTGCAAGCCATGTTTATTAAACCTTCCTTCATTATTTAACCCTTTAAGCTCTGTCATTCTTGTGAATCTGCACTGTACCTATCATTCTTGTGAATCTGCACGTATCACAGTGGTTAGCACTCCTGCCTCAAAGCACCAACCACCCGGGTTCGATTCTGGCCTTGAATGACTGTCTGTGTGGAGTTTACACAGACTCCCCGTGTCTCCGTGGATTTCCTCCGGGTGTTCCAGTTTCCTCCCACAGTCCAAAGATGTGCAGGTTAGGTGGATTGGCCATGATAAACTGTCCCTTAGTGACTAATGGTTAGATGGGGTTACGGGCATAGGGTGGGTGCGTGGGCCTAGGTGAGGTGTTCTTTCGGAGGCTCGGTGCAGTCTCAATGGGCTGAGTGGCCTCCTTCTGCACTGTAAGGATTCTATGATTATATTAATGTGTAGATTCTATGTACCCAACCTTGATGCAGAATGTGAGAGAAGGAAAATGAGTGATATTGGGTAGGGCGAGAAAAGTGTGGGAGGAGGCTCCTGTGGAGTAGAAACACTGGTGCAATCCAGTTGAGCCAAATTGTGTTTTTCATGTTCTGTAGATGGCAAGGAATTCTATGATTGCTGAAAAATGCTGATAGAGTGACTACAACCACTATAGACAATACAAGACAGAAACTGGGCATGTGGAGCAATGCCCTCTCTCCATTGTGGTTAGGAATCTGGTCATCAGGTATGACTAACTCTTGGTGTTGCTATATGTGGCTCCTATGCCATGGTCCTCACCCAAGCCATGTTCCACTTTACTTGGAGATCAAAACGGACAATGACTGCAGCGATACAAGATTCAAAGTGCAGATAAAGGAGGGCAAAGCATATCCCAACATTGTCCTCATCCAAATACCCACATTTGTGTGCAGCTGCAAGAAGTTTTGTGTAGACTCAGTGCACAAAAAACAACAACACGTTGAGGTTCTATCTATCCCCGGTGTTGAGAAGCATAACTGTGTGGAACATTTTGTTTAGTTGGACCGTGCAATGTCACCTGTGCATAAAGTACATTTGAGCACAAATTCATCAGGGAGTGGTCCACATGTCTGTCATGATATCCACATTAACATATCATGGTGCAATCACACACACACACACTGATGGGCAGGTAGTTGGACCAACCAACACACACACAACACCGCAGCCAATCACCAGTGAGAGCACATGCACTATAAAACAGGGAACACCACAGTTCTACCAGGAGATAGCTCAGGGCACAGAGCTCACAGCGCGCCACTCAGACATACACCATGTGCTGAGTGCCTCACTAAGATAGTGCTAGGGCTGGGTCCACAGCTTAGCTGGAGAAGTACGAACCACAGTCAGAAGTTAATAGTTATTATTGTACAGAATAATAAAACAGAGTTGTACCATCTACAACCGTGTTGGTTCGTTTGTGTATCGGAACCCCCAACACGACAATGTCCATCCTCAAGACCCTGTGGGAACAGGAGATACTGGATCCTATCAGATGATTCCCTGAGCAGTATGTTAAAGTCATTTGGCGGAACACCTCACTGTCAGAATTTTCAAACAAGCTCAAGAATTAATTAAACAAAAAGCAAATTACTGCGGATGCTGGAATCTGAAACAAAAATAGAAAATGCTGGAAAGTCTCAGCATGTCTGACAGCATCTGTGGAGTGAGAACAGAGCTAAGGTTTTGAGTCTGGATGACTCTTTGCCGGAGCTGAGAATTAACTAGGCTGGTGATGAGAAAGGGACTCCCCCTCAGATCATTTGTGCACACTCAGAGTCTTACCTCATGCTGTCCTTGAGATAGTTGCATTGGGGAAGAGACTAGTGCCCTTCTCCTTCTGGAATATGTTTTTGCAAAGGAATTCTGGAAAGAATTACAATAGCTTTTATCATGGTTCACCCTGTAACTCAGGACTCTGTACTGTATGGGATATTCCAAGGGATACACAGTGAGATAAACATAAACTGTTGCTGGAGAACCATCAGTTTGGTAAAAGATGGTCTTTGACTTATAACCATAGAATCCCTGCAGTGCCGAAGGAGGCCATTCGACCCATTGAGTCTTCACCAATCCTCTGAAAGAGCAACCTACTTGGGCCCACTCCCCCACCCTATCCCCATAACTTCATCTAACCTGAATATCCCTGGACACAAAGGGACAATTTTGTCATGGCCAATCCACCTAACCTGCACATCTTTGGACTCTCTGAGGAAACCCACGCCGACACGAGGAGAAAGTTGGGTTGGGTCATGGGGATAGCGTGGGATATTGGGCCTAAGTAGGGTGCTCTTTCGCAGGGTTGGTACAGAAGCGATTGGCCAAATGACCTCCTTCTGAACTATAGGGATTCTATGGTTCAATGAAAGTGCAAACTCCACACAGACAGCCACCCAAGGTCTGTATCGAACCGGCGCTGTGAGGCAGCAGTGTTAACCACTGTGCCACCAAAACTGCCCCAAGCCTGTTGACCTTCCAGTGTAAAGACCTGTTTATGACCCAACGCCTCAGACTGACACATTCCAAGGTCAACGACTATGCAGTGGGGGACGTATTAATCTTTGGAACAACCACTGGAAAGGCTCATTGGGGAAAGTCCACAACCTTTTATTATCCATTGAGGAGCTAAAATCTGTGTAAAATCAGAAATGTAAATATAACTTATAAATATCAACCTGTCACCTAAAGTGTAATAATAGAACATAAAACATAGAACATTACAGTGCAGTACAGGCCCTTCGGCCCTCGATGTTGCACCGACCTGTGAAACCACTCTAAAGCCCATCTACACTATTCCCTTATCATCCATATGTCTATCCAATGACCATTTGAATGCCCTTAGTGTTGGCGAGTCCACTACTGTTGCAGGCAGGACATTCCACGCCCTGACTACTCTGAGTAAAGAACCTACCTCTGACATCTGTCCTACATCTAATTCCCCTCAATTTAAAGCTATGTCCCCTCATGCTAGGCATCACCATCCGAGGAAAAAGGCTCTCACTGTCCACCCTATCCAATCCTCTGATCATCTTGTATGCCTCAATTAAGTCACCTCTTAACCTTCTTCTCTCTAACAAAAACAGCCTCAAGTCCCTCAGCCTTTCCTCATACGATCTTCCCTCCATACCAGCCAACGTTCTGGTAAATCTCCTCTGCACCCTTTCCAATGCTTCCACATCCTTCCTATAATGCGGCGACCAGAATTGCACGCAATACTCCAAATGCGGCCGCACCAGAGTTTTGTACAGCTGCAACATGACCTCATGGCTCCGAAACTCAATCCCTCTACCAATAAAAGCTAACACACCGTATGCCTTCTTAACAACCCTCTCAACCTGGGTGGCAACTTTCAGGGATCTATGTACATGGACACCGAGATCTCTCTGCTCATCCACACTGCCAAGAATCTTACCATTAGCCCAGTACTCTGTCTTCCTGTTATTCCTTCCAAAATGAATCACCTCACACTTTTCTGCATTAAACTCCATTTGCCACCTCTCAGCCCAGCGCTGCAGCTTATCTATGACCCCCTGTAACTTGTAACATCCTTTCGCACTGTCCACAGCTCCACCGACTTTAGTGTCATCTGCAAATTTACTCACCCATCCTTCTACGCCCTCCTCCAGGTCATTTATAAAAATGACAAACAGCAGTGGCCCCAAAACAGATCCTTGTGGTACACCACTAGTAACTGGACTCCAGTCTGAACATTTCCCATCAACCACCACCCTTTGTCTTCTCCAGCTAGCCAATTTCTGATCCAAACTGCTAAATCACCCTGAATCCCATGCCTCTGTATTTTCTGCAGTAGCCTACCGTGGGGTTCCTTATCAAATGCTTTACTGAAATCCATATACACCACATCAACTGCTTTACCCTCATCCACCTGTTTGGTCACCTTCTCAAAGAACTCAGTAAGGTTTGTGAGGCACGACCTACCCTTCACAAAACAGCGTTGACAATCTCTAATCAAATCATTCCTTTCCAGATGATTATACATCCTATCTCTTATAAACCTTTCCAAGATTTTGCCCACAACATAAGTAAGGCTCACTGGTCTATAATTACCGGGGTTGTCTCTACTTCCCCTCTTGAACAAGGGGACAACATTTGCTATCCTCCAGTCCTCTGGCACTATTCCTGTGGACAAAGATGACTTAAAGATCAAAGCCAAAGGCTCAGCAATCTCCTCCCTAGCTTCCCAGAGAATCCTAGGATAAATCCCATCCGGCCCAGGGAACTTATCTATTTGCACACTTTCCAGAATTGCTAACACCTCCACCTTATGAACCTCAAGCCCTTCTGGTCTAGTAGCCTGAATCTCAGTATTCTCCTCAACAACATTATCTTTTTCCTGTGTGAATACTGACGAAAAATATTCATTTAGCACCTCTCCTATCTCCTCGGACTCCACGCACAACTTCCCGCTATTGTCCTTGACTGGCCCTACTCTTACCCTAGTCATTCTTTTATTCCAGACATATCTATAGAAAGCTTTGGGCTATCCTTGATCCTACCTGCCAAAGACTTCTCATGTCCCCTCCTGGCTCTTCTTAGCTCTCTCTTTAGGTCCTTCCTAGCTAACTTGTAACTCTCGAGTGCCCTAACTGAACCTTCATGTCTCATCTTTACATAAGCCTCCTTCTTCCTCTTGACAAGTGTTTCGACTGCTTTAGTAAACCACGGTTCCCTTGCTCGACCACTTCCTCCCTGCCTGACAGGTACATACTTATCAAGGACACGCAGTAGCTGTTCCTTGAACAAGCTCCACATTTCCATTGTGCCCATCCCTTGCAGTTTTCCTCTCCATCCGATGCATCCTACGTCTTGCCTCATTGCATCATAATTGCCTTTCCCCCAGATATAACTCTTGCCCTGCGGCATATACCTATCCCTTTCCATCACTAAAGTAAACGTAATCGAATTGTGGTCACTATCACCAAAGTGCTCACCTACCTCCAAATCTAACACCTGTCCTGGTTCATTACCCACTACCAAATCCAAAATGGCCTCACCTCTCGTTGGCCTATCTACATACTGTGTCAGGAAACCCTCCTGCACACATTGGACAAAAACGGACCCATCTAAAGTACTCGAACTATAGCGTTTCCAGTCAATATTTGGAAAGTTAAAGTCCCCCATAACAACTACCATGTTGCTTTCGCTCCTATCCAGAAGCATCTTTGCAATCCTTTCCTCTACATCTCTGGAACTTTTCGGAGGCCTATAGAAAACCCCTAACAGGGTGACCTCTCCTTTCCTGTTTTTAACCTCAGCCAATACTACCTCGGAAGAAGAGTCCCCATCTAGCATCCTCTCCGCCACCGTAATACTGCCCTTGACTAGCAATGCCACCCCTCCCCCTCTTTTACCACCTTCCCTGAGCTTATTGAAATGTCTAAACCCCGGCACCTGCAACAACCATTCCTGTCCCTGCTCTATCCATATCTCCGAAATGACCACAACATCGAAGTCCCATGTACCAACCCATGCCGCAAGTTCACCCACCTTATTCCGGATACTCCTGGCATTGAAGAAGACACACTTTAAACCACCTTCCTGCCTGCCGGTACACTCCTGCAACTTTGAAACCTTACTCATGACCTCACTACTCTCAACCTCCTGTATACTGGAGCTACAATTCAGGTTCCCAAGCCCCTGCTGAACTAGTTTAAACCCTCCCGAAGAGCATTAGCAAATTCCCCCCCCAGGATATTTGTACCTCTCTGGTCCAGGTGTCGACTGTCCCGTTTGTAGAGGTCCCACCGACCCCAGAATGAGCCCCAATTATCCAGAAATCTGAAACCCGCCCTCCTGCACCATCCCTGTAGCCACATGTTCAACTCCTCTCTCTCCCTATTCCTCGTCTCGCTAGCAACTGGCACGGGTAACAATCCAGAGTTAATTACTCTGTTTGACCTAGATCTAAGTTTCCACCCTAGCTCCCTGAATTCCTGCCTTACATCCCTATCCCTTTTCCTACCTATGTCGTTGGTACCTATGTGGACCACGACTTGGGGCTGCTCCCCCTCCCCCTTAAGGATCCCGAAAACACGACCCAAGACATTGGATAATAAGGTACCTCAGTGCCATGTACTCTTACAGAAAGACATGAAAGAGATAAATGCCACACTTGAATTGTTCTGAGTGAATGTTATGAATAAAGTATATTTGTGGATGACAGGCCCTTTGTAATATGGAAATGGGCATCTAATGACTAAAATATAACCCTGGCTATTAATGGTGAGAAATGGTGAAGGTAAAGTTGCTAAATTTGCAGATGACACAAAGATAGGTAAGAAAGTAAAAGCAAAATACCGTGGATACTGGAAATTCGAAACAAAAATAGAAAAGCTGGAAAAACTCAACAGATCTGGCAGCATTTATGGAGAGAGAATAGAGTCAATACTTTGAATCTGTATGATTCTTCATCAGAGTTAAAGAGAAGGAGAAATGTAATGGATTATTACCGGATAAGAGGGGGTGGAGCTGCTGGAGTAGAGTGGAAGGTCAGTGATAGGTGGGAGCTCGGAGAGATTGCAACAAAGCTGTGTGGGTCACGAGACAGAGGAAGTGTTAATGGTAGTGTGAGGGACTATAGAAGATGCTGGTAGTAGTATAAAGGTAAAATATCAGAAAGTGTTAACGGGAGAACAAATGTCAGTGGCTCAGTGAAAACAAAGCCAAAGAACAAGTGACAGATAGCCTAGTGAGTGAGGAACATTTTGCATAGGGACAAAAAATGTTTTGGATATTTAAAGAAAGGTTAAGATAGAGGAGAAAAGTCACAGTCTAAATTTGTTGAACTCAATCTTGTGTCTGAGGGAAGAAGAAACGCAGCTCCTCCAGTTTATGTTGGTTTCACTGGAACATTGCAGCAGGCCAAGGATGGACATGTGGACATGGGAGCAAGATGCTGAGTTGAGGGAAGCACGTGGTGCAGTGGTTAGCACGGCTGCCTCACGGCGCCAAGGTCTCAGTTTCGATCCCGGCTCTGGGTCACTGCCCGCGTGGAGTTTGCACATTCTCCCATGTTTGCGTGGGTTTAGCCCCCACAACCCAAAAGATGTGCAGGGTAGGTGGATTGGCCACGCTAAATTACCCCTTAATTGGAAAAAATGAATTGGGTACTCTAAATTTATAAAAAGAAAGAAAAGGATGCTGAGTTGAAGCAGCAAACGACAGGAGGGTTAGGATAACGCTTGTAGACTGAGCAAAGGTGTGCCACAAAGTGGTCATCCATTCATCATTTAGTCTCTCCAGTGTAGAGGAAATCCCATTGGGAGCAGCAAAAACAGTAGACCAAATTGAAGGAGGTGGAAGAGAGATATTGCTTCACCTGGAAGGAGTGTTTGGGACCTTGAATGATGAGAAGAGAGGAGGTAAATGGGCAGATGTTGCACCTTCTGCGATTGCAAGGAAAGGTCCATTGGGAAGGGGATGGGGAGTTGAGGGTGATGTGATGGAGGAGTGAACCAGGGTGTCATGGAGGGGGCGGTCCCTGTGGAATGCAGGGGAAGATGTGTTTCTTGGTGGCATCATACTAGAGTTGGTGGAAATGGCGAAGGATAATCCTTTCAATGCTGAGACTGGTGGGGTGGAAAGTGTGCACGAGGGGGACCCTATAATGGGTCTGGGAGGGAGGGGAAGGGGTGTGGGCAGAGGTGCAAGAAATGGATGAACCCGCTTGAGTGTCCTGTCACGATATGTTGGGGGAGGGGGATCCTCGGTTGAGGAAAAAAGACGGACATATTAGAATTGCCATTTTCAAAGATGGCATTATTTGAATAAAGGTGAGAGAGCAGGAGAAACTGGAAGAATGAGATGGAGTCCTTACAGGAAGCAGGGTGTGAGGAGCTGAAGTCGAGGTAGCTGAGGGAGTTGGTGGGTTTGCAATGAATGTTGGTGGCCAATCTATCACGGGAAATTGAGACAAAGATCAAGGAATAGGAAGTGTCAGATATGGACTATGTGAAACTAAGAGAGGGGTGGAAATTGGAAGCACAATCAATCACTTTTTCCAGGTCCATGAGAGCATGAAGCTGTACCAATGCAGTCACTGACGTAACGGAAAAAGAGTTGTGGGAGCAGGCCTAAGTAGGACTTGAACAAGGATTATTCCATATACCCCACAAAAAGCCAGGCATAACTGGGGGCCAAGTAGGTACACATAGCCACACCTATTTGCAGGAAGTGAGGCAAGTTAACAAGAAATTGTAGAGTGACAGATCAAGTTCAGCTCGGCACAGGAGAGCGATCGTGGATGGGATTGTTTGGGCCTCTACTCAAGGAAGAAGTGGAGAGCCTTCAGACCCTCCTGGCAGGGAATGGAAGTGTGGAGGGATTGGACATCCATAGCGAAGAAGAAGTAGCTAGGGCAAGGAAACTGGACATTGTTGATATGACATAGGACATCAGAGGAATCACGAATGTAAGTGGGAAGAGACTGGACAAGGAGAGAGAGGATGGAGTAAAGACAGAAAGAAATTAATTCCATGGGGCAGGAACAGACTGATACAATGGGCCTGGGTCTACCAGGGCAATCCTGTTAGTGGATTTTTGGAAAGAGGTAGAAGTACGGTTGTGGGTTGGAGGACTCTGACGCTGGAGGCTGTGGAGGGTAGATCTCCAGAGGTGATGAGGTCAGTGACAGTCCTGGAAACAATGGTTTAATGTTTAGTGTAGGGTCATAGTGGTGCAGGAAGGAGAAGGGAGTGTCTGAGAGTTGGCGTTCAGCCTCTGCAAAGATAGGTCAGTATGGCAGGTAACAACAACACCACCCTTGTCAGCAGGTTTGATCACATGATCAGGGTAGGGTAAGCGAGTGGAGCGCAGCAAGTTCAGAGGGAGACAGGTTGAAATGGGCGCGGGGAGTGGAGAAATTCAAACGGCCAATCTCACGCCCATTGTTCTTAATGAAAAGATCAAAAGCAGGTCGGAAGCCAGAGGGAGGGGTCCAGGTGGAGGGACAATACTGGAGGAAGGTGAAAGGGTCCATTGAACGCAGGGAGAACTCCTGTCCAAAGAAGTGAGCATGGAGACGAAGGGATAGAAGAGGAGTTCAGCATTGTGCCAAGCTTGAAATCCATTCAGGTGAGGTCATAAGGGGATGAAACAGAGTCCTTTGCTGAATGCAGAAAGTTCAGTAGAGAGAGGAAGGTCAGAGGGTATATTGAATACACAGCAAGATCCTGGATCAGAAGAATGGAAACATGCGGAAGGTCCCGGATGGGCATTGGTATCAGTCAGTTGCTGGAGCTTGCATGCCTTAACACCTGAGGGAAAGAAAGCTTCTTATTACAAAGTTAGATGAGGTGAAAAATAAAATGGAGCTTTGAGAGAGGGCAGTCGGTGCTGCGGGAGAGAAATTGAGTGTGTAGCTGAAGCAGTGCATGGCACTGAGTGTGGATGTCAGAATGTGGTGAGAATATGGTGAGAACAGCACTCCGGAGAGCATTGCACGTTCCAAAGATACCTGGATTCCTGAATGGACAGGTTAGCTTTGATTCCACTGGAGTTTAGAAGAAGAGGCGACATGATTGGAACCTTTACGATCCTGAGGGGTATTGACAGGTCGGATTATCTAGAATTAGGGGTCACTGTTTAAAAATAAAGGGTAGCTCATTTAAGACAGACATGAGGGGAAGTTTGTTCTTTCAGATAATTGTGAGTCTTCGGAACTCTCTTCCTCAAAAGGCAGTGGAAGCAGAGTCTTTGAATATTTTTACGGCAGAGCTAGATAGATTCTTGATTAACAAGGGTGTGAAAGGTTATTTGGGGTAGGCAGGAATGTGGGGTTGAAGTTGCAATCAGATCAACCATGACCTTACGAAATGGCGGAGCAGGTTCGAGGGGTCGAGTGACTACTCCTGCTCCTAATTCACATGTTCATATGTTTCTATATGAAGCCAAGGTAAGTCATGAATTATATTTGTGGACCAAAAGGAGGAGGCTGCACATCCAGGGCTGCCAGGAATAATCTGTCTTCCTTGGGTCTTCCATCCCTGTTATTGTGACCAGTCTCCCCAACACCCCAGCTTGCCTTCTGGGTGGTGGCCCCAGCACGAATTGGGAGTCTTAATCTAGTGGACACTCTGCGCCGGTGATTGATGGAGTTTCGAAGTTTGAGGGGGGATCTCGTTGAAACTTACAGGATATTGAGAGGCCTAGATAGAGTGGACATTGAGAAGATGTTTCCACAGGTAGGAGAGACTAGAAGCCGAGGGCACAGCCTCAGACTGAAAGGATGATCCTTTAAAACTGGGATAAGGAGGAATTTTCTTCAGCCAGAGGATGGTGAATCTCATTGCTGCAAAAGGCTGTGGAGGCCAAGTCAGTGAATATCTTTAAGACAGAGATAGATAGGTTCTTGATCAATAAGGTGATCAGGGGTTATGGGGAGAAGGTAGGAGAATGGAGGTGCGAAACATATCAGCCATGATCGAATGGCTGAGCAGATTTGATGGGCCGAATGGCCTAATTCTGCTCCTATATCTTATGATCTTATGGAGCTGTACAGGATATCTGTTTAGGAGGGGCCTTAAAATTGTAGTCTGCCTCACCACCTGACATGGCAACTGACCTTTATGTAGGTATGAGGCAAGGGTCTTTGGGGTTCCAACCTCCCTTCAATATATTCAAGTGTGATCTTTCTTACATGAATGGCAATAGATAATCAAAGCCAAGCCCAATTCGGTGCCTATATAATGTTGACGCACCTACTGTTCTAGCAGGGATATCATCAGGTGCAAGAATACCAGCCAGTTTTCCCATTCCCTGAAAAAGGAGTACTGAGATCAATTGTAGCATCTCTGTAGCAATCGTCACACTTGAGCATTCCGCACCTTTGGTGACATCCTTGGTAAACAGCACCTGGAGCAGTTTTGCAATCTGTAATATTGCTTCTCTTCAAATAGCCATTACTACCTGCAATTAGTTTTTGTTCTCCCTCCATTCACTCTCCCCAGGAGTAGATTATAGTCTTTGGTGCTGCCCTTCCCTGTTTGTTCAGCTCCAACAGTGCAAAGTGGGCAGGTACTTTGTGTGGCCTAGCAGGACAGCATCGCAGACCAGCCTTAGCCTTTGGCTCCCCCAGCCGGGGTTTACTAGCTCTCAGCAGGAGGCCCATCATTGAGCCGGTACACATCTCAGCCAGAGGTGAGCTTCCAAAACCCATTTATCTTTGTGCAGAGTAGACACTGAGGGACCGCAGCACAAAATGAACCTTTAATCTTCCAACAGGTAATTTTGTTTCTCAGTTGTTCAGTTATTTTCGATTTTCTCCGGTTGACTTTCTTGCCTTGAAAGTTTCTCATGCCCTGAAGCATTGGATACAGTGAAATGGATTAGGGAGGAAAATGTGCATCGATAGTGCATTTCTCACATCCTTCACCTGTTATTTAAGGTGCTTTTGCATTATATTTAGTATAGCCAACAGCAAGTCTGGCTTCCCTCTCTAGGTTACATCCCACATACCTTCTGTATAGCCCCCCTATCCCAATGGGATTCCTTTTACTTCCAGGAATATGTGCCAATGATTCTGCCGTTGGGACAGGGATGATTTTTAACCATGTAAAAATGAGGAACTAGTGCACAAAGTCTACCTTGCCATGACCAGCTGAAGCGCCAAATACAAAAACATCTTTTAGGTCGATGAATTGGCGTGTATAATTAATAAAAAACACAACACACACACAGCAGCTAGAGTCATTTCGGACTTTCACGCAATTAATGGTTATTCATATTGATGGAAATTATTATTTAGATTATATTTGAGGAATAAACAATAACTGGAAGCAATTTCAGACAATACAACAGCTATGCAAACTATTAATATGTGATATGTTGCTCCAAATGGCCTCTTCCTGCGCTGCCACACTTTTGTGATTCTGTGGGATTCTGAGATCTTTGGTCAGTCATCTACACCTGAAGCATGTGCTACAAACATGACGTACTGGAAGGGCCATTTCAAACGTAAACTGCGCACGTAATTTACTTTTTTTTTGTGGTGTTCACACTTGAGCTTTCCTGGTTCTTTTATGTTTCTGTATTATTCTGAATTACGTAAGTGTTTATAATGTCATGTGGTACATTTTCACTATTACCAATTCAGAAAAACGGGATGCATAAAATAGCATTCCCACCATAGTAATCTGAAGCATTGTAACATTTGTAAGTAATAAAGATAATCCTGGGTTACATGGAAAAAGCTACAAAGGAATAACATGACTGAGAGATGTGTGTGACACCATAAACAGCAAAAGGAATCTCGAGCAGTTTTCTTCACCCACAAATGGGTTTATAGCTTTGAAATCCTTTCATTTAATTTTGTGCAGTGCCAGTTCACAACAGTCATCAATTCTCAGGACATCGCATATTGTTCATATTTGGCGCTGTTTGCAACCGAGTGACAGCTTTTCTTCATATTAAAAAGAAATGACCAGTACTTCAATGACATCAAATGCTGTGTAACATATCCATCATGGTGCATTGTTTCATCAAGAAGCTTCCTTATAATATGATCAGAAATTAAATGAAAATCGCTTATTGTCACAAGTAGGCTTCAAATGAAGTTACTGTGAAAAGCCCCTAGTCGCCACATTCCGGCGCCTGTTCGGGGAGGCTGGTACGGTTGTTTGCTGAAAATTGCTGAAGTGAGGTTGTTTGCTGAAAATTACAGTATTCAGCTTCATTCACATTCCTCTGATAATAAAACTGCCCTTCCAGGTAGGTAACAGTCACACAGCATAAAGGTTAAAAGTAATTTTCACCGTTACAAGATAAAACCAAAGGTAGCGCCTTGACCTTCAATGGGATCTCTGGGTCCCACACCCATCAATACTTTTTGGGCTACCATAAGCTTATCAACACCATGACTACTCGGGTAGGGTGAGTATTATTTGACGTATAGGTCACCTCTCTTTTTTTGAATTTAGAGTACCCAATTATTTATTTCTAATTCAGGGGCAATTTAGCGTGGCCAATCCACCTAACCTGCACATCTTGGTGTTGTGGGGGTGAAACCCACGCAGACACGGGGAGAATGTGCAAACGCACTCAGACAGTGACCCGCGGGTCGGGATCGAACCCGGGTCCTCAGCACTGTAGGCAGCAGTGCAAACCATTGGGCCACCATGCCGCCTTTTATAGGTCTCCTCTTAACCGTTCAAAGTTTCTCACTCCGTGACAAGGTTGAAGTCAGGAATGCAATCAAATGTTCGTGCCTGGGTAGATGTAGCCACTTCAATACTAAACGGAATAGAGCAGTCAGATTGATTAGTATTGTTGTAATATGACTTTAAGAAATACCAGCATGCCATACAAGAGGGGGAAGTGTGTCATGTGATCCAGTCTTAGTTTCACTCCGGCCTGTGAACAGAACACAGCACACACAGTTCTGTTGTGGATATCATCAAGCTTTCTATCCATGTATTCATGTTCTCATGCGCCTAGTTTAACAAAAGGAACCCACAATATGGGTACACCATCCCTTATGAGTGATTGGTGCCTTTATATCATTGTACGAATACAACACGGTATTCAGTGGCGGGAAAACAGCATGGCAGCAAGATTAAGTTCAGGTGAGACATGGTGGTGCTACATGGGGGAGGCGGTGGGACTAGGAATCCAGAAACTTTGGGGACCAGGTTTCGAATCCCACCGTGGCAGATGGTGAAATTAAATTCAATAAAAAATCTGAAATTAAGGGTCTAATGATGATCATGAAACCATTCTCGATTGTCGTAAAAACCCATCTGGTTCTATAATGTCCTTTCGGGAAGGAAATTTGCCATCCTCACTTGGTCTGGCCTACGTGTGACTCCAGAAACAGCAATAAGGTTGACCCTTAACTGCCATCTGAAATGGCTCATCGAGCAGTTGTCCAACCGCCAAAAAATCCACAAAAAAGGAATGAAACTGGACAGACCACCTGGCATTGACCTCGTCACTGGAAACAACAGTAGCAAAGTCAGCCCTGTCGACCTTCTGACTAACATCTGGTGCTTGTGCCAAAGTTGGGAGAGCTGTCTCACAGACTAGCCAAGCAACAGCCTGGCATCGTCATACTGGCGAAACCATGCCTTACAGACAAAATCCCAGACCCCACCATCACCATTCCTGGGGATGTCCTGTCCTACCGGCAGGACAGACTCAGCAGAGGTGGTGGCACAGTGGAATATATTTGGGAGGGGGTTACCCTGGAAGCCTTCAACATTGACTCTGGACCCCATGAAGTCTCATGGCATCAGATCAAAAATGAGCAAGGAAACCTCCTGCTGATTGCCACATATCAACCTCCCTCAGCTGACGAATCAGTACTCCTCCATGTTGAACACCTCTTGGAGGAAACAATGAGGGTGGCAAGGGTGCAGAATGTACTCTGGGTGGGGGACTTCATTGTCCATCACCAAGAGTGGCTCAGTAGCACCACTACTAACTAAGCTGGCTGTGCCCTAAAGGGTATAACTGCTCCACTGGGGTTTGCAAAATGGTAAGGGAACAAGAGTGAAAAACATACTTGACCTCATCCTCACCAACCTGCCTGCCGTAGATGCATTTGTCCATGACAGGATCAGTAGGAGCGACCACCAGACAGTCCTAGTGGAGATGAAGTCCCACCATGTTGTGTGGCACTACCACTGTGTTAAATGGGATAGATTCAAACAGATTTAGCAACTGAAGACTGGGCCACCATGAGGTGCTGTGGGCCATCAGAAGCAGCAGCGTTGTATTCAATCACAATCTGTAACCTCATTGCCCAGCATATCCCATACTCTTACATAACCACCAAGCCAGGGGATCAACCCTGGTTCAATGAAGAGTGCAGGAGGTCATGCCAGGAGCAGCACCAGGCATACCTAAAAATGAAGTGCCAACTTGATGATGCGATAACTCAGGACTACTTTCATGCCAAGCAGCATAAGCAACGAATGCTAAACAGGTCTAAGTGATCCCACAATCAACCAATCAAATCTGAGCTCTGCACATCCAGCAGTCAATGGGTATTGGACTATTAGACAACTCACTGAAGGAGCAGACTCCACAAACATCCCTATCCTCAATGTTTTTTTTCTTTTAAATAAATTTAGAGTATCCAATTATATATATATTTCCAATTAAAGGGCAATTTAGCATGGCTGATCCACTTACCCTGCACATCTTTTGGGTTGTGGGGGCGAAACCCACGCAAACATGGGGAGAATGTGCAAACTCCACATGGACAGTGATCCAGGGCCAGGATCGAACCTGGGACCTAGTTGCCGTGAGGCAGCAGTGCTAACCACTGCGCCACCATGCCACCCCCTATTCTCAATGTTGGGGGAGCTCAGCATATCAGTGAAAAAGATAAGGCTGAGGCATTTGCTACAATCTTCAGCCATAAGTGCCGGGTGGATGCTCCATCTCGACCTTCCCCAGAGGTCCCCAACATCACAGAGCTAGATTTATTACAATCTAAATTTCACTGGTCCCCAGCAGCACAGATGCCCGTCTGCAGCCAACTCTATTCATTCCACATGTTATCAAGAAATGGCTGAAAGCGCTGGATACTGCAAAAGCTATGGGCCCTGACAACATTCCAATAGTACTAAAGATGTGCTCCAAAACCTGCTCTGCCCATAGCCAGTAAAGCTACAACACTAACATCTTCCCAGCAATGTGGAAAATTGCCCAGTATGTCCTGCAAAAAGGACAAATCCAAGCCTGCCAATTACTGCTCCATCAGTTTACTCCAAATCACCATTGTGTTAGGATACCAACAAAACCCCAATAATGGTTAGAACGCCGGACGAGAACCCAACAAATTTGCAATTTGTAAAACTGTGAGGAAAGGATATTTCACCTCAGTAGTGATGACTCCGACCAATAGGTATCTTTTATGTTAAAACCAGCTTTAATTTCAACACAGAATTAACCACATGAACATACAATTATCAGTTAAACAGTTGTTAAATAAAAGGAAAAACTTGAACTTTATATCTACACCTGCCACTAATTCCATTAACACATTGACACCCACTGTCGAGGCACCGGTGAATTGCAATTTGGCATGAAATCGGCGCCCTCCACGATTTTGGTGTCAAAACTGATTTTCCGCCCAATTGCATTTCCCAATTCCGGCGTCAGCCAACAGATAATCCTGCCCATGGTCTACATTGGAAGGCTAATTCAGAACCAGGGGCGAAATTCTCCCGAAACGGCGCGATGTCCGCCAACTGGCGCCCAAAACGGCGCCAATCAGATGGGCATCGCGCCGCCCCAAAGGTGCGGAATGCTCCGCATCTATTGGGGCTGAGCCCCAACATTGAGGGGCTAGGCCGACGCCGGAGGAATTTCCGCCCCGCCAGCTGGCGGAAACGGCCTTTGTTGCCCCGCCAGCTGGCGCGGAAATGACATCCCCGGGCGGCGCATGCGCGGGAGCGTCAGCGGCCGCTGACAGTTTCCCACGCATGCGCAGTGGAGGGAGTCTCTTCCGCCTCCGCCATGGTGGAGACCGTGGCAGAGGCAGAAGGGAAAGAGTGCCCCCACGGCACAGGCCCGCCCGCGGACCGGTGGGCCCCGATCGCAGGCCAGGCCACCGTGGGGGCACCCCCGGGGCCAGATCGGCCCGCGCCCCCCCCAGGACCCCGGAGCCCGACCACGCCGCCTTGTCCCGCCGTTCAAAAGGTGGTTTAATCCACGCCGGCGGGACAGGCAATTTATCGACGGGACCTCGGCCCATCCGGGCCGGAGAATCGAGCGGGGGGGCCCGCCAACCGGCGCGGCCCGATTCCCGCCCCCACCGAATATCCGGTACCGGAGACTTCGGCAACCGGCGGGGGCGGGATTCACGGCAGCCCCCGGCGATTCTCCAACCCGGCGGGGGGTTGGCGAATGACGCCCCAGGTTAAACTTCTGTATTCATCGGCTACACTTCCTGTTATTTCAAAAACAGCCTACAAATTTCATTGACCATTTCATCAGCTGATGCAGAGAAAAAGGTACTCACTGTGACTTTTCAAACACAAAGCTGGAAGACAGAATTGTCAAGTTGGTGATTGCATCCACTCCCATGGAAGCATTCCAGAGAGATCTGCTAAAGAAACCCAAGACAATCCAAAGATGTGCAAGTTACGTGGATTTGGAATGCTAAATTGATCTTTGGTGTCCAAAGATATACAGGCTAGGTGGGGTTACGGAGATAGGGTGGGGGTGTGGGCCTAGGTAGAGTGCTCTTTCAGAGGGTTGGTGCAGACTCGATGGACCAAATGGACTCATTCTGCACTGCAGGGATTCTTTAGATTCTATATAGCATTAAACAGCTAGTCAGGGATGAACGTAAGTATGAAGCTATCCTCAGATCGACAAGCTTACAAGTTCTTAGCATAACCACAATTGTTGACGTACTCTTTAGAACAGCCGAACCTAGCAAGACCTGTGGAAGGCATGGCCTTCTGCAAACACCAAGGGAATAATCAATTCTGAAAGGCATATGGCAGAACAGGCTATCGGCACCTGCAGTTCACTAGAGCAAAGGCTGATGCAGCTACAAAATGCTGTGCACTGATCTAAAGAGACTGTATCCAATGGATGTCTTCAAGCAATAAAAATGACCATAATAGATAAAAGCAAATTACTGCGGATGATGGAGTCTGAAACAAAAACAAAAAGTACATGACAATCTCAGCAGGTCTGACAGCAGCTGTGGAGAGAGAGAAGGGGGCTAATGTTTCGAGTCTGGATGACTCTTTGACTCTTTGTTGTGTTGTGTTGAATAAAAATAACCATCCTGTATCCTGTAAGAAACATGTACATGAGGTGATTGACAAATGAGAAAATGACGAGAAAAGACGAGGCGAAGCATAGCGAACACATGTTCACATTGCGAATCTTGTGGAAAACATTAATGCCATACTGTCCAAAGTGTTTGCCAAAACCCAAATGATCTACCCTAGGAAAGTCAATAACTAATCGCTATTGTCCAAGATTGACACATGGGCAACTGCCAATATAACCCACGCAAATTCTAAAAGTCATGGGCGGGATCCTCCCGCCGAGTGGCCGCTCGTTTTCGGCAGGTTCCACCGGCATAAATCATAACAGGTCCATACCGGCGGGACCTGGCTCCACAGGCGGCCTGCAGAGTCCTTGGGGGAGCGCGTGGGGATCTGGCCCCGGTGGGTGGCCCCACGGTGGCCTGGCCCGCGATCGAGGCCCCTGATAAGCGGGCAGGCCTGTGCCATGGGGGCACTCTTTCCCTCCACACCGGCGGTGTAACGGTCCGTCATGGACGGTGCAGAGAAGAACCCCCCTGCACATGCGCTGGGATGACGCCAGCACGCGCTGGCGCTCCTGCGCAACTGCCAACTCGCACCGTCCGGCGTAGGCCTTCGGCGCCGGTTGGGGTGGCGTTAAGCCCCTTCCCCGACGGCCAGCGCGGCGCAAACCACTCCGGCGCCGGCCTAGCCCCTGAAGGTTTGGAGGATTCCGCACCTTCGGGGCAGCCCGATGCCGGAGTGGCCTGCCCCGCCGGCTCGCAGAGAATCCCGCCCATATGTCCGCAAAATGGAAAGCCATGGTGAAACCTACTACTGTGCAACATGCGGTTCATTAATTCCATGTGCAGGATCCATAGTCCTAGAGTACAAGTACAATCAATCTTCCTGAATGTCACAAATGGAGACTAAAAGCCAAGCGATCACAGGTCTACCAGCATACCCTGACCATGCACTTGTGACAATTCATGGAATTAGTCGAGGATCGCGTGGCAAATCAACTTCAGAAACATTCCTGTCACCTCAGTTCATGACCCAACATCGGTGATTCCAGAATGTTTTGACAAAATTGCCATTTTCAAGGATGCTTCAACGTTACACATGCAGGAGAATGCAAGTCCGTCAATTGACATGGTACATTTTACGCACTGCAAATGTCAGAAACTACAAGAAGAAACAGCAAAAGATTCTGCCCTTCATAAACTGGAATACCTTCATCGAAGGATGATCTGATTCAATACACTATGTCCACAAACAAGTAAGACCATTTTGGCCTTAGTGGGACAAGCTAAGCATCTCCTGACAAGTCATTCTTTAAGGCAAGCTGGTCATCTTACCAGAATCTTTGTGACCTGATAATCTCCAACAACCACAGAATTCATACATGGGCATAAATCAGATGAGAAGACAAGAGAGAGATAGTCTATTGGCCAGGTATGACCATGACATTGAAGTCATCACCTGGAAATTCGAAGCATGTCAAGAGCATATGCCAAGTCAGCACAAAGAATCATTCATTCCACATAAAGTTTATACCCATCTTTAGTCCAAAATCATATTCAACCGCTTTCAAGTCCATGGTACTGACTTCACCCTCATTGTCGACAACTTTACCAAGTGCACCATTATTCAATAATTGCACAATACATCAAGCACAACTCTCATTCACACTAGAGATATCTTCAGTTTATTTGGTATGCCTGGGCAGATCATTACAGATAATGGTCTGCAATTTACTGGTAAATCATTTCAGAATATATTTGAGGAGTGGAACATCGATCATCCTACTTCTCTCCTCATCACCCTAGTCTTGGCGGAATGAATGATTCTCACAGTGAAATCCATAATTCTCAAATGTAGGCAGAGAAAACAAGACCTAAACATTGCAATGTTGCATCTTAGAGTTGACAAGGATGGCATGGTGACGTAATGGTTAGCACTGCCTCCTCATGGCGCCGAGGATCTGGGTTCGCTCCCGGCCCAGAATGTGGAGTTTTCACATTCTCCCCATGTCTGAGTGGGTGTCACCCCCACAACCCAAAAGATGTGCAGGGTAGGTGGCCACACTAAATTGCTTCTTAAACAGAATTGTTTTTTATAAATAAAGAAATTAGAGTTGACACCTTTAACTATTCCATCACCAGCAGAGCTCATGTTTGGCAGAATAATCTACCTACAGTTACCCAATCCATTTCCTCAGAAATTAGATAGCAACTTTTAAAACTGCAAACGAGGAAGACCAACATTCATCATAAGAACGCTGATACAGAATTGTCAAGATTACAGTTAGGACGTTAAGTTTGCATTTAGGATCCCACAGAAGGTATGTGGCAACCAACCAAGGTGAGAATCATAGAATTTACAGTGCAGAAGGAGGCCATTCAGCCCATCGAGTCTGCACCGGCTCTTGGAAAGAGCACCCTACTTCAGCCCACACCTCCACCCTATCCCCGTAACCCTGCAACGCCATCTAACCTAAGGGAAATTTAGCATGGCCAATCCACCTAACCTGCACATCTTTGGACTAGGGGAGGAAACTGGAGCACCCGGAGGAAACTCACGCAGACACGGGGAGAACGTGCAGACTCCGCGCAGACAGTGACCAAGCGGGTATCGAACCAGGGACCTTGGCGCTGTGAAGCCATAATGCTAACCATTGTGCTACCATAGTTGCTGTTTGCATCCAAGGTCCTATGTATACACACAAAGGCACAACAGTGAGGCATAACTGAGGATGAGTCAGATCCATTGCAGCTCCTGAACCACCTTGCAGTCCTACTTTTTCTGGCCTGTGAGCAGAACGCAGCACACACAGCCCATGTTGTCAAGTTTTTATCCATGCTTATACTCAGTGGTTAGCACTGTTGCCTCACAGCACCAGGGCCCTGTTTGAGTTCTAGTCTTGGGTGACTGTCAGTGTGGAGTTTGCATGTACTCCCTGGCGGGATTCTCCGACCCCTCGCCTGGTCGAAGAATCACCGGGGGGCGGCGTGAATCCTGCCCCCGCCAGCTGCTGAGTTCTCCGGCGCCGGAGATTTGGCGGGGGCGGGAATCGCGCCGCGACAGTCAGCGGCCGCTAGCAGCGGCCCCGCCCGGCGATTCTCCGGCCCGCGATGGGCCGAGTGGCCATCTGTTTTTTTGCCGGTCCCGCTGGCGTAAATTAGTGTAGGTCCTTACCGGCGGGACCTGGCGGCGCGGGCGGCCTCCGGGGTTCTCGGGGGGGCACGGGGGGATCTGGCCTCGGGAGTTGCCCCCACGGTGGCCTGGCCCGCGATCGGGGCCCACCGATCCGCGGGCGGGACTGTGCCGTGGGGGCACTCTACTCCTCCGCGTTGGCTGCTATTCCTCTGTGATGGCTGACGCGGAGATGTAACCCCCCCCGCGCATGCACTGGGAAGATGCCAGCACACGCTGGCACGCCCGCGCATGCGCCAACTCGTGCCGGCCGGCGGAGGCCCTTCGCCGCCGGTTGGCATGGCGCCAAGCCCCTTCCCCGCCGGCTGTTGCGGCGCAAACCACTTTGGGGCTGGCCTAGCCCCTAAAGGTGCGGAGGATTCCGCACCTTTAGGGCGGCACGACGCTGGAGTGGTTCACGCCACTCCTCGGTGCCGGGACCCCCCACCCCGACGGGTAGGGGAGAATCCCGCCCCCTGTGCCTGCGTGGGTTTCCTCCGGTTGTTCCTGTTTCCTCCCAAAGATGTGCAGACAACATATACATGTAAGACGCAAATATTCTGCTAACTTTTTTATCAAAGGCAAAATACTACACGTGGCAAACAGCATCAGACCCGCTAACCTTGGCAATATTAGTGCTGAGTGATTGTAACTCGCAGGCCAACATGTCACCAGACAACTGCATGTCTAAAACTGGTGGGAATTAGCAACTGGCTGGCCAGCAAGCAGAAACAGAGATTTGGGTGGGAGGAGGCCATCAGCCGCCACCTAAGGGTAGCTGTTTGCTAATTAGGTAAGGCGGGGAGTGAGGAACATTAATGAGGGTCAGGCAGGAGAGTAGGGATGCCCAGAGCTTTAAGGGAACTGTGTCCAAAGTAATAATCTTATTTCTCCTGGTCGCACAATCAAAGTTAAAAACAAATTGGCTCAAATAGTCTTTTCTACTCTTGGAATTTGTTCCTGCTGACTTCCTGTGATAAGTAATGGAAATCATGCTCAGGCCACAGTTACAATTATACGTGCCTGTGCTCAGAAGAGTAGGTTAAACATTTAAGATGGCAGGATCCATAAGGACGTGACGGATTTATCCGCCATGACAATTTGAACTGCCTACCTGGTCTCTGCCAGGCGTGTAGCGTTAAAACTTTATTGATAGTAGACACTATAGAATACAAGCCGTTTAAAAAAAATTATGCCTCTGTGGACCAGCTTAGGATGCTATAAATGCAAGTTATTGGCTGTAGTTAAATTGAACTACAATACATACCATAGACCAGGTGTATAGCATTTTATAGAAAAGTAAAACAAAAAAATGCACTGCACGTGATAAAGTTCAACAGGTTTGTTTCGATGTCACTAGCTTTCGGAGCGCTGCTCCTTCCTCACCTGAGGAAGGAGCAGCGCTCCGAAAGCTAGTGACATCGAAACAAACCTGTTGGACTTTAACCTGGTGCTGTAAGACTTCGCACTGTGCTCACCCCAGTCCAACGCCGGCATCTCCACATCGTGATAAAGTTGGAATACAGCAAAAGTGGAGTGCAATGAACACTGGCATTGAAATAAACTATAGAATAATATAAAGTGCACTTTAGAACGTATTGTTGAAAGAAAATGTACTGTGCAATGGAAGCACAGTATACTTTATTGAACAGAAATGTTCAGTGCTCTATACATAAGACTACAGTATATTGTACAGAATACAACCATCCTCTCCTCCTCCAGACAGATGGGAAAACGTTCGCCAATATTACACTAATGTCCAATGGCTTAGGGCGGCATGGTGGCGCAGTGGTTAGCGCTGTTGCCTCACGGCGCTGAGAACCCAGGTTCGATCCCGGCCCCAGGTCACTGTCCGTGTGGAGTTTGCACATTCTCCCCGTGTCTGCGTGGGCCTCACCCCCCATAACCCAAAAGATGCGCAGGAAAGGTAGATTGGCCACACTAAATTGCCCTTTAATTGGAAAAAAGAATTGGGTACTCTAAATTTTAAAAACATTGTCCAATGGCCAGTATAAGAACATGTCTCAAGAGATGTATCTTGGGCTGATTAAAGTCCTGTTGCTCAGAAGGTGTGGCCATTTCCCTAAAACAGAATACCTGACCCTGGGTAATCAGCCTGGTCCAGTGTCACCAAAAGTTCACCTGATAATATCAGCGATTATAGATTACACAGCTACTGGAATGAATAAAACCAGGTTTCCTTTGCACAGTATGACAGAGTAAAAGGTTATATTTCTCCACAAAATAATGACAGTAGAATACAAGTTGGTGGCTTATTGAGAGAGTTCTTGCAGTGTTTATCTCTGAAACTTAAAATCATGTTTGTTATTCAGGAAGAGAAAAAAGAACAAATTTGTTTAATAATATCACTCGATCTTAAGAGGGCCTGTAAAGACACAGCTTTGAAACACCCGAAGAGCTAATGAGCTAACCATAATGTGGTGATTGAACACTCAAGGGATCTCTTGAACTCTCTTAGAATCCTGTTAATTTTAACCATGGATAATTGAAAATTATTACTGTGACAAAGGGAATCACAAGAATTCTGTATACTATGCTATTTTCTAACATTCTTTTGAAGGTTTGGGATTTTACAGAATACTTGTGACTAAAGGACTCCCAAAGTGAGTAATGTTCACTTATAGCTGCAGGTGGTATCTTGAGCAGCATGAAAAACTAGCAGAAAAACTAACTTGTTGACAGGAAAATGGGGATTTGTTAGAAATGGACAGGCTACACTCCCTGTGGCAATGCTAAGGTAGTTGGATGAAGGGTTTACCTGATGCTTATCAGGCACTGGAGTCTCTTCAAACACATGCTCGTTTGAATACAGTACCTGTTAACTCAGTCAGATGTAAAATTCATTATCAGTTCTTTTGTTGCTGTCCAGGATCCCCCCCTCCCACCACTGCCTCCCCGCCTCCCCCTCTCGTAGAAGAAAATGTCCTGAGGAGGTACATGTCTGGTTGAGATCACTTTGCTCCAAGGTTCAATTCTTATCAGGTGCATGGTCGAGGGAAATTCCCACATACAAAGGATAAACAGGCTTTGTACATGGCATCCATGAACTGTGTCACTTAAAGTAAAGGTTGTTTTGAGAGTAATTTTGGTATTGATAGAGCTAAGTCTTCTCAACAGCTGACCTTAGGGAAATTTTAAAGTTATGCTTTCCTGTGAGAGACCCACACATCAGGAGCCAGTGCCATTAACAAGGCAGGTAACTTAATCTAAAAATGACTGTTAAAAAAAAAAAAATCTTTATTGTCACAAGTAGGCTTACATTAACATTGCAATGAAGTTACTGTAAAAATCCCCGAGTCGCCACATTCCGACGCCTGTTCGGGTACATGGAGGGAGAATACAGAATGTCCAATTCACCTAACAGCATGTCTTTCGGGACTTGTGTGAGGAAACAGGAGCACCCGTAGGAAACCCATGCAGACACAGGGAGAACATGCAGACTCCGCCCAGACAGTGACCCAAGAGGGAATTGAACCTGGCACCCTGGCGCTTTGAAGCAACAGTGCTAACCGTGCCACCCATCATCCAAAGACACAGAGTCATGTTCCACACATTTTCTGGTGACAGCCAACTCTACCTCTTGACCCCTTCAGTGACTGTGTGGTGGCAGCATGCTGCGAAGACTGAAGCTATTGTTAATTGTACATTATGGAATTTATCTGTAGTCAGGTGATAGGCATTAACTGGGGACTCACAAATGCTGCAAGGTATATAGGAACAGATTGGATCTGTGGTTGTTGGGTTTTCAAATGTACATTTGTAGCTTGTGTCTCTAAATAAAAGCTTATAAGCACGTAAAGATTGGACTCCAGGTCTGTCCTTCACCACCTGCGTGTCTACATTAGAACAGCCACCATCTTTGGCCAATGCTGAAAACTCTTCTCACCACCCATTCCATCCCTTTCTTTGAGCATTACTGTACAAAGATCAAGCTGACAGCTAACATCTTTGGTCGCAAAATTCTTCTTGGGGTACGATCTTTTGTCTCGAAGCTAAGCTGCACATCCCACAACCTTTCCATTACAATGAACTCTTATTTCCACCTCCGGAACACTGGCCATCTCTGACCCTGTCTCGGTCTAGATTTTGCCAAAGCTCTCACACATGCTTTTGATACCTTTCAGGCTTGATTATTCCAATGCACTTGTGGACAGAACAACACACCCCTCCCTGATGAGCTCAACGCATTCTATGTCCGCTTTGAGCAAGAGGTCAACGCGAGCGAGCCCTCCACCACAGAAGCCGCGGATGAACTTGTATCTGAGATCACCACTGCAGACGCCAGAATAGCCTTCTCGAAGGTCAACCCTTTGAAAGCCACTGGCCCGGATGGGGTACCCGGACGGGCACTCAGGTCTTGCGCGGATCAGACGGCGGGGGTATTCGCAGACATCTTCAACCTCACTTTACAACAATCTGAGGTCCCTATCTGCTTCAAGAAGATGACCATCATCCCTGTACCAAAAAAAAATCAAACAGCGTGCCTTAATGACTATCATCCAGTGGCTCTGACATCCATCATCATGAAGTGCTTCGAAAGGTTAGTCATGGCACGAATCAACTCCAGCCTCCCGGATTGCCTTGATCCACTACAGTTCGCCTCCCGCTGCAACAGGTCCACAGCAGACGCCATCTCCATGGAACACCTAGATAACAAAGATACTTATGTCAGACTCCTATTTATCGACTACAGCTCAGCCTTCAACACCATCATTCCTACGAAACTCATCTCCAAACTTGGCCTCGGCTTCTCCCTCTGCGACTGAATCCTGAACTTTCTAACCCACAGGCCACAATCAGTAAAGATAGGCAACAACACCTCCTCCACGTTCATCCTCAACATCGGTGTCCCACAAGGCTGTGTCCTCAGCCCCCTTCTATACTCCTTATACACCTATGACTGTTTGGCCAAATTTCCCTCCAACTCGATTTTCAGATTTGCTGATGACACCACCGTAGTGGGTCGGATTTCAAACAATGGCGAGACAGAGTACAGGAATGAGAGAGAGAATCTGGTGAACTGGTGCGACGGCAATAATCTCTCCCTCAATGTCAACAAAACGAAAAAGATTGTCTTCGACTTCAGGAAGCGTAGTGGAGAACATGCCCCTGCCTACATCGATGGGAATGAAGTAGAAAGGGTCGAGAGCTTCAAGTTTTTAGGTGTACATAGATAGAATTTACAGCGCAGAAGGTGGCCATTCGGCCCATTGTGTCTGCCCGACCCTTGGAAAAAGCACCCTACCCAAGGTCCATACCTCCACCCTATCCCCATAACCCAGTAACCCCACCCAACACTAAGGGCAATTTTGGACAATAAGGGCAATTTAGCATGGCCAATCCACCTAACCTGCACATCTTTGGACTGTGGGAGGAAACCCACGCACACACGGGGAGGATGTGCAAACTCCGCACAGACAGTGTCCCAAGCCGGAATCTAACCTGTGACCCTGGAGCTGTGAAGCAATTGTGCTACCCACAATGCTACCGTGCTGCCGCACAGATCACCAACAGCCTGTCCTGGTTCCCCCATGCCGAGACTATAGTTAAGAAAGCCCACCAACGACTCTACTTTCTCAGAGGACTAAGGAAATTTGGCATGTCAGCTACGGCCCTCACCAACTTCTACAGATGCACCATAGAAAGCATTCATTCTGGTTGTGTCATAGCTTGTATGGAGCCTGCTCTGCCCAACACCACAGGAAACTACAAAAGGTTGTGAATGTAGCCCAGTCCATCACGCAAACCAGCCTCCCATCCAGTGACTCTATCTATAATTCCCGTTGATTCAGAAAGGCAGCCAGCATAAGTAAGGACCCCACTCATCCCGGACATACTCTCTTCCACCTTCTTCAGTCAGGAAAAAGATACCAAAGTTTGAGGTCACGTACCAACCGACTCAAGAACAGCTTCTTCCCTACTGCCATCAGACTTTTGAATGGACCTACCTCGTATTAAGTTGATCTTTTCTCTACACCTTGCTATAACTGTAACATTATATTCTGCAGTCTCTCCTTCCTTCCCTATGTACGGTATGCATTGTTTGCACAGCATGCAAGAAACAATACTTTTCACTGTATACTAATACATGTGACAATAATAAATCAAATCAAATCAAAAAGAAATGTCAGCGTATTTAGTAATTCAGAGGCCCCAGATTAATGCTTTGGGTGCATGGTCCGGAATTCTCCAGCTGTTTGCTGGCAGCGGGATTCTCTGGCCCCATCAGCAGCGCACCCCCGCCAATGGGTTTCCCGGCGGTGTGGGGTGGCTTCAATGGGAATTCCCATTGACAGTGGAGGGAGCAGAGAATCCCATCACTAACTAATGGTGTGCCACCTCCCGCGGACGAGAAACAAGTGGCGACGAGGCTGGAAAATCCCGCCCATGAATTCAAATTCTGCCATGAAAGCTGGGACAACTGAAATTCAATTAGTAAATATGGAATAGGGCAGCACGGTAGCATAATGGGGGCAGCACGGTAACATAGTGGGGGTAGCACGGTAACATAGTGGGGGCAGCATGGTAACATAGTGGGGGCAGCACGGTAACATAGTGGGGGTAGCACGGTAACATAGTGGGGGTAGCATGGTAACATAGTGGGGGCAGCACGGTAACATAGTGGGGGTAGCATGGTAACATAGTGGGGGCAGCACGGTAACATAGTGGGGGTAGCACGGTAACATAGTGGGGGCAGCACGGTAACATAGTGGGGGTAGCACGGTAACATAGTGGGGGCAGCACGGTAGCATAGTGGGGGTAGCACGGTAACATAGTGGGGGCAGCACGGTAGCATAGTGGGGGCAGCATGGTAACATAGTGGGGGTAGCACGGTAGCATAGTGGGGGCAGCACGGTAACATAGTGGGGGCAGCATGGTAACATAGTGGGGGTAGCACGGTAGCATAGTGGGGGCAGCACGGTAACATAGTGGGGGCAGCATGGTAACATAGTGGGGGCAGCATGGTAACATAGTGGGGGCAGCACGGTAACATAGTGGGGGTAGCACGGTAACATAGTGGGGGTAGCACGGTAACATAGTGGGGGCAGCATGGTAACATAGTGGGGGCAGCACGGTAGCATAGTGGGGGCAGCACGGTAACATAGTGGGGGCAGCACGGTAACATAGTGGGGGCAGCATGGTAACATAGTGGGGGCAGCATGGTAACATAGTGGGGGTAGCACGGTAACATAGTGGGGGCAGCACGGTAACATAGTGGGGGTAGCATGGTAACATAGTGGGGGTAGCACGGTAACATAGTGGGGGCAGCACGGTAACATAGTGGGGGCAGCATGGTAACATAGTGGGGGTAGCACGGTAACATAGTGGGGGTAGCACGGTAACATAGTGGGGGTAGCACGGTAACATAGTGGGGGTAGCATGGTAACATAGTGGGGGTAGCATGGTAACATAGTGGGGGTAGCACGGTAACATAGTGGGGGCAGCACGGTAACATAGTGGGGGCAGCACGGTAACATAGTGGGGGCAGCATGGTAACATAGTGGGGGCAGCACGGTAACATAGTGGGGGCAGCACGGTAACATAGTGGGGGTAGCATGGTAACATAGTGGGGGCAGCACGGTAACATAGTGGGGGCAGCACGGTAGCATAGTGGGGGTAGCACGGTAACATAGTGGGGGCAGCACGGTAACATAGTGGGGGTAGCATGGTAACATAGTGGGGGCAGCATGGTAACATAGTGGGGGCAGCACGGTAACATAGTGGGGGTAGCACGGTAACATAGTGGGGGCAGCACGGTAACATAGTGGGGGTAGCACGGTAACATAGTGGGGGCAGCATGGTAACATAGTGGGGGCAGCACGGTAACATAGTGGGGGTAGCACGGTAACATAGTGGGGGCAGCATGGTAACATAGTGGGGGTAGCATGGTAACATAGTGGGGGTAGCACGGTAACATAGTGGGGGCAGCATGGTAACATAGTGGGGGCAGCACGGTAACATAGTGGGGGCAGCATGGTAACATAGTGGGGGTAGCACGGTAACATAGTGGGGGCAGCACGGTAACATAGTGGGGGCAGCATGGTAACATAGTGGGGGTAGCACGGTAACATAGTGGGGGCAGCACGGTAACATAGTGGGGGCAGCATGGTAACATAGTGGGGGTAGCACGGTAACATAGTGGGGGCAGCATGGTAGCGTTGTGGGGCAGCACGGTAACATAGTGGTTAGAACTGTGGCCTCACAGTGCCAGGGTGCCACGTTCGATTCCCTGCTGGGTCACTGTCTGTGCGGAGTATGCACATTCTCCCCGTGTCTGCATGGGTTTCCTCCGGGTGCTCCTGTTTCCTCCCACAGTCCAAAGACGTGCAGGTTAGGTGGATTGGCCACGCTAAATTGCCCTTAGTGTCCAAAAAGGTTAGGAGGGGTTATTGGGTTAGGGGGATAGGGTGGAAGTGAGGGCTTAAGTGGGTAGGTGAAGACCCGATGGGCCGAATGGCCTCCTTCTGCATTGTATGTTCTATGTTCTATGTGCAGCGGTTAGCACTGCTGCCTCATGGCGCCGAGGTCCCAGATTCGATCCTGGCCCCGGATCACTGTCCGTGTGGAGTTTGCACATTCTCCCTGTGTCTGTGTGGCTCTCACCCCCACAACCCAAAGATAATGGAAGTAACAGAGGTCTCGCCCAACGGCTAGAGAGCTGGCAAGAGTCCTGCATCACCACTTTTTGGGAAGGCCTGTCACATTGAATGTCAATCAGGCACTTAGTTCGGTACTTAGGGTGATAGAGAATTTAATGACATGGTGCATTGGCAGCAAATTGACCCGCAATGTCAACAAAACAAAGGAGCTGTTCATTGACTTCAGGATGTGAAGTATCACCCACACCCCTGTCTGTACCAATGGTGCAGAGGTGTAGATGGTTGACAACTTCAAATTCCTTGGTGCAAACATCACCAACAATCGGTCCAGGTCCACCCACGTCGACACTACGATCAAAAAAGCACAACAGCAGCTATACTTCCTCAGGAAACTAAGAAAATTGGGCATGTCCTCAACGATTCTTATCAATTTCTACAGATATCCCATAGAAAGCATCCTAGCTGGCTGCTTCACAGCCTAGTATGGCAATGCTTGGCCAAAGACTATAAGAAATTACAGGGGGTTGTGAACACAGCCCAGTCCATCACGCGAACCAGCCTTCCATTCATCGACTCTGTCTACACCTCCCGCTGCCTTGGGAAAGTGGACAGCATAATCAAAGACCCCTCCCACCCGGGTTATTCTCTCTTCGAACCACTTCCATCAGGCAGAAGATACAAAAGTTTGAGAACGTAGGGGGCTGGTTTAGCACACTGGGCTAAATCGCTGGCTTTGAAAGCAGACCAAGGCAGGCCAGCAGCACGGTTCAATTCCCGTACCAGCCTCCCCGAACAGGCACCGGTGACTAGGGGCTTTTCACAGTAACTTCATTTGAAGCCTACTTGTGACAATAAGCGATTTTCACGGGGCAGCACGGTAGCCTTGTGGATAGCACAATTGCTTCACAGCTCCAGGGTCCCAGGTTTGATTCCGGCTTGGGTCACTGTCTGTGCGGAGTCTGCACATCCTCCCCGTGTGTGCGTGTGTTTCCTCCGGGTGCTCCGGTTTCCTCCCACATGCCAAAGATGTGCAGGTTAGGTGGATTGGCCATAATAAATTGCCCTTCGTGTCCAAAATTGCCCTTAGTGTTGGGTGGGGTTACTGGGCTATGGGGATAGGGTGGAGGTGTTGACCTTGGGTAGGGTGCTCTTTCCAAGAGCCGGTGCAGACTCGATGGGCCGAATGGCCTCCTTCTGCACTGTAAATTCTATGTATGTATGTCTATATACCAATAGAGTCAAAAACAGCTTCTTCCCCGCTGCTACCAGATTCCTGAAAGACCCCCTTTGGGTCTAAACTGATCTTATGGACTGAACTGATCTTTCTACACACTTTCTTTACAGTTGTAGCACATAGTGTATCCTTCACCCACTCACTATGTTTATGTATTTTCATTATGTATCCTCATGTATTTATCGTATGCTCTATGTTTTCATGCACGGAGCGAACTGCCTGGACTGTACGCAGAACAATACTTTTCCCTGTATCGCAGTTCACGTGACAATAAATCTAAATCTAAAAATTAAATCTCGTTGGGCGGCGGCAGGCTTTTCCCGGGATCAAGGATCTTTGGGGGGGGGGGGGGGGGGGGCGGGGGGGCGAGAGGGTGCTGATGTCTTGTACAACATTGCTCAGCTGGACCACCAGGGGCTCTGTGGCCAGACATGCACCCACCAAGGCCTAGGATCACCGTGGACCCAGGAGTTAGGTGAGTTTTGGCAGGGTGGGGGCAGCGGCAAGTAGCTTTCAGTGAATACTTCTGGAGGAATATCCAATCCCTTGGTGAAGTCCCTGGAGAAAGAGCACCTGGAGGAAACCCACGCAGACATTGGGGAGAACGTGCAGACTCCGCACAGACAGTGACCCAAGCCAGGAATCAAACCCGGGTTCCTGGCGCTGTGAAGCAACTGTGCTAACCACTGTGCTACCGTGCTGTATCCTATCTGGCTGCATCACAACCTGGTATGGCAACTGCTCGGCCTAAGACCGCAAGAAACTTCAGAGAACCGTGAACGTCGCCCAGTCCATCACACGAACCCGCCTTGGGAAAGCGGGCAGCATAATCAAAGACCCCTCCCACCCGGCTTCCTCACTCTTCCAACTTCTTCCATCGGGCAGGAGATACAAAAGTCTAAGAACACACACAAACAGATTTGAAAACAGCTTTTTCCCCGCTGTTACCAGCCTCCTAAGCGACCCTCTTATGGACTGACCTGATTAATACACTCCTGTATGCTTCACGCAATGCCGGTGTCTATGTATTAACATTGTGTGCCTTGTGTTGCCCTATTTTCTTTTCTTTCCCTGTACTAAATGATCTGTTTGAGCTGCTCGCAGAAAAATACTTTTCACTGTACCTCGGTACACATGACAATAAACAAATCCAATAAACAGCGCCAGGGTCCCAGGTTCAATTCCTGGCTTGGGCCACTGTCTGTGTGGAGTCTGCATGTTCTCCCCGTGCCTGCATAGGTTTCCTCCGGGTGCTCCGGTTTCCTCCCACAAGTCCTGATGTGCTGTTAGGTGAATTGGACATTCTGAATTCCCCCTCACTGTACACGAACAGTGGCGACTAGAGGATTTTCACAGTAACTTCATTGCAGTGTTAATATAAGCCTACTTGTGACAATAATAAAGATTATTAGTATTCTGCTTCCCCAGCTGTTGAGTGAAGCAAAGGAACAAATAGGGGCACAGGCAATAATTTTCAATTCCTCTCTGACCACAGGAGAGGACTGGAGTATAGCCATTGTAGTATCAGATTCAAGAAGGGAGGAAGGGATATACCAGGCAACTACAGGCCAGTTGGTCTAACCTAAGTGGTGGGGAAATTATTGGAAACAATTCTGGGAGACAGAATAAATCTGCATTTGGAGACGCAAGGATTAATCAAGAACGGTGAGCATGGTTTTGTTAAGGACATCAGGGCCAGGATTCTCCGAGCCTCCGGTGCGGGGACGGAGAATGGGGTGTTGGGCCCGCAACACCTTCCTGCGATTCTCCGGTGACCGGAGAATCGTCGCCAGTCACGCGCGTGCGGTCGACATGGCGCCGTTGAAAGAGGCCTCTGTGGCGATTCTCTGCGGACGACCAGCCGAGTTCACGCCGGCGTGGTTCACGTGTGGTTCCACCCAGCGGAAGCTCGGAGTTGCGGCTGCGGTAGCCGTCCTGGTGGGGGCGGGGGGGATCCGTTACCAGGGGGGCCTCCACGATGCGCAGGCCCGCGATTGGGGGCCACAGATCGGCGGGCGCGTGATCTGGGTGGGACAGGACCTACCTCTTCGGTGCCAGCCCGCTGTGTGGGTCCACCATGTTGCGCGGGGCTGAGCCGCAGTTGGCCGCCACGCATACGCGGACCTGCAGCCGGAAGTGCAGGGCCCCGTATCATCAGCCGGAGCTGCGTGGAACATTCCGAGGCCCTGCAAGCCCTCTTAAAAAGGAGAATCATCCCGGACTTTCTAGAAAAAAGTCCGGAGTGATTTGCGCCAGTTTTTTCACGGGTGTGGGGACATAGCCCCATTATTGGAGAATCCCGCTCCATGTCTGAGTAACTTTTAAAAAAGAAATTCCACTTAAGGGGCAATTTAACGTGGCCAATCCACCTACCCTGCACATCTTTGGGTTGTGGGGTGAGACCCACGCAGACACGGGGAGAATGTGCAAACCCCACACTGACAGTGACCCGGGGCCAGGGTCGAACCCGAGTCCTCGGCGCCATGAGGCAGCAGTGCTAACCACTGGCCACTGTGTCGCCCAATGTCTGACTAATTTGACTGAATTTTTTGAAGAGGTTTATAAGAAGGACCCACATGGTAGATTGATAGCGAAGTTAAGAACCCATGGGATCCAAGGAAATTTGGCAAATTGGGTGCATAATTGGCTGCGTGGCAGGAAGCAGAGGATGATGTGTTGAAGGGTGTTTTTCTGGCTGGAGGCCTGTGTCCAGTGGGGTCCCACAGGGATCAGTGTTGGGGCCCTTGCTGTTTGCGGTTTATATTAATGACTTAGACTTCAATGTAGGGTTGATCAGTAAATTTGTGGATGATACGATAATTGGTGGGGTGGTAAATAGTGAGTAGGATAGCCTTAGATTACAGGAGGATATAGACGGGCTAGTCACACGGGCTGATGAGCAGCAAATGGAATTCAATCGGAGAAGTGTGAAGTGATGCACTTGGGCAGGACAAACAAGGCACAGGAATACACGATGAACGGCAGTACACAAGGATGCACTAAGGATCAGAGGGACCTTGGTATGCATGTACACTGGTCCCTTAATGTAGAAAAGCAGGTGGATATTGTCATGATATCCACATTAACATATCATGGTGCAATCACACACACACACTGATGGACAGGTAGACGGACCAACCAACACACACACAACATCGCAGCCAATCACCAGTGAGAGCACACGCACTATAAAACAGGGAACACCACAGTTCCCGCTCATTCCACCAGGTGATAGCTCAGAGCACAGAGCTCACAGCGCGCCACTCAGACATACACCATGTGCTGAGTGCCTCACTAAGATGGTGCTAGTGCTGGGTCCACAGGTTAGCTGGTGAAGTACCAACCACAGCCAGAAGTTAATAGTTATTATTGTACAGAATAATAAAACAGAGTTGTACCATCTACAACCGTGTTGGTTCGTTTGTGTATCGGAACACCCAACACGACAGATATAGTGGTTAAGAAGGCATATGGTACACTTGCCTTTATTAAACGTGGCATAGATTTTAAGAGCAGGGAGCTTATGCTGGAACTGTTTAAAATGTTGGTTCGGCCACAGATAGAGTATTGTGTGCAGTTCTGGAATCCACATTATAGAGATGTGATAGTAATGGAAAGGCTGCAGAGGAGATTTACCAGGATGTTGCCTGGGCTAGAGAGTTTTAGTTATGAAGAGAGATTGGATAGACTGGGCTTGATTTCCTTGGAGCAAAGGAGGCTGAGGAGGGACATGATTGAGATGTACAAAGCTTTGAGGGACATAGATATTGTAGACAGGAAGAAACTTTTCACCTTGGTAGAGGGATCAATGACCAGGGGAAATAGATTTAAAGTAAGGGGCAGGAGGTTTAGAGGGATATGAGGAAAAACCTTATCGTCCAGAGGGTGCTGAGAGTCTGGAACACATTGCCTAAAAGGGTGGTGGAGGCAAAGATCCTCAAAACATTTAAGAAGGATTAAGATGTGCACTTGTGGGTGGCACAGTGTCGCACTGGTTAGCATTGCGGCCTACGGCGCTGAGGTCCCAGGTTCGATCCTGGCCCCGGGTCACTTTCCGTGTGGAGTTTACACATTCTCCCCGTGTTTGCATGGGTCTCACCCCCACAGCCCAAAGATCTGCAGGCTAGGTGGATTGGCCACACTAAATTGTCCCATAATTGGGAAAAAAAAGAATTGGGTGCTGATGTGTTGGGTATGGGTCTGCGTTTACTGCAGCAGTGAGAGAGACAGGCTTCCAACACTTGAAGAAATGCAACTCGATTTTATTGAACTCTTAACTATCATACATACTTTAACTGTGGGTTGACAATATGCTGACTTGACTGGAGACCTGAGGCTAACCTGACCAGACTATCTTACTACCACATGGTGTATGTTCTAGTTGTTGCTCACGGGCTCTGACTTTCTCAGAGGCTGGATCCCAAGAGAGCAGGAAAACTAGTGCCCTGTGGCTTTATAGTGGTCGTGTCCTGTCTGGTGATTGGCTGATGTGTTCTGTGTGTTCACTGGTCATCCTGTGTGTCAATCACTGCCTGTCTGTGCACCATCATATACCTTTTCAATCTGAGCGTATCGTTGCTCAGTAGGTGTCATGGCTCTGGAGACATATGCAACTGGGGCCCAGGAGGAGGATTCGTCCCGCTGGAGGAGTACTGCCCCAATGCCAGCCTGGCTCGCGTCGGTGGAGATCTTGGTCTCCTTGGCGGAGTTGAAAAACGCCAGTACTGGGGCCTTGGTGAGTTTCGCCCTGAGTTCACGTCACTCTTGCTCATGAGCGGGGAGCCACTGGAAGTCTTTTGACAAGATTGTGGAGAGCTGTGGTGTGTGATGCAAGGTTGGGGCTAAACTTCCCAAGGAAGTTGATCATCCCTAGGAAGCGGTGGACTGCCTTCTTGTCCTCCGGGGTCTTCATGGCGTTGATCGCCGACACCTTGTCTGCATCTGGCTGCACACCGAACTGCGAAATATGGTCGCCAAGGAACTTTATTTCTGCTTGACCGAACGAGCATTTGGCTTTATTGAGTCGGAGGCCATGCTCATGGATCCTGTGGAACACGCGCTTGAGGCGATCGATGTGCTCCTGAGGAGTTGTGGACCAGATAATAATATCATCGACGTACACTTGCACCCCCTCGATGCCCTCCATCATTTGCTCCATTATGCGGTGGAACACCTCCGAGGCGGAAATGATGCCAAAGGGCATCCGGTTGTAACAGTAGCGACCGAACGGGGTGTTAAATGTACACAACTTTCGACTGGACGCGTCCAGCTGTATTTGCCAAAACCCCTTGGAGGCATCCAGCTTCGTGAAAACCTTGGCATGAGCCATTTCGCTGGTGATCTCTTCTCGATTAGGTATAGGGTAGTGTTCCCTCATGATGTTCCGGTTCAAATCTTTGGGGTCGATACAAATGCGAAGTTTTTTGACACAGACCATGGAGCTAACCCAGTCCGTGGGTTCAGTGACCTTAGAAATGATGCCCTTGTCCTGGAGGTCTTGCAGCTGCTGCTTGAGGCGGTTCTTAAGGGGTTCCGGCACCCGAAGCGGTGCATGAACCACAGGTGTGGCATTCGGCTTCAGTAGTATCTTGTATCGGTAAGGTAGTGTACCCATACCTTCGAAGATGCTGTGGTATTGTGCTATGATGTCATCTAATTGGGCTGGGAAATTGACATCTGGCGAGGCCGTTGCCTCTGCGGATGACATGGTGTGAACCCGCTGCACAAGATTCAGGATTTTGCAGGCCCGAGCACCGAGCAGGGAAGCTCTGTTGGTTCCTACAATTTCAAAACGCAGGGTTGCTTTTGAAGAACGATGGGATACCGCAAGCTGGCATGAGCCACTGGCAGCAATGGCATTGCCATTGTAGTCGAGGAGCTGGCAGACCGGTGGAAAAATGCTTGGCTTGACGTGGATGGTGTCAAGGTCAGACTTTGAAATGAGGTTCGTTGAAGCGTCGGTGTCCAGCCTGAAGCGTATGCGAGCCTTGTTGACCGTAAGGGTGGCACACCACTCATCGTCCAGATCAATGCTCATCACTGGGAGTTGTTTCACCTTCTTCGCTGAAAGCATCGTATGCTTGGTGATGATGCCCACCCGGAATGGGGATGTGAGGCCCTCGGTGTCGGAATCTGGAACCATGTCGGAGTTGGAGTCTGCAACGGATTGCTGTACTGACCGGATGCTCCTGCACTGCAACTGGGATCGCTGTGTATTGGGCAGTTGAGCAGATCTGCACAGGGCTGCGTAGTGGCCAAGCTTGCCAGACTGGAGACTGCGTCGAGATTTTGCGGGACATTACCGCTTTAAATGGGCGGAGCCACAGTTGTTGCACGTCATGGCGCCGACATCAGGACACTCTGTGCACCACCGTGCATGCGCAGTGCGGTCGAACGATGTGCGCACCTGCGCAGTTCGGTCATCGGCCTCACCGTCCTCTTGGTCATGGCGCGCATGCGCAGGAGACCGGGAAAAGCGCGCGAAATGGCCGCCCTCATCCAGACTCAAGCCCTGGAGCTGTTTTACGGCCTGCACCCCCTCCGCATCGTGGGGGCCTTGCCGCGCCATCTCTGCCGCCTTGATATGGGAGTACCGGTTGTTAGCGTGTTCGTGGAGGATGCAGGTTTTGATGACAATGGTAAGGGTGAGCTGCTTAACTTTCAGGAGCTGCTGGCGAAGGGGATCGGAGTGGACCCCGAAAACGATCTGGTCGCGGATCATGGAGTCAGAAGTGGAGCCGTAGTTGCAGGACTGCGCAAGTATACGGAGATGGGTTAAGAAGGACTGAAAAGGTTCACCCTTACCCTGAAGCCTCTGCTGGAACGCAGCGTTCAAAGTTCTCGTTGACTTCGATGTCACAGTGGCTGTTGAACTTCAGCAGGACTGTTTTAAACTTTGTCTTGTCCTCGCCTTCAGCAAAGGTGAGGGAGTTGAAGATGTGGATAGCGTGGTCCCCAGCTGTAGTGAGGAAGAGAGCGATCTTCCTGGCATCCGATGCGGTTTCAAGGTCGCTGGCGTCAAGGTACAGCTGGAACTTTTGCTTGAAAATCTTCCAGTTAGCACCGAGGTTGCCGGCGATGTGGAGCTGCGGGGGAGGGTGGACACTGTCCATGTTACCGGACAGCTGATCGCTGGTCAAAGGCAGACTATCTCAAGATAGGTCCGTCAAACTCGAGCATGACTCACTGGTACCATGATGTGCTGGGTCTGCGGGGACTGCGTTTACTGCAGCAGTGAGAGAGACAGGCTTCCAACACTTGAAGAAATGCAACTCGATTTTATTGAACTCATAACTATCATACATACTTTAACTGTGGGTTGACAATATGCTGACTTGACTGGAGACCTGAAGCTAACCTGACCAGACTATCTTACTACCACATGGTGTATGTTCTAGTTGCTGCTCATGGGCTCTGACTGTCTCAGAGGAAGGATCCCAAGAGAGCTGGAAAACCAGTGCCCTCTGGCTTTATAGTGGTCGTGTCCTGTCTGGTGATTGGCTGCTGTGTTCTGTGTGTTCACTGGTCAGCCTGTGTGTCAATCACTGCCTGTCTGTGCACCATCATATACCTGTGTTTATTATGACAGGTATTATCTAAGGGCACTCAAAAAATGTCTAAGTTAATTTGTGGTGGGTTTTTCAGGGAGTTTCCCATATGCTCTGGCGGCAAGTTCCCCACTGCTATTCAATGACACTTACTCACTTTTATGGGCCCTGGGAAGATTCTCACCGGTTCAGCCTAATATAATTATTCACTGGGGAGCTGAACTCAGAGAGCCGCCAATTTGAAAGGGTGCCCGGATCTCTAAGTGAACTTGTGGGACCCCCCACCCATAGGCAAGGTCACCCCCCACACACATGGACACGACCCCCCCCCCCCAAATGATGACACCTTGCTATGGCATCTCTAGGGTCCCATTTTCAGGCTCCCAAGCCCCCTTGCAGCACTCCCTCACTTCCAGAAGCCCCACTCATCAACCCCCCCATCACCCAGAAACCCCTACTTACCTGCCCTGCACACCCCACCCTTTAACTGACCCTCTACCCTCCTTTCATGGACATGACGCCCCTCAACCCCTGACCCTTGCCAGTGCCACCCTTGCATCTGGGCAGTGCTCCTGCCAACTTGGCAGTGCCACCCAGACACCTTGGTAATGCTAGGGTGGTAGCGCCAAGGTGTCAGCTGGGCAGTGCCAAGGTACCCAAATTCCAGGGGGCGGGCCAGAGGGCCACTCTGTATTGACCCATGCCACCCAGGACACTCCCCGGGTGCCGTTCCACCGAATGTGGACCAGCCCTGATCAGTGTCAGGTTGCAACCTCCCTGGGGTGGCCGGAGAATTGAGGGAGGCTGGTGTATACCAGGTAGGGAGGCCTTCAGTAGATTTATGAACAATTCCGTGAGTGTCATTTGGTCCCGTCCCTTTTGGGCGGAGTTCTGAATCCGACACCTTGTGGGACTTGGGTGAATCCCGGGAGCTGCGGAGGCTGCCGATAAGCCCTTGAGAGGCTGCTCCTGGGATTCTCCGGTCGCGTTTTGTGCTCTCACTCGAGCGCAATGTGGCCAGAGTATTGCACCCTAAATTTACAAAGAAAGAAATGTGCGCTTATGATGCCAAGGCATACAGGGCTTTGAGCCAAATGCTGCGGTATTGGATTCGTTGGCTGTTTTTGACAAGCGCAGATGTGATTGGCCAGGGCTTTTTTTGTGCTGCCACTCTCTATGGCTCAATGACTATGACTAAAGGGTGTTTTAAACTTGGTGGCCCGAGGGTGGGTCACATGCGGGAGGGTCACGGAGAATCGGTTGCAGCGTTCAAGTTCGCGGGTCAAGTGGCCAACTGCCGCGAGAGGCATTTAGGTTGAGAATGCTGGCCGCCTCATGCATGCATGCCCCCTCAGACGGATCGGACACTGCACAGGCCCGGAGCCCAGCGGGGCATACTGCCTGCACCTGATGGCAAGGCACTGCCCCAGTGCCATCTCCTCCTGACGTCAGGGCACTGTCCCAGTGCCATCTCCTCCTGACGTCAGCGTGCTGTCCCAGTGCCAGCTCCTCCTGACGTCAGGGCACTGTCCCAGTGCCATCTCCTCCTGACGTCAGCGTGCTGTCCCAGAAACCGTCTCCTCCTGATGTCAGCGCGCTGTCCCAGTTCCGTCTCCTCCTGACGTCAGCGTGCTGTCCCAGTGCCATCTCCTCCTGACGTCAGCGCGCTGTCCCAGTGCCATCGCCTCCTGACGTCAGCGTGCTGTCCCAGTGCCATCTCCTCTTGATGTCAGCGCGCTGTCCCAGTTCCGTCTCCTCCTGACGTGAGCGTGCTGTCCCAGTGCCATCTCCTCCTGACGTCAGCGCGCTGTCCCAGTTCCGTCTCCTCCTGACGTGAGCGTGCTGTCCCAGTGCCATCTCCTCCTGACGTCAGCGCACTGTCCCAGTGCCATCTCCTCCTGACGTCAGCGCACTGTCCCAGTGCCATCTCCTCCTGATGTCAGCGCACTGCCCCAGTGCCATCTCCTCCTGACCTCAACGCACTGTCCCAGTGCTGTCTCCTCCTGACGTCAATGTGCTGTCCCAGTGCCATCTCCTCTTGATGTCAGCGCACTGTCCCAGTGCCATCTCCTCTTGATGTCAGCGCACTGTCCCAGTGCCATCTCCTCCTGACGTCAGCGCACTGTCCCAGTGCTGTCTCCTCCTGACGTCAGCATGCTGTCCCAGTGCCATCTCCTCCTGATGTCAGCGCACTGTCCCAGTGCTGTCTCCTCCTGACGTCAGCGTGCTGTCCCAGAAACCGTCTCCTCCTGATGTCAGCGCACTGTCCCAGTACCATCTCCTCCTGATGTCAGCGCGCTGTCCCAGTACCGTCTCCTCCTGATGTCAGTGCACTGTCCCAGTGCCATCTCCTCCTGACATCAGCGCACTGTCCCAGTGCCGTCTCCTCCTGATGTCAGCGCACTGTCCCAGTAACGTCTCCTCCTGATGTCAGCGAGCTGTCCCAGTGCCGTCTCCTCCTGATGTCAGCGCACTGTCCCAGTACCATCTCCTCCTGATGTCAGCGCGCTGTCCCAGTGCCGTCTCCTCCTGATGTCAGCGCACTGTCCCAGTACCATCTCCTCCTGATGTCAGCGCACTGTCCCAGTGCCGTCTCCTCCTGATGTCAGCGCACTGTCCCAGTGCCATCTCCTCCTGACTTCAGCGCACTGTCCCAGTACCGTCTCCTCCTGATGTCAGCGCACTGTCCCAGTGCCATCTCCTCCTGACGTCAGCGCACTGTCCCAGTACCGTCTCCTCCTGATGTCAGCGCACTGTCCCAGTGCCAACTCCTCCTGATGTCAGCGTGCTGTCCCAGTGCCGTCTCCTCCTGATGTCAGCGCACTGTCCCAATGCCGTCTCCTCCTGATGTCAGTGCACTGTCCCAGTGCCGTCTCCTCCTGATGTCAGTGCACTGTCCCAGTGCTGTCTCCTCCTGACGTCACCGAGCTGTCCCAGTGTCGTCTCCTCCTGATGTCAGTGCACTGTCCCAGTGTCGTCTCCTCCTGATGTCAGCGAGCTGTCCCAGTGCCGTCTCCTCCTGATGTCAGCGCGCTGTCCCAGTGCCGTCTCCTCCTGATGTCAGCGCGCTGTCCCAGTGCCGTCTCCTCCTGATGTCAGCGCGCTGTCCCAGTGCCGTCTCCTCCTGATGTCAGCGCGCTGTCCCAGTGCCGTCTCCTCCTGATGTCAGTGCACTGTCCCAGTGCCGTCTCCTCCTGATGTCAGCGAGCTGTCCCAGTGTCGTCTCCTCCTGATGTCAGCGCACTGTCCCAGTGCCGTCTCGTCCTGATGTCAGCGAGCTGTCCCAGTGTCGTCTCCTCCTGATGTCAGCGCACTGTCCCAGTGTCGTCTCCTCCTGATGTCAGCGCGCTGTCCCAGTGTCGTCTCCTCCTGATGTCATCGAGCTGTCCCAGTGCCGTCTCCTCCTGATGTCAGCGCGCTGTCCCAGTGTCGTCTCCTCCTGATGTCAGCGCACTGTCCCAGTGTCGTCGCCTCCTGATGTCAGCGAGCTGTCCCAGTGTCGTCTCCTCCTGATGTCAGCGCGCTGTCCCAGTGCCGTCTCCTCCTGATGTCTGCGTGCTGTCCCAGTGCCATCTCCTCCTGATGTCAGCGCACTGTCCCAGTGCCGTCTCCTCCTGATGTCAGCGAGCTGTCCCAGTGTCGTCTCCTCCTGATGTCAGCGCGCTGTCCCAGTGCCGTCTCCTCCTGATGTCTGCGTGCTGTCCCAGTGCCACCTCCTCCTGACGTCAGCGAGCTATCCCAGTGCTGTCTCCTCCTGATGTCAGCACACTGTCCCAGTGCTGTCCCCTCCAGATGTCAGCGCACTGTCCCAGTGTCGTCTCCTCCTGACGTCAGCGAGCTGTCCCAGTGTCATCTCCTCCTGATGTCAGCGCACTGTCCCAGTACCGTCTCCACCTGACGTCAGCTTGTTGTCCCAGTGTCATCTCCTCCTGATGTCAGCGTGCTGTCCCAGTACCGTCTCCTCCTGACGTCAGAGCGCTGTCCCAGTGCCGTCTCCTCCTGATGACAGCGAGCTATTCCAGTGCCGTTTCCTCCTGATGTCAGCGCACTGTCCCAGTGTCGTCTCCTCCTGATGTCATCGAGATGTCCCAGTGCCGTCTCCTCCTGATGTCAGCGCACTATCCCAGTGCCGTCTCCTCCTGATGTCAGCGCACTGTCCCAGTGTCGTCTCCTCCTGATGTCAGCACACTGTCCCAGTGTCGTCTCCTCCTGATGTCATCGAGCTGTCCCAGTGCCGTCTCCTCCTGATGTCAGCGCACTGTCCCAGTGCCGTCTCCTCCTGATGTCAGCGAGCTGTCCCAGTGTCGTCTCCTCCTGATGTCAGCGCACTGTCCCAGTGTCGTCTCCTCCTGATGTCAGCGCGCTGTCCCAGTGTCGTCTCCTCCTGATGTCATCGAGCTGTCCCAGTGCCGTCTCCTCCTGATGTCAGCGAGCTGTCCCAGTGTCGTCTCCTCCTGATGTCAGCGCACTGTCCCAGTGTCGTCTCCTCCTGATGTCAGCGCGCTGTCCCAGTGTCGTCTCCTCCTGATGTCAGCGAGCTGTCCCAGTGTCGTCTCCTCCTGATGTCAGCGCGCTGTCCTAGTGTCGTCTCCTCCTGATGTCAGCGAGCTGTTCCAGTGCCGTCTCCTCCTGATGTCAGCGCACTGTCCCAGTGCCGTCTCCTCCTGATGTCAGCGAGCTGTCCCAGTGTCGTCTCCTCCTGATGTCAGCGTGCTGTCCCAGTGTCATCTCCTCCTGATGTCAGTGTGCTGTCCCAGTACCGTCTCCTCCTGATGTCAGAGAGGTATTCCAGTGCCGTCTCCTCCTGATGTCAGCGTGCTGTCCCAGCACCGTCTCCTCCTGATGTCAGCGCGCTGTCCCAGTGCCGTCTCCTCCTGATGTCAGCACGCTGTCCCAGTACCGTCTCCTCCTGATGTCAGCGAGCTGTCCCAGTGCCGTCTCCTCCTGATGTCAGCACGCTGTCCCAGTGTCGTCTCCTCCTGATGTCAGCACGCTGTCCCAGTGCTGTCCCCTCCTGATGTCATCGGGCTGTCCCAGTACCGTCTCCTCCTGATGTCAGCGAGCTGTTCCAGTGCCATCTCGTCCTGATGTCAGCGCACTGTCCTAGTGCCGTCTCGTCTGTCAGTGTCCTGTCCAGTGTCGTCTCCTCCTGACGTCAGCGCGCTGTCCCAGTACCGTCTCCTCCTGACGTCAGTGAGATGTCCCAGTGCCGTCTCCTCCTGATGTCAGCGTGCTGTCCCAGTGCTGTCTTCTCCTGATGTCATGGAGCTGTCCCAATACCGTCCCTTCCTGATGTCATCGAGATGTCCCAGTGCCGTCTCCTCCTGACGTCAGCCAGATGTCCCAGTGCCGTCTCCTCCTGACGTCAGTGAGATGTCCCAGTGCCGTCTCCTCCTGATGTCACCGAGCTGTCCCAGTGCTGTCCCCTCCTGATGTCATCGAGCTGTCCCAGTGTCGTCTTCTCCTGATGTCAGCGCACTGTCCCCGTGCTGACTCCTCCTGATGTCAGCGAGCTATTCCAGTGCTGTCTCCTCCTGATGTCATCGAGCTGTCCCAGTGCCGTCTCCTCCTGATGTCAGCGTGCTGTCCCAGTGCCGTCTCCTCCTGATGTCAGTGCACTGTCCCAGTGTCGTCTCCTCCTGATGTCATCGAGCTGTCCCAGTGCCGTCTCCTCCTGATGTCAGCGTGCTGTCCCAGTGCCGTCTCCTCCTGATGTCAGTGCACTGTCCCAGTGTCGTCTCCTCCTGATGTCAGCGCGCTGTCCTAGTGCCGTCTCCTCCTGATGTCAGTGCACTGTCCCAGTACCATCTCCTCCTAATGTCAGTGCGCTGTCACAGTACCGTCTCCTCCTGACGTCAGTGTGCTGTCCAGTGTCATCTCCTCCTGATGTCAGCGTCCTGTCCCAGTACTGTCTCCTCCTGATGTCAGCGCGCTGTCACAGTACCGTCTCCTCCTGACGTCAGTGTGCTGTCCAGTGTCATCTCCTCCTGATGTCAGCGTGCTGTCCCAGTACCGTCTCCTCCTGATGTCAGCGCGCTGTCACAGTACCGTCTCCTCCTGACGTCAGTGCACTGCCCCAGTGCTGACTCCTCCTGATGGCAGCGTGCTGTCCCAGTGCTGACTCTTCCTGATGTCAGCGCGCTGTCCAGTGTCATCTCCTCCTGATGTCAGCGTGCGGTCCCAGTACCGTCTCCTCCTGATGTCAGCGAGTTGTCCCAGTGACGTCTCCTCCTGATGTCAGCGTGCTGTCCCAGTGTCATCTCCTCCTGATGGCAGCGTGCTGTCCCAGTGCTGACTCTTCCTGATGTCAGCGCGCTGTCCCAGTGTCATCTCCTCCTGATGTCAGCGTGCTGTCACAGTACCGTCTCCTCCTGATGTCAGCGAGCTGTCCCAGTGACGTCTCCTCCTGATTTCAGTGTGCTGTCCCAGTGTCATCTCCTCCTGATGTCAGCGTGCTGTCCCAGTGTCATCTCGTCCTAATGTCAGCGCGCTGTCCCAGTGTTCATCTCCTCCTGATGTCAGCGTGCTGTCACAGTACCGTCTCCTCCTGATGTCAGCGAGCTGTCCCAGTGCCGTCTCCTCCTGATGTCAGCGCACTGTCCCAGTACCGTCTCCTCCTGACGTCAGTGTGCTGTCCAGCGCCGTCTCCTCCTGATGTCAGCGCGCTGTCCCAGTGCCGTCTCCTCCTGATGTCAGCGCACTGTCCCAGTACCGTCTCCTCCTGATGTCAGCGCGCTGTTCCAGTGCCGTCTCCTCCTGATGTCAGTGCACTGTCCCAGTACCGTCTCCTCCTGATATCAGCGCGCTGTCCCAGTGCCATCTCCTCCTGATGTCAGTGCACTGCCCCAGTGCTGACTCCTCCTGATGTCAGCGCGCTGTCCCAGTACCGTCTCCTCCTGATGTCAGCGCACTGTCCCAGTGCCGTCTCCTCCTGACGTGAGTGTGCTGTCCAGTGCCATCTCCTCCTGATGTCAGCACACTCTCCCAGTACCGTCTCCTCCTGATGTCAGCGCACTGTCCCAGTGCCGTCTCCTCCTGATGTCAGCACACTGTCCCAGTACCGTCTCCTCCTGATGTCATCGAGCTGTCCCAGTGCTGTCTCCTACTGATGTCAGCGCACTGTCCCAGTGCCGTCTCCTCCTGATGTCAGCGAGCTGTCCCAGTGCCGTCTCCTCCTGACGTCAGCGAGCTGTCCCAGTGCCGTCTCCTCCTGATGTCAGCGCACTGTCCCAGTGCCGTCTCCTCCTGACGTCAGCGAGCTGTCCCAGTGCCGTCTCCTCCTGATGTCAGCGCACTGTCCCAGTGCCGTCTCCTCCTGACGTCAGTGTGCTGTCCAGTGCCGTCTCCTCCTGATGTCAGCACACTCTCCCAGTGCCTTCTCCTCCTGATGTCAGCGCACTGTCCCAGTGCCGTCTCCTCCTGATGTCAGTGTGCTGTCCAGTGCCGTCTCCTCCTGATGTCAGCACACTGTCCCAGTACCGTCTCCTCCTGATGTCAGCGCACTGACCCAGTGTCGTCTCCTCCTGATGTCAGCGAGCTGTTCCAGTGCCGTCTCCTCCTGACGTCAGCACACTCTCCCAGTACCGTCTCCTCCTGATGTCAGCACACTCTCCCAGTGCCGTCTCCTCCTGACGTCAGCGTGCTGTCCCAGTGCCGTCTCCTCCTGATGTCAGTGTGCTGTCCCAGTGCTGTGCCCTCCTGATGTCAGCGCGCTGTCCCAGTGCTGTGCCCTCCTGATGTCAGCTCGCTGTCCCAGTGCTGTCTCCTCCTGATGTCAGTGTGCTGTCCCAGTGCCGTCTCCTCCTGATGTCAGCAAGCTGTCCCAGTACCGTCTCCTCCTGATGTCAGTGCGCTGTCCCAGTGCTGTGCCCTCCTGATGTCAGCACACTGTCCCAGTGCTGTCTCCTCCTGATGTCAGTGTGCTGTCCCAGTGTCGTCTCCTCCTGATGTCAGTGTGCTGTCCCAGTGCTGTGCCCTCCTGATGTCATTGAGATGTCCCAGTGCCGTCTCCTCCTGACGTCAGCGAAATGTCCCAGTGCTGTGCCCTCCTGATGTCATTGAGCTGTCCCAGTGCCGTCTCCTCCTGATGTCAGCGAGCTGTCCCAGTGCCGTCTCCTCCTGATGTCAGTGTGCTGTCCCAGTTCCGTCTCCTCCTAATGTCAGCGCGCTGTCCCAGAGCTGTGCCCTCCTGATGTCATTTAGCTGTCCCAGTGCCGTCTCCTCCTGACGTCAGCGAGATGTCCCAGTGCTGTGCCCTCCTGATGTCATTGAGCTGTCCCAGTGCCATCTCCTCCTGACGTCAGCGAGCTGTCCCAGGACCAAATGTCTTTTTAAAAATGGCAGACTCTTCCTGCCAGAAGTGGCGGCAGAGAGCAGGTTAGGCACCCGGCATGTACACATGCTCTCTCTGTTGGAGGATACACCTATTGGTTTTTTTCAAAGGTAGCAATCAGAACTTAAATCATCAGCTAAAGTCCTTAGCAGAAATGTAACATTGAATGACCACAGTGACTCACCTGCCGCATAAAAGACAAGAAAAAATGGTGTGTCGTGAAGTTCGAGCAGCGTGAGTCACGAGGGTCGGCCAGTGTGGGTCCCGAAGGTCGGCTGGTTGGTAAAAGTGGGTCCCGGGAAAACAAGTTTGAAAAATACTAACTTATGTTGTTTAAATCAGGAAAACTCATATTGGACCACAAGGGAATGTTTGTATTTTTTCGTAATTGAAGTCAGACATAACACTTGGGACCTATGTGCGGCACGGTAGCATGGTGGTTAGCACTGTTGGTTCACAGCGTCAGGTTCGATTCCCGGCTTGGGTCACTGTCTGTGTGGAGTCTGCACGTCTGCGGGGATTTCCTTGGGCTGCTCCGGTTTCCTCCCACAAGTCCCGAAAGACGTGCCTGTTAGGTGAATTGGACATTCTGAATTCTCCTTCAATGTACCCGAACAGGCGTCGGGGTGTGGTGACTAGGGGCTTTTCACTGTAACTTCATTGCAGTGTTCATATAAGCCTACTTGTGACAATAAGAAAGATGATTCTTATTAAATGGGGATGGCATGGAAATGGTGCAGATTGATGAATGATTGATGAACTTGCTTGACTGAAGCAAGTCAACAGCTGATGTAAGCACAAGGTGGTCTACTAGGTAAGTCATAAAACCTCCTTTGTGGGATTGGAGCCCCACAAAGTCATGGATTCCTCCATTCTGGGCCCCACCCATCCCTCATCCTGCCACTTACAGAGAAACTGACAAAACAGCTAAGGTCTCCCAATCCTCCCCTGCTGTCGGTTCTTTGGCACTCTCTTCCCACAATTAGGTGTGATGTGGAGATTCTCCTGAGGAACGAGCAGCACTCTGGAAGCTAGTCTTTGAAACAAACCTGTTGGACTTTAACCTGGTGTTGTAAGACTTCTTACTGTGTACAATTAGGTGGAAAGTGAACCGGGGACGCTTAAAGAACCAGCCAGTGGTTAAGGTCATTGTGGCTTCCTGCTCCCTTTGGCAGGTAGAAACTTAACTTGCTGGAACACATTCCTGCTGGAAATCTGTTCCAAGTTAAAAGCCATTTTGCAATTTAATATGGACATGTGTAATATTTATTATTGCAGTCTATCCATGCCCTTGGCAATGTTAATGGGAAGGGCTGACTTTTATGTTCAATCTCTGCTTGTATAGAGGCAAATAGGGAACTTGTTTCCTTATCCAGTCATTCTAACAAAACTCTGGTGGTTGTGAGCTGGACTGCAAATCTGAGGCTGAAATTTGGCCACCATTCGCCCAATCTTCCATAATTCTCAGATACCTGGCATGGAGGGAGAGGCAGGAGACTTCAGAGATTGAGTGCAGTGTTTTACATACTGCCACAAACATTATACTTCCACCTTCCTGGCTGTTGGCAATGGAAACAGCTCAATCTGGTAGTGATGTGTGTTGTGTTATGTACTCTGGGATAACACAGGCTGCAACTGGATGCAGCTTTAACCAAAAGATACTCCAGGCCTTGAAGTTAGTTCAATCTGATTTATTGAACCAGTAGCACAGTTGGCACAGTTCTCTATGAGTTCGACTCTCTGCTAACCTAAGTGTGGTTACTCTGTCTGACTGAACCAGACTAGCTCTTCGCCACGTGCTGGAGGTGTAATACTGTACATACGCCCTGACTCACTTTGTAGATGTTCATCAGTGGAAAGAGGCGGGGTGTGAGTGCCTCGTGCCTTTTATAGTGAGATACCACCCCTGAGTGTCCTGCCTGCTCATTGGTCATGTCCTGTTCTCTGTGTTCATTAGGTGCCTATCTGTGCCTGCCTGTATATCATTATCTGCATGTCTGCACATCATGACATCTCCCCTTTAAAAAAAACGTTTTTGTTGGCATATGGGAACGTACTTACATGTGGTGGCATATATTAACATATTTACAAGCAGTGGCATATGTGAACGTATTTACATGAAAAGACAGCTGTCTAATGTGAGAAAACAGAACATAGCAAACAAAACAAATAGTCCAGTCTCTGGGGCTTCCGTCTGATCCTTGTCGACCGCCGGAGAGGTGGTGGTGGGGACGATGGCGCCTTGACAGGCGGGATGGAAGCCTGACTGTTGGCCTCGTAGTTTGAGGTATCAGGCGGTGGCAAAACGATGGACGGAAATGGAGAAGAAAGCGGTTTCGGGCAGGCAACTTTGCGCAGTGCCCGTCTGTTTCATCACACAACAGAACCATCAGCCATACGTACAACATACGAGCGGGGCGCAGCCTGTCGAACAACGACAGCTGGAGCAGACCAACCACCATCCGGTATCTTGATCCTGACAGTGTCTGCCGGGGATAACATGGGCAAATCGGTGGCATGAGCATCATAGCTCTTCTTTTGCTGGTTTCGGAGCTGCTGCACCTTCTGCAGTACCGGGAGGTGATCCAGGTTGGGCAAGTGTATGGCTGGAAGTGTCGTCCGCAGGTCCCTGTTCATCAGGAGTTGAGCCGGCGACATGCCAGTGGACAGTGGGGTCGCCCTGTACGCAAGCAGCGTGAGGTAGATGTCAGAAGCAGAATCCGCAGCCTTGCAGGTGAGCTGTTGGACTGCGGATAGTGTGGGCTGGTAGTGACATGGTTGAAATGGTATGACTTGGCAAACATAGACCACTCGTGGCTGTTGAAGCACGGGCCATTGTCACTCATGACAGTGAGTGGGATACCATGCCTGGAGAACGTCGCCTTGCAGGCTTTGATGACGGTCCGAGATGTGAGGTCTGAGAGCTTCACGACTTCAGGGTAATTGGAGAAATAGTCAATAATCAACACGTAGTCGCGACCATTCGCACAAAAGAGGTCGATGCCAACCTTGGACCATGGGGAGGTCTCGATTTCATGCTGCTGGAGCGTCTCCTTGCTCTGCGCTGGCTGGAAGTGTTGACAGGTCGCACAGTTGAGGACCATGTTCGAGATGTCCTGGCTAAAACCGGGCCAGTAGACAGCCTGCCTGGCTCTGCGTCTGCACTTCTCGACGCCCAGGTGTCCCTCATGGATTTGGCTGAGCACCAAGCTCTGGAGACTGAGTGGAATGACAATCCGGTCCAGCTTGAGGAGGATACCATCAATCATCGTCAGGTCGTCCTTTACATTATAAAATTGAGGGCACTGCCCTTTCTGCCAGCCATTGGCGAGGTGGTGCATGACACGCTGCAAGAGGGGATCTTTGGCTGTCCCCTCGTGGATACGAACCACCTTCTCATCAGACGCCGAGAGGGTGCTAGCACACAGCTGCACCTGTGATTCAATCTGCCGGATGATTTCCAGCGGTTCACTAGGCAATGTGATGGAGCGGGACAATGCATCAGCGATGATGAGCTCCTTGCCAGGCGCGTACACTAAGTCAAAATAATACCTTCTGAGTTTGAGAAGGATGTGCTACAACCGAGGCGTCATGTCGTTCAGGTCCTTGTGGATAATGTGGACCAGAGGCCAATGATCCGTCTCGACAGTGAATGTCGGCAGGCCGTAGACATAGTCGTGAAACCTGAGAATGCCAGTGAGAAGACCCAGGCATTCCTTCTCTATTTGCGCATACCTTGTTTCGGTGGGCGTCATGGCCCTCGATGCGCAGGCTACCGGTGCCCAGGATGAAGTGTCATCGCGTTGAAGCAACATCGCACCGATGCCATCCTGGCTCACATCTGTCGAGATCTTTGTCTCCCTGTCTGGGTCGAAAAATGCCAAGACGGGTGCAGTGGTGAGCTTGGCTTTCAGCTACAACCACTCTGCCTGATGTGCTGCCTTCTGTAGCCATCTGGGATGGCCACGTCCCGATTACAAAATGGACAAATGCAAAGAATGCAGGGAAAATTGGACAATGCTAAGAAACAAGCAAGTGCAAGCTCTGTCTGTTGATTAGAACCTTAAACGCTCAGACAGGACATAAACTACCAAACGATCGACATACTAATGAGCCATCTCCGGGGACAAAAGGGAAACATTTAGATACAGAATGTTAAGGCAGACTCCCCGGCGCCAGAAGAAGCTAAGACAAAGCAGACTGACAGTCACCAGGACGCGCCCAGCGATCAGGGAACCACCCCTCTACTGGAGGAAAATCGATACTGATAATTGGGAAAGACCCAATTAGTTGAGGCCAAGTTCAAGGCCCGCCCAAAAGAGCGCAAAGCCCTTTGCAGTATAAGAGGTTTCACCCAAGGGAGAATCTTCCTCCTTTGGCTTTGGCTCTCACCGAAGATAGAGACCTGCCTAGCAGCTGCATCAGACCAAGTAAGTCCCAAGTCAACGCACGCTACGAGATAGATGCTCCTAGTTGCTACCCTGTAAACAGCTCAACCCAGCAGCCTCAGAACCGAGCAACGGCCATTGTTCCTCTGACTGAGGGGTGCCCGAAGCTAAGTATAGGCTTTAGTAATAGTGGTAGTTTAGTTTGTAGAGTTTATGCATGAGTAGATTTGACTGTGTGTAAATAAATGAGCATTGCTTTTGAACTTACTAACTGGTGTATCGAGTCATTGATCAGTATTTGGTTCTGAACCTTGTGGCAGTGTCAAAAGATACCTGGCGACTCTTGAGCAAACGTGATTAAATAGAGCCAAATTGAGAACCAACCAAAAGTTAGCAACATTTACTGGCGACATTTGACGGGACTCGACTTGAGTGGCCTAACCACTCCGAGAGAACCCAACATTTGAATTGAGAATCCAATTGGGAACAGAAAGAAAAACCACAAGCGTCAAAACAGTACTTATCAAGCCTCTGAGATTCGGAAGTATATTAATGCATGCTAACAGGGATATAAGGTAAACCTGAGATTTTGTTGCGAAAAACTGTCGGGAGTTTTGTAGGCCGGAAATTAGCGTAAGCCGTACCTGTGTTTACATCACCGCTTTATCACCCCCTGTTCCAAATTTGGTAGAGAACCTAGTAGAGAGAATGGCAATGAAGGCAATGGAACGCCTTATGAACCCCCAAGAATTCGAGGTCGCCGCGACCAGCAGTAGAGTAGGACAGTGTCCCGTTTGGGAAGATGAGATCAGGAAATATCTCAAAGGGAAAGGATGGCCCCTTTGGAGTGAATTCTGTGATAATGAGGAAACAGGACCCGGGAGTATAGGACATACTTGGTGGGAGAACCTGTCAGAGGTCCACAAGAAGAGCTTGGGAAAAGCTCGCAAGCCGATGGCAATCGTGTCCTGTTTGGCACAATTGCGAGGCACAGAGAAGGTCGTTAGGACGCTCCGTAGAGAGATAGAGGAGAGAGACAGATCCAGTGAGGTAGACGTGAGTGAGATAGAGAAGGAGAATCGAGATTTAAAAAAGAAGTTAGCAGCAAGGGACAGAGAGGTGGATGATGCCAAGAGGGCACATCAGTCTTGTCTCGCTCATTTGAACAGCTTTCAGACGCAATACGATAAGGCCGACCAGGACGCACAACGTGCGGTCTTGGTAAGACAAGAAACAGAACAGCAAGTTGAGAAATTGCAGAAACAGTGTGTGGTAGTAGAGGTATTACGGTACCTGGTATGCTGGAGCACCATTGGCGGAAACTGTATGCTTTCTATTGGTTAAGATGTATGGTAGCTCCGCCCTGCTAGGCGGGGTATAAGAGCCCATGCCGCCCCAGCAGCCTTCATTCTGTACCTGAGCTGCTGGGGGAAACATCTAGCTTATTAAAGCCTTCAGTTGGACTACAACCTCGCTTTAGTGGTCATTGATCGTGCATCAGTTTAATAAGCTAGTTTAAAAAAAAAGGATTGAGCTGCGACTCAAGCCGGAGTGTCTGCAACTCAGCCCCCACGCGGCAAACTCAGCGGCAATCTTCAAGCACTGGTTGGCGTGCTTTAAAGGGTATCGTGGGACGGCCCAAAACACACCCACGGGGGAACAGAAAATGCAAGTCCTGCACTCAAGGGTGAGCCCGGAGATTTACACCCTCATCGAGGAAGCGGAAGACTTCGATGCAGCAACAGAGCTGCTAAAGGACATTATATTCGCCCGGTAAACCAGGTCTACGCCCGGCACCTGCTAGCAACGAGGCGACAAACCCCAGGGGAATCGCTGGAAGAATTCTACCGTGCACTGCTGGTGTTGGGGAGAAACTGCAGCTGCCCATATGTTTCGGCGAGCGAGCACAGTGAACCCTTGGTCCGGGACGCTTTCGTGGCAGGTATGCTATCCTCATTAATCCGCCAGCGACTGCTAGAAAAAGACACTCTAGGTCTCAAGGAGGCATGGGCCCTTGCAGGCTCCCTGGATGTGGCCTCCAGAAACGCCCGCGCTTAGTTCCCGACTGCGCGGCAGCCCCCTGGGCGGCGTGGAACTCCTCCACAGCCAACCCCGAGTCATCCCCCATCCCCCCACAAGCCTGTGCTGCAAGGCGGCCTGGCAACCCTGCGGGGGCCCGCTGCTAGGCAGGCCAAGTACCCCCGCCAGCGCTGCACCGCCCTCTCATCCACCTGCAAGGGATGCAGTAAAAAGGGCCATTTTGTGGGGGTATGCCAGGCCCGTGCGGTTGCCGCGGTCTCCGGTGGCGAATGCAGACAGCCAACACAAACCTCTCCATGGTCCCCGTGTGGCCAGCGGTCGCCGCCATCTTCCTACTCCAGGGCCACGTGCGGCACCCGGGCGCCGCCATCTTGTCCCGTGGACGCCACGTTGGAGGGATGGGTGCCGCCATTTTGTGCATCTCCAGCCATGTGCGACCAATGGGAGCCGCCATCTTGGATGAACCCCCAGGACCCCAGCTCGGCTGACCACACACTGCCCGAAGAGAACACTCAACTGCTGCGATTAGCCTCGGTGTCTCTGGACCAATCCCGGCCTCGAACACTCTCAACTGCTACAACGACTGTATTTATCAACGGGCATGAGACGTCCTGCCTAATCGACTCTGGGAGCACGGAGAGCTTCATACACCCCGACACGGTAAGGCGCTGTTCTCTCCTCGCCCACCCCGTTAATCAAAACATCTCCCTGGCCTCACTCAGTAGAGATAACGGGGTTTTGTGTAGCAAACCTCACAGTCCAGGGAAGGGAGTTCAAAAATTTCCGTCTCTACGTCCTTCCCCACCTCTGCGCAGCCACACTCCTAGGTTTTGACTTCCAGTGTAACCTCCAAAGTCTAACCTTCAAATTCGGCGGCCCTATACCCCCCTCACTGTCTGCGGCCTTGCGACCCTTAAAGTCGACCCGCCTTCCCTGTTTGTGAACCTCACCCCGGATTGCAAACCCGTCGCCACCAGGAGCAGACGGTACAGTGCCCAGGACCGGATCTTTATTAGGTCAGAGGTCTAAAGGCTACTGAGGGAAGGAGTCACTGAAGCCAGCAACAGTCCCTGGAGTGTTCAAGTAGTGGTGGTAAAGACCGGGGAGAAGCATAGGATGGTCATCGACTACAGTCAGACCATCGACAGGTTTACGCAGCTGGACACGTACCCTCTCCCCCGCATATCTGACCTGGTAAACAGGATCGCGCATTACAAGCTCTTCTCCACGGTGGATCTTAAGTCCGCCTACCTCCAGCTCCCCATCCGCACTAGTGACCGCAAATACACTGCCTTCGAGGCAGATAGGCGGCTCTACCACTTCTTAAGGGTTCCCTTCGGTGTCACCAACTCGGTCTTCCAGCGCGAGATGGACTGAATGGTTGACCGGTACGGTTTACGGGCAACATTCCCGTATCTCGATAATGTCACCATCTGCTGCCACGACCAGCAGGACCACGACACCAACCTCCGAAAATTCCTCCAGACCGCAAAAATCCTTACCCTTACATACAACAAGGATAAATGCGTGTTTAGCACCGACCGCCTAGCCATCCTCGGCTACGTAGTGCGAAATGGAGTTATAGGCCCCGGCCCTGAGCGCATGCGCCCCCTTATGGAGTTCCCCCTCTCTCACTGCTCCAAGGCCCTGATGCGCTGCCTAGGGTTTTTCAGGTACTACGCCCAGTGGGTCCCCAACTATGCGGACAAGGCCCGTTCCCTGATCCAATCCACAGCTTTTCCCCTGTCGATAGAGGCCCACCAGGCCTTCAGCCGCATCAAAGCAGACATTGCAAAGGCCACGATGCACGCCATCGACGGGTCCTTCCCCTTCCAGGTCGAGAGTGAAGCGTCTGATGTAGCTCTGGCGGCCACCCTCAACCAAACGGGCAGACCCGTGGCCTTCTTCCCACGTACCCTCCATGCTTCCGAAAACCGCCACTCCTCAGTGGAAAAGGAGGCCCAGGCCATAGTAGAAGCTGTGCGACATTGGAGGCATTACCTGGCCGGCAGGAGATTCACTCTCCTCACTGACCAACGGTCGGTTGCTTTCATGTTCGATAACACACAGCGGGGCAAGATAAAAAACGATAAGATCTTGCGGTGGAGGATCGAACTCTCCACCTACAACTACGAGATCTTGTATCGTCCCGGGAAGCTAAACGAGCCTCCTGACGCCCTGTCCCGCGGCACATGTGCCACCGCACAAGTGGACCGCCTCCGAGCCCTCCACGAGGACCTCTGCCACTCGGGGGTCACTCGCTTTTTCCATTTTATCAAGACCCGCAATCTGCCCTACTCCATCGAGGAGGTCAGGACAGCCACCAGGGACTGCCAAATCTGCATGGAGTGCAAACCGCACTTCGACCGGCCAGAGGAAGCGCACCTGATAAAGGCTTCCCGTCCCTTTGAATGCATCAGCATGGACTTCAAAGGCCCCCTCCCCTCCACCGACCGCAACACGTACTTCCTGAATGTGATTGACGAGTACTCCCGATTCCCATTCGCCATCCCCTGCCCCGACATGACCGCAACCACTGTCATCAAGGCCCTCCATAGCATCTTTGCACTGTTCGGGTTCCCCGCTGACATACATAGTGATAGGGGGTCCTCCTGTATGAGCGCCGAACTGCGTCAATTCCTGCTCAGCAAGGGCATTGCCTCGAGCAGGACGACCAGTTACAACCCCCGGGGTAACGGACAGGGAGAGAGGGAGAACGGAATGTCTGGAAGACCGTCCTGCTGGCCCTACGGTCCAGGAATCTCCCAGTCTCCTGCTGGCAGGAAGTCCTCCCGGATGCCCTCCACTCCATCCGGTCACTGCTTTGTTCCACCACCAACCAGACACCTCACGAACGTCTCCTTGTCTTCCCCAGGAAGTCCTCCTCTGGGACCTCGCTCCCGACCTGGCTGGCAGCACCCGGACCCATCCTACTCCGAAAACCCGTGCGGGTGCACGAGTCGGACCCATTGGTCGGGAGGGTCCATCTTCTCCACGCTAACCCCCAGTGGCGTACCCCGATGGCCAACAAGATACGGTCTCCCTATGAGACCTGGCGCCCGCCGGAGCCCCACGCACACCCCAGCCACCAGTCCCACCCTCCCCTCCACCAGGGCACCTTACAGGAGGATTGGTCCTTCCGCCGGCCCCGTCTATGCCCTCCCCACCCACCGACGCACCCCGCAGGCGCTCCCTTCCTAGGTCAACCGTTTTCCCCACCAGCGCCGTCTAGGGGTGTGGAAGCTGCCATGGAGATCGAAGCCACGCTCCCGGAGTCACAGACGCCCCAGCCTCCACCGGAGTCACCACCGAGGCTCCGACGATCACAGAGGACGACCAGGGCCCCCGATCGACTGATTGCTTCAATTTAAATTGTAAACTGTAAATTTAAATCATCAATTGTAAATAGGTATTAGAATTGTACATAGTTACAAAACGCTGTACGGAGGTATTACGGTACCTCTATAACTAATTCAACCACGTTGCCATGTTTGCAGTATCAGGCCACCACCCCCGCCGGACTCTTTTTTAACAGGGGGGGAATGTGGTAGTAGAGGTATTACGGTACCTGGTATGCTGGGCAATTTATCATGGCCAATCCACCTAACCCTGCACATCTTTGGACTGTGGGAGGAAACCGGAGCACCCGGAGGAAACCCACGCACACACGGGGAGGAAGTGCAGACTCCGCACAGACAGTGACCCAAGCCGGAATCGAACCTGGGACCCTGGAGCTGTGAAGCAATTGTGCTATCCACAAGGCTACCGTGCTGCCCTTGTTTTGAACCTTACATCAGGTCTGCACCAGACCCAATCCCGGAAGCTCAGAAGATCCAGGAACTCTACTCGCGGCTGTGCTCCAAAATCTTTCCTCTTATCCAGGACGCGGCGAGCTACGACGAAGCCATAGCGCTACTGAAAGAGAATTACGCCCAGCAGGCGAACACGCTCTTCGCCAGACACGTACCCTCTACTCGCAGTCAACTCCCTGGTGAGTCCGTAGAAGATTTCTGGCATGCTTTAATTCCTCTGGTCAGAGACTGTGACAGTCAGGCCGTCACGGCCACGGAACATTCGAACCTCCTCATGCGGGACGCCTTCGTTACGGGGTTAAGGTCAGACCTCATACACCAGCGACTTTTAGAGGGGGCCACGCTCGACCTCGCAGCAACAAAGAAACTGCCGCTATCGATGACGGTCGCCTCGCGCAATATTCAGGCCTACACCCTCAGCCACGCGGCCCACCCCTCCTACACATCATGGACTTTGCAGACGGCCGCCCCACCGAGGGCCTCACCCAGTTAATACGTCTGCGCCACGCGTAAGCCAGCCAACCCCGGAGGCCCCCGATGTTACTTCTGCAGGCAACAGAAACACTCCCGCCAACGCTGCCTGGCCCGCATCGCCCTTTGCAAGGTCTGTGGCAAGAAGGGCACTTCGCTGCAGTGTGCCAGGTCCTTTCAGTCGCCGCTTTTGCCCCGAACCCCCTCACATACGGACAAATGGCGTGCCATTTTCACCTCCCCGGACCACGTGCGGCCAGTCGGCGGCGCCATCTTCTCCCCCTCAGACCACGTGCGGCCAGTGGGCGCCGCCATCTTCTCCCCCTCAGACCACGTGCGGCCAGTGGGCGCCGCCATCTTCTCCCCCTCAGACCACGTGCGGCCAGTGGGCGCCGCCATCTTCTCCCCCTCAGACCACGTGTGGCCAGTGGGCGCCGCCATCTTCTCCCCCTCAGACCACGTGCGGCCAGTGGACGCCGCCATCTTCTCCCCCTCAGACCACGCGCGACCAGTGGGCGCCGCCATCTTCTCCCCCTCAGTCTACGCGCGGCCAGTGCGTGCCGCCATCTTCCCCTTCTCGGACCATGTGCGGCCCATGGGCGCCGCCATCTTTTTCAACCCCCGCCACGTGCGGCTCATGGGTGCCGCCATCTTGTCCATCCCAAGATCATCAGGCACCGCCATCTTGTCTTCCCCATGGCACATGGACACCACCATTGTTCCAGGACCCGTGCCCCCCGGGCACCCCATCGTTCGACACCAGCGACGAACAGCCACAACTCGCCTCGGTCACGATCGACCAGTCTCGCCCGCACAATCTAGTCACCGCCTCGACAAGCATGAAGATCGATGGGCACGAGACCTCTTGCCTGCTGGAGTCCGGGAGCACCGAAAGCTTCATCCATCCAGATACGGTAAGGCGCTGCTTCCTTGCGGTACACCCTGCCAATCAAAGAATCTCCCTGGCCTCCGGATCCCACTCCGTGGCGATCCGGGGGTACTGTATAGTCACATTCATGGTCCAGGGCGTAGAATTCAGCGGCTTCCGCCTCTACGTCCTCCCCAACCTCTGCGCTGCCCTGCTGCTCGGCCTGGACTTCCAGTGTAACCTCCAGAGCCTAACCTTGAAATTCGGCGGGCCCCTACCACCCTTTACTGTGTGCGGCCTCGCGACTCTAAAGGTCGACCCACCTTCCCTATTCACAAATCTAACCCTGGATTGCAAACCCGTCGCCACCAGAGCAGACGGTACAGCACCCAGAACAGTTCCTTCATCAGGTCCGAGGTCCAGCGGCTGCTTCGGGGAGGCATCACCGAGACCAGCAACAGCCCCTTGAGAGCCCAAGTGGGAGTGGTGAAAACTGGGGAGAAACACAGAATGGTCATGGATTACAGCCAGACCATCAATAGGTACACCCAGCTCTACGCGTACCCCCTCCCACGCATATCTGATATGGTCAATCAGATTGCACAGTACCGGGTCTTCTCAACTGTAGACCTCAAATCCGCCTACCACCAGCTCCCCATCCATAAGGCGGACAGCCCATACACTGCCTTCGAGGCAGATGGCCGCCTGTACCATTTTCTCAGGGTTCCCTTCGGCGTCACCAACGGGGTCTCGGCCTTCCAAAGGGAGATGGACCAAATGGTCGACCGGTACGGGTTGCGGGCCACCTTCCCGCACCTAGACAATGGCACCATCTGCGGCCACGATCAGCAGGACCACGATGTCACTGCCACTCTCCTAAACCTCACCTATAACAAGGAGAAGTGCATATTCAGCACAAACCGCTTAGCCATCCTCGGCTATGTGGTCCAGAACGGAGTTCTGGAGCCCGATCCCGACCGCATGTGCCCCCTCATGGAGCTCCCCCTTCCCCCCCTCAAACGCTGCCTGGAGTTCTTTTCACACTACGCCCAGTGGGTCCAAAACTACGCGGACAAGGCCCGCCCACTCATCCAGTCCACCCTTTTCCGCCCTACGGCCAAGGCTCAACATGTCTTCAACCGTATTAGAGCCGATATCAGCAATGCCGCGATGCACGCAGTAGACGAGACACTGCCCTTTCAAGTGGAGAGCGACGCATCAGACATCGCCCTAGCCGCCACGCTCAATCAGGCAGGCAGGCCCGTGGCATTCTTTTCCCGCACCCTTCATGCCTCCGAAATTCAAGCCATAGTTGAAGCTGTGCGGCATTGGAGGCATTACCTGGCCAGCAGGAGATTCACTCTCCTCACTGACCAATGGTCGGTAGCCTTCATGTTCAATAACACACAGTGGGGTAAGATCAAAAATGATAAAATCTTGAGGTGGAGGATCGAGCTCTCCACCTACAACTACGAGATTTTGTATCGCCCCGGCAAGCTGAACGAGCCCCCAGATGCCCTATCCCGAGGTTCATGTGCCAGCGCACAGGTGGCCCAACTCCGGACCCTGCACGATAACCTTTGTCACCCGGGAGTCACACGGTTGTACCATTTCATAAAGGCCCGCAATCTGCGCTACTCCGTCGAGGAAGTCAGGGCAATCACCAGAGACTGCCAGGTCTGTGCGGAGTGCAAGCCGCATTTCTACCGGCCGGACCGTGCGCGCCTGGTGAAGGCCTCCCGCACCTTTGAACGCCTCAGCAGGGATTTCAAAGGGCCCCTCCCCTCCACCGACCATAACACGTATTTCCTCAGTGTGGTCGATGAATACTTTAGATTCCCCTTCGTCATCCCATGCCCCGATATGACGTCTGCCACTGTCATCAAAGCCCTCAACACAATCATCGCTCTGTTCGGCTTCCCCGCCTACATCCACAGTGACAGGGGATCCTCATTCATGAGTGATGAGCGGCGTCAGTTCTTGCCCAGTAGGGGTATAGCCTCCAGCAGGACGACCAGCTCTAACCCCCCGGGGAAACGGGCAGGTGGAGAAGGAGAACGGGACGGTCTGGAGGGCCGTCCAACTGGCCCAACGGTCCAGAAATCTCCTGGCCTCCCGCTGGCAGGAGGTCCTCCCCGATGCACTGCACTCCATTTGGTCGCTACTATGCACCGCTACTAACGACACACGCCATGAACGTCTCTTTGCCTTCCCCAGGAAGTCCACATCCGGGGTGTCGCTCCCGACTTGGCTTGCAGCTCCAGGACCCGTACTCCTCCGTAGGCACGCCCGACTCCACAAGGCAGACCCGTTAGTTGAAAGGGTGCAGTTACTCCACGCTAACCCCCAGTATGCCTACGTAGCGTACCCTGAAGGCTGCCAGGATACTGCCTCCCTCAGGGACCTGGCACCAGCAGGTTCCACACACACACACACCCCTCTGGCACAACTCCACCCCCCCCCCCCCCGGCGCACCCAGCAGAAACCCCCCCAGGACCATCCGTCCTCCCCCTGCCCATTCCCGAGGATGAAGAGGATTTTAGCACGCTCCCGGAGTCACCGAGGACCAGACCAACACCAGAATCGCCGCCACCACTGCATCGCTCCCATCGCCACATCAAGGCCCTGGACCGGCTAAATCTATAATTGGTTCGGGACTTCAGAAAGAGATTTGTTTTCGCTTCTGTATATTAGCCTTGCTCTGTATATAGTTCTCCACCCCCCCCCCCCCCCCCCCCCGCCCCCCCCCACCTCCCCTCCCCCCCCGCCCCTGGCCGGACTCAATTTTAACAGGGGGTGAATGTGGTAATCACCACTGTTATATATATTAGGAGATGTGTGATAAGACCCTGCACTACAGGTACGGGGGTAGTCCCTGCCTGCTGGCTCTGCCCAGTAGGCGGAGTATAAATATGTGTGCTCCCTATACAGCAGCCATTTCGCCAGCTGCTGTAGGAGGCCACACATCTTAGAGTAATAAAGCCTCAGTTGTATACAACTCTAGCCTCTGTGCAATTGATTGTGCATCAAGGCCGGAATCGAGCCCGGGTCCCTGGTGCTGTGAGGCAGCAGTGCCTCATGGTGTACAAGGGACATCACCCGCACAACAAATGTTGGTTGTCCTGCAGCCTGCAGATTGTGTATTTTCAAAAGTCTTCTGAGCGCTGTGTCAGTTTGCAGGTTGTGTATTTTAAACAGTTTTCTGAGCGCTGTGACAGTTTGCAGGTTGTGTATTTTAAACAGTTTTCTGAGCGCTGTGACAGTTTGTAGGTTGTGTATTTTAAACAGTTTTCTGAGCGCTGTGACAGTTTGCAGGTTGTGTATTTTAAACAGTTTTCTGAGCGCTGTGACAGTTTGCAGGTTGTGTATTTTAAACAGTTTTCTGAGCGCTGTGTCAGTTTGCAGGTTGTGTATTTTAAACAGTTTTCTGAGCGCTGTGACAGTTTGCAGGTTGTGTATTTTAAACAGTTTTCTGAGCGCTGTGACAGTTTGCAGGTTGTGTATTTTAAACAGTTTTCTGAGCGCTGTGACAGTTTGTAGGTTGTGTATTTTAAACAGTTTTCTGAGCGCTGTGACAGTTTGCAGGTTGTGTATTTTAAACAGTTTTCTGAGCGCTGTGTCAGTTTGCAGGTTGTGTATTTTAAACAGTTTTCTGAGCGCTGTGACAGTTTGCAGGTTGTGTATTTTAAACAGTTTTCTGAGCGCTGTGACCGTTTGCAGGTTGTGTATTTTAAACAGTTTTCTGAGCGCTGTGTCAGTTTGCAGGTTGTGTATTTTAAACAGTTTTCTGAGCGCTGTGACAGTTTGTAGGTTGTGTATTTTAAACAGTTTTAGAGCGCTGTGTCAGTTTGCAGGTTGTGTATTTTAAACAGTTTTCTGAGTGCTGTGTCAGTTTGCAGGTTGTGTATTTTAAACAGTTTTCTGAGCGCTGTGTCAGTTTGCAGGTTGTGTATTTTAAACAGTTTTCTGAGCGCTGTGACAGTTTGCAGGTTATGTATTTTAAACAGTTTTCTGAGCGCTGTGACAGTTTGCAGGTTGTGTATTTTAAACAGTTTTCTGAGCGCTGTGTCAGTTTGTAGGTTGTGTATTTTAAACAGTTTTCTGAGCGCTGTGACAGTTTGCAGGTTGTGTATTTTAAACAGTTTTCTGAGCGCTGTGTCAGTTTGCAGGTTGTGTATTTTAAACAGTTTTCTGAGCGCTGTGTCAGTTTGTAGGTTATGTATTTTAAATGGTGTGGTAGTATGTATTAGGGGTCATGTGGGACTGGAAGCCCTAATGTCATTGGCTGACAGATCCCGGGTCCTGGTTGGCCGTTGACCTCTAGCTCCGCCCTGAAGGCGGAGTATAAGAAGCCGGAGTCCTCCCCCGCAGGCCATTCTACTATCGCGCTACGGGGGAACAGACACGCTTAATAAAGCCTCATCGACTTCACTCTATTCGTCTCTCGGAGTCTTTGTGCGCTACAATTTATTAAGCGTGCCTAAAAAGGACTATGGAGCTCAGGATCATCCCGGAATGCCTGAGGATCAGCCCCCACGCAGTGAACGCGGCAGGAGCCTTCAAGCACTGGCAGACTTGTTTCGAGGCCTACCTCAGAACGGCCACCGGCCGGGTCACAGAAGACCAAAAACGACAGGTCCTGCACTCGAGGTTAAGCACGGAGATTTTCTCCCTCATCAAAGACGCGGAGGATTTCCAGACGGCGTTCGCAGCACTGAAAAGTCTCTATGTTCGCCCAGTTAACCAAACCTACGCTCGCTACCAGATCGCGACGAGACGGCAAAGTCCCGGAGAATCGATTGACAAATTCTACGCCGCACTGCTGATTTTGGGACGAGCCTGCAGCTGCCCTTCGGTGAACGCAAATGAACACACGGACATGTTAATGCGCGATGCTTTTGTGGCAGGTATGAATTCCTCCCAAATCCGCCAAAGACTTCTAGAAAAAGAGTCGCGAGGACTCTCAGAGGCACGGGCCCTAGCAGCCTCCCTAGACGTGGCCGCGCGGAATACCCGCGCCTACGGCCCCGACCGCGTGGCAGCCCATTGGGCTCCGTATGTACCGGTCGCGACAAACCCCCCCCCCCCCCCCGGACACCCCACAGGCTTGCGCGGTCCAAACGCCAAGTCGCACCGGGGGCGCCCGCTGCTATTTCTGCGGCCAGGCGAAACACCCCCGGCAGCGCTGCCCGGCCCGCGCAGCAATCTGCAAGAGCTGCGGGAAAAAGGGCCATTTCGCGGTTGTGTGCCGGTCCCGCGAGGTCGCCGCTGTCCCGGGAGAACAGGGAGCCCTGCACGCCGCTTACGCTCCCCAACCCCCCAGCGCCCCATGTACGACCCGCAGGCGCAGCCACTCTGGGTCCCGACCACCGCGGTCCCGGGAGAACAGGGAGCCCTGCATGCCGCTTACGCTCCCCAACCTCCCCCCCCCGTCCCCACATATGACCCGCCGGCGCTACCAATTTGGGTCCCGACCACCGCTGTCCCCAGAGATGAGGGAGCCCCGCGCGGTCCTAAGGCTCCCCAACCCTCCCCAGCGCCCCATGTGCGATCCGCAGACGCCGCCATTTTGGCTCCCGGCCACCACGAGGGGAGGAAGGGCGCCGCCATCTTGGACCACCCCAGACCTGTACGACGCATGGGGGTGGCCATTTTGTCCACCCCCGCCGCCATCTTGTGACCCCCCAGCCATGTGCGATGTATGGGGGCAGCCATTTTGTTCATCCCCGACGCCATCTTGGACGACAACAACGGACCCCAGTGTCGACGGCTCCACGGGGTTCGAGGAACGCTCCACTACTACAACCACGTCTCGCTTCAATAACGCTCGATCAAGCTCGGCCCCGGACACTCCAGACGACGATGACAACGGTGCTATTAAACGGGCACGAGACACCATGCCTAGTCGACTCCGGGAGCACGGAGAGCTTTATCCACCCCGACACGGTAAGACGCTGTTCCTTGACCATCCATCCCAGCGCACAAAAGATTTCCCTAGCTGCAGGATCCCACTCCGTACAGATCACAGGTTTCTGCATAGTTACCCTAACGGTGCAGGGGAGGGAGTTCAAGAACTACAAACTACACGTCCTTCCCCAACTCTGCGCCCCCACATTACTGGGATTAGATTTCCAGTGCAATCTACAGAGACTTACGTTCAAATTCGGCGGCCCAATACCCCCACTCACTATCTGCAGCCTCGCAACCCTCAAGGTGCAACCCCCGTCCTTGTTTGCGAACCTCACCCCGGATTGCAAACCCGTCGCCACTAGGAGCAGACGGTACAGCGCCCAGGACCGGACCTTCATTCGGTCAGAAGTCCAGCGGCTACTAAAGGAAGGCATAATCCAGGCCAGCAATAGTCCCTGGAGAGCACAGGTGGTAGTAGTGAAGACAGGGGAGAAACAAAGGATGGTCATAGACTATAGCCAGACCATCAACAGGTACACACAACTAGACGCGTACCCTCTCCCCCGCATATCCGACATGGTCAATCGGATTGCCCAATACAAAGTGTTCTCCACCGTGGACCTCAAGTCCGCCTACCATCAGCTCCCCATCCGCCCAAGTGACCGCAAGTACACAGCCTTCGAGGCAGACGGGCGATTATACCATTTCCTAAGGGTCCCATTTGGCGTCACAAACGGGGTCTCGGTCTTCCAACGGGAGATGGACCGAATGGTTGATCAACATGGGTTGCGGGCCACGTTCCCGTATCTCGACAATGTAACCATCTGCGGCCACGACCAGCAGGACCACGACGCCAACCTCCAAAAATTCCTCCAGACCGCCAAAGCCTTGAACCTCACGTACAACGAGGACAAGTGCGTTTTTAGCACCAACCGGCTAGCCATTCTGGGCTACATAGTGCGCAATGGGATAATAGGCCCCGACCCCGAACGTATGCGCGCCCTCATGGAATTTCCCCTCCCGCACTGCTCAAAAGCCCTGAAACGCTGCCTGGGTTTTTTTTCATACTACGCCCAGTGGGTCCCCCAGTACGCAGACAAGGCCCGCCCCCTAATACAGACCACGACCTTCCCTCTGTCGACAGAGGCTTGCCAGGCCTTCAGCCGCATCAAAGCGGATATCGCAAAGGCCACGATGCGCGCCATCGATGAGTCCCTCCCCTTCCAGGTCGAGAGCGACGCCTCCGACGTAGCTCTAGCGGCCACCCTTAACCAAGCGGGCAGACCCGTGGCCTTTTTCTCCACGCTTCAGAAATCCGCCACTCCTCAGTGGAAAAGGAAGCCCAAGCCATAGTGGAAGCTGTGCGACATTGGAGGCATTACCTGGCCGGCAGGAGATTCACGCTCCTCACCGACCAACGGTCAGTAGCCTTCATGTTCGATAATGCACTGTGGGGCAAAATCAAAAACGACAAGATCTTAAGGTGGAGGATCGAGCTCTCCACCTTCAACTACGAGATCTTGTATCGTCCCGGAAAGCTGAACGAGCCGTCCGATGCCCTATCCCGCGGCACATGTGCCAACGCACAAATTAACCGCCTCCAAACCCTCCACGAGGACCTCTGCCACCCGGGGGTCACTCGGTTTTTCCACTTTATCAAGTCCCGCAACCTCCCATACTCTTTAGAGGAGGTCCGTACAATCACAAGGGACTGCCACATCTGCGCAGAATGCAAACCGCATTTTTTCAGGCCGGATGGTGTGCACCTGATTAAGGCTTCCCGCCCCTTTGAACGCCTTAGTCTGGATTTCAAAGGGCCCCTCCCCTCCACCGACCGCAACACATACTTCCTTAATGTGGTGGACGAGTACTCCCGCTTCCCATTCGCCATCCCCTGCTCTGACATGACCACGGCCAGAGTCATTAAAGCCCTGAACACCATCTTCACACTGTTCGGTTGCCCCGCATACGTCCACAGCGACAGGGGGTCCTCTTTCATGAGTGACGAGCTGCGCCAGTTCCTGCTCAGCAAGGGCATAGCCTCAAGCAGGACGACCAGCTACAACCCCCGGGGGAACGGGCAAGTAGAGAGGGAGAACGGCACGGTCTGGAAGACCGTCCTACTGGCCCTACGGTCCAGGGACCTCCCAGTTTCACGGTGGCAGGAGGTCCTCCCGGACGCTCTCCACTCCATCCGGTCGCTATTATGTACGAGCACTAATCAAACGCCTCATGAGCGTCTCCTTGTCTTCCCTAGGAAGTCCTCCTCTGGAACGTCGCTGCCAACCTGGCTGGCGGCCCCAGGACCCATCTTGCTCCGAAAGCATGTGCGGGCACACAAGGCGGACCCGTTGGTCGAAAGGGTTCACCTCCTCCACGCGAACCCGCAGTACGCTTACGTGGAGTACCCCGACGGCCGACAGGACACGGTCTCCCTGCGGGATCTGGCGCCCGCCGGCAACACACACACCCCCCCGACACCATTCACCCAACCCCCCCCCCCTTCCTGCCACCGCCGCACCCCGCGACCGCCCCCTTCCCAGGAGGATCGGTTCCCCTCCCCTCAGGCCCGACCAAGAATAAAGCCCAAGCTGAAACCGTAAGGCTCCCGGAGACGACAACACCGGAACAAGCACCACCACCACCACCGGGGCCGAGGCGATCGACACGGACGACCAGACCGCCCGACCGACTCGTGGCGTCGATCTAAATCAATATATGGACTTTTCAGAAGAACATTTTGCTTTTCTCCCGATACCTTCTGTAAATAGTTGAAACTGGACAAAATTGTACATACTGTATTGCCATATGAATGTTTTCCTCCCAGGACCAGCCCTGTAAACCCCTACCACCATGCGAAGCATCACCCCGCCGGGTTCATTTTTGACAAGGGGTGAATGTGGTAGTATGTATTAGGGGTCATGTGGGACTGGAAGCCCTAATGTCATTGGCTGACAGATCCCGGGTCCTGGTTGGCCGTTGACCTCTAGCTCCGCCCTGAAGGCGGAGTATAAGAAGCCGGAGTCCTCCCCCGCTGGCCATTCTACTATCGAGCTGCGGGGGAACAGACACGCTTAATAAAGCGTCATCGACTTCACTCTATTCGTCTCTCGGAGTCTTTGTGCGCTACAATCGGTTTTAGAGCGCTGTGTCAGTTTGCAGGTTGTGTATTTTAAACAGTTTTAGAGCGCTGTGTCAGTTTGTAGGTTGTGTATTTTAAACAGTTTTAGAGCGCTGTGTCAGTTTGTAGGTTGTGTATTTTAAACAGTTTTCTGAGCGCTGTGACAGTTTGCAGGTTGTGTATTTTAAACGGTTTTAGAGCGCTGTGTCAGTTTGCAGGTTGTATATTTTAAACAGTTTTAGAGCGCTGAGTCAGTTTGTAGGTTGTGTATTTTAAACAGTTTTCTGAGCGCTGTGTCAGTTTGCAGGTTGTGTATTTTAAACAGTTTTAGAGCGCTGTGTCAGTTTGCAGGTTGTGTATTTTAAACAGTTTTAGAGCGCCGTGTCAGTTTGCAGGTTGTATATTTTAAACAGTTTTAGAGCGCTGAGTCAGTTTGTAGGTTGTGTATTTTAAACAGTTTTCTGAGCGCTGTGTCAGTTTGCAGGTTGTGTATTTTAAACAGTTTTAGAGTGCTGTGTCAGTTTACAGTTTGTGTATTTTAAACAGTTGTAGAGCGCTGTGTCAGTTTGTAGGTTGTGTATTTTAAACAATTTTCTGAGCGCTGTGCCAGTTTGCAGGTTGTGTATTTTAAACAGTTTTCTGAGCGCTGTGTCAGTTTGTAGGTTGTGTATTTTAAACAGTTTTATGAGCACTGTGACAGTTTGCAGGTTGTGTATTTTAAACAGTTTTAGAGCGCTGTGTCAGTTTGCACGTTGTGTATTTTAAACAGTTTTCTGAGCGCTGTGTCAGTTTGTAGGTGGTGTATTTTAAACAGTTTTCTGAGCGCTGTGTCAGTTTGCAGGTTGTGTATTTTAAACAGTTTTCTGAGCACTGTGACAGTTTGCAGGTTGTGTATTTTAAACAGTTTTTTGAGCGCTGTGTCAGTTTGCAGGTTGTCTATTTTAAACAGTTTTAGAGCGCTGTGTCAGTTTGCAGGTTGTGTATTTTAAACAGTTTTTTGAGCGCTGTGTCAGTTTGCAGGTTGTCTATTTTAAACAGTTTTAGAGCGCTGTGTCAGTTTGCAGGTTGTGTATTTTAAACAGTTTTCTGAGCGCTGTGTCAGTTTGTAGGTTGTGTATTTTAAACAGTTTTAGAGCGCTGTGTCAGTTTGCAGGTTGTGTATTTTAAACAGTTTTCTGAGCGCTGTGACAGTTTGCAGGTTGTGTATTTTAAACAGTTTTCTGAGCGCTGTGACAGTTTGTAGGTTGTGTATTTTAAACAGTTTTAGAGCGCTGTGTCAGTTTGCAGGTTGTGTATTTTAAACAGTTTTCTGAGCGCTGTGTCAGTTTGCAGGTTGTGTATTTTAAACAGTTTTCTGAGCGCTGTGTCAGTTTGTAGGTTGTGTATTTTAAACAGTTTTAGAGCGCTGTGTCAGTTTGCAGGTTGTGTATTTTAAACAGTTTTCTGAGCGCTGTGACAGTTTGCAGGTTGTGTATTTTAAACAGTTTTCTGAGCGCTGTGTCAGTTTGCAGGTTGTGTATTTTAAACAGTTTTAGAGCGCTGTGTCAGTTTGCAGGTTGTGTATTTTAAACAGTTTTAGAGCGCTGTGTCAGTTTGCAGGTTGTGTATTTTAAACAGTTTTAGAGCGCTGTGTCAGTTTGCAGGTTGTGTATTTTAAACAGTTTTCTGAGCACTGTGACAGTTTGCAGGTTGTGTATTTTAAACAGTTTTTTGAGCGCTGTGACAGTTTGCAGGTTGTGTATTTTAAACAGTTTTCTGAGCGCTGTGTCAGTTTGCAGGTTGTCTATTTTAAACAGTTTTAGAGCGCTGTGTCAGTTTGCAGGTTGTGTATTTTAAACAGTTTTCTGAGCGCTGTGTCAGTTTGTAGGTTGTGTATTTTAAACAGTTTTAGAGCGCTGTGTCAGTTTGCAGGTTGTGTATTTTAAACAGTTTTCTGAGCACTGTGACAGTTTGCAGGTTGTGTATTTTAAACAGTTTTCTGAGCGCTGTGACAGTTTGTAGGTTGTGTATTTTAAACAGTTTTCGAGCGCTGTGTCAGTTTGCAGGTTGTGTATTTTAAACAGTTTTCTGAGCGCTGTGTCAGTTTGCAGGTTGTGTATTTTAAACAGTTTTCTGAGCGCTGTGTCAGTTTGTAGGTTGTGTATTTTAAACAGTTTTAGAGCGCTGTGTCAGTTTGCAGGTTGTGTATTTTAAACAGTTTTCTGAGCGCTGTGACAGTTTGCAGGTTGTGTATTTTAAACAGTTTTAGAGCGCTGTGTCAGTTTGCAGGTTGTGTATTTTAAACAGTTTTAGAGTGCTGTGTCAGTTTGCAGGTTGTGTATTTTAAACAGTTTTAGAGCGCTGTGTCAGTTTGCAGGTTGTGTATTTTAAACAGTTTTCTGAGCACTGTGACAGTTTGCAGGTTGTGTATTTTAAACAGTTTTTTGAGCGCTGTGTCAGTTTGCAGGTTGTGTATTTTAAACAGTTTTTTGAGCGCTGTGACAGTTTGCAGGTTGTGTATTTTAAACAGTTTTCTGAGCGCTGTGTCAGTTTGCAGGTTGTCTATTTTAAACAGTTTTAGAGCGCTGTGTCAGTTTGCAGGTTGTGTATTTTAAACAGTTTTCTGAGCGCTGTGTCAGTTTGTAGGTTGTGTATTTTAAACAGTTTTAGAGCGCTGTGTCAGTTTGCAGATTGTGTATTTTAAACAGTTTTCTGAGCGCTGTGACAGTTTGCAGGTTGTGTATTTTAAACAGTTTTCTGAGCGCTGTGACAGTTTGTAGGTTGTGTATTTTAAACAGTTTTAGAGCGCTGTGTCAGTTTGCAGGTTGTGTATTTTAAACAGTTTTCTGAGCGCTGTGTCAGTTTGCAGGTTGTGTATTTTAAACAGTTTTCTGAGCGCTGTGTCAGTTTGTAGGTTGTGTATTTTAAACAGTTTTAGAGCGCTGTGTCAGTTTGCAGGTTGTGTATTTTAAACAGTTTTCTGAGCGCTGTGACAGTTTGCAGGTTGTGTATTTTAAACAGTTTTCTGAGCGCTGTGTCAGTTTGCAGGTTGTGTATTTTAAACAGTTTTAGAGCGCTGTGTCAGTTTGCAGGTTGTGTATTTTAAACAGTTTTAGAGCGCTGTGTCAGTTTGCAGGTTGTGTATTTTAAACAGTTTTAGAGCGCTGTGTCAGTTTGCAGGTTGTGTATTTTAAACAGTTTTCTGAGCACTGTGTCAGTTTGCAGGTTGTGTATTTTAAACAGTTTTAGAGCGCTGTGTCAGTTTGCAGGTTGTATATTTTAAACAGTTTTCTGAGCGCTGTGACAGTTTGCAGGTTGTGTATTTTAAACAGTTTTCTGAGCGCTATGTCAGTTTGCAGGTTGTGTATTTTAAACAGTTTTCTGAGCACTGTGACAGTTTGCAGGTTGTGTATTTTAAACAGTTTTACAGCGCTGTGACAGTTTGCAGCTTGTGTATTTTAAACAGTTTTAGAGCGCTGTGTCAGTTTGCAGGTTGTGTATTTTAAACAGTTTTAGAGCGCTGTGTCAATTTGCAGCTTGTGTATTTTAAACAGTTTTCTGAGCGCTGTGTCAGTTTGCAGGTTGTGTATTTTAAACAGTTTTAGAACGCTGTGTCAGTTTGCAGGTTGTGTATTTTAAACAGTTTTAGAGTGCTGTGTCAGTTTGCAGGTTGTGTATTTTAAACAGTTTTCTGAGCACTGTGTCAGTTTGCAGGTTGTGTATTTTAAACAGTTTTAGAGCGCTGTGTCAGTTTGCAGGTTGTGTATTTTAAGCAGTTTTAGAGCGCTGTGTCAGTTTGCAGGTTGTGTATTTTAAACAGTTTTAGAGCGCTCTGTCTGTTTGCAGGTTGTGTATTTTAAACAATTTTCTGAGCACTGTGTCAGTTTGCAGGTTGTGTATTTTAAACAGTTTTCTGAGCGCTGTGACAGTTTGCAGGTTGTGTATTTTAAACAGTTTTAGAGCGCTGTGTCAGTTTGCAGGTTGTATATTTTAAACAGTTTTCTGAGCGCTGTGACAGTTTGCAGGTTGTGTATTTTAAACAGTTTTCTGAGCGCTATGTCAGTTTGCAGGTTGTGTATTTAAAACAGTTTTCTGAGCACTGTGACAGTTTGCAGGTTGTGTATTTTAAACAGTTTTAGAGCGCTGTGACAGTTTGCAGGTTGTGTATTTTAAACAGTTTTAGAGCGCTGTGTCAGTTTGCAGCTTGTGTATTTTAAACAGTTTTCTGAGCGCTGTGTCAGTTTGCAGGTTGTGTATTTTAAACAGTTTTAGAGCGCTGTGTCAGTTTGCAGATTGTGTATTTTAAACCGTTTTAGAGTGCTGTGTCAGTTTGCAGGTTGTGTATTTAAAACAGTTTTCTGAGCACTGTGTCAGTTTGCAGGTTGTGTATTTTAAACAGTTTTAGAGCGCTGTGTCAGTTTGCAGGTTGTGTATTTTAAACAGTTTTCTGAGCGCTGTGTCAGTTTGCAGGTTGTGTATTTTAAACAGTTTTCTGAGCACTGTGACAGTTTGCAGGTTGTGGATTTTAAACAGTTTTCTGAGCGCTGTGTCAGTTTGTAGGTTGTGTATTTTAAACAGTTTTCTGAGCGCTGTGTCAGTTTGTAGGTTGTGTATTTTAAACAGTTTTCTGAGCGCTGTGACAGTTTGCAGGTTGTGTATTTTAAACAGTTTTCTGAGCGCTGTGTCAGTTTGCAGGTTGTATATTTTAAACTGTTTTAGAGCGCTGTGTCAGTTTGCAGGTTGTATACTTCAAAGAGTTTTCTGAGCGCTGTGTCAGTTTGCAGGTTGTATATTTTAAACAGTTTTCTGAGCGCTGTGTCACTTTGCAGGTTCTATATTTTAAACAGATTTCGAGCGCTGTGTCAGTTTGCAGGTTGTGTATTTTAAACAGTTTTCTGAGCGCTGTGACAGTTTGCAGGTTGTGTATTTTAAACAGTTTTAGAGCGCTGTGACAGTTTGCAGGTTGTGTATTTTAAACAGTTTTAGAGCGCTGTGTCAGTTTGCAGGTTGTATATTTTAAACAGTTTTCTGAGCGCTGTGACAGTTTGCAGGTTGTGTATTTTAAACAGTTTTCTGAGCACTGTGACAGTTTGCAGGTTGTGTATTTTAAACAGTTTTAGAGCGCTGTGACAGTTTGCAGGTTGTGTATTTTAAACAGTTTTAGAGCGCTGTGTCAGTTTGCAGCTTGTGTATTTTAAACAGTTTTCTGAGCGCTGTGTCAGTTTGCAGGTTGTGTATTTTAAACAGTTTTAGAGCGCTGTGTCAGTTTGCAGAATGTGTATTTTAAACAGTTTTAGAGTGCTGTGTCAGTTTGCAGGTTGTGTATTTAAAACAGTTTTCTGAGCACTGTGTCAGTTTGCAGGTTGTGTATTTTAAACAGTTTTAGAGCGCTGTGTCAGTTTGCAGGTTGTGTATTTTAAACAGTTTTCTGAGCACTGTGACAGTTTGCAGGTTGTGTATTTTAAACAGTTTTCTGAGCGCTGTGTCAGTTTGTAGGTTGTGTATTTTAAACAGTTTTCTGAGCGCTGTGTCAGTTTGTAGGTTGTGTATTTTAAACAGTTTTCTGAGCGCTGTGTCAGTTTGCAGGTTGTATATTTTAAACTGTTTTAGAGCGCTGTGTCAGTTTGCAGGTTGTATACTTTAAACAGTTTTCTGAGCGCTGTGTCAGTTTGCAGGTTGTATATTTTAAACAGTTTTCTGAGCGCTGTGTCAGTTTGCAGGTTATATATTTTAAACAGTTTTCTGAGCGCTGTGACAGTTTGCAGGTTGTGTATTTTAAACAGTTTTATGAGCGCTGTGTCAGTTTGCAGGTTGTGTATTTTAAACAGTTTTCTGAGCGCTATGTCAGTTTGCAGGTTGTGTATTTTAAACAGTTTTAGAGCGCTGTGTCAGTTTGCAGGTTGTGTATTTTAAACAGTTTTCTGAGCGCTGTGTCAGTTTGTAGGTTGTGTATTTTAAACAGTTTTAGAGCGCTGTGTCAGTTTGCAGGTTGTGTATTTTAAACAGTTTTCTGAGCGCTGTGACAGTTTGCAGGTTGTGTATTTTAAACAGTTTTCTGAGCGCTGTGTCAGTTTGCAGGTTGTGTATTTTAAACAGTTTTAGAGCGCTGTGTCAGTTTGCAGGTTGTGTATTTTAAACAGTTTTAGAGCGCTGTGTCAGTTTGCAGGTTGTGTATTTTAAACAGTTTTAGAGCGCTGTGTCAGTTTGCAGGTTGTGTATTTTAAACAGTTTTCTGAGCACTGTGTCAGTTTGCAGGTTGTGTATTTTACACAGTTTTAGAGCGCTGTGTCAGTTTGCAGGTTGTATATTTTAAACAGTTTTCTGAGCGCTGTGACAGTTTGCAGGTTGTGTATTTTAAACAGTTTTCTGAGCGCTATGTCAGTTTGCAGGTTGTGTATTTTAAACAGTTTTCTGAGCACTGTGACAGTTTGCAGGTTGTGTATTTTAAACAGTTTTACAGCGCTGTGACAGTTTGCAGGTTGTGTATTTTAAACAGTTTTAGAGCGCTGTGTCAGTTTGCAGGTTGTGTATTTTAAACAGTTTTCTGAGCGCTATGTCAGTTTGCAGGTTGTGTATTTTAAACAGTTTTAGAGCGCTGTGTCAGTTTGCAGGTTGTATATTTTAAACAGTTTTCTGAGCGCTGTGTCAGTTTGCAGGTTGTGTATTTTAAACAGTTTTCTGAGCACTGTGTCAGTTTGCAGGTTGTGTATTTTACACAGTTTTAGAGCGCTGTGTCAGTTTGCAGGTTGTATATTTTAAACAGTTTTCTGAGCGCTGTGACAGTTTGCAGGTTGTGTATTTTAAACAGTTTTCTGAGCGCTATGTCAGTTTGCAGGTTGTGTATTTTAAACAGTTTTCTGAGCACTGTGACAGTTTGCAGGTTGTGTATTTTAAACAGTTTTACAGCGCTGTGACAGTTTGCAGGTTGTGTATTTTAAACAGTTTTAGAGCGCTGTGTCAGTTTGCAGGTTGTGTATTTTAAACAGTTTTCTGAGCGCTGTGTCAGTTTGCAGCTTGTGTATTTTAAACAGTTTTCTGAGCGCTGTGTCAGTTTGCAGGTTGTGTATTTTAAACAGTTTTAGAACGCTGTGTCAGTTTGCAGGTTGTGTATTTTAAACAGTTTTAGAGTGCTGTGTCAGTTTGCAGGTTGTGTATTTTAAACAGTTTTCTGAGCACTGTGTCAGTTTGCAGGTTGTGTATTTTAAACAGTTTTCTGAGCGCTGTGTCAGTTTGTAGGTTGTGTATTTTAAACAGTTTTAGAGCGCTGTGTCAGTTTGCAGGTTGTGTATTTTAAACAGTTTTCTGAGCGCTGTGACAGTTTGCAGGTTGTGTATTTTAAACAGTTTTCTGAGCGTTGTGTCAGTTTGCAGGTTGTGTATTTTAAACAGTTTTATAGCGCTGTGTCAGTTTGCAGGTTGTGTATTTTAAACAGTTTTAGAGCGCTGTGTCAGTTTGCAGGTTGTGTATTTTAAACAGTTTTAGAGCGCTGTGTCAGTTTGCAGGTTGTGTATTTTAAACAGTTTTCTGAGCACTGTGTCAGTTTGCAGGTTGTGTATTTTAAACAGTTTTAGAGCGCTGTGTCAGTTTGCAGGTTGTATATTTTAAACAGTTTTCTGAGCGCTGTGACAGTTTGCAGGTTGTGTATTTTAAACAGTTTTCTGAGCGCTATGTCAGTTTGCAGGTTGTGTATTTTAAACAGTTTTCTGAGCACTGTGACAGTTTGCAGGTTGTGTATTTTAAACAGTTTTACAGCGCTGTGACAGTTTGCAGGTTGTGTATTTTAAACAGTTTTAGAGCGCTGTGTCAGTTTGCAGGTTGTGTATTTTAAACAGTTTTAGAGCGCTGTGTCAGTTTGCAGCTTGTGTATTTTAAACAGTTTTCTGAGCGCTGTGTCAGTTTGCAGGTTGTGTATTTTAAACAGTTTTAGAACGCTGTGTCAGTTTGCAGGTTGTGTATTTTAAACAGTTTTAGAGTGCTGTGTCAGTTTGCAGGTTGTGTATTTTAAACAGTTTTCTGAGCACTGTGTCAGTTTGCAGGTTGTGTATTTTAAACAGTTTTAGAGCGCTGTGTCAGTTTGCAGGTTGTGTATTTTAAGCAGTTTTAGAGCGCTGTGTCAGTTTGCAGGTTGTGTATTTTAAACAGTTTTAGAGCGCTCTGTCTGTTTGCAGGTTGTGTATTTTAAACAATTTTCTGAGCACTGTGTCAGTTTGCAGGTTGTGTATTTTAAACAGTTTTCTGAGCGCTGTGACAGTTTGCAGGTTGTGTATTTTAAACAGTTTTAGAGCGCTGTGTCAGTTTGCAGGTTGTATATTTTAAACAGTTTTCTGAGCGCTGTGACAGTTTGCAGGTTGTGTATTTTAAACAGTTTTCTGAGCGCTATGTCAGTTTGCAGGTTGTGTATTTAAAACAGTTTTCTGAACACTGTGACAGTTTGCAGGTTGTGTATTTTAAACAGTTTTAGAGCGCTGTGACAGTTTGCAGGTTGTGTATTTTAAACAGTTTTAGAGCGCTGTGTCAGTTTGCAGCTTGTGTATTTTAAACAGTTTTCTGAGCGCTGTGTCAGTTTGCAGGTTGTGTATTTTAAACAGTTTTAGAGCGCTGTGTCAGTTTGCAGATTGTGTATTTTAAACCGTTTTAGAGTGCTGTGTCAGTTTGCAGGTTGTGTATTTAAAACAGTTTTCTGAGCACTGTGTCAGTTTGCAGGTTGTGTATTTTAAACAGTTTTAGAGCGCTGTGTCAGTTTGCAGGTTGTGTATTTTAAACAGTTTTCTGAGCGCTGTGTCAGTTTGCAGGTTGTGTATTTTAAACAGTTTTCTGAGCACTGTGACAGTTTGCAGGTTGTGTATTTTAAACAGTTTTCTGAGCGCTGTGTCAGTTTGTAGGTTGTGTATTTTAAACAGTTTTCTGAGCGCTGTGTCAGTTTGTAGGTTGTGTATTTTAAACAGTTTTCTGAGCGCTGTGACAGTTTGCAGGTTGTGTATTTTAAACAGTTTTCTGAGTGCTGTGTCAGTTTGCAGGTTGTATATTTTAAACTGTTTTAGAGCGCTGTGTCAGTTTGCAGGTTGTATACTTCAAACAGTTTTCTGAGCGCTGTGTCAGTTTGCAGGTTGTATATTTTAAACAGTTTTCTGAGCGCTGTGTCACTTTGCAGGTTCTATATTTTAAACAGATTTCGAGCGCTGTGTCAGTTTGCAGGTTGTGTATTTTAAACAGTTTTATGAGCGCTGTGACAGTTTGCAGGTTGTGTATTTTAAACAGTTTTAGAGCGCTGTGTCAGTTTACAGGTTGTATATTTTAAACAGTTTTCTGAGCGCTGTGACAGTTTGCAGGTTGTGTATTTTAAACAGTTTTCTGAGCACTGTGACAGTTTGCAGGTTGTGTATTTTAAACAGTTTTAGAGCACTGTGACAGTTTGCAGGTTGTGTATTTTAAACAGTTTTAGAGCGCTGTGTCAGTTTGCAGCTTGTGTATTTTAAACAGTTTTCTGAGCGCTGTGTCAGTTTGCAGGTGGTGTATTTTAAACAGTTTTAGAGCGCTGTGTCAGTTTGCAGATTGTGTATTTTAAACAGTTTTAGAGTGCTGTGTCAGTTTGCAGGTTGTGTATTTAAAACAGTTTTCTGAGCACTGTGTCAGTTTGCAGGTTGTGTATTTTAAACAGTTTTAGAGCGCTGTGTCAGTTTGCAGGTTGTGTATTTTAAACAGTTTTCTGAGCACTGTGACAGTTTGCAGGTTGTGTATTTTAAACAGTTTTCTGAGCGCTGTGTCAGTTTGTAGGTTGTGTATTTTAAACAGTTTTCTGAGCGCTGTGTCAGTTTGTAGGTTGTGTATTTTAAACAGTTTTCTGAGCGCTGTGACAGTTTGCAGGTTGTGTATTTTAAACAGTTTTCTGAGCGCTGTGTCAGTTTGCAGGTTGTATATTTTAAACTGTTTTAGAGCGCTGTGTCAGTTTGCAGGTTGTATACTTTAAACAGTTTTCTGAGCGCTGTGTCAGTTTGCAGGTTGTATATTTTAAACAGTTTTCTGAGCGCTGTGTCAGTTTGCAGGTTATATATTTTAAACAGTTTTCTGAGCGCTGTGACAGTTTGCAGGTTGTGTATTTTAAACAGTTTTATGAGCGCTGTGTCAGTTTGCAGGTTGTGTATTTTAAACAGTTTTCTGAGCGCTGTGTCAGTTTGCAGGTTGTGTATTTTAAACAGTTTTCTGAGCGCTGTGTAAGTTTGCAGGTTGTGTATTTTAAACAGTTTTCTGAGCGCTGTGTCAGTTTGCAGGTTGTATATTTTAAACAGTTTTCTGAGCGCTGTGACAGTTTGCAGGTTGTGTATTTTAAACAGTTTTCTGAGCGCTGTGTCAGTTTGCAGGTTGTGTATTTTAAACAGTTTTAGAGCGCTGAGTCAGTTTGCAGGTTGTGTATTTTAAACAGTTTTAGAGTGCTGTGTCAGTTTGCAGGTTATATATTTTAAACAGATTTAGAGCGCTGTGTCAGTTTGCAGGTTGTGTATTTTAAACAGTTTTCTGAGCGCTGTGACAGTTTGCAGGTTGTGTATTTTAGTCAGTTTTCTGAGCGCTGTGTCAGTTTGCAGGTTGTGTATTTTAAACAGTTTTAGAGCGCTGTGTCAGTTTGCAGGTTGTGTATTTTAAACAGTTTTCTGAGCGCTGTGTCAGTTTGCAGGTTGTATATTTTAAACAGTTTTATGAGCGCTGTGTCAGTTTGCAGGTTGTGTATTTTAAACAGTTTTCTGAGCGCTGTGTCAGTTTGCAGGTTGTGTATTTTAAACAGTTTTCTGAGTGCTGTGTCAGTTTGCAGGTTGTGTATTTTAAACAGTTTTAGAGCGATGTGTCAGTTTGCAGGTTGTGTATTTTAAACAGTTTTCTGAGCACTGTGACAGTTTGCAGGTTGTGTATTTTAAACGGTTTTACAGCGCTGTGTCAGTTTGCAGGTTGTGTATTTTAAACAGTTTTCTGAGCGCTGTGTCAGTTTGCAGATTGTGTATTTTAAACAGTTTTCTGAGCGCTGTGTCAGTTTGCAGGTTGTGTATTTTAAACAGTTTTCTGAGCGCTGTGTCAGTTTGCAGGTTGTGTATTTTAAACAGTTTTAGAGCGCTGTGTCAGTTTGCAGGTTGTGTATTTTAAACAGTTTTAGAGCGCTGTGTCAGTTTGCAGGTTGTGTATTTTAAACAGTTTTAGAGCGCTGTGTCAGTTTGCAGGTTGTGTATTTTAAACAGTTTTCTGAGCACTGTGTCAGTTTGCAGGTTGTGTATTTTAAACAGTTTTCTGAGCGCTGTGACAGTTTGCAGGTTGTGTATTTTAAACAGTTTTAGAGCGCTGTGTCAGTTTGCAGGTTGTATATTTTAAACAGTTTTCTGAGCGCTGTGACAGTTTGCAGGTTGTGTATTTTAAACAGTTTTCTGAGCGCTATGTCAGTTTGCAGGTTGTGTATTTTAAACAGTTTTCTGAGCACTGTGACAGTTTGCAGGTTGTGTATTTTAAACAGTTTTAGAGCGCTGTGACAGTTTGCAGGTTGTGTATTTTAACTGTTTTAGAGCGCTGTGTCAGTTTGCAGGTTGTGTATTTTAAACAGTTTTAGAGCGCTGTGTCAGTTTGCAGCTTGTGTATTTTAAACAGTTTTCTGAGCGCTGTGTCAGTTTGCAGGTTGTGTATTTTAAACAGTTTTAGAGTGCTGTGTCAGTTTGCAGGTTGTGTATTTTAAACAGTTTTCTGAGCACTGTGTCAGTTTGCAGGTTGTGTATTTTAAACAGTTTTAGAGCGCTGTGTCAGTTTGCAGGTTGTGTATTTTAAACAGTTTTCTGAGCGCTGTGTCAGTTTGCAGGTTGTGTATTTTAAACAGTTTTCTGAGCACTGTGACAGTTTGCAGGTTGTGTATTTTAAACGGTTTTAGAGCGCTGTGTCAGTTTGCAGGTTGTGTATTTTAAACAGTTTTCTGAGCGCTGTATCAGTTTGCAGGTTGTGTATTTTAAACAGTTTTCTGAGCGCTGTGTCAGTTTGCAGGTTGTGTATTTTAAACAGTTTTCTGAGCGCTGTGTCAATTTGCAGGTTGTATATTTTAAACAGTTTTCTGAGCGCTGTGTCAGTTTGTAGGTTGTGTATTTTAAACAGTTTTCTGAGCGCTGTGTCAGTTTGTAGGTTGTGTATTTTAAACAGTTTTCTGAGCGCTGTGACAGTTTGCAGGTTGTGTATTTTAAACAGTTTTCTGAGCACTGTGTCAGTTTGCAGGTTGTGTATTTTGAACAGTTTTAGAACGCTGTGTCAGTTTGCAGGTTGTGTATTTTAAACAGTTTTCTGAGCGCTGTGTCTGTTTGCAGGTTGTGTATTTTAAACAGTTTTCTGAGCACTGTGACAGTGTGCAGGTTGTGTATTTTAAACTGTTTTAGAGCGCTGTGTCAGTTTGCAGGTTGTGTATTTTAAACAGTTTTCTGAGCGCTGTGTCAGTTTGCAGGTTGTTTATTTTAAACAGTTTTCTGAGCACTGTGACAGTTTGCAGGTTGTGTATTTTAAACAGTTTTAGAGCGCTGTGTCAGTTTGCAGGTTGTGTATTTTAAACAGTTTTATGAGCACTGTGTCAGTTTGCAGGTTGTGTATTTTAAACCGTTTTCTGAGCACTGTGACAGTTTGCAGGTTGTGTATTTTATACGGGTTTAGAGCGCTGTGTCAGTTTGTAGGTTGTGTATTTTAAACAGTTTTCTGAGCACTGTGACAGTGTGCAGGTTGTGTATTTTAAACTGTTTTAGAGCGCTGTGTCAGTTTGCAGGTTGTGTATTTTAAACAGTTTTCTGAGCGCTGTGTCAGTTTGCAGGTTGTTTATTTTAAACAGTTTTCTGAGCACTGTGACAGTTTGCAGGTTGTGTATTTTAAACAGTTTTAGAGCGCTGTGTCAGTTTGCAGGTTGTGTATTTTAAACAGTTTTATGAGCACTGTGTCAGTTTGCAGGTTGTGTATTTTAAACCGTTTTCTGAGCACTGTGACAGTTTGCAGGTTGTGTATTTTATACGGGTTTAGAGCGCTGTGTCAGTTTGCAGGTTGTGTATTTTAAACAGTTTTCTGAGCGCTGTGTCAGTTTGCAGACTGTGTATTTTAAACAGTTTTCTGAGCGCTGTGTCAGTTTGCAGGTTGTGTATTTTAAACAGTTTTCTGAGCGCTGTGTCAGTTTGCAGGTTGTGTATTTTAAACAGTTTTAGAGCGCTGTGTCAGTTTGCAGGTTGTGTATTTTAAACAGCTTTTTGAGCGCTGTGACAGTTTGTAGGTTGTGTATTTTAAACAGTTTTCTGAGCGCTGTGTCAGTTTGCAGGTTGTGTATTTTAAACAGTTTTCTGAGCGCTGTGTCAGTTTGCAGGTTGTGTATTTTAAACAGTTTTAGAGCGCTGTGTCAGTTTGCAGGTTGTGTATTTTAAACAGCTTTTTGAGCGCTGTGACAGTTTGTAGGTTGTGTATTTTAAACAGTTTTCTGAGCGCTGTGTCAGTTTGTAGGTTGTGTATTTTGAACAGTTTTCTGAGCGCTGTGTCAGTTTGTAGGTTGTGTATTTTAAACCGTTTTCTGACGCTGTGACAGTTTGCAGGTTGTGTATTTTAAACAGTTTTCTGAGCGCTGTGTCAGTTTGCAGGTTGTATATTTTAAACAGTTTTCTGAGCGCTGTGTCAGTTTGCAGGTTGTGTATTTTAAACAGTTTTCTGAGCGCTGTGTCAGTTTGCAGGTTGTATATTTTAAACAGTTTTCTGATCGCTGTGACAGTTTGCAGGTTGTGTATTTTAAACAGTTTTCTGAGCGCTGTGTCAGTTTGCAGGTTGTGTATTTTAAACAGTTTTCTGAGCGCTGTGTCAGTTTGCAGGTTGTGTATTTTAAACAGTTTTCTGAGCGCTGTGTCAGTTTGCAGGTTGTGTATTTTAAACAGTTTTCTGAGCGCTGTGTCAGTTTGCAGGTTGTGTATTTTAAACAGTTTTAGAGCGCTGTGTCAGTTTGCAGGTTGTGTATTTTAAACAGTTTTTTGAGCGCTGTGACAGTTTGTAGGTTGTGTATTTTAAACAGTTTTCTGAGCGCTGTGTCAGTTTGTAGGTTGTGTATTTTAAACAGTTTTCTGAGCGCTGTGTCAGTTTGTAGGTTGTGTATTTTAAACCGTTTTCTGAGCGCTGTGACAGTTTGCAGGTTGTGTATTTTAAACAGTTTTCTGAGCGCTGTGTCAGTTTGCAGGTTGTATATTTTAAACAGTTTTCTGAGCGCTGTGTCAGTTTGCAGGTTGTATATTTTAAACAGTTTTCTGAGCGCTGTGACAGTTTGCAGGTTGTGTATTTTAAACAGTTTTCTGAGCGCTGTGTCAGTTTGCAGGTTGTGTATTTTAAACAGTTTTCTGAGCGCTGTGTCAGTTTGCAGGTTGTATATTTTAAACAGTTTTCTGAGCGCTGTGTCAGTTTGCAGGTTGTATATTTTAAACAGTTTTCTGAGCGCTGTGTCAGTTTGCAGGTTGTGTATTTTAAACAGTTTTCTGAGCGCTGTGTCAATTTGCAGGTTGTATATTTTAAACAGTTTTCTGAGCGCTGTGTCAGTTTGTAGGTTGTGTATTTTCAACAGTTTTCTGAGCGCTGTGTCAGTTTGTAGGTTGTGTATTTTAAACAGTTTTCTGAGCGCTGTGACAGTTTGCAGGTTGTGTATTTTAAACAGTTTTCTGAGCACTGTGTCAGTTTGCAGGTTGTGTATTTTGAACAGTTTTAGAACGCTGTGTCAGTTTGCAGGTTGTGTATTTTAAACAGTTTTCTGAGCGCTGTGTCTGTTTGCAGGTTGTGTATTTTAAACAGTTTTCTGAGCACTGTGACAGTGTGCAGGTTGTGTATTTTAAACTGTTTTAGAGCGCTGTGTCAGTTGCAGGTTGTGTATTTTAAACAGTTTTCTGAGCGCTGTGTCAGTTTGCAGGTTGTTTATTTTAAACAGTTTTCTGAGCACTGTGACAGTTTGCAGGTTGTGTATTTTAAACAGTTTTAGAGCGCTGTGTCAGTTTGCAGGTTGTGTATTTTAAACAGTTTTATCAGCACTGTGTCAGTTTGCAGGTTGTGTATTTTAAACCGTTTTCTGAGCACTGTGACAGTTTGCAGGTTGTGTATTTTATATGGGTTTAGAGCGCTGTGTCAGTTTGCAGGTTGTGTATTTTAAACAGTTTTCTGAGCGCTGTGTCAGTTTGCAGGTTGTGTATTTTAAACAGTTTTCTGAGCGCTGTGTCAGTTTGCAGGTTGTGTATTTTAAACAGTTTTAGAGCGCTGTGTCAGTTTGCAGGTTGTGTATTTTAAACAGCTTTTTGAGCGCTGTGACAGTTTGTAGGTTGTGTATTTTAAACAGTTTTCTGAGCGCTGTGTCAGTTTGTAGGTTGTGTATTTTGAACAGTTTTCTGAGCGCTGTGTCAGTTTGTAGGTTGTGTATTTTAAACCGTTTTCTGACGCTGTGACAGTTTGCAGGTTGTGTATTTTAAACAGTTTTCTGAGCGCTGTGTCAGTTTGCAGGTTGTATATTTTAAACAGTTTTCTGAGCGCTGTGTCAGTTTGCAGGTTGTGTATTTTAAACAGTTTTCTGAGCGCTGTGTCAGTTTGCAGGTTGTATATTTTAAACAGTTTTCTGATCGCTGTGACAGTTTGCAGGTTGTGTATTTTAAACAGTTTTCTGAGCGCTGTGTCAGTTTGCAGGTTGTGTATTTTAAACAGTTTTCTGAGCGCTGTGTCAGTTTGCAGGTTGTGTATTTTAAACAGTTTTCTGAGCGCTGTGTCAGTTTGCAGGTTGTGTATTTTAAACAGTTTTCTGAGCGCTGTGTCAGTTTGCAGGTTGTGTATTTTAAACAGTTTTAGAGCGCTGTGTCAGTTTGCAGGTTGTGTATTTTAAACAGTTTTTTGAGCGCTGTGACAGTTTGTAGGTTGTGTATTTTAAACAGTTTTCTGAGCGCTGTGTCAGTTTGTAGGTTGTGTATTTTAAACAGTTTTCTGAGCGCTGTGTCAGTTTGTAGGTTGTGTATTTTAAACCGTTTTCTGAGCGCTGTGACAGTTTGCAGGTTGTGTATTTTAAACAGTTTTCTGAGCGCTGTGTCAGTTTGCAGGTTGTATATTTTAAACAGTTTTCTGAGCGCTGTGTCAGTTTGCAGGTTGTATATTTTAAACAGTTTTCTGAGCGCTGTGACAGTTTGCAGGTTGTGTATTTTAAACAGTTTTCTGAGCGCTGTGTCAGTTTGCAGGTTGTGTATTTTAAACAGTTTTCTGAGCGCTGTGTCAGTTTGCAGGTTGTATATTTTATACAGTTTTCTGAGCGCTGTGTCAGTTTGCAGGTTGTATATTTTAAACAGTTTTCTGAGCGCTGTGTCAGTTTGTAGGTTGTGTATTTTAAACAGTTTTCTGAGCGCTGTGACAGTTTGCAGGTTGTGTATTTTAAACAGTTTTCTGAGCGCTGTGTCAGTTTGCAGGTTGTATATTTTAAACAGTTTTAGAGCGCTGTGTCAGTTTGCAGGTTGTGCATTTTAAACAGTTTTCTGAGCGCTGTGTCAGTTTGCAGGTTGTATATTTTAAACAGTTTTCTGAGCGCTGTGTCAGTTTGCAGGTTGTGTATTTTAAACAGTTTTCTGAGCGCTGTGTCAGTTTGCAGGTTGTATATTTTAAACAGTTTTCTGAGCGCTGTAACAGTTTGCAGGTTATGTATTTTAAACAGTTTTCTGAGCGCTGTGTCAGTTTGCAGGTTGTGTATTTTAAACAGTTTTCTGAGCGCTGTGTCAGTTTGCAGGTTGTATATTTAAAACAGTTTTCTGAGCGCTGTGTCAGTTTGCAGGTTGTATATTTTAAACAGTTTTCTGAGCGCTGTGTCAGTTTGTAGGTTGTGTATTTTAAACAGTTTTCTGAGCGCTGTGACAGTTTGCAGGTTGTTTATTTTAAACAGTTTTCTGAGCGCTGTGTCAATTTGCAGGTTGTATATTTTAAACAGTTTTAGAGCGCTGTGTCAGTTTGCAGGTTGTGTATTTTAAACAGTTTTCTGAACGCTGTGTCAGTTTGCAGGTTGTGTATTTTAAACAGTTTTCTGAGCGGTGTGTCAGTTTGCAGGTTGTATATTTTAAACAGTTTTCTGAGCGCTGTGTCAGTTTGCAGGTTGTATATTTTAAACAGTTTTCTGAGCGCTGTGTCAGTTTGTAGGTTGTGTATTTTAAACAGTTTTCTGAGCGCTGTGACAGTTTGCAGGTTGTGTATTTTAAACAGTTTTCTGAGCGCTGTGTCAGTTTGCAGGTTGTATATTTTAAACAGTTTTAGAGCGCTGTGTCAGTTTGCAGGTTGTGTATTTTTAAAAAATATATATTTTATTAAAGTTTTCAAACACAATTTTTCCTCTTTACAAATCAACAAAAACGGTAACATGATAACTAATAGATAACATTGTTTAAATAAAATAGTGAACTAACAAAATAACACGAAATAGTGCTCCCCCCCCCCGCCTCTCCAACCCATCTAGAACAAAAACAATTTACCCCCTCTCCCTCCCCCCCACCCCCACCCCCCCCCTCCCCGGGTTGCTGCTGCTGGTCATCTATTTTCCTCCTAACGTTCCGCGAGATAGTCGATGAATGGTTGCCACCGCCTGGAGAACCCCTGAGCGATCCTCTCAGCGCAAACTTCATCCGCTCCAGTTTTATGAACCCTGCCATATCGTTTATCCAGGCCTCCACGCCGGGGGGTTTCACTTCCTTCCACATGAGTAAAATCCTTCGCCGGGCTACCAGGGACGCAAAGGCCACAATATCGGCCTCTTTCGCCTCCTGCACTCCCGGCTCATCCGCTAACCCAAATATAGCCAGCCCCCAGCTTGGCTTAACCCGGACCTTCACCACCTTCGAGATCACTCCCGCCACTCCCCTCCAATACTCCTCCAGTGCCGGACACGACCAAAACATATGTGTGTGGTTCGCCGGGCTTCCCCCGCACCTCCCGCACCTGTCCTCCACTCCGAAGAACCTGTTCAACCTCGCTCCCGTTATATGTGCTCTATGTAGCACGTTAAATTGGATCAGGCTAAGCCTGGCACACGAGGAAGAGGAATTTACCCTACTTAGGGCATCAGCCCACTAACCCTCCTCAATCTCCGCCCCGAGCTCTTCTTCCCATTTTCCTTTCAGCTCTTCTACCAGCTCCTCACCCTTTTCTCTCATCTCCCGGTATATTTCGGACACTTTGCCCTCCCCGACCCACCCCCCCGACAGCACTCTATCCTGGATCCCCTGTGTCGGGAGCAGTGGAAGTTCCCTCACCTGTTGTCTCGTGAACGCCCTCACCTGCATGTACCTAAAGATATTCCCCGGAGGCAGCTCATACTTTTCCTCTAGCGCTCCCACGCTCGCAAACGTCCCATCTAGAAATAAGTCTCCCCACTCTCCTAATTCCTGCCCGGTGCCAGCTCTGGAACCCTCCGTCCAACCTCCCTGGCGCAAACCTATGGTTGTTCCTGATTGGGGACCACACCGAGGCTCCCAATACACCCTTCTGTCGCCTCCATTTCCCCCAGAAACTTAATGTTGCCGCCACCACTGGGTTCGTAGTAAACCTTTTCGGGGAGAGCGGTAGTGGCGTCGTCACCAGCGCTTTTAAGCTCGTTCCTTTACAGGACGCCATCTCCAGCCTTTTCCACGCCATCCCCTCTCTATCTATCATCCACTTACGGATCATCGCCACATTGGCGGCCCAGTAATAGTCGCCCAAATTCGGCAACGCCAGTCCCCCTCTGTCCCTGCTACATTGCAGGAACCCCCTCCTTACCCTCGGGGCCTTCCCTGCCCACACGAAGCTCATGATGCTCCTATCTATTTTCTTGAAAAAGGCCTTAGTGATCAATATGGGGAGACATTTAAACACAAATAGGAACCTCGGGAGGACCATCATCTTAATTGCCTGCACTCTGCCCGCCAGTGACAGCGGCTGCATATCCCACCTTTTGAAATCCTCTTCCCTTTGCTCCACCAGCCGAGTCAGATTGAGTTTGTGTAAGGTTCCCCAGCTCCTGGCTATCTGAATCCCCAGGTATCAGAAGTTTCTTTCCACTCTCCTTAGCGGCAGGCCATCTATCCCTCTACTCTGGTCCCCAGGGTGTATCACAAAAAGCTCACTCTTTCCCATGTTAAGCCTATATCCCGAGAAATCTCCAAACTCCCTCAATATCTGCATAACCTCTGTCATCCCCCCCACTGGATCCGCCACATACAGCAGTAGGTCATCTGCGTAGAGTGACACTCGGTGTTCCTCTCCCCCTCTACCCATCCCTCTCCATTTCCTGGAGTCTCTCAGCGCTATGGCCAGTGGTTCAATTGCCAGTGCGAACAGTAATGGGGACAACGTGCATCCCTGTCTTATTCCCCTATGTAGCCGAAAATACTCCGATCTTTGCCGATTTGTGACTACACTTGCCATTGGGGCCCCATAGAGGAGTTTAACCCAGCTGACAAACCCCTCCCCGAACCCAAACCTCCTCAGCACCTCCCATAAATACTCCCACTCTACCCTATCAAATGCCTTCTCTGCATCCATTGCCGCCACTATCTCTGCCTCCCCCTCTGCTGGCAGCATCATTATCACCCCCAATAGCCCTCGCACGTTGACATTCAATTGTCTCCCCTTTACGAACCCTGTCTGATCTTCATGCACCACCCCGGGACACAATCCTCTATCCTCATTGTCAGCACTTTTGCCAACAACTTGGCGTCCACATTCAGGAGCGAGATAGGCCGATAAGACCCGCATTGCAGCGGATCTCTATCTCGCTTCAGGATTAGTGATATCGTCGCCTCCGACATTGTCAGGGGTAGAGTCCCCCCTTCTCTGACCTCGTTAAAGGTTCTTACCAGCAGCGGGGCCAACAAGTCCACGTATTTCCTGTAAAATTCCACCGGGAACCCGTCAGGTCCCGGGGCCTTCCCTGCCTGCATGCTCCCCAGCCCTTTGGTCACCTCGTCCACCCCAATTGGCGCCCCAGGCCTGCCACCTCCTGCTCCTCCACCATTGGGAACCTTAGTTGGTCCAGAAACTGCTGCATCCCCTCTTTTCCCTCCGGGGATTGGACCCTATATAACCTCTCATAAAAGGTCTTAAACACCTCATTTACCTTCCCTGCTCTCCGCACCGTAGTTCCCGTTTCATCCCCAACTCCCCCTATTTCCCTCGCCGCTGTCCTCGTACGAAGCTGGTGGGCCAACAGGCGACTCGCCTTTTCCCCATATTCATATCTCATCCCCTGTGCATTCCTCCACTGTGCCTCTGCCTTCCCTGTGGTCAGCAGGTCAAACTTCGCCTCTCGCTATATAGTCCTTCGTCCGGGGGCTCCGCATATCTTTTATCCACACTCAAAATCTCCCCCAGTAATCTTTCCCTCTCTTTGGCCTCTGTTTTCCCCTTGTGAGCCCTGATGGAGATCAACTCTCCCCTGACCACCGCCTTCAGCGCTTCCCATACTACCCCCACTCGGACCTCCCCATCATCATTGGCCTCCAGGTACCTTTCGATACATCCCCGCACCCTTCCGCAGACTCCCTCATCCGCCAATAATCCCACATCCAGTCACCAGAGTGGGCGCTGTTCCCTCTCCTCTCCTAGTTCCAGATCCACCCAATGTGGGGCATGGTCTGAAACAGCTATGGGCGAGTACTCCGTTCCTTCCACCCTCGAAATCAGTGACCTTCCCAAAATGAAGAAATCTATCCGGGAGTATACCTTATGGACATGGGAGAAAAAGGAGAACTCTTTGGTCAGCGGCCTAGCAAATCTCCACGGATCCACTCCCCCCATTTGGTCCATAAACCCCCTAAGCACCTTGGCCGCTGCCGGCCTTCTTCCGGTCCTGGATCTAGATCTATCTAACCCTGGGTCTAGCACGGTGTTGAAGTCCCACCCCATTACCAGGTTTCCTACCTCCAGGTCCGGGATACGTCCCAGCATCCGCTTCATAAATCCCGCATCATCCCAGTTCGGGGCATATACATTGACCAGCACAACCTCCATTCCCTGCAGTCTGCCACTCACCATCACCTATCTGCCACCGCTGTCCGCTACAATGTTCCTAGCCTCGAACGACACCCGTTTCCCCACCAATATGGCCACCCCGCTATTCTTTGCATCCAGCCCTGAGTGGAACTCCTGTCCCACCCATCCTTTCCTTAACCTAACCTGTCCACCACCTTCAGATGCGTCTCTTGAAGCATGGCCACATCTGCCTTCAGTCCTTTTACGTGCGCGAACACTCGGGCCCTCTTAATCGGCCCATTTAGGCCTCTCACGTTCCATGTGATCAGCTGGACTGGGGGGCTGCCCGCCCCCCTCCCCTGTCGACTAGCCATCACCTTCTCTGGGCCAGTCCCACTTCCCGGTCCCGCGCACCCACCCGTCCCCCAGGCGGCGCATTCCCGCCTCGACAACCTTTTCTCTTACCAGCTCTCTTTCGATCTCAGCAGCAGCAACCCAAGTTGTCCCCCCTCCCCCCTGCCCCCCCCCCCCCCCCCCCCCGCTAGATCCTCATCTAGCATGGTTACTCCCCCCATATTGCTTCCGAAAGTCAGCTGACTTCAACTGAACCCGGCTTCTCCCGCTCTCTCCTGGACCCCCCCCCCGTGTGAGGAACTCCCATCCTCCTTGCGCCTAACTTCCCGCCATCATCTCTCTGGCGCGGAAACCCCCCCCCCAGTGCTTTCTGGAACCATCCCGCCCCCTATAGCGCAGCTCCCCCTACAGCCCCGTTCCCATTCCCCATCCCCCGCCTGTGTCTCTTTTTCCCCCCCACCGGCGCCCACATTTCTCAGTGTCCCCCCCTCCCCAATTTACACCTCTATACATCAACATTGTCGTTTCCCCTCCAACATCAGTCCCTCAGTTCTGGTCCAGTTTCTCTTTTTGAATGAAGGTCAATGCTTCTTCCGACGTTTCAAAATAGTAATGTTTATCCTGGTACGTGACCCATAATCGCGGCAGCTGCAACATCCCAAACTTTACTTTCTTCGTATGCAGCACCTCCTTGGCTCGATTGAAACTCGCCCTCCTTCTCGCCACCTCCGCACTCCAGTCCTGATACACTCGTATCACCGCATTCTCCCATCTGCTACTTCGTACCTTCTTGGCCCAGCTCAAAACAACCTCTCTGTCGTTGAAGCGGTGAAATCGCACGACCATCGCCCTAGGTGGTTCTCCAGCCTTTGGTCTCCTCGCAGGGACCCGGTGGGCCCCTTCCACTTCCAAGGGGCCCGAGGGGGCCTCAGCTCCCATTAGCAAACGTAGCATCGTGCTCATATAAGCCCCGCCGTCAGCTCCTTCCACTCCCTCGGGGAGACCCAGGATCCGGAGGTTCTTTCTCCTTGATCTATTTTCCAGGACTTCAATTCTTTCGATGCACTTCTTATGAAGCGCCTCGTGCGTCTGCATTTTGAGCGCTAGGCCCAGGATCTCGTCCTCGTTGTCAGTTACCTTCTGCTCCACCACACGGAACTCTATCTCCTGGGCCTTTTGTGTCTCTTTAAGCCCCTCGATTGCCTGTAACATCTGCTTTTTTAACAACTCCACACACCGTCTTAGAAATTCATCCTGGTCCGGTCCCCATGTCGCCTGGGCTCCCTCTTGTTTCCTCTTCCGCTGCCCTCGAGGATCCTCTGTGATCTGGCCACCGCCGCCGATCTTTTTCTTTCACACTGGGGGGGACTCCCTGTTGCTTCACCCCACACCGGGTTTTGTCATGAAAAGTTCCTGTTGGGGCTCTCAAAAATGCCCGAAAGTCCGTCAGAGCTGGAGCCGCCGAAACGTGCGGCTTAGCTGAGCATCGCCGCAACTGGAAGTGAGGTTGTGTATTTTAAACAGTTTTCTGAGCACTGTGACAGTTTGCAGGTTGTGTATTTTAAACAGTTTTAGAGCGCTGTGTTAGTTTGTAGGTTGTGTATTTCAGACTGTTTTCTGAGTGCTGTGGCAGTTTGCAGGTTGTGAATTTCAGACTGTTTTCTGAGCGCTGTGTCAGTTTGCAGGTTGTATATTTCAGACTGTTTGCTGAGCGCTGTGCCAGTTTGCAGGTTGTGTATTTCAGACTGTTTTCTGAGCGCTGCGTCAGTTTGCAGCTTGTGTATTTCAGAATGTTTTCTGAGTGCTGTGCCAGTTTGCAGGTTGTGTATTTCAGACTGTTTCCTGAGCGCTGTGTCGGTTTGCTGGTTGTGTATTTCAGACTGTTTTCTGAGCGCTGTGCCAGTTTGCAGGTTGTGTATTTCAGACTGTTTTCTGAGTGCTGTGTCAGTTTGCAGGTTGTGTATTTCAGACTATTTTCTGAGCGCTGTGCCAGTTTGCAGGTTGTGTATTTCAGACTGTTTTCTGAGTGCTGTGTCAGTTTGCAGGTTGTGTATTTCAGACTGTTTTCTGAGTGCTGTGTCAGTTTGCAGGTTGTGTATTTCAGACTGTTTTCTCAGCGCTGTGTCAGATTGCAGGTTGTGTATTTCAGAATGTTTTCTCAGCGCTGTGTCAGTTTGCAGATTGTGTATTTCAGAATGTTTTCTGAGCGCTGTGTCAGTTTGCAGGTAGTGTATTTTAGAATGTTTTCTGAGCGCTGTGTCAGTTTGCAGGTTGTGTATTTCAGAATGTTTTCTGAGCGCTGTGTCAGTTTGCAGGTTGTGTATTTCAGAATGTTTTCTGAGCGCTGTGACAGTTTGCAGGTTGTGTATTTCAGACTGTTTTCTGAGCAATGTGTCCGTTTGCAGGTTGTATATTTCAGAATGTTTTCTGAGCGCTGTGTCAGTTTGCAGGTTGTGTATTTCAGTCTGTTTTCTGAGCGCTGTGTCAGTTTGCAGGTAGTGTATTTTAGAATGTTTTCTGAGCGCTGTGTCAGTTTGCAGGTTGTGTATTTCAGAATGTTTTCTGAGCGCTGTGTCAGTTTGCAGGTTGTGTATTTCAGAATGTTTTCTGAGCGCTGTGACAGTTTGCAGGTTGTGTATTTCAGACTGTTTTCTGAGCAATGTGTCCGTTTGCAGGTTGTATATTTCAGAATGTTTTCTGAGCGCTGTGTCAGTTTGCAGGTTGTGTATTTCAGTCTGTTTTCTGAGCGCTGTGTCAGTTTGCAGGTTGTGTATTTCAGTCTGTTTTCTGAGCGCTGTGTCAGTTTGCAGGTTGTGTATTTCAGACTGTTTTCTGAGTGCTGTGCCAGTTTGCAGGTTGTGTATTTCAGAATGTTTTCTGAGCGCTGTGTCAGTTTGCTGATTGTATTTCAGAATGTTTCCTGAGCGCTGTGTCAGTTTGCAGGTTGTGTATTTCAGACTGTTTTCTGAGTGCTGTGTCAGTTTGCAGGTTGTGTATTTCAGACTGTTTTCTGAGTGCTGTGCCAGTTTGCAGGTTGTGTATTTCAGTCTGTTTTCTGAGCGCTGTGTCAGTTTGCAGGTTGTGTATTTCAGACTGTTTTCTGAGCCTTGTGTCAGTTTGTAGGTTGTGTATTTCAGACTGTTTTCTGAGTGCTGTGTCAGTTTGCACGTTGTGTATTTCAGACTGTTTACTGAGCGCTGTGCCAGTTTGCAGATTGTGTATTTCAGACTGTTTTCTGAGCGCTGCGTCAGTTTGCAGGTTGTGTATTTCAGACTGTTTTCTGAGCGCTGTGTCAGTTTGCAGGTTGTGTATTACAGAATGTTTTCTGAGCGCTGTGTCAGTTTGTAGGTTGTGTATTTCAGACTGTTTTCTGAGCGCTGTGCCGGTTTGCAGGTTGTGTATTTCAGACTGTTTTCTGAGCGCTGTGTCAGTTTGCAGGTTGTGTATTTCAGACTGTTTTCTGAGCGCTGTGACAGTTTGCAGGTTGTGTATTTCAGACTGTTTTCTGAGCGCTGTGTCAGTTTGCACGTTGTGTATTTCAGACTGTTTTCTGAGCGCTGTGTCAGTTTGCAGGTTGTGTATTTCAGAATGTTTTCTGAGCGCTGTGTCAGTTTGTAGGTTGTGAATTTCAGACTGTTTTCTGAGTGCTGTGTCAGTTCGCAGGTTGTGTATTTCAGAATGTTTTCTGAGCACTGTGTCAGTTTGCAGTTTGCATATTTCAGACTGTTTTCTGAGCGCTGTGTCAGTTTGCAGGTTGTGTATTTCAGACTGTTTTTTGAGTGCTGTGTCAGTTTGCAGGTTGTGTATTTCAGACTGTTTTCTGAGTGCTGTGCCAGTTTGCAGGTTGTGTATTTCAGAATGTTTTCTGAGCGCTGTGTCAGTTTGCTGATTGTATTTCAGAATGTTTCCTGAGCGCTGTGTCAGTTTGCAGGTTGTGTATTTTAGAATGTTTTCTGAGCGCTGTGTCAGTTTGCAGGTTGTGTATTTCACACTGTTTTCTGAGTGCTGTGTCAGTTTGCAGGTTGTGTATTTCAGACTGTTTTCTGAGTGCTGTGCCAGTTTGCAGGTTGTGTATTTCAGACTGTTTTCTGAGCGCTGTGTCAGTTTGCAGGTTGTGTATTACAGAATGTTTTCTGAGCGCTGTGTCAGTTCGTAGGTTGCGTATTTCAGACTGTTTTCTGAGCGCTGTGCCAGTTTGCAGGTTGTGTATTTCAGACTGTTTTCTGAGCGCTGTGTCAGTTTGCAGGTTGTGTATTTCAGACTGTTTTCTGAGCGTTGTGACAGTTTGCAGGTTCTGTATTTCAGACTGTTTTCTGAGCGCTGTGTCAGTTTGCAGGTTGTGTATTTCAGACTGTTTTCTGAGCGCTGTGTCAGTTTGCAGGTTGTGTATTTCAGACTGTTTTCTGAGCGCTGTGTCAGTTTGCAGGTTGTGTATTTCAGAATGTTTTCTGAGCGCTGTGTCAGTTTGTAGGTTGTGTATTTCAGACTGTTTTCTGAGTGCTGTGTCAGTTTGCAGGTTGTGTATTTCAGACTGTTTGCTGAGCGCTGTGCCAGTTTGCAGATTGTGTATTTCAGACTGTTTTCTGAGCGCTGCGTCAGTTTGCAGGTTGTGTATTTCAGAATGTTTTCTGAGCGCTGTGTCAGTTTGCTGATTGTGTATTTCAGAATGTTTTCTGAGCGCTGTGTCAGTTTGCAGGTTGTGTATTTTAGAATGTTTTCTGAGCGCTGTGTCAGTTCGCAGGTTGTGTATTTCAGAATGTTTTCTGAGCGCTGTGTCAGTTTGCAGATTGTGTATTTCAGACTGTTTTCTGAGCACTGTGTCCGTTTGCAGGTTGTGTATTTCAGACTGTTTTCTGAGCGCTGTGTCAGTTTGCAGGTTGTGTATTACAGAATGTTTTCTGAGCGCTGTGTCAGTTTGTAGGTTGTGTATTTCAGACTGTTTTCTGAGCGCTGTGCCAGTTTGTAGGTTGTGTATTTCAGACTGTTTTCTGAGCGCTGTGTCAGTTTGCAGGTTGTGTATTTCAGAATGTTTTCTGAGCGCTGTGTCAGTTTGTAGGTTGTGAATTTCAGACTGTTTTCTGAGTGCTGTGTCAGTTCGCAGGTTGTGTATTTCAGAATGTTTTCTGAGCGCTGTGTCAGTTTGCAGTTTGCGTATTTCAGACTGTTTTCTGAGCGCTGTGTCAGTTTGCAGGTTGTGTATTTCAGACTGTTTTTTGAGTGCTGTGTCAGTTTGCAGGTTGTGTATTTCAGACTGTTTTCTGAGTGCTGTGCCAGTTTGCAGGTTGTGTATTTCAGACTGTTTTCTGAGCGCTGTGTCAGTTTGCAGGTTGTGTATTACAGAATGTTTTCTGAGCGCTGTGTCAGTTTGTAGGTTGTGTATTTCAGGCTGTTTTCTGAGCGCTGTGCCAGTTTGCAGGTTGTGTATTTCAGACTGTTTTCTGAGCGCTGTGTCAGTTTGCAGGTTGTGTATTTCAGACTGTTTTCTGAGCGCTGTGTCAGTTTGCAGGTTGTGTAATTCAGACTGTTTTCTGAGCGCTGTGTCAGTTTGCAGGTTGTGTATTTCAGAATGTTTTCTGAGCGCTGTGTCAGTTTGTAGGTTGTGTATTTCAGACTGTTTTCTGAGTGCTGTGTCAGTTTGCAGGTTGTGTATTTCAGACTGTTTGCTGAGCGCTGTGCCAGTTTGCAGATTGTGTATTTCAGACTGTTTTCTGAGCGCTGCGTCAGTTTGCAGGTTGTGTACTTCAGAATGTTTTCTGAGCGCTGTGTCAGTTTGCTGATTGTGTATTTCAGAATGTTTTCTGAGCGCTGTGTCAGTTTGCAGGTTGTGTATTTTAGAATGTTCTCTGAGCGCTGTGTCAGTTTGCAGGTTGTGTATTTCAGAATGTTTTCTGAGCGCCGTGTCAGTTTGCAGATTGTGTATTTCAGAATGTTTTCTGAGCGCTGTGTCAGTTTGCAGGTTGTGTATTTCAGACTGTTTTCTGAGCCTTGTGACAGTTTGCAGGTTGTGTATTTCAGACTGTTTTCTGAGCGCTGTGTCAGTTTGCAGGTTGTGTATTTCAGACTGTTTTCTGAGCGCTGTGTCAGTTTGCAGGTTGTGTATTTCAGACTGTTTTCTGAGCGCTGTGTCAGTTTGCAGGTTGTGTATTTCAGAATGTTTTCTGAGCGCTGTGTCAGTTTGTAGGTTGTGTATTTCAGACTGTTTTCTGAGTGCTGTGTCAGTTTGCAGGTTGTGTATTTCAGACTGTTTGCTGAGCGCTGTGCCAGTTTGCAGATTGTGTATTTCAGACTGTTTTCTGAGCGCTGCGTCAGTTTGCAGGTTGTGTATTTCAGACTGTTTTCTGAGCGCTGTGTCAGTTTGCTGATTGTGTATTTCAGAATGTTCTCTGAGCGCTGTGTCAGTTTGCAGGTTGTGTATTTTAGAATGTTTTCTGAGCGCTGTGTCAGTTTGCAGGTTGTGCATTTCAGAATGTTTTCTGAGCGCTGTGTCAGTTTGCAGATTGTGTATTTCAGACTGTTTTCTGAGCACTGTGTCCGTTTGCAGGTTGTGTATTTCAGACTGTTTTCTGAGCGCTGTGTCAGTTTGCATGTTGTGTATTACAGAATGTTTTCTGAGCGCTGTGTCAGTTTGTAGGTTGTGTATTTCAGACTGTTTTCTGAGCGCTGTGACAGTTTGCAGGTTGTGTATTTCAGACTGTTTTCTGAGCGCTGTGTCAGTTTGCAGGTTGTGTATTTCAGACTGTTTTCTGAGCGCTGTGTCAGTTTGCAGGTTGTGTATTTCAGACTGTTTTCTGAGTGCTGTGTCAGTTTGCAGGTTGTGTATTTCAGACTGTTTTCTGGGTGCTGTGCCAGTTTGCAGGTTGTGTATTTCAGACTGTTTTCTCAGCGCTGTGTCAGATTGCAGGTTGTGTATTTCAGAATGTTTTCTCAGCGCTGTGTCAGTTTGCAGATTGTGTATTTCAGAATGTTTTCTGAGCGCTGTGTCAGTTTGCAGGTAATGTATTTTAGAATGTTTTCTGAGCGCTGTGTCAGTTTGCAGGTTGTGTATTTCAGAATGTTTTCTGAGCGCTGTGTCAGTTTGCAGGTTGTGTATTTCAGAATGTTTTCTGAGCGCTGTGACAGTTTGCAGGTTGTGTATTTCAGACTATTTTCTGAGCAATGTGTCCGTTTGCAGGTTGTATATTTCAGAATGTTTTCTGAGCGCTGTGTCAGTTTGCAGGTTGTGTATTTGAGTCTGTTTTCTGAGCGCTGTGTCAGTTTGCAGGTTGTGTATTTCAGACTGTTTTCTGAGTGCTGTGCCAGTTTGCAGGTTGTGTATTTCAGAATGTTTTCTGAGCGCTGTGTCAGTTTGCTGATTGTATTTCAGAATGTTTCCTGAGCGCTGTGTCAGTTTGCAGGTTGTGTATTTCAGACTGTTTTCTGAGTGCTGTGTCAGTTTGCAGGTTGTGTATTTCAGACTGTTTTCTGAGTGCTGTGCCAGTTTGCAGGTTGTGTATTTCAGACTGTTTTCTGAGCGCTGTGTCAGTTTGCAGGTTGTGTATTACAGAATGTTTTCTGAGCGCTGTGTCAGTTTGTAGGTTGTGTATTTCAGACTGTTTTCTGAGCGCTGTGCCAGTTTGCAGGTTGTGTATTTCAGACTGTTTTCTGAGCGCTGTGTCAGTTTGCAGGTTGTGTATTTCAGACTGTTTTCTGAGCCTTGTGTCAGTTTGTAGGTTGTGTATTTCAGACTGTTTTCTGAGTGCTGTGTCAGTTTGCACGTTGTGTATTTCAGACTGTTTGCTGAGCGCTGTGCCAGTTTGCAGATTGTGTATTTCAGACTGTTTTCTGAGCGCTGCGTCAGTTTGCAGGTTGTGTATTTCAGACTGTTTTCTGAGCGCTGTGTCAGTTTGCAGGTTGTGTATTACAGAATGTTTTCTGAGCGCTGTGTCAATTTGTAGGTTGTGTATTTCAGACTGTTTTCTGAGCGCTGTGCCGGTTTGCAGGTTGTGTATTTCAGACTGTTTTCTGAGCGCTGTGTCAGTTTGCAGGTTGTGTATTTCAGACTGTTTTCTGAGCGCTGTGACAGTTTGCAGGTTGTGTATTTCAGACTGTTTTCTGAGCGCTGTGTCAGTTTGCAGGTTGTGTATTTCAGACTGTTTTCTGAGCGCTGTGTCAGTTTGCAGGTTGTGTATTTCAGAATGTTTTCTGAGCGCTGTGTCAGTTTGTAGGTTGTGAATTTCAGACTGTTTTCTGAGTGCTGTGTCAGTTCGCAGGTTGTGTATTTCAGAATGTTTTCTGAGCACTGTGTCAGTTTGCAGTTTGCGTATTTCAGACTGTTTTCTGAGCGCTGTGTCAGTTTGCAGGTTGTGTCTTTCAGACTGTTTTTTGAGTGCTGTGTCAGTTTGCAGGTTGTGTATTTCAGACTGTTTTCTGAGTGCTGTGCCAGTTTGCAGGTTGTGTATTTCAGAATGTTTTCTGAGCGCTGTGTCAGTTTGCTGATTGTATTTCAGAATGTTTCCTGAGCGCTGTGTCAGTTTGCAGGTTGTGTATTTTAGAATGTTTTCTGAGCGCTGTGTCAGTTTGCAGGTTGTGTATTTCAGACTGTTTTCTGAGTGCTGTGTCAGTTTGCAGGTTGTGTATTTCAGACTGTTTTCTGAGTGCTGTGCCAGTTTGCAGGTTGTGTATTTCAGACTGTTTTCTGAGCGCTGTGTCAGTTTGCAGGTTGTGTATTACAGAATGTTTTCTGAGCGCTGTGTCAGTTCGTAGGTTGTGTATTTCAGACTGTTTTCTGAGCGCTGTGCCAGTTTGCAGGTTGTGTATTTCAGACTGTTTTCTGAGCGCTGTGTCAGTTTGCAGGTTGTGTATTTCAGACTGTTTTCTGAGCGTTGTGACAGTTTGCAGGTTCTGTATTTCAGACTGTTTTCTGAGCGCTGTGTCAGTTTGCAGGTTGTGTATTTCAGACTGTTTTCTGAGCGCTGTGTCAGTTTGCAGGTTGTGTATTTCAGACTGTTTTCTGAGCGCTGTGTCAGTTTGCAGGTTGTGTATTTCAGAATGTTTTCTGAGCGCTGTGTCAGTTTGTAGGTTGTGTATTTCAGACTGTTTTCTGAGCGCTGTGCCAGTTTGCAGGTTGTGTATTTCAGACTGTTTTCTGAGCGCTGTGTCAGTTTGCAGGTTGTGTATTTCAGACTGTTTTCTGAGTGCTGTGTCAGTTTGCAGGTTGTGTATTTCAGACTGTTTGCTGAGCGCTGTGCCAGTTTGCAGATTTTGTATTTCAGACTGTTTTCTGAGCGCTGCGTCAGTTTGCAGGTTGTGTATTTCAGAATGTTTTCTGAGCGCTGTGTCAGTTTGCTGATTGTGTATTTCAGAATGTTTTCTGAGCGCTGTGTCAGTTTGCAGGTTGTGTATTTTAGAATGTTTTCTGAGCGCTGTGTCAGTTCGCAGGTTGTGTATTTCAGAATGTTTTCTGAGCGCTGTGTCAGTTTGCAGATTGTGTATTTCAGACTGTTTTCTGAGCACTGTGTCCGTTTGCAGGTTGTGTATTTCAGACTGTTTTCTGAGCGCTGTGTCAGTTTGCAGGTTGTGTATTACAGAATGTTTTCTGAGCGCTGTGTCAGTTTGTAGGTTGTGTATTTCAGACTGTTTTCTGAGCGCTGTGCCAGTTTGCAGGTTGTGTATTTCAGACTGTTTTCTGAGCGCTGTGTCAGTTTGCAGGTTGTGTATTTCAGACTGTTTTCTGAGCGCTGTGACAGTTTGCAGGTTGTGTATTTCAGACTGTTTTCTGAGCGCTGTGTCAGTTTGCAGGTTGTGTATTTCAGACTGTTTTCTGAGCGCTGTGTCAGTTTGCAGGTTGTGTATTTCAGAATGTTTTCTGAGCGCTGTGTCAGTTTGTAGGTTGTGAATTTCAGACTGTTTTCTGAGTGCTGTCTCAGTTCGCAGGTTGTGTATTTCAGAATGTTTTCTGAGCGCTGTGTCAGTTTGCAGTTTGCGTATTTCAGACTGTTTTCTGAGCGCTGTGTCAGTTTGCAGGTTGTGTATTTCAGACTGTTTTTTGAGTGCTGTGTCAGTTTGCAGGTTGTGTATTTCAGACTGTTTTCTGAGTGCTGTGCCAGTTTGCAGGTTGTGTATTTCAGACTGTTTTCTGAGCGCTGTGTCAGTTTGCAGCTTGTGTATTACAGAATGTTTTCTGAGCGCTGTGTCAGTTTGTAGGTTGTGTATTTCAGGCTGTTTTCTGAGCGCTGTGCCAGTTTGCAGGTTGTGTATTTCAGACTGTTTTCTGAGCGCTGTGTCAGTTTGCAGGTTGTGTATTTCAGACTGTTTTCTGAGCGCTGTGTCAGTTTGCAGGTTGTGTATTTCAGACTGTTTTCTGAGCGCTGTGTCAGTTTGCAGGTTGTGTATTTCAGAATGTTTTCTGAGCGCTGTGTCAGTTTGTAGGTTGTGTATTTCAGACTGTTTTCTGAGTGCTGTGTCAGTTTGCAGGTTGTGTATTTCAGACTGTTTGCTGAGCGCTGTGCCAGTTTGCAGATTGTGTATTTCAGACTGTTTTCTGAGCGCTGCGTCAGTTTGCAGGTTGTGTACTTCAGAATGTTTTCTGAGCGCTGTGTCAGTTTGCTGATTGTGTATTTCAGAATGTTTTCTGAGCGCTGTGTCAGTTTGCAGGTTGTGTATTTTAGAATGTTCTCTGAGCGCTGTGTCAGTTTGCAGGTTGTGTATTTCAGAATGTTTTCTGAGCGCCGTGTCAGTTTGCAGATTGTGTATTTCAGAATGTTTTCTGAGCGCTGTGTCAGTTTGCAGGTTGTGTATTTCAGACTGTTTTCTGAGCCTTGTGACAGTTTGCAGGTTGTGTATTTCAGACTGTTTTCTGAGCGCTGTGTCAGTTTGCAGGTTGTGTATTTCAGACTGTTTTCTGAGCGCTGTGTCAGTTTGCAGGTTGTGTATTTCAGACTGTTTTCTGAGCGCTGTGTCAGTTTGCAGGTTGTGTATTTCAGAATGTTTTCTGAGCGCTGTGTCAGTTTGTAGGTTGTGTATTTCAGACTGTTTTCTGAGTGCTGTGTCAGTTTGCAGGTTGTGTATTTCAGACTGTTTGCTGAGCGCTGTGCCAGTTTGCAGATTGTGTATTTCAGACTATTTTCTGAGCGCTGCGTCAGTTTGCAGGTTGTGTATTTCAGACTGTTTTCTGAGCGCTGTGTCAGTTTGCTGATTGTGTATTTCAGAATGTTTTCTGAGCACTGTGTCCGTTTGCAGGTTGTGTATTTCAGACTGTTTTCTGAGCGCTGTGTCAGTTTGCAGGTTGTGTATTACAGAATGTTTTCTGAGCGCTGTGTCAGTTTGCAGGTTGTGTATTTCAGACTATTTTCTGAGCGCTGTGTCAGTTTGCAGGTTGTGTATTTCAGACTGTTTTCTGAGCGCTGTGACAGTTTGCAGGTTGTGTATTTCAGACTGTTTTCTGAGCGCTGTGTCAGTTTGCAGGTTGTGTATTTCAGACTGTTTTCTGAGCGCTGTGTCAGTTTGCAGGTTGTGTATTTCAGAATGTTTTCTGAGCGCTGTGTCAGTTTGTAGGTTGTGAATTTCAGACTGTTTTCTGAGTGCTGTGTCAGTTCGCAGGTTGTGTATTTCAGAATGTTTTCTGAGCACTGTGTCAGTTTGCAGTTTGCGTATTTCAGACTGTTTTCTGAGCGCTGTGTCACTTTGCAGGTTGTGTATTTCAGACTGTTTTTTGAGTGCTGTGTCAGTTTGCAGGTTGTGTATTTCAGACTGTTTTCTGAGTGCTGTGCCAGTTTGCAGATTGTGTATTTCAGAATGTTTTCTGAGCGCTGTGTCAGTTTGCTGATTGTATTTCAGAATGTTTTCTGAGCGCTGTGTCAGTTTGCTGATTGTGTATTTCAGAATGTTTTCTGAGCGCTGTGTCAGTTTGCAGGTTGTGTATTTTAGAATGTTTTCTGAGCGCTGTGTCAGTTCGCAGGTTGTGTATTTCAGAATGTTTTCTGAGCGCTGTGTCAGTTTGCAGATAGTGTATTTCAGACTGTTTTCTGAGCACTGTGTCCGTTTGCAGGTTGTGTATTTCAGACTGTTTTCTGAGCGCTGTGTCAGTTTGCAGGTTGTGTATTACAGAATGTTTTCTGAGCGCTGTGTCAGTTTGTAGGTTGTGTATTTCAGACTGTTTTCTGAGCGCTGTGCCAGTTTGCAGGTTGTGTATTTCAGACTGTTTTCTGAGCGCTGTGTCAGTTTGCAGGTTGTGTATTTCAGACTGTTTTCTGAGCGCTGTGACAGTTTGCAGGTTGTGTATTTCAGACTGTTTTCTGAGCGCTGTGTCAGTTTGCAGGTTGTGTATTTCAGACTGTTTTCTGAGCGCTGTGTCAGTTTGCAGGTTGTCTATTTCAGAATGTTTTCTGAGCGCTGTGTCAGTTTGTAGATTGTGAATTTCAGACTGTTTTCTGAGCGCTGTGTCAGTTTGCAGGTTGTGTATTTCAGACTGTTTGCTGAGCGCTGTGCCAGTTTGCAGATTGTGTATTTCAGACTGTTTGCTGAGCGCTGCGTCAGTTTGCAGGTTGTGTATTTCAGAATGTTTTCTGAGCGCTGTGTCAGTTTGCTGATTGTGTATTTCAGAATGTTTTCTGAGCGCTGTGTCAGTTTGCAGGTTGTGTATTTTAGAATGTTTTCTGAGCGCTGTGTCAGTTCGCAGGTTGTGTATTTCAGAATGTTTTCTGAGCGCTGTGTCAGTTTGCAGATTGTGTATTTCAGACTGTTTTCTGAGCACTGTGTCCGTTTGCAGGTTGTGTATTTCAGACTGTTTTCTGAGCGCTGTGCCAGTTCGCAGGTTGTGTATTTCAGACTGTTTTCTGAGTGCTGTGTCAGTTTGCAGGTTGTGTATTTTTGAATGTTTTCTGAGTGCTGTGTCAGTTTGCAGATTGTGTATTTCAGAATGTTTTCTGAGTGCTGTGCCAGTTTGCAGGTTGTGTATTTCAGAATGTTTTCTGAGCGCTGTGTCAGTTTGCAGGTTGCGTATTTTAGACTGTTTTCTGAGTGCTGTGCCAGTTTGCAGGTTGTGTATTTCAGACTGTTTTCTGGGTGCTGTGCCAGTTTGCAGGTTGTGTATTTCAGAATGTTTTCTGAGCGCTGTGTCAGTTTGCAGGTTGTGTATTTCAGAATGTTTCCTGAGCGCTGTGCCAGTTTGCAGGTTGTGTATTTGAGACTGTTTTTTGAGTGCTGTGTCAGTTTGCAGGTTGTGTATTTTCGAATGTTTTCTGAGTGCTGTGTCAGTTTGCAGATTGTGTATTTCAGACTGTTTTCTGAGCGCTGTGCCAGTTTGCAGGTTGTGTATTTCAGACTGTTTTCTGAGCGCTGTGCCAGTTTGCAGGTTGTGTATTTTCGAATGTTTTCTGAGCGCTGTGACAGTTTGTAGCTTGTGTATTGCAGACTGTTTTCTGTGTGCTGTGCCAGTTTGCAGGTTGTGTATTTCAGACTGTTTTCTGAGTGCTGTGTCAGTTTGCAGGTTGTGTATTTCAGACTGTTTTCTGAGTGCTGTGTCAGTTTGCAGGTTGTGTATTTCAGACAGTTTTCTGAGTGCTGTGTCAGTTTGCAGGTTGTGTATTTCAGACTGTTTTCTGAGTGCTGTGTCAGTTTGCAGGTTGTGTATTTCAGACTGTTTTCTGAGTGCTGTGCCAGTTTGCAGGTTGTGTATTTCAGACTGTTTTCTCAGCGCTGTGTCAGTTTGCAGGTTGTGTATTTCAGACTGTTTTCAGAGTGCTGTGCAGTTTGCAGGTTGTGTCTTTCAGACTGTTTTCTGAGCGCTGTGACAGTTTGCAGGTTGTGTATTTCAGACTGTTTTCTGAGCGCTGTGTCAGTTTGCAGGTTGTGTATTTCAGACTGTTTTCTGAGCGCTGTGTCAGTTTGCAGGTTGTGTATTTCAGAATGTTTTCTGAGCGCTGTGTCAGTTTGTAGGTTGTGAATTTCAGACTGTTTTCTGAGTGCTGAGTCAGTTCGCAGGTTGTGTATTTCAGAATGTTTTCTGAGCGCTGTGTCAGTTTGCAGTTTGCGTATTTCAGACTGTTTTCTGAGCGCTGTGTCAGTTTGCAGGTTGTGTATTTCAGACTGTTTTTTGAGTGCTGTGTCAGTTTGCAGGTTGTGTATTTCAGACTGTTTTCTGAGTGCTGTGCCAGTTTGCAGGTTGTGTATTTCAGACTGTTTTCTGAGCGCTGTGTCAGTTTGCAGCTTGTGTATTACAGAATGTTTTCTGAGCGCTGTGTCAGTTTGTAGGTTGTGTATTTCAGACTGTTTTCTGAGCGCTCTGCCAGTTTGCAGGTTGTGTATTTCAGACTGTTTTCTGAGCGCTGTGTCAGTTTGCAGGTTGTGTATTTCAGACTGTTTTCTGAGCGCTGTGTCAGTTTGCAGGTTGTGTATTTCAGACTGTTTTCTGAGCGCTGTGTCAGTTTGCAGGTTGTGTATTTCAGACTGTTTTCTGAGCGTTGTGACAGTTTGCAGGTTCTGTATTTCAGACTGTTTTCTGAGCGCTGTGTCAGTTTGCAGGTTGTGTATTTCAGACTGTTTTCTGAGCGCTGTGTCAGTTTGCAGGTTGTGTATTTCAGACTGTTTTCTGAGCGCTGTGTCAGTTTGCAGGTTGTGTATTTCAGAATGTTTTCTGAGCGCTGTGTCAGTTTGTAGGTTGTGTATTTCAGACTGTTTTCTGAGTGCTGTGTCAGTTTGCAGGTTGTGTATTTCAGACTGTTTGCTGAGCGCTGTGCCAGTTTGCAGATTGTGTATTTCAGACTGTTTTCTGAGCGCTGCGTCAGTTTGCAGGTTGTGTATTTCAGAATGTTTTCTGAGCGCTGTGTCAGTTTGCTGATTGTGTATTTCAGAATGTTTTCTGAGCGCTGTGTCAGTTTGCAGGTTGTGTATTTTAGAATGTTTTCTGAGCGCTGTGTCAGTTCGCAGGTTGTGTATTTCAGAATGTTTTCTGAGCGCTGTGTCAGTTTGCAGATTGTGTATTTCAGACTGTTTTCTGAGCACTGTGTCCGTTTGCAGGTTGTGTATTTCAGACTGTTTTCTGAGCGCTGTGTCAGTTTGCAGGTTGTGTATTACAGAATGTTTTCTGAGCGCTGTGTCAGTTTGTAGGTTGTGTATTTCAGACTGTTTTCTGAGCGCTGTGCCAGTTTGTAGGTTGTGTATTTCAGACTGTTTTCTGAGCGCTGTGTCAGTTTGCAGGTTGTGTATTTCAGACTGTTTTCTGAGCGCTGTGACAGTTTGCAGGTTGTGTATTTCAGACTGTTTTCTGAGCGCTGTGTCAGTTTGCAGGTTGTGTATTTCAGACTGTTTTCTGAGCGCTGTGTCAGTTTGCAGGTTGTGTATTTCAGAATGTTTTCTGAGCGCTGTGTCAGTTTGTAGGTTGTGAATTTCAGACTGTTTTCTGAGTGCTGTGTCAGTTCGCAGGTTGTGTATTTCAGAATGTTTTCTGAGCGCTGTGTCAGTTTGCAGTTTGCGTATTTCAGACTGTTTTCTGAGCGCTGTGTCAGTTTGCAGGTTGTGTATTTCAGACTGTTTTTTGAGTGCTGTGTCAGTTCGCAGGTTGTGTATTTCAGACTGTTTTCTGAGTGCTGTGCCAGTTTGCAGGTTGTGTATTTCAGACTGTTTTCTGAGCGCTGTGTCAGTTTGCAGCTTGTGTATTACAGAATGTTTTCTGAGCGCTGTGTCAGTTTGTAGGTTGTGTATTTCAGGCTATTTTCTGAGCGCTGTGCCAGTTTGCAGGTTGTGTATTTCAGACTGTTTTCTGAGCGCTGTGTCAGTTTGCAGGTTGTGTATTTCAGACTGTTTTCTGAGCGCTGTGTCAGTTTGCAGGTTGTGTAATTCAGACTGTTTTCTGAGCGCTGTGTCAGTTTGCAGGTTGTGTATTTCAGAATGTTTTCTGAGCGCTGTGTCAGTTTGTAGGTTGTGTATTTCAGACTGTTTTCTGAGTGCTGTGTCAGTTTGCAGGTTGTGTATTTCAGACTGTTTGCTGAGCGCTGTGCCAGTTTGCAGATTGTGTATTTCAGACTGTTTTCTGAGCGCTGCGTCAGTTTGCAGGTTGTGTACTTCAGAATGTTTTCTGAGCGCTGTGTCAGTTTGCTGATTGTGTATTTCAGAATGTTTTCTGAGCGCTGTGTCAGTTTGCAGGTTGTGTATTTTAGAATGTTCTCTGAGCGCTGTGTCAGTTTGCAGGTTGTGTATTTCAGAATGTTTTCTGAGCGCCGTGTCAGTTTGCAGATTGTGTATTTCAGAATGTTTTCTGAGCGCTGTGTCAGTTTGCAGGTTGTGTATTTCAGACTGTTTTCTGAGCCTTGTGACAGTTTGCAGGTTGTGTATTTCAGACTGTTTTCTGAGCGCTGTGTCAGTTTGCAGGTTGTGTATTTCAGACTGTTTTCTGAGCGCTGTGTCAGTTTGCAGGTTGTGTATTTCAGACTGTTTTCTGAGCGCTGTGTCAGTTTGCAGGTTGTGTATTTCAGAATGTTTTCTGAGCGCTGTGTCAGTTTGTAGGTTGTGTATTTCAGACTGTTTTCTGAGTGCTGTGTCAGTTTGCAGGTTGTGTATTTCAGACTGTTTGCTGAGCGCTGTGCCAGTTTGCAGATTGTGTATTTCAGACTGTTTTCTGAGCGCTGCGTCAGTTTACAGGTTGTGTATTTCAGACTGTTTTCTGAGCGCTGTGTCAGTTTGCTGATTGTGTATTTCAGAATGTTCTCTGAGCGCTGTGTCAGTTTGCAGGTTGTGTATTTTAGAATGTTTTCTGAGCGCTGTGTCAGTTTGCAGGTTGTGTATTTCAGAATGTTTTCTGAGCACTGTGTCAGTTTGCAGATTGTGTATTTCAGACTGTTTTCTGAGCACTGTGTCCGTTTGCAGGTTGTGTATTTCAGACTGTTTTCTGAGCGCTGTGTCAGTTTGCAGGTTGTGTATTACAGAATGTTTTCTGAGCGCTGTGTCAGTTTGTAGGTTGTGTATTTCAGACTGTTTTCTGAGCGCTGTGCCAGTTTGCAGGTTGTGTATTTCAGACTGTTTTCTGAGCGCTGTGTCAGTTTGCAGGTTGTGTATTTCAGACTTTTTTCTGAGCGCTGTGACAGTTTGCAGGTTGTGTATTTCAGACTGTTTTCTGAGCGCTGTGTCAGTTTGCAGGTTGTGTATTTCAGACTGTTTTCTGAGCGCTGTGTCAGTTTGCAGGTTGTGTATTTCAGAATGTTTTCTGAGCGCTGTGTCAGTTTGTAGGTTGTGAATTTCAGACTGTTTTCTGAGTGCTCTGTCAGTTCGCAGGTTGTGTATTTCAGAATGTTTTCTGAGCACTGTGTCAGTTTGCAGTTTGCGTATTTCAGACTGTTTTCTGAGCGCTGTGTCAGTTTGCAGGTTGTGTATTTGAGACTGTTTTTTGAGTGCTGTGTCAGTTTGCAGGTTGTGTATTTCAGACTGTTTTCTGAGTGCTGTGCCAGTTTGCAGATTGTGTATTTCAGAATGTTTTCTGAGCGCTGTGTCAGTTTGCTGATTGTATTTCAGAATGTTTTCTGAGCGCTGTGTCAGTTTGCTGATTGTGTATTTCAGAATGTTTTCTGAGCGCTGTGTCAGTTTGCAGGTTGTGTATTTTAGAATGTTTTCTGAGCGCTGTGTCAGTTCGCAGGTTGTGTATTTCAGAATGTTTTCTGAGCGCTGTGTCAGTTTGCAGATAGTGTATTTCAGACTGTTTTCTGAGCACTGTGTCCGTTTGCAGGTTGTGTATTTCAGACTGTTTTCTGAGCGCTGTGTCAGTTTGCAGGTTGTGTATTACAGAATGTTTTCTGAGCGCTGTGTCAGTTTGTAGGTTGTGTATTTCAGACTGTTTTCTGAGCGCTGTGCCAGTTTGCAGGTTGTGTATTTCAGACTGTTTTCTGAGCGCTGTGTCAGTTTGCAGGTTGTGTATTTCAGACTGTTTTCTGAGCGCTGTGACAGTTTGCAGGTTGTGTATTTCAGACTGTTTTCTGAGCGCTGTGTCAGTTTGCAGGTTGTGTATTTCAGACTGTTTTCTGAGCGCTGTGTCAGTTTGCAGGTTGTCTATTTCAGAATGTTTTCTGAGCGCTGTGTCAGTTTGTAGGTTGTGAATTTCAGACTGTTTTCTGAGCGCTGTGTCAGTTTGCAGGTTGTGTATTTCAGACTGTTTGCTGAGCGCTGTGCCAGTTTGCAGATTGTGTATTTCAGACTGTTTTCTGAGCGCTGCGTCAGTTTGCAGGTTGTGTATTTCAGAATGTTTTCTGAGCGCTGTGTCAGTTTGCTGATTGTGTATTTCAGAATGTTTTCTGAGCGCTGTGTCAGTTTGCAGGTTGTGTATTTTAGAATGTTTTCTGAGCGCTGTGTCAGTTCGCAGGTTGTGTATTTCAGAATGTTTTCTGAGCGCTGTGTCAGTTTGCAGATTGTGTATTTCAGACTGTTTTCTGAGCACTGTGTCCGTTTGCAGGTTGTGTATTTCAGACTGTTTTCTGAGCGCTGTGCCAGTTTGCAGGTTGTGTATTTCAGACTGTTTTCTGAGTGCTGTGTCAGTTTGCAGGTTGTGTATTTTTGAATGTTTTCTGAGTGCTGTGTCAGTTTGCAGATTGTGTATTTCAGAATGTTTTCTGAGTGCTGTGCCAGTTTGCAGGTTGTGTATTTCAGAATGTTTTCTGAGCGCTGTGTCAGTTTGCAGGTTGCGTATTTTAGACTGTTTTCTGAGTGCTGTGCCAGTTTGCAGGTTGTGTATTTCAGACTGTTTTCTGGGTGCTGTGCCAGTTTGCAGGTTGTGTATTTCAGAATGTTTTCTGAGCGCTGTGTCAGTTTGCAGGTTGTGTATTTCAGAATGTTTCCTGAGCGCTGTGCCAGTTTGCAGGTTGTGTATTTGAGACTGTTTTCTGAGTGCTGCGTCAGTTTGCAGGTTGTGTATTTTCGAATGTTTTCTGAGTGCTGTGTCAGTTTGCAGATTGTGTATTTCAGACTGTTTTCTGAGTGCTGTGTCAGTTTGCAGGTTGTGTATTTTAGAATGTTTTCTGAGCGCTGTGTCAGTTTGCAGGTTGTGTATTTTAGACTGTTTTCTGAGTGCTGTGCCAGTTTGCAGGTTGTGTATTTCAGACTGTTTTCTGAGCGCTGTGCCAGTTTGCAGGTTGTGTATTTCAGACTGTTTTCTGAGCGCTGTGCCAGTTTGCAGGTTGTGTATTTTCGAATGTTTTCTGAGCGCTGTGACAGTTTGTAGCTTGTGTATTGCAGACTGTTTTCTGTGTGCTGTGCCAGTTTCCAGGTTGTGTATTTCAGACTGTTTTCTGAGTGCTGTGTCAGTTTGCAGGTTGTGTATTTCAGACTGTTTTCTGAGTGCTGTGTCAGTTTGCAGGTTGTGTATTTCAGACAGTTTTCTGAGTGCTGTGTCAGTTTGCAGGTTGTGTATTTCAGACTGTTTTCTGAGTGCTGTGTCAGTTTGCAGGTTGTGTATTTCAGACTGTTTTCTGAGTGCTGTGCCAGTTTGCAGGTTGTGTATTTCAGACTGTTTTCTCAGCGCTGTGTCAGTTTGCAGGTTGTGTATTTCAGACTGTTTTCAGAGTGCTGTGCAGTTTGCAGGTTGTGTCTTTCAGACTGTTTTCTGAGCGCTGTGACAGTTTGCAGGTTGTGTATTTCAGACTGTTTTCTGAGCGCTGTGTCAGTTTGCAGGTTGTGTATTTCAGACTGTTTTCTGAGCGCTGTGTCAGTTTGCAGGTTGTGTATTTCAGAATGTTTTCTGAGCGCTGTGTCAGTTTGTAGGTTGTGAATTTCAGACTGTTTTCTGAGTGCTGAGTCAGTTCGCAGGTTGTGTATTTCAGAATGTTTTCTGAGCGCTGTGTCAGTTTGCAGTTTGCGTATTTCAGACTGTTTTCTGAGCGCTGTGTCAGTTTGCAGGTTGTGTATTTCAGACTGTTTTTTGAGTGCTGTGTCAGTTTGCAGGTTGTGTATTTCAGACTGTTTTCTGAGTGCTGTGCCAGTTTGCAGGTTGTGTATTTCAGACTGTTTTCTGAGCGCTGTGTCAGTTTGCAGCTTGTGTATTACAGAATGTTTTCTGAGCGCTGTGTCAGTTTGTAGGTTGTGTATTTCAGACTGTTTTCTGAGCGCTCTGCCAGTTTGCAGGTTGTGTATTTCAGACTGTTTTCTGAGCGCTGTGTCAGTTTGCAGGTTGTGTATTTCAGACTGTTTTCTGAGCGCTGTGTCAGTTTGCAGGTTGTGTATTTCAGACTGTTTTCTGAGCGCTGTGTCAGTTTGCAGGTTGTGTATTTCAGACTGTTTTCTGAGCGCTGTGTCAGTTTGCAGGTTGTGTATTTCAGAATGTTTTCTGAGCGCTGTGTCAGTTTGTAGGTTGTGTATTTCAGGCTGTTTGCTGAGCGCTGTGCCAGTTTGCAGATTGTGTATTTCAGACTGTTTTCTGAGCGCTGCGTCAGTTTGCAGGTTGTGTATTTCAGAATGTTTTCTGAGTGCTGTGTCAGTTTGCAGGTTGTGTATTTCAGACTGTTTGCTGAGCGCTGTGCCAGTTTGCAGATTGTGTATTTCAGACTGTTTTCTGAGCGCTGCGTCAGTTTGCAGGTTGTGTATTTCAGAATGTTTTCTGAGCGCTGTGTCAGTTTGCTGATTGTGTATTTCAGAATGTTTTCTGAGCGCTGTGTCAGTTTGCAGGTTGTGTATTTTAGAATGTTCTCTGAGCGCTGTGTCAGTTTGCAGGTTGTGTATTTCAGAATGTTTTCTGAGCGCCGTGTCAGTTTGCAGATTGTGTATTTCAGAATGTTTTCTGAGCGCTGTGTCAGTTTGCAGGTTGTGTATTTCAGACTGTTTTCTGAGCAATGTGTCCGTTTGCAGGTTGTGTATTTCAGACTGTTTTCTGAGCGCTGTGTCAGTTTGCAGGTTGTGTATTTCAGATTGTTTTCTGAGTGCTGTGCCAGTTTGCAGGTTGCGTATTTCAGACTGTTTTCTGAGCGCTGTGTCAGTTTACAGGTTGTGTATTTCAGACTGTTTTCTGAGTGCTGTGTCAGTTTGCAGGTTGCGTATTTCAGACTGTTTTCTGAGCGCTGTGTCAGTTTGCAGGTTGTGTATTTCAGACTGTTTTCTGAGCGCTGTGTCAGTTTGCAGGTTGTGTATTTCAGACCGTTTTCTGAGCTCTGTGTCAGTTTGCAGGTTGCGTATTTCAGAATGTTTTCAGAGTGCTGTGTCAGTTTGCAGATTGTGTATTTCAGAATCTTTTCTGAGTGCTGTGTCAGTTTGCAGGTCGTGTATTTCAGACTGTTTTCTGAGTGCTGTGCCAGTTTGCAGGTTGTGTATTTCAGACTGTTTTCTGAATGCTGTGCCAGTTTGCAGGTTGTGTATTTCAGACTGTTTTCTGAGCGCTGTGTCAGTTTGCAGGTTGTGTATTTCAGACTGTTTTCTGAGCGCTGTGACAGTTTGCAGGTTGTGTATTTCAGAATGTTTTCTGAGTGCTGTGCCAGTTTGCAGGTTGTGTATCTCAGACTGTTTTCTGAGTGCTGTGCCAGTTTGCAGGTTGTGTATTTCAGACTGTTTTCTGAGCGCTGTGCCAGTTTGCAGGTTGTGTATTCAAGACTGTTTTCTGAGCGCTGTGCCAGTTTGCAGGTTGTGTATTTCAGACTGTTTCTGAGCGCTGTGTCAGTTTGCAGGTTGTGTATTTCAGACTGTTTTCTGAGTGCTGTGCCAGTTTGCAGGTTGTGTATTTCAGACTGTTTTCTGGGTGCTGTGCCAGTTTGCAGGTTGTGTATTTCAGAATGTTTTCTGAGCGCTGTGTCAGTTTGCAGGTTGTGTATTTCAGAATGTTTTCTGAGCGCTGCGCCAGTTTGCAGGTTGTGTATTTGAGACTGTTTTCTGAGTGCTGTGCCAGTTTGCAGGTTGTGTATTTCAGACTGTTTTCTGAGTGCTGTGTCAGTTTGCAGGTTGTGTATTTCAGACTGTTTTCTGAGTGCTGTGTCAGTTTGCAGGTTGTGTATTTTCGAATGTTTTCTGAGTGCTGTGCCAGTTTGCAGGTTGTGTATTTCAGACTGTTTTCTGAGTGCTGCGTCAGTTTGCAGGTTGTGTATTTCAGACTGTTTTCTGAGTGCTGTGTCAGTTTGCAGGTTGTGTATTTCAGACTGTTTTCTGAGTGCTGTGTCAGTTTGCAGGTTGTGTATTTCAGACTGTTTTCTGAGCGCTGTGACAGTTTGTAGGTTGTGTATTTCAGACAGTTTTCTGAGTGCTGTGTCAGTTTGCAGGTTGTGTATTTCAGACTGTTTTCTGAGTGCTTTGTCAGTTTGCAGGTTGTGTATTTCAGACTGTTTTCTGAGTGCTGTGCCAGTTTGCAGGTTGTGTATTTCAGACTGTTTTCTGAGCGCTGTGTCAGTTTGCAGGTTGTGTATTTTCGAATGTTTTCTGAGCGCTGTGACAGTTTGTAGGTTGTGTATTTCAGACTGTTTTCAGAGTGCTGTGTCAGTTTGCAGGTTGTGTCTTTCAGACTGTTTTCTGAGCGCTGTGTCAGTTTGCAGGTTGTGTATTTTCGAATGTTTTCTGAGCGCTGTGAAATACACAAGTGTGTCAGTTTGCAGGTTGTGTATTTCAGACTGTTTTCTGAGTGCTGTGTCAGTTTGCAGGTCGTGTATTTCAGACTGTTTTCTGAGTGCTGTGCCAGTTTGCATGTTCTGTATTTCAGACTGTTTTCTGAATGCTGTGCCAGTTTGCAGGTTGTGTATTTCAGACTGTTTTCTGAGCGCTGTGTCAGTGTGCAGGTTGTGTATTTCAGACTGTTTTCTGAGCGCTGTGACAGTTTGCAGGTTGTGTATTTCAGAATGTTTTCTGAGTGCTGTGCCAGTTTGCAGGTTGTGTATCTCAGACTGTTTTCTGAGCGCTGTTCCAGTTTGCAGGTTGTGTATTTCAGAATGTTTTCTGAGTGCTGTGCCAGTTTGCAGGTTGTGTATTTCAGACTGTTTTCTGAGCGCTGTGCCTGTTTGCAGGTTGTGTATTCAAGACTGTTTTCTGAGCGCTGTGCCAGTTTGCAGGTTGTGTATTTCAGACTGTTTCTGAGTGCTGTGCCAGTTTGCAGGTTGTGTATTTCAGACTGCTTTCTGAGTGCTGCGTCAGTTTGCAGGTTGTGTATTTCAGACTGTTTTCTGAGTGCTGTGCCAGTTTGCAAGTTGTGTATTTCAGACTGTTTTCTGGGTGCTGTGCCAGTTTGCTGGTTGTGTATTTCAGACTGTTTTCTGAGTGCTGTGCCAGTTTGCAGGTTGTGTATTTCAGAATGTTTTCTGAGCGCTGTGTCGGTTTGCAGGTTGTGTATTTCAGACTGTTTTCTGAGTGCTGTGTCAGTTTGCAGGTTGTGTATTTCAGACTGTTTTCTGAGCGCTGTGACAGTTTGTAGGTTGTGTATTTCAGACTGTTTTCTGAGCGCTGTGTCAGTTTGCAGGTTGTGTATTTCAGACCGTTTTCTGAGCTCTGTGTCAGTTTGCAGGTTGCGTATTTCAGAATGTTTTCAGAGTGCTGTGTCAGTTTGCAGATTGTGTATTTCAGAATCTTTTCTGAGTGCTGTGTCAGTTTGCAGGTCGTGTATTTCAGACTGTTTTCTGAGTGCTGTGCCAGTTTGCAGGTTGTGTATTTCAGACTGTTTTCTGAATGCTGTGCCAGTTTGCAGGTTGTGTATTTCAGACTGTTTTCTGAGCGCTGTGTCAGTTTGCAGGTTGTGTATTTCAGACTGTTTTCTGAGCGCTGTGACAGTTTGCAGGTTGTGTATTTCAGAATGTTTTCTGAGTGCTGTGCCAGTTTGCAGGTTGTGTATCTCAGACTGTTTTCTGAGTGCTGTGCCAGTTTGCAGGTTGTGTATTTCAGACTGTTTTCTGAGCGCTGTGCCAGTTTGCAGGTTGTGTATTCAAGACTGTTTTCTGAGCGCTGTGCCAGTTTGCAGGTTGTGTATTTCAGACTGTTTCTGAGCGCTGTGTCAGTTTGCAGGTTGTGTATTTCAGACTGTTTTCTGAGTGCTGTGCCAGTTTGCAGGTTGTGTATTTCAGACTGTTTTCTGGGTGCTGTGCCAGTTTGCAGGTTGTGTATTTCAGAATGTTTTCTGAGCGCTGTGTCAGTTTGCAGGTTGTGTATTTCAGAATGTTTTCTGAGCGCTGCGCCAGTTTGCAGGTTGTGTATTTGAGACTGTTTTCTGAGTGCTGTGCCAGTTTGCAGGTTGTGTATTTCAGACTGTTTTCTGAGTGCTGTGTCAGTTTGCAGGTTGTGTATTTCAGACTGTTTTCTGAGTGCTGTGTCAGTTTGCAGGTTGTGTATTTTCGAATGTTTTCTGAGTGCTGTGCCAGTTTGCAGGTTGTGTATTTCAGACTGTTTTCTGAGTGCTGCGTCAGTTTGCAGGTTGTGTATTTCAGACTGTTTTCTGAGTGCTGTGTCAGTTTGCAGGTTGTGTATTTCAGACTGTTTTCTGAGTGCTGTGTCAGTTTGCAGGTTGTGTATTTCAGACTGTTTTCTGAGCGCTGTGACAGTTTGTAGGTTGTGTATTTCAGACAGTTTTCTGAGTGCTGTGTCAGTTTGCAGGTTGTGTATTTCAGACTGTTTTCTGAGTGCTTTGTCAGTTTGCAGGTTGTGTATTTCAGACTGTTTTCTGAGTGCTGTGCCAGTTTGCAGGTTGTGTATTTCAGACTGTTTTCTGAGCGCTGTGTCAGTTTGCAGGTTGTGTATTTTCGAATGTTTTCTGAGCGCTGTGACAGTTTGTAGGTTGTGTATTTCAGACTGTTTTCAGAGTGCTGTGTCAGTTTGCAGGTTGTGTCTTTCACACTGTTTTCTGAGCGCTGTGTCAGTTTGCAGGTTGTGTATTTTCGAATGTTTTCTGAGCGCTGTGAAATACACAAGTGTGTCAGTTTGCAGGTTGTGTATTTCAGACTGTTTTCTGAGTGCTGTGTCAGTTTGCAGGTCGTGTATTTCAGACTGTTTTCTGAGTGCTGTGCCAGTTTGCATGTTCTGTATTTCAGACTGTTTTCTGAATGCTGTGCCAGTTTGCAGGTTGTGTATTTCAGACTGTTTTCTGAGCGCTGTGTCAGTGTGCAGGTTGTGTATTTCAGACTGTTTTCTGAGCGCTGTGACAGTTTGCAGGTTGTGTATTTCAGAATGTTTTCTGAGTGCTGTGCCAGTTTGCAGGTTGTGTATCTCAGACTGTTTTCTGAGCGCTGTTCCAGTTTGCAGGTTGTGTATTTCAGAATGTTTTCTGAGTGCTGTGCCAGTTTGCAGGTTGTGTATTTCAGACTGTTTTCTGAGCGCTGTGCCAGTTTGCAGGTTGTGTATTCAAGACTGTTTTCTGAGCGCTGTGCCAGTTTGCAGGTTGTGTATTTCAGACTGTATCTGAGCGCTGTGTCAGTTTGCAGGTTGTGTATTTCAGACTGTTTTCTGAGTGCTGTGTCAGTTTGCAGGTTGTGTATTTTCGAATGTTTTCTGAGTGCTGTGCCAGTTTGCAGGTTGTGTATTTCAGACTGTTTTCTGAGTGCTGCGTCAGTTTGCAGGTTGTGTATTTCAGACTGTTTTCTGAGTGCTGTGCCAGTTTGCAGGTTGTGTATTTCAGACTGTTTTCTGGGTGCTGTGCCAGTTTGCAGGTTGTGTATTTCAGACTGTTTTCTGAGTGCTGTGCCAGTTTGCAGGTTGTGTATTTCAGAATGTTTTCTGAGCGCTGTGTCGGTTTGCAGGTTGTGTATTTCAGACTGTTTTCTGAGTGCTGTGTCAGTTTGCAGGTTGTGTATTTCAGACTGTTTTCTGAGCGCTGTGACAGTTTGTAGGTTGTGTATTTCAGACTGTTTTCTGAGCGCTGTGTCAGTTTGCAGGTTGTGTATTTTCGAATGTTTTCTGAGCGCTGTGACAGTTTGTAGGTTGTGTATTTCAGACTGTTTTCAGAGTGCTGTGTCAGTTTGCAGGTTGTGTCTTTCAGACTGTTTTCTGAGCGCTGTGTCAGTTTGCAGGTTGTGTATTTTCGAATGTTTTCTGAGCGCTGTGAAATACACAAGTGTGTCAGTTTGCAGGTTGTGTATTTCAGACTGTTTTAGAACATTGAACATAGAACAATACAGCGCAGTACAGGCCCTTCGGCCCACGATGTTGCACCGAAACAAAAGCCATCCAACCTACACTATGCCATTATCATCCATATGTTTATCCAATAAACTTTTAAATGCCCTCAATGTTGGCGAGTTCACCACTGTAGCAGGTAGGGCATTCCACGGCCTCACTACTCTTTGCGTAAAGAACCTACCTCTGACCTCTGTCCTATATCTATTACCCCTCAGTTTAAAGTTATGTCCCCTCGTGCCAGCCATATCCATCCGTGGGAGAAGGCTCTCACTGTCCACCCTATCCAACCCCCTGATCATTTTGTATGCCTCTATTAAGTCTCCTCTTAACCTTCTTCTCTCCAACGAAAACAACCTCAAGTCCATCAGCCTTTCCTCATAAGATTTTCCCTCCATACCAGGCAACATCCTGGTAAATCTCCTCTGCACCCGCTCCAAAGCCTCCACGTCCTTCCTATTCTGGTGACCAGAACTGTACGCAATACTCCAAATGCGGCCGTACCAGAGTTCTGTACAGCTGCAACATGACCTCCCGACTCCGGAACTCAATCCCTCTACCAATAAAGGCCAACACTCCATAGGCCTTCTTCACAACCCTATCAACCTGGGTGGCAACTTTCAGGGATCTATGTACATGGACACCTAGATCCCTCTGCTCATCCACACTTTCAAAACTTTACCATTAGCCAAATATTCCGTATTCCTGTTATTCCTTCCAAAGTGAATCACCTCACACTTCTCTACATTAAACTCCATTTGCCACCTCTCGGCCCAGCTCTGCAGCTTATCTATATCCCTCTGTAATCTGCTACATCCTTCCACACTATCGACAACACCACCGACTTTAGTTTTCTGAGCGCTGTGCCAGTTTGCAGGTTGTGTATTTCAGACTGTTTTCTGAGCGCTGTGCCAGTTTGCAGGTTGTGTATTTCAGACTGTTTTCTGAGTGCTGTGTCAGTTTGCAGGTTGTGTATTTCAGACTGTTTTCTGAGCGCTGTGCCAGTTTGCAGGTTGTGTATTTCAGACTGTTTTCTGAGCGCTGTGCCAGTTTGCAGGTTGTGTATTTCAGACTGTTTTCTGAGCGCTGTGTCAGTTTGCAGGTTGTGTATTTCAGACTGTTTTCTGAACGCTGTGCCAGTTTGCAGATTGTGTATTTCAGACTGTTTTCTGAGCGCTGCGTCAGTTTGCAGGTTGTGTATTTCAGAATGTTTTCTGAGCGCTGTGTCAGTTTGCTGATTGTGTATTTCAGACTGTTTTCTGAACGCTGTGTCCGTTTGCAGGTTGTGTATTTCAGAATGTTTTCTGAGCGCTGTGCCAGTTTGCAGGTTGTGTATTTCAGACTGTTTTCTGAGTGCTGCGTCAGTTTGCAGGTTGTGTATTTCAGACTGTTTTCTGAGCGCTGTGCCAGTTTGCAGGTTGTGTATTTCAGACTGTTTTCTGAGCGCTGTGCCAGTTTGCAGGTTGTGTATTTCAGACTGTTTTCTGAGCGCTGTGCCAGTTTGCAGGTTGTGTATTTCAGACTGTTTTCTGAGCGCTGTGCCAGTTTGCAGGTTGTGTATTTCAGACTGTTTTCTGAGTGCTGTGTCAGTTTGCAGGTTGTGTATTTCAGACTGTTTTCTGAACGCTGTGCCAGTTTGCAGATTGTGAATTTCAGACTGTTTTCTGAGTGCTGTGCCAGTTTGCACGTTGTGTATTTCAGAATGTTTTCTGAGCGCTGTGTCAGTTTGCTGATTGTGTATTTCAGAATGTTTTCTGAGCGCTGTGTCAGTTTGCAGGTTGTGTATTTTAGAATGTTTTCTGAGCGCTGTGTCAGTTCGCAGGTTGTGTATTTCAGAATGTTTTCTGAGCGCTGTGTCAGTTTGCAGATAGTGTATTTCAGAATGTTTTCTGAGCGCTGTGTCAGTTTGTAGGTTGTGAATTTCAGACTGTTTTCTGAGCGCTGCGTCAGTTTGCACGTTGTGTATTTCAGAATGTTTTCTGAGCGCTGTGTCAGTTTGCTGATTGTGTATTTCAGAATGTTTTCTGAGCGCTGTGTCAGTTTGCAGGTTGTGTATTTTAGAATGTTTTCTGAGCGCTGTGTCAGTTCGCAGGTTGTGTATTTCAGAATGTTTTCTGAGCGCTGTGTCAGTTTGCAGATAGTGTATTTCAGAATGTTTTCTGAGCGCTGTGTCAGTTTGCAGGTTGTGTATTTTAGAATGTTTTCTGAGCGCTGTGTCAGTTCGCAGGTTGTGTATTTCAGAATGTTTTCTGAGCGCTGTGTCAGTTTGCAGATTGTGTATTTCAGACTGTTTTCTGAGCACTGTGTCCGTTTGCAGGTTGTGTATTTCAGACTGTTTTCTGAGCGCTGTGCCAGTTTGCAGGTTGTGTATTTCAGACTGTTTTCTGAGTGCTGTGTCAGTTTGCAGGTTGTGTATTTTCGAATGTTTTCTGAGTGCTGTGTCAGTTTGCAGATTGTGTATTTCAGAATGTTTTCTGAGTGCTGTGCCAGTTTGCAGGTTGTGTATTTCAGAATGTTTTCTGAGCGCTGTGTCAGTTTGCAGGTTGTGTATTTCAGACTGTTTTCTGAGTGCTGTGCCAGTTTGCAGGTTGTGTATTTCAGACTGTTTTCTGGGTGCTGTGCCAGTTTGCAGGTTGTGTATTTCAGAATGTTTTCTGAGCGCTGTGTCAGTTTGCAGGTTGTGTATTTCAGAATGTTTTCTGAGCGCTGTGCCAGTTTGCAGGTTGTGTATTTGAGACTGTTTTCTGAGTGCTGTGTCAGTTTGCAGATTGTGTATTTCAGAATGTTTTCTGAGTGCTGTGTCAGTTTGCAGGTTGTGTATTTCAGACTGTTTTCTGAGCGCTGTGCCAGTTTGCAGGTTGTGTATTTCAGACTGTTTTCTGAGCGCTGTGCCAGTTTGCAGGTTGTGTATTTTCGAATGTTTTCTGAGCGCTGTGACAGTTTGTAGCTTGTGTATTGCAGACTGTTTTCTGTGTGCTGTGCCAGTTTGCAGGTTGTGTATTTCAGATGTTTTCTGAGTGCTGTGTCAGTTTGCAGGTTGTGTATTTCAGACTGTTTTCTGAGTGCTGTGTCAGTTTGTAGGTTGTGTATTTCAGACAGTTTTCTGAGTGCTGTGTCAGTTTGCAGGTTGTGTATTTCAGACTGTTTTCTGAGTGCTGTGTCAGTTTGCAGGTTGTGTATTTCAGACTGTTTTCTGAGTGCTGTGCCAGTTTGCAGGTTGTGTATTTCAGACTGTTTTCTGAGCGCTGTGTCAGTTTGCAGGTTGTATATTACAGAATGTTTTCTGAGCGCTGTGTCAGTTTGTAGGTTGTGTATTTCAGACTGTTTTCTGAGCGCTGTGCCAGTTTGCAGGTTGTGTATTTCAGACTGTTTTCTGAGCGCTGTGTCAGTTTGCAGGTTGTGTATTTCAGACTGTTTTCTGAGCGCTGTGACAGTTTGCAGGTTGTGTATTTCAGACTGTTTTCTGAGCGCTGTGTCAGTTTGCAGGTTGTGTATTTCAGACTGTTTTCTGAGCGCTGTGTCAGTTTGCAGGTTGTGTATTTCAGAATGTTTTCTGAGCGCTGTGTCAGTTTGTAGGTTGTGAATTTCAGACTGTTTTCTGAGTGCTGTGTCAGTTTGCAGGTTGTGTATTTCAGACTGTTTGCTGAGCGCTGTGCCAGTTTGCAGATTGTGTATTTCAGACTGTTTTCTGAGCGCTGCGTCAGTTTGCAGGTTGTGTATTTCAGGATGTTTTCTGAGCGCTGTGTCAGTTTGCTGATTGTGTATTTCAGAATGTTTTCTGAGCACTGTGTCAGTTTGCAGGTTGTGTATTTTAGAATGTTTTCTGAGCGCTGTGTCAGTTCGCAGGTTGTGTATTTCAGAATGTTTTCTGAGCGCTGTGTCAGTTTGCAGATTGTGTATTTCAGACTGTTTTCTGAGCACTGTGTCCGTTTGCAGGTTGTGTATTTCAGACTGTTTTCTGAGCGCTGTGCCAGTTTGCAGGTTGTGTATTTCAGACTGTTTTCTGAGTGCTGTGTCAGTTTGCAGGTTGTGTATTTGCGAATGTTTTCTGAGAGCTGTGTCAGTTTGCAGATTGTGTATTTCAGAATGTTTTCTGAGTGCTGTGCCAGTTTGCAGGTTGTGTATTTCAGAATGTTTTCTGAGCGCTGTGTCAGTTTGCAGGTTGTGTATTTCAGACTGTTTTCTGAGTGCTGTGCCAGTTTGCAGGTTGTGTATTTCAGACTGTTTTCTGGGTGCTGTGCCAGTTTGCAGGTTGTGTATTTCAGGATGTTTTCTGAGCGCTGTGTCAGTTTGCAGGTTGTGTATTTCAGAATGTTTTCTGAGCGCTGTGCCAGTTTGCAGGTTGTGTATTTGAGACTGTTTTCTGAGTGCTGTGTCAGTTTGCAGGTTGTGTATTTTAGAATGTTTTCTGAGCGCTGTGTCAGTTTGCAGGTTGTGTATTTCAGACTGTTTTCTGAGTGCTGTGCCAGTTTGCAGGTTGTGTATTTCAGACTGTTTTCTGAGCGCTGTGCCAGTTTGCAGGTTGTGTATTTCAGACTGTTTTCTGAGCGCTGTGTCAGTTTGCAGGTTGTGTATTTTCGAATGTTTTCTGAGCGCTGTGACAGTTTGTAGCTTGTGTATTGCAGACAGTTTTCTGTGTGCTGTGCCAGTTTGCAGGTTGTGTATTTCAGACTGTTTTCTGAGTGCTGTGTCAGTTTGCAGGTTGTGTATTTCAGACTGTTTTCTGAGTGCTGTGTCAGTTTGCACGTTGTGTATTTCAGACAGTTTTCTGAGTGCTGTGTCAGTTTGCAGGTTGTGTATTTCAGACTGTTTTCTGAGTGCTGTGTCAGTTTGCAGGTTGTGTATTTCAGACTGTTTTCTGAGTGCTGTGCCAGTTTGCAGGTTGTGTATTTCAGACTGTTTTCTCAGCGCTGTGTCAGTTTGCAGGTTGTGTATTTTCGAATGTTTTCTGAGCGCTGTGACAGTTTGTAGGTTGTGTATTTCAGACCGTTTTCAGAGTGCTGTGTCAGTTTGCAGGTTGTGTCTTTCAGACTGTTATCTGAGCGCTGTGTCAGTTTGCAGGTTGTGTATTTTCGAATGTTTTCTGAGCGCTGTGTCAGTTTGCAGATTGTGTATTTCAGAATGTTTTCTGAGCACTGTGTCAGTTTGCAGGTTGTGTATTTCAGACTGTTTTCTGAGCGCTGTGTCAGTTTGCAGGTTGTGTATTTCAGACTGTTTTCTGAGTGCTGTGTCAGTTTGCAGGTTGTGTATTTCAGACTGTTTTCTGAGCGCTGTGTCAGTTTGCAGGTTGTGTATTTCAGACTGTTTTCTGAGCGCTGTGCCAGTTTGCAGGTTGTATATTTCAGACTGTTTTCTGAGTGCTGTGTCAGTTTGCAGGTTGTGTATTTCAGACTGTTTTCTGAACGCTGTGCCAGTTTGCAGGTTGTGTATTTCAGACTGTTTCCTGAGCGCTGTGTCAGTTTGCAGGTTGTGTATTTCAGAATGTTTTCTGAGCGCTGCGTCAGTTTGCAGCTTGTGTATTTCAGACTGTTTTCTGAGCGCTGTGTCAGTTTGCAGGTTGTGTATTTCAGACTGTTTTCTGAGCGCTGTGCCAGTTTGCAGGTTGTATATTTCAGACTGTTTTCTGAGTGCTGTGTCAGTTTGCAGGTTGTGTATTTCAGACTGTTTTCTGAACGCTGTGCCAGTTTGCAGATTGTGTATTTCAGACTGTTTTCTGAGCGCTGCGTCAGTTTGCAGGTTGTGTATTTCAGAATGTTTTCTGAGCGCTGTGTCAGTTTGCTGATTGTGTATTTCAGAATGTTTTCTGAGCGCTGTGTCAGTTTGCAGGTTGTGTATTTCAGACTGTTTTCTGAGCGCTGTGCCAGTTTGCAGGTTGTGTATTTCAGACTGTTTTCTGAGCAATGTGTCCGTTTGCAGGTTGTATATTTCAGAATGTTTTCTGAGCGCTGTGTCAGTTTGCAGGTTGTGTATTTCAGACTGTTTTCTGAGCGCTGTGTCAGTTTGCAGGTTGTGTATTTTCGAATGTTTTCTGAGTGCTGTGTCAGTTTGCAGATTGTGTATTTCAGAATGTTTTCTGAGTGCTGTGTCAGTTTGCAGGTTGTGTATTTCAGACTGTTTTCTGAGTGCTGTGTCAGTTTGCAGGTTGTGTATTTCAGACTGTTTTCTGAGTGCTGTGCCAGTTTGCAGGTTGTGTATTTCAGACTGTTTTCTGAGCGCTGTGCCAGTTTGCAGGTTGTGTATTTCAGACTGTTTTCTGAGCGCTGTGTCAGTTTGCAGGTTGTGTATTTCAGACTGTTTTCTGAGTGCTGTGTCAGTTTGCAGGTTGTGTATTTCAGACTGTTTTCTGAGTGCTGTGCCAGTTTGCAGGTTGTGTATTTCAGACTGTTTTCTGAGCGCTGTGTCAGTTTGCAGGTTGTGTATTTTCGAATGTTTTCTGAGCGCTGTGACAGTTTGTAGGTTGTGTATTTCAGACTGTTTTCAGAGTGCTGTGTCAGTTTGCAGGTTGTGTCTTTCAGACTGTTTTCTGAGCGCTGTGTCAGTTTGCAGGTTGTGTATTTTCGAATGTTTTCTGAGCGCTGTGTCAGTTTGCAGATTGTGTATTTCAGAATGTTTTCTGAGCGCTGTGTCAGTTTGCAGGTTGTGTATTTCAGAATGTTTTCTGAACGCTGTGTCCGTTTGCAGGTTGTGTATTTCAGAATGTTTTCTGAGCACTGTGTCAGTTTGCAGGTTGTATATTTCAGAATGTTTTCTGAGCACTGTGTCAGTTTGCAGGTTGTATATTTCAGACTGTTTTCTGAACGCTGTGTCCGTTTGCAGGTTGTGTATTTCAGAATGTTTTCTGAGCACTGTGTCAGTTTGCAGGTTGTATATTTCAGACTGTTTTCTGAGCGCTGTGTCAGTTTGCAGGTTGTATATTTCAGACTGTTTTCTGAGCGCTGTGTCAGTTTGCAGGTTGTATATTTCAGACTGTTTTCTGAGCGCTGTGTCAGTTTGCAGGTTGTGTATTTCAGACTGTTTTCTGAGCGCTGTGCCAGTTTGCAGTTTGTGTATTTCAGACTGTTTTCTGAGCGCTGTGCCAGTTTGCAGTTTGTGTATTTCAGACTGTTTTCTGAGCGCTGTGTCAGTTTGCAGGTTGTATATTTCAGACTGTTTTCTGAGCGCTGTGTCAGTTTGCAGGTTGTGTATTTCAGACTGTTTTCTGAGCGCTGTGCCAGTTTGCAGTTTGTGTATTTCAGACTGTTTTCTGAACGCTGTGCCAGTTTGCAGGTTGTATATTTCAGACTGTTTTCTAAGTGCTGTTGAGCCTGTAGGCTGTCATGAAATGAAAATGTGCGCTGTTAGTGGCATAGGTTTATGGGGCATCTGTCAGTACAGGGTTCATGAGGTGGGGGGGAATGTTGTGATCACAATCAACATCCTGGGGGTTACCATTGATCAGAAACTGAACAGTACTAGCCATATTAATACTGTGGCTATGAGGGCAGGTCAAAGGCGAGTAACTCACCTCCTGACCCTCCCCAAAGCCTGTCCTCCATCTCCAAGGCACAAGTCAGGAGTGTAATGGAATACTGTCCACTTGCCTGGATGAGTGCAGCTCCAACAACACTCAAGAAGCTCGACACCATCCAGGAAAAAGTTGCCCTCTTGATTGCTCCTCCTTCTACAAACATTAAAACCCTCCAACACTGACGATCAGTGTCAGCCATGCGTACCATCTACAAGATGCACTGCAGGAACTCACTAAGGTTTCTTAGACAGCATCTTCCAAACCCACGACCACTACCATCTAGAAGGACAAGAGCAGCAGATACCTGGGACGCCCACCATCTGGAGGTTCCCCTCCAAGTCACTCACCACCATGACTTGGAAATATTTTGCCCCTCCTTCACTGTCGCTGGGGCAACATCCCTCACTAACAGCAAAGTGGGTGTACCCAAACCTCAAGGACTGCAGGGGTTCAAGAAGGCAACTCACCACCACCTTCTGAAGGGCAACTAGGAATGGGCAGTAAATGCTGGCCTAGCCAGCGATGCCCACATCATTTTAAAAAATGAGACTGAAGGCCGCCGGCCTAAAGGGCTGATTGGAAAAGGTTGGGTGCAGGGGATCGAGAGGGAATATGTCAGCATTATTGCCAGACCGCATTGCCTGCCGTGGAGGATGTATTAGCCCTCAAGGTATACAGTAAGCGTCCGGTTGGCCATGCATATGAGGGATGGTTGACAATTGAAAGATCCTGTCAGAACCCCTAGTGATGTATTATATTCAGGGAGGGGGCAACCAGACAGAAGGCCACAAGCAACCCTGAAGGGGTGAGGGCATAGACCCGGTCCGGTCGAGCGATGAAGTGGGAATGCACCAGACATGTGAGTGAGCTCTAGCCGCCGGTTAATATGTAGGAAAGGCTGCTTCCAAGCCCAGGAGGACAAAGGGTGAGGTGAGGGTCGGAAGGTAATCAGCTGGAGCACCAACCTAACTGTCTCCCTCCCTCTCCCTGTCTCTCTCTGTCTCTCTGTCTCTCAAAACAGCACTGGAGGAACACAGACTCCAGCAACAACAAATGCCTACATGCAGGGAGAATGCAGCACCAGGGGTTCATAGAGCAGGCTCAAGGGCTGAATGCAACACAAGCCGACCAGGGGACTTGCAGGTGACGGAGGAGACTGAGGGTTTACAGGGCCCGGCTGTCCTCCATGGAACTGTCGGGCAACAAGTCAACAAGTTCTGCAGGAGACTCCACCTCAACAGGGAGACAGTGCGACACCTGTACGACATTCTAGCCAACTTGGCGTCACGTGGAGGTGGATGGCACCGGCTCCCTGTGGCCTTGAAGATGACGACAGGCCTAAACTCTCATGCCACAAGATCGTTCCAGGGTTCATTGGGTAAACATAGAAAATAGAAGCAGGAAGATACAATTCGACCTCTTTATGATCATGGCTGATCATCAAGTTCAATACTCGGATCCCGCCTTCCCCCATATCCTTTGATCCCTTTAGTTGCAAGAGCTATATGTAATTCCTTCTAGAAATTACACAACGTTTTGGCCTCAACTACTTTCTGTGGTCGTGAATTCCACGATTCACCACACTCTGGGTGAAGAAATTTCTCCTCATCTCAGTCCTCAAAGGTTTACCCCTTAACCTCAAACTATAACCCCTAGTTCTGGACTCCCCCACCATCGGGATCATTCTTTCTGAATCTGCCCTGTCAAATCCTGCTGGAATTTTGTAAGTTTCTATGAGATCCCCTCTCACTCTTCTAAACTCTAATGAATATAATCCTAACCAATTTAGTCTCTCCTCATATGACAGTCCCGCCATCACAGGAATCAGCATGGTAAACCTTTGCTGCACTCCCTCCATAGCAAGAACATTCTTCCTCAGATAAGGGCACCACAACTGCACACAATACTCCAGATGTGGTCTCACCAATGCTCTATACAATTGCAGTAAAACATCTCTATTCCTATAGTCAAATCCTCTCGCTATGAAGGCCAACAACCATTTGACTTCTTTACTGCATGGTGTACCTGCACGCTTACTTTCAGTAACTGATGCACACGCTCACCAAGGTCTCGCTGTGTGTCCATATCTCTCAATTTACACCCATTTAAATAATAATCTGCCTTCCTATTTTTGCTATGAAAGCAGATAACCTCACATTTATCCACATTATACTGCATCTGCCGTGCATGCACTCACTCACTCAGCCTGTCCAAATTCCGCTGAAGCATCTCTCCATCCTCCTAACAGTTCACCCTCTCACCCGACTTTGTATCATCTGCAAATTTGGAGATAATGCATTAGTTCCCTCTTCCAAATCACTCATATATAATGTGAACAGTTGGAGTCCCAGCACAAATCGCTGTGGTACCCCATTAGTCACTGCCTGCCAATCAGAAAGAGACCAATTTCTTCCAACAATTTGCTTCCTGTCTGCTAACCAGTTTTCTATCCATCTTAAGACACTACTAATAATCGGGACAGCACGGATCGAACACGGGTCCTCGGTGCTGTGAGGCAGCAGTGCTAACCACTGTGCCACCGTTCCGCCCTGCCAAGTGCAATTGTGCCATTTCATTATTACCCCCAATTATCTGTGCTAACTTCACCCATGCCCACTCTGTGCCCCTACAACTCCTTATGCTTGCAAACCCTCCCACCACATCTCAGTGTGTTGTCATGTGAGAGTACATTTAAGAAATGGATGTTTAAGCAATGTACCTTTAAGAAATGGAGCTGATCATATTACTGAAATGATGTCAGAGGGTGGGGGGAGCTGAGCTCACTTCTGCTTTTGGTTTCAGTTTTGAGGAGGCAGCTGGGAGTGTCTGTGTGTTTTGCTGAGAGCTGCAGGAAGAACAGAGCTGGTCTGTTGATGTCTGCAATCCAAAGACTATAAATATATTGAATGCAACCTCATGTCTGTTTTTGAAGGTTTGAAGTCTTTTGGATGTTTAAAGGAACAGTTTGAAGGATTATTTAGTGTTGTAGTCTTTTGGGGTTACCTTAGAAGTAATGGGTGTGAAGATATTCAATATTTGTTTTTAAAAGATTAAATTGAGTTCATAGAATAAACATTGTTTTGTTTTAGAAACCATTTCTCCATAATTGCTGTACCACACCTGGAGAGTACGCTGTGTGCTTCCCACACCACAATCTATTAAAAGTTGTGGGTCGGTTGAACTCCATGAAACACTTTGGGCTTCAGTAAACCCGGACCCATAACAGTGTTCTCAAGATGCACATCAGTGCAGGCAACCTGTTCCCTTCCATGCCTTGTGGCAGCAAGGTAGCACAAGTAGATAGCAGTGTGGCTTCACAGCGCCAGGGACCCAGGTTTGATTCCCCGTTGGGTCACTGTCTGTGTGGAGTCTGCACGTTCTCCCTATGTCTGCGTGGGTTTCCTTCGGGTGCTCCGGTTTCCTCCCACAGTCCAAAGATGTGCAGGGTAGGTGGTTTGGCCATGATAAATTGTCCTTAGTGAGCAAAAATGTTAGGAGGGGTTATTGGGTTACGGGGATAGGGTAGAAGTGAGGGCTTAATGGGTCAGTGCAGTCTCGATGGGCTGAATGGCCTCCTTCTGCACTGTATGTTCTATGTTCTTGTTGCCTGAGATGCCCTTGGCATGCACCCTCTGGACAGCTGGGACCTGGAGGACCTCACCCTACTTTTGGGTGGCACTGATGTTGCCACGTCACCCTAGTGTGTCTGCTGCCCCTGAGATGTGCCAGTATCAGGAAGAGGGGATTCAGAAGGGCTGGTCACTCCTGGGCACTCCTGGTTGGAAGGCCATGGGATACGCTCCAGTGCTTGCTCCTTCCAGGTGTTCATGGACCCTGGGTTACTCGATAGGGTGGAAGGGGAGCTGGAGTGAGCTCCCGGAGCCGCAATGTCACCTGGCGCTGCCAGTCCTGGAGGTTCACCATTGTCTGCACTGTGGTGTTGAACCCTTCCGCCATGGTTCTCAGGGACTGAACCATGCTACGAAGTTCTCCCATCATGGATCTGACATGTTGCTCCCAGCTTTCTACTGTGAACACTACCCTTGCAGTGTAGTCTTGGGTTCCTTGCAACATGGCGACATCTCCTGTGACTGATGACGTTGGGACTCCTCCATTCAGCCTTGCACTCACAGGAATATTGATGACAACCCCTCTGCCTTTATTCCCGGCTCTGCCTTTACAACTCCCAGCAGTTGAGGGATGAACATGTCTAGAGGCACGGCACCTGGTTGGGCACAGCTGAGTCCTCGGATCCAGCAGACCTCAAACTATCCGATCCATGGGAACTTCCTGTCTCCACTTGCTGTGGAGAAGCAGTGTGGTGCTCACCAGATAGTGACCCAGAAGCATGTCTGCTAAGTTCGCCCACTAAGGTGCTTGTCTCTGCAATGTTGGATGGTATGGGTGATAGCTGTGTCACATCATCTGTGTCTTCCTCAGAAATCTCCTCTGAGGAGGTATTGAGGGTGGCCGGAGGGACACTGTTGGATGATGGTCAAGGCTCATTGGTTGATGTTCCCGCAAGGCAAGGGATATGGTTTTTATTACTTGGTTTGGACATCAAAGAACTCATTTGAGGCTGGTCATCTGGATGAAGGTGCAGTGGCTCCTAACTTTTCTGTCACAGTTCAACCTCAGTGTCTGTGCAGGCCAGCTCCTGGTCCTCCCCTGCGAGCTCCATGGCCCTCACCTCGAATGGCATCAACATCCTCCGTTCGTGAGGGTGGAGCCATGCCCGAACGTGGCGGTCTTTGGGGTATCAGACCAGCCAGATCTATTCCTGGGGAGGAGGGTGGACGCCCTTGCCTTTGCCTCCCTGATTGCCCGCCGATCGCCCGCCGTAGAATCCTGTTCGGCTGGCGGTCAGCAGCACCACCCAAAGCTGCAGACTGGTTGACCGACCTCTCAGAATCTCTTCAAATGGAGAAAATCAAATTCGCCATCCGAGGGTCAGACGACGGCTTCCACAGAACGTGGGAGCCATTCGGCCAATTGTTCCAGGACCTGTTTGTGGCCAACAAACAAGCAGAAGAATAGCCAGTTAGCCAAGAATCAGGGGAAAGTAGTCGAGGCGGGGGAGGAAGGGATAGACCTGGGTGGGTGGGGGGGGGGGGGGGGTGAGTAGCAGCTAAACCTAAGAGAAAAGAAAGACGAACCACAGGAGAAGGGCCAGGGAAGACGGGGGGGGAGGGGGTGGAAGAGGGAGGAGACAGGGAACAATAGAGGGGAACCAGTGAGGTGGGGGGGAGGCAAGGGAATGGCAGCCGGAAGGAGGGCATAGGAAACAATAACAAACTTGGCATCAACAGGAGCAGAGAACAAAGAAAATCCGGGCGAAAGACGGGATGAATGGCTGAAGCAGAGGTGATCGCGAGACGACAACGGCAACGAAAACCGTCCGGGAGAAGCAAGCGACAACACCAACACCAGATCCATTCACGTATTGCACCCTGTAATTGTTCTGTAATTGTTTAAATGTATATGTACCCCCCCAATTCCCCCCCCCCCCCACAAACAGATGCCTACTTATGTGCTAAAAACAATACTGCCAATTGTACAGAGCTGTTCTCAGTGGATCCTTCTTCTGTTCTTCGGCGACTCTTCCTCCAATGACTTGCCCATTAGACCATTGTTCACGTCTGTAATGTATCAGGGTAACACCATTATGTCACGTGTTATGCAATGACGTCACTGGAGCATTTTGCGGGCTTTTGTCGAGTTCACCATCTCTGATTCTTTCTCTTTGCGACTACACCAAAGAACATAACAACGTGCAAGTAATGTGAATGTTGGCAGGGTTGTCAGAAGGAAAATCCTCGGCTGGAATCACGCCACGCCGCTCTGACACCGGGCCGCCAATTCATCGGCAACCGGAGAATCGCCGCCAATCAGGGGCCGTTGAGTCCCGCCGGTGTTGTTTGCGTATTGTCCTACCCGGTGGGACCTCGGCGTTCTAGCTGCGGGGGCCGTCCTGGTGGGGGGCGGGGGAGCCGACTCCGGGGGGGGCCTCCCTGGTGGCCAGGCCCACGATCGGGGGCAACCGATTGGCGGGCGGGCTTATTCCGGGGGGGCCTATGTTCGTCCGCGCCGGGACCCTGTAGGACTCCGCCATATTGCCCGGGGGCCGGCGCGGAGACGGCCGTGATGCACATGGGCGGACTCGCACCGGCCGTGGCGGGTTGCACCGGCCGGCTTTCGGCACCGGAGCAGCACACAGCGCTCCGGTGCCGTTCTAGCCCCCTAGGAAGGGGTGAATGCCTGGGCCTGGAGGCCCGTTGACGCCGGCGTCGCTCGCACCAGTTTAGGCACCGGCGTCAACACTTGGCCGGGATTTCGGAGAATCCCGGTCCTCATCACGTCCTGATTCATTCTCTACACTTGCCTCCTTTCATCAATTGCCAGATGGATCATTATCAGGAACTTAATTATCTACCCTGATAATATTCTGGCAATATTACTGAAGAGTTGTACTCCAGAAATTGCCGCATCCCTAGCCAAGCTGTTCCTGTGCAGCTAAAAAATTGGCATCTACCCAACAATGTGGAAAGTTGCCTAAATGTGTCCTGTACGCAAAAAGCAGAACAGAGCCAACCCGGACAATTACCACCCATCAGTCTACTCTTGGTCATCGTAACATGATGGAGGGGATAATCATCGGCACTTGCTTACCACTAAACTGCTCACTGAAACTCAGTTTGAGTTCTGCCAGGGACACTCAGCTCCTGGCCTCATTATGGCCTTGGTTCAAACATGGACAAAATAGCTGAATTCCAGTGATGAGGTGAGAGACAGCCCTTGACATCAAGCCAGCATTTGATAGAGTATGGCATCCATAGTGACACTGGAGTCAATGGGAACCAGGGGGAAAATCCTCTGGCAAAAAAGATGGTTGTGGTGGTTGGAGGCCAATTTTCTCAGTTCTAGGACATCATTGCAGGAGTTCCTCAGCCATCTTCAGCTGCTTCATCACTGACCTTCCTTTCAACATAGGGTCAGACGTGGGGATGTTCACTGATGACTTCACAATGCACAGCACAGTTCACAACTTCTCACATAATAACACAGTCCATATCAAAATGCAACAAAACCTGGGCAAGAGCCAGGTTTAGCTGACAAGTGGCAAGTTACATTTGTGCCACACGAGTGCCAGGCAATGACAATCTCCAACAAGAGAGAATCTCACCATCACCCCTTCACATTCAATGGCAGAAGTCAGAACTGTAATGGAATACTCTCCACTTGCCTGGATGAGTGCAGCTCCAACAACACTCAAGAAGCTCCATACCTTCCAGAACAAAACAACCAACCTGATTGGCATCCCATCCATAAACATTCACTTCCCCTACCATCGATGAACAGTGGCAGCCGTGTGTACCATCTACGAGATGCCCTGCACTAACTCAACAAGGCTCCTGCGGCAGCACAGTCCAACCCATGACCACTACCATCTAGAAAGACAAGGGCAGCAGATACCTGGGAACACTGCCACCTGGAAGTTACCTTCCAAATCACTCGTCATCTTGACTTGGAGATATATCGGCGTTCCTTCATTTTTGCTGGGTCAAAATCTCGGAACTCCCTCCCTAACAGCATTCTGGGTGTACCTACACCATACGGACTGCAGTGGTTCAAGAAAGCAGCTCACCACCACCTTCTCAAAGGCATTTAGGGATGGGCAACAAATACTGGCCTAGCCAGCAATGCCCACATACCATAAATGATTTTTAAATAAAAATTCCCTTCCCTATCCTACAACTAATTTTAGCATCCTTCTCAAGTCCTAAGAACCAGTAACTCAACATTCATGATTGTCTTGGTAGGAATATGAATCGACCATTTAGCCCCCCTCAAGTCCGTTCCACCACCACGCAATAAGAATATGGCTTCTGTGGATCTAGCTTCATGTACCTTTCATTGCCTTATATTCTTTCAGACCTTGGTTAACAATCTCGGATTTAGAATGAACAATTGATCAAGCATCAGTTGATGTATGCGGAAGAGAGTTCCAAACATCTACCATCCTTTGCGTGAAGAAATGTTTCCTAACTTCACTGCTGGAAAGCCTGGCACTGATCTCTAGACAATGCCTCCAGCCCAAAACTCTTTGGAAGTGGAAATAGTGGCCAGGAGTTTACAGCCTCTCTCACTCAGCAGGATAGTACAGTCCTGCTGAACTGAATGGCAATTTAAATGGCTTGCCACATCTTCTGGGGGGAGGCATGCCATGAGCCAGGGCAAATAGAATGAAACAATCAATTCCCCTTAATATCTTGCAGACTCAGTAATTCATTGGGCAAAGTCACTGAGCCCTCAGACTATTCTTTAATAATAATAATAACTCCAATACTTTTTCATGTTATAATAATAATAATCTTTATTGTCACAAGTAGGCTTACATTAACACTGCAATGAAGTTACTGTGAAAATCCCCTCGTCGCCACATTCTGGCGCCTGTTCGGGTACACTGAGGGAGAATTCAGAATGTCCAATTCACCGAACAGCACGTCTTTCGATCTTGTGGGAGGAAACCGGGGCACCAGGAGGAAACCTATGCAGATACGTGGAGAACGTGCAGACTCCGCACAGACTGTGGCCCAAGCCGGGAGTCGAACCCGGGACCCTGGCGCTTGCCGCATATAGGGCCTGTGTGACAGCATGGATGCACCTGTGTCCCAATGTCTGTGAGATCCCGGACAGGTCCCCATCAGTGCCTGGAAGGATCCCATGGTGTATAAGTTCAGGGCGACCGTCACCTTGACGGTCACTAGTAGCGGGTGTCCTCCCCATACCCCCGCGGTGCCAGGTGTGCCATCATATGGCAGGTGTCGCACAGTCTCTCTGCTCAGTGGGAGTCTTCGATGGCATGCCCGGTCCGGCAGGTCCTCGAATGTTAGGCGCTGCCGGTACACACAAGACCTCATGCGGCGCCTCTTTGGTACCTCCCCCTCCACGGCTGTTGGGCAGCCAGCCCTCTAACCTGTGTGACTGCCACCTGCCCCTCTGCAGCCCGCTCTACTGCTGCTCACTCTGCTACTGAAGCTTCCACCTCCTCTTCGAGCGGCTCACACTCATACAGCTGCAGGGCATCCCACAGAGCTGCAGTGACCACGGGCGGCAACCATTGCTGGCTAAACACCAAACGCCATTGTCTTCAGGGGGTGAAAGCCAACATGTTAGAATGGTGCATACTCCCATCCCCAACCAGGTTTGACGGCCTACACGGTGGCCCGGGTTGGCACCGCAGGCTCCGCCCCCACATGTTCCCCCCTCCCTCACCCTCATCCCTGTCTGTTGGTGGCCAGCACCGTGGGAGCCTCTGGCCTTAGTGCCTGTCCCTGCTGCCAGGGATACCGTTGGCTGGCACTGCCCTTACTGGGGGCTGCGTTGTGTGATCCTGGGTGGTGTGCTGGTGGGTGGCGGCTGGTTCGACAGGGAGTTTTGGGCGGGAGAGGGCAGGAGGGTGGGGTGCGGGGGTGTGCGCACCCATACGGCCAGTGTCACTGTGTAGAACCAGGGGCCGGGGTGGGTGGTCAGTGGGTGCGCAGCAAAGTGGCCTCCGTAATGGTGGTCGGTACCTGGGCACCGCCCCAGTCCTGTGGGGGGTCACCCCTGCCGCTAGTCCTGTTCCCCTCCCTCCTCCACCCCAGCCAGCATGCCCACAGTCACTCCTTTCCGTGTCCTACATCTTCTCCCTCCCTTTCAGGAGCCACCACGCCAGGTTCACGATTTTTAAAACCACAAGTGAACTGCACAGTCGGGAACTCGGCCCATTGGAGGCGGAGAATCGCGGAGGCCCCGGAGAATACCGTATCAGGCCGGCTAATGATATGCAAACGGCGTTTGAACGTGGCGCCCTTACGCCATTTTTGGGGTGCGGAGAATCACGATTTGGAGTCAAACTGGCGCCTACTGCGCTGGAGGCTATTCTGCGCCCAATAGTGTTTCCCGATTTCGGCGTGGGCCGAGGAAGAATCCCGCCCATGGTTTCCTCAGCAAGAGGGACTTTTATCACAACTTTTATGTTTGCAAAATACTTACGCAGAGATACATTTTTGTTATCAACCCTTCCTCACTTAAGAATATAGAAACATGTACTACAGCAAACCAGTTGGTCCATGGAAATCATTCTTCCCCACAATTTATAAAGACTGCACGCAGAATTCAACCTAATTCATTCACAATATATATTAATGATTTGGACTATTTGGATTGGATTTTGTTTATTGTCACATGTACCGAGGTACAGTGCAAAGTATCTTTCTGCGAGCAGCTCAACACATCATTAAGTACATGAAATGTACTTGGGGCAGCACGGTAGCATGGTGGCTAGCACAATTGCTTCACAGCTCCAGGGTCCCGGGTTCGATTCCTGGCTTGGGTCACTGTCTGTGCGGAGTTTGCACGTTCTCCCCGTGTGTGCGTGGATTTCCTCCGGGTGCTCCGGTTTCCTCCCACAGTCCAAAGATGTGCAGGTTAGGTGGATTTGCCATGCTAAATTGCCCTTAGTGTCTAAAATTGCCCTTAGTGTTGGGTGGGGTGTGGTGGTGTGTATTAGGGGTAATACGGTACACCATGATGCCGAGGGGCTATTGGTGGACAGATACTGGGTCCCGATTGGGTCTGCCGCCTACTGGGCTCCACCCAGAAAGGCGGGGCAGAAGAACCAGGTTCTCCCAGCAGCTGCATTCTGTAACTGAGCTGCTGCGGAACAAGTCTGCTCAATAAAGCCTCGATTGAGTTCTCTACGCCTCGCCTCGTGTGTTATCGATGGTGTCACAATTTATTGGGCAGACTAAAAAAAAAGGAATATGGAGCTCCGGATCGTCCCGGAGTGCCTGCGAATCGGCCCCCAAGCAGCTAACTCAGCATCGGCGTTTAAGCACTGGCTCGCGTGCTTTGAGGGATACCCCCGAACGGCTCCCGGCAGACCAACAGAAGACCAGAAGATGCAGGTCCTACATTCCAGGGTGAGTCCTGAAATCTACTCGCTCATCGAGGATGCGTAGGATTTCCCAGCGGCGATCACCTTGCTGAAAGAGACCTACATTCGGCCCGTCAACCAGGTCTATGCACGCCATCAGCTCGCGACGAGACGACAAATCCCCGGGGAATCGCTAGACGAATTCTACAATGCTCTACTGATCCTGGAAAGAAACTGCAACTGCCCAGCTGTAACGGTGAATGAGCACACGGAGCTCCTGATCAGAGACGCGCATGTAGCGTGTTTGGCATCATCGCAAATTCGCCAGAGACTTTTAGAAAAAGACTCTCTCGGACTCACAGAGGCACGGGCCCTTGCGGCCTCCCTCGACGTGGCCTCCCAAAACGCCCGCGCCTACGCCCCCGACCGCGCTACAGCTTCTTGGGCTCTGTGGACCCCCGCCACGATCGACCCCCCGGCACCCCGCACCCCCCCGCAAGCGTGCGCGGCCAGAATCCCAGACCACCCGGGGCAAAATGGGCACTACACAGCGGTGTGCCAGTCCTGGGGGGTCGCCGCTATCTCCGGGGAAGAAACGGGACCACGGACTCACCCCCCCCCCAGCGACCCATGTGCGGCCAACGGGCGCCGCCATTTTGGACCCCGGACGCCACGAGGGGGTGACGGGCGCCGCCATCTTGTTACCCGCGGGCCGCGTGCGATCCATGGGAGCGGCCATTTTGTCCACCCCTGACCGCGTGCGATCCATGGACGCTGCCATCTTGGTTGACAGGCAAGGACCCCAGCGTGGACGGCTCCACGCTGCCTGAAGACAATGACCAGATGCAGCAACCACGTTTGGCATCGGTGACCCTTGACCAGTCGCGGCCCAGGATGCTCCAGACAGCAACGCCGAAGGTGCTGGCGAACGGGCACGAGACGCCGTGTTTGATCGACTCGGGGAGCACGGAGAGTTTTATTCATCTGGACACGGTAAGACGCTGTTCCCTTGTAATTCGTCCAAGCACCCAAAAAAATCTCCTCGCGGCGGGGTCCCACTCTGTTGAAATCAAAGGGTTCTGCATCGCAAACCTAACGGTGCACGGGAGAGAGTTCAAAAATTACCGGTTGTATGTCCTCCCCCACCTCTGCACTCCCACCCTCCTGGGGTTGGATTTCCAATGCAACCTCCATAGCTTAACATTCAAATTTGGCGGCCCTATACCCCCACTGACTATCTGCGGCCTCGTGACCCTCAAGGTTGAACCGCCTTCCTTGTTTGCGAACCTCACCCCGGATTGCAAGCCCGTCGCCACTAGGAGCAGAGGATTCAGCACCCAGGACCGGACGTTTATCAGGTCCGAAGTCCAGCGGCTGCTGAAGGAAGGCATAATCCAGGCCAGCAATAGTCCCTGGAGAGCCCAGGTGGTAGTTGTGAAGACCGGGGAGAAGCAGAGGATGGTCGTAGACTACAGTCAGACCATCAACAGGTACACGCAGCTAGATGCGTACCCTCTTCCCCGCATATCCGACATGGTCAATCGGATTGCACAGTACAAGCTCTTCTCCACTGTGGACCTTAAGTCCGCCTACCGCCAGCTCCCCATTCGCCCCGATGACCGCAAGTACACTGCCTTCGAAGCAGACGGGCGGCTATACCACTTTTTAAGGGTTCCATTCGGCGTCACGAACGGAGTCTCGGTCTTCCAACGGGAGATGGACCGAATGGTTGACCAGCACGGTTTACGGGCCACGTTCCCGTACCTCGACAACGTCACCATCTGCGGCCACGACCAGCAGGACCACGACGCCAACCTCCGAAAATTCCTCCAGACCGCTAACGCCCTCAACCTCACCTACAACGAGGAAAGATGCGTGTTTAGCACCGACCGTTAGCCATCTTGGGCTACGTAGTGCGTAATGGAGTGATGGGCCCCAACCCTGAACGCATGCGCCCTCTCATGGAGTTCCCTCTCCCCCACTGTGCCAAAGCCCTGAAACGCTGCCTGAGCTTCTTTTCTTATTATGCCCAGTGGGTTCCCCAATACGCAGACAAGGCCCGCCCACTAATCCAGTCCATTACCTTTCCCCTGTCGACAGAGGCCCGTCAGGCCTTCAGCCGCATCAAAGCGGATATCGCAAAGGCCACAATGCGTGCCATCGACGAGTCCCTCCCCTTCCAAGTCGAGAGTGACGCATCCGACGTAACTCTGGCGGCCACTCTCAACCAAGCGGGCAGACCCGTGGCCTTTTTCTCCCGGACCCTCCACGCTTCAGAAATTCGCCACTTCTCAGTAGAAAAGGAGGCCCAAGCCATAGTGGAAGCTGTGCGACATTGGAGGCATTACCTGGCCGGTAGGAGATTCACTCTCCTCACTGAACAATGGTCGGTAGCCTTCATGTTCGATAATGCACAGCGGGACAAGATAAAAAACGACAAGATCCTGCGGTGGAGGATCGAACTCTACACCTACAATTATAAGATCTTGTACCGTCCCGGAAAGCTGAATGAGCCTTCCGATGCCCTATCTCGCGGCACATGTGCCAACGCACAAGTGGACCGTCTCCAAGCCCTCCACGAGGATCTCTGCCACCCGGGGTCACTCGTTTCTACCACTTCATAAAGGCCCGCAACCTCCCGTACTCCGTCGAGGAGGTCCGAACAGTCACCAGGAACTGACAAACTGCGCAGAATGCAAACCGCATTTTTTCAGGCCAGATAGAGCGCACCTGATAAAGGCTTCCCGTCCCTTTGAACGCCTCTGTTTGGATTTCAAAGGCCCCCTTCCCTCCACCGATCACAACACGTACTTTCTTAACGTCGTTGACGAATACTCCCGTTTCCCCTTCGCCATCCCCTGCCCCGACATGACTGCGGCCACGGTCATTAAAGCCCTCTGCACCATCTTTACCCTGTTCGGTTTCCCCGCCTACATCCATAGCGATAGGGGGTCCTCCTTCATGAGAGACGAACTGCGTCAATTCCTGCTCAGCAAGGGCATAGCCTCGAGTAGGACGACCAGCTACAACCCCCGGGGGAACGGGCAGGTAGAGAGGGAGAACGGAACGGTCTGGAAGACCGTCCTACTGGCCCTGTGGTCTAGGAGTCTCCCAACTTCCCGCTGGCAGGAAGTCTTCCTGGATGCCCTTCACTCTATCCGGTCCCTGCTGTGCACCACCACTAACCAAACGCCCCACGAACGCCTCCTTGTCTTCCCTAGGAAGTCCGCCTCTGGAACGTCACTTCCGACCTGGCTGGCAGCCCCGGGACCCATCCTGCTCCGGAAACATGTGCGGGCGCACAAATCAGACCCGCTGGTGGAAAAGGTACATCTCCTCCACGCAAACCCGCAGTACGCCTACGTGGCGTACCCAGGCGGCCGACAGGACACGGTCTCTCTGCGGGACCTGGCGCCTGCCGGAGCTCCCCACGCCCCCCCAACACCAATCACCACCCCCTCACTCCCGCCGGTGCACCCCACAGCCACCCCCTTCCCGGGGGGATCGGTTCTCCTCCCAGGCCCGCCCAGGAGTAAGGAAACAGGGATGGACAGCGCGATGCTCCCAGAGTCGACCGGATCCGAGCCAGCACCACCACCACCACCCGGGCTGAGACGATCGGAAAGGGCGACCAGGGCACCCTCTCGGCTCATCAAATCAGTTTAAGATGTAAATAACTCAGTGGCCCAGTAAAAGCGGCATTGTTGTATATAGTTAATGGTTAAGGCACCATACCGACCCTGTGAACCCCTACCACCATACCATCCACCACCCAGCCAGGTTCCTTTTTAACAAGGGGTGAATGTGGTGGTATGTATTAGGGGTAATACGGTACACCATGATGCCGAGGGGCTATTGGTGGACAGATACTGGGTCCTGATTGGATCTGCCGCCTACTGGGCTCCACCCAGAAATGCGGGGTATAAGAACCCAGGTCTCCCAGCAGCTGCATTCTGTAACTGAGCTGCTGGGGAACAAGTCTGCTCAATAAAGCCTCGATTGAGATCTCTACGTCTCGCCTCGTGTGTTATCGATGGTGCCACATGGGGTTACTGGGTTATGGGGATAGGGTGGAGGTGTGGGCTTGGGTAGGATGCTCTTTCAAAGAGCCGGTGCAGACTCGATGGACCGAATGGCCTCCTTCTGCACTGTTAATTCTATGAAATTCTATGAAAAAAAACATAAAAGAAAATACACAATAGGGCAGCACAATGTAACTACATAAACACCGGCATCGGGTGAAGCATACAGGGGTGTAGTGTCAATGAGGTCAGTCCATAAGAGGGTCGTTTTGGAGTCGAGTAACAGCGGGGAAGAAGCTATTTTTGAGTCTCACAATATATATTAGTGGTTTAGATGAGGGAACAATATCTCCAAATTTGCAGACGACACCAAGTTGGGTGGGAGGGTGAGCTGTGAGGAAGATGCAGAGACCCTGCAGTGTAATTTGGACAAGTTGAGTGAATGGGCAAATGAATGGCTGATGCAGTATAATTTGGATAAATGCTAGTTATCCACTTTGGTAGCAAAAACAAGAAGGTAGACTGTTACCCGAATGGCGATCAATTAGGAGAGGGGAATGTGCAATGAGACCTGGATGTCCTCGTACACCAGTCACTGAAGGTTAGCATGCAGGTGCAGCAGGCGGTAAAGAAGGTAAATGGTATGCTGGCCTTCATTGCAAGAGGATTCAAGTACAGGAGCAGGGATATCTTGCTGCAATTATACAGGGCCTCAGTGGGGGCAGCACGGTGGTGCAGTGGTTAGCACTGCTGCCTCACGGCACCGAGATCCCAGGTTCGATCCTGGCCCTGGGTCACTGTCCGTGTGCAGTTCACACATTCTCCCCGTGTTTGCATGAGTTTTGTCCCCACAATCCAAAAATGTGCAGGATAGGTGGATTGGCCACGCTAAATTACCCCTTAATTGAAGAAAATGAATTGGGTAATCCAAATTTTGTAAAAAAAATACAGGGCCTTGGTGAGGCCACACCTGGAATAATGGACGAAATTCTCCGGAAACGGCGCGATGTCCGCCGACCGGCGCCCAAAACGGCGCAAATCAGTCGGGCATCGTGCCGCCCCAAAGGTGCGGAATCCTCCGCATCTTGGGGGGCCCAGCCCTAACCTTGAGGGGCTAGGCCCGCGCTGGACTGATTTCCGCCCCGCCAGCTGGCGGAAAAGGCCTTTGGTGCCCCGCCAGTTGACGCGGAAATGACATTGCCAGGCGGCGCATGCGCGGGAGCGTTAGCGGCCGCTCACTGCATCTCCGCGCATGCGCTGTGGAGGGAGTCTCTTCCGCCTCCGCCATGGTGGAGACCGTGGCGAAGGCGGAAGGAAAAGAGTGCCCCCACGGCACAGGCCCGCCCACGGATTGGTGGGCCCCGATCGCGGGCCAGGCCACCGTGGGGGCACCCCCCGGGGCCAGATCGCCCCGCGCCCCCCCCCCCCAGGACCCCGGAGCCCGCCCGCGCCGCCTTGTCCCGCCGGTAAGAGAGGTGGTTTAATCCACACCGGCGGGTCAGGCATCCTAGCAGCGGGACTTCTGCCCATTCGGGCCGGAGAATCGCGGGGGGGGGGCCCGCCAACTGGCATGGCGCGATTCCCGGCCCCGCCGAATCTCCGGTGCCGGAGAATTCGGCAACCGGCGGGGGCGGGATTCACGCCAGCCCCGGGCGATTCTCCGACCCGGCGGGGGGTCAGAGAATCTCGCCCAATGTGTGCAGTTTGTGTCTCCTTATCTGAGGAAGGATGTTCTTGCTATCGAGGGAGTGCAGCGAAGGTTTACCAGACTGATTCCTGGGATGGCAGGGTTGACGTACGAGGAGCGATTGAATTGGTTAGGTTTGTATTCGCTGAAGTTCAGAAGAATGAGGGGGGATCTCATAGAAACCTACAAAATTCCAACAGGACTGGACAGGGTAGGTGCAGGAAGGATGGTGGGTGTGTCCAGAACCATAGAATCATAATTCATAGAATCAATAGTGCAGAAGGAGACCATTCATCCCATCGAGTCTGCACCGGCCCTCGGAAAGAGCACCCCACCGAAGCCCATACCTCCAATTTATCCCCTAACACAGTAACCCTACCTAACATTTTTTATTTGGACACTAAGGGCAATTTATCATAGCCAATTCACCTAACCTGCACATCTTATGGACTGTGGGAGGAAATCGGAGCACCCGGAGGAAACCCACACAGACATGGGGAGAACGTGCAGACTCTGCACAGACAGTGACCTAAGCCGAGAATCGAACCTGGGACCCTGGAGCTGTGAAGCGACAGTGCTAACCACTGTGTTACCATGCCGTCCATTTAGTACAGAGATGAGGAGAAATGTCATCACCCAAAGAGTGGTGAGCCTGTGGAATTCGTTACCACAGGAAGTAGTTGAGTCCAAAACTTTGTATGGTTTCAAGTTAGATCTAGCTTGAAGGGGATCAAAGGATATGGGGGAAAGTGGGATTCGGCTATTGAGTTGGATGATCAGCCATGATCATAATGAATGAAGTGCCAAATGTCCTCCTCCTGCTCCTATTTTTTCTATGCTTCTATGTTTTAATGAGAAGTGACTAAGCTAGGGTAAAACTTCAAAACATTAATCATTGTGATTTTTTTGCCCCAAGGTCCACTATAGGTTTTGGAACTCAGAATCTTGGTTTTAGGAGGTCCATCCAGGTAATCTCAGATTCTGGACGATTTAAAAAAAAAAATTTTAGAGTACCCAATTATTTTTTTCCAATTAAGGGGCAATTTAGCATGGCCAATCCACCTAACCTGCACATTTTTGAGTTGTGGGGGTGAAACCCACACAGACACGGGGAGAATGTGCAAACTCCACACACAGTGATTAAACCCAGGTCCTCAGTGCCGTCGGCAGCAGTGCTAACCACTGCAACACTGGTCCGCCCAGATTCTGGAAGGGTTGATATTTGTTTGATGTAAGAATATTACAGATGTAAATGTACATGTTCCTTTAAAGTACTGCTTCCACCCATCCTGTGCACAATAATGTATGCATTTTTACAAATCTACTTTGCTCAGATCCCTGCCCTTTAAGTTAGAGCAGCCTGTTACAAACAGGAGGGGGATTCCTTTAAACACGACTCATTTCTCCTCTAGCCACCCATCTGTAAAACTGAAAGGTATTTTTGATTTACTTCCCCCTCCTCAGGGCAGCTCAGGTGAGCCACTACCTCTGTGCCCCTGGCATCACCCCTGTCCCTCGCTCCTCACATCAACCCCCCATCCTCTAGTGGCCAACAGCACCCCACTGCCTGCATCTACCTTATAACCCACCCTCCACCAAACCCCAACAAATGTATTGCCCTCTTTGGCCAGGAGTCCTGCACACACATGCCACCAGCTACAGAGCCTCCTCCCAACCCCTGCCGTCCCACAGAACTCAGTTCCCAGCATCCCATTTTGCCCTTTCTGTGTCCTCAAGAATAAGGCGGCCAATGATTGACGGAGAGCCAGAAGACAGGGAGATGGCATCCTAGACATTTGGATCCACAACCCCGTCAGAGGAGAGGGCACTGCAACTCATGGGGAAGCCGAGGAGAGAGCAATGGTTACGATGAAGGTCTGCATGCGGAAAACAAGGGAGAGTCCATGAAAACGCAGATGTCCCTATAGCAAGTGAGCCACCCCTCTCCCACAGACCAGTCCTTCCCACAATCTCACACCATGCAGGAGCACCATCAGATGAGGCCGGGCCATCCGGGGTCACTGCCCATCAACCAGATCCTCAGACATTGACGTTTCACCACTACTTTCACCTCAGTGGGTAATGATCAGGCTCCTGGATCATCCTCTGGTGAGCACGACACATATGCTGCAGCACATCAGATGGAGGCAGGGATTCCCCAGGGATTGGAGGGTCATAGGTCTATCCAATCCCAGGGAGCAGCTGTCGCCCATTCTGGAAAATATGTCCCATCATTGGTAGAGAGACAGAATCTACAGGAAGGGTGACAGCAACTTTCCAGAGCCTGCAAGTACAGCTGGAGGAGTCCAATCACCTTCAGACACACGAGATGCTGCTGACTGCGCGGCACCCCGGCCAGCACTGAAAGGAAGGCCTGGGGCATCAGAGCCATGATTCAGGACATTCAAGGCTTAGGGAACACTGTGCCATCCTTGGCTGAGACGCAGGATAGGCGAGTCCAATCACAGGCGGACATGTCCCGGGTGCACAAGGACTTTGCTTGCGTACATTCACAAAGGGTCGTGGCTGAAAGCGTTGAAAGCATTGGCTGGGCGCTAACTGACTTTGGCCAGTCCCAGACAGACATGGAACAGGCACAGAGGGACATGACAGAGGCAGTGAGGGACATGACAGAGGCAGTGAGGGACATGACTGAGGCAGTGAGGGTCATGGCTCACTCGCTGAGGGAATTTCCCATTCTCAAAGTGCCATGGCTGAGGCATCGACACCATGGTTCAGATGAGGGTCTGCCTCCAGGACTGGCAGTGCCAGGTAATGGTGGCCCCTCCAGAGATCACTTCGCCTTCATCTTCATCCCATGGAATAGCTGAAGGGCCAACAAGCACACCGAGGGAGGGGGAAGTGATGGGGCCCATGCCGGCAGCTCCAGCAGGGAAGGTGCTGGAACACCTCAGCACCTCCGAATCTCCCCCAACTGACACTCATGGACATCTGGCACAGATGGCGCATGATCTCCCTGGTGAGCCAGAGTCGTTGGTGGCACATAGGATCGGGCAGATCCTTGAAAAACAAGTCGTCGCCTGTAAAACCCGGAACTCGGCCGGACCCATCCAATTTCGAACCCTCCAGAGGACACCTGCCAAAGGCATCACGGGGCATAGGACGGGCCAAGCAGCAGGATTCCTCCACTTCCGATGTCCTGTCTGGAGAAACACTGAGAATAATAATGAGAATAATAATCTTTATTCCGGTCACAAGTAGGCTTGCATTAACTGCAATGAAGTTACTGTGAAAATCCCCCAGTCGCCACATTCCGGCGGCGCCTGTTCGGGTACACAGAGGGAGAATTCAGAATGTCCAATTCACCTAACAGCACGTCTTTTGCGACTTGTAGGAGGAAACCGGGGTACCTGGAGGAAACACACACTGACACGTGGAGAACCTGCAGACTCCGCACAGACAGGAACCCAAGCTGGGAATCAAACCCGGTTCCTTGGCGCTGTGTAGTAGCAGTGTTAATCACTGTGCCACCATGCCGCCCAAAATATTAGGAAGATAGATTTTTAAATTAAAAAATAAATAAAGTTAGAGTACCCAATTCATTTTTTCCAATTAAGGGGCAATTTAGCGTGGCCAGTCCACCTACCCTGCTCATCTTTGGATTGTGGGGGCGAAACCCACGCAAAAATGGGGAGAATGTGCAAACTCCACACGGACAGTAACTCAGAGCCGGGATTGAACCTGGGACCTCCGCACCGTGAGGCAGCAATGCTAACCACTGCACCCCCATGCTGCCCTCTTAGGAAGGTAGATGACACTGAAGTTGGCATGGGTGTAGTAGGTAGGAGCTAGTTAGGGGAAAGGGCACACCTATTGTAAATACACACACTGAAACACTTTTTTACACCTCCATCTGATCTGCCTCTAACCTCTGTCTCACCGGTGTCAAAGATGGGCGGACACTGGGTGTTGTGCGATGTGCAGATGGCTTGTGGGGGATGGGGGGTGGGGGGGGGTGAATGAGGAGAAATAGGAGGTGCAGGGTGCCCACGACGCATGAATGTCCCACATGGTTACAATCTCACCAGGAAAGGCAGGGCATGGGGAAGCAGTGTGAGCCTGCCTTATATCCCCAGTGAATGAGCCCTAACTGTTCACCATCTCCTGAAACCGTCACCCCCAACAAGAAATTTGGGCTTTTGAGGAGAGCACTGAGGCGTGTCAACACCTGGTGGTCCGGCAATTGATCATGGCCATGTCTATCCCCTTCATGATACTGCTGGGGTATGAGGGTTTCCAGATGGGTGGGCTGGCTGTGTTTCCGCATGACCAGAGGCTCTCAGAGCATTTGCAGGATACTGTCAGCAGTCTCAGCAACCAGGGGCCTGGAAGTTGCAGCTAGCGGGTGGGTTTAAATGATTGTGTAGCAGCAATGGGGGTCTCAGATGGGGCACCCCAATTCAAGGGGGGACACCCCAAGTTCAAGCACTTGCCACCAAGTCATTCACCGCTACGCCCTGAGGTCCAGGCATACACTCCGCAGCAAACCCGAACCGTTTGGTCTGTTTTCTTACCTTCTTTCGCCGGCTCAATGGCCATGATGCTTGGGACCCGCTCGTAAGTACTTGCACCAATTCACACTCGTGTCACTCCTCCCTGAGAGTGGTGGAGCATGACGGAGAAATAGAGCATTGGGGTCCAGTCCATTAATTGTATTTAAATCCATACAATTTGCAGTTTTGCAAATGGGGCGCCGACAGAGGTCTTGTACCTCGCTGGGGGACTGGAGCATTGCAACAGGATTGATACCTGCACTAATCCCGTCTTCAGCCCAATGCTTGATTCTGCACCCAATCACCAATCTTGCTGCCGGCGCAAGCAGTGGAAAATGCAGTCCAGTGTCTTTGACAAAGGATGTCCATCCCCCATCTGGGTTCCTGAGATGGTTAAATGTTCCAACTATTAAAACTTGAATGGAAGGTTGCTGGGTCCTTTGTCCTGGCAGACAGGTAGGCTCCGGTTGGCCAGCCTGACTTATGAAATGTATAGTTCTCTTTGAATTTGGTCTCTGTACTTCATGGGGGGTGGTTAGTGCCTCTTCAGGGATAGCATGCTGCATGTTTTTGTGAGACTGCCAAGTTGGCTCCATTTCTTCAGCATTGTCGACAGACATAGATTCAGGCATTTTAAAAGGTATTTGCCCAGCGTTTTCAAATTTTAGAAATTAGCAATGAGGCTATATATTTTTTATGAGGTCTTAGCCCCCTGACAAATCCTTTAAAATGAGAAAGACATGTTCAGTCTTGTACTTCCCAACCGACGGGCTCTGCGCTGGAAGTGGTTGTGGTGCCAGAGATCACTCCGAAATATTTTATTCCACCGTAACCTAGAAACTCAGTTGATATCAAGCAGGTATGAATGACCTGCTCAACTTCAGTCTGGCAATTCACCTGAGTAAAGATGCAGATGAAAGTGTTCCATTGACGATTAGATTGTCTATCCATGTATTTATCGGGAATTCCAGTCTTAACCAGTTTATGAAGTGAACATATTATTATGATGGTCCTTTCAACATATTTATAACACCACGGAGCAGAGAGTCTTGCATTATTTATTTCCCTTTGACACTGGTTCATATTAACTTTCCCTCATCTACACATCGATTGATTGAGAGAAATTGTATTAATAGCTGGTGTGAGAAATTGAAACGTTTACATAGATTCATTCTTGAAAATTGTCTGATAGATGGGATTGAGGTTGTTTGATGTGTCAGAACAGGAGTTGTTCTCTGCATGTGGCATCCACTGTGCTCACCCTGTCCTGGCTGCAGAAGTGCTCAGAAATCGATTCTTACTCAAGCGTTGCTGTAAATGGGCATCGCCCCTTCTCCATCAGTGGCACCATTCTCAAAAATCTCTATTTAACAAATTGTGCGACTTTCATCAGACATGAACTTGAGGACTCTGGCAGAACTGTACCCTAACACTCACTTATTGCTCGCAATTATCAACAGCATTTCTTCAAGATGGCGATATATGTCCAATAATAATGGGCGCGACATGCACTTATTTGCTTTCAACACTGGACTCTTACACTTTGTTAAGCGCAACAAAAAAAGAACAGGCCGAGAAACTGTCGGAAGCAAAATACACTGGGAGATTCGGTAAACTATTTGATGGAAAGAGTACTTCTTTGGTGGTCATTATGTAATTTAAAATGAATTCTCTTGGCAAAAAATTACAGTTCAAATAACTAATAAGGAACTTTATTTCAATGAAGGCCTTCTGTGAGGTCTCAGAAACTCGAGGAAGTACAGCCTGTGCACATTACCTTCATCTGCAAAATCTGCTCATCAAAGTGTATTTGTGTGGGAACACTGAACTGAGTTCTTTGAATCAGCTGTAAAAACGCTCCTACCATTTGATGCATGATCTGCTAGGCCACAATTGGTTTTACACTGATTGCACAGTTAAAGAACCCTATTTATCTTACAATCTGAGATTGACTGATTGAGAATGTCTTTCAAAGTTTAAAGTCTTAGTGAAGTACCGGAAGCATCTATGGTCATAGATTACTGAATCAATTAGCCCACATTTGAGTGCCACATCCTAATAAATTTTTATTAGGTCATGGTAAAATACAGAGCAATAGTATCTAAAATACAGGCACAACAATTCAACTTTACGGTCTGAGCACAAATTGTTTACAAGCGGAACATCTTTTCCTTTGGCCACATATAAAGGTTTATCCTATAGATTATCCTACATTCCAATTAAATTTTCATGCTAATATTATTTACATTTATAGCTTATTGACGATAACTAAGGATGGGTAATAAATTCCAGTGCCAGTGGCAGTCACATATTCGAGAATTAGTTTTTTAAAACTCAGTATACGGGTTTCCATGAATCTGCTCTAGGTTATTTCTCAATAATCTTGCACTCATTATGGCATAAGCACTAATCCATCTACACAAACAGTTATGAATGGTCTAGATTTGGTGATTGAGGTACATCTCTGGCGGGATGGGGTGCACCTCTGCCCACCTTAATGATGCCCGCAACTGAGGTAGCCTCCTAGTCCTCCACTGGAGTGTATGGTTGTAATTGGGATAGGAGTAGGAGGCCATGCTGGCAGGCTTGGAGCTGTTGGTAAAAAGGGGGAAAAATTCGGGAGACTTTCTTTCCCTCTCTTGTGATCCGTAAATTGTGGGATCTTGGAGACCCTCAGCACTGGTCATTGCCGACGGCAATATTTTCTTCATCCCTCTGTCCACATTTGAACATCGCAAACCAGGGCCCCACATGCAAAGCTGCATCCAGCATTTGAACTGGGCAAATGTGTGAATAACGTGGAAGTTGAAACAATCACATTATGCTTGTGCCTGGCCACATATCTTATACCAATGGAGCTGACCTCTAGAAAATAATTTGGTGTGAAAGCGGAGGGTGCAGGAGATGGGAACACAGCAGAATATGCTTGCGAGTGCACTTCCAGCTCTGATTACCCCAAATCAGCCAGAAAACTAACTGGGTGGGACTATAGGCTATTAGCTTCATTTTGTGAACTCTGAAATGAAAACATTTGGAATGAGTAGCTTCTTCAAGCCCAAAGTGCCTGACAAGGATCAATGATGCCTATTAACAGCAAGTATTGGAGCATGAATGGAATTAAACTGCCTCATCAAATATGCAGTTACATAGTGAGCCTAAAAAATACATGGGAATGATATCAAGACAGGAATCCCATTACAGTATTCAGTGTCTGAACATTACTCTCATGGTTCATGGTGGTTTACATTGATGAAGTCTGCCAAGTGCATTGCCAGGATTAATTCTGAATGCCATTCATCCCCTATTTCATCAATGAATATATTGATATTAACACTGTTAGGAATGGTTCAGAGGATTTATTGATCCAACATGTTTATAGTTCCTCCACTGTACTTCCAAAATGGCCATTATTCAATAATTAACCATTATTGTGTCAGTAGATTATTCAGCTCATGAGTATCGAAGTTGTGGCCGAATACACCTATCACCATCCAACATTAATTTGTACTGTTCCAGCAGAAATTGTTGAAGATAGGCAGTGCCTTAAAGAACTATGCTACAATTAAAACTACCGATATGCTAATTAATTTGATTATCCCTTTCTTTTTGTGCTATTTGGAAGCAGAAGAAGAGGTTAAAGAAAAGATACGTGGGAAGGGTAATTTGAACTAGAGGCTTATTTTAGCAGTGGTGTCTGCAAGGTTAGGCACAGCTACCTGAGAATATCCAAGGACGACTGTTTCTCCTAGGCTGTGCTTCAACAGCAGAGCTGTACCGTCTCTTAGGATATGACACTCCAGCAACCTTCATCAATCTTTCACTATTAAATTGGATCAACATCAATTAATAATCTCAGACTAAATGGACCAATTTTAATGTGCATTCATAATAATGGAATGTTTTTCTTTAAGGGTAACTTAATTTTGCAATACATAGCTGGCAGGAGCATTTGGTTTGTCGACTGATCCACAGAGAATGCAGCATTCATAATACCAAAGAAAATAAAGATATTTTGCTGTATAGGTATTTTAAAAAAGGGCCGGATTTACCACCCATCTACTGTTTAGTAATCCAAAACTCTTCTAGACATCGCAGGTATATTAGGACTCATTCCAGTAGGGACACCAGCTCTGTAATATATCCTTCAAGAGAGCTCATTCTGTATGTCACCATAACATATGTTGAAGAAAAAATTAGTTGTGGAAATAACTTTGCATAGGCGAGATTGCCGTATTAACTTAATGATGATGATCTGTTTTCCTTTTTTGATAAAGTATGTTAGGTGTGGCATAGTGCCTTAATTTTGAGACTAAAATCAAATTAAAATGTATTGATTTGTTTATGTGGTTATTGTTCCTCTCTAGAATGCTAGACAAGTTAATCATCACTCCGTAATCAGGCAATACCTGAGAGGAGGACAAAATGTGTGATTCATTTGTCTAGCATTCAGACAGATACATTAGCCACACAAACAAATTATAATAAATTGCAGTTTAATTTTACGCTTACATATTTGCAAAACGCTACTGAACATATTCACTAGAACAATCATTTATAGTTGCAACATTAGAATCTCCACATTTACTTCAAAATATGTTTTAAGTTATATTTTGGGTCAATATTACCCTTGGTAAAGACATTTTGGATGGAACATAAAGGTGACTGGATTTTGATAAACAAAGTTCATAAGTAATGTTGAATTTAGTTCATAGAATCATCGGATATCTACAGTGCAGAAGGAGGCCATTCTGCCCATCGGGTCTGCACTGACCCTCTGAAAGAGCACCCTACCCAGAACCACTCACCCGATTCATCCCTGAAACCCTACCTAACCTTTGGACACCAAAGGGCAATTTAACATGGCCAATCCACCTCAGCTGCAAATCTTTGGACACCTCAGTTGTTTTTCTTTTCCTTTAAATAATAATCTATCACGTCATAGCATATCACTCGAGCAGAGAGCAAATTGGAGCTTGTCTGATCATCATCAGAATGTGGAAGAATAGCATTCAATTACAAACTCCAGATTTTACCCTATTAAGTGCAACATATGTTCCAATGTTCCAGCATTTGTTTGTTAATCTCCCAGCAGGTATTACCAACTGGCATTATCGTCCTCCAATTACGGATTGGAGAAAATACTTTCCTAACAATCCAAATAAAGTACTATGATTATATCAAGGGTGAAAAAAAAACATTGGATATTTTAATCGAAGTTCGCAATGAAATAAAACCAGTTATTTACACTTTAGTGGCAATCTTATTTCTTTATAATGATTAGGAATATGTGACTGAAATCTCCTGTTCGTAAGTAATCACGTCAGTACAACAACGTATTTTAAAGATATGTTCATAGTAGTGAACCCAAACCGTTTCCACTTTTAAATTTTGTAGGTCTCACAATAAAATAATTTAATGTTTTTGATTTTTATTGCCATTATTTCTGTAGCTTTTTAAAGTGACCCCGTTAAAATGTCCTTATGGGAGGAAAGGTTGGTACAGTTCTTAGAACATGAGCACAAAATATAGAGTCTGACTGAAATGTAGTCCTGAGGGAAAGCTGCACTGTCAGAGGTGACATGTTTGGGGTGAGATGTCAAACTCTTCCTTCAGACCCCGTGTCACATTTTCGACGAAGAGCAGGGGAATGCAGGCCAATATTCATCTCTCAGCCAACATTTCTCTCCAAACAAATTATATGGTTATAAGAACTAGGAGCAGGAGTGGGCCACCTGGCCCCTTGAGCCTGCTCTGTTATTCAATAAGATCATGGCTGATCTTTTTGTGGTCTCAGCTCCACTTACCTGTCCGCTGACCGTAGCCTTTTATTCCTTTACTGTTCAAAATTTTATCCACCTTTGCCTAAAAAAAACATTTAACGAGGTAGCTTCAACTGCTTCACTGGGCAGAGAATTCCACAGATTCACAACCCTTTGGGTGAAGAGGTTCCTCCTTAACTCAGTCCTAAATCTGCTCCTCCTTATTTTGAAGCTATGCCCCCTAGTTCTATTTTCACCTGCCAGGGGAAACAACCTCCCTGCTTCTATCCTATCTATTCTCTTTATAATTTTATATGTTTCTATAAGATACCCCCTCATTCTTCTAAATTCCAATGAGTATAGTCCCAGTCTGCTTAGTCTGTCCTCATAACTAATCCTCTCAACTCCAGAATCAACCTAGCGAATCTCCTCTGCACAATCTCCAGTGCCAGTACGTCCTTTCTCAAGTAAGGAGACCAAAACTGTACACAGTGCTCCAGGTGTGGCCTCACCAGCACCCTATATATCTGTAACATAACCTCCCTGCTTTTAAACTCCATCCCTCTAGCAATGAAGGACAAAATTCCATTTGCCTTCTTAATTACTTGCTGCACCTGCAAACCAACTTTTTGTGATTCATGCACAAAGACACCCAGGTACCTCTGCACAGCAGCATGCTGCAATCTTTTACTATTCAAATAATAGTCCATGGATGACCTCACATTTATCAACATTGAACCCCATCTGTCAAACCCTTGCTCACTCACTTAAACATTTTTGTTTGTGGAACCTGACTGTGCACAAAGTGGCTGCCACAGTTCCGGCATTCAAACAGAGACTACGGCCGGAATTCTCCGATTTCGCCCAGCGCTGGGATTCTCCGGTTCTGCTGCAGTGAATGGTGTTTAGGCTGAGCGCTAAATTCCCTGGGCTGAATTCTCCGATAATGGGGCTAAGTGTTGACGCCGTCGTAAAACCCGTTGCGTTTCTCAGCAGCGTCATCAGGCCCCCAGGTGCAGCTATTCAACGGCCCACAAGGGGCTTGCACGGGCGCAACAGGAAGTGCCCGAGGGAACAACCACCAAGCGGCCGCTGATACGCAGATACATCATTGACGCGACGCCGTAGCAGCTGGAAAGCATTCTTCCCCCACACACAGCCGTCTCAGGCAAGATGGCGAGCAGACGAGATTTTGCGTTTCGCGATTTCGGAGCGGAGCTTCGGAGAATCCAGCCCCTTGTTCTCGCCGGTAGTGGTGGCGATGTGAACGAGATTGGAGAATCCCAGCTTACATTACAAAAGTACTTTATTGTACGTAAGTGCTTGATGCTCTGGCTTTCTGAAAGGCACTATATCAATGCAAGTCATTTATGCTGATTCTCACAGTAAATAAATGACATTGTTTATGACAAACTAAAAGTGCATTCTCTTCACTCTCCCTCAAAGATAGAAATAATATTGCTACATGCTGGTAACACCCTGGTCTGATGTGACAACAACCTTGTGAAAGCCACATTTCAATCATACGACAATGTTAATTGTGGCGCAAGGAGACCTGTTTAATTAATTATTGGATGACAGATTGCTGCCTCTTTGCCCTGGAGCTATACTTTTCGAGCACAACCCAAGTCGCAGATTTGTAAGATAATAGGTTCCCCTCTGTGGCAGCATTTATAAACAATGTTGTGATATTGCGTTAGTGCTGGGTTCCTGGTGGTTAGTGTGAAAGAATTGCCATGCAAATGACGACCAAGAAAAAGAAAGCTGCATTAAAAAAACAGAGTGCAAAATTCAGATCTATAATAATAATAATCGCTTATTGGCACAAGTAGGCTTTGTTTTGTTACCTGTGTGGTAGGTAACATGTGCTACTCAATCCTTGGTTAATGATGAGGTCTTCTGAATCTCGATGAAGACTTAAACTCGTCCAGTAGTAACAAAAGGTTTATTGAGTAACTATAACAATAATTGCATGAGTTCTTTACTTTAACTTTGATACTAGTGATAAGGTTAACAAGGTCTAACTACAGTAACTACACGTAACTCCCCTAGCCATCTGAACTAATGTGATACTGCCTTGGTCACAGTGCACCCAAGAGAGAGGGAGAGACACAATGTGGTTGCTTTTTATACCCTTGTTGGTCCGACCCTCTAGTGATCATGTGATGCTACTGATTACACATTAACCCCTTATGTACATGCACATACAGATATCACTACATCCCCCTTTTTTTCTTGTGTTACATATTTTCTGTATGTGGGAAAGAAAATTGAACATACATAATGGATGCAGTTTGCAACTGCATGACATAAAATCAATGAGTTTATCAGTCAAATGTTAATACATTTAGCCTCTTAGGGTTTTCTTCTTGTTTGCTTGAAACAGGTATACAAATGATGTTACGTACAAGTTGTGATGATATTGATAATTATACAAAGCCAATTAATATTTATGAGTCCAATCTTAATAAAACAATTTGTGAGTCCAAACTTTATGAATTTGTTCGGTTGAGTTGCTTTCTTCTTCTGTTGTCGAAGTGGTGATGTTGATGTCGTCATTTCTTTGTGAGCGTCGTCAGTGTTCTTGCGTTTGAGTGACCAACAAGTCATCATGAGGTGTTCGAATGGTCGAATCACTTTGTTGTCTGATTTAGACTTTCTTTTTTTTTTCTCTATGCTTGTGGTAGCGATTCTGTGTTACAGCGTTGTCTGACCTGGACTTTTTCCTGTGCTTACGGTATTGATTCTGCATGCCATCTTTGTTGTCCGACCTGGACTTTTTTCTGTGCTTGCAGTATTGATCTAGTGTGTCATCTGCCTTGAAAGCTGGTGTGCTTGCTTGTTCTGGAGCAGATGTGAATTTGTGAGATTGTTTGTCATGGCATTACATGTTTGTAGTCTTGCCATTGTTTTGCAGTGTGCTGTGCCATTGTCCTTCATGTGCAGAGTTCTACCATGTTGTACAGGTCGTTGTTTCATTGTTGTTGTTTCTGTAGTTTCAGTCTTTGTTGTTTTCGTTGTCATTCTTGTTGTTGTCGTTCTTGTTGTTGTTTTTATCGTGCTTGTTGTTTCTGTTTTTGTTGTTTTCGCTGTAGTTCTAGTTGTTTTTCTTGTTGTGCGTGTTGTTTCTGTTTTTGTGGTTTTCGTCGCTGTTCTTGTCATTTTTCTTGTCATGCTTGTTGTTTCTGTTATGCTTCTTGTTGTCTTTGTTGCTTCTGTTGTTCTTGTTTCTGCTGTGCATCTTGCAGTGTTTGTTGTTCTTGTTGCGCTCAATGAGTGTTCTGTGTGGATGATTTGAGTGATTTTCAGTTATTGGTGTCATTGTCCGTTGTGGTATCTGTTACATTGAGCGTTTCATCTAGAGAATTGTGAGAATGATCTGATGTTACATTGATGTTGGTGACATCAGTCATTTGTGGTAGATTCGATTCCTCTTCTTTGCTTCCTTGGTCCTCCTCTTCTAGAGTCATTTCTGGTTCACTTGAATCATCATTGATTTCGTGGTGCTCCTCTTTTGGAGTCATTTCAGGTTCACTTGAATCATCATTGATTTCTTTGTGCTCCTCTTCTGGAGTTATTTCTGGTTCATTTGAATCACCTGTGGTTTCTTGGTGCTCCTCTTCTGGAGTCAAAATTGTCACGATTTAATTCACTTGTGGGTCTTGGTGCTCCTTTTCTGGAGTCAAAATCTTCACGATTTCATTTGACGTGGTCTCTCTGGACTCATGAGTAGCACTCCTCTGATTGTTGAGTGCTTCTGTGCAGACGAGCTGAGTTCTGTCAGTCTCACTGTGATCCTGCACCTCCTGTATGGGAATTGTGATTTCTTCATTACTTGTCTCACATACAGTGGGTCGACATTCAGTGTCTTCTCGTTGGTTAAATGAGCTGGGTAGACTGTCATAGTCTTCTTCTGGTGGCTCAAATAAACCTTGATATACCTTCATGGTCTTGCTCAACCATGGACTTCGCTATGAAATCTTGAGTTGCTTCCATTTTGGAGTCTGTCAACAAGCTCTCTGTGGAGGCCTGTAATGCTCTCTCTCTGGAGTCTTTTATCGCTTTCTGTGTGGAGTTGTGCAGTGGGCTCGCTGTGGAGTCTTTCATCGCTCTTTGTGTGGAGTTGTGCAGTGGTCTTGCTGTGGAGTCTTTCATCGCTCTCTGTGTAGAGTCGTGGAGTGGTCTCGCTGTGGAGTCTTTCATCGCTCTCTGTGTGGAGTCGTGCAGTTGTCTCGCTGTGGAGTCTTTCATCGCTCTCTGTGTGGCGTCAACTTCTTCTTGGGTGTTTGACAGGTTGCTGTCATTCAATGTATCGACGATCTGCCATGGCATCATGGTATTGGATTCATCTACCATGAGTAGAGTCGTGTTGAGCTGTGCAACCGTGTTGCTGATGCTGTGATCCGCAGATCCGAATAACTCAGCCATGTCTGAGTAGTATTGTGTGTATTGTTCGTTAGACAAATCATCTCTTTTTGTTTCAAAGTTGTCATTGTGCTCTTCACTTTGGGTGGTGCAGACTTCTTGTGCCAGGGTGTTGTGAAAGTTATTTTCAACTGCTGGTGTGATTTCATGCATTGTTCTGTCTCTTGAGGTAAGAAAATTGGGTTTTGCAGCTTTAAATTTCTTTTTTCCAATTTTCGTGCATTTCCTTTTTAAGTGGGCGTGGCCCAGGTCCTCTGACATCATGCTGCTTGTGACGTCATGCGCATTGCTCGATTGCGCATGCGCACTCCGAGTTTCCTTTACTGTGCGCTCTTTTCGCAACTGCGCATGTGCGGCTTCTTGCGCATGCGCAAAACACTGTTTAGCCGGTTTGCATCTTTTAGGGTAGTGCGCATGTGCGCACTGGCCGGAACTCTCTCGCTCAAGATGGCTGCCAATCAAAAAGTGCTGTTGCATCGAGTGAGATTCTGCCTCTGCCTCGTGGTGATTATTCGTGCCATTTTCAAGGATTTTGTTTTCTAGATAACGATTCTGTCTTTGTAAAGACTCAAAGTATTGATTTTGTTTTTGTTCATAAGCAAGGCATTTTTGTATAGTGATTTCTAATGTTAAATATTTTTTTTTGTGAAAGCCCTTCGCTCAATTTTTTTTCAGATAGTCCATAAATTAATTGATCCAATATCAAAGCATCTCTGAAATCAGCATAATTACAGCCTTGTGCTAGTACCTGGAGGTCTGTAATAAAATCAGTGATGGGCTCACCATTTCTCTGGCATCTATGCCAAAAGATAAATCTTTCCAGCATCTCACCAGACTGACTTTTACAGTGTTCTTCAAATTTTGCGATAATCATTTTAAATTTAGTTTTGTCTTCACCTTCCAAGAAATTAAAGGAGTTATAGATCTCTATAGCTTCATGTCCTGCTCTTCCGAGTAGTATTGCTATTTTCCTTTCTTCAGAGACCGTGTTTAAATTACTAGCTGCCATATATACTTGGAACTTTTGTATAAACATTTTCCAGTTATTACTTAAATTACCATCAGTTTTCAGCTGCACTGATACTTGAACGTGGTCCATTGAATGGTTTGGTTGTCGAGGATCCATCTGCTGCGAAGTCTTCCACAGTCGAATATCCGGTCTGAATTTTCTTCTCTTTTTTTGTCTAACCTAATCTAACTAGTTCTGTTAAAGCCAACATGCCTGGTACCATGTTTTGTTATCTGTGTGGTAGGTAACATGTGCTACTCAATCCTTGGTTAATGATAAGGTCTTCTGAATCTCGATGAAGACTCAAACTCGTCCAGTAGTAACAAAAGGTTTATTGAGTAACTATAACAATAATTGCATGAGTTCTTTACTTTAACTTTGATACAAGTGATAAGGTTAACAAGATCTAACTACAGTAATGATACGTAACTCCACTAGCCATCTGAACTAATCTGATAATGCCTTGGTCACAGTGCACCCAAGAGAGAGGGAGAGACACAATGTGGTTGCTTTTCATACCCCTGTTGGTCCGGCCCTCTATTGATCATGTGGTGCTACTGATTACACATCAACCCCTTGTGTACATGCACATACAGAGATCACTACAGGCTTCAGTGAAGTTACTGTGAAAAGCCCCGAATCGCCACATTCTGGCGCCTGTTCGGTGAGGCTGGTACGGAAATTGAACCCGCGCTGCTGGCAGTGTTCTGCATTACAAGCCAGCTGTTTAGCCCACTGTGCTAAACCAGCCCCTGCTGCCCCTTATAGAAGCTCTGAAGATGGTATTGCCAATGCCACTCACCCACCTGAGGTTGCTCACTGCACTACCAGCCGCTTCACGCACATTGCAAGTGGTGCATCATCTTGAGAATGGTGTTTGGGTGGATGCTGCGTGAAAGCAGTGAGAGCAGGTGAATTGGGGATATTAAGATATCACACTGACTTACCAGCTGATGTGATAACCATTTTCAAACTTGGATCATGAAGGTCCATTGAATGAATTTGCTTATCATTCCACAAAAATCGAGCTTTCAGCTGCAAGAGGAACTCTGCACTAGCACTATTCAAAAAGCCAGCAAACAGGTTTGAAGGGAGGTACTTTTGACTTGCTTTTGATGAGGCTGAGTTTGTGAAAACACTGTGCTGCGTTTTTGGAGTTGCTTTTTGAAAGTTGATGCTTCCAGTCAGGGAGAGATGATCGATCCATGAAGGGTTTGTCAAGAATACGTCCCATAACTACGCCTGGCCCAACATCAATGCCTGAGGTGATGCAGATTCTATGAGAAGGTGGTGACAGAAGTGTGCAATTTCCTTCAACCTGATCTGGAGCTTCCCAGCAGGTTGAGGATGACCCTGTCATGAGCCGGCACCCACAGTTTTTTTTCCTCTGGGTCTTTCTAGGTGAAAATGGAAAGAATTGCCAACATTTCCTGGTATACTGTTGTTGCATCCAGGAGGTCTCAGAGGCCACTTACACCAAATGAGGGCAGTTCATCATCTTTTAACTTGGGAGGGAAAGTGGGATAAAAGGTACAGGATAGGAGGGATTCTGATAGTGCAGGGTGACCGTGACTGCATACATTGGCTCTCTGGATCCTCCTTGACAATAGGGAGAGGTATAGGAAGGTCAAGGGCTTCCATTCCATAAATGTGTTATTGTCGTGTTACTCTGCCGAGGTTTGGTGAATGCCTGCTGCCCTGGCAGCAGTCATGGTGCATCATCCTGAACCTGTCGGCCCGACCAACATTTTCAGCCATCCGAGAAGAAATAGAAGTTGGCTTCTGTATGAGGCTGATGACCCCCTCCACAATTTCATCACATGAACAGAGTGGCCTACAATGAAAGGCACCGACTCACTTTGACGATCACCAAGGAGGCAATTGGTTTCCACAAACAATTGTTCTGCTGCCTTGACTGCACAAGGGAAGCACTGCAGTCCAGTCCAGAGTAGATCTTAAAGTTCATGTAGGGCTGCAGCATTCCCCCCAGTCTCGTAATGATGAATGCACAGCCTTCACCTCCAGGCATCCAGAGGCCAACTCAGGAGAAGGAGAAGAAAGAGGCAGAAGGGCGGAAGAGGAGGAGAAGCAGGGAGAGGTCATATCCTAGATCTCCCTGTGGGAAAGAGGATTATCAGGATTTGATTTCGCAAATACAAATACCTCACAAAAGCGTGGACCCACTATTTTCCACAGTTACATCCATCTAAAACGCCCCATTACAGCTTCCTTGGCCACCATCAATAAAAGCCAGCCATAAAAAACATTCTCATTTATTTATCTAATAACTCATCCAATTATACAAGCAAAAATGAACTATTCATCATTTTGCATTCCGGTGCTTGGATGGTCTTTCCTGCCTGGGTTGTCCTGTACAGTGCTGACCCAGTGGCTGCGACATAGCTGATAGAAGATTATTAATCTCAGTGGGGAAGACTGCAAATGCCCCTTGAGCAGCTCTGGGTCTTGAAGGCTTTGGATCGCACCATCTCAGCGTGAGGTGCAGCAGTCTGGGCTGGTTGACTGACAGGTAACAAGGGCACTGGTGGTCTGGCAATTTATCCTAAAATGGAACAGGAGGCTCATGCTGGGTGAGTGCAATGCGATCTGGTAATGTGATGAAGGATAGACTGCTGAGGCACTGGAAGAGCAGCCTAACCGTGTCTAATGATTCACCATGTGTAGATTCCGATTCGACACCGCTCTGTAAAGCTGGTGAGGTACCAGGATTTGACCTGGTTGCTATGACTGTCAGATCAGGTGATGATGCTGCTTCATCAGTGATGCAGTGTCACTCTCCCCCTTTTTGCTGGGTGCATTGTGGCTGCCTCTTGTGTATCTGCGGAATGGAAATCATAAAGTAAAGGCTGGCATGAGAGATGGGGAAATGGGTTGTAAAACAAGAGGTCTGTGGTCACATTATCATGCTTGTTCATCAAGCCAAGTAGCAGGATGAGGGTCAGGTGGAAATTGAGAAAGGGCATACCATCATCCTGAATGCATGTTGTCAGTGATGTTGGATGCCATGGGCTCTGTCGTAGCTGTCCCTATAATGTAGAGTCCCGTCTCCTCCACATGGCGCAGGTGACACAATTGGGCTTGTCCCCCACTGGTTCTGTTCTGCTCTCTGCAGTTATGGACCAATCTATCCTGCAGGGGAAAGCAAAGAATATCAGCGATTGCATTTCTTTGTATTTGGCTGATGAGCCTGCTCCAGTTGAATAGCTGGAGGCATACCAAAGCAAGGGGAGGTGGGTGTGAGGATGGCATTGGAATGGGTGCGAGGATGTACTCGAGTATTCAGAAGTTAGGCTGCAGTACTGAGTGCTGGGAATGCGGATGGGTGAGTAAAGGGGGTGTGGTACATTAAGCATGTGAGGGGCTGGTGGCGTGTTGTATAGATGAGATCCTGTACAATATATATTACTGATCTTGACAGCCTGTGTGAGGCCTTCAATCTTCTTGCAGCATGGCTGCCAGGTCCTCAGGGCCAGATTATGGACATTGATCTCCCTGACTACCTAGTCCCATTCTCTTTGCCCCGGCCTCCCACAGAAACATAGGGCGGGAGTTACTGACCGCCCCATCGCGTGTTTTTCGGAGGCCGAGGTGGCCCGCCAACAGGATCTACTGGTCCCGCTGGTGTCAACAGGATTTCTTGTTGACGACACCCCTCGCCGCCAGGAAACCTGTGCGCTGGTGTGGGACCGGAGTTTCCCGCTGCTCCAAACAGCCGGTAAATCCCGGCCATAGCCTCCCTACTCCTGTCAATCTCCACAACAGAGGCCTCCAGTGCCACATTCATAAACCTTGGAATCCTTTGCCTTTCCTGGTTCTCGGTTTGTGCAGCTTATATTTGCATCCCGTGTTAGTCCAGGCAATTAGCAGCAGCTCACTTCCATCGATGGCAGTTCCCCTTTAAGAGGGTCAGGCTGGTTCCACCACATCATTCCAGTGCTCAGACAGTCAACAGCATAGGTCCCACTTGATCCAATGTTGCAATCATCTAAATGAGGGAGTCAACACCAAGTTTACATGACGCCTACATAAACCGGCATGGAGCCGACATATTGTGATTCGCAATCTCCATGCCCGAAAGCGGGGCTCAGCAAGTTTTTCAGCCCTGTTTTGCTGAATGAGGTGTAACTGGGTTTTTTAACCCAGTACGGGAACTTCAATTACTATTAATAAGTTAAATTACCATTAAACTGCCTCCCTGGCCCTGAAAGGGTGATATTATATTTGCGTGACGTCAAATTCCTCCATTATGAGAAAACAATTCTGCATATTTTTAAAATAACTTCCTTTAAAAATGACTGCTTAGGATAGCTGACCTTCTCTTAGTTCCTTGTCCCAATCATTTATTTCGCTATCCGAAAGAAATGAAATTAAGGTGAAAAATTCCCTTCAGATGCAATGCAAATGTTTGGTCCGCGGCAGATACAAGGTTGAGGTTTCAGAGCAGACTTTCTGGCGGTTCAGAAACCACCTTATCGAGATGATGACGCTTCTCTAAAAGACCTAATTACTTCAACTTTAGATTTTAACCAACCCCACCAAAAATACGTATGTTGCGCAATACCGAACTGAAGTAACCAAGGGTTCAGTTTGCATATATTGACTGGCTGCCCTGGAAATTAGTTTGGAGCTTTTAACAAGGCCTGTATGGACAGATCTCAGCTATACCAAACAATTTGGCAATCTTCCTCCCTGTTTCTACCTGCTTTTAATGTATGTAATCAGCTTCATTACTACTCAAACAGTTTCTTGAACACTTGCCAATGTTTGATTATTTCATGTCAAGAGATTCCCAGTGCATTGAGTTCAAACTGTAATTATTTTTTGACAATACAGTCATTAACCTTTTCTTTAACCCATTGATGTTCACGGCAACATTCATGTCATATTCTTTCTTCTTAGTCATTTTTAGTTTATTGCAACCACACTGGGTATTCGGAGCTGTACCTCACTGGATGGTAAAGTTTGATTTGCGTCGCAGGCAGCTATATGAACGTGGGCGGAAAAGTACTAAATGGTCCATCCAACCTGTCCCAAATTGCTGTGTTGTCCTATGCATCACAATCTATGCACCCACCACCCACTTGAATAGCTGTGTGTGGTTTCTCACTAGCTTCTTTAACTTATATGTGTAAGTGTAGCCTTGCAGATTCTTTGGCTCCTCACTTTTGTTTCAGGATGGCGAGCATTACAAGTAAATGCATTTACAGTAAACGTTATGTTGTTACAATGTTGTTAGATTTCTCTAATAATTCAGTGACAAATTATGAAGTTAAAAACAATCATTTTGCTTGCAATTAACTTTATGCACAACAGCAATCTTTAATTCACTGCAACTTTCTATTCTCCAGCTTGTAGGCCGAATGACATCTTAGGCTGCAGCTAACGAGTAGCTTAATTGGAACATTAATGAAGTAGTTAATACATTGAAAGAACATCAAAAAAATGTCTTTGAATACTTTTCCAAGCAAAAGGCATAATATAAAAGCTAGATGTTGGTGTTGACATATCATAGAACATAGAACATAGAGTGCAGAAGGAGGCCACCGGGTCCATCGAGTCTGCACCGACCCACTTAAGACCTCACTTTCACCCTATCCTAACCTTTTCTTTGTCACCAAGGGCAATTTATCATGGCCAATCCACCTAAGCTGCACGTCTTTGGACGTCTTTAATATTAAAATTGGGGGTTACAATTTTGTTTAAGTATCTTGGGCGGGAATCTCCGCCGGCGGGATTCTCCGTTTCCAGGCGACGTGGGTTGGCCCAAATGGGAAATCCCATTGGTAGGTGGCGAGGAACATGTGGCTAGCGGAGAGGAGAATCCCGCTCCTTATATCCAGACATCTGTAGGAATTCCATCCAACTCCCACCATAATATATGCAGGGGTTTGCCTGAAGAACTAGAAATATCCTTGCTGCTAAGTGTGAGGAGTTTATTCACATGCCTCTTAAGGGGTGGGTTGCTGAAGTGGGAAATGGTTCAAAAGGGCACTTGGCACAGAAGATGGCTGCCTGACACACAAGATGGAGACACAGAGAATAAAGCAGACATAACTGATGCCTGGAGTCCAGCGGGGTGCCAGTAGGACAGATAGGAACAGATCCAGGACAAAGGAAGATTAAGAAATACATAAATGCGGGACACCACTTGAATAAAGCTGACTTCAGCCAAGGTGTACACAATGATATGCTAATACGAATGTCGTGGGCCATTTCGTAAAACAAAGAGACAATCGATACTACCTCCCTGCTGCTGCCTGTAACCTGTTAAACCTTTTTGACTGTGGCCATGTGTAAATGGCAAAATGGCAAAATGCTTACAAATAGCGATGGACAATCTATAAAATGTTTAAAGATAACAAGGTGATAATTGTTTTGTGTCTGGGCTCATTGTGAACCCAAAGTATAAAATGAATGACTGCCATTCAAACCGGGGTACGTACGCTTTCTCCCGAAGCTTCGTGTAACAATAAAACTGCATTTATCTGATCACAGCAAGTCTGACTCTTGAAGTGGTTGATTTTTCCCACAACAGTTGCCAAAAGAGGCAAGTCATGCTCTGCATGTCTGCTTGTTACAGTTCTGGCACTCCAGGCCATCCTTGGGACCTGGGAAATGATTTATGTAACTATAGCCAGTGGTGTTGGGTCCAGTGTGGGGATCCAGGCTGAAATCAAGGTCTGTGCCCTCCAAAGATCTGGCCGGTGTTACGACACCCTGGGCAAGTGCACAGTTCCAGCCTCACTGGTCCTGGAGTGACAACACAAGTGAATTAACCAGTAGTTCTTATACAAATACCCGAAGTCTTTGGCCCTTGGCTGCCCAATAATTATAGTCACCAAGTTTGTAAGTATAATCACAGTTACTGTTTATTTATAACAAGAATTCATCATCATCATAGAATTTACAGTGCAGAAGGAGGCCATTCGGCCCATCGAGTCTGCACCGGCTCTTGGAAAGAGCACCCTACCCAAGGTCAACACCGCCACCCTATCCCCATAACCCAGTAACCCCACCCAACACTAAGGGCAATTTTGGACACTAAGGGCAATTTATCATGGCCAATCCACCTAACCGGTGATGTAATTGTAATGAGTTATGCAGCAAATACACTGGTTAACTATTATCTAATTCCTAATTCCTCACTTTAACTTGTGCCCAACCCTCCACGCACACACACAAGACAGTAAACACAGAGGAGTGGAAAGGAGTAAAAATAATAAATGAAAGGGAAAAGAGTCTTTGTTTCAGATGGTTTTTAGCACTCCCTTCTTCACAGCAAGCTTGCAGATTAAAGTCTCTGTTTGCAGCCTGTACCAGCCTTCTCTATATGATCAATTCATTCATTCAGGTTTTCTGTCGGTTAGAAATGCAATTCTCACAGCTTTTCTGGAGGGGCACCTTACTTCTCTTCAAACATTGCTTTTAGTTCATGGTTTGTATTCAGGCCTCTGTAGTTTCAGGAATACAGTCCTCACAACGGGTTTTCTGGAGATAGATATATTCGGGTCTGCCTCTGTCTTTCTGGAGAGAGCGATAGCACTCACAGCAGCTTTTCTGGGGACATAAGGAGGTTGCAGATGGATATAGATAGATTGAGTGGACAAAACATCTGGCAGATGGAACATAATGTGGGAAAATGTGAGGTTGTTCACTTTGGCAGGAAGAATAAAAAAGCAGAGTATTACTGAAATGGAGAATGGCTGCAGAATTCTGAGGTGCAGAATGATTTAGTTGTTCTAGTGCATGAGCCACAAAGGTCACTATGCAGGCACAGCAAGAAATTAAGAAGGCTTGTGCAATGCTTCCCTGTATCACAAGAGAAATTGAACATAAAAGTAAGGATGTTATGCTTCCTGCTACATAGGTCCGCATCTTGAATATTGAGTGCAATTTTGATATCCTTAATTAAGGAAGGATAGAAATGCATTGGGGGTGATTCAGAGAAGGTTTACTAAATTTATACCAGGAATGAACGGGTTGTTTTATGAGGAAAGGTTAGGGAGACTGGGCTTGTGTCCGCTGGAGTTTAGAAGAGTGTGCGGTGACTTTCTTGAAGTATATAAGATCATGAATAGTCTCAATAAGGTGGATGTAGACAAGGGCCGGGATCCTCCGAGCCCGCGCCGGGTTGGAGAATTGTCGGGGGGGGGGGGGGGGCGCGAGAATCCCGCAACGCCGCTTCGGTGCCGGGCCGCCGAATCTCCGGCGACTGGAGAATCGGCGCCAATCGCGCCCGCGCGGTCGCCGTGGCACCGATTGGAGGCCGTTGAAAGTGGCCCCTGCTGCGATTCTCCGCGCTCGACAGGCCGAGTGCCCGCCGAGCTCCGCCGAGTTCCGCCGAGTCCCGCCGGCGTGGTTTACTTATGGTCCCACCCGGGTGCAGTGGCTCCCTTCTCCGCGCCGGCCCCGACGCAACATGGCGTAGGGCTACAAGGGCCGTCACGGAACAAAAGAGGCCCCAGCCCGAGAGGCCGGCCCGCCTATCGGTAGGCCCTGATCGCGGGCCAGGCCACAACGGAGGGCCCCCCAGGGTCGGAACCGCTCATCCCCACCAGGCCGCCCCCGGATGCATCCACGCTGATGTCCCGCCGGGTAAGAGCAGGTGTGAATGGCGGCGGCGGGACTTGGCTGTTTTTGCGTGGCCGTTCAGCCCATCCTAGGTCGAGAATCGCCAGGGGCCCCCGTAGAGCAGACCCCAACCGGCACCGTGCCGACCGCGACGGGCGCCGTGCCGACCGCGCCAGCGCCAATGGTGGCGATTCTCCGCTCTCTGGAGAATCGGTGGACCGGCGTTGGGGCGGCATCGTGTGAGTCACGCTGGTCCTAGCGATTCTCCAGCCCCACCCCGGGGTGAGAGAATCCCGCCAGCTGTTCCTGGGAAATATGTCAGAATTGCACTGAGGGCTAAAGATCTCGGTGGATTGGCAGTGCTGGGCTGGTTTGACTTTTATAATCTATTTACTCTGGCTTCCTTTAATTCCGCCTGCTGCACCTCATACCTGGAATATGGAACATATAAAGCGAATTCCACGTTAGAAAGCCCATTGTGCAACCCTCAGGTACGGGTTCAGTAACTGAGAATAAAATGCTTTCCAATGGTACCGCAGAATATTGAGACCGGCTTCCTGATTATGAGGGGAATTGCTTTTGCCAATAGATGCGGCAAGTCCCTAGGTACGAAGAAAGTTCCCCGCAGGTAAACTCAGTGAACAGTGCTCCATTTTGCCAAGCGGATCCCAAGATTGGTAAAGATGGGGAGAAAGACGTACATCAGAGGGTGGGAGGGGGCTTTCTTAGAATGTTCTGGAACAACCTCCACTGGCCCTTTAAGGCTGATCAACACCTGGTGCAAAGAAGAGTACATCTGAAAATTGTTAATGTTCATTGGATGCCGCCCTGCAGTAAGCATTTTCTTGCCCATGCATACATTTTGAAATAGTGTTTATGTGACCCTTGGGCATTGTAAAGGAAGCTGAGATGCTTTCCTCCACCCTCCATTTCCTACCTCCCCACCCACCCTCTCCACCCCTTCACCCTTCCCACCCACCCTCCCTCCTCCCCGACCCCATCTCATCCTCTGCTTTCCCACTGGCAGACATTTTTGTTTTCTGTTTGATAAACGAGCAGGGAGCAGTCGAAAACTTCCCCTCGCGTGTTCCAAATCAGTTATTTTGCCTCCAAAAATAAAAAAAAGATGGAATAAAAAAAGGTGGATCTATTGAGAATATCTTTGATTGCAGGGTGCCAAGAAGTCAGCATGCTTTTTTCGCCAAAACAATAAAAGGCGGGGACAGGCAATATAGCTTCCATTTCAAAAGGATTGGAAGGCCTAGGGCTAGGCTAGCAGCCTGCCGCCCACATCTCTTAAATTGGTAGTTTATTACAAGCTAATAGAACACTCTGAAGTGGATTTCCATCCAAGGTTTCCATCCTCTTGTTTTATCTCCCCTTTCTCCTTGATTTTCTTCCCTTCCCTATCGTGACACATCAGCCATTAGTGTTTCATTGTGCAGTGACAGGGAACAAGAGTTTGGACACCAGGAACAGTCCACCAACCCATTCCCAATTCTAAGCAGGATTGAAGTTTCAGTGCATTGTGCCATCCCACACACCATCAATATTCATTTCGATCAAAATTTGCATTGTTGTTGTGGTGCCTCTTCATTTCTAATCAAAGCATTATTAATAGTGTAGGTTACAGCTTAAACAATGGAGATTTTTAAACAGTTTGCTCGACTGAAATTACAGTGTCCTCACTCCCTCCATAAGAGCTCAGTGTTGAATCCCAATATTGGCAAGTAGATAGGCAAATTGAAGAAAAACATTAAAGCATTATTGCGAGCATGACAAGTACACAAAAGAAGCTAATACAAAATCATTTTTTGAAAATGTTTCATGGCCATTTTTTTCTCCCAAAATGTTATCCTCCTCAAACTTCCTTTCTCCTTCTTTTCACATCTCTTAAACTCCTTACATTCCCAACTTTTCCTTTTTGCTTTCCTCCTGTTGGAAAGGCTTGACTTACCTTTGGGCAATGGTGAATGGTGAAGGTTATTGTTCAAATGGCAATGATGGTGCAACTTCGATAGTGAGTAAAGGGAAGACAGCAGCAACTTACATCTACCTAAGGACGTTCTGAGCAAACTATTTACAACCAATTGGTAACTTGTGTTAATTACCCAAACACAGCAGCTAATTTGAGAACCAATTACAAATAATGGAAGGACCAGAATATTTGTTTTTGGAGCTTTTGGTTGGGGAAATGAAAGTTGGCTAGATAATCTGCTCTTCATCAAATAGTGTCACAGGAGCTTTTATCTCCATTTGAAAATGGAAAATAGGGGGCGGGATTCTCTGCCGGCAGGCTTTTCCGTTTTGCCGGTGCCCGGGGCTTTCTCAACGGCATAGGGCTGCCCCACAATGGAAAACCCCATTGACTGGCTGGCGTAATGGAGAATCCCGCCGGCGGGTCGAGGCAAGAATGTGGTGCGGCGGGGTGGAGAATCCAGCCCGGGGTGCTATATTAGCATCTCAACTTGAAGACAAACCTTCAACATTGCTGAACATCCTCAGTACATCACTGAAGTGTCAGCTTCTATGAGGTGCTCAAATCCATGGTGAGACGTGAACCAATAGCCTTCTAATTCAGAGGCAAGTGTTCAACTAAATTGACACTGGAATGTTGACTGAATGCGTATTTGAGTAGGGACTGGGCAGCACAGCCGAGCTCAACTCTTGCATCACCCAATGCTCACCCATATCCGACCGGGGTATTTTAGAAGCCTATATTTGATCAGTTAGTTCAGTACATACTGGGGAACAAACCTAGGACCACTGCAAAGCTCATTGCTTTTTAAACAAACTTGCTGACCACTATGGAGTCAAAAGATGCCACCTTAATGATCTTTTGCTATGCCATTCAAAGATTCTCAAACATTACCATACAGATGCCTGAAATGTACTGTTTAAATAAAGCTTTATTGGTTTACAGTTAATGGATGGTTAACACGTCTTTACAGGTTTACAGAATGTCTGAAACAACCGTTTTTTTTCCAGAAATCCTTCTCTTACTAATCTTTGGTGTACATCAGAGACAAGAGACAAATGGGTCTCTGAGTATGATCAATCCGGAAAAAGCAATACTCACCGTTGCATGTTATGGGAACAAACTCACCAATTAGTACTAAATTTCCCAGCAGTACATGTTGAATCCCATTGAAAAATGAAATAACGCTTGACAACATGAAATACCCAAGGACATTGAGGATTGGCAGACATGCTGCATGCTGCAGGCATCATGCTAATTCAAGTTCTGATTGGTATTCTGTGCAGATTTAATGTGGATAAGCTTTCCTGTCCAGAATAAATGTTCATTGTGATTGCAAATGGTGTGTTTTGTTTGTGAACACTTCATATATTTTTTCTCCCTGTTTGCCTGGTATTTTGAATAATTCTGTACATTTTTCTGTTAAAATGAACAACTGTGAAGTCTTTTTTCTTTTTTCATACAAATGGTGGCAAGCGTTAAGTCGGCCCTTGTAAACTTCAGAATGGCGAAGGATTTTAATTAATATAAAACCAGAAAACGCTGGAAATACTCAGCAGGTCAGGCAACATCTGTGGAGAGAGTAGCAGAGGGCAGGATTTTTAGGCCCTTTCTGCCAGTGGGGTCTTGCAGTCCCACAGAAGGTGCCTCACCCCCCATCTCCCCCACCCATGGCAGGGTGAGCAAAGCCATGCAAAACACCATAGACGTCGTTGAGTCTAGAAGATCCTACCAGCAGCCAGTGGAGAGCTGTCTCTGCCGTTGGAAATCACACCGCAAAGGTGCTCGAAAATCCCGCCCAGAGTGAATGTTTCAGGTTGATCACCGTTCATCAGAATTGGGAAAAGTTAAAAATGTAATAGGTTTTAAGAAGGCGAAATGGGAGATAGAAAAAGAACACAAGGGAAAATCTGTGGTCAAACCAAAGATGGGGGGCGGGATTCTCTCAGCCCAGGGCTGGAGAAACCCCGCGCCCAACGTGAATCGCGACACCCCGCCCAGACACCGGGACGTGATTCTCCTGCCGACAACTGGGCGCTGCGGGGTCGGCGCGGCACTGCTCGGGGGGCACACTATGCGGACCCCCCGCCGATTCTCAGCCCAGGATGGACCATCGCAAAAAACATGAGTCCCGCCGGCGCCGTTCACACCTGCTCTCAGCCAGCGGGACCTTGGCGTGGAAGGTTCCGGGGGCTGCCTGTGGGGGGGGGGGGGGGGGGGGGGGGAATTGACCCCAGGCCTCCGATGTGGCCTGGCCCGCGATTGGGGCCCACCAATCGGGAGGCCGGCCTCTCGGGCTGGGGACTTCCTTTCTTCCGCGCTGGCCCCTGTAGCACTGCGCCATGTTGCATTGGAGCCGGCGTGGAGAAGGGAGCCACGGCGCATGCGCGCGTTGGCGCCGGTGCCACTGCGCATGCGCAGAGCCCGCGGCACCCAGTTGATGACAGGATCAGCAGCTGGTTTAGCACAGGGCTAAATCGCTGGCTTTGAAAGCAGACCAAGGCAGGCCAGCAGCACGGTTCAATTCCAGTACCAGCCTCCCCGAACAGGCGCCGGAATGTGGCGACTAGGGGCTTTTCACAGTAACTTCATTTGAAGCCTACTTGTGACAATGAGCGATTTTCATTTCATTTCATTTCTGGAACAGCATGGATCGCTCCAGTGTAGGGGCCAGAATTGCTGATCCTGAGGCCATGTTGACACCGTTGGGAAGGGCGATGGCATTTCTGACGGCGTCAACGCTTAGCCTCAGGATCACAGAATCCCCCCCGGGATACATTAAGTGACAAAATGGTTGGTGAGGCAGAGGCAAAGACAATGGTAATGGGCCATGTAACAAAAAGAAAGATGCCTCCAGAGGTTGTGTGGCTGGCAGAATCATGAACAGTTGCCACCTGAAACCAAAATAACGAGGAAAAGCAAGATTAAGACCAAAAGAAAATGTAGACAGAGATTGCAGTCTGAAATTGCGAAATATTAAGTCCAGAAAGCTTTAAAGTGTCTAATCGAAAGGTGAGGTGTTGTCCCTCAAGTTTGCATTGAGTTTCACAGAACACAGTAGGCCGAGAAGAGAGATGCCAAGGCGAGAGAGTGGTGGAGAATTAAAATGGCAGGCCGCACAAAGTTCGAGTTACCGCTTGCAGACTGAATGGGGGGTTTCCGCAAAATGGTCACTCAATCTACGTTTGGTCTCCTCATTGTAGAGCAGGCTGCATTGTGGGCAGCTTTTACTGTATACTATTTCGAAAGAAATACATTTGAATCATTGAAAATCCTTTGGATTTGGAGGCTTATGGAGTGGAAAGTGAGAACGAGTCATTCTGCAAGGGAAGGGGTGAGAGCAGATATGTGGGTAATGGGTCAGACATGGTTGAAGGTCCTGTCAATAATGATACGGGAGAATTCACAATTGAGGAAAAAGGCAAACAAATGGAAGCACTGGCTTAGAAGGTTATACCATCAGAACATATGCAACGGAGATGGAGAAACCGGGAGAATGGAATGGAGTCCTCAGAGGGTGTAGCATTTGAAAAAATGTAGTCAACGTAGCTGTGGGATTCAATGGGTTGGTGATGAATATTTGTTGATAGCTTCTACCCAGACATGGAGACAGAGAAGTTGGAAGTGTTGGCGATGGATAATGCGAAGGTGAGAGAAGGGTGAAACTTGTGTAATGAACATATGTCCTTTGAGATTAGATCAGGAGTTTGGACTTCGGGAACTACAGCCTTCCACAGGCCTCAGGGGGTTCTGTACATGCACCGCCTATAGAATTGTTACACATGCTTGGCAATGTGGAGGAGCAGAGAGATCTTGGGGTCTATGTTCATACATCTTTGAAAGTTGCCACTCAAGTGGATAGAGCTGTGAAGAAGGCCTATGGTGTGCTAGCGTTCATTAACAGAGGGATTTAATTTAAGAGCCACGAGGTGACGATGCAGCTGTACAAAACTTTGGTAAGGCCACATTTGGAGTACTGTGTACAGTTCTGGTCGCCTCATTTTAGGAAGGACGTGGAAGCTTTGGAAAAGGTGCAAAGGAGATTTACCAGGATGTTGCCTGGAATGGAGAGTAGGTCTTACGAGGAAAGGTTGAGGGTGCTAGGCCTTTTCTCATTAGAACGGAGAAGGATGAGGGGCGACTTGATAGAGGTTTATAAGATGATCAGGGGAATAGATGGAGTAGGCAGTCAGAGACTTTTTCCCCGGTTGGAACAAACCATTACAATGGGACATAAATTTAAGGTGAATGGTGGAAGATATAGGGGGGATGTCAGAGGTAGGTTCTTTACCCAGAGAGTAGTGGGGGCATGGAATGCACTGCCTGTGGAAGTAGTTGAGTCGGAAACATTCGGGACCTTCAAGCAGCTATTGGATAGGTACATGGATTACGGTAAAATGATATAGTGTAGATTTATTTGTTCTTAAGGGTAGCACGGTAGCATTGTGGATAGCACAATTGCTTCACAGCTCCAGGGTCCCAGGTTCGATTCCGACTTGGGTCACTGTCTGTGTGGAGTCTGCACATCCTCCCCATATTTACGTGGGTTTCCTCCGGGTGCTCCGGTTTCCTCCCACAGTCCAAAGATGTGCAGGTTAGGTGGATTGGCCATGATAAATTGCCCTTAGTGTCCAAAATTGCCCTTAGTGTTGGGTGGAGGTGTTGATTTTGGGTAGGGTGCTCTTTCCAAGAGCCGGTGCAGACTCAATGGGCCGAATGGCCTCCTTCTGCACTGTAAATTCAATGATAATCTATGATTAATCTAGGACAAAGGTTCGGCACAACATCGTGGGCCATAGGGCCTGTTCTGTGCTGTATTTTTCTATGTTTTCTATGTTCTATGCACAGTTGATGGATTTTCTCCTCTTTATTTTTGGAACTGGCTCTGCGCACATGTGCAGTTCATTTATTGATTCCTTCAGATCAAGAAGACAGTCCTGTTTTCCAGGCCTGAAAGAAAGTAAAAGGAGTGCCATAAGAGAGAAAGTGAAGCAAGATACAGGGAGCGGGACAGGGAGAAGGTCCCAAGCATGGGGGAGGTGGGGGATCCAATATCAGTCAGAAAGGACAAAGGTGATGGGCAAGTTGTTCTGAATGCAGGATGTTGCCAGTAGAGCTCTGGATAAACTGATCCAGAGGGTGGAGAATGTGAGGGGAAAATGAGGTGCACATTGAAATAGACAAATTTGAAGTTGAAAAGTAGTAAATGAGGGACTGGATTCTCCGCCGGCGGGATGTTCCATTTTGCCGGCAGCCTGGGGGTTTCCCGACGGCGTGGGCTGCCCCACAATGGGAAACCCCATTGAGCAGCCGGTGAAACGGAGCATCCCACCGGCTTGCTGAACCAGAAATCAGTACTCCTCTTTCCCAAGGGTATGCTCGGTATTAGCTCCAGCTCCATTCAACTCTGTCCCCATTTATTTCTCAATTTCAAATTTATCCAGAGTAAGGCAGCTCTGACTCTTTGCTTACACTAAGAGTCGACCCAATTGCTCGCTACTCCACTTGCTGTTCTACGCTTCAATCCTAAAAGATAGCTGATAGTCCCTATACTTCAATCCATACTTCTCCCATTCATACCTATTCCCCATCCTGTAAGTTAATTATTGGCATAAAAAGAAACGAAAGGAAACCCAATATGTCGGTGATTGTTTTCAGGTAAGTATCAGAACAGATTGCCATTATGTGAGGGATACGCAATAAACACCGTTCGTGTGGCACAGTGGCACAGTGGTTAGCATTGTTGCCTCACAGCACCAGAGACCCATGTTTAATTCCGGCCTTGGGTGACTGTCTGCGTGGAGTTTGCATGTTCTTCCCGTGTCTGCATGGGTTTCCTCCGGGTCCTGTGGAGTCCATATATGTGCAGGTTAGGTGAATTGGCCATGTTAAAGTATCCTTATTGTCCAAAAGGTTAGGTGGGGTTACAGGGAAAGGCTGGGGGCGTGGGCCTATGTAGGTGCTCTTTTGGAGTGTCAGTGCAAACTCGACAGGCTGAATGGTCTCATTCTGCACTGTAGTGATTCTATTCTATGACTGTCCGTATGGGGTTTACATGTTCTCCCCATGTCTTTGTGGGTTTCCTCCAGGTGCTCCGGTTTCTTCCCACAGTCCAAAGATATGCAGGTTAAGTAGATTGGATATGATCAATGTTCAGGGTTATGGGGATAGGGTCGGGGAGTGGGCTTGGGTAGAGTGCTCTTCAGAAGGTCGGTGCAGAATTGATGGGCTGAATGGCCTCCTTCTGCACTGTAAGGATTCTATGAATCTATCCATAAATCCATTGTGCAGCATTTTAGAAGTACGTCAAGGCCTACTTGATTCTTAAAATATTTTATAATTTGTTCCTGGCATGTGGGCTTCGCTGGCGAGCATTTATTGCCCATTAAGAATTGTCCTTGAGACGGTGGTGGTGAGCTACCTTCCTGATCTATTGCAGTCCATGTGGTGTAGGTATGTATGCCCTAAATGCTTTTAGGAAGGGAGTTCCATGATTTGATACAGCAGCAGTGAAGGAACGGCAATCTTGGGCGAAATTCTCCCCAAACGGCGCGATGTCTGCCGACTGGTGCCCAAAACGGCGCCAATCAGACGGGCATCGCGCCGCGCCAAAGGTGCGGAATGCTCCGCATCTTTGGGGGCCGAGCCCCAACATTGAGGGGCTAGGCCGATGCCGGAGGGATTTCCGCCCCGCCAGCTGGCGGAAAAGGCCTTTGGTGTCCCGCCAGCTGGCGCGGAAATGACATATCGGGGCGGCGCATGTGCAGGAGCGTCAGCGGGCGCTGACAGTTTCCCGCGCATGCACAGTGGAGGGAGTCTCTTCCACCTCCGCCATGGTGGAGACCGTGGCGGAGGCGGAAGAGAAAGAGTGCCCCCACGACACAGGCCCGCCCGCGGATCGGTGGGCCCCGATCGCGGGCCAGGCCACCGTGGGGGCACCCACCGGGGCCAGATCGCCCCGCGCCCCCCCCCCCCAGGACCCCGGAGCCCGCCCACGCCACCTTGTCCCGCCGTTCAAAAGGTGGTTTAATCCACGCCGGCGGGACAGGCAATTTCTCGGCGGGACTTCGGCCCATCCGGGCCGGAGAATCCAACGGGGGGCCCGCCAACCGGCGCGGCCCGATTCCCGCCCCGCCGAATATCCGGTACCGGAGACTTCGGCAACCGGCGGGGGCGGGATTCACGGCAGTCCCCGGCGATTCTCCAACCCGGCGGGGGGTCGGAGAATGACACCCATAGTTCCAACCTAGAATGATGAGTAGCTCAGACGGCAAATTGTGGGGGGGTTGTGTTCTCATGCACCTGCTTCTCAGGTACCTTCCAGTGCTAGAGATTCCAAATTTGGAAGGTGCTATCGAAGGAGTCTTGGTGGACAAGATGATTAAATGGCACATCGCACATTACCCATCAATGACGTTACAGCAAATGGTATTGCTCTGCATCTGAATTTCTGCTGATTTAGAAACTCATGAAGACTTTCCCCACAGTCACTGCCAAGTAGGTAGGACAATGTGTGCTAATGTAGTTGCTGACATTTTGGAGGATGTGGACAATCAAGCTTTGCTGACTGATAATCCCATTTAACTGATCTTTTTAATGCAGGACCGCATGAAGCTTCTTTTGAAGAATCATACAGCAAAAATGTCAGCCCAGTTCCGTGGTCAACTCATATGTCTTGAGTCTTAGAGTAATGAATTCAAATTCCATTCCAAGAACTTAAGCAGGTGATCCAGTATAACATATCAGTGAAGTACTGAAAGAACGCTGCATTAACAGTGGTGCCATATTTTCGATGAGATATCAACCCAAGGTCCTGTCTGTTTGCCTTTTCAGGAGGATGTGAAAGATCCCATGGCATCATGTGAAGAACAACAGAAGAGTTCTCCTGGTATCCTGTTCAATATTTCCCTCAGCCAAGTCTCACCAAAAATAGATGAACAGGTCATTTTGCAATAATTTTTGTTTGTGGCACCTTATCGTACGCACATGGAACTCTATTTTTCTACATTTCACAGGTAGCTACACTTCAAAAGTACACTTCTTGAAGCACTTTAGGATAAACTGAGCATGTGAATGAAGCTTTGTAAATGGAAGTTATTTTCATTATAATGGTTAGTCATATGAATCTGTGCCATCAGGCCTACTGTCACAACCTGCCTTGAGCCTTGGCATGACTAAACCTCGACCAAACAGACATACATGCATTCTGTCTGCAGATATAGGTGTGTCAATACTGTTGGATGACACACGATTAGTACTCTCATAGTCTGAGTTGCCAGCGCATCCATCCGTGGCGTCACTCTTCATCTTACAAGCACCTCAGGTAGGAAGAGACGGACTGGGAAATCCACCTCATGCCTGTGCGGCTGTTGCGTGCCAAAAAAAAGCTTAATAATCTCGAGGGGGGGGGGGGTTTCCCTTCTGCGTATGGGGGGGGTTGGTTCCACAGATCCATGCGGGGGGGGCGGCATATGGGTAAAGGAGGAAGCTCTTCTTCTGCGTGTGAGGTGGGGGGTGTTCCCTTTATTCGCCAGGGGGTCCCGACGTCCGTGTGGTTGGGGGTGGTGGTCCTTTAATTAAACTTTGAGATCGGGAAAAGGGCACCCCGATCTAAGATTCCTGGTACTGCTGGATATTTTAAGCCCCTCCCCTTCAGCTGGCTGTGTGAACCATGCCAGCCCTCTGAAATTGAACAGAGTGCCGTTAGATCTGGTGAGAAAAGCCACCTGTGAAATCTACGAGGTTCACACACGTTTTTTCACCTGATCCAACACCCTGCCAATTTTTGGGAAGTTTGCGCCTTGTGTATATCATCAGCCCACTCCAGTACAAAAGAAGTACACTTTCTGTAATTGTTTCTTCATGCAATCAATATCCGAGGATCTAAATACCTTCTTTGCAGTAACTTGCTCACTGAACTAATATAATATCACACTTCACTATCCAACCCTCTGTTTGTATTACCATGGGAAATAACAGGACAGGATTACAGATTCAAGTAACCAGTATATTTATTTAAATTAAACATTGATACAAAGCACACAAATTTGACAAATCTGATAAGCATAAAATATATAAAGCATTGAAGCAAGGAATTAGGAAGGCAAATGGTGGTAGCCTTTATTGTAAGTGGGTTGGAGTATACAAATAAGGAAACCTTGATAGAATAATTTCATTTTTTATTCTTTCCATAGAATCCATAGAATCCCCACAGTATAGAAAGGAGTCATTCAGCCCATCAAGTTTGTACCAACCCTCTGAAAGAGCACCCTATCTAGGCCCACTCCCATGCCCTATCCTCGCAAGCCTATAACCCTACTCAACCCCATATATCTTTGGACATTAAGGGGCAATTTTAGCATAGCCAATCCACCTACCCTGCACATCTTTGGACTGTGGGAGGAAACCGGAGCACCCGGAGGAAACCCATGCAGACACAGGGAGAACATGCAAACTCCACATAGACAGCCACCCAAGGGCAGAATTGAACGAGATATGAGTGTTGCAGGCGAGGCCAGTATATGTTGTCCTCCCTAGTTGCCCTTGGGAATGTGGTGGTGAACTGCCTTCTCGAACCTCTCCAGTCCATGTGATGTAGGCACACCGCCAATGCTACTAGCGACAGAGTTCCAGTGACAGTGAAGGAACATTAATGTAGTTTCAAGTCAGGACTGCAAGATTCTTGGACGGGAACTTACAGGTGGTGATGTTTCCATGCATCTGCAGCCCTTGTTCATTTGGGTGGTAGAGGTGAGTTTAGAAGGTGATGTCAGAGGAGTTGCGAACATTACTGAACTTTGCACAAACATGTCCACTTCTGACATTATGATGGAGGTGTGGTATTATCAGGTATTGCGGTACCTAAGAGGCTGATGACCATTGGTTAAACCTAGGAGTTTACCATTGGCTGTTGATACGTAGCTCCGCCCTGACAGGCGGAGTATAAGAACTTGTGCCATCCCAGCAGCCTTCACTTTCTGTTCCGAAGCTGCTGGGGAACAAGTTCTAGTCGATTAAAGCCTTCAGTTATGAAATCACTTTGTCTTGAGTGTAATTGATCGTGCATCAATTTAATCGACTAGACTTAAGCTGGAAGGATGGATCTCCGAATCAAACCGGAGTGCCTACAACTCAGTCCCCACGTGGAGAACTCGGCTGCAATATTTAAACACTGGCTGGCGTGCTTTAAAGGATACCTCGAGACGGCCGGAGGCACCCCCTCAGAAGGACAGAAAATGCATCTCCTGCGCTCAAGGGTCAGCCCTGGGATCTACACCTATATCGAGGAGGCGGAGGACTATGATGCCGTGATCGAACTGTTAAAAGGACATTATATCCGCCCTGTAAATCAGGTCTACGCACGTCACCTGCTTGCAACTAGACAGCAAAGCCCCGGGGAATCTTTGGAGGATTTCTACCGGGCGCTACTGGTGCTGGGCTGAAACTGTGGCTGCCCGCAAGTTTTGGGGAGCGAGCACACGGAACTGTTAATCAGGGATGCCTTCGTAGCAGGTATGACCTCCTCAGTGATCCGCCAAAGACTCCGAGAAAAGGACACCCTAGGACTTAGAGAGGCACGGGCCCTGGCAGGGTCCATGGATGTAGCCTCCCAAAATGCGCAGGCCTATGCGCCCGCGGCCCCCTGGGCTGCGTGGCACCCCACAGCGGCAGCCCCACAGACCTTCCCCCTGACCCTGCAGGTCTGCGCGGCGAGACGGCCCGCTAACGCCGCCAGGCCCCGCTGTTTCTTCTGCGGGCAGACGAATCATCCCCGCCCCCGCTGCCCGGCCCGCACCACCACCTGCAAAGGGTGCGGCAAGAAGGGCCACTTTGTGGGGGTCTGCCAGGCCTGCGCCGTGGCCGTGGTCTCCAGCAACTCCGGACCGCCGCGACAACCTTCAGGCCCCGACCGGCAAGCGCTCACCGCCACCCCCCTATCCTAGGGCCACGTGCGACCCACGGGCGTGGCCATCTTGCCCCCCGGACAGCACGCTGGACGGGTGGGCGCCGCCATTTTGTCCATCCCCGCCGCCATCTTGTCCATCCCCGGCCACCATGGGCGACCCATGGGAGACGCCATCTTGGATGGGGCCCCAGGCCCCCAGCACGGCTGACTACACGCTGTCCGATCAGAACTCGCAACTGCTTCATCTGGCCTTGGTGACATTGGACCAAAGTCGACCTCGGACACTCGCAACAGCAACAACGATGGTCTTCATCAACGGCCACGAGACGGCTTGCCAGATTGACTCTGGGAGCACGGAAAGCTTTGTTCACCCCAACACGGTAAGGCGCTGTTCACTTGTTACCCACCCTGTAAACCAAAGGATCTCCCTGGCCTCCAGGTCACACTCGATGGAGATAAAGGGGTTCTGCATAGCGAACCTCACTGTCCAAGGCAGGAGATTCAACAATTTCCATCTTTATGTCCTGCCGCACCTCTGCGCGGATACCCTCCTGGGGTTGGACTTCCAATGTAACTTGCAAAGCCTGACCTTTAAATTCGCCGGCCCTATACCCCCCCTTACTGTCTGCGGCCTCGCGCCCCTTAAGGTCGACCCGCCTTCCCTGTTTGCGAACCTCACCCCAGATTGCAAACCCGTCGCCACCAGGAGCAGGCGGTACAATGCCCAGGACCGGACCTTCATCAGGTCAGAGGTCCAAAGGCTGCTGAGGGAAGGGGTCATCGAAGCGAGCAACAGTCCCTGGAGAGCTCAAGTGGTGGTGGTAAAGACCGGGGAGAAACATAGGATGGTCATTGACTACAGCCAGACCATCAACAGGTTTACGCAGCTGGACGCGTACCCTATCCCCCGTATAGCCGACCTGGTAAACAGGATTGCGCAATACAAGGTCTTCTCCACGGTGGATCTCAAGTCCGCCTACCACCAGCTACCCCTCCGTAATAGTGACCGCAAGTACACTGCCTTCGAAGCAGATGGGCGGCTCTATCAATTTTTAAGAGTTCCCTTTGGTGTCACTAATGGGGTCTCGGTCTTGCAGCGAGAGATGTACCGAATGGTTGACCGGTACGGCTTACGCGCAACGTTCCCGTATCTGGATAACGTCACCATCTGCGACCATGACCAGCAGGACCACGACACCTACCTCCGCAAATTTCTCCAGACCGCAAAAATCCTTAACTTAACGTACAATAAGGATAAATGCGTATTTAGCACCGACCGTCTAGCCATTCTAGGCTACGTAGTGTGAAATGGAGTTATAGGCCCCGACCCTGAGCGCATGCGCCCCCTTATGGAGTTCCCCCTCCCTCACTGCCCCAAGGCCCTGAAGCGCTGCCTCGGGTTTTTCAGTTATTACGCACAGTGGGTCCCCAACTACGCAGACAAAGCCCAACCCCTAATCCAGTCCACAACCTTCCCCCTGTCGACGGAGGCCCATCAGGCCTTCAGCCACATCAAAACAGACATTGCAAAGGCCACGATGCGCGCCATCGACAAGTCCCTCCCCTTCCAGGTCGAGAGCGATGCGTCCGACGTAGATCTGGCGGCCACCCTCAACCAAGCGGGCAGGCCCGTGGCCTTCTTCTCCCGTAACCTCCATGCTTCCGAAATTCGCCATTCTTCGGTCGAAAAAGAGGCACAAGCCATAGTTGGAGGCATTACCTGGCCGGCAGGAGATTCGCTCTCCTCACGGACCAACGGTCAGTTGCTTTCATGTTTGATTATGCACAGCGGGGCAAGATTATAAACGACAAGATCTTGCGGTGGAGGATGGAACTCTCCCCCTTCAACGACGAGATCCTGTACCATCCGGGGAAGCTAAACGAGCCTCCTGATGCCCTGTCCCGCGGCACTTGTGCCACTGCACAAGTGGACCGCCTCCGAGCCCTCCACGAGGACCTCTGCCACCCGGGGGTCACTCGTTTCTTCCACTTCATCAAGACCCGCAACCTGCCCTACTCCATCGAGGAGGTCAGGACAGTTACCAGGAATTGCCAAATCTGCGCGGAGTGCACACCGCTCTTCTACAGGCCAGATAAAGCGCACCTGATAAAGGCTTCCCGTCCCTTTGAACGCCTCAGCATGGATTTCAAAGGCCCCCTCCCCTCCACCAACCGCAACACATATTTCCTGAACGTGACTGACGAGTACTCCCGGTTCCCATTCGCCATCCCCAGCCCTGACATGACCGCAATCACCATCATCAAGGCCCTCCAGGGTATCTTTACACTGTTCGGTTTCCCCACGTACATACACAGTGATAGAGGGTCCTCCTTTATGAGCGACGAACTGCGTCAATTCCTGCGCAGCAGGGGCATTGCCTCAAGCAGGACGACCAGTTACAATCCCCCGGGGAAACGGACAGGTGGAGAGGGAAAACGGAACGGTCTGGAAGACTGTTCTACTGGCCCTACGGTTCAGGAATCTCCCAGTCTCCCGCTGGCAAGAAGTCCTCCCGTGGCCCTCCACGCCATCCGGTCGCTGCTCTGTACAACTACCAATCAGCCACCTCGTGAACGTCTCCTTGTTTTCCCCAGGAAGTCCTCCTCCAGGACCTCGCTCCCAACCTGGCTAGCGACACCCGGACCCATCCTGCTTCGGAGGCACGTGCGGGCGCACAAGTCGGACCCGTTGGTCGAGAGGGTCCACCTGCTGCACGCTAACCCCAGTACGCCTACGTGGCGTTCCCTGACGGCCGGCAAGGTACGGTCTCCCTATGGGACCTGGCGCCCGCCGGAACCCCACGCGCAGCCGAACCATTACCCCCCCCCCCCCCCCACAGCACCTCACTGGAGGGTCAGTACTCCCGCCGCTCTTGCCTAGGCCCACCCACCCACCGACGCCCCCTACAGGCGCCCCCCCCATGTCAATCGTTTGCCCCAACAGCGGCCGCCTAGGGGTGACAAAGCTACCAGGGAGACCAAAATCATGCTCCCGGAGTTGCAACCACCTGGACCCCCACCACAATCACCACCGAAGCCCAGACGATCCAGAAGGACGACCAGGCCACCCGATTGACTGATTGCTTCGCTGTGACTTTAACTGTGAACGAACACTTTGTGAATATTCTCGACAGCCCTGTAAGGAGGTATCACGGTACCTCCATATCTGATCATACCATGTTAAAGGCGACTGTTACCACTGGCCACCACCCCCGCCGGACTCTTTTTTAACAGGGGGTGAATGTGGTATTATCAGGTATTGCAGTACCTAAGAGGCTGATGAACATTGGTTAAACCTAGGAGTTTACCATTGGCTGTTGATACGTAGCTCCGCCCTGACAGGCGGAGTATAAGAACCGGTGCCGTCCCAGCAGCCTTAACTTTCTGTACCGAAGCTGCTGGGGAACAAGTTCTAGTCGATTAAAACCTTCAGTTATGAAATCACTTAGTCTTGAGTGTAATTGATCGCGCATCAGGAGGGAAGGTCATTGATGGAGCACCTAAGATAGTTGGACCAAGACACTATTTTGAAGAATTCAAGCAGTGATGTCCTGGGACTGAGATTATTGACCTCAAACAACCACAACCACCTTTTTTTCTGTAAGTATGACTCCAACCTGTGTTTTCCCTCTGAATCCCATTTACTTCAGTTTTTCTGTGACTCCTTGATGCCAAAATTGGTCAGATGATGCCTTGATTCCAAGGGCAGTCACTCTCATCCCACCTCTTAAATTTAACCCTTTTGTCCATGTTAGGACCAAAGTTGTAATGAGGCCTAGAATCAGGTTGCCATGGAAGAACACAAAATGTGAAGCGGTGAGCAGGTAATTGCTGTGTAAGTGTCGTCCACTAGCACTATCAATGAAACATTCCATCACTTCGCTGATGATTGAGAGTAGACTGATGGGATGCTGGCTGGCCAGATTGGAATTGTACTGCTTTTTGTGAGCAGGCCTTTGCAATTTTCCATATTACTGGATTGATCCCAGTGTTGTCGCTGTGGCACAATAGCTTGGCTAGGGTCATGGCTAATTCTGGAGCACAAGACTTCAGTACTACAATCAGGAGGATGCATCACCTTTGCTGTCTCAAGTGCATTCAGCTGTTTCTTGATATCACATAGATTGAATCGCATTATATGGAGCATTAGTGAGATCACACCGGCCTGTTCAGTTTAAAGTATTCTTAGGTCAGGAAGAATATGTTTACCTTGGGGGGTTGGGAGTAGGTGTGTGACGGGGGTGCCATACAAGTTGACAAGATTGATTCCTGGAATGAATGGGCTGTCTCTTAAGCGGAGGTTCAGCAGGTTAGTACTATATCCTCTGGAGTTTAGAAGAATGAGAGGTCATCTCGTTGAAATGTTAGAAAAAACTGAGAAGGTTTGACACAGTAGGAGCTGAGACTGTTTCTGCTGCCTTGAGGGTTTGAAAATAAGAGTCATCATCTTTGAATAAGAGGCTGGCTATTTAGGATTGAATGAGGAAAAAAATCTTCACTGAATTTGTTATCCCTGAAGGCTATGGATACTCAGTTGATGGGTATATTCAAGGCATCAATAGAATTTTGAGCATTAAGGGAATCAAGGGACATGTGATAGGAGAAGAAAGTGGAGATGTTGTAGAAGTTCAGCCATGATCTTTTTGAATGGCAGAGCAGGTTTGACAGGGCAGAAGGCTTAATCCTGCTTCTATTTCTTATGTTCATATTAATACAATGCAAAGCCTGTTTGTACCCTTTTGTAATAACATCTTTGGTCGACATATTAAAGTTTATTTAGCGACAAGAAACTTCCATTACCATAGCATTTATTACTCCGGAACATTCCATTGTGCATCAGATACAATGGATGCCTTTGAAGAGGTCTATATGCAGACAAACATGCAACCAATGTAAACACTGCAAGATCTCAGGCACAAAGTTAGTTGATTGACCCATTAATCTGTTCTTTGTGATATTGAGTGAGAGACAGGAGAAGAACTTGCTGTTTTCTTTGAATAGTAGCTCGGGATCTTTAATGTCCTTTGGGCCTTTGATTCAAAGCTTATTCAAAGGTCAATACTTCCAGCAATGAGCATTCTTTCAACGCTGCATGCAAGGTTTGGTCTGCGTTATGTGTCCAATTCCAAGAGAAGAGCTTGGGGCATGATCCACCGGCCACGTTGAGATCGAACAACAGCGCGGCATGAGCGGTAGATGCCAGGAGATCCCTTTTCCGGGATCTACCCGGTTCGCCTCGCGAGATCTAATGTGATCACGCGCGATATTGTGATTTGAATCCCGCCAGTATCTGGCAAATCTGCATATTAGAGCGAGACAGCTAGCCTCACTCTCGCCACACCTAATTGACCGAAGCCCTGGGGTCTAACCGCTTTGCCTCAGAGACTTCAGCTGAGCGCTGTTCAGTGCTGGTCTTTACAAACGTGATCAGATGGAACGGCAATTGGCGGGGGCGGGGGGGTTTCTCCCAGGGTATCAGAGGACCAAGGTGGTTACCTTCTGGGCAGTGTGGCACCCTGGCACTGCTGGCGCCACCTGGGCACTGTCAGTCAGGCATCCTAACATTGCCAGCCTGTCAATGTCAAATGCACAGATAGTGCTGGTAGGGGGACTGCCAGGCTGCAATGCCAAGGTGCCAGGCTGTCATTTTTGCAGTGCTGGTTGTTGGGTCCAGGGGTGCCCAGCCCATCTGAGGTGGGGGGGGGGGAATCCGAGGAAGCCTTATAGAGTTGGGGCTTTGGGGATGCTTCAAGGGTTGCGTTGGGGGTCAAGCAATCCGGGCGCCGGATCAGCACGGTTTGGGCAGCACGGTAGCACAAGTGGCTAGCACTGTGGCTTCACAGCGCCAGGGTCCCAGGTTCAATTCCCCGCTGGGTCACTGTCTGTGCGGAGTCTGCACGTTCTCCCCGTGTGTGCGTGGGTTTCCTCCGGGTGCTCCGGTTTCCTCCCACAGTCCAAAGTCCAAAGACGTGCAGGTTAGGCGGATTGGCCATGATAAATTACCCTTAGTGACCAAAAAAGGTTAGGAGGGGTTATTGGGTTATGGGGATAGCGTGGAAGTGAGGGCTTAAGGGGTCGGTGCAGACTCGATGGGCCGAATGGCCTCCTTCTGCACTGTATGTTCTATGTCTATGTCTATGTCTATGTCTATATGTCTATCTCTTCCTCACTGAGGAGCAGGACTAAGTGCGGCCACGGTGGGGCGTTTGCCACTGAGGCCCCAGACTGCAATAATGTCCTGATAGATGGTGTGGCATTTCTCGCTGCTCTGAGTGCTGGGAACTAAACACGCTCATCATGGGACTCTGTTGCAATATGGTTAGATCGTGCCCTTGAACTCACTTTCTTAAAAATTGGTTCAGTTGAACCCAGGCAGAAACAACTGATGGGCCAAAACTGTTGCCCATGAGGACCACCTGAAATTGGTTCTGTGAGGGCCTAGCACACAGAGCGTTAATGTGGGACTAGATACAGTACTGCCCACAAAGTGATGTAAGACAGCACATGAACTGCACCCAGAGTCAGTTAAGTGATGGATAGAGCCACATGTACCAGCAAGAATGGTATCTAGCTTCTACCCTTTACTGTATATTTGTAAATAATTTCAAGAGCCAATAAAGACTTACAGTTAACCTACGTACGACTACACAGATTACATCAGACCTACCAAACTGTAATCAACACCATATAACATGTTCCTTTGTGCAATCATAAGAACATAAGAACTAGGAGCAGGAGTAGGCCATCTGGCCCCTCGAGCCTGCTCCGCCATTCAATGAGATCATGGCTGATCTTTTGTGGACTCAGCTCCACTTTCCGGCCCGAACACCATAACCCTTAATCCCTTTATTCTTCAAAAAACTATCTATCTTTATCTTAAAACCATTTAATGAAGGAGCCTCTACTGCTTCACTGGGCAAGGAATTCCATAGATTCACAACCCTTTGGGTGAAGAAGTTCCTCCTAAACTCAGTCCTAAATCTACTTCCCCTTATTTTGAGGCTATGCCCCCTAGTTCTGCTTTTACCCGCCAGTGGAAACAACCTGCCCGCATCTATCCTATCTATTCCCTTCATAATCTTATATGTTTCTCTCAGATCCCCCCTCATCCTTCTAAATTCCAACGAGTACAGTCCCAGTCTACTCAACCTCTCCTCGTAATCCAACCCCTTCAGCTCTGGGATTAACCTAGTGAATCTCCTCTGCACACCCTCCAGTGCCAGTACGTCCTTTCTCAAGTAAGGAGACCAAAACTGAACACAATACTCCAGGTGTGGCCTCACTAACACCTTATACAATTGCAGCATAACCTCCCTAGTCTTAAACTCCATCCCTCTAGCAATGAAGGACAAAATTCCATTTGCCTTCTTAATCACCTGTTGCACCTGAAAACCAACTTTCTGCGACTCGTGCACTAGCACACCCAGGTCTCTCTGCACAGCAGCATGTTTTAATATTTTATCATTTAAATAATAATCCCTTTTGCTGTTATTCCTACCAAAATGGATAACCTCACATTTGTCAACATTGTATTCCATCTGCCAGACCCTAGCCCATTCACTTAGCCTATCCAAATCCCTCTGCAGACTTCCAGTATCCTCTGCACTTTTTGCTTTACCACTTATCTTAGTGTCGTCTGCAAACTTGGACACATTGCCCTTGGTCCCCAACTCCAAATCATCTATGTAAATTGTGAACAGTTGTGGGCCCAACACTGATCCCTGAGGGACACCACTAGCTACTGATTGCCAACCAGAGAAACACCCATTAATCCCCACTCTTTGCTTTCTATTAATTAACCAATCCTCGATCCATGCTACTACTTTCCCCTTAATGCCATGCATCTTTATCTTATGCAACAACCTTTTGTGTGGCACCTTGTCAAAGGCTTTCTGGAAATCCAGATATACCATATCCATTGGCTCCCCGTTATCTACCGCACTGTTAATGTCCTCAAAAAATTCCACTAAATTAGTTAGGCACGACCTGTCCTTTATGAACCCATGCTGCGCCTGTCCAATGGGACAACTTCCATCCAGATGCCTCGCTATTTCATCCTTGATGACAGATTCCAGCATCTTCCCTACTACCGAAGTTAAGCTCACTGGCCTATAATTACCCACTTTCTGCCTACCTCCTTTTTTAAACAGTGGTGTCACGTTTGCTAATTTCCAATCCGCCGGGACCACCCCAGAGTCTAGTGAATTTTGGTAAATTATCACTAGTGCATTTGCAATTTCCCTAGCCATCTCTTTTAGCACTCTGGGATGCATTCCATCAGGGCCAGGAGACTTGTCTACCTTTAGCCCCATTAGCTTGCCCATCACTACCTCCTTGGTGATATCAATCCTCTCAAGGTCCTCACCTGTCATAGCCTCATTTCCATCAGTCACTGGCATGTTATTTGTGTCTTCCACTGTGAAGACCGACCCAAAAAACCTGTTCAGTTCCTCAGCCATTTCCTCATCTCCCATTATTAAATCTCCCTTCTCATCCTCTAAAGGACCAATATTTACCTTAGCCACTCTTTTTTGTTTTATGTATTTGTAGAAACTTTTACTATCTGTTTTTATATTCTGAGCAAGTTTACTCTCATAATCTATCTTACTCTTCTTTATAGCTTTTTTAGTAGCTTTCTGTTGCCCCCTAAAGATTTCCCAGTCCTCTAGTCTCCCACTGATCTTTGCTAGATCGTGACAGAACCGATGTGCTGGGGGAGCTGGTGGCATTCCACGAGGTAGGGAAGTCGTTATAAAGTAGAAGGGAATTGGTTGGTGGGAACTGAATCACCATATCTGAGTTTGTAGTCTGGGAGGGAGATGGAAATCGAGAGGTCAACTCATGGCCAGCAGTTCCACTGCAGAGCTAGGAATACCTCTACTCCTCCCTGTTCTACATTTAGCAACAAAATGGTCTTTCCTTAACTCTTTAATTGAATCCTCCTTCATTCCTTTAAGGACCACATGCTGTAGGCCTGAGAAAACTGATCATATCATACTGCTGTATGCTGTTGTCAGTCATAAACTAATGATGAACATCAGCCTGAAGTAGGCTTTGCATCCTTCATTTGCATAGACCGATGCTAGTTTCAGGTAGGCACCCATGGACCACACTTGCACAACATACTCGATATCTCGTACGTCAGATGCTATATTGGATGTTTCAGGACAAGCATGTTGCCTAAGGAAATGGTCCTTGCTCAATCTAATTTTGCAGCCACCATCTTTTGAGTCAGAGGCAAAAAATGCAATCAACTCAAGCCAAAATACCATTTATAAGATAAAATCCTAATTACTGGGATAGTTAGTGTTGCCAATCGGCACCGGAGACGCCAATAATGTTGCTCTTTTTAATGAGTGGAATACTATCCCACCAGCGTCACCAATAATGTTGCCAAATTAACTAGATATGGCAGTGATTAATGATAATATTGCTTTTCAGAGTCGCCAGGTATCAAATGATACTACCACAAGGCTTTACCAGATATCGATCAAAGACCAAACAACCAGTTAGTCAGTTCAAGTTCAAAGATAGTTTATTTATACACAAGGATTAATTCGACATGCAACATAAAACACTACAAGTTGAACTACACCTAACAACTACAATAACCTATACTTAACTTCAGGGCAACCGGCTCTTTGCAGATGAACAAGTCCTTTGTTCAGATCTTGCATGGCTGGGTAGAAGAAGTGACTTTGTTTCTGCTGGGCTCATCCGTCTGGTAGCGATCATTGGTCTTGAACTTGTCTTGTCGTAATGCTACACTTGGTTTTAGGCGTAGACTGGGGCCAAGAGAGACCGAACACATGGCTGTGTCTCTTTTTATCCCTCTGGGATTTTGCGCTCTTTGGGGCTATCCTTAGCTTTGGACCCAATAATTCGACAGGCTTCGATCACTGCCTTTGATTTTGGCCAATAAAGGGGCGGGTGCCTTGATGGCTGGGCGTGTCCTGAGCGGTCATTGACCTTGGCTGTTTGGGCTTCCTTAGCAAAGGGAATGGTGCCGGTTAGTTTGCATCTGTATCGGTTACCTGAGTACAGTCCTTTTGTTCTGGGGAAATGGGCCATTAGAATGCAAATGAGCGGCGGTTTCGATCGCGTTAGCTATCTGGGTTGCACATACACACACAAGCTCTGAGTGTGCCTGAGTCCTGGGTTGGCCATAATTCCCATGGTCCTTTGCAGGTGGCCATCTGAGATGGCGACATCCCGTCCTCTTGATCCTGAACGCGAAGCGTGATGGATCACACTGTTGACCCCTCATCTGTCCTTGGTGTGCTGGTTATCCTTGGGCAAGGACAGGTTCTACACTACCCTGTCCTATATTTTGGAGCATTTACCTAAGTTTTATTAACACATCATACATTCAGAATCTCTAAGGGGTCACTATAAAACATTCAACTATTACACATTTATCTTATTCGCACAAGGGAATATCTAACTATCACTATCTAAGCTATTCTCATGCTGCTGGCAAATATAAAAAGGAACTTATGTGCAATACAAAAGTTTTAAACCAATGGTAGCATCACATTTCTACTTAATTTATCAATGTAACAGAGGTGTACAATCTTTATTTTTATCGGTGGTTACATTGTTTGTTGGGTTGGGTGAATTCCGAAGAAGGGAGCTCGGAGTGTATATATCGGGGAGCGGGAGGCTCTTTTTCGCTATTTGCGGAGTCTAAGTGTCTGGATGATACTGCAGATTATCGCTATCACCAGAAGGGCCTCTACTGTATATGAAAGGGAATACCATCTAACAATGTTTTTGCACCAAGTGGGGGTTTCAGTGTTTATCTCTATGTATGGTGTGGTGTCCGGGCTAGGGGTATCATGTTGTGTGGTCATGTCCGGGGCTGGTGTGTTGTAGGGTACAGAGGCTCGTAACGCGTGCAGTTGTAGGATTCCAGCGATGATCACAATGTAGGTCATCAGTCCTGTCTTCATCTTGTCTTCTGTCTTCCGTTCTACGTATATTCCTGGGGGTGCAAGTATAATATCTGTTATTAAGTTGGTTAACATCTCATTTTGTTTGTCTTTCTTTCCTTAACTTCAAGTACTGTGGTCAGTGCTTGGAGTGGGCGGACAATTTATTCGACCAGTCTTCCTTAAATCACAACCATGGGAGGTTGAGGCTTATCTTAACTCACCGAATTTTAGGGCGGCTGGTTTTATAAAGTTTCTTCGTCCCAGGGTCCAGAGGTAGTTCACGTATAGCAGCATATCTGTGGCAACCAAGTGTGTCAAACATGTAAATAGCAGGTAGGGAAGTGACCAAAGAGTCGCAGAAGGTAAAGAGTTGAGTGTACAGACTGTGGCAAAGGGCATTCTTTAAACCACAATACAAGCAGAGAAGGAGAAACTAAGACCTGCCAAACACAGTGAAAAGTGTAAAGAACCATTCCGGAGTACTCAAAGTGATGGGACCATGAGTGTGGGCCGCGGCAGGGCAAGAATGGGTGGGATTCCCGGGAAGGGCGGTGATCAGTGCCGTTGCTCCACTACCCGAGCTTAACTGACCGGATGCATTTGGGGTCCTCAGGCAGGGCAGGGAGTAGTGCCGTTATTCCCTACCTGGGTGACCGAAATGAGCGGAAAGAATTTGTAACACATGTGAGATCCAACAATTGTTCCTTTAACGGCCATTGGTCAGTAAACGGCGTCGGAAGGGTAACTCTGACTGTATCAAGAAATTGGGTGTCAGGCCGACATTAATTAAAACCATGTAACAATAAGAAAGAAAGAAGGAAAGAAGGTGGGCAGGCTCCATCAGTAAGTAGGACACCGGAAATCTCATGCGGTTCCTTTTTTTCATCATCTGGACGCCTCAGGGGTCTGTATCGAAAAGCGTTGTAAAAGGGTTACCGTAACAGGAGTCAGACTCGGAATCGTCAACATCTCCCGGTTGCCAGAATCGTGTCTGCCATTTTTGTGCCGTGGACGCGTGGGCCGTCGTGGAATCCGAATTGTCATGTCTTACCAGTCTACAAAAGTTTTTGCGGTGCCAAAGAGGGGTTCGCTTGTTGTGAGGGGCGGTGGCAGCAAAGGGCAAATTACTGTTGTCTGGCGGTGGCTGTGGCTCTGGCAGTGGATGGGGATATTGGGGGCCAAACATGTCCTTGTCGTGGTTCCAGGGGCTGGAGTGACTGGGGCCGGGGAGGTTGTACCAGTGGTCAGTGATCGTGGTCAATTCGGGAAGGCTGGCACTATTGTCTGAATCAAGCTCAAGTTGGAAAGTCGTACTTGTGGGCGGAGACAAGGTCGGGTCTGTGGGCGTGAACGTGCTGTCATGGCTGGGAGGGTTGGACTAGGTTGTCAATGGGCGGGGTGAAATCGTCTGCTATTGCCAGGGAGATGTGGTGGGAGTGGCTACATTGGGTTCCATAGACTTTGAGCTGGTTGATGTGGAACCAAACAGCTTTACCATTGGGGTATGTTATCTTGTACACAGAGGGGCTCACTTTGTCTGAAATGGAGTAGGGTCCTGCAAATTTAGGGGAGAGGAATGAACTGGGATTGTACAGGGAAACCATCACTTACTGACCGACTGTATACTCTACTGGGTGGACTGCTTTATCAAAGCAGGCCTTACTCTGCTTTTTCCTAGTGCCTAGTCGGACAGCTGCAGCGGGCTGTGCTGCTTTAATATTTTCCGTGACTTGTTGGATGGATTTTTCATGGGTGAGGACCTGTTAATGGCCCATGGGTGGGGCTTGCCAAATTGAGACCTAATAAATATTCAGTTCCTTTCATGGGACGTCCGGTCATGAGAGTGTGGGGGGTGAAACCTGTGGAACTGGATACTGTGTTCCTAATAAACATAAGGGCGAATGGGAGGACTGTGTCCCATGTGGTGTTCTGCTGTTGCACCATTTTTCTAATGGTCGCTTTGAAGATGCGATTCATTCATTCAACAATGCCGCCAGATTGGGAGTGATACGCTATGTGAAATTTTTGCTTGATTCCAAAAATCGTTAGGACATTTTGCATGACTCTGCCGGTGAAATGGGAACCTTTGTCCATCTCAATGCTGCGGGGAAGACTCCAGCGTGTAAATATCTGTTGGGTAAAAATCTTAGCTGTGGCTTTCGCTGTGTTTGTCTGGGAAGGAAATGCTTCAACCCATTTTGTAAAGGTGTTGATTACTACTAATACATATTTAAAACCATTTCTGTAGGGGGGAAGGGGACCAATGTAGTCGAGATGTAAATTTGTCCATGGGCCATTAACAGGTCGGGTGTGTCTCAATTGTCCTTTCTTGGAATACCTTTCAGGATTGTTCTGTGCACAGATTAAACAATTCTGAACATAATGCGTGACGTCTGCTTTTAAATCGGGCCACCAGCACAAAGGTCTTAAATGGGCAACGGTATTGTCCATCCCCTGAATGGTCCGTCATGAAACTGGTAAATTATCTGGTTTCTGTCCTGGGTGGGGACCACATAAATTGCATTTTTCAAAACTATACCGTCCTGTACTGTCAATGAGTCCTTGAATTTGTCGTAGGGGGCTCGGAAGTTACCGTCTAAAACTTGCTGAAGAGTGTCGTCTGCTTCTTGGGCCTGGGCTAAATCTTCGATATTGGTCTGTGAAACCTGGACTGCGTGTATCGGTTCACTTTCGGGGGGTTGCCAAAAGTGACCGTGTCATGATCCTGACTTAGCTAAGGCGTCTGCCTTTATGTTACCGGGTGGGAGGAACGATGATGGCTTCTCACTTTGATTATGCCATATGTGCGGTCTTTTGCTGTCTTAAGGATATGCTTCAACCATGGGTCTGAGGGTAGGGGTTTACCATCAGCAGATACGAATCCTCGAGATTCCCACAGGGGCAGGAATTCTGTCAAACTATTGCAGACATGTAAACTGTCCGAATGTATGTCCGCTGGGGTCAGAAAGGAATCTGGGTGCTGCACTACATATGCTATAGCTGCTAATTCGTCTGCTTGCGATCCTAGGTGACCAGGCAATTTTAAAGATATTTCCACTAATGCACGTCCCTGTGCGTCTTCCACATAAATTCCACAACTTCTTATTCTCTTTCCATTTTCAATGGTGGAGGAACCGTCGACATAAATCTTTAAAGTGTTGTCTATGGTCTGGGAATTCTGTGTTCTACTGCCTGCTCGTGTGTGTAGTGACTTCGGAATAAAGGGTCCTGTGTGGTGTTGGGCTGCAATGATCTGGCACTCATGTGGGTTCCTGCATACTGGAGGTTGTCTGCTAAAAATGTGTGGGTCTTTGTACGTTTAACTGTAATGTTCCTTCCTTGTAACAACAGTGTCCAGGGAGCTGCTCTAATCTGGCTGACTGAACCGTCCTTTAACCTACCATCGAACAATAGCTGCGTTGGGGAGTGTTTGGTTAAAATCGCAACTGGGTTAAGGCCTGTGAGATATGCAAAATACTGCACTGCCCAAAAGACTGCAAGCAAGTGCCGTTTGCAGGCTGAAAAATCCTTGCTCGATGGGATCCAAAATTCGATTAGGCTACGGGTCCTAATCGGTCGTGTCTTTCCTGTAGGAGTACTGCTGATAGAGTTCGATCGGTAGCCGCTACTTCTATGGCGTAGGGAGAGTGTGGGTCTGGAACTTGCAAAGCGGCGGCTGTGCCTAGGGCACGTTTTAATTCATCGAAGGCGGCTGTTTGCTGAGGAAGCCATTCCCATGGGGTGTTCTTTTTTAGGAGCTCTGAGAGTGGGACTACTTCTGTGGCAAAACCATCTATATGGTTCTTACAAAATCCAACTAATCCTAAGAATGACCAGAGTACAGTGATAATGTGGGGCAGGGGAAATTTAACTATTGACTCAATTCGTTAGTGTTCAATCTCTCTTCCCATGGGTGATAATGGTGCCTAAATAAAGGACCTTTTCTTTTAGGATCTGGGCTTTTTTCGGGTTAACCTTGCATCCAATTGATTGTAAGAGACCTAGCAATTCTGAAAGAAGCTTAACATGCTCTTACTTTGTGTCCGTCTGTAGGAGTAAGTTGTCCACATACTGAATAAGGCATTCGGGGCGGGAAAATTTGGAAAGTCCGTTGGCCAATTGTCGGTGTAAAATGGCGGGGGAGTTGTGGAAACCTTGCGGGAGGCATGTCCACATATACTGCTGCCCTTGAAACATGAACGCGAACTTGTATTGACAGGCCTTATCCAAGGGAATGGACAAGACGCCATTGCTAATGTCCAGCATTGTAAAGTACTTTGCTTGTACTCCCTGCTGGAGCATGGTTTTGGGACTCGTGGCAACGGTGGGGGCTGCTAATGGGGTGACCTTGTAGAGCTCTCGGTAGTCAATGGTTAATCTCCATGAGCCGTCGGGTTTCTTTACGGGTCAAATTGGGGCATTGTTTGTTGAGGCTATGGGCCAAATTACTCCTTGTCTAGTAAGCTATTGATGACTTTTGAGATCTCACCCTCAGCTTGCTGTGGGAAACCGTATTGCTTCTGGGGCTTGGGATCGGGACCTGAAATTGTGACCATGCCTGGGATCTTCCCACAATCGTGTTTGTGGTGGGCGAAGGCTGCTTTATGTTTTCTGAGGACCTTTCTAATTGTCTGGTCTGTACTAATTGTTTACGGATCAAACCAATAGTCTCCTACTGAGCAAATCCTATGTTAGTAGTCTCCTACTGTGAGCGTAGTGGGGGGCTCTCGCTGTTTTGGCCATTTTCCATACACACCTATTCACGGGGTCAAAGGAAAGGTTGTGGGAGCTCATAAAGTCGATTCCTAGAATGTGCTCAGCTGTTTGGGGCAAGTTGACTAAAACAACGGGGTGCCTTGTGTTTATGGTTCCTATCTGAATATCTACGGGGGCTGTAATGTATCCCTGCTGTACATGTCCTGTAAATTTACTAAGGGTGATGGTGTCTGTGGTGGACCATTTGTCGCGCTGAAACATTGTGGAGAAGTTTAAAGTGGTGCGGTACCTTCCTGTGTCCCAGAGGAACTCTACTGGATGTCCCCAGACTGTGCCTGTGACTACTGGTCTGCCTGGTTTGTCCCAGAGTGTGTCGCAGACCCAAGTTTGGCAGTCCAAACACCGTCAATCTGTGGTGTTGATTACTGCATTATCTGTTCGGACGCTAATGCTATGTCTGGGCCTAACATTGTTCCTAGGTGGGGCATTCGATTGCTGGTGCCGTTGCTGGGTTGGGGGGTTTTGTCTGCATTTGTGGGTGTAATGTCCCATGTGTGCACAATTATAGCAACCTCGTGGTGCCTGTGTTCTGGGGTGCTGTCCTTCATGTCTGCCCTCATTTACCCATGCTGGGTCCTGATTAGTCCTGACTGGGTGCATATTCGCCTCTGCCTTTTCCTGATCTGCCTTCCTATGTAGGGATTGTTCCCAAGCCCTGGCGAGTCGCTTTAAAACCCAAACTTCATTATGTGTGGCATCTGAGGGGTCGTAATTTACACAAGCCTTTTGACCTGCTTCTGTGGCGTGGGAGACTAAAGTGCGGGCCCATTTAGTTGTGTCGTCGTTATCTAAGTGTGCACAGTTCAAATCCCCAAATACTGCTTTAAAATGGATCCAAAGGCGACCTGCAAATGCAGTCGGATGCTCTCCTTTCTTTTGCCTACAATGGTGTAGCGCACAATGACTTACGCGAGACGAGAAGCGATGAAGTCGATTTAGGCTTTATTAAGCGAGACTTGTCCCCAGCAGCTCAGCAACAGAATGAGGCTGCGGGGAGAAGCTCGGGCTCTTATACTCTGCCTTCAGGGCGGCACCAGAAGTCGGCAGATCCAACCAGGACCCGGGACCTGTCAGCCAATAGCCTCTTGGCTTCACAGGTACCACATTACCCCTAATACATACCACCACATTCACCCCTTGTTAAAAAAAGAACCCGGCGGGGTGGTGGTTCGCATGGTGGTAAGGGTTTACAAGGCTGGCCCTGGAACAAATTTCGGACTGTGTTAATACAGCTTTAGCCCTACACTGGGCTATGTACAAGTTTGTGAGAACTATTTACAATACGAGCAAAAAATATTTTGTTACAACAACATTCTTGCTTTTCTTGGTGTCATGCGGATTCCACAAGTCGAGCGGGCGGTCTGGTCTTTCTCGTCGATCGCCTCAGCCCCGGTGGTGGTGCAGGTGCTTGCTCGGGCGTTGTCATCTCCGGGAGCGTTTCGCTGTTTGTTCCTGTTTTACTCCTGGGCGGGCACGGGAGGAGGACCGATCCCCACGGGAAGGGGGCGGTCGCGGGGTGCGCCGGTGGCAGGGAGGGGGTGATCGGTGTCGGGGGTGTGTGTGTGTTGCCGGCGGGCGCCGGGTCCCGCAGGGAGACCGTGTCCTGTCGGCCGTCGGGGTACGCCACATAGGCGTACTGCGGGTTCGCGTGGAGAAGGTGGACCCTCTCGACCAACACGTCTGCTTTGTGCGCCCACACATGTTTCCCGAGCAAGATGGGTCCTGGGGCCGCCAGCCAGGTCGGCAGCGACGTTCCGAAGGAGGACTTCCTGGGGAAGACAAGGAGGCGCTCATGAGGCGTTTGGTTAGTGGTGGTACACAGCAGCGACCGGATGGAGTGGTGAGCGTCCGGGAGGACCTCCTGCCACCGGGAAACTGGGAGATCCCTGGACCGTAGGGCCAGTAGGACGGTCTTCCAGACCGTGCCGTTCTCCCTCTCTACTTGCCCGTTCCCCCGGGGGTTGTAGCTAGTCGGCCTGCTCGAGGCTATGCCCTTGCTGAGCAGGAACTGCCGCAGCTCTTCACTCATGAAGGAGGACCCCCTGTCGCTATGGATATACGCAGGGAAACCGAACAGTGTGAATATGGTGCCAAGGGCTTTAGTGACTGTGACCGCTGTCATGTCGGGGCAGGGGATGGCGAAGGGGAAACGGGAGTACTCGTCCACCACGTTCAGGAAGTACGCGTTGCGGTCGGTGGAGGGGAGGTGCCCTTTGAAATCCAAACTGAGGCGTTCAAAGGGGCGGGAAGCCTTGATCAGGTGCGCTCGATCCGGCCTGAAATAATGCGGTTTGCACTCTGCGCAGATGTGGCAGTTCCGGGTGACTGTACGGACCTCCTCCACAGAGTAGGGGAGGTTGCGGGACTTTACGAAATGGTAGAATCGAGTGACCCCCGGGTGGCAGAGGTCCTCGTGGAGGGCTTGGAGGCGGTCTATTTGTGCGTTGGCACAAGTGCCACGGGATAGGGCATCGGATGGCTCATTCAGCTTTCCAGGACGATACAAGATCTCGTAATTGTAGGTGGAGAGTTCGATCCTCCACCTTAAGATCTTGTCATTCTTAATTTTGCCCCGCTGTGCATTATCGAACATAAAGGCTACCGACCGTTGGTCGGTGAGGAGAGTGAATCTCCTGCCGGCCAGGTAATGCCTCCAATGTCGCACAGCTTCCACTATGGCTTGGGCTTCCTTTTCCACTGAGGAGTGGCGGATTTCTGAGGCGTGGAGGATCCGGGAGAAAAAGGCCACGGGTCTGCCCGCTTGGTTGAGAGTGGCCGCCAGAGCTACATCGGATGCGTCGCTCTCGACCTGGAAGGGGAGGGACTCGTCAATGGCGCGCATCGTGGCCTTTGCGATATCCGCTTTGATGCGGCTGAAGGCCTGGCGAACCTCTGTCGACAGGGGGAAGGTAGTGGACTGTATTAGCGGGCGGGCCTTGTCTGCGTACTGGGGGACCCACTGGGCGTAATATGAAAAGAAGCCTAGGCAGCGCTTCAGGGCTTTGGTGCAGTGGGGGAGGGGAAATTCCATAAGGGGGCGCATGCATTCGGGGTCGGGGCCTATTACTCCATTGCGCAGTACGTATCCCAGGATGGCCAAACTGTTTGTGCTAAAAACGCATTTTTCCTCGTTGTATGTGAGGTTCAGGGCGTTAGCAGTCTGGAGGAACTTTTGGAATTTGGCGTCGTGGTCCTGCTGATCGTGGCCGCAGATGGTTACGTTGTCGAGATACGGGAACGTGGCCTGCAACCCGTGCTGGTCAACCATTCGGTCCATCTCCCCTTGGAAGACCGAGACCCCGTTCGTTACGCCAAATGGGACCCTTAGGAAGTGGTATAGCCGCCTGTCTGCCTCGAAGGCGGTGTACTTGCGGTCACCTGGGCGGATGGGGAGCTGGTGGTAGGCGGACTTGAGGTCCACGGTGGAAAAGACCTTATACTGAGCAATCCGATTGACCATGTCGGATATGCGGGGGAGAGGGTACGCATCTAGCTGCGTGTACCTGTTGACTGGGAAATCCTTTGCTTCTCCCCGGTCTTTACGACTACCACCTGGGCTCTCCAGGGACTATTGCTGGCCTGGATTATGCCTTCCTTCAGCAACCGCTGGACTTCAGACCGAATAAATGTCCGGTCCTGGGCGCTGTACCGTCTGCTCCTAGTGGCGACGGGTTTGCAATCCGGGTGAGGTTTGCAAACAAGGACGGCGGTTCAACCTTGAGAGTTGCGAGGCCGCAGATAGTGAGTGGGGGTATTGGGCCGCCGAATTGGAATGTTAGGCTCTGAAGGTTACATTGGAAGTCTAATCCCAGTAATGTGGGCGCGCAGAGTTGGGGCAGGACGTAGAGCCTGTAGTTCTTAAACTCCCTCCCTTGCACCGTTAGGTTTGCGATGCAGAACCCGTTGATCTCCACTGAGTGGGATCCTGCAGTTAGGGAAACCTTTTGCGTGCTTGGATGGATGGTCAGAAAACAGCGTCTTACCGTGTCTGGGTGAATAAAACTTTCCATGCTCCCGGAGTCGATCAGGCACGGCGTCTCGTATCGTTGACCAGCACCGTTGTTGTCATCGTCTGGAGTGTCCGGGGCCACGATTGATCCAGTGTCACCGAAGTCAGTCGTGGTAGTAGTGTCGCGGCGTCTTCTTCGGACCCCGTGGAGCCGTCGATGCTGGGGTCCTTTGTTGTCAACCAAGATGGTGGCGTCCATGAATCGCACGTGGTCGGGGGTGGACAAAATGGCCACCCCCATGAATCGCACGTGGCTGGGGGGTCACAAGAGGGCGGCGCCCATCCTCCCCTCGTGGTGCCCGGGACCCAAAATGGCGGCGCCCGCGAGTCGCACATGCGGCGCTGGGGGGGTTGAGGGGTGTTCGGGATCTGTTATCCTCGTTCTTCTCCGGGGATTGCGGCGACCCCCCGGGACCGGCACACTGCCGCGAAATGGCCCTTTTTGCCGTAGCTTTTGCAAGTAGCTGCGCGGACCGGGCAGCACTGCCGGGGGTGTTTCATTTGTCCACAAAAATAGCAGCGGGCCCCCCCGGGATGGTCTGGCGCTTTAACCGCGCAAGCTTGCGGGGGGGGGGAATGGGTGCCGGGGAATTGGTCGCGACGGGGGTCCACGGAGCCCAAGGGGCTGCCGCGCGGTCGGGGCCTTAGGCGCGGGCGTTTTGGGAGGCCACATCAAGGGAGGCTGCAAGGGCCCGTGCCTCTGAGAGTCCTAGCGACTCTCTTTCTAAAAGTCTCTGACGGATTTGGGGAGAGTTCATACCTGCCACGAATTCCTCACGAATTAGCAGGTCCGTGCGTTCGATCGCGTTCACCAGCGGGCAGTTGCAGCCTCGTCCCTAAATTAGCAGCACGCCGTAGAATTCCTCGAGCGATTCTCCGGAAATTTGCCGTCTCGTCGTGAGTTGGTGGCGCGCGTAGACCTGGTTTATGGGCTGAACGTAGATGCCCTTCAGCAATGCGAGCGCCGTCGGGAAATCCTCTGCGTCTTCTATAAGCGAGTAAATCTCCGGGCTTACCCTCGAATGCAGGACCTACATTTTCTGCTCTTCCGTGATCCGGCCGGGAGCCGTTCGAAGGTAGCCTTCAAAGCATGCTTGCCAGTGTTTGAATACGGCTGCCGAGTTCGCTGCGTGGGGGCTGATCCGCAGGCACTCCGGGGCGATCCGGAGCTCCATAGTCTTTTAAGCTCGCTTAATAAATTGTAGCGCACAATGACTTACGCGAGACGAGAAGCGATGAAGTCGATCTAGGCTTTATTAAGCGAGACTTGTCCCCAGCAGCTCAGCAACAGAATGAGGCTGCGGGGAGAAGCTCGAGCTCTTATACTCCGCCTTCAGGGCGGCGCCAGAAGTCGGCAGATCCAACCAGGACCCGGGACCTGTCAGCCAATAGCCTCTCGGCTTCACAGGTACCACATTACCCCTAATACATACCACCACAAATGGTTTAAACCTTTTACCGGATCTCCCTTGTTGTACCCGATTGCGTCTAAAATGGCCGTTTTCATTTCCTGTAGGATTCCTCCTGCTACATTCTGGTAAAGCTGAGCTAATGGACAGGTCAAGGCTCATGACTATAAGCTTAACTTCCTCCCTTTCGTCTAGGCCGTACATAACCGTTTGCTGTCGTACTCTCTCAAAGAAATTATGTGGGTCTGCGGTGGGTTCGAATGGTTCAATTTTGGCGTAGGCATCTCTCAATTGGGTGATGGTTAGTGGGGTGGTGTAAACGAAATCAGACTCATCCCAATGCGATGACTTGCGCTGTGTGGTGACCGGGTTCATGGGGGGGTGTACTGCCTGTGCAGTCGGTGGTGCGGATGCTTTCCTTTTCGGGGCCTGGGGGGCTCTATTGGGATTTTTGATATTCTCCACATATGAATGGACGGTTTCATTTAGTTCTTGCCAATTGGGGCCATTCTCCTCATCTAAATCTTGTCCAAAGGTGTCTCTGAATCCGTTTTGCACTGACAGCAATGACTGCAACTTTCCTATTTGTCGTCTACATTTCGCATGATCTACTGTGCTCTGTCTTTGTTCTGTAGTGGAGCTATGGAGCGCTCGTAAAGCTGCCTTTAAATCTGCGCGTTGTCTTGTTAACTGTGCTACCTGCTGTTCTGTCTCTTCTCGTACCAAAATTGCGCGCTGCGTATCTTGGTAGGCTTTATCGTACTGGGTCTGAAAGCTGCTAAGGTGAACTAAACAAGATTGGTGTGCCCGTTTGACATCAGCCACCTCTTTATCTTTAGCTGCCAACTGATCCCGGAGATGCTCAATAATCTTTTCGCATTCACTATTGTTTCCCTCATTCTTCTCTTCTTTCTCAACTAGCTGCCTGCAGAGTGTCCTCACGACCTCCTCTGTGCCTCGCAACTGTGCCAAACAGGATACTATTGCCATCGGCTTACGAACTTTCGCTGCATTTTTCTTATGTACCTCGGTTAGGTTGTCCCACCAGGTTTGTCCTATGCTTCCTAGACCTGACTCATCATTTGAACAAAACTCGGACCAAAGGGGCCATCCTATCTCCTTCAAATACTTCCTCAATTCCCCTTCCCTTATGGGGCACTGCTCTGCTCTGTTGGTCGCTGCAACCTCGGGTTCCTGCGGGTTCATTAGGCGTTCCATCGCTTTTGTGGCCATTGCTACTATGATCTCATTTTTCCTACCGTTAATCTTTGTTTTCCTACCGTTAATTTGGGACAGGGGAATAAGGCGGTGATTACAACAGCGGGTTTGGCCGAGGCTATTTTCCAATTCACAATACTCCTGATAGTTTTGTGCAAAATCTAACGAGTTTACCTTATATCCCTGTGAGTACGCATGCAAGTTAATACACACTTCCGAACCTTGGTGATTTGATCGATACGGGCCTTACACTTGTGGTTTCTTTCACTTTTCCTCAATTGGATTTCTAATGCAAAGTTTTGTGGGTTCTCTCGGAGTGACAAAATCACTTCTCGGTCGAGTCCCGTCAGATGTCGCCAATAATGTTGTCAATCGGCACCGGAGACGTCAATAATGTTGCTCTTTTAAATGAGTGGAATACTATCCCAACAACGTCACCAATAATGTTGCCAAATTAACTAGATATGGCAGTTATTAATTATAATATTGCTTTTCAGAGTCGCCAGGTATCAAATGATACCACCACAAGGCTTTACCAGATATCGATCAAAGACCAAACAACCAGTTAGTCAGTTCAAGTTCAAAGATAGTTTATTTATACAGAAGGATTACTTCGGCATGCAACATAAAACACTACAAGTTAAACTACACCTAACAACTACAATAACCTATACTTAACTTCGGGGCAACCGGCTCTTTGCAGATGAACAAGGCCTCTGATCGGATCTTGCGTGGCTGGGTAAAAGAAGTGGCTTTGTTTCTGCTGGGCTCATCCATCTGGTAGCGATCGGTGGTCTTGAACTTGTCTTCTGGTCATAATGCTACACTTGGTTTTAGGCATAGGCCGAGGCCAAGAGAGACCGAACACATGACTGTGAGTCTTTTTATCCCTCTGGGATTTCGTGCTCTTTGGGGCGGTCCTTAGCTTTGGACCCAATAATTCGACAGGATTCGATCACTGCCTTCGATTTTGGCCAATAAAGGGGCGGTTGCCTTGATGGCTGGGCGTGTCCTGAGCGGTCATTGACCTTGGCTGTTCGGGCTTTCTTAGCAAAGGGAGTGGCGCCGGTTAGTCTGCATCTGTATCGGTTACTTGAGTACAGTCCTTTTGTTCTGGGGGAATGGGCCATTAGAATGCAAACGATGGGGGTTTCGATCGCGTCTAGCTATCTGGGTTGCAAATACACACACAAGCTCTGAGTGTGTCTGAGTCCTGGGTTGGCCATAATTCCCATGGTCCTTTGCAGGTGGCTATCTGAGATGGCTACATTAGTTGGTTCTATATTCTTGCAAAGCTTCAGTTATGAGCCTAACATGAATTAATTACTCAATGTTAGGAACGATATGAAGCCTTCCATCTGAATGTGTATCAGAATTTTGAGGCAATTACAAAACTGCACCCTTTGACAAACCAGATGTTCGAATTCCCCCTTCTGTTTATTCATTTGAGACTATAAATATGTTACATGCAATTGTAAACCTTTACAGAATTCACTTATAATTAATCAACCATGTCTATTGAATGCCCAAGCCTTTAGTACTTGCTGATTTAAAATTGTACAAATGCAGATGAATTTGGGGATTTATTTTAAAATGTGAAGTCGTATATTATGGGAGGTTTGAGAAAAGCTTCAAATTAGTCTCATCAAAAATCTCAACGATTTGGAATCAACTATTGCGACTTGGGAATGGAGAGCTGATAATTATTCGGAAGGTTCGTTCAAGAATTTCTTTAAGTCATTGCCACATACCTATAGCAACAAGTAACATTTGCAACTTAATTGGAACCTGGCTGTATGCCGTAGGGAAAAGTCATTTGGGGGTGGGGTGGAGGAATTTTAAGTCCCAAGGGAATGGTGGGCTGAGAATGGTTGATTAGGTAGAGGTTGTACAATTTTCAAACCAGACGCTTCCCTGGTCACTTCTGGTTTAACGGAGTTGGGTGGGCCATCAACATGGCCTCAGGAGGGTCGGTCACTAAAATCTTTTAAAGAAGCTGCTTGCCTCCATTTCAAGTTTTACTTTTAACACATGAAAGCCCAGTATTTCAGTCCAAATATCCTTTCTCTATCCCACTCTCTTCCCAGCTCTGAGTAAAGATCGGGACCTCTGTGCCTACAATGTGCTGCAGGCAGATATTCCAGCGTGAAGCTCTATTCGTTAAAACTCCTCAGGAAAAATGGGTGCATTTGACTTTTTGTTTAATTTCAGAAAGGAGTTAAAAAACTTATTCCAGTTAAGGGACAGTTTAGCGTGACGAATCCACCAACCCTGCACGTCTTTGGGTTGTTGGGGTGAGACCCACGTAGATACGGGGAGAATGTGCAAACTCCACACGGACAGTGACCCAGGGATGGGATCGAACCCGGGTCCTTGGCATCGTGTGGCAGCAATGCTAACCATTGTGCCACCGTGCTGCCCCTGCTTCAGAAAGAAATGGCAGTTAAACATACTTCACGCATGAGATCAAATTTTATTTTTTTTAAATGTTTTTTATTCCAAACTTATTCAAACGGCTACAAAACATAAACAGTCTGGGGAACATACTCCCCAACACACAATTATACAGTTTGTACAAAAAGGTTTCCCCATTTCTCCTCCTCCCCCACAACTCCTTAAACATGGCTACGAACATCCCCCACCTTGCCTCAAAGCCCTCCGCTGAATCCCTCAATTCAAATTTCATCTTTTCCAAACAGAGAAAGACGTAGAAGTCTTGGTTTATCCATTGGTGGCATCCACGATCGCCATTCCAGTAAAATCCCTCACCGGGCAATCAGAGAGGCGAAGGCCACATCAGCCTTCCTCCCCTCCATCAGCTCTGGCTTCTCCGATATCCCACACATCACCACCAATGGGTCTGGACCAACCTCCTCACCCACAATCCTCATTAGTCATAGAGTCATGGATGCTTACAGCATGGAAACACGCCCTTTAGCCCAGCTTGTCCATGTTGCCCAGTTTCTATCACTAAGCTAGTCCCACTTGCCCGCATTTGGCCCATATCCCTCTATACCCACCCTGCCCATGTTACTGTCTAACTTATTTAAAGGAAAAAATTGTATCCACCTCTACCAGTGCTGCAAACAATCCCACCTAGAATCTCTCCAGCTTCCCGCAGCCCCAGAACATATGAGCGTGGTTTGCTGATCCCCTCGCACTCGTCTGCCACTCTCTGGAGAACCCACTGTGGTAGTCTGTATTAGGGGTATTATGGTACCTAGGTTGAGGCTGTAAGATCATTAGTGTGGGAGGTACCTGAGACAGGAAGATCATTGGTGAAGCCTGCCTGCTGGTTCCGCCCAGTAAGGCGGAGTATAAGAGCCTGTGTCTCCCCAGCAGCTGCATTCTGTACCTGCGCTGCTGGGAGAAACATCTAGTCCAATAAAGCCTTCAATTGTCATCCAATCTCGCTTCTGGAGTCATTGATCGAGCATCAATTTATTGGACTAGATTTTAAAGAATGGAGCTCCGAATCAAGCCGGAGTGTCTGCAACTCAGCCCCCACGCGGCAAACTCAGCGGCAACCTTCAAACACTGGCTGGCGTGCTTCAAAGGGTAGCTCAGGACGGCCACGACTGCGCCCATGGAGGACCAGAAACTGCAAGTTCTCCACTCGAGGGTGAGCCCAGAGACCTACATCCTCATCGAGGATGCGGACGATTTCGAGGCTGTGATGGCCCTGTTGAAACATTCGCCCAGTAAACCAGGTTTACACCCGACATCTGCTAGCGACGAGGCGGCAAATCCTGGGGGAATCGCTGGATAAATTCTACCACGCGCACCTGGTACCGGGTAGGAACTGTGACTCTCTGCAAGTTTCAGCCAGCAACCACACAGAACTTTTAATCCGGGACGCATTCGCAGGTATGCTGTCCTCCCAAATCCGCCAGCGGCTGCTGGAGAAAGAGACACTAGGCTTCAAGGAGGCACTTGCTAGCTCCCTGGAAGTGGCCTCCAGTAACACCCGCGCATACGCCCCCGACCGCACAGCAGCCCCTTGGGCAGCGTGGAAACCACCCGCGGCCGACCCCGAGGCATCCCCCATCCCCCCAAAAGCTTGTGCTGCGTGGCTACCAGGTAACCCCGGGGGGCCCCGCTGTTATTTTTGCGGGCAAGCCAAGCACCCCCGGCAGCGCTGCCCGGCCCGCTCCTCCACCTGCAAATGTTGTGGCAGAAAGGGCCATTTCACGGCGGTATGCCAGTCCCGGGCGGTTGCCGCTGTCTCCGGGGGGGCGAACCGGGGCCCGCCACCACAACTCTCTCCACGGGCCATGTGAGGGCCGCGGGCGCCGCCATCTTCATTTTCCCCAGCCATGTGCGGGCCCCGGGCGCCGCCATCTTGTTGCCCAGGGACCATGTGCAATGCATGGGCGCCGCCATCTTGCTCACCCTCAGCCATGTGCGACCCGTGGGTGCCGCCACCTTGGCTGGCGTCTCAGGACCCCGATTCGGATGACCACACACCGCCCGAGGAAAATCTTCAACATTTACCATGACTCGCCTCGGTGACCCTGGACCAGTCCCAGCCCCGAACGCTCTCGACCGCGACGACGACCGTGCTCATCGACGGGCGCAAAACATCCTGCCTGATCAACTCTGGGAGGACAGAGAGCTTCATATACCCCAACACGGTAAGGCGCTGTTCTCTTCCCATACACCCAGTGAACCAAAAAATCTCCCTGGCCTCCGGGTCACACTCTGTAGAGATCAAGGGGTTCTGTATAGCGAACCTCACGGTCCAGGGAAGAGAATAAAAAAATTTCCAGCTCTACGTCCTCCCTCACCTCTGCGCTGCCACGCTCCTGGGATTAGACTTCCGATGCAACCTCCAGAGTTCACCTTTAAATTCGGCGGCCCTATACCCCCCCTGACTGTCTGCATATGCACCCTATGTACCACCTTGAACTGTATCAGGCTCATCCTCACGCACAAGGAAGTCGCGTTTACCCTGCATAGCGCCTCACTCCACACTCCTCTTGCGCTGGAGACGACCCTGGGCTTGCACCTGGTAAGAGATAGGGCCCGTTCGGCAAAAGATAACGCCAAGGACCCACTGGGCACCACCAGCAAAATTTCGAACGAACATTGGGTCACCGAGCGCAAACTGCCGAATCGGCCGATGCTGAGTGGTGAAACATTTCCACCAGTAGGCCCTGCCGTTCTTGTGTGCGGCGTACCTTTGCGCCAATGTCCGGGAAAACCATGCTAAGGCGGGTGTGAAGTCTCCGGCCCATAGGAGTTCCGCGAAGCTACCCCAGCCACCGCATGTGGAGTGGTCCTATGTGAAAACAAAAAAGGAACCAGTCTCCATAGACCATAGACCCGGAAGACTGCTTCTTTAGGCCTCGTTTGAAAGTCTGCACTGCGCGCTCCGCCAATCCATTGAAGCTGGGTGGTATGGAGCGGGGCGGATATGGCGTATGCCATTCATCTTCATGAATCTCACAAACTCCTCACTTGTGAACTGAGTGCCGTTGGCCGTGATCAGCACCCCGGAGAGGCCATGCATACTGAAAGACAAACGCATCTTCTTGATTGTTGCGCAGGACGTTGTGCCTACCATCTTATGCACCTCTAACTATTTAGACTGGGTATCGATTAATAGAAGGAACATGGCTCCTTGAAAAGGGCCGGCGAAATCCACATGCAAGCGCGCCCAAGACCGCCCTGGCCATTCCCAGTGATGGAGGGGCGCGGCCGACGGAAGCTTCTGATGCTCCTGGCAAATGGAGCAGTTTTGGGCCATCTTCTCAATGTCACTGTCGAGGCCTGGCCACCAGACATAACTTCGGGCCAACATTTTCATTTGGTCACACCTGGATGCCCATTGTGCAAGTCCCTTAGTATCAGCTCCTGTCCTTTTTCCGGGACAATCACACACGTCCCCCACAAGAGGATACCGTCTTCCACACTAATTTCTGACAGATTGGAGGAAAATGCCCGCAACTCGCCTGGGAGCTGTCTATGCTGCCCACCATACAGGACTATGTGCCGAACCTTTGACAGGACTGGCTCTGTCTGGGTCCACTCACGGATCTGTGAGGCCGTGACAGGCAAGGAGTCCATAAAATTTAGGCTTGCAACCACCTCACCGGTCGTGAGGGTCGACATGGGGCCGGTCGATAAATGCAATCGGCTCTGTGCGTCGGCATTCGCTATCTGGGTTCCTGGTTTGTGCTCCAGAGAATACTCGTAGGCAGCGAGCAACAAAGCCCAGCGCTGGATCCGTGCGGAAGCAATGGGCGGTATTGGTTTATCCTCTCGGAAAAGTCCCAGCAGAGGCTTATGATCAGTCACAATAGTGAAATGGCGGCCACACACATACTGGTGGAAACGTTTCACCACAAAGACCACTGCCAGGCCCTCCTTCTTGATCTGTCCGTACTTATTTTCCGCTGCAGTCAATGTGCGGGAGGCGAAAGCTATAGGCCATTCAGCCCTGTTCTCCATCTTGTGGGACAGGACGGCCCCAATATCATACAAGGATGCATCACTCATGATGAGCAAAGGCTTTCCAGGATCATAGTGGGTTAGTAACCCAGATGACGACAATTGTTGTTTTACCTGCCGGAAAGCGGTTTCTTGCGGCTGACCCCAAACCCAGGTGTGATTCTTCTTTAGCAGAAGGTGCAATGGGGCCTGCGTAGTTGCCAGATTGGGGAGGAACTTCCTGTAATAGTTTATGAGGCCAAGAAAAGAACAAAGATGCGAAGTGTCAGTCGGGGCGGGGGCCTGTTGAATTGCGCGCACCTTCTCTGCGACGGGGTGCAAACCATCGCGGTCCACTCGATAACCCAGGTAGACTACTTCCTTCGCCTGAAAGACGCACTTTGTGTGACGTCAAGGGACTCCAGCCTCTGAAAAGTGTCTAAGTACAGCCTCCAAATTTTCCAAATGTTCCTGCTCTGACGTTCCTGTAATCAAAACGTCATCTAAGTAGACAGCGACATGCGGTAAACCTCTCAAGATGCCCTCCATGACGCGTTGAAAAATAGCGCAGGAAGAGGATACCGCAAAGGGCAACCGTGTATATTCATACAGGCCCCGGTGTGTATTAATAGTTACATATGGCTAGAAGGCGGGGTCCAGCTCCAACTGTAGGTAGGCGTGACTCATATCTAATTTTGTGAATGAGAGTCCGCCTGCAAGCTTCGCGTCGAGATCCTCTATGCGAGGCATTGGATATTGGTCGAGTCGGGAAGCCGTATTCACTGTAGGTTTATAGTCACTGCACAAGCGAATTGTCGCATCTGGCTTCATTACAGGTACAACTGGTGCTGCCCAGTCAGCGAAACGGACGGGCCTGATAATACCCAAGGTCTCCAAATGAGTGAGCTCCCCTTCTACCTTCTCGAGATAGGCGTAAGGCACCGGGCGCGCCCGGAAATAGCGCAGCTTGGCTCCTGGTTCGACTTGGATATGTGCTACGGCCCTTTTATTTTCCCCAAACCGGGCTGGAATACATCTGGGTACCGTCCTAACACCTCAGTCAACCCTCCAGAACCTGTTTGGAGGATGTGATGCCACTGCAGCCGCAAATGGCGCAACCAGTCCCGACCCAACAGGCTGGGCTCGTGGCCATGCACCACGATAAGTGGGAAACGCCCCTCCTGGCGTCCATAAACAACAGGGGTCATCATAGTTCCTGCTACGATGTCCAATGGTTCCCCCGTTTTAGGTGGCCAACCTGGCCTGTGTGTTGGTTAATGTAAGGGTCTGTATACCATGCTTGATGTGGTCGAATGTCCTCTGGGCGATCACGGAGACCGCTGCGCCAGTGTCCAACTTCATCTCAAGCGGGTGACCATTGACCTGTGCTGTCACCTTAATGGGGACCACACAGGGAGCTGCCACACAATGCAGCTGCAGGCAGTCATCCTCCGTCTCCACATCCTCGGGAGTAGTCGCCGTAGGTTCATCCAAATGGAAGGTATGGCCCCTGGGCTGGCCCCAGTTTCTGTCGGAACGACGGCGCCGCTGGTGCCCCCAGGACCGGCGTCCGCGACGGGGTCGGCGCCTTCAAGTCTGACACGGACATGGCTCCTCATCCATTGGTTCTGAAGAAGGCTCTCTTTGGGGAGGAACGTCCGACGGCCACTGGCATCGATCCGGACGTCGCCTCGCCCAAGGCACCGAAGGAGTGTGGGGAGATGCTTTTGGACGGAAGGGGTTGCGCCCCAAGGCGTGCACCTCCATTCTCTGTAGCTCCTGCACTCCATGTTCTGCGCTCTATTTGAATCGCCTGTTGAAAAGTCAATGTTGGCTCAGCTAACAGCCTTCTCTGGGTGGCCGCATTGTTAATACCGCAAACCAAATGGTCGCGTAAGATTTCTGACACGGTCTCACCATAGTCACAGTACTCCGCAATCCTCTGTAGCCTGGATAGAAACTCTGCAAGGGATTCTCCTGGGGTCCTCTCAGCAGTATTAAACCGGTAACGCTGGACTATCGTGGACGGGGTTGGGTTAAAATGTTGCCCCACTAAGTTCACAAGTTCATCAAACGCCTTGGTGTCCAACTCAGCTGGGTACGTAAGGCTCCTAATCACCGACTTCCGGGTGCGGCAATGACCAGCTGAGTCGCACGTTTCGGCAGCTCCCGGTGGAACGGACTTTTGGGCTCTTGATAGGAGCCCCAACGGCAATTTTAACGGCTAAAAACACCGTGCGGTAAACCAGAAGGGTGTTCCCCCTGGACACGGATGGAAAAAGGAGAGGAAAGTGGCCGGATTGCAGCGGATCCTTTGGAACAACGGCAAGGAAGGCAAGCAGAAACCAAGATGGCGTCGGAAGGTGGCAGTTTCATATGGGCCCCTGAACAACAAGAGTTCTTGAAACGCTGCGTGGAGGAGATAAAAAAGGAAATGAAGAAAGAGTTGTTGGCCCCGATATTACAGGCGATTGAAGGGCTGAAAGAGGAACAAAAGACCCAGGAGCAGGAGCTTCGGGTCGTGAAGGCGAAAGCAGCAGAGAATGAGAACGATATACAGGGCCTGGTGGTGAAGTCGGAGATACAGGAGGCACACCAGAAACGATCTGTGGAGAGGTTGGAGGCACTGGAAAACAACGCAAGGAGGAACAACTTGAGGATTCTTGGCCTTCCTGAAGGTGTGGAGGGGGCGGACGTCGGGGCATATGTGAGCACGATGCTGCACTCGTTAATGGGAGCGGAGGCCCCGACGGGTCCGTTGGAGGTGGAGGGAGCATACCGAGTTATGGTGCGAGGATCGAGAGCAGGAGAAACTCCCAGAGCCATAGTGGTGAGATTCCTCCGTTTTAAGGATAGAGAAATGGTCCTTAGATGGGCGAAGAAAACTCGGTGTAGTAAATGGGAGAACGCGGTGATCCGCGTTTATCAAGATTGGAGTGCGGAGGTGGCGAGAAGGAGGGCGAGCTTTAATCGGGCCAAAGCGGTACTTCACAAAAAGAAGATAAAATTTGGAATGCTGCAACCGGCAAGACTGTGGGTCACATATCAAGGGAGGCACCACTACTTTGAAACGGCGGATGAAGCGTGGACTTTTATTGTAGAAGAAAAATTGGAATGATTGGATTATGAAAATGAACGTTTGGACAAAGTGGTGGGGCGAATGGGGGGGGGCGAAGAGGGGTTTTATGTTTTAATCCTGCGGTATGGTAACTTTTCTTTCTCCCACAGGTGGTGATGGGGGGAGGTGGGGAGGGAGAGGAGATGGGGCGTTGGCCATGGGAGGCGGGGCCGAGGGAGAGGCGCGGGCTTGGTTCCCACGCTATGATAATTATGGCGGGAATAGAGAAGCAGGAAGGAGGGGGCGTCGCACGGTGCGAGCCGTGATCACGGGGGGAAGCCGAGGTCAGCCAGAGTTTGCTGACTTCTGGGAGCAACATGGGGGGAGTAATTACGCTAGCGGGGGGTCTAGCAGGGGGGGGGGGGAGGGGGGAATTACTGGGTTGCTGCTGCTGGGGAAAGGGGGGAGTGGGTACGGGAAAGGATGGGCGGGGGGGCACCGTCTGGGAGAGATACAGCTGCGTGGGAACTGGGTGAGAAGCTGGAAAAAGATGATGGCTAACCGGCAAGGGGGGGGGGTGGGAAGCCCCCCAACTCGGCTGATCACGTGGAACGTGAGGGGGCTTAACGGGCCGATAAAGAGGGCACGAGTGCTTGCACACCTTAAGAAACTTAAAGCAGATGTGGTTATGCTACAGGAAACGCACCTGAAACTGATAGACCAGGTTAGGTTGCGCAAAGGATGGGTGGGGCAGGTGTTCCATTCGGGGCTGGATGCGAAAAACAGGGGGGTGGCTATATTAGTGGGGAAGCGGGTAATGTTCGAGGCGAAGACTATAGTGGCGGATAACGGGGGCAGATACGTGATGGTGAGTGGCAAATTACAGGGAGAGATGGTGGTTTCGGTAAACGTGTATGCCCCGAACTGGGACGATGCCAACTTTATGAGGCGAATGCTAGGACGCATCCCAGACCTAGAGACCGGAAAGCTGATAATGGGGGGAGACTTTAACACGGTGTTGGAACCAAGGCTGGATAGGTCGAAGTCCAGGACTGGTAGGAGGCCGGCAGCAGCCAAGGTGCTTAAGGATTTTATGGAGCAGATGGGAGGGGTGGACCCGTGGAGATTCAGTAGACCTAGGAGTAAGGAGTTCTCGTTTTTCTCCTATGTCCATAAAGTCTATTCACGCATAGACTTTTTTGTGTTGGGTAGGGCATTGATCCCGAGGGTGAGGGGAACGGAATATACGGCTATAGCCATTTCGGATCATGCCCCACACTGGGTAGACTTGGAGATAGGGGAGGAAACAAGAGGGCGCCCACCCTGGAGAATGGACATGGGACTAATGGCGGATGAGGGGGTGTGCCTAAGGGTGAGGGGATGCATTGAAAAGTACTTGGAACTCAATGACAATGGGGAGGTTCAGGTGGGAGTGGTCTGGGAGGCGTTGAAGGCGGTGGTTAGGGGGGAGCTGATATCAATAAGGACACATAAAGGGAAGCAGGAGAGTAAGGAACGGGAGCGGTTGCTGCAAGAACTTTTGAGGGTGGATAGACAATATGCGGAAGCACCGGAGGAGGGACTGTACAGGGAAAGGCAAAGGCTGCATGTGGAATTTGACTTGCTGACTACAGGCACTGCAGAGGCACAATGGAGGAAGGCGCAGGGTGTACAGTATGAATATGGAGAGAAGGCGAGCAGATTGCTGGCACACCAATTGAGGAAAAGGGGAGCAGCGAGGGAAATAGGGGGGGTGAGGGACGAGGAAGGAGAGACGGAGCGGGGAGCGGAGAGAGTGAACGAAGTGTTCAAGACATTTTATAAAAAATTGTATGAAGCTCAACCCCCGGATGGGAGGGAGAGAATGATGGATTTTTTGGATCGGCTGGAAATTCCCAAGGTGGAAGAGCAGGAAAGGGTGGGACTGGGAGCACAGATCACGGTAGAAGAAGTGGTGAAAGGAATTAGGAACATGCAGACGGGAAAGGCCCCGGGACCGGACGGATTCCCAGTTGAATTTTACAGAAAATATTTGGACTTGCTCGCCCCGCTACTGACGAGGACCTTTAACGAGGCAAAGGAAAGGGGACAACTGCCCCCGACTATGTCAGAAGCAACGATATCGCTTCTCTTAAAGAAGGAAAAGGATCCGCTACAATGCGGGTCCTACAGACCAATTTCCCTCCTCAATGTGGATGCCAAGGTCCTGGCCAAGGTAATGGCAATGAGAATAGAGGAATGTGTCCCGGGGGTGGTTCATGAGGACCAAACTGGGTTTGTGAAGGGGAGACAGCTGAACACGAATATACGGAGGCTGTTAGGGGTAATGATGATGGCCCCACCAGAGGGTGAAACGGAGATAGTAGTGGCGATGGATGCCGAGAAAGCATTTGATAGAGTGGAATGGGATTATCTGTGGGAGGTGTTGAGGAGATTTGGGTTTGGAGAGGGGTATGTTAGATGGGTGCAGCTGTTGTATAGGGCCCCAGTGGCGAGTGTGGTCACGAATGGACGGGGATCGGCATATTTTCGGCTCCATAGAGGGACAAGGCAGGGATGTCCTCTGTCCCCATTACTGTTTGCACTGGCGATTGAGCCCCTGGCGATAGCGCTGAGAGGTTCCAAGAGATGGAGGGGAATACTTAGGGGAGGAGAAGAACACCGGGTATCTTTATATGCGGATGATCTGCTACTATATGTGGCGGATCCAGCGGAGGGGATGCCAGAAATAATGCGGATACTTGGGGAGTTTGGGGATTTTTCAGGGTATAAATTGAACATGGGGAAGAGTGAGCTGTTTGTGGTGCATCCAGGGGAGCAGAGTAGAGAAATAGAAGACCTACCGTTGAGGAAGGTAACAAGAGACTTTCGTTACCTGGGGATCCAGATAGCTAAGAATTGGGGCACATTGCACAGGCTAAATTTGACGCGGTTGGTGGAACAGATGGAGGAAGATTTCAAGAGATGGGATATGGTAGCATTGTCAATGGCAGGGAGGGTGCAGGCGGTTAAGATGGTGGTCCTCCCGAGATTCCTCTTTGTGTTTCAGTGCCTCCCGGTGGTGATCACGAAGGCTTTTTTCAAAAGGATAGAAAAGAGTATCATGGGTTTTGTTTGGGCTGGGAAGACTCCGAGAGTGAGGAAGGGATTCTTACAGCGTAGTAGGGATAGGGGGGGGCTGGCACTACCGAGCCTAAGTGAGTATTATTGGGCCGCTAATATTTCAATGGTGAGTAAGTGGATGGGAGAGGAGGAAGGAGCGGCGTGGAAGAGATTAGAGAGGGCGTCCTGTAGGGGGACCAGCCTGCAGGCTATGGTGACAGCCCCATTGCCGTTCTCACCAAGGAACTATACCACGAGTCCGGTGGTGGTAGCTACACTGAAGATTTGGGGACAGTGGAGACGACATAGGGGAAAGACCGGAGCATTGGGGGGGTCCCCGATAAGAAACAACCATAGGTTTGCCCCGGGGGAATGGATGGGGGATATGGAATGTGGCAAAGAGCAGGTATAACGCAATTGAAAGATCTATTTGTGGATGGGAAGTTCGCGAGTCTGGGAGCGCTGACTGAGAAATATGGGTTGCCCCAAGGGAATGCATTCAGGTACATGCAATTGAGGGCTTTTGCGAGGCAACAGGTGAGGGAATTCCCGCAGCTCCCGACACAAGAGGTGCAGGACAGAGTCATCTCGAAGAAATGGGTGGGGGACGGTAAGGTGTCGGATATATATAGGGAAATGAGGGATGAAGGGGAGACTATGGTGGACGAACTAAAAGGGAAATGGGAAGAAGAGCTAGGGGAGGAGATCGAGGAGGGGCTGTGGGCAGATGCCCTAAACAGGGTAAACTCGTCGTCCTCGTGCGCCAGGCTAAGCCTGATTCAGTTTAAGGTATTACACAGGGCACATATGACTGGAACACGGCTCAGTAAATTTTTTGGGGTGGAGGATAGGTGTGCGAGGTGCTCGAGAAGCCCAGCGAATCATACCCATATGTTTTGGTCATGCCCGGCACTACAGGGGTTTTGGATGGGGGTGACAAAGGTGCTTTCGAAAGTAGTAGGAGTCCGGGTCGAACCAAGCTGGGGGTTGGCTATATTTGGGGTTGCGCAAGAGCCGGGAGTGCAGGAGGCGAGAGAGGCCGATGTTTTGGCCTTTGCGTCCCTAGTAGCCCGGCGCAGGATATTGCTAATGTGGAAAGAAGCCAAGCCCCCGGGGGTGGAGACCTGGATAAATGATATGGCGGGGTTCATAAAGTTAGAGCGGATTAAGTTCGTCCTAAGGGGGTCGGCTCAAGGGTTTACCAGGCGGTGGCAACCGTTCGTCCAATATCTTGCGGAAAGATAGATGGGGGGAAAAAGAAGGCAGCAGCAGCAGCCCAGGACTTGGGGGGGGGGGGGGGGGGTGGGGGGGTGTGGCCTGAGACAAGGCAGTTGCCAATTAGGGCGAGTTTTTTATTTTTGTTATTTAATATTTATTTATTTGTTGTTGTTTTCTTTTGTTCTTGTTTAAATAAAAAAGGTCATTATTATCTGTATTGTTATAATGTTGTGTAAAGGATGCACAATGTACTGTGTTGGTTGACCAAAAATTTTCAATAAAATATTATTTTTTAAAAAAAAAGGCTCCTAATCACCCCAAGCGTATGCGGGCCGCACGCAGTAAGCAAAATGACCATCTGGCACTCGTTTTTGTGATGTTGTTTGCCCGGAAATAGTAACGCATCCGTTGTGCGTACTGGTTCCAACTTTCCAGCGCAGCGGCAAAAACATCCAAATGGCGTGGTGTAACAGAAAAACAACTTCCAACCTGCATCCAACAAAAGTCCAGGGAGGTGGCTGGAGCAGCGTAGACAGCTATCCACTTTAACCCTCGTCGCCAGTTTTGTGAGGGCTACAAAGAACCCAGCACGAGTTGAAGGATAGAAAGAAATAAAATTTATTTACAATAACATATATATACAACAGCAGCAGCAACTCCCTTGCTGCTCACTCCTCTCTAGCTGGTTCCAAACTGGCCAGCTTTATTTATGCAGGGAATCTGCTGATGATTTCTCTGCACCCCTTATTGGGCAGCTCATACTCCCAAAGGACTGTGGAATTGCCATTAGTCCCCAGCTAGTGGGAAACAGGCAGGTTATAACAGTATTTTTAACGACTGGGCTTGCAGGCCAAGACAGTACAAACAAACAAGAGCTTTATTGAGAAGGTGTTTACTCAACCGGCTGTAAAGATAGACTGACTGTTTTTCTGCACAAACGGCCGATCACGTCATCAAAACGTCACGTCACAGACTCTAAAAGTGACCTTGTCCCAACTAGAAACAAACATGAATGCACAACAAAGGCCAAACTTGAAAATGTTTCAGGCTGCAAATGAGGAGTTGGGGCGGCACGGTGACACAGTAGTTAGCACTTCTGCCTCGCAACGCCAGGGACCCTGGTTCAATTCCGGCCTCGGGTGACTGTGTGGAGTTAGTACGTTCTCCCAATGTCTGCGTGGATTTCCTGCGGATGTTCCAGTTTCCTCCCACAGTTCAAACACATGCAGGTTAGGTGGATTGGCCATGCTAAATTGCCCCTTAATTGGAAAAAAATAATTGGGTACTCTAAAATTTTTTTTTTTAAATCGTCCAAAATCTGAGATTACCTGGATGGATCTCCTAAAACCAAGATTCTGAGTTCCAAAACCTAGAGTGGACCTTGGGGCAAAAAAATCACAATGATTAATGTTTTGGAGGGTCAGTGCAGACTTGATGAGCCAAATGTCCTCCTTCCGCACTGTAGGAAGACTTTGAGATCAGGTGGGCACGGAGAATTCACCAATGGCATCGCAACCTATATTTACAATTCCCCTTGCTGTAATAGAAGGAGCTACGCTCTGCTTTATCCAATCTGGGAATGTGAAATTATGAAATTCCCTTTAAGAGTATTTTCATTTCCAACTAATCTGTCACTTGGTGATCTAACTTGTGAAATGTTTGGGTGCAGTTTGTGGTCAGAGAAATCACACTTGTTTGGGTCGGCATGACCGAGCAGATTTATGGCTGATTGATGGCCAATGAATAAGAATGATTGCATTTCTATTGCATTCCTCATGCACAGAGGAAAATCTTTGAGAACCTCACCAAGTGCAGGACAAAGATTAAAGAGCAAACAGAAAGTGGAAAGGGAAAGAGAGGCAGGGGGACGTGAAAGGGCAGTTGGAGAGAAGGATCTACGAGAAGGTTCTTTAAAGGCAGAAGGGAGGTGACACCTCAAACTCTCTCTCCTTGAGAAAGTTCAAAAAATCTCCCAACAACTCATCTACCCATCCCTCCGTGCACAACCTGCCCCACATGTGAGAGAATCTTGAGATCACACACTAGACGTATCAGCATCTCAGAAACTGACGGGGAACTGTTCAGCATATATTGCCTTGTCGTGTTAGATACACTGGTCTAACACTGACTGCAACTGGATGCAGCTTAGATCAGAAAGATACTCCAGACCTTGAAGTTAGTTCAATCAGGTTTATTGAACTAATAACACAGTTAGCACAGTTCTCTGTGAGTTCGACTCTCTGCTAATTTATGTGTGGTTACTCTGCCTGACTGAACCAGACTAGCTCTTAGCCACGTGGTGGAGGTGTGAGATTGTAACAACATCCTTGACTGACTCTCTAGATGTTCATCAGTGGAAAGAGGCGGAGTGTGAGTGCCTCGTGTCTTTTATAGTCAGATCCCTCCCCTGAGTGTCCTGCCTGCTTGTTGGTCATGTCCTGTTCTCTGTATCCATTAGCTGCTTGTCTGTATATCATTGTGTGTGTGTCTGCATATCATGACACAATCTAAAAGCAAAAGCACTCTGACCTCAGTCATTGAGCTGCAGTATGAAGATGGTGCTTAATTGTAAGTGTGCTGACTCAGGAACTGAGCTCCAGGACATTGTCAACTCCTTCTCTGAAACATGTGAGAAAATGGGATTTTCACCAAACAACTTGAGTATTTGTGTTGAATTATTATTATAAAATCAGTATTTGCTTAAATATCATTGAGTGTGAGTTTAAAATATCATTTTTTCTTTTTTTGAAAATATTTTTATTGGCATTTTTGCACTTCATATCTAAACTATGCAGAACAATGCAGAAAAAATAATAATAACCAACACAATAACAATACCACCATAGGTAGCACAAGCTCTCACCGCGTCTGTGACAGTGGCCCCAGTTCTATCTTTTCCTTACATTATTTACATCAGTGTGTTTCATATAATTTTTTAGGAGTGTTCTTATCGGGACTCTTAACGTTTAGTCATAAGAGTTACACACAACTTTACATACGTATTTACAATTATTGCCAGGACTCTTTACATAATTTGTAATTAAATTTGTTTTTCTGGAGAGGGAAGTCATTGCCCCCTCGAGTTCTCGGGAAGGTTAGACTGGTCCAGCCTCTCGGTTTGGCATGTGTTTGGCATGAGATCTGTGTTCCCTCGTGCGAATGGCCTTCCTCCCCATTACGTCTCTGCTATATGTGGGCTCCCTTTCATCAAGGTGGTGTTCCTTGTCCCCCTTCTATCCCCCTTCCTGTCTACTCCCCTCCCTGCCTCCCCCACCCCAGTTAGTTGCTGGTTGCAAACAGGTCTGCAAAGAGGTTTGTGAACACCTTCCACATGTTGTGGAATCTCCTCGGACCCTCGTATTGAGAACTTTTTTTTTCTAGTTGCAGGAACTCGGCCAAGCCTGAGAGCCACTCCGTGGTCTTGGGCGGTGCTGCTGACTTCTAGCCTAGCAGAAGCCTTTGCCTGGCGATCAATGAGGCGAAGGTCAGAGTGTCTGCCCCCTTTCCAGTCCAGAGCTCTGGATGCCCTGACACCCTGAAGACCTCCACAGATTTACATGGCTCCATCTCATCCCACCCTGGATATGGCCTTGAAAAAGGCCATCCTGAGCTCCCAGAGTCTGGGGCTTGACTAGAACATGTGGGTGTGGTTGGCCGGGCCCCCCAACACCATTCGCACCTATCCTCCTCCTCCAGGAAGAACCCACTCAAGCCCATATTAGTAAGGTGAGCTCAGTGCACCGCGTTGAGCTGCATCAGGCTTAGCCCAGCACAGGACGAGGTAGAATTGATCCTGTGCAGTGCCTCGATCCAGAGTTCTCCCCGATCACCATGCCCAGCTCCTCCTCCCATTTTGGTCTGGCCTCATCCAGTGGCATCTTGACAATTTTTGTGTCTTCCGTAGGTGTTGCCACATTTATCATCCCCGAACCAGTCCAGTCCGAACATTGTGTCCAGAAATGTGTGTCCGGGTCTCTGGGGGAATGTTTTTACCTCCTTGTGGAGAAATTCACGCAGCTGCAGATACCTGAGCTTGTTCCTTTTCGGGAGTTGAAGCCTCCCTGAGAGTTCCCCAGGGTCGCCAATCTATCGTCCATGTCCATATCCATCACTCTCAGTGTCCCTCTGTCCTCCCTCCACGTCACATGTGGTGTCTACCTATGCCGGTGTTGCAGATGGGGGTATCAATGGACATCTCGCCAAGCTTGAAATGGTGCCTGAACTGGTTCCATCATGTCCTTAGTGTGGTCACCACCACCTGGCTACTGGAGTCTGTGTGGGGGGGAACCAGAATGGTGTGGTGCCCAGCGCTCGGAGAGATGTCTCCGTGCAGGAGGCCTCCTCCATTCGGACCCAGTCCACCTCCTGTTCCCTTAGCCAATCCCTCACCCTCTCCATGTTTCCCGCCCAGTGGTAGGGTAGGGCCAACCATCCCATGTGTCGCCGTCGCTGTAAGATGGACTTGCGTATCCTGGGGACACTCCCCCCCCACCCCCTGCCCCCCTCCCACCCCCCCCCCCCCCACCCCCACCCCCCCCCCCCCCCCCGCCCCGCCCCAGCCGAAGGTCATGATTAACTTGTCGACTCTGGTGAAGAAGAATTTGGGTTGAAGATCGGGAGAGGTCTGAATATGAAGAGGAAGCTAGGCAGCATGTTCATTTTGACCATCTGTATCCTTCCCACGAGTGAAAGAGGGAGTGAGTCCCACCTTTGCCGGTCCCTCGTCACCTCCTCCACAAGACTGGAGAGGTTCCATTTGTGGAGCCACGTCCAGGTGTGGCCTACATGGATCCAAATTGACCAGAACCTGGTTTGGGTTACTTTAAATGATAGTTCTTCCAGCTCTGCTCCTTCCTCTCGGGTACTAACCGGAAAGATTTTGCACTTTCCTAGGTTGAGTGTGTAACCGGAGGAGGCGCCGAACTCCCTGAGGAGTCCGGTTATCTTTCCCGTACTGGCTAAGGAGTTTGATACACAGAGGAGCAGGTCATCCGCATAGAGTGAGACGCTGTGCTCTCTGCCCGCTCTTCGAATGCCTATCCACCACTCCGCCGATCTAAGGGCGATGGCCAGTGGTTTGATTGCCAGTGAACACCCTGCCTCGTTCCCCTGTGCAGCCGAAAGTATTCGGAGCTGGTGGCTTTCATCCGTATGCGGTGAACCCTGCTTCAAACCCAAACCGTTCAAGTACCTCCATGAAGTACCTCCGTTCTACTTGATTGAAGGCTTTCTCAGCGTCCAGGGAGATGATCACCCCTGGTGTCCTCTCCCTGGATGGGGTCATTATTACATTCAGCAGGTGTCCATTGTTTGTTCTTAGTTGTCTGCCCTTGACAAACCTGGCCTGATCTTCCGTGATCACCTCTAGCAGGCAGCTCTCCAGGCGTCTCACCTGTGCTTTCGCTAGGACTTTTGCATCAGGGTTTAAGAGAGAGATGGGTCTGTATGCTCCACACTCTATAAATGCAAATTACTGCGGATGCTGGAATCTGAAACGAAAGAGAAAATGCTGGAAAATCTCAGCAGGTCTGGCAGCATCTGGCAGCATCAGCTTTGACAAAGCGTCATCGGACTCGAAACGTTAGCTCTTTTCTCTCCCGACAGATGCTGCCAGACCTGCTGAGGTTTCCCAGCATTTTCTCTTTTGCTCCACAATCTGTCGGGTCTTCGTCAAAGAACAAAGAACAAAGAAATGTACAGCACAGGAACAGGCCCTTCGGCCCTCCAAGCCCGTGCCGACCATACTGCCCGACTAAACTACAATCTTCTACACTTCCTGGGTCCGTATCCTTCTATTCCCATCCTATTCATATATTTGTCAAGATGCCCCTTAAATGTCCCTATCGTCCCTGCCTCCACTACCTCCTCCGGTAGTGAGTTCCAGGCACCCACTACCCTCTGCGTAAAAAACTTGCCTCGTACATCTACTCTAAACTTTGCCCCTCTCACCTTAAACCTATGCCCCCTAGTAATTGACCCCTCTACCCTGGGGAAAAGCCTCTGACTATCCACTCTGTCTATGCCCCTCATAATTTTGTATACCTCTATCAGGTCGCCCCTCAACCTCCTTCGTTCCAGTGAGAACAAACCGAGTTTATTCAATCGCTCCTCATAGCTTATGCCCTCCATACCAGGCAACATTCTGGTAAATCTCTTCTGCACCCTCTCTAAAGCCTCCACATCCTTCTGGTAGTGTGGCGACCAGAATTGAACACTATACTCCAAGTGTGGCCTAACTAAGGTTCTATACAGCTGCAACATGACTTGCCAATTCTTATACTCAATGCCCCGGCCAATGAAGGCAAGCATGCCGTATGCCTTCTTGACTACCTTCTCCACCTGTGTAGCCCCTTTCAGTGATCTGTGGACCTGTACTCCTAGATCTCTTTGACTTTCAATACTCTTGAGGGTTCTACCATTCACTGTATATTCCCTACCTGCATTAGCCCTTCCAAAATGCATTACCTCACATTTGTCCAGGTTAAACTCCATCTGCCATCTCTCCGCCCAAGTCTCCAGACAATCTAAATCCTGCTGTATCCTCAGACAGTCCTCATCGCTATCCGCAATTCCACCAACCTTTGTGTCGTCTGCAAACTTACTAATCAGACCAGTTACATTTTCCTCCAAATCATTTATATATACTACAAAGAGCAAAGGTCCCAGCACTGATCCCTGTGGAACACCACTGGTCACAGCCCTCCAATTAGAAAAGCATCCCTCCATTGCTACCCTCTGCCTTCTATGGCCTAGCCAGTTCTGTATCCACCTTGCCAGTTCACCCCTGATCCCGTGTGACTTCACCTTTTGTACTAGTCTACCATGAGGGACCTTGTCAAAGGCCTTACTGAAGTCCATATGGACAACATCTACTGCCCTACCTGCATCAATCATCTTAGTGACCTCCTCGAAAAACTCTATCAAGTTAGTGAGACACGACCTCCCCTTCACAAAACCGTGCTGCCTCTCACTAATACGTCCATTTGCTTCCAAATGGGAGTAGATCCTGTCTCGAAGAATTCTCTCCAGTAATTTCCCTACCACTGAAGTAAGGCTCACCGGCCTGTAGTTCCCGGGATTATCCCTGCCACCCTTCTTAAACAGAGGAACAACATTGGCTATTCTCCAGTCCTCCGGGACATCCCCTGAAGACAGCGAGGATCCAAAGATTTCTGTCAAGGCCTCAGCAATTTCCTCTCCAGCCTCCTTCAGTATTCTGGGGTAGATCCCATCCGGCCCTGGGGACTTATCTACCTTAATATTTTTTAAGACACCCAACACCTCGTCTTTTTGGATCACAATGTGACCCAGGCTATCTACACCCCCTTCTCCAGACTCAACATCTACCAATTCCTTCTCTTTGGTGAATACTGATGCAAAGTATTCATTTAGTACCTCGCCCATTTCCTCTGGCTCCACACATAGATTCCCTTGCCTATCCTTCAGTGGGCCAACCCTTTCCCTGGCTACCCTCTTACTTTTTATGTAAGTGTAAAAAGCCTTGGGATTTTCCTTAACCCTATTTGCCAATGCCTTTTCATGACCCCTTCTAGCCCTCCTGACTCCTTGCTTAAGTTCCTTCCTACTTTCCTTATATGCCACACAGGCTTCATCTGTTCCCAGCCTTTTAGCCCTGACAAATGCCTCCTTTTTCTTTTTGACGAGGCCTACAATATCACTCGTCATCCAAGGTTCCCGAAAATTGCCGTATTTATCTTTCTTCCTCACAGGAACATGCCTGTCCTGTATTCCTTTCAACTGACACTTGAAAGCCTCCCACATGTCAGATGTTGATTTGCCCTCAAACATCCGCCCCCAATCTATGTTCTTTTTGAGTATAAGTGAGATTGAGGCCTGCTTTTGTAAAAGTCTACTGGGATCCCTGACTGCATGGAATTAATGCATTCCATGATTTCACCCAGCTCTCGCGGTACTTCCAGCCCTTCTTTCCTGTCCTTCCCCACCACTGGTATATCCAGTCTGTTGAAATGAAAAAAAATGAAATGAAAATCGCTTATTGTCACAAGTAGGCTTCAAATGAAGTTACTGTGAAAAGCCCCTAGTCGCCACATTCCGGCACCTGTTCGGGGAGGCTGGTACGGGAATTGAACCCGCGCTGCTGGCCTGCCTTGGTCTGCTTTCAAAGCCAGCTGTTAAAGTCCCACCCCCACCTCCCCCGATGATAGGTCGGTGGGTGGCTCGGTCCGGGATCTCGGCCATCGTTTTCTTGCCACATTCTGCATTGGCCCAGTTCCGGGCGTACATATTTACCAAGATTACTGGGGCCCCTTCCACGGTTCTGCCAACCATCACGCATGGCACCCCGCCCCTACCGGGTTCATCACTGTGCTCGTCACCGTGAATGAAACTGTCCTGTTAATTAGTATGGACACCCCCATTGTCGAAACATGAATGAAATCTTGTACCAGCCCCTCCTTATCCACAGTTGGTCCCTCTCCCTTAAGTGTGTCTCCAGTAGGAGGCTACGTCCACCTTTAGACTCTTGAGATAGGTGAGGACTTTGGATCTTTTCACTGCCCCATTGAGACCTCTCATGTTCCATGTTACAATCCAAATAGGGGGTGGGCCTCACCGCCTCTCCCCCTCCCCCCAACCCCCACCTTGTGGGTCAACTCAACTCAACTGTGGGCCTGACCCTGTTCGTCCAGCATGCGCATGCTCACAGGCCACTCAAGATGGCCATCAACTACTTCCTAATTTTTGCCATCACCACATACAACCTGCTGTAACCAGCGCTGTACCCTCCCCGCCTGTCCTCCCCCTACCCACCTTCCGTTTCTCCCCCTGTACCCCCTATCCTTGTGCTCTTCCCTCCTAGTTCCCCCCCTCCCCCCTTGGCTTTACCCCCTTCTCCTGCCTCCCCCTTTTTGCCCTTTGGTTCCCCTAAACTTCTGTTTTTCCCCTCTGCCAGGCACGCTCTCCCGGGAGTCGTGCCGTGGCCTCCTCCTACGCTGTACTCCCGTACACCAGCCTGCCCGCTCGTGTAGCAGCTCCCCTAACAGTTGGCTTATCTGGACGAATTTGTTGACTTCCTCCAGGGCATCAAAGTAATGTTTTTTACTCTGCTATGTGACCCATAGCTTGGCAGGGTAGAGCATGCCAAACCGCACCCCACTTTTGTACAGCATGGGTTTGGCACCAATGAATTTTGCCCACTGCATGGCCAGGTCAGCACCAATGTCCTGGTACAGTGGATGGAATTTCCTTCCCACTTGCACCCTCTCGCGTTCATTACCCATCTCAGAATTTGCTCTTTATCCTGGTACCTGCGGAGCCTCACGATTAGGGCTCGCAGTGGTTCCCCAGCCCTGGGTCGAAACGACCTGTGGGCGCAGTCTACCGCCTGGGGCGTGGGAAAGCCCTCCTTGCCGACCAGCTTCCTGAACATTGCTGCTACGCATTCTGTGGGGTTTATCCCCTCCTGCAGCCCCACAATTCTCAGATTTTGTCGACGTGGTCGGTTCTCCTGGTCGTTGACTGTGTCCTTCAGCCCCTTCTGGGTTCTGACCAGGCTCACTACTTCAGCCTCAGGTCCCACGATCCAGTCCCCTTGGTTCCTGGACCTCTAGCCTCCACTCCATATTATCCATTGCCTCCCTCACGGGGGCCGACGCGGCTTCCACTGCCATCTTGATGACTGCCAGGAGGTCTCACCTCATCTCCACCCTATGTCTCTGGAGTCTGGAGGTGATGAAGCACGTCGACTTGTCCATCAGCGCCTGGGTCTGTGCTGGGATCTCTGCGGGGTCGGCCCTCGCTGGTCCTGTGCCTCCATGTGCGATTCCCTGTTATGAGGCTAAGGTTTGCCTCCCCTCGTCTCTACTCGCTTTTTGGCTGGGCAGCTGGTTCTTACCTATTCTGCTTGGCAGTGCAGTCAATGGAGGGTTAGACTAGGGGTATCATGGATACTTTTGGTGCCAGTTAAAGGCCATAATCAAAGTTCTTAGACGAGAGCCACCTTTCATGCGGCCGCTCAGCTCATGGCCACCACTGGATATTCAGCTTAAAAAACTTGAACAACGGTTGGCCAGGGAGGTTGAAATGTTAACTGCAGTCAAATCATTGATTAATCAGCAGGCTCATTACTGACGTTGGAGCTGTCAACAATTCCATGGCATTCTGCGTTGTTATAGAGTATCGTAAAGTAAGGGGTACCAAAATGAGTGTGGTTAAACGTCAATATTGTAGATTATATGATGTGCAGAAACCACGTTTGATCTTTTTTAAAATTTAGAGTACCCAATTAATTTTTTTTCCAATTAAGGGGCAATTTAGGGTGGCCAATCCGCCTAACCTGCACATCTTTGGATTGTGGGGGTGAAACCCACGCAGACACGGGGAGAATGTGCAAACTCCATACAGACAGTGACCCAGGGCCGGGATTCGAACCTGGGTCCTCAGCGCCGTAGTCCCAGTGCTAATCACTGAGCCACATGCCACCACCCTCGACCATTAATTGAGGACATTTCCACTATGCCAACATCTCCCCACTACCAGCCAATCCCAGAGAACAGCAACAAAATCAGCCGAGATGTGGTGCCCTCAAATTGGATGGGGAGACAGAGGCTGGCATCATTTCCAACAGGAGGAGTGTGACAGAAGTGAAGCTGAGGGTATCGGTGGCAGAGCACCTGATTTATTTTCTCTTCTCCTCCACCTCCTGCTCGGTCTCAGAAGAAAAAGCGACGTGCTATCAATGATTTCTATTGAATCATTTCTTTATGGGAGTCCATTGGTAACTATTCTAAACTTGTTGCCGGCTGTTTATTTAAAATACCACCGAAAGTCTTTAAAACATTCACAGTCCACCACTTATTTAATCTGACAGGCGATTTGTTCTGTCCTTTTGCTAGTGGTCACTGAAAGGTGCATGGCGCCAGTCCAAGGGGGCCCAGCATGTTCTGTGGCACGTATTGAGGAAATCCCCAAGGTCTGAGAGCAAGTGACATGAAAATTGGAAAAGGAAATTCAGTAGTAAGTTCAGACCAACTTCAGAGAATTTAATTAAAAGTAATTGCCCCTGGTTATTTTCCATTTACATGCCATTTTCTATGTGCTGGCACCATGCTATTACTTATCTTACAATTACACATTTTAAAATCTAATTTTATCAGAACATCTATGTTCCCTCTAGCTTGGCAGAAATTCAATTTCTTAAAGAGAGTTTTTTTTGCTTTTTTTTCTTTCTCGTCCTTTCCAGAGTTCTTTCTGTGCAATGTAGCATTTCCCAATTTCCGCTATTGCACACAATGCTTTCTGCCCACAGCCCCTCCCTCCTGTATACACACACACACACACACACACTGCCAAACAAAGAGGCTGCCACAGTGAACTGCTCCTAATGTTCAGTTCGAGTTACTCCTCCCTCCGCCTGACATTTAATACAGGAGGTTCGCCTCTCTTCAAGCCGTACAGCAACACCATTCAATGGCTGTAAGAGCAAGTCAGCAAGACACTCTGAGGCTTCTGGTAGCAGGGCTTGTTAGCTGGCTGCAAGGGACCGCAGTGCCGGGACACAGACGGGGCTTTCTGGTCCCCCGGGACCCATCGCAGGTGGGAACAGACAATTTGGAGAACCAGCTAAAGGTCCATTCGGCAGCATTGGAAAATCCCAGACGGGGCCAGAAAAATCCCAGGCATAATTATCAAGAAAGAAAGACCCGCATTTGCATTGCGCCTTTCATAATCTCAGGACATCCCAAAGCACTATACAGTAATTAAATAATGTTTTCAGAATGTGCGCACTGTTGCAGTGTAGGAAATGCAGCAGCTAATTTGGAACACAACAAAATCCCGCAAATAATATTAGCTAATGACTAAATATTGGAAACTAGGAAGTATTCTGTTGCTTTCCATTATTCCACTTGTACTTTGACAAGGTACCTCATGGTAGACTGGTACAAAAGGTGAAGTCACATGGGATCAGAGGAGAGCTGCCAAATTGGATACAGAACTGGCTTGGGCACAGAAGGCAGAGGATAGCAGTAGAAGTGTGCTTTTCTGAATGGAAAGCTATGATCTGTATATCTGTATGTATGTAAAGGGTCAATATACCAAAGTAACAGCTAGATAATCACCAGATGGCAGCACTAGAGATGGGTATAAAAGACCCTCAAGCTCACGCCGAGTTCCCCCCTCTTGGTGTTTGGAGTGACTAGTGACCAGAGGTAGAGAGATAGTTCAGAGTGCAGGTGTTGTTAATCATAGTTAATATATATTTAATCTTGTTAATTTAATCTCTAGTTTAGTTGTTGAAGAGAGAACAAACTCACAGTTTATTTGTTAACGTTACTCAATAAACAATTTGCTTTATTTAGAGACTTTGAGTGTTAATGATCATCGAGTACAGGATCATCTTGGAAAGAAGCAAATGAGTAATAAGATATTACACAACATAACATAACATGGTACCAGGGTATTGACTTCAAGAAAATTTACTACATTAGATTAGATTAGAATCACCGAGAAAAAAGAAAATATTTGTACCAACTATTCAACTGGGGAGGCTTTGCAGCATTCGGATCCTTCGAAGACAAATCACTTTGATGGATCGCGTTCAAGTTCCACGTCAACTCAAGACAACTGGTAATCTTAATTCCAATTGGAAACTATTCAAACAGCAATTCCAAATTTATCTAGAGGCACATGATTTACCCACCACTACCGAGGCTAAGAAAATAGCACTGCTTTTATCCATGGCAGACAGCAGGCTATCAAAATATATAGCTCTTTCATGTACTCTGAAGGGGAGGACAAAAGCAAATTTAATTTGATAATTACCAAATTTGCTGACCATTGCAAAACGCAGACAAATGAAATCGTTGAGAAATTCAGGTACAACAAACGTTTTCAAAAACATGGGGAATCGTTCACCAGCTTTGTCACCGATTTAAAATTGCGAGCGCAACTTGTAACTCTGCAGCTTTGCATGATTCGCTGATCCGGGATCAGATGATGTATGGAATATGTGATGAGAGTCTGAGGGGAGCATTGTTAAGACAGCAAGGTTGAACACTGAAAATCACAATTGAAAAGCGTTTATCTCACGAACAGAGTTAAAACCAATATATTGAATTTTATCAATTGTGTAAATTGATGTAGTAAGGCGCAAAAGTCAACCACGAGCTCGCGAGTGTTAAAATGGCGTCTCAGGCAGTAAAGAAGCACGTTTCGGATGGCAGCTATCTTGCGCGCGCGCAGTCCAGCCCGGGACATGCGCACTTCATCACGCAAACCAGCCTCCCATCCAATGACTTTACCTATAATTCCCGCTGCCTCAGAAAGGCAGCCAGCATAATTAAGGACCCCACTCATCCCGGACATACTCTCTTCCACCTCCTTCTGTCAGGAAAAAGATACCAAAGTTTGAGGTCATGTACCAACCGACTCAAGAACAGCTTCTTCCCTACTGCCATCAGACTTTTGAATGGACCTACCTCGTATTAAGTTAATCCTTTCTCTACACCTTGCTGTAACTGTAACATTATATTCTGCAGTCTCTCCTTCCTTCCTTATGTACGGTATACATTGTTTGTACAGCATGCAAGAAACAATACTTTTCAGTGTATACTAATACATGTGACAATAATAAATCAAATCAAATCAAATCACTCGAAACTGTGTGACTGAAGAAAAGAAGTCTGCGCATACGCGAACGTGTCTCATGAGTCAGAGAGACAACGTCATGACGTGTTACGGATGTGGCAACGCCCACTTAAAAAGGAAATGGCCAGCTCAAGGCAAACAATGTTTAAAGTGTTGAAAACCCAATCACTATGCTTCACAGTGCAGATCTACAGCGCAATATCAATCTCCGAAACCAAAACAAAGGAATATCAACGTTCGCAGTGCGGATTCATCGGAGCAGAAAAAATCCAAAGAGAATTATTCATCCGAAGAGGATAATTTCTCATTAGAAAACACGTTTTTCATGGGAATAATTGAAAAAAGTGAGGAACCTAAGGCAATAACCAACACTCCTCAACCAGTCAACATGGTCAACTCCAACAGTGAATGGACTTCAACAGTGTGTCATGTGAGGGTACCTTTAAGAAATGGGTGTTTATAAAATAGCTGTACTGGGTGAACATTTAAGAAATGGGAGTTTATTGATTAGTTGTACTGGGTGTACCTTTAAGAAATGGGTGCTTATTAGAGAGCTGTAGTGATGTCAGAGAGTGGGTGGAGCTGGGCTGTCTGTCTGCTTTACTTTCGTTTTTGAGCAGGCTGCTATAGAGTGAGTTTTTAGTTTGTTTTCACAGAGAAGATCTCCAGTGAAAGCCAGCAGATGTGCATGGACCTCTTTGCAAACTAAGGACTGTCTCCAAATCAATTGGGTGATTTCAAAGTGCTGACTGCTCTCAATAGTGAATTTAAACCTGATCTTTGTGTTACAAAGGGTATTTTGTCTTCCCGATGTTGTTTGGGAATTTATTAAGGGTTATCTGTCGAATACTATATTCTTTGGGAATTTATTGGTGTTGATAGTTGTTAAGATGTTTACTGTGGGTTTATAAAGTGTTAACTGGTTTCATAAATAAACATTGTTTTAATTTAAAAGTACTGTAGATTTCTGTTTGCATCACACCTGCAGAGCAAGTCCGTGTGCTCCCCATAACCACAATATATTAAAAGTTGTGGGTCCGGTGAACTCCATGATACACTTTGGGGTTCTCTAAACCCTGGCCCATAACAAATTGGGGACTCGAGGGGGATAGAAGTCTATCTATTGGATTGGCTTTGTGAACTTAAAGACAGTGAGGGGTGAGCATATTGTGGGTGCTTTTCAGGTGTGGTATTTTAGTTCAAGTCGGGAGTGTGTTGTGGACAATGGCTCTTTCAGAGGCTCTGAGGTTTTTGGGGGTGGAGATGGTCACACGCAGTACCTTACAGACAGAGACTAAAAACAAACTTTTAGATTTGGCAAAAACATTGCAGTAACATTACCTGCCAAGGTACAAAAAGGTGAGGTACTTATGGCGGTAGCTGAACATTTAAAATTGCCTGAGATACAGTCTGACGCATTAGAAATGGCAAAACTTCAGTTACAAATCAAGCAACTTGAACATGAAAAAGAATTAAAGCAGCTTGAATACGCAATGAGAGAAAAAGAAAGAATAGCCCTAGTCGAACAAAAAGAGAGAGAAAGGGAGATACAGATCAGGGAAAGGGAAAAAGAGAGAGTTTTGTTGCTCTATGTATTTATCACGGTGAACCACCAGTCTTTCCCTTATATCAATCAAATGACCACACAGCCAGTTAGTTAGTTCAAAAGATAGTTTATTTACATACACAGGAGTTATCTCAACATGCAAACACAATATTTACTACGTGTTAAATTACACCTATCAGCTACAATAACCTATACTTAACTTCAGGGCGAACGGCACTATGCAAATAGAGAAAAGGCCTTTATATGGATTTCACTTGGCTGGTTCGAAGTTAGTGGCTCTGTTTCTGCTGGACTCATCTGTCAGGTAGCGATCGTTGGTCTTGAACTTAGCTGGCTGTTCCTGCTGCAATTGGGTTAGGCACAGGCCGGATCAAAGAGAGACAGGTCAGATGGCTGCGCTCTCTTTTATCCCCCTGGGATTTTGTGCTCTTTGGGGCGGTCCTTAACCTTGGACCCAATAGTTCGTCAGGGCTCTGATCACTCTTTTCGATTTTGGCCAATAAAGGGGCGGGTGCGTTGGTAGCTGGGCGGGTCCTTAGCGGTCATTGACCTTGACAGTTGTGCTTTCTGAGCAAGGGAGTGGCGCCAATCAGTCTGTCGCTGTACCGGTTGCTTGATTGGAGTTCTATTGGCCCGGGGAAAATGGGCCACTGAAATGTAAATGAGTGGGGGTTTCTGTCAGGTCTGGTTACCTGCGTTTTAGATACACATAGGCTGTGTATCTGTCTGAGTTGGGTTGGCCATAATTCCCATGGTCCTTTGCAGGTGGCCATCTTAGATGGCTACAGTCTGAACTTCATAAAATGGCCATGAAACATGACAGTCAGTTAAGATTGGCGGCTGGTAAGAAAAACGTACAGTTGGAGGATAGTGATGACGATGAAGTGAAAGAGCTTCATAGTCGACGGCTTGGTGGCGATCTATTTAAATATGTCCAAGCATTGCCAAGGCTTTATGAGAAAGAGGTAGAAGCCTTTTTCATTTCATTTGAGAAAGTAGCTAAACAAATTGTAGCGCACAATGACTTACACAAGTCGCGAAGTGATGAAGTCTATCGAGGCTTTATTAAGCAAGACTTGTTCCCCAGCAGCTCAGTTACAGAATGCAGCTGCTGGGAGAACTCAAGCTTTTATACTCCGCCTTCAGGGCGGAGCCAGAAGTCGGCAGATCCAACCAGGACCCGGGACCTGTCAGCCAATAGCCTCTCGGCTTCACAGGTACCATATTACCCCTAATACATACCACCACATTCACCTCTTGTTAAAAAAGAACCCGGCGGGGTGGTAGTTCGCATGGTGATAGGGGTTTACAAGGCTGGTCCTGGAACAAATTTCGAACAGTGGCTATGCATTTAGCCCGATATTTAACTATGTACAATTTTGTGTCAGAAATATTTACAACAAAATTCTTGTTTTCTTGGTGTCACGCGGATTCCACGAGTCGAGCGGGTGCCCGGGTCGTCCTCGTCAATCGCCACAGCCCCGGTGGTGGTGCAGGTGCTGGCTCGGGCACTGTTGTCTCCGGGAGCATTGCGCTGTTCGTTCCTGTTTCTTTACTCCTGGGCGGGCACGGGAGGAGGACCGATCCACCCGGGAAGGAGGCGGTCGTGGGGTGCGCCGGTGGCAGGGAGGGAGTGATCGGTATTGGAGTGTGTGTGTGTTTCCGGCGGGCGCCAGGTCCCGCAGGGAGACCGTGTCTTGTCGGCCGCCGGGGTACTCCACGGAGGCGTACTGAGGGTTTGCGTGGAGAAGGTGAACCCTCTCGACCAACGGGTCCGATTTGTGCGCCCGCACATGCTTTCGGAGCAAGATGGGTCCTGGGGCTGCCAGCCAGGTCAGCAGCGACGTTCCGGAGGAGGACTTCCTAGGGAAGACAAGGAGGCGCTCGTGAGGCGTTTGGTTAGTGGTGGTACACAGCAGCGACCGGATGGAGTGGAGGGCATCCGGGAGGACATCCTGCCACCGGGACACTGGGAGGTCTCAGGACCGTAGGGCCAGTAGGACGATCATCCAGACCGTACCGTTCTCCCTCTCTACCTGACCGTTCCCCCGGGGGTTGTAGCTCGAGGCAATGCCCTTGCTGAGCAGGAACTGACGCAGTTCGTCGCTCATGAAGGAGGACCCCCTGTCGCTATGGATGTACGCGGGGAAACCAAACAGTGTAAAGATGGTGCCAAGGGCTTTAATGACTGTGGCCGCTGTCATGTCGGGGCAGGGGATGGCGAAGGGGAAGCGGGAGTACTCGTCCACCACTTTCAGGAAATATGCGTTGCGGTCGGTGGAGGGGAGGGGGCCTTTGAAATCCAAACTGAGGCATTCAAAGGGACGGGAAGCCTTTATCAGGTGCGCTCTACTGGCCTGAAAAAGTGCGGTTTGCACTCTGCGCAGATCTGGCAGTCCCTGGTGACTGTACGGACCTCCTCCACAGAGTAGGGGAGGTTGCGGGACTTCACGAAATGGTAGAATCGAGTGACCCACGGGTGGCAGAGGTCCTCGTGGAGGGCTTGGAGGCGGTCTATTTGTGCGTTGGCACATGTGCCGCGGGATAGGGCATCGGACGGCTCATTCAGCTTTCCGGGACGATACAAGATCTCATAGTTATAGGTGGAGACCTTAATCCTCCACCTCAAGATCTTGTCATTCTTAATTTTGCCCCGCTGTGCATTATCGAACATAAAGGCTACCGACCGTTGGTCAATGAGGAGAGTGAATCTCCTGCCGGCCAGGTAATGCCTCCAATGTCGCACAGCTTCCACTATGGCTTGGGCTTCCTTCTCCACTGAGGAGTGGCGGATTTCTGAGGCGTGGAGGGTCCGGGGGAAAAAGGCCACGGGTCTGCCCGCTTGGTTGAGAGTGGCCGCCAGAGCTACACCGGATGCGTCGCTCTCGACCTGGAAGGGGAGGGACTCGTCGATAGCGTGCATCGTGGCCTTTGCGATATCCGCTATGATGCGGCTGAAGGCCTGGCGGGCCTCTGTCGACAGGGGGAAGGTAGTGGACTGGATTAACGGGCGGACCTTGTCTGAGTACTGGGGAACCCACTGGGCGTAACATGAAAAGAAGCCCAGGCAGCGTTTCAGGGCTTTGGAGCAGTGGGGGAGGGGAAATTCCATAAGAGGCGCATGCATTCGGGGTCGGGGCTTATCACTCCATTGCGCACTACGTATCCCAGGATGGCCAGACGGTTGGTGCTAAAAACGCATTTTTCCTCGTTACATGTGAGGTTCAGTGCGTTAGCCGTCTGGAGGAATTTTTGGAGATTGGCCTCATGGTCCTGCTGGTCATGGCCGCAGATGGTTACGTTGTCGAGGTATGGGAACGTGGCCCGCAGCCTGTGCTGGTCAACCATTCGTTCCATCTCCCGTTGGAAGACCGAGACTCCGTTCGTGACGCCAAATGGGACCCATAGAAAATGGTAGAGCCGCCCGTCTGCCTCGAAGGCTGTGTACTTGCGGTCACCTGGGCGGATGGGGAGCTGGTGGTATGCGGACTTGAGGTCCACGGTGGAGAAGGCATTGTACTGTGCAATCCGATTGACCATGTCGGATATGCGGGGGAGAAGGTACGCCTCTAGCTGCGTGTACCTATTGATGGTCTGACTGTAGTCTACGACCATCCTCTGCTTCGCCCCGGTCTTCACAACTACCACCTGGGCTCTCCAGGGACTATTGCTGGCCTGGATTATGCCTTCCTTCAGCAGCCGCTGGACATCAGACCGGATAAATGTCCGATCCTGGGAGCTGTACCGTCTGCTCCTAGTAGCGACGGGTTTGCAATCTGGGGTGAGGTTCGCAAACAAGGAAGGCGGTTCAACCTTGAGGGTCGCGAGTCTGCAGATAGTGAGTGGGGGTATTGGGCCGCTGAATTGGAATGTTAGGCTCTGGAGGTTACAGTGGAAATCTAACCCCAGTAATGTGGACGCGCAGAGTTGGGGAAGGACGTAGAGCCTATAGTTCTTAAACTCCCTCCCTTGCACCATTAGGTTCGCGATGCAGAACCCTTTGACCCCCACTGAATGAGATCCCGCAGCTAGGGAAATCTTTTGAGCGCTTGGATGAATGGACAGAAAACAGCATCTTACCGTATCTGGGTGAATAAAACTTTCCGTGCTCCCAGAGTCGATCAAGCATGGCGTCTCGTACCCATTGACCAGCACCGTTGTTGTCGTCGTTTGGAGCATCTGGGGCCGCGATTGGTCCAGAGTCACCGAAGCCAGTCGTGGTAGTAGCATTGCGGCGTTTTCTTCGGACACCGTGGAGCCGTCTATGCTGGGGTACTTGGCTGTCAGCCAAGATGGCGGCGTCCATGGATCGCACGCGGTCGGGGTTGGACAAAATGGCCGCCCCCATGAATCGCACGTGGCCGGGGGGTCACAAGATGGTGGCGCCCATCCTCCCCTTGTGGTGTCCGGGACCCAAAATGGCGGCGCCCGTGGGTCGCGCATGGATCGTTGGGGGGGGGGGGGGGGTGTTGGGGGGGGGTTTGAATCTGCTGTGCTCGTTCTTCCCCGGGGATTGCGGCGACCCCCCGGGACCGGCACACCGCCGTGTAATGGCCCTTTTTGCCGCAGCTTTTACAAATAGCTGCGTGGGCTGGGCAGCGCTGCCGGGGGTGTTTTGCCTGCCCGCAAAAATAGCAGTGGGCCCCACCGGGATAGTCTGACGCTCTAGCAGCGCAGACTTGCGAGGGGGGTGGGGGGTGCCGGGGAGTCGGTCGCAACGGGGGTCAATGGAGCCCAAGGGGCTGCCGCGCGGTCGGGGCCGCAGGCCCGGGCGTTTTGTGAGGCCACATCGCGGGAGGCCGCAAGGGCCCATGCCTCTGAGAGTCCTAGTGACTCGCTTTCTAAAAGTCTTTGACGAATTTGGGGAGAAGTCATACCTGCCACGAATACGTCTCTGATTAGCAGGTCCGTGTGCTCGATCACGCTCACCGACGGGCAGTTGCAGTTTCGTCCCAAAACCAGCAGCGCGCTGTAGAATTCGTCGAGCGATTCTCCGGGAATTTGCCGTCTCGTCGCGAGTTGGTGGCGTGCGTAGACCTGGTTTATGGGCCGAATGTAGATACCTTTCAACATACCGAGCGCCGTCGGGTATTCCTCCGTGTCTTCGATGAGCGTGTAGATCTCCGGGCTCACCCTGGAATGCAGGACTTGCATTTTCTGATCTTCCGTGGTCCGGCCGGGGGCTGTTCGAAGGTAGCCTTCGAAGCATGCTAGCCAGTGCTTAAACATGGCTGCCGAGTTTGCTGCATGGGGGCTGATCCGCAGGCACTCCGGGGCGATCCGGAGCTCCATAGCCTTTTAAGCTTGCTTAATAAATTGTAGCGCACAATGACTTACACAAGTCGAGAAGTGATGAAGTCTATCGAGGCTTTATTAAGCAAGACTTGTTTCCCAGCAGCTCAGTTACAGAATGCGGCTGCTGGGAGAACTCGAGCTCTTATACTCCGCCTTCAGGGCGGAGCCAGAAGTCGGCAGATCCAACCAGACCCGGGACCTGTCAGCCAATAGCCTCTCAGCTTCACAGGTACCATATTACCCCTAATACATACCACCACACAAATGAAATGGTCACAGGATATGTGGGTATTACTGATTCAAACAAAGCTGGTAGGTAGAGCTAGTGAAGGGTTTGCATCACTATCAGGAGGTAACTGAGTCGTATGAGGAGGTGAAAAAATCCATCTTAGGTGCATATGAACTAGTGCCTGAAGCCTACAGACAAAGGTTTAGAAATTTAAGGAAAGAACCTGGTCAAACATACATGGAGATTGAAAGGATCAAACATAGTAATTTTGATCGGTGGATAAGGGCTTTGAAAATAGACCAAACGTATGAGACTCTCAGAGAAATTATACTTTTGGAGGAGTTTAAAAATTCAATTCCTGATGTAGTGAGAACTCATGTGGAAGAGCAGAGGGTTAAAACTACAAGATTAGCAGCAGAAATGGCAGATGATTATGAATTAGTTTGTAACTCAAAGTATGGTTTCCGACATCAGTTTCAGCCTGTGAGGGATAGAAACTGGGTACATGAGAAATACTCAAATGGTAAAGGTAAAGGTGATCTGATGGGAGACAATAAAGAGAGTGTACCTCAGATTTAAAAGGAAATCCAGGAGGGTGGAAGAGCCATGAAAAGTTTAAAATGTTTTCACTGTAATAAACTAGGCCATGTAAAGTCACAGTGTTGGTGGTGGAAGAAAAGCACTGGGAAGGCTGATGTGGTAAAACAGGATAAGAGAGTAGGGTTTGTTAAAGCGGTAAAGGAAAGCCCAAGTGAAGCGAAGGAGGTGCAAAAGATTGTACAGCCTGATCAAGAGGTGATTGATAAGGGGGCTCCAAATCTCTTCAAAGAATTTACTTGTGTGGGTAAAGTTTACTCATGTGTATCAGGAGGAGCAGATAAAGAAATCACAATTTTAAGAGATACGGGAGCTAGTCAGTCTTTGATGGGAAGAGATGAGGAGTTATACAGATTGGGAAGAATGTTGCCAGAAAAGGTGGTAATATGTGGAAATCAGGGTGAGAAGAGTAGTGTTCCATTATATAAGGTAAGGTTGGAAAATCAGTGAAGAGTGGTGAAGTGGTAGTAGGAGTAATAGAGAAACTATCTTGTCCAGGAATACAGTTTATCTTGGGTAATGATATAGCTGGATGGAGGTGGGAGTGATGCCTACTGTGGTTGATAGGCCAGTGGAACATGAGACAACTGAAGTGTTGAAGGACGAATATCCTGGGATTTTTCATGATTGTGTAGTAATAAGGTCGCAAAGTCACAGGTTAAGACAAGAGGAGAAATCAAAGAGTGAAGATAAATGTGAAGTGCAATTATCAGAAACGATTTTTGATCAGAGGTTGGAAAAGAACAGGTGGAGGATGAGGCGGATATTTTTAGTTCAGGAAAATTGGCGGAGCTACAACAGAAAGATGGAGAAATAAAACGGATGTATCAGAAAGCATACACGGAAGAGGAATCTGTGTGTATACCAGAGTGTTATTACCGTAAAAGTGATGTCTTGATGACAAGATGGAGACCTTTACATATGCAGGCGGATGAAAAGTAGGCAGAAGTTCATCAAGTAATATTGCCGGTAGGGTATAGAAAGGAGGTGTTGCGAGTTGCACATGAGGTATCAGTGGGAGGTCATTTGGGAGTAAGGAAAACTCAAGCTAAAATCCAAAAACATTTTTATTGGCCTGGACCTAAGTATGTAGTTAAATTTTGTCAATCATGTCACACATGTCAAGTGATAGGGAAACCTCAAGCAGTGATATAACCAGCGCCCTTAATACCCATTCCAGTATTTGAGGGACCTTTTACATGGGTCCTAATTGATTGTGTAGGACCACTTCCTAAAACGAAAAGTGGGAATCAATATCTTTTGACTATAATTGATGTGTCTACTAGGTTTCCAGAGGCCATTCCAGTATGCAATATTACAGCTAAAAACATTGTGGAGGAGTTACTTAAATTCTTTACCAGATATGGACTACCCACAGAAATACAATCGGATCAAGGATCAAATTTTATCTCAAAGTTATTCAAAGAAGTTATGGATAGCTTAGGAATAAAACAATTTAAATCAACTGTGTACCATCCAAAATTTCAGGGAGCATTAGAAAGGTGGCATCAGACATTAAAGACAATGTGAGGGCTTATTGTCAAGATTATCCAAAGGATTGGGATAAAGGAATTCCATTCATACTGTTTGCAATTAGGGATGCACCTAATGAGTCAACCAAATTTAGACTTTTTGAACTAATTTTTGGTCATAAGGTAAGAGGACCACTTAAATTGATTAAGGAAAAATTGACGAGTGAGCAGTCGGAATTTACATTATTGGATTACGTGTCAAACTTTAGGGAACGATTAAATAGAGCAGGTGAATTGGCTAGACAGCATATAAAAGGTGCCCAAAATACGATGGAACGGATAGCGGACAAGAAATCCAAAGTTTGTAGTTTTGCCTGTGGAAATAAAGTTTTAGTATTGTTACCAGTGGTAGGTGAACCTTTAAAAGCAAGGTTTTGTGGACCTTATCAGATTGAAAGGAAATTAAGTGAGGTGAATTATGTGGTAAGAACGCCAGATAGTAGGACAACTCACCGAGTGAATATGCTTAAAAGGTACTTTGAAAGGGAAGGAGAGAAAAAGAAGGAGATTTTAATGATTCTAACTCAAAGTGATGAACCAAATCCAGATGATTTGGAATTTGACATACCTCAAATTAAATTGGAAAACGAGGGTGTTCTTAAAAATTATATATAATAATCGCTTATTGTCACAAGTAGGCTTCAATTAAGTTACTGTGAAATGACCCCGCACTGCTGGCATTGTTCTGCATTACAAGACTGCTGTTTAGCCCACTGTGCTAAACCAGCCCCTCAAATTAGGATAAATTGTTGAGTTACCTTCCAGAGGAAAAACAGACTGACCTGAAAGAGTTATTGATAACAAATGGGCAAGTTTGTGGAGATAAATTGGGAGGTACTAAAATGGCTATACATGATGTAGATGTGGAAAATGCTGTTCCAATCAAACAACATCCATATAGACGTAACCCTTTAAAATTGGCACTGGTTAACAAAGAGATTGAGAGTGTGCTTAAAAATAGCATAATTGAAAGGGGTTGCGGCTAATGGAGCTCACCCATAGTGATGGTACCAAAACCGGACGGTACCCAACGGTTGTGTGTGGACTATAGAAAGGTTAATGCAGTTACAAGAATGGACTCTTATCCTATTCCACATTTGGAGGATTGCATTGAGAAAGTGGGACAATCAGCTTTTATTTCCAAACTGGGTTTACTTGAAGGTTACTGGCAGGTACCTTTATCTGAAAAGGCGAAGGAGATTTCAGCTTTTGTGACTCCAGATGGTATATACCAATTCAAAGTTATGCCATTTGAATGAAAAATGCCCCAGCCACATTTCAACGGTTAACGATCAAAGTTGTTTCAGGATTACCCAATTACATCAATTACATCGACGGTCTAGTAATTTTCAGCCAGAAATGGAAAGAACATTCAAAACATCTGATGGAGTAATTCGATCAGCTTCAGGAGGCGGGTTTGGTGATAATCCTAGCCGAAAGTGAATTTGGAAAAGCCCAAGTCACTTTCCTTGGCCATACAATCGGACAGGGTCGAATGGTCACGCGGGATGTGAAAACAAGTTATTGAGGAGTTTCCAATACCCTCGAGATGAAGGGAAATAATGCGATTTCTTGGTATGAGTGGATTTGATCGAACATTTGTGCAAACTTTTTGTAGCGTGATTGCTCCACTGATGGACTTGCTGAAGAAACGTCGAAAATTTCAGTGAACAGCTGAGTTTCAACAGGCATTTGACTGCCTGAAAGCTGTGATAACCAATGCTCCTGTGTTGGAGAATTACGAGGGGCTCTATGGTCAGATTGAACTAAAGTATCTGACATTACAGAGACATGCCGAGGAATAGAGAAATGGATGGATCGTGCTTCTTGTTCAAAGAGACTGTCAATCGATAAGGATTTCAGTTGGAGGAAGAAGAACAAAAAAAAATGGACTATATTATTATACCTGTTTGCGTGTGTTGTTTTTTGAAATGAAAAAGTATATTTACTGTGTGCATTTCTTAAAGTAAAGTGAAAAGGTGAAAAATCAAACCATCTTAACGTTGATAGTTTATTGTTTTTTTCTTGGGTGGTGGTGCCATGTGAGGGTACCTTTAAGAAATGGGTGTTTATAAATTAGCTGTACTGGGTGTACCTTTAAGAAATGGTAGTTTATTGATTAGCTTTGCTGGGTGTACCTTTAAGAAATGGGTGTTTATTAGAGAGCTGCAGTGATGTCAGAGAGTGGGTGGAGCTGGGCTGTCTGTCTGCTTTACTTTCGTTTTTGAGCAGGCTGCGAGAGTGAGTTTTTAGTTTTGTTTTCAAAGAGAACAGCTGCAGTGAAAGCCAGCAGATGTGCATGGATCTCTCTGCAAACTAAGGACTGTCTTCAAACCAATTGGGTGATTTCAAAGTGCTGACTGCTCTCAATAGTGAATTTAAACCTGGGTCGGGATTCTCCCGGAATCGGCGGGGCTGCCCGTACAGGCGCCAAAGAGCAGCGTGAACCACTCCGGTGTTGGCCCGCCCGGAAGTTGAGGAATCCTCTGCACTTCTGGGGGCTAGGCCGGCGCTGGAGGGGTTGGCGCGACGCTAACCGGCGCCGAAGGGCCTCCGCTGGCCGGCGCGAGTTGACGCATGCGCAGAACTGCCAGCGTGTTCTGGCACATGCGCAGAACCGCTGGTGTGTTTCCTGCTCATGCGCAGGGGGTTACTTCTCTGCGCCGGCCATCGCGGAGCCTTACTGAGGCCGGCGCGGAGGGAAAGAGTGCCCCCATGGCACAGGCCCGCCCACAGATCGGTGGGCCCTGATCGCGGGCCACGCCACCATAGGGGCCCCCCCGGGGACCGGATTCCCCCGCGCCCCCTGCTAACCACTCTTCAACCCAAGTCCCGCCGGAATGGACCATGTCCATTTCACGCCAGCGGGACTGGCCGAAAACGGGTGGCCGCTCGGCCCATTGGTGACCGGAGAATTGCCGGGGGGGGCTGCTGCCAAAGGCCCCCGACCAGCGCGGCGCGAACCCTGCCCTAAAACCGGCGCCGGAGAATTCGGCTGCCGGTGCCGGAGCGGCAAGTCAGGATTCACGCTGCCCCCCGGCGATTCACTGACCCAACGGTGGGTCGGAGAATCCTGCCCCTAATCTTTATGTTAAAAAGGCCTCCTTCTGCACTGTAAATTCTATGATGAAAGGGTCTTTTTTCTTCTGGATGTTGTTTGGGAATTTATTAAGAGTTATCTGTCGAATACTGTATTCTTTGGGGATTTATTGGTGTTGATAGTTGTTATGATGTTTACTGTGAGTTTATAAATTGTTAACTGGTTTCATAAATAAACATTGTTTTAATTTAAAAGTACTGCAGGTTTCTGTTTGTATCACACCTGCAGGGTAAGCCCATGCGCTCCCCGTAACCACAATCTATTAAAGGTTGTGGGTCAGGTGAACTCCATGATACACTTTGGGGTTCTCTAATCCCTGGCCCGTAACAAATGCAAGTTAACAGTTTTCCAGTATTGTTCAAGCTTCACACTGGGGCTTCAGCCAATCTGCTGACAAGCAAAGATCTCAACAGGATTCCAGTGGAATATGAGATGCTACCTGCTGCATGTAGGCTGAAAGACTTCAATGATAATCAGATTGCTTCAAGGGGATCGTCCCATCTTAAAGTTACAAACAAGAAAGTAAAGAAGGCACTACGATTTGAGATCATGGATAATGAAAAATCATCACTGTTAGGCGCTCAGGCTTGAAGCTTGTTCAAAGAATCTATATGACTACTCCGGATACATCACGCATGGCAGATGAAATCCAGCGCATATCCTTCAAAAGTACCCTGACGTATTTAAAGGTATGGGCACTTTACCTTACCAGTACAAAATTTTACTGAAAAAAGATGCAAAACCTATAATTCATCTGCCGAGGAGGGTTCCAGCTCCATTGCGAGAGAGGTTGAAACTAGGACTTGACCGACTACAATCACAAGGAATCATCTCTCGAGTCACTCAGCCGACTGACTAGGTCAGCTCTCTAGTATGTATTAAGAAACCACCTGGAGATCTTCGAATCTACATAGATCCGAAGGATTTAAACAAAAGTATTCAGAGGGAACACCATCCCATCCCTAAGCGTGAAGAAATCACATGCAAGATGGCGAATGCTCGTATCTTCACAAAACTCAACGCTGTGCAGGGATTCTGGCAGATGCAGCTTGACGACTCGAGCAGATTATTGTGCACTTTCAATACTCCATTTGGACGCTTCTGCTTTAACCGCATGCCTTTTGGGATAATATCCGCTTCAGAGATTTTACATAGGATAATGGAGCAGATGACTGAGGGTATCGATGGTGTAAGGGTGTATGTCGATGTCATAATCATCTGGTCCACAACTGAATAAGAACATATCTGTTGTTTAAAGAAGGTGTTTCACAGAATCCATAAGTTTGGACTGAAACTAAACCAGTCAAAGTGCACGTTTGTACAAACATCATTAAACTTCTTTGGAGATATCATATCCTCTCAAGGGGCGTCATTCTCCGACCCCCCCGCCGGGTTGGAGAATCGCCGGGGGCTGCCGTGAATCCCGCCCCCGTCGGTTGCCGAAGTCTCCGGTACCGGATATTCGGCGGGGGCAGGAATCGGGCCGCGCCGGTTGGCGGGCCCCCCCGCTGGATTCTATGGCCCGGATGGGCCGAAGTCCCGGCGATAAATTGCCTGTCCCGCCGGCGTGGATTAAACCACCTTTTGAATGGCGGGACGAGGCGGCGTGGGCAGGCTCCGGGGTCCTGGGGGGGGGTGCGGGGTGAGCATTCCGCACCTTTGGGGCGGCGCGATGCCCGTCTGATTGGCGCCGTTTTGGGCTCCAGTTGGCGGACATCGCGCCGTTTGGGGAGAATTTCGCCCCAGGTGTCAGACCAGATAATGAGAAAATCTCTACAATTCAAAATATGAAAACAGCAGAAGGTAAGAAAGCTGTTCTAAGATTTCTGGGTTTTGTAAATTTCTTGGGCAAGTTCATCTCGAATCTGTCAACGAGAACGTCTGCATTACGCAACCTGATCAGAAAGTCCACCACTTTTGAATGGACACAAAGTCATCGAAATGAATGGGTGGATCTTAAACATCAACTAATAACTGCACCAATTCTTGCTTTTTTCGACCCGAATAGAGCAACCAAGATATCCACTGATACAAGTCAGGGTGGAATAGGTGCAGTTCTTTTACAGCAGAACGATCAATCTGACTGGGTTCCTGTTGCATATGCTTCAAGGGCTATGACTGCAACAGAGTGCAGATATGCACAGATAGAAAAGGAATGTCTTGGACCACTCACGGGAATACTCAAATTCCACGACTATGCGTATGGGCTTCCAACCGTTCTAGTGGAAACGTATCACAGTCCGTTGGTCCATATAATAGACAAGAATTTAAATGACATGACTCCTCGTCTACAGCGTATCATGATGAAGTTAAGGAGGTATGACTTCCCCTTGGTATACACTCCAGGAATAGATCTCATCATTGCTGATACATTATCCAGATAAATTACTACAGAAAGTACACCACTTGAATTTATTCGAGACATCGAAACTCAAACGCAGTTATGTACGGAGAATCTTCCGGCACCTGATGAGAAGCTACAACTGATTCAAGAAACAAAGAAAGATGTAACTTTCCTCAGGGTGATGCATCATCTCCAGAATGGTTGGCCAAAAGGATGATGTCCACAATATCAAAACATTCAGACCGAGTTTTGTTTAATAAATTTAGAGAACCCAATTATTATTGTTTTCCAATTAAGGGGCAATTTAGCCTGGCCGATCCACCTACCCTGCACATCTTTGGGTTGTGGGGGTGAAACCCACGCATACGCGGGGAGAATGTGCAAACTCCACACGGACAGTGACCCAGGGCCAGGATTCGAACCCAGATCCTCAGTGCCGCAGGCAGCAATGCTAACAACTGTGCCACGTGCCGCCCCATTCAGACCGAGTTAACAGTAGTTGATGGGCTATTGTTACGAAATGACCAAATTGTAATTCCACGCTCTGAAATGCGACACAAGATTCACGACGGACACCTCGGAATCGAGAAATGTAAAAGGAGAGCACGACAGGCAGTTTACTGGCCTGGCATCAACAAATAAATTACTGAGATGGTCATAACATGTGGAACCTGTCAGAAGCATCAACCTGCGCAGTGTAAAGAAACACTTCAGCAACATAAATTAATAATGGCAAAAGTAGGAATTGATCTGTTCCATGCTTCCGGTCATGACTACGTTCTCATCATGGACTACTACTCAAAACCTTCCAGAGGTTATGAAACTTCCTAATCTTACTTCTTCATCTGTCATAAAGGCATGGAAGGAAACGTTATCGCGACATGGGATTCCATAAACGGTAATGTCGGATAATGGTCCTTGTTTCGCTAGCTGGGAATGAGCAGAGTTTTCAAACAACTACAACTTTTGTCATGTGACATCTAGTCCACACTACCCACAATCCAATGGGAAGGTAGAAAAAGGTGTTCGCTCCATCAAACAACTTATCAGTAAAGCGAATGATTCACAATCTGACATGCTTTATTATCGAACCGAGCAACTCCATTAAAGTTCAGGACTATCACCAGCTCAGATGCTTTTTAACAGAGATATCAGAACAACTTTACCAGCAGTACAATTTTAAGATCCTGATCACTTAAATGTTCTCAACAAAAATCAAAGAACAACATTCTAAACAGAGGCAATTCTATAATCAACACGTGATCAAACTCAACCCACTGACAAAAGATGACACTGTCAGACTAAAGAATCCAGAAGGAGGATGGTCTGCTCCAGCCACTATACTCAGGCAAGCAGCACCACAATCCTATATCATGAAATCTGCTGAGGGTGCAACCTTTGACGCAACTGACGAGTTCTACTGAAGATTCAATTTCAACCACAAATTTTTCCAACATTACATTTGGATGAATCACTTCTTCGACAAAATTTACTTCACATCAAGAAGACAGATGACATTCACAAAGACCTAAAGAGATCAACATCACCACTTCAATAGTTAAGAAGATCTAACAGAAGAAGAAAGATACCTAACCGACTCAATTTCTAAAGATTGGACTCATAAATGATACTCATAAATGATACTTGACTGTGTAGTTATCACTATCATCATGTTTGTACAGGTATACATATCATTACTTATCTTAATGTGTTGTACAATTTTCTTTACCAGTATAGAAAGTGTGTAAAAAAAGGGGGGATGTTGTGATCTGCATATCTGTATGTATGTAAAGGATTAATATACAGAAGTAACAGCTAGGTAATCACTAGATGGCAGCACTAGAGATGGGTATAAAAGACAAGCTCAAGCAGAGTTCCCGTCTCTTCGTGTTTGGAGTGACTAGTGACCAGAGATAGAGAGAGATAGCTCAGAGTGCAGGTATTGTTAATCATAGTTAATATATATTTAATCTTGGTAATTTAATCTCTAGTTTAGTTGTTGAAGAGAGAACAAACTCACAGTTTATTTGTCAACGTTACTCAATAACCAATTTGCTTTAATTGGCGACTTTGAGTGTTAATGAACATCGAGTACAGGATCATCTTGGAAAGAAGCAAATGAGTAATAAGATATTACACAACATAATATAACAACATGTGGATAAGGTGGTCAAGAAGGCATACGGCATGCTGGCCTCCCTTGGTCGGGGCATTGAATATAAAAATTGGCAAGTCATGTTGCAGCTGGACAGGACCTTACTTAGGCCTCATTTGGAATATTGTGTACAATTCTGGTCACCACACTACAAGAAGGATGCTTTGGAGAAGGTACAGAAGTAGTTTACTAGGTTGTTGCCTGGTATGGAGGGCATTAGCTATGAGGAGAGGTTGGATAAACCCAGTCTGTTCTCACTGGAACGACAGAGGTTGAGGGGCAACCTGACAGAGGTCTACAAGATTATGAGTGGCATGGACAGAGTGGATAGTCAGATGCTCTTTCCTAGGATAGGAGAGTCAAGTACTAGGGGACATAGATTTAAAGTGCATGGAGAAAAGTTTAGAACAGATGTGCGAGGCAAGTTGTTTACACAGAGGGTGGTAAATATATGGAACGCACTGCCTAGGGAGGTGGTGGGAGCAGATACGATAGTGGCATTTAAGGGACATCTAGACATATATGTGAATAGGGTGGGAATGGAAGGATACGGACTCCATAAGTGCAGACGGTTTTAGTTTAGGCAGGTACGATGGTCGGCGCAGGCTTGGAGGGCCAAAGGGCCTGTTCCTGTGCTGTATTGTTCTTTGTTCTTTGTTCTATTCCTCTTCCCCTCTCTTCTATGTAGCACAAGAAAGACTATTTCAAAAATGCGAGAGGCTAGAGGAACTGGGCAAAGTGGTGTGAGACTTAACTGCCCAGCCCTTGTCCATATAACTCTCACCGTCTGTCACTGAAATCTGGCGTAAGAGCTGTGTGCTTGGTGGACAGGAGCTGTATTGAAGGCAGTATGAACTGACACACTGGTTGTCCGATTAATCAGTCTCCTATTGCATTTGGTATAGTGTTTGGATGTTTGGACGGGGGGGCAATTATTTACCGTGAACAAATAAACCATTAAGCTCAATAGTAGCTGGAAGAGGTGATTAAAATGAACCAAACAATCATTTTAAAAAATATTTAGGGGATGTACAAAGCATATATTGGCATGAACAAAAATAAAATTCTGTGTGAAGGAGTTACAGGCCTCCTTGTGCCCGATTTGGTGTCGCGGCGAGGCCATTAAATCTCACGAGAACGTGGACCAAGTGTAACGGCACCTGGGGGTTTTTCCAGTCCATTGGCGAACCTTGGATGATTGAGGACATCTCTCCCCTTGGCACCTGGGCACCTTAGCACTGACACCCAGACACTGCCAAGATACCTGGGAGGCACTGCTGGGCTGGCTGGGGCACAGCCAGGGTGACACTGCCAAGGGTTGGGCCTGAGGGGAGCCATGTCCATGAAAGGGGGCATCAGAGTGGGTATGAACGATGGGGAGGATGAAAGATGTGTATGGAGGGGCCTCATAAAGTTAGGGGGGGGGGGTGTTCAGAGAGACCTCCAGTGGCAGCCGGTGCTGCGGGATCCTCTGATTCGCTGGCAGTGCACCCACGCCCATGGGTTCCCCAACTGCGTGGGATGGCCACAATGGGAAACCCCATTGGCCGGCTGCAGGAACGGAGGATCCTGTTGATGGCGGGGGAGCGCTGTGCAGGAAAAAGGGGCTGACAGGATGGAGAATCCTGCCCATGGAGTGAGTGGTTGCAGACAGGGTGGCTCTTGTTTGAAGGCATTGGTTTTGGCCTCTTTTACCCAAACTTTGAGGAACCTTGGTGGAAAAGTTGTCCGGAGAGTGGAGCGGGATTAGTTTTCCTCCAGATGGGTATGTATGCGGGTTAACAAACTCGACAGAAGACAGTGGGAGCCCTGACTAAGGAGTTGGAGGCGATTGTGACGCAGGAGGGTTTAAAATAATTAGGCTGGGGAATGGGAACCAGGCGCTGAATTCTCCACAATCGGCGCGATGTCCGCCGACCGGCGCCAAAAACGGCGCGAATCAGTCCGGCATCGCGCCGTCCCAGAGGTGCGGAATCCTCCGCATCTTGAGCAGCCGAGCCCTAACCTTGAGGGGCTAGGCCCGCGCCGGACTGATTTCCGCCCAGCCAGCTGGCGGGAAAGGCCTTTGGTGCCCCGCCAGCTGGCGCGAAACTGACTTTGTCGGGCGGCGCATGCGCGGGAGCGTCAGCGGCTGCTCACGGCATCCCTGCGCATGCGCAGTGGAGGGGGTCTCTTCCGCCTCCGCCATGGTGGAGACCGTGGTGAAGGCGGAAGGAAAACAGTGCCCCCACGGCACAGGCCCGCCCGCGGATCGGTGGGCCCCGATCGCGGGCCAGGCCACCGTGGGGGCAACCCCCGGGGCCAGATTGCCCCGCGCCCCCCCCAGGACCCCGGAGCCCACCCGCGCCGCCTTGTTCCGCCGGTAAGAGAGGTGGTTTAATCCACGCCGGCGGGACAGGCATTCCAGCAGCGGGACTTCGGCCCATCCGGGCCGGAGAATCGCCGGGGGGGGGGTGGTGGGGGGGCCCGCCAACCGGCGCGGCGTGATTCCCGCCCCCGCCAAATATCCGGTGCCGGAGCATTCGGCAACCGACGGGGGCGGGATTCACGCCAGCCCCCGGCGATTCTCCGACCCGGCGGGGTTCGGAGAATCCCGCCCCAGATTTGTAGTCCAGCAACTAAGGTAGCCGATATTCAGGACGCCAAAGCGTGTAGTGAGGCAGTGGGGAAGGGAACACTGACAAAGGAGAGTACTTGCAGGCACGGAGATGACTTGAAGTGTGTATACTTCAACGCAAGAAGCATCAGGAATAAGGTGGGTGAACTTAAGGCATGGATCGGTACTTGGGACTACGATATGGTGGCCATCACGGAAACTTGGATAGAAGAGGGGCAGAAATGGTTGTTGGAGGTCCCTGGTTATAGATGTTTCAATAAGATTAGGGAGGGTGGTAAAAGAGGTGGCGGGGGGGGGGGGGGGGTGGCATTGTTAATTAGAGATAGTATAACAGCTGTAGAAAGGCAGTTCGTGGAGGATCTGCCTACTGAGGTAGTATGGGTTGAAGCCAGAAATAGGAAAGGAGCAGTCACCTTGTTGGGAGTTTTCTATAGGCACCCCCAATAGTAGCAGAGATGTGGAGGAACAGATTGGGAAACAAATTTTGGAAAGGTGCAGAAGTCACAGGGTAGTAGCCATGGGTGATTTCAACTTCCCAAACATTGAGTGGAAACTCTTTAGATCAAATAGTTTGGATGGGGTGGTATTTGTGCAGTGTGTCCAGGAAGCTTTTCCAACACAATACGTAGATTGTCCGACCAGAGGGGAGGCCATATTGGATTTGGTACTTGGTAATGAACGAAGGCAAGTGATAGATTTGTTAGTGGGGGAGCATTTTGGAGATAGTGACCACAATTCTGTGACTTTCACTTTAGTAATGGAGAGGGATAGGTGCGTGCAACAGGGCAAGGTTTACAATTGGGGGAAGGGTAAATACGATGTTGTCAGACAAGAATTGAAGTGCATAAGTTGGGAACATAGGCTGTCAGGAAGGACACAAGTGAAATGTGGAACTTGTTCAAGGAACAGGTACTACGTGTCCTTGATATGTATGTCCCTGTCAGGCAGGGAAGAGATGGTCGAGTGAGGGAACCATGGTTGATAAGAGAGGTTGAATGTCTTGTTAAGAGAAAGAAGGAGACTTATGTAAGGCTGAGGAAACAAGGTTCAGACAGGGCGCTGGAGGGATACAAGATAGCCAGGAGGGAACTGAAGAAAGGGATTAGGAGAGCAAGAGAGGGCATGAAAAACCTTTGGCGGGTAGGATCAAGGAAAACCCCAAGGCCTTTTACACATATGTGAGAAATATGAGAATGACTAGAGCGAGGGTAGGTCCGATCAAGGACAGGAGCGGGAGATTGTGTATTGAGTCTGAAGAGATAGGAGAGGTCTTGAACGAGTACTTTTCTTCAATATTTACAAATGAGAGGGGCCATATTGTTGGAGAGGACAGTGTGAAACAGACTGGTAAACTTGAGGAAATACTTGTTAGGAAGGAAGATGTGTTGGGCATTTTGAAAAACTTGAAGATAGAAAAGTTCCCCGGACCTGACGGGATATATCCAAGGATTCTATGGGAAGCAAGAGATGAAATTGCAGAATCGTTGGCAATGATCTTTTCGTCCTCACTGTCAACAGGGGTGGTACCAGGGGATTGGATAGTGGTGAATGGCGTGCCCCTGTTCAAAAAAGGGACTAGGGATAACCCTGGGAATTACAGGCCAGTTAGTCTTACTTCGGTGGTAGGCAAAGTAATGAAAATCACCTACCTGGAATGGGGAGTAGGTCTTACAAGGAAAGGTTGAGGGTGCTAGGCCTTTTCTCATTAGAACGGAGAAGGATGAGGAGCGACTTTATAGAGGTTTATAAGATGATCAGGGGAATAGATAGAATAGACAGTCAGAGATTTTTTCCCCGGGTGGAACAAACCATTACAAGGGGACACAAGGTTGGGGGGGGGGGTCCGTGCCGGGGAGGGGGATGGGGGTGTCCGTGCCGGGGTGGAGGTTGGGGGGGGGGGTCCGTGCCCGGGTGGAGGTTGGGGGGGTCCGTGCCGGGGAGGGGGATGGGGGGGTGGTCCGTGCCGGGGTGGAGGTTGGGGGGGGGGTCCGTGCCGGGGAGGGGGATGGGGGTGTCCGTGCCGGGGTGGAGGTTGGGGGGGGGTCCATGCCGGGGAGGGAGATGGGGGGGGTCCATGCCGGGGTGGAGGTTGGGGGGGGTCCGTGCCGGTGTGGAGGTTGGGGGGGGGGTCCGTGCCGGGGAGGGGAATGGGGGGGCGTCCGTGCCGGGGTGGAGGTTGGGGGGGTCCGTGCCGGGGAGGGGGATGGGGGGGGGTCCGTGCCGGGGTGGAGGTTGGGGGGGGGGGTCCGTGCCGGGGTGGAGGTTGGGGGGAGGGTCCGTGCCGGGGTGGAGGTTGGGGGGGAGTCCGTGCCGGGGTGGAGGTTGGGGGGGGTGTCCGTGCCGGGGTGGAGGTTGGGGAGGGGGTCCCTGCTGGGGAGGGGGATGGGAGGGCAAGTGAGTTGGTCCACCTGGCCAGGTGCCAGCCTCCAACAGTTGGACCCATGCGGTCCATGCCACCTGGCTGGGGGGAGGAGGGAATATGGGCAATGATGACATGTCGTCGTTCCCCTCCCCCCCACCAGGCCGTCATGTTTTCAGATCATCCAGCGATGTTGGCCGTCGTGGCGGCAGCCGCTCATGTCTATGTTGCCCTGGATGAGGAGGAGGAGGAGGAGGAGCGTGCCAGATAGGCGGCGCAGGCTGCTGCAGAGGGGCAGGCGGCAGCCGCCCAGGCTGGTGGGACACCCGACCGACAGGACGAGGAGGGGGAGGAGGACGTCGCGGCCCCACGGCAACGGAGGCACCCGAGGGCGCCCCATGTGTACCGGCCCAGGCAGTCATACCAGGACCTCACGGACCGGGAATGCAGGAGGAGACTCCGGATGAGCCGGGAAACCGTGGCACACATCTGCCACCTGCTGGCACACCAGTCACCGCGTGGCACTGGCGGGGTACACCCTCTCCCCGTGTCCGTCAAGGTTACGGTGGCCCAGAAGTTTTATGCAACGGGGTCATTCCAGGCACCGAGTGGGGACCTGTCGGCATATCGCAGACATCGGTGCACCGGTGCATCCGGGCAGTGACAGATGCCCTATATGCCATGGCGCACCGCTACATCCGCTTCCCCGTGGACCGGGCCAGCCAAGATGCCCGGGCCGTGGGCTTCTCTGCCGTGGCCGGGTTCCCCATGGTCCAGGGCGCGATCGATGGGATGCCGTGCGGCCATCTGCAGATAACAGGGCCGTGTTCACTAATAGGAAGGGGACCTATTCGATGAACGTACAGGTGGTCTGCGACCACCGCATGATGATCCTGCACGTCTGCGCCCGTCACCCAGGCAGTGTACATGACTCATTCGTGTTGTCGCGGTCATCCATCCCCGGCATGTACGAGGGACGCCATCCCCGGCTGAGGGGCTGGTTGCTGGGCGACAGAGGCTACCCATTGCGATCGTGGCTGATGACGCCTGTATGGAGGCCACGCAATGAGGCGGAGAACCGCTACAATGATGCCCATGTAGCGACAAGGGGAGTGATAGAGAGGTGCTTTGGCATGCTGAAGATGCGTTTCAGGTGCCTGGACCTCTCTGGGGGCGCCCTCCAGTATCGGTCAGATAGGGTCGGTCGCATCATTGTGGTGTGCTGCGTCCTGCACAACATAGCCCAACAGAGGGGCGATGTGCCGCAGGCAGAGGAGGGCGGAGTGGAGGAGCAGCAGGAAGAGGCGCAGTCCTCCCCAGATGAGGGGGATGGGGGTAATTGTCAGGGCAGACGGGGTAGACACAGGCGGGTGGCTGTCCACCGTTACCGGCTGGCCCAGCGGGCACGGGACAAACTGATAGACGCCTTCTTCACTGACTAGATGGGCGTGGGAATCGGGTAGTATGGCCACAGACCGCACACCATGGCAACAGCCGACCACCCACACCCCCCACCCATCCACCCACCCAGCACCCTCACCCCCCTCCCCAACCCCACCCACCCCACCCGCATGCACACCACCCCCCCCCCCCCATTGCTGATCCACCTGCGGCACAACGGGCCGGGCTCACACAGTTGCGGGTGGACGCGTGTCTATCGCAGGCCATGGAGGATGATGACAACCCGCCCTGCGGTGAGCTCCTGGCTCTACATCGTTGGACTATGTCTGACCCATGGCCACAGTACCACCATCCACCCGGACCATCCCTGCATGCGGCTGTGACACTGCAGCGCACGGTCCCGTCCTCTGCCTGGGGGAAGTTGATGGCGGCCCAGGGGGAAGGGGGCAGACTCGCCTGGGGCTGAAGTAAGACCACCCCTCACACACACACTTGCGCTCAACGTACATGACACCCCCGCACACTTTGGACAGAGCACAAAGGCAGCTTCTGTAGGTGTAACATTGACTTTAATAACCAAAGGAGTTCATGCACGTGCCCTAGCCCCTAAAACTCAACTGTGCCCTGCAACCGTGCCAACTTACTCAGTGTCTAATTGTTTGGCCTTACGGGCCCTTTGACTACGTCTACGTGGTTCCCCAGACGGTACAGCAGAACTGGAGGTGGACTCCTGTGATTCCTGCCCTCTGACACTGGGTCCCTTTGGCGGCCGTTTCCTGGGGCGTCCTGGCCTAGATGGGCCAGGCTGCGGCCCGGGCGACTGGGATGGTGAGCTGCCAGCCTGTCCTGCCCGTTGCCCACCCGATGCACCTGGGACGGAAGGGGGGGAGTCCAAGGTGTCGCGGTGTACCGGGACCTCCCCTACAGAGGGAGCCGGGACGGACCACACCACCTCCTCCTCCCTCGGGGTGCCCGATGGCCCCCAGGCCTCTACATGGGTGGGGGATGCGAACGGACTGGCCATCCGACGCCCCCCCGACATCTGGCGCTGCCAGTCCTGGAGGCCCGTGCTAGTATCGACAGGGGTCTGCAGGTTTGCAGCCATGGAGCCCAGGGGGTTGGCAAACCCTGTCTGTGACAGTGCGACGCCGGTTCGCACATGGCCACTGGCGCCAATGCCCTCAGCGATGGCCTGCAGAGGCTGGGCCATGGCCTGCTGCGACTGGGCCATGGCCTGCAGAGACTGGGCATGGCCTGCTGAGACTGGACCATGGCATTGAGCGCCTCTGCCATCTGGCGCTGGCACTGGCTCATGGCCTCCTGTGAGAGGGCAGCCATTTCCTGGGCCACAGACGCCGCCTGCACGGAAAGCCCCAGGCCTCGCAAACCGTTCCCCATGTCTGACACCGTCGCACCCATTGCCTCCACCGCGGACGCCACCCGTGCGGTGTCGGCCTGGGTGGCACGCATGACCGGCACCACTTCCAGCTCCTGGACGCGGCTGGACTCCTCCACCTGCGACCGCAGCCGCCGCAAGCCGCCCGTCACCCTCTTCGCTTGTCTCCGGATCGGTGGTTGCATCGGAACTATGTGTGGGTGTGGTAACTCCAGGAACCCGGGATCCATCTGGGCGGCAGATGTTCGCTTGGGCTGGACTGCCCTCCGACCGCCTGGCCCCTCTGCTGCTCCTACCTCCACCTGCTGTACCGGGACGGCTGTGTTGTGCGCACCAGTGAGTGTACCAGACGCCTCATCACTAAAGTGCCCAACCGAGGTGAGTGTTTCTGCGATGGTGGAGGGTGTTGGTGACAGCAGTGGCGTTGTGTCGTGCTCTTCGTCCCACTCTGAGTCCATGGCACTTTGGGGTGGGGGTTCGTCTCCACCCATCCATTCTGAGTCACTGTCCGGTATTTCGTCTTCCTGGGTAGTGCTGTCCCGGGTACTGCTGTCCCGGGTAGTGGTGTCCCGGGTAGGGGTGTCCTGGGCAGTGCTGTCCCGGGTAGTGGTGTCCTGGGTAGTGGTGTCCTGGGTAGTGGTGTCCTGGGTAGTGGTGTCCTGGCTCGGATGTGACGGGGGCCTGTGGCTGCCCCCCTCATCGCTGGGTGGTCGCTCCCGCACGTGACGGGGGTGTCGTCTCCCTGTTGCTCCAGGTCTCTCCGTCTCTCGTGGTGTGCGAGGGGCATCCTGCGGGCGTCGCATGCCGGAGGGTGCGGGTCTCTCCGTCTCCCGTGGCCTCCGAGGGGCATCCTGCGGGCGTCGCATGCCGGAGGGTCCGGGTCTCTCCGTCTCTCGTGGCCTCCGAGGGGCATCCTGCGGGCGGTCTGCATCTGCGGGGATGGGTGCCTGGACGTTTGGTCCTGCGATACACAATGAAGCATGCATGGTTAGACATCAGGCAGTGATCAGGTGATACGGGGGAGGGGGATATAGGGGAGGGGGGATATGGGGACGGGCTGTCGGTGGCTCACTTGCTACTACGCCCCCGACCTCTGCATCAGCAACCTCCCGGTCCTCAGGTCCACCAGCCAGTTCCAGGGCCCTTTCCTGGTGTTCGGTCAGTGGCCTCTCATCAGCGGGGCCTCCTCCAGTCCTCACATGCTCCCTATTGTTGTGCGCGCGCTTCTCCTGTGGGGTGGGGGGGGGGGTGGCAGGGGTAAAAGGGAACACTGTTAGGCAGGTATATGAATGCACGCCATCGGTTGCGCGTGCATTGCAGAGGTTAAGGTTAGGGCTGGATTCACTTGGGGATATGAGGGAGGGGGGATATGGGGGAGGGGGGGATATGGGGGAGGGGGGGATATGGGGGAGGGGGGATATGGGGGAGGGGGGATATGGGGGAGGGGGGATATGGGGGAGGGGGGATATGGGGAGGGGGGATATGGGGGAGGGGGGAAATGGGGGAAGGGGGATATGGGGGAGGGGGGATATGGGGGAGGGGGGATAGGGGGGAGGGGAGGATAGGGGGAGGGGGGATAGGGGGGAGGGGGATATGGGGGAGGGGGCATATGGGGTAGGGGGATATGGGGGAGGGGGGATATGGGGAAGAGGGGATATGGGGGAGGGGGGATATGGGGGAGGGGGGATATGGGGAGGGGGGATATGGGGGAGGGGGGATATGGGGAGGGGGGGATATGGGGGAGGGGGGATATGGGGGAGGGGGATATGGGGGAGGGGGGATATGGGGGAGGGGGGATAGGGGGGAGGGGAGGATAGGGGGAGGGGGGATAGGGGGGAGGGGGATATGGGGGAGGGGGCATATGGGGTAGGGGGATATGGGGGAGGGGGGATATGGGGAAGAGGGGATATGGGGGAGGGGGGATATGGGGGAGGGGGGATATGGGGGAGGGGGGATATGGGGGGGATATGGGGGAGGGGGGATATGCGGAGGGGGGATATGGGGAGGGGTGGATATGGGGGAGGGGGGATATGGGGGAGGGGGGAAATGGGGGAGGGGGGATATGGGGGAAGGGGGGATATGAGGGAGGGGGGATATGGGGAGGGGGGATATGGGGGAGGGGGATATGGGGAGGGGGGTATGGGGGAGGGGGGGATATGGGGGAGGGGGGATATGGGGGAGAGGGGATATGGGGGAGGGGGGGATATGGGGAGGCTCACCCTGCCTGCTCTGACGAGGTCGTTCACCTTCTTGTGGCACTGGGTGCCTGTCCGTGGTGTCAGGGCCACAGCGGTGACGGCCTCTGCCACTTCCCTCCACAGACGCCGGCTGTGGCGTGGGGCAACTCTGCGGCCGTGCCCGGGATACAGGGCGTCCCTCCTCTGCTCCACCGCGTCCAGGAGCGCCTCCACATCGCGTGACTCAAACCTCGGGGCTGAGCGGCGGCCAGCCATCCAGTCGGGTGTTGCGGTCGGGTGTTCCGGTCGGGTGGGGGGGGAGCAGCGCGGCCTTATGAGCCGTCACGCCGTGCGGCGCGTATGATGCTGCACGGCGTGAACCACTGCGTAAGCGCGGATCCCGTTACGTCGCTGCTAGCCCATTTCGGGCTGGAGACTATCGACCCATTTTTCCGACGTGACGCAAGTCGGATTTGCGCCGTTTTTTGCGCCGATCGGCGGACTTTCCGCCGATAACGGAGAATTTCGCCCCTGGTGTGGCCTCACTAACACCTTATATAGTTGCAGTATAACCTCCCTAGTCTTAAACTCCATTCCTCTAGCAATGAAGGACAAACTCCATTCACCTTCTTAATCACCTGTTGCACCTGTAAACCTCAGGTCCCTCTGCACAGCAACATGTTTTAATATTTTATCATTTAAAACTAATCCCTTTTGCTGTTATTCCCACCAAAATGGATAACCTCACATCTGTCAACATCATATTCCAGGACTGGCATTTTTGTGGTGAGCCAGGCGGTGTTGATGGGGATGGATAGTGCGGAATACACGGGAATAGTGATTTCAGACCACGCCCCGCACTATCTAGATGTGAGACTTCGTTCGGGTCAGGCGCAGAGGCCGGGATGGAGGTTGGATTTGGGGCATTGGGCCAACAAGGAGTTCTGTGGGAAGGTGATGGTGGCGATTAAGAATTATGTTGAGCTCTTTCAGAATAGGGAGGTATCAACAGCCATGTTTTGGGAGGCCCTGAAGGCGGTGGTTCGGGGGAGAAATTATTTTGTTCAAGGCCCATAAGGACAGGATAGGGAGGGAGGAGCATCGCCGACTGTTGGATGAGATAGTGGAGGTGGATAGGAAGTGCTCTGTGGTCCCCACGAAGAAGTTGTTGGCAGAAAGAAAGAAGCAGCAGGGGCAGTATGATCAGTTGTTGACGGGAAGGGTTGGGGGTCAGCTGGAGAGAGTGCTGGGGGATGCAGTATGAGTATGGGAAGAAGGCGATGCTGGCCCACCAGCTGTGGCGATAGGCAGCAGCAAGGGAAATTCTTCAGGTGAAGGGGGACGACGACGTGGTGTAGGATCCAGGGAGGATAAATGAGGCGTTCAAGGCCTTCTATGAGGGGCTGTATAAGGATGAGCCAGGGTGGGGGGAGGAGGCTGATATGAGTTGGATTTTAGATGGGCTGGACTTCCTGGGGTCGGAGGAGGGGAAGAGACAGGCACTGGAGGAGTCATTGGCATGGTGCAGTCGAGTAAGGCGCCAGGCGGGATGGTTTCCTGGCGGAATCTTATAAACAGTTCTTGACGGAGATGGTCCCCCAACCTTTGGGCATGTTTAATGAAGCAGTGGAGAAGGTGAAGCTGCCGGCTACGCGAGCGCAGGCGTCAATTTTCAATTTTGCTGATCCCGAGAAAGGAGAAGAATCTTTGGAGTCTTAGTCCTCTCGTCCATCTCACTGCTGAATACGGATGTGAAAATCCTGGCAAAGGTATTGATGAGAAGGTTGGCGGAGTGTGTGTCAGAGGTGGTCTCAGAGGATCAAATGGGGTTTTTGAAGAGGAGTCAGCTCTCTGGTAATATTAGGAGGTTGTGAAACTTAATTATGACCCCGACGGGGATGGGCGGGGTTGGGGGGGTGCGGGGGGGTGCGTGCCAGAGGTGATTGTGTCAATGGACACAGAGAAGGCCATTGTCTAGTTAGAGGGGAGGTAATTGTTTAAAATCCTATGGATCTTCCGGGTGCGGCGATGAGTCGCACGTTTCGGCAGCTCCCGGTGGAACGGACTTTTGGGCTCTTAATAGGAGCCCCAACGGCAATTTTAACGGCAAAAAACACTGTGCGGTAATCCAGAAGGGAATCCCCCCTGGACACGGATGGAAAAAAGAGAGGAAAGTGGCCGGATTGCGGTGGATCCTCTAGAGCAGCGGCCAGGAAGGCAGGCACAAAGCAAGATGGCGTCGGAAGGAGGCAGTTTAATTTGGGGCCCTGACCAACAAGAGTTCCTGCGGCGTTGCGTGGAAGAACTCAAAAAGGAGATGAAGAAGGAGCTGTTGGCCCCGATATTACAAGCGATTGAGGGGCTAAAGGAGGAGCAAAAGACCCAGGAACAGGAGCTTCGGGTCGTGAAGGCAAAGGCTGCTGAGAATGAGGACGACATACAGGGCCTAGTGGTGAAAATGGAGATGCACGAGGCACAACACAAAAGGTGTGTGGAAAGGCTGGAGGTCCTGGAGAATAATGCGAGGAGGAAGAATTTAAGGATTCTTGGTCTTCCCGAAGGTGTAGAAGGGGCGGACGTCGGGGCATATGTGAGCACGATGCTGCACTCGTTAATGGGATCGGAGGCCCCGACGGGTCCGCTGGAGGTGGAGGGAGCCTATCGAGTTATGGCGCGAAGACCGAGGGCTGGAGAAATTCCTCGAGCCATAGTGGTGAGATTTCTCCGATATAAGGACAGAGAGATGGTCCTCAGATGGGCAAAGAAAACTCGGAGCAGTAGGTGGGAGAACGCGGTGATCCGCGTATATCAAGATTGGAGTGCGGAGGTGGTGAGAAGGAGGGCAAGCTTTAATCGGGCCAAGGCGGTGCTGCACAAAAGGAAGATTAAATTTGGAATGCTGCAACCGGCAAGACTGTGGGTCACACATCAAGGGAAACACCACTACTTCGAAACGGCAGATGAGGCGTGGACATTTATTGTCGAGGAGAAACTGGAGTGAGCGGGCCAGAAAAAGAACGTTTGGGACAAAGTGGGGGGGTGAATATGTGGGATGAAGGGGGGGAAATGGGGGAAGAGATGACTTCCCAAGTTGTTAATCCTGCGACCCTGTAACCACTACCCATGTCGTGGGGGAGGGGGGGAGGGAGGATGAGGAGCTGAGGGCGCCGGCCATTGGGGGCGGGGCCAAAAGGGAAGCACGGGCTTTGTTCTCGCGCTATGGTAATCACGGCGGGAACAGGGAAGCAGGAAGGAGGGGGCCTCGCACAGTGTGAGCCGGGTCAGGGGGGGAAGCCGAGGTCGGCCAGAGTTTTCTGACTTAGTGGGGGGGGGGGGGGGGGTTAACTGGGTTGCTGCTGCTGGGGAGAAGGGGGAGCTGGTATGGGGAGGGGTGGTCGGGGCGGGGGGGGGGGCGCCTTTGGGGGAGATACGGCTACGTGGGAACCGGGTGAGGAGCTGAATTGAAAAAGGAGATGGCTAGTCGTCAAGGGGGGGGGGTAAAGAGCCCCCCAACCCGGTTGATCACGTGGAATGTGAGAGGGCTGAACGGGCCGATTAAGAGGGCACGGGTACTCGCACACCTAAAGAAACGTAAGGCAGATGTGGTTATGCTTCAGGAGACGCATCTGAAGCTGATAGATCAGGTCAGACTACGCAAAGGATGGGTGGAGCAGGTGTTTCATTCGGGGCTCGACGCAAAAAACAGGGGGGTGGCCATACTAGTGGGGAAGCGGGTAATGTTTGAGGCAAAGACTATAGTGGCGGATAGTGGGGGCAGATACGTGATGGTGAGTGGCAAATTGCAAGGGGAGGCGGTGGTATTAGTGAACGTGTATGCCCCGAACTGGGATGATGCCAACTTTATGAGGCGTATGTTAGGACGAATCCCGGACCTAGAAGTGGGGAAGTTGGTAATGGATGGAGATTTTAATACGGTGCTGGACCCAGGGCTGGACAGATCGAGGTCCAGGACCGGAAGGAAGCCAGCTGCAGCTAGGGTGCTTAAGGACTTTATGGAGCAGATGGGAGGAGTAGACCCCTGGAGATTTAGTAGACCTAGGAGTAAGGAGTTTTCGTTTTTCTCCTATGTCCACAAAGTTTATTCATGAATAGATTTTTTTGTTTTGGGAAGGGCACTGATCCCAAAGGTGACGGGGACGGAGTACACGGCTATAGCTATTTCGGATCACGCTCCACATTGGGTGGGCCTGGAGATAGGGGAAGAAAAACAACAGCGCCCACCCTGGAGAATGGACATGGGATTATTGGCAGATGAGGGGGTGTGTTTAAGGGTGAGGGGGTGTATTGAAAGGTACTTGGAACTCAATGATAATGGGGAGGTACAGGTGGGAGTGGTCTGGGAGGCGCTGAAGGCAGTGGTTAGAGGGGAGCTGATATCTATTAGGGCACATAAAGGAAAGCAGGAGGGTAGGGAAAGGGAGCGGTTGTTGAAAGAACTTCTGAGGGTGGACAGACAATATGCGGAGGCACCGGAGGAGGGACTGTACAGGGAAAGGCAAAGGCTACATGTAGAATTTGACTTGTTGACTACAGGTAATGCAGAGGCACAATGGAGGAAAGCACAGGGTGTACAGTACGAATACGGGGAGAAGGCGAGCAGGTTGCTGGCCCACCAACTGAGGAAAAGGGGAGCAGCGAGGGAGATAGGGGGGGGGTGAGAGATGAGGAGGGAGAGATGGAGCGGGGAGCGGAGAGAGTGAATGGAGTGTTCAAGGCATTTTATGAAAGATTATATGAAGCTCAGCCCCCGGATGGGAAGGAGAGAATGACGTGCTTTCAGGATCAGCTGGAATTTCCTAAGGTGGAGGAGCAGGAGAGGGTGGGACTGGGAGCACAGATTGAGATGGAGGAAGTAGTGAAAGGGATTGGGAGCATGCAGGCGGGGAAGGCCCCGGGACCGGACGGATTCCCAGTTGAATTCTATTGGAAATATATGGACTTGCTGGCCCTGCTACTGATGAGAACCTTTAATGAGGCGAGGGAAAGGGGGCAGCTGCCCCCGACTATGTCAAAGGCAACGATATCGCTCCTCCTCAAGAAGGAAAAAGACCCGCTGCAATGCGGGTCCTACAGGCTCATTTCCCTCCTGAATGTAGACGCTACGATTCTGGCCAAGGTAATGGCAATGAGGATAGAGGATTGTGTCTCGGGGGTGGTTCATGAGGACCAAACTGGGTTTGTGAAGGGGAGACAGCTGAATACAAATATACGGAGGCTGCTAGGGGTGATGATGATGCCCCCACCAGAGGGGGAAGCGGAGATAGTGGTGGCGATGGATGCCGAGAAAGCATTTGATAGAGTGGAGTGGGATTATTTGTGGGAGGTGCTGAGGAGATTTGGCTTGGGGGATGGGTATATCAGGTGTGTACAGTTGCTATTTTGGGCCCCGATGGCGATGGATTTTTCAGTGTATAAACTGAACATGGGGAAAAGTGAGTTGTTTGTGGTGCATCCAGGGGAGCAGAGGAGAGAGATAGAGGATTTACCATTGAGGAAGGTAACAAGGGACTTCCGGTACTTGGGGATCCAGATAGCCAAGAATTGGGGTACATGACACAGGCTTAATTTAACGCGGTTGGTGGAACAGGTGGAGGAGGACTTTAAGAGATGGGACATGGTGTCCCTGTCATTGGCAGGTAGGGTGCAGGCGGTTAAAATGGTGGTCCTCCCGGGATTCCTTTTTGTGTTTCAGTGCCTCCCGGTGGTGATCACGAAGGCTTTTTTCAAAAGAATCGAGAAGAGTATTATGAGTTTTGTGTGGGCTGGGAAGACCCCGAGAGTGAGGAGGGGATTTTTGCAGCGTAGTAGGGACAGTGGGGGGCTGGCACTACCGAGCCTGAGTGAGTACTACTGGGCCGCCAATGTTTCAATGGTGTGTAAGTGGATGGGAGAAGGGGAGGGAGCAGCGTGGAAGAGATTGGAGAGGGCGTTCTGCAGGGGGACTAGCCTACAAGCAATGGTGACGGCGCCGTTGCCGTTCTCACCAAAGAAATACACCACAAGCCCGGTGGTGGTGGCTACATTGAAAATTTGGGGGCAGTGGAGACGGCATAGGGGAAGGACGGGAGCTTCGGTGCGGTCCCCGATAAGAAACAATCATAGGTTCGCCCCGGGGAGAATGGATGGGGGATTTGGAGCATGGCAAAGAGCTGGGGTAGTACAACTGAGAGATCTGTTTGTAGATGGGACGTTTGCGAGTCTGGGAGCGCTGACGGAAAAATATGGGTTGCCCCAAGGGAATGCATTTCGGTACATGCAATTGAGGGCTTTTGCGAGGCAACAGGTGAGGGAATTCCCGCAGCTCCCGACGCAGGAGGTGCAGGATAGAGTGATCTCAGAGACATGGGTGGGGGATGGTAAGGTGTCGGACATATACAGGGAAATGAGGGACGAGGGGGAGATCATGGTAGATGAGCTGAAAGGGAAATGGGAAGAAGAACTGGGGGGAGGAGATTGAGGAGGGGCTGTGGGCTGATGGCCTACGTAGGGTAAACTCTTCGTCCTCGTGTGCCAGGCTTAGCCTGATACAATTTAAGGTGTTACACAGGGCGCATATGACTGGAGCGCGGCTTAGTAAATTTTTTGGGGTAGAGGATAGGTGTGCGTGATGCTCGAGAGGCCCAGCGAATCACACCCACATGTTCTGGTCATGCCCGGCACTACAGGGGTTCTGGGTGGGGGTGGCAAAGGTGCTTTCGAAGGTGGTGGGGGTCCGGGTCGAACCAAGCTGGGGGTTGGCTATATTTGGGGTTGCAGAAGAGCCGGGAGTGCAGGGGGCGAGAGAGGCTGACGTGTTGGCCTTTGCGTCCCTAGTAGCCCGGCGCAGGATATTGTTAATGTGGAAGGAAGCCAAACCCCCGGGTGTGGAGACCTGGATAAACGACATGGCAGGGTTTATAAAGTTAGAACGGATTAAGTTTGTGTTAAGGGGCTCGGCTCAAGGGTTCACCAGGCAGTGGCAACCGTTCGTCGATTACCTCACAGAAAGATAGAGGGAATGGAAAAGAAGTAGACAACAGCAGCAACCCAGGGGGGAGGGGGGTGGGGGCAGGGGGGGGGAGGAATTGGACGGACTCTCAGGGATGTTATTGTATAAGTATAGGTATTTGTTATAGGTAATTGTATATTGGATTGTTGGATTGTATTTTTGGAGAGTATTTATTTTGGACAAGGCAGTTGCCATTTAGTTTTGTTTTTGTTTTTGTTTATATATTATTTATTTATTTGTTTAAAACTGGCCACTGTTATTTATATTGCTTTATTGTTATGTAAAAGAAACACTATGTATTGCTATGTTTGGCCAAAAAATCTTGAATAAAATATATATTTAAAAAAAAAATCCTCTGGAGTTTTGGGTTCAGGCCTAGCTTTGTGGTGTGGGTTTGGTTGTTGTATGTGTCCCCCATGACAAGCGTGCAAACAAATGAGATGAACTTGGGTATTTTGGGCTGCACAGGGATATGAGGCAGGGATGTCCACTGTCCCCGCTTTGCCGATTGAGCCCTTGGCGATGGCACTTCGGGCCTCAGCTGTGTGACGGGGATTGAGATGCGAGGGCAGGGGGCACCGGGTGTCGTTGTACGCCAGTGGCCTAATGATGTTCGTGACAGATCCGTTGGAAAACATGGGGAGAATCATGGCTTACTGGAGAGGTTTGAGGCCTTTTCGGGCTACAAATTAAATGCAGGAAAAAAGGAGGTGTTCCCGGTGAGTGCAACGGGGCAGGGGGGGCGAACCTGGGGGCTCTGCCATTTAAAGTGGCACGGGAGCGGTTCCAGTGGTTGGAGATTCAACGAACGCATGAGTGGGCCACGATGCATAGGTGGAATTTGACAGGGTTGTTGGAAGAGATTAAGGGGGACCTTAAAAGGTGGGATGTGCTGCACCTGATATTGGTGAGGAGGGTGCAGGTGGTGAAGATGAACACACTGCCAAAGATTCCTGTTTGTGTTTCAGTCCCTCCTGATTTTCCTCCCCTAGGCCTTTTTCGGAAGGTAGCTGCATTAATCTTGGAATTTGTGTGGACAGGGAAGGTACCGAGGGTGAAGAGAGCTTTGTTGCATAGGCAGAGGCAGGAAAGGGGGCTGACGCTCCTGAGTTTGTTGCATCACTGTTGGGAAGTGAATGTGGAGAATGTGTGACAATAGTGGGAGGGGGAGGATGCAGAGTGAGTCAGGTTAGAGGAGGAGTCTTGCAAGGCTGTGAACCTGCAGGCTCTAGTGACGGCCCCGTTGCCGTTTGCCCCAAGGAAGTAGACAAGGAGTCTGGTGGTGGAGTATAAAAATTTGGAACCAGCTGAGGAGGCACTTTAAACTGCGCCACATGTCAGTGGTAGGTTTACTCTGGGGGGGATGGATTGGATGGATAAGGGATGGATGGAGGAGGGGTTAGAATGGGTCAGGGATAGGTTTGCGGAGGGAACGTTTGCTGCTAGAGGAGCTGCCGGAGATGTTCGAGTTACTAAGAGGGCGTGAGCTTGGATATCTGTAGGTGCGGGACTTTGTGCGCAATGAGCTGCCTTGGTTCCCTCAGGTACCAGAGTATATGCTTCTGGAGAAAATGTTACCTCCCAGGTGAGGGGTGGATTGTAGGATTGGGGATGTATATTGGTGTTTGGGGGAGTGAAAAGGATCAAGCATAAGTGGGAGAAGGGTTGGGGAGGGGGATAGGCTGGGGACTTTGGTGTGAGGTAGTGCTTTGAGTAAACGCAACCTCTTCCTGCGCAAGGATGAGTCTTATACAATTTAAGGTGGTGCACAGGGTCCACATGACTCGGACCTGGATGAGTGTTTTTTTTCCGGAGGTAGGGGACGGGTGTGAAAGGTGTGGGAGGGGGCTGGCAAACCATGCCAATACGGTTTGGGTGTGTGAGGAGTTGGAGAACGTTTGGGAAGATGTTTAGCTCATTGAGGGTTGTAGGGGTTGAGATGAAGCGGACCCTGTGGTAGCGATCTGTGGAGTGTCAGAGGTGCCGGAGCTGCTGGAGGGGAAGGGGACGATGGTGCTTTCGCCTCTCTGATTGCCCAGCGATGGATACTTTTGAATTGGAGGTTGGCCACGCCGCTGGAGGTTGCGGCATGGTTGGGAGACTTGTACGGGTTTCTCAGGTTGGAGGAAATGAAATTTGCCCTAAGTGGGGTCAGAGGAGGGCTTTGAGACATGATGAAGGCCGTTCATGGCTATATTTGAGGAGCTGTTTGTTGTGGGGAAGTGGGGGGAGGGGGAGTAAATGGGAGGGGGGAGGGGGGTAATGTACAAATTGTACACTCTATTGGATGTTAAGGTTGCGTTATGTTTGTAACAAAATATCTTTACAAAAAATAGGTTGGGGAGGTGAGGTTGGGGGGTCCTGGCTAAACTGGGAGACACTCCCCAAGGCCCCAAGAAATGATGAAAAGTCAAGACAAGGGGTGGGGTGGGATTCTCCAGCCCGCCAGCTGTTTTCCAGCACGGCACGTCCCCCGCCGGCAGCGGGATCCTCCGTTGTGGCAGCTGGCCAATGGGATTTCCCATTGTGTCCATCCCACGCCATCGGGAAGCCCGTGGGCATGGCTGCACTGCCGGCGAAGTGGAGGATCCCACCGACGGAGAATCCCGCTGTATGTTCTCCTGCTGGAGCTGAATTGCAACTGATTGCACTCCCGCTGATTGCATTCCTATCACTCCCCTTCACTCTTGAATGATCTTGAAGTGCTCAGCTGGAAATTGACAGCACTTAACTCTCTTTGAAGTGGTTGATGCTTATAAACAATGTCGTTAGAGCACTTCAGTATTATTCAACCGTGAAGGAAGATGAATGAAGAAATGCTGACAGCTGTGTGTAAGTGGAAGCTGTCAATCACAGCCCAGTGGAGAAATGAAAGAATGGCTTGTGGCTCAAGTATCTGAGAGGTTTAAACACAGGTCACTGGTTTCTCGTTCCAGCAACTGACACGTGGTGCTTCCTCTGTCTGAGCCAGTAGATGTATGCCTAGGTGTTTTACAACTGTAATATTTTCCACTGCCTCTGTCTGGCCTGTTCTCTAGCTTCCAGACAAGGGTCTCTTTTCTGGGTGGCTTCCTTACAAGTATCTCTTTTCTCAGGGGCGTCTTGACAGGTTTCTCTTTGTGCAGGGCTTTCTGACAGGGGTTTCTTCTCTGTGGTGTCTGGAGGGGTCTTTTTGTCTAAAGGGTCTCTGGGGACTTCCGGGTGCGGCGATGACCAGCTGAGTCGCACGTTTCGGCAGCTCCCGGTGGAAAGGACTTTTGGGCTCTTAATAGGAGCCCCAACGGCAATTTTAACGGCTAAAAACACTGTGCGGTAAACCAGAAGGGAATCCCCCCCTGGACACGGATGGAAAAAGGAAGGGAAAGTGGCCGGATTGCGGTGGATCCTCTAGAGCAGCGGCCAGGAAGGCAAGCACAAAGCAAGATGGCGTCGGAAGGAGGCAGTTTAATATGGGGCCCTGACCAACAAGAGTTCCTGCGGCGTTGCGTGGAAGAACTTCAAAAGGAGATGAAGAAGGAGCTGTTGGCCCCGATATTACAGGCGATTGAAGGGCTAAAGGAGGAGCAAAAGACCCAGGAGCAGGAGCTTCGGGTCGTGAAGGCAAAGGCTGCTGAGAATGAGGACGACATACAGGGCCTGGTGGTGAAGACAGAGATGCACGAGGCACAACACAAAAGGTGTGTGGAAAGGCTGGAGGTGCTGGAGAATAATGCGAGGAGGAAGAATTTAAGGATTCTTGGTCTTCCCGAAGGTGTAGAAGGGGCGGACGTCGGGGCATATGTGAGCACGATGCTGCACTCGTTAATGGGATCGGAGGCCCCGAAGGGTCCGCTGGAGGTGGAGGGAGCCTATCGAGTTATGGCGCGAAGACCGAGGGCTGGAGAAATTCCTCGAGCCATAGTGGTGAGATTTCTCCGATATAAGGACAGAGAGATGGTCTCAGATGGGCAAAGAAAACTCGGAGCAGTAGGTGGGAGAACGCGGTGATCCGCGTATATCAAGATTGGAGTGCGGAGGTGGCGAGAAGGAGGGCAAGCTTTAATCGGGCCAAGGCGGTGCTGCACAAAAGGAAGATTAAATTTGGAATGCTGCAACCGGCAAGACTGTGGGTCACACATCAAGGGAAACACCACTACTTCGAAACGGCAGATGAGGCGTGGACATTTATTGTCGAGGAGAAACTGGAGTGAGCGGGCCAGAAAAAGAACGTTTGGGACAAAGTGGAGAGGTGAATATGTGGGATGAAGGGGGGAAAAGGGGGAAGAGATGACTTCCCAAGTTGTTAATCCTGCGACCCTGTAACCACTACCCATGTCGTGGGGGAGGGGGGGAGGGAGGATGAGGAGCTGAGGGCGCTGGCCATTGGGGGCATGGCCAAAAGGGAAGCGCGGGCTTTGTTCCCGCGCTATGGTAATCACGGCGGGAACAGGGAAGCAGGAAGGAGGGGGCCTCGCACAGTGTGAGCCGGGTCACGGGGGGAAGCCGAGGTCGGCCAGATTTTGCTGACTTCTGGGAGCAACATGGGGGGTGCAATTACGCTAGTTTGGGATCTAGTGGGTGGGGGGGGGGTGGTTAACTGGGTTGCTGCTGCTGGGGAGAAGGGGGAGCTGGTATGGGGAGGGGTGGTCGGGGCGGGGGGGGGCGCCTTTGGGGGAGATACGGCTACGTGGGAACCGGGTGAGGAGCTGGATTGAAAAAGGAGATGGCTAGTCGTCAAGGGGGGGGGGTAAAGAGCCCCCCAACCCGGTTGATCACGTGGAATGTGAGAGGGCTGAACGGGCCGATTAAGAGGGCACGGGTCATCGCACACCTAAAGAAACTTAAGGCAGATGTGGTTATGCTTCAGGAGACGCATCTGAAGCTGATAGATCAGGTCAGACTACGCAAAGGATGGGTGGGGCAGGTGTTTCATTCGGGGCTAGACGCAAAAAACAGGGGGGTGGCCATACTAGTGGGGAAGCGGGTAATGTTTGAGGCAAAGACTATAGTGGCGGATAGTGGGGGCAGATACGTGATGGTGAGTGGCAAATTGCAAGGGGAGGCGGTGGTATTAGTGAACGTGTATGCCCCGAACTGGGATGATGCCAACTTTATGAGGCGTATGTTAGGACGAATCCCGGACCTAGAAGTGGGGAAGTTGGTAATGGGTGGAGATTTTAATACGGTGCTGGACCCAGGGCTGGACAGATCGAGGTCCAGGACCGGAAGAAGGCCAGCTGCAGCTAGGGTGCTTAAGGACTTTATGGAGCAGATGGGAGGAGTAGACCCCTGGAGATTTAGTAGACCTAGGAGTAAGGAGTTTTCGTTTTTCTCCTATGTCCACAAAGTTTATTCACGGATAGACTTTTTTGTTTTGGGAAGGGCACTGATCCCGAAGGTGACGGGGACGGAGTACATGGCTACAGCTATTTCGGATCACGCTCCACATTGGGTGGACCTGGAGATAGGGGAGGAAAAAGAACAGCCTCCACCCTGGAGAATGGACATGGGATTATTGGCAGATGAGGGGGTGTGTTTAAGGGTGAGGGGGTGTATTGAAAGGTACTTGGAACTCAATGATAATGGGGAGGTTCAGGTGTGAGTGGTCTGGGAGGCGCTGAAGGCAGTGGTTAGAGGGGAGCTGATATCTATTAGGGCACATAAAGGAAAGCAGGAGGGTAGGGAAAGGGAGCGGTTGTTGAAAGAACTTCTGAGGGTGGACAGACAATATGCGGAGGCACCGGAGGAGGGACTGTACAGGGAAAGGCAAAGGCTACATGTAGAATTTGACTTGTTGACTACAGGTAATGCAGAGGCACAATGGAGGAAGGCACAGGGTGTACAGTACGAATATGGGGAGAAGGCGAGCAGGTTGCTGGCCCACCAACTGAGGAAAAGGGGAGCAGCGAGGGAGATAGGGGGGGTGAGAGATGAGGAGGGAGAGATGGAGCGGGGAGCGGAGAGAGTGAATGGAGTGTTCAAGGCATTTTATGAAAGATTACATGAAGCTCAGCCCCCGGATGGGAAGGAGAGAATGATGTGCTTTCTGGATCAGCTGGAATTTCCTAAGGTGGAGGAGTAGGAGAGGGCGGGACTGGGAGCATAGATTGAGACGGAGGAAGTAGTGAAAGGGATTGGGAGCATGCAGGCGGGGAAGGCCCCGGGACCAGACGGATTCCCAGTTGAATTCTATAGGAAATATATGGACTTGCTGGCCCTGCTACTGATGAGAACCTTTAATGAGGCGAGGGAAAGGGGGCAGCTGCCCCCGACTATGTCAGAGGCAACGATATCGCTCCTCCTAAAGAAGGAAAAAGACCCGCTGCAATGCGGGTCCTATAGGCCTATTTCCCTCCTGAATGTGGACGCTAAGATTCTGGCCAAGGTAATGGCAACGAGGATAGAGGATTGTGTCCCGGGGGTGGTTCATGAGGACCAAACTGGGTTTGTGAAGGGGAGACAGCTGAATACAAATATACGGAGGCAGCTAGGGGTAATGATGATGCCCCCACCAGAGGGGGAAGCGAAGATAGTGGTGGCAATGGATGCCGAGAAAGCATTTGATAGAGTGGAGTGGGATTATTTGTGGGAGGTGCTGAGGAGATTTGGCTTTGGAGATGGGTATATCAGATAGGTACAGTTGCTGTATAGGGCCCCGATGGCGAACGTGGTCACGAATGGACGGGGGTCTGATTATTTTCGGCTCCATAGAGGGACGAGGCAGGGATGTCCTCTGTCCCCGTTATTGTTTGCACTGGCGATTGAGCCCCTGGCCATAGCATTGAGGGGTTCCAGGAAGTGGAGGGGAGTACTCAGGGGAGGAGAAGAACACCGGGTATCTCTGTATGCGGATGATTTGTTGCTATATGTGGCAGACCCGGCGGAGGGGATGCCAGAGATAATGCGGATACTTGGGGAGTTTGGGGATTTTTCAGGGTATAAATTGAACATGGGGAAAAGTGAGTTGTTTGTGGTGCATCCAGGGGAGCAGAGCAGAGAAATAGAGGATTTACCGTTGAGGAAGGTAACAAGGGACTTTCGGTACTTGGGGATCCAGATAGCCAAGAATTGGGGTACATTACACAGGCTTAATTTAACGCGGTTGGTGGAACAGGTGGAGGAGGACTTTAAGAGATGGGACATGGTGTCCCTGTCACTGGCAGGTAGCGTGCAGGCGGTTAAAATGGTGGTCCTCCCGAGATTCCTTTTTGTGTTTCAGTGCCTCCCGGTGGTGATCACGAAGGCTTTTTTCAAAAGAATCTAGAAGAGTATTATGAGTTTTGTGTGGGCCGGGAAGACCCCGAGCGTGAGGAGGGGATTTTTGCAGCGTAGTAGGGACAGGGGGGTGCTGGCACTACCGAGCCTAAGTGAGTACTACTGGGCCGCCAATATTTCAATTGTGTGTAAGTGGATGGGAGAAGAGGAGGGAGCGGCGTGGAAGAGATTGGAGAGGGCGTCCTGCAGGGGGACTAGCCTACAAGCTATGGTGACGGCACCGTTGCCGTTCTCACCGAAGAAATACACCATAAGCCCGGTGGTGGTGGCTACATTGAAAATTTGGGGGCAGTGGAGACGGCATGGGGGAAGGACGGGTGCCTCGGTGCGGTCCCCGATAAGAAATAACCATAGGTTTGTTCCGGGGAGAATGGATGGGGGATTTGGAGCATGGCAAAGAGCAGGGGTAGCACAATTGAGAGATCTGTTCGTAGATGGGACGTTCGCGAGTCTGGGAGCGCTGACGGAAAAATATGGGTTGCCCCAAGGGAATGCATTTCGGTATATGCAACTGAGGGCTTTTGCGAGGCAACAGGTGAGGGAATTCCCGCAGCTCCCGACGCAGGAGGTGCAGGGTAGAGTGATCTCAGAGACATGGGTGGGGAATGGTAAGGTGTCGGACATATATAGGGAAATGAGGGACGAGGGGGAGATCATGGTAGATGAGCTGAAAGGGAAATGGGAAGAAGAGCTGGGGGAGGAGATTGAGGAGGGGCTGTGGGCTGATGCCCTACGTAGGGTAAACTCATCGTTCTCGTGTGCCAGGCTACGCCTGATATAATTTAAGGTGTTACACAGGGCGCATATGACTGGAGCACGGCTCAGTAAATGTTTTGGGGTAGAGGATAGGTGTGCGAGATGCTCGAGAAGCCCAGCGAATCACACCCACATGTTCTGGTCATGCCCGGCACTACAGGGTTTTGGGTGGGGATGGCAAAGGTGCTTTCGAAGTTGGTGGGGGATCCAGGTCGAACCAAGCTGGGGGTTGGCTATATTTGGGGTTGCAGAAGAGCCGGGAGTGCAGGAGGCGAGAGAGGCTGATGTTTTGGCCTTTGCATCCCTAGTAGCCCGGCGCAGGATATTGTTAATGTGGAAGGAAGCCAAACCCCCGGGTGTGGAGACCTGGATAAACGACATGGCAGGGTTTATAAAGTTAGAACGGATTAAGTTCGTACTAAGGGGTTCGGCTCAAGGGTTCACCAGGCGGTGGCAACCGTTCGTCGACTACCTCACAGAAAGATAGAGGGAATGGAAAAGAGGAAGACAACAGCAGCAACCCAGGGGGGAGGGGGGGGGTGGAGGAATCGGACGGACTCTCAGGGATGTTATTGTATATGTATAGGCACTTGTTTTAGGTAATGTATATTGGACTGTTGGATTGTATCTTTGGAGAGTATTTATTTTTGACCAGGCAGTTGCCATTTAGTTTGGTTTTTGTTTCTGTTCATATATTATTTATTTATTTGTTTAAAACTGGCCACTGTTATTTATATTGCTTTATTGTTGTTTAAAAGAAACACTACGTACTGTTATGTTTGGCCAAAAAATCTTGAATAAAATATATATATTTTTTAAAAATAAAATAAAATAAAGGGTCTCTGGGGGGGTGTGTCTCTCAGGGGGTCGCTTTATTTAGGGGGTATCGCAGGGGGCTGTGGGGGGAGTTCTGGTAGGGGTAGGGTGGACAGGTCTTGCATTGTTGGGAGGAGGGTGACCCTCAGATGGACTTTGGGGGAAATTCCCTAAAGTAGTTACCCCTTGGCCCACCGGGAAGTCCACCATCATGGACTTCGCGGTGGTTTTCGGCACCTCCGTGGCATGTTGCGCGGTGGCAGAGGGTGCCTGCCATTGGCTGACAGAGGTATCTTCTGGTCTTGCCGTTGCCAATGGCGTTTCCCATTATATGCACCCCGACCCCTCCCAACGGCCAGGAAACCCACGTTGGAGGCTCGTTGGCAGGATGGGCTGGAAAAGTCCAGCCAGTATGCTTGCCCTGGTTACCTATATAATCCTCACTGCACTTCCACCCCCTCAACAGAATTATATGACTACTTGTTTCTGTTATTTTACTGAACTTTCATTAGTTTACAAAAAATAATTTTTCTTTCATTTCACTACCACCTTCTGAAGGGCAACTAGGGATGGGAAATAAATGCTAGCCTAACCACAAACGCCCACATCCCGTAAATGAATTTTAAAAAACACAGAAGAAAGTCTACTTTCAGTTTTGTACAGCCACCAGGTTCAATGTACTCCTGGCATGGTTCCTAGCTTCTGGTGTGCGTGACCTAGCGTGCATAAACAAACTGTAGATTTATCCAGATACTTGTTTTAAACTGGTCTATAAACATGATATATAAGACAGGTTACAGGGTAGGTATGGCTTTCCTGAGTACAGTGCGTTCCATTCTCTGAAGAGAGAGTCCAGCACATGAGTGCTGATGTGTCACGGCACCCTGGGCTAGTGCGTGGTCAATTCCAGCCCCACTTGAGCCGGAGTCGCAACATAAGTGAAATTAGATGTTACTTTAAAATACCTGAGGTCCTTGACTGAGCCCAGTAAACTGCAGTCCCCAGGTTTACATAGAAACATAGAACATAACTTTGACACAAAATGAGGGCATTTAAAAGTTTATTGGATAAACATATGGATGATAATGGTATAGTGTAGGTTAGATGGCTTTTGTTTCGGTGCAACATCGTGGGCCGAAGGGCCTGTACTGCGCTGTATTGTTCTATGTTCTATGTTCTATAACCTTTTATTATGTACAGTATTAAGCACAGCCAGAGCGAACCCCATGTTATTATTTACAGTATTATAATTAAACTGACAGAAAATATAATGGACTATCTAATACCCCTTTCCTACCCCCCCCCCCCACTTTCTAACTATCCCAGTCTCTACACACATACATAGATAAACAACACAAAGGGGAAAGGGTGGTTGAAAGGCAAAGAAAAGAAAATAAAAGGATAAAGGATCTTTGATGCACTGAGATGACTTCCAGTTAGTGTCTTTCTGAGGTTCAGCTTCCATTTCGGTACTTCTTCCTTCTAGGCTTGAGATGGTTTTCTCTGGCAAGGTTGTCTACTTTCTCTATAAACTCAGGACCATTTCAGGTATCCGGCAAAGATGTGCCAGGCACTTACTGGTTTTAGAACTGTTACCTCACCAAGCAAGAGAGAGAGCGCCTTCCTTCTCCTTCCAAGGTCCAAACACTCCTGCCAAGTTCTCTCAAAAAGTATCATGCAGAACACTGTCCCTGTTGTCAGGTAGAACACTGTCCTTGGCCAACCCACCAGTTGCCAATTTGCCAATCGAATTGACCTTTTCCAAAACCAGTTCCTAAGATTCACTCAATGGACCAAAATTATTTTAAACATAAAAGAAAAGAAATAAAGGAAATAAACAGGAAGGACTGTTACAGATGTTACTGATCCATCACCACTTACTTATTAGCATATCTAGTTTATGAACCCATTACACTACATTTCCTTCTCCGTGCAGCTTGAGAAATCTGCTGCAAAGTCCATGTTGTACCTATCTGGTAAAGAAAGAGGAGCATTGGGACATCTTCAATATTTCAGATGAGTTTTTCTTCAATTTATTTTTACGGGATATGGGCTTCAGTGGCTAGGCCAGCATTTATGCCTTGTTGAACAACTGCAGCTCATTTGGTGTAGTTACACGGGGTGTGCTATTAGGGAGGGAGTTTCAGGATTTTGACCCAGTGACAGTGAAGAAATGGTGATATATTTCCATGATGTGGAGATGCCGACGCTGGACTGGGATCCAAGTCAGGATGGCGAGTGAATTGGAGGGGAATGCCCAGGTTAACATGTATCTGCTGCTCTTGGTCTTCGAGATCGTGGGTTTAGGTCGTGGGTTTGGAAGCTGCTGCCTAAGGTGCATTAGTGAGTTCTTGCAGTGCATCTTGTAGATGATACACAAGGGGGCGGCACTGTGGTGCAGTGGTTCGCACTGTTGCCTCACAGCACTGAGGGCCTGGGTTCGATCCTGACCCCAGGTCAATGTCCGTGTGGAGTTTGCACATTCTCCCTGTGTTTGCGTGGGTCTCACCCCAACAACCCAAAGATGTCCAGGCTAGGTGAATTGGCCACGCTAAATTGCCCCTTAATTAAAGAAAAAAGTAGATGGTACACACTGCTGTTAATGTGAGCCAGTGGTGGAGGGAGTGAATGCTGGTGGAAGGGGTGCCAATCAAGTAGCTGTATTGTCTTGGATGGTGTCAAGCTTCTTGAGTGTTGGTGGAGCTGCACTCATCCTTTTCCACTTGTGCACTCAACCACTTGTGACTTGTAGGTGGTGGGCAGGCTTTGGGGTGTCAGGCAGTGAGTCATTCGCCACAGGGTTCCGAGCCACTGATCTGCTCTTGTAGCCACAGTATTAATATGGCCAGTCCAATTCAGTTTCTGGTCAATGGTAACCCCCAGGATGTTGATATTGGGGGATTCAGTGAATGTCAAGGGATGATGGTTTAAATCACTCTCATTGAAAGTGGTCATTTGTGTGGCGCGAATGTTACTTGGCACTTGTCAGCCCAAAACTGGATATTGTCCAAATCTTGCTGCATTTACACATGGACTGCTTCAGTGTCAGAGAAGCCGTGAATGGTGCTGAACATAGTGCAGTCATCAGCGAACATCCCCACATCTTAGCTTGGAAGGACGGTCATTGATTAAGCAGCTGAAGATGGTTATGCCAAGGACTCCACCCTGAGGAACTCCCGGTACTGAGCTGACTGTCCTTCAACAACAACAACCATCTTCCTTTGTGCTAGGTATGACTCCAGCCAGTGGAGAGTTCCCCCCCCCTGATTCCCATGGACAGTTTCGCGAGGGCTTCATGATGCCAGACACACTCGGTCAAATGCTGCCTTGATGTAAAGGACAGTCACTCTCACTTCATTTCTGGATCTCAGCTCTTTTGTTCATGTTTCAATCAACGCTGTAATGAGGTCAGGAACTGAGTGAAAATGGCAGAACCCAAATAGAGCATCAGTGAGCAGGTTATAATAATCTTTATAATAATCTTTATTGTCACAAGTTGGCTTACATTGCACTGAAGTTACTGTGAAGAACTCCTAGTCACCACATTCCGGCAGCTGTTCGGGTACAGAACGGGAGAATTCAGAATGTCCAAATTACCTAACAGCACATCTTTCAGGACGAGTGGGAGGAAACCGGTGCACCCGGAGGAAACCCACGCAGGCACGTTGAGAACGTGCAGACTCCGCACAGACAGTGACCCAAGCAGGGAATCGAGTCTGGGACCCTGGTTCTGTGAAGCCACAGTGCTAACCACTGTGCTACCGTGCTGCCATTTTTGGCAAGTAAGTGCCGTTAATAGTGATGTGTTGGGTGTTCTGGGTCACCAACACTTGAAATAGTGCAACAGTATTTTGTTGAACCATTAACTGTTTAAACATACTCAGACTGTGGGTTGATACGATACTAGCTTTAACTAAAGACCTTTGCCTTGTCCTAACCAGTCGATGCACTCAGCACATGGTGAATGTCTGTTGCAGGCTGTGATCTCTGTCCTCCTAGCTAGCTGCTACTCGAATGAGCGGGAACTCTGATGCCCCCTGTCTTTATAGTGTGTGTGCTCTCACTGGTGATTGGCTGCGGTGTTGTGTATGTTGATTGGTCCCACTGTGTGTCCATCAGTGTGTGTCTGCACCATGATATACTGGTGTATATTATGACATCCCCCCTTTTATAAAAAAATGTATCTGCGTGACAATAAATAGTGTATGGTGAATGTTCCTGGCTACGTGTGTGCGAAATATTTACAGGACTATGTACATAAAAACGAAGCTATTTACATGGGAAGGTGCCTGGTGCAGAAAAACAGTGTGTCACAAGAATAACGAGATGAACACTATATACAAACCACTTGAACAATTAAACGGAAGAAAAGAACAGATCATTGTGGTAATACCAGGTATTGCAGTACCTGAGAGGTGGATGCCCATTGGCTAGACCTAGGAGTCTACCATTGGCTAATGCACATAGCTCCGCCCTGAGAGACGGGGTATAAGAACCAATGCCATCCCAGCAGCCTTCACTTTCTGTATCGAAGCTGCTGGGTACAGTTCTAGCTGATTAAAGCCGATTAGTATGACTCTCCTTGTCTCACGAGTAATTGATTGTGCATCAATCATAAAGTCCATAAGTCCACAAAGTTCACAAATTAAGTCTCTGAGGTGGGCGATGAATTCTGGTTGACCGCCTCAAGGGTGGGTCGGGAGCCGCCGGCTGAGGAGCGAGCTGGACTGCGTCAGAGTGAGGAGGATGCAGAGTGACCGGAATCTCTGCATAGTCCAGGTCAGGGACAACAGGAGTGCGTGGCAATAATGGAGGATCACATAGCGAGCGTGGAACGAGACGAAGGGCACGTCGATTGCGGCGCAGAATGGAGCCGTCCTGCAGACGAACCAGGAACGAGCGGGGAGCCACCTGCCGAAGAACCACAGCGGTTGCAGACCAGCCACCATCCGGAAGATGGATGCGGACGTTGACGTCTGGAGCAAGAGCAGGGAGATCAGCTGCATGGGAGTCATGTGCCACCTTGTGCTGTGCACGGGACAGTTGCATTCGTTGAAGGACTGGAACGTGGTCGAGGTCTGGGACGTGAATGGACGGCACCATCGTCCTCAGGGTGCGACCCATGAGCACCTGGGCTGGCGACAGGCCAGTGGACAGTGGGGCCGAGTGATAGGCCAGCAGGGCGAGGTAGAAATCGGACCAAGCATCGGCAGCCTTGCAGAGGAGCCGTTTGACGATGTGGATGCCCTTTTCCGCTTTGCCGTTGGATTGGGGGTACAGGGGACTGGATGTCACATGCACAAAGTTGTACCTCCTGGCAAAGTTGGACCATACCTGGCTTGCGAAACAGGGGCCATTGTCCGACATCACAGTGAGTGGGATGCCGTGACGAGCAAAGGTGTCCTTACAGGCACGGATGACTGCAGACGATGTGATGTCGTGCAAACGTACCACCTCCGGGTAGTTTAAAAAACCGTCTACAATCAGAACATAGTCCCTGCCCAGCGCGTGGAAGAGGTCGATGCCGACCTTGGACCAAGGAGACGTGACCAACTCATGGGGATGTAGGGTCTCACGTGGTTGGGCCGGCTGGAACAGCTGACAGGTGGGGCAGTTGAGCACTGTGTTGGCGATGTCGTCATTGATGCCGGGCCAGTACACTGCCTCTCGGGCCCGTCGGCGGCACTTCTCCATGCCAAGATGGCCCTTGTGCAGCTGTTCCAAGACGAGCTGGCGCATGCTGTGTGGGATGACAATGCGGTCCAGTTTCAGGAGAACACCATCGACTACCGCCAGATCGTCTCTGATGTTGTAGAACTACGGGCATTGGCCCTTGAGCCACCCGTCTGTTAGGTGGCGCATGACACGCTGTAGCAGGGGGTCAGCTGCTGTCTCGCGGCGAATTTGGACGAGACGTTCATCCGTGGCAGGTAAATTGGAGGCCACAAAGGCCACATGGGCGTCAACTTGGCAGATGAATCCTGCTGGGTCACACGGAATGTTGACTGCCCTGGAGAGAGCGTTGGCAATGATTAGGTCTTTGCCCGGGGTGTATACCAGCTGGAAGTCGTATCGCCGGAGCTTGAGCAGAATGCGCTGGAGGCGAGGCGTCATGTCATTCAAGTCTTTTTGCATTATATTGACCAGCGGGCGATGGTCAGTCTCGACTGTGAATTGGGGAAGGCCGTACACATAATCATGAAATTTGACGACACTGGTCAACAGGCCCAGGCACTCCTTTTCTATCTGCGCGTAGCGCTGTTCCGTGGGGGTCATGACACGTGATGCATATGCAACGGGAGCCCATGATGAGGCCTCATCGCGTTGCAGGAGCACTGCCCCAATGCCAGATTGGCTGGCATCGGTCAAAATTTTTGTCTCTTTCGCTAGATCACAAAACGACAATACCGGGGCCGTGGTGAGTTTGGTTTTGAGTTCTCTCCATTTGCGCTCGTGGGCAGGAAGCCATTGGAAGTCTGGCATCTTCCTGACCAGGTTCCTGAGAGCCGTGGTGTGAGAGGCGACGTTAGGGATGAACTTCACTAGGAAGTTGACCATGCCCAGAAATCGGAGGACCGCCTTCTCGTCCTCTGGCATTTTCATGGCTGTGATAGCAGCCATCTTGTCCGCATCCGGCCGCACACCCAACTGGGAGATGTGGTCCCCTAGGAACTTGAGTTCCGTCTGACCAAAGGAGCATTTGGCTCTGTTGAGGCATAGGCCCTGCTCCCGTATGCGTTTGAACACGCGATGGAGGCGACTGACATGCCTCTTCGGGGTGGTGGACCAAATGATTATGTCGCCGACATAGACGCGAACACCTTCAATGCCTTCCATCATTTGTTCCATGATCCTGTGGAGCACCTCTGAAGCCGATATGATCCCAAACGGCATCCTGTTGTAACAGTATCTGCCAAAGGGGGTGTTGAAGGTACACAGTTTCCTGCTGGATTTGTCGAGCTGGATTTGCCAGAAACCTTTTGAGGCATCAAGTTTGGTGAAGAGCTTGGCGCGAGCCATCTCGCATGTGATCTCTTCGCGCTTGGGGATTGGATAATGCTCCCTCATGATATTGCAATTCAGATCCTTGGGATCAATACAAATTCTGAGCTCACCGGAAGGCTTTTTTATGCACACCATGGAACTGACCCAGTCGGTTGGTTCCGTAACTCTGGAGATCACTCCTTGGTCTTGGAGGTCCTGCAGCTGCTGCTTGAGGCGGTCCTTGAGGGGTGCTGAGACTCTGCGAGGTGCGTGCACCACAGGCGTGGCGCTCTGTTTGAGTAGGATCTTGTAAGTATATGGGAGCGTGCCCATGCCTTCGAAGACGTCGTGGTGCTGGTCGATGATGGCGTCGAGTTGTGCCCTGAAGTCAGCGTCCTGGAAGGCAGACATGGCATCAGGAGAGAGAGAGTGGACTCTTTAAACGAGGTTCAGCAGCTTGCATGCCTGTGCGGCAAGCAGGGTGTCCTTCGTGGAGCCCATGATCTCGAAAGGAATGATAGCAATTTGTGACTTGTGCGTCAGTTCAAGTTGGCATGAGCCGGTAGCAGGAATGATGTTGCCATTGTCGTCCAATAGCTGGCAGGCCGATGGAAGGACGGCTGGTTTGACACGAAGGCTTTGGAAAGCAGACCACGCCATGAGATTGGCGGAGGCACCAGTGTCCAGGCGGAATCGTATTTGGGATCGGTTGACCGTCAGGGTGGCACACCACTCATCGTCTGGATCGATGCTGTATACCGACAGCGGCTGGTGTCTTTGCTTCGTGGACAGCCTGTTTTTCATTACGACACCAACTCAAAAAGGCGCCTTGAGTTCTCGGTGTCACTGCTGTGTGGAGGTCCGCATCGGACTCGGTGACCGTGGGTTGAATTGCCAGAACATTCCTGCGAGGCTGGCTGAAGCGATATGAGTTGGCAGGCTGAGCTGCTCGACAGCATGCAGCATAGTGGCCACGTCTTCCACATCGTAGGCATTGTTGAGATTTTGCAGGGCATTGCCGCTTTAAATGGGCGGAGCCACAGTTGCCGCATGTCGTAACGTCATCACGTTCGCTGCGGTCATGCGTGATGCGCGCCTGCGCATTACGTTCCTCAACGTCGCCGTCCCCTCGTTTGGTGCGTGCATGCACAGGAGTCCGCGAAAAGCACGCGAAATGGCCGCCCTCATCCAGGCTGAGGCCCTGGAGGTGCTCAATCACTTGGACCCGTTCCACCTCGTGGGGGTCTTGCCGCACCGTTTCAGCCGCTTGTATATGGGAATACCGACTCGTGGCATTTTCATGCAAGACACAGGTCTCGATGGCGGTCACTCGGGTGAGTTGCTTTCCTTTGAGGAGGTCCTGACGTAGGGGATCCGACTGATAGTTTTTTGAAGAATAAAGGGATTAAGGGTTATGGTGTTCAGGCCGGAATGTGGAGCTGAGTCCATAAAAGATCAGCCATGATCTCATTGAATGGCGGAGCAGGCTCGAGGGGCCAGATGGCCTACTCCTGCTCCTAGTTCTTATGTTCTTATGAACACCAAAAATGATCTGGTCGCATATCATGGAGTCGGAGGTGGGCCCGTAGATGCAGGATTGTGCAAGGATGCGGAGTTGCGTTAGAAAGGATTGGAAAGGTTCATCCTTACCCTGCAAACGTTGCTGGACCACGTAGCATTCGAAACTTCCATTCACCTCTACGCCGTGGAGAGGAAAAGAGCAATCTTTCTGGTGTCCGAGGTGCCCTCCCTGTCCGTGAGTTCGAGAAAGAGCTGGAAGCGCTGTTTGAAAATCTTCCATTTGGTCCCGAGGTTGCCGGCGATGCGGAGCGGCGGCGGCGGGCTGATGTTGTCCATGTTGCAGAATGACGAAATGCTGGCGGAAGGCAGATCACTTGCAGATAGGTCTAAGAAGCGCTAGTATCCCACCACCCCTGGTATCATGATGTGTTGGGTGTTCTGGGTCACATACAGGTCACCAACACTTGAAATAGTGCAACACTATTTTATTGAATCATTAACTGTTTAAATGTACTCAGAATGTGGGTTGATACGAACTAAAAGACCTTTGCCTTGTCCTAACTAGTCGATGCACTCAGCACATGGTGAATGTCTGTGTTGCAGGCTGAGAGCTCTGTCCTCCCAGCTAGCTGCTACTCGAATGAGCGGGAACTCTGATGCCCCCTGTCTTTATAGTGTGTGTGCTCTCACTGGTGATTGGCTGCGGTGTTGTATATGTTGATTGGTCCAACTGTGTGTCCATCAGTGTGTGTCTGCACCATGATATACTGGTGTATATTATGACAGATAGTACTATTGATTACCCCTTCGATCACTTTATTGATGATTGAGAGTAGACTGATAGGGCGGTAATTGGCTGGGTCGTATTTGTCCTGCTTTTTGTATACCAGACCTACCAGGGCAATTTTTCACATTGCCAGGTAGATGCCAGTATTGTATCTATACTGGAATAGTTTGGTTGGGGCGTGGCAAGTTCTGGAGCACAAGTCTTCAGTACTGTTGCCAGAATATTGTCAGGGCTCACAGGCTTTGCAGTATCCAGTGTCTTCAGCCATTTCTTGATATCATGGGTGCGATCTACCAGCCATATCATACCCGAATGGGAGTGGAACTTAGTCGGTAGATGTCAGGGGAAGCCATTCACGGGCTTCCCTGCAGCCAATATGCCTCACGAGATCAACCCAAACCTCGGAAGCATCACGATCAGGATCCCGCCCACAATGGGCGTTACCATGACTCGTGTGTTTAAGTTTCAAACCTGCTTAGGTGTGCTCAGCAGGGATCAACCGGACTCCCGGCATCTAATGGCCGCCCCAGGGAATCCCGAGCTGGGCGCCGTTCAGCACTGGTCCACATAAACATGGACCAGGTGCAACGGCACCCGGAGAGTCTCGAGACGTTGGAGGCTCCTGAGTGGTCAGGGACAGGGCAGGGTGGCCCCCTCGCCCTCCAACTGAACCACGGGCATTTTGACACTGCCAGGCTGCCACCTACACGGGGCAGCACAGGTGAGTAGACACCAACATCCCTCCCCCGCAACTCCCCATGCGACCCCCAGTCCTCCCTCTCTCCTCTCCCCCCCAATCCAATCTTCACACCCCGTCTCCCACCACTGTGACCACGCATGTGGCTAACGTTGCCCTCTCTGTGTCTGCTGAGGTAAAGTTCTCCCATAATCATCGGGAGAGGGCACAGAGCGGCGGAGGGGTGCCAGATATAAGAATCCTCACCTCCTTCGAGGAGCGGCACCATCGGGAGTGAGATTTGTGCCCTTAAACATTAAACACCTTTTCACAAAACCATTATGATGCCTCTGTCACTTCCTTCTGCACTGCGGGCTGACCCCCGGATCCTTTTCCCATCTCCCCAGTGCACCCCTCCCATGGCGGCCCAAACCTGCGGAGAATCCCGGCCTTACCAACAAGAAACTCCCAGCAAAACCTGTCGAATTAATATTTCTGAAAAATTCCCATTGGATCGCGCCCCATGTGTTTAGTGAGACACCTCTCATCATTGTAAACACAGTCTTTGGGAGATGGGATTCAGTGCTCAAACTTTTTACCATTCAGAGGCACACCTTCCTGTCTGATGTCAATAAACCTTTAAAGCCATAAACCGTCTATGCTACCTTCCTGCCAGCTTCCCCAGCTCCAAGTACCCTCCCATCCCCAGCACCTTTAGCAGTGTTTGTTGTAATTATGAAAAGGTGCCCGTGGATTCTTACCACCCCGGGGCCTTCCTCCTATTTCGCCTCGACCTATGGTGGAGTTCCATTGGTTGGCAGCCAACACTAGGACCTCCTCCTCGATGGTTGCCAGGGTTGTGACATTGGGGACACCCTCTCTGACCTTGCTCCTTTCTCAATATTCAAATAAAGAGGGAGATTGTAATGATGATGCTGTGCTATGATTAAAAATGTGGCCAGTCCGTACTTTGTCAGCAGTACACCTTATTCTGTGCCAGCTAACAGGTGTGGCAGTTTCACACCCCTTCCTAACTGCCATTTTCATTCAGGGTGCCATGTGTACTGCTTTAAACATTTGGGAAGCACACAAGATAACCCCAAAATGGACCCTCACCACAGTCTTCCTTATATGCCCATGTCCAGAATGGTGGCATACTCACCCTTGCAGGCCGCAGCAGGTCATTGAGTCTTTTGCAGCACTGCAGACAGGTTTGCTGGATAAGCTCCCCAAGGCTGCTTATTATGAAATGGCAGAGCAGGCTCGAAGGGGCGAATAGCCGACTCCGGCTTCAAATTCATATGTTTGTATGCTGACCTCTGCAACTTCTGGCCAGGCTGCCCTTGGCTGAGCAGTCTCCTCTTTCCACCAGCTGGCACCAGGACTTTCCACCTAGCATTTAAAGCTTGGAAAAGGACTCGCAGAGAGTCACCATCACATCTTGGGCTGTCCTTGGTACGGGCCCTCCCCAGCTCCTAGCTCCATTCTCTCGGCCATCGATGGAAAGAAAAAGAGAGTTAATGACCTGATTTTCAAAATCTCCCTAAATACTTGCAATTCCTCAAGGGAATGGGTCAGTTACATTCCAATGTCATTTCTTCCCTGGCAAAGGTCCAGAATGCTTCCAAACTAGATGATTAGCCGCACACATTTCTAAACAAGCTTTTACCTACTACAACAGTTTACAGGAATTCAAAATCTTCACCACAAATTATTCAGGCATTCAAGCAGCTACCAAAGTCCCGTGCTAATGGTGCCTTTAAATGGGTGGCCATTTTAATAAAGATGCAAGGTGTCCACACCGAGTAAAATAAGAACAAAGTTTTATTTGCACAAACAACATATATACTACCCAGTAGATCTCTACCGTTTCCTCTCTGGTTGGTGCTTCACTGGCCAACCTTATATACATTGAGTAATTGAGAAACCCTGCCCCTAGTGGGGGAGCTCATGCTCTGCAAGGAGCACGGGCAAGACAAGCATTCCCACCCCGTAGGTCTAGTGCAGAATATTCCAGCCGTGACCTCCATTCAGGTCACAGCCTGACACCTCTGCCCCCGAAAGCATCACTTTCATTTGTGGGTTGGCCACCGTATCCTGCTGCTGTTGACCAGCTCCTCGCTGGTCAGCCAGTAATTGGTCGCCACACCTATCTTGCGCTGGCTTTCAAAGGCAGAAGCTGGATTCGGTGATCCGCTGACTTCCATATAGACCTCCCAACCATTTTCGAGAATTAGGAGGTCATGTCGTGCCCACATTGCATTTTGCAGCAAGTCAGCACTAGGTGATCATCCACTTGCCGCACATCAGACAACTGTTTACAGATACTTTGCAAGAGCAATTCTGGAAACATTTTCCAAACTTTTTTGTGCCTATCAAGACGAGTGATGTTAAAGGTGACAAAATTCTCCATTTCAGTCACCAGAAACCCCATGCCAAGTAAGGCATAGTTAAACAGCACGATAGCATGATTTAACAGAGTCCTGACTGTTTTGGACCAACAGCATGCCACAAACCAAATCCATCATATAAATTATGCTGCTAGCCAGTTTGAGTGAGTTGATTGATTGATGAAATGCTTAAATACATTTGTGCTGTAGGCCCGTGCACTTGGGACACAAATTGAGACTGCTAAAGATAATTTCAGATACAATCAATAGGGAAGTAAGCACTGAATTTCCACCCAAGTCCTAAAGGTTTAAACAATGCTACCCAGTCTCCAATCTGTTCAGCATGTATTTCGATTTGTCACACCCTGGTTACGTGTCCAGGTTTTTTTGATTCATGACAAATCATGAATTTCAGGATGTCACCTGATTTTGGAATAAAATTGAGTGCATATCTTGATGTGGAATCTCAAGTAACACTGGCTAACCACAGTTTTAGCATCAGCATTGTGCTACGGCAGTGGAAATCTGGTACTGAAAGTGAAATATAATGGCACTCAAATAAAAACAGAAAGTTCTGGACAACCCAGCAGGTCTGGCAGCGTCCGCTGAAAGCAGAGTTAATAGCCCATTGTGTCCGAGCTCCAGGGCTGGCATGGGGGTGGGTGGGGGGGGGGGGGGGGCGGGGGGCGGTGGAGGTGATTGGGGGGAGTTGCATGGGGGGAGGGGTTTATCCCAAATATCTGTCTGGGGGAGCTCACCGCATGTCCCACATAAGGATTGCATTGAAATTGCCCAGGACGTTGGGCCGTTGCCAGGCAACGGTAATTATGTGAAACTCTGATTTAAATTGGAAACTGTGGATGGTTCTGACTACCTTACACCAATGGATACTCTGAAAAAGCTAGAATTAAAACCACTTCTAACTCCTGGATAACCACAGTAGTGACCTGTCCAGCTCTTCACTGCCATCAGCACAAGACTTCCGCCCCCACCGCTTCACGATACTGACTACCTCCCCGCATACCCCTCCAGACTACCCTGCAAACCCCTCCACCCGCTGACCGCCCCCTATCCTGCCTAACTGCCCTCCCTACACCTAATTACCCCCACTCCCCAACTACCTTCCCACCTCCCACTATCCTGCAGCCTTCATTACATTCTCCATCCCCCCCACAATGGTCACCCAATGACCACTCAATTCCCCCCACACTGACTATCCCCCCACACTGTCCAACCAACCCACCCTAACACTCACCCAACCCCTTCCGATCCCCTGACTCACTATAACCCCCAGCTGGTGCCGTCGTAAAGGTGGCGTGCCTTCCTTATCTTCGACTCTGCAGCCCTCCACACAAGGCCTTGGGAACCCGCTACACTGCACCTTTCTCACCCAGCCTGAGTCAGAAGATTGGGCAAGAAAGGTGTGGCTGCATCTCAGGGTAAGTACCCAGGAGCAGAAGGGAAATCCGACTGTGATTGTCACTCCACGGACGTTACAGCCCAACCAACTCCAAAGAAGAGTCGTGCTGATCTCGAAACATTAACTCCGATTTCTCCCTCCACCGATGCTGCCAGACCTACTGTGTCTTTCCAGCACTTTCTGTGTTTTCCAGCATCCACAGTACTGTGTTTTTACGATGGCCCTAGTTCTGTCTTGAACTGATATTGTGAAGCACCATTCTTGTGAATCAAGCGTCCTGAGTATTTCCTTTCATGATTTGTAATTTAATGTGACTATATCAAATTATGTGCAAATAATATCTAATTTGGAGGGCTGGTTAGCTCAGTTGGCTAGATGGTATTTGTGTGAATTTAGAAAGATGTCAACAGCATGGTGTTCAATCCCTGCTCCAGCTGAGGTAGACTGGGGCCCATCCTCCTCGCCCTGCCCTGCAGGTGTATCTTGCCACCACCTTATGCTGTTTGGTAATCGCATGGATTGCACGTTTACATTCTGTGGTGGTTTGACAGACGCAGTAATCTTTTATCTTCAGAATAGTCCAACGCATTTGACAAATTGCTCCAGAAAGTGAAAATATAGTGTTGCCTTTCAGAATATCTATTATAATTGTTATCATTTCATCTCGAATTGACAACCGGTTTTCCGGCATCGAGGAGAGGCTGCCAGCATGCAGTTGTACTGAGGTATTGCCTTCTGTATGAAAACCTCTGAATGAAAAAAGTAATTAAATAACAGTGATATTTTACAGAGACAAAAGAAGGGTTTCAATATTCTGACCAGCATTTGAAGTTAAATTCTGGGAGGATACAGGGATCCTTGCAGAGAAAATGCCACTGTCCCAAAATTATTGTCAAGTTTACTATCAGAGGCTTCACAGGCTATTAACATTCCGCCATGCAGAACTGGTGAGAGGGGTCTGCTGGTTGATAAAGTAACAAAGATCTTTTGCTCACCTTGTAAGCTGACTTGCATTGTACAACATTGTGAAAAATGTTGCTAAAAATCTGATTGCATCAATGGGTCATCAAGATTGCCTTTGGTACCTAAGCCCCCTAGACACACTTCTTTTCTTTTTTCTTAATTTTTCCAACTAGGGGAAACATAACGTGGTCAATCCACTTACCCTGCACATCCTTGCGTTGTTGTGGGGGTGAGACACAAGCAGACACGGGGAGAATGTGCAAATTCCTCATCGTCAGTGACCCGGGGTCAGAATCGAACCCGGGTCCTCAGCGCAGTGAGGCAGCAGTGCTAGCCACTGTGCCACCGTGCCGCCCGACACACTTGTTTTCTACAAAGGAATGGGTTGTGGCATTTAAAGGGATAACTCCTGATGTGTGTGTGCGTGCGTGTGTGTAAGTGAGGATGGTTCACTCACTGGAAGGTGACCCTTTTACGATCCTGCATGTGAGGCAACACCCAAGAAGCTTTCTCTTTTGTTCATTGTGTTGTGCTGCTTCACGTTGGATGACATTCCAAGCGTCAATCATTTCCATTCCTCCTCTTCCACTAATTTCTCCTTTATGTTTTCACCCTCCTCACCAAAACAATGGTGTTTCCTTGTGATTAATCAGCCATGGGCGGGACATGGATGAATCACATTAAAGATGCAAACTTATTCATGAATTTATGACCTTGCACTTGCGATCGAGTTTTAAACTAATTTTCTGCATAGATCATCAAAGCCTACTTTTATTTTGGAAAACTTTATAAAATATAAATGTGAAAGTGACCATTTCTATCTTTGCTTAATTCTCTACTGGCATCATCAACATTTGTCAGCACTGCTTGGTATTTTTATATAGTGCTTTAATCCACACTCAGTCTACAATTGTCCTTATAAATGGAATTATGAAGTTTTGTTCCCATACTCGGCTCTGTAGAGACACACAGAAAAGATAGATACCCCAATGCAACTAGACCTCTGCTTTACTGTGGCTTTTTACTCCTGCACCTGCCTGCCTCAATGCTCACCCCCGAGTGGGGACAAAATCCTGGGCTCAGTTTCTGGTAATTACAGTTCCATTGGAAAACACCACCAATGAGAGATGGGTGAAGATTTAAAAAAGTAAATATAACGCTGTGTTGAGAGGAGAAAAATAAATTATGAAGTGGCGGAGAAGTGGCCAGATCAAAATATAACCAAGTGTCACTCTTCTGAAGTAAATTCCTCTTTCAAGAAAGACTTGTCATGGTGATTGTCCTTTAAGAACAACACAGCAGAGTAAGGGTCACAACTAATCAGGACTCAATGTGGAATCATCCCATGATGAGAAAAGCTTCTTAGGTAAAGAGACATTTTGGGAGCTAGCTACAGCCATGAGGCTGCTGTACAATTCTTATTGATAAATGTCTTTTGTTTTCACTAATGAAGTCTGTGAAAGTGTACTTTTACATCTGGTGATGAAGATTGTCATGTGAGAGTACCTTTAAGACATGGATGTTTAAGCAATGTACCTTTAAGAAAACAGTGATGTCAGAGAGTGGGTGGAGCTGAGGTCAGGTCAGCCATTTTGCAGTTTGGTTTTTGCAGTTTTGAAAAGTGCCTGGCTGGTTTTGCTGAGAGCAGTTTAAAAGTGCCTGGCTGTTTTGCTGTGAGCTGCTTAAAAAGGAGTAAGCCAGTTTGAGAAGTTCTGGTTTGCTGTGAGTTGCTTGAAGGAAGGAAGCAAGGTGCTGGAGCTGAAGTCAACCAGGCTAATATATCTCTGCCATTCTACAGAAAATATATATATCCTTTAACCTGATGTGATACTGTTTAAAGCTGTTAAGTCTTTTGGAAGTTTGAAGGAACATTTTAAGGAATTATTTACTGTTGCAATATTTTCTGAGTTATCTTTGAAGTAAGGGGTGTTAAGAGAGCCAATGTTTATTTAAATTGTTAAGTTGAGTTCATGGAATAAATGGTGTTTTGTGTTTAAAAACTCACGTGTCCATAATTGTAATCCCACACCTAGGGAAAAAGCCGTGTGCGAGGAAAAGCAACAAATCCATTAAAGGGAGAGGTTGGTTGAACTCCATGATACATTTTGGGGTACTGAAAACACCTCGCCCATAACAATTGGGGGCTCGAGGGGGATAAAAGTCTATCTATTGGATTGGCTTTTGTGAACTTAAAGACAGTGAAGGATTGTTGATTTTCCGGTGTGGTATTTTAGTTTAAGTGGGGAGAGTGTTGTGAACAATGGCTCTTTCAGAGGCTCAGAAGTTTTTGGGGGTGGAGAATGTTACACGTAGTACTTTACGGACAGAAACGAAAAGAAGACTGTTAGATTTGGCAAGAATATTGCAGTTAACATTACCTGATAAAACGCGAAAAGATGAGATAATTATGGTGGTGGTTAAGCATTTAAAGTTGCCTGAGATGAGTTTGACTCATTGGAAATGGCAAAAATTCAGTTGCAAATTAAACAAATGGAACATGAGAAAGAATTAAAGCGGCTGGAATACGAGAGTGAGAGAGAGGAAAAAAGAAGAGAAAGAGAGAGAGAGGAAAAAGAAAGAGAAAGAGAGAGCGAGGAAAGAGAAAGAGAGAGAGAGGAATTCTCCTAATTGTTTGTGGAACACAGACCTATAACATTACTCAGTCTTACAGTCCCAAAGGCGCCCAACTCCAAATCGTTAATGATTTTGTGGATTTATCAAAGGCTCATTTGCAACCTCAACCATCAGTCATACTCCAGAGATTCACATTTAATTCGAGAGTGAGAGCCCCAAACAAATCCCTTGTGATTTATATTGCTACACTGAAGCAATTATCGGAATATTGTGATTTTGGAGCCACCCTAAACAATGTGTTAGGGATAGGTTAGTCTGTGGCATGAACAATGACGTCATTCAACACAGGTTGCTTGCAGAGTTCAACATAAATTTTAAACGGGTAATGGAGATCGTGCTGGACAGAGAAAAGTGCACAAGAGATGCAGAGCGCACAAAATGGCGCCATTCACCAGTTAAGGCAGGAATCTGCAGCCAGCTGTGGTACCAAAACCTCCAAAGCAGCCGCAAAGCGGGAAATAATTTCAGCCACCAACAAAGCAAAAAGGCACAGAATAGGCAATCAATCAGTAATGCTTAAAGGGGAATGTTACCAATGTGGAGGTTGTCATACTCTTAAATCATGTCTGTTTAAGGAAGATGAGTGTTTTTATTAAGAGGACATTTTATAAAGCAGTGCAAAGCTAAGTCAAGATCGCTGAGTAATCGCTCAGCCAAGATATTACAAGTATACAATGTGGAAGAGCTTAGCACCAGTGATTCTGATAATCACTCTGTTTCATTTAAAAAGAGGCAAGATAAGCTCTGTTAATGGAATTCTTCGGGTAAATGGGAAGCCTCGTAAGATGGAAATGGATACAGGGGCATCAGTCACAGAGATGGGCGAGCATACATTTCAGTACCTTAGAGAAGGAGTCTTCAACCATTGAACTTGAAGAGCATTTCTGCCGAGTTGAAGGCTTACACGGGAGAAGCAATAAAAATAAAAAGCATCTCAATGGTAGCTCTAAGCTATGGACAACAGCCTACCCAACTCCTAGTAATAATAGTGAAGGACCAAACCTTATCGGCCGCAATTGACTTAAAGAAAACAAGTTGAATTGGGCCGAGGTTTTTCAAGTGTAGGAAGGGGGACTGCCCAAACTGATAAGAAAATAGGAGAGCCTATTCTGTGATGAGTTAGGCAAAATCAACGGTCTACATTTATGTGGCTCAAGAGGCGACTGCACAATTCTTTCGGACAAGACTGGTACCATATTCCTTATGAGAGAAAATCAATACTGAGAAACAAGTTGGAAGAACTAGGCATTATCCAGCTAGTTCAGTTCTTGGAACAGGCGGCTTCTATAATGACATTTATTAAGGAGTGGCATGATAGCACAGTAGTTAGCACTGTTGATTCTTTAAAAAAAAATACATTTAGAGTGCCCAATCATTTTTTTCTAATTAAGGGGCAATTTAGCCTGGGCAATCCATCTACCCTGCACAACTTTGGGTTGTGGGGGTGAAACCCACACAGACACGTAGCATGGGGCGAATGTGCAAACTCCACACAGACAGTGACCTGGGGCCGGGATTGAACTTGGGCCAGGATCGAACAGCGCCAGGGACCCAGGTTCGATTTCCGGCTTGGGTCATTGTCTATGCAGAGTCTGCACGTTCTCCCCATGTCTGCGTGGATTTCCTCCCACCGAAAGACGTGCTTGTTAGGTGAATTGGATATTCTGAATTCTCCTTCAGTGTACCCGAACAGGCGCTGGAGCGTGGTGACTTGGGGATTTTCACAGTAACTTCATTGCAGTGTTAATGTAAGTTTACTTGTGACACTAATAAAGATTATTACTGATGCCTGTCTTGAAGCTGGACAAGACCATTCATATTTGCAGCGATTACAAGCTACCAGTTAATCAGGCTGTCAAGTTGGATAAATATCCAATCCTGAGAATTGAAGACCTGTATGCAAAGCTTTCAGGAGGTAATTCTTACACAAAGCTGGCTATGAGTCAGCGTACCAGCAACTCTAATTAGATGACGCCTCCTGGGGTTATGTCACGATAAACACACACAAAAGCCTATTCCAGTACACATGCCTGCCATTTGGCGTGTCTTTGACATGTGTAATACTCCAAAGGGAAATGGGGAGTCTGCTACACGGCTATATTGGGTTGTAATGTACCTTCATGATGTCCTAATAACTGGATCAACAGAGGCCGAGCACCAGCGATTTTAGAGGAGGTGTTAAAGAGATTTCGGGAAGCTGGAGTTTGCCTCAAGAATGAGAAGTGCACCTTTCAAGCCACTGATGTGACCTTCCTGGGACATCGTGTAGATGCTTAAGGCTTATAATCCATGGAAAACAAAGTCAAGACGATAAAGAAGGCGCCTGTCCGCACAAACACAGCTGAATTCAAATTGTTTCCGGGGATGGTAAACTACTATGGATGTTTTTAACCAAACTTATTGACGGGATGGGCCCCCTTGCATATTCTGCTGAAGAAACATCACCTTTAGTCTTGGAAGGCTCCACTGAGGAGGACGTTTCAACAAAATAAAGCTATTGTTACATTCCTCAAACATGTTAGCACACTTTAACCCACCTAAAGGACTGATATTGACCTGCGATACCTCGCCATATGGTGTTGATGCAGTGTTGTTCCATGAGATGGACAACGGTTCTGAAAGACCCATAGATTTTGTGTCAAGAACACTCTCAGAGGTTGAAAAAGGCGACTCACAAATCGAGAAGGAAGCACTATCTTTGGCATCAAGAAATTCCACCAGTACTTACAGTCCCTGAAAGTGTATCTTTACACTTGTCATGGCTGAATTTGGATCTAACCTTCTTCTGAAATAAGCAGTGTTCAGGCACCAGCATCACGTATCCACCGTGTGCCTAACATAACTTACTGAAACTTTAAAAAAAATTTTTAGAGTACCCAATTATTTCTTTTCCAATTAAGGAGTAATTTAGCATGTGCCAATGCACCTAAACTGCACATCTTTTGGTTGTGGGGGTGGGACCCACGCAGACATGAGGCAAATGTACAAATTCACCACGGACAGTGACCCGGGGCCGGGATCGAACCTGGGTCCTCGGTGCCACGAGGCAACAGTTCTAACCACTGTGCCACCAGGTTGCCATCACTTTCTGAATCTTAATGAGCCCGTACATCACATGACTGGCATCTCTGACAGTGCAGCAATCCCTCAGTGCTGTACTGAAACGTTAGTGGAGATTATGCACTCAAGTCTCTGGACTTGTCCTCATACTTGCAAGCCTCTCACTCTGAGGCAAAAGTGCTACCAATGAGACAAGACTGTTTATGCATAAAGATAACATCCACCCATTTTATAATTCATGCTCATTGTCCGAAAGGTTTCAATAATACCTCCGCAATTTTAATTTTTACTTCGGCATTGATGGTTCTTGCTTGACTTTGATCTTATTTAAAAAATAAAAAATTTTAGAGTACCCAATTCATTTTTTCCAATTAAGGGGCAATTTAGCGTGGCCAATCCACCTCGCCTGCACATCTTTGGGTTGTGAGGGTGAAACCGACACAAACACGGGGAGAATGTGCAAACTCCACACAGACAGTGACCCAGAGCCGGGATCGAACCTAAGACCTCAGCGCCGTGAGGCAGCAGGGTTAACCCACTGCTGCCCTGACTTTGATCTTTGGTGAAGTCGACCTCAAATTGGTGTTTTGTCTGTTAATTAGCTGTAATGCTGACCTTCATGTAACCTCAACCACACAATAGATTTCAAAATGACGAAAAATATATTCCTAAACTGAACAGTAGAACTTTCTTTGTGGCTAGGAATGCATATCCGCCTTGTGCATTCATGTTAAGTACACAAGAGTTGATAGGCGGAAATAAGTGCAGGAAAAAAGGAAATCACATATTGAATTGATGATACAATACCTGGCAGATTATTTTGTATATATAATTTATCTCCTGCACATTCAAGCACTTGTCACCTCCATCAATCCAACCACTGTGCAAAACAACAGCAGTACAATGGTCTGCTGTGCAAGTTAGCACAAATATCCATTTTTAACTGCAGTATTTTAAATAATTGCATTTTCATCTCGTGAGCATTCTATAGTATAAGTTGCATTGGAACTTGAGAAACCACAAATATGGGGTTCAGAGTTAAATTGGTTATGAATTCCAAAGCTTGATTCATCACTAGTGAGGCCTGACTGTCCCCAACTACAATTGCCTAAGTTCTAGCTTAAGGGGTCGTGCTAACTTGCTGATATTTGGCTGCCCGTAAATTGGTTATTAAGGCAATAGTTTAAAAGTTTTGCTGGTTTAACAATCCCATTTTTTGAACAATGTGAAGATGCCATCTCCAGCACTGAAGACTATGGATTCTCCGTTTCAACAGCTAAGTGCCTGCTCAAGCAGAGAATTCGCGGGCGTTTTACGACAAAAACATCGGCGGCGGCACCTCACCGATTCCGGGACCAATGAGGGGCCAGCAGCGGCACCGGGTGAAACTCCCATGCTAAAAATGGCCGGAGAATGGCCGGGTCCCTGGCCACACATACGAACGTGATGACCTGTAGCAGTCACATCATACAACATGGCGCCGGCTGAGCGCGACCCCACAGACCATCCGCTGGCCACCCTCCACCAGTCCCCCCAGCCCTTGCAGAACCACCCCCCCACTGGCCAGCAGCATGGATCCCGGCTGAGTGTGGCGGTGCTGGACACAGTTCGCAGCCACCACGCTGGGTTCCCGACCGCTGAGACCACACGTGTCCCATGCGGTCGGTATCTCAGCCTATTAGGGGCGGAGTATCACGGGAGGGCCTGCCGATGACGCACCAACGCCACACAATTCGTGATGCTATTTCGCAGTGGGCAGAGCATGGCTGGCCGGAATCAAAGCGGGTGCAGCCCTGATTTGGGTGTCGGAGTCGATTCTCTGTCCGATAACCAGTTATGATATTGGCGTCGGGCAGCGGAGAATCCCGCCGTTTACATTTTGTTACCACACTGTGGGCTAGGGCGCAGTCAATCCCAGCACCCCTTGACCTGGAGTTGTGACACAATTGAATTAACCAATAATTCTTCGAAAAATACCCAAGGTCTTTGGCCCTTGGCTGTCCAATAATTACAGTCACCAGGTTTGTGATTACCTTTTATTTCTAACAAGACCTGTAATGAAATATGCAGCAAATCCAACTGGTTAACTATTATCTAATTCCTAACTCCCCACTTTAACTTTCCCCACCCTTTACCGTGGCCGGTAGATGCCGGGAGATCTCTCTTCCGGGATCCCTCCTGCTCGCCATGCCTCATGAATCGCAATGGGAATCCTGCCCATTGTGGGTGGATCACTTTTGGCAAATCTGCATATTAGAGTGACACAACTAGTCACGATCTACCCAAGGCGATGGTAGCTAGCCCCCTTGCATTGGAGATCTCAGGTGAGCACCATTCAGTGTTGGTCTCCACAAACAGGGACCAGATGGAACGACACTCGTGGGGGTCTCCCAGGGGATCGGAAGCCCTCAGGTGCTATCCCTCTTGGCAGGGTGACACCCTGGCACTGCTGATGCCACCTAAGTACCTTGGCACTGCCAGCCTGGCATCCCTGGCAGTGCCATCTTGGCACCAGCATGGCACTGCCAAGATGCTGAGGTTGTGCTGACAGGGCACTGCCAGGATTCCAGGCTGGCACTGCCTATATGCCAAGCTGCCACTTTCCCCGCTCTGCGGACCAGGCCCGGGGGTACACTGTGCGTTGCAGCCGTGTTATCTCAGTGTGCTTAACACAACATGGTACCAGAAGACTGCTATCCCTAGGTGGTTTACCTCAATCTGTTCCGTGACGACCAGCAAATGCATCACGGTACCATGGAGAAGATCCAGGCTCCTCAACAGCTGCGGACCTCCGGCAATCTCAATGCCAACTGGCGGAAGTTCAAGCAAAGGTCTCTGCTGTATCGAAGCCTCAGACCTCGAGGGTGCGTCTGATACAAGAAAGATCACGCTTGTCCTCTCAACTGCGGGCGTTCAAGCCATCCAACTCTTTAACTCGTTTAACTTCACCGAAGGCCAGGACAAGAGAAAGTTTCAGACCATCCCGGACAAGTTTGATAGTCATTGTGAAGTGGAAACCAATGAAATCTTCGAGCGCTATATATTCAAACAACGCCTACAAGGTAAAGATGATTCTTTCAATTGCTTCCTAACTAACCTCCGTCTACTAGCGCTGTCCTGCAACTTTGGTGATATTGCTGACTCCATGATCAGGGACCAAATCGTTTTTGGAGTGTATTCTGATCCTCTGAGAGAGCAGCTTTTCAAAATCAAGCATATGACCTTGTCAGTTGCAATTGAAACATGTACAGTGCATGAGCACCCCAGAAATTGGTATTCCCAATACAAATTGGCTGAAACTGAGAAACCTGCCTCCCATGAGGCAGAGAGTGGGCACCATCGCCCGGATGCAGCGCCTCAGCCTTGATGAAAGCGGCCATTTTGCGCGCTTTTCCCGGAACCCCACGCATGCGCGATGCAAATGGAATAATGAAGCGGCCGATCACCACACTGCGCAGCTGCGAACGTTTGCCGACCACATTGCGCATGTGCGACGAAGCACAGAGTGTATGACGTCATGATGTGCCCTAACTGCAGCACCGCCCACTTAAAGAAACACTGCCCTGCAAGAGGCAGGCGCTGTTTAAATTGTGGAAAGCCTGGACACTATGCAGCCTTGTGCAGGTCTGCACCACCAGTCAAGGGCCAGCGCTCCCAATTCCGACGCAGGCGCGTTCGGAGTGTCCAACAAGGTTGACAGGATTATGATCCTGTCCATATAACGGATCCAGAGGACGATTGCCTGGAGTCCCCCTACCATTGGGCATCATCACCACACGTGAACATGCCTCACTGACATCATCACGGAGCCTGCCCATCCTCACTGTGGATTCAGCGGACGAATGGCGTGCGGCGATGCAAGTAAATCAATGCTCTATCCAGTTCAAGCTGGACACAGGTGCTTCTGCCAATCTCCTTTCACAGGCAGATTTCAAACGTATCAAAAAGCCACCCAAGCCCCTTCCAGCAGCCTGCCAGCTCCTGGACTATAATGCTAATGCCATCACAGCACTGGAATCCTGCCATCTGCTCGTCTCCAACAGGAGCATTCACGCAAGGCTAAGGGTTGAAATCGTCAAGCCAGGCAGGGCCTCCCTGCTCGGCGCACATGCATGCAAGCTGCTAAACCTTGTGCAGCGGGACTTCAGAATGACCTCCCTCAACATGGATCTTCAAGCTGGCATTGACGACATCCTCGCTCAGTATCCGGATGTGTTTGACGGGATCGGCACTCTGCCATATTGGTACAAGATCCTGCTGCGGCCTGGTGCCACGCTTGTGGTCCACGCTCCACGCCAGGTCCCAGCTCCACTGAGCGAGCGTCTGAAGGCGCAGTTAACGGATCTTCAGGACCAGGGCATCATCTCAAAAGTTACAGAATCGACTGACTGGGTCAGCTCGATGATATGTGTAAAAAAGCCTTTGGGGGAGCTGTACATTTGCATTGATCCCAAGGATCTCAACCAGAATATAATGCAGGAACACTATTCCATCCCGAAGCGGGAGGAACTAACAAGTGAGATGGCAGACACACGGTTTTTCACAAAGTTAGATGCGTCACATGGGTTCTGGCAAATCCAGCTGGATGAGTCCAGCAGAAGGCTCTGCACCTTCAACACACCGTTTGGCAGGTACTGCTATAATCGTATACCGTTCGGCATTGTCTCGGCCTCGGAGATCTTCCATAGAATAATGGAGCAGATGATGGAGGGTATTGAAGCGGTTAGTGTGTATGTTGACGACGTTATCATTTGGTCCACAGCCCCCGAAGAGCACATCTCTCATCTCCAGCAGGTATTCTGCCGCGTCCATGCCAATGGCCTCAAGCTGAAGAGGGCCAAGTGTTGCTTTGGCATGTCGACACTGAAGTTCTTGGGTGACTAGATATCTCATCAGGGCGTGTGCCCGGACACAGACAAGATCAAGACCATCGAAGCCATGAAGACCCCTGAAGACAAGAAGGCGGCGCTGCGCTTCTTAGGAATGGTGAACTTTTTAGACAAATTTATCCCAAACCTGGCCTCACACCACGGCCCTCAGACACCTGGTGAAAAAGTCTACTGCCTTTGAGTGGCAGGCAGCCCATCAAGCAGAGTGGTTGGAGCTGAAAGCCAAGCTCACCACTGCACCTGTATTGGTATTTTTTGACCCTGACAGGGAAACGAAAATCTCGACAGATGCGAGCCAGGATGGTATAGGCGCGGTGTTACTCCAGCGCGATGACACCTCATCCTGGGCACCGGTTGCCTATGCATCACGGACGATGACACCCACCGAGCAGCGGTACGCCCAAATTGAAATGGAATGCCTGGGCCTTCTCACTGTAATTCTCAAGTTCCACGATTATGTCGACGGCCTGCCGACGTTCACCGTTGAGACGGACCACAGGCCTCTGTTCCACATTATCCTCAAGGACCTGAACGACATGACGCCCCGGCTGCAGCGTATCCTCCTCAGGCTCAGACGGTGTGACTTTGAGCTTGTGTACACGACTGGCAAGGAGCTCATTATTGCGGATGCCTTGTCCCGCTCCATAACCTTGCCTGCCGACCCACCGGCATTCATCCAACACATCGAATCACAGGTGCAGCTGTGGGCCAGCAACCTCCCGGCGTCGGATGAAAAGGTGATCCGCATTCGCGACAAGACAGCCAAAGACCCGCTTCTGCAGCATGACATGCGCCACCTCGCCAATGGCTGGCAAAAAGAGCAGTGCCCTCAATTCTTCAATGTGAAGGACGACCTGATGGTGGTTGATGGTATCCTCCTCAAGCTGGATCGCATTGTCATTCCACTCAGTGTCCAGAGCTTGGTGCTCCGGCAAATCCATGAGGGACATCTGGGTGTCGAGAAGTGCAGGCGCAGAGCCAGGCAAGCTGTCTACTAGCCTGGGATTAGTCAGGACATCTCAAATATGGTCCTCAACTGTCCGACCTGTCAACGCTTCCAGCCAGCACAGAGCAAGGAGACGCTTCAGCAGCACAAAATCATGACCTCCCTGTGGTCCAAGGTGGGCATCGACCTCCTTCATGCCAATGGTCGTGATTATGTGTTCATCATTGATTATTTTTCCAACTATCCAGAAGTCGTGAAGCTCTTGGACACCACCAAGACCATCATCAAGGCCTGTAAGGAGACGTTCTCCAGGCATGGTATTCCACTCACTGTCATGAGTGACAACGGTTCTTGCTACAGCAGCCAAGAGTGGTCAAGATTTGCCCAGCTATATCAGTTTCATCGCGTCACTTCCAGCCCACATTACCCGCAGTCCAACGGGAAGGTTGAGAAAGGGGTGCACGACTTCCGGGTGCGGCGATGACCAGCTGAGTCGCACGTTTCGGCAGCTCCCTGTGAAACGGACTTTTGGGCTCTTGATAGGAGCCCCAACGGCAATTTTGACGGCTAAAAACACTGTGCGGTAAACCAGAAGGGAATCCCCCCTGGATACGGATGGAAAAAGGAGGAGAAAGTGGCCAGATTGCAGTGGATCCTTTAGAACAGCGGCAAGGAAGGCAAGCAAAAACCAAGATGGCGTCGGAAGGTGGCAGTTTAACATGGGGCCCTGAACAACAAGAGTTCTTGAAATGCTGTGTGGAAGAGATCAAAAAGGAAATGAAGAAAGAGCTGTTGGCCCCGATATTACAGGCGATCGAAGGGCTAAAGGAGGAACAAAAGACCCAGGAGCGGGAGCTTCGGGTCGTGAAGGCAAAGGCAGCCGAGAATGAGGACGACATACAGGGCCTGGTGGTGAAGACGGAGACGCAGGAGGCACATCAGAAACGATGTGTGGAAAGGTTGGCGGCACTGGAAAACAACGCAAGGAGGAACAACCTGAGGATTCTTGGTCTTCCTGAAGGTGTGGAGGGAGCGGACGTCGGGGCATATGTGAGCACGATGCTGCACTCGTTAATGGGAGCGGAGGCCCCGGCAGGTCCGTTGGAGGTGGAGGGAGCATACCGAGTGATGGCGCGAGGACCGAGAGCAGGAGAAATTCCCAGAGCCATAGTGGTGAGATTCCTCCGTTTTAAGGATAGAGAAATGGTCCTTAGATGGGCAAAGAAAACTCGGAGCAGTAAATGGGAGAACGCGGTGATCCGCGTTTATCAAGATTGGAGTGTGGAGGTGGCGAGAAGGAGGGCGAGCTTTAATCGGGCCAAGGTGGTGCTTCATAAAAAGAAGATAAAATTTGGAATGCCGGCAAGACTGTGGGTCACATATCGAGGGAGGCACCACTACTTTGAGACGGCGGATGAAGCGTGGACTTTTATTGTGGAAGAAAAACTGGAATGAGCGGGTTATTAAAAAGAACGTTTGAACAAAGTGGTGGGGCGAATGTGGGGGGCAAAGAGGGGTTTTATGTACTAATCCTGCGATGTGGTAACTTTTCTCTCTCCCACAGGTGGTGATGGGGGAGGAGGGGAGGTGGAGGAGATGGGGCGTTGGCCATTGGGGGCGGGGCCAAGGGAGAAGCGCGGGCTTGGTTCCCGCGCTGTGATAATCATGGCGGGAATAGAGAAGCAGGAAGGAGGGGGCGTCGCACGGTGCGAGCCGAGGTCACGGGGGGAAGCCGAGGTCAGCCAGAGTTTGCTGACTTCTGGGAGCAACATGGGGGGAGTAATTACGCTAGCGGGGGATCTAGCGGGGGGGGTGGGAGGGGGAAATACTGGGTTGCTGCTGCTGGGGAGAGGGGGGAGCTGGTATGGGAGAGGATGGGCGGGGGGGGCACCGCCTGGGGGAGATACAGCTGCGTGGGAACCGGGTGAGGAGCTGGAAAAAGGTGATGGCTAATCGACAAGGGGGGGGGGGTAGGAAGCCCCCCAACTCGGCTGATCACGTGGAACGTGAGAGGGCTGAACGGGCCGATAAGGAGTGCACGGGTACTCGCACACCTTAAGAAACTTAAGGCAGATGTGGTTATGTTACAGGAAACGCACCTGAAACTGATAGACCAGGTTAGGCTACGCAAAGGATGGGTGGGGCAGGTGTTCCATTCGGGGCTAGATGCGAAAAACAGGGGGGTGGCTATATTAGTGGGGAAGCGGGTAATGTTCGAGGCAAAGACTATAGTGGCGGATAACGGGGGCAGATACGTGATGGTGAGTGGCAAACTACAGGGGGAGACGGTGGTTTTGGTAAACGTATATGCCCCGAACTGGGATGATGCCAATTTTATGAGGCGGATGCTAGGACGCATTCCGGACCTAGAGATGGGAAAGCTGATAATGGGGGGAGATTTTAATACGGTGTTGGAACCAGGGCTGGATAGGTCGAAGTCCAGGACTGGAAGGAGGCCGGCAGCATCCAAGGTACTTAAAGATTTTATGGAGCAGATGGGAGGTGCAGACCCGTGGAGATTTAGCAGACCTAGGAGTAAGGAGTTCTCGTTTTTCTCCTATGTCCATAAAGTCTACTCGCGAATAGACTTTTTTGTGCTGGGTAGGGCATTGATCCCGAAGGTGAGGGGAACGGAGTATACGGCTATAGCCATTTCGGATCACGCTCCACACTGGGTGGACTTGGAGATAGGGGAGGAAACAGGAGGGCGCCCACCCTGGAGAATGGACATGGGACTAATGGCAGATGAGGGGGGGTGTCTAAGGGTGAGGGGGTGCATTGAAAAGTACTTGGAACTCAATGATAATGGGGAGGTCCAGGTGGGAGTGGTCTGGGAGGCGTTGAAGGCGGTGGTTAGAGGGGAGCTGATATCAATAAGGGCACATAAAGGGAAGCAGGAGAGCAAGGAACGGGAGCGGTTGCTGCAAGAACTTTTGAGGGTGGACAGACAATATGCGGAAGCACCGGAGGAGGGACTGTACAGGGAAAGGCAAAGGCTACATGTAGAATTTGACTTGCTGACTACAGGCACTGCAGAGGCACAATGGAGGAAGGCACAGGGTGTACAGTACGAATATGGGGAGAAGGCGAGCAGGTTGCTGGCACACCAATTGAGGAAAAGGGGAGCAGCGAGGGAAATAGGGGGAGTGAGGGATGAGGAAGGAGAGATGGAGCGGGGAGCGGAGAGAGTGAATGGAGTGTTCAAGACATTTTATAAAAAATTATATGAAGCTCAACCCCCGGATGGGAGGGAGAGAATGATGGGCTTCTTGGATCGGCTGGAATTTCCCAAGGTGGAAGAGCAGGAAAGGGTGGGACTGGGAGCACAGATCGAGGTAGAAGAAGTGGTGAAAGGAATTAGGAGCATGCAGGCGGGAAAGGCCCCGGGACCGGATGGATTCCCAGTCGAATTCTATAGAAAATATGTGGACTTGCTCGCCCCGGTACTGACGAGGACCTTTAATGAGGCAAAGGAAAGGGGACAACTGCCCCCGACTATGTCTGAAGCAACGATATCGCTTCTCTTAAAGAAGGAAAAGGACCCGCTACAATGCGGGTCCTATAGACCTATTTCCCTCCTAAATGTAGATGCCAAGGTCCTGGCCAAGGTAATGGCAATGAGAATAGAGGAATGCGTCCCGGGGGTGGTCCACGAGGACCAAACTGGGTTTGTGAAGGGGAGACAGTTGAACACGAATATACGGAGGTTGTTAGGGGTAATGATGATGGCCCCACCAGAGGGAGAAACGGAGATAGTAGTGGCGATGGATGCCGAGAAAGCATTTGATAGAGTGGAGTGGGATTATTTGTGGGAGGTGTTGAGGAGATTTGGTTTTGGAGAGGGGTATGTTAGATGGGTGCAGCTGTTGTATAGGGCCCCAGTGGCGAGCGTGGTCACGAATGGACGGGGATCTGCATATTTTCGGCTCCATAGAGGGACAAGGCAGGGATGCCCTCTGTCCCCATTATTGTTTGCACTGGCGATTGAGCCCCTGGCGATAGCGTTGAGGGGTTCCAAGAAGTGGAGGGGAGTACTTAGGGGAGGAGAAGAACACCGGGTATCTTTGTATGCGGACGATTTGCTACTATACGTGGCGGACCCGGCGGAGGGGATGCCAGAAATAATGCGGATACTTGGGGAGTTTGGGGATTTTTCAGGGTATAAATTGAACATGGGGAAAAGTGAGTTGTTTGTGGTGCATCCAGGGGAGCAGAGTAGAGAAATAGAGGACCTACCGTTGAGGAAGGTAACAAGGGACTTTCGTTACCTGGGGATCCAGATAGCTAAGAATTGGGGCACATTGCATAGGTTAAATTTAACGCGGTTGGTGGAACAGATGGAGGAGGATTTCAAGAGATGGGATATGGTATCCCTGTCACTGGCAGGGAGGGTGCAGGCGGTTAAGATGGTGGTCCTCCCGAGATTCCTCTTTGTGTTTCAGTGCCTCCCGGTGGTGATCACGAAGGCTTTTTTTAAAAGGATTGAAAAGAGCATCATGGGTTTTGTGTGGGCCGGGAAGACCCCGAGAGTGAGGAAGGGATTCTTACAGCGTAGCAGGGATAGGGGGGGGCTGGCACTACCGAGCCTAAGTGAGTATTATTGGGCCGCTAATATTTCAATGGTGAGTAAGTGGATGGGAGAGGAGGAGGGAGCGGCGTGGAAGAGATTAGAGAGGGCGTCCTGTAGGGGGACTAGCCTACAGGCTATGGTGACAGCCCCATTGCCGTTCTCACCGAGGAACTACACCATAAGCCCGGTGGTGGTGGCTACACTGAAGATTTGGGGACAGTGGAGACGGCATAGGGGAAAGACTGGAGCCTTGGGGGGGTCCCCGATAAGAAACAATCATAGGTTTGCCCCGGGGGGAATGGATGGGGGATATGGAATGTGGCAAAGAGCAGGAATAACGCAACTGAAAGATCTGTTTGTGGATGGGAAGTTCGCGAGTCTGGGAGCGCTGACCGAGAAATATGGGTTGCCCCAAGGGAATGCATTCAGGTATATGCAACTGAGGGCTTTTGCGAGGCAACAGGTGAGGGAATTCCCGCAGCTCCCGACACAAGAGGTGCAGGACAGAGTGATCTCAAAGACATGGGTGGGGGATGGTAAGATGTCAGATATATATAGGGAAATGAGGGACGAAGGGGAGACTATGGTAGATGAACTAAAAGGGAAATGGGAAGAAGAGCTGGGGGAGGAGATCGAGGAGGGGCTGTGGGCAGATGCCCTAAGCAGGGTAAACTCGTCGTCCTCGTGTGCCAGGCTAAGCCTGATTCAGTTTAAGATATTACACAGGGCACATATGACTGGAGCACGGCTCAGTAAATTTTTTGGGGTGGAGGATAGGTGTGCGAGGTGCTCGAGAAGCCCAGCGAATCATACCCATATGTTTTGGTCATGCCCGGCACTACAGGGGTTTTGGATGGGGGTGACAAAGGTGCTTTCAAAAGTAGTAGGAGTCCGGTCGAACCAAGCTGGGGGTTGGCTATATTCGGGGTTGCACAAGAGCCGGGAGTGCAGGAGGCGAGAGAGGCCGATGTTTTGGCCTTTGCGCCCCTAGTAGCCCGGCGCAGGATATTGCTAATGTGGAAAGAAGTCAAGCCCCCGGGGGTGGAGACCTGGATAAATGACATGGCGGGGTTTATAAAGCTAGAGCGGATTAAGTTCGTCCTAAGGGGGTCGGCTCAAGGGTTCACCAGGCGGTGGCAACCGTTCGTCGAATACCTCGCAGAAAGATAGACGGAATGGGAAAAAGAAGGCAGCAGCAGCAGCCCAGGATCGGGGGGGGGGGGGGGGGGGAGGAGGAACCAGAAGGACTCTCAGGGTTGTTAATATATACTGTATAGTATGTATAGGTCGTTGCTACAGATAATTATATATTGGACTGTTAAATTATATTTTTGGAGAGTGTTACTTGTGACAAGGCAGTTGCCAATTAGGGCTAGTTTTCATTTTTGTTATTTATTATTTATTCATTTTTTGTTTATAAAATAGGTCATTGTTATTTGTGTTGTTATAATATTGTGTAAAGGATGCACAATGTACTGTGTTGGTTGACCAAAAATTTTCAATAAAATATTTAATTAAAAAAAAAGAGAAAGGGGTGCACATAGTGAAGCAGCTCATCTGCAAGGCCATGGATTCTGATTATAACGTCAACCTTGCACTGCTTGCGTACAGGGCAACCCCTCTGTCTACCGGCATGTCACCGGCTCAACTCCTGATGAACAGGGACCTGCGGAAGACTCTTCCAGCCATACCCTTGCTTGATCTGGATCACCTCCCGGTGCTGCAGAAGGTGCAGAAACTCAGGGACCGGCAAAAGCAGAGCTATGATGCTCATGCCACCGATTTGCCTGTGCTATCCCCGGCGGATGCCGTTCGGATCAAGCTACCTGATGGAGGCTGGTCAGCTCCAGCGGTTGTTCTTTGACAGGCTGCTCCTCGATCGTATATTGTGCGTATGGCTGATGGCTCTGTTGTGCGGCGCAACAGACGGGCACTGCGCACAGTTGCCCGCCCGCAACCACATTCTTCGTTGTTTCCATCTGTTATTGTGCCGCCTCCTGATACCTCGAACCACGAGGCCACCAGTCCACTGCACTCCCGCCCATCAAGGCGCCGTCGTCCCCACCACCACCTCTCCGGCAGTCGACCAGGATCAGACGCAAGCCTCAGAGACTGGACTTATGAACATTTGTTTTGTTTGCTATGTTCTGTTTTCGCACATTAGACACCTGTTTTCACATGTACATATGTTCCCATCTGCCATTTCATGTAAATAAGTTAGTTTTTCGGCCTTCACATGTAAATACTTTTACAACATATGCAACAGAAAAACATTTCAAAAGGGAGGATGTCATGATATGCAGACGTGCACATAATGAGATACAGGCAGCTAATGAGCACAGGGAACAGGACATAACCAATCAGCAGGCAGAACACTTGGGGGTGGTTTCCCACTATAAAAGGCACGAGGCACTCATACTCCGCCTCTTTCTACTAGGGACATCTACAGAGTGAGTCCGGTGTATATATCACGTAACGCCCACAGCACGTGGCTAAGAGCTAGTCTGGTTCAGTCAGACAGAACTGTGCTAACTGTGTGACAGGTTCAATAAATCCAATTGAACTAACCACAGGGTCTGGAGTCTATTTCAGTTATAGCTGCATCCGGTTTCAGCCTGTGTTACCTCAGTGTGCTTAACACGACACATCCCTCTGTATTCAAGTAAAACACAGCCTTTTGGCCAATTCAACCAATCGAACTAAGTCCCACCCCATCTCTCGGATGCCACAAAGTCTGAATTCAGCTGCTCAAAAACTAGCGCTACACACCATGTTGCAACATGTTGAATTCATCCTTCTCTCTGCTGCTTGGCTGAAAGGTACATGTCCGTTAATCATACATGGACCAAAATGATAATAGCAAAAATAAAGAAAGGGGAAATAAGGGAGCCAACAGGAAGGAACCTCACAAATTTCATTTTTTACATATTCTTAATGGCTACATAAAAGCAATTTTGACATCTCTTTTGAGTGCAGCATGCCTGTGCAAAAAAGGTTGTGTCATTCAATGAAATGACAACAAAATCAGTAGATGGAATCAGCCGATGGAATTTAATATGGAAAAAATGTACAATCAGGTACCTTAGTAGCAGAAACATGAGACACATGTGCAAAATGGATGGTGTTTGTTAAGAAAGGTGGATTTCAATCCAAGCCATTTAGTCAATTTGAGACAATTGCAAACAAAACCATTCAAGCATTAAAGACACTCGGAAGGAATTTGATTTAGAAATGAGAGCATGTTATGCTAACTACATATGATTAATTGGTAAAGTCATATTTGGAATTTTGAGACAGATTACATGAATTAATTCTTCTTTAACAAAACTGTACATGACAGGATTGCATATTAGGAATTCAGAAGTAATGGAAGGGAACACAATCATCTCTATGAAAGTGGCCGAGGTGAACAAAGACACGCATAAGCAAATATTCTCTGGGACATGGTGGCCTGAATTGTCCATTGATTGACCACCCATTCTTTGGCAGTTTCTGGGAGAAATGGGCATACCCAGGAAACGGAACAGGGAGCAAACTTCCCAGCCTCTACTGCCACATCTGGGATTTTTCCGGTGGAAGGGAAGATAACTGGGGTGAAATTCTCCGGTATCGGCGCTATGTCCGCCGACTGGTGCCCAAAACGGCGCAAATCAGTCGGGCATTGCGCCGCCCCAAAGGTGCGGAATGCTCCGCATCTTGGGGGGCCGAGCCCCAACCTTAAGGGGCTAGGCACGCGCCGGACGAATTTCCGCCCCGCCAGCTGGCGGAAAAGGCCTTTGGTGCCCCGCCAGCTGGCGCGGAAATGACATCTCCGGGCGGCGCATGCGCGGGAGCATTAGCGGCCGCTGACGGCATTCCCGCGCATGCGGAGTGGGGGGAGTCTCTTCTGCCTCCGCCATGGTGGAGACCGTGGCGAAGGCGGGAGGAAAAGAGTGCCCCCACGGCACAGGCCCGCCCACGGATCGGTGGGCCCCGATCGCGGGCCAAGCCACCGTGGGGGCACCCCCCGGGGCCAGATCGCCCCGCGCCCCGCGCCCCAGGACCCCGGAGCCCGCCCGCGCCGTCTTGTCCCGCCGGTAAGGTAGGTGGTTTAATCTACGCCGGCGGGACAGGCATTTTAGCAGCGGGACTTCGGCCCATCCGGGCCGGAGAATCGCGGGGGGGCCCCGCCAACCGGTGCGGCGCGATTCCCACCCCGCCGAATCTCTGGTGCCGGAGAATTCGGCAACCGGCGGGGGCGGGATTCACGCCAGCCCTCGGCGATTCTCCGACCCGGGGGGGGGGGGCGGTCGGGGGGGGGGGTTGGGGGGGGGGGTCGGGAGGGGGGTGGTCGGAGAATCTCGCCCCTGGTTCTTATTTGGGTGGATCCCTTTCAAAAACCCTTTCAAAATGTAAACCACTCAACATCAGTAGCACAGGCTGTCGGGGCACCATCAGGTTTCTGGTGGCCAGCATTGCTAAAGCACTGAAAAAAGGCTTTAGAAATGAAACACATTGGGTGGGATTCTCTGTCCCGCCAGCCCTGTGTCCAGAAGCGGCGCGCCCCTGCCGGCAGCCAGCCAATGGGGTTTCCCATTGTGGCCATCCCACGCCGTCGGGAAACCCGCGAGTGTGTGCACTGCCACCAGATTGGAGGATCCCGCCAACAAAGGATCCCACAGATTGTCTTCTATAGCAACTAATCTCCCTTTCCTGAAACAGCCAAACTCGGTGCCATACAGGGCTGGGAATAGAGCTGGCAACTGTGGTGACCTAGCGGGCCTAGTTTTGAGCCGAATAAAATTGGGTATCCTAAATTCAAGAATCGGGCACTTTAAATTAAACTACAGTCAGCTCCAGCAAATGGCCTGCTGGGAATTCAGACTTGGCCAAGAACTCAGACAGGCTGCCTGGGCATGTCTAGACCTCCCTGTCAATCACCCATCAAGAGATCATCGCACACTATTGATATACGCTTGTCTGTTGTCCGCAGCCTAGATTGAGCCAAACACCTGGGCGCCCCGAGTTCCCGTCGTTACCTTATTTGGCAAGGGGTACGTGCAGGCTGCATTATCAAAAATGGACACATGGGGCGATCACAGGTGTCCAGTCAATGGACCATCAACCGGACCATTGGTTGCTGAGATCCCCTCCTGAGGCCTCATTGGCAGGAGGCCAAGGTAAGTGTCAAAATGGCAAGAAAGAAAAGAGGATAAAAATAGACACCTGGGGCATATTGAGAGCGAAGACTCAATGTGGGAGGTGACCTTGACCACCCGAAGACTGACCAGAGTCGGAAGGAAGAAGCTGCCAGCGAGACCCACCTTCATGACGATAGGCCAGAGGGAGTCAGGAATCGGACATACTCTTCAACCAGACCATCTTTGTCGGTAGTATAACTGAATCCTGGGTGTTTCTTGTGTATATATGTATATATATCTGGGTTAAATTATGTGTTAACTTTATTTAATGAGACCATAAGACATAGGAGCAGAATTAGGCCACTTGGTCCATCGGGTCTGCTCCACCATTCAATCATAGCTGATATGTTTCTGATCCCCATTCTTCTGCCTTCTCCCCATAACCCCTGATCCCCTTATTAATCAAGAACCTATCTATCTCTGTCTTAAAGACACTGAGTGATTTGGCCTCCACAGCCTCCTGTGGTAAAGAGCTCCACAGATTCACCATCCTCTGGCTGAAGAAATTCCTCCTCATCTCTGTTTTGAAGGATCGTCCCTTTAGTCTGAGATTGTGTCCTCTGCTAGTTTTTCCTACAAGTGGAAACATCCTCTCCACATCCACTCTACCCAGGCCTCACAGTGTCCTGTAAGTTTCAATAAGATCCCCCCTCATCCTTCTAAACTCCATTGAGTACAGACCCAGAGTCCTCAACCGTTCCTCATATGACAAGCCCTTCATTCAGGAATCATTCTTGTGAACCTCCTCTGGACCCTTTCCAAGGCCAGCACATCCTTCCTTAGATATGGGGCCCAAAACTGCTCATAATACTTCAAATGGGGTCTGACCAGAGCCTTGTATAGCCTCAGAAATACGTCCCTGGTCTTGTATTCTAGCCCTCTCGACATGAATGCTAACATTGCATTTGCTTTCCTAACTGCCGACTGAACCTGCAGGTTAACCTTAAGAGAATCGTGAACAAGGAGTCCCAAGTCCCTTTGTGCTTCTGATTCCCTAAGCAGCTTCCCATTTGTAAAATAGTCTATGCCTCCATTCCTCCTTCCAAAGTGCACAACCTCACACTTTTCCACATTGTATTCCATCTGCCACTTCTTTGCCCACTCTCCTAGCCTGTCCAAGTCCTTCTGCAGCTCCCCTGCTTCCTCAATACTACCTGTCCCTCTACAGATCTTTGTATCATCTGCAAACTTAGCCACAGTGTCTTCAGTTCCTTCTTCCAGATCAATAAAGATTGTTGAACTTATATTCACGTTTGTCCTTTGTTCTCCTCCCTATTAAGGACTCCGAGTAAGTGAACTGGTTGAAAGTAATTGAATTTGACAGACACAACAGAATCCATCACAGAAAATGAAATGATTCCGGTGGAAATCCAATTATTAGTTGCAGTGTTGCTTCAAAGCTCCAGGGACCCAGGTTCGATTCCCAGTTTGGGTCACTGTCTGTGTGGAGTCTGCATGTTCTCCCCGTGTCTGCGTGGGTTTCCTCTGGGCTCCGGTTTCCTCCTACAAGTCCCAAAAGACGTGTTTGTGAGGTGAATTGAACATTCTGAATACTCCCTCAGTGTACCCGAACAGGCGCCAGAATGTGGCAACTAGGGGTTTTCATAGTAACTTCATTGCAGTGTTAATGTGCCTACTTGTGAAACTAATAAAGATTATTATTATTATTGTATGGTATATTTTGAGCAGGTTATTTGCCAAGTTACGTGCCAAGAGTAGACATCTTTTATTGCTTTTTCCTGAACTTTTGTCAAAGAGGATAAGCTGGAGGGAGATCTGATCAATGGCCTCCACTGATATAATTCTACAACAGACCACGAGGATATGTGTGTGAGCGTGTCCCAGGATGACCCTGCCTTCTGACCTTTATCTCATCTGATGGAGCAAAGGCCTGATTTCCACTAAATGCTCTCTTCCTCTTGGCACTAGCCCAGAAAAATCATAAGCATGAAGCAATGTAATATCATTATCCACTTTTCCAGGATTGAAAGGAAAAGGGACTTGCTCTTGAGTTTTGGGAAGAACAACTTCAGCTTGCTCAGATCTTACGATATGAAAGGGCCACTAAGGTTGACATAATTTTATTGCAGCTTATCACTGGAAAAACATTATCTTGGACATTTTCTTGAGGTTTCAAATTACAATTAATTCTCACCCAGCAGAGGTCTGGGGTCTGGGGCCTCCTGATGTTGCTGGTGTCATGTTGGGTGTTCTGATGCACAAATGATCCAACGCGGCTGTAGATGGTACAACTCTGTTCTATTGTCTAATCAACGGTAACAACTAACTACTGGCTTGGGTACGTGCGTCACCAGCTAACCTGTGGACCCAGCCCTATCACTATCTTAGTGAGGCACTCAGCACATGGTCTATGTCTGAGTGGCGCGCTGTGAGCTCTCTGCCCTGAGCTATCTCCTGGTAGAATGAGCAGGAACTGTGGTGTTCCCTGTCTTATAGTGCATGTGCTCTCTCTGGTGATTGGCTGCGATGTTATATGTGTGCTGGTTGGTCCAACTGCCTGTCCATCAGTGTGTGTGTGATTGCACCATGATATGCTGATCTGGATATCATGACAACCCCCCTTTCACAAAGGATATGTGCCTACATGATAATAAATAGAAATGTGTACTGAGTGCATCTGAGTATGTGTGTAACTTCGAGCTGGCCGGGATGACTTTCCATTGTGGTCAACCAGCTGACAGTGGGATGGCAGAATCGGTGGTTTAAGCTTCAAGGTCTGGAAGGCGTAGGCATTGTCGCGCTTTGGCCGGACATTTCCGCTTTAAGTGGGCGGAGCCACAGTTGCCGCACGTCATGACGTCATGGCGTTTGTTGCGCCACCGCGCATGCACGGTGTGGTCCTGCGTAGAGCGTGCCGGCGCATCACGTTCCTCTGCGTCAACGCCCCCTCTTTTGGCGCGTACAAGCGCGGGAAGCCTCGGAAAGCGAGCAAAATGGCCACCCTCGTCCGAGCTGCGGGCCGGGAGGCACTCGATCGACTGGACTTGCTCCTCCTCGTGGAGACTGTGCAGTGCCGTTTCGACCACCTGGATTTGGGAGTACCAGCTGGTCGCGTTCTCATGGAGGACGCAGGTTTCGATGGCAGTCGCTAGGGTGAGTCACTTTATTTTAAGGAGTTGCTGGCGTAGGGTGTCCGAGATGACCCCAAAAACTATCTGATCCCGTATCATGGAGTCGGACGTGGCCCCATAGCCGCAGGACTGCGCGAGGATTTGGAGGTGTGTTAAGTAAGATTGGAAAGGCTCATCCTTACACTGCAGGCGCTGCTGGAATAGGTACCTCTCGAAGCTCTCATTGACTTCCACGCTGAAGTGTTCATCGAACTTCAGAAGCACCGCCTTATATTTTGTTTTGTCCTCGCCTTCCGCAAATGCCAGGGAGTTATAGATGTGGATGGCATGTTGCCCCACCGTGGAGAGGAGGAGGGCAATCTTCCTGGTGTCCGATACATTCTCCCTGTCTGTGGCTTCGAGGACGAGCTGGAAGCGCTGTTTAAACAGCTTCCAGTTTACGCCGAGATTGCCAGCGATTCGGAGCGGCTGCGGCGGGCTGATGTTGTCCATGGAGCAGAATGGCGGATTTCTGAACGGGTGCAGGTAGGTCTCACAGTTGCTGGTTTGCGTCCACTACTGGTATCATGTCGTGTTGGGTGTTCTGATGCACAAATGATCCAACACGGCTGTAGATCGTACAACTCTGTTTTATTGTCTAATCAACGGTAACAACTAACTACTGGCTTGGGTACATGCTTCACCAGCTAACCTGTGGAGCCAGCCCTATCACTATCTTAGTGAGGCACTCAGCACACGGTCTATGTCTGAGTGGCGCGCTGTGAGCTCTGTGCTCTGAGCTATCTCCTGGTAGACTGAGCGGGAACTGTAGTGTTCCCTGTTTTATAGTGCGTGTGCTCTCACTGGTGATTGGCTGCGATGTTGTGTGTGCTGGTTGGTCCAACTGCCTGTCCATCAGTGTGTGTGTGATTGCACCATGATATGATGATCTGGATATCATGACAGCCGGGGGTGAGTGTGCAGAGTATGGTTTTCCAGCTGGCTTGTTGGATGGCAGGATAGTCATTGTCAGAGTGGGTAAATCTTCGGGGAATTGAGGGTCCTGGGTTGGAAGCCCAAACTGATTGTCGGTCTCTCTCCTTCTCCAATTCCTTCCAGATATAACAATTTTTCCTGATGTTGGTCCCGCAGAGGCTGTCTTCACATTGATTGTGGCAACCGAGGTGGGCAGATGGAGTAGAAGGTAACAACGCCAACTCAGGCTGGAGGCAGCACCCCATGTTCAGGGGGACGCCACACACCCTGGAGACCCGGCCATCCATGAGGCTGAGGAGGGACCCAGAAGGGGAGGCCAGCGATGGCCCAAAGTGTACAGGTATAATTTCTCATTCAATGAGCTGATGGATAGCATTTGCCGCAGAAGACTCCATCTCAACAGAGTAACAGTGAGGCACCTGTGCCATGTCTTCGTGGACACGCCACCACGTGGAGGAGGAAGAACCCGCTCACGATGGCCGTAAAGGTCACTTCAGCCCTAAACCTTTATTTATTTATTTTTTTAAATTTAGAGTACCCAATTCATTTTTTCCAATTAAGGGGCCATTTAGCGTGGCCAAACCACCTAGCTTGCACATTTTTGGGTTGCGGGTGCGAAATCCACGCAAACACGGGGATAAAGTGCAAACTCCAAACGGACAGTGACCCAGAGCCGTGATTGAACCTGAGACCTTGGCGCCTTGAGTTCCTTTGGTTAAGGGATGTGTGGGGGGGGGTGTCCCTTTATTTAGGGGGTTTGGGGGTCTCTTCAGTCAGGGGTCTCGGGGGGGGTGCCCCCTTATCCAGGAGGTCTCTGGGGAGTCACCCTATTCAGGGGGTCTCTGGGTCCCCTATTCAGCAAGCCTAGGGGGGGGGGGGGGAAGTCCCTCTATTCAGGGAGGCTTCAGGGGAGGCCCCTATTCAGGGGGTCTCAAGGAATCTTAGGGGGGTCCACCTATTTGGGGGTCTCTGGGGGGGTTGGGCAGGTCGGGTCACCCTCTTACTTGGGGTAAGGGGGGGAACCCAGAAAATCCGGTGTGGGGTTTGAATCGCAATGTGGAGGGGGAGCTGGTTTGCGATGCGGAGGAGTGGTCAATGGGGGACCTCGCTATCGGGCCGCCCGCTCAAGATGGCATCCCGATCGCAGGATTCCCTCCTATTCCTTGCCATGGATAAATTTGCATGGCTAGGGAGACTGAATTACTTCCAGATCCAATTCACCTCCGGCGGGAGATCATAGGGCTGGATTTTCCGATTTTGAGGCTATGTTCGGAGGAAGTGTCTGGTTTTATGATGAAAAAATTGGCAAAGCCCCAGCACCAATCCTCCGACCGGTGAGGGGTTAGCAGTCACGCCACGTAAAACGCACAGCCTTCCCAATATACACGTCTGGAGAATTGCCGGGTCCATGACCATGCATGCGCACGGATACGGCCTGCAGCGGTCGCGCAGTACAATATAGCGCCGGCTGCTCGCAGACCCAACCTGCCAGATAGTTCTCCCCGGACACCCCCTCGCCACTCCCCACCAGTCCCCCCAGCCCTCGTGAAGACCCCTCGGCCAGCAGCACGGCTCCCACCCAACTGTGGCGGCGCTGGACACAGTCCCCAGCCACCACGCCGGGTTCATTAAAACTGAGAGCACACGTGTCCCGCACTGTCGGGAACTTGGCCCATCGGGGGCAGAGCATTGGAGGAGGGCCTTCAGGTAACGTCCTGAGGCCATCCCAACGGCATGCGGCGTCCTCCTCGATGACGCCAGTTTGGAGGGGGTGGGGCATCCAAAAACAGGAGCCGCCCCCGATTCGGTCGTAAACAGGGATTCTCTGCCCGACTGCCGATTACGATATCGGCATCGGGCAATGGAGAATCCCGCCCATTGAATCCTATACAGAGAATCCCAGCCTTTATTGCCTGGATTGGATGCAGTCGAACAGCTTTACTGAGATACTTTAAAGCAATTTGATAGCCATAGTTGAATCAGAGTGCAATTATAGTTAAACGCGAGCAGCATGCTGTGAAGCTCCGCCAAGTGTGCCACGATAAAAGATTCAAAATGATTCAAAATTCATGTAATTAAACTAAAACTAACCTTCATCTTCAGCTCTGTGGTTGGCATCTCCACGACCAATGAATCTTGGGCCTCCCGCAAATGCGTTGGTTGGGAAAGAGCCACACAGGCAGGGTTTAGATTTTGTAGTTGGTTAGGCCTATGCGCATGTCTAACGGGACTTGGAGCTGAAGACAAATATTCCATGCGCCTGCACAAAAAGTTAAAACTCACAAAGAGCACAAAAGCCCTGGGAGAAGGGAGCGAGACAGCGAAAGGTTAAGAAAAAGGACAGCGGACAGGGAGAAGGTAAAAACAAAGTTCTTGTTAAGAGAAAAAGGCAGAGAAAATAGGAGGTATGCCTCATAGTTTTTTTTATAGTACAGCGATGTGCCATGACACACAAAAGGTTGGGAACCACTGAACTAGAGGAACTTCTGGAAATATTCAGCAGGGCTGTTAGCATCTGGTAAAAGAAGTTAAGCTAGCGTTTTGATGCCTCCTTCCTGGGTACTGGATACAAACTCCCTGAGTTTATTAGAGTAAATGTAATATGCTGCGAATGCAAATATTATTGTGTCTATGGGGTGCTGAGGCATCTGGGATGAATGGACTGAATCATCTATGCTTATCTTTGTGATCCTCACGAAGGTTCTAATGAAAGATCCAAATTGAAATGTTAATCTTCCTTTATATTTTAGATGTTGACTCACTACTGTGGATTCCTTTGGGGCTTTTAGTGAAGAAATTATCCTTGTTTTACTTTTAAAAGCTTTGAACATTTCATCCGCCAAGAGATTTCACAGCACCAAATCTTCAAAAATAGACTGCCACGCATTAATCTGGCTGAATGGTAATTAAATGAATAGCCAGGGCTGAGACCACAATCCCTAAAAATACTGTTAGAACGCCTGGATAAGGTTTCTGTGAAATAGACATAAGCTCACTTGTTTTGGGTGGGAGCTACAGGTGGGATATAAAAGGAATAATGCAATCTCATCATCATTCTTTGAAGCACCAAGTTTCTTATGAAGCCTGAAGCGTAGCAACAGGGAACACAGCAGCTAAATTATTAAATTATCATAAGAACATAAGAACTAGGAACAGGAGTAGGCCATCTGGCCCCTCGAGCCTGCTCCGCCATTTAATGAGATCATGGCTGATCTTTGTGGACTCAGCTCCACTCTCCGGCCCGTATACCATATCCCCGAATCCCTTTATTCTTTAGAAAGGTATCTATCTTTTTCTTAAAAACGTTTAAAGAAGGAGCCTCAACTGCTTCACTGGGCAAGGAATTCCAGAGATTCACAACCCTTTGGGTGAAGAAGTTCCTCCTACACTCCGTCCTAAATCTACTTCCCTTATTTTGAGGCTGTGCCCCCTAGTTCTGCTTTCCCCGACCAGTGGAAACAACCTGCCCGCATCTATCCTATCTATTCCCTTCATAATTTTATATGTTTCAATAAGGTCCCCCCGCATCCCAGGGGCAGCATGGTAGCATTCTGGACAGCACAATTGCTTCACAGCTCCAGGGTCCCAGGTTTGATTCCGGCTTGGGTCACTGTCTGTGCGGAGTCTGCACATTCTCCCCGTGTGTGCATGGGTTTCCTCCGGGTGCTCCGGTTTCCTCCCACAGTCCAAAGATGTGCAGGTTAGGTGGATTGGCTATGATAAATTGCCCTTCGTGTCCAAAATTGCCCTTAGTGTTGGGTGGGGTTACTGGGTTATGGGGATGGGGTGGAGGTGTTGACCTTGGGTAGGATGCTCTTTCCAAGAGCCGGCGCAGACTCGATGGGCCGAATGGCCTCCTTCGGCACTGTAAATTCTATGATAAATCCTTCTAAACTCCAATGAGTACAGTCCCAGTCTACTCAACCTCTCGTCATAATCTAATCCCCTCAACTCTGGGATCAACCTAGTGAATCTCCTCTGCACTCCCTCCAGTGCCAATATGTCCTTTCTCAGGTAAGGAGACCAAAACTGAACACAATACTCCAGATGCGGCCTCGCCAACACCCTATACAATTGCAGCATGACCTCCCTAGTCTTGAACTCCATCCCTCTAGCAATGAAAGACAAAACTTGATTAACCTTCTTAATCACCTGTTGCACCTGCACACCAACTTTTTGCGACTCGTGCACCAGCACACCCAGGTCCCACTGCACAGCAGCATGTTTTAACATCTTACCGTTTAAATAATAATCCATTCTGCTGTTATTCCTCCCAAAATGGATAGCCTCCCACTTGGCAACATTGAATTCCATCTGCTAGACCCTAGCCCATTCACCTAACCTATCCAAATCCTTCTGCAGACCTCCGGTATCCTCTGCACTTTTTGCTTTACCACTCATTTTAGCGATGGCTGCAAACTTTGACACATTGCACTTGGTCCCCAACTCCAAATCGTCTATGTAAATTGTGAACAACTGCGGGCCCAACACTAATCCTTGAGGGACCCCACTAGTTACAGGTTGCCAACCAGAGAAACACCCATTTATCCCCACTCTCTGCTTTCTGTCAGTTAACCAATCCTCTACCCATGCTACCACTTTACCCTCAATGCCATGCATCTTTAGTTTATGCAGCAACCTTTTGTGTGGCACCTTGTCAAATGCTTTCTGGAAATCCAGATATGCCACATCCATTGGCTCCCCGTTATCTACTGCACTGGTGACGTCCTCAAAAATTTCTACCAAATTAGTCAGACACGACCTACCCTTTGTGAACCCATGCTGCGCCTGCCCAATGGGACAATTTCCCTCCAGGTGTCCCGCTATTTCCTCCTTAATGATAGATTCCAGCATTTTCCCTACAACCGAAGTTAAGCTTACCGGCCTATAATTACCCGCTTTCTGCCGACCTCCTTTTTTAAACAGTGGTGTCACGTTTGCTACTTTCCAATCCTCTGGGACCACCCCAGAGCCTAGTGAATTTTGATAAATTATCACTGGTGCGTTTACAATTTCCCTAGCCATCTCTTTTAACACTCTGGGATGCATCCCATCAGGGCCAGGAGACTTGTCTACCTTTAGCCCCATTAGCTTGCCCAATACTGCCTCCTTAGTGATTACAATCATCTCAAGGTCCTCACCTATCATATCTTTATTTCCATCAGTCACTGGCATGTTATTTGTGTCCTCCACTGTGAAGACTGACCCAAAAACCTGTTCAGCTCCTCAGCCATTTCCCCGTCTCCTATTATTAAATCTCCCTTCTCATCTTCCAAAGGACCAATATTTACCTTAGCCACTCTTTTTTGTCTTATATATTTGTAGAAGCTTTCACTATCTGCTTTCATGCTCTAAGCCAGTTTACTTTCATATCTACCTTACTCTTCTTTATAGCTTTTTTAGTAGCATTCTGTTGTCCTCTAAAGACTTCCCAGTCCTCTAGTCTCCCACTAATTTTTGCCACTCTGCATGTTTTTTCCTTCAATTTGATACTCTCCCTCACCTCCTTAGATATCCACGGTCGATTTTTCCCCTTTCTACCGTCTTTCTTTTTTTCGGTATGAACCTTTTCTGAACACTGTGAAAGATCGCTCGGAAGGTTCTCCACTGTTCCTCAACTGCTTCACCATGAAGTCTTTGATCCCAGTCTACCTTAGCTAGTTCTTCTCTCATCCCATTGTAATATCCTATTCATATTAAGTGGGGATTATATCAGCAATCCATAACATTTAACTACTTCACCTTGGCCTTCTCTGAGGATCTCAAACTGACCAAGCTTCCATTGGTTTTCTGGTAGTTATATATTTGCATGAATTCGTTTCACCACAGATTAATAATTAGTTAGACTGAATAATTAGACTGTTAAATGGAAGTAGCAGCGATAACTTGAATTTTCTAGCGTCTTTAACATAGTAAAATACCTCAAGGTGTTTCAAAAGAAGCATTATCGAACAAATTGTATACTGAGCCACACAACAATCTATCAGGAAAAATGACCAAAATCTTGACCAAAGACAAGGAGGTGAGGACGTTTAGGGAGGGGAATTTGGAGCTTAAGGTCTCAGGGGCTGAAGGGGCGACTGCCAATGGTGCAGAGTGAAAATGAGGGATGCTTAAGTGGTCAGAATTGGAGGAACACAGATATTTCGGCTGGTTGTTGGTAGATAGGAAAGGGTGAGGTCAGGGGAGAATTTGAAAATCAAAGCCTTGCTTCAATGGGAACTAGTGTACCATGGGTCAATAGCGTCATAGCTCAGCTTAAAAGTCATTGCACCCCTTCCTCTTGGGTATTCTATACATTACTATCTGCAAAGTCACTATTTGGGTAACCCTCGTACTTTATAAGAATGTTACTGATTCAACTTGGCAGCCGCAAATGGGCATCTTTGGCCAGTGTGTCCTGGCAGCTGAGGCTTTTTTGCATCTCCACAGGGATCTCCACACCTCCTGGATCAAGCTATGTGGAAGGTGCCAAATAAAGACAGGACAATGTTGTCTACCTTCTTCCATTTCCATTTTTCCAGTTTTCTTCCTGCACCTGATGATGCACTAAGGCAAACTTTCATCTCTTTCCATAGCAAGTCATTCCTGGATTCTCTAGTGGCTTAATGCATGAGGGACGCCACATTACATCGAGCTTGGCTGACCAGGATCTCTCCTGCTCTTACCTCCAGCCATTGGCGTTTTGGAAGGATTTGCAGGTTGGCAATCAACCTGTTTGGCTGCGTTAGGAATGCACCATCTAGTTCTTGGGTGGGACTCAAACCCAGAACTTCTGGTGCAGAGGCAGGAACACCACCCACTTGGCCACAAGACCTCCACTGTCGGCCTTGTAGTGGCTTCTTATTTCCTCAAATTATATCTACAATGACAACAACTTAGATTTATATGGTGTCTTTAACATAATGAAGTATCTCATGTCTCTTCAACAGGACTATTATAAAATTAAACAATGGCACTGAGGCACATAAGGAGCTTTGAGGTCAGGTGACCAAAAGCTTGATCAAAGAGGTCCGTTTTAAAGAGTATCTTAAAGGAGGAAAGTGATGCAGATAAATTGGGAGGTAAGGAATTCCACAGCTTGGGGCACAGCCACAAATTGTGGAGCGATTATAATTGAGAATGCTCAAGAGGGCAGGATTAGAGGAGCACAGATATCTTGGAGGGTTATGGAGAGTGCAGACATGGGGAGGGGCAAGGCTATGGAGGAATTTGAAAACAAGGATAAGAATCAAGACATTGCTTGATCAGAAGCTTGTGTATGCCAGTGAGCACAGGAGTGATAGAGAACAGGATTTGCTGCAAGTTACCACGTGGACAGAAGTGTTCTGGATGAGCTCAAATTTATGGAGGGTAGAATGTGGGAGAACAGCCAGGGGCGCAGTGGAATATTCGAGGCCAGAGGTAGCAAAGGCATGGCTGAGGGTTTCAGTGGCTTTGACAGAGGGAAAGATTGAGCAATGTTACAAAGGTGGAAATTGGCAGTCTTGGAGATTGGAGATGGCTGGCAGGTCTTGGGTTCATAGAATCATAGAATTTACAGTGCAGAAGAAGGCCATTCGGCCCATTGAGTCTACAATGGCCCTTGGAAAGACCACCCTATCCCCATAACCCAGTAACCCCACCTAACCTTTTTAATTTTTAATTTAATAATCTGTATTGTCGCAAGTAGGCTTACATTAACACTGCAATGAAGTTACTGAGAAAAGCCCCTAGTCGCCACATTCCAGCGCCTGTTCGGGTACACGGAGGGAGAATTCAGAATGTCCAATTCACCGAGCAGTATGTGGATACTAAGGGCAATTTAGCCCGGCCAATCCACTTAACCGGCACATCTTTGGACTGTGGGAGGAAACCGGGGCACCCAGAGGAAACCCACGAAGACACGGGGAGAACATGCAGGCTCCGCACAGACAGTGAACCAAGCCAGGAATTGAACCTGGGACCCTGGAGCTGTGAAGCAACTGTGCTAAGCACTGTGCTACCGTCCCAGGTATTAGGGTGGTCATGTTGGGGAGCTGGAGAAACATGGCAGGGGGAGTAGAGCGTGTCGGGTGGCCTCAGATGGGCCTTAGGGGACCTTTCCAGTCAGTAGCATGAACAGTGGCTTCCCAAGTGGTACCAGCTTCCACCAAACACTGGAACAATTGTGCTGGAGGCAGTAAGATCAATCAATTAACCACTAAGGAACCTCAACTGACCTACAGGCAGGTGAGATGCCTGATGCCGTCCCCACCACTTTGAAATTGCAACATGGTGGGCAAGTAGGCACCCTGAATGCACCCACAGCACTATAAGCAATATATGTCCCAATCCCACCAGTGAACCCATCCCCAGGGGAACATTAAATTCTGCTCTTGATACTGATGCATGTCAATTCTGAAAGTTGTCAATAGACGATATGACTTAACATGCAAATTCTCCAGAACATTGTCCAACCTTGGTTGAGTCTAGCAGCTTGTGGAGGCTGTGGATCACTGAAAGGCTGTGCTGGTAGGTAACCTTTCTACATGCAGCCAATATAAGCTATGCGAAAGCCGCAACAGTATTCATCCAGTAACTCACATCGAAAACTCAGTTTGGTTCTTTTATCTCAAGATATTGTTGTCCTCGTTTAGAATACCTTTGGTTGAAAAGCTCTTTGTTTCAATTTGGCAGTGTTGTGCAATGCTAAAGCGCATGGAAATCCCGGAGCCCTCCCAGTCTGAGATAGATCCTGATTAACTTTGATCATTGTAGGCCTGCGGCTTTCTTTGATGTTGTTCCACTTCTCAGAGACTTTGGAAATTAATTACTTAATACTTATACACCTGTGGCAGATAAACTGGAGGCTTATGGAAAGTGACAGCTTTTTAAAAAAACGAAAAGTTACCAATGTCTCAGTTTTCATTGCAGCACAAGCAGATGTCACCCAGTCTTTGGTTGTTGCAGTGGAAGCTAAGACTGAAGGCATTGCGAGTTAAACTTGCCGCCAGACAAGCTCAAATTGCTGCTATCGTAGCTGCTGATACTGGTGTGCAAAGGGTTTCTTAGTCTTGCAGTAATCTGTCTTCAAACACATGCCTAGGATTTCTAAAGGGACGCACCAAGCAAGTGGCAATGACTCCGTGGAGCACAAACCGATTGTCCTCTCCCGAGCATTTTGCCCTCAACACATTGCCACTCCACCAGTGTCCTTGCTGCTACCAGTCAGCCAGTCAGCCCAGAGTAATGCAGCCCATGTTGAAGTGGTGCAGTCCAAAGTCAGGACTTTTTTTTAGATGCAGAGCTGCTTAAACCCATCCTGTACGGTCATCTTGGGCGGCAAGGGGCAGCATGTGGCGCAGTGTATAGCACTGGGACTGCGGCGCTGAGGACCCAGGTTCGAATCGCGGCTCTGGGTCACTGTCCGTGTGGAGCTTTCACATTCTGCGTGGGTTTCACTCCCACAACCCAAAGATGTGCAGGTGAGGTGGATTGGCCACGCTAAATTGCCCCTTAATTGGAAAAACAAATAATTGGGTACTCTAAACGTTTTTTAAAAATCTTGGGCGGCAAGGCGGCACAGTAGTTAGCACTGCTGCTCACAGCGCCAGGGACTTGGGTTTGATTACAACCACGGGTGACTGTCTGTGTGGAGTCTGCACATTCTCCCAGTGTCTGCCTGAGTTTTCTCTGGGGGCTCCAGTTTCCTCCCACAGTCCCAAAAATGTGCAGATTACGTGGATTGGCCATTCTAAAATTATCCCTTAGTGTCCAAAAGGTTAGGTGGGGTCACAGGGATAGGACGGGGGAAGCAGGCCTACGTATGGTGCTCTTTCAGTGGGTCGGTGTAGACTCGATGGGCTGAATGGCCTCCTTCTGCACTGCAGGAATTCGATGATTCTATGATTTGAAGTCTCCCCCATTGATAGTGAGCTGCTATTCCTGTAGCACTACATAGGAGCATTAGATCCTATGGAAGACAAGAACTAAGGATGTGTGTCAGGGCATAAAACTTTGGAATATTGGATAGCTTGATATATAAATTTGATTTTGAATGTTTGTTTGGTGGCAACCTTCATGAAGAGGACACTGCGATGTTCCAGCAGCTCTCAATTGGCCACAGATGAGAGCCACATAACTGGCTACCACTGCCGAAATGTGACCCCTGGTCCCACCCTTCCACTAAAGAAATGTCACCTCCTACTTTCAGTCCAAAGATCTCCTCAGAAAAATTGGTCTTAGTGTGGGAAAGTGATTCTGAATTCCAGTACTTAAAAGTCTCACATTTGAATGGTAGCAACATGCACATGCAGCTACATGAGGTAGATAAAAGGAGGGTTGGCATGTTTTTAAATCAGTAACCTTCCCCAGTGATGTGTTGGGTGCTCTGCTACACAGACGAACCAACACGGTTGCGAATGGTGCAACTCAGTTTTACTGCTAACATATATTCAGGCCCTCCATCTGCACTTCTCGACCCCCAGATGTAGTTGGTCGAGGACCAGCTTGTGCATGCTGTGTGGAATCATAAACCGGTCCAGCTTTAGGAAGACACCATCAATGATGGTCAAGTCATCTTGGACATTGTAGAACTGCGGGCACTGTCCTTTGAGCCACCCTCCCATCATGTGGCGCATCATCCGTTGTAGAAGGGGGTCAACCGCAGTCTCCCGGCGAATACGGGCCAGACTGGAGTCGTCAGCTGGCAGATTTGCCGATGTGAAGGCCACCTGCACTTCGACCTGACAGACGAACCCCTCCGAATCGGGCGGTGTGCTCAATGCTCTAGATAGGGCATCCGCAATGATAAGGTCCTTTCCCGGGGTGTAGACCAGCTGGAAGTCAAACCTCCTGAGTTTGAGTAGGATGCGCTGGAGGCGAGGGGTCATCTCGTTCAGGTCCTTATGTATGATGCTGACCAGGGGGCGATGGTCAGTCTCAACGGTAAACTGGGGGAGACCATACACGTAGTCATGGAACTTGTCTATCCCGGTTAGCAAACCCAGGCACTCCTTTTCGATCTGCGCGTAGCGCTGTTCTGTGGGGGCCATGGCCAGTGAGGCATAGGCGACCAGGGCCCATGATGCAGTGTCATCCTGCTGTAGGAGTATCGCCCCAATGCCGGACTGGCTGGCATCAGTCGAAATTTTAGTGTCACGAGATGTGTCGAAAAACGCCAGTACCGGGGCTGTGGGAGCTTAATTTTGAGCTCCTCCCATTCCTTCTGGTGTGCGGGCAGCCACTGGAACTCCGTGGACTTCATTACTAGGTGGCGAAGAGCCGTCGTGTGGGAGGCAAGGTTGGGAATGAACTTCCCCAGGGAGTTGACCATCCCGAGAAAGCGTAGCACTGCTTTCTTGTCTGCCAGCTGCGGCATGGCTGTAATGGCGCTCACCTTGTCTGCATCCGATGGACCCCTGACCGGGATATGTGGTCCCCCCAGAAACTTCAGCTCGGTTTGGCCGAAAGAACACTTGGGTCGGTTGAGGCGCAGGCCGTTTTCCCGTGTCCGCGCAAAGACGTGCTGGAGACGATTGATGTGCTCCTGTGGTGTGGTGGACCAGATGATGACGTCGTCCACGTAGACGCGCACCCCTTCGATGCCCTCCGTCATCTGTTCCATGATCCTGTGAAAGACCTTGGATGCCGAGATGATGCCAAATGGCATTCTGTTATAGCAGAACCTGCCGAAAGGGGTGTTGAAGGTGCACAGCTTTCGGCTGGACTGATCCAGTTGGATCTGCCAAAAACCCTTCGAGGCATCCAGTTTTGTGAAGATTTTAGCCCGGGCCATTTCGCTCGTGATCTTTTCCGTTTGGGTATGGGGTAGTGATCCCTCATTATGTTGTTGTTGAGGTCTTTTGGATCAATGCAGATCCGGAGCTCGCCGGAGGGCTTCTTAACACACACCATGGAGCTGACCCATGGCGTGGGCTCCATGACCCGGGATAGCACCCATTGGTCCTGGAGATCCTGCAGCTGCTGCTTGAGGCGGTCTTTGAGTGGCGCTGGGACCCTGCGAGGTGCGTGAATGACCGGGGTGGCGTCCGGTTTGAACCGTATTCTGTAGGTGTAGGGCAGTGTGCCCATGCCCTCGAATGCCTCCTGGTTGTGGGCGAGGAGCGATTGAAGCTGTGCCCTAAATTCTTCATCCGGGAAGTCAGATGTGCCTTCTGGAGACAGAGCATGGACCCGCTGCACGAGGTGGAGAACCTTGCATGCCTGTGCGCCGAGCAGGGAGTCCTTTGATGATCCGACTATTTCGAATGAGAGTGAGGGCGTGTGTGTGTTGCGTGTCACCTGGAGCTGGTAGGATCCCATAGCCGGGATAACGTTTCCATTGTAGTCGACCATCTTGCAGCGGGATGGCCAAATTGGTGGTCTGACCTTCATGGCGTAGAAGGCTGACCATGCTATGAGGTTGGCGGAGGCGCCAGTGTCCAGGCAGAATGTTGTAGGTGATCGGTTGACCATTAGGGTGGCACACCATTCATCACCCAGACTGACAGTGTTCACTTGCAGCGGCTGGTGGGTCCTGGCTGGAGACATCCGGTTCCCATCAATGACCGCAACACGGTCGTCTGTGTCACTGGTCTGGAAATTGTCTGGGCATGACTCGTAGTAAGGAGGCTGAATGGTCCGCACGTCCCTGCGAGGTTGTTGGAATTGGGGAACATTGGCAGGTTGAGCTGCTCGACAGCGGGCAGCGTAGTGGCCCATCTTGCCACAGCGGAGGCATCGTCGGTTTCTTGCCGGACATTGCCGCTTTAAATGTGTGGCTCCACAGTTGCCGCACGTCGTGATGTCATGGCGTTCGTTGCGCCACCGCGCATGCACAGTTCGGTCTTGCATCGAGCGTGCCTGCGCATCACGTCCCTCTGTGTCGACGTCTTTTTTGTCGCGCACAAACGCGGGAGGCCTCGGAAAGCGCGCGAAATGGCCGCCCTCGTCCGGGCCACGGGCCGGGAGGAACTCGATCGCCTGGACCCGGTCGGCCTCGTAGGACGCCTGCCTCGCCGATCCGCCCGCGTAGGACCCCTGCCGCGCCGATTCGGCCGCTTGAAAATGGGAGTAGCGGCTGGTCGCGTTTTCATGCAGGACACAGGCTTCGATTGCGGAGGCTAGGGTGAGGCTGTTAATTTTTAGGAGCTGCTTGCCTGCTGACGGTGTCCATGGCGCAGGATGGCAGATTCCAGAGGATTCGTAGGTCGGTCCCACAATTACCGGGTTCCAATCCTGGTAGGATGATGTGTTGGGTGCTCTGCTACACAGACGAACCAACACGGTTGTGAATGGTACAACTCAGTTTTATTACTAACTTATATTTACAGTGGTAAACTGGTTACTGAGGTTCGATCATAACCCTAGAATCTGTGGACCTATTCCGAACCCTATCTTGGAGTGGCACTCAGCACATGATGGATGTCTGAGTGGCTTGCTGTGAGCTCTGTGCCCTGAGCTGTCTCCTGCTGGAGTGAGCGGGAAGTGTTGTGTCCCCTGTTTTGTCGTGTGTATGCTCTTGCCTGTGATTGGCTGTGGTGTGTGTGTGTGTTGATTGGTCCGTTGATCTGTCCATCAGTATGTATGATGTGGAGGTGCCAGCGTTGGACTGGGGTGAGCACAGTACGAAGTCTTACAACACCAGGTTAAAGTCCAACAGGTTTGTTTTGATGTCACTAGCTTTCGGAGCGCTGCTCCTTCCTCAGGTGAATGAAGAGGTATGTTCCAGAAACATATATATAGACAAATTCAAAGATGCCAGACAATGCTTGGAATGCGAGCATTAGCAGGTGATTAAATCTTTACAGATCCAGAGATGGGGTAACCCCAGGTTAAAGAGGTGTGAATTGTGTCAAGCCAGGACAGTTGGTAGGATTTCGCAGGCCAGGTGGTGGGGGATGAATGTAATGAGACATGAATCCCAGGTCCCGGTTGAGGCCGCACTCATGTGTGCGGAACTTGGCTATAAGTTTCTGCTCGGCGATTCTGCGTTGTCGCGCGTCCTGAAGGCCGCCTTGGAGAACACTTACACGGAGATCAGAGGCTGAATGCCCTTGACTGCTGAAGTGTTCCCCAACTGGAAGGGAACATTCCTGCCTGGTGATTGTCGCGCGATGTCCGTTCATTCGTTGTCGCAGCATCTGCATGGTCTCGCCAATGTACCACGCTTCGGGACATCCTTTCCTGCAGCGTATGAGGTAGACAACGTTGGCCGAGTCGCACGAGTATGTACCGCGTACCTGGTGGGTGGTATTCTCATGTGTAATGGTGGTATCCATGTCAATGATCTGGCACGTCTTGCAGAGATTGCCATGGCAGGGTTGTGTGGTGTCGTGGTCACTGTTCTGAAGGCTGGGTAGTTTGCTGCAAACAATGGTTTGTTTGAGGTTGCGTGGTTGTTTGAAGGCAAGTAGTGGGGGTGTGGTGATGACCCTGGAACGATGTTCATCGTCATCAATGACGTGTTGAAGGCTGTGAAGAAGATTACGTAGTTTCTCTGCTCCGGGGAAGTACTGGACGACGAAGGGTATTCTGTCGGTTGTGTCCCATGTTTGTCTTCTGAGGAGGTTGGTGCGGTTTTTCACTGTGGCGCGTTGGAACTGTCGATCGATGAGTCGAGTGCCATACCCCGTTCGTACGAGGGCATCTTTCAACGTCTGTAGATGTCTGTTACGCTCCTCCTCATCTGAGCAGATCCTGTGTATACAGAGAGCTTGTCCATAGGGGATGGCTCCTTTAATGTGTTTAGGGTGGAAGCTGGAGAAGTGGAGCATCGTGAGGTTATCCGTGGGTTTGCGGTAAAGCGAAGTGCTGAGGTGACCGTCCTTGATGGAGACGAGTGTGTCCAAGAATGCAACTGATTTTGGAGAGTAGTCCATGGTGAGTCTGATGGTTGGATGGAACTTATTAATGTCATCTGTGTAGTCGGTTCAGTGATTCTTCGCCGTGGGTCCAAAGGAAAAAAATCTCATCGATGTATCTGGTGTATAACATCGGTTGAAGGTCCTGTGCGGTGAGTAGGTCCCATTCAAACTTGTGCATGAAGATGTTGGCGTATTGGGGTGCGCATTTGGTCCCCATGGCTGTTCCGTGCGTCTGGATGAAGAACTTGTTGTCGAAGGTGAAGGCATTGTGATCCAGAATGAAGCGGATGAGTTACAGAATTGCGTCTGGAGATTGGCAGTTGTCGGTGTTGAGTACTGAGGCTGTTGCAGCAATGCAGTCGTCATGGGGGATGCTGGTGTAGAGTGCCGAGACGTCCATTGTGACGAGGAATGTTCCTGGTTCAACTGGTCCATGGTTGCTGAGTATGTGTGTATGTTTGCACCATGATGTTTACCTAAGAGATCCTTTGATCTCTTTCACTTCAAGTGCTATATCTAACTCCTTCTTGAGAACATACAGGACGTGATCCTCCCTCCGCATTGAACTCGGTGCAGCTCCTGTTATTCCTGGTGAATAGCAGGAGACGTCCTAAATGTGCTTCGTGCCAGGTGCCAAACCAATTGCGATGCTCCCAACACGTGCATTCAAATATGTGCAGCCCGTTCGAGGCTGGAGTCTCCTGGTTCCTGGAATTCACCAGCTGCACCGGCGTAACTGGAGGTTGGCGCAAACCAGTACCGGTTTCCAAAAACAGAAACCATACGTAATGACCACAGCGGGGTGCTCGGAGGCCATTGGAGGCCCAGGTGGTCAAGGAAAAGGCAGGGCAGAGCCATGGCACCAGGATAATGGCAACATGGCACCTCAACTCCCTGGAAATGCCAACCTGACAGCCGCGCAGTGTCAAGTTGGCACTGCATTGGGTACAAGGTTGCACTGCCTCGGTGCCAGGCACAGTTCCAGGATGGCAAGGGGCACAGTCAAGGGCAGGATCTGAGGGGCACCACAGCCATGAAAGCATGGGGGGTGAAGGGGGCATAAAGGGGGTGCATGAAGGGGATTCCTGAAGGCGGGAGGCCTGAAGGGGTGGATGAATGGTGTGGGACTGACGGGAGGTGTGGGACTGATGGGAGGGGGATATGAAGCGTGGGAATGAAAGGGGGTGGTGGTGAAGGGTCAGTATGAAGGGTAAGGCCTGGAGTGGACACATGGGGGGCCTGAAAGGGGGGGATGACCTTAGATGTGGCGGGGAGAGGGGGGCCTCAGTGATCCCATAGCAGGGTAAGCTCTTTTGCGGGGGTGTGGCGATGCCCTGATGCCAATGAGGATGGATGGCTGTGGGGCCGGGTCACCCTCCTGCCTAGATGATTTTGGGTTTGACATGGACATTTAGTGATAAAGGGAGGTAGCCCTCCTGGGGTCAAGTTTTGGGGGGTGCTGCCTATGTCTGCGGGAGTCGCAATCTCCATGGGTGGGTGGTGTGGGGAACCTTCAACTTAACATTGAGATCAGGGCACTCTTCCAATCTCTGAGAAGCTGGTCTTGCAGATCTCGTCCCTTTAAGGGGGTTTATTCCCTTGGGTGGCAATGGTGGTTATCACTCCGGATGGCCCGGCCTCATCAGATGGTGATCCTGCGAGACAATGGGCATGTGGTCTGTGAAAGGGAAAGGGAAATTTTTGGGACATTAACAACACACTTGAGACAGGTCATCTGAATGAAGAGACAGTGGATCCTCACGTCTCTAGCACAGGCCAACCTCACTGTCGGTCACTGCTCTCTCCTTGGACAACCCCGCGATCTTCGGGCATGTCCTCCTAGGGGGTGAGGACTCAGATCTCTGGGATTCCTCCATCCTTCTGCACCCTTTCTCTCGTATTATGGGATATCTTCTCTATAGGAACAAAGAGAATACATTGTGAGCCACACACTTGATGGGCTGGTGGGCCTATAGCAGGTGGCATTTGTGGGCACCACACCTAGTCATGAAGGGGTTGTGCTGGTGTGTGCCAGGGTGTTCTGAGGAACAAGCTTGAAAAACGGATGATGGGAGGGTGGGAGGTGTCAGCCAGTGGATTGGAGGTTGGGGGGTGTTGGGAAATTAAAGGGTGACAGGTGGGACTGATGTCATGAGAGAGGTGGTAACTTCCCCTTGCAGCTCGTTGGGTGTTGTTCGCTGTCCAGAACCCAGCAAGCTTGGGGCAAGCCCAAAACATGTGGGTGTGGTTGGCCGGGCCCCTCTGGCACCGCTCACATTTGTCCTCCACCTCTGGGAAGAACCTGCTCATTCGCTGATGCACGATCAATGACCACTAAAACGAGGTTGTAGTACAACTGAAGGCTTTAATAAGCACGGTGTTTCCCCCAGCAGCACAGGTACAAAATGAGGGCTGCTGGGACGGCACAGGTTCTTATACCCCACCTATCAGGGCGGAGCTATTATGCACTCTAGCCAATGGCAAGCATATAGGTTCTACCAATGGTACTTCAGCCTCTCAAGTACTGTAATACCTATAATACCACATTCGCGTTCTGGTCAGGTGCGCTCTGTGCACCACTTTGAGCTGCATTAGGAGGAGGTGGAGTTCAACCTGCTCAGTGCTTCGCTCCAGAGTTACCATTCTACCGCTGTCTCTAGTTCGCCCTCCCATTTTTGTCTGGTCTCGTCCAGTGGAGTCCGGGCTCTGTCCAGTAGCTGGCTGTATATTTTCCCACATAACCCCCCTTCTCGTTGCTTGTGCCTGTCAGGTCCTCTAGTAGTGTGCTTTCTGGGGCCCCGGGGCACCTGACCGTCTCTTTGCGGAGCAAATGTTTCATTTGGAGATGTCTCATTTCCTGTCCTTTTGCTAGCCTCCACTTCCTCCTCAGTTCGTCTAGTGTTGCCAGTCTGTGCCCTATGTAGAAGTCCCCGACCGTTAATGTGCTCCCGTCCCGCCTCCATCTTTTGAAGGTGGTATCCAGCATGGCTGGGGGGAATCTGTGATTGCCGCAGATGGGGGCCATCAGGGACATTTTGGTTATCCCGAAGTGCTGTCTCAGCCGCCTGATGTTCACTGTGATCTGCCTACCCTTGACAAAGCCCGTTTTGTCCTCTGCGACCACCTCTGGTACACAGCCCTCCAGCCTTTTGGCCAGGACCTTTGCGAGTATTTTCGCATCCACGTTCAGCAGTGAAATAGGTCTGTATGATCCACATTCCGTCAGGACTTTATCTTTTTTGGGTATCAGTGAAATTGTGGCCTGCGCTAGCGTGGGGGGTAGGGAGCCCCTTGTCAGTGCATCCGCGAACATGTCCCTTAAGTGTGGGGCCAGGACTGGTGCGAATGTTTTGTAGAAGTCCGCTGGGAACCCGTCGGGTCCCGGTGCCTCCCCCCCCCCCCCCCCCCCCCCCCCGTCTGTCTTCCCCCACAATCGGTAGTTCCAGTCCATCTAGGAACTGTTTCATCCCCGCACCCCCGTTGGGGGGCACAGAGGCGTACAGTCCCCGGTAGAAGGTCTCAAAAGCCCGATTGACCTCCTTTGGTTCTGTTACCAGTCTGCCTCTGCTATCCTTTACCTGCACTATTTCCCTCGTGGCTGCCTGCTTTCTCAGCTGGTGAGCCAATAGGCAGCCAGCCTTGTCTCCGTGTTCGTAGAAGGTCCCCCGTGTCTGGCAGAGTTGGTACACTGCTTTCCTAGTGGATAGCAGGTTAAAGTCCATTTGCAGCTATTTTCTCTCGGCCAGCAGCTCTACGGTCGGGGCCTCCGAGTATTTTCTGTCGATTTCCAGGATGGAGTCCACCAGTTGTTGCCTGGCCACCCTCTCTTCCCTATCTCTGCTTGCCTTGTAGGCTATGATCTCTCCTCTAATCACGGCCTTCAGTGCCTCCCAGAACGTGGAGGGTGAGACCTCCACGTTTTGGTTGTTACTCACGTAGTCGCCTATGGCCCGCGATTTTTTTTGATAGAAGGCCTTGTCAGTCAGGAGGTCATGTTCAGCCTCCACGTGGGACGCTGGGTCCGGCCTGTCTCCAACCTCACATCCATATAGTGTGGAGCGTGGTCAGAGATAACGATCGCGGAGTACTCCGTTCCCGTGATCCCTGGAAGCACCAATTTCCCCACTGCAAAGAAGTCGATACGGGTGTATACCTTGTGGACTTTTGAGAAATATGAAAATTCCTTCTCTCCCGGGTGCAGGAACCTCCATGGGTCCACCGCCCCCATCTGCTCCATAAATGCTCCTAGTTCCCTAGCCATGCCAGTCTTTCTCCCTGCTCTGGGGTTTGATCAGTCGGTCAGTGGGTCCTGTACACAGTTGAAGTCGCCCCCCCATAATCAGTCAGTGTGTGTCAAGGTCGGGGATTTCTGCCATGGTCTTCTTTATGGATTCTGTGTCGCCCAGTTGGGAGCGTACACATTTACCAGTACGACCGGTGCCCCTTCCAGGACACCGCTGACCATGACGTACCTTCCCCCTGGGTCCGTAACTGTCTTGGTTCCCGTAAACCTTGTCCTCTTGCTAATTAATATATTAATATTGCTACCCCCCCAAGCCCTCGTCCCGTAGCATGAGTGGTAGGTCTGTCCCACCCAGCCCTTCCTTACCAGCAGTCGGTCCTTCTCCCTCAGGTGCGTCTCTTGTAGGTAGATTATGTCTGCTTTTAGGCTTCTAAGGTGGATGAAGACTCTGGATCTTTTCACTGTGCCGTTGAGTCCCCTTACGTTCCAGGTAACAATCCTGGTGGGGGGTTTTCGACCCCTCCCCCCCCGTCCTGCGGGCTCACCCATACTTACAAGGTGGACGTGCCCCTGCACTCCGGGGTTTCCCATCGTTAGGGGGCCGTCTCAAATGGCCACGGTCACCGCTCTCGCCATGAGGTCGTGCCCCAGGGCTTGGGGGTTTTCTTTTGTCCAGGGGGCACCCACCATGGCCACCAGCTGTGTGTACGCCACATGGATGCGCCCCTGCACTCCAGGGTCTCCCTCCACCCTGCAGCCCTCCAGAGTGGCTGTTTGTGCCACCATCTTGGTTCCTCGCCCTGCTCTATGCCTGCCGAGGCCTGTGTTTGTGCTGCTTATCTACCTCACCCTTCTCTTTGCTTCTCTTCTGTTCTGCGCTCTCCCCCAGACTCCTCTCCCCCCCACCCATAGTCCTTGTCCCTCTGTTCCCCCCCATAGTCCTTGTCCCTCTGTCCCCTCCCCCATAGTCCTTGTCCCTCTGTTCCCCCCCCCATAGTCCTTGTCCCTCTGTTCCCCCCCCCCCATAGTACTTGTCCCTCTGTTTCCCCCCCCATAGTCCTTGTCCCTCTGTTCCCCCCCCATAGTCCTTGTCCCTCTGTATCCCCCCCATAGTCCTTGTCCCTCTGTTTCCCCCCCCCATAGTCCTTGTCCCTCTGTTTCCCCCCCCCCCATAGTCCTTATACCTCTGTTTCCCCCCCCATAGTCCTTGTCCCTCTGTCCCCCCCCCATAGTCCTTGTCCCTCTGTTCCCCTCCCCCCCCCAATAGTCCTTGTCCCTCTGTCCTCCCCCATAGTCCTTGTCCCTCTGTTCCCCTCCCCCCCATAGTCCTTGTCCCTCTGTTTCCCCCCCCATAGTCCTTGTCCCTCTGTTTCCCCCCCCCAAATAGTCCTTGTCCCTCTGTTCCCCTCCCCCAGTCCTTGTCCCTCTGTTCCCCTCCCCCCATAGCCCTTGTCCCTCTGTTCTCCCCCCCATAGTCCCTGTCCCTCTGTTACCCCCCCCCATAGTTCTTGTCCCTCTGTTCCCCTCCCCCCCATAGTCCTTGTCCCTCTGTTCCCCTCCCCCCATAGTCCTTGTCCCTCTGTTCCCCCCCCCCCCATAGTCCTTGTCCCTCTGTTCCCCTCCCCCCCATAGTCCTTGTCCCTCTGTTCCCCTCCCCCCATAGTCCTTGTCCCTCTGTTCCCCCCCCCCATAGTCCTTGTCCCTCTGTTTCCTCCCCCCATAGTCCTTGTCCCTCTGTTCCCCTCCCCCCCCCCCAGTCCTTGTCCCTCTGTTCCCCTCCCCCCCATAGTCCTGGTCCCTCTGTTCCCCTCCCCCCCCCCCCCAGTCCTTGTCCCTCTGTTCCCCTCCCCCCCCATAGTCCTGGTCCCTCTGTTCTCCCCGCCATAGTCCTTGTCCCTCTGTCCCCCCCCCCTCGTCCCTCTGTTACCCCCCCATAGTTCTTGTCCCTCTGTTCCCCTCCCCCCCATAGTCCTTGTCCCTCTGTTCCCCCCCCCCCCATGGTCCTTGTCCCTCTGTTCCCCCCCCCCCCCCCGTGTTCTTCCCCGCCTTCTGCCCGGTCCCCGCCCTCTTTGTACCAGGCGCTTCCTCTCCCCCGAGAAGCGCACCGCGGCCCGCCTTTCTTTCTGCCCTCTCGTGTTGGCCGTCCTCACTAGCACGGTGGCCCCCCTCCCAGCACTTGCCCTGCTCTGGTCCTGTTTTACCTTCCTTTTGCTAGCCCTTGTCTCTCCCTCCTGTTCGCCTTTCTCACCCTCATTCTCCTTGCTCCACTCCCCCCATTGCATTGAGAGATAGAACGAGCCGGGGAGCGAGTCAGCACAGTCCCGCACAGTGCACCAAACATGTGTACAGTCCGTGATCTTATTGTCTCTGTTTGCGGTCTGCCCTCCGCTCTTTGTCCCGATTCATCCTTTCTTTTCCATCCCCGTCGCTTTCATGATGGCCGTTGTAGCTGTCCCTCCCCCGTTTGTTTGTCCTAACAAACTCCTCCGCTGCCGCTGGGGTGTTAAAAATCAGCTCCTTCTCCTCAAATGTTACCCAGAGTTTGGCCGGGAATAACATCCCAAATTTCACATTACTTTTGTAGAGTGCTGATTTGGCCCTGTTGAATTCAGCCCTTCTTTTGGCCTGGTCCGCCAAAATGTCCTGGTACACCCTCATGGTCTTCCCTTCCCACGTGCTCGCTTTCGCCTGCCGGGCCTGTAGTGATCTGTACATCTATACATACATTGTAACAGTCACAGCACCACTAGAGGGCAGCATCAGAGATGGGTATAAAGGGTCGAGCCCAAGGTAGGATCCGCCTCTTTTAGAAGCACAGAGCTAGGGAGCAGCAGCACACAGAGACAGCTCAGCATAGGCAGTTTACCTTAGTTTCACTGGTCATAACTCTTGACTGTTTTACATCTAGTTGAGCTCTGGAAGCAGAACGAACCCTTTGAATAAAGAGCTTGTGTTAACTGTAAGTCTTCAGTCTTCATTCAGACTTAGAGAATAACATAGGGCCCACTTTAGGATTTTTCCCCTGTCTTGGAACCTGTGCAGCTTCACGATAATCGCTCTGGGCTGCTCCCCGGCTTTGGGCCTGGGTTGGAGCGACCTGTCGATTTCTGGGGGGTTTGGAAATTTCTCCCTTCCCACTAGCTTGCCCAGCATTTGGGTGACATAGCCTATTGGGTCTTTGTCCTCCATCCCCTCTGGCAAATCCACTATTTTAACATTCTGCCATCTGGACCTATTTTCCTGGTCCTCCACTTTCCCTCTGAGGAAACCGAGGTGAAAAGGCTGGTAACGACTCAGGGGAGCCTGAGTTACCATCCTGTCGCTCTGGTCTGAGGCGGCCCTCTCCAACTTCTGAATCGTTTTCTCCTGCGCCTCCACCTTCCTTTCCAGGCCGTCGATGGTTCGCTGCATTTTGTCTGTTGTGTCCACCAGCATCTCCTGGTGGACACAAGTGCCTCCCTCATGGCTTTTATCTCTGTTTTTATCTCCTCCTTTATGGCGTTTATCTCCGTTTTCAGCACGCTTCTCCATTCCTCCCCCTGTGGTGAGGGAGGGGGGGGGGGGGGGGGGGCGGTGGTCGCCACGTCCTGTTCCTGCTCCAGTGAGCGGCTCGCCAGCTTTTCCACTTCCTGGTTCGCCTGAACCTCCGCCTCACCCATGGGGTAGTCTGCCTTCGCGGCCGCAGCTCCTGCTTTTTTCCCAATCGCTTTCGCTGCTGCTCCTCCTTGCATCTCGCCGTCCCCCCGATGTATTATTATTTGCAGGCATATTCCTATTTTATGTGCCTTTCTCTTCTTTTCCCCCTGGGTTTTGGTGCGAAAAAGAGATTCTTTTTTTTTCCCAAAAAGAAAAAACCCCCAAGGGGTCTCTCCGTTCATAAATTATTTTTTTATAAAAAGGAATTTTTTTTTTTCCAGAGTTTTTTTTGAAAAAAATCTTTTTAATTTTCAGGAGAGGAGAAAAAAAAATTGAATAAAAACAATTATTTTGTTTTTGTCTTATCCTCGCTGTGCTCCGACTTTCAGGCAGTTTCTTGTTGCGATCCCCACTCCTCCACATGCAGCTGCACAGCTGACCAGGACCAGTCTCTCCTCTTCTTTTTCTGTTCAGCTCCGTGGAACGGAGCTTTGGCGCCTTGGCAGGGCGAGGGAGGCAGGGCCGATTTCACAGGGCTTTAATTCTTTTTAAGAACCCATTGGGAAAACCCCCGACAAAAGCCGCAATTTTGTGGATCTGCGGGAGCCTCTTTGCTGCGGCCACTCCGTTCGCGAACGCCACCGGCAGCGCAGGTGAATACAAGCCATTGCAGCTGTCGTGAAACACCCCAAACTCGCCCAAAATGACACTTGGACATTTTTTCGTTCAATTGCGCCCCAAGTGTGGGTGAGTTGCAATCTGGATCGCGCCCATACATGCAGTGGAATCACCCCACGATTCCCACCCTAAATGACATTCATCATTCTTTGGGAGAATCACATCCACAATGTTCTAGCCTCAAATATTTTCTGAGGTAATGAATTCCACAGCTCATCTCGGTCCTAAATGGTCTGCTAGTATGACTGTGCCTCAGGCTGTGACCCCTGGTACTGGACACCCCAACATTGGGAACATCGGCAATGCCAATCAGATAGCACGCCAAACGCAATCACTGATTTTGGTTCTTCTATGAGTTAATTCCATTAATTTCGGCATTCTGCCAAATTACTGCTGTGCTTTATTGATGTTTCTGATTACTCCCTCTTAATAGTCATTTTAGTTTCTGCGCTTTCTTTGATCTTTGTTGCATCAATTTTAATGATTTTTCAGAGCCATACAGGTGGCATTTAACTGAACCTAGAAATGATCTTTTGAAAGAGTAATAATTATTGAAAGAACCACCAATTATTCAAGGTTGTGAAAAAGTGAGCTTGAGCCGTGCATTTCCTACTTGCGATGAGGTAAAACTGTCAGGATAATAGGGATATGGAATACAATGTGGCAAAGTGTGAAGTCATTCCCATGGGTAGGAAAATCAAAAAAAGATTTTGGGGATGGTAAAATAGTTGGAAAGGTTTGCATTCAGAAGGACTTGGGTGGCTTTGTACGTGAATCACATAAAGTTAACATGCATGCACAACAAGCAATTCAGAAGGCAAATATTATATTAGTTGTTGGGAGTATAAGAGTAAAGAATAATTATTACAATTGTACAGGGCATGAGTGAGGCAGACCCTGGATTATTGCATGCATTTTGTCTCCTTACTCAGGAAGGAGGGTGTGATGAACGGTTACTGCCTTATCATCATGTAAGGTGATGTCCCCTTTAAGACCAGGCTTGGAACCCTGGGGCCTCCGCCTCTGGCTCCGCCCATCTGGGAGCCATACATAAAGGCCTGCCTCATGGTCTGTATAGCAGTCAGCTCTCGTCCATATCTGTAGCACAGTTATTAGCCTAATAAAGCCTTCTTTACTGTTTAATCTCTAAGCATCATTATTGAGGGTACCTCAATTTATTAGGCTAAACTAGATTCAGGATGGACGCAGGCCTAAAACCAGAGAAGCTCAATCTGGAAGCACGAACGCCGGAGGCAAAGGAAATTTTTTAATACTGGCTGCGGTGCTTCGAGGCCTACCTGGACTCCGCAGAGACTCCCATCCTGGGGCCACGCAAGCTGCGTCTACTCCACGCCCGGGTGAGTCACAGAATCTCCGCCACGCTCGAAAAGGCGACGACTTATGAGGAAGCGATTGAGTTGCTCCGCAAGCGGTTTGTCAAACCCGTCAATGAGGTGCACGCCCGGCATCTGCTCTCTACCTGCCGGCAGCGCTCAGGGGAAATCGCTCGACGAGTTTGTTGAGAAACTCACCGCGCTGGCCAGGGACTGTGACCATCAGGATGTGACAGGGGAAGTCCATATGAACCTGCACATCAGAGATTCTTTCGTGTCCGGCATCCGCTCGACCTACATCCGGCAGCGACTGCTCGAAAACGGGGCAAAAGACCGCCAGGAGACGCTAACGCTCGCCTCCTTGCTGGAGGTGGCCCGACATAACTTGGGTACGTACCCCGCGGACTCTGCCAGCCCCCCCCGGACTTCCTCAGACTCGCCCGTATTACAGGCCTGCGCCACGCGGCGACCCGCTCACCATGGGGGCACACCTTGCTACTTCTGCGGGCAGGGCCAGCACCCACGCCCACGCTGCCCAGCCCGCTCTGCGATCTGCAGCGACTGCGGGAAGAAAGGGCACTTTGCGAGGGTCTGCCGGGCCAGACCCAGGGGCCAGAAAAACTAAGAACAGCCGGCCCGAAAATCAGGCTCTCAGGCCCGCAGGCCTCGCAATGCTGCTGCGCACCGACCCGACACGTCCTCTTCTGACGCGTCATCAGCCTCATGCGAATCATGGGAGTGGCCATCTGGTCGGCGGCCATCTTCTCGACCCGACACGTGCGACCAACGGCAGCGGCCATTTTACGACTCCGACTACCCGCGACTGGGTGCGATCACCCTCGATCAAATTCGGCCAAAACACCTGCAGAACTCCATGATGCAGGTCCAGGTCAACGGGCACGACACCGCATGTCTCTTCGAATCCGGGAACACGGAGAGCTTTATCCACCCTGAAACGGTAAGGCGCTGATCCCTACGCACCCATCCCACATCCCAAACCATAGCCCTCGCATCTGGGTCCCACTCGGTACAAATCACGGGGTACTGTATTGCGGATCTCTCGATCCAGGGTGCCAAATACACCCGTTTCAAATTTTATATCCTCCCTCACCTCTGTGCCCCACTGCTGCTCGGACTGGATTTCCAGTGCAGCCACCGAAGCCTGACACTGAAGTTCGGCGGACCCTTGCCCCCCCTCACGGTGTGCTGCCTTGCGACACTGAAAGTCGCACCCCCCTCGCTATTCGCTAACCTCACTCCCGACTGTAAGCCCGTCGCCACCAGGAGCCGGCGCTACAGTGCCCAAGATATGGCTTTTATCAAGTCAGAGGTCCAGCGTTTACTGGGAGAGGGGGTCATCGAGGCTAGCAACAGCCCTTGGAGAGCGCAAGTGGTGGTAGTCCGGTCCGGGGAGAAGAAACAGATGGTCGTGGATTATAGCCAGACCATAAACCGATTCACGCAGCTTGATGCGTACCCCCTTCCTCGCATCGCGGAAATGGTAAATTGGATCGCCCAGTACCAAGTCTTTTCCACGGTCGACCTCAAATCTGCCTACCACCAGCTCCCCATCCGACCAAAAGACCGCCCCTATACTGCCTTCGAAGCAGCCGGCCGGCTCTTCCACTTCCTCAGGGTCCCCTTTGGTGTCAAAATGGGGTCTCCGTCTTTCAAAGGGCGATGGACCAAATGGTGGACCAGTACGGTTTGCGGGCTACATACCCGTACTTGGACAATGTCACTATCTGCGGCCATGATCAGCAGGACCATGACGCTAACCTCAAAAAGTTCCTCCAGACCGCCCGAGCCCTTAACCTGACCTATAACGAGGGCAAATGCGTTTTCCACACGACACGGCTGGCCATCCTCGGCTATGTCGTGGAAGACGGGGTCTTAGGTCCCGACCCCGACCGCATGCGCCCCCTTATGGAACTCCCTCTCCCCCGCAGCCTCAAGGCCCTCAAACGGTGCTTGGGGCTTTTCTCCTATTACGCCCAGTGGGTCCCCAGGTATGCGGACAAAGCCCGCCCACTCCTAAAGACCACCACTTTTCCCCTCTCGGCTGAGGCTCAATTGGCCTTCAACCGCATCAAGGCCGACATCATCAAGGCCGCCATGCACACGGTGGACGAAACCATCCCTTTCCAGGTAGAGAGCGATGCATCAGACATCGCCCTGGCTGCTACCCTCAATCAGGCAGGCAGACCTGTAGCGTTCTTCTCCCGAATCCTCACCACCTCCGAGATTCGACACTCTGCAGTCGAAAAGGAGGCACAAGCCATTGTGGAGGCTGTGCGGTGCTGGAGACACTACCTCGCCGGTAGGAGGTTTACCCTCGTCACCGACCAACGGTCGGTCGCCTATATGTTCGATAACACGCAACGGGGCAAAATAAAAAACGATAAAATTTTGAGGTGGAGGATTGAACTCTCCACCTACTCGTACGATATCAAGTATCGTCCAGGGGAGCTCAACGAGCCCCCAGATGCCCTGTCCCGCGGCACATGCGCCAACGCGCAGGAGGACCGCCTGCAAGCCATCCACAATGACCTCTGCCACCCGGAGGTTACCCGGCTCGTCCATTTCATCAAGTCCCGCAACCTACCTTACTCAACCAAGGAGGTCAAGGCCATGGTCAGGGCCTGCCAGGTCTGTGCGGAGTGCAAACCGCACTTCTATCGGCCAGACAAGGTTTGGCTCGTGAAGGCCTCGGGCCCCTTTGAGCGACTGAGCGTGGACTTCAAGGGGCCCCTCCCGTCCACCAACCGTTATGCCTATTTCCTCACCGTGATCGATGAGTTCTCCCGTTTCCCATTCGCCATTCCCTGCACCGACATGACCTCAGCCACGGTGATTAAGGCACTGTACAGCATCTTCACCCTGTTCGGTTTCCCTGCTTATATCCACAGCGACCGGGGTACATCGTTCATGAGCGATGAACTGCGTCAGTATCTGCTCAGCAAAGGCATCGCCTCGAGCAGAACGACCAGCTATAACCCACGGGGAAACGGGCAGGTGGAGAGGGAGAACGCGACCGTGTGGAAGGCTGTCCTTCTGGCCCTGCGGTCGAGACATCTCCCAACCACCCGCTGGCAGGAGGTCCTACCCGATGCCCTACACTCCATTAGGTCACTCCTCTGCACAGCCACAAATGAGACCCCTCATGACCGATTGTTTCTCTTCCCCAGGAAGTCTACCTCCGGGGTCTCGCTTCCACCTTGGCTGACGGCTCCGGGACCTGTTCTTCTCCGGAGGCACGCGAGGATCCATAAAACGGACCCCCTAGTTGAAAAGGTCCGACTGCTCCACGCCATCCCAATTACGCCTACGTGGAGTACTCCGACGGCAGGCAAGATACGGTTTCCCTCCGGGATCTGGCGCCCGCTGGATCCTCCACCACAGACGCCTCTTCCCGCGCCGCTCCCCTGCAGGACCCGTCGCCCCCTACAACACCCCCCCTTCTGGCCCTACCACCCGTTGGTGAGCTCCTACCGTGCACCCCCCCTTGCGCCCCCCCCTTTACACACCCCGCCGGCGCCGGCTCCGCTACCCCCGGCCTTGCCTAGTTCCTCTGCCCCGACCCGGACCGAAGCTCCGACCGCTGTGCTCCCGGATGTGCCCTCAACCGGGACGTCCGTGCCCGCCGCACCACCGCCCGAATTGAGGAGATCGAGGAGGACGATCCGGCCGCCGAGACGGATGGACCTATGATGGCACTTCACCCCCGCCGGACTCCTTTTTAAACAGGGGGTGAATGTGATGAACGGTTACTGCCTTATCATCATGTAAGGTGATGTCCCCTTTAAGACCAGGCTTGGAACCCTGCCTCTGGCTCCACCCATCTGGGAGCCATACATAAAGGCCTGCCTCATGGTCTGTATAGCAGTCGGCTCTCGTCCATATCTGTAGCACAGTTATTAGCCTAATAAAGCCTTCTTTACTGTTTAATCTCTAAGCATCATTATTGAGGGTACTCAGAGGGTCTTGTGGGATTGAGGGAAGGGAATCGGAGGCCACAGTGGTCACACCTTTCCTTGCAGTTGATCTGCTTTAGCCAGGCAAGAAACATCATGGTGACTTTCTCTTACAAGTTCCAATTAAAATACTATTGGAATCTATTAATATGACCCCAATTGGCAAAGGTCCAATTGGCTGCTTTAGGTGGACAACCCATCGTCTCCTGTACTCTGCAGACTGGAATTGGAAATGGCCAGAATGGATCGAGTTCTGAGCTTATTTCAATGGTCTGCCACCTTGTTTCTGCTGGGTGAGAAGATTTAAAATGGACCCGTATGCTTCATGAGACAGTAGAGGTCAGGAAAGGAGCTCCAACACAAATTTTACCAATAAAAAAAACATTTTTTTTAATGACCATCTTGTGCCAACGTGTTAAATGCTGCCTTCGCACGTCCTCATTTCTTTAAGAACCGAAAGTGCTTTCACTATTCTTGACACTTATATGATGAACCTGGGTGTCCTTTTGTGCCTTTTTATAGCTTGCAACATTGAAGAAATGCTTGTACGTGACACACAAAATGTGAATACGAGGAAGAAATTCTTGCCCTTCAGTGCACATTGGAGATTAGTGGAGCCAGAGCACAGTAATGGCTATTTCTGGTTTGCAAATCCATAAACAATATTCCATAATGCTGGTTTTCAGAAAGATTCCAAAAGACATCAACGCGAACAGTGAAAATAATTAGTCCCTGATGCTGCAGGTGATGTAGGAACACACCCACTAATGTTATATTTGGCATAGTCACTTGGTTGCATTATGCTTTAATATTCATCAATCCATCAAGATTATTATGATTAACACATCCCTGTCAGTTAACATTAGTAAAAATCAGCTATCTTTGATGACTAACTGTCTTCGCAGCTGGCAATATTCATAACTAAAGTCAACATCAACAAACAAATGAGGCATGTTTTTACTGTTTTCATAAATCTTGAACAGCAAAAGAAAACCTCTTTTTTTATATACATAAACTGTAAAACGTGCTTTAAAAATAAAGACCATAACCTAAGCTCTCCTATGTGCACTGGTATTGGCGTGTATGGAGTATTCTCAACTGTGTAGTAGTTATGAACAATACCAGCTGCAGAACAGCCATGGGCAGCACCTCTTTTTAAAAATTAATTCATGGTACATATGAATCATTGGTGAGTGCAGCATGTACTGTCCATTCCTATTTGTGCCTGCTGTCTTGATGAACTACTGCAGTCCATGTGGTGTAAGTACACCCACATTGCTGGTCGGGGAGAATTGCAGGATCTTTACTCCGCAACAGTGAAGAAAGGGCAACATATTTCCAATTCACAATTGTGTGTGGCTTGAAAATGGTGGTCCTATTCCCATGCGCCGGCTGCCCTTTCTAGGTAGTATAGGTCATGGGTTTGAAAGGCATTGTCAAAGAGGCCCTGTTGAGTTGGTGAAAGTTGCGTTTTGTACACACTGCAGCTATGGCACACATGTGGTGTAGAGGGTGAATGCTTAAGGTGATTTAAGTGGGCTGCTTTTCCTTGGAGTGTGTTGGATTTTGAGAGTGTTGCTGGAGCTGCACTCATCCAGACACGTGAAGAGTATTCCATCACATTCCTAACTTGTGCCATGCAGATAGTGGACAGGCTTTGGGATGTCATGAGGTAAGTTACTTTCCTCAGAACAGTATTTCTGTCATTAGTTCCAATCAGTGGTGCCGTTCTGGAAGTTGTCAGTAGAATACAGTACTAAATGATTAGCTATGGAGAGAAGATCTCCAGAGGAGATGTGGTCAGTGACAGTCCTGGAAACAATGGCTTGATGCTTACGGTGGGGCAGCACGGTAGCACAAGTGGATAGCACAGTGGCTTCACAGCGCCAGGGTCCCAGGTTCGATTCCCCGCTGGGTCACGGTCTGTGTGGAGTCTGCACGTTCTCCCCGTGGGTTTCCTCCCACAGTCCAAAGACGTGCAGGTTCGGTGGATTGGCCATGATAAATTGCCCTTAGTGACCAAAAAGTTCAGGAGGCGTTATTGGATTATGGGGGTAGGGTGGCGGTGAGGGCTTAAGTGGATCGGTGCAGACTCAAAGGCCTCCTTCTGCACTGCATGCTCAGTGATATTTTTGAGCTGCTCGCAGAAAAATACTTTTCATTGTACCTTGGTACACTTGACAATGAAGAAATCCAATACAATCGGATAGAATATTCAGCAATGGGAATACTGTTGACTGTCAAGGGGAAGTGGTTTGCTTCTCTGCTGTTGGATATGGGCATTGTCTGGCACTTGTGTGTGTCTGGCACTAGTGTGATGCAAATGTTATTGGTCACTTATCAGGTGAAGCCTGAATATTGTTCAGATCTTGTTGCATGTAAGCATGGACTGCTTCATTATTTCAGCTGTTGCAGTTTAAACTAAACATCAACAAGCATTATCACTGTAATGATCCACAGGAGGCAGAGGTTCCGTCACCACACCAGTATTTATTTGCAATAACTTATATACAAGAGCAGCTCCAAAAAGTGCTGCTAGCATTCCAGTCAACTTAAGACTGCTTCACAAAGCCTACACAGGTGCTTATATGGGCCCCCTCAATGAGCCATCATTGAGGGAGCTCATACTCCAATTGGCTAACCAATAATGCCAATTGGAGGTCATTATACCCCCCCCCCCCCCCCCCCCCCAAGGTCCGAGGAATTCCTGCCAGCTGGCATTCCTCGGAGCTTCTTCCTGCTCCTCCTGTCCGGGTCTGTCACCTCGGTGTCGTCCGCCGGGTCCTACCTTATAGGTGCCCGTCTTTTCCTTGACGACCTCCTTGGAAGTTGTACTTCCTCCTCCTCGGGGAGAGGTGTCGCCTTGTCGAACGTGTCCATCTCCGACTCTGACGACTGGATGACGGGGTCTGGCGAAATTGCTCGGGGCTGAGGTGTGGGTATCTTTCCCGTCTGAGCTATCCCAGCTGGAGGCGGTCCTGCTTCGACTGCCTCTATGTGTGTTTCCACTGCCCTTATTTGGTCTAGGTGTTTCTTCAGCACCTTACCACCTATCAAAACTTTATATGATATGGGCCCTGTTTGGGACTCTACCGTGCCTTTGACCCACGTTGGTCCATTCCCATAATTCTTGACCCAAACCGGTGCCCCCACCTGGAAATGTCTCTGCTGCCGACTATTATCATGCCCCCTGCGTTGGACCTCCTGTTGTTTCTCCACTTTCCCCGTTAAATTTGGGAAAAGGAGACTCAGCCTCGTTCGCAGCCGTCTTCCCATTAAGAGTTCAGCTGGCGGTATGCCCGTTGTGGAATGCGGTGTGGTCCTGTAATCAAACAGCCAGGGGGAGAGCTTGGGTGTCCATTGACGCTGCCGGCTGCTTCTAGGATCCCGCTTTTAGTGTCTGGACCGCTCTCTCTGCCAGGCCGCTGGATGGTAAGGGTCCGTTTTGATGTGGCGGACTCCGTTTCCCTTTCGGAATTTTCCAAATTCCCCATTTGTGAATCCCGTTCCGTTGTCCGACACCAATACCTCCGGAAGTCCATGTGTTGCAAACGAGGCCCTGAGCTTTTCAATTGTCGATGCTGTGCTTGCCGCGTTTACCCGATGGACGTCCAACCATTTGGAATGGGCGTCCACTATCACCAAAAACATTGAGCCCATGTGTGATGAACGGTTACTGCCTTATCATCATGTAAGGTGATGTCCCCTTTAAGACCAGGCTTGGAACCCTGGGGACTCCGCCTCTGGCTCCGCCCATCTGGGAGCCATACATAAAGGCCTGCCTCATGGTCTGTATAGCAGTCAGCTCTCGTCCAAATCTGTAGCATAGTTATTAGCCTAATAAAGCCTTCTTTACTGTTTAATCTCCAAGCATCATTATTGAGGGTACCTCACCATGAAAGGGCCGGTGCGGTCAATATGCAGGCGGGTCCACGGTCTGCCTGGCCATTCCCACGGGTGCAATGGCGCAGCTGGTGGCACTCTTTGCCCCTGTTGGCACCGATGTACCAAGGCTGCTATGTCTGTGTCCAATCCTGGCCACCAAACGTAGCTTCGAGCTAGCATCTTCATTTTAGGCACCCCTGGGTGTCCGTGATGTAACTCGGTTAAGATTGCCCGACGGCCCTGAGCTGGGACTATTGCCCGGGCTCCCCATAATAGGATACCGTCTTCTACGGTTATTTGGTCCCTTCTGCTCCAGTATGGGTGCATCTGGGGCTCCACTGGTCTCTCCAGTTCCCCTGTTAGCAGTAAATGCTTCATCTTGGTTAGAACTGGGTCTTTTTGCATCCACAACCGAATATGTTGTGCGTCCACTGGTAGGGTGTCCAAAAGTTTAGAGTCATTACTGTCTCCTCTACTTTCGGTGTTAGTGGCGGGGTGTCTGGGAGGGGAAGTCTGCTCGAAGCATCTGCATTTGCTACTCGCGTTCCCGGTCTGTGCTCCAGAACGTATCTATGCGCCACCAGTAGCAACGCCCAGCGTTGGATTCTAGCTGATGCAATCGGGGGTATTGACTGGTCTTCTTTTAATAACCCTAATAACGGCTTATGGTCCGTCACTATGGTGAATTTCCGCCCGTACAGATACTGGTGAAATTTTTTTATTGCAAATATCACCGCCAGTCCTTCCTTCTCGAATTGAGCGTACTTTCTCGCAGCCATCGCCAAGGTCCTCGAAGCATAGGCTATTGGCCGTTCTTCCCCATTCCTTCCTCTATGGGCTAAGACGGCTCCTACCCCATAAGGTGATGGGTCACACGTGACCACCAACTCCGTCCTTGGGTCATAATGCTCGAGGACATTTTTGGAAGACAGCTGTTCCTTAATGTCCCTAAATGCTCGGTTTTGGCGGGCGGACCATTTCCATTCTTGTCCCTTTTTTAGTAGCTGGTGGAGGGGTTCTAGGGTGGACGCCCTATTTTCAATAAATTTGCCATAATATGTTACCAATCCTAGAAATGATCGTAGCTCCTGGACCGTGGTGGGAGCTGGGGCTTCTTTTATTGCCCTTACTCGGTCTTCCAATGGGTGTAAGCCCGACTCGTCTACTTTATATCCCAGGTACGTCACTTGTGGGGCAAGAAAAACACATTTTTCTCTTTTCAGCCGTACGCCTGCCTTTGCGAAATGCCTGAGCACTTCCTCCAGGTTCCTGAAGTGTTCCCTGTTTGTCCTACCCGTGATTAAGACATCGTCCAAATAAATCGCCACCTGCGGTAGTCCCTGCAGAATATTTTCCATCGTACGCTGGAATATAGCACAAGCTGATGACACTCCGAAGGGTAGCCTAGTATAGTCCCTTCAGGGTGTTGATCGTAACGAACTTCTGGGAGTCCTTGTCCAGTTTTAACTGCAGGTAGGCGTGACTCATGTCCAGTCTCGTGAACAAAAGCCCACCTGCCAATTTGGCATATAGGTCGTCTATTTTCAGGATCGGGTATTTGTCCAGCAGTGTGTATTTGTTTACCGTCTGTTTGAAATCTCCACAGAGACGTATCAAGCCGTCTGGCTTCAAAATTGGTACCACCGGCGCTGCCCATTCCGAGAACTGTACTGGTCTGATAATGCCGTTGCGCCGTAAATGCCGTCGCGCCTCAACCTTTCTATTTCGACATCTACTTTCTTCCTTAATGCAAAAGGTACCGGCCTGACCTTACAAAATTTCAGAAGGGCTTCTGAGTCCACGTGCAAGATTGCTTTGGCACCTATAATTTCCCCCAAACCTTCTTGGAAGACTTCCGGGTATTTTTGGAGTACTCCACTCAACTGCCCGCTTCCACTCTGGAAAATTTTCATCCAATCTAAGTTTAGGTCTTTCAGCCAGTTCCGACCTATTAAGTTCGGTCCGGAACCCTCTACTATCGTCAATGGTAATCTGAGCAATTGTTTGTCATATTCCACAGGTACATGAGTCGTGCCTAGAACTTCCAGGGGTTCCCCCGTGTAGGTTTTAAGTTTTGTCGATGTTTTTGTTTGGGTTAGTGGCTGGAGTCCATCTTTGATTTTTTAAAATGCTGCCACTCCCATTACTGATACGGCCGCACCCATGTCTATTTCCATTATTGTCAGCTGACCGTTCACCCGTGGGGTAATCTTAATAGGTTCTGCTTTCTTCGTCGCAATATTATATAACTGTTCCCCTTCGGAGGAAGATGGGGCATCTAGGTTGTGTACTTCCCTGCGTCCCCACCTGCTATTCCTCTTTTGCCACCTCCTTCTAGGGTTTCTGTCACTGTTGCCCCACTCTGTCTGGTGCCAGAAACAGTCCTCAGCCGGTAGTTCCCTCTGTCTCCCGTTAGTCCTAGCAGACTTGGGGGCAGTTCTGGGGTTTTCCTTTGGCCCTCTGTTCCTCAGGCTTTTCCTGAGGGTGGCTATCTGGTAGCTGGACCCATTGTGGTAGTCCCTCTCCCAGGTATCTACATCGATTGGCTTGCCCTGTAGTTCCTGCACCCCACTTGCTGCCTTTTCTAGGGACAGTTCGAGCTGTAACGCCCGCCTGCAGTCTAGCTGCGTTTCTGCCAACAGGCGCTTCTGTATTTGGAGGTCATTTATGCCACACACTAACCGGTCCCGAAGCATTTCATTTAGCGTTGGGCCGAACTCACATTTTTCCGCCAGCCTTCTCAGGCGGGTCAAGAAATTTGTGACTGACTCTCTGTCTTCCCGCTTCGTTGAGTAGAATCTGTACCTACGCAAAATGAGGGGTGGTTTTGGGTCAGTGCTCTTCCACCAATTTCGTTAATTCTTGGAAAGGTATCGTGTCCAGCGTATCAGGATAAGTTAGACTACGTATAATGGCGAAGGCTGAGGGTCCGCACGCCGACAGCAGTATAACCCGTTTCCTTCCGTCCTCCGTTATCTCATTGCCCTGGAAAAAGTAACACATTCTCTCCACATACTGGGACCAGTCCTCAATAGTCGGGTCGAATGCATTCAACTTCCCAAAAAGAGGCATTTTAAAAAGAGCAAGGCTTAACCTCCGAGTGCGGCAGCTGGTCTCCGCAAGGTTCTTTGTTTACCTCGTCGCCACTGTAATGATCCACAGGAGGCAGGGGTTCCGTCACCACACCAATATTTATTTGCAATAACTTATATACAAGAGCAGCTGTTTAGCACAAGGCTAAATCGCTGGCTTTGAAAGCAGACCAAGGCAGGCCAGCAGCATGGTTCGATTCCTGTCACAGCCTCCCCGAACAGGTGCTGGAATGTGGTGACTAGGGGCTTTTCACAGTAACTTCATTTGAAGCCTACTTGTGACAATAAGTGATTTTCATTTCATGATGCTGGGAAAGTCATTAATGAAGTAGCTGAAGATGGTTGGCCTGAGGAACTTCTGCAGTGATGCTTGGGTCTGAGGTGATTGGGCTCCAACAACTACAACCATCTTCCTTTGTATAACAGGCAGGAGATGGTGTGTGGTAAACCACTGTAGTGTATAATATGTGTATTGTGGTAAACCACTGCCCGATGGCTCCACCTCCCCTCGGGCCCGGTATAAAGGTGGCTGGTCTCTGCCTCTGATCCAGTTTGGGATCAGAGGCCAGGAGGCTTTCTGTTTAGTTTATTGAAGCCTCAGTTATGTTAACTACTCGTTGTGTGTTCATTGATGGCATATCATGGTGGCGTAGCAGTATTGTCACTGGACTAGTAATTCAGGGACCCTGGATAATGCTCTGGGGTTCTGGGTTCAAATACCCAGAATTATTGAATCCAATAAATATCCAGAATTAAAAGTCTAATGTCGTTGGATCTGCCTTGATTTGTGGACAGGACACACAGTAAATTGTATATTAGCTAAGTGTTAAATTGTATTCAGGTGTAGGTCATTAACTGGAAATTTACTTCTGCTTCGATATAAAAGAGCAGACTAAAATGGTGGTGGTTGAGTTGGAGGTGCAGGTTTTTTTAAAAATGTGTGACTTTGTAGATAAAGGGCAGGATTCTCCAGCCTCTCAGCTGCACGTTTCCTCATGGTGGGAGACGGCACGCCTTCGCTGATGGCGGGATTCTCTGCTCCTGCTGCTGTCAATGGAAATTCCCATCAAAACCACCACATGTTGCCGGGAGACCCGGTGGGTGGGGTGCGCTGCCGGAGCGACCAGAGAATCCCACTGCCAGCAAACGGTTGGAGAATTCCAGCCGAAAGCTTATAAGTCTGTCAAGGTCAAACTATAGTTCAATCCTTCATCACCTCGCTGTCCAAAATAGAACACATGTCTGAGCAATTTTCCAGTTTGTTAGGTAAATGCTAATGTTATCACCATTACCATGAGGCTAGTTGCATGTTGACTTGGAACAGAGAACATGCAGTGCAGAAGGAGGCCATTTGGCCCATGGAGTTTAAACTAATTTTAAAAAACTTACTTCACCTTTTATACAGATCTAAAAAATGCTAAAACAAAATTCAGCCACTTCAGAAACAAACAACTTTATCGTTTTACTTATTTGCTGTTTTACTTATTTGCACAAAAGGTATTTTCTTATGGTGACTCAAAATGCAGAATGGAAAGATTGAATATTGTGACGCCACACTCAAAATAAGTCGTGGTAAGATATGTGAATAGTTCTGCACTGCATAAATTCATAAAATTGCTCAGAATAAACCAGGGCTGCTATTCTGCTGTATGGCTTTACTCCAAAGTTGACGCAAAATGTTCATCCGTGTTCCAGATAACTATAGCTCATAGTAATGAAAGGAAAACACTGCAGGGGCAGGAGATCTGTCCTCGAAACAGGAATAGCTGAAAAAATTCATCAAAGAGTTGTAGCATCAGATCTGGGTGGCACAGTGGTTAGCACTGCTGCCTCACTGTGCCAGGGTCCGGGGTTCAATTCCAGCCTTGGGTGACTGTCTGTGTGAAGTTTGTACATTCTCCCCGTGTCTGCATGAGTTTCCTCCAGGTGCTCCGGTTTCCTCCTACAGTCCAAAGATTTGCAGGTTGGGCGGATTGTCCGTGATAGATTGACTTAGTGTCCAGAAGGTTAGGTGGGGTTACTGAGTTACAGGGATAGGATGGGGGCGTGGTCCTAGGTAGGATCCTCTTTCAGAGGGTCAGTGCAGACTCGATAGCCAAAAGGCCACCTCCTGCACTGCAGGGATTCTATTCTATGATCTGTATTCAATGTGATTCTTTGGAACTCAAAAAAAACAACAACATTAATTCATGGGATGTGGGTGATGGTGGCTTGGGCAGTATTCATTGCTCTTGAACTGAGTGGCATTTCAGAGTCAACCACACTGCTGTGGATCTAGAGTCACATATAGAGCAGATGAGGTAAGGATGGCAGATTGCCCCCTAACAGATATTAATGAACCAGATGGGCTTTTCCAATTGACAATTCTTTCATGGTCATCATTCAAATTTTCTTTAATTGCAGATTTTTTGATATTCAGTTCAAATTTTCACCATCTTCCCTGGTGGGATTTGAACCCTGATCCTCTGAGCATTACTCTGGTCTCTGGTTCAGTCCAGTGACAGTACTGCAATGCCACCACCTCCCTCTGTGGGGCTCAAAACGCGAATGCTGTTTCTCTCCCCACAAATGCTGCCAGGCGGCTGAGCTTTTCCAACACTCTCTGTTTTTATTCCATGGTAATGAAACCTCTCCCTCTGAAGCTCACTCTTCAGATCATAGCTCTTGATCTTGCTGGGACTTGCAAAAGCACGTTCTCAATCCACTTTCCTTTATAGTTTTCAAACTTTGCAAAATATTTAACAATGTCATTAATGACATATAAGGAAAGAAAAGATGCATGGAAATCCCAGTCGGGTACAATATTTAAAAAACAATATATCTAACTTTATTGTCCCTTGTTTCCCATTTTACAGTTTATAAATACACTTCTGTTCATCCTGCTTCTATAGTGCCAATTCCAACAAGCAGATTTATATCAATAGATATATTAATGTAATAATTGCTTTAAATTGATCCAGGACAGAGCTATTACAGTCCAGGATCTCCTCTCTGTATTGTGTGGTAGATCTAAAGAAAATGCCCCCAGAGAGTCTGAAATAAAAGCAGCTATTGCATTGCCAACTTTAGTGTTTATCACAGATAACAATCCTGAAATGCATACAGATTGCTGTAGCTGTGTTAATATCCTGAAGATTCACATTTACGCTCTTGTAGGAGTACCATCACTGAAAAGCCTGCAGTGGTTCAAGATGGCAACCCACTACCCTCCCAGGGCAAATAGGCATGTGACCCCACCACGGACTCCAACATCATGAAGGCAAATTTTTAAAAATCGTTCCTAGTGATTGACAGGACTGAAATTGAGGTGTGATTGAATCGGAAAATGTTCCACCTCATTTAATTTATACTGTACTATGGAGACACAAAGGTATTGTGACTTGTGCGAAGCGACATAGCTCATGGAATAAAAGAGACAGTAGCAACATGGATACAAAATTGGCCAAGTAATAGGAAACAGAGCTACGATCAATGGATATTTTTCAGGTTGGAGGAAGGTTTGAAGTAGAGTTCCCGATATCTATTAGTGATGAGATCTTGGTCTGCCGGGGACAATTTCAAAGTTTGCAGATGACACAAAACATGGAAGCATTGTAAACTCTGAGGAAGATAGTGTAGAATTTCAAAAGGACAATCGAGTTGGTGGAGAGGGCAGATAGGTGGCAGATGAATATCAATGTAGAGAAAGTTGAGGTGACGCATTTTGGTAGGAGGAGCATGGAGAGACAATATGAAATGAAGGGTAACGTTCTTAAGGGTGTGTAGAAGCAGGGGGGCCTCGATGTATATGTGCATAGATCATTGAAGGTGACAGGACAGTTAATAAACCATATAGTATTCTGGACTTTATGAATCATGGCGTAGAGTACAAGAGCAAGAAGATTATGCTGAACATATACAAGACACTAGTTAGACAGCTGGAGTATTGTGTACAGTTTTGGACGCCACACTATAGGAAGGATATGAACAATTAGAAACTTCAGTTATGAGGATAGATTGGAGAGGTTGGGACTGGTCTCCACGGAGAGAAGAAGGCTGAGAGAAAATTTGATAGAGGTGTTCAAAATCACGAGGGGGCTGGACAGAGTAGATAGGGAGAAACTGTTCCTGCTCGTAAAAGGATCAAGAACGAGAGCATACAGATTTAATGTGATTTGCAAAAGAAGCACAACAGTGGTTCGGGCCTGGAATGCAAGGCACTGCCTGGAGGTCCGGTGGAGACAGATTCAGTTGAGGAATTCAAGCGGGCATTAGATGATAATATAAATAGAAACAATGGATTCTCTGCTTCCCCAGCTGCGTGTTTCTTGGCAGCGGGTCATTCGCTGCGTATCTTCCCACCACATGTCAATGAGATTTCCCATTCTAACTACCCCACTACACCGGCAAACCGCAGGTGGGGATACGCTGCCAGCAGGAAAGGTGAATCCCGACGATGGAGAATACCGGCCAATATGCAGGGATACAGGTAAAAGACTGGAGAATGGCACAAAATTGCATTGCTCATTTGGAGAGTCAGTGCAGACACGATGGGCTGAATGGCTAGCAAATTGCCAATACTTCAGGAAAATCTTGTTTAGAAGATGAAAGGCTTTAGTTAAATTGCATAAGAGCAAAGAAGATAAGTGAATAAATACAATAGAAAAATAAAGCTGCACTTCAACACTAATTAAAAAAGGCTAGTCTTGATTTTTTTATGAATTGGAAGCAAGTAGGCCAGGCTTACAGCATGTATGCACCCATTATAGGTACATGAGGTGCGATCTGGAGCAAAATCTTTCCCAAAGTTGTGAAATTCAGCACGAGTGTCTTCATTTTCACTCACTCAGATCTGCTTCAACTGGAAGTAAAATCAGGCACGGTGTAAAAAGGCCATCTAATCGGAGTCCATCAATTTCTCCTGAGTGGATTAAATTAAAATGACCCCAGACATTTTATTTGAATAATTTGGGTGCTTAAATTCAGGTTACATATGCCTGCCACATTACCCCTCCTCAAAACAAATCAGCAGGATGCTCTGTTCCACCGGCAGCGCACCCCCGCCAGTGGGTTTCCCGGTGACTTGGGGTGGCTACAATGGGAAATCCCATTGGTCGGCAGCAGAAAGGGAGAATTCAGCTGTCCGTGTCAGCGCGCCAAGGAACACTCGGCTGTGGAAGTGGAGAATTCATCCCCTTGTGTCTTACAGAATTTAACATGGTGTGAATCAGGCGAACATGGTTGGAACAAGAAACATAATATTACCATTCATTTATTGCATGGCGTGTCATTATAAACCTTATGTTTACACCTCTATGTCAACAAGTTTGCATTGAGATCTTGAAAAAATACTGAAGGATTTATAGAAAAGGTTTACTTGCGTGGGAAGGGCAGCTGCAGCTAAAACTGTGGAATGGATTTACATCTGACAAGCATGTAATCAAGAAGAAAGAGATTTGCCGTTAATTTATGAATTTGGTAAACCAGTTTCTCTTAAGCCTGAGGCGAGTCACTGTTTATAGAGTTTTAAAACTTGTAAAATTGATGGGAAACATGTCAAATGCTGAGAATAGGCAAAGCAGTAGAAAAGAACATTTCAGCACACCCACTATAAATGTGTACTAACTCTGAAACCTCTGGAACTATAAGGGTTTGTATCCACACTGCCCATCGTGGAACTGGGCTAAGCTAAAAAAATATTTTACAGGTTATGGGCATCGTTGGCTATATCAGCATTTATTGCCCGTCCTAATTACCCTTGAGAACATGGTGAATCATAGAATCACTACAGTGCAGAAAGAAGCCATTTGGCCCATCGTGGCTGCACTGACCCTCTGGAAGTACACCCTACCTAGGTCCACGCTCCATCCTATCCCCGTAACCCAGTAACCCCACCTAACCTCTTGGGCACTAAGGGGCCATTTCGCATGGCAAATCCGTGGGGAGGCGATGGCGTAGTGGTATTGTCACTAGACTAGTATTCAAGGGACACAGGGTAATACTCTGGGGTCCCGGGATTGAATCCCATCTTGGCAGATGGTGAAATTTGAATTCAATAAAAATCTGGAATTATAGATGTAAGGATGAAACCACTGCTAATTGCCGTAAAAACCCATCTAGTTAATTAATGTCCTTCAGGGAAGGAAATCTGCTGTCTACCTGATCTGGCCTACAGATCCACACAGCGATGCCGTTGAGTCAAAACTGCTCCCCTAATAGAACATACAGTGCAGAAGAAGGCCATTCGGCCCATCGGGTCTGCACCAACCCATTTAAGCCCTCACTTCCACCCTATCCCTGTAACCCAATAACCCCTCCTAACCTTTTTGGTCGCTAAGGGCAATTTATCATGGCCAATCCACCTAACCTGCACGTCTTTGGATTGTGGGAGGAAACCGGAGCACCCGGAGGAAACCCACGCACACACGGGGAGAATGTGCAGACTCCGCACAGACAGCGACCCAAGCTGGAATCGAACCTGGGACCCTGGAGCTGTGAAGCAATTGTGCTATCCACAATGCTACTGTGCTGCCCGTTTGACAAGTATCGAAGTAACCCTTGTGTATGTAAATAAACCATCTTTTGAACTAACTAACCGGTTGTGTGGTCATTTGATCGATATAAGGGAAGGCTTGTGGTTCACCAAGATAAATAGAAATACCCACAGTATTGGCGACACTGTTGGGATATAACATCATATCATAAAGAGCAACGCATCTTAGCAACTATCAACTCAAATACTTCCCCCAAAGAATACAGTATTCTTTAAGTAACCCTTAATCTTTCCTAGCAACATCCATAAGACAAATACCCTCTTTAACAAAGACAGCAGGTTTGAATTCTCTACTGAGGGCAGTTATCACTTTTAAATTTGCAAGTGATCGGAAGACATTCTTTTCATGCAGAGAGAGATCACAATTACACCTTATTTGGCAGCTCCAATTCTGAAAACGAAATTAAACACATACTGTAGCTGCCAGCTCAAAAGCGAAAGTAAAAGCAGACAGAGCCCAGCTCCACCCACACTCTGACATCACTGCAGCTATTTGATAAACACCCGTTTCTTAAAGGTACATCCACTACAGCTATTTGATAAGCACCCATTTCTTAAAGGTACTCTCACATGACAGGTGTGACCCGAGACAGCACATCAAACATGGAGATGGACTGCTGTGTTTCTCGCCCTCTGACCTGAGATGCCTTTGGCGGCTGTCTTCTGGAGCGCCTGGACCTGGATGGGCCCGGCCAACTTTCAGGTGTCCCAGGTGACTAAGCGCCACCCTGTTGTGCCCACTGCCATCAGACAGGGAGCAACCCTGCTCCCTTAGGAGTCCCTACCCCTGGGTGCTCCCGTTTCCTCCCACAGGCCAAAGATATGCAGGTTAGGTGGATAAGCCATGCTAAATTGCCCCTTAGTGTCCAAAGGGTTATGTGGGGTTGCGGGGATGGGGTGGAGGCGTGGGTTTGAGTGGGGTGCTCTTCCAGGGGCCAGTGCAGACTTGATGGGCTGAATGGCCTTCTTCTGCACTGTAAATTCTATGAATTGATATTGGAGTGTTATCCCGACTGGAATCTCAATCAAGGTGCGCCACTATAAAATCAGAAATTGCAACTCTGTCAGAAAGCAAGCTGACAGAGGTGAAGATTGTAAGGCTAGACCAGTTTATGAGGGCAGATAAGTGTGTTGCTTAATTGTACAAGGTTACTTGAGATGGAGGGAGATGAGATTTAAGCCAGTTGGTCCAAATATTGCTGCAAATATGGATGTTGAATACAGCCAGTAATGTAAGCAAGTCAACCAAGCCAAAGTCTAGCACCATTAACAATTAGATACAGACTAATAGTAAACCCAGACAGTTTCTTGACAAGGGGTTGAAGTGAAAGTATTGAGGATTTCTCTGATGACCTTGATGAACAACATCAGTCCTGGTGTCCCTCCAAACACTTCAAACAATTGTACAATCATCTCCTCCACCCACCCCCCCCCCCAGCACCCCCCCCCCCCCCCCACCCCCATATTTCTCTCATCCATCTCTCTCTTAATAATGGATCAACACCTTTTAATAATAAAGCATTAATCCATTTCAAAGGTTACACAGTTGCTATCTGCTGATATTCATTTGCAAACTGTTCCATTTAAACTCCGGGCCTTTCAACCATCTGTGCCATGTGGTTAATGAGTACCAGGCAGTACATACATTTGTGGGTTATTAAATAATTCTACTACTGAATACCTACACCTAGCATAGGAGTCAAAGTGCTTGATCATTCTGCTCATCTAGTTTGCTTAATTTTTTTAACTGCATCAATATTTACCCTGCTCACAGTTATGACTTTGGTGCTGAAATGTGGCGATAGTTTGTGCTTTCCACCTGTATTAATGCAAACAGCAAATTCAACTTAAAGTCAATTCTGTGGAAGTGCAGTTGACAACTGTTCTAGTGCTGCATGTGCATGGAAATACAAGGGGCAAGATTCTCTGGCCTCCCTGCGGAATGTTGCTCAGCAGCAGGAAGCAGCCTGTCGTTGGCCAGTGCTTTGGATTTCCCATTGAATCCACCCCACTTCGCAGGGCAGGTGCGCCATGAGCGGTCCCGGAAGACCCCGCTGGCATGAACAGCCGGAAGATCTCTCCCCGCAGGAGTTACAACAGTCAGAACAGGCCATGCAATCCACGTTGGCCACATAAAAAACTCCTTCTGATCATATTTACCCACCCTGTTCCCATATCGCTGCAATCCCGGCTTCATTCACCCGCAATCTCAATTTGAAGATAGAGCTGGATTTATATGCAGCCCACCGAGGTAAGAATCATGGCGACAGGGCCCATTTATTCATGGGAGACACAATGGGTGTGATTCTCCGGCTTCGTTGTGCTCTCGCTTGAACAAAACGAGGCTGGTGAATAGCGGTAGGGGCCAAAAACGAGAACCGCGGCAGGCGCCAAACAGTTGGCGATGCGACTGGCCCATTCCGTAGGTGAAATCGGGATTTCGCCGTAGTATGGCGAGAAGCCAATTATCACCACTTGAGCCCTTTTCCATAAAATTAATGGGAGCCACCCCATACCCAACGGGCTCCTATGATTCACTGGCCTCCCCAGCAAGTGGTCACATTGGTGCCAATTAGTACTTTTTAAAGACGCAAACCTGGTGGAAGGGCTTCTGTGGGTAGCCGAGGAGGTGAGTAGCCATCTTTGCTCACGGGCAACGAGCCCGGGGGCACTCAGTTCTCCAGTGCTCAGTGGAGTGGCGGGGATTGGAGGGGCACTCTTGGGTGCGGGGGGAGCCCTTGGCTGGGGTGGACGGCCATGGAGGTAGGAGGGGGGGTCATTTGTGTGTGGGGGGGGGCAACCACGCATGCGCTCCACCATGCCAACCCCTGGATCGTGTGTACCCATTCTGGGGACAACCCATGTCCCTGTCTGTCTGCCCACCGACCACACATAACCCCTACCGATTGCCGAGGCCACTGACCTTGCGGCTGAAGGCTATTGCTGAATTGGCTATAATGGTTAAGTGAGCATTTAACACATTCCCATGGGGGGGGCAGGCCATGTAGCATGTGGGAGTCATTGCCTAGCATCCCAATCAGACCGCGATGACTGGACAGTGTGCCTGAACTCTGCGGGAGGAAACACCATGGATGGAGCAGCCAACATCTGAACATCTAAGGGATGCTGGGCAATGGATATGTCCACAGGCGGAGGATGGGTGAGCGATACAGGGAGGGGCCCAGCACTCGGTCCAATTGAAGTTGTGTGGGTGTCTGGGTTACAGGGTCTGGGGTCCATTGAAGGGGGAACCGCTGCGGCTGGAATTGCATGGGCAGAGCGAGCCAGGTGTGGGGGACAGGGGGAGCAGAGATAAATGGGGAAAGGTATGGATGGTATTTTGAATCCCACAGGACAGGCCCTAGTTGTGCTGCTTGTAGGCCGGGTGGCCAGACGCCAGAGAAGGTGGCAGCAGCAATATCTGCAGAGGCCTGAGGCTGCAGCCCCACACCCCAAGGACCCGGCCGCCCATCAGGCCAGGGTGCGATCGAGAGTGGGTGGCCCGTGACGGCCCAGGGTGTACAGGGATCGCTGGTTGTTTGAATAGATGACAGACAGCACGTGCCGCAAGAGGCTCCACCTCAACAAGGAGATGGAGTGGCACCTGTGCCATGCCCTCGTGGACTTGGCACCACATGGAGGAGGACACCCACTCAAGGTGGCCATCAAGGTCACCGCAAACCTGAACGTTTATGCCTCTGGATCATTCCAGGCCTCAAGTGGGGACCTGTGTGGCATCTATCAGGCCACAGCCCACAGGTGCATCTGACAGGTCAGAGATTCCCTGTTTGCCGGGCGGAGGGGATGACTTCCATGCCTTCAGAAGGCCACACAGCAATTCCTGTAAGGTATTCCAGCGGCCTCTTGGACGGGTCTCACACTATCAAGAACTGAGGAGCAGGGAGGTGGCCAAGTCCCCCATTGGCCCAGGCCAGGACCTGCCCCCCAGAGCTCCATGGAGCAGGCACAACAGAATCAAGTACACTTCAGGCACATGATTGGCCGCCCTGCAATTGATGTCCTTGGCAGCGGACGTCCCAGCCAATCAGAGACCAGCAGCTCATCATTGTCATTAATAGGAGTGGTGGCTGTTTGCGGCGCTGCACCAACCAAGGCCCAGGATCAAGGTGGGACCCAGGTTATTGATGAGTGAAGATGGGGCACGAGGTGGGAGTCACGAGAGTTTGGAGTGGGCTGTCGGAGGTAAGGGCAGGCACGTGGCTGTCAGTTATCATCCCCAACCTCTGAGATCCCTTTATTGGGCACAGGAATAGAGAGGGACACCACCAGCTTCTCGCTCCCCACCCATTCCCCCCACTCCAGCCCTGGGAGGCTGCTAGCAAAAGGTTTGCTGGTCGACCTTCCCAGGGAGCAGGAAGCCCATGCAGACTCCATTTAATCCCTTAGCCACGATTGAATTGCAGTGGGCCTAGCCAATTGACTGATTAATGAGTCTAATTGACATCCTGCCTCTGTTAACTGGGAATTCCACATCAGTCCCTTTGGCCCTCCAACTTAATCCAGGGATGTTATCCCGCCACTTGGAGATTCTCCCATGATTAAGTGGGCCAGGCCACTATGGCTCTCGTGGTGAAGGGCTGCATAATATCTAGCCCATAGTTTCTGTCTCATCAATTAATCCCTGGTAATGAATTCCACAACCTCAGAACTTTCTGTAGGAAGACATTTCTCAAGTCCTCCCTTCCAAATTTATTTTGCCTAATCTTGCAGCTATGGCTCCTTATTCATTGAGCTCACAATTATTTACCCTTCCATGATTTTGAACATTTTCTATTATATTGGCCCACAATCTGCATTGTTCCAACAAGTCTTGTTAGTATTTGTAGTTCTTCATTACAGCCGTGTCCCCTCTCGAAGGCCTCAATATCCTTCCTGAACAACATGGAGACCAATACTCCCCACTGTACTCCAACAAAGATTCTGTTAAAGTTCTGCATGATCTGCAAAGGGGCCGAGATAAACTAAGCAAGTGCGCAAAAAATTGGCAGCAGGAATATAATGTGTGAAAATGGCATGTTGTCCATTTTGATGGGAAGACTAGAAAAGAGGAATAGTATTTAAATAGAGAGAGCCTGCTGAATGCTGCAGTGCAGAGGGATGTGGGTGCCCTTGTACATGAACCACAAAAGGTTAGCAAGTGCAGCAAGCATAGGAAGGTAAATGGAATGTTGGCCTTAATTTCAAGGGGATGGAGTATAAAGGTAGGAAAACCTTACTGCAACTGTACAGGGCATTGCTGAGACCATGCCTCGAGCACTGTTTTGGTCACCTGACCCAAGAAAGGATATACTTGTATTGGAAGCAGTTGGAGAAGATTCACTCGAAGGATTAAGAGATTATTTATGGGGAAAGATTGAGTAGGGTGGGCTGGGACTTATTGGAGTTGAGAAGATGGGGCGATGATCTTATTGAAACATATCAGCTTTGAGGAGGCTTGACAGGGTAGATGCTAAGAGGATGTTTCCTCTTGTGGGGTGAATCTATAGCTGGGGGGCACAGTTTAAAAATAAGAGGTCTTCCATTGAAGATGGAGATGAGGAGGGGTGTAAGTGTCTGTTCCCCAGGGGGCAGTGGAGCCTGGGTCATGGGATATATTCAAAGCTGAGTAAGATAGATTTTTGATTGACAAGGAAGTCAAGAGGTATGAGGGGGGCAGGCAGGAAAGTGGTGCCTCAATCAGATCAGCCATAATCTCATTGAATGGTGCAGCAGGCTCGAGGAGCTAAATGGCCCACTCCTGCTCCTACTTCTTATGTTCTTAATTGCTCAAATTACATCTGGGCTTTTATATTCTGATCTATACCTTATGAGAGATAAAATCTAGAACTCAGTTTGCTTTCTTACACCCTGGTCAACCTGCCTTTAATGTTCTGCGAACTCATACCTCCAAGTTCCTGCATCCATCTACAACACTGAACTTATTGCAGGCCAGCCATCATGCTGTCGAGGTCAGGTCAGTTTGTCAACTGTCTGACCCCCCACCCCACCCCCCAACCATCCAATTGTGTTGCTCTTTTTAGCCTTAGTTGTATTAGCTCTAATTCTGTCACCTTTGCTCACGAGTCGCCAGGTATCTTTCTGATACCGCCACGTGGTTCAAGCTCGAGTTATGATTAATAAGTCAGCACACCACTTAGTAAGATTGAAATCAACGGTCATTTATTATATACAACAAGTAATGCTTACACAATAATCCTACTATCTATATAGAAACCTACCACTACTGGCCAATACTTAACTTTAGGAAGGGCCCACCAGGTCAGGGAAATGAATGGCTTATCGAATCGGATCTGGCCCGCGGGATTACCTACAGGTCGATGGCTAGGAGTCTTTATCGGGTAGCGATCGCTGGAGTCAAACTTACAGTTTCTGGTTGATGTTCTTGCAAAAGTCTCGAGCAGGAGAAGAAGGGAGAGAGAGAGAGATCTGAACTTGGCCCCTCACTTTATAGGGCCCAGGGGCTTCCCGCCTCTCGGGGCGGCCCTTGACCCTGAGTCCCAAGTGATTGGACTTGTTCCCAATCACTGGGTTCGATATGTCCAATAACGGGGCGATTCCTCGATCGGAGGGTGGTCGTTCACCTGTCTTTATTTCGGCCACTGCAGGCGCCGACAGGTCTGGTCCGGCATTCAATTGCTAATATGTTGCAATTGTTCCCGGGGATAGCCGATTAAACTGCAGATGTCTGGGTTGATGTGCTGCTAATAGTCTTGAGTATCGATCTGGGCCGACTTCCCCAGAGGCGAATACGCTATTCTGTCTGCAGCTGTCCGCTTGTGTCCTGTTGGCTGCTTCTCCCATCAGCCTTTTCGGTTAGCCATTTTAAATCGGGTTTTGGCCAAATTAATAGGGAATCAGCCATTTTAGGTGGCTACACTGACCCCCCCACCCCACCCCCCAACCATCCAATTGCTGCCCCGAGCAAATATTGTGATGTCTCTTCATGCACCAACTATTTCAGAATTTAAAAAAACATATTTTACAAGTTAAGAGAAGAAATATTATCAAAATGGCTGTGGTTAATAATCAGCAGCCACACAACAGGCCTATCACTACACCATTCAATCCCATTAGCTTCTTCAACTGAACTGCTGTGCGTGAGGACTTGCAAATTCTCCGAGGCAAATAAGTTATTAAGTTGTTGTTAATTATAACTCATTTTCCTTTACTTGGTCAAATTAGTTTAAGTAGCCATGATTGTACATGTTGGCATTTTTGCACAGATCAGAGAACTATCAATTTACCCCTCACTCCTGTGCACACATGGGACAGGATGTGCCTCATCTCAAACATGCATTTTTACGAGTGTTACTGCAGCAGAAAGCAGTGCTCACTACAACTGGTCCCTGAGCTCCCGATACTGATGATACAAATGCTGAGGCTTAGGTTTGAATGATGACATATTTACCAGATATGAAATGTATGCTCTGCAAGACCCGCCAAAGGCATTCGAAGCACGTAGTAAGGGCAATGAGCTGTAGAGGAAGCAAAAGGGTGAAGCAATCTTGCGGTTAGCAACTTACCTGCAAAATTCACACACAATTAAAAGTTATTCAGGTATGAGCATAAAGTGTCATCATCTGGAAAAAATTTTGTCACAAGCATGTTGATCTTAAATCTGGTTTGACATATGAGGTTATGGGAGATGGCACAGCACAACTGTTCGAGGGGGAAGGAGGGATAGCAGATGTGTGCTAATCACTATAAGTGCAATGTTTTCATTGGAGCAAAGTGATGTTGATGTGCAGGTGAAGAGACAGCACTGCTTTCTTTGGGGTGTCGATGGGATGGGTTATTCTGTGATGCTTGGAGCAAGAGGTGGCAAACTTCCATTCTTTTGTCAGTCAGCTCTTTCTGCGAAGTTGATCAAGCGATTTTTCAAGAAGGGCAACCAGACAGAATTCCTACAGTGCAGAAGGAGGCCATTCTGCACCGATCCTCTGAATGAGTACCCTACCTAGACCCACTGCCCACCCTATCCCCATAATCCCACCTCACCTGGACATTTTTGGACACTAAGGGGCAATTTAGCATGGCAAATCTACCTATGGATCAGTGGGAGGACTGGGAGGAAACCAGAGCACCCGGAGGAAACCCATGCAGTCACGGGGAGAAAGTGCAAATTCCACACAGGCAGTCACCTGAGGCTAGAATTGAACCCAGGGGAGGAATTCTCCCATCGGGAGACTAAGTCCCGACGCCGGAGTGAAAACCGGAGTGTTTCACTCCGGCATCGGAGGGCGCTCCCACCCCCCTATTCTCCCGCCCCCGGGGGACTAGGAGCGGCGTAAAAGCGGCTGGCGCCACGTAAATGACACCACCCGCGCATGTGCGGGTTGGCCGGCGCCAACTCGCGCATGCGCGGTTGCCGTCATCCCCTAGGCCGCCCCGCAAGAAGATGTCGGATAGATCTTGCGGGGCGGTGGAGGAAATGAGGTCCTCCTTCAGAGAGGCCGGCCCGCCGATCGGTGGGCACCGATCGCGGGCCACGCTCCTTTTGAGGCCCCCCCCGGTGCAGGAACCCCCCCCACTCCCCCCCACAGGCCGCCCGCCCAGCGTTCCTGCACTGTTCCCGCTGGCAGCGACCAGGTGTGGACGGCGACGGCGGGAACCCGTCGTGTTGGGCAGGCCGCTCGGCCCATCCGGGCCGGAGAATCGGCGCCCCGGCGATTCTCCCACAAGGTGTGGGGGGGGAGAATTCCGCCCCACGAACCTGGCGCTGTGAGGAATCTTTGCCAATCACTGTGATACCATACTGTCCCTGTTTTAGGCCAGCATTTGGAATAAATTTAAGCTGGTTTGTTTCAGATTTACCATTTATTTTATAGTTAGACAGCTCCCAGTCAATTGTGATCAACCACTAGCTTCTTGCAGTCATAATTGCAAACCTGTCACAAATGGCAATTATTTGCACTTTCAAAAGACGTTATTGCCATGACAAGTACACTTAATTTCACATTCAAAGCTTTAAAAGAGCTGTGTTAAGGTTAACAAGGCAAATGCAAATTTGGATCAGGGTGTTGCAATCTTGCGTGAAATTATGTGACTCTCCTGCCAAATTTACAATGAAGAATTGTCAGCAGAAAACGGTGCAGTATGCAGCAGGTCACCATGAGTTGTCGAGTACTGCAGGGCTCCACCAGAGAAGTTCAGGTATCAAAAACACTGCTTTGTATGCAAATAATCTGCTCTAATAGATTTTCTGTGCAAATATGACTCTTATATGTGCATGTGTGCAGGGGTACCAGGATTGCAAATTGAAGTCATGAACTCAGTCAGCAGACAGCTCTTTTTGCCCAGTAATTACTACCTGTTGGTTTGGCATAGTGGCTAAAATATAGTTGACGAGCATACGCAAGAGTATAGAAGGAATGTTTATTGTCTGCTGCCAGGACATTGGGCATAAATCACTGCCTATCATCATACACCAGCAGCATGTTGACAAAGTGGAATCCCTTTTGCTTCTGGCAGATGGGAGAGTTTACATGAGGCACTTCAGTCACTGGTCCCTATGATCGTGACCTTGTGCTTGCTCTGCCTGCTTCTCTCTGGCAAGAGGGAATTAAAATATCTGTCTTCTGAAAAGAAAGCCAGTGACCTTGGGTGAAATTCTCCTACCCGCCCCGCCACATTTCTGCCCCGACCGGCCGGCGGGAGTCTCCGTAACACCGGCTGGTCAATGGGGTTTCCCATTGTGGGGCAGCCCCATGCCATCGGGAAACCCCCGGGCGCCGGCAAAACGGAGACTCCTGCCGGCGGAGAATGACGCCACTTGATGCTGCAACCACGCATGGAAACTGAGAGATGCCGCTAAGGTCCACAAAGTTTGGTTTTGCAGCACCTGTATTTTCGGAGACACGGATGTCATTTTGGTCCCAAAGTGATGATCGCAACATGCACAATTCTGGTGTGAGGTATACTGGATGCCATCTTGCATAGATCAGGGAACATGTGGCAGCAGAATGCACAGTCGGCAGATCATTACGTCAATCAGCTTGCAATGTTGACTGATGCGGGCATTATCATTTTGGAACTCACTGTTCCAGCTAATGTCCTTTTTATCCACTCACAGTTGAACACACATTCTGATGTGTTGGGTGTTCTGGATCCGTGGAACACATACAGGTCACCAACACTTGAAATAGTGCAACACTATTTTATTGAATCATTAACTGTTTAACATACTCTGACTGTGGGTTAACACAATACTAGCTTTAACTAAAGACCTTTGCCTTGTCCTAACCAGTCGATGCACTCAGCACATGGTGAATGTATGTGTTACAGGCTGTGAGCTCTGTCCTCCTAGCTAGCTGCAACTCGAATGAGCGGGAACTCTGATGCCCCCTGTCTTTATAGTGTGTGTGCTCTAACTGGTGATTGGCTGCGGTGTTGCGTGTGTTGATTGGTCCCACTGTGTGTCCATCAGTGTGTGTCTGCACCATAATATACTGGTGTATATTATGACATCCCCCCTTTTATAAAAAATGTACCTGTGTGGCAATAAATAGTGTATGGTGAGAATGTCCCTGACTACGTGTGTGCAAAATATTTACAGGACTATGTACATGAGAACTAAGCTATTTACATGGGAAGGTGCCTGGTGCAGAAAAACAGTATGTCACAAGAATAACGAGATGAACACTATATACAAACCATGGAAATGATCAAACGGAAGAACAGAACAAATCAGAAAGTCCATAAGTCCACAAAGTTCACAAATTAAGTCTCTGAGGTAGGCGACGAATTCTGGTTGACCGCCTCAAGGGTGGGTCGGGAGCCGCCGACTGAGGAGCGGGCTGGAGTGTGTCAGAGCGAGGAGGATGCAGAGTGACCGGGATCTCTGCATAGTCCATGGCAGGGTCAGCAGGAGGGCAAGGCGACAGTGGAGGATCACGTAGCGAGCACGGAACGAGACGAAGGGCACGTCAATTGCGGCGCAGAATGGAGCCATCCGGTAGACGAACCAGGAACGAGCGGGGGGCCACCTGCCGAAGGACCACAGAGGTTGCAGACCAGCCACCATCCGGAAGATAGATGCGGACATTGTCATCTGGAGCCAGAGCAGGGAGATCAGCTGCACGGGTGTCATGAGCCGCCTTGTGCTGTGCACGAGACAGTTGCATTCGTTGAAGGACCGGAACGTGGTCGAGGTCTGGGACGGCGCCGTCGTCCTCAGGGTGCGACCCATGAGCAGCTGGGCTGGCGACAGGCCAGTGGACAGTGGGGTCGAGCGATAGGCCAGCAGGGCGAGGTAGAAGTCAGATCCCGCATCGGCAGCCTTGCAGAGGAGCCGTTTGACTATGTGGACGCCCTTCTCCGCTTTGCCATTGGATTGGGGGTACAGGGGACGGGATGTCACATGCACAAAGTTGTACCTCCTGGCAAAGTTGGACCATTCCTGGCTTGCGAAGCAGGGGCCATTGTCCAACATCATAGTGAGTGGGATGCCGTGACAAGCAAAGGTGTCCTTACAGGCACGGATGACTGCAGACGATGTGATATCGTGCAACCGTACCACCTCGGGTTAATTTGAAAAATAGTCTACAATCAGAACATAGTCCCTGCCCAGTGTGTGGAACAGGTTGATGCCGACCTTGGACCAAGGGGACGTGACCAACTCATGGGGCTGTAGGGTCTCACGTGGTTGGGCCGGCTGGAACTGCTGACAGGTGGGGCAGTTGAGCACTGTGTTGGCTGTTGGAACACGTAGCGCTCGAAACTTTCATTCACCTCTGTGCTGCAGTGAGTGTCAAACTTGAACTTTGTTTTATCTTCATCATCCGCAAAGGTGAGAGAATTGAAAATGTGGATGGCATGGTCTCCGGCCGTGGAGAGGAGGAGAGCAATCTTTCTGGTATCCGAGGCATCCTCCCTGTCTTTGGCCTCAAGGAAGAGCTGGAAGCATTGTTTGAATATCTTCCAGTTGGCCCGTAGGTTGCCGGCGATGTGGAGCGGCGGCGGCGGGCTGATGTTGTCCATGTTGCCGGATGACGGAATGCTGGCGGAAGGCAGATCACTTGCAGGTAGGTCTAAGAAGTGCTAATATCCCTCAACTCCTGGTATCATGTTGTGTTGGGTGTTCTGGATCCGTGGAACACATACAGGTCACCAACACTTGAAATAGTGCAACACTATTTTATTGAATCATTAACTGTTTAACATACTCTGACTGTGAGTTAACACGATACTAGCTTTAACTAAAGACCTTTGCCTTGTCCTAACCAGTCGATGCACTCAGCACATGGTGAATGTCTGTGCTGCAGGCTGTGAGCTCTGTCCTCCTAGCTAGCTGCAACTCGAATGAGCGGAAACTCTGATGCCCTCTGTCTTTATAGTGCGTGTGCTCTAACTGGTGATTGGCTGCAGTGTTGTGTGTGTTGATTGGTCCCACTGTGTGTCCATCAGTGTGTGTCTGCACCATGATATACTGGCGTATATTATGACACATTCAACAGCAGAGAGGATCTCCCCCCCCCACTGTGTCCAACCCGCCTCCACGTGCCATGCCCTTGCCATTTACAGCGATCATCAACTTTCAGCTCAGTTGCTGCTTGATTTCTATTTTGCTGGGTTAGTGAAGGTGTTTGGCAGTTTGTTCTGTTACTTAAAGCAGCTGAATTTTACAGGGAGTGGAGAGACATATAGTGAAGAACTTGGTCCTGACTTCAAAGGCTCTTCTCAGATCACTTTGCTCCAAAACAGATGCTGTACTTTGTAGTTTGGCTTGACAGGGAGAATGAAGAAAAGTGATGTTGAGGAGGACACGCTGCTCAAACAGGGAGGACAAAGAAGGCAAATTGGACTCTCGGCAGGAGACCATATATGTCATAGTCTTTGGTGAGCAATTCTATACTTCAACCGTAGTGAAGAAGAGTGAATTCGACATCTTCACTGAAATGTACCACCTAAAACTGCAACTTCAGAGCTCTGCATTGCCAGGGACTCCGAAGGTGACTGTAGCCATGAGCATTTATGCATTGAGCTCTTTTCACTGATATTTGCACATTCACCAGTTTATTATACGCTGTTGCATACATTGAGGGTCTATACATGAGGGTCTATTTTCTCTTGCCAGAGAGGGGCAGGGGAAAGCACATACATGGTTTGATGAGGGTTACAGTCTTCACAGCTTCATTTTGTAGCAGAGTGCCACACCATCTATATTGAAGAATGTAAGAAATAGGAGCAGGAAAAGACTAGCTGGCCCATTGAGCCAGCTCTGCCATTTCATATCATCATTGCTGATCTCCGGCTTCAACTTCACTTTCCCACCCACTCCTCATATCCCTTGATTCCCTGAGAGACCAAAAATCTGTCTAGCTCAAACTTAAATATATTCAATGGGCACGATAGAATGGCCTTGTCGCGCCCAACACTGGTGCCAGGCTGACAGTGCCAAGGCGCCCAGGTGCCAAGTTGCCCATGTCAGGGATCGGGCCCGGGGTTCCCTGCCCTTACGTGGTGGGGTGAGGGAGGTATGAGGACCCCCAACAAGTAAGTTAGGGCATTTGGGGAGGGTCCAAAAGGTACGATGGGGGGGTTTGAGAGATTGGGGCGGCATTTAAAAATGGTGCCACGATCTTTTCCTGTGCGGGCAAGCTGAGCTTGTCAGTGCAGGAAATTAAGGTAAGTGCGGTCTCAGCGGAGCGTTCCTGGCAGAGGCCCCCCAGAAAAACAAAGTCCCGTTTTATAGCGGGGTCGTTCTCGGCACTGCGGGATCTGGGAAACATCCCGCTATTCGCACCCAAAACTGGAATCTGTTTGTTTTCCGTGATATCACGCCCAATGATGGAAAATCTATAACCCTCTGGGGGAGAGAATTCCAAAGACTTACAACCCTCTGAGTCACCATGGCAAACCAGAGAGTGGCCAGTGAACAATCAGAACTATCTGTTGGCCGTGATTCCCGTGTGTAATCCATTCAAATGCGAACTGATTGCATACTGTACGCAGTGTGACTCAGTGGTCAATTTGAGGTGTTTAACCAACAAGTCCACTGTTTTGGCCACTCAGGAGGAAGCCTGCAGGCCTCGGCAATGCCTGTGTGAAGATTTGCCGGGGTCTGCATCCTGCACACATGGCACAGCCCTTGCCAACAGCTGTACAGCAAACAGCTAAGGAAGAAAAATCGCAAGGGAGGAGGCCGCCTACACATCCTCTTTGAATGTGCAACCACTGAACGCATCCCCAATTTCCTCAACGTGCCACACCTTACCTTCTCTCTGTTGCTGGCATTGCGACATCCTCTTGGGCACAATCCTAAAACAAAAACAAGAACAAAACAAGCACTCCAAATCAAATATAAAGATCTTGATTATCCTGCTCTGCGGCCTCGGTTGATTCTCCCAGTTGTGCCGAATGTCTGGAGGAAATGCCTCCTACTGCACCTATATCTAGCAGCAACTTATTTATCCAGAAGCCTTGAAGTTAGCAAAAAGAAATTCCAACACCTTCCACATATTTGAAACTTGAACCAGTTTTGGAAAGCATCACAATGGGTAGAACTGAGCAATAGCAAAAGGAAACAATCCAGAAGTTAACATGTAAGTAGTTGATGACCCCTTAGACTGGTGGGTGGGGGTGGGAGGTGGGTCCTTCATGCTGCTTAACATGTGAAAGGTTAAGAGAGGACACTGGCTGGGCCATACAGCACACAGGAAACAAAGCACCCATTATGTATAATATACTGTCTCAGAAACAGCAATAATGTGAGACCTTGTCCAATAAATATTCATGAGATGATTTTTTGCATTATTAATTAAAGACTGAGGTGGTCCCCGCCCTGTGCTCCATGGCCATAAGCATGCAGACCCTGGTCGAGACCAGAGCCGGCCTCCAGGACTGCCAGTGCCAGGTGGCGGGGGAGCCTCAGTGGTTAGCTCTGCTCATACCCCTGACCCCAGGGGCATGCGGGCATCCCGAGGCAGGAGGAAGCGATGGGGCCTGTGCCGGTGACTTCTGCAGGGGAGGTGCAGGAACACCTCAGTGCTTCAAACTCCCCCCTCCTGCCCCTGGCGCATCTGGTGGGCAGCGGGCAGAAGAGGGCAGCACCATGCCACCTAGGGCACCTGAGCTGCAACCCATCCAGGTCCGATCGCCCCAGAGGTCAGCCGGCAACAGGACCCAGATCAGAGGGCGTTAATCACAGCAGGACACCTCCAGTCTTGATGTGCCGCCTGGGGATTCACCTGGACATATTCACCCGTAAGGCCAGAAAGGTAGACACCAGTTAGAACAAAGAAAAGTACAGCACAGGAACAGGCCCTTCGGCCCTCCAAGCCCGTGCCGACCATGCTGCCCAACTAAACTACAATCTTCTACACTTCCAGGGTCCGTATCCCTCTATACCCATTCTATTCATGTATTTGTCAAGATGCCCTTTAAATGTCACTATCGTCCCTGCTTCCACCACCTCCTCCGGCAGCGAGTTCCAGGCACCCACTACCCTCTGTGTAAAAAAACTTGCCTCGTACATCTACTCTAAACCTTGCCCCTCGCACATTAAACCTATGCCCCCTAGTAATTGACCCCTCTACTCTGGGGAAAAGGCTCTGACTATCCACTTTGTCTATGCCCCTCAATTTTGTAGACCTCTATCAGGTCGCCCCTCAACCTCCGTCGTTCCAGTGAGAACAAACCGAGTTTATTCAACCGCTCCTCATAGCTAATGCCCTCCATACCAGGCAACATTCTGGTAAATCTCTTCTGCACCCTCTCTAAAGCCTCCACATCCTTCTGGTAGTGTGGCGACCAGAATTGAACACTATACTCCAAGTGTGGCCTAGTTAAGGTTCTATACAGCTGCAACATGACTTACCAATTCTTATACTCAATGCCCCGGCCAATGAAGGCAAGCATGCCGTATGCCTTCTTGACTACCTTCTCCACCTGTGTTGCCCCTTTCAGTGACCTGTGGACCTGTACATCTAGATCTCTCTGACTTTCAATACTCTTGAGGATTCTACTGTAGATCCCCAAATTTCTTTCTCTGTCAGTCTGGCCTCAATAAAAGTTGAGATGGATTCGCACGTAAAAAGAAGTTATTTATTTAGCTTGCAAGCTTGATTCATTTCATAGAAATATAAGAGACATCCAGTTTCCTATATCCCAGAAAGCGAATGAACAAAGAAACAAAGGGATCTCTGCAAATCAATTCAAATGGTATCAAGTTTCACATACTCGACGGACATAGGTCAGCCTATGTCCCTCCTGACCTGTTCGATCTATTCTGATTGGCTCACTTCCAATCCTTTTCTCTGGCCCCTATCAATGCAGCATCACTCTCATAGATACACCTCTTCCTGCTTTTTCCATGCGGTCTCAAACGCCTTTGTCCCTAACTGCCAGAATCAAAGTGGCTTATTTCTACATTACATTAACTAGTATCTCTAAAGTAACTATTTTATATCACATTCGTCACTACCATTCACTGTATATTCCCAACTGCATTAGACTTTCCAAAATGCATTACCTCACATTTGTCCGGATTAAACTCCATCTGCCATCTCTCCGCCCAAGTCTCCAAACAATCTAAATCCTGCTGAATCCTCTGACAGTCCTCATCGCTATCTGCAATTCCAGCAACCTTACTAATCAGGCCAGTTACATTTTCCTCCAAATCATTTATATATACTACAAAGAGCAAAGATCCCAGCACTGATCCCTGCGGAACACCAGTAGTCACAGCCCTCCAATTAGAAAAGCACCCTTCCATTGCTACACTCTGCCTTCTATGACCTAGCCAGTTCTGTATCCACCTTGCCAGCTCACCCCTGATCCCGTGTGACTTCACCTTTTGTACCAGTCTACCTTGAGGGACCTTGTCAAAGGCCTTACTGAAGTCCATATAGACAACATCCGCTGCCCTACCTGCATCAATCATTTTTCTGACCTCTTCAAAAAACTCTAGCAAGTTAGTGAGACACGACCTCCCCTTCACAAAACCATGCTGCCTCTCACTAATACATCCATTTGCTTCCAAATGGGAGTAGATCCTGTCTCGAAGAATTCTCTCCAGTAATTTCCCTACCACTGACGTAAGGCTCACCGGCCTGTAGTTCCCTGAATTATCATTGCTACCCTTCTTAAACAAGGGAACAACATTGGCTATTCTCCAGTCCTCCGGGACATCACCTGAAGACAGTGAGGATCCAAGGATTTCTGTCAAGGCCTCAGCAATTTCCTCTCTAGCCTCCTTCAGTATTCTGCAGTAGATCCCATCGGGCCCTGGGGACTTATCTACCTTAATATTTTTCAAGACGCCCAACACCTCGTCTTTTTGGATCTCAGTGTGACCCAGGCTATCTACACACCCTTCTCCAGACTCAACATCCACCAATTCCTTCTCTTTGGTGAATACTGATGCAAAGTATTCATTTAGTACCTCGCCCATTTCCTCTGGCTCCACACATAGATTCCCTTGCCTATCCTTCAGTGGGCCAACCCTTTCCCTGGCTACTCTCTTGCTTTTTATGTACGTGTAAAAAGCCTTGGGATTTTCCTTAACCCTATTTGCCAATGACTTTTCGTGACCCCTTCTAGCCCCCCTGACTCCTTGCTTAAGTTCCTTCCTACTTTCCTTATATTCCACACAGGTTTTGTCTGGTCCCAGCCTTTTAGCCCTGACAAATGCCTCCTTTTTCTTTTTGACGAGGCCTACAATATCTCTCGTTATCCAAGGTTCCCGAAATTTGCCGTATTTGTCCTTATTCCTCACAGGAACATGCCGGTCCTGAATTCCTTTCAACTGACACTTGAAAGCCTCCCGCATGTCAGATGTTGATTTACCCTCAAACATCCGCCCCCAATCGAGGTTCTTCAGTTCCCGCCTAATATTGTTATAATTAGCCTTCCCCCAATTTAGCACATTCACCCTAGGACCACTCTTATCCATGTCCACCAGCACTTTAAAACTTACTGAATTGTGGTCACTGTTCCCGAAATGCTCCCCGACTGAAACTTCTACCACCTGGCCGGGCTCATTCCCCAATACCAGGTCCAGTACAGCCCCTTCCCTAGTTGGACTGTCTACATATTGTTTTAAGAAGCCCTCCTGGATGCTCCTTATACACTCTGCCCCGTCTAAGCCCCTGGCACGAAGTGAGTCCCAGTCATTATTGGGGAAGTTGAAGTCTCCCATCACAACAACCCTGTTGTTTTTACTCTTTTCCAAAATCTGTCTACCTATCTGCTCCTCTATCTCCCGCTGGCTGTTGGGAGGCCTGTAGTAAACCCCCAACATTGTGACTGCACCCTTCTTATTCCTGATCTCTACCCATATAGCCTCACTGCCCTCTGAGGTGTCCTCCCGTAGTACAGCTGTGATATTCTCCCTAACCAGTAGCGCAACTCCGTCACCCCTTTTACATCCCCCTCTAACCTGCCTTTAAACATCTAAATCCTGGAACATTTAGCTGCCAATCCTGTCCTTCCCTCAACCAGGTCTCTGTAATGGCAACAACATCATAGTTCCAAGTACTAATCCAAGCTCTAAGTTCATCTGCCTTACCCGTAATACTTCTTGCATTAAAACATATGCACTTCAGGCCACCAGACCCACTGTGTTCAGCAACATCTCCCTGTCTGCTCTGCCTCAGAGCCATACTGGCCCTATTCCCTAGTTCTCCCTCAATGCTTTCACCTTCTGACCTATTGCTCTGGTGCCCACCCCCCTGCCATACTAATTTAAACAGGTTTGCACGGGTACAGGGCACAGTATAGTGTTATTGACTAGGGCACAAACCTGTATATATTTGTTCACATGAAACACCTGTGTACAACGTTACACCTGCCTCGGTGCTCTGTCAGAAGGATGGGCTGCTCTGGGAGCGGGGGAGATGGCGGTGCGGTGGGGGGCATTGTGGGTGGGCTTGGCCCAGGGACCACAGTTCAGCCAGTGCTCAGTACTCCGGTGTCTCACCCCTATCCACCCCCCCCCCCCCCCCGCCCCACCATCCCTACCTCCACCAACCCAGGGATTCGATGGGACCGTGTGATGGAATGGGCAGCTGACATGCAGGGATCACCCAGGTGGATGCTGGAAGTGCTTCTGTGGGCAGGAGTCAGACATTGTCAAATGTTGCGGAGCACCAGAGCCCATCCCAGAGCAGGTTGTCATCATCCTCCAGCCCATGGGCCAAACACGCTGTTACTATCAACCCAGGGTCTGCACCCCATAGTGAGGCAGGTAGGTATCACGGAGGGGGTTGCAAGCGGAGGGGTTTTGGTGCAGGGAGGGTGCCCATAGGAAGGGGTGGCTGGGGTGGGGGGAGGGTTGGGATGTGATGAGGTGTCTGTGCCGCTGGCCAGGCCCTAGTTGCTGAACTTGGTGGCGATCAGAGCATCCCGTGCGCGTCAGACCTGGCACACATGTTGTGCAGCCTCCCTTGCCTGCCCAGGCCCCATCTCCTGCCCATCCTTGCCCCACCTCCCCCCCACCTCCCCCCCGTGCACCCTGCTCGTTGGACGAGGACTGATGTTTATCATCCTCCTCCAGCACATCCCCCTCTGCTGCGCAATGTTGTGGAGGATGCAGCAGGCCACCGTGATGTGGGAGATCCTCCTAGTGCTATACTGGAGGGCTCCTCCAGAGCGGCCTAGGCACCTGAACCGCATCTTCAGGGTACCTACATAGCGCTCAATTAGGCCCCAGGTCACGGCATGGACGTCGTTGCAGCAGGTCTCGGCGTCGGTCTATGTCCTCCAAATTAGTGCCATCAGCCATGACCGCAGCAGATAACCCCTGTTGCTAGCTTGGGCGGGGGGGGGGGGGGGGGGGGGAACCTCAAAACGGCCAGGAATCGGCGAGTGTTCATGAAATAAGGTGTCATGCACGCCGCCCGGGTATCGTGCGCAGGATGCGCATCTCATGATCATGCGGCAGCTGTTTGTTCATCGAGTGGCACCCTTTTTGGTTTGTGAAGACTGGCCTGTCATCTGCAAGTGCTTGTAGGGTAACATGCATTCCGTTGATCACCCCCTGGACTTAGGGCATCTTGGCGATGGCGGCGAACCCTGCTGTCCGGGCACCCTGGTGGGCTCAGTCCACATTGACATTGATGTATTGTGCCGACTGGGCATATAGGGCCTCCGTGATGGCGCGGATGCACCTGTGCACCACGCTCTATGAGATTCTGCACATGCACTAGTTGGTGCCGGCCCAACTGCGCATGCACGGACCCCGCAGCACCGGGTTCACGCCGGCATTGGCAGCTGGAGCGGCGTGGGCCGCACCCGCGGCGTGCTATCCCACTGTGGCCCGGAGAATCGGGTCTCGGATCGGGCACCAACGCCGGACTAAAACACTCCCGTTTTTACGCCAGCGTCGGCAGTTAGCCGCCCGATGGGAGAATCACGCCCATTATTATTCAGATAATATACTGAATTGAGACCAATTTAGGTAGACACTTAGGGGCCCCTAATATTTTTTAAAGGGGAAGAAATCTCCAATTATCTTGACGTATATTCCTCTATAAACCAACACCACAAAAATCAGAAAATAATCCAAAAGGCAGTAGAAATAGGACTAGGATTAGATCACACAATCTCTGATGCCTTGATTGATTGATTGTTTGATTGATTGATTTGATTTATTGTCACGTGTCCTGAGGTACTGTGGAAAGTATTGTTTTGCAGACAGACGGATCGTACCATACATGAAGAAAAACATAGGACATGTATAAACACACAATGTAAATACATCGACACCGGCAGTAAGTGAAGCATACGGAGTGCAGTACTGCTCAGTAGAGAAGATGCGTGAAGAGATTAGTTCAGTCCTTAAGAGGGTCATTCAATAGTTTGGTAACAGCGGGGAAGAAGCTGTTTTTGAATCTGTCGTGCAAATTCTCAGACTTTTGTATCTCCTGCCCAATGGAGAGCTTGGAAGAGAGAATATCCCGGGTGGTAGGAGTCTTTGATTATGCTGCCCACTTTCCCAAGGCAGCGGGAGGGTAGACAGAGTCAATGGATGGGAGGCGGGTTCGCGTGATAGACTGGGCTGTGTTCACGACTCTCTGAGTTTCTTACGGTCTTGGGCCGAGCAGTTGCCATACCAGGCTGTGATGCAGGCAGATAGGATGCTTTCTATGGTGCATCTGTAAAAATTGGTGAGTCAATGTGGACATGCCAAAGTTCCTTTGTTTCCTGAGGAAGTATAGGCGCTATTGAACTTTCTTGGTCGTAGCATCGACGTGAGTGGACCAGGGCAGATTGATGGTAATGTGCACACCTCGGAATTTGAAGCTGTCAACCATCTCCACCTCGGCCCCTTTGATGCAGACAGGGGTGTGTACGATACTTTGCTTCCTGACGTCAATGACCAGCTCCTTACTTTTGCTGCTGTTGAGGGAGAGATTGTTGTCCGTGCACTATGCCACTGGGTTCTCTATCACCCTCCTGTACTCTGACTCATCGTTGTTCGAGATCCGACCCACTACGGTCCTGTCACCAGCAAACCTGTAGATGGAGTTGGAGCCAAGTTTTGCCGCAGAGTCGTGTGTGTAGAGGGAGTACAGAAGGGGGCTAAGTACGCAGCCTTGCGGGGCCCCAGTATTGAGGTTTATCGTGGAGGAGGTGTTGTTGTTTATCCTTGCTGTTTATGGTCTATGGGTCAGAAGTCGAGGATCCAGTTGCAGAGGAAGGAGACAAGTCCTAGGTTTTGATATGAGCTTGGCTGGGATTATGTGTTGAAGGTGGAGGTGACGCAGGGGCAGCAAGGGCTTAATCCAGCTGCCCCTCCATCCCGAAGTGAACCCCAGGACTCAGGGGCTCTGACCGGGATGAGGCAGTGCTGGGTGCCAACCTGGACCCGAACTATGGAGTGGCGATGGTGGCTACCAGCTTGCCCGAGTACCACCTCGCTGACGACACTGCGTCTCGCAGTCAGCACCCGGGACAGGGTGGCACGGCTGTGCAAGTGCTGCCAAGCGCGCTGGAGCACCCAAAGGGTGCCCACCAGGGCATCGAAGGCAATGGGATGTGGAAAGCATCCGCCTCTGATGTGCATCCTGGGGAAACATTTAGACGCAGCGGTAGAGCAAGGAAGGCTAAGCCCGTCAAGGATCACAAAGAGGACATACCGTTGGGAGAGTGGGACAGCCGTGGACACTTCTGTGTGATGCATTAAAAAATCTTCACCACAACCAGTATGATGCCTCTGTCACTTTCTTCCGTAATGCGGGCCGATCTCCAAACCCTTGCCCCATCTCCCCATCTCCCCAGGTATGAGGGTCCTGGCACCCCCTCCCCTCCCCCCACCACCCCCGCCCCTGGCACACTGCATGCAGGTGTGAGTGAGCATTCAGCAGACAGACAGGATACAGTCTATGGCATAGATTCCTATGTTCAGAAGTTCACAAGATATAGGAGCAGAATTGGGCGGCAAGCTGGCACAGTGGTTAGCATTGCTGCCTCACAGCGGCGAGGACCCAGGTTTGATCCAGGCCCCGGGTCACTATCCATGTGGAGATTGCACATTCTCCCGTGTTTGCGAGGGTCTCACCTCCCACAACCCAAAGATGTCAGGGTAGATGGATTGGCCACACTAAACTGCCCCTTAATTGGAAAAAAAAAGAATTGGGTGCTCTAAATTTATAAAACAAAAGATATAGCAGCAGAATTAGGACATTCGGCCCATCGAGTCTGCTCCGCCATTCGGTCATGGCTGATCTCATCCTGGCCTTTACTCCACCGTCCTTCCTGTTCTCAATAACCCATTACCATTTCAAAATCTGTCTAACCCTCCTTAAATTTTACTCACTGTGCCAGCATCAACCTCACCCTGGGGTCACGATTTCCACAGATTCCCAACCCTTTGGCAGAAGTAGTTTCTCCTCAACTCAGTTTTAAATTTGCTCCCCCTTATCCTGAGACTATGACCTCTTGTTCTAGAATGCCCCACAAGAGGAAGCATCTGCTCCACGTCTACTTTATCCATACCTTTTATCATCTTATATACCTCAGTGTGATCTCCCCTCATTCTTCCAAACCCCAGAGAGTATACGCCTAAACTGTTCAATCTCTCTTCATAAGACACACCCCTCATCTCTGGAATTAACCTAGTGAATCTCCTCTGAACTGCCTATGACGGCATGACATCTTTCCTCAAATGAGAGGACCAAAACTGTGCACAATACTCCAGGTCCGGTCTCACTTGTCCAGTTGCCTTGTACAGTTGCAAAAACACTTCCTTCTCTTTATACTCCATTTCTTTAGCTGTAAATGCCAACATTCCATTCTCTTTCTTTATGACCTGCTCTATCTGCGTGCTGGTTTTCTGTGACTCATGAACGAGGACTCCCAGATCCCTCTACAACGGTGCACCCCGATGTCTCTCCCCATTTCGATAATAAGTTGCCTGCTCATTTTTCCGACCAAAATGCATGACTTATCCACTTTAAACTTTATCTGCCACATTTTGACCTACTCTCCTAACCTATCTATATCCATTTGTAAGGTTCTTATTTCCTCATTGCAACTTACTGTCCCACCTATTTTTGTGTTGTCTGCACATTTGGCTACAATAATAATAATCACTTATTGTCACAAGTAGGCTTCAATTAAGTTACTGTGAAAAGCCCCTAGTCGCCACATTCTGGCGCCTGTTCAGGGAGGCTGGTACGGGAATTGAACCCGCTCTAGAACCTTCTATTCCTGTATCCAGGTCATTAATATAGATTATAAATAGCTGGAGTGCAAGGACCAAACCCTGTGGCACCCCAGTTACATCTTGCCATCCAGGAAAAGACCCATTTATCCCGACTCGCTGTTTTGTGTCCGTCAGTCAGTCTTCTATCCAAACTAACAAATTACCCCTAATCCCATGTAATTCAACCTTGTGAATTAACGTTCTGTGCAGCACCTTATCAAATGCCTTCTGGAAGTCCAGATATACTACATGTACAGGATCCCCATTATCCACTTTGCGTGTTACATCTTCGAAGAACTCTAGCAAATTAGTCAAACATGATTTGCCCATTATAAAACCACACTGGCACTGATGAATAGCATTCAGAATTTCCAAATGTGTTGATATTAGTTCCTTGATAATTGATTCTAACAATTTCCCAAAAACAAATGTTAATCTAACTGCTCTGTCATTTCCCACATCAGCTTCCTCCCTTTTTGAATAAGGGTGTTACATTAGCATTTTTCCAATCCACTGGAATTTTTATTTGTCCAGGGAATTTTGGAATATTGGGTGGGATTCTCCCCTACCCGGCGGGGCGGGCCGTACCGGCACCGAGGAGTGGCATGAACCATTCCGGCATCGGGCCGCCCGGAAGGTGCGGGATCCTCCACACCTTCAGGGGTTAAGCTGGCGCCGAAGGGCTTGGCGCTGCGCCAACCGGCGCCAAAGGATTATTGTCACAAGTAGGATTGAGGAGCACCTACGCTCAACACTCTGCGGGTTATCATCACTCCCATGCCCTCGACAGTGACCCACTTGATGTGTTGGGTATGCCGGATCTGCGAGGACTGCATTTACTGCAGCAGTGAGAGAGACAGGCTTCCAATACTTGAAGAATTGCAACTCAATTTTATTGAACTCTTAAAGTATCATACATACTTTAACTGTGGGTTGACACTATGCTGACTTGACTGGAGACCTGAGGCTAACCAGACCAGACTATCTTACTACCACATGGTGTATGTTCTAGTTGCTGCTCACGGGCTCTGACTGTCTCAGAGGCTGGATCCCAAGAGAGCAGGAAAACTAGTGCCCTCTGGCGTTATAGTGGTCGTGTCCTGTCTGGTGATTGGCTGCTGTCTTCTGTGTGTTCACTGGTCATCCTGTGTGTCAATTACTGCCTGTCTGTGCACCATCATATATCTGCGTGTATATTATGACATCTCACCCCCTTTTTTTTTACTTACTTAAAAAAAATGTGTGTAGGTCAATAAATAGTGAGTGTGTGTGTGTACAGGAGTCTGACTATATACAAAGTATGTTAACGTATTTACATGTGAAGGTGTCTAGTGCAGATAGAGGGCAGATAACAGATTAGGAAGAAACAATATGTACAGACGTGTAAACGGATCACAAGGTAATGCAACATTCAGTCTATAAATTCAGTCTCTGTGGCGGGCGACGAATTCTGGTTGACCGCCTCAAGGGTGGGTCAGGGGCCGCCTGCACTTGAATGGGCAGAACTGCCGCCAATGTAGAGGTCGATAAAAGAACTGGCAGATCGGTGGCCTCGTGGAAGGGCGCGTCCTGAGGAACCAGCATGCGAGGCGGGACATCACGTTCAGGTGGCGGGCGTGGAAGTAGCCTCAGTGCCTGCCTATTACGCGAAGAAAGGAGCCATCATGCATGCGAACGAGGAACGATCTTGGGGCCACTTGCTTAACCACCACAGCCATGGCAGACCAGCCACCGTCAGGTAGCTGAACAGGAGCCAGAGGGGGAGATCTGTGGCATGGGCGTCGTACGCCGACTTGCATTGAGCCCGAGACTGTTGCATCCTCTGCAAGACCGGAAAATTGTCAAGGTCCGGGATGTGAATAGCCGGCACCGTCGTCCGTAGTGTGCAGTTCATTAGCAGCTGTGCTGGGGACAGGCCAGCGGACAAAGGAGTCGCCCTGTAGGCTAGCAGTGCCAGGTTAAAATCCGAACCCGAGTCAGTAGCTTTGCACAACCGTCTTTTAACAATGTGGACCCCCTTTTCAGCCTTCCCATTCAACTGGGGGGTAGTGGGGGCTTGAAGTGACGTGCGTAAAATTGTACAGCCTGGCAAAATCCGTCCACTCCTGGCTGAAGAAACAAGGTCCATTATCAGTCATCACTGTAAGTGGAATGCCGTGACGGGAAAAGTCTCTTTGCATGCCTTGATGACAGTTGCTGATGTGAGGTCAGTCAGTCTGACCACCTCGGGGTAGTTGGAAAAGTAGTCCACGAGGAGGACATAGTCTCGGCCCTTTGCATGAAAGAGGTCAATACCAACTTTGGACCATGGGGAGGACACCAGTTCATGCGGCTGTAGAGTCTCTTTGGGCTGAGCCGGCTGGAACCTTTGACACGTTGGGCAATTGAGAACCATGTTGGCGATATCCTGACTGATGCCTGGCCAATATACTGCCTCTCAGGCTCGACGGCAACACTTTTCGACCCCCAGGTGACCCTCGTGGATTTGGCTGAGGACCAGCTCTTGCATGCTCTGTGGGATTACTATCCTGTCCAGCTTCATATGTCGTCCACTACCGCTAGATCGTCCTTTATATGATAAAACTGGGGGCACTTTTGCCAACCATCCATGAGATGTCACATTACCGGCTGGAATAAAGGGTCCCTGGCCGTCTCCTGACGAATTTGCACGACCCTTTCATCAGTGGCTGGAAAGTTGGATGCACAAAACTTCACCTGAGCGTCTATCTGATAGACAAAGTCCGACTGCTCACACGGCATGGTGATGGATGTAGAGAGTGCGTCGGCCACAATGAGCTCTTTGCCGGGGTATAGACCAGGTCGAAATCGTACCGGCGGAGTTTGAGGAGGATACGTTGTAGCCGTGGCGTTACATCATTGAGGTATTTTTGGATGATGTGAACCAATGGCCTGTGGTGTGTCTCGACCGTGAATTTGGGGAGTCCATACACGTTATCATGGAATTTGTCAATCCCTGTGAGGAGGCCCAGGCACTCTTTTGCAATCTGAGCGTATCGTTGCTCAGTATGTGTCATGGCTCTCGAGGCATATGTGATTGGGGCCCAGGAGGAGGACTCGTCCCGCTGGAGGAGTACTGCCCCAATGCCAGCCTGGCTCGCGTCGGTAGAGATCTTCGTCTCCTTGGCGGAGTCGAAAAATGCCAGTACCGGGGCCTTGGTGAGTTTCGCCCTGAGCTCACGCCATTCTTGCTCATGAGTGGGGAGCCACTGGAAGTCCGTAGTTTTTTTGACAAGATTGCAGAGAGCTGTGGTGTGTCATGCAAGGTTGGGGATAAACTTCCCAAGGAAATTGACCATCCCTAGGAAGCGGAGGACCGCCTTCTTGTCCTCCGGGGTCTTCATGGCGGTGATCGCTGACACCTTGTCTGCATCTGGCTGCACACCGAACTGCGAAATATGGTCGCCAAGGAACTTTATTTCTGTTTGACCAAACGAGCATTGGCTCTATTGAGTCGGAGGCCATGCACGTGGATCCTGTGGAACACTTGCTTGAGGCGATCGATATGTTCCTGAGGAGTTGTGGACCAGATAATAATATCATCGACGTACACTCGCACCCCCTCGATGCCCTCCATCATTTGCTCCATTATGCGATGGAACACCTCCGAGGCGGAGATGATGCCAAAGGGGTGTTAAATGTACACAACTTTCGACTGGATGCGTCCAGCTATATTTGCCAAAACCCCTTGGAGGCATCCAGCTTCGTGTAAAGCTTGGCGTGAGCCATTTCGCTGGTGAGCTCTTCTCGTTTAGGTATAGGGTAGTGTTCCCTCATGGTGTTACGGTTCAAATCTTTGGGGTCGATACAAAAGTGAAGTTCCCCTGACGTTTTTTTTGACACAGACCATGGAGCTAACCCAGTCCGTTGGTTCAGTGACCTTAGAAATGACGCCCTGTTCCTGGAGGTCTTGCAGCTGCTGCTTGAGGCGGTCCTTAAGGGGTTCCGGCACCCGAAGCGGTGCATGAACTACAGGTGTGGCATTCGGCTTCATAAGAACTAGGAGCAGGAGTAGGCCATCTGGCCCCTCGAGCCTGCTCCACCATTCAATGAGATCATGGCTGATCTTTTGTGGACTCAGCTCCACTTTCCGGCCCGAACACCATAACCCTTAATCCCTTTATTCTTCAAAAAACTATCTATCTTTATCTTAAAAAGCAATATCTTGTATCGGTAAGTTAGTGTACCCATACCTTCAAGGACGCTGTGGTATTGTGCTGTGATGTCATCTAATTGGGCTTGGAAGCCATCTGGCGAGGCCGTTGCCTCTGCGGATGACATGGTGTGAACCCGCTGCACAAGATTCAGGATTTTGCAGGCCCGAGCACCGAGCAGGGAAGCTCTGTTGGTTCCTACAATTTCAAAACGCAGAGTTGCTTTTGAAGAACGATGGGATACCGCAAGCTGGCATGAGCCACTGGCAGCAATGGCATTGCTATTGTAGTCAAGGAGTTGGCAGGCCGGTGGAAGAATGCTTGGCTTGACGTGGATGGTGTCAAGGTCAGACTTTGAAATGAGGTTCGCTGAAGCGCCGGTGTCCAGCCTGAAGCGTATGCGAGCCTCATTGACCGTAAGGGTGGCACACCACTCGTCGTCCAGATCAATGCTCATCACTGGGAGTTGTTTCACCTTCTTCGCTGAAAGCATTGTATGCTTGGTGATGATGCCCACCCGGAATGGGGATGTGAGGCCCTCGGTGTCGGAACCTGGAACCATGTCGGAGTTGGAGTCTGCAACGGGTTGCTGTACTGACCGGATGCTCCTGCACTGCAACTGGGATCACTGTGTATTGGGCAGTTGAGCAGATCTGCACAGGGCTGCGTAGTGGCCAAGCTTGCCACACTGGAGACAGCGTCGCGATTTCACAACACATTGCCGCTTTAAATGGGTGGAGCCACAGTTGTTGTACGTCATGGCTCCGTGCGCCACCGCGCATGCGCGGTGCGGTCGAACGATGTGCGCACCTGCGCAGTTCGGCCGTTGGCCTCGCCGTCCCCTTGGTCGTGGGGCACATGCAGAGGCCGGGAAAAGCGTGGGAAATGCCGCCCTCATCCAGAGTCAGGCCCTGAAGGTGTTTTATGGCCTGCACCCGCTCCGCATCGTGGGGGCCTTGCCACGCCATCTCTGCTGCCTTGACATGGGAGTACCGGTTGTTAGCGTGCTCGTGGAGGACGCAGCTTTCGATGACGATGGTAAGGGTGAGCTGCTTAACTTTGAGGAGCTGCTGGCGAAGGGGATCGGAGTGGACCCCGAAAACGATCTGGTCGCGGATCATGGAGTCAGAAGTGGAGCCGTAGTTGCAGGACTGCGCGAGGATACGGAGATACGTTAGGAAGGACTGAAAAGGTTCATCCTAACCCTGAAGCCTCTGCTGGAACACATAGCGTTCAAAGTTCTCGTTGACTTCGATGTCACAGTGGCTGTTGAACTTCAGCAGGACTGTTTTAAACTTTGTCTTGTCCTCGCCTTCAGCAAAGGTGAGGGAGTTGAAGATGTGGATAGCATGGTCCCCAGCTGTAGAGAGGAAGAGAGCGATCTTCCTGGCATCTGATGCGGTTTCGAGGTCGGTGGCGTCAAGATACAGCTGGAACTTCTGCTTGAAAATCTTCCAGTTAGCACCGAGGTTGCCGGCGATGTGGAGCTGCGGGGGAGGGTGGACACTGTCCATGTTACCGGACAGCTGATCGCTGGTCAAAGGCAGACTATCTCAAGATAGGTCCGTCAAACTCGAGCATGACTCACTGGTAGCATGCTGTGTTGTGTCTGCCAGGTCTGCGAGGACTGCGTTTACTGCATCAGTGAGAGCGACAGGCTTCCAACACTTGAAGAAATGCAACTCGATTTTATTGAACTCTGAACTATCATACTTTAACTGTGGGTTGACACTATGCTGACTTGACTGGAGACCTGAGGCTAACCTGACCAGACTATCTTACTACCACATGGTGTATGTTCCAGTTGCTGCTCATGGGCTCTGACTGTCTCAGAGGCTGCATCCCGAGAGAGCGGGAAAACTAGTGCCCCCTGGTTATATAGTGGTCGTGTCCTGTCTGGTGATTGGCTGCTGTGTTCTGTGTGTTCACTGGTCATCCTGTGTGTCAATCACTGCCTGTCTGTGCACCATCATATACCTGCGTGTATAAAATGACACCGCTAACAGTGACAACACAGTCCCAGCAGCCTTGATTGATTAACACAGACCCTGGTAGGGTGGGATGGGGGTGGAGGGGGGAGGGTAGTGATGAGAGACTAGGCCACATCTAACGTGAGGCGGATGAGAATGAGGGCTTCCCTTGGCTCCGGGTTTGCCAGACCCATGCCACTGCTGCCAGTCCTCCAGCCTCTGGCTGTTCCTCTGGTTTCTCCCCAGGATCATCTTCCGGACCAGCCTCGTCATCCTCATCCCCGTTCTCCTTGGCGGTGGCCACATGTTCCTCTTTCACCACCTCCAGCACATCATCCTGCTGCTGCGCCAGGTTGCGGAGGGCACAGCAGATCAGCACAAAGTGGGTGACCCCTCCGGGCCGTGTGCTGCAGGTCACCACCAGAGCGGTCGAGGCATCGGTACTGCATTTGCACCAGTCCGATGCACGGCCCGGGTGGCCACATGGACCTCGTTGTATCGGGTCTCCATATAGGTCTCCGGCTTTCAGACTGGTGTCATTAGCTGGGTCCTCACCGGCCATCCTGGGGTGGTTCTCGAAAATATTCCACAGATATGAATATATATATATATACTCTGACTCCCTGTAGACTGTAGAAAGAAAAATGTGTCCATGACTTCCATATGGTATTGGAGTACCTACATTCAGGACCATCGAAGAAGTGACAAGCAGAGGTTCAAATTGCCATCAGCTCAGTATTCATTTGAGCTGTGCCATGGGAAGGTTTTGATGTGTCCATGCAAAGGAGTCTTGAGTTGCTGGATCTGTTCGAAGTCTATCCCTTTTAGCAAAGTGGTAGTGTCACATAACATGATGGAGGGTATCCTCAATGTGAAGACGGGACTTTGTATCCACAAGGACAGTGCGGTGGTCACTTCTACCAACGCTGTCATGGACAGATGCATCTGCAGCAGGCAGATTGGTGAGGATGAGGTCAAGAATGTTTTTCCCTCTTGTTGGTTCCCTCACTACCTGATGCAGTCCTAGTTTAGCAGCCATAAACTTTAGGAGTTGGCAAGCTCGGTCTGTGGTGGTACTCCCAAGCCATTCTTGGTGATCGACATTGAAGTCCCCACCCAGAGTATATTTTGCACCCTTGCCACCCTCACTGCTTCCTCCAAGTGGTGTTCAACATGTAGGAGTACTGATTCGTCATTGGATGGTGGACGGTATGTGGTAATCAGCAGGAGGTTTTCTTGCCCATGTTTGACCTGAAGCCATGAGACTTCATAGGGTCCAGAGTCAATATTGACGACTCCGAGGGCAGACACCACTATCACCATTCCTGGATATGTCTTGCCTCACCAGCAAGACAGACCCAGCAGAGGTGGTGGTGTCTGGGACATTGTCTGTAAGGTATGATTCTGTGAGTATGACTATGACAGGCTGTTGCTTGAGTAGTCTGAGACAGCTCTCCCAACTTTGGCACATACCCCTAGATGTTAGCAAGGAGGACTTTGCAGGGCCGGCAGGGCTGGGTTTGCGGTTGTCATTTCTGGTGCCTGAAGCAGTCCACATGCAATTGCAAAAAGATCTGGACAAAAAGAGGCTTGGGCTGACAAGTGGCAAATAACATTTGCCCCACACAAAATACAGGCAATGACCACCTCCAACAAGAGAGAGTCAAACCATCACTCCTTGGCATTCAATGCCATTACCATCTGAATCTCCCACTATCAACATCCTGGGGGTTGCCTTTGAAACTCAGCTGGACTAGCCATATAAATACTATGGCTACAAGAGCAGGTCAGAGGCTAGGGATCCTGCGGCGAGTAACTCACCTCCTAACTCCTCAAACATGTCCACCCTGTCCACAATCTGTAAGGCACAAGTCAGTAGTGTAATGGAAAACTCCCCATTTGCCTGGAAATGCGCTGTTCCAACAACACACAAGAAACCTGATACTATCAAGGGCAAAGCAGCCCACTTGATTGACATACCTTTCACAAACTTTCACTCCCTCCACCACTGACATGCAGTAGCAGCCATGTGTACCATCTACAAGGTGCACTCAGGAAATCAGCAAGGGTCCTTCGACAGCACCTTCCAAACTCACGTCCATTTCCATCGAGAAGGACAAAGGAAGCAAATACTTGGAAACACCACCACCTGGAGGCTCACCTCCAAGTCACTCACCACCCTGACTTGGAAATATGTCATCGTTCCTTCACTGTCACTGGGGCAAATTCCTGGAACTCCCTCCCTATCAGCACGGTGGATGTACCACCAACACATGGACTGCAGCGATTCAAGAAAATAGCTCACCAGCACCTACTCAAGGGAAATTAGGGTTGGGCACTAAATGCTGGCCTAGCCAGAGACGTCCGCAACCCATAAAAACTAGAAGCGGCTAGTAAATATCATAACATTTTCAGGTTGAAAATTAGCAGGGAGACATTGATAGATATGTCAAACACTGACTTGAATACAGAATTCAAGTGATCCCAGCTGCTGAATGGCTGAACATTTCCGAGTAAACAGACTGATGTGTGCACGTATTAATATTGTCATTACTGAATCGCATTTTGAGTGCAACAAGCTGGCCAGCTGCTTCAGATTTGTCTTTGCTTATCATAAACAAACACATTAGTGTACACAATCATAAAAAGCAGTCAAAGAAACTTTTAAAGATTACCAGGTTGGCAATTTGGAAGCATTTGCTGCTACTCAAGCACCTTTCGCTTTAAAATTTCAGGAACATTTTTATACCCTTTATCTATTATAATATATGAGGCAGGATGAGGGATGGAGTACATTGAACTCATTGATTAACAGAGTGGAACTTTTGAAACACTTGGCTCTCTGCATAATAACAACTAAAGTTATTTCATTGACTCTCATCAAATCTTAAATGGACCAAGTCAGAAAGGTAATTTTTTTTCATCACTTCATTATATTGTGGAATTTGTTGCAGAGTTTGTGATTGTATTTGTTGCAACTGATACGGGTGTTTAATAAGAAACAAATTTACTCGAAATATTGCTGCATGAAGTTCTGGGATGGAAATAAGTGGGCGCAATTCAGCGGCCTCGTCACGCCCGACTTGGTGTTGGGAAGAGACAGTTGAATTTTGTGAAACGCTTGAAATGCCTGAAATGTCTTGCGAGACTCTGTTGAATCTGGCAGGAAGTCGCAATCTAGATCTTGCCCTCACTGCATGGCTCATTTAAATATAGGTTCGGCGGATTCAACTGACGCCCGGTATTCAACAGCAGCACTTGGGAGAAGACCTCTTTCCCTCAACCTCCGTCATTCTAATGAAAACTGTCCGAGTCTATTCAGTCTCTCCGCATAACTAACACCCTCCAGACGAGGCAACATCCAGGTAAACCTCCTCTGCACCCTCTCCAAAGCCTCCAGACCCTTCTGATAGTGTGGCGGCCAGAATTGTGCGCAATATTCCAAGTGCGGCCTTACCAAGGTTCTGTACAACAAACATGACTTGCCAGTTTTTATACTCGATTCCCCCATCCAATGACGGCAAGCATTGCGTATGCTTTCTTGACTACCTTGTCCACTTGTGTTGCCACTCTCAAAGATCTGTGGACCTGCACAGATCTCTCTGACTTTCTATATTCCTAAGTGTTTTGCCATTTACGGTATATTTCCCCTCTCTGTTACACCTACCAAAATGTATTACCTCACATTTGTCTGGATTAAACTCCATTTGCCACTTCTCTGCCCAAGTCTCCAACGTATCTATGTCCTGCTCTATCCTCTGACAATCGTCAACGCTATCTGCCACTCCACCAACCTTGGTGTTATCCGTGAACTTAGTAATCAGACCAACTACATCTTCCTCCAAATCGTTTATGTATACTACAAATCTCTGCAAGACGTGCCAGATCATCGACATGGATACCACCATTACACGTGAGAACACCACCCACCAGGTACGCGGTACCTACTCGTGCGACTCGGCCAACGTTGTCTACGCTGCAGGAAAGGATGTCCCGAAGCGTGGTACATTGGCGAGACCATGCAGACGCTGCGACAACGAATGAACGGACATCGCGCGACAATCACCAGGCAGGAATGTTCCCTTCCAGTCGGGGAACACTTCAGCAATCAAGGGCATTCAGCCTCTGATCTCCGGGTAAGCGTTCTCCAAGGCGGCCTTCAGGACGTGCGACAACGCAGAATCGCCGAGCAGAAACTTATAGCCAAGTTCCGCACACAAGATTGCGGCCTCAACCGGGACCTGGGATTCATGTCGCATTACATTCATCCCCCACCATCTGGCCTGCAAAATCCTACCAACTGTCCTGGCTTGACACAATTCACATCTCTTTAACCTGAGGTTACCCCATCTCTGGATCTGTAAAGATTTAATCACCTGCTAATGCTCGCATTCCAAGCATTGTCTGGCAGCTTTGAATTTGCCTACATATTTGTTTCTGGAACATACCTCTTCATTCACCTGAGGAAGGAGCAGCGCTCCGAAAGCTAGTGACATCGAAACAAACCTGTTGGACTTTAACCTGGTGTTGTAAGACTTCGTAATATACTACAAACAACAGAGGCCCCAGCACCGATCGCTGTGGAACATCACTAGTCACAACCTTCCAATCAGAAAAACACCCGTCTACTGCCACCCTTTGCCTTCTGTGACCGAGTCAGTTCTGTATCAATCTTACCACCTCACCTCTGATCCCGTGTGACTTCACATTTTGTACCAGTCTGCCACGAGGCACCTTGTCAAAGGCTTTACTGAAGTCTTTAATTCAAGTCTGCTGAATCGTTCCCAGCAGCTGTATTCTGGTTACTTTAGCCTTATTCATCTCAAAATTAGTTGGAAATAAATGTACTTGTCTTTAAATATTTTCAATTGGCAGATGCTGCACTGATATTGGAGGAATTATCCCAGCCCTTTGAAAATGGGTTTGGAGGGGGGGGAGAGGTGACACAAGGAAGTAGTGGAGTCCCACCTCCAGGTGAGTTTCCTAGAAGAGAGATGTTATTGGAATCAGCAACTCATGTGCCAGAGACATGCAGACAGTCAAAGTGATCAATTAGTGTCCGTTTTTGGAGAGGGGGCAAGTTTTCCAATATTACTTTCAATGGTACTTTCAAGGTGGTTGGAGGGCAATCATAGGCTGATGCAAATCCCTGTATCAATAATTTCAAAGGCTGAAAGTGGTTTGGCTGTGGCCAAACACATTCATTTTTATTTTTTATTTCTATTTTTAAATAAATTTAGAGTACCCAATTCATTTTTCCTGGCCAATCCACCTACCCTGCACATCTTTGGGTTTTGGGGACGAAATCCACGCAGACACGGGGAGAATGTGCAAACTCCACACGGACAGTGACCTCAGGCCGGGATCGAACCTGGGCCCTCGGCGCCATGAGGCAGCAGTGCGAACCACTGCGCCACCGTGCTGCCCGGCCATACTCATTCATGTTGATCTGTGATGCACGATCAATAACTCCCAAAGCGAGATTGTAGGACAATTAAAGGCTTTATTGAACTAGATGTTTCCCCCAGCAGCGCAGGTACAGAGTGCAGCAGCTAGGGAAACACAGACTCTTATACTCCGCCTTTCTGGGCGGAAACAGCAGGCAGGCTCAACCAATGATCTTACAGAATCAGATACCTCCAACACCAATGATCTTACAGCATCAGGTACCTCCAACCTAGGTACCGTAATACCCCTAATACAGACTACCACAATGTGTTCACCCCGATGGCCCTGGCAGTTCTGAGCCTTCTACTCCCTTTCATGAGAGCTTCCATTTTGAAGCTCCTCCTCCAGTGTGCCTGTCGTCCAGCCCTCTCAGTTTGACCCACCTGGTTCTGTGTGCCCCCCCCCCCCGCTGTCCCTAATTCAGCGGCAGGTGTGGAGAAGGCCTGCTAATTGGCCATCTCCTGTAAGATCATGAGGTGTACGGACTTCAGAGAACTTGGAAATGGCCCGTGAGTGTTATAAATTCCAAAAGATTACACCCATTGCCTCAGTAGTGATGATTCCACTGCAAACTATTGTTTTATTTAAATTATGCCCCTCTTTTAAAAAGAAAGCATTCCATTTTTTTAAAACTGGCTGGTACATGGCATAGATTCTTCCTAATAGCACAATCACCCACACAATCTGTTCTTACAACACAAATTCTGTGAAAATTTGGATGGACAGGAGCACGATGACTCCATTAAAATTAAATAATCTGCCATCGAAACAAATGGCAAACACATGACTGGGAATTGTACTAACATTGTCATGACACTAGCAACCCAAAGGCCACGTTTTTGGCACGGTCCCAAGTCGCTCAAACCCACTTCTGAAAAACAAAAAATTGATTTACTGCCATCACTCTTTACACAGGGCAGCAAAGAATGAAAACAACATGAAATGTGTCACGCAAGGTGAATTAACAGGTAACCCATCTTTATCTCATAAAGACAGAAGGAGCTTTATATTAAATATAAAAGGCTTAGGCTGTTTCTCCCACTCTATTCTTGTTCCAGCTAAATGCAGACAGGATTGACTGAGATTATAAGAATAAAAGATTCAGTAACAAAATTCTTTTTTCTTGATAGTGGTTTCTAAAATACCATAAAACCAAATGTATATGTTGTCACTTTTCATATTGGTTCTCATCTCTACAACTACTGGTTTACTGAAGAACCAGTTATTGGTGTTGAAAAAATAATTATTCAGTACAGTGTGCAGGGTCACTGTCGGCATGGTCAAACCTATCAAAAAAATTATATACCTGTAGATCACATACATCTGTAGGAGCAGAACTGTGGCATTTGACTAATGGGTCAGTAGAGGTAGGTTTTAAGTATTGGCAATGTTTTCTCAAGATCACAAATTAGTTAATAATGGGTGATTTATCTCATTCTGATGTGTCCATCCAGAACAATCCAGCATCTAATTGTTTTTTAAATGGTTCTAAGATTGTTACTCGCACCAGACAGACTGAAATGGGAGGTTAAATGGTGATCACCCTTCACATGAAGAAGTCAATTCTGCTATTAATCCTGAAGTTACCCTTTAACAGTGTGAGCCTGTGTGTCCTCATCCTCGTCATTGTTATAAAGGAGCATTCCAAATGATTATTTTCCAAATCATTAACTGATCTTGTTCTTTTTAAAAAAAAATATATTTTATTGAAATTTTTTTCCTGAACAACAATTTTCCCTCTTACAAAACAAACGGAACGATAACAAAATAGAAATATTTAACAATACACAAGTAACAAAACCCCATTATCTATTGACCTATACTAAACTAACCACCCCCCCTCCCCCCTCCCCCCCCCCTTTCCCCTGGGTTGCTGCTGCTGGTCATCTGTCTTCCCTCTAACGTTCCCTTAGGTAGTCGAGAAATGGCTGCCACCGCCTGGTGAACCCTTGAGCCGATCCTCTCAGGGCAAACTTTATCTGCTCCAGTTTAATAAACCCCGCCATATCGTTTACCCAGGCCTCCAGTCCGGGGGGTTTCGCCTCCTTCCACATGAGTAGGATCCTGCGCCGGGCTACTAGGGACGCAAAGGCCACGACATCGGCCTCTTTCGCCTCCTGCACACCCGGCTCTTCCGCAACTCCAAATAGAGCTAACCCCCAGCTTGGTTTGACCCTGGCATTCACCACCTGCGAGATCACTCCCGTCACTCCCTTCCAATATCCTTTCAGTGCCGGGCACACCCAAAACATATGTGCGTGGTTTGCCGCGGGCTCCCGCCACACCTCCCACATCTGTTCTCCACTCCAAAGAACCTGCTCAATCTTGCCCCCGTTATGTGTGCTCTATGTAGCACCTTAAATTGAATCAGGCTAAACCTGGCGCATGAGGAAGAGGAGTTTACCCTGCTTAGGGCATCAGCCCACATACCCTCTTCTATCTCCTCCCCTAATTCTTCTTCCCACTTTCCCTTTAGTTCTCCCACCAACTCCTCCCCCTCTTCCCTCATCTCTCTGTAAATCTCTGACACCTTGCCCTCTCCGACCCACACCCCTGAAAGCACCCTGTCCTGTATCCCGTGTGTCGGGAGCAACGGAAATTCCCTCACCTGTTGTCTAGTAAACGCCCTCACCTGCATATATCTCAATACATTTCCCCGGGGTAACTTATACTTTTCCTCCAATGCTCCCAAGCTCGCAAAAGTCCCATCTATGAATAAATCTCCCACCTTCCTAATTCTCAACTGGTACCAGCTCTGAAATCCTCCATCCATTCTTCCTGGGGCGAACCTATGGTTGTTCCTGATAGGGGACCCCACCAGGGCTCCCCGCACCCCTCTCTGTCGCCTCCACTGTCCCCATATGTTCAGTGTTGCCGCCACCACCGGGTTCGTGGTATACTTTTTAGGTGAGAGCGGTAAGCGTGCCGTCACCAGCGCCTCTAAACTCGTCCCTTTACAGGACTTTCTTTTCCACGCCGCTCTCTCACCCTCCATCATCCATCTACGTATCATTGCCACATTGGCGGCCCAATAATAATCTCCCAAGTTCGGTAGTGCCAGTCCTCCTCTATCCCTACTACGCTGAAGGAACCCCCTCCTTACTCTCGGAACTTTCCCTGCCCACACAAAGCTCGTGATGCTCCTATCTATTTTATTAAAAAAGGTCCTGGTGATTAATATAGGGAGACATTGAAATACAAATAAGAACCTCGGGAGGACTATCATCTTAATTGCTCGCACCCTACCCGCCAGCGATAAAGGCTGCATGTCCCACCTCTTGAAGTCCTCCTCCATTTGTTCTACCAGCCGTGTCAAATTAAGTCTGTGCAAGGTTCCCAGCTCCTAGCGATCTGAATCCCCAAGTATCGGAAGTTTCTTTCCACTTTCCTTAGCGGTAAGCCTTCTATCTCTCTACTCTGGTCCCCTGGATGTATCACAAATAATTCACTCTTCCCCATGTTTAGCCTATACCCCGAGAATTCCCCGAACCTCCTCAAAATTCGCATAACCTCTATCATCCCCCCCACTGGGTCCGACACGTATAGCAATAGGTCATCCGCGTATAATGAGACTCGATGTTCTTCTCCCCCTCTAATCACCCCTCTCCATTTCCTGGAGTCTCTCAACGCCATGGCCAGAGGTTCAATTGCCAACGCAAACAACAATGGAGACAGCGGGCATCCCTGTCTTGTTCCCCTATATAATCGGAAATACTCCAATCTATGTCAACCTGTAACTACGCTTGCCGTTGGTGCCCCATAAAGAAGTCTAACCCAGCGAATAAACCCGTTCCCAAACCCAAACCTCCTTAACACTTCCCATAAATACTCCCACTCCACCCTATCAAATGCCTTCTCTGCATCCATTGCCGCCACTATCTCTGCCTCCCCCTCCACTGGGGGCATCATTATCACCCCTAATAGTCGTCGCACGTTAACATTCAGTTGTCTCCCTTTTACGAACCCTGTCTGGTCTTCGTGCACCACCCCCACGACACAGTCCTCTATCCTCGATGCCAGTACCTTTGCCAGCAACTTGGCGTCCACGTTCAGTAGTGAAATAGGTCTATAGGACCCGCACTGCAACGGATCTTTGTCTCTCTTCAAAATTAGCGATATCGTCGCCTCCGACATCGTCGGGGGTAGAGTCCCCCCTTCCCTGGCCTCATTGAACGTCCTCGCCATCAACGGAGCCAACAAGTCCACATATGTTCTGTAGTATTCCACCGGGAACCCGTCCGGCCCCAGAGCCTTCCCTGCTTGCATGCTTCCCAGTCCCTTAATAACCTCATCCACCTCAATCGGCGCCCCCAGGCCTGCCACCTCCTGCTCCTCCACTTTCGGGAACCTCAATTGGTCCAGGAACTGCCGCATCTCCTCCTCTCCCTCCGGGGGTTGAGACCTATACAGTTCCTCATAAAAGGTCTTAAACACCTCATTTATCTTTCCTGGCCTTCGCACAGTGTCTCCCCTTTCATCCCTAATTCCTCCTATCTCCCTCGCTGCTGCCCTCTTTCGCAGTTGGTGCGCCAACAGGCGACTAGCCTTTTCCCCATATTCGTACCTCCTCCCCTGTGCCTTCCTCCACACTACCTCTGCCTTTCTGGTGGTCAGAAGGTCAAACTCGGTCTGGAGTCGTCTCCTCTCCCTGTACAGCTCCTCCTCCGGGGTCTCTGCAAATTCCCTGTCCACCCTTAAAATTTCCCCCAGTAATCTATCCCTTTCCTTGGCCTCTGTTTTCCTTTTCTGGGCCCCAATAGAGATCAGCTCTCCTCTGACCACCGCTTTTAGTGCTTCCCAGACCACTCCCACAGGGACCTCGCCGTCGTCATTGACCTCCAGGTATCTCTCAATACACCCCCTCACTCTTCCACACACTCCCTCATCCGCCATCGGTCCCACATCTAATCACCAGAGTGTTCTCTGCCCCCTGTCCTCTCCTACTTCCAGGTCCACCCAATGTGGGGCATGATCCGAAACCGCTATGGCTGAGTATTCAGCTTCTTCCACCCGAGAGATCAACGACCTTCCTAAAACAAAAAAATCTATCCGGGAGTACACTTTATGGACATGGGAGAAGAAGGAATACTCCCTAGCCCTAGGTCTTAGAAATCGCCATGGATCCACTCCCCCCATTTGGTCCATAAACCCCTTAAGTACCTTGGCCGCAGCCGGCCTTCTTCCGGTCCTTGAGCTGGATCTATCTAGCCCCGGGTCCAGCACCGTATTGAAGTCCCCTCCTAAAATCAAATTTCCTGCCTCCAGGTCCGGTATACGCCCCAGAATCCGTCTCATGAATCCCGCATCGTCCCAATTTGGGGCATACACATTAACCATCACGACCTCCATTCCCTCCAGCCTACCACTCACCATTACATATCTACCTCCGCTATCTGCTACGATGTTCTTTGCTTCAAATGCTACCCGTTTCCCCACCAAAATGGCCACCCCTCTGTTCTTTGCGTCCAGTCCTGAGTGGAACACCTGTCCCACCCATCCTTTCCTTAGCCTAACTTGGTCTGCCACCTTTAGGTGCGTCTCTTGGAGCATAGCCACGTCTGCCCTTAGTCCTTTCAAATGCGCGAGCGCTCGGGCCCTTTTTATCGGTCCATTCAGGCCTCTCACGTTCCACGTGATCAGCCTCACTAGGGGGCTACCTGCCCCCCTCCCGTGTCGACTAGCCATTACCTTCTCTAGGCCAGTCCCATATCCCGCCTCTGCGCTCCCGCTCGCTCCCCCAGCGTCGCACACCGTCCCCGACCACCCACTCTTTAGCCATTCCCTTTTGGATTTCCGCAGCAGCAACCCAGTTTTTTCTTCCGTCGTTCGGGGGGGACTCCCTTCCCACACACCCCACACCGGGTTACTCGGCCGAAAAATTCCCCGTTGGGGCTCTTAAAAGAGCCCGAAGGTCCGTCGGAGCTGGAGCCGCCGAAACGTGCGGCTAGCTCATCCTCACTGCAACCGGAAGTCCTGATCTTGTTCTTTTGAAGTTAAGGGGTGCGAGGGTGGGTGAGAAAATTCTGACTGTATGGGAAATGGATGATCAGACCCCTGCTAAACATCTCTCCCTATTCTATTAACTTTAACAGAAATAGAAATTGGGCGAAAAGTGTAACTTGTGGTTGTTCTGATTTTGCCTATTTTACACAATCACCCCAAAGGTCTTTCCCTCAGAACTCAGACCTTTGCCATGAGGGATCGGCCTCATTATTTATCTCAGCCCTGCCTCCAGCACATCAACGTTCCCTTGCTTCATGTGAACAAGAACTGTAATGTGCTTCTCAAGGTGCTGTCTGCTTAGAGCTCTGTGTAGCTGGATTGTAACTTCCTCTGACTTCTATTTAACTGCTTTGGCTCTGTCATTGAACATTTTATTGGCTTTGTTGATTGATGTTCTGCATTGGGCAATACCAAGATGCCAAGATCACCTTTAACCTCACCATGAGCTAATTTCAGTGTTTTGGATATCCAGTCTGCCGTCCCTTTGTCATCAGGGGTTACCGCTTTCTAAGATAAGATTCAATTCTCATAAATGGTAATAATTGGTGTAACAGCACCAATTAAACACATTGGCATAGAAATATGGTTGCACTGAGCCTATTTATCAGGTGAAAAGAGGTGAGAGTGACTGCCCTTGGCAGCATTTGACCAAGTGTGACACCAAGGAATCCTAGCAAAACTGGAGTCAATGAGAATTGGAGGAAATTACTCCAATGGCTGGAGTCATACCTGACACAAAGGAAGATGGTTGTTGGAGGACAATCATCTCAGTCCCAGGATATCACTGCAGGAGTTCCTCAGGGTAGTGTCCTCGGCCCAACCATCCTCAGCAGCTTCATCCATCGTAAGGTCAGAAGTGGGGATGGTCCCTGAATGACTGCACAATGTTCAGCATCATTCTCCTCAGATGCTGAAGCAGTCCATGTCCATGTCCAAGTGCTACAAGACCTGGACAATATCTAAGCTTCAGCTAATAACAGTCGCACATCACAAGTACCAGGTAATCACCGACAAGAGGTAACCTAACAATCTCCCCTTGTCATTCCAAAGCACTATCATCAGTCAATTTCTCTCTATTAACAACCTGAGGATTGCCATTGACTAGAAACTGGGCTGGAACAGCTATATAAATACTGTGGCTGAAAGAGCAGATCAGAGGCTGGGAATTACATATTACATAGTACATACAGTGCAGAAGGAGGCCATTCGGCCCATCGAGTCTGCACCGACCCACATTAATCCCTCACTTCCACCCAATAACCCCTCCCAACCCTTATGGACACTACGGGTAATTTAGCATGGCCAATCCACCTAACCTGCACGTCTTTGGACTGTGGGAGGAAACCAGAGCACCCGGAGGAAACCCACGCAGACACGGGGAGAACGTGCAAACTCCGCACAGACAGTGACCCAGCGGGGAATCGAACCTGGGACCCTGGCGCTGTGAAGCCACAGTGCTAATCACTTGTGCTACCGTGCTGTAGTGAGTAACTCCCTTCCTGACTCTCCATCATCTACAAAGCCTGGATGAGTACAGCTCCAACAACACTCAAGAAGCTCAACATCATCCAGGAGAAAACCACCCACTTGACTGGCAACCCATCCACCAATTTAAACATTCAATTCCTGCACTACCAGCACACAGTGGCAGCAAGTGTACCATTGACAGCACTTTCCAAATATGTGACCTCTTCCACCTGGAAGGAAGAGGGCAGCAGTTGAATGGGAAATCCACCTCCTGCACATTCCCCTCCAAGCCACACACCGCCCTGACTTGGAATTATATCTTTCGCTGTCGCTAGATCAGGATCTTGGATCGGAATCTTGGACTTCCCTCCCTAACAGCACAGTGGGCACACCGTTGGTCTGCAGCAGTTCAAGAAAATGGTTTGCCACCACCTTCTCAAGAGCAATTTGGGATTAGCAAAAAATGCTGGCCTTGCCAGCGATGTCCATATCCCATGAAAGAAGCATTAAAGAAAAGATCTCAAGCCTGTGCTGAGTTAGGGGGTATCAATCATTTGCTTCCCTATTTTCCAACTTGTTGTTGAAAAATTAAGGGCAATTCACAGACAGTTTTGTTTCAACCAAGGTTCTCCTATAATTCCCTCTGGCCGTTAGCCTTTTCATTGTGAACTGCAGGTTCAATATCAGCCATTTGTGGTCCTTAATCATCTTACTAACTAACAAATCTCTGCCTCAACTTCTAGCTCCTTGATTTCAAACTCAGACTGTGTTGTCAAACTTGTCCTCAAGGTTAGTGATATTGTTTTGAGGTCCAAGGGGGCCCTACTTAGCTGAAGCTGAATTGCAATCTGGTAAAATCCTCTATTTGACCTTGACTTTATTATCACCCGGTAAACCATAATCAGCCATTCTTCTGGATTCTCCCCCTTCCTCCAACTCTCTCAGGGGCGAAATTCTCCGGAAACGGCACGATATCCGCCGACTGGCGCCCAAAACGGCGTCAATCAGACGGGCATCGCGCCGCCCCAAAGGTGCGGAATGCTCCGCATCTTTGAGGGCCGAGCCCCAACATTGAGGGGCTAGGCCGACGCCGGAGGAATGCCCCGCCAGCTGGCGCGGAAATGACATCTCCGGGTGGCGCATGCGCGGGAGCGTCAGCGGCCGCTGACAGTTTCCCACACATGCGCAGTGGAGGGAGCCTCTTCCACCTCCGCCATAGTGGAGACCGTGGCGGAGGCGGAAGGGAAAGAGTGTCCCCACGACAAAGGCCCGCCCGCGGATCGGTGGGCCCTGATCGCGGGCCAGGCCACCGTGGGGGCACCCCCCGGGGTCAGATCGCCCCGCGCCCCCCCCCCCCCCCCCCAGGACCCCGGAGCCCGCCCACGCCGCCTTGTCCCGCCGGTAAGGTAGGTGATTTAATTTACGCTGGCGGGACAGGCAATTTATCGGCGGGACTTCGGCCCATCCGGACCGGAGAATCGAGCGGGGGGGCCCGCCAACCGGCGCGGCGCGGCGCGATTCCCGTCCCCGCCGAATATCCGGTGCCGGAGACTTCAGCAACCGGCGGGGGCGGGATTCACGCCAGCCCCCGGCGATTCTCCGACCCGGCGGGGGGGTCGGAGAATGTCGCCCCAGATCTCACCATTCCCCAATCCTTTATTTTAATTTATTCTCGGGATATCATTAACCTTGTGTGTTAACTGTTTCTCTCTGCTGCCAGGCCTGCTGAGTATTTCCAGCGTCTGCAGTATTTTGCTTTCAATTTATTGACTATCTCTAGTTGATCAGGCGGTGGTAGGCCAACTTCTTGATCAGCTGCAATCTGTGTGAAAGTCCCCTCCAATACTGTTTAGTGTGTGTGTTTTGGGGGAAATTCCATGATTTTGACCCAGCAATAATGAAGGAACAACAATGTACGTCCAAGTCGGGGTGCTGTGTGACTTGGAGGGAAACTATAACTGTGGTGTTCCGATGAATCTGCTGCTTTTGTCCTTCTAGGTGCTGAAGGTTGTGGGTTTGAGAAGTACTGCAAAAGAAGCCCTGGTCAATTGCTACAGTTTATCCCCTAGAAAGTGCACATCGATGGTACACATCATAGAAATGCTACTCTGGTGATGGAGGATATACATGTTTAAGCAGGGTGGATGAATGGCATTTATGTTCTGGATGGTGCTGAGCCACATTGCTGAATTTGCACTCACCAGACAAGTGAAAAATATTCCATCACACTCGTGATTTGACTTTTGTGCGTCGTAGAGATGCCCAAGGAGTCAAGGAAGGAGTCATGGATGCTCCACATACTGTAGAGACCCAGCTTCTTGTCTGTTGTAGTAGGCATGACATATATACAGCTGGTCTATTGTGGTTTATACTCCGTAGTAAGGATGTTAGTGGTGGTGAACTCAGCGATGGTTATGCCATTGAAAGTCATGGGGAGATGGTTGAGTTTGGTTTACTGCAATCCTTTGGTTCTTCATCTTTTTTTTTTCCCCCTGGCTTACTCCTCGGTGCTGGCCTCGAACAGGTTTTCGAACAGGCCGACAAAATGTCCAGGAAGCCTCCCTCTGACCCTCGGGCGGCGTACTCAATCTTCTCCAGGTGGAGAAATTCCGAGAGGTCAGCGAGCCAGTCTGCAGCTGTGGGCGGTGCTGCCGATCGCCAGCCGAGCAGGATTCTCCGGCGTGCGATTAGGGAAGCGAAAGCAAGGGCGTTGGCCCCCTTCCCCATGTGTAACTCTGGCTGCTCCGATACCCCGAAGATTGCCACTATTGGGCATGACTTCACCCTCACCCCCACAACCTTGGACATTGCCTCGGAGAAGGCTGTCCAGAACCCAGCAGGTTTGGGGCAAGCCCAAAACATGTGGGTGTGGTTGGCCGGGCCCCTCTGGCACCGCTCACATTTGTCCTCCACCTCCGGGAAGAACCTGCTCATTCGGGTTCTGGTCAGGTGCGCTCTGTGCACCACTTTGAGCTGCATTAGGCTTAACCTTGCGCAGGAGGAGGTGGAGCTGACCCTGCTCAGTGCTTCGCTCCAGAGTCCCCATCCTACCTCTGTCCCCAGTTCGTCCTCCCATTTTTATCTGGTCCCGTCCAGTGGTGTTCGGGATCTGACAAGTAGCTGTCCATATATTTTCCCACATAGCCCCCCCCCCTTCTCGCTGCTTGTGCCTATCAGGTCCTCTAGTAGTGTGTTTTCTGGGGCCCCGGAGTACCCTACTGTCTCTTTGCAGAGGAAGTGTTTTATTTGGAGGTGTCTCAATTCCTGTCCTTTTGCTAGTTTCCACTTCCTCATCAGTTCGTCCATTGTTGCCAGTCTGCGCCCTACGTAGAAGTCCCCGGCCATCAGTGTACCCTCGTCCCGCCTCCATCTTTTCAAAATGGTATCTAGCTTGGCTGGGGGGAATCTGTGATTGCCGCAGATGGGGTCCATCGGGGACATTTTGGTTATCCCGAAGTGCTGTCTCAACTGGGTCCACGTTCTCAGCGTGGCCGCTACCACTGGGCTCATTGTGAACCTTGTTGAGGAGGATGGGAGTGCTGCTGTGGCCAGGGCCCGGAGGGTTGTTCCTTTTAAGCATGCCCCCTCTATTTGTACCCAAACTGTGTTGGGTTCTTGTACCCATCCCCTCACTTTTTCTGCCGTTGATGCCCAGTGGTAGTATTGTAGGTTGGTAGAGCCAGGCCCCCTCTGACTTTCTGACTATCGGTTTGGGAATTCTTGGCTTCTTACCCCCCCACACAAACGCCATGATTAGACTGTCTACGTTTTGGAAAAAGGCCTTGGGGATGAAGATCGGGATGGATCTAAACAGGAAGAGGAACCTTGGCAGTACGTTCATCTTGATCGTCTGCAATCTTCCCGCCAGGGAGAGCGGGAGTGAGCCCCACCGTTGAAGGTCTTTTCTTACTTCCTCCACCAGGCTGGTCAGGTTCCACTTGTGGATCTGTGTCCAGTCTCTGGCTATTCGGATCCCCAGGTAATGGAATCTGTTCTGGGCTGTTTTGAATGGGAGCCCTTCAGCTCTGTCCCTCCCCCTTTTGGGTTCACTGGGAATGTCTCGCTTTTGCCCAGGTTAGGTTTGTAGCCCGAGAAGGTTCCAAACTCTTTCAGTATTTGCAGTATTGCCTTCAGTCCCTCCTGTGGCTTCGAGACATAGAGGAGCAGGTCATCTGCATAGAGTGAGACTCTGTGCTCTCTGTTTCCTCTCCGGATTTCCTTCCAGCTTTTTGCATCCCCCAGGTCTATCGCCAGGGTTTCGATCGCTAGCGCGAACAAGAGTGGGGACAGGGGGCAGCCCTGTCTTGTTCCTCTCTGCAGCTGGAAGTATTCAGAGCTGATAGTGTTAGTTCGGACACTCACTTTGGGAGCGTTGTACAGGAGCCTCACCCAGGCGGTGAATCCTGCTCCTAGCCTGTGGTAAACCACGTTATTGCATTATATGTATTGTATTGTATTGTGCATGCCTGGGCTTGTCCAGGCTGGCTCCGCCTGTGGCTCCTCCAGGCTGGCTCCGCCTGTGGCTCCTCCCCTCGGGCTTTTGTATAAAGGTGTCAAGTCTCCGCCTCCGACCCAGTTCGGATCCAGAGGCAGGAGGCTTGCTGTTTAGTGTATCAGCTGCTGCTGCTGACCTCTTCCTAATGCTCTGCGAGATAGTCTAGGAACGGTTGCCACCGCCTGAGGAACCCCTGCACAGACCCTCGCAAGGCAAACTTTATCCTCTCCAGCTTGATGAACCCTGCCATGTCATTGATCCAAGCTTCCACACTAGGGTGCTTTGCATCTTTCCAAAGTAGCAAAATCCTCCGCCGGGCTACCAGGGACGCAAAGGCCAGAATACCGGCCTCTTTCGCCTCCTGCACTCCCGGCTCGTCTGATACCCCAAATAATGCCAATCCCCAGCTCGGCTTGACCCGGGCGTTCACCACCTTGGACGGACATAGTCCTCGCAAAACCCCTCCCAAAACCCATCCAGCACCGGGCTCGACCAGAACATATGGACGTGATTTGCCGGGCTCCCTGAGCACCTCCCACATCTGTCCTCGACCCCAAAGAACCTACTCAACCTCGCCCCTGTCATATGCGCTCTGTGAGTAACTTTGAACTGTATTAGGCTGAGCCTGGCGCAAGAGGAGGAAGAATTAACCCTACTCAGGGCATCAGCCCACAGGCCCTCATCTATCTCCTCCCCAAGCTCCTCCTCCCAATTGCCCTTTAACTCCCCCACCGAGGCCTCCTTCTCTTCCTTCAGCTCCTGGTAAATCGCCAAAACCTTGCCTTCTCCAACCCATACACCCGAAATCACCCTGTCCTGAATCCCACATGCCGGAAGCATCGGGAATCCCCTCACCTGCCGCCTCACAAACGCCCTCACTTGCATGTACCTGAAAGCGTTTCCCGCGGGTAGCCCAAACTTCTCCTCCAGCACCCCTAGGCTCGTAAACGTCCCATCGATGAACAGGTCCTCCATTCTTCTAATCCCTGCCCGATGCCAGCTCCGAAACCCCCCATCCATCCTTCCCGGAACGAACCGATGATTCTCCCGAATCGGTGACCAAACCGAGGCTCCCACCTCGCCCCTGTGTCGCTTCCACTGCCCCCAGATCTTCAGGGTCGCCGCCACCACCGGACTCGTGGTGTACCTTGTTGGCGAGAGCGGTAACGGTGCCATCACCAGCGCCCTCAGGCTCGTGCCCACACAGGATGCCATCTCTAGCATCTTCCACGCCGCCCCCTCTCCCTCCATTACCCACTTACGGATTATCACCACATTGGCAGCCCAATAATAGCCACACAAATTCGGCAGCGCCAGCCCCCCCCTGTCCCTGCTACGCTCCAGAAACGCTCTCTTCACCCTCGGGGTCTTATTCGCCCACACAAATCCCATGATGCTCCTGCTTACCCGTTTGAAAAAGGCCTTGGGGATCAAAATGGGAAGGCACTGGAACACAAAGAGAAACCTCGGGAGGGCCGTCATATTGACCAACTGCACCCTACCCGCTAGTGAGAGTGGCAGCATATCCCATCTTTTAAAATGCTCATCCATCTGCTCCACCAACCACGTCAAATTGAGCTTGTGCAGGGCCCCCCAGCTCCTAGCTACTTGGTTCCCGAGGTACCGAAAGCTCCTTTCCGCCCTCTTCAGCGGTAGCTCGTCGATCCCCCTTCCCTGGTCCCCTGAATGCACCACAAAGAGCTCACTCTTCCCTACGTTGAGTTTATACCCCGAAAAGTCCCCAAACTCCCTAAGGATCCGCATGACCTCCGCCATCCCCTCCACTGGATCCGCAGCATACAACAACAGGTCATCGACATACAACGACACCCGGTGTTCCTCTCCCTCCCGGACCAATGCCTTCCATTTCCTGGACTCCCCCAGTGCCATGGCCAGTGGCTCAATTGCCAGCGCAAACAAGAAGGGGGATAAGGGGCACCCCTGACTCGTCCCCTAGTACAGCCGAAAGTACTCCGACCTCCGCAGGTTCGTGGCCACACTTGCCACCGGGGCTCTATATAGCAGCCTGACCCAACTGATGAACCACTCCCTGAACCCAAACCTCCGCAACACTTCCCAAAGATACTCCCACTCCACCCGATCAAAGGCCTTCTCTGCGTCCATAGCTGCCACTATCTCCGCTTCCCCCTCCACCGAGGGCATCATAATCACATTGAGGAGCCTCCGCACATTTGTATTTAGCTGCCTACCCTTCACAAATCCCGTCTGGTCCCCATGAATCACCCCCGGGACACAGTCCTCAATTCTCGTAGCCAGCACCTTCGCCAGCAACTTAGCGTCAACATTGAGGAGCGAGATCGGTCTATACGACCCACATTGCAATGGATCCTTGTCCCGCTTCAAGGTCAAAGAGATCAGCGCCCTGGACATTGTCGGGGGCAAGGTCCCCCCCTCCCTCGTCTTATTAAAAGTCCTCACTAGCAACGGACCCAGCAGGTCCACGTATTTCCTGTAAAATTCAACCGGGAACCCAACCGGCCCCGGGGCCTTCCCCGCCTGCATGCTCCCCAATCCTTTAACCAGCTCCTCCAGCCCAATCGGCGCCCCCAAACCAGCCACCTCCTCCTCCTCCACCCTCGGGAACCTCAGCTGATCCAGGAATCGTCGAATCCCCTCCTCCCCCGCTGGGGGCTCCCCATAGAAGTCCCTAAATACCTTGTTTATTCTCACCGCACTCTGCACCGTATTGCCCCCTCTATCCTTGACTCCACCAATCTCCCTCGCTGCCTCCCTCTTACGAAGCTAATGGGCCAGCATCCGACTCACCTTCTCCCCATACTCATACGCCGCCTGCGTTTTCTGCTTTCCCCGTGATCAACAGGTCGAATTCCATCTGCAGGTTCCGTCGCTTCCTAAGTAGCCCCTCCTTGGGGGCCTCTACGTACCTCCTGTCCACCCTTAAAATCTCCCCCACCAACCTCTCCCTCTCCCTCCCCTCACTCCTCTCCCTGTGGGCCCTAATGGAGATTAGCTCTCCCCTGACCACCGCCTTCAACGCCTCCCAGACTACCCCCACCTGCACCTCCCCATTGTCGTTGGCCTCCAAGTATCTTTCAATATACCCCCGCACCCGCCCGCACACCCCCTCATCCGCCAACAGTCCCACATCGAGGTGCCACAGCGGGCGCTTGTCCCTCTCCTCCCCCAACTCCAGCTCAACCCAATGCGGGGTGTGGTCCGAGATGGCTATGGCCGAATATTCCGTTCCCTCCACGTTCGGGATTAGCGCCCTACTCAAAATGAAAAAGTCTACCTGGGAGTAGGCTCTTTGGAAGTGGGAAAATATGGAAAATTCCCTGACCAGCGGCCTGACAAACCTCCATGGATCCACTCCCCCCATCTGGTCCATAAACCCCCTGAGCATCTTGGCCGCAGCCGGCCTCTTACCCGTCCTGGACCTAGAAGTGTCCAGTGCTGGGTCCAGCACCGTTTTGAAGTCCCCCCCCCCATTATTAAGCTTCCTACCTCCAGATCCGGAATCCGACCCAGCATGCGCTTCATAAATCCGGCATCATCCCAGTTCAGGGCATATACGTTCACCAGTACCACCCGCACCCCCTGCAACCTACCACTCACCATCACATATCGACCTCCATTATCCAGTACAATATTCAGTGCCTCGAACGACACCCGCTTCCCCACCAGTATTGGAACCCCTCTGTTCTTCGCATCCAGCCCTGAATGAAAGACCTGCCCTACCCATCCCTTTCTCAGCCTAACCTGATCTGCCACCTTCAGATGTGTCTCCTGGAGCATACCCACGTCTGGCTTCAGTCCCTTTAAGTGCGCAAACACCCGGGCCCTCTTGACCGGCCCATTCAGGCCACTCACATTCCAGGTTATCAGCCGGATCGGGGGGCTACTCGCCCCCCCCCCCCCCCCCCACCCTGCTGACTAGCCATCTCCTTTTCCAGGCCAGCCACGTGCCCGCACCCTCCAGTCCCCCAGGCTGCGGACCCCCCCCCCCTCCCCGCTAGATCCTCATCTAGCCATTTTGCTCCCCCCATGACACTCCCGTAAGTCAGCTGACTCCTGCTGACCCCGGCCTCTCCCGCCATTGCATCGACCCCCCCCCCAGTGTGAGAATCCCCTTGACAGTCAGTGTGCGCTCTTCTCCAGCACCGCCCTCCCCCCCGGCCCGCCCCCATCCTTCGCTAACGCGGGAAAAAAGCCCGCGCTTTCCTGAGCCGGCCCCGCCCCCTCTGGCGCAGCTCCTTTTTGTGGCTTTACCCCAACTCCCCATCCCCGTGCCTCCACCGCCTCTTCATCCGTGGGGCCCTGCCCCTCCAACAGCGACGCCCACACTCTCCCACAGCCCCCGCATCAAATCCATTCACCCATCCCCACCCAGCACCAAAACAAAAAGAACATTCCCCAAACGCAGTAAACACAGTAAACATCCCACCACGACAAACCTTCAGTTTGAGTCAGGATAAAGTTCCATGCCTCATCAGGCGTTTCAAAATAGTGGTGCCGATCTTGGAACGTGACCCACAATCGCGCTGGCTGCAGCATCCCGAACTCCACCCCCTTCCGATGGAGCACTGCCTAAGCCCGGTTAAAACCAGCCCTCTTCTTAGCCACCTCCGCACTCCAGTCCTGGTAAATTCGGATCTCCGTGTTCTCCCACCTGCTGCTCCGCTCTTTTTTGGCCCATCTCAGGACACACTCTCTGTCCATAAAGCGGTGGAACCGCACCACTACAGCCCTTGGCGGCTCGTTGGCTTTGGGTCTCCTTGCCAGGACCCGATGAGCCCCATCCAGCTCCAGGGGCCTCGGTAAAGCTCCCGCGTCCATCAGCGAATTGAGCATCGTGCTCATGTATGCCCCGGCATCGGGCCCCTCCACTCCTTCAGGGAGACCCAGAATCTGAAGATTCTTCCTCCTCGACCTATTCTCCAGGTCCTCAAATTTTTCAGCCCACCTCTTGTGCAGCGCCTCCACCTTCACCGCCAGGCCCAAGATCTCGTCCTCGTTCTCCGAGGCTTTTTGCCACACCTCCCTGATCGCCGCCCCTTGGGCCTTCTGGGTCTCCACAAGCTTCTCAATCGCCGCCTTCATTGGCGCCAGCATTTCTGTCCTCAGCTCCTCAAAGCAGCGTTTAAGAAACTCCTGCTGCTCCTGCGCCCACTGCGCCCACGCTGCTTGGTCTCCACCCGCCGCCATCTTGCTTTTCCTCCCTCGCACTTTCCGCTGCACCAGGATCACTTTTTTAACCGCTCCACTCCTGGTCCAATCCATATACTGTCGGGGGGACCTTGCTGTCACCTTCCCACACTGGAAGACATCGAACAATTGCCGTTGGGGCCCCTCTGTAGAGCCCAAAAGTCCGTTCCCGGCGGGAGCTGCCGAACGTGCGACCTACCTAGACATAGCCGCAACCGGAAGTCTCATCGTGTGTTATTGATGGTGTATCAATTTAATACACTAAACTCCTAAAGGTGACGTCATCATTCAAGCCTGATCACTTGGAGCTGGGCCCACAGGCAGCCGACGCTACAGAAACGTTTGATCACTGGCTAAGCTGCTTCGAGGCGTACCTCGCATCTTTCAACGAAGACCTCACAGACCTCCAGAAGAAGCAGGTCCTCCATGCATGGGTGAGCCCAAGAGTCTTTCCCCTCATCAGGGACGCCCCTCCGTATGCGGAAGCAGTAACGCTACTGATAGGACAATACGTGAAATCCGTTAACCAGGTATATGCTAGGCACCTCCTCACTACGAGACGGCAACGCCCTGGGGAATCAGTCGCAGAATTCCTGCGAATCCTCTGCCGGAACTGTGACTGCCGGGCGATATCGGCTACCCAGCACGCGGAGCTGCTGCTTATGTCGCGGGCATGAACTCTAACTATACCCGCCAGCGATTACTAGAAGGGGGTACACTTGGCCTCCCAGAGACCGTACAACTCTCCAACTCGCTGGAGGTGGCCTCCCAGAACATGGGGGCCTACACCTCCGACCACGCGGCACCCTCGTGGGGGCAACCATCAACCGACCCGGGTGCGACACAAGCCTGCGCCGCGCAGTGGCCCGCCAATGCCGGAGGCGCGAGTTGCTACTTCTGCGGCCAGGGTAATCACCCCAGACAATGCTGCCCGGCACGGAACACAACTTGTAACGGCTGTGTGAAGAAGGGCCACTTCGCAAAAGCCTGCCAGGCCCGATCCCCCTCTAAATCTTCTAGGCCCAGCAGCGCTGCCTGCTGCCTGTCGGGTGCCCCCAGCTGCTGCGCCACCCGCCATGTGCAACCCGTGGGTGCCACCATCTTTAATTTTGGCTGACACGTACGACCCACGGGGGCCGCCATCTTGGACGCCATCGCCGCTGACACCCGCCACGCGCGACCCATGGGGGCCGCCATCTTAGGACCACTCCGCAACCTCCTGGGAACCCAGCTCACCCGACCGTACGCTGACCGACCGCCTTCCAACACTCGCCTCCATCACACTCAACCAGTCCCGGCCGCACCACCTCGCGAAGTCCACGATGACCGTCCGGATCAACGGGCACGAGACGGCCTGCCTTTTCGACTCCGGGACCACAGACAGCTTGATACACCCAGATACGGTAAGGCGCTGCTCCCTCCCCATCCTACCCGCGACCTAGAAAATCTCCCTGGCTTCCGGATCCCATGCAGTAGAAATCCGGGGGTACTGTGTCGCGACCCTTACTGTACAAGGCGTAGAGTACACTAGCTTTAGGCTCTACGTCCCTATTACTGGGGCTCGACTTCCAGTGCCATCTCCAGAGGCTTACCTTAAAGTTCGACGGACCCCTGCCCCCCCTCACCGTCTGTAGCTTTGCGACCCTTAAGGTCGCCCCACCCTCCCTCTTCGCAAACCTCACCCCGGACTGTAAGCCCGTCGCTACCAGAAGCAGACCCTACAGTGCCCAGGACAGGGCCTTTATCAGGTCGGAGGTCCAGCGACTCCTGCGAGAAGGGACATTGAGGTTAGTAATAGCCCCTGGAGAGCCCAAGTGGTGGTCGTCAAGACTGGGGGGAAGCACCAGATGTTCATCGATTACAGCCAGACCATCAACCGGTACACATAGCTCGATGCGTACCTCCTCCCCCGCATATCCGATATGGTCAATCAGATTGCGCAGTATTGAGTCTTCTCTACAGTCGACTTGAAGTCCGCGTACCACCAGCGCCCTATCCGCCCAGAGGACCGCCAATACACTGTCCTTGAGGCAGAGACCGCCTCTATCACTTCCTCAGGGTCCCCTTCGTCATCACCAACGGGGTCTCAGTCTTCCAAAGGGAAATGGACTGAATGGTTGACCAGTACGGGCTGCGGGCCACATTCCCGTACCTAGACAACGTCACCATCAGTGGCCATGACCAGCAAGACCATGACGAGAACCTCCGGCGCTTCCTCCACACTGCTAAACTCCTGAACCTAACCTATAATAGAGAAAAATGTGTCTTCCGCACAACCCGCCTGGCCATCCTCGGCTACGTCTTGGAACACGGAGTCCAAGGGCCCGACTCCAACCGCATGCGCCCCCTCCTGGAACTCCCCCTCCTCCACTGCCCCAAGGCCCTGAAGAAATGCATGGGGTTCTTCTTGTACTATGCCCAGTGGGTCCCCAACTATGCGGACAAGGCACGTCAATTGATCAAATCCACCATTTTACCCCTGATGGCTGAGGCCCGACTGGCCTTCAATCGCACCAAGGCAGATATTGCCAGAGCCGCGATGCACGCTGTGGACGAGTCCATCCCATTCCAGGTGGAGAGCGATGCGTCGGACTTTGCTCTGGCCGCTACACTCAACCAGGTGGGCAGGCTCGTGGCCTTCTTCTCCCGTACGTCCATGCCTCCGAAATTCGACACTCCTCCGTCAAAAGGAAGCCCAAGCCATCGTAGAAGCTGTGAGACATTGGAGGCATTACCTGGCCAGCAGGCGATTCACTCGCCTCACTGACCAACGGTCTGTTGCCTTCATGTTCAATAACACACAGCGGGGCAAGATCAAGAATGACAAGATTCTGAGGTGGAGGATCGAGCTCTCCACCTACAGCTATGATATCTTGTATCGACCTGGGAAGCTCAATGAGCCCCCAGATGCCCTATCCCGCGGTATATGTGCCAGCGCACAAGTAGACCAACTCCGAGCCCTCCACAACGACCTCTGTCACCCGGGGATCACCCGTCTTTTCCACCTCATCAAGGCTCGCAACCTGCCTTACTCCATCAAGGAGGTCAGGTCCGTGACCAGGGACTGCCAGGTCTGCGCGGAGTGCAAACCGCACTTCTATTTGACAGACAGAGCCCATCTGGTAAAGGCCTCCCGCCCCTTTGAGCACCTCAGCATGGACTTCAAAGGGGCCCTCCCCTCCACTGACCGTAACGTGTACTTCCTCAACATCGTTGACGAGTATCAAGATTCCCCTTCGCCATCCCCTGCTCTGACATGACCTCTGCCTCCGTTATTAAGGCCCTGCACAGTCTTTTCACCTTGTTCGTGTTCCTCGCCTACATCCACAGTGATCGGGGCTCCTCCTTTATGAGCGACGAGTTGTGTCAGTTCCTGTTCAGCAAAGGCATCGCCTCCAGCAGGACGACCAGCTATAACACCCGGGGAAACGGACAGGTGGAGAGGGAGGACGCGATGGTCTCCTGGTCTCCCGCTGGCAGGAGGTCCTCCCCGACGCGCTCCACTCCATCTGGTCGCTCCATCCGGTAGCTCCTATGTACAGCCACTAACGAGACTCCTCATGAACGTACGTTTGCTTTCCCCAGGAAGTCCACTTCCGGGGTCTTGCTTCCGTCCTGGCTGACAGTCCCGGGACCTGACCTTCTCCGGAAGCATGCGAGGAGCCATAAAACTGACCCCCTCGCCGAGAAGGTCCTGCTGCTCCATGCAAACCCCCAATATGCCTACGTGACACACCAGGACGGGCAGCAGATCACGGTCTCCCTTCGGGATTTGGCTCCTGCAGGTTCCCCGGCAACCATCACCACCACCCCCCACCCTACACCATCCTCCCCCATCCCTGTCCACCTCCCTCATGCGCTGGCACCCACAGGCCCACCAGCGACAAGCACCACCACCTCCGCCCATACACCGCCCCCCCCTTCGCCGACTCAACAGCTGGGTGAAGAAGAAGAAGACAGCACGCTCCCGGACGTGCAGGTCACGACGCCCACACCACAGCCGGGACTGAGGCGCTCACGGCGGAAGGTCAAGGCCCCCGACAGACTTGACCTTGAAGACCACTTCACCCCTGCCGGACTCTTTTTTTAAACAGGGGGTGAATGTGGTAAACCATGTTATTGCATTATATGTATTGTATTGTATTGTGCATGCTTGTGCATGCCTGGGCTTGTCGAGGCTGACTCCGCCTGTGGCTCCTGCCCTCGGGCTTATGTATAAAGGTGGCAAGTCTCCGCCTCCGACCCAGTTCGGGTCCAGAGGCAGGAGGCTTGCTGTTTAGTGTATTAACGCCTCAGTTACATTCATCACTCATCGTGCGTTATTGATGGTGTATCTTAGCCCAAACCGTTCCGGTACCTCTAGGAGGGAGCTCCATTCGACTCTGTCAAAGGCCTTTTCTGCGTCCAGGGAGATCATCACCTCTGGTGGTTCTCTACCGAAGTGGGGGGGGGGGGGGGTCATTATCACATTCAGCAGCCGCCTGATGTTCGCTGTGAGCTGCCTACCCTTGACAAAGCCCGTTTGGTCCTCTGCGACCACCTCTGGTACGCAGCCCTCCAGCCTTTTGGCCAGGACCTTTGCGAGTATTTTCGCATCCACGTTCAGCAGTGAAATGAGTCTCTGGGGTTTGATCGGTCGGTCAGTGGGTCCAGCACTCAGTTAAAGCCGTCCCCCAGGATCAGTCGGTGTGTGTCAAGGTTAGGGATTTCCACCATGGTCTTCTTTATGGATTCTGTGTCGTCCCAGTTGGGAGCGTACACATTCACCAGTAAGACCGGTGCCCCTTCCAGGACACCGCTGACCATGACGTACCTTCCCCCTGGGTCCGTAACTGTCTTGGTTCCCGTAAACCTCGTCCTTTTGGTAATTAATATTGCTACCCCCCTAGCCCTTGTCCCGTAGCATGACTGGTACGTCTGTCCCACCCAGCCCTTCCTTACCAGCAGTCGGTCCTTCTCCCTCAGGTGCGTCTCATGTAGGTAGATTATGTCTGCTTTTAGGCTTCTAAGATGGGTGAAGACTCTGGATCTTTTCACTGGGCCGCTGAGTCCCCTTACATTCCAGGTAACAATCCTGGTGGGGGGTTTCTGAACCCCCGGTCCTGTGGGATCACCCATACTTACCTGGTCGACGCGCCCCTGCACTCTAGGGTTTCCCTTTGCTAGGGGGCCGTCCAAAATGGCCAGGGGCGCCGTCTCACCATGGGGTCGGGCCCCAGCGCTCAGGGGTTTCCCTTTGCCCAGGGACACACAATGTGGCCACCAGCTGTGCGTATGCTACGCGGGTGCGCCCCTGCGCTCCGTGGTCTCCCTCTGCCCTGATGCCCTCTCGAGTGGCTGTTTGCGGTGCCCTCTTGGTTCCTCGCTCTGCTCCATGCCCGCCGAGGCCTATGTCTGTACTGCTTCATTATCTCACCCTTCTCTTTGCTTCTCTTTTGTTCTGCGTTCTCCCCCAGACTCCTCTTCCCCCCCCCCACAGCTCCTGTCTCTTTGTCCCCCCCCTGCGTTCTCCTCCCCATCCTTCTGCCCCACCCTCCCCTCCTTGTGCCAGGCGCTCCCCCTCCCCTGAGAGAGGCACCGCGGCCCTCCTTCCTTCCTGCCCTCCCGTGCTGGCCCTCCTCACTAGTACGGTGGTCCTCATCCCAGTATTCGCCCAGTTCTGGCCCTGTTTAACCTTTCTCCTACTGGCCCTTGTCTCGCCCTCCTGTTTGCTTTCCTCACCCTCATTTCCCTCGCTCCACTCCCCCCCCATTGCATTGAGAGAGGAGACAAGCTCTGAAACGAGGCAACGCATGTGCACAGTTCATGAGTCCTTTATCCTTGTTTGTGGTCTGTCCTCCGCTCTTTGTTCTGGTTTTCCCTTCCTTTTCAGCCCCCATGTCTTTCATTGCGGTTGCGTGTGCTCTTCCCCCAGTTTGATCGCTCTAACGAACTCATCAGCTGCCGCTCGGGTGTTAAAATACAGCTCTTTCCCCTCAAATGTTACCCAGAGTTTGGCCGGGAGTAACATCCCAAATTTTACCTTGCTTTTGTGCTGTGCTGATTTCACCTTGTTGAATTCAGTCCTTTTTTTGGCCAGGTCCGCCCCAATGTCCTGATACACCCTTATGGTCTTCCCTTCCCCCCTGCTCTGTTTCATTTGCCGTGCCCACTTTAGGATTCACTCCCGGTCTTCGAACCGGTGTAGCCTTGCAATAATTGCTTTGGGCTGGTCCACGGCCTTGAGCTTGGGTCGGAGCGACCTGTGCGCCCTGTCTATTTCTGTTGGTTTGAGAATACCTCCTTTCCCACTAGCTTGCCCATCATTTCGGTGATGTAGCCTGTGGTAAACCACTGTTGCACCTCTATTAGGTGATGTATGGTAGAACCTGTACTTCAGGTACGTTGGTAGTCCCTGCCTGCTGGCTCCGCTCAGTAGGCGGAGTATAAATATGTATGTCCTCCATGCTGCAGACATTTCGCCAGCTGCTGTGGGAGGCCACACATCTGAGAGCAATAAAGCCTCAGTTGCACCCAACTCAACTCTTTGTGCAATTGATCGTGCATCAATTTATTGCTCTAAGATTTTCAAAAGGTGGACCTCCGTATCAAAGTGGATCACCTGCAGCTGGATCCGCAATCAAGCGACGCCAAAAAGGACTTTCAACACTGGTTAGCTTGTTTTGAGGCGTACATCAACTCGACACCCAGCCCTGTCTCGGAGGCTCAGAAGATACAGATCCTGTACTCAAGGTTGAGCTCCAGCATCTTTCCGCTAATCCAGGACGCGCCGAACTACGCCGAAGCCATGACGCTTCTCAAAGAGAATTACGCTCAGAAGACGAACACGCTCTTCGCCAGGCACGTACTCGCCACTCGCTCTCAACTCCCTGGTGAGTCCATAGATGACTTCTGGCGGATCCTAAACCCACTCGTCCGGGACTGTGACTGTCAGGCCGTTACGGCCACTGAACATTCAAACCTCCTTATGCAGGACGCGTTTGTTACGGGGATTGGGTCGGACCTCATACGCCAGCGACTGTTAGAAGGGGCCACGCTCGACCTAGCAGAGACAAAGAAACTAGTGCTCTCTATGATGGTCGCCTCGCGCAACGTTCAGGCCTACACCCCCAGCCACGCGGCCCACCCCTCCTACGCGTCGTGGACCCCACAGATGGCCGCCTTGCGGGGGCCTTAACCAGCCAATACGCCTGCGCCACGCGCCAGCCAGCAAACACCGGGGGACCCGATGTTACTTTTGCGGCCAGCAGAAACACCCCCGGCCCGCGCTGCCCTTTGTAAGGCTTGCGGCAACAAAAGGCACTTCGCCGCGGTGTGCCACGCCCGTGCGTCGCCGCTATCGCCCCCATCCCCCCTCGTTTACAGACAATGGACATCGCCATCCTTACCTCCCCGGACCATGAGCAGCCAGTGGGCGCCGCCATCGTCTCCCCCTCAGACCACGCGTAGCCAGTGGGCGCCGCCACCTTCTCACACTCAGACCAAGCGCAGCCAGTGGGCGCCGCCATCTTCCCCTCCGAGCAACATGTGCAGCCCATGGGCGCCGCCATCTTGTTCAACCCCCGCCATGTGTGGCCCATGGGCGCTGCCATTTTGTCCTCCTCAAGATCTTCAGGTGCCGCCATCTTGTCTCCCCCGCAGCACATGGGCACCGCCAGCGTTCCAGGACCTGTGCCCCCCGGGCTCCCCATCATCCGACACCAGCGGCTACCGACCACGACTCGCCTCAGTGACCATCGACCAGTCTCATCCGCACAACCTGGCCACCGCATGGACCAGCGTTAAAATAAACGGACACATGACCTCTTGCCTGCTGGACTCCGGGAGCACCGAAAGCTTCATCCACCCGGATCAGTAAGGCGCTGCTCCCTCGCGGTACACCCCGCCAACCAAAGAATCTCCCTGGCCTCCGGATCCCATTCCATGGCGAACCGGGGGAACTGTACGGTCACACTCACGGTCCAGGGCGTAGAATTCAGCAGCTTCCGCCTCTATGTCCTCCCTAACCTCTGCGCTGCCCTACTACTCAGCCTGAACTTCCAGTGCAACCTCCAGAGCCTAACCCTGAATTCCGGCGGGCCTCTACCACCCCTCACTTTGCGCGGCCTCGTGACCCTAAAGGTCGATCCGCCTGCCCTCTTCGCAAATCTAACCTCGGATTGCAAACTCGTCGCCACCAGGAGCAGACGATACAACACCCAGGACAGGACCTTCATCAGGTCCAAGGTCCAGCGGCTGCTTCAGGAAGACATCATCGAGGCCAGCAACAGCCCCTGGAGAGCCCAAGTGGCAGTAGTTAAAACTGGGGAGAAACACAGAATGGTCGTGAACTACAGCCAGACCATCGATTGGTACACACAGCTCGACGCGTACCCCCTCCCACGCATATCTGATATGGTCAATCAGATTGCACAGTACCGGGTCTTCTCAACGGTAGACCACAAATCCACCTACCACCAGCTCCCCATTCGTAAATCGGATCGTCCATACACTGCCTTCGAAGTAGACGGCCGCCTCTATCACTTCCTCAGAATTCCCTTCGGGTCTCGGTCTTCCAAAGGGAGATGTTCGACCGGTACGGTTTGCGGGCCACCTTTCCGTACCTAGAGAACGTCACCATCTGCGGCCATGACCAGCAGGACCATGACGCCAACCTTGCCAAATTTCTCCGTACCGCCACTCTCCTAAACCTCACCTACAACAAGGAGAAGTGCGTGTTTAGCACGACTCGCTTAGCCATCCTCGGTTATGTGGTTCAGAACGGAGTTCTGGGGCCCGATCCCGACTGCATGCGCCCCCTCATGGAGCTCCCCCTCCCCCACTGCCCCAAGGCCTTCAAACGCTGCCTGGGGTTCTTTTCGTACTACGCTCAGTGGGTCCCAAACTATGTGGACAAGGCCTGCCCACTCATACAGTCCACACTGTATGGCCGAGGCACTGTATTCCCCTGATGGCCAAGGCACAACATGCCTTCGCCCGTATCAGAGCTGATATCGCCAAGGCCGGGATGCACGCAGTAGACGAGACACTGCCCTTTCAAGTAGAGAGCGATGCATCAGACGTCGCCCGAGCCGCTGTTGCTCATTTTTGGTTGGTTCAATTGGCTCTGTTTTATAACCTTTGCTCTCGAGTCGCCAGGTATATTTATGCTACCGCCACGAGGTTCAAGTTTGAGTAATGATCAATAACTCAATACACCAATTAGTAAGATTCAAGTCAAAGCACATTTATTATACACAGTAAATCACTACTCATGCACAAATTCTACTTCTAAGCTACTTCTACAACTAACAGGCCTATACTTAACTTCGGACTGGCCCACCAGGTCAGGGAACAAATGGCCTTTCCTTCGGATTCTGAAACTGCGGGATTCAAAGCGGGTATGGACTGGTAGCTAGGAGCGCCTATCTCGTAGCGAGCGTTGACTTAAGACTTATGGTCTCTTGGCGGCAGTTGAACCGGTCACTGTCAAGGATTGGTTCGCGTTGCTGGGTGACCCGGTCAAGAAGGACGATTTGAACTTGGGGCTTAACTTTTATAGTCCCCAGGGGCTTCCCGCCTTTCGGGGCGGACCCTGTACCTGGTTCTAGGTGATTGGACTTCTTTCCAATCGCTTGGTTCGATTTCTCCAATACTGGAGCGGTTCCCTTATCGATGGGCGGTCTTGAGGTGTCTGTTAACCTCTTTTGTGTTGGCTCCTGCTGGCGCCGGGAAGTCTGACTTGGCTTTGTTTATCCCAAATGTTTCGATTGTCCCCGGGGATTGCACATTAGTATGTAGATGGCTGCTACATTATTATGCTGATGGTCGCTGGTATCGATGCTGTCTGGGCTTTTGCAGAGTTAAATACACAGTAAACCTGCACCTGCTGGTTTCTGCCTGTGTTGGCTGAATTTCCCTTCAGCCTTTGCTGTTCTCCATTTTAAATCGGGACTTGGCCAACTCAGGTGGCTACACCGCCACCCTCAATCAGGCAGGCAGACCCGTGGCATTCTTTTCCCGCGCCCTTCATGCCTCAGAAATTCGGCACTCATCCATCGAAAAAGAAGCCCAAGCTTTCGTTGAAGCTGTGCGGCATTGGAGGCATTACCTGGCCGGCAGGAGATTCACTCTCCCCACTGACCAACGGTCGGTAGCCTTCATGTTCAATAACAGCGGGGCAAGATCAAGAATGATAAGATCTTAAGGTGGAGGATCAAGCTCTTCACCTATAATTACGAGATTTTGTATCGCCCCGGCAAGCTCAGCGAGCCCCCAGATGCCCTATCCCGAGGTACATGTGCCAGCGCACAAATAGACCGACTCCGGACCCTGCACGACAGCCTTTGTCACCCAGGGGTCACACGGTTGTACCATCTTGTCAAGGCTCGCAATCTGCCCAACTCCGTCGAGGAAGTACGGACAATCACCAGGGACTGCCAGGTCTGTGCGGAGTGTAAGCCGCACTTCTACCGGTCGGATCGTGCACGCCTGGTGAAGGCCTCCCGACCCTTTGAGCGCAAAAGGGCCCCTCCCCTCCACCGACCGTAACACGTATTTCCTCAGTGTGGTCGGTGAGTACTCCAGATTCCCCTTCGCCATCCCATGCCCCGATGTGACGTCTGCCACCGTCATCAAAGGCCTCAACACAATCTTCGCTCTGTTCAGTTTCCCAGCCTACATCCACAGTGACAGGAGATCGTCCTTTATCAGTGATGAGCTGCGTCAGTTCCTGCTCAGCAGGGGTATCGCCTCCAGCAGAACGACAAGCTACAACCCCCGGGGAAACGGACAGGTAGAGAGGGAGAACAGGACGGTGTGGAGGGTCGTCCAACTGGCCCTACGGTCCCGGAACCTCCCGGCCTCCCGCTGGCAGGAGGTCCTCCCTGATGCACTACACTCCATTCGGTCACTGCTGTGCAACGCCACTAATATCACATCCCATGAACGCCTTTTGCCTTCCCCAGGAAGTCCACATCCGGGGTGTCACTCCCGACTTGGCTCGCAGCTCGAGGACCCGTCCTGCTCCGTAGACATGTCCGATTCCACAAGGCGGAACCATTGGTGGAAACCCCAATATGCCTACGTGGCGTACCCCGACGGCCGCCAGGATACTGTCTCCCTCAGGGACCTGGCACCAGCAGATTCCACACACACACAACCCCCGGCCCGGCACCACCCTCCCCTCCCCCGGCGCTCCCAGCAGCAACCCCCCGGGACCATCTGTCCTCCCCCTGCCCACGCCCGAGGATGAAGAAGATTTTGGCACGCTCCCGGAGGCTCCGGACATCAGACCAGCATCAGCATCGCCGCCACCACTACGTCGCTCCCAGCGGCACTTCAAGGCCCCGGACCGGTTAAACCTCTAACTGGTCCACTGGACTTCAAACATTTTTTTCTCTCTCTCAAATATTGTAAATGTAAATGTAAAAAAGAAAACCATTTCTTGTATATAGTTCCCCACCATCCCCGCCGGACTCAATTTTAACAGGGGGTGAATGTGGTAAACCACTGTTGCACCTCTATTAGGTGATGTATGGTAGGACCTGTACTACAGGTACGTTGGTAGTCCCTGCCTGCAGACTATGCCCAGTAGGCGGAGTATAAATATGTGTGTCTTCCATGCTGCAGCCATTTTGCCAGCTGTTGTGGGAGGCCATGCATCTTAGAGCAATAAAGCCTCAGTTGTACCTCAGTTTTTACTCATTTTTACTTTTGTACCTTTTTCAAATTGTGTGTGTGTCGGGGGGAAACTGAAGTGACATCACAGAAAAGCTGTGGCCTGAGTGGCTGGTTGGGATTCTACACTAAATTTTAAAAAATTGAGCAATGGTAACTAATTAAACAAAATTACTTAATTATAATTTAGAGGGATATCTAAGCCAGAGATCGGAGAGTACTATATTTAGCTTTCGCATTTCTATTAGAAATCTAGTGCTAGGAAACAGATAGTTAACAGTAACTTTGAAATTAAAAAACAATATATTCAAAAAAAAAAAAAATTTTTTAATTTTAATTTTAATTAATTGACGCAATGTCAGTTAGAGGGGTGCTGTGCTCTGACTGTGAGATGTGGCAGGTCCGGGAGGCTTCCAGCGTCCCGGATGGCTTAATCTGCAGAAAGTGCACCCAACTGGAGCTCCTCACAGACCGCATGGTTCGGTTGGAGCAGCAATTGGATGCACTTAGGAGCATGCAGGTGGCGGAAAGCGTCATAGATCGCAGGCAGAGAAATGGGTGACCACCAGAAAGGGCAGGCAGTCAGTGCAGGAATCCCCTGTGGTTGTCCCCCTCTCGAACAGATATACCCCTTTGGATACTGTCGGGGGGGATAGCCTATCAGGGGAAAACAGCAGTAGCCAGAGCAGTGGCACCACGGCTGGCTCTGATGTTCAGAAGGGAGGGTCAAAGCGCAGAAGAGTAATAGTAATAGGGGACTCTATAGTCAGGGGCACAGATAGGTGCTTCTGTGGACGTGAAAGAGACTCCAGGATGGTATGTTGCCTCCCTGGTGCCAGGGTCCAGGATGTCACCGAACGGGTAGAGGGCATCCTGAAGGGGGAGGGCAAATAGGCAGAGGTCGTTGTACATATTGGTACTAACGACATAGGCAGGAAGGGGCATGAGGTCCTGCAGCAGGAGTTCAGGGAGCTAGGCAGAAAGTTATAAGACAGGACCTCGAGGGTTGTAATCTCGGGATTACTCCCTGTGCCACGTGCCAGTGAGGCTAGAAATAGGAAGATAGAGCAGCTAAACACGTGGCTAAACAGCTGGTGTAGGAGGGAGGTTTCCATTATCTGCACCACTGGGAGCTCTTCCGGGGCAGGTGTGACCTGTATAAGAAGGACGGGTTGCATCTAAACCGGAGAGGCATAAATATCCTGGCCGCGAGGTTTGCTAGAGTCACACGGGAGGGTTTAAACTAGTATGGCAGGGGGGTGGGCACGGGAGCAATAGGTCAGAAGGTGAGAGCATTGAGGGAGAACTAGGCAATAGGGACAGTGTGGCTCTGAGGCAGAGCAGACAGGGAGAGGTTGCTGAACACAGCGGGTCTGGTGGCCTGAAGTGCATATGTTTTAATGCAAGAAGTATTACGGGTAAGGCAGATGAACTTAGAGCTTGGATTAGTACTTGTTGTTGCCATTACAGAGACCTGGTTGAGGGAAGGGCAGGATTGGCAGCTAAACGTTCCAGGATTTAGATGTTTCAGGCGGGATAGAGGGGGATGTAAAAGGGGAGGCGGAGTTGCGCTACTTGTTCAGGAGAGTATCACAGCTATACAGCGAGAGGACACCTCAGAGGGCAGTGAGGCTATATGGGTAGAGATCAGGAATAAGAAGGGTGCAGTCACAATGTTGGGGGTATACTACAGGCCTCCCAACAGCCAGCGGGAGATAGAGGAGCAGATAGGTAGACAGATTTTGGAAAAGAGTAAAAACAACAGGGTTGTGGTGATGGGAGACTTCAACTTCCCCAATATTGACTGGGACTCACTTAGTGCCAGGGGCTTAGACGGGGCAGAGTTTGTAAGGAGCATCCAGGAGGGCTTCTTAAAACAATATGTAGACAGTCCAACTAGGGAAGGGGCGGTACTGGACCTGGTATTGGGGAATGAGCCCGGCCAGGTGGTAGATGTTTCAGTAGGGGAGCATTTTGGTAACAGTGACCACAATTCAGTAAGTTTTAAAGTACTGGTGGACAAGGATAAGAGTGGTCCTAGGATGAATGTGCTAAATTGGGGGAAGGCTAATTATAACAATATTAGGCGGGAACTGAAGAACATAGATTGGGGGCGAATGTTTGAGGGCAAATCAACATCTGACATGTGGGAGGCTTTCAAGTGGCAGTTGAAAGGAATTCAGGACCGGCATGTTCCTGTGAGGAAGAAGGATAAATACGGCAATTTTCGGGAACCTTGGATGACGAGAGATATTGTAGGCCTCGTCAAAAAGAAAAAGGAGGCATTTGTCAGGGCTAAAAGGCTGGGAACAGACAAAGCCTGCGAGGAATATAAGGAAAGTAGGAAGGAACTTAAGCAAGGAGTCAGGAGGGCTAGAAGAGGTCACGAAAAGTCATTGGCAAATAGGGTTAAGGAAAATCCCAAGGCTTTTTACACGTACATAAAAAGCAAGAGGGTAGCCAGGGAAAGGGTTGGCCCACTGAAGGATAGGCAAGGGCATCTATGTGTGGAGCCAGAGGAAATGGGCGAGGTACTAAATGAATACTTTGCATCAGTATTCACCAAAGAGAAGGAATTGGTAGATGTTGAGTCTGGGGAAGGGTGTGTAGATAGCCTGGGTCACATTGAGATCCAAAAAGACGAGGTGTTGGGTGTCTTAAAAAATATTAAGGTAGATAAGTCCCCAGGGCCTGATGGGATCTACCCCAGAATACTGAAGGAGGCTGGAGAGGAAATTGCTGAGGCCTTGACAGAAATCTTTGGATCCTTGCTGTCTTCAGGGGATGTCCCGGAGGACTGGAGAATAGCCAATGTTGTTCCTCTGTTTAAGAAGGGTAGCAAGGATAATCCCGGGAACTACAGGCTGGTGAGCCTTACTTCAGTGGTAGGGAAATTACTGGAGAGAATTCTTCGAGACAGGATCTACTCCCATTTGGAAGCAAATGGACGTATTAGTGAGAGGCAGCACGGTTTTGTGAAGGGGAGGTCGTGTCTCACTAACTTGATAGAGTTTTTCGAGGAGGTCACTAAGATGATTGATGCAGGTAGGGCAGTGGATGTTGTCTATATGGACTTCAGTAAGGCCTTTGACAAGGTCCCTCATGGTAGACTAGTACAAAAGGTGAAGTCACACGGGATCAGGGGTGAGCTGGCAAGGTGGATACAGAACTGGCTAGGCCATAGAAGGCAGAGAGTAGCAATAGAAGGATGCTTTTCTCATTGGAGGGCTGTGACCAGTGGTGTTCCACAGGGATCAGTGCTGGGACCTTTGCTCTTTGTAGTATATATAAATGATTTGGAGGAAAATGTAACTGGTCTGATTAGTAAGTTTGCAGACGACACAAAGGTTGGTGGAATTGCGGATAGCAATGAGGACTGTCGGAGGATACAGCAGGATTTAGATTGTTTGGAGACTTGGGCGGAGAGATGGCAGATGGAGTTTAATCCGGACAAATGTGAGGTAATGCATTTTGGTAGGTCTAATGCAGGTAGGGAATATACAGTGAATGGTAGAACCCTCAAGAGTATTGAAAGTCAAAGAGATCTAGGAGTACAGGTCCACAGGTCATTGAAAGGGGCAACACAGGTGGAGAAGGTAGTCAAGAAGGCATACGGCATGCTTGCCTTCATTGGCCGGGGCATTGAGTATAAGAATTGGCAGGTCATGTTGCAGCTGTATCGAACCTTAGTTAGGCCACACTTGGAGTATAGTGTTCAATTCTGGTCGCCACACTACCAGAAGGATGTGGAGGCGTTATAGAGGGTGCAGAAGAGATTTACCAGAATGTTGCCTGGTATGGAGGGCATTAGCTATGAGGAGCGGTTGAATAAACTCGGTTTGTTCTCACTGGAACGAAGGAGGTTGAGGGGAGACCTGATAGAGGTATACAAAATTATGAGGGGCATAGACAGAGTGGATAGTCAGAGGCTTTTCCCCAGGGTAGAGGGGTCAATTACTAGGGGGCATAGGTTTAAGGTGAGAGGGGCAAGGTTTAGAGTAGATGGACGAGGCAAGTTTTTTATGCAGAGGGTAGTGGGTGCCTGGAACTCGCTATCGGAGGAGGTGGTGGAAGCAGGGACGATAGTGACATTTAAGGGGCATCTTGACAAATACATGAATAGGATGGGAATAGAGGGATACGGACCCAGGAAGTGTAGAAGATTGTAGTTTAGTCGGGCAGCATGGTCAGCACGGGCTTGGAGGGCCGAAGGGCCTGTTCCTGTGCTGTACATTTCTTTGTTCTTTGTTCTTGTTCTTTGTACCCAACTCAAGTCTTTGTGCAATTGATCGTGCATCAATTGTTGGGTCTCTGCCCTCTATCCCCTCTGGCAGACCCACTATTTTAATGTTCTGCCGTCTGGACCTATTTTCCTGGTCCTCCACTTTCCCTCTTAGGCTCCTCTGGGCAGTTACTAACCTTTTGACCCCGGCTTCTAGGGTTAATGTGGTGAATGTATTATGGCAACCATTCACCACTGTATTGCCTTTTACTATGTTGTTGCCCTTGTGGGCTCCACCTATGGGCCATTGTATCACATTACACCACACTGTATCATGTTGGTGCCCTTGCGGGCTCCGCCCCTGGCTCTGCATCTGGCCCCGCCCCCTCGGGGGAGGTATAACGATCTGCTGCCTGCAGGCAGCTCTGAGTACAGAGCAGTCGCAGGCAGGCACAGTTCTAGCTGATTAAAACCACTGTTCACTTCAACTCTCCGTCTCATGTGAATTGATGGTCGCATCAGTTATCACCCTGTCGCTCTGGTCCGAGACGGTCCTCTCCAATCCAGAATCGCTTTTATCTGTGCCTTCACCTCCCTTTCCAGGCCTTCGATTTTGTGCGCGGTCTCCTTCATCATTGCTTGGAGCTCCGATCAGAGCGCCTTCTTAATGCTCGTTTTGTGGGGGCGCCTGCCTGCGCATCCGTCGCTCATGTGCCTTTCCCCCGCTGCTCCTTGCATCTCGCTGTCCCTTCGCTTTGGTGTTTTTCTTTCCTCCAGCCATCTGTCTGTCTGTCTCTCTTTCCCTCCCCGCTGCTGTTCCTTTTCTTGGTGTTGCTCTTCCTTCCCCCACTCCTCTGCTCTCGCAAGGTCTGCCTCGGGCTTCGGGTTTCCTTTTTTTTTGTTGGGAGGAGGGGGGGTGGGTTCTTGTGGTTGGTTCCCTTCCTCCCTTCCTTCCTTTCTCTCTTTCCTTGTCTCTTTATTTGTTTATTTACTTACTTTTATTTTTCCCCCTTCTCCTTCTCTTTTTTTTTCCCCTTCTCACTTCTCAGGAGGGTTCGGGAGAGAAGTTTCCTGGTGCGGACGGGAGTCCCGCTTTGTCTCGCCGCTCACCACGTGGTCGCCGCCGGTTCGTTGGGGGGGGGGGTTCTCTCTCTCTCTCTTTCCTGGTCGTTGGCCCCGCTGGCTCCGCTCCCGTGCGCTTGTGTCTATGGCTTCGCGGTCCGGGCTGCCGCTTCTCTTGGGCTGCCCACGCTCTGCTGTGCTGGGGGTGGTGGGGGTGGCTTGGTGGGGCAGGCTCGCAGGCTTGCGCTCTAAGGCGCTAGTTCTGTTCGGGGACGCGACTCTCCTCGCCGCTTCAGAGTCTCCGGCTCCGGTTTCTCCCGCACCTTTTTATTTAATGGACTTCTCCGGCTCCACTCGCATGCTTTTTATTTTTTCCACAGGCCTCAGCTCACTGTCGGCCCGGCCCCTTGCAGCTTTTTCCCTCCTGCTCGTACCTTCGGGGAGCGCTGTGTGGGTTCTTTCTTTTTTCAAGAATAAAAATACCCCCGGGACTAAACAAAGGGGCTGTTTAGCACAGGGCTAATTGCTGGCTTTGAAAGCAGACCAAGGCAGGCCGGCAGCACGGTTCGATTCCCGTACCAGCCTTCCCGAACAGGCGCCGGAATGTGGCGACCAGGGGCTTTTCACAGTAACTTCATTTGAAGCCGACTTGTGACAATAAGCGATTTTCACTTCATTTTCAAACAAAAATCCCCGTGAAAGTTTAGACCTTTAGCGGAAGCTGCCCCCTTGCACGTCCCCCCCCTACAGAGCTCTAACGGAAGCCCCTTTTTTGCTTCTTTGGTTCTCAGGCCCATTTTACGATGACATCTTGGGATGCTCTGCCGCATCGAAGATGCTATATGAGTACAAAGGGTGGGATTCACCATTTCAGAGACTAAAGAGTTGATGCCGGTGCAGGAATCGTGGAAAACGGACGCCACACCTGGACCGATTCAGCGACTGTTAAGGGGCTAGCACCGGTGCCACGTGGAACACAATCGATTCCAATGAGAAATGGTGTTGGATTCGCCGGGTCCAAGATTGACACTCAGGGGACTGACAAGCTGCAGCTGCATATACTCACTTCACCCCCCACACACAGCATCCCAGCCAACAAGTTGCAGCAAGCAGAGCGGCCCCAAGATTCACCGACGCCGAGCAAGAGATCCTCCTGGATGCCGTGGCGGAGAGGCCTGGGAAGGAGGCTGCCAGCCGCCACCGTCCGCTGTGCCTGGGTGCAGGTGGCAGATGCGGTCAGTGCCGTGGGTAACAACGTCCGGACTGGCTAGCAGTGCCGGAAGAAACTGCACGACATCCTCACAGCGGCCAGGGTGAGTAGGCAACACTGTGTTGCTGGCACCAATCTCCGTCCCACACACCCGAAACCCGAACACCCCCCCATCCAGAGTGCGGCTGAACACTCACCCTGCACCACATGCCGGCATCCATACCGGCTGCCATGTCTGGGTGCCCTGGCCACTGAGGCCACCAGCTACTCAGCCCGTGGGCTGCATGCATCGGACAGTCTAACATTGTTGTTTTCCGTTTGTTCCCCCCCCCCACGAGAAGGCTGCCCATAACCGCCGGTAGCGGGAGAAGACTGGAGGGGGACCGTCGGACTTGCAGCCCCTCACCATGGAAGAACAGAGGCCCCTGGACGTTGTCGGCAGCCTGGAGAAAAGGGAGGTCGCCGGGATGGAATTCGGCCGTGGGCAAGGAAGTGAAACCCTGCTGAGCTGCAGCTCCCCGTGACATGTGTGTCAACCCTTCCCCCAACAGCACCCCCTCCCCCTCCCCCCACCCGGCCTGTGTTCTAATCATGCTTCTTGTCTTATGTCTTGCAGCACCTCGACTCCTCTCCCCTGTCCCTGGAGCATCTGGTGGGCTCAGTCCACATTGACATTGATGTATTGTGCCGACAGGGAATACTGACCTCTGTGACAATGCGGACTCACCTGTGCACCGAGGTCCATGAGATTCCAGACAGACCCCCACTCGGCGCCTGAAAGGACCTCGTTACTTAAAGGGTCAGAACGACTATTACTCTGACAGCCACCGGGAGCGGGTGTTCTGACCCATTCCCCCGCGGTACCAGGTGCTCCATGACCTGGTAGATATGTCACACTGTCTCCCTGCTCAGCCGGAGTCATCGACTGCATGCTCGGTCCGGCAGGCCCTCGAATGACAGGCACTGCCGGTACACACAAGCCGTCATGCGGTGCCCCCTTCCCACCTCTTCCTTGGCCTGTTGGGCGGCCAGCTCTCCCTCCTCACCGGCTGCCTCTTGTGCCTCTGGGGCAGGCTCCACTGCTGTAGGGTCCTCCTCCTTGAGCAGCTCCAGCTTGTACAACCGAAGTGCATCCTCCAGGGCTGCAGTGGCCAGGATGAATGCCACCATTCATGGTGGATTCCATAGCCATTTTCTGCAGGGGGTGTAAATCTGACATGTTAGCATGGTGCATAGCCCCATATCCAACCAGATCCAACGAGTTATACGGTGGCCCCAGTCTGCACTGCAGCCCCTGCACCCGCATATTCTCCTCCCACATCCCCACACCAACCTCCGGCCATTCCCCCTGGCATTCTGCCCTCCGCACCCCTGATCTTTGAAACCACAAGTGAAACACACCATCGGTCATTTCTCCCGGTGGAGGGGGAGCATCGTGGAGGCCCCAGAGAATACCGGCAATGATATGTGGATGGCATTTACTGTACGTGCGGAGCAGAATTCATTGACGCGCTGTCGAGGCATCGGAGCATTGCATTCTGGCGGGCGCCCGACACTGGCCGCGATTTTGGCTTCACGTCCAATTCTCCGCCCAATCGCCTTTCCTGATTCCGCCGTCGGCTGACAGAGAATCCCGACCAAGCTGTTATTGGTATTTGTGTATTAAGCTTTAGGATTTCTGTAGTCATGCTTTTCATTTGTTGAGGTGCTTTTATAACACAGAAGTGTCAGCTTCTGAGGTGGACTCTTCACAGTTGATGCCACTCCCAAAAGGTGCCCTGCTGGTCTGCATTCATTCAACGGGTGTGTGGACCCATTATTTATCCTGGGTATCTTGGTCTGCTAACTGTACTAGGATCTCCTGTTGACCTTTCACCCATTGAGATGACGCTATTTGAAATTTTCTGCAAAAATCAATGACATAAAAGGATACCAATGACATTGGGGCTAGTGTGGGAAAAAGGCATTGTTGTGAATGGTCAGCCATGATTGTATTGAATGGCAGAGCAGGCTCGATGGACTGAATGGTCTACTCCTGTTCCTATCTTCCTATAAACGCAACCTGCTTCATCCTATAAATATCTGTGGTTCTGTGGTCATGATGTAAGAAAATGCTGCAGCAGCGACAGATATTCAAGCAGAACCATCTGCATGCACAAAGTAAACAGAGGCTGACAGTGCCACAGAAAGACATAGACATGGACACACTGCGTTCATATTTTAATGGCCAAATTATGTTGAGAACAACTGCATTTCCCTTCATAAAAGTTGGAAGACTGGAATTGACAGGGCGGCCCTCTGAGAGCCAACCTGAACCAAATTCAGTTCAGACATCTTTGTTCTTTCCCAACCTCTTTGGTTCTTGCTTTTGCTAAAGATTAACCTCCCTTTCGTCTTTTGGGATATCTATGGCCTGGGTTTCTTATGAGCATTTGCTGTATTCGCTTGAAATTTGATAGGTCATATCTCTAATTAGAAATGAATCAGGTGTAAAGTTTCTGAAACAAACCGATCCTTAAATTGGAAATTATTATGGGAAAGCAGCCCATTGACACCAGCAGTTTAAATCATTGAGGGTGGGATTTTCCGATTGCCAACTCCGAAATCGCGTTCGGCAATCGGCCGGGGAATCCATTTTTACACCGAAATCAGGGGCGGCGCCATTTGTCCGATGCGCCACTCCGTCAAAAACGTCACCGGAGGCCCTGCCCTGATGCTCAACCCCATGGGCCGAATTCCGGACTGCGTGGGGCACCTGTCCTCTCATTTTTCGTAAACCTGGCGTGGCGGCTGCAGACTGTGTCCAGCACCGCAACATTCAGGGCGGTGGGGGCGGGGGGAGGGAGCCGTTCCGCTGGCAGGGGTGGCTTTGGCGGGGGCTGGGAGACTGGTGGGGGGGTGGTCCGGGGTTTGGCGAGGGGGGCTACAGGGGGACAGTATTTGGCAGGCTGGGTCTGCGCGCAGCCGGCGCCATGTTGTAGAGTGCGGCCGCACGGCCATGGACCCGGCCATTCTGCATCCGTATCGGCAGGTAGACCAATGGACTTTACGTGGCGTGGCTGCTAGCTCCCCACCGGGCGGAGCATCGGTGCAGAGGCGCCGCCCCCTTTTTGGTCGCATGACCAGACGGATCCTGCAGACATAGCCTCAGAATTAGAGAATCCAGCCCTGAATCAAACGTGAATCATTGTGAGCTTGTAACTCCTTTAAATATGTTAAGTGATTAAGGTGAAAATAGAACATTTTGAAAAACTAAAGGTAACAGTGGTACTAGTGACACTGAGTTATAGTTCAGACTGTGCATAGATCAGTAAACTGTGTCATTATTGTGCTTCTGAGCTCACTGCAGACATACAGGTATAATCTCCGAGGATCTGCAATAATGACATTCTCCCTTTCATTTAATTTTTTTTAAAAACTTCTGTCATGTAGATAAATGTAGCTCTTCGTATTTCAAACAAAGCTTGGCACCCACACAAAGTAATGAAAAGGTTTCTTCTTTGACCATATTCACACTGACATGCAGAGAAGGGGCCATTCTTTGAAGATTAATACCTTTAATGCCATCAGGCAGGGGAGAGTGAGTCAATAGTGACACGGAGGGCTGAACAGGCAAACGAGCTTATGTTTAGAAGGCACCTCAGATATGTCTATTCACTGACTTGTTCAACACTCTGGCATTTACAAAAGGCAGAAATTGAGCGAATACTTAGATTTAGTTATCTGGAGCAGACTTTGTGAGGTAAATCACCTCCATTCAGCAGTATCGTCTGGGTCTTCCATGTCTTTGCAATGCTGGCTTCCTGCCCAGTGACGGATTTAAACCTGACTTGCAATTGTGAGGGTATTTGCACAGGTGATTTCTTATAGGTTAAAAGGTAACATTTTTAAATTGTTTTACTTTGTTCCTCAGAAGTTGGAAGTGCAAGCGTGGTTTAATTTTTTGTTCTGGTGTTTTAGCGTCTGTGTATGTTTTCACTTCCCATTTGTTTTTTAGCAAAGTTTTTTTTAGTTTATCTCTGGTAAGAAATGTTTTTAGTCATATTCTGACTTAAAAGAAGAGATAAATAACCTATGGTCCTGAATCAGGCACGGGCAGGCCAATCAACAAACTCTGCTTAAACCCAAGCATAGGGAATGCCAAGGGAATGTGAGCAGGTGGGGGTGGGTGAGTGTTTTTTTATCCAGTCATGGGATGTGGGTTTTACTAACTAGGCCAGCATTTACTGCCCAACCCTAATTGCCATTGAGAAGGTGATAGTGATCTGCCTTCTTGAACCACTGCAGTCCCAGTGGTGTAAGTATACCCATAATGCTCTCAAGTGACTGAGTTACAGGATTTTGACCCAGCGACAGAGAAGGAACAATTATATATTTCCAAGTCAGGGTGGTGTGTGGCTTGAGGGGGAACCTCCAGGTGGTGGTGTTCCCATGTATTCGCTATCCTTGTCCTTCTAGATGCTAGTGGTCGTGGGTTTGGAAGGCGCTGTCTAAGGAGCATTGGTCAGTTTCTGCAGTGCATCTTATAGATGGTACACACTGTTGCTACTGGGCATCGGTCGGTGGTGGAGGAAATGAAACTTTGTGGATGGGACTCCAATCAAGCGGGCTGCTTTGTCCTGGATGGCACCGAGTTTATTGAGTGTTGTTGGTGCTGCACTCATCCAGACAATGTATTCCATTACACTCCTGACTTGTGCCTTGTAGACGGTGGAAAGGCTTTGTGGAGTCAGGAGGTGAATTGCTCTCCGCAAGATTCTGAGCCTTTAACCTTCTCTTGTAGCCACAGTATTGATATGGCTAGTCCAGTTCAGTTTCTGGCCAGTAGTGACCCCCAGGATGTTTCAAGCTACAGTAGGCAAAAATGTGGCTGCCAAACTGATTGAGAGGTATTTCAGGGAATTGGAAGAAAAATTTAAATTTTGAACTTGAATGTAAATTTAACAGAAGATGTGACATAATGGCACCTTCTATCATTCAAATGATGGTGAAACTATCTGCCAATCCACTGAGGAACCTCCAATTCCTTCAGGCAAAGTAGCATTTTACTTTGAGTCTCTTCAGACTGAAATCTGCAGATGACTGTGAAATAGATTTTAGTTTGTTTACTTAGTGCCATTTTCTGTCATTTTGTTCCCCTTTGAATCATGAATTTCCCCTGGTGTGATTTGATCTGTGCTAAGGGGTCACACTGGGGTCACCGTGGACTCACTGTTTTTGGAGCTGGCACCTGCAATCATGCGTGCAGTGCTACTTTATGACAAAGTACTGTCACGGATATGATTGACAGCCATATATTCACATTCTCCACCCAGTCACTGCTCGAGGGCAACTACTCACCATGTTGGCAGAACTGAAACTTGAACAGAATATGGGCAAGTGTGAGTTCTTCCTTCTTCATAAATTGAAAAGAGAAAAGGTTGGAAATATCCAGAGGCCAGAACAGTTGTAGCCTGGAATGTTAACCTTATTTCTTTCTCTAATGGTGTTGCCACACCTGCTAAGTATTTCCAGCATTTTCTGGCATTTGCAATTCAGATCTGCAGTATTTTCTGTTTCTATGTGTTATGGAAGGAGCTAATCAGGATGACAACAGCAAGTGCGAGGGGTTCATGGACTTCTTTGTCACTTAGACTGAGACAATCGATTAGCTCCCTCTGCCACGTCCCTCACTTCCACTAGGCCACCAGACCAAATTTCCTTTAATGATCCTTTTCGCCCTGGCCTCCAGTTTCCCTCCTATCTCCTCTCATATCCTCTCTATCTTCATCTTGCGCATGAGACCCACCTCTGTTCCCTTGGTCCCAATTAACCTGCTGATCATCTAATTTCCTTTCCTGCCTCCATGGTAGCGAATACTGGAACCAGTTCTGTCTTGTCAGGTGTTTTCCCTCTCGCCTTTACATCTGCTGTCACCTCCTCCATCAATAAAAGACCAAACTTGATCACCATGAACCCCGTTCTTGCAATCTACCATCCCATCTCCAACCTCCCTTTCCTCTCCAAAATTCCTGGACTTGTTGCACTACGAAACCCATTCCCATCTTTCCAGAACCCCATGTTTGAATCCCTTGAATCAGATTTCCGCCCCTGTCACAGCACTGAAACGGCTCTTATGGACATCACAGATGACATCCTCAGCGACCGGGATGAAGGTAAACTTCCCTTCCTCATCTTCTGCAACCTGTCTACAGCTTTTTACACAGATGACCATATCATCCTCCTCCAATGTTTCTCCACAGTCATCCAACTGGTTAGGACTTCTCCCACGGGGTTCCATTCTTATCTATCTAATTGTAGCCAGAGTATCACTTGAATGGCTTCTCTTCCTGCCCCTGTGCTGTTATCTCTGGTGTCCTCCTGGGATCAATCCTTGGCCTTCCCCTATTCCTCAACTAAATGATGCCCATTGGCAACATCATCTGGATGATGATGAAGGAGAGAATACAAAGCATGGGAATACTCAATAAACTGAGAGGGGTTGAGGAACTGAGAGACTTTAAATAAAATAAATTTAGAGTACCCAATTCTTTTTTTTCCAATTAAGGGGCAATTTAGCGTGGCCAATCCACTATTCTGCACATCTTTGGGTTGTGGGGGTGAGACCCACGCAGACACGGGGAGAATGTGCAAACCTCACATGGCCAGTGACCCGGGGCCAGGATTGAACCTGGGTCCCTGGCGCCGTGAGGCAGCTCTGAGGAGAGATTGGAAAGGCTCGGTTTGTTTTCCTTAAAACAGAAGGGATGACCTAGTTAATGTGTACAAAATTTATGAGGGGCCTAAATAGGGCAGACAGGAAAGACTTATTTCCCCTAGATGAGGAATCAATTACCAGGAGGCATAGATATAAGGTGATTGGTAGAAGGATTAGAGGGGACAGGAGGAAAAACATTCACCCAGAGGGTGGTGAGTGTCATAATATACATATCAGTATATCATGGTGCAGAGACACACACTGACTGACACACTGCAAGACCAATCAACACACACAACACAGCAGCCAATCACCAGGTAGGGCATGGTCACTATAATGACAGAGGCACTAGTTTTCCCGCTCATTCGGGATGCAGCCTCTGAGACAGACAGAGCCCGCAGTCAGTAGCACAAACATCCGCCAAGTGGTAGCAGTATAGGCTGGTCAGGTTAGGCATAGGTCTTCAGTCAATCTAACGTAGTGTCGACCCACAGTGCAAGTATGTTTAACAGCTTAGTTAAATAAAATAGGGTTGTACTATTACAAGTGTTGGTAGCCTGTCTATGTTACTGTTAAGGTAAACTCAGTCTCCACAGATCCAGAGTACCCAACACATCATGGTACCAGTATGTGACGTTAGAGTTTAATAGACCTACCTTCAAGTGATCTGCCTTCGACCAGCAATCAGCCATCCGGTAGTATGGACAGCGACCGCCCTCCCCCGCCGCTCCGCATCACCGGCAACCTTGGTGCGAACTGGAAAATCTTTAAGCAACGATTCCAGCTATACCTCGAAGCTACAGACCTGGAAGCTGCCTCAGACACCAGGAAGATTGTGCTCTCTTCCTTTCCACGGCCGGGGACCACGCCATTCATATCTTGTACTCTCTCACTTTCGCTGAAGTTCAAGACGGTCCTGCTCAAATTCGACAGTCACTGTGACATCGAGGTAAATGAAAGTTTTGAGCACTATGTCTTTCAACAGCGTCTGCAGGGTAAGGATGAACCTTTTCAATCTTTCCTCACCCACCTTCGCATCCTCGCGCTGTCCTGCAATTACGGCTCCACCTCCAACTCGATGATCCGTGACCAGATTGTTTTCGGTGTGCAATCGGACCCCCTACGCCAGCAGCTCCTCAAGGTTAAACAGCTTATCCTTGCGATAGCCATCGAGACCTGCGTTCTGCATGAACACACCACTAACCAATACCCGCACATTCAAGCGGCTGAAACGGCGCGGCAAGGTCCCCACGAGGCAGAGCTGGTGCAAGCCGTTAAACAACTCCAGGGCCTAAGCCTGGATGAGGGCAGCCATTTTGCGCACTTTTCGCGGGCTCCCGCGCATGCGTGCACTGACCAAGGGGACGGCGAGGCTGAAGACCGCACTGTGCAGGCGCGCACTACATACCACCGCACCACGCATGCGCGGTGGAGTACCGAACGTTCTGACGTCACGACGTGCGGCAACTGTGGCTCCGCCCACTTAAAGTGGCAATGTCCTGCAAAATCCCGACGCTCTCTCCAATGTGGCAAGCTTGGCCACTATGCAGGTCTGCTCAACCTACTACCTCTCGTCGCTCCAACCAGCCACGCAGGGATGTCCGAACCATCCAGCCACCGGTCACCGATTCCGACTTGATTCCGGACCTTGACACCGAGGACCCTAAAGCACCATTTCGGGTGGGCATCATCACCAAACCCAAGATGCTCCAGAAGACAAAAGCCAAGTCTCCACAATATACATCATTGATCTGGACGACAAGTGGTGTGCCACCCTCACAGTCAACCGATCCCGCATCCGATTCCAACTGGACACCGGCGCTTCAGCCAATCGCATTGCGCGGTCTGACCTCGAAAGCCTCCATGTCAAGCCTACCATCCTGTCATCCACCTGCCAGCTTCTGGACTATAATGGTAATACCATTGCTGCCAGTGGCTCTTGCCAGCTTGAAGTGTCGCACCGGTCATTAAAAGCTAACCTGCCATTCGAAATAGTGGGATCCACTAAAGCCTCCCTGCTTGGTGCTCAGGCGTGCAAACGTCTAAACCTTGTCCAAAGGGTTCACTCCCTGTCACCCGCTGATGCTTCCGCATGTCAGGACGCTGACTTTCGGACACAGCTGATTGCCATCATCACCCGATACCACGGTGTATTCAAGGGCATGGGCACACTCCCATACACTTATAAAAACTTGTTAAAAACCAAATACCACGCCTGTGGTGCATGCACCTCGCAGGGTACCAGCACCTCTCAAGGACCGCCTCAAGCAGCAGCTGCAGGACCTCCAGGACCAGGGCGTAATTTCAAAAGTGACAGAACCGACTGGGTCAGCTCTGTGGTGTGCGTGAAAAAACCATCCGGCGAATTACGCATATGACCTCAACCGCAATATTATGAGAGAACACTATCCCATTCCAAAGCGCGAAGAACTCACCTGCGAGATGGCTCATGCCAAATCTTTCACCAAGCTAGATGCATCCAAGGGGTTCTGGCAGATCTAACTTGACGCATCCAGTCGGAAGCTCTGCACCTTTAACACCCCGTTTGGCCGGTATTGCTACAACCGGATGCCATTTGGCAACATCTCTGCATCGGAAGTGTTCCACAGAATAATGGAGCAGATGTTGGAAGGTATCGAAGGGATTCGCGTATATGTGGACGACGTCATCGTCTGGTCTATTGCCCCGCAGGAGCACATTGATCGCCTCCAACGCGTCTTCCGACGAATCCATTAGCATGGCCTCCGCCTCAACAGGGCCAAATGCTCCTTTGGTCAAACAGAAATTAAATTCCTCGGAGACCACATTTCACAGTTTGGCGTGCAGCCAGATGCTGACAAGGTATCTGCCATTAAGGCCATGAAGACACCGGAGGGCAAGAAGGCGGTCCTCCGCTTCCTGGGCATGGTCAATTTCCAGGGGAAATTCATCTCTAACCTTGCCTCCCACACCACGGCTCTCAGGAACCTGGTTAAGAAGACGACCGAGTTCCAATGGCTCCCCGCCAAGAACAAGAATGGCGGGAACTCAGGGCGAAGCTGACCAAGGCCCCGGTGTTGGCATTTTTCGATCCGGCCAAAGAAACAAAGATCTCCACGGATGCCAGTCAGTCCGGCATTGGAGCAGTGCTCCTTCAACATGACGGCGCCTCCTCATGGGTTCCTGTCGCATACGCGCCACGTGTAATGACACCCACCGAACAGCGCTATGCGCAAATTGAAAAAGAGGGTCTGGGTCTTCTTACCGGAGTCACCAAATTCCATGACTATGTCTATGGACTCCCAAAGTTCACAGTCGAGACAGACCACAGGCCACTGGTCAATATCATTCAAAAAGACCTTAACGACATGACACCGCGCCTGCAGCGCCTTCTCCTTAAACTCAAGCAGTATGACTTCGAACTCGTCTACACCCCGGGTAAGGAGCTCATCGTCGCCGATGCACTCTCCCGATCTGTCACCACACCCTGCGACCCAGCAGGCTTCGTGTGCCAAATTAATGCTCAGGTGGCATTCGCCGCATCCAATCTGCCCGCCAAGGATGAACGACTCATCCAGATTTGTCGTGAGACGGTCAACGATCCCCTGCTCCAACGTGTCATGCGCCACCTGACAGACGGGTGGCTCAAGGGCCAATGCCCTCAATTCTATAACATTAAAGATGACCTGGCGGTGGTAGATGGAATTCTACTAAAGCTGGACAGGATCGTCATTCCGCACAGCATGCGGAACCTCGTCCTTGAGCAGCTCCATGAGGGCCACCTGGGAGTGGAGAAATGCCGCCGACGGGCCCGTGAGGCAGTGTACTGGCCTGGAATCAACGAGGACATTGCCAACGCCGTTCTTAACTGCCCAACATGCCAGCATTTCCAGCCTGCTCAGCCAAGGGAGACCTTGCAACCCCATGAGTTGGTCACGTCCCCCTGGACCAAAGTGGGCATCGACCTGTTCCATGCACTTGGCCGGGACTACGTCCTCATAGTGGACTACTTCTCAAACTACCCGGAGGTAGTTAGGCTACACAACCTCACCTCAACTGCGGTCATCCGTGCGTGCAAGGAAACCTTCGCTCGCCATGGCATCCCGCTCACGGTCATGTCCGACAATGGCCCGTGTTTTGCCAGTCAGGAGTGGTCCAATTTTGCCAAACGATACAACTTGACACATGTCACGTCCAGTCCCCTTTACCCCCAATCCAATGGCAAAGCTGAAAAGGGAGTGGCACCTTGTCAAACAACTCCTGTGCAAGGCGGCCGATGCAGGATCCGATTTTTACCTCTCCCTGCTTGCTTGATCAGCTCCATTGTCCACCGGGCTGTCACCGGCTCAATTGTTGATGAATCGCACGCTGCAGACAACGGTGCCAGCCATTCATGTCCCGGACTTGGACAACCTTCCGATCCTTCGTCGAATGCAGTTGTCTCGGGCCCAACACAAATCGGCGTACGAGGCCCGCGCCACGGATCTCCCTGCTCTGGCTCCTGATGACGAGGTCCGTGTCCAACTTCCCGATGGTGGTTGGTCCGCCACCACTGTGGTGCTCAGACAAGTGGCCCCCAGGTCATTTTTGGTTCGTCTACAAGACGGCTCTCTTCTTCGCCAAAATAGACGGGCACTATGACTCCTTCCTCGCTCGCCACCAGACCATCATGTCCTGCCTCGCCGTCACGACGAACCCGTCATGGACTTTGCAGATCTCCCTTTCGCTCTGCCACCCTCTGAATCTGACACAGTCCCGCCCATTCCAGAACAGGCGGCCACTGACCCACCCTTGAGGCGGTCAACCAGAATTCGTCACCCACCTCAGAGACTGAATTTATGAACTGCCTGAATTCATGGACTCTTTGAACTCATGAACTGATTGTTTCGTTACCTTGTTTGATTAACTCACTGGTTTGTACATACTGTTGTTCTAGTTATATTTTGTGTTACATACTGTCCATCTGCACTAGACACCTTCCAATGTAAATATCTTAGAGTTTCTGTACATAGTCCTGTAAATATGCTCGCATATGCCACACATAGTTAGGAACATTCGCATACTGCATTATATATTGCCACAAACACATTTTTTTTAGAAAAGGGGGATGTCATAATATACACATCAGTGTATGATGGTGCAGACACACACTGACTGACACACTGCAAGACCAATCAACACACACAACACAGCAGCCAATCACCAGGTAGGGCATGGTCACTGTATAGACAGAGGCACTAGTTTTCCCGCTCATTTGGGATGCAGCCTCTGAGACAGACAGAGCCCGCAGTCAGTAGCACAAACATCCGCCAAGTGGTAGCAGTATGGTCAGGTTAGGCATAGGTCTTCAGTCAATCTAACATAGCGTCGACCCACAGTGCAAGTATGTTTAACAGATCTTAGTTAAATAAAATAGAGTTGTACTATTACAAGTGTTGGTAGCCTGTCTATGTTACTGCTAAGGTAAACACAGTCTCCACAGATCCAGAGTACCCAACACATCAGTGAGCATCTAGAATTCACTGCCTAAGTTGGTGGTTGAGGCTGAAACATTCAACTCATTTTTGAAAGGTACCTGAACCTGCATCTATAGCATTGTTATCTCCAAGGCTACAGAACAGGTGCTGGAAAGTGGGATTAACATTAATAACCAGTTTCTTTTTTTTTTTTTTGGTTGGAACAGACAAGATGGCTTAAATGGTCTCTTTCTGAACTGTATCATTTATACGGTTCTATGGTACACTGACAGCACCCTACTCTACCTCACCACCACCTCCCTTGTCTCTTTCCCTGCTCCTAAATTAACAGACTGCTTTCCTGCTATGCAGTACTGGAGGAGCCAAAATCTCCTCCCATTAAATATTAGAAAGTCAAAAGCTGGTCCCTACTCTAAACTCTGTTCCCAGCGATAAACTCCAACCCCTTCCCTGGCAATAGTCTGAGATCAAGTCAGCCTATCTGCAACCTTGGTTGTCACATATGAAGCTGAGATCAGATTACAACCTTCTATTCATGTCATCTCTAAGACCATCTATTATTTCCTCTGTAACATTGCTCGGCATCACCCCATCTCAGTTCGTTTTTTAAAAATAAATTTTAATGTGATGGGCCTTCGCTGGCTAGGCCAGACTTTGTTGCCATCACTAATTTCCCTTGAGAAGATGGGGGCGAGCTACCTTCTTGAACCACTGCAGTCCATGTGGTGTATGTCTAACCACTGTGCTGTTAGGGAGGGAGTTCCAGGATATTGACCCAGTGACAATGAAAGAACGGCAATATTTCCAAGTCAGGATGGTCAGTGACTTGAAGGGGAACTTCCAGGTGGTGGTGTTCCCATGTATCTGTTGCTCTACTTGTCCTTCTAGATCAGTACTTTTCAAACTTTTTTTCCTGGGACCCACTTTTACCATCCAGCCGACCTTCAGGACCCACGCCGGCTGACCTTCGCCACCCACGCCTCCCGAACTTCGCGACCCACTCGGGCTGACCTTCGCGACACACCATTTTCTTTTTTTTTAAAGATATTTTATTCTTAACATACACAGCATCAACAAAATACACAGTCCACCAAAGCATAGTCAACAGTTTGTACAGTTTTTCTCCTTTTAAACAATTCCCCCCCCCCCAACTCCCGGGATTAACAATTCCTCAAATAGGGTGGTACAGTGGAATATTGGTTAGCACTGCTGCCTCCCAGCACCAGGGACCCAAGGTCTATTCCAACCGCAGGTAACTGTGTGGAGTTTGCACATTCTCTCCGTGTCTGCGTGGGTTTCCTCTGGGTATTCTGGTTTCCTCCCACAGTCAAAAGATGTTCAGGTTAGGTGGATTGGCTATGCTAAATTGCCTCTTAGGATGGGGTTGCAGGGACAAGGCGGGGGATTGGGCCTATGTAGGGTGGTCTTTTGAAGAGTCGATGCAGACTCAAGGGCCAAATGGCCTCCTTTATACACTATAGGGATTCTATGATTCGATAATAAAGTTATGAACGGCCTCCAACGCACCTCAAAATCTTCTTCTCACCCCCTCAGAGGGAGCAATTGGAGAAAGTTGTACAAGTTCCCCAGCCAGGCCACCACCCCCGGTGACGTATCGACCTCCAATTCAACAGGATCCTTCGCCGGGCAATCAGAGAGGTGAAGGCCACTACATCGGTCCCCTTCCCCTCCAGCAGCTCTGGCTCCTCTGAAACCCACAAAGATCGTCACCATATGGTCCGGTCTGACCTCAGCCCCCACTATCCTAGATAACGTCCCAAACACTTCCTCCCAAAAGCACTCCAGCTTCTCGCAACCCCAGAACATGTGAGCATGATTCACCTGCCCCCACCCACCCCTACACGCACTTCTCACAATTAGTACCCCCAAATTGGCCCAGTGCCCCACCACATTCACTGGCAACACCTCGCTCTTCCCTACGTTCAGCTTGTACCGGAGAAGGCCCCAAACCTCTCCAACAGGCCCATAATTCTGCCCATACTCTCCAGCAGGTCCAACACAAACAACAGCAGGTCATCTGTGTACAAGACACCCGATGCTCCCTGCCCCCACTCACAATCCCTCGCTACTCAGCTGGCCACAAAGGGCCATCACCAAGGCCCCAATCGCCAGCGCAAATAACAATGGCGACAGGGGGCGCCTTTGCCTGTTTTCTGATGCAACCAAAATACCCTGAACTCGTCTCATCCGTACGCACACTAGCCACTGGGGATGCATACAAGAGATGCACCCACGCCTCAAACTCTGCCCGAACCCAAATCTACCCAGAATTTCATGACACACCATTTTTGATTAACTTTAATGTGACAGGTGAGCCTGCTAGGTCCTCACGATCTCACTTGCTTTGTCATTCAATGCCACATTTCTGTTAAGGACTTCAGCTGATGCTTTAAGTTCTCCTGTATCCTTTCAAAAAAATCAGGACGTTTGTCCTCGAACGCGCCATGAAGTTTTGAAGTTTTGCGGGTATTAAACTCTTATTTTCTATGTAATGCTTCACCTGAGATTAGCATTCCCAATGAAGCAACGTTTCAGTTTGGCATTAAAATGTCAGCTACAATCAAATACTCAACGCACAAACTTCTGCCCCAAAGATGGGAATATTGCCAACTGAGTCACACTGATGCACAGCTCAAAGACAATTCAAGCGTCTCAATCCTCAACAACATTATTACTCACCAGCACATTGTGGGTCAGGATTACTGTGCTAGTGCTTGGTGGTTTAAGTGTATGACAACAACCGGTCCTCTAGATTTCAGTCGAGCTAAGTTTAACAGGACGAAACAGAGACTGGTGATAACAAACTGATCAAAACTGTTATCGAGTAAAATTACAGGTCAACAATGGGAGATCTTCAAAAAAATAATTTAACGTAATGTTGGACTACTGTAGAACCCGAAGATGTGAGATACCTCCTTACCAACTAAAACAACCGTAGTCAACACAAGAGATGAGCAAGGTTGGCACTCCAATGCAGTACTGATGGAGCGTTGCACTGTGGAGGGTAACATCTTTTGGAGAAACATTAAAGGGCAGCACGGTAGCACAGTGGGTAGCACTGTTGCTTCACAGCTACAAGGTCTCAGGTTTGATTCCCGGCTTGTGTCAGTGTGGAGTCTGCACGTTCGCCTCGTGTCTGCGTAGGTTTCCTCCGGGTGCTCCGGTTTCCTCCCACAAGTCCCAAAAGACGTGCTGTTAGGTAATTTGGACATTCTGAATTCTCCCTCTGTGTACTCGAACAGGTGCCGGAATGTGGCGACTAGGGGCTTTTCACAGTAACTTAATTGCAGTGTTAATATAAACCTACTTGTGATAATAAAGATTATTACAAACTGAGGCCCTGCCTGTCCTCTGAAGTAGCTGTAAAAGACCACATGGCAATATTTTTAATAAGAGCCAGCGAGCTATCCTTGGTGTCTTAGCCTGTTTTAATCCTTCAATCAACATTCCAGAAACAGATTTATTTAGACATTATCACATTGCTGTTTGTGGGAGCTTGCTGTGTACAAATTGACTGTCACATTTCCTACATTGCAACAGTGACTGCACTCCAAAAGTACTTCATTGGCTCAAAGCGCGGTTTGGTAGTCGTGGCAAGTGCTCCATAAATGTAAGTGTTTATTTTCTTTTCCTAATATGAAATATTAGGGGTCTGGGAGAGATATAAAAACAAGTAAAAGGAGACAGAAAAGACAATGAAAGCTGTAAAAAAAGGAATGTGAAAGGGAACTTGTGGAGGGATATCAAGATTAAAGCAAAAATGATTTTACTATTGTAAAGGATAGGATAGTCAAAGTAAATGTGAGCCCTTTAAAAACAACAGGGAATAAGTAATACCGCAACTAAATATAAGAAAATGGCAGGCTTGTTAAATAATTACTTTGTGTGAGTTTTCACAGTAGAGGGTGAATGTCTGACATTCTAGAGGAATTAATCAAGGACAAGAATTCACTAAAGTTAATGTAAGGTAGAAAACAGCACTCGAAAAAAATAATGGACGGGATTCTCTGTCAGCTGACGCCGGAATCATGAAACAGGATTGGGCAGAGAATCGGTTTTGACTGCAAAATCGTGGCCAGCGCGGGTTCATGCCAAATCACAATTCTCCAGTGCCTCGATGTCAATGCATTCCACACTGCACGTACAGTAAACACCGTTGGCATATCATTAGCAGGCCTGATCCGGTATTCTCCGGGGCCTGTGCGATCCTCCGCCTCCACCGGGGGAATTCCTCACGGCGAGGTTCACTTGTGCTTTCAGAAATCATGAAACTGGCGCCGCCGTGGCTGATGAAATAAAATGAAAATCGCTGATTGTCACAAGTAGGCTTCAAATGAAGTTACTGTGTGTGGTGGTATGTATTAGGGGTATTAAGGTACCCTGGGATGCCGAGAGGCTATTGGTGGATAGACACTGGATCCCGAGTGGATCAGCCGCCTGCTGGCTCCACCCAGTAAGGCGGAGTATAAGAGCCCGGGTTCTCTCAGCAGCCGCATTCTGTAACTGTGCTGCTGGGGAACAAGTCTGCGTAATAAAGCCATCGTTCGACTCCTTCTCATCTCGTCTCGTGAGTGATTGATTGTGCTACAATTTATTACGCAAACTTTTGAGGACATAGAGCTCCGAATCATGCTGGAGTGTCTGCGAATCAGCCCCCACGCGGCAAACGCAGCGGCCACGTTTAAACATCGGTTAGCGTGTTTCCAGGGATACCTCCGAACGGCCCCCGGCATACCTACGGAGGAACAGAAAATCCAGGTCCTGCATGCCAGGGTGAGGCCTGATATCTACATGCTCATAGAGGATGCAGAGGATTTCCCGACGGCGATTGCGATGCTGATAGGAATCTACGTTCGGCCCGTCAACCAGGTCTACGCACGCCACCAGCTCGCGACGAGACGGCAGATCCCCGGGGAATCGCTGGACGAATTCTACAATGCGCTGTTGATACTGGGGAGAAACTGCAACTGCCCATCGATTGCGGCTAATAAACACACAGAGCTGCTGGTCCGAGATGCGTTCGTGGCAGGTATGCTTTCATCCCAAATTCGCCAGCAATTGCTGGAAAGAGACACACTAGGCCTCAAAGCAGCACGGGCCCTCGCAGCCTCGTTTCATGTGACGTCACAGAACGCCCACGCCCGACCGCGCGGCAGCCCCTTGGGCACCGTGGACCCCCGCCACTACCGAACCCCCGGGAACCCCCCGCCCCTCCACAGGCCTGCGGTGCCAGAGCGGCGGATCACCCGGGGGGGCCCCGCTGCTACTTTTGCGGACATAGGAAACACCCCCGGATGAGCTGCCCGGCCCGCTCGGCCCTCTGTAAAGGGTGCGGGGAAAAGGGGCATTTTGTAGCTGTGTGCCAGGCCCGGGGGGTAGCCGCAATCTCCGGGTGAGAACCCCAAACTCAACCCCCCCAGCGATCCATGTGCGGCCAACGGACACGCCATCTTGAGTCCCGGACTCCATGCGGGAGGGATGGGCGCCGCCATTTTGTGCCCCCCCGGCAACGTGCGATCCATGGGCGGCGCCATCTTGTCCACCCCCGACCGTGTGCGACCCGTGGACGCCGCCATCTTGGCTGATGACTAAGGACCCTGGGATGGACGGCCACACGGGGCCTGAAGAAAACGCCCCGATGCAGCAACTAAACTGGCTTCTGTGACCCTGGACCAGTCGCATCCCCGAATGCTCCAAACAGCATCAACAACTATATTTGTTAACGGGTACGAGACGCCCTGCCTGATCGACTCTGGGAGCATGGAGAGTTTTATACATCCTGATACAGTAAGACGCTGTTCCCTTCCGATCCACCCGAGTAATCAAAAAAAATTTTTGGCGGCGGGGTCCCGTTCGGTAGAGATAAAAAGGTTCTGCATCGCGAACCTCACGGTGCCGGGGAGGGAGTTCAAAAACTACCGGCTATACGTCCTTCCCCATCTCTGCGCTGCCACACTCCTGGGATTGGATTTTCAGTGTAATCTCCAGAGTTTAACGTTTAAATTTGGCAGTCCTAAACCCCCACTCACTATCTGCAGCCTCGTGACCCTCAAGGTCGATCCGCCTTCCCTGTTCACGAACCTCACCCCGGATTGCAAACCAATCGCCACTAGGAGCAGACGGTACAGCGCCCAGGACCGATCTTTTATCCGGTCAGAAGTCCAGCGGCTGCTGAGGGAAGGCATAATTCAGGCCAGCAATAGTCCCTGGAGAGCCCAGGTGGTAGTTGTAAAGACCGGGGAGACGCAGAGGATGGTCGTAGACTATAGTCAAACCATCAATAGGTACACGCAGCTGGATGCGTACCCTCTCCCCTGCATATCCGACATGGTCAATCGGATTGCACAGTACAAGGTCTTTTCCACGGTGGACCTTAAGTCCGCCTACCACCAGCTCCCCATCCGCCCGAGCGACTGAAAATACGCTGCTTTCGAAGCAGATGGGCGGCTCTATCATTTTTTTAGGGTTCCATTCAGCGTCACTAACGGGGTCTCGGTCTTCCAACGGGAGATGGACCGAATGGTTGATTGGTACGGTTTGCAGGCCACGTTCCCGTATCTCGACAACGTCACCATCTGCGGCTACGACCAGCAGGACCATGGCGCCAACCTCCGCAAATTCCTCCAGACCGTAAATGCCTTGAATCTCACATACAGCAGGGAGAAATGCGTGTTTAGCACCGACCGTCTAGCCATCCTTGGCTACGTAGTGCGAAATGGAGTGATAGACCCCAAACGCATGCGCTCCCTCATGGAGTTCCCCCTCCCCCACTGCTCCAAGGCCCTGAAACGTTGCCTGGGCTTCTACTGCTATTACACCCAGTGGGACCCCACTACGCGGACAATGCCCGTCCGCTAATTCAGTCCACGGTTTTCCCCCTCTCGACAGAGGCCCGCCAGGCCTTCAGCCGCATCAAAGCGGATATCACAAAGGCCACGATGCACGCAATTGACGAGTCCCTCCCCTTCCAGGTCGAGAGCGACGCCTCCGACGTAGCTCTGGCGGCCACCCTCAACCAAGCGGGCAGACCCGTGGCCTTTTGTTCACGCACCCTCCACGCTTCAGAAATCCGCCACTCCTCAGTGGAAAATAGTGGAAGCTATGCAGCATTGGAGGCATTACCTGGCCGATTGGAGATTCATTCTCCTCACTGACCAACGGTCGGTTGCCTTCATGTTCGATAATGCACAGCGGGGCAAGATCAAGAACGACAAGATCTTGCGGTGGAGGATCAAACTCTCCACCTATAACTATGAGAACTTGTATCGTCCCGGAAAGCTGAATGAGCCTTCCGATGCCCGATCCCGCGGCACGTGTGCCAACGCACAAGTGGACCGTCTCCGAACCCTCCACGAGGACCTCTGCCACCCGGGGGTCACTCGGTTCTATCACTTTGTAAAGACCCGCAACCTGCCCTACTCCATCGAGGAGGTCAGGACCGCCACCAAGATCTGCCAGATCTGCGCAGAGTGCAAGCCGCATTTCTACCGGCCAGATAAAGCGCACCTGATAAAGGCTTCCCGTCCTTTTCAGCGCCTCAGTCTGGACTTCAAAGCCCCCCTCCCCTCCACCGATCGCAACACGTACTTCCTCAACGTGATTGACGAATACTCTCGGTTCCCATTCGCCATCCCCTGTCCCGACATGACCGCAGCCACGGTCATTAGAGCCCTCGGCACCATCTTTACACTGTTCGGTTTCCCCGCCTACATACATAGCGATAGGGGGTCCTCCTTCATGAGGGCCGAACTGCGTCAATTCCTGCTCAGCAAGGGCATCGCCTCGAGCAGGACGACCAGTTATTACCCCCGCGGGAACGGTCAGGTAGAGAGGGAGAACGGAACGGTCTGGAAGACCGTCCTACTGGCCCTGCGGTCCAGAAGTCTCCCAGTTTCCCGCTGGCAGGAAGTCCTCCCGGATGCCCTCCACTCCATCCGGTCGCTGCTGTGTACAACAACGAATCAAACACCTCACGAACGCCTCCTTGTCTTCCCTAGGAAGTCCTCCTCCGGAATGGCACTTCCGACCTGGCTGGCAGCCCCGGGACCCATCCTGCTCCAAATGCATGTGCGGACGCACAAATCGGACCCGTTGGTCAAGAGGGTTCAGCTCCTCCATGCGAACCCTCAATACGCCTATGTGGCGTACCCCAACGGCCGACAGGACACGGTCTCCCTGCGGGACCTGGCACCTGCCGGAGCCACCCCCCCAACACCAGTGACCCCCCTCTGGAGCCACGCACACACCCCCAACACCAATCACCCCCCCCCCCCCTCCCGCCGGCGCATCCCACAGCCGCCCCCTTCCAGGGTGGATCGGTCCTTCCCTCGGCCCCGAATAGGGATATTGGAGCGGGAAGAGGCATTGCGACGCTCCCAGAGACGACGAGGCCGGAAGCTGTGCCTGCATCACCACCGGGGCTAAGACGATCGGCGAGGATGACCAGGGCACCCATTCGACTCATCGAATCTGTATAATGAAGCAAGAAATGCCTCTGTAAATTATTTTTTTGGGGTTGCCCAGTAAAAGCGGCATTGTAAGTAGTTAATATCGGAGCACAGCCGCCGTGTTAGCGGCATCCTAGTTACCGACTCTGGAAACCCCTACCATCATACGGCCCACTACCCCGCCGGGTTCCTTTATAACAAGGGGTGAATGTGGTGGTATGTATTCGGGGTATTAAGGTACCCTGGGATGCCAAGAGGCTATTGGTGGATAGACACTGGATCCCGATTGGATCAGCCGCCTGCTGGCTCCACCCAGTAAGGCGGAGTATAAGAGCCCAGGTTCTCCCAGCAGCCGCATTCTGTAACTGTGCTGCTGGGGAACAAGTCTGCGTAATAAAGCCATCGTTCGACTCCTTCTCATCTCGTCTAGTGAGTGATTGATTGTGCTACACTGTGAAAAGCCCCTTGTCGCCACATTCCGGCGCCTGTTTGGGGAGGCTGGTACGGGAATTGAACCGTGCTGCTGGCCTGCCTTGGTCTGCTTTCAAAGCCAGCGATTTAGCCCTGTGCTAAACAGGTACGGAAAGTGTCCAACATGGCCATAGTTTGTTGACAGATGTGCCGCTGACCAGAGGACGTCTGCCAGGACCGGGGGAATATCAGAGGGGTGACTATGAGGTGGGCCGTGCAGTCGAGGTGGATGGGCATGGAACACATTGCCGCAGCCTGCCAGGCAGCCATGCGGCTGTGCACGCCGATGACTGCCCACTGTGAAGCTAGCGCCACAGGTCATCTGGGTGCCCCCTTCCAAGCCATTCCTCTTAGGTACCCCTTGGCCCTTGCCAATCCATCAATGGGATGGGCACACTGCAGTGTAACGAGTGCCAGCTTGTTGACTGGGATGGTGTGTGTGGGGACTGGAGTGTGTATATGCGGCTGCAGCTTGTCAACTTCTCGAGTGTCAATTGCAACCCCGATGAATCCCGTTCATTTCCCATTGGAATGGATTGTGTACCACGTGGTGCCGGTGCTAGCCCCTTAACGTTGAGGCACCAGTTTTGCTATCGTACAAGTCCACGAATCCTGCGCCGGTGTCAACACTTAATCTCAGGAACGGAGAATCCCTCTGACTGGCTTTATAGGACAACACATCCTCGAATCTGATCATTTCCACCCCAGAGTTTTAAAGGAAGTAGGTGAGAAAATTGCTTAAGCCATAATATTCCGAGTTTCTCTCAATTTAGGGGCACCCGTTTGGATTGGAAAATTGTAAGTGTGACTATCATTCAGAAAGATGAAGGAAAAACCTGGAAATTGTACATTTGGCAGTCTAATATCTGTTGTGTAAGACCATAAGACACAGGAGCAGAATTCAGCCACTTGGCCCATCGAGTCTGCTCCGCCATTCAATCATGGCTGATAATTTTCTCATTCCCATTCTCCTGCCTTTTCCCCATAACCCCTGATCCCTTTATTAATCAAGAACCTATCCATCTCTGTCTTAAAGACACTCAGTGATTTGGCCTCCACAGCGTTCTGCGGCAAAGAGTTCCAGATTCACCACCCTCTGGCTGAAGAAATTCCTCCTCATCTCTGCTTTAAAGGATCGTCCCTTTAGTCTGAGATTGTGTCCTCTGGTTCTAGTTTTTCCTACAAGTGGAAACATCCTCTTCACATCCACTCTATCCAGACCATGCAGTATCCTGTAGGTTTCAATAAGATCCCCCCTCATCCTTCTAAACTCCGAGTACACACACAGTCATCAACTATTCCTCATACGACAAGCTCTTCATTCCAGGGATCATTCTTGTGAACCTCCTGTGGACCCTTTCCAAGGCCAGCACATCCTTCCTTAGATACGGGGCCCAAAACTGCTCACAATACTCCAAATGGGGTCTGTGCAGAGCCTTATACAGCCTCAGAAGTACATCCCTGGTCTTGTATTCCAGCCCTCTCGACATGAATGCTAACATTGCATTTGCCTTCCTAACTGCCGACTGAATCTGCACGTTAATCTTAAGAGAATCGTGAACAAGGAGTCCCAAGTCCCTTTGTGCTTCTGATTTCCGAAGCATTTCCTCAGTTAGAAAATAGTCTATGCCTCCATTCCTCCTTCCAAAGTGTATAACCTCACACTTTTCCACATTGTATTTCATCTGCCATTTCATTGCCCACTCTCCTAGCCTGTCCAAATCCTTCTGCAGCCCCCCTGCTTCCTCAATACCACCTGTCCCTCTACAGATCTTTATATCATCTGCAAACTTAGCAATAGAGCCTTCAGTTCCTTCTTCCAGATCATTAATGTATATTGTAAAAAGTTGTGGTCCCAGCACAGACCCTGAGGCACACCACTCGTCACTGGCTGCCAGCCTGAAAAATACCCCTTTATCCCCACTCTCCGCCTTCTGCCAGTCAGCCAATCCTCTATCCATGCCAGGATCGTACCCTTAACACCTTGGGTATCTTAACTTATTTAACAGTCTCCTATGCAGCACCTTGTCAAAGGCCTTCTGGAAATTTAAATAAATCAAATCCACTGGTTGTCCTTTGTCTAACTTCCTTGTTACTTCCTCAAAGAACTCTAACAGATTTGTCAGACATGACCTCCCCTTGACAAAGCCGTGCTGACATTTTATCATGCACTTCCAAGTACTCCGCGATCTCATCTTTAATAACAGACTCTAAAATCCTACCAATGACTGAAGTCAGGCTAACCGGCCTATAATTTCCTGTCTTCATCCTCGCTCCCTTCTTAAACAGCGGTGTTACATTAGGCACTTTCCTGTCCTCTAAAACTATTATTGGAATCAATAATTAAGGACGGAGTTACAGTGCAGTTGTAGGAAGTTTAACTAATTGGAGAGGACCAACATGGATTTGTAGGGGGTGCTTCATGGCCAGAATTCTCCGGCCATTGGGATTCTCTTTTCACACCAGCAGCGCACACCTGCCCGCGGGTTCCCCGGTGACATGGCTTCAATGGGGAGTCCCGTTGACGAGTGGTGGGAGTATAGAATCCCGCTGCCAACAAACAGCAAGCGGCCAAGAAAAATGTGGCTGGGCAATTGGAGAACCCAGCCCCATATTTAAAATGTTTGACTGAATTTTTTGAAGATATAACTAAAGTGGTAAACAGGGGAATGTCTATATGAATTTCCAGAAGGCATTCAGTAATATTTCACATCAGAAACTAAGCCAAAATTAAGCTCATGGAATTGGGGGCAAATTATTTGCCTGCCTTCGGGAATTGGTAAGGCAATAGAAGATAGAGAGTACAGGAATCTTAAGCGTGCACTTGAATTGGAAGAAAATTACTAGTAAGATAGCTGTCGTTGGTGTCACTCTCCTCCTGAACACAAAATCTGGGCCATTGTCTCCAAATTAAATATTTTTTCTTTGCCGACAAACCTCTCTAATATCTGAATTAACACATGCTAACACTTCAAAGCTGCTCTCAGGGAACCTGTAAACAATTGTAAGTCTTTCCATATAACTCAATTCTAACAATAAGGTCTCTATTGGTTGTTTTTCCTTATCTGTATCCTCCCTTACTAATGTTGCAATAGTGTCTTTAATCAATTAGGATACCTTCTTCTTCTTCCAGTTTGTTTATCATCTCTATAGATCTCATAACTTGGAATGTTTAACTCACAGTCAAAGCCAGCTGGCAGCCATGGCCACCATGTCATATCATACCCTCTAAGCTTCTAATTCACTTAATTTATTTCTTGTACACATATACACACTCATGTGCATTCATATATAAAACTTAAACAAAATTAGTGTCTGAAACATTTGTATCTCAAGCTACTATTTGGGCAAGAGACCTTAGTCTAGTTCTTCTATTCTGATGCACCTTTCATACACCATTTAACTTGACACATTACTCCTGCATAATGACTTAAATTATAGTATTCCCTTCACCTGATATAGCTACATAATTGTTTGTAACCTGAGCTCTGGCCTCATTCCGTCTCTTAACTTTAAACTATTATTTTTATTCTGAACTTCTGAGTTAGAAGATTGTGGGTTCAAACTCACTATGAATTTGAGCATAGGTTCTAGGCTAACATTGTAGTCTGAGGGAGGGAGTACTGCATTGATAAAGATGCTACCCTAACCCAAACCTTTTGAATGAAATGTTAAACGGGGGTCACTCCTTTCCTGGTGTCAGCGAATGGGCCAGATCCCAGGACACTATTCAAAGAGAGTAGGAAGTTCTACCAATATCCGGTCAAAGTTAGATCCTATTTGGAAAAGAGCAGCCATCATCTAATCATCGAAAAGGCTTGTAAAGGAATAAATGTTTTAATATGTGACTGGTATTCTGCTATTTTTCAGTTTCAGAAATTTAATTTGATCACTAGAGATGAATATGCCGTGCATAATTTCACAGCATTCAGACCCATTCATAATTCCTCAAATAAAGAAGCAATGCATGCCCGCAAACAGTAATGACCTGGGCAATATTTAGGCTTATAATTGTAAGTAACATTCGCGCACACACAAATGCTAGGAAATGACCATCTCCAACAAGAGAATATGTAATCAGAGTGGCATTGCCATGATGGCAGCCTGGCAGTGGCAAAGTGCCCAGGTGCCAGAGACAGAGCCAGGGTGCCCTGTTCCTGGCCATGCAGGGGTCTTCAATGGCCCAAGTGGGACCCAGGATCTCAGGATGGTCCCGGCTAGGACTTGGAGTGTTACTTAGTTGCTAACTGTTCCCCGATATTAGCGGGAAAGTGAAACGGAGACAAGGCCTCCAGAGGCAGTACCGAAGCAGAAGGATGCAGGACAGAGGTTTTCGACCAGGGGAAATGGTATATGTACAAATATTCTGAGATGTTGCCCAGTGGATTCCAGGGACCGTGGTGAAACAGACTGAATCGTCATCCAACACAATAAAAACACGAGAACGGACGGTACGGAAGCATCTGAACCACCTCTGGAGCAGGGAGCCAGCATCAGGACCAACCCCACCGGAGGAACCATTTTATAGCCCCGCCTGTCTGGCACAAGGGGGCTTAGGGATATCACCCCTAGTGGCCTTGTCACTGAGATCCGTGAGGTGGAGGTTTCAGGATCGGACATGGCGACTCAGGCATCCACGTTTTCAGATGATAGCCGCGCCAGGGAACGGTCACCGAAGTTTCCCCCCCAAAACACTCAACGGAAAAACGCCGATCCCCAACACACTACACGCTCACCGACCCAACCCCTCAACAGCTGGAGGCTCAACTGCGGACAAAGCGAAGACAGCTCCTCCACTCCCCACGACAGAGGGACTTAGGACTTTGGCGGGGAGGGATGTTATAACCCCCATGAGAGCAACAGGGACAACTCAATCAATCTCCTTGGGGGTGGGGGTGGGGCTTGTGGAGTACAAGCTTCCCCATAAGGGGCGGAGGCCCAGCAGCGGGGCTCGTTCATTCCCTGAGGTAAAAGCTAGCTCAAGAGGGAGCATGTAAGCAAGTGTTGTGAAATAGTCCAAGCTGTAACACCTCACTGTGAATATGCCTGACATTTAAGCACTTTATTTGAACTCCCATTTTCTGTGTTCCACGGAATGTAAATTTCAGTTACGGTGGGTTGAAAAAGAACGATTTGGGTAATTTAGTTTTAAAATAGTCTAATTATCAGACAAAGTAGGTCAAGGGAAGGGTATCATCAAAATGAACATTCCTTTGGGAGAAAATCTATTTTTTCAAACTGCTAATGTGTATCTGTCAGATGTTATGTATAAAGCATTCACAGTGATACGCCTGCTTAGAGCTGGAGTCAGGAGTACCTGTGTACAAGTAGCAGCTGTGGGCAACATTTGAAATATTACTTAAGCTACTTTCACCCCAGTTTCCTTGTCCTAAGTTAGTGCCATGGAAACAAGTGTCAGCCCAGATTGCATGTGGACTATTTGCTTCAAAACATAATGTGCCGACAGTATTTTGCAGTATGTACTTTAAAAGGATCTCCTGAGAACTGCTCAGTGTCCCCAAGGCACTGAAACAATTGAAGGCAAGGCTTACTTAATGACAGCATTAGTGCAGCTAGTTTAGTTTCATTCTCTCATAACTCATATGGTAAAAGAATAAAATTAAAATGAGTCATTTTGAAATTCTGCAAGCTCTTTCAAAATCTTCACCCCTCCCTTGTGATCAGTGGAATCCATAAAGAGAAAAGTCACCTGGTAAATGTAAAAGAAAGACTGATCTTGATATATAACACATTTGACAAATGTTGCACGTGCTACAAATTGTGACAGATTTGCCGTAGGTGTCATTATTTAGTCCAGCAGTGTTTTGTATACATCAGGAAACTACAAACAGCACTGAGATCAGACCATAAGACATCTAGCAGAATGAGGTCATTTGGCCCACTGAGTCTCCTCCGCATTCTCCTGTCTTTTTTCCATAACCCCTGATTCCCTAACTAATCAAGAACCTATCTATCTCTATCTTAAAGACACTCAGTGACTTTACTCCACAGTCTTCTGTGGCAACGAGTTCCACAGATTCACCACCCTCTGGCGGAAGAAATTCCTCCTCATCTCTGTTTTAAAGGATCGTCCCTTCAGTCTGAGTCTGTGCTCTCAGGTTCTAGTTTCTCCTACTAGTGGAAACATCCTCTCCAAGTTCACTCTATCCAGGCCTCTTAGTATTCTCTAAGTTTCATTGGGTTCCCCCCTCATCTTTCTAAACTTTATCAAGTACAGACCCAGAGTCCTCAGCCACTCCTCATATGGCAAGTTCTTCATCCCAGGGATCATTCTTGTGAACCTCCTCTGGACCCTCTCCAAGGCCAGCACATCCTTCCTTAGATACAGGGCTATAAACTGCTCACAATATTCCAAATGGGGTCTGATCAGAGCCTCAACATTCTTGCTCTTATATTCTAGTTCTCTCGACATGAATGTTAACATTGCATTTGCATTCCTAACTGCCAACTGTTAATGCACGGTAGCATTGTGGATAGCACAATTGCTTCACAGCTCCAGGGTCCCAGGTTCGATTCCGGCTTGGGCCACTGTCTGTGTGGAGTCTGCACATCCTCCCCGTGTGTGCGTGGGTTTCCTCCGGGTGCTCCGGTTTCCTCCCACAGTCCAAAGATGTGCAGGTTAGGTGGATTGGCCATGATAAATTGCCCTTAGTGTCCAAAATTGCCCTTAGTGTTGGGTGGGGTTACTGGGTTATGGGGATAGGGTGGAGGTGTTGACTTTGGGTAGGGTGCTATTTCCAAGAGCCTGTGCAGACTCGATGGGCCGAATGGCGTCCTTCTGCACTGTAAATTCTATGATTAAGAGAATTTTGAACGAGGACTCCCAATCCCTTTGTGCTTCTGATTTCCGAAGCCTTTTTCATTTAGAAAATATTCAATGCCTCTATTCTTCCTACCAAAGTGCAGGGAAAATACTGAAGAGAATTCTTCGAGACAGGATCTACTCCCATTTGGAAGCAAATGGACGTATTAGTGAGAGGCAGCGCGGTTTTGTGAAGGGGAGGTCGTGTCTCACTAACTTGATAGAGTTTTTCGAAGAGGTCACAAAGATGATTGATGCAGGTAGGGCAGTGGAAGTTGTCTATATGGACTTCAGTAAGGCCTTTGACCAGGTCCCTCATGGCAGACTGGTACAACAGGTGAAGTCACACAGGATCAGGGGTGAGCTGGCAAGATGGATACAGAACTGGCTAAGTCATAGAAGGCAGAGATTAGCAATGGAAGGGTGCTTTTCTAATTGGAGGGCTGTGACTAGTGGTGTTCCGCAGGGATCAGTGCTGGGCCCTTTGCTGTTCGTAGTATATGTATAAATGATTTGGAGGAAAATGTAACTGTTCTGATTAGTAAGTTAGCAGATGACACAAAGGTTGGTGGAATTGCGGATAGCGATGAGGACTGTCAGAGGATACAGCAGGATTTAGATCGTTTGGAGACTTGGGCGAAGAGATGGCAGATGGAGTTTAATCCGGACAAATGTGAGGTAATGCATTTTGGAAGGTCTAATGCAGGTAAGGAATATACAGTGAATGGTAGAATCCTCAAGAGTATTGACAGTCAGAGAGATCTAGGTGTACACGTCCACAGGTCACTGAAAGGGGCAACACAGGTGGAGAAGGTAGTCAAGAAGGAATACGGCATGCTTGCCTTCATTGGCCGGGGCATTGAGTATAAGAATTGGCAAGTCATGTTGCAGCTGTATAGAACCTTAATTAGGCCACACTTGGAGTATAGTGTTCAATTCTGGTCACCACACTACCAGAAGGATGTGGAAGCTTTAGAGAGGGTGCAGAAGAGATTTACCGGCATGTTGCCTGTTATGGAGGGCATTAGCTATGAGGAGCAGTTGAATAAACTCGGTTTGTTCTCACTGGAACGACGGAGGTTGAGGGGCGATCTGATAGAGGTCTACAAAATTATGAGGGGCATAGACAGAGTGGATAGTCAGATGCTTTTTCCCAGGGTTGAGGGGTCAATTACTAGGGGGCATAGGTATAAGGTGCGAGGGGCAAGGTTTGGAGGAGATGTGTGAGGCAGGTTTTTTTACACAGAGGGTAGTGTCTGCCTGGAACTCGCTACCGGAGGAGGTGGTGGAAGCAGGGACGATAGTGACATTTAAGGGGCATCTTGACAAATACATGAATAGGATGGGAATAGAGGGATAAGGACCCAGGAAGTGTAGAAGATTTTAGTTTAGACGGGCAGCATGGTCGGCACCAGCTTGGAGGGCCGAAGGGCCTGTTCCTGTGCTGTACTTTTCTTTGTTCTTTGTTCTCACACTTTTTCACATTGCATTCCATCTGCCACTTCTTTGCCCACTCTCTTCGCCTGTCCAGGTCCTTCTGCAGTCTCCCTGCTTCCTCAACACAACCTGTCCCTTGTATCATTTGCAAACTTAGCAACAATGCTCCCAGTTCCTTATTCCAGATCATTAATGTATATTGTAAAGAGCTGTGGTCCCAACACTGACCCCTGCAGAATACCATTAGTCACTGGCTGCCATCCTGAAAAGGACCCCTGTATCCCCACTCTCTGCCTCCTGCCAGTCAGTCATTCCTCTATCCATTCCAATACCTTGGACCCAAACCATGGGCTCTCATCTTCTTTAGCAGCCTCCTGTACGGCATCTTGTCAAAGGCCTTCTGGACATCCAAATAGATCAGGTCCACTGGTTCTCCTTTGTCTAACTTCCTCATGACCTTCTCAAAGAATTAAGAAGTTAGTTAACCTGTTCGACGAATCAGTTAATCTGTTTTTGGCAATGCCAGTTGAAGTAGGAATTATGGGCACAACATCAAGAGAACATCCCACTCTTCTTTGAATTGTCCATGGGATCTCTAATATGTACCTGGATCTTCAAAAGATGCAGATGGGACATCACATCTCATCCAAAGGACAGCAGCTCCCAAAATGCACTGAAATGTCGATGTCTCAACTTCATAACTGAGGCAATTATATGATTCAGTAGGTGTACTACCAAATGATTCAAATTGAATGTTTGGATTTTTTGATCTTTTAGCTGCTGAAGTTCATTGTGATATTTTTGTGGGGGCAGCAGTACATTGGGAAGAGTGTATTGGTGCTGCAAAGCCCTTGGTTATAAAATGGTAGGACACAACTCTTGAAATGGGAAGTTCCCAGGGAAATTCATTCGCTGATTTGTGTACCCTGCTGGCATGTGGCACAGTGGTTAGCCCTGCTTCCTTGCAACGCCAGTGACCAGGTTCGATTCCGGCCTTGTCTGTGTGGGGTTCGCACATTCTCCTGTGTCTGCGTGGGGTTCCTCCGGGTGCTCCGGTTTACTCCCACAGTCCAAAGATGTGCAGGTTAGGAGGATTAGCCATGCTAAATTGCCACTGAGTGTACAGGGATGTGCAGGTGAGGTTACGGGGATGGGACGGGGTGGGCAGGGGAGTGAACCTAGGTTTGGTGCTCTTCCAGAGGGTCAGTGCAGGCTCAATGGGCTCGATAACCTCCTTCTCCACTGTAGAGATTCTATGATTTTCCAGTTATCCTGAGGAGATGATAGTGGGTCTTTTGTTTGGACCACTATAGTGGAAATTTAGGACTCTAGATCAGGGTTTTTCAAAGTGCGGGACAGGACCCGTGGGTGGGTGATGGGTGGGCCGTGGAACGATCAATCACAGCATTCCCACAGTGGTCCCAATTGCGGGGGAAGTGCCCAATGGCCACTACTGACATTTTTATTGAGAATGGCGGCCGCTATCACCTTTAAATAAGGAAATGAGGCTGTACGCAGTCTTCTGGCCAGAAGTGGCAGCAATGAGCATCCCCCATGTACACCTGACGTCAAGCGCCAAATCACGAATGAGATCTTCTTCTATTTTCGAGCTGCTGGCAAGCAAGGCAAGAGGACTGTGCAGATTAATCGTTTTATTACAAGTAAGAGATGCCCAGAGACATAAGTAGGCAGTGTAGCTGCTGGCCGGGATTTCACAACTGAGTCTGCTGGAGAGAGCTGCACAGGATAGTCCAGGGCAGGACGGAGCAGTGCATCTCCCAGTAGTATCCAGTGCTCAGTAAAACAAACATTTTGTTGCTATTGCCCTTCACGACATGTTCTGTTCTCACAAAGAAGAAGACGGCACAACGGGACTGGCTGAATTCTGCATCTGATATGTACATTGCCGTGTAAACCTGATTGGAGTGAGATCGTGAGGACAAAGCAGGATCCCCTTTCGCATTAAACGTAAGCAAATGTGGCGTGCGTTGCGAAGGTCAGCCAGCCTGGGCTGCGAAGATTGGCCAGCATGCGCCCTGAAGGTCGGTCGGTTGGCAAAAATGGGTCCCGTGATAAAAGATTGAAAATCACTGCTCAAGATTAACTCCAGGCCAACTGAAAAATTCAAACTGAGGTGGATAGATAAGGGTGCTAAGGGATATAGAAAGAAGTTAAGTAAATGGAGTTGAGGTGCAGATCAACGATAACTGAATGGTTGAACAGACTCAATGGGCTGAATAGCCGACTCCTGTCCGTCTGTTATATTGCGTACTTTCTTATGCTAATTGTCCTCCCACGGTGAACTTGACTGGGGAATTCCAGACTATTGGCTTTGCCATTCTAAAGGAACGGTTGTATATATCCGAGTCAGAAAGGTGTGTGATGGAGGGGAACTTGGACATTATGTTGATATTATGTTGTTTCCATGAAATCCCTGTAACCTTCTCAACAATTAAGTGGTTGGATTGGGAGGTACTGCTGAAGCTTGGTGAGTTGCTGCAGTGCACCATGTGGAGTATGTACTGCAGAAACTATGCACTCATGATCTGTCATTGGGATTCTACCATTATTTAAGACGATGGACATGCAGCAAATCAAATCTGGTGGGGGTGAGGTAGCTTCATATTGTGCACTTATGCTGATGGCGAAGAGTCAAATCCATGAGAGGCAGGTACTGCCACAGACAAAATAGTTGTCAGGTATTGTTGTGGCTTGTTGTTAACGGTGCTGCTGCCTGTTGCAAAGCAGCTGTAGCTGTTGATCATCATGCTGGCACGCGCTGACCCACAAGTGATGTCACCATTTTCCTCTGTCATCAACTAGTGCCTTAGAGGTGTCAAAATTAATGTTTAGAATCTTCATGTCACGCATGCAAGCATCTTTTAAACAGAACTTTGGCATCCTACTGGATTCTGGGTTTGGCTACCTCACTATACAGAAAATGCTTGGGTATGCATCTGTCTTCCATCCTGAAAACGTGCCCGAGCCAGTGAAGTTGCCTCTGCATGATGAGCGGCAATATACTTGGGAGATTTGCCTTTGAGGGGACTGCCACATTTGTGATTCTAACCTTCCATGTGATGCCTGTCATGATATTCAGATGAACATCACAGCACATACATACACACATAATGATGGACAGATCAACGGACCAATCAACACACAAAACACGACAGCCAATCACGGACATGAGCATACACAGTACAAAACAGGGAACACGACACTTCCTGGGCACTCGAGCAGGAGAGGGCTCAGGGCACAGACGCCATTGCCAGCCACTCAGAGTTCACCATGTGCTGAATACCAGAGTTTAATATGTTAATAGTTCATTGAAATAAAACTGCGTTGTACCATTCGCAACCGTGTTGGTTCGTCTGTGTATCAGAGTACCCAACACTTCATGATACCAGGAGTGATTTGACACCTACCCACAAATCTGCCATCCTGCGCTATGGAAACCGTCAGCACACCGCAGCCGCTGCAAGCCGCTGGGAAGCTCGGCGTAAATTGGAAGCTGTTCAAGCAGCGCTTCCAGCTGTTTCTGGAAGCCAACGAAAGAGAGAGCGCCTCGGACACCAGAAAGATCGCCATCCTCCTCACCACCGCAGGGCAGCACGCCATCCATGTCTACAACTCCCTGGTGCTCGCGGAAGGCGAGGACAAATCCAAATACACGACGGTCCTTCTCAAGCTCGGCCAACACTTCAACGTCGAGGTTAACGAAAGCTTCGAGAGATATGTCTTCCAGCAGCGCCTGCAAGGTAAGGATGAGCTCTTTCAGTCATTCCTTACCCATCTCCGCATCCTCGCGCAGTCCTGCGGTTACGACACCACCTCAGACTCCATGATTCGGGACCAGATCGTTTTTGGGGTCGCCTCGGGCACCCTACGCCAGCAGCTTTTTAAAATAAAAGGCCTCACCATAGCCTCCGCAATCGAAGCCTGTGTCCTGCACGAAAACGAAACTAGTCGCTATGCACAATTTCAGGCGACTGAATCGGCGTGGATGGGGTCCTACGCGGCCGGATCGGTGAGCCAGGTGCCCCACAAGGCCGAACAGGTCCAGGCAATCGATTTCCCGGTCAGGGGTCCGTCCGGATGCAGACAAGGTGAGCGCCATCACAGCCATGCCGCAGCCGGCAGACAAGAAAGCAGTGCTACGCTTCCTAGACATGGTCAACTTCCTGGGGAAGTTAATTCCCAACCTTGCCTCCCACACAACAGCTCTACGCCACCTCGTCAAAATGTCCACGGAGTTCCAGTGGCAGCACACACACCAGCAGGAATGGGAGAAGCTCAAACTCAAGCTCACCACTGCACCGGTACTGACGTTTTCCGACACGTCTCGTGCCACTAAAATCTCGACTGATGCCAGCCAGTCCAGCAGTGCTCCTGCAGCGTGATGACACTGCGTCATGGGCCCCGGACGCCTATGCCTCGCGGGCCATGACCCCCACAGAGCAGCGCTACGCGCAGATCGAAAAGGCGTGCCTGGGCTTGCTAACCGGTTTAGACAAGTTCCATGATTATGTGTATGGTCTTCCCCGGTTCATTGTTGAAACTGACCACCGCCCCCTGGTCAGCATCATAAACAAGGACCTGAACGAGATGACCACTCGCCTCCAGCGCATCCTACTTAAACTCAGGAGGTATGACTTCCAACTGGTCTACACCCAGGGAAGGAACTCATCGTTGCGGATGCCCTATCCAGAACAGTGAGCACGCCGCCAGATGCGGAGGGGTTCGTCTGTCAGGTCGAGGCGCAGATGGCCTTCACATCGGCAAATCTGCCAGCTGACGACTCCAGGTATTCGCCGAGAGACTGCGGCCGACCCCCTTCTACAACGTGTGATGCGCCACATGACGGGAGGGTGGCTCAAAGGGCAGTGCCCGCAGTTCTACAATGTCCGAGACGACCTGGCCGTCATTGATGGTGTCCTGAAGCTGGACCGGATTGTGATTCGGCACAGCATGCACAAGCTGGTTCCCGACCAACTACACGAAGGCCACCTGGGGGTCGAGAAGTGCAGAAGGAGGGCCCGAGAGGCGGTATACTGGCCGGGCATCAGTGATGACATTGCCAATATGGTGATCAACTGCCCAACCTGCCAAAGGTTTCAGCCGGTGCAACCTCCTGAAACGCTTCTGCCCATGAGCTGGTGACGTCCCCCTGGGCGAAGGTGGGTGTGGACCTCTTTCACACGCTCGGCAGGGACTATGTCATCGCCATTGACTACTTCTCCAACTACCCAGAGGTCATACGCCTGCACGATTTGACGTCGTCCGCTGTCATCAGTGCCTGCAAAGACACCTTCGCTCGCCACGGCATTCCGATGACGGTCATGTCGGACAATGGGCCCTGTTTTGCCAGCCAGGAATGGTCATCGTTTGCTGCTTCGTATGGCTTCACACACGTGACGTCTAGCCCTCTGCACCCCCAGTCCAACGGAAAGGCGGAGAAGGGTGTTCACATTGTCAAGCGGCTCCTCTGTAAGGCTGCTGGGGCCGGATCGGATTTCTGCCTCGCCCTGCTGGCCTATCGCTCGGCCCCACTAGCCACTAGTCTCTCACCAGCCCAGCTGTTGATGGATCGCGCCCTCAGGACTACTGTGCCTTCCATTCTGGCGCCCACAATCGACCATGCTCCGGTACTGCACAGGATGCAACTGCAGCACGGTCGCCAGAAGAGGTCATATGACACACGAGCAACAGACCTTCCCGCCCTGGCCCCTGGAGACGAAGTCCGCATCCACCTACCAGAACATGGCTGGTCAGCACCTGCCGAAGTTCTCCGACGCGTGCCTCCCTGCTCGTTCCTGGTTCACATGCTAGATGGATCCATTCGTGGGCGCAATCGCCGGGCTCTTCGCCTGCTTCCACGCTCGCTACGAGACCTTACACCAACACCGCGCCCTCCTGTTGTTCCTGATTTCGACTTTGTGGAGCTGCCTGCTACCATGCCCCTTCCGTCGTCGCCTGTGGCCAGGCCTGTTCCTCAGCCGGTGGTTCCAGACCTACCCTTGAGGCAGTCAACCCGAATTTGTTGCCCACCTACTAGACTGGACTTATGAGACTGTTTATACATTGAACTCATGCAACCACTTTGTTAATATATTTATGTTCTTATCGTTACAGGAATTCGTTTTATCGTTCAACATTTCCCCGTTCTTTGTTATGGTACAACCTCGTTGTTATGTCACACCCGACATCGCCCCATGTACATGCTGTAAATATTGCACACACACACATTTAGCTACACTCAGTACACATCTCTATTTATAAACATGTAGGCACATAATCCTGTAAAAAAGGGGGGATGTCATGATATTCAGATGAACATCACAGCACATACATACACACACAATGATGGACAGATCAACGGACCAATCAACACACAAAACACGACAGCCAATCACGGAAAAGAGCATACACAGTACAAAGGAGGGAACACGACACTTCCTGGGCACTCAAGCAGGAAAGGGCTCAGGGCACAGACCTCATTGCCAGCCACTCAGAGGTTCACCATGTGCTGAAGACCAGAGTTCAATATGTTAATAGTTCATTGAAATAAAACTGCGTTGTACCATTCGCAACCGTGTTGGTTCGTCTGTGTATCAGAGTACCCAACACTTCAATGCCCAGGATAAAAATGAAAGTTGTTGAGCTTCCTTCCTTGATAGTTCTGTGTCGTCCATGTATCAGAGCCTTATACAACAATATGCTGAGAATACAGGCCGCATAAATCAGCATCTTGATCCCAAGAGTCAGCTTGGTGTTATTCCATGCACGTGTTATGAGTCAGCCAAAGGTGGTAATTTCCCTATGTATCAATTTTTGTATCAAGAGACAGATTGTCTGTTAATGTGGACCCAAGGTAGCAACATTTTCTAACCACTTCCAGTGGGGTGTCGCTTAGTGGGATCAGCAGTGGAGATGTGACACCCTGTCCCATAACCACAATTTTCTTGACAGTTATAGTAAGAGAGAAAAGTTAAGTACATGGGAGAGACAATCCAGGGTCCATGTCGCTGATTTACCATATGAGTGACTCCTAAAGCAACATCAGCAGACAGGAGTTCTCTGCTGACATTATTTTCCTTCCAAACATTTTATTCACAGCATATGTGTTTTACTTCACAAATATCTTACATCAGTCTATGTAACAAATGTGTTTCAGTGATGCCTTTCCATTGTTTGTTTTCAATTCTCCTAGAACACTGTGGATATTGAAGATGTATAGTACTGAAGGTATGTAGTATTGAAGGTATATAGCAATGAAGGTGTCTAGTAGTGAAGATGCAGAGTATTGCAGGTATATCGTATCGAAGGTGTTTAGTATTGACAGTATAAAGTAATGATGGTATATAGTATTGAACGTATATCGTTTTGAAGGTGTATGGTAATGAAGGTATACAGTAATGAAGATGTATAGCATTGAAGATGTACAGCATTGAAGGTACATCGTATTGAAGGGGTATAATATTGAGGGTGTATAGTATTGAAGGTGTATAGTGTTGAATAGTATTGAAGTTAGATAATATTGAAGGTGTATAGTATTGACGGTGTCTTGTACTGAAGGTGTATAGTGTTGAATGTATATCGCAATGAAGGTATATAGTACTGAAGGCATATAGAATTGAAGGTGTATAGTATTGAAGGTATATAGTATTGAAAGTGTGTAGTATTGAAGGTATATAGTATTGGAGGTGTATAATATTGAAGATATATCGTACTGGTGTTTAGAAATAAAGGTGTATAATATTGAAGGTATATCGTATTGAACATATATTGTATTGAAGGTATATCATATTGAAGGTGTTAGATACATAGAATATACAGTGCAGAAGGAGGCCATTCGGCCCATCGAGTCTGCACTGACCCACTTAAGCCCTTACTTCCACCCTATCCCCGTAATCTAATAACCTCACCTAACCTTTTTGGACACTAAGGGCAATTTTGCATGGCCAATCCAGCTAACCTGCACATTTTTGGACTGTGGGAGGAAACCGGAGCACCTGGAGGAAACCCACGCAGACACGGGGAGAATGTGCAGACTCCGAACAGACAGTGACCCAGCGGGGAATCGAACCTGGGACCCTGGCGCTGTGAAGCCACAGTGCTATCCACTTGTGCTACCGTGCTGCCCACGTTGAAGGTTGAAGGTATACAGTTTTTAAAAATAAACTTAGAGTATCCTATACTTTTTTTCCAATTAAGGGGCAATTTAACATGACCTATTCATATACATTGCACATTTTTGGGTTGTGAGGGTGAGACCCACTCAGACACGGGGAGAATGTGTAAACTCCATATGGATAGTGACCCGGGGCTGGGATCGAACCCTGGTCCTCAGTGCCGTGAGTCAGCAGTGCTAACCACTGTGCCACGGTACTGCCATTGAAGGTATATAGGGGCTGGTTTAACACAGTGGGCTAAACAGCTGGCTTATAATGCAGAACAAGACCAGCAGCGCGGGTTCAATTCCTGTACCAGCCTCCCCGAACAGGCGCCGGAATGTGGCGACTAGGGGCTTTTCACAGCAACTTCATTGAAGCCTACTTGTGACAATAAACGATTATTATTATTATTATTATTATATAGTACTGAAGGTATATCATATTGAAGGTCGATAGCATTTCCAGTAAGGTCAGCCAGAATTAGGAGAAAAGTGTTTAGGGACACATCTTCTCATAAAGTTGTTTTCCTTCAGAATGGATGGGAAAATGAGGAGTGGACAGTTGAGGCCGCTGGCTTATTTGAAGAGAGTGAAAGTTTTCTCTTCCATCTTGTACAATAAGCAGCACTGAGTCCTCCTGCTATCATTACCCAATAAGATTACGCCATCTAGTGTTGCTTGTTAGCAACATTATCTGTAGACACGATGGAGTCAACTTACATTTATGTGCGAAAGATCAGCTCCACCTCGCCACAAATGTTGACTACCCCTCCCCCACCAGTTTTGAATGAACTGAAATTTCATCCAGCCGATCAATAGGAAGGTTAAAACTATCACCTATTGCCCCCACCACAAATTCTGTCCCCTTGCCTTTGCCCACTCCAGCCCCCTATTTCCGACTTCAACCTCAGCATTCTAATTGGCCCTGAGCTGAGTTTCTGACCTGATATTTCTCCATCATGAAGATCATCTGCTTCTACCCTCCCACCACCATGCCTACGCCAGCAAACCCCCCTCTTCCTCCTGTACCCTCCAGTCCTGGCCATTCCACTGCATTCCTCCATCCTCTGTGAATTCACTTCATCCCGAATAATGCGGCCCATATCTTATCCTGCACTAGGTTCTGCTAGGCCGTCACCTACAATATCATCATTGCTCCCAGTCCCACAACATCTCAAATTTAAGCCGTTCATCATTGTTTTTACATTTTTCCTGATCTCGCACCAGTGCAGCCCCATACTCTGCCCTCTCTCTCCCTTCCAACTTTATCGTTATTGAGCTCTCTAGTCCTCTGAATGTCACCTCGTGTGTGCATCTCCTCTTTTTTCAAGGTGTGCTATTGGATAGCAGAGGATGGTTCTGATCCATCGACCTCTGGATCATTCGCCCAGCAAGCTTCCGCTGTTTCACACTGCCCCGCAGCTCCCCTTTTTTGATCACACCATTTTTTTTCCAATTAGGGGGCAATTTAGCGTGGCCAATCTACTACCCTGCACATCTTTGGGTTATGGGGGTGAGATCCACACAGACATGAGGAGAATGTGTAAACTCCACACGGACAGTGACCCAAAGCCGGGATCGAAGCCGGGCCCTCGGCGGCGTGAGGCAGCAGTGCTCACCACTGCACCGCCGTGCCGCTCTCCTTTTGACCGCACAGTTGACAGCCATGCTGCCAAAACCCTCTTCTCCTTTATGATTCTCCTTAAAAACGTACCTCTTTGATAATGCTCTTTGCCAAACCTCCTGTTACCACCTTCAAAGTGGCAACTTTGAGACTCTGCCTCCGTGGAACAACTTGGGATATTAGCACACAACAGAATCTATTGGAGAGGGCCGCTCAGGACAGTCCAGCACAGGACAGAGTATTGCTAGTGTTAGCTCCAAACAGAGCTCCAGGGCCTCTGGCTAACAGCCTACAAAGAAGAAACTTAACTTGGGAACAAAGTAGTGTAAAGTTGATTTCTTGAGGTATGGTTTTGTCAATTGTGCCAATGCAAATAAGGATGCAAACCCCATGTATGTTATATGTAGGGAAGTACTGACTAATTAAAGGAGAAATTTCAGATTCTAAAGAGAAGTGGCAGATGAAGAATTCCTTTTGAGATGGAGACCCCAGAGTCAGTTATTAAGTTACAGCTGACTCCAAATAAATAGACTACTCTGCTGTACCTGACCCGTATTAGCATATTAAAAACACGGCAAAAGCCTGCCAGCATCCTGGAGAAACAACTTCCAGGAGCATCCAGTGTTGAGTAAAACAAGCATTTTGCTGTTATTGCTCTTCACAACGACATACATGTACGAGGTTAGGTTTTTGTTTTTCACAAAGATGAAGATGGCACAAGGAACTGGTTGAAGTCTGCACCTGATATACATTGCCATCACCTCCTTTGAGCCTGATTGAAATGAGATTATGAGGCCAAACAGGCTCCCCTTTCGCATTAAAGGAAAGCGAATGTGGCGAGTGCCACGGATGTCAGCCAGCGTGGGTCACAAAGGTCAGCCGGTGGGTTCTGAAGGTCGGTTGGTTGGCAAAAGTGGGACCTGGGAAAAAAAGTTTGAAAAACACTGCTCTACACTGTCAAGCCCTCTAAGAATTATAAATTATTTTCAATTGCAGATAAGAGAGAGTAAATCGGCTGTCAATTCGCTATCTCCCATTTTGCACTACCACCTGATCAAAGTTAGAGCCCACTATTCCATTCTGAATGGCATTACAACTCATTAAAATTTGGTAAAACTTTGTAATAAGTCAGTATGATAAGTGTACCGCAGATATTTCTAGGTAAAATGACTATTTTCTCATAGGCTGTCTGGAGACTTCCGGGAGATGTCCAATGAATAATAAACAAATGCCTTTCCATAGCACTGACATTCTTCTCATCAGTGCAACAGCATAGAAGCTATCATTTATTTGATTGGTCTATCAAAGAGTCTTTTCAGTGAATGAAATTTCAGATTGTGAACCCAGCTCAGTTCAAACTGCTTTTATGAGTGAAAGGTAGATGTAAAAGTGCAAAACCTCTGTGGATTCATTGTTCCATCAGGCTGTTTGCTCCTGTAACTCAGCTAACAGCATTCAGCCTGTATAGAAGTGATGCATCATCTCTCTGTCAACAGGTTGAGTAAACACAGGTACTCAAAGCTTCTCAAAATGCTCAAGGCGAAAAGTAAAATGGCAGCCTTATCATCCGGCTTCCTTTATTTGAATCGACTCTGCCCACGTAACGCAACAGGTAAATGTATGTGTGATTAGTACATGGTTTTTCAGCGCCCCCTGCTGATAATTCAATAGGCGACACCGAAGTGAACTTGGCTTTAATTTTTTTAAATATTTGACTCCTGAACAAATCTGATTTTTCAACCACCATTGTTACTTTTCTCTCCACCCCAATACTCGATTACTCTAGCACCACATCTTCCAAGTACAAACAACCATCTTCTTCCGGTCCGGCAATGCCTCCTCCTTTCTAGGCCGCTCGGAGATATGGGCGAGCAACCCAAGCTGTGTCAGTCTCATACTTTCTCTCTCCCTCTGGGGAAGGAAGTTACCTTTCTTGGATAAGGATGAGAAGCCTATAGGGCAATCCGTTGCCAGATTTTCTACATACAATCACCTATTGAGAGACAAATAAACATCCTGTATAGAACCTTTGATCCATCAGCTTGTCTGCTCTGTTGCTGCCACACATTTGCAGACGAGCGCCAGAAGGGATCTGGGCAGGTCGTCAGTTCTTGCATATTTTATGGATATATGTCCGTGGGTCCAAGAATATTGGCCTAGATTTCTATTCCGACAAAACAATATTACATTACAATATTATTCAATTACATAGGACAGAATTTAACATCTTCCCCAGCACCTCCCAGGAGCAGGCTGGGAGGGCGGAGGTCATTTATCTGGGAGAGTGCGGGGTAAAGGTACCATCGCTTCTCCGACTCCTCCCCCAATTAAGTTGGAGGGATTCAATCAGGATAGGCCTCTGTATCCCTAGACCGATTCAGACCTTTAACTGGCAAATTGAGGACCTCATCCCACCACTGCTATTATTCCAGAAGCGACAGAGCGACATGGGTAGACCATAATGCAGTGTCTTTCAATCTTTTTTGCCCAGTACCTATTTTTACCAACCTGCCATACTACGCGACCCACGTCGGCTAATATTAGGGACCCACGCCAGTCGACCTTCGTGACCCACACCACCCAAACTTCGTGACCAACCATTTTCGCTCACCTTTAATGTGACAGGTGAGCCTGCTTGGTCCTCACAATCTCACTTGTTTTGTCATTCAAAGTTACATTTCTGCTAAGTACTTCAGCTGGTGATTTAAGTTCTCGCTGCATCTGTTGCAAAAAATCAAGAGTTCTGTCCTTTAACTCGCCATGCTTAATGTGGTGAACGTATTGTATTAACCATTCACCATGTATGTCACTGTATCACGCTGTTGCCAATGTGGGCTCCACCTATGGACCATTGTATGATATTATCTGGAATGTATCATGTTGGTGCCCTTGTGGGCTCCGCCCCTGACTCCACCCCTTGAGGGGAGGTATAACGAGCAGCAGCCCTGTAGGCGGCTCTCACTAGCAGAGCAGTCACAGGCAGGCACTTTTCTAGTCGTTTAAAGCCACAGTTTACATCCACTCTCTGTTTCACGTGAATTGATGGTCGCATCACTTAGTCTTCAAATACAAGATGAAGGCATGTAAAATCGCTGGCTCTAACGCACCCCTCCAAAGAACAAAGAACAAAGAAATGTACAGCACAGGAACAGGCCCTTCGGCCCTCCAAGCCCGTGCCGACCATACTGCCCGACTAAACTACAATCTTCTACACTTCCTGGGTCCGTATCCTTCTATTCCCATCCTATTCATATATTTGTCAAGATGCCCCTTAAATGTCCCTATCGTCCCTGCTTCCACTACCTCCTCCGGTAGCGAGTTCCAGGCACCCACTACCCTCTGCGTAAAAAACTTGCCTCGTACATCTACTCTAAACCTTGCCCCTCTCACCTTAAACCTATGCCCCCTAGTAATTGACCCCTCTCCCCTGGGGAAAAGCCTCTGACTATCCACTCTGTCTATGCCCCTCATAATTTTGTATACCTCTATCAGGTCGCCCCTCAACCTCCTTCGTTCCAGTGAGAACAAACCGAGTTTATTCAATCGCTCCTCATAGCTTATGCCCTCCATACCAGGCAACATTCTGGTAAATCTCTTCTGCACCCTCTCTAAAGCCTCCACATCCTTCTGGTAGTGTGGCGACCAGAATTGAACACTATACTCCAAGTGTGGCCTAACTAAGGTTCTATACAGCTGCAACATGACTTGCCAATTCTTATACTCAATGCCCCGGCCAATGAAGGCAAGCATGCCGTATGCCTTCTTGACTACCTTCTCCACCTGTGTTGCCCCTTTCAATGACCTGTGGACCTGTACTCCTAGATCTCTTTGACTTTCAATACTCCCTGATGAGCTCAACGCATTCTATACCCACTTTGAGCAAAAGGTCAGCAAGAGCGCGCCCTCCACCCTGGAAGCCTCGGATGAACTTGTATCTGAAGTCACCATTGCAGATGTCAGAGCAGCCTTCTCGAAGGTCGACCGATGGCAAGCCAGTGGCTCGAATGGGGTACCCATACGAGCACTAAGGTCTTGTGCGAATCATCTGGCAGGTATTCGCAGACATCTTCAACCTCTCTTTACAACAATTTGAGGTCCCTATCGGCTTCAAGAAGACGACCATCATCCCTGTACCAAAGAAAAGCCAAGCAGCGTGCCTTAATGACTATCATCCAGTGGCTCTGACATCCATCATTATGAAGTGCTTTGAAAGGTTAGTCATGGCACGAATCAACGCCAGTCTCCCGGATTGCCTTGATCCACTACAGCTCGCCTACCGTTGCAACAGGTCCACAGCAGACGCCATCTGCCTGGCCCTCCACTCAACCCTGGAAAATCTAGATAACAAAGACACCTATGTCAGACTCCTATTTATTGACTACAGCTCAGCCTTCAACACCATTATTCCTACGAAACGCATCTCCAAACTCCGTGGCCAGGGCCTCGGCTCCTCTCTCTGCAACTGGATCCTGAACTTTCTAACCCACAGACTACAATCAGTAAGGATAGGCAACAACACCTCCTCCACGACCATCCTCAACACGGGTGCCCCACAAGGCTGTGTCCTCAGCCCCCTACTATACTCCTTATACACCTTTGACTGTGTAAAATTCCCCTCCAACTCAATTTTCAAATTTGCTGATGACACCACCGTAGTGGGTCAGATTTCAAACAATGATGAGACATAGTACAGGAATGAGATAGAGAATCTGGTGAACTGGTGGGACGACAATAATCTCTCCCTCAATGTCAATAAAATGATAAGGATAACGGTAGCAGAGTGGTTAGCACAGTTGTTTCATAGCTCCAGGGTTCCAGGTTCGATTCCCAGCTTGGGTCACTGTCTGTGTGGAGTCTGCACGTTCTCCCGTGTCTGCGTGGGTTTCCTCCGGGTGCTCCGGTTTCCTCCCACAGTCCAAAGATGTGCAGGTTAGGTGGATTGGCTATGCTAAATTGCCCTGAGTATCCAAAAAGGTTAGGTTGGATTATGGGGGTAGGGTGGAGGTGTGGGCTTGGGTGGGGTGCGCTTTCAAAGGTGCAGACTCGATGGGCCGAATGGCCTCCTTCTGCACTGTAAATTCTATGATTCTATGATTCTATTAACATGCCCCTGTCAATGGGAATGAAGTAGTAAGGGTCGTGAGCTTCAAGTTTTTAGGTGTCCAGGTTACCAACAACCTGTCCTGGTCCCCCCATTCCGACACTATAGTTAAGAAAGCCCACCAATGACTCTACTTTCTCAGAAGACTAAGGAAATTTGACATGTCAGCTACGACTCTCACCAACCTTTACAGATGCACCATTGAAATCATTCTTTCTGGTTGTATCACAGCTTGGTATGGTTCCTGCTCTGCCCAAGATCGCAGGAAACTACAAAAGGTTGTGAATGTAGCCCAGTCCATCACGCAAATCAGCCTCCCATCCATTGACTCTATGTACAATTCCCGTTGCCTCAGAATGGCAACCAGCATAATTAAGGACCCCACGCACCCCGGACATACTCTCTTACAAAAGATACGTTTGAGGTCTCGTACCAACCGACTCAAGAACGGCTTCTTCCCTGCTGTCATCACACTTTTGAATCAACCTACCTCGTATTAAGTTAATCTTTTCTCTCCACCCCAGCTATGTCTGTAACATTACATTCTGCAGTCTCTCCTTCCTTCCCTACGTACTGTATGCATTGTCTGCATAGCATGCAAGAAACAATACTTTTCACTGTACATGTGACAATAATAAATCAAGTCAAATGCCTTTGAAGTTTTGAGGGTTCTAAACTTTCATTTGCCAGTACTTCCCTGCATATCACACACATGGGCTTTTCATGCTGATTTGCATTAGCACAATTAATAAAGCCATATCTTAAAGAAATCATCTTGACACTGCTTTATTCCTGATTTCAACTTCTTCTTAATGGGCTGTTCACCAGAGGCCCTAGAGTTCACACCAGCACTGCTTTGTCCTGTTGTAGACCCTCCTGAACAGCTCTCTCCAGCAGATCTAGTTGTGAGATCCTGGCCTGTTTGTGTCTCTGGCCCTCTCTTCCTTATTACAAAATGGAGGAATCTCTGTTCAATGTACAGGACGTGTGACCTGCTCTCTGCCACCATTCCAGACAGGAAGACTCTCTCAATTCAAAAATACATCTGCTGCTGGGTCAGCACGCTGACCTCAGGAGGAGGCGGTCTGCTTCGCTGGGCTCCAGGCCTGTGCACTGCTGGGGGTGCACCCATGCAGAGGTCAACCGGCGTTCGGAAAGTCGGTCACAGCCGGCATTTTTAAAAGCCAGTCGCGGCCGTTGGACATTACTTCCTGCGATCAGGAATGCTGTGACGCATGGCCCCACAACCCTCCCAACACCCCACCTGTGATCCACCTGTGGGTCACGACCCTGGGTTTGAAAATGATTGCCATAATGTATACTCTGGTGGGCCTGCTTGTAGCGTGGGAGAAGTGGAGTAGTCCTCCTGTTTGGGCATTCTGTGCTCCACAGAGGGCCCCTTGGGAGGCAAGGGCTTTCCCTGGGAAGACTCTTCCCTGCCATCCACACTGGCCCCCCTTCTCCACCTCACCAGAGCCTGTCTTACTGGACCCAATGAGGCCATCCATGGCTTCCACTGTTACCTCTGATCCTGGGCCTCCTGCAATACCAGCAGTGGCCACTGTTCCCCTTGGTCGTGCTGGGATTGAAGAGCTGCTGGTCATCTGATTGGCTGTCAGCTCTTGGAGATGGAATCCTCATCCTTAAGACTCTGCAAACCTTGACGCAGGATTTGGATTTAATTTCATCCGGGCTCCAAGAAATGGCTGTTGTCACCTGCACGAGACCCACGGAGCTGGGTCGATTAGACTTCGCGTACGTTTTGTAGAATACGAGCTTACCCGCTTAGGGGCCGAGTTCCCTTATCAGCCGGGGAGCAAATCAGGACATAAAAATCCTGGCCTGAGTATGGACTGGCCGCAGGTAGTCCCTTCAGTGACCAGTATACATTTTCATTCTACATTAATACACCTTTTGTTTCCTTACGCTCCTGTTTGGTCGCTTCCTCGATCGTATCACTGGCGATGAGGATTAAGTGGAACCCCCGCCTTGCACACACCCCACCCCTCCACCCACCAGTCCCTCCTTAACCTGCGCAACCGGCCCTTTACCCCCCTGAATACCGACAAAACCATCCACCCCATTCCACCCCAAGGGCTCCGTTACACACACCCCTTCCATGAAAAAAACACCCAAATTCACAAATTACCTCCTCTCACAAAACAAAAGGCCCTTCCCATACGAACTTACTACTCCCCCAAAAAATTCCCCCCTTTGGCAACACAAAACAGCCATAACACCAGATTTTGTGGACTTATCCCCTCTATCCCAGTTTATGGTCCCTTCTAAAGCCGTTCACCTTCTCTGGTGTCTCAAAATAATCCTCCCGGCCGTCGAACGTAACCCAAAGTCTCGCCGGGTACAGCCCCCCAAAACAAATCTTCAGTCGGTACAACACAGCGTTGGTCTTAATGAATCCCACATGCCTCTTCGCCAGTTCCGCACCAACATCCTGAGATATCCGGACTCAAATACCCTCCCATTTGCAGACTCGCTTCACCCTGGCCCACCTCAGAATCTTCTTGTCCACAAACTTGTGCAAGCACAAAATCACCACCCGCAGCGGTCCCTGTGTCCTTGGCATCTGCCTCAAGGACCTGTGGACCCAATACACCTCTGGGGCCTTGTCCAGTACCTTCTCCTCCACCAACTCGGCTAGCATGCTCGAAACACAATTTGTGGCACTTTGTCCTTCACGACCTCTGGCAGACGCACAATCCACAAGCTCTGTCGTCTGGACTTGTTCTCCTGTTCCTCCACCTTCACCTGCAACGACTTGCATAGATTCCCCCATGATCCCCACCTCCGCCTCCAAGGGCACAATCCGATCGCTCCAGTCGGACGCCACCTTCTCCACCTCGCGTATCGTCGCCCCTTGTGCCTTAAGTCACTTCTCCACCCGGTCCAACGACCCTCACAGAGATGCCATTGCTACCTCAATCGCTTTTGGCCAGTCACTGTGCATCTTCTTCCTTTGCTGGCAAAATCCCTCCTTTGTGAAGTTCACCAACTACTCCATTTGAGGTTTTCCCACCGATGGCGACCCTTCCTCCTGCGCCATTCCCAGAATTGGTACTGCGCCACAGGTCTCCTCCAACTCCTTAGCAGGGTCTTTAACTATCTTCTCCCAGGTCTGATAGCCAGTAGACATGCCAATCCTGGGGAGAACCACTTCTCCTCACCTTCTGCCGAAATTACCTCAATAACAGTTACAGAATGCTAAAACCAAGACCTTCAAGCAGGAGCTGCTCCATGGCCACCACCGGAAGTGCAATTTGAGATTTTCATGAGGGCAAATGGGGTACACCACATCCACATCCGCACCGCATCACCCCGCATTTAACGGTTTGTCGAGCAGGCAGTTCAGACGTTCAGATGTGGGATGAGCAAACAGGCCACATGGTCCCTAGGCACGCGTTTGGAAAGTTTTCTCTTCTGCTCCAGCACCACAGCACACGCTACCACTGGCATGGCCCCAGTGGAGCTTTTTATCGGTCGCCGACTTCGGACTCGCCTCAGCCTCGTGCTGCCTGATATAGACGGGAAGGTACACCATGGAGCGGAGCTGCTGGGACATGGCCCTGGCAGGTATGCCCCACCATGACGGTTTGCGCCGGGTGACTTAGTCCATGTGCAAAGTTTTGGAGTCGGTGCAAAGTGGGTCCTGGACACTATATCATTCAGCAGAGCTGGTGGTATAGGTTTGCATACAGGACCTGGAATCTAACAGGCACCATGACCAACTCTGCAGCAGAAGCTCCATATTCAGCAATGCCCTTTGGGAGGGCCGGGTGCAGTCCTTGGACTAGCCGCCGCCACCATCACCTCCGACACTGTTCCACGAGAAACTCGACACCCAGATGCTGGACGCCAATGATTCAGACTCTGAGATGGAGGTGCCACCACCGGATATTGCCAGGGAGACTATCTGGACGACCAGCCATCGCGGGTAGTACCTCCGAGGTGCTCGACGAGAACAAGTCAGTCCCCTGACCCTATATGCCACCTGACCCTGCACCAACGACGCCCGAGCAACAGACACGGGCTAAGGAGTACAGGTTTCCTCCTTCATGCCCTCCTTTGGTGGGCGCATGGCGGGGGAGGAGTGGTGTAACCCACATGAGACGCAGGGGGCCCAGCCAATTAGGCTCCCCGTGAGTCTCGTAGAGTACGAGATTCCCCGGTGAGGGATGGAGCTCCCTCATCAGCGGAGGAATAAACCCCGTTTTGAGTATGGGCTGGGTGCGGGTAGCCCCTTCTGGCACCAGTATGCATAGGGTTTTCGTACTACTTTCCTAAACCTTTCCTTTCCTTACGCTCCAGTTTGGGCGCTTCCTCAAACTCAACAATTCCCTTGCTGGGATTCTCCAGCTGGTGGATGGGGCCACGGCCACAGCCATTACATTCAGCACACTCCAGATTAATATGATTAAATACTGTACCTAACACCCTGGGGTGCCTTCCGCCATTTACAATGCAGATTGAATTTACATTTAGATTATATGAAGCATATGATCTTCAGGGATTTACACAGGTTTCAGCCCCTCAATGTAACCTGGCAGGAGGGCCCAAAACGTTCCCATATTGGGCTAGATTTCAAGCAAGCTTCAGGTGATCACATGGCTCATGGTTAAACCCAATATTTCTACTGTCAGCTACACCAGAAATACCTTTCGATTCAAGTTCTGGCACTCGATTCACTTCATCCTTCTTGCCTCTTGCACTTTTACAGTGACTGGATCAAATCAAGGATTCACTTTATTCAGAGAAAATACTTTGAAGCTGCAAAATAGAAACAAGTCATTTGACCAAACTCCATGTCAGCATTTACAGTCCATGCAAGCAAATAAACGTAATCATACTTATCCATCCCGTTTCCAAACTTCTTCCCAAACACCCTCTTCTTTCATTACTTATCCAACCTGGTTTTTATTGTTGACATAGTTTCTGCCCCTAACTATTAATTCTAGAAGTGAGTTCCACAGCCTAACAATTGTTTATATGAAGAGGTTTCTCCTGCCGTCAGTTACAAGTCTCGTGTATCGGCCTAGATATTAACAAGGGTGGATAAAGGAGACAGGGCAGAGTTACAGATGGGAAACATGATGTGGGCATCACCACATGTTGTGGAATATTAACTCTTGAATTGTTGATATGTTCACTACCTGGATTAACCAATTTAGATCTCAGATGGGTAGGGGGACTCCAGAGCAGATTGCAGGAGGAGATAAACCCAATCTACCATCTGGCTAATGGGAAGGTCTGAATCAGGGGAGGGGACATGTTCCATCTCTAACCCAGTCTGGGGCCTTATCGCAGGAGAGGTTCAATCAAAAAACAAAGAACATTACAGCTCAGGAACAGGACCAACCGCCTGTATCTTCTATACCCTGTCTGTTCATGTGCTTATCCAGATAAGTCTTAAAGGTTGCTAACGTATCGGCCTCAACCACCTCACTTGGCAGTGCATTCCAGGCCACCACCACCCTCTGTGTAAAAAAACTTCCCCCGCACATCTCCACTGAACCTTTCCCCCCTCATTTTGAACTTGTGCCCCCTTGTAATTGTCATTTCCGCCTTGGGAAAAAGCCTCCAACTGTTCACCCTATCTATATCCCTAATAATTTTATAAATTTCTTATCAGGTCGCCCCTCAGCCTCCGTCTCTCCAGGGAGAACAATCCCAGTTTATTCAATCTCTCCTCATAGCTAATACCCTCCATACCAGGCAACATCCTGGTAAACCGTTTCTGTACTCTCTCCAAAGCCTCCACGTCCTTCTGGAGTGCAGCGACCAGAATTGGAAATAGTATTCCAAATGTGGCCTAACCAATGTTCTATATAACTGTAACATAATTTTTGAGCTTTTATACTCGATACCTTGGCCTATGAAGGCAAGCATGCCATATGCTTTCTTTACCACCATTTCCACCTGTGCTGCCACTTTTAAGGATCTGTGGACCTGCAAGCCCAGATCTCTGTGTCTCTATGCTCCTGATGGTTGTGCCATTTATTTTAAAGCTTCCACCTGAATTGGATCTACCAAAATGCATCACCTCGCATTTGTCCGGGTTAAATTCCATCTGCCATTTCTCTGCCCAATTTTGCAGCCTATCTATATCCTGTTGTATTCTCTGACAATCTTCATCACTATCCGCAGCTCCTGCAATCTTAGTATCATCCGCAAACTTGCTAATCAGACCCGCTACGTTTTCTTCCAAGTCATTTATATATATTACAAAGAGCGGGACACCACTAGTTACAGACTTCCATTCGGAAAAACACCCTTCCACTGCTACCCATGGGATCTCTGGCTGGGGGTGTCTGATGGAGTGATCCTAGGGGGTCGGGGATGGGTACAATCCTTCTGGCCCTCAAGCAGTTCTCCTCAAAGTTGTTCCCTTCAGCTGCCGGGTTTCTGAGACCTGGGAAACCCGATGAACCACTGCTAAACCTGAAAAGCAGATTAAATCAGAGGAAGTCAGCCTCATTAAGGGGAGGAAGTGGCACAGTGGTTTTCATTAATAATAGATTCCAGCTGATATTAACTGGTCAGTAGCTCATGTTTTCTTTATTGGAAAGCGATGTAATGCTTGCCAACTTCTAATTTTAGGGGAGGTGGTGTAATGGTATTTTTACCGAACTAGTTATCTAGAGACCCAGGGTAATGCGATGGGGACCAAGTTTCGAATCCCACCATGGCAGACGATTGATACACCATCAATAATAGACGACGAGTGATAAACGTAACTGAGGCTTCAATACACTAAACAGTAAGCCTCCTGCCTCTGGACCTGAACTGGGTCCGGAGGTGGAGACTTGCCACTTTTATACAGAAGCCTGAGGGGAGGAGCCACAGCTGGAGCCAGCCTGGGCAAGCCCAGGCATGTACAATACAGCACCATGCATATAATACAATAACGTGGTTTACCACATTCACCCCCTGTTTAAAAGAAGTCCGGCAGGGGTGAAGTGGTCTGTTGGGGGCCTTGACCTTCCGCTGTGACTGCCTCAGTCCCGGCTGTGGTGTGGGCGCCGGCATCGAGACCTGTGCGTCCGGGAGCGTGTTGTTTTCTTATTCTTCACCCAGATGTTGAGTCGGCGAAGGGGGGGTGGCGGTGTACGGGCGGAGGTGGTGTTGCTTGCCGCCGGTGGGCCTGCGGGCGTCAGTTCATGAGGGAGGTGGGCAGAGATGGGGGAAGACGGTGTAGGGTGGGGGGTGGTGGAGATGGTCGCCGGGGAACCTGCAGGAGTCAAATCCCGAAGGGAGACCATGATCTGCCGCCCGTCCTGGTGTGTCACGTGGGCATATTGGGGGTTTGCATGGAGCAGCAGGACCTTCTCAACGAGGGGGTCAGTTTTATGGCTCCTTGCATGCTTGCGGAGAAGGACGGGCCCGAGGACTGTCAGCCAGGATGGAAGCAAGACCCCGGAGGTGGACTTCCTGGGGAAGGCAAACATACATTCATGAGGAGTCTGGTTAGTGGCTGTACAGAGGAGTGACCAGATGGAGTGGAGCGCATCGGGGAGGACCTCCTGCCAGCAGGAGACTGGGAGACTTTTCGACCGTCGGGCCAGGAGGACGGCATTCCAGACCGTCGCGTTCTCCCTCTCCATCTGTCCGTTTCCCCGGGGGTTATAGCTGGTCGTCCTGCTGGAGGCGATGCCTTTTGCTGAGCAGGAACTGATGCAACTCGTCGCTCATAAAGGAGGAGCCCCGATCACTGTGGATGTAGGCCGGGAACCCGAACAGGGTGTAAAGACTGTGCAGGGCCTTGATAACGGAGGCTGAGGTCATGTCAGGGCATGGGATGGCGAAGGGGAATCTGGAGTACTCGTTATGGTCAGTGGAGGGGAGGGGCCCTTTGAAGTCCATGCTGAGGCGCTCAAAGGGGCGGGAGGCCTTTACCATATGTGCTCTGTCTGGCCGCTAGAAGTGCGGTTTGCACTCCGCGCAGACCTGGCAGTCCCTGGTCACGGACTTGACCTCCTCGATGGAGTAGGGCAGGTTGCAAGCCTTGATGAAGTGGAAGAAGCGGGTGACCCCTGGGTGACAGAGGTCATTGTGGAGGGCCCGGAGTCCGTCTACTTGTGCGCTGGCACATGTACCACGGGAGAGGGCATCTGGGGGCTCATTGAGCTTCCCAGGATGATACAAGCTCGATCCTCCACCTCAAGATCTTGTCGTTCTTGATTTTGCCCCACTGTGTGTTATTAAACATGAAGGTAACCGACCGTTGGTCAGTGAGGAGAGTGAGTCACCTGCCAGCCAGGTAATGCCTCCAATGTCTCACAGCTTCTACGATGGCTTGGGCTTCCTTTTCGAATTTCGAAGGCATGGAGGGTACGGGAGAAGAAAACCACGGGCCTGCCCGCCTGGTTGAGTGTAGCGGCCAGCGCAAAGTCCGACGCATCGCTCTCCATCGCGGCTTCCGCAATGTCTGCTTTGATGCGATTGAAGTCCAGTCGGGCCTCAGTCGTCAGGGGAAAAATGGTGGATTTGATCAGTGGGCGGGCCTTCTCCGCATAGTTGGGGACCCACTGGGCGTAGTAAGAGAAGAACCCCAGGCATCTCTTCAGGGCCTTGGGGCAGTGGAGGAGGGGTAGTTCCAGGAGGGGGCGCATGCGGTTGGGGTCGGGCCCTAGGCCTCCATGTTCCACGACATAGCCGACGATGGCCAGGCGGGTTGTGCGAAAGACGCATTTCTCTCTATTGTAGGTTAGGTTCTGGAGTTTTGCGGTGTGGAGGAAGCACCTGAGGTTCTCGTCATGGTCCTGCTGGTCACGGCCGCAGATGGTGACGTTGTCTAGGTACGGGAGCGTGGCCCGCAGCCCGTATTGTCAACCATTCGGTCCATTTCCCTTTGGAAAACCGAGACCCCGTTGGTGACGTCGAAGGGAACCCTGAGGAAGTGACAGAGGCGGCCATCTGCCTCGAAGGCAGTGTATTGGCGGTCTTCTCGATACTGCACAATCTGATTGACCATGTCAGATATGCGAGGGAGGGGGTACGCATCGAGCTGCGTGTACCGGTTAATGGTCTGGCTATAGTCGATGACCATCCAGTGCTTCTCCCCAGTCTTGACGACCACCACTTGGGCTCTCCAGAGGCTGTTACTAGCCTCAATGATCCCTTCTCACCGGAGTCGCTGGACCTCCGACCTGATGAAGGCCCTGTCCTGGGCACTGTAGTATCTGCTCCTGGTTAGCGACGGGCTTACAGTCCAGGGTGAGGTTTGCGAGCTACAAATGGTGAGGGTTGGCAGGGGTCCATTGAACTTTAAAATAATGCTCTGGAGATGGCACTGGAAGTCGAGCCCCAGTAATAGGGCAGCGCAGAGATGGGGGACGACGTAGAGCATAAAATTGGTGTACTCTACGCCTTGCACAGTGAAGGTCACGACACAGTACCCCTGGATTTCCACTGCGTGGGATCCAGAAGCCAGGAAGATTTTCTGTGTCGCAGGTAGGACGAGGAGGGAGCAGTGCTTTACCATGTCTGGGTGAATTAAGCTGGCCGTGCTCCCGGAGTCGAAGAGGCAGGCCGTCTCGTGCCCGTTGATCCGGACGGTCATCGTGGACTTTGTGAGGTGGTGCGGCCGGGACTGGTCGAGTGTGACTGAGGCGAGAGTCCGAAGGCAATCGGTAGGCCGGTCGGAGGTAGCGGCGACCAGCGTATGGTTGGGTGAGCAGGGCTCCCGGGAGGCTGCGGAGTGGTCCCAAGATGGCGGCCCCCATGAATCGCACGTGGCGGGGAGGTGCAAGATGCAGTCCAAGATGACGGCCTCCGTGGGTCGCACGTGGCAGGTGAGGTGTAAGATGGTGTCCAAGTTGGCGGCCCCCGTGGGTTGCACGAGTCGGCCGAAATTAAAGATGGCGGTGCTCACGGGTCGCACATGGCGGGTGGCGCAGCAGCTGGGGGTGGCCCCGACAGGCAGCAGGCAGCGCTGCTGAGCTTAGTAGATTTAGGGGGGGGGTCGGGCCTGTCAGGCTTTTGCGAAGTGGCCCTTCTTCCCACAGCCGTTACAGGTTGCATTCCGTGCCGGGCAGCGTTGTTGGTGGTGATTACTCTGGCCGCAGAAGTAGCACTTCGGGCCTCCAGTGTTGGCAGGTGCAGGCGTGCCTCGCACCTGGGTCGGTTGATGGCTCCGCCCACGAGGCCCATGAGGTTGCCGCGCGGTCGGAGGTGCAGGCCCACATGTTCTGGGAGGCCACCTCCAGTGAGCTGGAGAGTTGTACTGTCTCTGGGAGGCCGAGTGTCCCCTCTTCTAATAATCGAGTGCATGCCCTCGACGTAGGCATCCCTGATCAGCAGCTCTGCGTGCTGGGTAGCTAATATCGCCAGGCAGTCACAGTTACGGCAGAGGATGCGCAAGGCACACAGGAATTCCGTGAGTGATTCCCCAGGGCGTTGGCGTCTCGTAGTGAGGAGGTGCCTAGCATATACCTGGTTAACGGATTTCACGTAATGTCCTTTTAGCAACATTATAGCCTCCGCATACGAGGGGGCGTCCCTGATGAAGTTAAAGAATCTTGGGCTCACCTGTGCATGGAGGACCTGCTTCTTCTGGAGGTCTGTGAAGTCTTTGTTGAAGGATGCGAAGTACGCCTCGAAGCAGCTTAGCCAGTGTTCAAAGGTCTCTGTAGCGTCAGCTGCTTGTGGGTCCAGTTGCAAGCGATCAGGCTTGAGTGGGGAGTTCATCTTGACTGAAGAGTCCATCTTTAGAAGTTTAGTGTATTAAATTGATACACCATCAATAATAGACGATGAGTAATAAACGTAACTGAGGCGTTAATACACTAAACTGCAAGCCTCCTGCCTTTGGGCCCGAACTGGGTCCGGAGGCGGAGACTTGCCACTTTTATACAGAAGCCTGAGGGGAGGAGCCACAGGCAGAGCCAGCCTGGACATGCCCAGGCATGCACAATACAGCACAGTGAATATAATACAATAAACACAATAACGTGGTTTACCACAACGGTGAAATTTGAATTCAGCAGAAATCTGGAATTAAAAGTCTAATGATGGCCAGGAAGTCGATTGTTGTAAAAACCCATTTGGTTCATTAATGTCCTGAAGGAAAGAAATCTGGCATCCTTACCCAGTCTGGCCCACATCTGGCTTCAGACGCACAGCAGGGTGGTTGGCTCTTAAATACTCTCTGAAATGGCCGAGCAAGCCACTCAGTTCAAGAGCAATTAGGGATGGGCAACAAATGCTGGCACAGCCAGCTGCACCCACATCCCATAAATAAATTTAAAAGGTTTAAGTGACCAAACCTTAATCCCGGGAATTGGTTGGCTGTCCGATCTTTATCCCTCCTCCAATGAATAGTGAAGTGGACCATTTAGAGGCTGCTTCAGTTGGAGTTGGGTTTAAAATTTTAACATTAGTCTTGACCCTAACCTATCCATTTTTGTCCATTGCCACATAGTCCATTGTGTTTTTTCTGTTTGTTATGCTCTCTCTCTTTCCTCCCTCACAATAAACATGTGGTTGCAGTTGGCCCTCGTCTTTTCGATAACAAATTTGATGCATCCATACTAATGGCAATTGGTCAAGTTCACAGACTTTCCCTTAGCTTATCGTAACCTTCTATATTTCAGCTGCCCTTCACAATATTCCTTATTATCTCAACATATTCCAGATTGTTTCCAGGGATATTTCACCCAGCTTGCAATACAGAATCATTACAGGAAATTATTCCAACAATGGGAAAGCTGTGGGGTTGTTACTTTGATTGCAACTCAGATGAGCGACAGAAAGATTGGATGACTGAGGTAGTGTCTAAGGAAGAAAGGTTGCTCTGATTGTTGATTTCATGGAGTTCGAGTTAAGTAAGTGCCAGGAGCTCAATGGAGTGAGGATATTGGCCCAGATTTTCTGGAGACTTGTGCCATCTCAGCTTGGGGTATAACTTGCACCATGAAAGTGCGAGAAAGTGATAGCATAAGTGAGATTGCATTCTTATTCACACAAAGGCTAATTTGACTGTGCCTTTAGTGGCATTTCCCTTGCTGAGACAATTAATGCCGTTTCCAATTAGAATCCTTGCTAAATGACCGCTACTTTTGGCACTGGTGCCACCAAATCTGTTAAATAAAGGTGCTGAAGTGTTCAGCATATTTAGTCAAAAAGCAGTTAGGGGAGATTATATAAGGTGCTGATTAACCTTTGCATAGAATGTTTCTCTTTTTTTAAAATAAATTTAGAGTACCCACTTTTTTTTCCAATTAAGGGGCAATTTAGCGTGGCCAATCCACCTAACCTGCACATTTTGGGTTGTGGGGGTGAAACCCACGCAGGCACGGGGAGAATATGCAAACCCCACACAGACAGTGACCCGGGTCCTCAGCGCCGTGAGGCAGCAGTGCTAGCCACTGCGCGCCGAGCTGCCCTAGAAGGTTCCTCTTTAAAGTAGGACAGATTTCATGCTCCGTTGAAATTGAATCAGCTTGAAGAAGATTTTATGTCACTCCTGAATGGGTTTTCAGATTGTCAAGCAGTTAAGGCTCGGTGAATTGCAAATTCTTATATATACAAGGTCTGGCTCCTGGTAATAAATCTCTCTGGCTGTTGATCTACACCACGGTCCCATTTCTGGATTTGCTGCCAAGGCAAACATTTCATCCTGACTATTTTGAGCATGTGCTTTTCTCGGAGTCAGGTAGAACTCCTTCCATTACACCATTATCCTTTATCCGAACAAACTGCTGAAACTTGACAAGCCCATTGAGCGACTTCATCAGATCCTTTGAGATCCCTCTTAAATTGGGGCATGTCAAGAGCAAATTAAATAAAAAATTCTGTTTCTCCACTCCCACAGGTACAGCTACAGTAATCAATAACTGATAGGACTTCTCCCTGCATAAAATAGATATAGGCCCCTGATACCAAAGTGCACATGATGGAGAACACTGGCCTCCATCTTGCCACTGACAGAGGTTCGGCGTTCTGCCTGTTATGACATTTTCTAATTAGTGGGGCAGCATGGTTGCTCAGTGGTTAGCACAGTTGCTTCACAGCTCCAAGGTCCCAAGTTCGATTCCCGGCTTGGTCACTGTCTGTGCAGAGTCTGCACGTTCTCCCCGTGTCTACGTGGGTTTCCTCCGGGTGCTCCGGTTTCCTCCTACAGTCCAAAGATGTGCTGGTTAGGTGGATTGGCCATGCTAAATTGCCCTTAGTGTCCAAAACTGTTGGGAGGGGTTACGGGAATAGGGTGGAGGTGTGGGCTAGAGTAGGGTGCTCGTTCCAAGGGCCGGTGCAGACTCAATGGGCTGAATGGCCTCCTTCTGCACTGTAAATTCTATGATTTTATGATTCTATCGACACTGCGCATACTCTGGGGGATTTCTCAGAGGCAGGATCTGCATATGCTGAGACACCGAGGCACAAATGGCCTGCAGCCAAGACAGAGGATAAAGCTCAGCCAACGGCAGGGTGACTTCTTCTGCAGGGATGAGGACTTTGATGGGGCAGCCTACATGATATACCTTCAATTCACCGAGAGGCAGAGAGAGCGAGTGAACATTAGGCTTTATTAATCATGAACTTGCCTAGCCAGAGTCGATTGTGCAGATGAATGCCGCCCACAGGCGGCCGGTCTATATACGGTCCCGGTGAGGGCAGAGCCAGAGGCGGAGCCAGAGGCGGAGCCCACCGGGGTTACAGTACAGTACCTGGAAGCAGCTTGTATCATCACTGCTAGGTCATAGGTTACAGTATCATACATGCATTAGGTGAATACATTCACCACACTACAGAAGAATGTTAATGGGTAGGAGCAATTAAGTATTTTATTTGGAACATTGGCGGGCCCACCAGAAAGCCTGGTTAGCTCAGTGGGCTAGCCAGCTGGTTTGTGATGCAGGACAAGGCCAGCAGCACGGGTTCAATTCCCGTACCAGCTTACCCGAACAGGCGCTGGAATGTGGCTTTTCACAGTGACGCCATACTTGTGACAATATTATTATATATTATTATGTCAAGGAAATTGGAGGACCCGACATCAACTCTGCCCATGACAGTGCCGGTCTATTCCATTCGCACACTTGTGGGCATAATCATAATGACCATTATCTCACTTCCATTGCAGCACAAGCAGAAGCCACCAGATGTCTGGGTGCTGCAATGGAAGCTAGGACGACTGCCATTAAAACTCAAACTACTGCCATTCAAGCTCAGGCTGTTGTTATCATGGTTGTGGATTTGAGTGTTCAAAGTGACTTCCAGGATGTCACAACATCCCAGCAGTCTGTGATCCAATTGATTTCTGGCCCTCCAATTCAGCCCTCACTCTGCTCTGAGTCTGCAATAGTGGCTGGTTTCAATGAGAATTTCAGGGAAGCACACATGCCTGACACACTGGGCCAAATTGACCGGTCTCAAGATCATCAGAGATTGGATGTACGACTGAAGATGTGCCTCAGGATCCTGCAAAAGTCCTGACATGTAGACCCCACATTGGAATTGCTCAGGAAGATTAAAATTCCCCTGCTCCCCAGGAGGCTTTGCAAATGTAGCTGACTCTGGATTAGAGTCCGATACTGGGGAGAGTACCTATCTGGTTAATTACCCAGAAAATGTTAGACAAATTAAAACCTAGTCTAATGCCTGGGTAATGACAGAACTGAGCTCCCAATCACCCTCACCTCGTCAAATATCTATCTATCTACCAACCCACCTACCTACCTATCCACCTTGCCAACCTGCAACCTCACCTGCCTACCCACCTCAATCATCTATCCACTTAGTCACCTTACCCATTTATCTACTTACCCACCTCACCCACTTACCCACCTACTCAACTATCCATTTACCTACATACCCACTTACCCAGTTAACCATCTACCCACTTACTGCATGCCTATCTACTTACTCACCTCACCCACTTATCCACCTACCCACTTACCCACCTATCCACTTACCTACAAACCCGCTTACTCAGTTAACAACCTCACCCACTTACTCACCTACCCACCTCACCCACATACCCGCCTAAGCACTACCCACTTACTCATCTACCCATATTACACATCTACTCACTTACGTGTTTACCCAGCTACTTACCTATCAATTCACTGATTTGACCCATTCATCCACTCACCCATTCATTAATATTAAGACTGGACATTTAAATTACTTATCATAGAGCAGCTAGTGCTGTAAAAAGGAGGCATACGCTATCTTGCCCTGACTCAACTTTGCTCTGAGGGACACCCCATTGCGCATTTCTGTGACAGCTGGAATTGGTAAAACAGCTTGTGGAATTCAATCAACAACTAACTTTGAAGCAGTTGATAATCCTTTCAAATGGCACCGGTTGGGTGTCCTTTCCGTTGCGGAATGCTTATTCAGCAATGCGTGATCAAGATATGACAATCGGTAAGAGTGTTGAACTCCAAAATGGAAGTGCTGGTGCCAAATTAGCATTACACATTGATTCACATCATACTCTGCTTAAACTGCACACTGCTGTCGGATGCTACCACCCTCACCAACAAGACACCTGGTGCTTTTTGCACCAGAAATGGGCACTCACCGCAGATGGCATCTAAGGGTACTACGCATCTGAATTGTCCACGCTCTTTGCCAGTCTTCATGATCTGATTGCTACTGTCTAGTTTTCATTTAAATGAAGAAACAGCTGGTGCCACCCATATCTCATTGATAGGTTATAACTAATTTGTAGTGTCCAGATAGCAGGTTTATGAAGCAGAAGAAATAGGATAGCTGCATCCTTGATAGGCGGGTGAACACATTCACTGTTCCTATTGCACAAATACAACTACAGAAGAAATATCTGATGATGGGTTCCAGATATTTATATTGCTCTTTAGCAAAACACCAGCAGAATTTTAATGTATCTTTCCTTTGGTTAATATGTTTTGTTCGGTGACGTGCTTGTTAGGTGAATTGGACATTCTGAATTCTCCCTCAGTGTACCCGAACAGGCAACTAGAGGATTTTCACAGTAACTTCTTTGCAGTGTTAATGTAAGCCTACTTGTGACACTAATAAAAATTATTATTATTATTATTATGACTGTTGAGAAATACTTCGGGAGAAATAATAACAAGAAAGCAGAAAGTGAAGCAAGAAAAATCTTATCATGAAGCTTTGATATAAAGTAATAACTAATAGTTCTGTCAGTCATTCATCGTAGACTTTAACTACCTTTCAAATCCCTCACGTCTTCCCTCCTATGCACGTAAAAACACATGACCATCAACGGCTTTGCTTCCATTGCTCACCAGCAGTCAAAGTCGACCAGCATTGACATTATTTATCTGTGATGTAACTGATTTTCAGGGGGTGGTGGGGGATGGAGGGGTGAAGATTGTGGTGGTGACAGGGAACCTATGCTTGGTGAAGAAAATAAATTTAATTTTACACAATTATTGGCCTGACATTTAATGACTAAATCTGGGTCATAGTCTGTTATTGTTGCACAATAAACAATTACCTAACCAATTGAATTCACCATGACTCCTGAGTGGCTGATTGCAAAAGTAAAAATGTATTTTCCACTAACAACACCATATACATCTTTATTCAATGCTGGTTTTGGCTTTGTACATCGGTGGACTATCAATAGCCATTTTATGCTCTGCTGCTTGGGTTGGGGGCAGGGCAAACGGTCACTGGATAATTACAGAATAAGTACAAGTCCAAAGAACACTAAAACTCCAATTATTGCTTAAGTGTACCAGGAAAGCCTTGAGGTAAAAGAGGCAGGTTGTTTATCCAACTGGGCATCTCAGGCTCCGTTGCACAGTAGAAATTGTGGTTTTAGCATTGGAGTGTGGTAAACAAGGCTACGGAACAAATAAATTGTTAAAAACCTCTTATTTTAAGATGCTTTCCTTTATCAAGGTCAGCCATCTTCTTAAAACAGGGCACCTTCTATTTGTTGCAACAATAATGGAGTGCAAAAGAAAGTCACATTTTATTGCTGCTTCTTCTCAATGAGGAAGAGGCAGTGAAAATAACGCTCAAATGGTGTAACATTTACATACATTTTTAATTCTCATTTATATGATAATAATTCTTGAAATAAAACGCTTGGAATGAGATATCTGATGGCAGGTAAGTCATTTTTCAAGTGCTGAAATGGTGGCTCAGCAACCAATTAGGCACGTGGAAGAGACACTCATTACAAACTGGAAGGACAGCGTTGCTACATTAGATGGGGCTGCTCTCTCGGCATCCAGGGCAAGTGCCCTAAATACATTTATGATTAAAATATGCTTTTTCCATTAGCCTGATATTGAGCTGCCTGGCAGCAACATATACTGGCTGACCAATTAGGCTCCGTCTGCTTTTGCATCAGATTGTACTGCTCTGGCCGTTGACTAGTACTGGGTGCTTTTATATCAGGTATTTTATCCCTTAGTGCACTTACTTCAATGAAGCACTGGCGGAGACCTGTGCTTGATCACTTCCCCTATCTCCAGCAGCCTCAAAATGACTAGAACACAGAAAACAGGTTCATTTTTCTATTTGTTTCCCCCATCCTTATTGTCACGCACTGACCTGCAGCCTTTTCCATTTTGAACCATGATGGATGACTCTACGTAATGACATCAGCCCTGTACCATAAGACCATAAGACATAGGAACAGAATTAGGCCATTCGGCCCATCGAGTCTGCTCCGCCTTTCAATCATGGCTGATATGTTTCTGATCCCCATTCTCCTGCCTTCTCCCCATAACCCCTGATCTCCTTATTAATCAAGAACCTATCCATCTCTGTCTTAAAGACACTCAGTGATTTGGCCTCCACAGCCTTCTGTGTCAAAGAGTTCCACAGATTCACCACCCTCTGGCTGAAGAAATTCCTCCTCATCTCAGTTTTAAAGGATCGTCCATCAAATCTGAGGCTGCGCCCTCAGGTTCTAGTTTTTCCTACCAGTGGAAATATCCTCTCCGCGTTCACTCGTAATGACATCACCCCTATATGTGATTAAGTCGCACTTGTCCGTGATGATGCCATGTTTACATATTCTGGCGGTGTTGGGTATTCGCACACTCCAACAGTAGCCTGTGTCAGCAATTCACAGAGCTTACAGGCGGCAGTGCTATTTCCCAGGCTTAGCCACCCCTTAGAGGCTGGTTTCTGGTTTGCTAGTCAATTTACAAAAAATGTTTTTTTTTTGCTTAAAACCTTTTAAGGCCTTTTTCTGCCTTCTAAACAGGTTTACTGTGGTCATAGGTGGTCTAGTAAGCTTCCACTGGGGCTGGAGGAGGGGTGCAGAAAGGAAACCAGGAAAGAGTTGCAGCAGTTGGCAGAAAAATGAGGAGAAAATAACTGCACGGGAAGCCATACCTACAGCAGTTTTTCAGGGAGCACTTTGCCCACCTGACCTTCGTAAGCAGCATAGTCCACGTGGTGCCAATTTCTAAGCTGGTGCCGGCTAATGTCAAAGAAGAGTGGGGTGAATAGAAAACTGAAGCACAAAAGAGGTGTTGGCAATGTTGGCAATTCTGGACAGGCTGAAAATAGATAAGTCCCCGGGGCCTGATGGGATTTATCCTAGGATTCTCTGGGAAGCCAGGGAAGAGATTGCTGGGCCTTTGGCTTTGATTTTTATGTCATCATTGGCTACAGGAATAGTGCCAGAGGACTGGAGGATAGCAAATGTGGTCCCTTTGTTCAAGAAGGGGAGTAGAGACAACCCCGGCAACTATAGACCGGTGAGCCTCACGTCTGTTGTGGGTAAAGTCTTGGAGGGGATTATAAGAGACAAGATTTATAATCACCTAGATAGGAATAATATGATTAGGGATAGTCAGCATGGCTTTGTGAAGGGCAGGTCATGCCTCACAAACCTTATCGAGCTCTTTGAGAAGGTGACTGAACAGGTAGACGAGGGTAGAGCAGTTGATGTGGTGTATATGGATTTCAGTAAAGCGTTTGATAAGGTTCCCCGCGGTAGGCTATTGCAGAAAATACGGAGGCTGGGGATGAGGGTGATTTAGAGATGTGGATCAGAAATTGGCTAGCTGAAAGAAGACAGAGGGTGGTGGTTGATGGGAAATGTTCAGAATGGAGTTCAGTTACAAGTGGCGTACCACAAGGATCTGTTCTGGGGCCGTTGATGTTTGTCATTTTTATCAATGACCTAGAGGAGGGCGCAGAAGGGTGGGTGAGTAAATTTGCAGACGACACTAAAGTCGGTGGTGTTGTCGACAGTGCTGAAGGATGTAGCAGGTTACAGAGGGACATAGATAAGCTGCAGAGCTGAGCTGAGAGGTGGCAAATGGAGTTTAATGTAGAGAAGTGTGAGGTGATTCACTTTGGAAGGAATAACAGGAATGCGGAATATTTGGCTAATGGTAAAGTTCTTAGAAGTGTGGATGAGCAGAGGGATCTAGGTGTCCATGTACATAGATCCCTGAAAGTTGCCACCCAGGTTGATAGGGTTGTGAAAAAGGCCTGTGGAGTGTTGGCCTTTATTGGTAGAGGGATTGAGTTCCGGAGTCATGAGGTCATGTTGCAGCTGTACAAAACTCTGGTACGGCCGCATTTGGAGTATTGCGTACAGTTCTGGTCACCGCATTATAGGAGGGACGTGGAAGCTTTGGAGCGGGTGCAGAGGAGATTTACCAGGATGTTGCCTTGTATGGAGGGAAAATCTTATGAGGAAAGGCTGATGGACTTGAGGTTGTTTTCGTTAGAGAGAAGAAGGTTAAGAGGAGACTTAATAGAGGCATACAAAATGATCAGGGGGTTAGATAGGGTGGACAGTGAGAGCCTTCTCCCGCGGATGGAAATGGCTAGCACGAGGGGACATAGCCTTAAACTGAGGGGTAATAGATATAGGACAGAGGTCAGAGGTAGGTTCTTTATGCAAAGAGTGGTGAGGCCGTGGAATGCCCTACCTGCAACAGTAGTGAACTCGCCAACATTGAGGGCATTTAAAAGTTTATTGGATAAGCATATGGATGATATTGGCATAGTGTAGGTTAGATGGCTTTTGTTTTTTGACTTCCCATGTCGGTGCAACATCGTGAGCCGAAGGGCCTGTACTGCGCTGTATCGTTCTATGTTCTAGGGTGACGTATGCCAAAATCCTGTCTCCTCCATTGTTCCCGGTCTCCCCTGCTCATGATTTACAGCCCTTTTATCGGGAAGACGATATGCAAGTGGACTCAGTTACCCCACTGGCAACTTCATGTCCCAAGTTGTGAGTAAAATTCTCCTACAAGAAGGAAGTGTTTTTGTGACTATCCAGTGAAGAATTTAGAGAATCTGTCTGCCATTGCTGGCAAATTGGCAAACAGTTCGTAAGATGTGAGTGTAATGATTTGCAGTAGCAGTGTATGTAAAAGTGTATATAGCCTCCGACCACGAGGTGTCACACAAATGGAACGCGACACTGGAACCGGACACAGCCAGTCTTGATCGGAGTTACAAAGCTCTTAGTAGCATGGTTAAAAGATGCACAGTTTGGTTAGCAATAGTTTAGTTTACCCACAGTTTATTCAACATTAAATAATTAGTCTTGAACTAGATGTTCTGTCGTACACTGATTCATTTATTATCATAGTACAAAAACATATTGGATTGGATTTGTTTATTGTCACGTGACCGAGGTACAGTGTAAAGTACTTTTTTGCGCACAGATCATATGTACATGGAAAGAAAATACACAATAGGGCACACAAGGTACACAATGAAGCATACAGGAGTGTAGTATTAATCAGATCAGTTCAGAAGAGAGTCGATTAGGAGTCCGGTACCAGCGGGGAAGAAGTTGTTTTTGAATTTGTTTGTGAGTGTTCTCAGATTTTTGTATCTCCTGCCCAATGGAAGAAGTTGGAACAGTGAGTAAGCCGGGTGCGAGGGGTCGTTGACTATGCTGCCCACTTTTCCAAGGCAGCGGGAGATGTAGACAGAGTCGATGGATGGGAGGCGGGTTTGTGCAATGGACTGGGCTGTGTTCGTGACTCTCTGAAATTTCTTGCGATCTTGGGCCGAGCAGTTGTCATGGCTGTGATGCAGCTAGATTGGATGCTTTCTATGGTGGACCTGTAAAATTTAGTAAGAGTCAATATGGACATGCCGAATTTCCTTAGTTTCCTGAGAAAGTATAGGCGCTGTTGTGCTTTCTTGGTCGTAGCATCGACGTGGGTGGACAAGGGCAGATTGTTGGTGATGTGCACACCTAGGAATTTGAAGCTGTCAACCATCTCCACCTCGGCCCTGTTAATGCAGACAGGGGTGTGTACAGTACTTTGCTTTCTGAAGCCAATGACCGGCTCTTTAGTTTTGCTGGCATTGAGGGAGAGATTGTTGTCGTTACACCACTCCACTAGGTTCTCTATCTCCCTCCTGTATTCTGACTCATCATTGTTCGAGATCCGACCCACTACGGTCATGTCTTCAGCAAACTTGTCGATGGAGTTGGAGCCAAATTTTGCCACACAGTTGTATCTGTATAGGGAGTATAGTAGATGGCTTACGCAGTCTTGAGGGGCCGGTGTTGAGGACTATTGTGGAGGAGGTGTTGTTGTTTATTCTTACTGATTGTGGTCTCAGTAAGATTGGGTTCTCCCTGAGTGGATTTCCACTTCTAGGTCGGGTCCCATCAGGATGTCGCCAAATGTTGCTGCTAACATTAGCCTTAGTTTAATTGCTCTTGTTCTATCACCTTTGCTCTTGAGTCGCCAGGTATCTTTCTGATACCGCCATGTGGTTCAAGTCCGAGTAATGATCAATAATCCAACACACCGCTTAGTAAGAGTTAAATCAATGCACATTTATTATATACAGTAATCAATACTTATGCAGAAATTCTACTTCTAAGCTACTTCCTACAACTAACAGGCCAATACTTAACTTTGGAAATGGCCCACCAGGTCAGGGAAACGAATGGCCTTTCGTTTGGGTTCTGAGCCTGCGGGATTCGAAGCTGGTACACTTCGATAGCTAGGAGCGCCTGTCTCGTAGCGAGCGTTGAAATAAGACTTACGATTTGAGCGGTTGTTGCAGAAGGTCAGCAGAAGGCAGCAGGGGTTGCAGCAGGGTGAAGAAGGGTCGATTTGAACTTGGACTCTATACTTATAGTCCCCAGGGGCTTCCCGCCTTTCGGGGCGGACCCTGCACCTGGGACTTTGTCCCAATCACTTGGTTCGATATTCTCCAATGCTGGAGCGATTCCTTGATCGATGGGTAGTTTTGGGGTGGTCGTTCACCTCTCTTTGTGTAGGCTCCTGTTGGCGCCGGAAAGTCTGGGTTGGCTTTGTGTGTCTAATTTGTTGCACATTGTTCCCGGGGATTGCTAATTAATATTCAGATGGCTGGTGTTTTGTTGTGCCTATGGCTGCAGGTATCGATCCTATCTGGCCTCCCTAGAGGCGAATACACAGTTTTACCTGCAGCTGCTCGTTTTAGTCCTGTTGGCTGATTTTCCCTCAGCCTTTTCCATTCGCCATTTTAAATCGGGGTTGGCCATTCTAAATCGGGAGTTAGCCATTTTAACTGGCTACAGTCCCTCCTTGTGATCCTCACGCGAAGCGTGAAGGATCACATCATTATGTTGCTTTCCATTCCCTGACCTGGGGGGCGGTCACTTCCTTCATGGCCCCTGCGCTGATCATAGGTATGCACAAAAAAATGTAACTAACAATTCTAAGGGCGCTATGTCAGACAGGGACATGCATTACAAAACAATAAACTTGGAACCTCTAAGTTATTCTTAATGTACTACACTCACCTAAACATTCCATTATTCTACCTTCCTCAATCATACAACAAAATCATAGCATTTCATACAGTCTTCCCTGGCTTGGCAATCAAGCTCAGGATCATACAACTTTTGCTCATGAACAAGTTCTTTACATCTCTTTATTTACAAGAACAATAAACGCAAGTGAATGCAGTTTATTACATTATTATAGATCGTGGGGGTCGGGGGTCTGGTCGTAACCGAACATAGGGGATCTGATCCTATATACCGGGGTTCGAGCGCGGTAGGCTCTCCTCCATTTTCGTAGACGCATAGTCTGCACAATGCAGCAGAGTATCGCCAACGCTAGTAGTGTTTCGATCACATAGGACAGGGAGTACCAGGTTATGAACCTGGCACACCAAGAAGATGTAGTGTCGCTGGTGACTGGGCTCTGGGTACTGCGGGATACTGAAACATTAACGGCTGGGGTGTTTGAAGTCATGGGGTTTGCGGTCATGCGCAACCAAATGTCCAATAACATTATGTTGATCCATATGAAGGAAGTCCTCATGGCTGTTCTCTTTCCTTTTCTTTCTTTGTTTTCTCTGGTCCTGGAGCTTCTGGAGTTCTGTGGAAACAAGCATAGTGTCTGTAACTATCTTTGTTTAATATCTGGTATGCTAGTGTGTCTGTCCCGTAGTGCCATTTACTCCCTTTGTAATTGGTCACTATGTGTGACTCCCTCATTTTTTTTCAAAAAACAAATTTTAGGACACGGCACACTTCCCAATAATAAACCAGTAGTGATTTAGCATCCAAATGTTCCAGAATGTAAATAGCAGATGGCCGGCAACCTAAAGGTTACCTAAACAAACAAAACTTTTTGAACTGGAAAATGCCAAAATGAGGTGCGTATGGGCCGCGACGGGTAAGATTTGGATGGAGTCCCCGGGTAGGATGGCTACCAATGCCGTGTCTCTCCTACCCGAGCGTAATTGACCAGCAGGGGGTTCCCAGGCAGGGCGGGTCTCAAGCCGTTTCTCCACTGCCTGAGCAACCGACAAGAACGGGCAAGAAATGTAGTCATCGTGGTGGGGCTGCCGTAGTGGTTCTATTCTTCGAACCAGAAGGGCAGTTACGATCAGGCGTCTGGTACCCGAACAAGTGTCTGCCGACAAGCTAGTTCCTCTGAACAAGTGTCTGGCAACTGTGGGTTTCTGTGGGCAAGACCTCAGAGGTTTCAGGTGAATTGGCATCCAGCAATGGTTAGTCTCTGAAGACAAGTCCTCAGAGGTTTCGGCTGAATAGGCGTGTGGCAGTGAGAAAAATTCTCCTGTCGGACATACAACATTATCCGCAATGGAATATGGACCCGAGTATTTTGGCGACAGGAATGTGCTGGGGTTATATACAGAAACCATCACTTGCTGTCCGATACTATACTCAGTCGCATGCACTGTCTTGTCGAAACAAGCCTTGCTCTGTTTCTTTCTGGTGCCCAATTTTACCGGGGCTGCTAGCTGAGCCGTTTTAACATTTACAACTAATTGCTCCACGGCTTTCTCGTGTGTGAGGGCTGTCACTTCGGGGCTGGTCAGGTCCAAACCTAACAAATATTCTGTGCCTTTCATGGGGCGTCCGGTCATGAGTGTGTGGGGGGTGTAACCTGTGGAGGTAGAAATAGTGTTATGCAAAAACATCAGCGCAAAAGGGAGGACTGAGTCCCAAGTGGTGTTGTTCTGCTGGACCATTTTTCTGAGGGTGGTTTTTAGGGTCCGATTCATGCGCTCCACGATACCACTTGACTGTGGGTGGTATGCTCTGTGGAATTTTTGGGTGATGCCAAATATCGTGAGGACGTTCTGCATGACACGTCCCCTAAAATGAGCCTTGGTCTGATTCAATGCTGCGGGGGAGTCCCCATCTTGTAAAGATGTGGTGGGTCAAAATCTTGGCTGTGGTTTTTGCAGTGTTTGTGCGGGCTGGAAATGCTTCAACCCATTTTGTAAATGTGTCTATGACCACAAGTACATATTTATAGCCATTCCTGCAAGGGGGCAATGGACCTATAAAGTCAATCTGGAGGTTAGTCCAGGGGCCATTAACGGGTGGGGTGTGGCTGAGTTGGGCCTTTTTGGCATATCTGTCGGGATTATTCTGCGCACAGATAAGACAATATAATGTAATGGTTTACATCTTCCTTTAGATTTGGCCACCAACAAAGCTGCTTGAGATGGGCTGTAGTGGGATCGATTCCCTGATGTCCATGACCGTCATGGAACAAGCAAGTCAATTGGTTCATGTCCTGTTCAGGAACCACATAAAGGGTGTCCTTTAACACCACACTGTCATGTGTGGTCAGTGTATTTCTAAATCTCTCATAGGGAGCTGGATAGTTTCCCTTTACAATCTCCCTGAGATTGGTGTCCTGCTTCTGGGCCTCTACTAGATCCTCGATCTTTGTCTGTGAGACCTCAACTGCACTCATTGGCGCGCTTTCGGGGGGTTTCCAAAAATACCCGTGTCTGGAACCTGCTTTAGCCAGTGCGTCGGCTTTTACATTTCCAGGGGAGGAGGAACGATGGTGGCTGCGGACTTTGATGATCCCAAAAGTCCTGTTCTGGGCGTTCTCTGAAATATGACGGAGCAATGGGGGTGAGGGGAGGGGTTTTCCATCTGCGGAAACAAATCCTCTTGCTTCCCACAGGGGCAGAAATTCCGTAAGGCTGTTACAGACATACAGGCTGTCCGAGTATATGTCTGCTGGGCTGGGGAAGGAATCTGGGGTGCTCAACTATATATGCAATGGCCGCAAGCTCTGCTGTCTGCGCTCCTAAGTGTCCGGGTAGTTTCAGCGATATTTCCTCAAGGGCGCGGCCCTGCGCGTCCTCGACATAGATACCGCAACCTGTTATGCGCTTCCCATCCAAGACTGTGGAAGATCCATCCACATAAATCTTTATGGGCTCACACGTGTCCGTGTGCGGGGGGCTCTGAGTTGAATTGCCTATCTTTCTGGAGGGTGTTTTAGCAATAAAGGAGCCTGTGTTGTGGTGTGGAGAGATAATCTCACATTCATGGGGGTTCTGGGGTACTGTAAATTGTCGGCTAAATAGGTGTGTGTCTTTGTCCTTTTCACAGTGATGTCCAGTCCCTGCAAGAGAAGGGTCCATCGAGCTGCTTGAATCTGACTAACTGTACCGTCCTTGAGTGGTCTGTCCAGTAAACGTTGGGTGGGGGTGTGTTCTGTGAGAATTGTGATGGAGTTCAGTCCAGTAATATACGAAAAGTACTGGACTGCCCAGAAAACTGTGAGCAGGTGCCTCTCACAGGCTGAAAATCCCTGCTCCACAGCATCTAAAAGTCAGGAGGCGTAAGCTACGGGTCTTAACTGGTCGTGCCGTTCCTGGAGGAGCATGGCTGAAAGGGTGCGGTCTGTGGTCGCTACCTCTACGGCGTAAGGGGAAAGCGGGTCTGGAACCTGTAGTGCGGGGCCTGCTATGAGCGCCTGTTTTAAAGAGTCCACAGCATCCGTATGCTGTGGAAGCCATTCCCAGGGGGCTCCTTTCTTTAGGAGGTCTGAGAGGGGTGCTGCCTTGCTGGCGAAACCGTCAATGTGGTTTCGGCAGTAGCCACCCAGTCCTAAAAACGACCGGAGGGCTGAAACGTTCTGGGGAAGGGTCAATTTAGCGATCGAGTCAATCCTTTTATGCTCGATCTCGCATTTACCGTGCGTGATAATTGTTCCCAAATATATCACTTTTTCTTCCAAAATCTGGGCCTTTTTGGGGTTGACTTTACAACCAATTGAATGTAATAGTTCCAGGAGTTCGGACAGAAGCTCAATGTGCTCTTCCTTGGTGTCTGTCTGCAGTAGTAGGTCGTCTACATACTGTACCAGACATTCGGGGCGAGAGAATTTTGCTTCCATTTGCCAGCTGTCGGTGGAAAATGGAGGGGGAGTTGTGGAATCCTTGTGCAGGCATGTCCACGTGTACTGCGGTGCTTTAAAGGTGAAGGCAAATTTGTACTCTATTATAAGCTCTCTATTACTTTTGAGATTTCTCCGCCTGCCTCTTGGGGAAATCCGTACTGTTTTTGGGGTCTAGGGTCAGGTCCTGTTATTTGTACGGAGCCAGTCATCCGTCCACAGTCGTGCTTGTGGGTCGCGAATGCTGCCCTGTTCTTTTGCAGAACTGCCCTAACCTGCTTGTCCGTGCTAAGCGTGGTCGGGTTGAACCAAAATTCGCCTACGGCGCTAATTTTGTTCATGTATTCGCCTATGTTGAGCGTTGCGGGGGCTCTTGCGGATTTTGCCATCTTCCAGACACACTGGTTGACTGGATCGAATGATAAGTTGTGGGAATTCATGAAATCGATTCCCAGAATGTGTTCTGCTGTGTGGGGCAGGTCAACTAAAACCACGGGGTGCTTGGTAGTGATGTTGCCAATTTGAATGGGTACAGGGGCTGTGATGTGTCCCTGCTGTGAGTGGCCTGTAAAGCCGCTGAGGGTGATAGTGGCTGTAGTGGGCCACGTGTCTTTTTGGAACATGGTGGAGGAATTTATTGTGGTCCGGGACCTTCCTGTGTCCCAGAGAAATTCGATAGGCTGTCCCCGAATTTTTGCTGCAACTACTGGTCGTCCTGACCTATCCCAAAGGGTGTTGCAGACCCAACTGGGGGAGCCCGTACACCGTCAGTCCGTTCCGGTCAAGTCCATCTGATCCGAACGGGCGCTAACGCTATGAATGGGCTCTGTCTTTTTCTTAATCAGAGGGCCCGTCTGCTGGGCTCTCTGTGGCTTTTTAGGGGCATTGCACTCTTTTGCGAAGTGTCCCAACTGTCCGCAGTTGTAACACTCTTGTGACTTGGGTGGGGGGCTGTTCTTTCCCTCATTCACCCATGCGGGGTTCTGGTGTGCTGTTTTTACTGCCTGCATATCTGCGCTGGCCTGCTTTTCCTCGCTATTCTTAACGGTGGGTTTACTTTGTATAGATTGTTCCCAAACGCGGGACAATCTCTTCACTACCCACTTCTCGTTATGGGCCTCCTCTGAGGGATCATAACTCGTACAAGCTTTCTGTCCTGTTTCTGTGGCATGGGAGATAAGGGTGCGGGTCCATTTGGCCATGTTGTCTGGGGACAAATGGGCACGGTCTACGTCTCCAAAGACTGCTGCGAAGTGGATCCACAGGCGCCAGTGAACGCTGTGGGGTGCTCAGATTTCTTCTGCCTACATTTGTTGAGGCCATCTACGGGGTCACCCCGGTTATACCCGATCGCATCCAGGATCGCGGTATGCATGTCTGCAAGGGTGCCTCCTCCTACGTACTGTGGGTCGGGAAGGGCTGCTGCTACTGACGGATCTAAACTTAAAACCATGAGCTTTACATGCTCTCGCTCATCTTGGCCGTACATGTTCGCCTGATGTCTAACTGTGGCAAAGAAATGGTGGGGGTCTGAGGCGGGGATGAACGGTGTGATCTTCTCGCACGCGTCCCGTAATTGGGTCACTGTTAAGGGGGTGGAATATAGATATTCCGCATCGTCCGATGTGGCTGTGCGGTGGGTGGTTACTGGGTTCATTGGAGCTTGAACTATCTGCTGTGTGGGGGGTTGGGGTGCTTTTCTCTTTTGGGGCTTTCCCTGTGCACATGTTCCCTGAACATGTCTCTGCTTCGTTTAACTCTTCCCAATCAGGGCCGTCTTCCTGATCTAACTTTTCCCCAAAGGTTTCCTGAAAACCTTTTTGAACAGAAAGCAGCGATTGCAGCTCTGCAATCTGCTTCCGGCACTTTGCCCGATCTAAGGTGCTTTGTTTTTGTTCTGTGGTGGCAGCATGGAGTGCTCTTAATGCTGCCTTGAGATCACTACACTGTCTCTCCAACGCTTCTGCCTGTTTTTCTGTTTCTTCTCGTACCAGGACTGCACGTTGCGTGTCCTGATAGGCCTTTTCGTATTGAGACTGGAAGCTGCTTAAATGCGCCAGACAAGACTGGTGAGCCCATTTGGCGTCATCCACCTCTCCATCTTTTGCTGCCAGTTTCCTCCTCAATTCTAAATTCTCTCTTTCTACTTCGCTTACATCGACCTTACTCATCTGATGTATGCCCTCAACTTCTTTGCGGAGCGTCTTAACGACCGCCTCTGTGCCTCGCAATTGTGCCAAACAGGACACGATTGCCATCGGCTTGCGAGCTTTTCCCAAGCTCTTTTTGTGGATCTCGCTCAGGTTCTCCCACTAAGTATGTCCTATATTCGCGGGACCTGATTCCTCGTTATCACAGAAATCATTCCAAAGGGGCCATCCTTTCCCTTTGAGATATTTCCTGATTTCTTCCACCCAAATGGGACATTGTCCCACTCTACTGCTGCTGGTCGCTGTGACCTCAAATTCCTCAGGGTTTATGAGGCGCTACATTGCCTGCATTGCCATCTTTCCTATCCGAATGGTTCTTCTTTAAAATTTGGAACAGGGGGCTAAGGCGGTGTTGTAAATACGGGTACGGCTTTCGCTACTTTCCGATATACAAACTTCCGACAGTTTTGACGCAACAAAAATCTATCAGTTTTACCTTATAGCCCTGTTAGTTACGCATGCTTACACACACTTCCGAATTATGACTATTGATCAGAACTGCTTGAACACTTGTGGTTTTCTGTTTCCAATTGGATTTCTAATTCAAATTCTTGGGTTCTCCCTGAGTGGATTTCCACTTCTAGGTCGGGTCCCATCAGGATGTCGCCAAATGTTGCTGCTAACTTTAGCCTTTGTTTAATCGCTCTTGTTCTATCACCTTTGCTCTTGAGTCGCCAGGTATCTTTCTGATACCGCCACGTGGTTCAAGTCCGAGTAATGATCAATAATCCAACACACCGCTTAGTAAGAGTTAAATCAACGCACATTTATTTATTATATACCGTAATCAATACTTATGCAGAAATTCTACTTCTAAGCTACTTCCTACAACTAACAGGCCAATACTTAACTTTGGAAATGGCCCACCAGGTCAGGGAAACGAATGGCCTTTCGTTTGGGTTCTGAGCCTGCGGGATTCGAAGCTGGTACAGTTTGATAGCTAGGAGCGCCTGTCTCGTAGCGAGCGTTGAAGTAAGACTTATGATTTGAGCGGTTGTTGCAGAAGGTCAGCAGAAGGCAGCAGGGGTTGCAGCAGGGTGAAGAAGGTTCGATTTGAATTTGGACTCTATACTTATAGTCCCCAGGGGCTTCCTGCCTTTCGGGGCGGACCCTGTACCTGGTTCCAAGTGATTGGACTTCGTCCCAATCACTTGGTTCGATATTCTCCAATGCTGGAGCGATTCCTTGATCGATGGGCGGTTTTGGGGTGGTCGTTCACCTCTCTTTGTGTAGGCTCCTGTTGGCGCTGGAAAGTCTGGGTTGGCTTTGTGTGTCTAATTTGTTGCACATTGTTCCCGGGGATTGCTAATTAATATTCAGATGGCTGGTGTTTTGTTGTGCTTATGGCTGCAGGTATCGATCCTGTCTGGCCTCCCTAGAGGCAAATACACAGTTTTACCTGCAGCTGCTCGTTTTAGTCCTGTTGGCTGATTTTCCCATCAGCCTTTTCCGTTCGCTATTTTAAATCGGGGTTGGCCATTCTAAATCGGGAGTTAGCCATTTTAACTGGCTACACTGTGAGTGTCTGAGAAGAAGGTAGAATGATTGTAGGAGGTAAGAGAGAGAACACTGTGAAAATTGAGGTTGGAGGTTTAGAGATGTGAGAAGAAAGTAAGAGAGTGCTCTGAGGACATTGAGCATGTGGCATCACAACTTGTCCTTGAAACAAAGCTCTTGGCTTTGACCTCAATTGGGACTTCTTCCCATTAGCAATAGATGTGTCGACGGGGGAGCTTTTACCTCCCTGGGGAGGTAACAGGATCTTCCTTTTCATATTCAATGTCTACACCAGGGCCATCTAAGCATCATCAGTCAACTTACACCCTTTGTGTTAGCATTCCTGCACCCATTTTTCACCTTACAAAATGTCCCTGTTGTCTGCAACCAGAGGGTATCTCCCATTTAAGAGATGTTAACTGTCCGTAGTTGCTATAAGAGACAGCTGTTTTTTGCCTCCCCAAACAAATGTGCAGACAATAAATAATATAGGTAACGCTAGATACACACTTTGAATCATTACGGTGAGCCGCAGCACCAATTTAACATGCTCCCCAATTTTAACATGACCACGTGTACAGGTACATGCAGTAATATAAAAGCAAAATACCGTGAATGCTGGAAATCTGAAATAATATAATACAGTGAGTGTAGCCTGTTTGAATTTCCAGACCTTGATGTTTTTCTGAAGAAACCTGAATTAAAAACTGGTTAAAATACTGTTGTCAGGAATGTTTGTACTGGGAGACTCATGATAGTATAGCCTTTATGGCGTGTAATTTGGCAGCATTACTAGGTTCTGTTTTGGATGCATTGAAATGCGAAACAGATAGTTTAAGCAAGGAGTTTGTTGGCTGATACTTAAAGAACTTCTGGTATCGCATTTTCGCTTGGGGGTGTCTATGTGAAATACGATTGTTAGAATTGCTTGGGAACAGAAAAGCTGTTGGCATAACACTGGTGTCGGCATCACTGTCACAAGCAGCTATTTTGCTCCAAAGCAGTCTCACATAATGTTGTGTTGTTGTGAATATCATTCTGGTTTGTTTGTGTACCCTTGTGAAAAATTGCCAACAATCCAAAAACAACCAAAGATACCAAACTTTAAAGAGATGTGAGACCATTGGCTGCACAATATAAGCGTTACTGAAGTGGTCAAGTATTTCAGGCCATCATGTAAGTACATCTATCATTAAGCGGACCTTGCACAGCCGACAACAGGTAAATCAGATCAGCCATGATCTCATTGAATGGTGGGGTGGGTTCGAGGGGCTGAATGGCTGACTCCTGTTCCTATGCTCCTAAATCCACACAAGCTTTGATATTGAATACTAACACAACAAACCTATAGCTATTAATCCTATTACAAATGTGCAGTTTCAGTGGGATCAAGCAGTCCTGTAGCAATCTGAACATCATGGGCGTTGGAGACAGGAGAATCCACGTTGGTGCCAAAATCGGGGGAGGCGCTGCTTTTGCGATGCTCCACCCCCTCCAAAACGGCGAACTCTAGGAGTACACGCCATATGGATGGCCTCAAGACGTTACCTGAGGCCCGATGCTCCACTTCCCACCGGCCGACCTCCCAATGGCGTATGTGTCGAATGGTATTTATTTTCGGGAACCCGGCGTGGCGGCTGCGGACTGAGTCCAGCGCCGCCACAGTCAGGGGAGAGCCGACCCGGGGGCAGGAGGGGCTTAGGGGCTGGGGGAACTGGTGGGGGGTGGTCCAGGGATGGCGAGTCTAGGGGGGGGCACTATTTGGCAGGCCGGGTCCGCGGCCGGTGCCATGCTGCATGGCGCGGCCGTGCACATGCACAACCATGGACCTGGCCATTCTCCGGCCGTATCGGCAGCTAGAGCCGGGTGCTCTACGCTGCGTGCCTGCTAGCCCCACACTAGACGGGGAATCGGTGGCCGTTTTGCACCAATTTTTCAGTCTTAAAATGCTACCGTTCTCACGCTGGCGTCAGAACATAGTCTCCAAATCGAAGAATCCTGCTCCATATATTGATGAGAGTTGATTTTCAATGTCCTATATCTACCTCTAGGACAGCATAACGTAGGAGCACAACAATAATAACTCTCTTGTGACCTGGACTGGTCAGTTATGTCATTTACACAAGTACTTGAATCTCTGGGCCAAGCAAGCACTGGGTGAGACATGGCCCAACGCAAATTATTAAGCTTCCTTATTTCACAGCTCGTGAACAGGCTGTATTGATCAGAATCACTCAGTTCAAATCGGTACAATTTATCTTTGCACAATCAAACCAAAATAATGAATCTGCTACGAATGCACAAATTAATTTGCTGAGAATATTCAAATCAAAGAAGCAGAACACTTGCCATTAAGAAGTCTTACAACACCAGGTTAAAGTCCAACCGGTTTGTTTCAAACACTAGCTTTCGGAGGTGAAGGAGCAATGCTCCGAAAGCTAGTGTTTGAAACAAACCTGATGGACTTTAACCTGGTGTTGTAAGACTTCTTACGGTGCTCACCCCAGTCCAACGCCAGCATCTCCACATCATGACTTGCCATTAATACTGCAGCTCTATCAGCAATAATCTGACAATTAAGAACAGTTATAAACAAAACAGCATTTTAAAATAACGTCAAACAAAGAAACGCTCCTGTTTTGCAGGGAGGTGCTAATCTCACTCTGCTCAGCCATCAGCACCCTAACCCCACTTCAAAGACAGACATCGCAGAGAAACAGGTGTGATGGTCTGACTGTTTATTGTTTCTGTAATTACTCTCAGAAAACAGGCTTCAGTAAGAATTTTAAGGAGATTCTAAAAATGAATCACACTGTTTCTTTCATTTAATCTCAAATTGAAAACAGCAATAAGGACTGTTATAACCTATACGAGAGCCACAGGACTGGGCCGATTAGGCTCCCCATGACTCTCGAGGAATACGATCTACCCCGCTGAGGGAGCGGACCTCCCTCAATAGCGGGGAACAAACCTGGACATGAAAACCCCGACCCGGGCATGGGCCGATCGCGGGAATTTCTCCGGGCAGTGATGGTGTATAGAGTTTTGTTCTACATTCAATAACCCTTAGTTTCCTTTATGCTCCCTTGTGCTCACTTCCTTGGATCCAACAATGACATTGGAAGGATAGAAAGTGGATCTCTGTAACTTCCAACAGCTACAATATTACCCCCAACCCACTGCCTCAATCCCCCATCTGATATATCTGTGCTCTTCCATTTCTGGCCTCTTGTGTGTTCCTAGTTGTAATTGCTCCACCATTGATGGCTGTGCTTTCTGTTGCCTATGCCTTAAGCTCTGGAATTCCCCCACTAAACCTTGCCGTCTCTCTATCTATCTTTCTCTCCTCTTTTAAGATGTTTTTGGTTGCAGAATGATGGCGGGGGCAAGGAAGCTATTCACAATGTTCCTGTATATTAGGGCAAAGGGAGATGGGGGGGGGGGGGGGGCGTGCAGCGGGGGGGAGTAGTGAGGGAAGAGAAAATGATAGGTCTTCGTGAGTTTGTGGTTTTCAGATTTTTGAGTATAAGAGTTAAGATTAGACCGGGGGCTACAGGCATGAATGACATTGAAAGAATGTGTACATCAAAAACAAAGCCAAAGGCACTGTTGAGAACATCCAGAGCAGCAGCATTATCATGGCAGATGTAGGGCAAGTGGAATGAAAGTGTTTCTCCGAAGGTGAAGGCAGCCGGGGATGGGCTGGGGGCCGGTTGCAAGAAAATGTGTTTGTGGTTGAGGACTTTTTTTCCCTTTATTCTTACATGAGATATGGGCATCACTGGTAAGGCTGGCATATGTTGCCCATGCCTAATGCCCCTTGAATGGAATGGTGTGCAGGGCATTTCAGAGGGCAGTTCAGAGTCAACCACATTGTTGTGGATCTGGAGTTACCTGTAGGCCAGACCAGGTAAGGGTGGCAGATTTACCTCCCTTAGCACACCAGATGCAGTTTATAATAATTAATGATAGTGTTATAACTGTGGTATTATAAGCAACACAAAGATCATGACAATAACCTGCCCAAATCCTATTGGCTGGGGACAATTGGTTACCCCATGTTCCTGGAGGAATATGAGCTCTTCCGATGAGGGGGGGTGCGGGGCAATCATTAGCAGTGCAGCTGTATAAATAGAGCTGGCCAGTGTGGTACCAGCTAGAGAGGGATTAGTGATGAGAGATTGTGCCCAGATCCGCGCCAGGTTGAACGGGGTGGCTGAATCATGCCCTGGGCTTACCACCAGATTCGCTAAGCACAGTATTCAGAATTATTCTTACCCTCATGTGGTCCCCATACAACCTTGAAAAGGTAAACAGTAATGTGTACTCAAGGCAAACAGAGATTACCAATCACCATACACCTATCATCACTGACAAGAAAGAAATGCACCATAATTATCCTGTGTAATGTCTGGAAAAATAGATGAAGAAAAACTCAAGACAAACCTGGAGTCAAGAAAATTATATGTCAAATACATTTACAAGGATGGAATTTATTTTTATTCTACATTGTTAGATGAATGCTTTTCCTTATCCACCCTGTACCCCTGAGTATTTTCTTGTGAAATGGCTCACATGTTCAGAGTCAAGAACATACACAAGAGTCTAAAAGTTGAGAAGAATGCAGATTTGAAATTGACTTTACAATTTACATCTTTTGCAGTTAGAAATCACATTACCTGACAAACAAATTCCAAAGATGTGTAAGGAAAGTCATTTTTAATTTAAGATGCTTATTACATTGCCTAAACCACCATTTTTCAAGAATTCATTCACAGAATGTATGGTAAGGCCACCATTCATTGCCCATGTCCATCAGGAGGCGATGGTGAGGCACCTTCTTGACAAACCATTTCAGAGGGAAGTTAAGTGTTAGCTACATTCCTGTTGGTTTGGAATCACTTGAACACCTTATTTGGAAGTCCTGCATCTGCATCGAGGGCACCGCAACCAAGATGCCACTTTCCCCATTCCTCCCTCAGTGCTTGTCCTCCAAAACCCCAACCTGTGTCTAACAGCACCAATCAGAGCCTGATAGCTCTGCATTTGCTGAAAGGTTCATTTGTATTTCTTGAGCCTATCAGCAGGCAATGCAATGCAACATTAGGCTCTGATTGGTCGAGTCCTCTTCGAGCAGGAAAACACTGGCGAATGTTGAGTTGACTCGGAAAGAGGCAGCAGTCAAGGCGAAGATCTCCTGTCTTTACTTAATTAACCTTTTTTCCAATGGGCAAAAAAAAAAGCCATGGGGAAGGGAAGTGGTGAGCCAGCCAGCTGGTCGAGACTCGGAAAGACGAGGCAAGAGCATGAAGTTAGGCAAATAGACAGTTTGTCATTTTACTTTAAAACATTCAAAGTAAAGTTTCGGACATTGTACAAACTGCACATTCATCCTCATCCACCAAATGTATGGGTGAATTATTTGATGACTTAGACTTGCCGATATCCAGAGAAACCACATCATCTGAAAATGTTGAAGAAGATATGGGGACTAAGTCCCCACGCCGGCGACGGAACCGGCGGCAACCACTCCAGCGACAACAGCCCCTGAAAGTGTGGAATTCTCACCACTTCCGGTGGCTAGGTAGACGCCGGAGGGGTTGGCGCCGCTCCAGCCGCGCAGAAGGGACTGCGAGTTCGCACATGCACCAAAGTGCCGGCGTGATCTCGCGCATGCGCAGAACCGCCGGCGTGGTTCCGCGCATGCGCAGACTGGCTGGCGTATTTTGGCGCATGCGCGGGGGTTTCTCTTCTCCGCACCGGCCATGCGGAGCCCTACAGGATCCGGCGCGGAAGGAAGAAGTGTCCCCACGGAACAGGCCTGCCCGCAGATTTGTGGGCCACAATCGTGGGTCAGGCCACCGTGGGGGCCCCCCAGGGTCGGGTCCCCTCGTGACCCTCCAAGGACCTCCCCCGCCGACTTACCTGCCAGGTCCTACCGTGTGGGACCATGCGTAACGGATGACTGCTCAGCCCATTGGGGCCCGGAGAATTGCCGGGGGGGGGCCGCTGTGAACGGCCCCGACTGGCGTGGTGTGAATCTCGCCCCCGCCTGAAAAACGGCGCCGGGGAGTATGGCGGAGAATCGCGCCGCCCCCCCCGCCCCCCCCCCCCCCCCACCGGGGATTCTCCGACCCGGCAGAGGGTCAGAGAATCCCGCCCATGGAATCCAAAATGGCAATGGAAACGACAAGATATTTCTTCTGCTGAGGTGAGGGTAGAATCCTACCCTGGAGACGTTGCCTTATGGCCAAATTATGGTCCAGTGGGTATGATAGAATTTTTCGTACTAAATAAACCAGAAAACATAGGTAATATGGAAAATTTGAGAAAAAGAGTTTGAGGTTTGCGGCCAGAAGCATGTTAGATGTCTTCAAAATTCCGATTTTCTGAGGGTGAAGAGAAATGGGATGACGGAAATTAAAAATAGTTTAATTTTTTCGCAAACCTGTAAGACAGTCTACTCTTATTTTTGCAAATGATTCCCTGACCCTATTAAAGGGAAACAAGCAATGGTCGATGGGTACTCTAACTGGAGAAATGTTGCTGATCATGAAACTTCCAAATCTCAAACTAATGCGAGGTGTGGGCGGGATTCTCCGTTATCCGGCGGGCGGGCCGTACCGGCGCCAAGGAGTGGCGTGAACCACTCTGGCGTTGGGTCGCCCGGAAGGTGCGGAATCCTCCGCACTTTCGGGGGCTAGGCCGGCACTGGAGTGATTAGAGCCATGCCAACCGGCGCCGAAGGGCCTCCACCAGCCGGCGCAAGTTGGTGCATGCGCAGGAGCACCAGCGTGTTCACAGAACCACTGGCGTGATTCCAGCGCATGCGCAGTGAGTTTCTTCTCCGCCCCGGCCATGGCGGAGCTTTACAGCGGCCGGCACGGAGGGAAAGAGTGCCCCCACGGCACAGGCCCGCCCGCAGATCGGTGGGTCTGATCGCGGGCCAGGCCACCGTGCCCCCCCCCCCCCCCCCGGGGCCAGATCCCCCCGCGATCCCCCGAGGACTCCGCACGCCGCACGCCGAGCCAGGTTCCGCCGGTAAGAACCCTGTGTAATTTACACTGGCGGGACAGGCCGAAAACATCGCGGAGTGGAGAATCGCCGGGGGTGGGGGGGGTCACTGCCAACAGCCCCCGAACGGTGCAACACGATTCCCACCCCTGCCAAAAAACTGGCGCCGGAGAATTCGGCAGCCGGCGGCAGGGCAGGATTCACCCCCCCCCCCCCCCCCGGCGATTCTCCGGCCCAGCGGGGGGGGTCGGAGAATCCCGCCCTGTGTGTTTGGATGAGAATGCTAAAAGCGCTGCATTAAGAAATTAAGTGAATTCTACCAGGAGGACGTAGTTTAAAAAACATTTTTTTAAAATTCATTTATGCGATGTGGGTGTCGCTGGTTCGGCCAGCATTTATTGCCCATCCCTAGGTACCCTTCAGAAGGTGGTGGTGCATTGCCTTCTTGAACCGCTGCAGTCCGTGATACAAATCTTTTTGAAGGTGAAGGTGAAGTGAGACAGTTCATTAATTTCATTGATAATGATGAACTTTATGCTTCGAGATCACCAGCTGACTTGTACAGACTTCTGCGTGATGGTTTGCAGGCAAACTTTCCAAATGTGGAAATCATTCTGAAAATACTTTTCACAATACCTGTCACAAATGCTCCCAGTGAACATTCTTTCTCTGTATTGAAAATAGTAAAACATTATTTTGCAAGTAAAAGGAGTCAGGAACATTGAAGATCATAAGAACATAAGTCATAGGAGCAGAATTAGGCCACTCGTCCCATCGAGTCTGTTCCACCATTCAATAATGGCTAATATTTTCTCATCCCCATTCTCCTGCCTTCTCCCCATAACCCCTGATCCCCTTATTAATCAAGAACCTATCTATCTCTATCTTAAAGACATTCAGTGATTTGGCCTCCACAGCCTTCTGCAGCAAAGAGTTGCACAGATTCACCACCCTGTGGCTGAAGAAATTCCTCCTCATCTCTGTTAACAATTTGGCCAATATTGATGATTGAAAGTGCCTCTTTTCAAGATTTTATCTGTGATGATGTAATTGATGATTTAGTGAAGAAAAAGTATTTTTAAAAAGTTATCTAAATTGCCATGCCAACAAGGGATGAAGAAAGAAAATCTTTAAAAATCTGTCTATCTTCCATGTTCCATTGTTTAAATTCTGTTTTTCAAAACAGACCATTGCTGATCTGATATAATGGCTGCAGCTGGTCACAGGCTGGTAGTTCTCACCATCATCGCACTCAAGACTGGCCTTCAGAAAGGCTCTTCACAACAACGAACAGAACCCGACCAGGCAAAGCCACTAACATTGGACTTGGACTCACTGGGTCCTCCACTCGTGAACTTACAGCAAGATGTTCTTTGATTTTGTGAGAGGAAAGAAAGTTTACTTTTGAAACTGGATGAGACTCTGTGAATTGTACTGAATGGCAGCGTACGCATCTTGTTGGTTGGAGTATTTACTCCTGCACTGGTCTGTGCTGCAGTGATGTCATTGGCTGATTTTTCCATCTCGTTGCTCATCAGCAAGTTCCACGCTTGCTTGCCTCAAGATTCACACGTCGCAAAATTGACCATCTTTACCGTCATTCTGACAAGAGGTAAGCTTGGATTTCGTTCAACAATTGGATTGGATTGGATTTGTTTAGTGTCACGTGTACTGAGGTACAGTGGAAAGTACTTTTCTGCGAGGAGCTCAAAAAGATCATTAAGTACATGAAAAGAAAAGAAACTAAAAATAAAAATACATGATAGGGCAACACAAGGTACACAATGTAAATACATAGACACCAGCACGGGTGAAGCATACAGGAGTGTAGTATTAATCAGGTCAGACCATAAGAGGGTCGCTTAGGGGGCTGGTAACAGCGGGGAAGAAGCTCTTTTCAAATCTGTTTGTGCGTGTTCTTAGACTTTTGTATCTCCTGCCCGATGGAAGAAGTTGGAAGAGTGAGTAAGCCGGGTGGGAGGGATCTTTGATTATGCTTCCCGCTTTCCCCGGGCAGCGGGAGGTGTAAATGGAGTCAGTGGATGGGAGGCAGGTTTGTGTGATGGACTGGGCTGTGTTCACGACACTCTGAAGATTCTTGTGGTCTTGGGCCGAGCAGTTCTCACACCAAGCTGTGATGCAGCCAAATAGGATGCTTCCTATGGTGCACCTGTAAAAGCTGGTAGGAGTTAGCATGGACATGCCAAATTTCCTTAGTTTTCTGAGGAAGTATAGACGCTGTTGTGCTTTCTTGGTAGTAGCGTCGACTTGGGTGGACAAGGACAGATTTTTGGTGATTATGCACCCCTAGGAATTTGAAGCTGTTAACCATCTCCACTTCGGCCCCGTTGATGCTGACAGGGATGTGTACAGTACTTTGCTTTCTGAAGTCAATGACCAGCTCTTTAGTTTTGCTGGCATTGAGGGATAGATTGTTGTCATTGCACCACTCCACTAGGTTCTCTATCTCTCTCTGACTCGTAGTTATTCGAGATCCGGCCCACCATGGTCGTGTCGTCAGCAAACCTGTAGATGGAGTTGGAACCAAATTTTGCCACGCAGTCGTGTGTGTACAGGGAGTAGGGGGATAAGTACGCAGCCTTGCGGGGCCCCGGTATTGAGGACTATTGTGGAGAGGTTGTTGTTGTTTATTCTTCCTGATTGTTGTCTGTGGGTCAGAAAGTCGAGGATCCAGTTGCAGAGTGAGGAGCCAAGTCCTAGATTTTGGAGCTTTGATATGAGCTTGGCTGGGATTATGGCGTTGAAGGCGGAGCTGTAGTCAATAAATAGGAGTCTGATGTATTCATATAGGCGTGTTTTTAATCGTAATAAAGCACTGAAGCAGTTAAGCAGTGATCAATATGTATAATTTTGTGGCTTGCGGCTTTGCGTTCTGTGGGGCAAGGCTGGGCAGGATCAGGATGGGCATAACATCATTGTGGAAGGGGTGTGACATCATGGGGGGACGCATGACATGGTGGGGGGACCCAGAAATGAAGGTGAGTGAGGAACCTCACAAAGTGCAAGTGCGCCACTAGGTTGGACGATTTACAGGCTAGATTGTTGGGCCGAGGGAAAACACGCATGGTCTACAGAAGTCCTGTTACAGGTACGTACCTTCTGCATCTGGCTATTATGCATTCTTTTTACTTGTCAAGATTAGAGAAATCCAACCAACATGACTTACAAATGAAAGCTGGTTAAAATGGAGGTGTGCAGACTCCTTGGTAGGTTTAAACGTGCGAATCACCTCCGAGGCGTTGCATGGCCATCTCACCCCCATCTCAACCCCATTAAAAACAGAAGTGGGTGAACTCAAAGAGGCTTAAATTTGGGCGTGAAACTTAAAATTTCAATTGCCAACCCCACCCAAATCCATCCGTTTGGGGGGGTTAAGTTATCCCACGGAATCACAGAATTGAAACGGTGAAGAAAAAGGCAATTTGGCCCTGTTAACTTTGTTCCACTTTCCACAGGTGCAACCTGAACAGCTGAGTGTTTCCAGAATGTTCTGTCTTTATTTCATCTTTGAAGGCAATTATTTAATTGACTAATTTGTAGGTTAGGGAACCATTGTGGTGGAATCATTCTGTAATGGAATGAAATTTGTTACTACAGAAGTATTAGATGTGAGCCAAGTATCCTTATAGCTGGCAGATAATGAACTTTCATGTTTGGATAGAGAATGCCAATAAACTTCAAAGATTTGTCAGGATCTTCAGGTCTGGGACTTTGGAGAGAAAACTGGGCCCTGTTCACTCCTTTGACTCTTAAATATCCAAATCGTTTGTCTTTAACAACCCAGCAGCCTCTTGTGTGATCTGCGATCCCTGAGTCAGTCATTAAGGTTTCAGTGAACCATAAAAATCTCACATTAAAGCATGACTGGCATTTTACTGTAAGATTTTAATTCACTTCAATGAAACTTGAAAGTACTGAAAGCTATTTATGTTCCGCTCATAGTTTTGCTCCATTATTTCTTTCCTTCTGCTTTTTCTTCAGCGTGTACTCGCCTTACTTTCATTTTAATTGGGCAATGCGTGTCTTCGCCACATCTGAATTCAAAACCAAGTGGTCCACCTAGTTTGTTCTTATACCTTTTAACTAGTTGAGAGAAGTGATGCCACTTAAAAAGGCAGATAAGAGCCAGAAATACTGGTGTACGTCTGCAGTCACATGAACGTCAAACTGGATAAGAATGGCTGGATTTCTTTGCTAAGACGGTACTTAGTGAACGAATTGCTACTGGGAGATTACTAACCCATTTACGTAGGCACTATGGTACCATACCAAGGGTGGAATTCTCATAAATATTTCTAAGTGCGGTCTCCGATGGGAAAGAGAGGTGTGATTTCCACTGGGTGGATCGGCGTGACCCAGATCACAATCCACCCACACTTAGAAATGTTTTCGGAGCCAGGGACTTGAAGCCGGTGAGGCTGGATCCTCAGAGGTAGCCCTACAGTTGACCCGCTGGCAAGGCCTACCCTAAATCGCTGGCAAGGCCCCTCCACCCCAATAATTGGCAAGGCCCCCTCCACAAGTGCTGGCAAGGCCCCTACCTTCAAGGCCCCTCCTTTCATTCCTCCCTTCAGACCCCGCCCCTTGACAGTGCGGAGATTCACCTTCCCGAGTGTCATTACATTACCGTAGCCTATTTGGGACCCCCAACTTGCTCATCAATTCTGCAACCTAAGGGCAGTCCTTAAAGTTTTATACACACAGTTTTAAAGATATGCAAAATGTGAAATTTGATGGTTGCATTTTCTCCCACAGTCCAAAGATGTGCGGGTCAGGTGGATTGGCCTTGCTAAATTGCTCCTAGGTGGGGTTACGGGGATAGGATAGGGATTGGACCTAGGTAGGGTGCTCTTTCAGAGGGTTGGTACAGACTCGAAGGGCAGAACAGCCTTCTTCTGCACTGTAAGGATTCTATGATTCTATAAAAGCAAATTACTGCAGATGCTGGAATCTGAAACGAAAAAGAAAAATGCTGGAAAATCTCAGGTGGTCTGGCAGCATCTGTAGAGAGAGAAAATAGCTAACGTTTTGAGTCCGATGATCCTTTGTCAAAGCTAAAAACAGAGAAAGTGGGAAATATTTATACTGCGGCGTGAGAATGAAAGATGAGTCATAGCCACAGGAACCCAGAGAAATAGGGTGCTAATAGCCACAGAAAGCAAGGGGAAAGAGTACTTATGGCAGTCCCCAGAGAGAACAAAAGGTGTGAAAGGCCAAACTGCAAGGAAACTGACACCAGAGGATAAACTGTGACAGGCGTAGATGTGGGGGGGGGGGGGGGGGGGGGTGGAGAGGGAAGAAAGGGTAACAAAAGGTGTATAAGATGGGGGATGAATATATATAAAGAAAGACAAGACAGAAAGAAATGGTAAAAAACAGTTAAAATGAAATGGGAGCCAATCATCTGAAGTTGTTGAATTCGATGTTGAAACCGGAAGGCTGTGGCGTAACTAACCGGAAGATGAGATGTTGTTCCTCCAGTTTGCGTTGAGCTTCACGGGAACATTGCAGCAGGCCAAGGACCCGCACGTGGGCATGGGAGCAGGGTCTTGTGTTAAAATGGCAAGCAACGGGAAGTTCTAGGTTTTCGGTTGGAAGGGCAGCATGGTCTGAGCAGGCTTGGAGGGCTGAAGGACTTGTTCCAGTGCTGTGCCTTGTTTTTGTTCTTTGTTCTTTTGTTTTTCCTGCAAATATAATCATATTATTAATTTTAAAAGCTGCCTTCTGTGAATTCAGTACACTAAGGGTTACTTAATCTGGAACAGTCTTCGTAATATTCAACTCCATTAGGAACAAGAACAAACTCTACTGTATGAAACTAACCTCCACATAATTACAGTAGATCAGATCAAACGCTTAAAGTAAACTGAGGTCATCATCATTTTCTTCCCAGTTGCACAGAACCTTTGGTCTTTACTCGTCTGATGAAAAACCTTCAGACCAACGTTGAAAGACGAATTGGCTTAAATTAGACTCGGTATCCAAATAACTGAGGTAGACCAAGCCACAAAAGGGAGTTGAACATTCAGGGCCCTTGTGTTCAGGAGCACTTGTTGAATTGTTATGTTGGATCTTTTCCCATTTTAGATTAAATCGACCAGTTCTGAATGCTTATCTTTCAAAAGGAACATTACATCTCCTGAAATTGACCCCTTTGTACTCAGTCCCTGTGATGCTCTCCCCATGTTAAACACTGCAGGAAGATGCTTCAATTATTGAGCTATCGGGACTATTACAGCGCGGTACTGCTGACAGAACAGACAATCGCTCATCTGATTAAAAAAGAACCTTTCTGAATTGGGTTTTCGATCATTTGAACTGGGTCCGTTTGACGACGCGCAGGAAATATCTTGGGACGAGCTGTACAAAAACACACCCATGTAATCTTGGGTCATTTATTGCAATTAATAAAGGAAACACATCAAATCGTGGGACCATTGGGCCATGGTTTTAATAGAAATATTCAATGAAATCGTTAACATTTAGCAGCAGCCTCAAAACAGAGAGTCACCAAAGCTGGTTTTGAAAATGTAGAACAGGATAGTTAACAATAGATTCAGACAAAAACAACATTTTTGATAAATGAAAAATGTCAACAGAAAGAAAAGTCTCAGCTTCTTGTCAAAACTGTAGAGGATTTTCCTGTATTGGCTCGTTTATGCATCAGGAACTTTAAGTCGTCTCAAATACTGCTACAGCCCAACTCTTTTGAGTGTGAAGGGAAGAACAAATTCTGCCTTTTCTCGACCACAGGAAGGGTCACAAGAAGCAGGGGCCGGAGTGGCGATTGTGGCCTTAACTGCACTTCCCTGCTTGTCGCCATAACCTGTAACTCCCTTTCTGATGAAACTTCAATCTAACACTGCAAGGAATTCTGAGGCAGGAATAATGAAGAAACAGCTGTATGCGCCTATGATAGGGTCGTATGTAACTTGGAGAAGAACCACCTAGAGGTGAAGATTTTCCCATGATGCTTGTGGTCTTGGCCTTCTCAGTGGTACAGGTCCCAGAGCTGGAAGGTACATCCCAACATGTGTACAGCCTGTATACACCGGACTCACCGGAAAATTTAATCAGGAGCAAATTTGTTTAAAAAAGGACAAATGGCCTCAGAATGATAATCCAAACAAATGCCCTAAACCAAAACATCCTATTGAATTGTTTGATTAAATCCAAAATAGAGGTTCACGATTGCCAGAATATTTGTTCACCAGTGTATCATGTTAATGAAAAAACCCAGAATCTCGAACAGTAAAATGGACTGAAATCTAATACCAAAGTTTTAATGTGTAGCCATCTGGGATGGCCACTTCCCGATTACAAAATGGACACTTTGCAAAGATTGCAGGGAAAATGGACAATACTGAGAAAACAAGCAGGTTCAGGGTTTGTCTGTTTATTGGAGCCGCAGCTCCCAGACAGGACCAAAACTGCAAACCCATTAGCATACTAATGGCCCATCTCCGGGAACAAAATAGTAACATTTGAGTAACCGATACTAAGGCAGACGCCCCGGCACCAGAGGAGACCGGAACAAAGCAGGCCAACGGCCACCTAGGACATGCCCAGCCATCAGGGCACCCACCCCTTTATTGGATGAAATCGATAGGAACGACCGAGAAACGGCCCAATTGATTGGGGCCAAGTTCAAGGCCCGTCCAAAAGAGCGCGAAGCCCCTTTGGGTATAAGAAAGAGCCCCCAAGAGAGAATCGTTCTCTTGGACTTGGCTCTCACCAAGGAGAGACCTGTCCACCAGCTGCACCAGAAGCACGCTACCAGACAGATGACCTTAGCTGTTATCCCGTACCAGTCCCACCCCAGCAGCCTCAGAACCGAACAACGGCCATTGTTCCTCTGACTGAATGGGCGCCCGAAGCTAAGTATAGGCTTTAGCAGTGGTGATAGTTTAGTCTGTAGTATTTGTGCATGAGTATATTTAACTGTGTGTGTAAATAAATAAGCATTTGACTTTGAACTAACTAACTGGTGTATCGAGTCTTTGATCAATATTCGGTTTGAACCCTGTGGCGGTATCGAAAGATACCTGGCGACTCTAGAGCAAACGTAATTAGAATTAAGGAAGGCACCATATTGACCGCCATATTCAGAGCCAACGAAAGAAATAAACATTTAGCAACAAATGTTGACATGTTTTTCGCCTTTGCCCATCCAATGTGAATAGTTCAAAACAGCTGCTACCCATCTCAATGTCAGGCACATTCACCAACACAGATGATTACACGGTCCAATCTAGGTAGTGTATCACCCATCTGTGTCCAATAAGTAGAGAACAACGAAAAGGGAGCAGCCAAGGAGTTAATTTTTTAAAAAAGCCTTGTTAGAAAATCCACGCTTTACCTCAGTATCTGCCCTCCAGTATTGTCACATTAAAAATCAACATTGAAATATGAGCCGAAGAGTAAAGGACGGCATTATCTGATTTCATCTGAAAAGAAAATTTATTGCACACCGTGATACATATCAGATTTGTCTGAATATGATGGAATGTGTTGTTGGCAAGCTACTAGCTTTTTGCTAGTAGACTGCGTATATCACAGAACTGCATAAATATGCAGCCCTTTGCTATCTGTTAAATCGCAGTTCAAGGATGATTCCCGTAACTGAATATTCTACAATTGGGTTCTATTTTCAGAATTGACGCCGATATTTCCCCTTCAGATCTTTTCATTTACAGAATTTCATTAAAAGGAAGTATCAGATAGACCAAAGCAAAATATAATTCTTTGCAACATGATTTACTACATGTGGCACATCCACAGCCAGTTCAAGTGTCTGATGGCTTTATTTGTATGGCTGGCTAAGTTCTTGTGCTTTCATGTACCTGTGATCATTCTCGAGGTATTTTTTGAGGCAAATGTCCAACTTTGGATTTTCTTCCAAGGAAGATTCGTCGCATGGGACTCATTCCACATATAAAATAAGAAATATCGCAAAGGGGGAGCCCACAAGTGACAGCTAAGAAAATGCAGCCAGTGCAGCAGTGGGATCAAACAATTAGAGTTGCCATTAAAGAAAACAGAAGCGACCCAAAGGGCGGGATTTTCCAGCCCTGCCGGCGGGACTGGAAGATCTCGCCGGTGTCCAATGGCGAGCCACTTTCGCTGCTGAAAAATACACCGTGAAGGGGGGCCAGGAAATCCGGCCCTAGTGTTTTTTTCACATTTGAAAGTAAGATACTCCAGCTTAAGAAAAGAAATTTGAAGAGATTGAGAGGTGCACGCTGCATGCAACTTGCATTTATATGGAACCTCGGGAAATTCAAAAGAGTTTTACACCCAATGGAGTGTTTTGAAATGTTACTACTGCTGTAACCATGGGATGGCCAAGATAACAGAAAATTATTTTTAGTTATCTTGGTTAATGGATAAATATTGGCCAAACCACCAGATGTTTTTAATACTGTAAGGAGATCTTGTGCATCTATCTGAAAGGGCAGATGGGGCCTCGTTTTAAGATCTCATCCAAAACAAATGGCTGTAGTGCATTCCCTCAGTAATGTATGGGAGAGTTAACCTAGATTTTATGCTCAAGTTACTGGAAAGGGAATTGAACCCACAAACATCTGACACAAACAGCTGCTACCCACAGCTGACAATACAATTCTACAATGGCCATGAAGAGATTTCATCCACTGTCTCAACTTGTAAGGTCGTCGCACTGCTGTCAGTCCCTGGGGTCAGTGGCACTGAGGCTGTGGGCAATGGAATCATTTTGGGAGAGATTTTCTCGTCCTTCCCGCTGATGCCTGTGGTAAACCACTGTTGTACCTATATTAGAGGATGTACGGTAGAACCTGCACCACAGGTTCACCGGTAGTCCCCAATTACGACTCGAGAGAGAAGATTGATAATTCAAAGGCTTTAATTAGCAGAGAACCAGACAGCTGCCGAGAAGTGTGCCCACTGCACGCTGCCCACTGAACATTACCTCATATACAGTTCCCTGGGGGAGCGGAGCCGGAGGCGGAGTCCCCCAGGGTTCCAAACCCCGGTCTTAAAGGGATCATCACATTAAAGGTACAGTTATACAGTTATCATTCATCACAGTCCCTGACTGCTGGCTCCGCCCAGGAGGCGGGGTATAAATATGCGTGGCCTCCAGCTAGCTTCTGTGGGAGGCCACACATCTGATAGCAATAAAGCCTCAGTTTGGATTCAACTTTCGTCTTTAGTCCAATTGATCGTGCCTCAATTTATTGCTATCAGTTTCGAAGGGTGGATCTCCGTATTAAACCGGATTGCCTGCAGCTGGATCCGCACTCAAGCGACGCCAGAAAGGACTTCCAGCACTGGCTAGCTTGCTTCGAAAAGTATATCAACGCGGCGCCAACCCCTATTCCGGAGGCTCAGAAGATTCAGATCTTATATTCCAGGCTGAGCTCCAAAGTCTTCCCACTAATCCAGGATGCGCCGAACTACGCCAAAGCCATGACTCGACTCAAGGACAACTACGAGCAGAAGACAAACACGCTCTTCGCCAGGCACGCGCTCGCCACTCGTTCTCAACTCCCTGGTGACTCCATAGAAGACTTCTGGAGGGCCCTAATCCCACTAGTCCGGGACTGTGACTGCCAGGACGTTACAGCCAAGGAACACTCAGACCTCCTTATGCCATTGTGACTGGAATTGGGTGAGATATCATATGCCAGTGGCTCCTAGAAAGTGCCACGCGCGACCTCGCAGAGACTAAAATGCTAGCGCTCTCCATGTCGGTCGCCCTGCGCAACGTCCAGTCCTACACCCCCAACCGCGCGGCCCACCCCTCCTACGCTTCGTGGATCCCACAGATAGCCGCCCCAGCAGGGGCGCTGCCCACCCAATACGCTTGTGCTACACGCCAGCCAGCGAACCCTGGGGGCCCAGATGCTATTTTTGCAGCCGGCAAAAGCACCCCCACCAAGGCTGCCCGCCCGCGCTGCCCTTTGTAAAGCCTGCGGGAAGAAGGGCCATTTCACCGCGGTGTGCCAGGCCCGCTCAGTAGCCGTGATCGCCCCCACCCCCCCGGTCACGGACAATGGGCGCCGCCATTCCCCCCCTCAGGCCACGTGCGGCTAGTGTGAGCCGCCATCTTCCCCTCCGCACGACACGTGCGTTTCATGGGCACCTCCATCTTGTCCCACCCCCACAACGTGCGTTCCATGGGCACCGCCATTTTATAACCCGCAAGATCTTCGGGCGCCGCCATCTTGTCTACCCCTCAGCACATGGGCACCACCAACGTTCCAGGACCTGAACTCAACAGCCGCCCCATTACCCGACGACCAAGCAAGGCTCGCCTCCATGTCACTCGACCAGTCTCGCCCGCATAACCTGACCAACGCATCCACCAGCGTGAAAGTCGACGGACATGTAACCTCTTGCCTGCTGGACTCCGGGAGCACCGAAAGCTTCATACACCCGGATATGGTAAGGTGCTGCTCCCTCACGATACACCCCGCCAATCAAAAAATCTCTCTGGCCTCAGGATCCCATTGCGTAGCGATCCGGGGGTACTGTACGGTCACGCTCACGGTCCAGGGCGTAGAATTCCACGTCTTCCGCCTCTACGTTCTCCCTAACCTCTGCGCTGCACTAATCCTCGGCCTGGATTTCCAGTGTAACCTCCAGAGCCTAACCTTGAAATTTGGCGGAATCCTTCCACCACTTCCCCACTATTACCCTAAAGAAATAAGTGTGCATATGAAGATGCACTTAAAACAAAGATCAAATGAAAATGAGGCCCAGCCCAACAACTTGGGCCACTTACCCACACGAAGGAATGATTGGATCGCTCACCATCCCAGAACATTCACAGAAACTATATCAGCCACCCTTATGTTTTGCCTCCCATGAGCAGAAGTTAACGTGGGCGACTGGATAGTGAGCAAAAGCCCCATGTTGCCTACCTTCAGAATGGTCATTAATTGCCCACTTAGGCCCAGAATTTGCAACAGAGCAGGAAGTTCGGCCACGAACCTTCCCACCCTGGACTTAACTGAGTCAGTGGCAGGAAGGCTGCCGGGTCCCCACTCAATTAAATGCATGCATCACCCTACCCCGTCACCAAACTCACCTTGGAGAAGGGCATTAAATTCTAATCCCAGTGTCTGAGTAAATAAATTCTCTACCCAAATATGGTACAAAGCTATACAGACAAGGAGGAACACAGATCAATCTGATATTGCCAGGAAAAACTTACAATTACAGAATCTCAGAAGTGTTGCAGTAACAAAAGGAGGCCAGTCCGCTTATCATGTCTGCACCAGTTCTCCAAATGAGCAATAAGACTGAGTGCCATCCTTCTACATTTTCCCTGCACCCTCTTAAAGACCCATAGTCAACAGGATTAGCATCAGTCTCCTTGGGCTATTGGTGGAAAAATCAACTTAGGTTTTCAGAAAATGAAAAAAAGCTCTGTTTACTTCTCTCAATTTTGATTCAAATATGATGTGGAGATGCCGGTGTTGGACTGGGGTGAGCACAGTAATAAGTCTTACAACATCAGGTTAAAGTCCAACAGGTTTGTTTCGAATCACCAGCTTTCAGAGCACAGCTCCGTCCTCAGGCGAATGAAGAGGTGGGTTCCAGAAATATATAAATAGACAAAGTCACTGATGCAAGACGATACTTTGAATGCGAGTCTTTGCAGGTAATTAAGTCTTTACAGGTCCTGACGGAGTGACTGGAGAGAGGGATAATCACAGGTTAAAGAGATGTGAATTGTCCCAAGCCAGGACAGTTAGTAGAATTTCGCAAACCCAGGCCAGATGGTGGGGGGGTTAATGTAATGCGACATGAATCCAAGGTCCTGGTTGAGGCTGTACTCATGTGTGCGGAACCTGGCTATAAGTTTCTGTTCGCCGATTCTGCGTTATCGCGCGTCCTGAAGGCCGCCTTGAAGAATGCTTACCCGAAGATCAGAGGCTGAATGCCCTTGACTGCTGAAATGTTTGTTTATTCATTGTTGCAGCGTCTACATGGTCTTGCCAATGTAGCACGCCTCAGGACATCCTTTCCTGCAGCATATGAGGTAGGCAACGTTGGCCAAGTCGCACGAGTATGTACTGGTGTTGTACGTTTGGATGGTGAGTAAGAGTAAGAAAAAGGTTCCGAAGAAAGAAGTATGTTCCGAAGAAGTCACACTGGACTTGAAATGGTAATTCTGTTTCTTGCCACACAGATGCTGCCCGTGGGGTCCCCTTACCCACACGAAGGAATGATGGATCACCCACCATCACAGAACATTCACAATGCTGAGCTTTTGCAGCATTTTTTATTTTAATTTTAAAGAGTGAAAAGTCCATTGAGCTATCAAGTCCAATCTGTTCTCAATGCCTCTGTGGATCAAATTAACCACCATCTTCCAATAAATGATCCTCTATTTTAAAACAGCATTGAGTTTATTCGAAAAGTCGCAGAAAGAGCAATGAGTGAATAAGATTAGTGTTACCAGAAAACTGCAGGATATACAAAAGGCCGAGGTAAAGAATTACGGTTGTATGATCTTGGAATTGAATGAATGATTCAATGATTTTAATGTAGGGGGATGCGTGTTCAGTGGAGTAACATGTTTAGCGGAGCCACCGAGAAACACCCAACTATCCAACGGCGCTTTGCCTTTTTTTGGCCTCGGGGAGATTCTCTCTGCCGAGGCAACACTTAGAGGGATTTCAGCTCGCCAGCAGGAAAGGCTCCTTGCATATCAGGGTGCCATTTTGGAAGGCTGCCCCAATCTTTTCCCCTGCTCCCTTTCAGGCCCCCCACAGTCTTTTGCTACCCCCAACCTAGGGGAGACCGCCAGGAACCCCCCATCATCCCTCCCTCTACCTGAATCCCCCCAGGCCTGACCCATGGCAGTGCCAACCTGGCACCTCAGCACTCTGGCACTAAACAAAGAGAATCAGGTGACTCACGTGAGGTTTTGCGTCCGGAACGGAGCCCGATTTGGGGCTCGCGTGCGATTCACCCATTGCGCCCTGATCTGCACCGTGCATAACGAGGTAGCTGAACCATGCCCACAGTCATTAATTTAGGGTAAAAACTATACATGTTAAATGTAACACTTGCTTGCACACAGCAGCAGGTTTCAGGATGGGCTAGGGACTGAAGGTTGTGCTGCTTGGCCTCATGTACTCCTCCCATTCCTCATCCAAGCCAAAGGGAAGCCTTTAGCATGGTGCCCATGACCAGAGACCTTCTTCAACCTGGTGAGCCAATGAGGTAGCCAATAAGGTGGAGCGGCACAGCATTTCTTTCTCTTCCAGTGAAGTCCCCAGTTAATTTCTGGAATTAATGTCCCTCAAGTGCTGATGAAGTCTTGACAAAGTATCCCAGAAAGTCCCCTCATGTATTTCAGACATTTTCTTCACAGCTCCAGCGGCAATGAGGATGTAAGGGTGAGTATCCCTTTAAGCTCTTGAAATCGGCAGGATTACCTTGTTTACTCCCAAGGGGCTCGTCACTGTCAGGAGAAAATCTTCCCTGAAGTGTTAGCCACCAAAATGCCAGACAACCTCTTTAATTGGTGTTAGAAGACATTTTAAGTGGCAATCAGCTGTTTAACAAGCCTCCAGGCAGTTGTCCCTAGCAGTTGCTTTTACTCCTTTACCAAGATGACATCTTGTGCTAAATGTGAGCTCAACCAGGATTTCAGCTTACGGCCTTTGATCCAGACATAATAAGAATAATCTTTATTAGTGTCACAAGTAAGCTTACATTAACACTTCAATGAAGTTACTGTGAAAATCCCCGAGTCGCCACACTGGCGCCTGTTCGGGAACACAGAGGGAGAATTCAGAATGTCCAATTCACCCTAACAAGCACGTCTTTTGGAAGGAAACAATAATAATACAAAATGGAAATAAAGAAAATAGGTGCTGAAATGGATGATATATCTTTGTGGTTATATTACTACAAAAAAATATGACGTTTATTCTGATTTCCTGTACCAATAAGTTGAATACCCACAAAGTCTTTCAGATTTTTCAGATATGGGCATATAAGATCACATTTTGCATTTAAAATTAAACCATTGTGCCTTAAACTAAACTAACTAGGGTGGTATGGTAACACAGTGGTTAGCACTGTTGCGTCACAGCGTCATGGTCCCAGGTTCGATTCCTGCCTTCGGTCACTTTCTGTGAGGATCACCTTCCTGTTAATATAGGACACTCCTTTTTGTCCCATTGCTCGCAGGGTGACATGTGAGCCATCGATCGCCCCCTGGAGCTCGGGCATCCCCACGATGGTGGCAAATCCTGCAGCCCAGGCATTTTGGTGGGCCTGGTTCAGGTCAAAGGTGATATAGTCTGATGCCTGGGCATACAGAACATCCGTCATCTCATGGATGCACCTATGGGTGCGAAAAGCTACACAGGTCCCCGCTCGAGCCCTGGAATGACCCAGTGGCATGGAGGTTTAGGGCTGCAGTGACCTTCATGGCCACCAGGAGCGTGTGTCCTCCTCTTCCACAGGGTACCGCACTATCTCCCTGTTGAGACAGAGTCTTCTGTGGCATCTGCTGTCGGTGGTCAGCTCATAGAAGGACCAAGGATGCCTGTACACCTTGGGTGCCACTGGTCTCCCCTCCTGGCCCCCTCCTCAGCCTGATGGGTGGCCAGATCTTCAGGGTATGCGGCGGCCCCCTGTACATGTGGTGCCGGTTCCAGCCTGTGTAGGCATTTCTGCCGTCTTAGACCATAAGACCATAAGATATAGGAGCAGAATTAGGCCACTCAGGCCATCGAGTCTACTCTGCTATTCAATCATGGCTGACAATTTTCTCACCCAGTTCTCCTGCCTTCTCCCCATAACCCCTGATCCCCTGTGCCAGCACAAGCACAGCGGGGGCAGCCTCCGGAGGAGCTACACCAGCAAACATTTTTTTATCGAGAAGAAATTGGAGAAGAGAAACTGACAATAAGTTAGGTTGTCCTTCCTGGGACCCTCAAATCCCCCAAGCCTTCCTCACCCTTACCATGACCTTCCCTCTTTCTGTCAGAGTGACATCTAGTTGCACTAGAAAACCTTGCTCATCACACTCAGGAGCCCCCAGACCCCAGACCTCTTCCATGAGCATTGGGGAGGCCATGCTCAGCTGTCCTCTGCTCACCCACACATTTACCCTTTGGCCGCGAGAGGACCCTCAGTGAAGGCCTGTTTTTAGTGTTTGATTGTTGGCAGCTGTCTCTATGGTGCTGACGCTCCTACAGTACAGGCACACTGTTCAGACATCCAAGATTGCGGGATATGCAATGCACTAATCATCCGCTGAGACATGGCACCTGTGCCTTCAAGGAGGAACTTGAGAATTCAAGGGTGGAAGGATTCGCCTTGCACTGCCGGTAGCAGAGGTACCAGCAGGTAACGAAGTGGAGAATCCAGCGTCATGAAGAAAATGGGATAGGCACCCATAGGGATAGGTTTCTGATGCCCTGCGCCCCCCCCCCCCCCCCGACAGCGGGAGGATGTGAAAGGGTCATTAAACCTGCCGGTTGCTCATTACCAAATCCAACATGGCCTGATCCCGGGTTGGATCCACAATATTGTTCTAGGAAACTGCCGAATACTTTCGATGAATTCTTCCTCATGGCTACCTCTGCCAATTTGATTTTCACAAGCTACGTGAAGATTAAAGTCACCCATGAGGAAACTACTGCCTTGTTTACATTCCTTTATTAGCTCTTTATTTATTCTCTGTCCTACAGTATAACGACCATTTTGGGAACCTATAGACTACTACCACCAGTGTCTTCTACCCTTTGTTATATCTTACCTCCACCCGTGTGAATTCTACACCTTCTGATCCAAGATCATTTCTTGCTATTGTACTTATTCCAGCTCATACTAACAGAGCTACCCCACCACCCTTTCCTTCCTGTCTGTCATTACAAAAGTCACATACCCCTGAATATTTAGTTCCCAGTTTTGATCTGCTTGTAACCTGATTCTCGCCGGGTCGGAGAATCCTCGGGGGGCGGCGCGAATCCCGCCCCACCGCCCCGATGCCGGCAGCCGTATTCTCTGGCGGCGTTTTTCGGGCAGGGGTGGGACTCACGCCACGCCGGTCGGGGGCCGTTGGCAGCAGCTCCCTGGCGTTTCTCTGGGCCCCAATGAGCCATCCATTTTTGGCTGTTCCCGCCGACGTGGGTTACGCATGGTCCCACACGGCGGGACCTGGCAGGTAAGTCGGCGTGGGCATTCCTCGGGGGGTGGGGGTGTGTGGGGGGTTCCGACCCGGGGGGGGGGGGCTCCACGGTGGCCTGGCCCGCAATCGGGGCCCACCGATCTGCGGGCGGGCTTGTTCTGTGGGGGCACTTCTTCCTTCCACGCCAGCCCCTGTAGGGGTCCGCCATGGCCGGCACAGAGAAGAGAACCCCCCGTGCATGCGGCAAAATATCACAGCTGGTCTGCGCATGCGCGGAATCACACCGGCGGTTCCGCGCATGCGCGAGATCACGACGGCCGTTCCGCACATGCACGAATTCGCGCAATCCCTTCGCTGCCGGCTAGAGCGGCGCGAACGACTCCGGCGTCCACCTAGACCCCGAGACAGGGGAGAATTCCTCACCTTGGGGGCCCATTAACGCCGGAGTCGTTGGCGCCGGTTTTCCCGCTGGCATGGGGACTTAGTCCCCAGAAAGGAGAATCCCGGCCATCCGTCTCTGTAATGGCTATAAGATCATACCCATTAACCTTAATTTGTGACATTAATTCATTTATTTCATTCCGAATGCTATGTGCATTTACGTAAAGAGCCATTATTTTGCCCTGTTACCATTTTATCCCATTTTGACCCTATTTGTTGCTTCTTTTTTTGTTTGTGCACTCTGTCCCTTCCTGTCACACTCTAGATATCATTACTTAAATAGCTGCTTTGTAATGCTGTCATATCCTTTGCTTTGAAGCCTGCAGATCCCCGCTATAGAACCAGCTAGTGAAGGATGGTTTCTTTAAGACTCGGAGAAACAAAATTCTTGAGTGGAATCACAGGAGCCAAATTGCACAATGCAGTGCAATGGAGCAGCATAATCCAGATGATTGGGGAATGCAGGAATCCCCAAAATGAAGTAACACAATCAACATAAGAACAAGCCAGGAACAAAGTGCGAAGAGAGATAGGAAAAAAGTTGAAAATATTTGGCTGGATTCTCTGCTTCGCAAAGCCAGAATTGTGAATCGCGATCGGGCGGAGAATCGGGTGACACCCAAAAATCACACCTGGCACCGGACGCCGAATGGGCCGCCGTGTTCCAGTGCCTTTCCGGCGGTGTCAACGCACTCCACGCCCCTGGCCGGCATCAGCATGCAGAAGCTGCATCTCGTATTGCTGGCATGGGTAACACAAACCACCAGTACCCCTGCTGGCAGGGCTGGGTGGCCGGGCCAGAGGCACCCTAGTGCCAGGCATCGACGGAGCCAGGGATGCGATGTGAAAGGCAATGTGGCAGGGGGAACCTCCAACAGGTGAGGGGTGGGATTGGGAGGGGGAACATGCTGGAACTGCGGTGCAACCCAAGGCCACCGTGTAGACTGTTGGACCCAAATGTGCGCGGGAGTACTCACCATGTTAACATGTCTGCGCGTTTCCCCCTACAGAGAATGATTATGAAGTCCAGCCAGCAATAGTTGCCTTCTGCCTGCCTGCAGCTGCCCTTGTGGATGCATTGAGGCTGTACGCACAGGAACTGCTTGGGGGGGGGGGGGGGGACCGTGCAGAACAGGAGCCTGCATGTGGGAGACCCTCCTGGAGCTGCATTGGAGGGCCCCACCTGAGCATCCCAGAGCACAAAACTGCATCTTTAGTACGCCAATGCACCACTAGATGACGCCCGGGTCACTGCATGGACATCGTTATAGTAGTTCACTGCAGAGATCTGAGGCCTCCGGATAGGCGTCATCAGCCACAACCGCAGCAGATAACCCCTGTCACCCAGGAGCCAGCCCCTCACTCAGCCAGGAGCATCCGAAAGAAGGTGGGTGAACTTGCAGCCTGGGTTGGTACCTGGGACTTCGATGTTGTGGCCATTTCGGTGACATGGATAGAGCAGGGACAGGAATGGTTGTTGCAGGTTCCGGGGTTTAGATGTTTCAATAAGCTCAGGGAAGGAGGTAAAAGAGGGGGAGGTGTGGCATTGTTAGTCAAGGACAGTATTACGGTGGCAGAAAGGACGTTTGACGAGGACTCGTCTATTGAGGTAGTATGGGCTGAGGTTAGAAACAGGAAAGGAGAGGTCACCCTGTTGGGAGTTTTCTGTAGGCCTCCGAAAAGTGCCAGAGATGTAGGGGGAAGGATTGCAAAGATGATTCTGGATAGGAGCGAAAGTAACAGGGTAGTTGTTATGGGGGACTTTAACTTTCCAAATATTGACCTGGAAACGCTATAGTTCGAGTACTTTAGATGGGTCAGTTTTTGTCCAATGTGTGCAGGAGGGTTTCCTGACACTGGGCGAAATTCTCCCCCAACGGCGGGATGTCCGCCGACTGGCGCCAAAGACGGCGCCAATCAGACGGGCATCGCGCCGGCCCAAAGGTGCGGAATGCTCCGCCTCTTTGGCGGTCTAGCCCCAACATTGAGGGGCTAGGCCGACGCCGGAGGGATTTCCGCCCCGCCAGATGGCGGAAATGGCGTTTGTTGCCCCGCCAGCTGGCGCAGAAATGCGGCGCATGCGCGGGAGCGTCAGCAGCCGCTGTCAGTTTCCCGGCGCATGCGCGGGAGTGTCAGCGGCCGCTGTCAGTTTCCCACGCATGCGCAGTGGGGAGAGTCTCTTCCGCCTCCGCCATGGTGGAGGCGGAAGGGAAAGAGTGCCCCCACGGCACAGGCCCGCCCGCGGATCGGTTGGCCCCGATCGCGGGCCAGGCCACCGTGGGGGCACCCCCCGGGGTCAGATCGCCCCGCGCCCCCCCCCCCAGGACCCTGGAGCCCGCCCACGCCGCCTGGCCCCGCCGGTAAATACCAGCTTTGATTTACGCCGGCGGGACAGGCAATTTCTGGGCGGGACTTCGGCCCATCCGGGCCGGAGAATCCAGCGGGGGGTCCCGCCAACCGACGCGGCCCGATTCCCGCCCCCGGCCAATCTCCGGTACCGGAGACTTCGGCGGGGGCGGGATTCACGGCGGCCAACGGCCATTCTCCGACCCGACGGGGGGTCGGAGAATGACGCCCACTGTTTGTAGATAGGCCAACAAGAGGCGAGGACACATTGGATTTGGTACTGGGTAATGAACCAGGACAGGTGTTAGATTTGGAGGTAGGTGAGCACTTTGGTGATAGTGACCACAATTCGGATACGTTTATTTTGAGGTGGAAAGGGATAGGTATATACCGCAGGGCAAGAGTTATATCTGGGGGAAAGGCAATGATGATGCAATTAGGCAAAACTTAGGATGCATAGGATGGGGAAGGAAACTGCAGGGGATGGGCACAATTGAAATGTGGAGCTTGTTCAAGGAATAGCTACTGCGTATCCTCGATAAGTATGTACCTGTCAGGCAGGGAGGAAGTGGTTGAGTAAGGGAACCGTGGTTTACTAAAGTAGTTGAATCACTTGTCAAGAAGAAGAAGGAGGCTTATGTAAAGATGTGACGTGAAGGTTCAGTTAGGGCGCTTGAGAGTTTCAAGTTAGCCAGGAAGGACCTAAAGAGAGAGCTAAGAATCAGGAGGGGACATGAGAAGTCCTTGGCAGGTAGGATCAAGGAAAACCCTCAAGCTTTCTATAGGTATATCAGGAATAAAAGAATGACTAGGGTAAGAGTAGGGCCAGTCAAGGACAGTAGTGGGAAGTTGTGCGTGGAGTCTGAGGGGATAGGAGAGGTGCTAAAGGAATATTTTTCATCAGTATTCACACAGGAAAAAGACAATGTTGTCGAGGAGAATACTGAGATACAGGCTACTAGACTAGACGGGATTGAGGTTCACAAGGAGGAGGTGTTTGCAATTCTGGAAAGTGTAAAAATGGATAAGACCCCTGGGCTGGATGGGATTTATCCTAGAATTCTCTGGGAGGCCAGGGAGGAGATTGCTGGGCCTTTGGCTTTGATCTTTATGTCGTCATTGTCTACAGGAATAGTGCCAGAAGACTGGAGGATAGCAAATGTTGTCCCTTTGTTCAAGAAGGGGAGTAGAGACAACCCCGGTAACTCAAAGGTGTCGGGTCCCGTCGAGTGTGCCAGGACAAAGCCGGCATGCCGCTGCTGGGATAACAGGCACATCCGGCACATTGAGGGAGTGGAATCCCTTCTGACTGATGCAGGGTAAGTGCCCGTAGGGGGGCATGTGTCTCGCCGATCAATCCCTAGACCTGGGGCATGCTGGTATGGTGGCGAATCCCGCTGCCTGGGTAACATCATGGGCTCGACCCACTTCAAAGGTAATGTATTGTGCTGCTCTGGCATCCGTGCACAGAGCTCTGGGAGCTCCCGATAGGTCTACACTCTGTGCCTGGAAGGGCCCCGTGGAATAAAGTTTCAGGGCGACCGTAGCGGGTTTCTTCCCCCATACCCCCGCGGTTTGATGTGCACCATGACCTGGCAGAGATACCGCACGGTCTCTCGGTCTCTCTGGTCAGCCACAGCCGGCAGTGGCACGCCCGGGTCCTCGTATGACAGGCGTTGCTGGTATACAGGGGGCCCGATGTGACGCCTCCCTCCCATTTCCTTGGCCTGCTGGGCAGCCGGCCCTCCTCTGAGGCAGGATCCTGTTCTGCCGGGTTCACCCCAAGCAGCTCCAGCTCTTGCAGCCGCAGTGCATCTGCCAGGGCTGCGGCGGCGAGGCAAGTGACAACCACACCCAGCTATACACCAACATAAATCTTTTCAGGGTATAGAGGGGCAGACATGATTTCATGGTGAATACTCCCTTGTCCGACCAGGTCCGAAGACCTATGCAGTGGCCCTGCCCTACACTGCAGCCCCTGGCCCGGCATTTTCCCTTCCCCCCTCCCAATCCTAGCCTCACCCCCTGTCCGTTTCCCCGACACTCTTCAGTCCGCAACACGCCCCTGGCCCTGCCGGTGCCTGTCACTAGGGGGCCTCCTGCCCTGCCACCCGTCCCTGCCAGCGTCATGCTCTGCGGCCCCTGACCCGTGCCCTCCTCTGGCGTTTACCGTGAGTGTCTTCGCTGGGTGGGCCGCATGCGACCCCGCCAGCAATGTGCCACCAACTGGTTGCGGGGGTGGGGCGCCACATGCCACCAACCATTGCCATGCCTGGTGGCATGCATGCAGGCAATAGCCACGAACGGGGTTGGGTGAGGAAGGTGAGCACCCATCGGGGCCATAGCTGTAGTGTGCCGTGGGTCCTGTGTGCAACACATGGGTTGTGCGTACCTCTCCGTGGGCAGGGTGGATGGGAACTGGGGTGCAGTGGACAGGCAGGGCTTGGTGACAGCTGGTGTTCCTGCTGGGTGGAGTGGCTGCTGGCGCCACTGGTGGGGCATCCGACCTGGTGGAGCAGTATGCCAGGGTGGCTGGCAAGGGCCAGCCTGCATGCATCTGCTGTCAGGCTGCACTCCGCACCCGTCCAATGCTGCCCCTGCAGTGGGGCAACACCTCCGATGGGTGCACTGAAGGATGCCAACAACTGGTGGGCCACTGGCTGCGCTGGACCATGCACATCCCTTTGATGGATTGGCTGGGTTCTGGGGGTTTCTTGGGTGTGGCCTAGGGGAGGGGTGGGCGGGGGGCCACCCATACATCCAGTGGCACTCCGCACATTTACGAGACACTGTGGGCAGTCAGTGGGGTGCACAGCCAGATGGTTGCCTTGCAGGACGCGGCAATGACCGCCCGTGCCCAGACACCTCGGTCCTGGGTGGGGGGGGGGGGGGAAGCATCCTGAACCCATGGCCTCTCTCGCGGCCGCCCCCCGCTATTGCCTCAGGCCCTGGCAGATGCCCCTCCCGAACCATCGGCACAACAGGCAGCCCACGGTTGCATCTTTGGAAACATGTTTTATCTCCTCCCTCACCATCAGCAGCCACGGCAACCAGTTCCGTTTTTTCAATACCACAAGTGAACAGAGCAGGCGTTCTTCCGCCTGGTGGAGGAGGAGCATTGTGGGAGGCCAGGGACTATCAGGTCAGCCTGTGAATGATATTTTAACGGCCGTTACTGTACGATTTGCACGCCCACACCTGCGAGGGGTGTGGAACGCATTCATGCTGCCATCGGGGCGCTGGAGCTCCCATTCCATAGGGCAATCATGGACAGCAAAACTGGCGCTAAACCTGGATCGATCAGCAACCATGGAGGGGCCAGCACTAGCGTCACGTGGGGCACAATTGATTCCAATGAAAAAGGTGCAGGATTAGCTGGGTCCGTGATTGACACTTGGGAGGTTGACAAGCTGCGGCGAATATACTCATCCCAGCCAACAAGATGGCACGGGTTGTGCTGGAACACGTCCATACAGCTGATGGGTCGGCCGGGACCAGACAGTGCGTAGGGGAGTGGCCTGGGGGGACCCCTATACGACTCGTGGCCTTAAGTTCACAGTGGGCTGACAAGAGGCGTGAGCAACTCCATAGCTGCCTTTCCGGCTGCAGCAATGATCCGTTCACCTCGGCCCCACAGCCCACCTCTTGGCCATCCTCCGCTACTCCCCCCGGCCCTGGCAGAAGGCCCCTGGCTAACGGCACAGCTGTCAGCAAACCATGGCGATGTTGGACACTTTGCGTACCCGCTCCCTCTCCCTCTGCAGCCACAACGCCGGTTTCACGATTTTTAAAAGCTCAAATGAACTGTGCCGTCGGGAACCCAGCCCATTAGAAGCGGAGTATCCGGACTTCCGGTTGCGGCTATGCGGAGCTAAGTCGCACGTTCGGCAGCTCCCGCCAGAAAATTAATTTTGGGGCTCTTTTTAGGGGCCCCAGCGTCATTTGTTCGGCGGTTCACAGTGTGGGAAGGTGACAGTACGATTTCCCCGGCACTGTATGGATTGGACCAGGAGTGGAGCGGTGAAAAAAGTGATTTTGGTGCAGTGAAAAGTGCGAGGGCGGAAAGCCAAGATGGCGGCGGGTGGAGACCAGGCAGCGTGGGCGCAGTGGTCGCATGAGCAGCAGGAGTTTCTTAAGCGCTGCTTCACGGAATTGAAAGCAGAGATGCTGGAGCCGATGAAGGCTTCGATCGACAAGCTGGTCGAGACCCAGAAGGCCCAAGGGGCGGCGATCCGGGAGGTGCGGCAGAAGGCCTCGGAGAATGAGGACGAGATATTGGGCCTGGCGGTGAAGGTGGAGGCGCACGAGGCGCTGCATAAGAAACGGCAGGAGAAGTTCAGGGACATGGAGAATCGGTCGAGGAGGAAGAACCTGTGGATTCTGGGTCTCCCGGAGGGAGTGGAGGGGTCGGATGCTGGAGCATATGTGGTCACGATGCTGAACACGTTGATGGGCGCGGGTGCCTTCCCGAGGCCCCTAGAGCTGGATGGGGCCCACCGAGTCCTGGCGAGGAGGCCCAAGTCTAACGAGCCGCCACGGGTGGTATTGGTGCGGTTCCACCACTTGGTGGACAGGGAGTGTGTCCTAAGACGGGCAAAAAAGGAGTGGAGCAGCAGGTGGGAGAATGCAGAGGTCCGTATATACCAGGACTGGAGCGCGGAGGTGGCCAAGAAGAGGGCCGGGTACAATCAGGCTAAGGCGGTTCTGCATCGGAAGGGGGTGAAATTTGGGGTGCTGCAGCCAGCGCGACTGTGGGTCACATTTAAGAACCGGCACCATTACTTTGAGACGCCGGGTGAGGCGTGGACCTTTATCCAGGCCGAAAAGTTGGACACGGACTGAGGGCCGGTTGTGAGGGGATGTCGCGGGGGGGTTACTGTGGTTACTGTGCTTGGGGGGATGTTGGGGGATGTTCTGTTCTGTTGTGTACTGTTTCCTTGGGTGCTGGGTGGGGTAGGGTGAAATGGTTCGAAGTGAGGGTTTTGTGAGAGTGTGGGCGTCGGTGGTTGGAAAGATGGGGCCCCGTTGTGGGGGAGGGGACATGGGAGGCCCGAGGTGGGGGAGCTGGAGTTAGGCCGCAAAAGGGAGCTGCGCCAGAGAGGGCGGGGCCGGTTGGATGGAAAGCGCGGGCTTTTTCCCGTGCGAGGGAAGGAAGGGGGCGGGGCCAGGGGGAAGGGCGGTGTTGGAGAGGAGCGCCCGCTGATGGACAGGAGGGGGGCACGGGGGGGGAGACTACCACACTGGGGGGTCGATGGAGTGGCGGGAGTGGCCGGGGTCAGCAGGAGTCAGCTGATTTACGTGAGTGCTATGGGGGGAGCAACGCAGCTACGGGGGGACCTAGCTGGGGGCGGTGGGGGGAAGTGAGGGGAGGAGGGGGGAACTGGGTTGCTGCTGCATTGGCCAAAGGGGAGCTGGAGCTCGGAGAGAGAGTTAGGGCGGGGGTCTGCCGCTGGGGGGAATGGAGAGGGCAGGAGGCGCGGGCACGTGGCTGGCCTAGAAAAGGGGATGGCTAATCGGTGGGGGGGGGGGGGGGGGGGGGGGTGCGGGAAGCCCCTGATCCGGCTGATAACTTGGAATGTGAGAGGCCTGAACGGGCCAGTCAAGAGGGCCCGTGTGTTCGCGCACCTGAAGGGACTGAAGGCAGATGTGCTTATGCTCCAGGAGACGTATTTGAGGGTGGCAGACCAGGTTAGGCTGAGAAAGGGGTGGGTAGGGCAGGTTTTCCACTCGGGGTTAGACGCAAAGAATCGAGGGGTGGCGATTATGGTGGGGAAGTGGGTGTCGTTTGAGGCGCTGAACATCGTGGCAGACAATGGAGGTAGGTATGTGATGGTGAGTTGTAAGCTGCAGGGGGTGCGGGTGATATTAGTGAATGTATCTGCCCCGAATTGGGACGATGCTGGATTTATGCGGCGCATGTTGGGCCAGAATTCGGACCTGGAGGCAGGGAGCTTGATAATGGGGGGGGACTTCAACACGGTGCAAGATCCAGCATTGGACCGCTCCAGGTCCAGGACAGGTAAGAGGCCGGCGGCGGCCAAGGTGCTGAGGGGGTTTATGAACCAGATGGGAGGAGTGGGCCCATGGAGGTTTGTTAGGCCGGGGGCCAGGGAATTTTCTTTTTTTTCCCACGTCCATAAAGCCTACTTCCGGATAGACTTCGTTATGAGCAGGGCACTAATCCCGAGGGTGGAGTATTCGGCCATAGCCATCTCAGACCATGCCCCGCATTGGGTGGTGCTGGAGCTAGGGGAGGAGAGGGACCAGTGCCCGCTGTGGCGTCTGGATGTGGGCTTGCTGGCGGATGAGGAGGTGAGCGGGCGGATCCGGGGGTGCATTGAAAGCTATCTAGAGGCTAACGATAATGGGAGGTGTAGTGGGGGTGGTCTGGGAGGCGCTGAAGGCGGTGATTAGGGGAAAGCTAATCTCAACTAGGGCCCACAAGGAGAGGAAGGAGAGGAGAGGACGGGAGAGATTGGTGGGGGAGATGTTAAGGGTGGATAGGAGGTATACAGAGGTCCCCGAGGAGGGACTACTCAAGGAGCGACGAAGCCTCCAGGCCGAGTTCGACCGGTTGACCATCAAGAAGGCAGAAGTGCAGTGGAGGAAAGCGCAAGGGGCGGTGTATGAATACGGAGAGAAGGTTAGCCGGATATTGGCACACCAGCTTCGGAAGCGGGAGGCAGCGAGGGAGATTGGGGGAGTTAGGGATAAAGGGGGGAACACGGTGCGGAGTATGGTGGGAATAAATGGGGTATTTAGAGACTTTTATGAGGGGCTGTATAGGCCTGAGCCCCCTACGGAGGAGGAGGGGATGCGTCGATTTTTGGATCGGCTGAGGTTCCCGAGGGTGGAGGAGGAGCAGGTGGCTGGGCTTGGGGCACCAGTAGGGCTGGAGGAGCTGACTAAGGGGCTGGGGAGTATGCAGGCAGGGAAGGCACCGGGGCCAGATGTGTTAACGGTGGAATTTTACCGGACGTACATGGACCTGCTGGGCCCTCTACTAGTGAGGACTTTCAATGAGGCGAGCAAGGGGGGGCCCTACCCCCGACAATGTCCAGGGCGCTGATCTCGCTGATCTTGAAGCGGGACAAGGACCCATTACAGTGTGGGTCGTATAGGCCGATCTCGCTCCTCAACGTGGACGCGAAGCTGTTAGCGAAGGTGTTGGCTACCAGAATTGAGGACTGTGTCCCGGGGGTGATTCACAAGGACCAGACGGGTTTTGTGAAGGGAAGGCAGCTGAATACCAATGAGGCTCCTTAACGTAATCATGATGCCTGCAGTGGAGGGGAAGCGGAGATAGTGGCGGCGATGGACGCGAAGAAGGCCTTCGATAGGGTGGAGTGGGAGTACCTTTGGGAAGTCTGGAGGAGGTTTGGGTTCGGGGAGGGGTTCATTAGTTGGGTTAGGCTACTTTACGAAGCCCCGGTGGCGAGTGTGGCCACGAATCGGAGGAGGTCGAAATACTTTCAGCTGTACCGAGGGAATGAGGTAGGGGTGCCCCCTATCCCCCTTGCTATTTGCATTAGTAATTGAGCCTTTGGCTATGGCTTTGAGGGAGTCCAGGAACTGGAGGGGGCTTGTGCGTGGGGGGGAGGAACACCGGGTATCGTTGTATGCCGATGACCTGTTACTCTATGTGGCGGACCCAGTGGGGGGGAAGCCAGAGGTGATGCGGATCCTCAGGGAGATTGGGGACTTTTCCGGGTATAAGCTCAACGTGGGGAAGAGTGAGCTCTTCGTGGTACACCCAGGGGACCAGGGAAGGGGGATAGACGAGCTTCCATTGAAGAGGACGGAAAGGAGTTTTCGGTACCTGGGGATCCAGGTGGCCAGGAGCTGGGGGGCTCTGCACAAGCTCAACTTGATGCGACTAGTGGAGCAGATGGAGGAGGTGTTTAAAAGGTGGAATATGCTGCCACTCTCCCTGGCGGGTAGGGTACAGTCAGTGAAAATGACGGTGCTCCCGAGGTTCCTTTTTGTATTCCAGTGCCTCCCCATCCTGATCCCTAAGGCCTTTTTAAGCAGGTCAGCAGGAGCATCATGGGATTCGTGTGGGCGAAAAAGACCCCGAGGGTGAGATGGATGTTTCTGGAATGGAGTAGGGACAGAGGAGGGTTAGCGTTGCCTTATCTGTGTGGGTACTACTGGGCTGCCAATGTGGCGATGATACGCAAGTGGGTAATGGAGGATGAGGGGGTGGCGTGGAAGAGGCTGGAGATGGCATCCTGTGTGGGCACGAGTCTGAGAGCGCTGGTGACAGCACCACTGCCGCTCCCGCTGACAAGGTACACCACGAGTCCAGTGGTGGCGGCGACTTTGAAAATTTGGGGGCAGTGGAGACGCCACAGGGGTGAGGTCGAGGCTTCGGTTTGAATCATCAGTTCGTCCCGGGGAGAATGGATGGAGGGTTCCTGAGCTGGCACAGGGCAGGAATTAGAAGGATGGGGGACCTGTTTATAGATGGGACGTTTGCGAGCCTTGGGGCGCTGGAGGAAAAATTTGGGCTTCCCCCCGGAAATGCCTTCAGGTACATGAAGGTAAGGAAGTTTGTAAGACGGCAGGTGAGGGAGTTCCCGCTGCTTCCATTACGTAGGATCCAGGATAGGGTGCTCTCGGGGGTGTGGGTTGGAGAAGGCAAGGTCTCGGCGATCTACCAGGAGCTGCAGGAGGAGTAGGAGACCTCGGTGGAGGAGCTAAAGGATAAATGGGAGGAGGAGCTTGAGGAGGAGATAGATGAGGGTCTGTGGGTTAATTCTTCCTCCTCTTGCGCCAGGCATAGCCTGATACAATTTAAGGTTCTTCACAGAGCGCATATGACAGGGGCAAGGCTGAGCAGGTTCTTTGGGGTGGAAGACAGGTGTGGGAGGTGCTCGGGGAGCCCAGCAAATCACGCCCATATGTTCTGGGTGTTGCGCGGACGGTGTCTGAGGTGGTGAACACCCGGGTTAAGCCGAGCTGGGGGTTAGCACTATTTGGGGTATGGACGAGCCGGGAGTGCAGGAGGCGAAAGAGGCCGGTATTCTGGCCTTTGCGTCCCTGGTAGCCCGGAGGAGGATTCGGCTACAGTGGAAAGATGCGCGGCCCCCAAGTGTGGAAGTCTGGGTCAGCGACATGGCAGGATTCATTAAATTGGAGAGGGTAAAATTTGCCTTGAGAGGGTCTGTGCAAGGGTTCTTCAGGCGGTGGCAACCGTTCCTAGACTTTCTAGCGGAGCGTTAGGAGGTGGTCAGCAGCAGCAGCAGCCCAGGTTTTGGGGGGGGGGGGGGGGGGGGGGGGCGGGGGGAGGGTACTTTGTGTTTACTACTGTGTTTATTATTGCTTAGTGGAGGGTTTGTATATTGGGGGAATTCGTGATGTAGTTGTAAGATGTTTATTTATGTGTTCTTTGTTTTTCTCCTTTCTGTAAGGGGGGGTGGGTTTGTTGAAAATATGTTAAAAATTTGAATAAAAATATATTTTTAAAAACAAGAAGCGGGGAGTATCGCGGAGGCCCTGGAGAATAGCGGGTCAGGCCTGCTAATGATATACAAACGGTGCCTACTGTACGTGCATTCTGGATCACATTGTCAAGGTGATGGAAAATAGCGATTTGGCGTCAAATTGCCAGCCGCTGCGATTTTAGCTCGGAACCTATTCTCTGCCCAATTGCGTTTCGCGATTTCGGCGTCAGCCGTTGGAGAATTCCGCCCTTTGTTTATTTTTTGCTCAAAATTTATTTTAGAATTCTGTCTTAAAGTTGCAGAGAAATAGAAGTGGCCACTGAAAGTATTTGAAAATACTTTGAGTGACTTTATTTTTTAAATCAAAATTAAACCATTTTATGAGGTGTTTTAACACAGTGCTTTTTTTTTCCGATTTGAGTCAATCAAAATTTCAAGTATAATAGACATTTTCTAAGTCTGGCACACTTGAGTGTGATGAGCATTTCCCCATGCCTTACAGACATGTCCCATGCACAAGTCATTTAATTATACAGATTGTAGACTCATAATAAAATAAAAATGTTATTGTGACAGTTTAAAGTAGCACTGAGATCACAGTCAATGAAGACTGAGGGGTTAAAATAATGTTATCATCCCAGAATAATGGTGGCATGATTCACAGGAGAGTCCAAAAATTGATTACTGTGCAGTTAGAACCATAGATAGAATTCCTGCAGTGTTGAAGAAGGCCATTCAGTCCATCGAGTCTGCACCAATCCTCTGAAAGAGCACCCTACCTAATCCCACTCCCCCATCCTATCCCCATAACCCCATCTAACCTGCACATCTTTGGATCCTAAGGGGCAATTTAACATGGCCAATCCACCTAACCTGCACAACGTTTGGATTGGATTGGATTGGATTTGTTTATTGTCACGTGTACCGAGGTACAGTGAAAAGTATTTTTCTGCGAGCAGCTCAACAGATCATTAAGTACATGAGAAGAAAAGGTAATAGAAGAAAATACATAATAGGGCAACACAACATATACAATGTCGTTGGACTGAGGGAAGAAACCCACGCAGACACGGGGAGAAAGTGCACACAGTCATCCAAGGCCGGAATTGAAGCTGGGTCCCTGGCGCTGTGAGGCTGCAGTGCTAATCACTGTGTAACCGTGTATGATTCTGCAGACTCCGAAGCTTAGCATGTACCATTATATGATGATATATATGCATTTATGCAACCATAAGCCAATGTATATTAAATTATAAGAGTGAAGTTTAATAAATATTTTACTCAACTAGATTTGGCCCTCCAATACCATTTATATGGATACTAATTTTGTTTTGTCTACAAAAAGTGGCCTTTTCCCTCTCACAGATTTTCTTGCTGTTTTGATGATGTTTCAAATAGGTCAGGCCTCGCTGAATTAACAGGCTGTGATACAGGTGAGATGGAATCTAAAGTAATGAAATGAAGCACAGAGAATTCTAAATAGGATCCTCTGCACTGAAATTCTGGGTCCATAACAATGGCCTTGCCCTTGCAGTTAGAGATGGAACCGTTATCACACTTCTGCTAACAAGGTAGGACACCCAACATTCCAGGCCCCTTATCTCTGAACAGAAACAAACTTCAGGTCACCATCTCCTCATTTATTGCTTCAAATTAAATTTTAGACTTACCTCATGTAAAAGATAGTTTTAACTATGACATGGCTACTTAAAATTTATACAGATCCTTGAACTCAAAGACCGATGGTTATAAAAAAAACCTGAGGGTTGTTAAATGCTCTCCACAATAAGCATAAGTCGGGTTTTCCATTGATGCTTTGGTTTAAGGGAAAGGTAGGGTCGCCGTTAAATTTGTTTTAACACGTAATTGGCAATAGGTTTCATGGAAGTCACTTAACTCCAGACAGCGACAGAAGCTCCTTTGAAGTCAATTTATTGCAGTCATAAAGATCAAGGATTCTGCTAGAGAGTGAGAGGGAAGATTCCCTCTGGAAAACCTTTGTAAAGTCATACTTTCTCAGTGCAGGAGAGCATAAAGAGAAAAAAAAAGTCAGGTGTCTCAAATTTTAAGCAATAATTTTTAAGAACATGATGTTCTAGGACCTAGGAATTCATTGTGCTGCTTTTTGATTGCTGTGTGCTTTAAGTAGCACACACATATTGTATAACCACAAGCACTAATCCTATCAGTTGGCATCAGAATTCCTCAAACAAAGATCAAGATGTTTTCAATAGATTCTTGTTGATTTTTATGATGCAGCGTATTGTTTATTTACAGCATTATTTGAATACTGTACCAACTCTTCTGTTACCCCTAAGTGAGCTTTATTTTCCTTCCACCCCTTCTTCTTGTCACTGTTTTTTTCACTGGCATCGTGGTGGGTTATTATTGTTTTTGTCCAGTTTTCTCACCATGTGAGAGCAAGAATAGTTAAATGGAGTACATTTTATTTACCAAGCTAAATGCACTCTACATGGATAATGTGTTACTGTTTGAAATAGAGAACAAATCTTCCCATCGGCCCTGAGGTTTATAACTATATGCTGTTTAAGCAAAGGTTTTTTTAGAAAAAATTACATTTGGGAGATGAAAAGGATGTTAAAGATTACAATAATTCTGTGCAACTTTAAAAAATAGCTTGAATAATGTAATTCATTCTTTAAACTGAGGGGTCAGTTGGCATGTGTATCCGATGGGTATAATATATAATATGTAAAGAATAAACAATTCCCCATAACATGCATTGAAATTCAAACCTAATGGTACACTGGCCGGAATTCTCTGTCCGTTCACGCCACCGGAATTCTCTGGTCCCGCTGTAGTGAATGGAATTTTGGCTGAGTGCCAAATTCTCCGTTCTCGCTGGCAGCGGTGGCAGGGCGAACCCAGGTCGGAGAATCCCGGCCACTGTGTGGCTCCTGACACCAACTGAAAGGCACCGATTTGATATCTGGGAACGATTAGAAAGCTGTAATCAAACAAAATGTTCAAACTGTAATTGTAAACTCCAAGAGGAACACCAAAGATATTCCGCCTCCTCTCATGGGGATAGGACGACTTCTGAACAATGGTTCCCTCTCTGTGGAACAGCTATTAAAATCTAATTATTTGGGGAATCCCAGAGCAATTCCATCTCTTACTACTTTATGGTTTAGCACAGCAGAGTGCAAATCGAGCTGAATCACAATTGTACCACCATCCTCAAACAATGTAGTCAGGCACTTGTAAATAGTCAGAATTGTTGAAGCTTACATTTTTTATTCAATGCACATTGCAAAAATACTTTTTTCAAATATACATGCCTAAATTTGCACTAAGTCATAAATTATATGCCTTCTTTCATACTTGTAAGAGATCTAAAGACACCTGAAACATTTAACTCAACCAGGTAAGGCATCCCATTACATTTCACCAACGTTTTGGAACTGTTGAATCATTTCCTTCAACTGAAATGAGCCTCCCATAGAACTGCAGAAGATTTAATGTTTTTCGTACCATGCCAGGAACTGCGTATCAATTTACCATTCTCTGTCTGTTCCTGGCCCCAAAACCAGAATAAACATCACTATCACTACAACCAATAACAAAGGGACTGTCAGCTGCCTGAATAGTCCAGGGGTCCCGAGGGCCTTATCAGTTATACTATGTTGTCATCCTTATTTAAAAGCTGATGGCAAAAGGCTTTCAGTGTTAAATGTCCTGTCTATAAGAATCTGCAAAGTATATTATTTTGAAGAACAAAGCCACATTGTTGGCAAGGCCGATGGAAGATGAAATAACTTATAATTGCCGGAGCATCTTTTTTTGTCAGACAAAGGACTCATTGTCGAGGTATTAATAACCATTTCTCTTGCTAAAATACACGATGAGTTATGTGCAAAGTGCAGCAGAGTGATCTGGTTATTCTAATCAAAGCTGTCTTGAGGCCTACATCACCATGGCCTGAACAATTATTCCACCAGTGAATTTGCTCCTTAATGTATGCGTCAATAAACTCTGTGCCTTAGTGTTCACCACCCTCTTGTCCTGCTCTACCTTTCAAACATTTACTATTTCCTACATCCTATTCTTGTGACAAATCTTTTCCCTGCTGTGATTCAGGAAAATGGTTCAAAACACATTTCAAATTGGTATGGAATTGTATTTCTTGTTGTAACACTTGTATTTCTTGTTTTAACACCAGCATGCATGGATTAGTGACTTCCAAAGGTCATTACTCTCATGAATTTTTATGTCTGGAGAAATTTTACTGGATCCCCCATTCAATAGGAATTATAGGAATAATAATTCTGTTTGAAATGTTAAATATTGTGTTTACCTTTTTAATAAAGAATTGATGCAGCCAGCAAATGCAAGTTACTGAATAACTGACCTCCATTGAATAATTGATTTCCATACGGTTATTTTAGGTTTTTCAATTTGTAAATAATTTTAATAACCAGAGTGGAAAAGTGATACTGCTGCAAGTATCTTTTCTGAATGAGATATTCTTTTTAATTGTCAGCTTTTTAAATTTAATTTTATTTCCAAAAATGTTAGACTGCACTGGCTAAGGGCTGATATCGTCTGGCAGGGCTGGGGCAAGTTGCTGATGATCCCAATAGTTTGTTCTTGCTGGCTTTGTTGAGCTTCCATTACGACGTAAAACACTTATGTTCCTCAAATCATCTAGTGGGTAAAGGCCTGACACAGCAATACTCAGCTTTACAGTCCAAATGGTCCCAGGTTTAGGCCTTTGCCTGTGCCAGGCTATCTGATATTATCTAGCCCAGTAGTGCTGTGATAGTGACGATAAAACTATGGGTGGAATTTAATGGTCACGGCAGGAGGCCCAGCCACTAACTGGATAATGGCTGGCAACCCTGCTTCGGCCATTTCAATGGGATTTAATCTCAATAAGGTACCTACCTTCCTGGCTGCTGTGAGGGCAATTTCCCTCTGGAAACCCTGGTATGGAGGATTGCCCTACCAGAGGCTGGCAGCTCTCTGTGGTGATTGTTTCTTTAAGGGCAACACAGCAGAGTAAGGAACACCTGGCCTGGGTAATCAATCGGGATTCTGAGTGGGCAATCACTCCCGAGGAGTTTTCTTGCGCACGAGGCATTCCAGACTTCGCAGCAGTTAGTTGTTGCTCTTGTAGATCATTGTAAATAAATCCTTTGCTGTTCACTAATGAAATCTCGGAGAGTGGATTACGTAGGTACCCTGGAAGCAGGGGCTGGATTCTCCCGCAATCGGCGGGATGGCCCGATGCCGGCGCCAAGAACGGCGCAAACCACTCCGGCGTTGGGCCAACCGGAAGTTCCGAAAACCTCCGACCCGGAAGGGGCTAGCAGCGGCATGACGCCAATGGCGCGGCGTCACCCGTCACGGATGCTCGTGCAGCATCGCAGCACAAAAGGCGCCACTGCCAGCGATTCGGCAAAATGGCCATAACAGCCAGGACTGGCAGCCAGTGCCACAAGAAGGTCAATGACCTTGTCAGGTCCCGCCCCAGGATGGGCGGCACAGCCCCAGCTGAAACCGACATGGCTGCACCCACCCATGCAGGCTGCATTGGCAGGATGGGCTGTGAACCTATGCCAGCAGACACACAACCGCTGGTCTGCAAGTAGCTGTCCGCCGAACACTGTTGCCCTTTATCTCTGTCACCCCTCTCCCATCCTTCCCCTCCCCCACAGGAGAAGCGCGTCCATAACAACCGGGAGCGTGAGAGGACCGGAGGGGGTCCACCTGAATTGGGCCGCCTCACCATTCATGAAGAAAGGGCCCTGGACCTTGCAGGCGGACCCGAGGACCGGGAGGTTGTGCATGCAGAGATCGGGGGCGCAGCACCAAGTGCGACCCCCCCCCCCCACAGCCTGCCCCCTTCTCCCCATCCCCCCTGCTCGCCTTCCCCCATCCCCCTTCTCCCATCCCCATCCTCCCTCCCCCATCCCCCTTCCCCATCCCCTTACACCCCTTCCCCCATCACCCCTTCTCCCCATCCCACCCAGGACACCCACACACAGGACACAACCACCCAGGACACTGACACACAGGACACACCCACCCAGGACACCCACACACAGGACACAACCACCCAGGATACCCACACACAGGACACAACCACCCAGGACAGCCACATACAGGACACGCCCACCCAGGACACCCACACACAGGACACAACCACCCAGGACACTGACACACAGGACACACCCACCCAGGACACCCACACACAGGACACAACCACCCAGGATACCCACACACAGGACACAACCACCCAGGACACCCACATACAGGACACGCCCACCCAGGACACCCACATACGGGACACACCCACCCAGGACACCAACACACAGGACACAACCACCCAGGGCACCCACACACAGGGCACATCTACCCAGGACACCCACCCAGGACATGCCCACCCAGGACACCCACATACGGGACACACCCACCCAGGACACCCACATACGGGACACACCCACACAGGACACACCCACACAGGACACAACCACCCAGGACACCCACGCACAGGACACAACTACCCAGGACACCAACACACAGGACACCCACCCAGGACACGCCCACCCAGGACACCCACATACGGGACACACCCACCCAGGACACCCACATACAGGACACACACACCCAGGACACCCACACAGGACACACCCACACAGGACACAACTACCCAGGACACCCACACAGGACACAACTACCCAGGACACTGACACACAGGACACACCCACCCAGGACACCCACATACAGGACACACCCACCCAGGGCACGCACACACAGGACACATCCACCCAGGACACCCACCCAGGACACGCCCACCCAGGACACCCACAGGCGGGACACACCCACCCAGGACACCCACACACAGGACACATCCACCCAGGACACCCACCCAGGACACGCCCACCCAGGACACCCACAGGCGGGACACACCCACCCAGGACACCCACATACAGGACACACCCACCCAGGACACCCACACAGGACACTGACACACATGACACAACTACCCAGGACACCCACACAGGACACAACTACCCAGGACACTGACACACAGGACACACCCACCCAGGACACTGACATACAGGACACACCCACCCAGGACACACCCACCCAGGACACCCACACAGGACACTGACACACATGACGCAACTACCCAGGACACCCACACAGGACACAACTACCCAGGACACCCACACACAGGACACACCCACCCAGGACATCCACACACAGGACACACCCACCCAGGACACCCACACAGGACACACCCACCCAGGACACCCACACACAGGACACACCCACCCAGGACACCCACATACAGGACACACCCACCCAGGACACTGACACACAGGACACACCCACCCAGGACACTGACACACAGGACACACCCACCCAGGACACTGACACACAGGACACAACTATCCAGGACACTGACACACAGGACACAACTACCCAGGACACTGACACACAGGACACAACCACCCAGGACACTGACACACAGGACACAACTACCCAGGACACCCACACAGGACATAACCAACCAGGACACCCACATACAGGACACAACTACCCAGGACACTGACACACAGGACACACCCACCCAGGACACCCACACACAGGACACAACCACCCAGGATACCCACACACAGGACACAACTACCCAGGACACCCACACAGGACACAACTACCCAGGACACCCACACACAGGACACACCCACCCAGGACACCCACACACAGGACACAACTACCCAGGACACCCACACAGGACACAACTACCCAGGACACTGACACACAGGACACACCCACCCAGGACACTGACACACAGGACACAACTACCCAGGACACCCACACAGGACACAACTACCCAGGACACCCACACACAGGACACAACTACCCAGGACACCCACACAGGACATAACCAACCAGGACACCCACATACAGGACACAACTACCCAGGACACTGACACACAGGACACACCCACCCAGGACACCCACACACAGGACACAACTTCCCAGGACACCCACACACAGGACACACCCACCCAGGACACTGACACACAGGACACAACTACCCAGGACACCCACACACAGGACACAACCACCCAGGACACCCACACACAGGACACAACTACCCAGGACACCCACACACAGGACACAACCACCCAGGACACTGACACACAGGACACAACTACCCAGGACACCCACACACAGGACACACCCACCCAGGACACCCACACACAGGACACAACCACCCAGGACACCCACACAGGACACAACTACCCAGGACACTGACACACAGGACACACCCACCCAGGACACTGACACACAGGACACAACCACCCAGGACACCCACACACAGGACACACCCACCCAGGACACCTACACACAGGACACAACTACCCAGGACACCCACACAGGACACAACTACCCAGGACACTGACACACAGGACACACCCACCCAGGACACCCACATACAGGACACAACTACCCAGGACACCCACACACAGGACACAACTACCCAGGACACTGACACACAGGACACAACCACCCAGGACACCCACACACAGGACACACCCACCCAGGACATCCACACACAGGACACATCCACCCAGGACACCAACACACAGGACACACCCACCCAGGACACCCACACAGGACACAACTACCCAGGACACTGACACACAGGACACACCCACCCAGGACACCCACATACAGGACACAACTACCCAGGACACCCACACACAGGACACAACTACCCAGGACACTGACACACAGGACACAACCACCAAGGACACCCACACACAGGACACACCCACCCAGGACACCCACACACAGGACACAACCACCCAGGACACCCACACAGGACACAACTACCCAGGACACTGACACACAGGACACACCCACCCAGGACACTGACACACAGGACACAACCACCCAGGACACCCACACACAGGACACAACTACCCAGGACACTGACACACAGGACACACCCACCCAGGACACCCACACACAGGACACAACTACCCAGGACACCCACACACAGGACACAACTACCCAGGACACTGACACACAGGACACACCCACCCAGGACACCCACACACAGGACACAACCACCCAGGACACCCACACACAGGACACACCCACCCAGGACACCCACACACAGGACACATCCACCCAGGACACCAACACACAGGACACACCCACCCAGGACACCCACACAGGACACAACTACCCAGGACACTGACACACAGGACACACCCACCCAGGACACCCACATACAGGACACAACTACCCAGGACACCCACACACAGGACACAACTACCCAGGACACTGACACACAGGACACAACCACCCAGGACACCCACACACAGGACACACCCACCCAGGACACCCACACACAGGACACAACCACCCAGGACACCCACACAGGACACAATTACCCAGGACACTGACACACAGGACACACCCACCCAGGACACTGACACACAGGACACAACCACCCAGGACACCCACACACAGGACACAACTACCCAGGACACTGACACACAGGACACACCCACCCAGGACACCCACACACAGGACACAACTACCCAGGACACCCACACAGGACACAACTACCCAGGACACTGACACACAGGACACACCCACCCAGGACACTGACACACAGGACACAACCACCCAGGACACTGACACACAGGACACAACTACCCAGGACACCCACACACAGGACACACCCACCCAGGACACTGACACACAGGACACAACCACCCAGGACACTGACACACAGGACACAACTACCCAGGACACCCACACAGGACACAACTACCCAGGACACTGACACACAGGACACACCCACCCAGGACACTGACACACAGGGCACAACCACCCAGGACACTGACACACAGGACACAACCACCCAGGACACCCACACACAGGACACAACTACCCAGGACACCCACACAGGACATAACCAACCAGGACACCCACATACAGGGGACGGACGGACAGGAAACACCACCCCAGGGGACCCTGGACTTTGGGGGACCTCGACACTATGCCACTGCTATCTCCTGCAGTCTCCACCATTGCAGAGACACTCACCTCGGTTGGGCACTTTAGCGATGAGGCTTCTGGTCCACTAACTGGTGCGCACAACACAGCCGTCCCGGTACAGCAGGTGGAGGTAGGAACAGCCGAGGGGCTGGACGGTCGGAGGGCAGCCCGGCCCCAGCAACCATCTGCCACCCAGACGGGTCCCGGGTTCCTGGAGTTACCACACCCACCCATAGACCCGATGCAGTCTCGGGCCCAGGCACGATCAAAGGGGGTGACGGCCGGCTTGCAGCAGCTGCAGACGCAGGTGGAGGAGTCCACCCGCGTCCAGGAGCAGCGAGTGGTGCCGGTCATGCATGTCACCCGCACGGGTGGCGTCCGCAGTGGAGGCAATGGGTGCGACGGTGTCAGACATGGGGAGCAGTATGCAAGGCCTTGGGATTTCCGTGCAGGCGGTGTCCATGGCCCAGGACATGGCTGCCCTCTCACAGGCAGCCATGAGCCAGAGCCAGCAGCAGATCGCAGAGGCACTCATCACTGTGGCCCAGTCTCAGCAGGCAATGGCCCAGTCTCTGCAGGCCATGGCCCAGTCTCAGCAGGCCATGGCCCAGTCTCTGCAGACCGTGGCCCAGTCCCAGCAGGCCATGGCCCAGTCTCAGCAGGCCATAGCCCAGTCTCAGCAGGCCATGGCGCAGTCCCAGCAGGCCATGGCCCAGTCTCTGAAGGCCGTGGCCCAGTCCCAGCAGGCCATGGCGCAGTCCCAGCAGGCCATGGCCCAGTCTCTGCAGGCCGTGGCCCAGTCCCAGCAGGCCATGGCCCAGTCTCAGCAGGCCATGGCGCAGTCCCAGCAGGCCATGGCCCAGTCTCTGCAGGCCATCGCTGAGGGCATCGGCGCCTTTGCCCAGGTGCTGGCCGGCGTCGCCCAGACACAGACAGGGAAGGCCAACTCCCTGAGCTCCATGGCTGCAAACTTGCAGACCATTGTTGATACCAGGGCGGGCCTCCAGGACTGGCAGCACCAGGTGTCGAGGGTGCTGGATCTATTCGCACCCCCGACCTATGGAGAGGCCCGGGGGCCATCGGGCACCCGAGGGAGGAGGAGGTGCTGGGGCCCATTCCGGGTCCCCCTGTAGGGAGGCCCCGGAACACCGCGACACCTCAGACTCCCCCCTTCCGTCCCAGGTGCATCTGGTGGGCAACGGGCAGGACAGGCTGGCAGCTCGGCATCCCAGTCGCCCGAGCCGCAGCCTGGCCCATCTAGGCCAGGACGCCCCAGGAAACGGCCACCAAAGGGGTCCCTAGTCACAGGGCAGGAATCACAGAAGTCCACCTCCAGTTCTGCTGCACCGTCTGGGGAACCACCTCGACGTAGCCATAGGGCCCATAAGGCCAAAAAATTAGACACTGAGTAAGTTGGCACGGGTCCAGGGCACAGATTAGTTATAGGGGCTAGGGCACGTGTATGCACTGTTTGTCATTAAAATCACATTTACACCTACAGAAGCTGCCTCTGTGCTCTGTCCGATGTGTGCGGGGGTGGGGTATGAGGTGAGAGCTAGTGTGTGTGTGAGGGGTGATAGGACATCGAGCTCAGGTGAATGTGCCCTCCCCCCCCCCACTCCCTCCCCGGGTCGCCCTCGCCACCTCCCCGGGCAGACGACTGGACGGTGCACTGCTGTGTCAAGGCCGCATGCAGGGACGGTCCAGGTGGAGGGTGTTACTGTGGCCATGGGTCAGACATTGTCTAACGATGTAGAGCCCAGAGCTCATCTCAGAGCGGGTTGTCATCATCCTCCATCGCATGCAATAGACACACCTCCACTGGTGACCATGTGAGCCCTGCCCGTTATGCCACAGGTGGATGTGCAATGGAGGGGTGGTGTGCATGCGGGTGATGCGGTGGTAGGTGGGATGAGGGTGATTGGTGGTGGGCGGGGTGAGGGTGGTTGGTGGTTGGCGGGGTGAAGGTGGTTGGTGGTGGGAGGGGTGAGGATGGTGGGCTGGTGCCGTACTGTGTTGTCCGTGCCCATACTTGGCGATTCCCACAACCCCCTACTCTGTGAACCATGCGGCTATCAACCCGTCCCTTGCCCGGTGGCCCAGCTGGTAACGGTGGGCAGCCTCCCGTCCACGTACAGCCCGTCTGTCCTGTACATTGCCCCCATCCTCCTCATCTGGGGAGGCCTGCCCTTCGTCGAGTTGCTCATCCCCCTCCCCCTCCTCTGCCTCCAGCACATCGCCCCTCTGCTGGGCTATGTTATGCAGGACGCAGCAGACCACAACGATGCGGCCGACCCTCCCCGACGGGTATTGGAGGGCCCCTCCAGAGCGGTCCAGGCACCTGAAGCGCATCTTCAGCAGCCCAAAGCACCTCTCGACCACACCCCTGGTCGCTGCATGGGCATCATTGTAGCGGCGCTCCGCGTCATTCTGTGGCCTCCGTATAGGTGTCATCAGCCATGACCGCAATGGATAACACTTGTAGCCCAGCAACCAGCCCCTCAGCCTGGGGGTGGGTTCCCTCGAACATGGCGGGGATGAGCAATTGTGCCAATATGAACGAGTCATGCACACTGCCCGGGTACCGGGCGCAGACGTGCATGATCCTCACCCGGTGGTCACAGACCACCTGCATGTTCATGGAGTAGGTCCCCTTCCTGTTCGTGAACACAGCCCAGTTATCCGCTGGTGGCCACATGGCGAGGTGCTTCCCATCGATCACCCCCTGGACCATGGGTATTGTTGCCAATCACCAGCAGAGTCACCAATAATGTTTCCAATTAATAATGATGCTCTTTAGAGTCGCCAGGTATCAAATGATACCACCACAAGGCTTTACCAGCTATCGATCAAAGGACCACACAACCCGTTAGTCAGTTCAAGTTCAAAGGTGGTTTATTTACACACAAGGATTACGTCGACATGCAACACAAAACACTACAAGTTAAACTACACCTAACAACTACAATAACCGATACTTAACTTCAGGGCAACCAGCTCTTTGCAGATGAACAAGGCCTTTGTCCGGATCTTGCATGGCTGAGTAGAAGAAGTGGCTTCGTTTCTGCTGGGCTCATCCGTCTGGTAGCGATCGTTGTTCTTTAACTTGTCTGTCTGGTCGTTATGCTGCACTTGGGGTGGCATAGGCCGGATCCAAGAGAGACCGAGCACATGGCTGTGTCTCTTCTTATCCCTCTGGGATTTCGTGCTCTTTGGGACGGTCCTTAACTTGGACCCAATAATTTGACAGGCTTCGATCACTGCCTTCGATTTTGGCCAATAATGGGGCGGGTGCCTTGATGGCTGGGCGTGTCCTGAGCGGTCATTGACCTTGGCTGTTCGGGCTTTCTTAGCAAAGGTCTGAATCTGTATCGGTTACCTGAGTACAGTTCTTTTGTTCTGGGGAAATGGGCCATTCGAATGCAAACGAGTGGGGGCTTCGATCATGTCTAGCTATCTGGGTTGCAAATATACACACAAGCTCTGAGTCTGTCTGAGTCCTGGGTTGGCCATAATTCCCATGGTCGTTTGCAGGTGGCCATCTGACATGGCTACAGTATCCTGGCCAAGGCTATGAAGCCCGCTGCCCAGACATCCGGTGGGCATCCATGGTCCACAGGAAACTGAATATAGCGGTCCGCGATGTCGTATAGGGTGTCAGTAACGGCACGGATGTACTGGTGCACGGATGCCTGGGAGATGCCAGACAGGTCCCCACTCGGTGGCTGGAACGACCCCGTCGCGTGGAGGTTCAGGGCCACTGTAACCTTGACGGCCACCAGGAGAGGATGTGCTCCCCCAGTGCTACGCGGTGCCAGATGTGCCATGAGATGGCAGATATGGACGACGGTTTCTCGGCTCATCCTGAGTCTCCTCCTGAGTCAGCATGCCCGGCTGTGAGGTCCTGGTACGATGACTGGCGCTGGTACACAAGGGGCCTCATCGGGCATCTCCATCGCCGTGGCACCACCACCTCCTCCTCCTCATCCTGTCGGGCGGACGGTACTCCCTGCAGCACACTCCTCTGCGGCAGCCTCCGCTGCCTCCCTTGCATGCTCCTGCTCCAGCTCCGATGGGGCAACATGTAGAAGGGCAGTTCCCGTCACGGCGGCCAACATCGCTGGGTGATGCCCAAACATAATGGTCTGCAGGGGGTGGGGGGTGGGGGTAGATGACATGTCATCATTGCCCATACCCCGCTCCAAAGCCAGGTGCCATGGGCTGCATGGTCGCCACTGTGCCATCTGGCACCTGGCCAGGCAAACCCCCAACCCATCCCTGACAACCCCCATCCCCGGCACTCCAATCCCCAGCACTCCAATTACCGGCATTCCCCATCCCCGGCACCCCCATCCACGGCACCCCCCATTCCCGGCACTCCCATCCCCGGCACCGCCAAGCCACGGCACCCCCATCCCCGGCACCCCCCATCCCCGGCACTCCCATCCCCGACACCCCCCATCCCCGGCACCCCCTATCCCCGGCACCCCCCATCCCCGGCACTCCCATCCACGGCACCCCCCATTCCCAGCACTCCCATCCCCAGCACCGCCGAGCCACGGCACCCCCATCCCCGGCACCCCCCATCCCCGGCACTCCCATCCCCGACACCCCCCATCCCCTGCACCCCCTATCCCCGGCACCCCCCATTCCCGGCACCCCCGAGCCACGGCATCCCCCATCCCCAGCACCCCCCATTCCCGGCACCCACCATACCCGGCACCCCCCATTCCCGGCACCCCCCATCCCCGGCACCCCCATTACAGGCACCCCCAATCCCTGGCACTCCCCATCCCCGGCGCCCCCCATTCCCCGGCACCCCCCATTCCCGGCACTCCCATCCCCGGCACCCCCGAGCCACGGCACCCCCCATCCCCGGCGCCCCCCATTCCCCGGCACTCCCTATCCCCGGCGCCCTCATCCCCGGCACCCCCCCATCCCCGGAACCCCCCATTCCCGGCACACCCCATCCCCTGCACTCCCCATCCCCGGAACCCCCCATTCCCGGCACACCCCATCCCCTGCACTCCCCATCCCCGGTGCCCCCATTCCCCGGCACCCCCCATTCCCGGCACCCCCGAGCCACGGCAACCCCATCCCCGGCACTCCCCATCCCCAGTGCCCCCATCCCCGGCACCCCCCATTCCCGGCACTCCCATCCCCGGCACCCCTGAGCCACGACACCCCTATCCCCGGCACCCCCCATCCCCGGCGGCCACCATTCCCGGGACTCCCAATCCCCGACACCCCCGAGCCACAGCACCCTCATCGCTTCCCCAACGCCAACCCCCCCCCCCCAGCTACGGCCGTGCCGTCTCCTCCCCGCCGGCCGCCCCATGCCAACACCTACCTCCTCGCTCGCCGGAGTCAGCCAGCACGACTGGTTGACGTCGTTAAAAAGCATGTTTAATTCACATGCGGTCACGCCAGCGGGACTTCGGCCCATTTGGGCCGGAGGTTTGAAGCAGCCCCGGGCCCCATCGCGTCGCGCTGATTCTCGCAATTCAGCGAGGCGCACGGCGCGATTCTCTTCGGCGGGATTTTTCGCCGGCCGGAGAATGTGGCGGCCCGCGTCGGAGCGGCGGGGCGGGATTCGCGCCACCCCCCCGGGGATTCTCCAACCCAGCAGGGGGTCGGAGAATCCCGCCCCTGGTGAGTGGAACAGGTTGTTAAGGCCAGACAGGGAGGCAAGGGGTTGGAGGGGAGGTTAATTTAAAAGGTAGATGGATGTGTCATATTGTTATATTGTTCAGAAAGTGTAGGGAACTATATTGTTATGAGTATGTATTCATGTATATCCAGAATGCCATGTCACTTCCTCCTGCACTAGAGTCAGTGTATCATTCCACAGCACATAGTGAGTTTTGAGAAATGTATTCAATGTCAGCTCCAGTGTAAAACAGTGTAATTATTTCAAACCTTTGGAAAACAGGAGACACACTATGGTGGGAGTAAACATTTTGTGAGTAAGTTAAATAAATGCCAAATGAAATTGCAAAAAATCAACCCGAATTACTGTCAGAGAAGGAAAAAGTACTGAATGGGGCATGCAAACAGGAAATGGCTGCTGCCACAGCAATGTCTATATGCATAACTTCAGCCCATGATGACTTACGAGGCTGATGATGTTATGGAGGTGATGCACGATCTATAACTCCTGAGACGAGATTGGAGACAATTGAAGGCTTTATTGCACTAGATGTTTCCCCCAGCAGCCCAGGTACAGAATGCGGCTGCTGGGGAGTCACAGGCTCTTATACTCCACCTTACTGGGCGGAACCAGCAGGCAGGCTTCACCAATGAAAATAGCAGTCTCAGGTACCTCCCACACCAATGGTCTTACAGCATTATTCAGGGTACCGTAATACCCCTAATACCGACTACCACATTCACCCCCTGTTAAAAACAAGAGTCCGGCGGGGGGGGGGGGGGGGGGGTGGTCTCGCGTTATACAGTGGTAGAGGTGTAGGTTATGGTGGTATCTGGTATACATTAGCACAGTGTTTTGCCTCGTTACATATCGCAACTATTTACAGTAGTTATTTACAATCAGAGTGAAGCAATTAGTCGATCAGGGGCCCTGGTCATCCTCTGCGATCGTCGTAGCTTCGGCGGTGATGCAGGCGCCGGCTCGGGCATCTGTGGCTCCGGGAGCGTGGCTTCGGCTTCTTCAGCAGCTTCGTCACCCCTAGATGGAAGGACCGGTCCACCTGGGAAGGGGACGGTTGTGGGGTGCGCCGGTGGGAGGGAGGATGGGGTCGGTAGTGGCGGTGTGGGTGGGGATCCAGTGGGCGCCAGGGAGACTGTATCGGCCATCGGGGTACGCCACGTAGGCGTATTAGGGTTAGCGTGCAGGAGGTGGACCCTCTCGACCAATGGGTCCGACTTGTGCGCCCGCACGTGTTTGCGGAGCAGGATGGGTCCAGGAGCTGCCAGCCAGGTTAGGAGCGAGATCCAGGAGGAGGACTTCCTAGGGAAGATGATGACACTAGTGGTGTGCCTCAGGGGTCGGTGTTGGGACCACTATTTTTCACAATATATATTAACGATCTAGAAGAAGGAACTAAGCCACTGTTTCTAAGTTTGCAGATGATACAAAGATATGCAGGGGGACAGGTAGTATTGAGGAAGCAGAGGAGTTGCGGAAGGACTTGGACAGGCTAGGAGAGTGGGCAAAGAAGTGGCAGATGGAATACAATGTGGAAAAGTGTGAGGTTATGCACTTTGGTAGGAATAATGGAGGCATAGACTATTTTCTGAATGGGAAAAGGTTTCGGAAATCAGATGCACAAAGGGATTTCGGAGCCCTAATTCAAGATTCTCTTAATGTTAACGTGTAGATTCAGTCTGCAGTTAGGAAGGCAAATGCAATGTTAGCATTCATGTCGGGAGGGCTAGAAGAAAGAGCAAAGATGTACTTCTGAGGCTGTATAAGACTCTGGTCAGACCCTATTTGGAGTTTTGTGAGTAGTTTTGGGCCCGGTATCTAAGGAAGGATGTGCTGGCCTTGAAAAGGGTCCAGAGGAAGTTCACAATCATGATTCCCCGGAATGAAGTGCTTGTCATATGAGGAGCACCTGAGGGCTGTGGACCTGTACTCATTGGAGTTTCGAAGGACAAGGAGGGATCTTATTGGCACTAACAGGATACCAAGAGGCCTAGATAGAATGGACATGGAGAGGCTATTTCCACTAGTAGGAAAAACTAGAACCCGCGGGCACAGCCTCAGACGGAAGGATCTTTTAAACCTGAGATGAGGAGAAATTTCTTCAGCCAGAGGGTGGTGACTGTCTGGAAATCTTTGCCGCAGAAGGCTGTGGAGACCAAATCACTGAGTGCCTTTAAGACAGAGATAGTTAGGTTCTTGATTAATAAGAGGATCGAAGTTCTGGGGAGAAGGCAGGAGAATGGGGATGAGAAACGTATCAGCCATGATTGAATGACGGAGCACACTCTATGGGCCGAGTGGCCTAATTCTGCTCCTATGTCTTGTGGTCTTATGGTCTTATGGATGACCGCATGAGTTCACAGACAGCTGGCAATGTCCCGCTTACGATCAAACTGCAGAGCTTATGAAAATGTCAATCGCTGGGAAAAGATGTGCAGATCAAAGAATGAAGTTAGCAAAGGAGTTCCCAGGCATCGAGGACCCGGGTTTGATCCCGGTCCTGGGTCACTGTCCATGTGGAATTTGCACATTTCCCCCCCGTGTCTGCGTGGGTCTTTCACCCACAACCCAAAGATGCGCAGGGTCGGTGGATTGGCCACGCTAAATTGCCCCTCAATTGCAATTTTTAAAAAAAAATAACAGTAAAAGAAAAAGAGAAAAATGAGTAAAGGAGTTCCTAGAAAGAGAGAGAGCAATTGGGTGAATGAGAAAGAAAACCCCAAACATCCATGCCCTGGAAGGTGATGATTGGTTTGTGGACAAAATAAACATAAGAACCCTACAACTGCAGGGAAGGGCAGGTTGTGACAGTTCAGAAATTCACACAACCATTCAGACCAGGAAAAAGGTAAGAAATGAGCCCACAGCCATAAATCTGAAGCTGAAATGTGATACTGGAGCACAGAGCAACATTGTCCTCCCTCCGATTGTAACAAAAGCTCTTTCCTGAAGATTTTGTGGAAAATAATCACCAAAGGACAAATGCCCTAAAACTGAGCAATGTCATGCTGATGGAATACGGTGGAACTGAAAATCAAGAGCTAAAAATAACCCAAACAAGGCACTCACACAAAGGGAAAGACATTGGGCGGTTTCTTCCGGCTGTTCACGGCGGTGGGACCTTCCAGTCCTGCCGACGGCACACCCCTGCTGTGGATCTCCCGGCGGGAATGGGGTGGATTCAATCGGAAATCCCACTGAGAGTGGCAGGACCAGAAGATCCCGCTGTCGCCCAGCAGCAGATCCCCTCCCGTCGCCAAGAAACACAAAACAGGGAGGCCAGAGAATCTCACCCATTAAGTGCATTTTCTATCATTAAGAACAGAAAAATGCTGGAAAAACTCAGCAGGTCTGGCAGCTTCTGCGGAGAGAGAAACTGAGTTAATGTTTCGAGCCCGAGTGCCTCTTCCTCAGAATTTATTTCAGATTTCCAGCAACCGCAGTATTTTGCTTTTATTAAGTGCATTGACTATGTCACTGAAACAGACGGCCTTGCTATCCTGGGTTGAACATTTGCAACCACCTGCAGCTGACTTCAGTAAACCATACAATGAAGGAGATGTCACTGAGGGTTGAAAACAGCAAGATAATTGAAAATCACCATTCAATCTGCTGCAAGAAACATAGGACTGGGTTCTCCGCCGGCTGGATGCTCCATTTTTGCCGGCAGCCAGGGGTTTCCCGACGGTGTGGGGCTGACCCACAATGCGAAACCCCAATGACCAGCCGGCGTAACGGAGTATCCCGCCGGCGGGGTGAACCTGAAATGTGTTGCGGCGGGGTGGAGAATCCAGCATATATTGTCCAAAGATAGCCAAAGTTTTTGATGAGATGGTTTGATACTTTGAAGATTTTGAGTGCCACATCACCCTTGCTCAAGAGAGGAAAGCAGTGATTCACCCTCCACGTATAGCACCAACAGAACTAAATGGATAGCTTGAAAGAGAGCTCAAAGAGCTGGAAGGAAAGAAAGTGATTACAGAACCTACAGATTGGGTAAATTCCATTGTCGCGAGAACAGGCTAAGCCAAATGAATGGATTGCACTCAAATATTGAAATTCATATTCTAAGAGCTCTTGACAGAAAGGGAAAGAGAACTAATTCATGAAGTTCAGGCAGCGAAATAAGGGGTGGGATTCTCCGACCTCCCGCGGGGTCGGAGAATCGCTGGGGGGCGCCGTGAATCCCGCCCCTGCCGGTTGCCAAATTCTCCGGCGCCGGGGATTTGGCGGGGACGGGAATCGCGCCGGTCGGCGGCCGCTGACAGTGGCCCCCCCGGCGATTCACCGGTCCGCGATGGGCTGAGTGGCTGCCCGTTTTCGGCCAGTCCCGCTGGCGTAAATCAGAGTAGATACTTACCGGGGGGGATCTGGCCCCGGGAGGTGCCCCCATGGTGGCCTGGCCTGCGATCGAAGCCTACCGATCCGCGGGTGGGCCTGTGCCGTGGGGGTATTCTATTCCTCCGTGTCGGCTGTTGTGGTCCTCCGCGATGGCCGACGCGGAGATGATCCCCCCCCTGCGCATGCACTGGGATGACGCCAGTACACGTTGGCAGCACGGTAGCATCGTGGATAGCACAATTGCTTCACAGCTCCAGGGTCCCAGGTACGATTCCCCGCTGGGTCACTGTCTGTGTGGAGTCTGCACATCCTCCCCGTGTGTGCGTGGGTTTCCTCCGAGTGCTCCGGTTTCCTCCCACAGTCCAAAGATGTGCAGGTTAGGTGGATTGGCCGTGATAAATTGCCCTTAGTGTCCAAAATTGCCCTTAGTGTTGGGTGGGGTTACTGGGGTATGGGGATAGGGTGGAGGTGTGGACCTTGGGTAGGGTGCTCTTTCCAAGAGCCGGTGCAGACTCGATGGGCCGAATGGCCTCCTTCTGCACTGTAAATTCTATGATAATCTATGATAATCCTGCGCATGCGCCAACTCGTGCAAGCCGACGGAGGCCCTTCGGCGCCGGTTGCCGTGGCACCAAGCCCATTCCCTGTCGGCCGGCGTGGCGCAAACCACTCCGGCGCCGGCCGAGCCTCTGAAGCTGTGGAGGATTCCGCACCTTTGGGGCGGCCCGACGCCGGAGTGGTTCACGCCACTCCTTCCCGCCGGAGTTGCCCGCCCCGCCGATTCCCGCAGAATCCCACCCAAGATTCCCCGAAACATTCAGTATTCCAAGATCAAAAGTTGGAAACGAGAGAATAAGGTAACTGGCCTTGAGCAGAGCGTAACGTAGCATGCTGAAAAAGATAATATGGAAGAAAAACTGCATGCTGTGCAGTTAGCAGCATGGGAGCACAGTGGTTAGCACAGTTGCTTCACAGCTCAAGGGTCCCAGGTTTGATGCTTGGGTCACTGTCTGTGCGGAGTCTGCACGTTCTCCCCGTGTCTGCGTGGGTTTCCTCCGGGTGCTCCAGTTTCCTCCCACAGTCCAAAGATGTGCAGGTTTGGTGGATTGGCCATGCTGAATTTCCCTTCGGTTAGGTGGGGTTACTGGTTTGCAGGGAAAGGGTGGAGGTGAGGGCTTAAGTGGAGTGCTCTTTCCAAGAGCCGGTGCAGACCGGATGGGCCAAATGGCCTCCTTCTGCACTGTAAATGCTATGAAATTCTATGATTCAGAGGGTACATCCAAGAGGGCGACCCTGAACCTCAGGTTAAAACTTCAACAGCATGTCCTTCAATTCGAGAAGAAATTGAAGGAGAAAAGAATGTCAGTGCTGAGTTCAGCCAGCAAGTTAGTGAACAATAGATGTAGCTTAACCCAATCGGAGAATGATTTGCTGGAGATCAATAACAAGCCACGAGAAGACTTCCGGTTGCGGCTATGCCTAGGTAGGTCGCACGCTCGGCAGCTCCCGCCGGGAACGGACTTTTGGGCTCTTCAGAGGGGCCCCAACGGCAATTGTTCGACGGCTTTCAGTGTGGGAAGGTGACAGCAAGGTCCCCCCGACATTATATGGATTGGACCAGGAGTGGAGCGGTTAAAAAAGTGATCCGGGTGCAGTGAAACGTGCGAGGGAGGAAAAGTAAGATGGCGGTGGGTGGAGACCAAGCAGCGTGGGCGCAGTGGTCGCAGGAGCAGCAGGAGTTTCTTAAACGCTGCTTTGAGGAGCTGAAGATAGAAATGCTGGTGCCAATGAAGGCGGCGATTTAGAAGCTTGTGGAGACCCAGAAGGCCCAAGGGGCGGCGATCCGGGAGGTGCGGCAAAAAGCCTCGGAGAATGAGGATGAGATCTTGGGCCTGGCGGAGAAAGTGGAGGCACACGAGGCACTGCACAAGAGGTGGTCGGAAAAATGCGAGGACCTGGAGAACAGGTCGAGGAGGAAGAATCTTCGGATTCTGAGTCTCCCTGAAGGAGTGGAGGGGCCCGATGCTGGGGCATATGTGAGCACGATGCTCAATTCGCTGATGGCGCGAGAGCCTTCCCGAGGCCCCTGGTGCTGGATGGGGCTCATCGGGTCCTGGCAAGGAGACCCAAAGCCAACGAGCCGCCAAGGGCTGCAGTGGTGAGGTTCCACCGCTTTGTGGACAGAGAGTGTGTCCTGAGATGGGCCAAAAAAGAGCGGAGCAGCAGGTGGGAGAACACGGAGATCCGAATTTATCAGGACTGGAGTGAGGAGGTGGCTAAGAAGAGGGCTGGTTTCAACCGGGCTAAGGCGGTGCTCCATCGGAAGGGGGTGAAGTTCGGGATGCTGCAGCCAGCGCGATTGTGGGTCACGTTCCAAGATCGGCACCACTATTTTGAAACGCCTGATGAGGCATGGAACTTTATCCAGACTGAAAAGTTGGACTCAAATTGAGGGTTTGTCGTGGGGGGATGTTCACTGTGTTTACCGTGTTTGGGGAATGTTCTTTTTGTTTGAGTGCTGGGTGGGGATGGGTGAATGGATCTGATGTGGGGGCTGTGGGAGAGTGTGGTTGTCGGTGTTGGAGGGGCAGGGCCCCACGGCTGAAGAGGGGGGTGGAGGCCCGGGGATGGGGAGTTGGGGTAAGGTCGCAAAAAGGAGCTGCGCCAGAGGGGCGGGGCCGGCTCAGGAAAGTGCGGGCTGTTTCCCGCGTCAGGGAAGGATGGGGGCGGGGCCGGGGGGAGAAGGGCGGTGCTGGAGAGGACTGTACACTGACTACCAAGGGGTGGGGGGATTCTCACATTGGGGGGTCGATGGAATGGCGGGAGAGGCCGGGGTCAGCAGGAGTTAGCTGACTTACGGGAGTGACATGGGGGGAGCAAAATGGCTAGATGAGGATCTAGCGGGGGGTGGAGGGGGGGGGGTGGAACTGGGTTGCTGCTGCATTGTCCAAAAGGGAGCTGGAAGTAAGAGAGGTGGTCGGGGCGGGGGTCCGCCGTTTGGGGGACTGGAGGGTGCGGGAGGCGCGGGCACGTGGCTGTCCTAGAAAAGGAGATGGCTAGTTGGCAGGGGGGCGAGTAGCCCCCGATCCAGCTGATAACTTGGAATGTGAGGGGCTGAATGGGCCGGTCAAGAGGGCCCGGGTGTTCGCGCACTTAAAGGGACTGAAGCCAGACGTGGTTATGCTCCAGGAGACACATTTGAAGGTGGCAGATCAGGTTAGGCTGAGAAAGGGATGGGTAGGGCAGGTCTTTCATTCAGGGCTGGATGCTGAAGAACAGAGGGGTTGCAATACTGGTGGGGAAGCGGGTGTCGTTCGAGGCACTGAATATTGTACTGGATAATGGAGGTCGATATGTGATGGTGAGCGGTAGGTTGCAGGGGGTGCGGGTGGTACTGGTGAACGTATACGCCCCAAATTGAGATGATGCCGTATTTATGAAACGCATGATGGGTCGGATTCCGGATCTGGAGGTAGGAAGCTTGATAATGGGGGGGGGGGGACTTCAACATGGTGCTGGACACAGCACTGGACCGTTCTAGGTCCAGGACGGGTAAGAGGCCGGCTGCAGCCAAGGTGCTCAGGGGGTTTACGGACCAGATGGGGGGAGTGGATCCATGGAGGTTTGCCAGGCCGCTGGCCAGGGAATTTTCCATATTTTCTCACGTCCATAGAGCCTACTCCCGGATAGATTTTTCATTTTGAGTAAGGCGCTAATCCCGAAAGTGGAGGGAACGGAATATTCGGCCATAGCCATCTCGGACCACGCCCCGCATTGGGTGGAGCTGGAGTTGGGGGAGGAGCGGGACCAGCTGTGGCGCCTCGATGTGGGACTGTTGGCGGATGAGGGGCTGTGCGGGCGGGTGCGGGGGTGTATTGAAAGATATTTGGAGGCCAACGACAATGGGGAGGTGCAGGTGGGGGTAGTCTGGGAGGCGTTGAAGGCGGTGGTCAGGGGAGAGCTAATCTCCATTTGGGCCCACAGGGAGAAGAGAGAGGGGAGGGAGAGGGAGAGGTTGGTGGGTGAGATTCTAAGGGTAGACAGGAAGTATGCAGGGGCCCCCGAGGAGGGGCTACTTAGGGAGCGACAGAACCGCCAGACAGAATTCGACCTGTTGACCACGGGGAAAGCAGAGGCACAGTGGAGGAAAGCGCAGGGGGCGATATGAGTATGGGGAGAAGGCGAGTCGGATGCTGGCACATCAGCTTCATAAGAGGGAGGCAGCGCGGGAGATTGGTGGAGTTCAGGATAGAGGGGGGAATACGGTGCGGAGTGCGGTGAGAATAAACAAGGTATTTAGGGACTTCTATGGGGATCTGTACAGGTCTGAGGAGGGGATGCGACGATTCCGAGATCAGCTGAGGTTCCCAAGGGTGGAGGAGGAGGAAGTGGCAGGTTTGGGGGCGCCGATTGGGCTGGAGGAGCTGGTTAAAGGATTGGGGAGCATGCAGGCGGGGAAGGCCCCGGGGCCGGATGGGTTCCCGGTTGAATTCTACAGGAAATACGTGGACCTGCTGGGCCCGTTGCTAGTGAGGACTTTTAGTAAGGCGAGGGAGGGTGGGACCTTGCCCCCGACAATGTCCAGGTCACTGATTTCTTTGATCTTAAAGCGCGACAAGGATCCATTGCAATGTGGGTCGTATCAACCGATCTCGCTCCTCAATGTTGACGCTAAGTTGCTGGCGAAGGTGCTGGCTACGAGAATTGAGGACTGTGTCCCGGGGGTGATCCATGAGGACCAGACGGGATTTGTGAAGGGTAGGCAGCTAAACACAAATGTGCGGAGGCTCCTCAATGTGATTATGATGCCCTCGGTGGAGGGGGAAGCGGAGGTAGTGGCAGCTATGGACGCGGAGAAAGCCTTTGATCGGGTGGAGTGGGAGTATCTTTGGGAAGTGCTGCGGAGGTTTGGGTTCGGGGAGGGGTTCATCAGTTGGGTCAGGCTGCTATATAGAGCCCCAGTGGCGAGTGTGGCTACGAACCGGCGGAGGTCGAAGTACTTTCAGCTGTACCGGGGGGTAAGGCAGGGGTGCCCCTTATCCCCCTTGTTGTTTGCACTGGCAATTGAGCCATTGGTCATGGCACTGAGGGAGTCCAGGAAATGGAGGGGACTGGTCTGGGGGGGAGAGGAACACCGGGTGTCGTTGTATGCTGACGACCTGTTGTTGTATGTGGCGGATCCAGTGGAGGGGATGGCGGAGGTCATGCGGATCCTTAGGGAGTTTGGGGACTTTTCGGGGTATAAACTCTACGTAGGGAAGAGTGAGCTCTTTGTGGTGCATTCAGGGGACCAGGGAAGGGGGATAGACGAGCTACCGCTGAAGAGGGCGGAAAGGAGCTTTCGGTACCTAGGGATCCAAGTAGCTAGGAGCTGGGGGGCCCTGCACAAGCTCAATTTGGTGCGGTTGGTGGAGCAGATGGAGGACAGTTTTAAAAGATGGGATATGCTGCCACTCTCACTAGCGGGTAGGGTGCAGTCGGTCAAAATGATGGTCCTTCCGAGGTTTCTCTCTGTGTTCCAGTGCCTTCCCATTTTGATCCCCAAGACCTTTTTTCAAACAGGTAAGCAGGAGCATCATGGGATTTGTGTGGGCGAATAAGACCCCGAGGGTGAAGAGAGTGTTTCTGGAGCGTAGCAAGAACAGGGGGGGGCTGGCACTGCCGAATTTGTGTGGCTATTATTGGGCAGCCAATGTGGCGATGATCCGTAAGTGGGTAATGGAGGGAGAGGGGGCAGCGTGGAAGAGGCTAGAGATGGCGTCCTGTGTGGGCACGAGCCTGAGGGCGCTGGCGACGGCACCGCTGCTGCTCTCGCCGACAAGGTACACCACAAGTCCAGTGGTGGCGGCGACGCTGAAGATCTGGGGGCAATGGAGGCGACACAGGGGCGAGGTGGGAGCCTCGGTTTGGTCCCCGATTCGGGAGAATCATCAGTTTGTCCCAGGAAGGATGGATGGGTGGTTTCGGAGCTGGCATCGGGCAGGGATTAGAAGAATGGGGGACCTGTTCATCGATGGGCCGTTTGCGAGCGTAGGGGCGCTGGAGCAGAAGTTTGGGCTACCCCCGGGAAACACTTACAGGTACATGCATGTGAGGGCGTTTGTGAGGCGGCAGGTGAGGGAATTCCCGCTGCTTCCGGCGCGTGGGATTCAGGACAGGGTGATTTCGGGTGTATGGGTTGGAGAAGGCAAGGTTTTGGCGATTCACCAGGAGCTGAAGGAAGAGGAGGAGGCCTCGGTGGAGGAGTTAAAGGGCAAGTGAGAGGAGGAGCTTGGGGAGGAGATAGATGAGGGTCTGTGGGCTGATGCCCTGAGTAGGGTTAATTCTTCCTCCTCTTGCGCCAGGCTCAGCCTAATACAGTCTAAAGTTACTCACAGAGCGCATATGACAGGGGCGAGGTTGAGTACGTTCTTTGGGGTGGAGGACAGATGTGGGAGGTGCTCGGGGAGCCCGGCAAATCACGTCCATATGTTCTGGTCGAGCCCGGCGCTGGATGGGTTTTGGAGGGGTTTTGCGAGGGCTATGTCCAAGGGGGTGAACGCCCGGGTCAAGCCAAGTTGGGGATTGGCATTATTTGGGGTATCGGACGAGCCGGGAGTGCAGGAGGCGAAAGAGGCCGGTGTTCTGGCCTTTGCGTCCCTGGTAGCCCGGCGGAGGATTTTGCTACTATGGAAAGATGCGAAGCCCCCTAGTGTGGAAGCTTGGATCAATGACATGGCAGGGTTCATCAAGCTGGAAAGGATAAAGTTTGCCTTGCGAGAGTCTGTGCAAGGGTTCCTCAGGCAGTGGCAAACCGTTCCTAGACTATCTCGCGGAGCGTTGGGAGAAGGTCAGCAGCAGCAGCAGCCCAAGGGCGGGGGGGAGGGGGGGGGTGGCGGGAGGGAGGGGGGGTTTCTTTTGAGGTGGCGTTTGGGTGAAGGTGTTTTTTCCCCCCCCTATTTGTGTTTTTAAATGTTATATGGGGGGTTATTGTACATGGGGAAAATCCAATGTATAATTTCTGATTGTTGTGTTCTTGTTTCTTTCTTTTTGTTGGGGGGGGGTGGTTTTGTTGAAAATTTGTTGAAAAATTTGAATAAATATATATTTTTTAAAAAACAAGCCTCAAGAAATGCATTTAACAGAGGAAATATGAAATGCAAGTAACCAGGCTAACCAAAATGGACATAAATTAAATAGGAAATAACAGATAAATTGTATTCAATGGAAAATTATACTTTAGGTAGCCAGTGTAATAGAGATAGGTCTCATTGATTAACTGGCAGCCACTGACCACATATGGCAGGCACTACATTCAGGCTCAAAGACTTTCAAAACTCTTGCCTGAATTTTCCAGCCTCTCTCGTCTGTAAAATCTTCCAGTACCGCCAAGATCATTGAACTTTTGGCTCACTAGGTTGGGGCTGGAAAATGACACCTCGGCCTTCCTCAGGTAGAGGTCAACTCCTGTTCTTCACAGAAGATTTGGTCATTGAGTCGCCTCTGACAGCATCTGGGTTTCCCACATACCATCATCACCAAAAAGGCGCACTTCTGCAGAACGTCTTTAGCTCAGCTCACAGCAGTCTTGGTTACCCTCAAATATCTGAAGCAGCAGTGGGGTTACTTTGTATTTCCATTACTCTGTTTTGCTTTAAAGTTTCCTTCTTTAATCTTACCCTCTTATTCCCCAAAGTCTGTCCTCCACCACCTACAAGGCACAAGTCAGGAGTGTGATGAAATACTCCCCACTTTCCTGGATGAGTGCAGCTCTAACAATACTCAAGAAGCTTGACATCATCCAGGACAAAACAGCCCACTAGTTTGCGACCCCTTCTACAAACATTCACTCCCTCCACCACCAATGCACAGTAGCAGTAGATGCACTACAGGAACTCACCACTGCTCATTAGGCAGCACTTTCCAAACCCCCGTACACTAGACCATCTAGAAGGACAAAGGCAGCAAATACATGGGAATACCACAACCTGGAGGTTCCCCTCCAAGTCACACATCATCCTAATTTGGAAATTTTTCTCCTTTTCTTCACTATCGCTGGGTCAAAATCTTGGAACTCCCTCCCTAATACTCAATGGGTGTACCGACACCACATGGACTGCAGTGGTTCTAGAAGCCATGATGTGGAGATGCCAGCGTTGGACTGGGGTGAGCACAGTAAGATGTCTTACAACACCAGGATTTTGCAAGCCCAATGGTCTTGCCAATGTACAGACATCTGCAGACACTGAAAGATGTACGAACGGGATATGGCGCTCGACTCATCAATCGACAGTTCCAACGTGCCACAACAAAAAACCGCACCGACCTCCTCAGAAGACAAACACGGGACACAACCTACAGAGTACCCTTCGTCGTCCAGTACTTCCCCAGAGCGGAGAAACTACGACATCTTCTTCGCAGCCTTCAACACGTCATCGATGAAGATGAACATCTTGCCGAGGTCATCCCCACACCCCCACTACTTGCCTTCAAACAACCGCGCAACCTTAAACAAATCATTGTTTGCAGCAAACTTCCCGTCTTCAGAACAGCGACCAAGACACCACACAACCCTGCCATGGCAATCTCTGCAAGACGTGCCAGATAATCGACATGGGTACCACCATTACACGTGAGAACACCAGTCACCAGGTACGCGGTACATACTCGTGTGACTCGGCCAACGTTGTCTACCTCATACGCTACAGGAAAGGATGTCCCGAAAGTGGTAAATTGCGAGACCATGCAGACGCTGCGACAATGGATGAATGGACATCGCGCGACAATCGGCAGGCAGGAACGTTCCCTTCCAGTCGGGGAACACTTCAGCAGTCAAGGGCATTCAGCCTCTGATCTACGGGTAAGCGTTCCCCAAGGCGGCCTTCAGGACATGCGACAACGCAAAATCGCCGAGCAGAAACTTTTAGCCAAGTTCCGCACACATGAGTATGGCCTCAACTGGGACCTTGGGTTCATGTCGCATTACATTCATCCCCCACCATCTGGCCTGGGTTTGCGAAATCCTACCAACTGTCCTGGCTTGAGACAATTCACACCTCTTTAATCTGGGGTTACCCCTATCTCTGGATCTGTAAAGACTTAATTACCTGCACTGGCTCGCATTCAAAGCATTGTCTTGCATCTTTGACTTTGTCTGTACGTATGTTTCTGGAACATACTCTTCATTCACCTTCGGAAGGAGCAGTGCTCCGAAAGCTAGTGATTTGAAACAAACCTGTTGGACTTTAACATGGTGTTGTAAGACTTCTAACTGTGGTTCTAGAAGGCAGCTCACCACCACCTTCTCTTTCAGTTAGGATTGTCTCAAAAAATACATGTATGATGTCAAAATCAGCACACCCACCAGAACATCCAACAAGCTATCTGTGCAGATGATAACTCACACATGCTTCCCCACTGGTCTTCCAAATCTTGGATTTCATCATGATTTTTAATCTTCTTTAGCTTAGACCTAATATAAAAACATTAATGGTTGGAACAGTAATATTGATATATGGAGTGTTATGGCCAGGTGAGGATGTGCGAACTGGCTCCCCCTATTCAGTTACTCATCTCATAATAGAGGCTTAAGTTTCCTTTTCTGAATCCAAATGTATTGAACTATTTATGCAGTGAGCAACAAGGAGCCAATCAAACAAGATCTCCTTGAATTAAAGAAAGAACACATGCATTAACCACTGAGCATGAGAAAAAAAATAATAAAAGCGCAATGTCATACACACACACACGCACAGGTATCAGAAATAAGGGAGTTAGAGTCCAAAAAAATAAAAGCTTGATTTTCCTTGAGGCATAGATTTTAAACACTGCAGCCGATTTGGATTAGCTCATTTCGTGTATGCCATTAGATGTAGAAGATGTTACTGTTATTTCAACATCCTGGTTTGTTGGTAGGTTTCTGACTTCTTGAACCTGGTGAAGCACACTTTTTCCAACGAGAGAGAGAGGGAGGGAGCACAGCTTGTCAGCCTGTTTCCTTTGCTGTAAACTTTCTTGACACAACCATGTCACTTACAATCTCCCTGCAGTGGCTGTAGCCTAGCCTGTTATACTTCACCCATTGTGTATTTATTTCCAAGGAGTTTTGGGTGGGTCTGTCTGAGGCAGCCATTGTTTCAATATCTAGCACTTTGCATTCAAATGTGTGTTGTGTCGTGTTGGGTGCTCTGCTACATAGACGAACCAACACGGTTGCGGATGTCCAACTCAGTTGTATTACAAACAATAATAACATCTGTAAACTGGTTACTGTGGTTCGTTCATTACCCTCTAACCTGTGGACCTAGCCCTAACACTATCTTGGAGAAGCACTCAGCACATGGTGAATGTCTGAGTGGCTTGCTGTGAGCTCTGTGCCCTGAGCTGTCTCCTGCTGGAATGAGCGGGAAGTGTCGTGTTCCCCGTTTTATAGTGTGTATGCTCTTGCCTGTGATTGGCTGTGATGTTGTGTGTGGTATATACAATCAACGGATTGGTCCGTTGATCTGTCCATCAGTGTGTATGTATGTTTGCACCATGATGTTTATCTGAATATCATGACATGTTGGACAGTGATGAGCTTTGATGGGTCTCTGATGGTCGATCTGTTTTTCACCTTCACCTTGGAAGGTGGTCTTGGATTTTTTAAGTAGTTCTGTCTTATTTCAAAATTGCTAAATTACTAGTCAGTTGAACATTTGAAAACCAAATTTTGGATCACTTTATTTTTGCACATTGGATGGTCATTATATTGAGAAATGTACAAATTGATACATGCATTTAAGGGTGTGGCACTTCATTGATTATCAATGACGAGCGATGTGTGTTCTAGTTGTATGTTCAGTAGGTCTCATGAAGAGTTTCTGAGATGGTAAAGTTGAACATTAAATGTGTGTTGATAACACATAACTATGTGCACATATTTATATATGTTATATACATATTACATATAAACAGGGTGTAGCCCAAGCTGTGAGCTAACTCCATGTTAGTCTCCACACAGGTCTGTCTAGACTGCAACTATTTCAAGTCTCAGGTCATGTGCCTCTTCACATCACACTGCACACTGTGGGTGGCACTGCTTCCCAGACCCACTGTAATGCTTGCTATTTTAAACTACCCTGCAACATATTTAAATTATAATCAAGCTACCCCCTCTGTCCTATAAAGTCTCTGACTTTATAAATTCAGCTGGTCTGGAGGTCGGACAATTCTTCCAGATCTCACTCTGGTCACATTTGGAGGAGTGGTTGGTTTTCTTGATTTAGGAAACCTTTATTGATTCAGAGTTTGAGTAATAGAGCCTGATTTTCCGGCTCCGCCCATCAGCGGGACCGTCCAGTCCTGCCGAAAGTCAATGGACATCCCTTGTGGTGGGTTCTGCCATGGCCAGGCTGGAAAATCCCAACCATGATCGGTGTTTCCGGCACATGGTTGCCTTCTTCTGAGATGTGTTTCCCGCTCCTTGGAGTAAAACGTCTCTTTGCCAACTCCCCAATCTGCTCTGCTTGGGGACGACTGGCTTGTCCCATTCTTTCCATGGGAAAGACAGTGTTTACTCCAGTCATTTGAGGCATGAACCCATTTTCTATTTTTCCCTGTGGTCTGCCATGATCTTTAGATCAATAGAATACTTACAGTGCTGAAGGAGGCCATTCGGCCCAATGGGTTTGCGCCAAACCTTTGAAAGAGCACTCTACCTCGGCCCTATCCCCTGCTCTATCCCCATAACCCAACCTAACGTGCACATCTTTGGACACTAAGGGGCAATTTTTAGCATGACCAATCCACCAATCCCGCATCTTTAGACTGTGGGAGGTAACCGGAGCACCCGGAGAAACCCACGCAGACATGGGGGAATGTACAAATTCCACACACACAGTCACCCAAGGCCAGAATTGGACCCAGGTCCCTGGTGCTGTGAGGCATCAGTGCTAACCACTTCCTGGGGTTTGAAGGTGTCATTTTGGCGTTCCTCATCAGTTGGCTCACCTTGCAGCTTGGCTTTTATTGTGATGCTGTGTTCTTCCACGTGTCTCTGTGCCTCACTGAGGTGCGCTCTGGGGGTGAGGTGTTGATGTCCGCTAGCTCCTTGCTCCAGCATCGTCTTGTAGCTTTGTATGTTGGCAAAAGGTTGCAGTGCCTGTGTCGTGGTGTTTACAGGTATTGTGACAGCAACTGTCGGAGTCCGAGGTTGAAGTTCATTCTTCTTTTGCTGGTCATTTTCCTGTGTGTCCTCCGCTCAAAGTACAGTGGTAATTATCTCAACGTTTGGCTGGTCTGACCAAAGTGGAACTTCTGCCACCTACAAAGAAATTGGACAAACAGGCTCTGCAAAGAGTGAAGATAATTCAGAGCTGAAGTCCTGGTGAAGAATCTCTTTACTGTTGGGCCGCATGGGAACTTGCAGTTCAGTGTAGCTGACGACAGAGGTTGTCTTGACATCATCTGCTGTTTTATGAAGGTTAAGAGCACACAGGCATCTCTGCTCAAGAGAGAAAAAGATTGGTCTCGGATAGGGTCTCCTGTTCAAACTACCAAAAACTACCAGAGTGTTCTCTCCTGTATTCCTCATTCTCTCTGCTGCTTGACTTCAAGATATGGGCAGCACGGTAGCACAAGTGGATAGCACTGTGGCTTCACAGCGCCAGAGTCCCAGGTTTGATTCCCCGCTGGGTCACTGTCTGTGCGGAGTCTGCACGTTATCCCCGTGTCTGCGTGGGTTTTCGCCGGGTGTTCCGGTTTCCTCCCACAGTCCAAAGACGTGCAGGTTAAGTGGATTGTCCATGCTAAATTGCCCTTAGTGACCAAAAAGGTTAGGAGGGATTATTGGGTACGGGGATAGGGTGGAAGTGAGGGCTTAAGTGGGTCGATGCAGACTCGATGGGCCGAATTGCCTCCTTCTGCACTGTATGTTCTATGTTCTATGTATGCATGACCATTAATTATTCATGGGTCAAAATGATAAAGGCAACATAAAAGAAAGTGGAAATAAAGGAATAAATAGGAAGGTCCCTTACAACTCCAAAGACAACTCTGCGTCTCGAGGTCAGCACATGGGACAGGGCGGCATGGCTGTGCATGTGCCGTCGACAAGTGAGCCAGCCCCAGAGCTCCAGAGGACACCCATCAGGGGCATCGAAGGCAACGGGGACATGGTAAGCAGCTGGCTACCTCCACCTCTGATGTGCATCCTGGGGAAACACGGGGTAGAGCTCAGAGGGCCAAGCACGTTGAGGATCACTGAGGACACTGGGGTAGGGGCGAGGAGGTGGATGGTAGGTAGAGGGTGGGGAGAGGGGTGGGTTGGGGGCTGGAGGTTTGGGGGGGGCGGCACCATCAGGAGTGGGGTATTGTACAGCACATTAAACACGTTTTTGCACAACCATCATGATGCCTCTGTCACTTTCTTCCGCAAGGGGGCTGACCCCCGGAACGTTTGGCCATCTCTACAGGCACCCCATGCCCCCCTGGCGCTCACCCACCCTCCGGCCATGGAAATGTCCCTGGAGCTGTGTCCCACCCCTGGGTGTTCGGATGCTGTGTTATGTGGTATTGCCTCCCGCAGTGTTCAAGCAGTGTCCAGACATCAAGATGTGATTGGGATGCTGGGCAATGACTCCCACATGCTACATGGCCCACCCACCCATGAGAATCCACTTGGCATGTGTCAAGTGCTCCCTTAACCATGATTGCCAATTCCCTATTAGCGATAGGCTTCAGCCACGCAGCCAGTGTCCTCAGCAGTCGGTGGGGGTTATGTGTGATCGGTGGGGCAGGGACAAAGGTTGCCCGGAATGGGTACACATGATCCAGGGGTGGCAGGATCCAGGGTCCAGGTGGTGCCGCGAGCAATTGCCCCCCCCCAGTGGTTCCCCCTCCCCCACCCGTCCATGGCGGCCCACCACTGTGGAGGGTCCACCACCCCTAGTCAAGTTCCTCCCCTCCCACCGAGTACTGGGATGGCAAAGATTGCTGCTTACCTCCCCGGCTCCCCACAGAAGCCCTTCCGCCAGGTTCACGTTTTTCAAAAGGAGTACTAATCGGCGCCAGCGTGACCACTTGCTGGGGAGGCCGCCGAATGACGGGAAGCCATTGGATATGGGGTCGCTCTCGTTGATTGTATGGAAATGAAGCTTAAGTGGTGATAATTGGTTTCTCGCCACACACCGGCGAGATGCCGATTTCACCTACAGGAGCGGGCGGTTGCAACGCAAACTTTTGCCGTCCAGTGCGGATCTCGTTTTTGGCCTCTCCTGCTTTTCCCCGGCCTCGTTACGCTTGAGCGAGAGCGCAATGAGGCCACAGAATCATGCCCAAGGTCACTGAACTCACAACTTCAGCCAAACTGTATAATTCATTTCGAAAAAAGTCAACCGGTTCTTGGGACTGTTGCATGCATTTGTTGAATTACAAGCTTTCTGAAATGTGGTGAAATGTGAATTCTAAACCCTGGCTGGCTATTGGAACTGGACAGCTCGGCCTTTTTTTTTACAGCACTGAAGCTTTTGAAACTAGGCAAAAACAGAAAATACTGGACAATGTCAGCAGGCCTGACAACATCTGTGGAGAGAAAAGGGAGCTAAAGTTTCAACTCTTTTGGCTTAGTACTGAAATATTTTGCCCATCCCTGCACTCTGCACTCTGTGTGCATTCACAATGGACCTTAATGAGATCTTGTCCTCAGCTCTACAGTGGAGTTTTATTTCTGCATTTCTGCTTCCAGTTTACATTGGAGCATCTTTCAAGCGATCTCCCTCTGTGTCTTCACTTCAGTCAGGTAAGAATGCTGCTCCTTTCATTTTATTTCTTATTTTTTAAAATTTAATCTTGCTTTTGAATTTCTGCTCCAGCTTCACTGAGATACTGGTTTTTTCCATTAGCTGCCACCATGTTGTATGGTCAGTAGGTTTCACGAAGAGGTTGTATGGCTGAACATTAAGACAAGGGTTTTTCTTCCCACTGGCGGGATCTTTCAGCCCCGCTGAGGACAGCCCCCTGGGGTGGGTTCCCCGGTGGCATGGCCAGTGAGCAATGCAAATGGCCATTGACTTTGGCAGGACTGGAAGATCCTACCTGCAGCCAATGGCAAGCCACCTCCAAACATGTTAATATACATGTATACAGGGCATAGCCCAAGCTATGAGCTAACTATAGGGCAGATGAATGCATAGAACTCCTTGCAAGAAGTTGCCAGCATTTGGAACATGTGTCACTGAGTTGTGTGCAACTTCCATCCAAATCACAAGTATGTGTGGCTTTGACAGGCATATGGGCTTGCCTGTCTCAAGGGCCGCCAGCCATTTTTCTTTTAGGTAATGGAGGTCACGAGTAAATAGATTGATTTGAAGGAGCCTATTGGATCTGCTGGCACTTTCACCGTGACATTTATTGAAGAGGATATCAAGAGATCCTGCAGGGGCCTCGCTTTTGTCGTATCGGTTTTCAATGAGCATGTTTGGCGAGTCGCTCCATCACCCTGGTATTTGGCGCTGTAGCTGCTCCATGCACTCCCTCGGGATCATCAGGTTCTTCCTCAACTGACCAAGTCTCCTATTCCTCCATTTGTCCATCTATCAATTCCTCACCTCGTTGTTGTGCAAGCTCACATCGAGCGCAGCAGGTCACAGCGATCCTGGAGACAATCTGTGCCACATAATGCCATGCTCCGCCTGAGCAATCCAGGCAGCAGAACCCATATTCAGCAATCCAAAAGTCTGCTCTATCATGTTGTGACATGGGCAGTGTTTTACCTCTCCTCTGCTACACTACGCTTTGTGGGTTCTGCACAGGCCTCATGAGATCTTCAGAGGATATCCCATGTCCCTCAGGAACCATCATTGCACTTGCTGAGGGAACAAATAGTTGCGGCAGCCGAGAGTGAGTGAGGGTGTAAGAGGCATGAGAACATCCTGGGAAGTGAGCACGTTCCTGCAGGATTCGTTTGTGATGGTCACATTGAGAGAGTGTAAACACTTCCTGTTTCTGAAGGCTGCTGGGTGACACCAGGGTCTCACAGGCCAACGTACGTGCAATCTTGATTCTGTGGAATCCAGCAATGGTGCCAAACCTCACAGCTCTGGCTGCCTGGCTCTTAGGATCTGTGGTGAACTTCAAATTCATTCCTCTTCTGAACAGGACATTGGTGACCTCCCTAATGAATCTGTGAGTAACTGACTGCAAAATGTCACACATTTCTTCAGTAACACCCGGGAACAATCTGACAGCGTGGAAACCCAATGTCGCCATGACTTTTAAAGCTACTGGCATTGGTTTGTAGCCCAGTCTATGGGAACTTAGGTCATCTTGAAGCAGCTGACATAGGTAAGTCAAGAATCCCTTCACATCCTCAGCTGTCTCCGACATTGCCTTTCCGAATTTGCAGATCTTTAATCGCACCACACGGACCCCTACTTGCCACCATCCTGAGCTATTGGCCCACTGCTCGCACCTTTTGTTGCCGTTAGGCCAATGTTGTCCCTGGAACACCCTTGGCAGGTTCATCTTCAGATGTGGCAGAGCTAGCAGAACCACTGGGTGCACTTCGACCAATCCAGTCTGGCTGAGGTAAATTGTGGACATAAGGCAGACAATGATCTGGTCAGCACAATCTTAGTGGCTTTCTCTCATCATCTGAAATTATTTGAGCAATGGAGAATGCTATACTCTGCGTCAGCCACACCCATCCCACTGTGCACATCCTCGACCTGTATTCAGGAGCTCTCTTCATGTTGTCACAGCCTAGACATTCCCATATTGACACTGGAGCTAGACGAGATCACCCTGCACCTTCCCTCAGTCACAGTTGACCTTTCCTCCATCAGCCTCAATCCTCATTCCATCACCTGTGTTGACTCTCCAACTGTCCACCATCACCCTTGCCCAACTTTAATTTGCCCGAGAGCTGCCACCATTTTCCCAACCTCACTCTCCCCCCCCCCCCCCCCAAAACTCCACCCCACCCCCCCAGCCCACTGGCACCCTGGATCTCTGCACAATCATGCTTGACCTCCCGTCGGTAGATGTTGCCCTTCCCTGTGTATTCCAGCTTCCTCCCTCTGTCCCCCACAACCCCTTGTAGGTCCACTATGACTATCTCTTCCTCCCTTCCTCAGTCAGTCATGTCCCAATCGTCTTACCCCGCTAGCACCCTGCCTCCCTCTCCCTTCACCCAAATAGCCATATCCTGATCCATTTGCACAGCCACCACTCGATGTAAATGCATCAATGCCTCCTCTCATGAGGCCCCATTGAAAGTAAAGCAGTTCCCACTTAGTCCAAATCCACCAGGAACTCGACCAGTCCTGCTGCATACCATCTTTAACCAGTTTTGAATCTGAAGGCACATGTTTGCTGCAGAACGCATTTCAAAGGTAGCATTCCATCTGGCAAAATGATGTTTTAATGATCATACATGACATATTAATAAATAAAAAATAGGTTCCCACAGCTTCCCATTGGGAAGCTCGATCTGCCTCAACTATAATTCTTTCTTTTCATCCCGCCATCGGAAACCTGACATTTCATATCCCACACAATTAACTGCGCCCACCACCTTGTGACCCGCTGCCAGGAGCAGCACAAGATTCTAGCCAAGGAGGTTCAATTTTGTAAAGAATGGAAAGTAGGCATTTACCACATTGGATAATCATATAAAGGTAATGGTGGAGATCACCGAGAACTCAGTTCATGTCACCTTTCATCCTCTAGGCCAAAGGAGGCTATGTGGTGACAACAGGTTTGCTGAGAAAGGGGTGAGAAAAGAAGCAAAAGGGTTTTAAAAGCAACTACAGAGTTAAGATCAAATGCACAGTACCACTGCTTGAAATGACAGTATTACTCCCCTTTGGACGTGCCTAGTTGGTATTTAAACAACCAAGAAATACTACCCATTTGTTTCTGAAACATGATTGTTTTAGATTTACAATGACAGCGCTCTCAAAAATTTGACTTATGTGGCTTTTAAAGGTCAAGCAATAAAGTCTTCCTCATACCAGATAGAATAGGTGCATCTCACATAAATCTAACCCCCATGCTTAAAACTCTGGAATTCATGCAAACAATCCTTGCCTTTGACAAACATCAAGTCCTTGCCGTGTTGCCTGAGGTGGAGGTGTCTTAACTGATGTTCATATGATATCTGACCTGCTGCTTTGCAGAAAATTAATATCAGTAATTCTGATGGAACCTGCATTGAAAATCAGACTAATACTTTATACTGTTAAGATGTCATTTAATTGTTTTTTTAATTTCAAATATGCCTAAAGCATGTATCACGTTACAATGTTGTAATCTGAAATTGCTGAAGAATCTAGGAATGATTTGCAAAGGGTACTCACAGAAAGCAATACTTCTGAAAAATGGCTTCACATTTTTTATCGTAGTTTAATTCTCGATTCCTCAAGCTGCACACAATTCAATATAATTCAACTCGGAATGCAAGAGGCCACATAATCTTCAAACATTTAACCATTGACCTCCAGTTTACAACTTTTCTCAGAGAAATGGTATAATTCGTGATGTCAGATGTTTAAAAAAAACTATTTTGATTCTATTATTGTTACAATGAGAGTGAGTTTATCCTTTATTAGGGATATCCAGTAACAACTGCCAGAAAATGTCCGGAGCATTGTTTCCTCAAAACTGATGGAAACCGCCACAAAAGTGCCTTTTTAATCTCAGTCTGGGAGAAATACAATCCCTCAGAGTGGCCTGGATCTTTCCCCCTGAGGTGAGTAGCTTGAGTGGGCAAATGCTCGGCTTCTTCACATCAGCCTCAGGGGAACTCCCCAGGATTGCAGGATATTCATTCGGTTGGCGGGGATGCAGTGGGGTGTTGGGTGGGGGAGGGGGCGCGGGCGGTGGTTGGGGATTGGAATCAGCACAGAAGCAGATCGGCGGTGGCCACAGGGGCTGTTGAGCGCCAAGGTAGCTGCTTAAATACCCGTGTCAGTCCTCTGGGACTTGGCCCAGTTCTTTGGTTAAACATTAGGTTCTCTAGTCCTCACCACCCACCTAATGAGCATGCCTCTGTTCCATTTAATACCAACCCATGCCAACCTGTAGGTGAATTGCCATAGCCTTTTATAATCCCAACGCAAACTTAATTCTAACCCATTCCAATCCATGCCCCCACATCCATGGCCCCTTAGAAAACAATGCTACGTTATGCCAAGCCATGCCTCCCACCTATCCCATTGGCCCCTTATAGTACCCATACAAAATTAATGCTTACTTAATGCCAGCCCACTCATCACCCTTTGCCTTTACACCCCCATGCCTACTCACTCAATATAAGAACATAAAAACTCGGAGCAGGAGTATGCAAGTCAGGCCCTCGAGCCCACTCTGCTGCCATTCAATATGATCATGGCTGATCATATATCCACCATGGGCGGATCCATCAATATCCACCATGGGCAGTCCCTCAAGCCATGTTGAGATGTAATAAAATAAAGTTTAAATCTCTATTTAAGCTTCTGCTGTATTAGAAAGCATCCTTGAATATGAAAGCCCATTCATAACATTTAAATCTCCTCAAGAATTGAATTGGCTATAAAAGCAAACAGACTTGTTTCCGTATCTCCACATCAAAGATAGGTAGTCCCATAAAAACATCTTTGAGCTACAATCAAACTGTGACATTAATATCCCTACTGATATAATGATAGGTTGTGGAAAGCAGCCAAGCATTAAAAGTGACATAATAATAGCCCTTCGGATAATGTCAACAACAGCTATTGTAACTGCTAGGCTGCACATTTTTCAACTCTCAATGATGCAGGCAGTCTATTTTTAAATTTTTAAAGAGATGGGGATGAAATAACTTAATAGCTTCTGCCGACCTTTTCCATCCTTCAAGCATCATTACAGCTACTCTAAAAAATTGTGGTTGGAATTTTCCGGCCATTGCGAATCACTTTTCCCACCAGCAGCAAACCCCTGCCTGCGGATTTCCCGGAGGCGTGGTGTGGCTTCAATGCAAAATCCCATTGACAAGTAGCGGGAGTATAGAATCCTGCCACCAATGAACGGTGCGCCACTGACAAACACATGGCTAGGGAACTGGAGAATTAAGCCCAATACCTCCCACACTGTAGCTACACCCCTTTCTACAGCGAAAATTAAATCTGTTTGAACTCAGCAATATCATCACTCACATGGCAGTGTGTCTAAAGGATTGATCAGCAGCTGAAAATGACAACAAAAGTCAAGCCTTCCGACAGAAGCTAAACAAAAATCTCACAAGTTTCGACAGCCAGAATGTGGTGACTAGGGGGTTTTCACAGTAACTTCATTGAAGCCTACTTGTGACAATAAGCGATTATTATTATTAGATGTGACACAGAGAGCATTCTATCCGGCTGCATCACAGCTTGGTATGGCAACTGCTCGGCCCAAGATCGCAAGAAACTCTAGAGTGTGGTGAACTCAGTCCAATGCATCACACAAGCTTGCCACCATCCCATTGATTCTGTATTCACCTCCCACGGCCTCAGGAAGGCAGACAGCATTGCCAGAGACCCCTCACACCCATGCTTTGCCCTCTTACAGACTCTTCCATCAGGCAAAAGATACAGAAGTCTGAAGACCCGCATATCCAGACATAGGAACAGCTTCTTCCCCACAGCTACTAGACTCCTCAACGACTCTCCCTCGGACTGATCTGTTCCCTGTAAGAACACTATTCACGATGCCCTATGCTGCTCTTGCTCATGTATTTGCTTTGTCTGTCCCTTGATCCGCACTGTAACCAATCACTTTGTGTTGATGTACAATTTGTCAATGTACTCTGTCGATTATTCTTTTGTCTACTATGTACATACTGTGTACGTTCTCTGGCCACAGAAAAATACTTTACACTGTATTTCGGTACATGTGACAATAAATATCAATCAATATCAATCAATCAATCAAAAGCCTTACCTGAACCTTTGCAGATGGATCACAGCTCTCACATTGGAAGGGTTAACAGTATGATTAGAGTTTGAAGGCGATTTGAACACACTCCCAATTGTGCCCTGAGCTAACAAGACAAAATTCAATGGCAATTTCAGTCGCAGAGGTCAATGCAGCATCGTGACTTGGCATGGATTCCTTCCCATCCTGGCTGCACTCTCACCTGCAAGCTCAAAAACCAGTGCTGCAGCAGTGCAGCTTTTGGAGTAGCTCCTGCTCAGCTCTGTAGACATCACAACTTGCTGCAAACTTTGAAGCAAGGTTTTCTCCTTTGGTGGACATCAGGACCCTCTCCATAGACACAGGGAACTCCCCTAAGAGATTGGGAACCCCACACAGACACCCCTCCCTCCACAATCATCCCTGCTCCCTTGTTGGTGTCCCTTTCATGATCCCCCTTGGCACTGCTACATTTGGCACTGTCCCCAGTGCCAGGGGGCACTGCCAGGACACACTGCAAGAGTGCTGGAGGTACTTCTCAGCCTTGTTCCTCAACTCCCGGGCCTATAGGTACCTCCAATCCCCGGTATGGTCATCACAACTGATTTTCGCTTTTGAAAGCCAATAATAATTCGCACTGGAATGATGCGTCATGGTCAGACGCTACTACATCAAACACTTTAATAATGTTTCTGGACGTGACCCTAATCACATCACCAGCGACAGGGGGTTGGAGGTAGGGAAGATCTCAAACTGAGATCTCTTCGGCACAAATCCTGGGCGGGATTCTCCGTGGCTCGTCACCAAAATCGGGAACGGCGATCAGGCGGAGAATAGCTCCTGACGGCGAAATCGTGGCAGGCACCGGTTTGACGCCGGGTCGTGATGCCCCACCCCCCCCACAAATCGGCATCATTGCTACGCGCACCACGCATAGTTGCAACTGTGTCCGCATCTCATTATCGGGCCCACCCGCGATGCTCCACCTCCGATGGGCCGAGTTCCCTATGGCGCAGTCCACGTGTGGTCTCAACAGTCGTGAACCTGCCATGGTGGCTGCGGAGAGAGAGAGAAGGTGTACGGACGGTGTCGAGCACTGCCATACTTCGCCAACAGTCGTGCAGCTGGCTGGGGTGCTTCTGCCAGAGCTAGGGGGAATAGTGGGGGGTGGCCAGGAGGTGGGCTGTGGGGTTGGGGTGGACGTGTACGAGGTCCAGCACAACTGGTGCCATCCTTTCGGGCGCGATCGATGTGTGTGTGTGTGGGGGGGGGGGGGGGGGGTGTATAGTGTACGCGTGGCTGCAGCTTGTCAGCCCTGCGCGTGTCCATCACGGACCCGGAGATTCCCCACCAGTTTTTGCATGTTCTGCTGGTGTTCCACACACCACTGGCGCTAGCCCCTCACCAGTAGCGGAATCAGTGCTGGTGTTGTGCCGAGTTTTACGCCGTAGATCTCCACGGATCCTCCGTTGGCGTCAGCACTTTGGCTCAGGAACAGAGAATCCAGTCCCCTGTTTTTGACTGTTCATGAGTTTTAATGGCCATCACAAGATATGCGCTCAAGGCTAATGGGTCCGTCAGATCACTGACCTGGTATTACCAGCGATCCCAGGGAGTGGAGGCGATCCCCAGAGCATAAACCTCGGGCAAGAAACCTCCAGGTATTGCCAACTGCATTGACCCAACTCCGAAATAACCATCTAAGCATCTACCTTGGACAAAATGGATGAAGTGGATCGAGGTGAAGGCACCACAGGTGAAGAGCTATTTCACATGATCACCTTAGTGGAACAGGTCCATTCCTTTACCAAAACAGGAGCTTTTGCTAACACTCCAGACCATCTTCCCCAGGAAGGCTGGAGAGCATCAATTGAGAGTGAAGGTTGACGCAACTGGAAGAACCAGCATTCCGCCTCTCCACATTCTGAAGGACATGTCCAGAGAGATATGGAAGTCTGTGGTCCAACCTACAATTGTGAAACTTACGCGTTCCAATGGCTCAACAATAAAGTGCCTTGGTCCCCTAACCCTGGAATGCAGGTGCAAAGAGCCAATATGGTCTACTCAGATGTTTTACATAGTCTATGTATCAGGACCATCAGTAGTAGCAGGACTGCCCACATGCAATTTAACTGAACATGAGCTGACCCGGTCAGAAGACCACAGCAGTTAAAGCAGGTGCATACAGTCGGATCTCCAGAGACATCTAGAGTTTGTACCCACACAGGGTACAGCATATATTAAAGAAGCACCAGGTTTATAATAGCATAACAGGGTGGCTCTGGATGCTGCCAAGGTCTATCTTCAGGTGGAGGACCTGTCTTTGGTTTATTTACAAGGGCTTCGAAAAGACAAATTAATTGAATTGGCAAGTGAATTAAAAGTAGAGGAGCTGGATTCTCTGCACCCTGGCGCTGAAATCGCGGCCAATGCCGGGACAGAGAATCCATTTTGGCGCCGGTTCCCCGATTCTCCGGCCCCAAAATTAGTCGGGGGCAGAGAAAGGTGGGGCGGGCCTCCAGCAATTGATACAGGTAGGAGTTACGCGCGTGGCATACTCTCTCCAAGTACGTCGCTTTTTGGGGCCCGGAGAATCGGGGAATATCATGCGCCAAAATGGATTCTCCGCCCTGGCGCCGGCTGCATTTCGGCGTTGGGGTGCAGAGAATCCAGCCCATGATGTATTAGTTGGGTGCTTGGGTCCTTTGGAAGCACAGGAGACCCACCAAACAAGTAAACCCGGTAGTGTAGCATCAGAAGCACGTTCTGGTGGGGAAACTGATCTGGAGAGAATGCGGTTGCAGTTTGAGCATGAGAGGGAATTTTTTTAAATGGAGATGAGGGTAAAAGATGACGGGATTCTCCGGCCCCACGCCGGGTCAGAGAATCGCCCGGGGATGGGGGGGGGGGGGGGCGTGATTCACGCAACAGGCCCCGATGCCGGTCCGCCGATTCTCCGGTCACCGGAGAATCTGCACCATTGGCGCCGGTGCCGTTGGCGTGGCGCCGGTCGGGGTCCGCTCTATGCGGCCCCCCCCCGGCGATTCTCCATGCGTGATGAGCCGAGTTAGGCCGATCTCGCCGGCGCCGTTCTCATATTGTCCTACTCGGCATCCATGTTGCGGGGGGCGGCCTGGTGGGGTGGAGGGGGGATCCAACCCGAGGGGGGGCCTCCACGGTGGCCTGGCCCACGATCGGGGCCTACCGATCGGCAGGCAGACTTATCCTGGTGGTGGCCTATGTTCCTCCGTGCAGTGCCCCTGTAGCTCTCCGCCATGTTGCATCGGGGCCGGCGCGGAGAAGGCAACCTGTGCGTATGCGCGAACTCGCGCCGGCTGTAACGCGCATGTGCGAACCCGCGGCTGCCGTAGACCGAATGAGCGGACCAGCGGTGCCTGTTCTGACTCCCGGATCAGCAGCTGAAGCAGCGTTAGGCTCTCCAGTGCTGTGCTGGCCTCCTGTGTGGCGCAGGATCGCTGCTCCTAGGGGCCTGTTGACACTGGCGTAAAACGCTCCGGCATTTACGACAGCGTCAACACTTAGCCCCAGGGTCAGAGAATCCCGCCCGAGGCGTTCCAAAGAGCATTTGAAATGAAAAAACTTGATGTGGAAATGGAAAGATTAGTAAGGGGAGCAAGGGAAAAGGAGAGATATAGAAAATTTAAACTTAAAAGGCTGAAGTTAAATGCGGACCTTGGTAGTGAAAAGAACAGTCTCTCTCACTGCTGAAGTAAAGTACTGCTTTATTGTTCAAAAACCAGTGAGTGCCTGGCATACCTTTGCTGTAAACTTGAAGGATCCTGACCCCACAGAAAAAGTAGACAACCTTGCTAGAGAAAAACCATTCTGAATTCTCTTTCAGTGTACCCGAACAGGTGCTGGAGTGTGGCGACTAGGGGATTTTCATAGTAACTGCATTGCAATGTTAATGTAAATCCACTTGTGACACTAATAAAGATCATTATTATTATCACCTCTCAACAATTGCCACAGGGCTTGTCTGTGGGGGGGGCTAGATTCCTCTAGGTAGACACCTGGTGCGGGATATCTTTTAACGTTACACATCAGCAGACACACCGACCTTGATAGAGGGTAGGTCCAGTCCCAATGGTAAGGGAACCTCGATGACTGAGAATCTCCCTACTGCTGTGGACTTCATCCACCATCGCGCCCATTGATACCATATGAGTATCTTCCTCCTGATCCGCTGTTGAGGACTTGTTTTGGATTGTGCTTTGTCTGGTTCCTCCCCTCCGACCTTACCGTCATGGGTGATCCTGCCAGCAGCTTAAGTCCCTTAAGACTCCCGGCAGCAGGATCAATGATATGTTCAAGCCTCTCCACCACGGCAAGGTGGCAATCCAAAGAAAGGTGGGAAAGGAGAATTAAGTAGTTACATTTTTCTGTCAATTTAATAATAATACTGTCCATAATAAAAGGTTACTTGTGACTTCCGGGTGCGGCGATGACCAGCTGAGTCGCACGTTTCGGCAGCTCCCGGTGAAACGGACTTTTGGGCTCTTGATAGGAGCCCCAACGGCAATTTTGACGGCGAAAAACACTGTGCGGTAAACCAGAAGGGAATCCCCCCTGGATACGGATGAAAAAAGGAGGAGAAAGTGGCCGGATTTCAGTGGATCCTTTAGAACAGCGGCAAGGAAGGCAAGCAAAAACCAAGATGGCGTCGGAAGGTGACAGTTTAACATGGGGCCCTGAACAACAAGAGTTCTTGAAATGCTGTGTGGAAGAGCTCAAAAAGGAAATGAAGAAAGAGCTGTTGGCCCCGATACTACAGGCGATCGAAGGGCTAAAGGAGGAACAAAAGACCCAGGAGCGAGAGCTTCGGGTCGTGAAGACAAAGGCAGCCGAGAATGAGTACGACATACAGGGCCTGGTGGTGAAGACGGAGATGCATGAGGCACATCAGAAACAATGTGTGGAAAGGTTGGAGGCACTGGAGATCAACGCAAGGAGGAACAACCTGAGGATTCTTGGTCTTCCTGAAGGTGTGGAGGGAGCGGACGTCGGGGCATATGTGAGCACGATGCTGCACTCGTTAATGGGAGCGGAGGCCCCGGCGGGTCCGTTGGAGGTGGAGGGAGCATACCGAGTGATGGCGCGAGGACCGAGAGCAGGAGAAATTCCCAGAGCCATAGTGGTGAGATTCCTCCGTTTTAAGGATAAAGAAATGGTCCTTAGATGGGCAAAGAAAACTCGGAGCAGTAAATGGGAGAACGCGGTGATCCGCGTTTATCAAGACTGGAGTGCGGAGGTGGCGAGAAGGAGGGCGAGCTTTAATCAGGCCAAGGCGGTGCTTCATAAAAAGAAGATAAAATTTGGAATGCTGCAACCGGCAAGACTGTGGGTCACATATCGAGGAAGGCACCACTACTTTGAGACGACGGATGAAGCGTGGACTTTTATTCTGGAAGAAAAACTGGAATGAGCGGGTTATTAAAAAGAACGTTTGAACAAAGTGGTGGGGCGAATGTGGGGGGCGAAGAGGGGGGTTAAAAAGGGGGGAAAGAGGAGTTTTATGTACTAATCCTGCGATGTGGTAACTTTTCTCTCTTCCACAGGTGGTGATGGGGGGAGGAGGGGAGGTGGAGGAGATGGGGCGTTGGCCATTGGGGGCGGGGCCAAGGGAGAAGCGCGGGCTTGGTTCCCGCGCTATGATAATCATGGCGGGAATAGAGAAGCAGGAAGGAGGGGGCATCGCACGGTGCGAGCCGAGGTCACGGAGGGAAAGCTGACTTCTGGGAGCAACATGGGGGGAGTAATTACGCTAGCGGGGGATCTAGCGGGGGGGGGGTGGGAGGGGGGAATTACTGGGTTGCTGCTGCTGGGGAGAGGGGGGAGCTGGTATGGGAGGGGATGGGCGGGGGGGCACCGCCTGGGGGAGATACAGCTGCGTGGGAACCGGGTGAGGAGCTGGAAAAAGGGGATGGCTAATCGACAAGGGGGGGGTAGGAAGCCCCCCAACCCGGCTGATCACGTGGAACGTGAGAGGGCTGAACGGGCCGATAAAGAGGGCACGGGTACTCGCACACCTTAAGAAACTTAAGGCAGATGTGGTTATGTTACAGGAAACGCACCTGAAACTGATAGACCAGGTTAGGCTACGCAAAGGATGGGTGGGGCAGGTGTTCCATTCGGGGCTAGATGCGAAAAACAGGGGGGTGGCTATATTAGTGGGGAAGCGGGTAACGTTCGAGGCAATGACTCTAGTGGCGGATAACGGGGGCAGATACGTGATGGTGAGTGGCAAACTACAGGGGGAGACGGTGGTTTTGGTAAACGTATATGCCCCGAACTGGGATGATGCCAATTTTATGAGGCGGATGCTAGGACGCATTCCGGACCTAGAGATGGGAAAGCTGATAATGGGGGGAGATTTTAATACGGTGTTGGAACCAGGGCTGGATAGGTCGAAGTCCAGGACTGGAAGGAGGCCGGCAGCAGCCAAGGTACTTAAAGATTTTATGGAGCAGATGGGAGGTGTAGACCCGTGGAGATTTAGCAGACCTAGGAGTAAGGAGTTCTCGTTTTTCTCCTATGTCCATAAAGTCTACTCGCGGATAGACTTTTTTGTGCTGGGAAGGGCGTTGATCCCGAAGGTGAGGGAACGGAGTATACGGCTATAGCCATTTCGGATCACGCTCCACACTGGGTAGACTTGGAGATAGGGGAGGAAACAGGAGGGCGCCCACCCTGGAGAATGGACATGGGACTAATGGCAGATGAGGGTGTGTGTCTAAGGGTGAGGGGGTGCATTGAAAAGTACTTGGAACTCAATGATAATGGGGAGGTCCAGGTGGGAGTGGTCTGGGAGGCGCTGAAGGAGGTGGTTAGAGGGGAGCTGATATCAATAAGGGCACATAAAGGGAAGCAGGAGAGTAAGGAATGGGAGTGGTTGCTGCAAGAACTTTTGAGGGTGGACAGACAATATGCGGAAGCACCGGAGGAGGGACTGTACAGGGAAAGGCAAAGGCTACATGTAGAATTTGACTTGCTGACTACAGGCACTGCAGAGGCACAATGGAGGAAGGCACAGGGTGTACAGTACGAATATGGGGAGAAGGCGAGCAGGTTGTTGGCACACCAATTGAGGAAAAGGGGAGCAGCGAGGGAAATAGGGGGAGTGAGGGATGAGGAAGGAGAGATGGAGCGGGGAGCGGAGGGAGTGAATGGAGTGTTCAAGACATTTTATAAAAAATTATATGAAGCTCAACCCCCGGATGGGAGGGAGAGAATGATGGGCTTTTTGGATCGGCTGGAATTTCCCAAGGTGGAAGAGCAGGAAAGGGTGGGACTGGGAGCACAGATCGAGGTAGAAGAAGTGGTGAAAGGAATTAGGAGCATGCAGGCGGGAAAGGCCCCGGGACCGGATGGATTCCCAGTCGAATTCTATAGAAAATATGTGGACTTGCTCGCCCCGGTATTGACGAGGACCTTTAATGAGGCAAAAGAAAGGGGACAACTGCCCCCGACTATGTCTGAAGCAACGATATCGCTTCTCTTAAAGAAGGAAAAGGACCCGCTACAATGCTGGTCCTATAGACCTATTTCCCTCCTAAATGTAGATGCCAAGATCCTGGCCAAGGTAATGGCAATGAGAATAGAGGAATGTGTCCCGGGGGTGGTCCACGAGGACCAAACTGGGTTTGTGAAGGGGAGACAGCTGAACACGAATATACGGAGGCTGTTAGGGGTAATGATGATGCCCCCACCAGAGGGGGAAACGGAGATAGTAGTGGCGATGGATGCCGAGAAATCATTTGATAGAGTGGAGTGGGTTTATTTGTGGGAGGTGTTGAGGAGATTTGGTTTTGGAGAGAGGTATGTTAGATGGGTGCAGCTGTTGTATAGGGCCCCGATGGCGAGCGTGGTCACGAATGGACGGGGATCTGCATATTTTCGGCTCCATAGAGGGACAAGGCAGGGATGCCCTCTGTCCCCATTATTGTTTGCACTGGCGATTGAGCCCCTGGCGATAGCGTTGAGGGGTTCCAAGAAGTGGAGGGGAGTACTTAGAGGAGGAGAAGAACACCGGGTATCTTTGTATGCGGACGATTTGTTACTATATGTGGCAGACCCGGCGGAGGGGATGCCAGAAATAATGCGGATACTTGGGGAGTTTGGGGATTTTTCAGGGTATAAATTGAACATGGGGAAAAGTGAGTTGTTTGTGGTGCATCCAGGGGAGCAGAGTAGAGAAATAGAGGACCTACCGTTGAGGAAGGTAACAAGGGACTTTCGTTACCTGGGGATCCAGATAGCCAAGAATTGGGGCACATTGCATAGGTTAAATTTAACGCGCTTGGTGGAACAAATGGAGGAGGATTTCAAGAGATGGGATATGGTATCCCTGTCACTGGCAGGGAGGGTGCAGACGGTTCAGATGGTGGTCCTCCCGAGATTCCTCTTTGTGTTTCAGTGCCTCCCGGTGGTGATTACGAAGGCTTTTTTTAAAAGGATCGAAAAGAGCATCATGGGTTTTGTGTGGGCCGGGAAGACCCCGAGAGTGAGGAAGGGATTCTTACAGCGTAGCAGGGATAGCGGGGGGCTGGCACTACCGAGCCTAAGTGAGTATTATTGGGCCGCTAATATTTCAATGGTGAGTAAGTGGATGGGAGAGGAGGAGGGAGCGGCGTGGAAGAGATTAGAGAGGGCGTCCTGTAGGGGGACTAGCCTACAGCCCCATTGCCGTTCTCACCGAGGAACTACACCACAAGCCTGGTGGTGGTGGCTACACTGAAGATTTGGGGACAGTGGAGACGGCATAGGGGAAAGACTGGAGCCTTGGGGGGGGGTCCCCGATAAGAAACAACCATAGGTTTGCCCCGGGGGGAATGGATGGGGGATATGGAATGTGGCAAAGAGCAGGAATAACGCAACTGAAAGATCTGTTTGTGGATGGGAAGTTCGCGAGTCTGGGAGCGCTGACCGAGAAATATGGGTTGCCCCAAGGGAATGCATTCAGGTATATGCAACTGAGGGCTTTTGCGAGGCAACAGGTGAGGGAATTCCCACAGCTCCCGACACAAGAGGTGCAGGACAGAGTGATCTCAAAGACATGGGTGGGGGATGGTAAGGTGTCAGATATATATAGGGAAATGAGGGACGAAGGGGAGACTATGGTAGATGAACTAAAAGGGAAATGGGAAGAAGAGCTGGGGGAGGAGATAGAGGAGGGGCTGTGGGCAGATGCCCTAAGCAGGGTAAACTCATCGTCCTCGTGTGCCAGGCTAAGCCTGACTCAGTTTAAGGTATTACACAGGGCGCATATGACTGGAGCACGGCTCAGTAAATTTTTTGGGGTGGAGGATAGGTGTGCGAGGTGCTCGAGAAGCCCAGCGAATCATACCCATATGTTTTGGTCATGCCCGGCACTACAGGGGTTTTGGATGGGGGTGACAAAGGTGCTTTCAAAAGTAGAAGGGGTCCGGGTCGAACCAAGCTGGGGGTTGGCTATATTTGGGGTTGCACAAGAGCCGGGAGTGCAGGAGGTGAGAGAGGCCGATGTTTTGGCCTTTGCGTCCCTAGTAGCCCGGCGTAGGATATTGCTAATGTGGAAAGAAGCCAAGCCCCCGGGGGTGGAGACCTGGATAAATGACATGGCAGGGTTTATAAAGCTAGAGCGGATTAAGTTCGTTCTAAGGGGGTCGGCTCAAGGGTTCACCAGGCGGTGGCAACCGTTCGTCGAATACCTTACAGAAAGATAGATGGAATGGAAAAAAGAAGGCAGCAGCAGCCCAGGATCGGGGGGGGGGGGGAGGGGGGGGGGGGAGGAGGAACCAGAAGGACTCTCAGGGTTGTTAATATATACTGTATAATATGTATAGGTCGTTGCTACAGATAATTATATATTGGACTGTTAAATTATATTTTTGGAGAGTGTTACTTGTGATAAGGCAGTTGCCAATTAGGGTTAGTTTTCATTTTTGTTATTTATTATTTATTCATTTTCTGTTTATAAAATAGGTCATTGTTATTTGTGTTGTTATAATATTGTGTAAAGGCTGCACAATGTACTGTGTTGGTTGACCAAAAATGTTCAATAAAATATTTTATAAAAAAAAAATAAAAGGTTACTTGTGTTAAAGTTACAAACCTGGTGACTGTAGTTTATTGGGCTCAGCCAAGGACCTCAGGTTTTTTTAAATAACATCTAATTTCATTTGTGTCGTGATTCCAGGTCAAGTGAGGCTCGAATTGACCGTGAGCTAGCCCAGGGTGCCATGACAGTACCCAGACCAATTTGACATAGTTTGTCATTTCCGCTGAGGATACATGAGAATAGAGATGACAAGACAACTTGCTTGTGCATCAATGTTCTGGCCCGGCAACAGCTAGGGCATCAACCAGGTAGTTGAAGATTTCGATGCGTGCCAGGAACAACAGGCCAGACGGCAGAAATAACCTCTCCAATCACATTCCGTCTTCTCCAAGATCGTTTCAGATCTATTCACAGGAGGCAAAGAAGACTATCTGCTTGTGACCATCAAGAGGTATGAGGAGAGAGCGGGAGTGTAGCATTGCGATAGAGGACAAGCAATGATCAAGGGCTGGTTTAGCTCAGTTGGCTAGACAGCTGGTTTGTGTTGCAGAATAAGGCCAGCAATGTGGGTTCAATTCCCGTACCAGCTTATCCGAACAGGCGTCGGAATGTGGCGACTATGGGCTTTTCACAATACTTGTGACAATAAAAGGTTATTGTTATCATATTGAATGGCGGCGCAGGCGCGAGGGGCCGAATGGTCTACTCCTTATTCTATGTTTCTATGACCGCATTCACTCCAAATTTCCAACTGTACGGATCAGTGGAAGGTTCCTTCAACAATGCCACAGAATTTAAAATAGTGGTGATAGAAAATGTATATGTGAAATTGATGTCATGAACAAATATTAAAACCCAAGTACGGCTTTCACTTAGTCTGTTTTAGATCTCCATTGATCTCTTTAAAACAATAGCACATTGTCCCTTGTTTGAAGTTTTGTAATTATTTTGTACGGTACCTTGAAACTTTATTGCTGTAATCAACTTACTGAAAAGCCCACTTGTTTTGCTTGAAATATTTATTTAAAAAGCTTCACTTTTACAAAGCAATCAAAATGATAACAAGAAGAACTCACAGCTGCAAACAAAATAGATATATATCTCAACACCCAGGTAAATATAGTTCACCTCTCACAAGTCATAGAATGTAGAGCATGCAATAAACTTGAAATAAATATTTAAAAGTGTCAGAGGTATTTGGATCCTAAGGAGGTTAAAAGGAGTTTGGAAATTCTTGCAGATTGAATCTGATTTAAGATCAATAACCATGGGCTGGATTTTGTGTTTCAGCGGCTCCGTGCCAGTTGAAACGGAGAATTTGCGGGCGGTTTTACGACGCCAGAATCGGCGCCGAACCCTCACCGATTACAGGACCGATGAGGGGCTAGAAGCGGCGCCAGGTGAAACTCTCTTCTCCCTTGCCGTAAACGGCCAGAGAACGGCCGGGTCCCTGGACATGCATGCACACGCGATGACCTGCAGCGGTTGCATCGTACAACACGGGGCCAACGCTGCGTGGACCCAACCCGCCATCCGCGACCCCACAGGCCACCCCTGGCCACCCACACCAGTCCCTCCAGCCCTCGCCAAAGCCCCCTTGGCCTGTGGCACGGGTCCCAACCGAGTGTGGCGGCGCTGGGTACAGTCTGCCGCTACCACGCCGGGTCCCTGACCGCTCAGACCGCATGACACCGCGCTGTCAGGAACTCGGCCCATTGGGGCCGCAGCATCGCGGGAGGGCCTGCCAATGACGTATCAATGCCGTTGAAATGGCATATGGCGTGCTACACGATTTTGCCATTTACGAGGGCCAAAACATGGCTGACCGGCGTCAAACCAGCACCACCCCGATTTGGGCGTCGGAGTGGATTTTCCGCCCGATCGGCGATTACAATGTCGGCATCGGGCAATGGAGAATCCTGCCCCATGTTTGTGTTGTAAAAAGAATGTTTCTCTGTGAAGTCTAAAGATCTGTCAGAGGTTACTTTCCATCTTCAAAAGTGTAAAGCCACAAAATTTGTAATAATCTATTTTTTTAGTGCAATGGGTGCTATTTTGCCTCCAATATGGCATTACAATGACTTAGGCCAGGCCTTTGAGATTGGTCAATTAGAATATGAGTTCCCTGATTAGTGGCCCAATCTGGGAACCCCTTTCTCTGTATGTAACATGGAGTGTCAGATCCTCTGCACTCCTGGTGTAGACAGCAGACTGAATACACCTGTTTGTTCGGCTGTTGGTTTTGTAAATAAAAGGAATTCTGGTGAAGGGACTTCTGCTTCCATGAACTTATTACAGGCATTCATGGTACATGTGCACACATCTCGTAACAGCCAGACTGGCTGCCATTTTGATTAGTGTGAAAGCAGGGAGCATCTGCAGCAAGGATGCAAAGTATCATGTAATAATTTGACACCGTTTTGAAACTCAATGCTCCAGCTAATGTTTTCTGTTAAACATGCACAGCTGGACATGAATTTAGCTGCAGGAATATCCTCCCACCAATGCAGCTTAAAGGGGTCATGACCTGCTTGCTTTTCAGTTGCTGATTGATTTCTACTGACTCTTGCTGAAATTGGAGAAATGGCTGGTGGGTTCAGAGAGTTGTTCAATGTTAATAAGGCTGCGAGGAAATGATGTGGCTTGCGCTGAAGGACATTGTTCTGACTTCAAAGATTCTGACTTGCTCCCAGACCTAGAATTTCATAGAATTTACAGTGCAGAGGGAGGCCATTCGGCCCATCGAGTCTGCACCGGCTCTTGGAAAGAGCACCCTACCCAAGCCTACACCTCCACCCTATCGCCATAACCCAGTAACCCCACCTAACACTAAGGGCAATTTTGGACACTAAGGGCAATTTAGCATAGCCAATCTACCTAATCTGCATGTCTTTGGATTGTGGGAGGAAACCGGAGCACCCGGGCAAAACCCACGCACACGGGGAGAACGTGCAGACTCTGCACAGACAGTGACCCAAGCCGGGAATCGATGCTGGGACCCTGGAGCTGGGAAACAATTGTGCTAACCATTATGCTACCGTGCCGCCCCGACCTGAGTGTGACAGAGAGAATGAGCAGAGATGACACAGAGGAGGGCATTGGTATCAAGGGAAAAACTCTAATACCTCAATCAAAGTGATGAATTCATATTTATTTATATTTATTTCATTAAGGGTGTCCTCATTGAAATTTGTCCCCTGCTGTAGCTACAACAGTAGCCTCAAGGTGGGTGAGGACGATATTGCCAGTGACTGTGAAGGTGACTATGACCAAGAACTATTATACATCCCATCTCCTTCCAGATTGAAGCAGGTTTGCCATCCACTGTTACACATTGCTGGTCATTGAGACTCTTTATTCCAACAGAGCAAAATGCATTTCATTCCCTCTTGTTAGCGAGAGTAAGCTTGTGGGTTCAGAAGTATTACAGGCTTCCTAATGATGAAGGGTGGCATTGACTGAACACACGTTGCTTCGTGGCACCTCAAATTAAATCTGAGATGTATCTTAACAGAACGGGATTCCAGTCCCTCAGCGTACCATGCAAGTCAACACCTGGTACCCTTACAACAGTCATGAAACCTTCAATCTGCAGCAGTCTGTTGTGCTATACCAATTTGAAACACAGTAAGAAGTCTTACAACACCAGGTTAAAGTCCAACAGGTTTGTTTCGATATCACTAGCTTTCGGAGCACTGCTCCTTCCTCAGGTGAATGAAGAGGTATGCTCCAGAATTTGAAACACCATGAGGGTGTGGCCACTGGGTGACAAGAATACCCATTGATGACATGGCTCTTGCCTTCTGTGCGTAAGCCATAGAATAGAACCATAGAATCCTTACAGTGCAGAAGGAGGCCATTTGGCTCATCGAGTTAGCATCGACCCTCCAAAACAGCACCCTTCCTAGGCCCACTCCCCGTGATTTATCCTCGTAACCCTGTATCCCCAACTAACCTGCACATCTTTGCACCCTAAGCGGCAATTTAGCATAGCCAATCTGTAGTCCAGATTCAATGATCATTTATTTATCTCTACAACTCAGTCGAGCATGCGAACTTCATTTAATTAGTCGTGTAATGATGAGTTAGTTTGTTTCAATCTTTTGATTGGTATATTCCTTGTCAACACTACATCGGGTCATTCTAGAGAAAAAGGACCAAGAATACAACATATTACCAGTCGTGGTAATATATCATTCCCCATGGCATGTTTTGTGCTGGGATAGGTATTTCATCTGGTGGGAGGGTGATGTGTTGAGACCTCGCTGCCTTCCCACCTCCAACTCGATTAAGACTGTGGCAGGAAGGTCTGCGGAATGGCCTTCCCGCTTCATTGCCAACTGAGGCCTGTGGGCAATTAATGTTTACTTAAGAGCCTCACTCCTCTGCTTATGGTATTATGAGTTGACATTGAGTTGACATGGGGGCATGGAGATGACAAGTGGAGTTAATGGGATGTGAGGGATCAGGATTAGGGACCTAAAATGTAACCAAACAACTGGTATGACGTCCCAAATAATGGAGATGGGCTTGTTAACCAGCCAGCCTCAGCCTTGGCCACGTCATATCCATTTCCGGGGGCAGCAGGCCCAACTCTAACCTGCACCCCCCTCCACCATTCCCCTACCCCAGAGTGAAAATCCTGCCACTTGGAGGCTTCCGCCCAAGACAGGTGCGGCAAGCCAGGAAACTTCCGAACTCCAACAACCCTGCCTCAGTCGTGAAAATCCAGGCCATCGTCTTCAATGGTTTATGAAACATTGCGCTAAATCACATAACTAAAGCAATTAACACAATGATCCCTGTGTCCTATCTACCTATCATTACATAGCCAGTTAGAATTACGCAACAGAAATTTCTCACGACTGCTGGAGAAAACATCTAATTGAATAAAAGATATATTTTTACACAATCTCTATTGCTAAAAGTACATTGAACATTGCAACAAGATACCATTGTTCAGATGCCATTGTTCATGTAGTGCAAATTACACAAACAGCCTTCATGAGATTAATCTTTGATTATAAAGAAACTACAATTAAAAATAAACGTGATTTTGGACGTCACCAATATTGCCCTCTCTTCGAGATACCGACAAGAAAAATAACTGGCAAAACAATGTTCTCAGAAGCATCTTCTGGAACATTCCACCCCAAACTGTCAATCACAACAGACTTAGCAGCACACGTTCCAGTTGTACATACATAAGAAACAGTGAATTATGTCAACTGGAAGTGCTGGGTTTTTGAGCAGGAATTGGTTTTACCCAATTAAGAGAAAAGCTATGCTCTGGAAACAATGCTTCTCCAGTTCAGATATCTGTCCTGTCGTGTGATCCTATTGAAAACACTGCCAGGCTGTCAAGTACATAAAGTGCAGGAGAGCAAACAAATCCGTTCTCCTGACAGTGGCAACTTCCTGAATTTATATCCATGAAATTAAATCCAGTGTCAGAGCTGTATTGTGTAGAACCATATATATTCCCACATAATCCACCTACTTCCCTTGTATTTATTTTCTACATATCATTTTGCTGAAAGTTTTGCATTGTGTTGGGTGAAAGCTGACAACATTGAAGAATTGAGCATTGGTTCCCCATTATTTCTAGTCAAAGCATTTCCAATTGCCTAATCTGCCATAGCATGGGTTAAATCCAGTTCAGAAATCAATTTAAGACCACATTAGAAACCAAGCAGATTCTTTAGCCTATCTTCATTGTATTGGATTGTCTAAAATGAATTTACCAAAGGCAACCGTCAATTGTTGTTCGATCCCCCCCACCACAAACGCAACAATAACTTGGTTTAAATGTAGAAATTATTTAAAATGTATTTTGCTACTCTCAAACCCATGTTAGAATGATTATCTGGGGGTGTGCCATATTGTAATGCATTCGCGCTGCCAGAGACCTTTGCATTGTTCAAACTGTCAAAACAGTGTGAAACATAACAACAATAAATGGATCACTGTAAAGCAAATAAAAGTGTCTTACTACAATCAACTTCAATTGAATGTGGCACATCATGTTCCACTTATCTACATAATACTTAATGCGCCATTAAAGTAGATGGATGGAGATATGATTTGGATTTTTCATTTCTTTCTTGAACTTTCACCCAGAAAATATAAAATCAAATCATAATTTGTGTTGTTTGCAGACTTGCCCAGGGTTTTAGAATGCTCTCATGTCACAACTAATGGACAGACTCAATGCCAGTGCCCCCACTCTGCTAGGTAGAGCGAGCTGTTAACTCAATAGTAGCATTTCCACCTCTGAGTCAAATGGTGCAGTAAGTCAAACCCCACCCATGACAATCCCAACGACTGCAGATTTCAGGGATTAAAATGGAAGCAGGGCTCACAATAAGCAGATAACCCCACACTGGTGCAATGCAATGAAGGCAGCAGGCAAACTTCAGACTGCCTGCTTATCACAACGATTGAACAGTGCACTCAGCACCAACTGATGCCTCAGAAAAGCTACATTCATTGAAGCCGCCTTCATCCCTTAATTGTGACTGTAAATCCTTCTCCAGGTCACTCTGATTTGGAAAAAAACTGAGTAATGGAACAACATGGGAGAGAGGGTGCTCCAAGGTTCCCAGAGGCTGCTGTTGGTGCATTGGTGAAGAACTGCTGTGTCCATAGAGGGCCAGAAAGCCCTTCAGCTAAATCTTTAGAAAGCAGTGAGATCAGGTTGCCATGGTGATCAATGCCTGGAGTCCAGCCCCGAAGACCTGGATGCTTTGCCCCATGATGCACGACCAATTGCACAAAGACGAGAGTTGACTGCAACTGAGGCTTTATTACTCTAAGATGTGTGGCCTCCGACAGCAGCTGACAAAATGGGCGGAGCCAGCAGGCAGGGACTACTCCTGTACCTGTAGTACAGGGTCTTACCACACATCCTCTAATATGTACAACAGTGGTGATTACCACATTCACCCCGTTAAAATTGAATCCGGCGGGGTGGTGGAGAACTACATACAGAATAAGTTTAATATACAGAAGCAAAAAAAAATATTTCTTCCTGAAGTCCAGTACAAGGTGGTTTGATAGTCCCGAACCAATTATAGATTTAGCTGGCCCGGGGCCTTGATGTGGCGTTGGAAGCGACGCAGTGGTGGCGGCAATTCTGGTGTGGGTCTGGTCCTCGGTGACTCCGGGACTGTGCCAAAATCCTCTTCATCCTCGGGTGTGGGCAGGGGGAGGACGGATGGTCCTGGGGGGGTTGCTGCTGGGTGTGCCGGGGGAGGAGAGGGTGGAGTCAGGCTGGAGGGGTGTGTGTGTGGGACCTGTTGGTGCCAGGTTCCTGAGGGAGACCGTATCCTGGCGGCCTTCGGGGTACGCTACGTAGGCATACTGGGGGTTAGCGTGGAGTAACTGCACCCTTTCAACCAACGGGTCCGCCTTGCGGAGTCGGACGTGCCTACGGAGGAGTACGGGTCCTGGAGCTGCAAGCCAAGTCGGGAGCGACACCCCAGATGTGGACTTCCTGGGGAAGGCAAAGAGACGTTCATGTGGTGTGTCGTTAGTGGCGGTGCATAGCAGCGACTGAATGGAGTTCAGCGCATCGAGGAGGCCCTCCTGCCAGCGGGAGGCCGGAAGATTTCTGGACCGTAGGGCCAGTTGGACAGCCCTCCAGACCATCCCGTTCTCCCTCTCCACCTGCCCGTTTCCCCGGGTGTTATAGCTGGTCGTCCTGTTGGAGGCGATACCCCTGCTGAGCAGGAACTGATGCAGTTCATCACTCATGAATGAGGATCCCCTGTCACTGTGGATGTAGGCGGGGAAGCCGAACAGAGTGAAGATGGTGTTGAGGGCTTTGATGACAGTGGCAGACGTCATATCGGGGCATGGGATGGCGAAGGGGAATCTGGAGTATTCACCGACCACACTGAGGAAATACGTGTTATGGTCGGTGGAGGGGAGGGGCCCTTTGAAATCCACGCTGAGGCGTTCAAAGGGGTGGGAGACCTTCACCAGGCGCGCGGTCTGGCTGGTAGAAGCACGGTTTGCACTCCGCACAGACCTGGCAGTCTCTGGTGATTGCACTGACTTGCTCGACAGAGTAGGGCAGATTGCGAGCCTTTATGAAATGGTACAACCGTGTGACTCCCGGGTGACAAAGGTTGTCGTGCAGGGTCCGGAGTCGGTCCACCTGCGCGCTGGCACATGTACCTTGGGATAGGGCATCTGGAGGTTCGTTGAGCTTGCCGGGCGATAAAAAATCTCGTAGTTGTAGGTGGCGAGCTCAATCCTCCACCTCAAGATTTTATCATTTTTGATCTTACCCCGCTGTGTGATATTGAACATGAAGGCTACCGACCATTGGTCAGTGAGGAGAGTGAATCTCCTGCCGGCCAGGTAATGCCTCCAATGCCGCACAGCTTCAACGGTGGCTTGGGCCTCTTTTTCGACAGCGGAGTGCCGAATTACGGAGGCATGAAGGGTGTGGGAAAAGGTTGCCATGGGCCTGCCTGCCTGATTGAGCGTGGCAGCTAGGGCGACGTCTGATGCATCGCTCTCCACTTGAAAGGCCAGTCTCTCGTCTACTGCATGCATTGCGGCCTTGGCGATATCGGCTCTAATACGGTTGAAGGCATGTTGAGCTTCGTCCGTCAGGGATAAAAGGGTGGACTGGATGAATGGGTGGACCTTGTCCACGTAGTTTGGGACCCACTGGACGTAGTATGAAAAGAACTCCAGGCAGCGTTTGAGGGCCTTGGGGCAGTGGGGGAGGGGGAGCTCCATGGGGCGCATGCGGTTGGGATCGGGCCCCAGAAGGCCGTTCTGGACCACATAGCCAAGGGTGGCTCAGCGGTTCGTGCTGAATACGCACTTCTCCTTGTTATAGGTGAGGTTTAGGAGAGTGGCGGTATGGAGAAATTTGGCAAGGTTGGCATCATGGTCCTGCTGATCGTGGCCGCAGATGGTGACATTGTCTAGGTACGGGAAGGTGGCCCGCAACCCGTACCGGTCGACCAATCGGTCCATCTCCCTTTGGAAGACCGAGACCCCGTTGGTGACACTGAAGGGAACCCTGAGAAAAAGGTAGAGGCGGCCATCTGCCTCGAAGGCAGTGTATGGGCAGTCTGCCTTACGGATGGGGAGCTGGTGGGAGGCGGATTTGAGGTCTACAGTTGAGAAGACCCGGTACTGTGCAATCTGATTGACCATATCAGATATGCATGGGAGGGGGTACGCATCAGAGCTGCATGTACCTATTGATGGTCTGGCTGTAGTCCACGATCATTCTGTGTTTCTCCCCAGTTTTCACCACTACCACTTGGGCTCTCCAGGGGCTGTTGCTGGCCTCGATGACGCCTTCCCGAAGCAGCCGCTGGACCTCGGACCTGATGAAGGTCCTGTCCTGGGTGCTGTACCATCTGCTCCTGGTGGCGACGGGTTTGCAATCCGAGGTTAGGTTTGCGAATAGGGAAGGTGGGTCGGCCTTTAGGGTCGCGAGGCCGCACACAGTAAGGGGTGGTGGGGGCCCGCCGAATTTGAAGGTTAGGCCCTGGAGGTTACACTGGAAGTCCAGGCCGAGTAGCAGGGCAGCGCAGAGGTTGGGTAGGACGTAAGCTGGGGGATCCGGAAGCCAGGGAGATTCTTTGATTGGCAGGGTGTACCGCAAGGGAGCAGCGCCTTACCGTATCTGGATGGATGACGCTTTCGGTTCTCCCGGAGTCCAGCAGGCAAGAGGTCTCGTGCCCATCAATCTTCACGCTTGTCGAGGCGGTGGCTAGATTGTGCGAGCGAGACTGGTTGATTGTGACCGAGGTGACTCGTGGCTGGTCGTCGCTGGTGTTGAACGATTGGGTGCCCCGGGGGCACGGGTCCTGGAACAATGGTGGTGCCCATGTGCCATGGAGAAGACAAGATAGCGGTGCCTGATGATCTTGGGGTGGACAAGATGGCGGCACCCACGGGCCGCACGTGGCGGGGGTTGATAAAGATGATGGCACCCATGGGCCGCACGTGATCCGAGAAGGGGAAGATGGCGGCACCCACTGGACGCGCGTGGTCTGAGGGGGAGAAGATGGCTGCGCCCACTGGCTGCGCGTAGTCTGAGGTGGAGAAGATGGTGGCGCCCACTTGCCGCGCGTGGTCCGGGGAGGTGAAGATGGTGGCGCCCATTGTCCGTACGTGAGGGGGTTCGGGGCAATAGCGGGCCTGGCACACCGCAGCGAGATCGCAGGCCTTGCAAAGGGCGGTGCGGGGGTGTTTCTGTTGCCCGCAGAAGTAACATCGGGGGCCCCTGGGATTGGCTGGCTGGCACGTGGCACAGGCATAATGACTGGGTGAAGCCCCCAGTGGGGCGGCCGCCTGCGGAGTCCACGATGTGTAGGAGGGGTGGGCCGCACGGCTGGGGGTGCAGGCCTGAATATTGTATGAGGCGACCGTCATCGATAGCGGCAGTTTTTTTGTTGCTGCGAGGTCGAGCGTGGCCCCCTCTAAAAGTCGCTGGCGTATGAGGTCTGAACCTATCCCCGTAACGAAGGCGTCCCGCATGAGGAGGTTCGGATGTTCCGTGTCCGTGACGGCCTGACAGTCACCGTCTCTGACCAGAGGAATTAAAGCACTTCTTTAGGACCAGGAATCTTCTATGGACTCACCAGGGAGTTGACTTCGAGTAGAGAGTACATGTCTGGCGAAGAGCGTGTTCGTCTGCTGGGCGTAATTCTCTTTCAGTAGCGCCATGGCTTCATCATAGGTCGGCGCGTCCTGGATAAGAGGAAAGATGTTGGAGCTCAGCCGCGAGTAGAGTATCTGGATCTTCTGAGCTTCCGGGATTGGGTCTGGTGCAGACCTGATGTAAGCTTCGAAACAAGCTCGCCAGTGTTGCAAGTCCTTTTTGGCGTCGCTTGATTGCAGATCCAGCTGCAGGCGATCCGGCTTGATGCGGAGGTCCATCTTCTGAAAATCTTAGAGTAATAAATTGATGCACGATCAATTGCACAAAGACGAGAGTTGACTACAACTGAGGCTTTATTACTCTAAGATGTGTGGCCTCCTACAGCAGCTAGTGAAATGGCTGCTGTATAGGGAGCACACATATTTATACTCCGCCTATTGGGCGGAGCCAGCAGGCAGGGACTACCCCCATACCTGTAGTACAGGGTCTTACCACACATCCTCTAATATGTACAACAGTGGTAATTACCACACCCTAAAAGGTTCACTGAGCTCACGTGAATGGTCAAGGTCATCATCAGATGCCACAATCCCACCAACTACACTGTGAGCCTCAGACATTGCTCAATGACTACAGCCCCATCACTCACATACTAATACCTTCTATCAATCAGGACTCAGAGATAACATTAGCTTTATTTCACACTCACATGCACTGCCTTACATTCATATCTGGCAATGGCAATTATGATGCCATTAGACATGACTTGGGAGGGGTAGGTTGGAGAAGTAGGCTGCAAGTGTTGGGCACACTGGATATGTGGAGCTTGTTCAAGGAACAGCTACTGCGTGTTCTTGATAAGTACGTACCGGTCAGGCAGGGAGGAAGGCGTCGAGCGAGGGAACCGTGGTTTACCAAAGAAGTGGAATCTCTTGTTAAGAGGAAGAAGGAGGCCGATGTGAAGATGAGGTGTGAAATTTCGGTTGGGGCGATGGATAGTTACAAGGTAGCGAGGAAGGATCTAAAGAGAGAGCTAAGACGAGCAAGGAGGGGACATGAGAAGTATTTGGCAGGTAGGATCAAGGAAAACCCAAAAGCTTTCTATAGGTATGTCAGGAATAAAAGAATGACTAGGGTAAGAGTAGGGCCAGTTAAGGACAGGGATGGGAAGTTGTGTGTGGAGTCTGAAGAGATAGGCGAGATACTAAATGAATATTTTTCGTCAGTATTCACTCAGGAAAAAGAGAATGTTGTGGAGGAGAATGCTGAGACCCAGGCTATTAGAATAGATGGCATTGAGGTACGTAGGGAAGAGGTGTTGGCAATTCTGGACAGCCCCCACGGTAGCCTGGCCCGCGATCGGGGCCCACCGATCCGCGGGCGGGCCTGTGCCGTGGGGGCACTCTTTCCCTTCCGCCTCTGCCACGGTCTCCACCATGGCGGAGGCGGAAGAGACTCCCTCCACTGCGCATGCGCGGGAATGCTGTCAGCGGCCGCTGACGCTCCCGCGCATGCGCCGCCCGGAGATGTCGTTTCCGCGCCAGCTGGCGGGGCACCAAAGGCCTTTTCCCCCAGCTGACGGGGCGGAAATTCGTCCGGCGCGACCTAGCCCCTTGAGGTTGGGGCTCGGCCCCTAAAGATGCGGAGCATTCCGCACCTTTGGGGCGGCGCAATGCCCGGCTGATTTGCGCCGTTTTGGGCGCCAGTCGGCGGACATCGCGCCGTTTCCGAAGAATTTCGCCCCATATTAGTATGGCAAGCCACAGTTTACAAAAGTATTCATCCAAATATCCCCATTTTAATAAAAATAAACAATATTGCATAGGTCATCAAGCATATTATCACCCATGAATCAAAATTATTCCTTCTAGTCTGTTCCAATTTTGTCTGTGTCTCCACACATATTTCACAATCAATCTTTGAAGCATTCATGTCGCTTTGCGGCCTGCATCAAAATTATTATTATTTTTTTTTTAAATATTTTATTGAAAATTTTTGGTCAACCATCACAGTACATTGTGTATCCTTTACACAATAATATAACAGTATAAATAACAATGACCTGTTTTATAAACAAAGAATAAATAATATATAACAAAAACGAAAACGAAAACTAAATGGCAACTGCCTTGTCTCAGATAAACACTCTCCAAAAATATGGTTTAACAATCCAATATACAATTATTTATAGCAACGACCTATACATATTATACATATATATTAATAACCCTGAGACTCCTTCTGGTTCTTCCCCCCTTTCCCCCCCCCCCACCCCCCACCACCCCCCTGGGCTCCTGCTGCTGCGTTCTTCCTTTCCATTCCCTCTATCTTTCTGTGAGGTATTCGACGAACGGTTGCCACCGCCTGGTGAACCCTTGAGCCGATCCCCTTAGGACGAACTTAATCCGTTCCAGCTTTATAAACCCTGCCATGTCATTTATCCAGGTCTCCACCCCCGGGGGCTTGGCTTCCTTCCACATCAACAGTATCCTGCGCTGGGCTACTAGGGACGCAAAGGCCAAAACATTGGCCTCTCTAGCCTCCTGCACTCCCGGCTCTTGTGCAACCCCAAATATAGCCAAACCCCAGCTTGGTTCGACCTGGACCCCCACTACTTTCGAAAGCACCTTTGTCACCTCCACCCAGAACCCCTGTAGTGCCGGACATGACCAGAACATGTGGGTGTGATTCGCTGGGCTTCTCGAGCATCTCGCACACCTATCCTCTACCCAAAAAAATTTACTGAGCCGTGCTCCAGTCATATGCGCCCTGTGTAACACCTTAAATTGAATCAGGCTTAGCCTGGCACACGAGGACGATGAGTTTACCCTACTTAGGGCACCCGCCCACAGCCCCTCCTCAATCTCCTCCCCAGCTCTTCTTCCCATTTCCCTTTCAGCTCATCTACCATAATCTCCCCCTCGTCCCTCATTTCCCTATATATATCTGACACCTTACCGTCCCCCACCCATGTCTTTGAGATTACTCTGTCCTGCACCTCATGCGTCGGGAGCTGCGGGAATTCCCTCACCTGCTGTCTCGCAAGAGCCCTCAGTTGCATATACCGGAATGCATTCCCTTGGGGCAACCCATATTTCTCGGTCAGCGCTCCCAGACTTGCGAACTTCCCATCCACAAACAGATCTTTCAGTTGCGTTACTCCTGCTCTTTGCCATATTCCAAATCCCCCATCCATTCTCCCCGGGGCAAACCTATGGTTGTTTCTTATCGGGGACCCCACCAAGGCTCCCGTCTTTCCCCTATGCCGTCTCCACTGTCCCCAAATTTTCAAAGTCGCCACCACCACCGGGCTTGTGGTGTATTTCTTCGGTCAGAACGGCAATGGGGCCGTCACCATAGCTTGTAGGCTAGTCCCCCTACAGGACGCCCTCTCCAATCTCTTCCACGCCGCTCCCTCCTCTTCTCCCATCCACTTACTCACCATTGAGATATTGGCGGCCCAGTAGTACTCACTTAGGCTCGGTAGTGCCAGCCCCCCACTATCCCTACTACGCTGTAAGAATCCCTTCCTCACTCTCGGGGTCTTCCCGGCCCACACAAAACTAATGATACTCTTTTCGATCCTTTTGAAAAAAGCCTTCGTGATCACCACCGGGAGGCACTGAAACACAAAGAGGAATCTCGGGAGGACTACCATTTTAACCGCCTGCACCCTCCCTGCCAGTGACAGGGATACCATGTCCCATCTCTTGAAGTCCTCCTCCATTTGTTCCACCAATCGCGTTAAATTTAACCTATGCAATGTACCCCAATTCTTGGCTATCTGGATCCCCAAGTAACGAAAGTCCCTTGTTACCTTCCTCAGCGGAAAGTCCTCTATTTCTCTGCTCTGCTCCCCTGGATGCACCACAAACAACTCACTTTTCCCCATGTTCAGTTTATATCCTGAGAATTCTCCAAACTCCCGAAGTGTCCGCATTATCTCTGGCATCCCCTCCGCCGGGTCAGCTACATATAACAACAAATCATCCGCATACAGAGATACCCGGTGTTCTTCTCCTCCTCTAAGTACTCCCCTCCACTTCTTGGAACCCCTCAATGCTATTGCCAAGGGTTCAATCGCCAGTGCAAACAGTAATGGGGACAGAGGGCATCCCTGCCTTGTCCCTCTATGGAGCCGAAAGTATGCAGATCCCCGTCCATTCGTGACCACACTCGCCACTGGGGCCCTATACAACAGCTGCACCCATCTAACATACCCCTCTCCAAAACCAAATCTCCTCAGCACCTCCCACAAATAATCCCACTCCACTCTATCAAATGCTTTCCCGGCATCCATCGCCACCACTATCTCCGCTTCCCCCTCTGGTGGGGGCATCATCATTACCCCTAGCAGCCTCCGTATATTCGTATTCAGCTGTCTCCCCTTCATAAACCCAGTTTGGTCCTCATGGACCACCCTCGGGACACAATCCTCTATCCTCATTGCCACTACCTTGGCCAGAATCTTAGCGTCTACATTTAGGAGGGAAATAGGTCTCTAGGACCCGCATTGCAGCGGGTCCTTTTCCTTCTTTAGGAGAAGCGATATCGTTGCCTCAGACATAGTCGGGGGCAGCTGTCCCCTTTCCTTTGCCTCATTAAAGCTCCTCATCAGTAGCGGGGCGAGCAAGTCCACATATTTCCTGTAAAATTCAACTGGGAATCCATCCGGTCCCGGAGCCTTCCCCGCCTGCATGCTCCTAATTCCTTTCACTACTTCCTCTATTTCAATCTGTGCTCCCAGTCCCACCCTTTCCTGCTCCTCCACCTTGGGAAATTCCAGCCGGTCCAGAAAGCCCATCATTCTCTCCCTCCCATCCGGGGGTTGAGCTTTGTATAATTTTTTATAAAATGCCTTGAACACTCCATTCACTCTCTCCGCTCCCCGCTCCATCTCTCCTTCCTCATCCCTCACTCCCCCTATTTCCCTCGCTGCTCCCCTTTTCCTCAATTGGTGGGCCAGCAACCTGCTCGCCTTCTCCCCATATTCGTACTGTACACCCTGTGCCTTCCTCCACTGTGCCTCTGCAGTACCCGTTGTCAGCAAGTCAAATTCTACGTGTAGCCTTTGCCTTTCCCTGTACGGTCCCTCCTCCGGTGCCTCCGCATATTGCCTGTCCACCCTCAGAAGTTCTTGCAGCAACCGCTCCCGTTCCCTACTCTCCTGCTTTCCTTTATGTGCCCTTATTGATATCAGCTCCCCTCTAACCACTGCCTTCAGAGCCTCCCAGACCACTCCCACCTGGACCTCCCCATTATCATTGAGTTCCAAGTACTTTTCAATGCACCACCTCACCCTTCGACACACACCCTCATCTGCCATTAGTCCCATGTCCATTCTCCAGAGAGGGCGCCCTTCTGTTTCCTCCCCTATCTCCAAGTCCACCCAATGTGGAGCGTGATCCGAAATGGCTATAGCCGTATACTCCGTTCCCCTCACCTTCGGGATCAACGCCCTTCCCAAAACAAAAAAGTCTATTCGCGAATAGACTTTGTGGACATAGGAGAAAAATGAAAACTCCTTACTCCTAGGTCTGCTAAATCTCCACGGGTCTACTCCTCCCATCTGCTCCATAAAATCTTTAAGCACCTTGGCGGCTGCCGGCCTCCTTCCAGTCCTGGACCTCGACCTGTCCAGCCCTGGTTCCAACACCGTATTGAAATCTCCCCCCATTACCAACTTTCCCACCTCTAGGTCCGGGATGCGTCCTAGCATACGCCTCATAAAATTGGCATCATCCCAGTTCGGGGCATATACGTTTACCAAAACCACCGTCTCCCCCTGTAGTTTGCCACTCACCATCACGTATCTGCCCCCGCTATCCGCCACTATAGTCTTTGCCTCAAACATTACCCGCTTCCCCACTAATATAGCCACCCCCCTGTTTTTCGCATCTAGCCCCGAATGGAACACCTGCCCCACCCAACCTTTGCGTAGTCTCACCTGGTCTATCAGTTTCAAGTGCGTTTCCTGTAACATAACCATGTCTGCCTTAAGTTTCTTAAGGTGTGCGAGTACCCGTGCCCTCTTTATCGGCCCGTTCAGCCCTCTCACGTTCCACGTGATCAGCCGGGTTGGGGGGCTTTTTACCCCCCCCCCCCTTGTCAATTAGCCATCCCCTTTTTCCAGCTCCTCACCCGGTTCCCACGCAGCTGTGTCCCCCCCAGGCGGTGCCCCCCCGCCCATCCCACCCCAGGCCAGCTCCCCCCTCTCCCCAGCAGCAGCAGCCCAATAATTCCCCCCCTCCCACGCCCCCCCCCGCTAGATCCCCCACTAGAGTAGTTACACCCCCCATGTTGCTCCCAGAAGTCAGCAAACTCTGGCCGACCTCGGCTTCCCCCCGTGACCTCGGCTCGCACCGTGTGACGTCCCCTCCTTCCTGCTTCCCTATTCCCGCCATGATTATCATAGCGCGGGAACCGAGCCCGCGCTTCCCCCTTGACCCCGCCCCCAATGGCCAACGCCCCATCTCTTCCACCTCCTTTCCTCCCCCCACCACCTCCTGTGGAAGAGAGAAAAGTTACCTCATCGCAGGATTAATAACATAAAACTCCTCTTTCCCCCCTTTTTACCCCCCTATTCGCCCCCCATACTCGCCCCACCACTTTGTTTCAAACGTTCTTTTTTTAATAACCCGCTCATTCCAATTTTTCTTCCACGATAAAAGTCCACGCCTCATCCGCCGTCTCAAAGTAGTGGTGCCTCCCTTGATATGTGACCCACAGTCTTGCCGGTTGCAGCATTCCGAATGTTATCTTCTTTTTGTGAAGCACCGCCTTGGCCCGATTAAAGCTTGCCCTCCTTCCTGCCACCTCCGCACTCCAGTCTTGGTATACGCGGATCACCGCGTTCTCCCACTTACTGCTCCGAGTTTTCTTTGCCCATCTAAGGACCATCTCTCTGTCCTTAAAACGGAGGAATCTCACCACTATGGCTCTAGGAATTTCTCCTGCTCTCGGTCCTCGCGCCATCACTCGGTATGCTCCCTCCACCTCCAGCGGACCCGCCGGGGCCTCCGCTCCCATTAACGAGTGCAGCATCGTGCTCACATATGCCCCGACATCCGCTCCCTCCGCACCTTCAGGAAGACCAAGAATCCTTAGGTTGTTCCTCCTCGCGTTATTCTCCAGCGCCTCCAGCCTTTCCACACATCGTTTATGGTGTGCCTCGTGCATCTCCGTCTTCACCACCAGGCCCTGTATGTCGTCCTCATTCTCGGCAGCCTTTGCCTTCACGACCCGAAGCTCCCGCTCCTGGGTCTTTTGCTCCTCCTTTAGCCCTTCGATCGCCTGTAATATCGGGGCCAACAGCTCCTTCTTCATTTCCTTTTTGAGTACTTCCACGCAGCGTTTCAAAAACTCGTGTTGTTCAGGGCCCCATATTAAACTGCCACCTTCCGACGCCATCTTGGTTTTTGCTTGCCTTCCTTGCCGCTGCTCTAAAGGATCCACCGCAATCCGGCCACCTTCCTCTCCTTTTTTCATCCGTATCCAGGGGGGATTCCCTTCTGGTTCACCGCACAGTACTTTTAGCCGTTAGAATTGCCGTTGGGGCTCTTATTAAGAGCCCAAAAGTCCGTTCCACCGGGAGCTGCCGAAACGTGCGACTCAGCTGGTCATCGCCGCACCCGGAAGTCTGCATCAAAATTATTGTCTGCTGTTCATCTGGTGTCATATGGGGCGGGATTCTCCACTCCCATGCCGAAGTGGGCGCGCCGTTGTGAACGCTGTCGAGGTTCACGACGGCGCGAAACGGCCCCGATCCCGACCGATTCAGGCCCTGACAATGGGCCAGGATCGGGGCCGCGTCATCTACACGCGCCAGGCCTTGTCGCCCGCGTTAAGGCGGCGCCGCATAGATGACGCGGCCGGCGCCTCATAACGGGCGTCATCCGCGCATGCGCGGGTTGGCCGGCGCCAACCCGCGCATGCGTGGTTGCCGTCCTCTCTAGGTCCGCCCCACAAGAAGATGGGGGACGGATCTTGCGGGGCCGCGGAAGGAAGGAGGTCCTCCTTCAGAGAGGACGGCCCGACGATCGGTGGCCACCGATCGCGGGCCACCCCACATTTGAGGTACCCCCAGGTACAGGATCCCCCCTCGCCCCCCCCGCAGACCGCCCCCCCAGCGTTCACGCACCGTTCACGCACCGTTCACGCACCGTTCACGACGGCAGCAACCAGGTGTGGATGGCGCCGGGGGGAACCCGCCGTTTTGGCCTGGCCGCTCGGCCCGTCCGGGCCTGAGAATAGCGGGGGTGCCGGCGAATCGCCATTTTGGGTGTCTCCGGCGATTCTCCGGCATGCGGCCCGCGAAACTCAACCTGGGCCGTTCCCGCCGCTTGGGAGAATCGCGGGAGGGCGTCGGACCGGCGTCCCGGGAAACTTTGGCGGCCCAGGCGATTCTCCCAACCGGCGTGGGAGTGGAGAATCTCGCCCATGGTTCCTAGATTAACATTGCTTCTTTGGAAATGACGGCACGGTGGCACAGTGGGTAGCACTGCTGCCTCACAGTGCCAGGGACCCGGGGTTCGATTCTGACCCTGGGTGACTGTGTGGACTTTTCACATTCTCCTCATGTCTGTGTGGGTTTCCTCCAGGTGCTCCGGTTACCCCCTACAGTCCAAAGATGTTCAGGTTAGCTGGATCAGCCGTGCTAAATTGCCCCTGAGTGTCCAAAGGTTGGAGGGGATTACAGGGACAGGACAGGGAATTGGGACCAGGTAGGGTGTTCTTTCGAAGGGTCGGTGCAGACTCAATGGACCAAATGGCCTCCTTCTGCACTGTAGGGATTCTGGGCGAAATTCTCCCCCAACGGTGCGATGTCCGCCGACTGGCGCCAAACATGGCGCCAATCAGACGGGCATCGCGCCGGCCCAAAGGTGCGGAATGCGCCGCATCTTTGGCGGCCTAGCCCCACCATTGAGGGGCTAGGCCAACGCCGGAGGGATTTCCGCCCCGCCAGCTGGCGGAAATGGCGTTTGTTGCCCCGCCAGCTGGCGCGGAAATGCGGCGCATGCACGGAAGCGTCAGCGCCGCTGACAGTTTCCCGGCGCATGCGCGGGAGCGTCAGCGGCCGCTGTCAGTTTCCCGCGCATGCGCAGTGGGGAGAGTCACTTCCGCCTCCGCCATGGTGGAGGCCGTAGCGGAGGCGGAAGGGAAAGAGTGCCCCCACGGCACAGGCCCGCCCGCGGATTGGTAGGCCCCGATCGCGGGCCAGGCCACTGTGGGGGCACCCCCCGGGGTCAGATCGCCCCGCGCCCCCCCCCAGGACCCCGGAGCCCGCCCACGCCGCCTGGTCCCGCCGGTAAATACCAGGTTTGATTTACGCCGGCGGGACCAGGCAATTTCTGGGCGGGACTTCGGCCCATCCGGGCCGGAGAATCCAGCGGGGGGTCCCGCCAACCGGCGCGGCCCGATTCCCGCCCCCGCCCAATCTCCGGTACCGGAGACTTCGGCGGGGGCGGGGGCGGGATTCACGGCGGCCAACGGCCATTCTCCGACCCGGCGGGGGGGTCGGAGAATGACGCCCTCTATGTGTGAATGTTGTTGCCATGGTGAGTGCTGCTGCTGTGGTAATTGTTGCTGATGATCTGTTGCATTCATTGGGGAATGGCTGATCTCCGAGACTGATGGTCAGACAGTTCCTTGCTCAGTTGGTGAAATCGGATCCGCTTGATTAACTGTCTGCTGTGGAGGAGCAGCTTCCCCAGTTGCACTTAGATGTCTGCGGTTGCGACAATAGATCAGGTTGTTCACTTCCACTGTGTACGATCAGGTGACAACTTCTCTACGCAGGTCCGAAGTTGCCCGTGGACTGACTTTTGTTAAATGCATTGAATATTTCCACTCTGACCTCCAACTCTCAGCCATGCCTATGATTTGACAGCTTTATCAAAGTGAAATGGCTTTCTTTCATTTCACTTTGATCTTGTCACTCACCCCTACTGTTACTACTTCTGGTTTCAGTAATTGTCTATTTGTTCGAAGAGTAGTCTGGGGGCAGCATGGTATTAGTTGCTGGACTGGATTACTTTCCATGTGCGAGATTCTCCGACCCCCCCCACCCCCCGCCGGGTCGGAGAATCGCCGGGGGCTGGCTTGAATCTCGCCCCCGCCGGTTGCCGAATTCTCCGGTACCGGATATTCAGCGGAGGCAGGAATCGCGCCACGCCAGTTGGCGGGCCCCCACCCCCCCCCAGATGGGCCGAAGTCCCGCTGCTAAAATGCCTGTCCCGCCGGCGTAGATTAAACCACCTACCTTACCGGTGGGACAAGGCGGCGCGGGCGGGGTCCTGGGGGGGGGCACGGGGTGATCTGGCCCCGGGGGGTGCCCCCACGGTGGCCTGGCCCGCGATCGGGGCCCACCGATCCGCGGTGGGCCTGTGCCGTGGGGGCACTCTTTCCCTTCCGCCTTCGCCACGGTCTCCACCGTGGCGGAGGCGGAAGAGACTCCCTCCACTGCGCATGCGTGGGAATGCCGTCAGCGGCCGCTAACGCTCCCGCACATGCACCGCCCGGAGATGTCATTTCCGCGCCAGCTGGCGGGGCACCAAAGGCCTTTTCCGCCTGCTGGCGGGGCGGAAATCAGTCCGGCGCGGGCCTAGCCCCTTAAGGTTGCGGCTCGGCCCCCAAAGATGCGGAGGATTCCGCACCTTTGGGGCGGCGCGATGCCCGACTGATTTGCGCCATTTTGGGCGCCAGTCGGCGGACATCGCGCCGATACCGGAGAATTTTGCCCCATGTCTTCAGTAGGTGTGTTTCTCCACTCAAAGATTGCTTTACAACACATCTATATAATAATAATAATCTTTATTAGTGCCACAAGTAGGCTTACATTAACACTGCAATGACGTTACTGTGAAAACTGGATCTAATTGATTTTTTGATGATTTCTCTTGATGATTTGCACCACTGCCTCAGCCGCTCCATTTGACTGGGGATAATGTGAAGAGGATACGTAGTGCTTAATTTCCCAATTCTTCGGGCAGTGTCTAAATTCTTCACTCACGAACTGAGGGCCATTGTTGCTCATCACACTGCCAGGAATTCCATGACGACTGAAGTGTGCTTTCAGGTGTTCTTTGATCTCAGTGGTAGTCATTGACATTAACTACTCTAATGCCTAATGGTCTGAATAGTAGTTGACTTTTTAAAATTAATTTTACAGGATGGGGGTGTCGTTGGCCAGGCCAACATCTACCACCCATTCCTCGATGCTCTTTAGAAGATGGTGGTAAGCTGCCTTCCTGAACCATTGGAGTCTCTGAGGATTAGGCGCACCGACAGTGCTGTAAGGGAGGTAGCTTCAGAATTTTTACTAAGCGACAGTGAGGAACGGCAATATACTTCCAAATCAGGACGTTGATTGACTTAGAGGGGAACCTCCAGCTGGTGATGGTCTCAGATATCTACTGCTTTTATTCTTCTAGATGGTAGCAGTGGGTTTTGAAGGTGCTGCCTAAGGAGCCTTGGTGAGTTCTGTCGTACGCACCTCTGCCCTGTTCATCGCTGGTGAAGAGATTGATGTTTGTAGAAGAGATACCAAGCTATTTTGCCCTGGATGGTGTTGAGCTTCTTAAGTATTGTTGGAGCTGCACTCACCGAGGCAAGTGGAGATTATTCCTTCACAATCCTGACTTGTGCCTTGTAGATGGTTGACAGGCTTTGAGGAGTCCAAAGGTGCCTTTCTCACCGCAGGATTCCTAGCCTCTGACCTGCTCTGGTAACTATAGCATTTATATGGTTAGCCTAGTTTAGTTTCTGATAAATTGTAACCTCCAGGATCTTGTTGAAGATGGTGATTGCATGGCACAGATATAACTTGCGGCTTGGATATTATCCATGGGCTGGATCCTCCATTTCTGAGGCTAAATGCCAGTGCCAACAGAGGATCCATGGTGTTTCACGATGAGACAATCGACGCAAAACCGTCACCGATTCCGGTACTGGTGAGTGGCTAGCACCGGCGGCAAGTGAAACATCCATGGAACGCGCGGAAAAAGGTCGGAGAATCGCCGGTTCCCGAGCCACACATGCACAGGGCTGACAAGCTGCAGCCACGCATGCCTACACCCCCACACACGCACCAGTTGTGCCAGAAAACAGGGTGCCGGCCGAGCTGGACCGTGTACCCACCCACCCTGACCCCACAGCCCAGTATGACCCGCTATTCTCCTGGGCTCCCGCGATGCTCCGCCACCACCAGGAGGAATTACCAACAACGAGTTTCACTTGTGGTTTTAAAAATCAGAAAACCATAGCAGCTGAGGGGGAAAGAGAGGGGCTATTAAAAATGTCCAACATCACGTTGTGACTCTGGTCGAGGAGCTTCTGCCAGCACCAGGGGGAGCAGCGGGGGTGGGGGCCAGGAGGTGGGCTGTAAAGTCGAGATGGACTGGCACAGAACACAATTGCTGCAACTCGCAAGGCAGCCATATGACGGCGCCGCCGCTGATTGTAAACTATGAACTTAGTGCCATGGGTCGTATGAGTCTCCCCCCTAGGTATCCTCTGGCCCAACCGACCCATCAAAGGGTTGGGTGTGCTCTAGCGCAACAAGTGCCATCTTGTTGGCTGGAATGAGTGTCTGTGGAGAGTGGAGTGCTAATATGCGGCGACAATCTCGCCCTAGGTGTATCGGACACCGTTTTTCATTGGAATTGCTCATGTCCATGTGGCACTGGTGCTAGCCCATTAAGGGTTCCGGAATTGCCCTGGGATCGGTGCCAATTTTGTTGTCCTGTAAGTCCACCGATTCTGTCCCAGAGTCAACATTTAGTCTCTGAAATGGAGAATCCCACCCAGACTGTTTAATTCTTTCCTGTGGTAAATTCCACATCAAAGGCCCATCACTCTCTGGGTGAAGAAATGTCCCCTCTTCCCTGTCCAAATTGGTCTACCCCATGTCCTCAGACTGTGACCCATGGTTCTGGACAGTCCCACCATTGGGAACATCCTTCTTTCATCTACCCTGTCTAGTCCTGTTAGAATTTTATAGGTTTCTATGAGTTCCCCCCCCCACACTCATTCTTCTGAACTCGAGCAAATTACATCCTAACATGCTCAAACCCTCCCATACATCCGTCCTGCCATCCAGGAATCAGTCTGGTAAACCTTTGCTGCATGCCCTCTATAGTAAGAACATCCTTCCTCAGATAAGGAGACCAAAGCTGCGCAAAATGTTCCAGGTGTGGCCTCACCAAGGCCCTGTACAATTGGAGCAAGACATCCCTGCTCCTGTACTCGAATCCTCTCGCAATGAAGGCCAGCTTACCATTTGCCTTCTTTACTGCCTGCTGTATGCTTACCTTCAATGACTGGTTTACAAGGACACCCAGGTCTCATTGCACATTCCCCTCTCCTAATTTATGGCCATTCAGATAATAGTCTGCCTTCCCGTTTTTGCTACAAAAGTGGATAACTTTGCATTTATCCAAACTCTACTGCATCTGACATTCATTTGCCCACCTACGTAACTTGTCCAAATCACACTGAAGGATCCCTGCATCCTCCTCACAGCTCACCCTCCTGTCCAGCTTTGTGACAGCTGCGAATGTGGAGATATTACATTTTGTTCCCTCACCTAAATGATTAATATATATTGTGAGTAGAGGGGGGTCCCAGCACCGATCCCTGCGATACCCCACTAGGCACTGCCTGCCAAATTGTAAAAAAGCCATTAATTGCATCTTCTCTAAACCTTGCGAGGGGCAAGGTTTAGAGGAGATGTACGAGGCAAATTTTTTACACAGAGGGTAGTGGGTGCCTGGAACTAGCTGCCGGAGAAGGTGGTGGAAGCAGGGATGATAGTGACGTTTGAGGGGCATCTTGACAAATACATGAATAGGATGGGAATAGAGGGATACGGACTCCGGAAGTGTAGAAGATTTTAGTTTAGATGGGCAGCATGGTCAGCCTTGGAGGGCCGAAGGGCCTGTTCCTGTGCTGTACTTTTCTTTGTTCTTTGTTTGTTTGTAATTCCTACTCTCTGTTCCCTGTCTGCCAACCAGTTTTCTATCCATCTCAGTACACTACCCCTAATTCCATGCGCTTGAATTTTACACGCTAATCTCTTATGCGGGATTTTATCAAAAGCCTTCTGAAGGTCCAAATATATCACATCCATTGCCTCCCCTCATTAACTCTATTAGTTACATCCTCAAAGGATTCCTGTACATTTGTCAAACATGATCTCCCCTTCATGAATCCATGCTGACTCTGTCCGATCCTGCCATTGTTTTCTAAATGCTCTGTTATAAAATCTTTGATAATGGATTCTAGAATGTTTCCCACTACCAACGCCAGGCTTACTGGTCTATAATTCCCTGTTTTCTCTCGACCTCCCTTTTTAAATAGTGGAGTTACATTAGCTACCCTTCAAATCTGTAGGAACTGTTCCATATTCCATAGAATCCTAGAAGATGACCACCAGTGCATCCACTATTTCTAGATCTACCTCCTTAAGTACTCTGGAATGTAGCATATCAGGCCCTGAGGATTTATGAGCCTTCAATCCCATCAATTTCCCCAATACCATTTTCCTACTAATATTGATGTCCTTCGTTTTCTCTCTCTCACTAAACCCTGGGTTCCCCAACACTTCTAATACCTTACTTGTGTCTTCTTTTGAGAAGAAATAACCCAAGTATGTGTTTAGTTGCTGAGCCACTTCTTTGCCCCCCTTTATAAATTCATCTGTTTCTGACTCTTCAATCTTTTTCTCTTCACATACTGATAGAAACTTTTACAGTCAGTTTTTATGTTCCCTGCAAGCTTACTCTCATACTCTATTTTCCACTTCTTAATCAAATCTTTGGTCATTCTTTGCTGAATTCCAAACTGCTCCCAATCCTCAGACCTGTTGTTTTTCTTGGCCAATTTGTATGCTTCTTCGAATACTATCCTAATTTCCCTTGTAAACCATGGATTGGCCACCTTTCTCGTTTTACTTTTGTGGCAGACAGGAATAAACAATTATTGCAGTTCTCCCATGCGTAAATGTATGCTATGTCCTATCCACTGTCATCCCTTTAAGTAATGTTTCCCAATCGATCATAGCCAACTTGTACCTCATACTTGCACCTCGTAGTTTCCTTTATTAAGATTCAGGACCCTTGTCTCAGAATCAACTGCTTCACTCTCCACCTTGATGAAAAATTCTACTATATTATGGTCGCTCATCCCCAAGCGGTCTCGCACAACTAGATTGACAATGGTTCCATTTTCATTACACCGTACCCAGTCTAGGACAGTCTGCTCTCTAGTTGGTTCCAGAAAACCATCCCATATGCACTGCAGGAATTCCTCCTGCACAGTATTGTGGCTAATTTGTTTTGCCCAATCTATGTGGAGATTGAGATCACACATAATTACAGATGTCCCTTTATCTCATGCACTAATTTCTTATTTAATGCCATTCCCAACATCACCACTGTGGTTTGGGGGGTTTATATATGACGTCAACTAATGTTTTTTGTCCCTTGGTGTTTCTCAGCTCTACCCATACAGATTCCATATTGTCAGAGCTAATATCCTATGTAAGAGCTAATAATAGTGCCGCTCAACCACCCATTCCATCACTTTGCTGATGATCAAGAATAGAGAATAGATGGGGCAGTAATTCGCCAGGTTGGATTTTTCCTACTTTTTGTATGCAGGACATACCTGGGCAATTTTCTGCATTGCTGGATGATGCCAATGTTGTAGCTGTACTGAAACAGCTTGGCCTGGGGAATGACAAGTTCTGGAGCAAAAGCTTTCAGTACTATTGCCGGAACAGCAGATCTTTTTTCTTCCCATTGAACTGGACTATCAGCTGAGTTTGGCCTCTTGGCTTGAGCATTATTCTATCATAGACCCTTAACTTTACCTTTGACGGCTCCATTTTTGGGCCACCATTTTGAGCAATTTCACAACATCTTGCAAAGCTCATGATGTTGCACGTAGCAGTAACAGCAGTGTATAACCAATGCTTCACATTAACTACAATCAGTGTAGTATAAAGTGTTAATGGCTATTATGTTACTAGCTACAGTGCATCATCAGTGATGTCCAATAATGACAGATCGCATGTAACTGGGACCTGAGGGAAGAAAATTCTAATGGAGTCCTGCTAAAGTCTGTCCCTGTCAATAGTGTGGAGATGCCGGCGTTGGACTGGGGTGAGCACAGTCCTGTCAATAGTGTAAAAGAAGCAAGTACAGCAGACACTCGAGTAACGGCCATAGCAGCAAACGGAGTGATGAATTGCGACCAGATTCCCACGACAGCTGAAAATAAGGGCGCAGAAATACAGAGAAACACTTTACCCTTTGCTGAGCCCTTTGTCCATGCAGATGGTCTCGACCAGGCCATGCACAGAATCAACTGGTGTCTCCCCTTCCAACCCTACTTCACCACCTCCAGTCTTGCTCAGAAACCAGAGAGGAAGCAGGTCAGTGTTCTCCTTCATGCAATCAGCAACTGTGCCGATACCACTTCAAGAAGATGGTGGGGTTGGTGAAGAAATTGCACAATATGAATACGTCATCAAAGCCTTTGATTCCTACTTTAACCTGCAGAGAAATATAATAATAGACCGGGCAAAATTAAACTAGAGCAGCCAGGAACAGGATGAGAATACTGATTCTTTTATAAATGACCTGTGAATCTTAGCAGATATGGGACACTGAGACATCGGCTCATGATAGACCGTATCATTGATGAAGGATTGTTGGATGTCTTGCAGTCCCGGGAAGATCTCACTTTGTCCAAAACAGTAGAGTTCTACAGGCTGGAGTGATAAAAAGCCTTCCTGAGGACAGACCACTGGCTCAGGCATTTGTGAACAATAAGGCTGTCTGCACGCCTGCTAGTAAACAGAGCCAGTCTAAAGAGGCCTCAGTCAATGCCATTGCTCCAATGTCCACGTCATGGCAGAAAAAAACTAAATCGGCACAAAGCCTGTCCTGCCATTAATGCCAAGTGCCACTCCTACCACAAGAGGAGGCATTTTAAAATAGTATTCCGCAGCGGAAGGAAACTTCCACCTTCAGGTCAAAAATTTAAAGCTAAACTATTCTGATCTGTAGGTCTCCAAGAAATAGAGGATTGTGAAGTACAGGGATGTATTCTTCTTAGGTGAGGTGGCAGAGTCACAAGACGATTTCTGGTGTGCAGAAATGGCTGATGGTCAGAAAGCAAATTTTAAACTGGACGCATGAGCAGGAGTGTCCATTCTTTCCCATACAAGATCTTGGTTGAAATCTGATATTTTTCTCCAACTGTCTATCAATCAACTTTATGGTGCAGTATTCCACCCAATGTGCAAGGAGAATGCCGCTACATCTCGTTATAATGGTATAGGGCTCATCAATACTCTATGTGTCATTTCTAATCAACATTGTTCTTTGTTGAGCAGAGAAACTTGTAAAACTTTGAATCTTCTCTATTCACCTATTAAAGGAAACTCAAGTTGACTTAGAACATTGTGAATTAGTCTTCATAGACAGAGCTCCAACCCTACAACCATAGGAACATGTCATAGATCTCTTATTTCTCTTTGAGGAGAGGCTAGATGAAATGGGAGATGGGTACACAAAGGATGTCTGTGATCATATTCTATGATAATCAGCTGCAGGATCACATTCTAGGCCTTAAATTAATATTTTGTGAAAGAATGGAAGAGATTGATAACCAAGATGCCACTGATAGCAATGGTTTGTTGCAGGGGAGATCCTGTACTTTGCCTTACTTTTTGAAGAGCATGCAGATAATGACAATGAGAGCTCAGATATCTCTGCTGAGAGGGGCCAGCATATTATTGCAGGTGGAAAAGATGAAAATGTATCTGTTCATTCTGCTGAAGACACCAACAACGTACAACAACAACCTGATGCAATGACTCTTTCACACAATGAATAACCAAGATCAGAAGTTCTTACTATTGCCATTGTAAGCTCTGTAGAACAAATCTCTGTCATTGTTAAATCTCAAGTTAAATCTGGAGATCAAAAAATCACAGAGATACTTACTACAGATCTTACGAACAGTATAGAACAACAACGAGAAAGTATAATTTCTCTACATCGGGAGATTTCTTTCACTTCTGATGCTGTGACAGTATCCATTCTGCTGAAGTTCAAGAGATGGTCAGGCCCACTGAGGAGCAAACTCACACCGAAGAGAGCATGCAAATTGAACCACTACCTGGAGAAAAGGGAAATATTATCAGGGGAATTGTCATTTTTCTTCAGAATATTGTCCGTTCTCGTCTTCATCCATCTGATAAGTTCATGGATGAGGCATTACATAATACTTTGCTGCGACAGTAGAGATTTGTAGGCCCGCTACAGCTGGACAATTCTTCACAGGAGCTGAACGAGCTTCATTCTTTCAAGTAAGAGCAGCCAGCAGTTCAGAGGACAAAGAAGAAGAGAAGAAAATGTTTTTTTAAATTGAAAATCGCTGTTCATCGCCTTTATGCTGTGGACCAATGGCAGAAATCTCTGTAGAGATCGGTGCCTTCCAAGGAGGAGATTATAGAGCATGGGCTGGATTCTCTATTCTTGAGTCTAAGGGCGGGACTCACCATCGGCCGGCGCCAAAATTGCAAAAAGCGATTGGGCAGAGAATAGTCTCCAACGTCAAAATCGCGGTAGGTGCCGATTTGACGCCAAATCGGGATCCTATGCACCTCGAAAATGGTGTAAATACATCGCTCACTGCGTGGCGTTTAAACACTGTTGGGGTGTTTATCTGCGGCTGCAGTGCCAAGAAACGCCCCAGCTATTCAATGGCACTTTGCCATTTATTTTGGCCTCAGAGAGGCTTCTCCCCTCCAAGGCCTCACTTAAAGAGATTTTCTGCTGGAGAGCTGATCTCGCCAGCAAGAAAAGCTGCTCTCATATCAGGGCACCATTTTTTCCATCATCCCCGATCGTCCCCCCTTCCTTTCACCCAGGATGTTTCACCCAGAGGTTTCTGTTGGCCTGAGAAATGCCCCCAGGTGCCGTTATGACTGGTCCATATTTGTGTGGACCAGTATTAAACATCACCCTGGCGCAGTCACCCACGTGTGGCCGTCGAGTACCGGGAGTCGGGTGAATCCGGCGTCTGGATATTTAAATGAGCCATTAGGCTAATTTAAATGTTCAGTTATGGATCCCACCCAGTGAGAGCCAGATCCAGATCATGCCAGGCGGAGTGAGTCAGGTGACTCGTGATTCATAGATTTTCATACAATTTACAGTGCAGAAGGAGGCCATTCGGCCCAGCGAGTCTGCACCGGCTCTTGGAAAGAGCACCCTACCCAAGGTCAACACCTCCACCCTATCCCCATAACCCAGTAACCCCACCCAACACTAAGGGCAATTTTGGACACTAAGGGCAATTTATCATGGCCAATCCACTTAACCTGCACATCTTTGGACTGTGGGAGGAAACCGGAGCACCCGGAGGAAACCCACGCACACACGGGGAGGATGTGCAGACTCCGCACAGACAGTGACCCAAGCCAGCATCGAACCTGGGACCCTGGAGCTGTGAAGCAATTGTGCTATCCACAATGCTACCGTGCTGCCCATGATCAGCTCAGCGCCCGGTTTTGGGCTCTTGCATAATTCGCCCATTGTGCTCGGCTCCGCGCCGGGTGCAACGGAGTTGCTTAATCGCTTGCCCTGTCGATTGCAGCCTACTAAAAGTTATTTATCTTTGAAAGTGAATAGAAGCCTTGCAGAGCAACAATTCTGAGGGAGTTTAAAGCCTTGTGATGCATTTTGACTTCCTAATAGCTGCTGCTTTCTAGACATTTGTCTCAGGCAGCAGGTGTAAGGGACAGGTGAGTGAAAAAACAGTGATTTTTCACTGTTTCTTCCTGGACTGCTCTTTAGCTTCTAGGCGGGAGTGACTGGTGGGTGTATCTGTTATTGGAGGATATCTGTTATGTGGGTTCTTCCATATAGGAAGTCTATGATATGGAGGGTTCTCTGATGTGGAGGGTCTTTGACATGGGAGTTGTCTGTTATATGGGGTCACCATATAGAAGGTTCACTGATTTGGACCGCTCTTAACGCCAACATAAATCAGAAGCAATTTGGATCCGGCGGGAGAACATACTCTCCTAAACATAGAGGTCAACTCATAGTGTTTATAAATTACATTAGTAGAGGTTTGAAGTGGGTGCTCAGGACCTCCAAAATATCACGCATCTTGTTTTTCTGCTCCTTAATGAGATCTAGAGTACAAAACAGCTTGTAACATAGCTTCCCCATCACTAATACAAGTTGCTGCTCTTATTTGTTCAGGATTCTTGCTAATCTGAATGGCAAACTCATAATTCTGTCTTTGAGACTGGAGAAATTGCTCATTTCCTCTCAAATCTGCCCAGAGGAGCCTGTACTGGAATATTCAAAGTCATAATTAAGTGTCATTAGGTGTCAGACCGAGAGGGGAAAAGTGGTACTAATTTTTGTTTTAATCAGCGGCATTGGCTCTCAGTGGTTAGCACTGCTGTCTCACAGCACCAGGGACCCGGGTTCGATTCCGAGCTTGGGCGACTGTCTGTGTGGAGTTTGCATGTTCTTGCTGTGTCTGCGTGGGTTTCCACCAGGTGATCTGGTTTCTTCCCACAGTCCAAAGATGTGCAGATTAGGTGGATTGGCCATGATAAATTTCCCCTTAATGTCTAAAGATGAGCACCTTAGGTGAATTAGCCATAATTAATGCGTGGGGTTATGAGGATAGGGCAGGAGATTGGGCCTAGGCAGAGTGCAGTTCGGCGGGTCGGTGCATACTCGATGGGCCGAGTGGCCACCTTCTGCCATGTAGGGATCCTATGAATAATAACTCACCCAACTGTCAATGCCCTGTACAAAATTTCTGACTGAATTTTTAATTATTCTCTGCTCTTTCTTTACATCTCCTGGCACACTCAAAGCTAACAAAAAATACTCAATCCTGCCTGCATACATCTGACACCATGTTCCATATGGTGGGCAAAGTGACAAATGCCCTAAAGCCTTTAGTCACACATCAGAGTTTACATGAATATGAGGGGAAGGGGATAGACAATGGAATAGTGGTAATGTCACTGGACTGGTCATCTAGGCTCAGGGACATAGGTAACATGGGGGAAAAAAGTTAAAAATAATGGGTATCAAGTGAACCTTTTATGATAATAAAATTAAATGGTTAATGGATTCCTCATAACATCCATGTTCCTTCTTGCACAATAAACCACACCAATTAAAAAAGGCAGGGATTAGCTATCTGCCTGCACCATGAAAGTAACCATCAGCAATCAAACATCCTTAAAAAGCTATCAAACCTATAGCATTAATGCTCAGGAAAGCTATACTATCCATGGCGGTGAAAACATTCTGATGTAGCACAGTCCAAACTGTGAATTGTGTGGGAGCCCTTATTTATATTTATGTTTTGCCATTCTTCTTCTGGTGAAGAATAGATGAATCTCAAAATTGACAGGGATATTGTTGCTTGTCATCACAGACAAATCTATGTCCTTGCCTTTCAATCAAAGATTCAGTCAAACTCTCAGGAATGCAATTAAGAGATGTAATTTGCAATTCGGAATTTCTACTCAGTTGGGTATTTAGAAGTTTAATTGATAATTGTCCAAGGCAATAAAACAAAGTAAGCAAAGAATCAGCTGTCAACAACACTGAAGACAAAAAAAACCACACCTTTAGGGGAAAATCAAAAACAAACATGAAGAAAAAATGATGAAACTCAAACATGAAAGCAGGTGCAACACAAGTAGCAAACTATAAATAGCAGGATCATTATGATAGGGTCATATTCAGAATTTCCAACAATATCAAGAAAAGAAGCAGTTAGGTTAGAAATACAAATAATACCAGAAGTAATGTCTGAGATGAATGAATGTCGTAGGTTGTGTCCCTACTGCTCTTATAATGAGCCTAGCTTTGCTTCTGGTTGTCAAGTGTCCCTCCTAAATCTTAATGATCATTGTAAATGTCACCACTCAAAGAAAGTTTTGACTGGTTTCATATTCCTCATGGATGACACCCTTAGTGGCTAAAGAAGCAAAGACACAGCTTGATGGAATATGTTGTTGCATATTTGGTACATATACATCAATGTTGTCTATTTCGTTTGTTCGAGCAAATGTTACTTACACATGACATTTCTGACATATACAATGAATGATGATAATGAAAAGGAATGTTTTATGTGAAAACAAAATTACTCTCTTTTTTTGCCATTAATTTGGGTCATGTCAATCTGGGCGTGCTATTTTCCAATATTCTGGTGTGGAAGATTACAAACATTAATCACGTCTTTATAAAATGGGGATCCGGTGACGGCTATGGAGTGAGTGGTTTCACATAAGGTGGCTCCTGCCAGAGGTTGGGTTCTTTGGCCCTTTCTGCCCGTTCTGCAAGATTCTTGCAGGTGGAAAAAGTTGGAATATTAAGGAATAAGTAATTCTCCTTTGGTGGTAATGTCAAAGAATGACCAGATAAGGAGTGCGACGAATAAGGGGCACCATTCGGACCAAAAGTACTCGCGTGGCGTAGGAGGTGAAAAGATGGCGGAGGGACCTGTGGCGTCTTTGCCTACACAACGGAGTATGTGGCTAAGATATTTGAGAACTTGGTGGGGGAGGGGGTTTGACCGTCTTCCTGAAGTGGATCGGGCACACCGTTCATCGAGGAGGAAGCCAAAAGGGGGGAGCTGTCGAGGGCAATCATCATGAGGCTGCATCGGTACTTGGATAAGGAGAAGATCTTGAAGTTGGCGAAGGAGACACATCTGGCAAGGGCTTACGGTCCGTATTTAGCAAGACTTAGAAGTGGAGCTGGTCAAGCAGCAGGCCTGATTTAGGGTGGCCCTATTCAGAAACACGGTGCGGTTTGGGGTGCTGTACCCGGCTCGCCTGTGGGTCACATACGGGGGATAGGAGCATGACTTTGACACACCGGAGGAGGTGAGAACGTTTTTAAGAGATCATGGACTGGGAGACCTTTGAGAACATTGGATTTTGGTTGGGTTCAAATGCGAAACTGATTGATGATGTTGTACTCAGAGGGATGGGGAACTGCCTGCTTTCACGTGGAGTTGTGTTTGGTTTTGTTTATGTTACCCATTCTGCATAATTAATTGTGTAAACATAGAGTTCTGTATCTTTTCTACCTCCCTGTGTTGGGGATAGTGATATTTGTAATATTATAATGTATGGGGCTTGGTGTGTCACACGGGGAGGAGAGGGATGTGGTGGTGGTGGTGAGTGGGGAGGGTGGGGATGGAGGGATTTGGTGCTGTGTGGGGGTTGGGTGGGAAAAGGGGGTGTGTTGCTGACATTGAAGGTGTTGTTATGGAAAGGGTGGGTGGAGCAGATGTTTCCATCAGGGTTAGATATGAAAGCGAGGGTGGTTGTGGTGCTGGTTAGTAAGAGGGTGTCTTTTTCAGCTTGCAGCATTGGGGGTGATCCAGGGAGTGGGTATGTGATGGTGAGTGGGAGGTTGGAACATACGCCCGTGGTGTTGGTGAACATCTATGCCCCCAACTGGGATGATATAGATTTTATGAAGAGTGTGTTGCCAAAGTTTCCGGACCTTGATACGCACTGATTGATGGGGCGTGGGGGGTGGCAGGGGCATAGGGATAAGTGGAACGGTTGGAAAGGCAGTGATTGGTGGAGGCCATTTTGGCGATGGATCGGAGTACTCAGCATCCCCTGTGGAGGGGTTGTTGCAGGAGAGGAAGAAGCTCCAGATGGAGTTTGAGCTTATGTCTATGGGGAAGGCAGTGGAGCAGTTGTGTCGGGCTAGGGGGGCGCTGTACGAGCACGGGGAGAAGGCAAGCAGGTTGCTTGCACACCAGTAGAGATGGCAGGCAGTGGTGAAGGAGATTGGGTAGATGAAAGATTTGGAGGGGGGGAGGGTTAATGTGGTATTTGAGACCTACTACCAGGGACTGTACAGATCGGACCGGCCCCCGGGACGGACATGGTCATGGAGCGGTTTTTGAGTGGTCTGGACTTTCTGGTGGTGGAGGAGGGGAAGATGCAGGGTTTGGATGCCTCGATTCGCCTGGGAGAAGTGATGGAGTGCATGGGTTCAATGCAGTCTGGGAAGGTCCAGGGTCCAGGTGGGTTCCCAGCGGAATTTTATTTTAAAATCTGTTGCAGAGTTGGGGCCCCATCTAGTGGAGATGTTCAATGGGTCGGTTGACAAGGAGAAGCTTCCACCCACATTGGCACAGGCATCAATCTCACTTATTTTGAAGACGAATAAAGACCCAGAGAATTGTGGATCACATCATCTGATATTATTGTTGAATGTGGATGTGAAGCTGTTGACTGATGCTGGTGACGCACATGGGGGACTGTGTATCGGGGGTGATAGATGTGAACCAAACCAGGTTTGTGAAGGGCAGCAGTTAACATTAGAAGGCTGCGATATGTGGTTATGATGCCCTCGGGGGTCAGGATACAGAGGTGATAATATCTATGGACGCGAAGAAGGCGTTTGACCGGGATGAGCGAGATTATTTGTTTGAGGTGTTGGGACGTTTTGGACTTGGGCAGGGATTTGTGGATTAGATTAGATTGTTATACAGGGGCCACAACAGCGAGCGTACGGATCAATAATATTAGTTTGGGGTATTTCCATCTGCACCAGGGAACAAGGCAGAGGTGTCCGTTGTCTCTGTTGCTTTTTGCATTGGTGATTGAGCCATTGGCGATGATGCCTTGGGCTTCATGGGGGGGAGGGGCGGTTTGGAGCGGTATGGGGGGGGGGGGTGGTTTGGAGTGGTATGGGGGGGGGGGGGGGGGGGCGCTGGAGCACCGGGTCTCCCTGTATGCGGACGATCTGTTGTTGTATGTCACAGATCCGGTGGATAATATTGAAAGGATTATGGGGTTATTGAGAGAGTTGGGTCATTTTCAGGGTATGAGATGAATGCAGGAAAGAGCGAGGCTTTCCCGGTTAATGCTCGGGTGCAGAGGAGGGGCTTGCAGAAGATGCCGTCTCAGCTGGTCAAGTCGAGTTTTCAATATTTGGGAATTCAGGTGGCACATAGTTGGGCTCAATTTCATAAGTTAAAGGAGGACTTTAAGAGGTGGGATATTCTTCTGCTTTCACTGGCTGGGTGAGTCTAGACAGTAAAATGCCGGTTCTATCAAAGTTTTTTGTTCATTTATCAGAATCTTCCGGTTTTCGTGCTGAGTCATTCTTTGGAGGGTGAATGGAATGATTTCAGAGTTTATATAGGTGAGGAACCTTGGATTAGGAGAATGTTTTTGGAGAGAAACAAGTGGAGATGGGGATTGGCGCTGCCAAACTTGCTGGACTATTACTGGGCGGCAAATGTGGAAAAGGTCAGGAAGTGGGCTGTGGAAGAGAGGTCGGTGTGGTGGCGGATGGAGGAGGCCTCGTGTTTGAGGGCACTGTTATCGGTGCCTCCTCCGTTCTCGTTGACTAGGTACTCCACGAGCTCGGTGGTGGTTTCATCACTCAGAGTGTGGAATCAGTGCTGGCAACATATTACCATCGAGGGAATATCATTGTGGCCACCAATCTGTGGCAATTTTGGATTTAATCCGGCAGAGTTAGATTCTACATTCAGGGTGTGGGTCGGGATAGAGTGTTTTAGGGACTTGTTTGTGGGGGGTAGGTTTGCATAGTTGGGAGAGTTGGAGGAGAGGTTCTAGTTGCTGAGGGGGAATGGGTTTCAGTATTTACAAGTTAGAGATTTTGTAAGGAAGAAATTGGCTACGTTTCCGAGGTTACCACCCCCATCTGAAGACGAGATGGGGAGGGTATGATCTCGGACATAGACAGGGCATTGATGGAGAGAGAGGGGTCCTCGATGGAGGATATAAAGCAAAAGTGGGAGGAGGATCTGGGGGGGTGGTATTGAAATGAAATGAAAATCGCTTATTGTTACAAGTAGGCTTCAAATGAAGTTACTGTGAAAAGCCCCTAGTTGCCACATTCCGACACCTGTTCGGAGAGGCTGGTACAGGAATTGAATCGTGCTGCTGACCTGCCTTTGTCTGCTGTAAAAGCCAGTGATTTAGCCCAGTGTGCTAAACCAGCCCCTATTTGAGGTGGGATTATGGCGTGAGACCCTGGGAAGGGTAAATTCGACTTCCACATGTGCGAGGCTGAGCCTTATTCAGTTTAAAGTGGTGCACAGACACAAATGATAGTGTCGCGGATGAGTCATTTTTTTCTGAGGGGTAGAGGATAGATGCGGGGGGTGCTCAAGGATACCAGTGAATCATACTCATGTGTTCTAGGCATGTTGGAGGAGCTCTGGGGGTCCTTTGTGGGACAATGTGGGACGGGCTCCGAGCCCATGGATGGCGACATTTGGGGTGTTGGAGGATCCAGGAGCGCAGGTGGGGAGAGAGGCTAATGTATTGATGTTTGCCTCCCTGAGAGACTGAAGGTGGATCTTGTTGAGGTGGCGGGATCCAGAACCGCCGAAGGTGGCGGGGTGGGTGAGTGACTTGGCGGAATTCCTACACCTGGAAAAGGGTGGGATTCTCCATCCCGCCGCACCCGTCTTCTGGTGCTGTGCACCCCGCCGGCCGCCAGATCGTCCGTCCCGGCAGCCAGCCAAGGGTTTCCCATTGTGGGCACCCCCATGCCATCAGGAAATCCGCGGGTGTAAGTGCGCTGCTGGCGAAGCAAAGGATCCCTGCCATTAGGGGGTCAGAGGAAGGGTTCTTCTCGAGGTGGAGGTTGTTCATCGCCTTCTGTAAGGAGTGGTACATGTCAGCCAGAGGCGGGGTTGTGGCTGCTTTACTGGGTTGTGTGTTATTTTTGTATTTTTTGTTCTTATAATTGGGAAGTGGGGTAAGGGGATCGGGTTAGGACATGGAGGGGTTTTGTATTACGATTATGGTTTGTGGATGATGGTTACTTGTGTTCTGTAAATAATGTGAAAATGCCTTGAATAAAAATATTTTTTAAAAATTAAATAAAATGGAGATCCAGGATTTGTTTTGTTTATTCTTGGTATGAGGGCAAAAATAGAGTCCAAATATAGAAATGCAATAGTAAGACGTATATGAGCACAACATTGGGAAGTTGAACAATGTTGCACTCATATGCACAGGACGCTGAATTGCCACTGGGAATCACAATGGTATTGGTTAATTAACATTAGATACGTGGGTCAAAATATCATTGGATGGTTGCAACATCTGCAATGGCCATGCAGCCCCAACAGCACTGTAAACAGAGAGATCGGGTCATTTCATTCAAGAGATGCACAGACAGTGCAAATCCAGCCTACAATGCTTCAGAAATATCATAGGCTTCAAACAGGTGGCGAGACAGGAAATACGTAAAAGATGCAGAGAGGTAGTGAGGAGCAGGGAATTGTTCGGAGAGGGAAAGACCAGAAATGGCAGCAGAATGCAGTTTTGTGCTGTCACCAGGAAGAGAAGGAGAAGAATGATACATTGACCTGAATGCTCTCCTCTCAGATATAGGAGAATAGATTAATATAATAAAAACAGCAAGTGCTGGAAAAGGTCAACAGGTCAGCCACTCAGAATGTAGGGGCTAGAGCGGCACAGTAATACAGTGGTCAGCACTGTTGCTTCACAGCACCAGGGTCCCAGGTTTGATTCCCGGCTTGGGTCACTGTCTGTGGAGTCTGCACGTTCTCCCTGTGTCTGCGTGGGTTTCCTCCAGGTGCTCCGGTTTCCTCCCACAAGTTCCGAAAGACGTGCTTGTTAGGTGAATTGGACATTCTGAATTCTCCCTCAGTGTACCCGAACAGGCACCAGAGTGTGGTGACTAGGGGATTTTCACAGTAACTTCATTGCAGTGTTAATGTAAGCCTACTTGTAACACTAATAAAGATTATTATTATTTTTGGGGACCAGGAGTAAGCATGTGATTTGCATTCTGTTGTGTGAGATATCAATGACAGTGAGTATCACCTCTTTGACCCCAGACTTCCTCTTCAGTGTAAGAAATGGTTCAACAAATTCACTGGAGGAGCCAGGTTACATCCAGTTACATCAAGTTTATAGCACCAGAAAAAGAACAAGCCACTTGGCCCAACTGGTCTCTTTATGTTCCAGACCCACATCCGCCCGTATCCCATTTAATCTAACCTGATATATGTTCCTTTCTCCCCATTGTGAGTTTATGTATATCAGTTTTCAATGCATCTGTACTATTTGCCTCAACTACTCCTTGTGGCAGTGACTTTCGCATTATGGTCACTCCTTCGGTAAAGACGTTTCTCCTGAGTCCCCTACTGGATTTATGAATTTTAGTTTTATGGGTTTTAGTCTCAAATACTTTTGCCACATAGTTTCGATCTCATTAGAGACCAGTAACTTTAAAAATAATGAAATCCTGATTATTTACTAAAAGAATGAAGCCAGAAGATTCCACGGTTTAAAACAGGACAAAATTACTGTACAAGAGTCAAGAAAGCAAACACTATATATTATCTGTTCTGTACTCTAACATTCAGAATTAACATGAGTTGAACATGGTTTAAGAATCAAATTGTGGTCAAATGTAAATAATAAATTTCACTATAAGTAGTAGATATAATTAAGACAGTTCTTGTGTATTGGTTTGTTGATGATCTCACTCAGTCACAACACTCTTCAAAATCTGTCTTCCTCACATACAGTTTTAGCTCTTCTCCTTATAGGAGTTAGTCTGATCTCCTGCCAACAGCAGCACACAACCAACCCGAGTTCCACGGGAATGGTCTTCACCACAAATGGTAGACGTCTCCAGCACCTGCTCAACCACGTCTGCATGAGATAGACCAACCAACATTATCTTCAAGTAACAGAAGCAATTTCAGAAACTTAGTCTTGGCTTCTGAATCTGGATTCTGTCTTCTTCGACCTCCTTCAGCTTGCTTGTATTAGTCCAATGGACTCGCCAACTGCTGCTTGGACTGATCTATGTCCTTTTATATATTTTAAACAGGCTCAAGTTGCCAGAAATTTTGTTTTCCAAACCTCCACTTGTCTTTGTTTCCTTAGAAACTTGGAGGGTCAGTTTGCTTTCAATATTTACCTATTTTATTTCCATTTGTGTTCACTTTTCAGTTCAGTTTTTGTTTTAGTTAGAGCCTGCTCAAAAGATACAAGTTAAATATAAAGACACAGATTCCCTTCCAACATCCACACAATAAAACCCTTTAATTATTTTAACAACCTCCACCTGGTCACATCTCAACCTTCATGTTCCTAGAAAAAATAACCCTGCCTCTTCAGGTTTGCCTGATCGGCCTAACCTCACAATGTTGTGCCATCATTCTGAATCTTTCTTTCACTTCAACAATGTCTATTTATCCTTTTTTATAATGTGGAGACCAGAACGATGCACAGTAAGTCCAAGTCTAACCAAAGTTTTATACACACATATGACTTATTCTGCTTTTCAGTTCTAGCCCTCCAGAAAATATCCACTCCCTCTGGCACTTCCTTGCAGATTCTTCATACGGTTCATTTTCTCCTTCTGTTTCACCTGCTACTGACTAATACATCCCAGAGTGCTAAAAGAGATGGCTAGGGAAATTGCAAATACACTAGTGATAATTTACCAAAATTCACTAGACTCTGGAGTGGTCCCGACGGATTGGAAATTAGCAAACGTGACACCACTGTTTAAAATGGAGATAGGCAGAAAGCGGGTAATTATAGGCCAGTGAACTTAACTTCGATAGTAGGGAAGATGCTGGAATCTATTATCAAGGAAGAAATAGCTAGGCATCTGGATGGAAATTGTCCCATTGGGCAGACGCAGCATGGGTTCATAAAGGGCAGGTCATGCCTAACTAATTTAGTGGAATTTTTTGAGGACATTACCAGTGCGGTAGATAACAGGGAGCCAATGGATGTGGTATATCTGGATTTCCAGAAAGCCTTTGACAAGGTACCACACAAAAGGTTGCTGCATAAGATAAACATGCATGGCATTAAGGGTAAAGTAGTAGCATGGATAGAGTTAATTAATAGAAAGCAACGAGTGGGGATTAATGGGTGTTACTCTGGTTGGCAATCAATAGCTAGTGGTGTCCCTCAGGGATCAGTGTTGGGCCCACAACTGTTCACAATTTACGTCGATGATTTGGAGTTGGGGACCAAGGGCAATGTGTCCAAGTTTGCAGACGACACTAAGATAAGTGGTAAAGCAAAAAGTGCAGGATACTGGAAGTCTGCAGACGGATTTGGATAGGTTAAGTGAATGGGCTAGAGTCTGGCAGATGGTCTACAATGTTGACAAATGTGAGGTTATCCATTTTGGTAGGAATAACAGCAAAAGGGATTATTATTTAAATGATAAAATATTAAAACATGCTGCTGTGCAGAGAGAGCTGGGTGTGCTAATGCATGAGTCGCAAAAAGTTGGTTTACAGGTGCAACAGGTGATTAAGAAGGCAAATGGAATTTTGTCCTTCATTGCTAGAGGGATGGAGTTTAAGACTAGGGAGGTTATGCTGCAATTGTATAAGGTGTTAGTGAGGCCACACCTGGAGTATTGTGTTCAGTTTTGGTCTCCTTACCTGAGAAAGGACGTACTGGCACTGGAGGGTGTGCAGAGGAGATTCACTAGGTTATTCCCAGAGCTGAAGGGGTTGGAGTACGAGGAGAGGTTGAGGACTGGGACTGTACTCCTTGGAATTTAGACGGATGAGGGGGGATCTTATAGAAACATAAAATTATGAAGGGAATAGATAGGATAGATGCGGGTAGGTTGTTCCCACTGGCGGGTGAAAACAGAACTAGGGGGCATAGCCTCAAAATAAGGGGAAGTAGATTTAGGAGTTAGTTTAGGAGGAGCTTCTTCACCCAAAGGGTTGTGAATCTATGGAATTCCTTGCTCAGTGAAGCAGTTGAGGCTCCTTCATTAAATGTTTTTAAGATAAAGATAGATCGTTTTTTTAAGAATAAAGGGATTAAGGGTTATGGCGTTCGGGCCGGAAACTGCAGCTGAGTCCACAAAAGATCAACCATGATCTCATTGAATGGCGGAGCAGGCTCGAGGGGCCAGATGACCTACTCCTGCTCCTAGTTCTTATGTTCTTATGTAATACAGGATTTTTGAAAGTGCAGGTCGTAACCCGCGAGTGGCCACAACCCACAGTAGGTCACGGGTGTGTGCCGGGAGGATCACAGAGCGAACGGTCGCCCCATTCCCACAGTAGGCAAAATCGTGGGAGAAGTGCCCAACGGCTGCTACCAGCTTTTACATTGAGAGTGGCAACCATTTAAATGTAAATAAATGAGGCGGTGTGAAGTCTTCCAGCCAAAAGTGGCAGCAGCGAGCAGGTAATGTGCCTTGCACGTACACTTGACATCAAATGCCCTCCATGGACATACTTTTGGCACCAAATCATGGACCAGAGTTGCTTCCATTTTCCAACTGCTGGCAAGAGGACTGTGAAGATGGATCACTTTCTGAAAAGTATGAAACGGCCAGGGATTCAAATAGTCTATGTACCTACTGGATAGGATTTCACAACAGAATCTGCTGGAGAGAACTGCACAGAAGAGTCCAGAGCAGGACAGAGCAGTGATAGTGTTAGCTCTGTACAGAGGTCCAGGGCCTCTGGTTAACAGCCTACAAAGAAGAAACTTAACTTGGGAACAAAGCAGTAAAATGATGATTTCTTGAGGTATGATTTTGTCAATTGTGCCAATGCAAATAACAATGCAAAGTCCATGTGAGTTATATGCAAGGTAAATGAGAAGAGAAGTTTCAGGCTTTGAAAGAGTGTGGTGGGTGAAAAATTCCTTTTGAGGTTGAGACCCCAGAGTCAGTTATTAACTTGCAGCTGACTCCAAATTAAAAGACTACGTTACTGAATATGACTGCCATATCACATTAAAGCACGGCAAAAGCCCATGAGGCTGTTAGGACTAGTGACCCTTCTTTATAGTATGGCATGCACGAGCAAACCTGCTAACTCATCACACCTAGATTATCTTGTTTTAAACCTATCTTCAAAATTTATGTGCAGGATTTTCCCTTTCCTGGTGACATGGTGGGTCTTTCATCCACTATCTGATCCCAATATAACTCCAACCCATTTTTCTGGAGCTACATCTTGCACTTTTGGTGGCCCCCAGTAGAATCCACACAGACAAGTACTCTGGGTGGGAGTTTTTCAACTTCGCCCATTTCCAGGATCGTCCGTTCCTGCCGAAAGTCAATGTGCTTTTCGCCAAATCTCCCACGGCGGGTCCCACCATGACGGGGCTGGAAACTCCCAGACACTGCTATTAAAAAAGAGAATTCTGTAAAAGTGAGAGTACTGGAGTACCTACTGCAGCACCTAAACCAACAGCTAGTGATTTAAATGAGATGGAAGACATCTTTCCTTTCAACCCAGGCTCAAAAGGGCTGCAACATTTTTTTAGACCTATAAAGGGAAATAGATTGAGCTGTTACGGAAGGAAGGTGAAGCCACGATCGAGCCTCTCCTTCTATTTGTGACTTCAGGAAATTATGATCGCTCAAGGGCCTACCACATTTTGACTGCCCTTGGGGATGTTTGAAATAGAGATGGTAAGTAGAGAAATCGACTGGAGGCCAGGACTGCAGCCCTCATCTGCATTTACATGCAGAGTCAGGGAATGAATGAGCAGTAGCCATTTCATCATAGGTAATGAGGGGAGTTCAGGTCTGAGCAGGAATGTACATTACCACCCAATTTTCCCTATTCTTTGCCTTTATCTGAATTTTTGAGCAGGGTAGTAGAGAACTTCCAGTCAGACATCTTAACAGATGATTGCTCTGCCTTCAGGACTATACATGGGTATATTTATTTCTTCTATTCTCTCCTACACCAGAAGATGTCTCTTAATATCTGGCAACCTTGGGCCTTGGTTGAATGGCTCCCCGACATTGGCTAGTAATTGACCAATTAGAAGGAAAATCACAGATGAGTGACTGTTTCCCAAACAGTGCAGGCTTCTGACTCCCATTTGGGCCTGATAACACAGTTCTGACGCCAACAGGGAATATCTTGCACCAACAGTCTGCAAAGCGATACAGCTGGATTAAGTGAGTGTGCAAAACCTTGGTGGGTGGAGTATAATGTGAGAGCATTTGAGGTTATCCATTTTGGTAGGGATGCATTTTACATGCTGGCCGTATCTTTGGCAGGGAGAGGAGACATAAAATAGGCTGGGTGCCTGTGGGTGCCCACCCCACCACCTCCCACAAGCCCCCCCCGATCACTCCCACTCCTATCTGTCAAATTTAAATAGATCATCATGGGTCCACTGAGCTTGATACCAAGCTAATTGATTTTGATAAGGCCCTTTCAAACCATAAAATGTTTGGCACGGACAGTCGGGCGGGAGTGCGAAAAATCGTCAAAGGGCAGGAAGGAGGGGGGCCAGCGAACCATGTCCACATGTTTTGGGCATGTCCAAAACTGAGGGGATTTTGGCAGGGGTTTGCCGACACCATGTCCACGGTATTAAATACGAGGGTGTCAATGAGTCCGGAGGTGGCGATTTTGGGGGTATTGCAGGATCCGGGAATCCAGGAGGAGAAAGAGGCAGATGTTCTGGCCTTTGCTTCCCTGGTAGCCCGGAGGCGCATATTGCTGGCATGGAGGGACTCAAAGCCCTCGAAATCGGAGACCTGGCTTTCAGGCATGGCTGGCTTCCTCTGCCTGGAGAAAATTAAGTTCGCCATGAGAGGGTCTCTGTTAGGGTTCGCCCGGAGGTGGCAACCATTCGTCGACTTCCTCGCGGAAAATTAAACGTCAGCAGAAGGGGGGGGGGTTAGGTTAGTGTAGCGTAGGGGGGTAAGTTAGGTTAGTGTAGTGTTGGGGGGTAAGTAATGGCAGGTCCTGCAGGAGAGAGTGGCAGAATTATGTATATATATTATTTTTCTTTTCTTGTTATTTTTCTTGTGGATTTTGTTGCTGGAAAACTGCCAAAGAAAATACCTCAATAAAACGTATATTTTTTTAAAAGGGCAGAAAGGAGAGGGAGGGGGTCCATGCGGATCGGAGCCCCCGTTGCTTCCTATCCATCAGCTGCATTTTTAAAAAAATGTTTTTTATTGGGTTTTTTATACATGGTATATTCACAGATATAAACATAGAGAAATCCAGAAGAGATAAAACAAACACTACATAACTTTAAAAAAAAACAAGGGATGGGAAAATAAAAACAGGGGGCGGAATTCTCCCTCCCCACGCCAGGTGGGAGAATCGCCCGGGCGCCGCGCGAATCCCGCCACGCCGCCCCGACGCCCGCACGCCCGCACGCGATTCTCCCACCCACCCCCACAAACTGGCGCGGCGCGAATCACGGCTAGCCAATCGCCGCTTTGGTAATGGGCGAGCACCGATTCACCGGCCCGGATGGGCCGAGCGGCCAGCCCAACACGACAGGTTCCCGCCGGCGCCATCCACACCTGGTCGCTGCCGGCGGGAACAGCACGGGAACGTTGGGGATGGCGGCCTGTGGGGGGGGGTGAGGGGGGTTCCTGCACTGGGGGGGGGGGCTCAAAAGGGGTCTGGTCCGCAATCGGTGCCCACCCGATCGGCGGGCCGGCCTCTCCTGAACGAGGGCCTCCTTTCCCCCGCTGCCCCGCAAGATCCAACCGACATCTTCTTGCGGGGCGGCCGCGGGGACGACGGCAACCGCGCATGCGCGAGTGACATCATTTACACGGCGCCGGTCGCGTCATTTATGCGGCGGCACTTTTACGTGGCGCCAAGGCCCGGCACGCGTAAATGACACGGTACCGCTCCTAGCCCCCCGGGGGCGGGAGATTAGGGGGCTGGGAACCGCCTCCGACGCCGGAGTTAAACACTCCGGTTTTCACTCCGGCGTAGGGACTTAGTCTCCTGATGTGAGAATTGCGCCCAGGGGAAATGTATATTCATAGAGGCAACGGAGAGACAATTACATTATACATGTCATTGTCCTTGGAGGGGGAGGGGGGGGGGCGGTTCTCCCTCCCTTCTTTTCTATTTAAAAAATAAAATAAAATACATACAGAGCAAGCAAAACAAAACAAAACTGGGTGGGGGGTGTTGCTTGCTTCTCCCGGTCGGTTTTCGCTGTTGTTGTGTGTTTGCCTCCGCCGCGGCCGTCTGTCGTTCCTTCCTCCTGTACGTTCTTACACTTTGTTGCCCTTTGTTGTGGTTGTTGTTTCCCGTGTTCTCCTTCCAGTTTGTGTTCCTTCATCTTTCCTCCCCTCTGGCTCCCCTCTATTATTCTTTTCCCCCTGTCCTTCTTTCTTCCCTGCCCTGCCTTCCCCCCTCCCTCCTATCCATCTCCTCAGCTCCCCTTTCTTTTCAGCTGTGTTTGGCTACCCCCTCTTGCACTGTTTCCACACACACACCCCGCCCCCGGGTCTTCCCTCCCTTCCCTCTCTTTTTTCACGTTTTGGCTACTTTTCCCTGGCTCTTGGCTACTTGATTATTTATTTGTTTGTTCGTTGGCCACAAGCAGGTCCTGGAACAGTTGGGTGAATGGCTCCCATGTTCTAAAGAAGACATTTTTCGACCCCCTGATGGCGAATTTGATTTTCTCCATTTGGAGAAATTTCGATAGGTCGGACAGCCAATCTGCAGCTTTAGGTGGTGGTGCTGACCGCCAGCTAAACAGGAGAGATCTGACTGGTGTGATACCTCGAAGACCGCCACTTTCTGGCACGGCTCCACTCTCAACCCTATCACTTTGGGCATCGCCTTGAAGAAGGTTATCCAGTACCCAGCAAGTCTGGGGCAATGCCAGAACTTGTGGGCATAATTGGCCAGGCCTCCTTGGCACCGTTCACATTTGTCCTCCACCTCCGGGAAGAACCTACTCATTTGGGTTCTTGTTAAGTGGGCTCTATGTACCACCTTTAGCTGCGTTAGGTTGAGTCTTGCGCACGTGGAGGTGGAGTTGACCCTATGCAGTGCTTCGCTCCCATCTGCTGCATTTAACTCACCACTGCCACCCCCTCCTTAATTTGCCCAAGCCCTCCATGCCCAAACCCCCTTCCTTTGGGATCTATTGGGCCTTTGTTTTCTTCCCATTGCAGTCCTGGCAGCCACATTCATCAAAGAAAATAATCTGAAACAAAAAGTCAGTGTCAGTAGTGGTCACCAGATAAGTATCAGATTGTTGTAAAAACCCATCTGGTTCATTAATATTCTTTAGGGGAGGAAATCTGCTGTCCTTACCCAGTCTGGCCTACATGTGCTTCCAGTCCCATGTCAATGCGGTTGACCCTAATTGCTCTCTCAAATGGTCTAGCAAACTATTCCATTGTGTTCAGGAAGGTTCACTACCACTTTCAAAGGGCAATTAGGGTTGGGCAGTAAGCGCTGGCCCTGCCAATTACATCGAGATGCTGTTATTGAATAAAGCAATCTACCAAGTCTGTGGATTGTGGAAGCTGCTTGATTCCCTAATGCTTCGGAAACCCTGCATGCAACAGGAACCGGTCGAAAGCTGAATGGCACTGAGGCGCAAAGCATAATTATCATAATTAAATTCCAACCTGCTTCCTTGGATCAGGTTGGTAACCCACCCAATTTCACTAAAATATAGAAGTTTTTGTATAAGGAAACAGACTTTTGAGATATTTTACTTCCCACCCACTACTTTTAGGCCTGTCTGGAGCAGGGTTAGAACCTATAACATTCTGACTCAGAGGCAAATGTATTCCCATTGAGCTGAGGCTTACTCTGTACTATGTTAGCGTGATATAAATAAAATTGCAGGTTTGTGCAGGTAATTTCTCTGCCTTATTATATTTGGGAACATATGCCAATGTTGTCATTTTAGAATTCACAATTATAATTACACTATTACCAAAAGCTTTCCTCTTAGACGGAGTCTGGGTGGGAAGTGTCCCAATGACGATACCGTTGGACAATCCTTTTTTGCTTTAGTGGGAGCTTCAACATTATTTAATTTTGACATGATTTACTTATTTTCTGTGGTTAAGGAGCAACATCTAGTGTAAAATGATTGATAAACAATTATAAAAGGGGAAAAACCAAAGTCCTGGCACACAGGTTCAATAATTCCACAGAGTACCAGACTTCATGGCCCCAACACACAACAGACGCAAGAAATGCCATTATGAAGCCTGCAATCTTTGGATTGTGAAAGAAAGCAGTCTGTCCCCACAAGCCAGCTCATTGCAAGAATGTGATATTTGTGAAGGAAGCCACAGCTGTCTGTAAGCGTTCTCTTAGCTGCCTCAGATAAGAAGTAGCATCAGAATATTATTAAATTATATGATGAATGAATGAATGAGAATAAAACTATTACTTGGTATAGCTGAGAACTGAGGGTGTGGTTCAGAAACAATTCCATTATTACTTAACAGTGTCTCATATCATACCTGATTTCAGAGCACTTAATACTGTCATCTAATTCAATAAACAGAGACAATATACATTTCATTCTCTAGCACATTGCTGGGAATGCAATTACTAAACCACGGTAAACTTACAAAAACAATGTGATTAATCCCTGGCTGCGAAATCTGGGCTACAAAGTTACTGCAAGGGAGTGAACTGGGCTTTGCTGAATGAAGCTGGAGTTTGGGGCTTCATGACCTGACTTTCATTTTAATCAAAACAATGAAAAAGAAAAGGAAATAGCAAAGGCTGTTAGAGCAGGTTCAATTGTGAAATGTAACAGCATCCTATGGCGCATTTTGGTAAACGCTGTCAGACATATTCAAGTTGTAACAATGTTTGTGCTGTGTAGGTGGAAAAGAAGAATGTGTCTGAAGTTTGACAACATGTATAATTAGTGGTTTCATACTGTCGCCCTGCTAATTACAATTGCCACACTTCTATGGCACAATCGACACCACTTTAGTTAGACTGCTAAGTTAAACAATACATTCAAAGATACATGGGGCCGACAACAGCAGACCATCACACCGCTTGCCTGATGTCTCTGCTGGAAGGCCTGTTTGATTCAAAGGTAATCCGGGGAGTTTGTCGGCTCCTTAATCATAAAATCCCACAGTGTAGAAGGAGGTCATTCGACCCATCGAGTCCACACTGACCCTTCAAAAGACCACCCTAACTAGGTCCAATCCCCCCCTCCTCCCATTCCTGCAACTCCACCCCAAGGGACAGTTTAGCATCGCCAATCCACCTAACCTACATCTTTGGGCTGTAGGAGCAAAATGGAGCAACCGGAGGAAATCCACGTAGACATGGAGAGAATGTGCAAACTCCACACAGACAGTCACCCGAAATCGGAATTGAACCCAGGTTCTTGGCACTGTTAGGCAGTGGTGCTAACCACTGTGCCACCGGAATTCCCTGAATGGAACCATCAGGGGGTTGGGGTGGTTGGCAATATAGTGGAGGAGTGCCATTGAGGGATAGGCAGAAGACAGGATGCATTTTATGCGACCAGGCAAGGAACTCGTGCTGCCCGTGTGTAGCGCACAAAGACTCCGAGAGACGAATAGAGTGAAGTCGATGAGGCTTTATTAAGCGTGACTGTTCCCCCGCAGTTCAGTAGTAGACTGCCTGCGGGGAGGACTCCAGGTACTTATACTCCGCCTTCAGGGCGGAGCTAGAGGTCAACGTCCAACCAGGACCCGGGATCTGTCAGCCAATGACATCACGGCTTCACAGTCCCACATGACCCCTAATGCATACTACCACATTCACCCCTTGTTAAAAATGAACCCGGCGGGGTGATGCTTCGCATGGTGGTAAGGGTTTACAAGGCTGGTCCTGGGAGGAAAACTTTCGCATGTTATTACAGTATGTACAAGGTTTCTTTTTGTTTCAAACTATTTACAGTAATCGTCAGGAAAAGACAAAATGTTCTCGTTAAAAGTCCACATATTGTACTGTTAGATCGACGCCACGAGTCGGTCGGGCGGTCTGGTCATCCGTGTCGATCGCCTCGGCCCCGGTGGTGGTGGTGGTGCTTGTTCCGGTGTTGTCGTCTCCGGGAGCCTTACGGTTTCAGCTTGGGCTTCATTCCTGGTCGGGCCTGGGAGGAGGACCGATCCTCCTGGGAAGGGGGCGGTCGCGGGGTGCGGCGGTGGCAGGAAGGGAGGGGGTTGGGTGATTGGTGTCGGGGGGGTGTGTGTGTTGCCGGCGGGTGCCAGATCGCGCAGGGAGACCGTGTCCTGTCGGCCGTCGGGGTACTCCACGTAAGCGTACTGTGGGTTCGTGTGAAGGAGGTGAACCCTTTCGACCAACGGGTCCGACTTGTGCGCCCGCACATGTTTTCGGAGCAAGATGGGTCCTGGGGCCGCCAGCCAGGTCGGCAGCGACGTTCCAGAGGAGGACTTCCTGGGGAAGACAAGGAGGCGCTCATGAGGCGTTTGGTTAGTGCTAGTGCACAGTAGTGACCGGATGGAGTGGAGGGCGTCCGGGAGGACCTCCTGCCACCGTGAAACTGGGAGGTCCCTGGACCGTAGGGCCAGTAGGACGGTCTTCTAAACCGTGCCGTTCTCTCTCTCTACTTGCCCGTTCCCCCGGGGGTTGTAGCTGGTCGTCCTGCTCGAGGCTATACCGTTGCTGAGCAGGAACTGGCGCAGCTTGTCACTCATGAAGGAGGACCCCTTGTCGCTGTGGACGTATGCGGGGCAACCGAACAGTGTGAATATGGTGTTCAGGGCTTTAATGACTGTGGCCGCGGTCATGTCAGAGCAGGGGATGGCGAATGGGAAGCGGGAGTACTCGTCCACCACATTAAGGAAGTATATGTTGCGGTCGGTGGAGGGGAGGGGTCCTTTGAAATCCAGACTAAGGCGTTCAAAGTGGCGGGAAGCCTTAATCAGGTGCGCACCATCCGGCCTGAAAAAATCCGGTTTGCACTCTGCGCAGATGTGGCAGTCCCTTGTGACTGTACGGACCTCCTCTAAAGAGTATGGGAGGTTGCGGGACTTAATAAAGTGGTAGAACCGAGTGACCCCCGGGTGGCAGAGGTCCTCGTGGAGGGTTTGGAGGCGGTTAATTTGTGCGTTGGCACCTGTGCCGCGGGATAGGGCATCGGACTGCTCGTTCAGCTTTCCGGGACGATACAAGATCTCGTAGTTGAAGGTGGAGAGCTCGATCCTCCACCTTAAGATCTGGTCGTTTTTGATTTTGCCCCGCTGTGCATTATCGAACATGAAGGCTACCGACCGTTGGTCCGTGAGGAGAGTGAATCTCCTGCCGGCCAGGTAATGCCTCCAATGTCGCAAAGCTTCCACTATGGCTTGGGCTTCCTTTTCCACTGAGGAGTGGCGGATTTCTGAAGCGTGGAGGGTTCGGGAGAAAAAGGCCACGGGTCTGCCCGCTTGTTTAAGGGTGGCCGCTAGAGCTACGTCGGAGGCGTCGCTCTCGACCTGGAAGGGGAGGGCCTCGTCGATGGCGCGCATCGTGGCCTTTGCGATATCCGCTTTGATGCGGCTGAAGGCCTGGCAAGCCTCTGTCGACAGAGGGAAGGTCGTGGTCTGTATTAGGGAGCGGGCCTTGTCTGCGTACTGGGGGACCCACTGGGCGTAGTATGAAAAGAACCCCAGGCAGCGTTTTAGGGCTTTTGAGCAGTGCGGGAGGGGAAATTCCATGAGAGCGCGCATACGTTCGGGGTCGGGGCCTATTATCCCATTGCGCACTAGGTAGCCCAGGATGGCTAGCCGGTTTGTGCTAAAGACGCACTTGTCCTCGTTGTACGTGAGGTTCAAGGCTTTAGCGGTCTGGAGGAATTTTTGGAGGTTGGCGTCGTGGTCCTGCTGATCGTGGCCGCAGATGGTTACATTGTCGAGATACGGGAACGTGGCCCGCAACCCGTGTTGATCAACCATTCGGTCCATCTCTCGTTGGAAGACCGAGACCCCATTTGTGACGCCAAATGGGACCCTTAGGAAATGGTATAATCGCCCGTCTGCCTCGAAGGCTGTGTACCTGCGGTCACTTGGGCGGATGGGGAGCTGATGGTGGGCGGACTTGAGGTCCACGGTGGAGAAGACCTTATATTGGGCAATCCGATTGACCATGTCGGATATGGGGGGGAGAGGGTACGCGTCTAGTTGTGTGTACCTGTTGATGGTCTGGCTATAGTCTATGACCATCCTTTGCTTCTCCCCTGTCTTTACTACTACCACCTGTGCTCTCCAGGGACTATTGCTGGCCTGGATTATGCCTTCCTTTAGTAGCCGCTGGACTTCGGACCGAATGAAGGTCCGGTCCTGGGCGCTGTACCGTCTGCTCCTAGTGGCGACGGGTTTGCAATCTGGGGTGAGGTTTGCAAACAAGGATGGGGGTTGCACCTTGAGAGTTGCGAGGCCGCAGATAGTGAGTGGGGGTATTGGGCCGCCGAATTTGAAGGTTAGGCTCTGTAGATTGCACTGGAAGTCTAATCCCAGTAATGTGGGGGCGCAGAGTTGGGGAAGGACGTAGAGCCTGTAGTTTTTGAACTCCCTCCCTTGCACCGTTAGGGTAACTATGCAGAAGCCTTTGATCTGTACGGAGTGGGATCCTGCAGCTAGGGAAATCTTTTGTGCGCTGGGATGGATGGTCAAAGAACAGCGTCTTACCGTGTCGGGGTGGATAAAGCTCTCCGTGCTCCCGGAGTTGACTGGGCATGCCCGTTTATCAGCACCGTTGTCGTCGTCATCTGGAGCGTCCGGGGCCGAGCTTGGTCCAGCGTCATTGAAGCCAGACGTGGTTGTAGTGGTTGAGCGTCTTCGTCGAACTCCGTGGAGCCGTCGACACTGGGGTCCGTTGTTGCCGTCCAAGATGGCGTTGGGGGTGATCAAGATGGCTGCCCCCATGCATCGCACATGGCTGGGGGGTCACAAGATGGCGGCGGGGGTGGACAAAATGGCCACCCCATGCGTCGCACAGGTCTGGGGTGGTCCAAGATGGCGGCGCCCTTCCTCCCCTCGTGGTGGCCGGGACCCAAAATGGCGGCGCCTGCGGGTCGCACATGGGGCGCTGGGGGGGTTGGGGAGCGTTGGGAACACGCAGGACTCCCTCTTCTCTGGGGACGGCGGTGGCCGGGACCCAAAGTGGTAGCGCCGGCGGGTCATACATGGGGCACGGGGGGGGGGTTGGGGAGCGTAAACGGCGTGCAGGGCTCCCTGTTCTGCGGGGAGAGCGGTGGTCGGGACCCAGAGTGGTTGCGCCTGCGGGTCGTACATGGGGCGCTGGGGGGGGTTGGGGAGCGTAAACGGCGTGCAGGGCTCCCTGTTCTCCCGGGACAGCGGCGACCTCGCGGGACTGGCACACAGCCGCGAAATGGTCCTTTTTCCCGCAGCTCTTACAGATCGCTGCGCGGGCCGGGCAGCGCTGCCGGGGGTGTTTCGCCTGGCCGCAGTAATAGCAGCGGGCTCCCCCGGTGCGACTTGGCATTTGGACCGCGCAAGCCTGTGGGGTGTCCGGGGGGGGGGGGGGGGGGTTTGTCGCGACGGGTGCATACGGAGCCCAATGGGCTGCCGCGCGGTCGGGGCCGTAGGCGCGGGTATTTCGCGCGGCCACGTCTAGGGACGCTGCTAGGGCCCGTGCCTCTGAGAGTCCTAGCGACTCTTTTTCTAGAAGTCTTTGGCGGATTTGGGAGGTGTTCATACCTGCCACAAAAGCATCGCGCATTAACATGTCCGTGTGTTCATTTGCGTTCACCTGCGGGCAGCTGCAGGCTCGTCCCAAAATTAGTAGCGCGGCGTAGAATTCATCTATCGATTCTCCGGGACTTTGCCGTCTCGTTGCGAGTTGATAGCGAGCGTAGATCTGGTTTACTGGGCGGACATAGAGACTTTTTAGTGCTGCGAACGCCGTCTGGAAATCCTCTGCGTCTTCGATGAGAGAGAAAATCTCCGTGCTTAACCTCGAGTGCAGGACCTGTAGTTTTTGGTCTTCTGTGACCCGGCCGGTGGCCGTTCTGAGGTAGGCCTCGAAACAAGTCTGCCAGTGCTTGAAAGCTGCTGCTGCGTTCACTGCGTGGGGGCTGATCCTCAGGCATTCCGGGATGATCCTGAGCTCCATAGTCCTTTAGTCACGCATAATAAATTGTAGCGCACAAAGACTCCGAGAGACGAATAGAGTGAAGTCGATGAGGCTTTATTAAGCGTGACTGTTCCCCCGCAGTTCAGTAGTAGACTGCCTGCGGGGGAGGACTCCGGGTACTTATACTCCGCCTTCAGGGCGGAGCTAGAGGTCAACGTCCAACCAGGACCCGGGATCTGTCAGCAAATGACATCACGGCTTCACAGTCCCACATGACCCCTAATGCATACTACCACACCGTGGTCAAACAAAAATTGGTTAAAAGAGCTTACTCTCATGTTTTCCAAATCACCTCAGTTGGCTGCTGAAAATACAGCTCCACCAGATGGGATTAACTCAGCATGCTTTTTCAATGTGTAAGGCCAACATTTCTTTAGGGTTCTCCATTACTCAGTTGGATTAGATTCAGGCTGTTTCCAATGGGAATCCACTGGCTGCCTAATTCAAGGTCTGTCCAAAAATTAAAATGGGCTGTTCTTGGACAGAATCCCAGCAGTGGTGTCCTTTTAAATCCAGGTTTGATCTCACTACCTGTCTGTTCAAAGTTACAAACTAGCCTGCAGAGGGAAAAATAACACCTCAACATTTGCTGCATTTTTATATGTGTGAATTAACACACAGTAGGATATGGATCAACGAACCATCTCCCATTATTTGTGTTGGCTTAGTTTATGTCCGACTGCTGAAATCCATCAAATGTGGTGTCCTTTCTTGCTTCCAGTTTCCCTTGGATAGCTTTGCTATTTGTAATACTGGTTTTCTTTGACAGTTCTTTGTATGCCCTAGTTGACTGTTTGTGTCACATTAGCTTCATTCTAATGAGGGCCAAAGGCCCGATATCCCGCTTCGTTATCAAGGTTCAATTCATGTGTTCCCACTATGCCCCCACTTTCCCCAAAATGGGCTCATTGTATATACTTTCAGTGGAGAACCACAGTTTGCAATGTTAGCAATGTCATATCTGTGTATGATGTGGAGATGCCGGCGTTGGACTGGGGTGAGCACAGTAAGAAGTCTTACAACACCAGGTTAAAGTCAAACAGGTTTGTTTTGATATCACTAGCTTTCGGAGCGCTGCTCCTTCCTCAGGTGAATGAAGAGGTATGTTCCAGAAATGTTCTATATCTGTGTATGACACCCTGGGCTGGATTCTCCGAGCCTCGGCGCCAAAGTCGTGATCGTCAAGAGGGCGGAGAATGGCCGTTTACGCCAAAATCCAGTCCGGCACCACTCCCGCGATTCGCCGGTCCCCTGCACGGGTAGGGGACCATTGACAGAGGCCCCCCCCCCCCCCCCCCAGCGATTCTCCAAGGAAAACTGGCCGAGTTCCCAACGGCGCGGTTCTAACCACCTATCGGCCGTCGGGAACGGCCAGTGGCGGCTACGGACTCAGTCCGTGGCTGCCCTAGTGGGGGGGCAGTGAGATCGATCACCGGGGGGGGGGGCCTCATGGATGGCCAGGGGGGCGATCGGGCATCACGGGCACGCAGGCGCGTGCGATCCGGGGGGGGAGAGGGGCTCCATTTCTGGTGCCGCTCCGCAGTCCGTGTCCGCCATGTCCCACGGCGCATCCACTGCAGGCCGCCGCCGTACGCATGCGTAGACTCCCGACCGGAAGTGCGGGGCCACGTATCCGCAGCCAGAGCTACAAGAAGCACTTTGGGGCCCTGCTAGCCCCCTACAGGTAGGGGAATCACTCAGGACCTTCTTAAGGAAAGTCCAGAGTGATTCACCAGCATTTGTACATTGGCATGGGGACATCGCCCCATCATTGGAGAATCCCGCCCCCTATCTCTTCTCATTTTGAAACATTAACCTAATCATTTCCAGAATAACACTTCATTAAAATAACAGAATAAACAATGTCATATGGATTGGTTCAGCATTCTAGTCTTATGGCCTCTGCCACTGAAGGTGGGGGAAGTAATGTTTTCACCCCTGTTTTTAGTCTGTTTGTCTGTACGCAATATCTCAAAAACTAATGGATGGATTTCAGCAAAGCTTGGAATACAGAAAGGATTTGGTCCAAGGAAGATTTGTTTTTGGAAAAAAATTTTAACTGTCCATTAACATCGGGAGATAGGTTATATTGACTTTTGTTTCGAATGCTGTTCATTGTTTTGTTTAGAATGTAATGTTTGTTTAGAATGTTATGGATTTTCACAGATGAGCAGAGTTTTCAGTGCAGATTATTAGATGTAGAATGGCCAGACGTCTCAGTAAGATGGAAGCCCTGAATTAAAATGTTATTTTTCGGGTTTGTGGTTACAGAGCATCTACCAGGCAGAGAAAAGCCTCAAGGAACAGTTGCATAATTTAATCTGGCCAATCCACCTAACCTGCACAACTTTGGTCTGTGGGAGGAAACCGGAGCACCTGGAGGAAACCCTCGCAGACACGGCAAAAATGTGTAAACTCTACACAAACAGTCACCCAAGGTCAGAATCGAACCCGGGTCTCTAGCGCTGTGAGGCAGCAATGCTCACTGTGCCACCATGCCACCCAATCATATACATCTTGTCTAATCATATGCAAGCTCTTCACAATTGGGAGATGTTGCAAACATTATTTCATTCAGTGGATGAGAGGGTAAATTGGACCAGAGCAGATCAGCCTGAAATCGTACATCGCTACAGCTTTTCCTATCCATTCAATATTCAAAAGTTACCAGGCAGCAGGTCCAATATCACCTGTTTCGCACTACTGCTCAAAGTGATTCCCACAAGGCAAAATGAATTCAGAAACCTGAGACAAGTTTCAGCTTTCAAAGTATGTTAAATTCAATTCATCATTTGTGACTTCAGGCAATATCCTTAAAAAAAAGTACAATATTAAGATGATGGGCCTTCAATTAAACATCAAAATGTTAGAAACTGAAAATTGGGTCAATCCTCTGCTTAAGAATATCAACATACAAAGGCCACTCCTTTGTTCTCATGGAAATGGCTAATCAAGACTTTGTGTGGATTATCAAAAGTTGAGCTTTATTAATGTAAAATATTCACACCCATTCCCAGGGACAGATGGCATTCTGGTTAGATTTAACATTCTTTCCTCACTCATTACAATGAACCATTGTGTGGTCACTGGCAATAAACAAAATGAATTTTGACAAAAATATGACGTAAGCATAAAAATTGTGATATCACTTTGGAAGTGATCATGGATCGGTTAAGTACCTACTCACTTGTGCTTAACTTCAGTATCTAATGGGTCAATACCAAACACCTCCCTTAGGAATCACTCCAATTACCTCAATTGCATTCAGCCTTTTGAAAACTACCATTGTCATCTTAGGAAGGGCATGAATCAGTGATGTTGTCATTAGACTGCACAAACACACCGGGCGGGATTCTCCGAAATGGAGGCAGAGTGTCCACGCCGTCGCAAATGCCGTCGCGTTTTACGACGGTGTGAACAGGCCGCTCCCACGTTGTATTCTGGCCCCTACAGGGGGCCAGCATGGTGCTGGAGTGGTTCGCGACACTCCAGCCGCAGATCCCGGCGCGAACTGGTTGCCGCGGGATCCGCACATGCGCAGTTGCGCCGGCGCCAACGATAGCATGCGCAGTGGCGCCAGTGCCAACCGACGCATGCGCGGTAGCCTCGCGGAACGCTTCGGCCCCTCACCAACATGGCACCAGGGTTCTGGGGCCGGTCGCGCAAGGAAGTAGGCCCGGGGGGGGGAGAGGCCGGCCCACCGATCGGTGAGCCCCGATCGCGGGCCAGACCCCATCGGAGGCCCCCCCCCGAGAACGGAGTCCCCCTCCCCCCCCTCCCACAGGCCGCCCCCCAAGCCTTCGCAACGAGTACCCGCCGGCAGCGACCAGGTGCGGACGGCGCTGGCGGCACTAGGCTGTTTACACGCAGCCGCTCGGCCATACGGACCGGAGAATCGGCGGCCCGGCCACGGATATCGGGCAGCGACAGGCGCCACGCCAAGCGCGCCATCAACGTTCACGCCATTTTTTCACGTGACGCCGGTCCCACGCCAGCGCGCGGTTCTCCGAGGTGTGGAGAGCGCCGATTCTCCGCACCTCGGAGAACCGCGCGCCGGCGTGGGACCGGCGTCACGTGAAAAAATGGCGTGAACGTCGATTCTCCCAGCCGGCGTGCCTTCGGAGAATCCCATCTGCCACTTACCTGAGACCTGCACTCAGTAACATGCAGAACACAGCCACAAGTGGAACGGTGGGGTCCGCAGGGATCCGTGATGGGGCCCTTGCTGTTTGTGGACCCTGGGAAGCACTGAGGATCACACCTTGGTGTGCATGTAGACTGGTCTCTGAAGGCAGCAGGGCAGGCAGATACAATGGATAAAAAGGCATTTGGGGCTGGATTCTCCATTATTGAGACTATGTCCCCCGCCAGCATAAAAACGGTGGAGTTTTCTCCTGGAATGGTTGCAAAAAAATTAAACAAATTCCATGTCCTGCAGGGGGCTAGCAAAGACCTGGAGTGAATCTCACAGCTTTTGCTGTAGATCCGGGCCCCCGCACTTCGGGTCAGAGGCCGCGCATGCGCACGCCGGAGGCCTGCAGCGGCCACGCTGTGCTCCATGGCAGACTCGGGCCGCAGAACCAGACCGAAGAAAGAGACCTCCCAATCGGCCGTGCGCCTGAGCCTCAACCCCCACACGTTAAATCTCCGGCCGCCTATAAGGCCCCCCCCCCGGTCTCCGATCTGCCCTCCCCCGACCAGGGGCGCCGCGGACTGAGTCCGCAGCCGCCACGCAAGCATCCCGACTGGCAATAGGTAGTTAGTTCCACTCCATGGGGAACTCGGCGGGTCGGGAGCAGAGGATTGCTGAGCGGGCCTCTGGCAATGGCCCCCCGGCGGTGCGGCGTACTAAACGGTTACGCCAATTTTCTGTGCCCGGATAATCGCCGAACCGGTGCTGGGCCCGATTACAGCGTCAAACTGGATTCTCCGTTCCAGCGCCAGCCGCGATTTCGCCTTCGGGTTGAGGAGAATCCAGCCTATGGTATACTTGTCTTTATTACCCGAATGTTGGTTAGGCCACAGCTAGAGTATTGCAGTTCTGGAAGCCACATTATAGGAGGGATGTGGTAGCACTGGAAAGTGTGCAGAGGAGACTTACCAGGATGTTGCCAGAGCAGGATAGTTTTAGTTCCGAAGTGAGATTGAATAGACCCCAAGGTTGCTTTCCTTGGAGTAGAGGAGACTGAGGGGGACATGATTGGAATGTATAAAAGTGTGAGGGACATAGATAGAGTAGAGAGGAAGAAACCTTTTCCCTTGGTGGAGCGATCAATGACCAGGGGGCATAGATTTAAGTTAAGGGGCAGGAGGTTTAGAGGGGGTGTGAGGTAAAGCCTTTACACCCAGAGGGTGGTGAGAGTCTGGAACTCACTGCCTGAAATGGTGGCGTAGGTAGAGACCCTCATAACATTTAAGAATTATTTAGATGTACACTTACGATGCCAAGGCATACAAGGCTATGGGCCAAGTGCTGGAAAACGGGGTTAGATTAGTTAGGAGGTTGTTTTTGACCGACACATCTACAATGGGCCGAAGGGCCTTTTCTGTGCTGTAGACCTCTAAAACTCTATGGTCATGAGGAGACTGGAAAAGAAAACAGTGCAATAAATATTCCAAAAAATAGGTTCTTATCATTTCTGTCAATGCAATAGTCCATTCAAAGTCACTGGCTCCTTCTAAAAATGTTAAAGGAACCATTGGCAATGATCCCATGTGCAGCTATGGTCATAGAGTTGTGTCATATGCAATGAAAATAACACCATCATACAAATAAAAAAACAATGCCTTATTTTGAAAATGAGACTTCAGCAAAATGAGAAGGCAGCTCGGTAGCATAGTGATTAGCACTAGAGCTTCACAGCTCCAGGGTCCCAGGTTCGATTCCTGGCTGGGTCACTGTCTGTGCGGAGTCTACACGTTCTCCTCGTGTCTGCGTGGGTTTCCTCCGGGTGCTCCGGTTTCCGCCCACAGTCCAAAGGTGTGCAGGTTAGGTGGATTGGCTATGATAAATTGCCCTTAGGTTAGATGGGGTTGCAGGGTTATGGGGCTAGGGATATGAAGTGTTGGATTAAGTAGGGTGCTCTTTCCAAGAGCTGGTGCAGACATGAGGGCCGAATGGCCTCCTTCTGTACTGTAAATTCTATGAACTATGAGCAGGATGACAAATTCTGCATTACTTTGACCATCAACAATATCACTAGGCAGCCTGGTCATCATCTCTGAAAGCTATCATAATTCCTTGATGTTTGGTGTTTTCAGGACATTCCAGTCTTGTAACATCTCTCTGGGATTTCCAACCCTTTGACACCCACAGTGCAGGGGATCAGGCCCATTTGTATCTCTGCAGATGGGTATTGTTTATTCAGCAGGGAGCACCTCCTCTGAGAAGAAGACAGGGAACAGAGAAGGTCAAGTAGTCGCAGGCATCACCTACGAAGAGAGGCACAGGCACAGATTGTTACAGACCAGCTGGGGGGGCAAGGAGGATGGCCCTGCAGAAGATGCAGCAACCCAGCTGCCAGGGTGTACAGGCAGCAATCCAACTACCTAGACATGACAGAGGTCCAGTGTCTCAGGAAGTCCCGGCCTTCAAGGGAAACCATCACGTCCATTTGCCAGATCATTGGGCCGGAGGTAGCCTCCAACTGTGTGGGTGGACACCCAGTGCCCTTGGCTTTCAAGGTCATTGTCGCACTGAACATTTATGCCTCTGAATCTTTCCATGGGTCAGCGGGTAATCTTTGTGGAGTCTCCCAGTCAGCTGCACACAGTTGCATCAAGCTGGTGACTGACGCTCTGTCCAGGGGGGTTTAGTGCATTTATACATTTTAGGATGGCCCCTGCTGGCCAAGCTGAGTGGGCCAGGGGCTTTGCAACTATTGCAGGGCTCCTCCACATCCAGGGTGCCATTGATTTCACCCACATAGCCATCAAGGTGCCAGTCAGTCAGGAAGGCAGCTTTGTAAATAGGAAGTGGTTTCATTTCATAAACATTCAAATCATTTGTGACCACAATTGCAACCTTGATTGTACAGGTTTGTGCAAGGTATCCTGGCAGCTCTCACAATGCATATGCGCTGAGACACTTACAGATGCCAAGGCTGTTCACTGTTCCAGCTTGCCTCGAAGGATGGTTACTTGAAAATGTGGCTGATGATGCTACTCGGGCACCCGAGGATGCACGCTGAGGAAAGATACAATCGCTGTCATGTCCCTGCAAGGGCGGTGGTGTGGGGCGGTGGGGGAGCCCAATAGCTCTGCTAAAAATGAGGTTCCGACACCTTGACCGCTCTAGGGGACACCTGCCAGAGGGAGCATCACTCATTGTCATTGTCTTCCGTGCTCTGCAAAATGTCAAAAATCCCATTGGCAATGATCCCATGTGTAGCTATGATCAGACAGCTGTGCCATACAGCAATGAAAACAACACCATCATACAAATAAAGACCCAATGCCTTATTTTGAGAACAAGACTTCAATTCTAGCAGGGCAATAAACTCTGCATTGCTGAGACCATCAACAATATCATTATGCAGCCTTCGTCATCATCTCTACAAACTACCGTAGTTCCCTGACGATTCGAGGAACAAAACCTGCCCTTGCCAATAGTTCAAGACGGGCTATTGGAGAATCAGCTTCTCTTTTTACACTGTGACCTTTCTCTTTTGTAAAATGTGATGCCAATACACTATAATCAATTTTGAGCTATAGCAAAGAATAGTTTCATCCTCTTTAATGCCAGGATCATCCGGAATAAGGTGGGTGAACTTGCGGCATGGGTTGGTACCTGGGACTTTGATGTTGTGGCCATTTCGGAGACATGGATAGAGCAGGGACCGGAATGGTTGTTGCAGGTGCCGGGGATTAGATATTTCAGTAAGCTCAGGGAAGGTGGTAAAAGAGGGGGAGGGGTGGCATTGCTCGTCAAGGACAGTATTACGGTGGCAGAAAGGACGTTTGATGAGGACTCGTCTACTGAGGTAGTATGGACTGAGGTTAGAAACAGGAAAGGAGAGGTCACCCTGTTAGGGGTTTTCTATAGGCCTCCGAAAAGTTCCAGAGATGTAGAGGAAAGGATTGCAAAGATGATTCTGGATAGGAGCGAAAGCAACAGGGTAGTTGTTATGGGGGACTTTAACTTTCCAAATATTGACTGGAAACGCTACAGTTCAAGTACTTTAGATGTGTCTGTTTTTGTCCAATGTGTGCAGGAGGGTTTCCTGACACAGTATGTAGATAGGCTAACGAGAGGCGAGGCCATATTGGATTTGGTACTGGGTAATGAACCAGGACAGGTGTTAGATTTGGAGGTAGGTGAGCACTTTGGTGATAGTGACCACAATTCCATTACATTTACTTTAGTGATGGAAAGGGATAGGTATATACCGCAGGGCAAGAGTTGTATCTGGGGGAAAGGCAATTATGATGCGATGAGGCAAGACTTAGGATGCATCGGATGGAGAGGAAAACTGCAGGGGATGGGCACAATAGAAATGTGGAGCTTGTTCAAGGAACAGCTACTGCATGTCCTTGATAAGTATGTACCTGTCAGGCAGGGAGGAAGTGGTCGATCAAGGGAACCGTGGTTAACTAAAGCAGTCGAAACACTTGTCAAGAAGAAGAAGGAGGCTTATGTAAAGGTGAGACATGAAGGTTCAGTTAGGGCGCTTGAGAGTTTCAAGTTAGCCAGGAAGGACCTAAAGAGAGAGCTAAGAAGAATCAGGAGGGGACATGAGAAGTCCTTGGCAGGTAGGATCAAGGAAAACCCTCAAGCTTTCTATAGGTATATCAGGAATAAAAGAATGACTAGGCTAAGAGTAAGGCCAGTCAAGGACAGTAGTGGAAAGTTGTGCTTGGAGTCCGAGGAGATAGGGGAGGTGCTAAATGAATATTTTTCATCAGTATTCACACAGGAAAAAGACAATGTTGTCGAGGAGAATACTGAGATTCAGGCTACCAGACTAGAAGGGCTTGAGGTTCATAAGGAGGAGGTGTTAGCAATTCTGGAAAGTGTGAAAATAGATAAGTTTCCTGGGCCGGATGGGATTTATCCTAGGATTCTCTGGGAAGCTAGGGAGGAGATTGCTGAGCCTTTGGCTTTGATCTTTAAGTCATCTTTGTCTACAGGAATAGTGCCAGAAGACTGGAGGATAGCAAATGTTGTCCCCTTGTTCAAGAAGGGGAGTAGAGACAACCCCGGTAACTATAGACCAGTGAGCCTTACTTCTGTTGTGGGCAAAATCTTGGAAAGGTTTATAAGAGATAGGATGTATAATCATCTGGAAAGGAATAATTTGATTAGAGATAGTCAACACGGTTTTGTGAAGGGTAGGTTGTGCCTCACAAACTTTATTGAGTTCTTTGAGAAGGTGACCAAACAGGTGGATGAGGGGAAAGCAGTTGATGTGGTGTATATGATTTCAGTAAAGCATTTGATAAGGTTCCCCACGGTAGGATACTGCAGAAAATACGGAGGCATGGGATTCAGGGTGATTTAGCAGTTTGGATCAGAAATTGGCTAGCTGGAAGAAGACAAAGGGTGGTGGTTGATGGGAAATGTTCAGACTGGAGTCCAGTTACTAGTGGTGTACCACAACGATCTGTTTTGGGGCCACTGCTGTTTGTCATTTTTATAAATGACCTGGAGGAGGGCATAGAAGGATGGGTGAGTAAATCTGCAGATGACACTAAAGTCGGTGGAGTTGTGGACAGTGCGGAAGGATGTTACAAGTTACAGAGGGACATAGATAAGCTGCAGCGCCGGGCTGAGAGGTGGCAAATGGAGTTTAATGCAGAAAAGTGTGAGGTGATTCATTTTGGAAGGAATAACAGGAAGGCAGAGTACTGGGCTAATGGTAAGATTCTTGGCAGTGTGGATGAGCAGAGAGATCTCGGTGTCCATGTACATAGATCCCTGAAAGTTGCCCACCAGGTTGAGAGGGTTGTTAAGAAGGCGTACGGTGTGTTAGCTCTTATTGGTAGAGGGATTGAGTTTCGGAGCCATGAGGTCATGTTGCAGCTGTACAAAACTCTGGTGCGGCCGCATTTGGAGTATTGTGTGCAATTCTGGTCGCCGCATTGTAGGAAGGATGTGGAAGCATTGGAAAGGGTGCAGAGGAGATTTACCAGAATGTTGCCTGGTATGGAGGGAAGATCTTATGAGGAAAGGCTGAGGGACCTGAGGCTGTTTTCGTTAGAGAGAAGAAGGTTAAGAGGTGACTTAATTGAGGCATACAAGATGATCAGAGGATTGGATAGGGTGGACAGTGAGAGCCTTTTTCCTCGGATGGTGATGTCTAGCATGAGGGGACATAGCTTTAAATTGAGGGGAGATAGATATAGGACAGATGTCAGAGGTAGGTTCTTTACTCAGAGAGTAGTAAGGGCATGGAATGCCCTGCCTGCAACAGTAGTGGACTCGCCAACACTAAGGGGATTCAAATGGTCATTGGATAGACATATGGACGATAAGGGAATAGTGTAGATGGGCTTTAGAGTGGTTTCACAGGTCGGCGCAACATTGAGGGCCAAAGGGCCTGTACTGCGCTGTAATGTTCTAAGTTCTATGTTCTGTCCTCCAGGTATTTATACTCACTTCCAGCAATATTTATGGAGAGTCACTTTCAGTTGGGAGAAACCTCTCAGCTTCCTAAACTGAGATACTTAACAGTCAATTAAAGCCAACTTGAGTTTTTATTGGATATTGTCTTCATTTTCAAGCACAAATAATGAAGCAAATGTACCTGTAACCAGCAAGCCTCTGGAGCAGGGCCTGGAAATGGGTTGAAATGAGCAGCTAGTTTATTTTTTCTCTTTTTTGGCCAATGCAGACATGATGAGCTGAATGACCTCTTTCTGTACCGTAGCTTTTCTATGGTTCTAAGTAATGTTTAAAGAGTTAATTTTCATCTCTAGGTCTATGTAATTTCTAAATGGTACTAATCCTGTCAGAATAATCAAGTTTCAACAGCTTTTGATTCTCCCATCTAAGTTAATACAAATGATTAATAAACAGCAGATCCAAACTCAGACACGGCCAGGGATAAAACCACTGGTAGAAGAGGAACACTTTGTATGAATAACATTTAAATGGCTGGGTGATTAAAGAGGCATTGCTGGCTCTATAGTTACTCCACAGCTATAAACCAGGAAATGGAAGGGAGGGAGGAACTCAGGAAAATTACAGTCACGGGAGAAATGATACTGAGTAAATTGTTGGAGCTGCGGATCCTGATGGACTTCATCCTCGGGTCTTAAAAGAAGTGTCTAGTGAGGTAGTTGATGCATTGATTTTAATTTTCCAAATCTCCTTAGATTCTGGGAATGTCCTAGTAGATTGGAAGATAGCAAATGTAACTTGATTATTCAAAAGGGAGGGAGACAGAAAGCAGAAAACTACAGGCCAATTAGCTTAACATCTGTCATAGGGAAAATATTAGAATATATTATGAAAGATGTTATAGCAGTGTAGTTGTATAAATTCAAGGTAATCAGGCGAGTCACCATGGTTTTGTGAAAGGGAAATCATGTTTAACCAACCTATTGGAGTTCTTCGAGGAAGTGCTGTGGATAAAGCGGAGCCTGTACTTTCCAGAAGGCATTTGGTAAAGTGGCACATCAAAGATTATTGCGGAAAATAAAAGCTCATGGCGTAGGGGGTAACATATTGGCTTGAGTAGAAGATTGGCTACTTAACAGGAAACAGCAGGCATAATTGGATCTTTTTCAGATTGGCAGGCTGTAATGAGTGGTGTACCCCAAGGATCCATGCAGGGACTTCAACTGTTCAAAATACATATAAATGACTTCGAAGAAGAGATTGAAGAGAAGATCGGCACATTTGCTGATGTCACAAAGATAGATAAGAAAGTAAGCTGTGAAGGGCCAGCACGGTGGCACAGTGGTTAGCACTGCTGCCTCACAGCTCCAGGGTGCCAGGTTCAATTCCAGCCTCGGATGACTATCTGTGTGGAGTTTGCACTTTCTCCCAGTATCTGCGTCGGTTTCCTCCGGGTGCTTCGGTTTCCTCCCACAGTCCAACGATGTGCAGGTTAGGTGGATTGGCCATTCTAAATTGACCCTTAATGTCCAAAAGGTTAGGTGGGGTTACTGGGTTATGGGGATAGGGTAAAGATGTGGGCTGAAGTAGGCTGCTCTTTTCAAGAGCCGGTGCAGACTCGATGGGCCAAATGGCCTGCTTCTGCACTATGATTCTATGTTTCTATGAAGAAGACAGAGGAGGCTACAAAAATATATAGATTGGTTAAGTGAGCGGGCAAAGATCTGACAATTGGAGTATAATGTGGGAAAATGTGAAATTGTCAAATTTGGCAGTAAGAATAAAAAAGAAGCATATTATCTGAGGTGCAGAAGGATCTGGGTGTCCTAGTACATGAATCTTAAAAGGCGAGTATGTAGGTAAAGCAAATAATTAGGAAAGCCCGTACCAGCCTCCCGAACAGGCACCGCGGTGAATGTGGCGGCTAGGAGCTTTTCACAGTAACTTCATTTGAAGCCTACTTGTGACAATAAGTGATTTTCATTAACAGAATATACAAAAGTAGGGAAGTTATGCTTCAGTTGTACAAGGCACTAGTGAGACCATATTTGGAGTACTGTGTACAGTATTGATCGCCTTATTTAAGGAAGAATGCAAATGCATTGTAAGTTGGTCAGAGAAAGTTTATCAGACTAATATATGGAATGGGTGGGTTGCCTTATGAGGAAAGGTTGGGCAAATGAGGTTGACATTCACTGGAGTTTAGAAGAGTAAGAGGCAACTTGTCTGAAATTTACAAGATCCTTGGCGATCTTGGATGTGGAGAGAAATAGGGGGTCACTGTTTAAAAATAAGAGAAATTGTTTCTCTGAGCGTCCGGAGTCTTTGGAATTCTCTTTCTGGAAAGGTGGTGGAAGCAGAGTCTTTGAATATTTTAAAGGCTGAGCTAGATAGATTCTTGATAAGGAAGGGAGGATAGGTTATCGGATGTAGGCGGGATGCAGATTCGAGATAACGAGCAGATGATGAAGAAGGCTTGAGAGGCTGAATGGCCTACTCTTGCTCCTTTTTCATATGCCTGCACTTCATCTTTCATGTAATGCCATGTAAAGCATGACATGCAGCAATTGGATTGCTTCTGAAGAACTGGTTCATCAACCACTTATATTTTCTGAAGATGCCACCAGAGGTCCACCAGAACATTCTTCTTTGACAAGAGGCCCATGCATCAGCACAATAACTTCCAATGTGAGCTAATTCATAAGAAAAAGCAAAGTACTGCAGATGTTGGAAATCGGGGCGAGATTCTCCGACCCCCCGCCGGGTCTCCACCATGGCGGAGGCGGAAGAGGCTCCCTCCACTGCGCATGCACGGGAATGCAGTCAGCGGCCGCTAACGCTCTTGCGCATGCGCCGCCCAGAGATGTCATTTCCGCGCCAGCTGGCGGGGCACCAAAGGCCTTTTCCGCCAGCTGGCGGGGCGGAAATTAGTCCGGCGTGGGCCTAATCCCTTAAGGTTGGGGCACGGCCCCCCAAGATACGGAGCATTCCGCACCTTTGGGGCGGCGGGATGCCCCACTGATTTGTGCCGTTTTGGGCGCCAGTCGGCGGACATCACGCCGATACTGGAGAATTTCGCCCCAGAAATAAGAACAGAATACTCAGCTGGCCTGGCTGCATCTGTGGAGAGAGAAATAGAGTTAACATTTTCAGTGTGCAACCTGCAGTCAAACCTGGAAGTAATTCAGATAAACAGATTCAAAGTAGGTAGAGAACCTGGGGGGAGATGCCGAAAAAGAATATACCAGAGGTCTGCGATTGAATGGCAGGCGTCAAATTATTAAGTGCCAGATGTGATGATGAGACAAAAGGACATGAAATTGACAGAAATTAGAGAAATGAAAGCTGTCTGCAGAGGAACTGTGAATTGTTGTAACAGAATAGCAGAGGGTAGCATGGAAGACCTGGCAATACGGAGGACACTTACCTTCCGGGAGCAGACAGAAGCGGACCTGCGTGGGACACTACTGCAGGGGAGAGGATAATGGCAGCGCCAGGCTCGAGGCCTTCTCTTACCTTCCGGGAGCAGAGAGGAGCGGACCTGCGCGGCACACTGTTGCAGGGGAGAGGATGAAGGCAGCGCCAGGCTCGAGGCCTTCATTTACCTTCCGGGAGCAGAGAGGAGTGGAACTGTGCGGGACACTGCTGAAGGGGAGAGGATAAAGTCAGCGCCAGGCTCGAGGCCTTCACTTACCTTCCGGGAGCAGAGAGGAGCAGACCTGCGCGGCACACTGCTGCAGGGGAGAGGATAAAGGCAGCGCCAGACTCGAGGCCTTCACTTACCTTCCGGGAGCAGAGATGAGCAGGCCTGCGCGGGACACTGCTGCAAGGGAGAGGATAAAGGCAGCGCCAGACTCGAGGCCTTCACTTACCTTCCGGGAGCAGAGAGGAGCAGACCTGCGCGGGGCACTGCTGCAAGGGAGAGGATAAAGGCAGTGCCAGGCTCGAGGCCTTCACTTACCTTCCGGGAGCAGAGAGGAGCAGACCTGCGTGGGGCACTGCTGCAAGGGAGAGGATAAAGGCAGTGCCAGGCTCGAGGCCTTCACTTACCTTCCGGGAGCAGAGAGGAGCGGACCTGCGCGGCACACTGTTACAGGGGAGAGGATGAAGGCAGCGCCAGGCTCGAGGCCTTCATTTACCTTCCGGGAGCAGAGAGGAGTGGAACTGTGCGGGACACTGCTGCAGGGGAGAGGATAAAGTCAGCGCCAGGCTCGAGGCCTTCACTTACCTTCCGGGAGCAGAGAGGAGCGGACCTGCGCGGCACACTGCTGCAGGGGAGAGGATAAAGGCAGCGCCAGACTCGAGGCCTTCACTTACCTTCCGGGAGCAGAGAGGAGCAGACCTGCGCGGGACACTGCTGCAGGGGAGAGGACAAAGGCAGCGTCAGGCTCAAGGCCTTCAGTTACCTTCCGGGAGCAGAGAGAAGCAGACCTGCATAGGACACTGCTGCAGGGGAGAGGATAAAGGCAGTGCCAGGCTCGAGGCCTTCACTTACCTTCCTGGAGCAGAGAGGAGCAGACCTGCATGGGACACTGCTGCAGGGGAGAGGATAAGGGCAGCGCCAGGCTCAAGGCCTTCACTTACCTTCCGGAAGCAGAGAGGAGCAGACCTGCGTAGGACACTGCTGCAGGGCAGAGGATATAGGCAGCGCCAGGCTCGAGGCCTTCACTTACCTTCCGGGAGCAGAGAGGAGCATACCTGTGCGAGACGCTGCTGCAGGTACGATAGCTGCTTGTCTGTTTGTTTATTTCAAAATTGAAAAAGAACCCGGTAAAGTGACGTCACAGGAGACTGTGACCTGATTGAGTGAAAGGCAGACTGGGTAAATTTGAATATTTGTGGAGTTACTAGTTTAAATTTGATTTAAATTACTATTTTTAAGTTGATTTGAATTACTATTTTTTAAATTTGACTTAGATTACTATTTTTAAGTTGATTTGAATTACTATTTTTAAAATTTGACTTAGATTATTATTTTTAAGTTGATTTGAATTACTATTTTTTAATTTTTTAATCTCACTTTAACTATTTTGGGTTGAATTAAATTATTAATTTTAAGTTGATTTAAATAACATTTTTAATTTTAATTAAATAACTTTTATAATTTCAATTAAATAACTATTTAATTTGTTGTCAGATCAAGCAAGATAAATACTCAGGGATAAAGCTAATTAAATAGTGTACAGTAACAGTAATAGTACAGAAAAACATCTTTCTAAAGTTTAATTTCAAAAGTTTAATTTGAAGAAATAAATCATGGCAGGACAGCTCCAAGGTGTGGTCTGCTCCTTTTGTTCCATGTGGCAGGCTGGGGACAGTTCCAGTCCCCAGGGTTAGCATGTGTGCAGGACGTGTCTCCGGTTACAGCTCCTGGAAGCTCGAGTTTCAGAGCTGGAGCGGCGGCTGGAGACACTGTGGAGCATCCGCGAGTCGGAGAGCATCGTGGATAGCACGTATAGAGAGGTGGTCACACCGCAGGCTCAGACTCCGCAGACAGGAAGGGAATGGGTGACCACCAGACAGAGCAAGAGAGCCTGGCAGGTAGTGCAGGAATCTCCTGTGGCCATTCCCCTGCAGAACAGATATACCGCTTTGGATACTGTTGAGGGGAATGGCCTCTCAGGGGAAAACAGCTACAGCCAAACTCGTGGCACCATGGTTGGTTCTGCTGCAGAGGGGAGGGGTGATAAGTGTGACAGTGCAATAGTTCTAGGGGATTCAATTGTAAGGGGAATAGACAGGCGTTTCTGTGGCCGCAAACGAGACTCCAGGATGGTATGTTGGGTCAAGAATGTCTCGGAGCCGGTACAGGACATTCTGGAGGGGGAGGGTGAACAGCCAGTGGTCATGGTACACATCGGTACAAACAACAGAGATAAAAAAAGGGATGAGGTCCTAAAAGCAGAATACAGGGATCTAGGAAGGAAGTTAAGAAATCGGACCTCGAAGGTAGTGATCTCAGGATTACTACCGGTGCCACGTGGTAGTCAGAGTAGAAATGACAGGATATATAGGATGAATACATGGCTGAAGGAATGGTGTCAGGGGGAAGGTGGCAGATTCCTGGGGCATTGGGATCGGTTCTGGGGGAGGTGGGACCTGTACAAACTGGATGGGTTACACCTAGACAGGACTGGAACTGATGTCCTGGGGGGGCTATTTGCTAGACCGGTTGGGGAGTGTTTAAACTAATGTGGCAGGGGGATGGGAACCGATGCAGGAAGTCGGAAGGTAGCAAAACAGGGAAAGAAATAAAAGGCAGTAAGGGGGAAAGTGTAAAGCAGAGAAGCCATAGTCAAAAATCAAAAAGGGCAACAGTACAAGGTACAGTGACTGAGGGGAGCTCAGTGAATAGGGAACTAAAAACATAAATAGAAAGCGACGCGGCAGGTTGTTACATGAAGATATGGGTTCAACGACAAGGAAAATTAGGAGAAAAGTTAAGAGGAAAAATAACTGAGGAGAGGTGTTACTGATCAAAGTGTTAAGATTCAAAACAGAGGTATAAAAGCCAACATAAGTGTACTTTACCCAAATGCTCGTAGTATTCGGAATAAGGTAAATGAGTTGATGGCGCAAATCATCGTGTATGACTATGATTTAGTGGCCATTATTGAAACATGGTTCAAGGATGGTCATGACTGGGAGTTAAATTTCCGAGGGTATCAAACTATTCGGAAGGGTAGAGTGGATGGTAAGGGAGGTGGTGTAGCTCTGTTATTTAAGGATGACATCTGGGCAATAGTAAGTGATGACATCGGGGTTATGGAGGATAAGGTTGAATCCATTTGGGTGGAAATCAGGAATAGTAAGGAGAAAAAGCCACTGATAGGAGTAGTCTATAGGCCACCAAATTGTAACATTATGGTGGGGCAGGCAATAAACAAAAAAAATAACTGATGTATGTAGAAATGGTACAGCAGTTATCATGGGGGATTTTAATCTACATGTCGATTGGTTTAACCAGGTCGGTCAAGGCAACCTTGAGGAGGAGTTTATAGAATGTATCAGCGATAGTTTCCTGGAACAGTATGTAATGGAACCTACAAGGGAACAAGCGGTCCTAGATCTGGTCCTGCGTAATGAGACAGGATTGATTAATGATCTCATAGTTAGGGATCCTCTCGGAAGGAGCGATCACAATATTGTGGAATTTAAAATACAGATGGAAGGTAAGAAGGTAAAATCAAACACTAGTGTTTTGTGCTTAAACAAAGGAGATGACAATGGGAAGAGAGAAGAGCTAGCTAAGGTAGACTGGGAGCAAATACTTTATGGTGAAACAGTTGAGGAACAGTGGAGAACATTCCAAGTGATTTTCCACAGTGCTCAGCAAAGGTTTATACCAACAAAAAGGAAGGACGGTAGAAAGAGGGAAAATCGACCATGGATATCTAAGGAAATAAGGGAGAGTATCAAATTGAAGGAAAAAGCATACTAAGTGGCAAAGATTAGTGGGAGACGAGGGGCGGGATTCTCCGGTACCCGGCGGGGCGGCGGGTCCCGGCGGGACGGAGTGGCGTGAACCACTCTGGCGTCATCCGCACCTTTAGGGGCTAAGCCTTCCCCGGAGTGGTTGGCGCTGCGCCAGCTGTCATTGAAGGCCTTTGGCGCCACGCCAGCCGGGGCTGAAGGGACTCCGCCGGCCGGCGCGGGTCCGCGCATGCGCGGGTGCGTCAGCGGCTGCTGATGTCATGCCCGTGCATGCGCAGGGGGGTTCTCCTATGCGTCGGCCATGGCGGAGGCTGAGTTGGCCGGCGCGTAGGAAAAGGGTGCATCCACGGCACAAGCCAGCCCGCGGATCGGTGGGGCCCTATCATGGGTCAGGCCACCGTGGGGGCACCCCCCGGGGCCAGGTTGGCCCGTGCCCCCCGCAGGACCCCAGAGCCCGTCCGCGCCGCCAGGTCGCGCCGGTAAGGGACCTAGTCCAATTTACGCCGGCGGGACCTGCATAGAACCAGCGGGACTTCAGCCCATCGCGGGCCGGCGGGGGCGGGATTCACGCCGCCCCCCGGCGATTCTCCGACCTGGCGGGGGGTCAGAGAATCCCGCCTTAGAAGCCTGGGAAATCTTTAGGGGGCAACAGAAAGCTACTAAAAAAGCCAGAAAGAAGAGTAAGATAGATTATGAGAGTAAACTTGCTCAGAATATAAAAACAGATAGTAAAAGTTTCTACAAATACATAAAACAAAAAAGAGTGGCTAAGGTAAATATTGGTCCTTTAGGGGATGAGAAGGGAGATTTAATAATGGGAGATGAGGAAATGGCTTAGAAACTGAACAAGATTTTTGGGTCAGTCTTCACAGTGGGAGACACAAATAACGTGCCAGTGACTGATGGAAATGAGGCTATGACAGGTGAGGACCGTGAGATGATTGTTATCACTAAGGAGGTAGTGATGGGCAAGCTAATGGGGCTAAAGGTAAACAAGTCCCCTGGCCCTGATGGAATGCATCCCAGAGTGCTAAAAGAGATGGCTAGGGAAATTGCAAATGCACCAGTGATAAATTACCAAAATTCACTAGACTCTGGGGTGGTCCCGGCGGATTGGAAATTAGCAAACGTGACACCACTGTTTAAAAAAGGAGGTAGGCAGAAAACGGGTAATTATGGGCCAGTTAGTTTAATACCGGTAGTAGGGAAGATGCTGGAATCTATCATCAAGGAAGAAATAGCGAGGCATCTGGATGGAAATTGTCCCATTGGGCAGATGCAGCATGGGTTCATAAAGGGCAGGTCGTGCCTAACTAATTTAGTGGAATTTCTTGACGACATTACCAGTGCGGTAGATAATGGGGAGTCAATGGATGTGGTATATCTGGATTTCCAGAAAGCTTTTGACAAGGTGCCACACAAAAGGTTGCTGCATAAGATAAAGATGCATGGCATTAAGGGTAATATAGTATAATATATAATATAATAAGGGTAGTAGCATGGATAGAGGATTGGTTAATTAATAGAAAGCAAAGAGTGGGGATTAATGGGTGTTTCTCTGGTTGGCAATCAGTAGCTAGTGGTGTCCCTCAGTGTTGGGCCCACAATTGTTCACAATTTACACAGATGATTTGGAGTTGTGGACCAAGGGCAATGTGTCCAAGTTTGCAGACGACACTAAGATGAGTGGTAAAGCAAAAAGTGCAGAGGATACCGGAAGTCCGCAGAGGGGTTTAGATGGGTTAAGTGAATGGGCTAGTGTCTGGCAGATGGAATATAATGTTGACAAATGTGAGGTTATCCATTTTGGTAGGAACAACAGCAAAAGGGATTATTATTTAAATGATAAAATATTAAAACATGCTGCTGTGCAGAGAGACCTGGGTGTGCTAGTGCATGAGTCACAAAAAGTTGGTTTCCAGGTGCAACAGGTGATTAAGAAGGCAAATGGGGTTTTGTCCTTCATTGCTAGAGGGATGGAGTTTAAGACTAGGGAGTTTATGCTGCAATTGTATAAGATGTTAGTGAGGCCACACCTGGAGTATTGTGTTCAGTTTTGGTCTCCTTACCTGAGAAAGGATGTACTGGCGCTGGAGGGTGTGCAGAGGAGATTCACTACGTTAATCCCAGAGCTGAAGGTGTTGGATTATGAGGAGAGGTTGAGTAGACTGGGACTGTACTCCTTGGGATTTAGAAGGATGTGAGGGGATCTTATAGAAACATATAAAATTATGAAGGGAATAGATAGGATAGATGCGGGCAGGTTGTTTCCACTGGCGGGTGAAAGCAGAACTAGGGGGCATAGCCTCAAAATAAGGGGAAGTAGATTTAGGACTGAGTTTAGGAGGAACTTCTTCACCCAAAGGGTTGTGAATCTATGGAATTCCTTGCCCAGTGAAGCAGTTGAGGCTCCTTCATTAAATGTTTTTAAGATAAAGATAGATAGTTTTTTGAAGAATAAAGGGATTAAGGGTTATGGTGTTCGGGCCGGAAACTGCAGCTGAGTCCACAAAAGATCAGCCATGATCTCATTGAATGGCGGAGCAGGCTCGAGGGGCCAGATGACCTACTGCTGCTCCTAGTTCTTATGTAATACAGGGCTTTTGAAAGTGCATGTCGTGACCCGCGAGTGGCCGCAACCCACAGTAGGTCACGGGTGTGTGCCGGGAGGATCACAGTGCGAACGGTCGCGCCATTCCCACAGTAGGCAAAATCATGGGAGAAGTGCCCAACGGCTGCTATCAGCTTTTACATTGAGAGTGGCAACCATTTAAATGTAAATAAATGAGGCGGTGTGAAGTCTTCCAGCCAAAAGCAGCAGCAGAGAGCAGGTAATGTGCCCTGCACGTACACTTGACATCAAATGCCCTCCATGGACATACTTTTGGCACCAAATCATGGACCAGAGTTGCTGCCACTTTTGAAGAATAAAGGGATTAAGGGTTATGGTGTTCGTACCGGAAAGTGGACCTGAGTCCACAAAAGATCAGCCATGATCTCATTGAATGGCGGAGCAGGCTCGAGGGGCCAGATGAATCGAACCGCGCCGGTCGGCAGCCGTTGGCAGCGGCGCCCCGGCGATTCTCTGCCCCGCGATAGGCTGAGCGGCCACCCGTTTTTGGCCGGTCCCGCCGGCGTAAATCAAACCAGGTCCGTACCAGCAGGACCTAGCTCTACAGGTGGCCTGCAGAGTCCTCTTGGGGGCACGGGGGGATGTGGCCGGGGGGTGCCCCCACGGTGTCCTGGCCTGCGATCAGGGCCCACCGATCCACGGGCGGACCTGTGCCATGGGGGCACTCTTTCCCTACGCGCTGGCTGCTGTCAACCTCCGCCATGGCCGGCACAGAGATGAGCCCCCCGCCGCATGCGCTGGGATGACGCCAGCACACTCTGGCGTTCACGCACATGTGCCACCCTGCGCCAGCCGGCGATGGCCCTTCGGCGCGGTTGGCGCGGCGCCAAGCCTTTCCGTGCCGGCTGGCGTGGCGCCAACCCCACCGGCGCCGGCCTAGCCTCTGAAGGTACGGAGGTTCACTTCACTCCTCGGTGCCGGTCCGGCCCACCCCGCCGGGTCGAGGAGAATCCCAGCCCACATCTTTCAGGACTTGTGGGAGGAAACCGGAGCACCCGGACACAGGGAGAATGCGCAGACTGTGCAAAGACAGTAACCCAAGTCGGGAATCGAACCTGGGACACTGGCGCTGTGAGGCAATGGTGCTAACCACTGTGCTACCGGGCCGCCCTCGTTACGCTTGGGACACTTAACATGGGAATTCTTTTAAAAATCCTTGCATATAAATTTCCTCAAGGCCTCTTTACCACCAGGTTTCCATGGACATGCTAAAGGCTTGGGACCCAACACACCTGCAGGCTGGAAGAAAATGCCATGTTCTTCCACACCTTCTGTTAAATATGATGAACAAGGTCCAACCTGCAGGAGCTATGTACGTTACAACATCCAATCCCCAACACACCATCAAAACTGTTGCAAAGTGAATGGGAACAATCCCATTCCATTTCCCATCTGCTGCTACCTAATTTATGGCTGCAAATACAATAGTGAAGGAACCAAAATTAGCACCAGTGCCCCTTTTCTTTTTGAAAATATTTTTACTTAGCTTTTAACATTTTATCTATAAAACAAAGCACTGCAAAACAACAAGAATAGCAACCCCCAACTCTATCAACCAATGCCATGATAACTCAAAGATTAGCCCCCCATCCCTACCACACACCCACCCCAACTCCCATCTCCCCCTAGCTGTTGACGGTAATCAACTCTTTAGAATGAAGAATAAACAGATCCCATCTCTTGTGGAACCCCTCAATTGACCCCTCAAGGTAAACTTAACCTTCTCCAAATACAGTGTCATGTGAGAGTACCTTTAAGAAATGGGTGTTGATAAATGGGTGTGTATATAAATATCTGTAGTGAGATTACCTTTAAGGAATGGGTGTTTATTACTGCAGTGATGTCAGAGAGTGGGTGGAGATGATCTGTCTGTCAGCTTTTTACTTTTGTTTTAGGCGGTATGCTGCAGGGTGTGTTTTAGTTTCATTTTTAGAGGTGGTTAGCTGCAGTCACAGCCAGAAGGTGTATTAGAGTCTTTCTCTGTAATCTAAAGAATGTAAATCGATCCTTTGGTGATTTAAAACTAATAACTGTTCTTAGTAGTGACTTTAACCTGATGTGCTTCTCCTGAAAGGATTTTTTAAAAGTCTTCTGGATGTTAAAAGATCAGCTTAAGAATTACTTAGTGTTGTAGTCTTTGGGGGTTGTATTTGAATTAATGGTTGCTAAGATGTTCACTGTACGTTTTAAAAAGGTTAACTTGAGTTCATAGAATAAACATTGTTTTGCTTTAAAAAATACTTTTCCATTTCTGCTGTACCACACCTGTAGAATGGGCCGTGTACTCCCCATACCACAATCTTTTAAAAGTTGTGGGTCAGGTGAACTCCATGATACACTTTGGGGTTCTCTAAACCCTGGCCCATAACAAATTGGGGGTTCGTCCAGGATAAAAGTCTATCTATTGGATTGGCTTAGTGAACTTAAAGACAGTGAGGGGTGAGCATATTGTGGTTGCTTTTCAGATGTGGTATTTTAGTTTAAGTAGGGAGTGTGTTGTGGACAATGGCTCTTTCAGAGGCTCTGAAGTTTTTAGAGGTGGAGATGATCACATGCAGTACCTTACGGACAGAGACTAAAATCAGACTGTTAGATTAAACAAATGGAACATGAGAAAGAAGTAAAGCAGCTTGAATACGAAAGAGAGAGAGAGGAAAAAGAACGAGAAAGAGAGAGTGAGATGAAAAAGAGAGAGAAGAAAGGAAAACAGAAAGAATAGCACTAGCAGAACAAAAAGAAAGAGAAAGGGAGATACAGATCAGGGAAAAAGATAAAGAGAGAGAGTGGAAGTTCAGAAAATGGCCATGAAACATGACAGTCAGTTAAAATTGGCAGGCGTGAAGGGAAACGTACAATTGGATGATAGTGATGAGGAAAGTGAGAAAGAGCATCATAGTCAAAGGCTTGGTGGGGATCTATTTAAATATGTCCAAGCATTCCCAAGGTTTGATGAGAAGGAGGTAGAAGCCTTTTTCATTTAATTTGAGAAGGTAGCTAAACAAATGAAATGGCCACAGGACATGTGGGTATTACTGATTCAAACAAAGCTGGTAGGTAGGGCTAGTGAAGTGTTTGCATCACTACCGGAGGAGGTATCTGGAACGTATGAGGAGGTGAAGAAATCAATCTTAGGTGCATATGAACTAGTGCTTGAAGTCTACAGACAAAGGTTTAGAAATTTAGGGAAAGGATTTGGTCAAACTTACATGGAGTTTGAAAGGCTCAAACAGAGTAATTTTGATAGGTGGATAAAGGCTTTGAAAATAGACCAAACATATGAAGCTCTCAGAGAAATGTTGCTTTTGGAGGAGTTTAAAAATTCAATTCCTGATGTAGTGATATCTCATGTGGAAGAACAGAGGGTTAAAACTGCAAGATTAGCAGCAGAAATGGCAAATGATTATGAATTAGTTCATAAATAAAAGTTTGGTTTCCGACATCAGTTTCAGCCTGTGAGGGATAGAAACTGGGGACATGAGAAATACTCAAGTGGTAAAGGTAAAGGTGATCTGATGGGAGATAATAAGGAGAGTGTACCTCAGATTAAAAAGAAATCCAGGAGGGTGGAAGAGACATGAAACGTTTCAAATGTTCTCACTGTAATAAACTAGGACATGTAAAGTCACAGTGTTGGTGGTTGAAGAAAAGCACTGGGAAGGCTGATGTGGTAAAACAGGATAAGACAGTGGGGTTTGTTAAAGTGGTAAAGGAAAGCCCAAGTGAAGCGAAGGAGGTGCAAAAGATTGTACAGCCTGATCAAGAGGTGATTGATAAGAAGGTGCCAGATCTCTTTAAAGAATTTACTTGTGTGGGTAAAGTTTACTCATCTGTATCAGGAGGAGCAGGTAAAGAAGTCAGAATTTTAAGAGATACGAGAGCTAGTCAATCTTTAATGGTAAGAGATGAGGAGTCATGTAGTCTGGGAAGAATATTGCCAGAAAAGGTGGTAATATGTGGAATTCAGGGTGAGAGGAGTAGTGTTCCATTATATAAGGGAAGGTTGGAAAGTCCAGTGAAGAGTGTTGAAGTGGTAGTAGGAGTAATAGAAAAACTATCTTTTCCAGAAATACAGTTTATCTTGGGTAATGATATAGCTGGATCGCAGGTGGGAGTGATGCCTCCTGTGGTGGATAAGCCAGTGGAAAATCAGACAACTGAAGTGTTGAAAGACGAATATCCTTGGATTTTTCCAGATTGTGTAGTAACAAGGTCACAGGTTAAGACAAGCGGAGAAATCAAAGAGTGAAGATGAAGTTGAAGTGCAATTATCAGAAACGATTTTTGATCAGATGGTTGAAAAAGAACAAGAACAGGTGGAGGATGAGGCGGATATTTTTAGTTCAGGAAAATTGGCGGAGTTACAACAAAAAGATATAGAAATAAAATGGATGGATCAGAAAGCATATATGGAAGAGGAATCTGAGTGTCGACCAGAGTGTTATTACCATAAAAGTGATGTCTTGATGAGAAAATGGAGACCTTTACATATGCAGGTGGATGAAGAGTGGGCAGATGTTCATCTAGTGTTGCGAGTAGGGCATAGAAAGGAGGCATTGCGAGTTGCACATGAAGTACCAGTGGGAGGTCATTTGGGGATAAGGAAAACTCAAGCTAAAATCCAAAAACTTTTTTGTTGACCTGGACTACATAAAGATGTAGTTAAATTTTGTCAATCATGTCACACATGTCAAGTGATAGGGAAACCTCACGCAGTGATAAAACCAGCGCCCTTAATACCCATTCCAGCATTTGAGGAACCTTTTACAAGGGTCCTAATTGATTGCGTAGGACCACTTCCTAAAACGAAAAGTGAGAATCAATATCTTTTGACTATAATGGATGTGTCTACTAGGTTTCCATAGGCCATTCCAGTACATAATATTACAGCTAAAAAGATTGTGGAGGAATTACTTAAATTCTTTACTAGATATGGACTATCCACAGAAATATAATCGGATCAAGGATCGAATTTTACATCGAGGTTATTCAAAGAAGTTATGGATTGCTTAAGAATAAAACAATTTAAATCAACTGCATACCATCCAGAATCACAGGGAGCATCAGAAAGATGGCATCAGACATTAAAGACAATGTTGAGGGCTTATTGTTAAGATTATCTAGAGGATTGGGATAAAGGAATTCCATTTGTACTGTGTGCATTTCTTAAAGGATAGTGAAAAGGTGAAAAATGAAACCATCTTGAAGTTGATGTTTTATTTTTTTTTCTTGGGGGGAGGTGTCATGTGAGAGTACCTTTAAGAAATGAGTGTTTATAAATGGGTGTGTGTATATAAGTATCTGTAGTGAGAGTACCTTTAAGAAATGGGTGATTATTACTGCAGTGATGTCAGAGAGTGGGTGGAGCTGGGCTGTTTGTCAGTTTTTACTTTCGTTTCAGGCTGTTTGCTGCAGGGTGTATTTTAGTTTCGTTTTTAGAGCTGGATAGCTGCAGTCACAGCCAGAAGGTGTATTAGAGTCTCTCTCTGTAATCTAAAGAATGTAAATCGATCCTTTGGTGATTTAAAACTAATAACTGCTCCTAGTAGTGACTTTAGCCTGATGTGCTTCTCCTGAAAGGATTTTTTAAAAGTCTTCTGGATGTTAAAAGGACAGCTTAAGAATTACTTGGTGTTGTATTCTTTGGGGATTGTATCTGAATTAATGGTTGCTAAGATGTTCACTGTATGTTTTAAAAAGGTTAACTTGAGTTCATAGAATAAACATTGTTTTGCTTTAAAAAATATTTTTCCATTTCAGCTGTACCACACCTGTAGAATGGGCTGTGTGCTCCCCAAACCACAATCTATTAAAAGTTGTGGGTCAGGTGAACTCCATCATACACTTTGGGGTTCTCTAAACCCTGGCCCATAACAACAGGAACTCCATCAGATCCCCAAGCCATACTGAGACATTAGGCAGACAGGCTGACTTCCACCTCAACAGGACCCAGTTGCGAGCAATCACCAAGGCAAAGGCTAAAACATCTGCCCCCACTATTATCTGCAGCCCTAGCAAGTCCAACACCACAAATATGGCCCCAAGCGGACTGGGCTCGAACTCCTCCAAGTGCAAGATTGCCGATTTGGTTCTGAAAAATTACGCCCAAAATTTCTCCATCTTCGGGCAGGACCAGAACATATGTACATGTATGGTGGGACCTCTCCCACATTGCTCGGAAGTGTCCTCTTCCCACTCAAACAACCGTAATTCCTCACATCACAACCCCTCCTGCAGTGCCACCCCAGCTCCTCCTCCCACTCGGCCTTAACCCTGTCCAGAGACATCATTGACTGGATTTTCCGCTGTCAGGATTCTGCGGTGGGCCGGTAACGCACCCATGCCCGGGGATTTCCCGATATCATGGGGCTGCCCACAATGGGAAACTCCATTGGCCGGCTGGCGGGATGGAGAATCCCGCTGCCGGCGGGGGCGCGCCACACCACAAAACTGGTGCAGCAGGACAGAGAATCCCGTTCCATATCTTCCTCAAAACTCCTCCCATAAATCACCAAGATGACTCCCCCTTCCAACCCCATCACCAACAACACCCCCTGCAACAACGAGGAGGGAGGTGTCACCGGAAACATTGGGAAAATCTTCCAAAGTCCCGCACCTGCATATAACTAAAGGCTTCAACCCGCGGTATCCCAAACTTCTCCGTTATCTCCTCCAAACTCGCAAACCACCCTTCCAAAAATAGGTCCATCATTTCCTTCATCCCCCTCTCCTCCCATCTCCGAAACCCAGCATCTAATCTCGACCAGTGCCCTTTTATATACATGAAAGGAATCGGAAGGCTGAAAGTGAAGTGAACTTTTTTTCCATGGAGATGAAGAGGACAGGTGATAATAAATTCAGGAAGCAATGGGCTAAAAGTACCTTGAGGAACAACAATAGTTATGTCACGTTAGACGGCCATCAATCTGGTGCAATGTGTGAGAAACTCAGTGAATTGAAATCCGCAGACTCAACAAGTGCCACAGGAGTTGGCAGCACACAGGAAGAGGTGAAATCCCTCTGAGTAGCTCTGGGATTGGATGCTAAAATTATAGGATCAATGAGATGTGTTCAATAGCTTCTTCTCATTCCTAGCAACTGACATTCTTATACTCTTGAATTATGTGGTCAGATTCGCAAATGAAAGAGAAACCATCACAAAGGTTTCAACAGCATCTGCTTTTTGGAAAGCAAAGCAGGTTGCTGTGCACTGGAACGAGTTCATGTACATTTGAAAACACTGAGTTTCTCATGGCATGTTTATATATTTATAGGCGATGGCTTGCAAAAAGACAAAAAGCCATTTGTTGAAGGGATTGTTTGAGTTTCTTTTTTTAACATCAAATATTGTCAGCTCTTTTCTTTGTTTTGTTTGGTATATATCAAAGGAGTCTTTGGCCTCAGGGAGGAGCTGAACTATCCCGTCAAACTAGTTAATCTTGTGTCAACACATTTGTTTCACATTGTGTATTAATAAAAAGAAATCATAAAAATAAAATGCCACTTCAAAGCTGGCATTAAGCACTACTCAGACCTCTTTAAAACATCTCAGTTCAGTCGGGTCAAAGGTTACTACCAAACTCTAAAAGTGACCCTGACTAGAAATATTGCAAGATATGTATATATGTATATATAAATACACAGAAAATTGAAACTGATTATTTCCCCCCACAGTCAGTCAGGCCGCTGCCTCCATTGTTAGAGCCTATTGAGTCTACCTGAAAGTGAATATTGAAGTTGAATAATTTTATTGAACATTTTAGAGATCACAACATGGCCATTATTAAAACTGACGAAAGGGAACTGAAATCTAGAGACTCTCAGTCAGTGATCCTAATTTCAAATACTCTGGAAAACTCTGAGATGATCTGTGAGAGGAGGGAAAAACTACCCTGGGAAAGATTCCTTCTCCCAACAGCCCAGTGTTATCCGTTGTTAAATTAGCAACGGCAAGGAACTGGTGTAGATGTCTATGAGGTGGGCGTTCCTTGTTCCTGTCCTATCCAAAGTGCATTTTAATGAGATGAAGATTCAATTTTTTGTAGAAATGGGTTGAATGGGTGTCCAAACTGTGGCATATGGTTCATGTGCAATCCACAGACCTTAGCATCCAAGCCTACAAAACCCGTGTTGTATGCCAATAATCCTTATTTGCACTCCTGCTCGATGTGAATTTTATGGGTTAGGAAATTTGGAAAATGTTTAGTATTTTTGAATAAATCCTAAATTGGAATATTAAAAGCTGCTGGTATTGACAGTTTCAGATATGCAAATTGATGGAACAATGGCAAACAGCGAACCTCCATTCTATGCAAATAAAGGCAAGAAATTGTTATGGTCCGTTTTTAAGTCCGAAACTAGTGGTGTGCTGGCAGCGCCTCCACAGGTAACTCATGCTCATGCCCCACATGAAGTCTGAAGTTAAGCCACAGGAAGGGTTTGGGAGTCACCACTGATGTATATATTAGGTGCTTTGTGGTAAGGCCCCTGTACTACAGGTACGGGGGTGGTTCCCTGCCTGCTGGCTCCACCCAGTAGGCAAAGTATAAATATGTGTGCTCCTCGTACAGCAGCCATTTCACCAGCTGCTGTAGGAGGCCACACATCTCAGTGTAATAAAGCCTCGATTGCATCCAACTCTCGTCCTTGTGTAATTGATCGTGCATCAATTTATTCCACTAAGGTTTTCAGAAGCTGGACCTCCGCATCAAGCCGGATCGCCTGCAGCTGGATCCGCAATCAGGCAACACCAAAAAGGACTTTGAACATTGGCTAGCCTGTTTTGAAGCTTACATCAGGTCTGCACCAGACCCAATTCCGGAAGCTCAGAAGATTCAGATCATCTACACACGTCTGAGCTCCAACGTCTTTCCACTTGTCCAGGACGCGCCGACCTACGAAGACGCCATGGCGCTAGTGAAGGAAAACTCTGCTCAGCGGACTAACACGCTCTACGCCAGACATATCCTCTCCACTCGTAGTCAACTTCCTGGTGAGTCAGTGGAAGATTTCTGCCGTGCTCTAATTCCCCTAGTCAGAGACTGTGACAGTCAGGCCGTCACGGCCACGGAACACTCGAACTTGCTCATGAGAGACGCTTTTGTTATGGGGATAGGGTTGGATTACATCCGCCAGCGCCTCTTAGAAGGGGCCACGCTCGACCTCGCGGCAATCAAAAAGCTAGCGCTCTCGCTGACAGTCGCTTCGCGCAACATCCTACACACCCGGCCGCGCGGCCCACCCCTCCTACGCATCGTGGACTCCGCAGACAGCCGCCCCATCGGGGACCCCACTCAGCCTGTGCCGCGCGGCAGCCAACCCAACCCCAGGAGCCCCAAATGTTACTTCTGTGGGCAGCCAAAACACCCCCAACAACGACGACCAGCCGCGTCTCGTCTCGGTCACGATTGACCAGTCCCGCCCACACAACCTAGCAACGGCCTCTACCAACGTGAAAATTGATAGGCATAAGATCTCCTGCCTGCTGGACTCCGGGTGCACCGAGAGCTTCATTCAACCCGATACGGTAAGGCGCTGCTCCCTCGCGGTACACCCCGCCAACCAGAGAATCTCCCTGGCCTCCGGGTCCCACTCCGTGGTGATCCAGGGGTACTGCATAGCCACTCTCACTGTCCAGGGCGTGGAGTTCAGCGGCTTTCGCCTCTACGTCCTCCCCAACCTCTGCGCTGACTTGCTACTCGGCCTGGACTTCCAGTGCAACATCCAGAGCCTAACATTGAAATTCGGCAGGCCCCTACCACCCCTTACTGTGTGCGGCCTCGCGACCCTAAAGGGCGACCCACCTTCGCTATTTGCAAACTTAACCACAGATTGCAAACCTGGCATCATCGAGGCCAGCAACAGCCCCTGGAGAGCCCAAGTGGTAGTTGTGAAAACTGGGGAGAAACACAGAATGGTCGTGGACTATAGTCAGACCATCAATAGGTACACGCAGCTCGATGCGTACCTTCTCCCCCGCATATCTGATATGGTCAATCAGACTGCACAGTTCCAGGTCTTCTCAACTGTCGACCTAAAATCCACCTACCACCAGCTCCCCATCCGTAAGGCGGACCGCCCATACACTGCCTTCGAGGCAGATCGCCGCCTTTACCACTTTTTTAGGGTTCCCTTTGGCGTCACCTTTGGTGTTCCAACGGGAAATGGACCGAATGGTTGACCGGTACAGGCTGCGGGCCACTTTGCCGTACCGAGACAATGTCACCATCTGCAGCCACGATCAGCAGGACCATGACTCCAACCTTGCCAAATTTCTCCACACCGCCACTCTCCTCAACTTAACTTATAACAAGGAGAAGTGCGACTTCCGGGTGCGGCGATGACCAGCTGAGTCGCACGTTTCGGCAGCTCCAGGTGGAACGGACTTTTGGGCTCTTAATAAGAGCCCCAACGGCAATTTTAACGGCTGAAAGTACTGTGCGGTGAACCAGAAGGGAATCCCCCCTGGATACGGATGAAAAAAGGAGAGGAAGGTGGCCGGATTGCGGTGGATCCTTTAGAGCAGCGGCAAGGAAGGCAAGCAAAAACCAAGATGGCGTCGGAAGGTGGCAGTTTAATATGGGGCCCTGAACAACACGAGTTTTTGAAACGCTGCGTGGAAGAACTCAAAAAGGAAATGAAGAAGGAGCTGTTGGCCCCGATATTACAGGCGATCGAAGGGCTAAAGGAGGAGCAAAAGACCCAGGAGCGAGAGCTTCGGGTCGTGAAGGCAAAGGCTGCCGAGAATGAGGACGACATACAGGGCCTGGTGGTGAAGACGGAGATGCACGAGGCACACCATAAACGATGTGTGGAAAGGCTGGAGGCGCTGGAGAACAACGCGAGGAGGAACAACCTAAGGATTCTTGGTCTTCCTGAAGGTGCGGAGGGAGCGGACGTCGGGGCATATGTGAGCACGATGCTGCACTCGTTAATGGGAGCGGAGGCCCCGGCGGGTCCGCTGGAGGTGGAGGGAGCATGCCGAGTGATGGCGCGAGGACCGAGAGCAGGAGAAATTCCTAGAGCCATAGTGGTGAGATTCCTCCGTTTTAAGGACAAAGAGATGGTCCTTAGATGGGCAAAGAAAACTCGGAGCAGTAAGTGGGAGAACGCGGTGATCCGCGTATACCAAGACTGGAGTGCGGAGGTGGCGAGAAGGAGGGCGAGCTTTAATCGGGCCAAGGCGGTGCTTCACAAAAAGAAGATAAAATTCGGAATGCTGCAACCGGCAAGACTGTGGGTCACATATCAAGGGAGGCACCACTACTTTGAGACGGCGGATGAGGCGTGGACTTTTATCGTGGAAGAAAAATTGGAATGAGCGGGTTATTTTAAAAAAAGAACGTTTGAAACAAAGTGGTGGGGCGAGTATGGGGGGCGAAGAGGGGGGTAAAAAGGGGGAAAGAGGAGTTTTATGTTATTAATCCTGCGATGTGGTAACTTTTCTCTCTTCCACAGGAGGTGGTGGGGGGAGGAAAGGAGGTGGAGGAGATGGGGCGTTGACCATTGGGGGCGGGGCCAAGGGGGAAGCGCGGGCTCGGTTCCCGCGCTATGATAATCATGGTGGGAATAGGGAAGCAGGAAGGAGGGGGCGTCGCACGGTGCGAGCCGAGGTCACGGGGGGAAGCCGAGGACGGCCAGAGTTTGCTGACTTCTGGGAGCATCATGGGGGGTGTAACTACGCTAGTGGGGGATCTAGCGGGGGGGGTGGGAGGGGGGGTGGGAGGGGGGAACTATTGGGCTGCTGCTGCTGGGGAGAGGGGGGAGCTAGTATGGGGTGGGATGGGCGGGGGGGCACCGCCTGGGGGGGACACAGCTGCGTGGGAACCGGGTGAGGAGCTGGAAAAAGGGGATGGCTAATCGAAAGGGGGGGGGTAGGAAGCCCCCCAACCCGGCTGATCACGTGGAACGTGAGAGGGCTGAACGGGCCGATAAAGAGGGCACGGGTACTCGCACACCTTAAGAAACTTAAGGCAGACATGGTTATGTTACAGGAAACGCACTTGAAACTGATAGACCAGGTGAGACTACGCAAAGGTTGGGTGGGGCAGGTGTTCCATTTGGGGCTAGATGCGAAAAACAGGGGGGTGGCTATATTAGTGGGGAAGCGGGTAATGTTTGAGGCAAAGACTATAGTGGCGGATAGCGGGGGCGGATATGTGATGGTGAGTGGCAAACTACAGGGGGAGACGGTGGTTTTGGTAAACGTATATGCCCCGAACTGGGATGATGCCAATTTTATGAGGCGTATGCTAGGACGCATCCCGGACCTAGAGGTGGGAAAGTTGGTAATGGGGGGAGATTTCAATACGGTGTTGGAACCAGGGCTGGACAGGTCGAGGTCCAGGACTGGAAGGAGGCCGGCAGCAGCCAAGGTGCTTAAAGATTTTATGGAGCAGATGGGAGGAGTAGACCCGTGGAGATTTAGCAGACCTAGGAGTAAGGAGTTTTCGTTTTTCTCCTATGTCCACAAAGTCTATTCGCGAATAGACTTTTTTGTTTTGGGAAGGGCGTTGATCCCGAAGGTGAGGGGAACGGAGTATACGGCTATAGCCATTTCGGATCACGCTCCACATTGGGTGGACTTGGAGATAGGGGAGGAAACAGAAGGGCGCCCACCCTGGAGAATGGACATGGGACTAATGGCAGATGAGGGGGGTTGTCTAAGGGTGAGGGGGTGCATTGAAAAGTACTTGGAACTCAATGATAATGGGGAGGTCCAGGTGGGAGTGGTCTGGGAGGCGCTGAAGGCAGTGGTTAGAGGGGAGCTGATATCAATAAGGGCACATAAAGGAAAGCAAGAGAGTAGGGAACGGGAGCGGTTGCTGCAAGAACTTCTGAGGGTGGACAGGCAATATGCGGAGGCACCGGAGGAGGGACTGTACAGGGAAAGGCAAAGGCTACACGTAGAATTTGACCTGTTGACAACGGGTACTGCAGAGGCACAGTGGAGGAAGACACAGGGTGTACAGTATGAATATGGGGAGAAGGCGAGCAGGTTGCTGGCCCACCAATTGAGGAAAAGGGGAGCAGCGAGGGAAATAGGGGGAGTGAGGGATGAGGAAGGAGAGATGGAGCGGGGAGCGGAGAGAGTGAATGGAGTGTTCAAGGCATTTTATAAAAAATTATACAAAGCTCAACCCCCGGATGGGAGGGAGAGAATGATGGGCTTTCTGGACCGGCTGGAATTTCCCAAGGTGGAGGAGCAGGAAAGGGTGGGACTGGGAGCACAGATTGAAATAGAGGAAGTAGTGAAAGGAATTAGGAGCATGCAGGCGGGGAAGGCTCCGGGACCGGATGGATTCCCAGTTGAATTTTACAGGAAGTATGTGGACTTGCTCGCCCCGCTACTGATGAGGACCTTTAATGAGGCAAAGGAAAGGGGACAGCTGCCCCCGACAGCCCCCTGTCTGAGGCAACGATATCGCTTCTCTTAAAGAAGGAAAAGGACCCGCTGCAATGCGGGTCCTAGAGACCTATTTCCCTCCTAAATGTAGACGCCAAGATTCTGGCCAAGGTAATGGCAATGAGGATAGAGGATTGTGTCCCGAGGGTGGTCCATGAGGACCAAACTGGGTTTGTGAAGGGGAGACAGCTGAATACGAACATACGGAGGCTGCTAGGGGTAATGATGATGCCCCCACCAGAGGGGGAAGCGGAGATAGTGGTGGCGATGGATGCCGAGAAAGCATTTGATAGAGTGGAGTGGGATTATCTGTGGGAGGTGTTGAGGAGATTTGGTTTTGGAGAGGGGTATGTTAGATGGGTGCAGCTGTTGTATAGGGCCCCAGTGGCGAGTGTGGTCACGAATGGACGGGGATCTGCATATTTTCGGCTCCATAGAGGGACAAGGCAGGGATGCCCTCTGACCCCATTATTGTTTGCACTGGCGATTGAGCCCCTGGCAATAGCATTGAGGGGTTCCAAGAAGTGGAGGGGAGTACTTAGAGGAGGAGAAGAACACCGGGTATCTCTGTATGCGGATGATTTGTTGTTATATGTAGCGGACCCGGCGGAGGGGATGCCAGAGATAATGCGGACACTTCGGGAGTTTGGAGAATTCTCAGGATATAAACTGAACATGGGGAAAAGTGAGTTATTTGTGGTGCATCCAGGGGAGCAGAGCAGAGAAATAGAGGACTTTCCGCTGAGGAAGGTAACAAGAGTGTCTCGTTTATCTGAGACAAGGCAGTTGCCATTTAGTTTTAGTTTTAGTTTTTGTTATATATTATTTATTCTTTGTTTATAAAACAGGTCATTGTTATTTATACGGTTATATTATTGTGTAAAGGATACACAATGTACTGTGATGGTTGACCAAAAATTTTCAATAAAATATTTTTTTTAAAAAACAAGGAGAAGTGCGTGTTCAGCACGAACCGCTTAGCCATCCTCGGCTATGTGGTCCAGAACGGAGTTCTAGGGCCCGATCCCGACCGCATGCGCCCCCTCATGGAACTCCCCCTCCCCCACTGCCCCAAGGCCCTCAAACGTTGCCTGGGGTTCTTTTCTTACTACGCCCAGTGGGTCCCAAATTATGCGGACAAGGACCCCCCACTCATTCAATCCATTCTTTTTCCCCTAACGGCCGAGGCTCACCCGGCCTTCAACCGTATTGAGGCTGACATCGCCAAGGCCACAATGCACGCAGTCGATGAGACGTTATAATTTCAAGTCGAGAGCGACGCATCAGACGTCGCTCTAGCCACCACTCTCAACCAGGCAGGCAGGCCCGTGGCATTCTTTTCACGAACCCTTCATGCCTCCGAAATTCGGCATTTCTCCGTCGAAAAAGAGGCCCAAGCCATCGTTGAAGCTGTACGACATTGGAGGCATTACCTGGCCAGCAGGAGATTTACTCTCCTCACTGACCAACAGTCGGTAGCCTTCATGTTTAACAACACACAGCGGGGCAAGATCAAGAACGATAAAATCTTGAGGTGGAGGATCGAGCTCTCCATCTACAACTATGAGATTTTGTATTTCCCCGGTAAGTTCAACGAGCCCCACATGCCCTATCCCGAGGTATATGTGCCAGCGCACAGGTGGACCGATTCTAGACTCTGCACGACGACACCCGGGAGTCACACTTAACTTATAACAAGGAGAAGTGCGTGATCAGCACGAACCACTTCATCAAGGCCCGCAATCTGCCCTACTCCATCGAGGAAGTCAGGGCAATCACCAGAGACTGCCAGGTCTGCACGGAGTGCAAACCGCACTTCTACCAGCCAGACCGTGCGCGCCTGGTGAAGGCCTCCCGCCCCTTTGAACGCCTCAGCATGGACTTCAAAGGGCCCCTCCCCTCCACCGACCGTAACACGTACTTTCTCAGTGTGGTCGATGAATATTCCAGATTCCCCTTCGCCATCCCATGCCCCGACATGACGTCTGCCACCGTCATCGAAGCCCTCAACGCGATCTTCGCTCTGTTCAGCTTCCCCGCCTACGTCCACAGCGACAGGGGATCCTCATTCATGAGCGATGAGTTGCGTCAGTCCCTGCTCAACAAGGGTATCGCCTCGAGCAGGACGACCAGCTGTAACCCCCGGGGAAACGGGCAGGTGGAGAGGGAGAAACGGGGCGGTCTGGAGGGCCGTCGAGCTGACCCTACGGTCCAGAAATCTCCCGGCCTCCCACTGGCAGGAGGTCCTCCCCGACGCACTGCACTCCATTTGGTCGCTCCTATGCACTGCGACTAATGACACACCCCATGAATGTCTCTTTGCCTTCCCCAGGAAGTCCACCTCCGGGGTGTCGTTCCCGACTTGGCTCGCAGCTCCAGGACCCGTACTCCTCCATAAGCACGCACGACTCCACAAGGCGGACCCGTTGGTTGAGAGGGTACAGCTACTCCATGCCTACCCGAAGTACGCCTACGTGGCGTACCCCAACAGCCGCCAAGATACTGTCTCCCTCAGGGACCTGGCACCAGCTGGTTCCACACACACACACACCCCTCTGGCCCGGCGCCACCCTCCCCTCCCCCGGTGCACCCAGCCGCAACCCCCGCCCCAGGACAATCCATCCTCCCCCTGCCCATGCCCGAAGATGAAGAGGATTTTGGCATGCTCCCGGAGTTACGTAAGACCAGACCGACACCGGAATCGCCACCATCACTGCGGCCCTCCCAAAGGCAGATCAAGGCTCCGGACCGACTGAACCTGTAACTTGATCGGGACTCTTAAAAAAAAAAAATCATCCTTCTATATAACTCTCCTCCACCCCCGCTGGACTCAATTTTTTTTCTGTACTTTAAAACAGCTACTTGTATATAGTTCTCCACCACCGCCACCGGACTCAATTTTAACAGGGGGTGAATGTGGTAGTCACCACTGATGTATATATTAGGTGCTTTGTGGTAAAGCCCTGTACTCCAGGTACGGGGTAGTTCCCTGCCTGCTGGCTCCGCCCAGTAGGCAGAGTATAAACATGTGTGCTCCTCGTACAGCAGCCATTTTGCCAGCTGCTGTAGGAGGCCACACATCTTACTGTAATAAAGCCTCGATTGCATCCAACTCTCGTCTTTGTATAATTGATCGTGCATCCAAGGGTAAAGTGATTTGAATGAGCAACAGTGGAGGAAGGGCAATTGTGAGAATTCAGACATAGGTGATTCCCCTGCTCCTCCTGGCTCCACAGGAGCGTCCCATAAATAATTATCTTTTAAATTGCCTTTTCTTGGCAGACACTGCTTTGGCTGCAGCAATCACTGAACATTTCCACACAGAGCAGTTCCACCACTTGCTCCATTCAATGGAACTATATTTAACAGAGGCGTCCTTAAACAGACACTAGGCACTCAGTGACTTCTTGTTTTGACGGCCACCAAGGACACCTATCAAAGGGGCTGGTTTAGCACAGTGGGCTAAACAGCTGGTTTGCAATGCAAAACAATGCCAGCAGCATGGGTTCAATTCCAGTACCAGCTCCCCAAACAGGCGCCGGAATGTGGCGACTAGGCAACAATAACTTCATTGAAGCCTACTTGTGACAATAAGCGATTATTATTATTAAATTTAGCAAGGGCCAGAATGAGCGTGCACACATTGGGCACAGCTCCATCCCATCACTGTACATAACAAAGGGCACCAGAAACTGTTTTATATAGAGGATTTTTACGCGAGGGAATTTACTATCCAAGTAGTCCGCAATCTCATCCTTAATAATGGACTCAAAGTGAGGCTTACCAGCCTATAATGTCCCGGCATCTGCCTCCCTCCCTTCTTAAGCAGGGGTGCTACATTAACCATTTTCCAGTACTCTGGGACCCTCCCTGACTCCAGTGATTCCTTAAAGATGACCAGCATAGTCTCCACAATCTCCTCCGCTATCTCCTTCAGTACCCTGGGGTGTAGTCCATCTGGTCCGGATGATCTATCCACCATCAGACCTTTCAGCTTCCCCAGCACCTTCTCCTTAGTGATGGTCACTACACTCACCTCTGCCCCTGACTTTTGAAGTTCTGGTGCCTTCCACCGTAAAAATTGATGCAAAGTACCTATTCAGTTCTCCATTACGACTGCTCCAGGCTCAGTTTCCAGTAGTTCAATGTCTATTCTTGCCTGTCTGTTACCTTTTATATATCGAAAAATACTCTTGCAAACTCCTTTTCTATTACTAGCCTGCTTACACTCTTATTTCATCTCCCCCCCCCTCCCCCCACCCCCCTCCCGTTGCTCTTTTAATTGCCCTCTGCTTGATTTTAAAGGTTTCCCAATCCTCTGGCTTCCCACTAATTCTCGCCACATTGTACACTTTTTATTTTTCTTTACCGCTGTCCCTGATTTCCCTTGTCAGCCATGGATGCCTTGTCCTCCCCTTAGCATGTTTCCTCCTCCTTGGTATGAATTTCTGTTGTGCCTCCCGAATAACCCCCAAAAGCTCCTGCCATTGCTGTTCCACTGTTTTCCCTGCTAGGCTCCCTTTCCAATCAACTCTGACCAGCTCCTCCCTCATGTCTTTGTAGTTACCTTTATTCATTTGATTCCAGCTTCTCGCTCTCAAACTGCAGGGTGAATTATATCATATTATGGTCACTGCCCTCGAAGGGTTCCTTACCCTTAAGTTCCCTAAGCAAGTTTGCCTCATTGCATATTACCAAATCCAGAATTGTCTGTTCCCTGGTGGACTCTATCACAAGCTGCTCCAAAAAAAACACCTCTTAGACATTCCAAGAATTCCTTTTCTTGGGATCCACTACCACCTGATTTTCCCAGTCCACCTCATATTGAAGTCCCCCATGATTAATGTAATATTATATTCCTTACATGCCTTTTCTATCTCATGATTTACTTTCTGTCACACATCCTGACTACTGCTAGGCAGCCTGTACATAACTCCCATCAGGATATTTTTTCCTTCGCGGTTCCTCAACTCTACCCACACAGATTCTACAACTTCTGGCCCTAGATCGCTTTTTACTATCGATTTAACTTCATTTCTTACTAACAATGCAACCCCACTCCCTATGCGCACCTTTCGATAGGACACATATCCTTGGATATTAGATCCCAGCCCTGATCCTCTTGCAACCACGTCTCTGTGGTGCCCACAACATCGTACCTGCCAATTTCAATGTGCGCTCCAAGCTCATTTACCTTATTTTGTATACTGCACACATTGAAGTACAAGACCCTCAGTCCTGCATTGGCCGCCTCCCTTCTCAGAGATGCCCCCTTACCTGCTGTGCCTGAAGTTAGCTTCCTGCTGCTTTCCATACTTTATTTTTTATTCATTTACAGGATGTGGGTATCGCTGGTTAGGGCAGCATTTATTGCCCATCCCTAGTTGACCTTCAGAAGGTGGTGGTGAGCTGCCGTCTTGAACCGCTGCAGTTCCTAAAGTGTAAGTACACCCACCTTGCTGTTAGGGAGGGAGTTCCAAATGGTGGAGTTCTCAGGCATCTGCTGCTCTTGCTTTTCTAGATGGTAGTGGTCGTGGGTTTGGAAAGTGTTGTCTGAGGAACCTTGGTGAGTTACTGCAGTGCATCCCGTAGATGGTACACACGGCTGCCACTGATCGGTGGTGATGGAGGGATTGAATGTTTGTGAAAGAGGGAGCATCAAGCGGGCTGCTTTGCTCTGGACGGTGTGGAGCTTCTTGAGTGCTTTTGGAGATGCGCTCATCCAGGCCAGCGGAGAGTATTCCATTACACTCCTGACTTGTGCCTTGTGGATGGTGGGCAGGCTTTGGGGGGGTCAGGAGGTGAGTTACTCGACTTAGGATGTCTAACATTTGACCTGCTCTGGTATCCACAGTATTAATATGGTGAATCCAGTTCAGTTTCTTATCAACAGTAACATCCACGATGTTGATTTGGGGATTCATCAGTGATAATGCCATAGAATGTCCAAGGGGCGATGGTTAGATCCTCTTTTGTAGGAGATGGTCATTGCCTGGCACTTTTGCCTCACAAATGTAATTTTCCATTTGTCAGCCCAAGCCTGGATATTGTCCAGGTCTTGCTGCATTTGATATGGACTGCTTCATTATCTGAGGAGTCACGAATGGCACTGAACATTGTGCAGTCATCCGCAAACATCCCCACTTCTGACCTTATGATGGAAGGGAGGTCGTTGATGAAGCAGCTGAAGATGGTTGGTCCTAGGACACTACCCTGAGGAACTCCTGCAGTGATGTCCTACAGCTGAGATGATTGACCTCCAACCACCGCAACCATCTTCCTTTGTGCCAGGTATGACTCCAACCATAGGAGAGTTTTCCCCTTGCACCTATTGACTCCAGTATTTCTTTGGCTCCTTGATGCCATGCTCAGTCAAATGCTGCCTTGATGTCAAGGGCAGTCACTCTCACCTCACCTCTGGCATTCATCTCTTTTGTCCATGTTTGAACCAAGGCTGCAATGATGTCAGGAGTTGAGTGACCCTGACGGAACCCAAGCTGAGCGTCCGTGAGCAGGTTATTGCTGATTAAGTGCCGTTTGACAGCACTGTTGATGACTCTTTCCATCACTTTGCTGATGGTGGAGAGTAGACTGATAGGGCAGTAATTGGCTGGGTTGGATTTGTCCTGTTTCTTGTGTACAGGACACATCTGGGCAATTCTCCACATTGCCGGGTCGATGTCAGTGTTGTAGCTGTACCGGAACAGCTTGGCTAGGGGTGCAGCCAGTTCTGGAGTACAAGTCTCCAGTGCTATTGCCATAATAGTCTCTGTTCTATTGCTTGTTCTGGAAACTTTATTAACCTCTCATGAGCCCTCGACCCCTTTAATTTCAAGTCTTTATCATGAACCTGCACTCATGCCACTCCTTTAACCCCTCCCATTATTTAGTTGAAAGCCCGATAAAGCTATGTGTTATCAGCATGTATTGATAGCGTTGAGGTGTAGCATGTAAATGAGAAAGGATGGGGGACAAAAAAGAGTTTTGTGAGAGCATTTTGATGGTAATGATGTAGCTTGGTGGGAGGGGTCTTTCTGGAGAGTTCAGGCTACATTCAAAGAGTGGGAATTGAATCATTTGAGGGCAATCCCATGAAGTGGGATGACAGAGAAAATGTGATGGAGGAGGATGGTCTGGCCAACCGCTTCAAATATGATGGAAATATGTCAGGGGATAACCTTTGTACTTCCCTAAAGAGGGATAATATTCCATAGCCATGGTTACAAGCAATGTCGTTTATGGGACTGGGTAGGATACATCAGTGTCATGGGTAAGGTGGAAGCTAGATCCTAGAATTTGACCATGGAATTTTGTAATGTATTGTTACAAAGCCAGGAAAGAGGTTGTCCACGAAGCCAGGAAATGGCAACATACACAAGGATCTCAACGATGAAACGTAGCCTGGAGACAAAGTAGTAGTTGGCAAGGACTGATTGATTGAGAGTGTTTTAACTTAGAATTCGGCAGTTTTTGAAGGTAGAGGAAATTGCCTCAGGAGAGAGAATCATTGATAGTGTCAGTCTGCAAAAGGGCCATGAAGGGAATCAGACGGTGAATAATTAAGTGGAGAAAGAGCAGTCGGTGCATCTCATGGATGAGATGAACTTGGCGAAGTCAAGAAGGAAGGGGGAATTTGCAACAGAATGGGGAATAGTACCATCTTAGATGGAACCAGAATGTGAAAAGGAAGACTGGAACAGAGGAACAGTGTATGAATGGACTCAACCTTGGTAATAAATAATAACATAAACTCTGAATGTTTTAACATTGAGTGAGGGTAGGGGTTTAGGGAAATAACTAGTCAGAGGAAAAAGAAGCTCAAGATTATGCTCACCCTCCAGGATGATCATGGAAGAGCAGATGATTCTGGTGAAGGAAATCTATCTGGCAGAGCTTGATGTGGTCAAACCAGATCTGAAAGGTGGCTCATCAAGCTGGAGGCAGACTGATGTCTACCTTCAAACTTGGGGACTGAGGATGGCAGCCACTGTAAGAGGAAAGATAGCAGCTAGAAAAGTGATACATTTGTTGGGAACAGGGGAACTGAAGATAGAAATGAGGGAATAGTAGAGGAAGACAACATTTACAGGATTGATGGGTAGAAAATCTTATCTATTGATCCACAGTGATGAACAGTTTCAAACTAACAGAGAAAAAAACAAAAAGAGAGAAAGAAGAAAGAGAAAAGGAACGTAAATCAGAAGGCTAAATTTTGTGGGCCCACAAGGTGGGCTGGGAGGAGATAGGGCTCATAAAATAGTGATGGAGGGGAAGGAAGCCCGTCATATTCCTGCTGTCCTGGGATAGTCCCAGATGGTGGAATGGCAGGGATGCCACCCAGATGCAGGCTGCTAATTAATTCAATTAATTGATCAATTAATTAGCTCAGGACACGGAGGGTGTCTTCTTTTCTGTGTACTTCTTGGCCAACTGGTTGCCAGTGGCACCAATGCCTTTGCTGAAGTGTTCACCTACTGATTGCCAGAGCCGACCTGACTGGCCCCAGCCCACTGAAAGAGAATTCTTACTTGCCCTTCAAGGACATCTCAATATGCAAGTGTCCTCTCCTTCTCCCTGCAACCTCAGGAGTGACCACCTCTATCCCGTTCCCAGGATCCACTTTCGGTCCCGGCAGTGAAATTTCGCTCTTGCCGGTAAAACCTCAATCCGAGTCTATGAAACAGACCAGCCCTTACAAAGCACCTTATCAAATTGCTCAGAAAGTGCTTAAGGTAGAATGAATTACTTTCAAGTGCAGTGTCTGTTGTCAAATGCAGCAGCCACTTGCTTTATGGCAGAAGTGCGTCAGGCAACAGTTAAATTAATTTTCTTCTGGCATTTGCTGCAGGTGGAATGATGGCCAGGAATAGTGGAGGATTCACGCTTTTTCCCAAGTGCCCAGGCTCCATAGTAATCACCAAAACCGGCAGACATCCTCTCCCCAATTTAATGTATCATCAAAAGGGCAGAATTTCAAACATCACAACCCTACCTTGGTATGGCAATGGAATACCAGCCCAAGCTAAATCATTGAATAATTGAATGGCTACAGCGCAGAACAAGGTCACTTGGCCCATTGTTTCCATACCAACAATCTGGAAGAGCAACACATTTAGTCCCACTTCCTTGCCTTTTCCCCATAATCCTGAAACTTCTTTCATACTCAGAGACCACGGGCAGGATTCTCCAATGGTCGACATGGAAACCGTGAAATGCGATTGGGCGGAGAATCGGTTCCGACATCAATGGAGGTCCAGCTCAGAACCAAATCATCCAGAGGTTTAAAATAATCGGATGAGGGACTTCAGTTACATGGGTAGATTGGAGAAGCTGGTGTTCTCTTTACAGAAGAAAAGGTGGACAGTAGTTATGACAGAGGCGTTCAAAATCATGAAGAGTCTGGACCGAGTAGATAGAGAGAAGCTGTTCCCATTGGCAAGAGGACCAAGAACCAGACTTCAACTTAAAGTAAATGGCAAATGAACCAAAGGTGGCATGAGGTTAGGATCTGGAATGCACTACCTGAGAGTGTGGTGGATGTAGTGTTCTTTATGGTTCAGATCCTAGCATGGTTGGCGTAGTGTTCACAAAGACCACAACTCACTTTTGTATTAAACCAAGCTAAAGATTTATTTACACAACTTAATTTGACCTTCTATATAATAAACAATTGACAATAAATACACAATCTACACTCATCTACCACTAACCTCTACACTAATTCAATAACTCTGATCTGCTCTCACTCACACTAGCTTTCCTACAGTCTTTCTCCAAACCTTCTCCTCAACGCCCTCCCAGAAGGCTTAGCATCAATGCTTTATATAGTTCTGCATCAAGCTCCCTCTAGTGGTTGATTCAGACATAACATTAACCCTTACAGTTCTGTACATTTCTCATAATGTCTCAGTGGAGGCAGTTTCAATCATGGCTTTGGAAACAGAATTGTATACGCACCTGAAGAGCAAACAATTTGCCAGGTCTAGTGAAAGGGCAGGAACCAGCTGAGCTGCTGCAGCAGAGAGCCAGCACAGACATGACAAACTGAATAGCCTCCTTCTGTGGTGTAGCCTTTCCATGATTCTAAAAACTAATCTCCGAGACACTGCCAGGAGGAAAAACCTTGAGGCGTTAAACCAAATGTGTATTTTTAAAATCTTTTTTAACCCTTCTGTTTATTAGTTGTAAAAACACTGGAGAAAGGATAAAAGGTCTTGAAACGCTCAATCAGGCAAAAATAAGTCTTTTTCGTTCCAATTGGCTTGGGAAGAGTGTGTAATGAAGATAGATGTGTTTGGTTACCAAAAAGGGAGTGTGGGTATGAGGCAGGGCTCATGTGATGAAAACTGTCAAAATATTTTCAACCTGTGCAAGTAACCGGACATAAACAGTAAATAGAAAGAAAGGTCCAGCAGCATTTGTGGAGAAAGAACGAGAGTTAACATTTTAAATCCAATATGTCTCTTCCTATGAACAAAGATTTCCTGTGCCGAAAAAGAGTCACATTGGACTTGAAATGTTAACTCTTGTTTCTCGCTCCACAGATTCTGCCAGACCTGCTGAGTTTTTTCCAGCACTTAAACCATTTTTATTTCAGATATCCAGCATCTACACTGTATTATTTTTACCGGGAAGGCAGACCTTGCATTTATGTAGTGCCTGTCAAAGCCTCAGGATATGCCAAAGCATTTGACAGCCGTGCAAGTATTTTCTTTGAAGTGTGCTCACTGTGTTGGCGTAATAAACCAGGCAGCGGAATTGTGCACAGCAAGACCCCACAAACAGCAATGAAATAAATGATGAGGTAATCTTGGTTGAAAGATAAATATTGGCCAGATTATCTGGAGAATTCGACAGCTCTTCTTCAAAAAGTGCCCTGGGATCGTCTAAGAGGGCAGTCACGACCTTGGTTTAACGTCTCATAGATCATAGAATTTACAGTACAGAAGGAGGCAATTCGGCCCATCGAGTCTGCACTGGCTCTTGGAAAGAGCACCTTACCCAAGCCCACCTCCACCCTATCCCCATAACCCAGTAACCCCATCCAACACTAAGGGCAATTTTGGACACTAAGGACAATTTAGCATGGCCAATCCAACTAGCTTGCACATCTTTGGGCTGTAGGAGGAAACAGGAGCACCCGGAGGAAACCCACGCACACACGGGGAGAACATGCAGACTCCGCACAGACAATGACCCAAGCTGGGAATCGAATCTGGGACCCTGGAGCTGTGAAGCAATTGTACTAACCACTATGCTACCGTGCTGCCAAAAATACTTGCAGCGGGATCATTTAAAAAAAATAAATTTGGAGTACGCAATTCATTTTTTCCAATTAAAGGGCAATTTAACGTGGCTAATCTACCTACGCTGCACATGGGTTGTGGAGGCATAACCCCTGCAAATATGGGGAGAATGTGCCAACTCCATATGGACAGTCACCCAGAGCCGGGATCGAACCTGGGACCACGGCCCCATGAGGCAGCAGTACAAACCACTGCGCCACCGTGAAGGCTAATCCAAGCAATAACAATTCTGGCTGTGAAATCTCCCTTAGTTCTGCACTGAAGCATCAGTGTGGATAATATGTTCACATCGCTAGCAAGTGATGTGAGCACATTATCTCATATAAACAACATTGATAACAATGGGAGGGGGGTAGGATCAGTACGGTTTAACAGTGAGGTTGAGTGTCTTGGGTTACAGGAAGATATAGATGGATGATCAAATGGGCAGAAAAGTGGCAGATGGAATTCAACCCTGAAAAGTGTAAGGTGATACACTTTAGAAGGAGCAATTTGACAAGGAAGTATTCAATGAGTGGCCTGACGCTGGGAAGTTCCTAGGAAGAAAGGGGCCTTGGCGTATTTGTCCATAGATCTCTGAAGGCAGAAGGGCAGGTTAATAGGGTGGTGAAAAAGGCATATGGGACACTTGCCTTTATTAATCGAGACATAGATTACAAAAGCAGGGAGGTCATGTTGGAGTTGTATAGAACTTTGGTGAGGCCACAGCTGGAGTACTGTGTACAATTCTGATTGCCACATTATAGGAAGGATGTGATTGCACTGGAGCGGGTGCAGAGGCGATTCATAAGGATGTTGCCTGGGATGGAACATTTAATTTATGAAGAGAGGTTAGTTAGGCTTGGGTTGCTTTTGTTGGAGCAGAGAAGGCTGAAGTGTGACCTGATTGAGGTGTACAAGATTATGAGGGGCATGGACAGGGTGGATAGGGAGCAGCTGTTCCCCTTAGTTAAAGGGTCAGCTATGTGGTGAGGGGCAGGAATTTAGGAGGGATTTGAGGAAAGCTTATTTACCCAAAGGGTGGTAACGGTCTGGAATGCACTGCCTGGGAGGGTGGCAGAGGCCGGTTGCCTCACGTCCTTTAAAAAGTACCCGGATGAACACTTGGCACGTCATAACATTCAAGGTCAAGTGCTGGCAAATGGGATTAGGTAGGCAGGTCAGGTGATTTTCATGCGTTGGTGCAGGCTCGATGGGCCGAAGGGCCTCTTCTGCACTGTATTATTCTGTGAAGTGAGGGAATGTTGTGTATGCCTACAATTTAACTTTGGAAGCCATGTACCAGTGTACTCCAGGGTAATTCTTTGTTTTCACATCATAGACTTATAGTCAGGGCTGTTATTAAATTGTCAGTTTTGGGTCAGGAATAGTAATGTGTCAGCTTTTGTGAAGTTGTTGATTAACTTTGGTCAGTGCTCTGGGTTAGTAAGTACGATGAGGAAATACCTATACCTGGAGCAAGTATTTCTTAAGTGGAATTTGATCTGACTAAGATTGCTGTCATATAGAACTTCATATTTTTGTAAGTCTGTGGGCATTCTGAAGATCAAATATCTTGATCCAACTTTTTAATCAAAATCCAGAGAAGGTGCGCTGACAAATGACGCTTTAAATACCATCAAAAAAATATTATGAAAGGTTTAGTCATTGAGTTTAGTGCTATTGCATACGGTAATGGGGATGGGAATTTTACTTTGAAACATTATGTCATGTGCAGGGGAACTTGCCAATAAAACACGGCGAAAGAGAGTAAATTCCATGGCTCCAATTAAAAAAACCACAGGAGACACAAAAGCTTTACTCTTAACAAAGGATACATTATAAAAGACTTCATCATCGCAGCTGGTTACAATCCAAACCTGATGAGCAATTGACCGCTTCAATGTAAGGTCTCTCATTGCCTGCCCCCTCCCCCACCAGAAAAAAAGACCATTTTAAAATGTCAAAGACAAAAGCTCGAACATTTAAATCCAATCCTGCTGCCAAATATTTGTTCGCTATTGCTAGTTTAGGTTTCGCACATCATACTTGAAATTGGTAAACGTTAACCCTGCCTGGCAGCCAAGGTGAGGGTCCTATTTCTATCAGCTGCAATTACGACATTTATCGCTAATAGGACTCAGTTAAAACAAAAACAAAAAGTGCCATTTTCTAATTCACTGAATTTTGTAACAGCTTCAGTTAATTAAAATTATATACATTTATAGCTTTGTGAATTTACTCATTGAGGAGCTGAGTCAAACAGTCCAGTAAAGATCAGTGCTGGTCTCGCAGCAAACATATTATAATTAGTCAATGTTCCTGCCAGTGTCTGCCTTGATGAGATGTCAAAGCTCCCTATAGGGGAGGCGATGGTACAATGGTATTGTCGCTGGACTAGTAATCCAGACACCCAGGATAATGATCTGGGAACTCGGGTTCGAATCCCACCACAGCAGGTAAAATATCTTGAATTAAAAGTCTTAACCCAGCTAGCTTAAGGAACGCCGAGCAGGACAGACCCAGCACAGTGGTATACAGTCGGGAGGGAGTAGGAGTCCTCAACATCGGCGACTACCATGTACCAGCCATGGTAGTCCTCCATGTTGAACACTACTTGTTGAAGGAAGCACTGAAGGTGGCAAGTGTGCAGAATATTATGACCAGGACCCTGGTTCAATAAAGAGTGCAGGAGAGCAGTAACACCGAAAAATTAGATGTTAATCTGGTGAAGCTACAACACAGGACTACTTGTGTGACAAACAGCATAAGTAGCAAGTAATAGACAGAGCTAAGTGATTTAAGATCTGCAGTTAAACAACTCACTGCAGGAGCAAGCTCCACAAATATCCCCATCCTCAATGATGGAGGAGCCCAGCACATATGTGCAAAAGACAAGGCCGAGGCATTTGTCATTCAGCCATAAGTGCTGAGTCTATGACCCGTCTAGGTCCCCAGCGTCACACATGTCAGTCTTCACTCCACGTGACATCAAGAAACAGCTGAAGGCACTCGATACTGCAAAGGCCCTGACAATTTTCCGGCAATAGTGCTGAATATTTGTGCTCCAAAACTTGCCGCACCCTAGCCAATCTGTTCCAGTACAGCTACAACACTGGCATCTACCTGGCAATGTGGAAAACTGACCACGTGTGTCCTGTACACAAGTAACAGGTCACAGCCAATTACAGCCCAATCAGTCTACTCTCCATCATCAGCAAAGTGATGGAAGGAGTCATCAACAGTACTATCAAGCGGCACTTCATAGGGGCCATTCAGCCCATCAGGTCTGCATCAGTCCCCAGAAAGGGCACCCTACGTAAGCCCACACCACTACCCAATCTCCGTAACCCAGTAACCCCACCTATTCTTGTGGACACTAAGGGGCAAATTAGCATGGTAATCCACCTAACCTGCACATCTTTGGACTGTGGGAGGAAACCGGAGCACCCGGAGGAAACCCACGCAGACATGGGGAGAAAGTGCAATCTCCACACAGACAGTCACCCGAGGCCAGAATTGAAGCTAGGTCCCTGGAGTTATGCAGCAGCAGTGCTAACCACTGTGCCACCGTGCCACCCTTGCTCAGCAATAATCTGCTCGTGGATGCTTAGTTTGGGTTCCGCCAGGGTCACTCAGCCCCTGCCCTCATTACAGCCTTGGATCAAACATCGACAAATGAGTTGAATGCCAGAGGTGAGGTGAGTGTGACTGCCGTTGACATCAAGGCAGCATTTGACCGAGTATGACATCAAGGAGTCCTACCTAAACTGGAGTCAATAGGCATCATGGGAAAACTCTCCACTGGTTGGAGTCATACCTGGTCCAAAGGAAATTGGTTGTGATAGTTAGAGGTCAATCATCTCAGCTCCAGCACATAACTGTAGGAGTTGCTCAGGGGAGTGTCCTAGACCCAATCATCTTCAGCTGCTTCACCCATGACCTCCCAACCATCATAAGATCAGAAGTGAGGATGTTCACAGATGACTGCACAATGTTCAGCACCATTCACGACTCCTCAGATATTGAGGCAGTCCATGTCTCAATAATGGGCAGCACGGTAGCATTGTGGAAAGCACAATTGCTTCACAGCTCCAGGGTACCAGATTTTATTATGGCTTGGGTCACTGTCTGTGCGGAGTCTGCAAATCCTCCCCGTGTGTGCGTGGGTATCCTCCGGGTGTTCCGGTTTCCTCCCACAGTCCAAAGATGTGGAGGTTAGGTGGATTGGCCATGATAAATTGCCCTTAGTGTCCAAAATTGCCCTTAGTGTTGGGTGGGGTTACTGGGTTATGGGGATAGGGTGGGTGTTGACTTTGGGTACGGTGATCTTTCCAAGAGCCGGTGCAGACTCGATGGGCCGAATGGCCTCCTTCTGCACTGTAAATTCTATGATAATCTATGATGTCCAAATGCAGCAAGACCTGGACAATATCCAGGCTTGGGCTGACAAATGGCAAGTTACATTCATGCCACACAAGTGCCAGGCAATGACCATCTCCCACAAGAGAGGTTCTTACCACCGCCCATGACATTCAATGTCATTGCCATTGATGAATCCCCTACAATCAACATCCTGGGGGTCACCATTGTTGCTCACTTTTGGTTGGTTCAATTGGCTCTGTTTTATAACCTTTGCACTAGAGTCGCCAGGTATCTTTATGATACCGCCACGAGGTTCAAGTTCACGTAATGATCAATAACTCAACACACCAATTAGTAAGATTCAAATCAATACACATTTATTATACACAGTAAATCGCTACTCATGCATAAACTCTACTTTCTAGGCTATGTCTATCACTAACAGACCTATACTTAGCTTTGGACTGGCCCACCAGGTCAGGGGAACAAATGGCCTTTCGTTCAGGTCCTGAGTCTGCAGGATTAAAAAGCTGATATGGACTGGTAGCATGGAGCGGCTATCTCATAGCGAGTGTTGACTTGAGACTTACTTGTTTGGAGGCCGCTGGACAGTTCACTCTCAGGGGTTACTTCGCGTTGCTGAGTGACCCTGTCAAGAACAACAATTTGAACCTGGGGGCTTTGCTTTATAGTCCCCAGGGGCTTCCCGCCCTTTGGGGCGGACCCCGTACCTGGTCAAGTGATTGGACTTCGTTCCAATCACTTGGTTCGATTTCTCCAATGCTGGAGCGGTTCCCTGATCGTTGGGCGGTCTTTAAGTGTCCGTTAACCTCTTTTATGTTGGCTCCTGCTGGTACCCAGGAGTCTGGCTTGGCTTTGTTTACCTTAAAATGTTTCGATTGTTCCCGGGGATCGCTCATTACTATGTAGATGGCTGCTACATTACTATGCAGATGGCTGCTTGTATCGATGCTGTCTGGGTTTCTGCAGAGTCTAATACACAGTAAACTTTGCACCTGTTGGTTTTTGCCTGTGTTGGCTGAATTTCCCTTCGGCCTTTGCGGTTCTCCATTTTAAGTCGGGAAGTGGCCAACTCAGGTGGCTACACACCCTCCTTGTGATCCTAACGCGAAGCGTGAAGGATCACATAACTGCATTGTCTTCATTCCCTGACCCGGCGAGCACTCTTCTATGGCCTCTACACTGACCATAACTATGCAAGAAAAATTTTAATTAACATCCTAAGTGGCGCTATGTCAAAACAGGGACATGCATTACAAAATAAAAAAACGGTACCTCTAACTGTCCTCAATAAACTACACTCACTGAACCATTCAATCATACTAACTTCCTTAATGATACAAACAAAATCACAGCAGCATTATTCACATTTTTCCTGGCTTGGCAGTCAAGCTCAGGATTGTACAATCGCTCATGAAACACATTTCTTTATTCACAAAAAGAACGCAAACGAATGTCCTTTATTATAGATCGCGGGGGTCGGGGGTCTGGTCATAACCAAAAATTGGGGATCATATCCTATATACCGGGGTGCGAGCGCGGTAGGCTCTCCTTCGCCATTTCCTCAGGCGAATAGTCTGCACGATGCAGCAGAGTATCGCCAGTACTAGTAGGGATTCTATGAAGTAGGACAGGGAGTACCAGGTTATAAACCTGTCACACCAAGATGGTGTGGTGTCACTTGTGACTGGGCTCTGGGTGCTATGGGGAAGTGAATCACTAACGGCTGGGGGGGGGGGTTGGGGCAGGGGGTTCACGTTCGCACGCAACCAAATGTTCATTAGGGTGATGAACAACACGGAGGATGTCCTCATGGTTCTTTTTCTTTCTCTACTCTTCTCTTCGCTGGAGCTTCTGGAGTTCTGTGGGATCAAGCATAGTGTCTGTTGCTATCTTGGTTTAATATCTCATCTGTTAGTATGTCTGTCCTTCCGTGCCAATTTGCCCTTTATGATTTGTCACCATGTGTGACTCCCTCATTTTTTTTTTAAACCGAATATTCAGGACAAATCACACTTAACAAATACTGAAACAGTGTGTGCCGTCTCGCAGGTTGTGCGATTTACCATCCAAATGTTTGAGGATGTAAATAGCATAGGGATGGCAACCTAAGGGCCGCCTGAAAACAAACAAAACGTTTTGAACCAAAAGTGCCGAAATGAGGTGCGTATGGGCCGCGACGGGTAAGATTTGGATGGAATCCCCGGGTAGGACGGCGACCAATGCCGTGTGTGCTCTACCCGAGCGTAGTTGACCAGAGGGGGGTTCCCAGGCAGGGCGGGTCCCAATGCCGTATCTCCACTGCCTGAGCAACCGACAAGAACGGGCAAAAATGTAGTCATCGTGGGGGGTTGCCGTATTGGTTCTACCTTTAAACCAGAAGAGCAGTTAAGAACGGGGGTCTGGCAAGCTCTCAGCGGTTTCGGCCGATGAGTGTGCTGGCAAGTTCTCAGAGATTTCTGCTGACAAATAAGGCGTGGGGCTGTGGAAAAATTTCCGATCTTACAAACAACATTTAACACTAACAGTAACAAACAACATTAAACAACATGCTGCAGGTTCCGTCAGAAAGGACACCGTTTTCTCCCAAGCAGTTCCTTTTTAAAACATCATCTGGACACCTCAGTTATCAGTTGCGAACAGGGTCGCAAAGGGGTTCTCACTTGGGGAGTCAGACTCAAAGTCGTCATCTTCTCCCGGATGACAAACTCTCGAGTGTATAAGGGCAGATAGGGCTGCATGGTGCGATTTGGGATCCATCTCGTCATTTCGGACGAGTCTGTATGAGTTGTTGCGGTGCCAAAAGGTGGTGTCTAGTTCTGTGGAGACGGAGTCGGGGTCGTAATCGTAGGGCGGTGGTGTTTGGTGGGGTTTATTGAGGAATGTGATGAGGAAGGGATCACTCGAATCGTGGTCAGATTCGCTGGGTGTGGGTCGTGTTGCCTGGGGATAGTAGGGAGGCGTGCTGTGGCTATTGTCTGAGTCACAGTCGCTGTCGCTGCTGTCTGTGGGTGTTCCAGGGCAGAGTCTAGAGTTCGGGGGTGGAGTCGAGATTGAGTCCGTGGCTGGGCTGGACGTGTTGGGGGAGGGTAAGGTTACATTGGCTCTGGGCAGGGTGTGGTCTGCTGCGTCGAGCATGACGTGATGTGCGTGGTTGGACTGTGGGCCATATGCCTTAAGTTGGTTGATATGGAACCACGCAGTCTTTCCGCTGGGGTACTTCATTTTATAGACAGAGGAGCTTACTTTCTCCGCAATGGAGTACGGACCCAAATATTTAGGTGACAGGAATGTGCTGGGGTTGTATACGGAGAGCATGACTTGCTGTCCTACACTGAACTCAGTCGCATGTACTGCCTTATCGAAACAGGCCTTGCTCTGTTTCTTCCGTGTGCCTAATCGTACCGCGGCTGCTAGCTGAGCCGTTTTAACATTCTCTACCAGTTGTTCTACTGCTTTCTCGTGTGTGAGGGCCGTCACTTCGGGGCTGGTCAAGTCCAATCCTTATAAAAATTCTGTGCTTTTCATGGGGCGTCCGGTCATGAGGGTGTGTGGGGTGTAACCTGTAGATGTTGAAACCGTATTTCGCAAAAACATCAGCGCAAAAGGGAGGACTGAGTCCCAAGTGGTGTTGTTTTGCTGGACCATTTTTCTGAGGGTGGATTTTAGGGTCCGATTCATGCGCTCCACGATACCACTCGACTGGGGGTGGTATGCGATGTGGAATTTTTGGGTAATGACAAATATCGTGAGGACGTTCTTCATGACACGTCCCATAAAATGGGAACCTTGGTCGGATTCAATGCTGCAGGGGAGTCCCCATCTCGTAAAGATGTGGTGGGTTAAGATCTTGGCTGTGGTCTTTGCCGTGTTCGTTCTGGATGGGAATGCCTCTACCCATTTTGTAAACGTGTCTATCACAACGAGTACATACTTATAACCATTCCTGCAAGGGGGCAATGGTCCTATAAAATCAATCTGGAGGTTAGTCCAGGGGCCATTAACGGGGCGGGTGTGACTAAGTTGAGCTTTCTTGGCGTACCTGTCCAGATTGTTCTGGGCACAGATATGGCAATTCTCAACGTAGTGAGTTGCTTCTTCTTTTAAACTGGGCCACCAGCAGAGCTGCCTGAGGTGGGCTGTAGTGGGATCAATTCCCTGATGTCCATGACCGTCATGGAACAAACAAATGAGCTGATTCCTGTCCTGTTCAGGAACCACATAAAGGGTGCATTTTAGCACCACACCATCATGTGTGGTCAGAGCATTTTTAAATCTATCATAGGGTGCTGTAAATTTTCTTTTCAAAATTTCCCTGAGATTGTTATCCTGCTTCTGGGCCTGCACTAAATCCTCGATATTAGTCTGCGAGACCTGAACTGCATTCACTGGTGCGCTTTCGGGGGGTGTCCAAAAATATCCATGCCTGGAACCTGCTTTTGCCAGTGCGTCGGCTTTTACATTTCCGGTGGGGAGGAACGATGGTGACTACGAACTTTAACTATTCCAAAAGTCCTGCCCTGTGCTTTTTCTAAAATGTAACAGAGCAATGGGGCTGAGGGGAGGGGTTTTCCGTCTGCGGAAACAAATCCTCTTGCTTTCCACAGGGGTAGGAACTCTGTAAGGCTGTTGCAGACATAGAGGCTGTCCGAGTATATGTCTGCTAGGCTGGGGAAGGAATCTGGGTGTTCTACAATGTACGCCATGGCTGCTAGTTCTGCCGCCTGCACGCCTAAGTGTCCTGGAAGTTTTATTGCGATCTCTTCGAGGGCGCGTCCCTGCGCGTCCTCGACATAAATGCCGCATCCTGTTATGCGCTTCCCTTCTAATATTGTGGAAGATCCATCCACATATATTCTTATGGGTTCACACGTGTCTGTGTGCTTGGGGCTCTGGGTTGGACTACCTATCTTTCTGGGGGGTGTTTTTGCAATAAAGGGGCCTGTGTTGTGGTGCGGTGAGATGATTTCACATTCATGGGGGGTGCCTGGGTACTGTAGGTTATCTGCTAAGAAAGTGTGGGTCTTGGTCCTTTTAACAGTGATGTCCCGTCCCTGCAAGAGAAGGGTCCATCTGGCTGCTCTTATTTGACTGACTGCACCGTCTTTAAGTCATCCGTCCAGTAAAAGTTGGGTGGAGGTGTGTTCCGTCAGGATTGTGATGGGGTTCAATCCGGTTATGTATGAAAAATATTGTACTGCCCAAAAAACTGCAAGCAGGTGCCTTTCACAGGCTGAAAATCCCTGCTCCACAGCATCTAAGATTCTGGAGGCATAAACCACGGGCCTTAAATGTTCGTGCCGTTCCTGGAGGAGCAGGGCCAAAAGGGTGCGGTCGGTGCTAGCTATCTCTATAGCGTAAGGGGAAAGTGGGTCTGGAACTTGTAGTGCAGGGGCTGCAATGAGTGCTCTTTTCAAAGAGACCACAGTATCCATATGCTGCGGAAGCCATTCCTAGGGGGCTCCTTTCTTTAGGAGGTGTGAGAGGGGTGCTGCCTTGCTGGCGAAACCGTCAATGTGGTTTCGGCAATAGCCAACCAGTCCTAAAAACGACCGGAGGGCTGAAACATTCTGGGGAAGGGGCAATTTGGTAACCGAGTCAATCCTTTTATGCTCGATCTCGCGTTTACCATGCGTGATAATTGTACCCAAATATATCACTTTGTTTTCCAAAATCTGGGCCTTTTGGCGGTTTACTTTACAACCAGCTTTCTGTAGGAGTTCCAGGAATTCGGATAGAAGCTCAATGTGCTCTGCCTTGGTGTCTGTCTGTAGTAATAGGTTGTCCACATACTGGACCAGACATTCGGGGCGCGAAAATTTTGACAAACCATTTGCCACCTGTCGGTGGAAAATGGAGGGGGAGTTGTGGAATCCTTGTGGAAGGCATGTCCACGTGTACTGCTGATTTCTAAAAGTGAAGGCAAATTTGTATTGGCACGCTTTTTGCCAATGGAATGGACCAGAATCCATTACTGACGTCCAAAACCATAAAGTATCGTGAGTTGAGTCCCTGTTTGAGCATGGTCTCGGGACTTGTGGCTACCGTGGGGGCTGCTGCGGGGGTGACTTTGTTGAGTTCCCGGTAATCGATGGTCAGTCGCCATGATCCATCGGGCTTTCTCACTGGCCAAATCGGGGCATTATTAGTGGAGGCTACTGATCTGAGTACGCACTGCTCTAATAAGCTGTCGATAACTTTTGCGATTTCTCCCTCTGCCTCTTGGGGAAATCCGTATTGCTTTTGGGGTCTAGGGTCAGGTCCTGTGATTTGAACAGAACCAGTCATCCGGCCACAGTCGTGTTTGTGGGTCGCGAATGCTGTCCTGTGCTTCTGCAGAACTGCCCTAACCTGCTTGTCTGTGCTAATTGTGGTCGGGTCAAACCAAAATTCGCCTACTGTGCTAATCTTGTTTGCATATTCTCCTATTGTGGACGTTGTGGGGGCTCTTGCAGATTTTGCCATTCTCCAAACACATTGATTGACTGGATCGAAGGACAGATTGTGGGAATTCATAAAATTTATGCCTAAAATGTGTTCTGCTGTGTGGGGTAGATCGACTAAAACTATGGGGTGCTTGGTGGTGATGTTGCCGATTTGAATGGGTACAGGGGCTGTGATGTGACCCTGCTGTGAGTGGTCTGTAAAGCTGCTGAGGATGATGGTGGCTGTAGTGGGCCACGTGTCCTTTTGAAACATGGTGGAGGAACTGATTGTGGTGCGGGACCCTCCTGTGCCCCAGGGAAACTCGATGGGCTGTCCCTGTATCTTTGCTGCAACTACTGGTCGGCCGGACCTATCCCAAAGGGTGTCGCAGACCCAACTGGGGGAGCCCGAACACCGTCAGTCCGTTCCGTTCAGGTCCGTCTGATCTGAACGGGTGCTAATGCTATGTATGTGCTCTGTCCTATTCTTATTCAGAGTGCCTGCCTGCTCTGTGGGGGGTTGGGGCGCTTTTCTCTTCTGGGGCTTTCCCTGCGCACATGTTCCCTGAACATATCTCTGCGCTGTCTCACTCAATTCTTCCCAATCAGGGCCGTCTTCCTCATCTAACTGTGATCCTAAGGTTTCCTGGAATCCTTTTTGAACTGAAAGCAGAGATTGCAGTTCTGCAATCTGCTTCCGGCACTTTGCGTGGTCTAATGAGCTTTGTCTTTGCTCCGTGGTGGTAGTATGGAGTGCTCTTAACGCTGTCTTCAGGTCACTACACTGCCTCTGCAATGCCTCTACCTGCTTCTCTGTTTCCTCTCGTACCAGGACTGCACGTTGCGTGTCCTGATAGGCCTTTTCGTACTGGGATTGGAAGCTGCTTAAGTGCGCCAGACAAGGCTGGTGTGCCCCCTTGGCATCATCCACCTCTCCGTCCTTTGCTGCTAACTTCCTTCTTAATTCTAGGTTCTCTTGCTCTATCTCGCTCACATCGACCTTACTCATTTGATGTGCCTCCTCTATCTCTCTGCGGAGCGTCTGAACGACCTCCTCTGGGCCTCGCAATTGTGCCACGATTGACATCGGCTTGTGAGCTTTTCCTAAGCTCTTCTTATGGATTTCGCTCAGGTTCTCCCACCAAGTATGTCCTATACTCCTGGGACCTGTTTCCTCATTTTCACAGAATTTGCTCCAAAGGGGCCTTCCTTTCCCTTTGAGGCACTTTCTGATTTCCTCTTCCCAAACGGGATACTGTCCTATTCTACTGCTGGTCGCTGCGACCACGAATTCTTCGGGGTTCATGAGGCGTTGCATTGCCTGCATTGCCATCTTTCCTCTCTAAATGCTTATCTTGAAATTTGGAACAAGGGGTATTAAGGCGGTGCTGTAATTACGGGTACGGCTTTTGCTATTTTCCGGAATACAAACTCCCGACAGTTTTATCGGAACAAAAATCTATCAGTTTACCTTATAGCCCTGTTAGTTACGCATACATTAACACACTTCCGAATTATGAGGATTGATCAGAACTGCTTGAACACTTGTGGGTTTTTTTTTTGTTCCCAATTGGATTTCTAATTCAAAATATTTGGGTTCTCCCGGAGTGGTTAAGCCACTTCTAGATCGGGTCCCGTCAGGATGTCGCCAGTAAGTTGCTAACTTTTGGTTGGTTCAATTGTCTCTGTTTTATAACCTTTGCTCTAGAGTCGCCAGGTATCTTTATGATACCGCCACGAGGTTCAAGTTCACGTAATGATCAATAACTCAACACACCAATTAGTAAGATTCAAATCAATACACATTAATTATACACATTAAATCGCTACTCATGCATAAACACCAATTTCTAGGCTATTTCTATCACTAACAGGCCTATACTTAGCTTCGGACTGGCCCACCAGGTCAGGGGAACAAATGGCCTTTCGTTCAGGTCTTGAGTCTGCAGGATTCAAAAGCTGATATGAACTGGTAGCTAGGAGTGCCTATCTCGTAGCGAGCGTTGACTTGAGACTTACTTGTTTGGAGGCCGCTGGACAATTCACTCTCAGGGGTTGCTTCGCGTTGCTGAGTGACCCTGTCAAGAAGGACGATTTGAACTTGGGGGCTTTGCTTTATAGTCCCCAGGGGCTTCCCGCCCTTTGGGGCGGACCCCGTACCTGGTTTCAAGTGATTGGACTTTGTTCCAATCACTTGGTTCGATTTCCCCAATGCTGGAGCGGTTCCCTGATCATTGGGCGGTCTTTAAGTGTCCGTTAACCTCTTTTGTGTTGGCTCCTGCTGGCGCCGAGGAGTTTGGCTTGGCCTTGTTTACCTTAAAATGTTTCAATCGCTCATTACTATGTAGATGGCTGCTACATTACTATGCAGATGGCTGCTTGTATCGATGCTGTCTGGGTTTCTGCAGAGTCTAATGCACAGTAAACTTTGCACCTGCCAGTTTTTGCCTGTGTTGGCTGAATTTCCCTTCAGCCTTTGCGGTTCTCCATTTTAAGTCGGGAAGTGGCCAACTCAGGTGGCTACACCATTGATCAGAAACTGAACTGGACTAGCCATATTAATACTATGGCTACCATGGCAGGTCGAAGGCTAGGAATCCTACGGCATTTAACTCACCTCCTGACCTCCCAAAGCCTGTCCACCATCTAAAAGGCGCAGATCAGGAATGTAATGGAATACTCTCCACTTGCCTGGATTAGTTTAGCTCCAACAACACTCAAGATGCTCGACACCACCCAAGACAAAACAGTCTGCTTGATTGCTCCTCCTTCCACAAACATTTAAACCCTCCACCATTGACGAACAGTGGGAGCCGTGTGCACCATCTACAAGATGGACTGCAGTAGCTCGCCAAGGTTCCTTAGACAGCACCTTCCAAATCCATGACTGCTTCCATCTAGAAGGACAAAAGCAGCAGATACCTGGGAACCCCACCACCTGGAGATTCCCCTCCAAGTCACTCACCACCCTGACTTGGAAATATATCGCCAAACCTTCACTGTCGCTGGAGCAAAATCCTGGGACACCCTCCCTAACAGCAGTGTGGGTGTACCTACACTTCAGGGACTGCAGTGATTCAAGATGGCAGCTCAACATCACCTTCTGAAGGGCAGCCAGGGATGGGCAATAAATGCTGCCCAAAGCAGCGATGGCCACATCCCATAAATAAAGTTTTTTTGAATTCAGAAGACCTCAATTCTGTGCAAAGTGTGGTGTACACAAGCTTGATATTAACCCATCTCAATGCATGACAATACATGTGTTTGCATTAGATGCCAAGTGTCAACTAAGATCAACACTGGATTTATACCAAATTGTAGTCCATTTTTCCCCTTTAAGGTCCTAATTCTAACATTGACGATACCATCACCTAGATTATTAATAAAGATCACTCAGGAAGTGCTGCGCACGCATTGAGGGTCATTTCTCGCCCCTTTTGCTCATGAGATGTTTATTTTGATGTCTGCAACTGACAATAGTGTGGACAATTTCAGATTATAGCAATGGAATGAAAACTGCCGCAGTGTCATTTTCTCCCAGAATACAGTACTAGGTGGAGGAACATGGGCAGGATTCTCCATTTCAGAAACTAAGAGCAGGGTTTTCCATTGGCTGACGTCAAAATCGCAAAGCGCGATTGGGGGAAGAATCGATTCCGGCGCCAAAATAGCGGCAGCCGCCAATTTGCCGCCAAATCGCAATTCTCCGTCACCAATTCTCCATCATCCCTAGCTGCCCTTCAGAAGGTGGTGGTGGCGCGATCTGGAACGCACGTACTGAAAACACCGTTTGCATATCATTAGTGGGCCTGACCCTGTATTCTCCAGGATCTCCACGATTCTCCGTCCCTGGTGGGCCTCTGGACACTGGCCGGGCTGGCTGGAGTGGGAGGGCCCTGCCAGGGGAGGGGGGTTAATGAAGGAATGGGCCGAACAGCTGGGGTGACCCCCCACGGGATTGGGGCAGTGTCCAGTCACGAACCGCCATTGTCGCAGCCTGCAAGGCAGCCACCTTGCTGCACACCCCACTGACCACCCTGGTTCTGCAGAGTGACACTGGCCATGTGAGTGCCCCCGCTACTCCTGCCCGGGACCCAACCCTCCTCCATCCCCCCCCCCCCCCCAGACAACCGGCTCCTACCAGCGGGGCATCAGGTGGCCCACACAAGGCAATGCTCACAGTAGCCCCTACGGAGGCGGTGGGTGGGGGCTAGGGAGCATACTGCGAGCAAGGACTATGCCAGACGATGATACCTCTGGAAGCTGGGATGTGCAGCAGGACCAGAGGTCCCCCACAGTGTCAGGCAATGACGTGGTCAGGGGTGTGGTGATGTGGAGAGGGGACATGTTGGGGAAGAGCCCGCAGTGCCAATTGGGGCCACCAAGTAGCCCGTTAACATCCCTTTCACCCCCTGCAGACAATGGATATTTGAATTCAACCAGCGATGGCGGCCTTCCTGCTAGTCGCCGCAGTCCTGGGGGATGCCCTTCGGCTTTCGGAGCTGAAGCTACTTGAGGAGGAGGAAGCAGGAGTGTGCAGCAGCGCAGCGTGCCACAGAGGGACAGGAGGCAGCCACCCAGGATAGAGACGCAGCTGCCCAACAGGTTGAGGAAGCGGAGGTGCCAAGGAGGTTGCTGCGTGAGACCTCGTGTGTAACGACTCCGCCTGTCATTCGAGAACCTGCCGGACCGGGCAAGCCGTCGAAGACTCAGGTTGAGCAAGGGGACAGTGTGACATATCTGCCTGATGATGGCACAACTGGCACTCTGGGGGTATGGGGGAGGACACCCGCTCCCGGTGGTCGTCAAGGTGATGGTCGCCTTGAACTTCTACACCACGGGCTCCTTCCAGGTGCCGACTGGGGATCTGTCTGGAATCTCACAGACCTCGGTGCACAGGTGCATCCGTGCCATCACGGAGGTCCTAAAAGCCCAGTCAGCTCAATACAGCCATTTTGATGTAGACCGAGCCCACCAGGGTGCCGGGGGAGCAGGTTTCGCCACCATCGATGCGCTGCCCCAGGTCCAGGGAGTGATCGATGGGATGCATGTCCCCCTCGAGCACCTGCAGATGACAGGCCGCACTACACCAAACAAAAGGGCTCCACGCGATGAACGTGCAGCTGTTACGTGACCATCAGCTGCGCATCTCACAAGTCTGCACCTGATACTCAGCAGTGTGCACGGCGCCTGGCGCACACGACGATTCTCGACATGTACGAGACGGCCCACCCCCGGCTGTGGGTTTGGCTCCTGGGTGACAGGGTTTATCTGCTGCAGTTGTGATTGATGACACCTGTCCGGATGCCACAGTCCGACACGGAGACCCGCTACAATGACGCCCATGCAGCAATCAGGAGCATGATCGAGCGGACTCCTGAAGATGTGGTGTCTGGACTGCTCTGGAGGGGCCCTCCAGCATGATGCTGAGAGGGTCGCCTGCATCAGGGCGGCCTGCTGTGTCCTCCACAACATTGCGCAGCAGAGGGGCGACGTGCTGGAAGAGGAGGACGAACGCCAGGCCTCGTTCGACAAGGAGGATGCAGGGGAGGGGGAGGATGGACAGGACATGGGGCAGAGGAGGATGCACAACATATGCACCAGGATCAATGCGCACGGGACACTCTGATCACCTCCAGATTCACCAACTAGAGGGGGTGAGGGACTGTGAAACTTGGGGCCGCGCGCCTTGCTGTCATCTTGTTGGCTGGCATGGTGTGTGTGGGGAGTGCAGTGTGTATGTGCGGCTGCAGCTTGTCAGCCTCCTGAGTGTCAATTGCGAAACTGGCGAATCCGGCACCGTTTCTCATTGGAATTGATTGTGTTCCATGTGATGCCGGTGCCAGCCCCTTAACAATAATAGAATCTGTCCAGGTGCGGCACCCGTTTTGCTGTCGTGGAACTCCGCAAATTTTGCTTTGGCGTCAACACTTAGGGGCCAGATTCTCTGATTCTGAGGATAAGTGCGGGGGATCTGCGGCGTTTTTCGTGGAAAAAATCAGCGGCACTCCCTCACCGATGCGGTGACCGGTGAGGGGCTAGCAGCCGCACCACATAGAACGCCTCAATGAAATAAACGGGCAGCGAATTGCTGGGTCCGTAGCCGCGCATGCGCACGGCGATGACCTGCAGCAGTCACACGGTACAAAATGGCGCCGGCCGTGCGCGGACCCGGCCTGCCAGATAGTGCCCCCCCTGGCCACCCCCTACCAGTCCCTCCAGCCCTCACCGAAGCCCCCCTGGCCAGCAGCACAGACCCCAGCCGACTGCGGCGACGCTGAACACAATCAGCAGCCGCCACGACGCGTCCCACACAGCTTGGGCCACATGTTCCCCCGCGCCGTCGTGAACTCAGCCCATCAGAGCATTGGAGGGGGGGGGGGTCCTTCAGGTAACGACCTGATGCCGCCCCAACGGTGTGCAGCATACACCTCGATGATGCCGTTTTGGAGGGGGCGGAGCATGCAAAACCTGCAAAAAATAGGCGCCGCCCCCGATTCCCTCGTAAACATGGATTCTCCACCCGATTACGTAATCGGTGTTGGGGAAATGAGACTCTCGCCCTCAGTCTCAGAAACTGAGAATCCCGCCTTAAGTGTTGACGCCGGGATTGAATCAGTGGACTTCCATGACAACTAAATTGCCACCTGTCCCGAAGCAATTCATGATCCATCAATGGGCCAGCACCGCGCCACGTGGAACTTAATCGACTCCAATGAAAAGCGGTGTCCAATTCGCTGGGGTCAGGATTGCCACTCAAGGGGCTGACAAGCTGCAGCCTCATATTTGCACTCCACTCCCCTCCACACACATCACAGCCAACAAGATGGCAGCATGAAGAGCGGCAACCTGGTTCGCGGACACAGAACTCGCGACCCTGCTGGACATCCTAGAGGAGAGGCAGGTTGCCCTATTTTCCGGGTTGGGAAGGAGGCTGCCACCCACCAGGTACATCGGGCCTTCGCTTACGTAGCAGAGGCCGTGAGCACCGTGGGCCCCACCACCAGATCCAGACAGCAGTGCAGGGAGAAGCTTCACAACCACCTCAGGGCGGCCAGGGTGAGTAACCAGCACTTGGTACTAACCCCCACCTCCACCCATAACGCTCACCCACACCACCCCCTCGACCCCCCCCCCCCCAACCCGGTGGGTGACCGAACCCCAACCACCGGCAGTGTGCGCGCTCCCCACCCTGCACAACAAGTCAGCACCCATACCGCCCACCATGGCCGGGTGCCCTGTTCACAAAGGCCACCAGCTGTCCACCCCAGTGCTGCACGTGTCCATCTGTCTAACACTGTGCACTTTCTGTTAACACCCCATCCAGGAGAAGGCAGCGCATCACTGCAGAAAGAGAGAAGACTGAAGGGGGACTGCCGGACCTGCGGCCCCTCACCATCGTGGAGCATTGGACACTGGACCTGGTCGATGAGCCCAGAGAGAGGGCAGTCGCCGAGGCAGAGGTTAGCATCGAGCAAGCAAGTGAGCCCTCGCTGAGTTGATGTGTCCCGATGCATGCATGGCACGATCCCCTCACTACCCCCACGCCACCCCACACCACCCCCTCACCACCTCCTCACTTCCCCCTCACCATCCCACGCCATCCCACACCACCCCCTCACCACCTCCTCACTTCCCCCTCACCACCCCACACCACACCCTCACCACCTCCTCACTTCCCCCTCATCACCACCGCTCACCAGCCCCTTGGTCAGGATGACCAAGGCCTGGCCCACTCTGTGTGTGCGGTGGCCGAGGCCAAGGAAAGGGCTGCCCTCTCACAGGCAGCTATGTACCAGGGCGGTGCTCCGGAGCATGGCCCAGTCACATCGGGTTATGGCTGCGGGTGTTGACAGCATTGCCTGGGCGCTGGCTGACCTGAGCCAGTCCCAGAGGGAGGTGGCCCACCCCTTGTGCTCTATGGCCTGCATGGGGACCCATATCGAGACGAGAGCGGGCATCCAGGACTGGTAGCGCCAGGTGGGGGGTGAGCTCCAGGAGTCGCACCCCTGTCCAATGGAGTAGCCCGGGGGCCATCGGGCACCCCAAGGGAGGAGGAGGTGATGGGGCGCATGCCAGTGATTCCCGCAGGGGAGGTGCTGGAACACCACAGCGCCTCGGAATCCCCCCTCCTGTCCCTGGAGCATCCGTTGAGCAGAGGGCAGAACAGGGTGGCACCACACCACCTGTGATACCCGAGCGAATGCCGGGGCCATCCAGGCCCAGTCACTCCAGAGGATGGCCGCCAAACGGAACCCAGGTCACAGAAAGCTAGACACCAGTTAAGTTGGCATGGATGCAGGACACAGGATAGCGTTAGGGGATAGGGCACAAACCGTTATAGAGCTGTTCACCTGTTATATTCACCTCTGCACGATGTGGAAGACTTTCCTAGTACTATACTGGAGGGCCTCTCCGAGCGGTCCAGGCACCTGAACCGCATCTTCAGGATACCAATGCACCGCTCGATCACGCCCCTGGTCGCGGCATGTGTATCGTTGTAGCGGGTCCCCGCATTGATCTGAGGCCTCCGGATAGGCGTCATCAACCACAACCGCATCGGATAACCCCTGTCGCCAAAGAACTAAACCCTCACCTAGGGGTTCGCCTCGAATGTGTTGGGAAACGCCGAGTGTGCCAGGTTGAAGGCGTCGTGTGCATTGCCTGGGTATCGGGCGCAGATGTGCATGATGTTCAGCTCATGGTCACACACCAGCTGCACATCCGAGTGGAACCCCTTTTGGTTTGTGAAGACCGGCCCAACATGGACCGGTGCTCGTAAAGGCACATGCTCCCATCGATCACCCTCTGGATCACAGGCTTCCCGGCGATGGCAGAGGGCATCCTGGTGGGCTGGGTCCACATTAAATTTGATATATTGTGCCAAGCGGGCATATAGGGCCTCTGAGGGCACTGAGGTTTGCGAGATCCCAGACAGGTTGCCACTTGGCGCCTGGAAGGACCCCGTGGCGTAAAAGTTCAGGGCGACCATCACCTTGACGGGAGCGGGTGTCCTCCCCCATACCCCCGCGGTTCCATGTGCGCCGTGATGTGGCAGATATGCCGCACGGTCCCTTGCTCAACGAGAGTCTTCGGCGACATGCCCGGTCTGACAGGTCCTCGAATGACAGGCACTGGCAGTACACACGAGGCCTCCTTCCCACCTCCTCACCGGCCTGTTGCGCGGTCAGGTCTCCATCCTCTACGGTTACTGTACGTGCGGAGTAGAATGCATTCACACCACAGTCGAGGCACCGGAGCATGGCATTCCGTTGGGCGTCTGGCGCTGACCACGATTTCCGGTTCACGCGCGCTTCTCCGTCCAATCGCGTTTTTCAATTCCAGCGTCTCTGAAGGGGGAATCCTGCCCATGGAGTTCTTCCCCAACCCCAGGGAAAACAATTCAGTGAGAGGTAACTTCTCAGATGATGTATAACCGTTTTAATATATGCTGCACAATCTGTGTGATGAATAATGACTTTATCCTCTGAGCTTAAATCACAGCAAAAGAGATCAAAGTAACTTCACATCAAAGCAATTTCCCTGTAAATAAACAAGTCAAACCCAAATGTCTTCACTCATTCCCAAGGCTGACTAGTGTGTTTGAAGCCCACACAACCACATTCGCCTCAGACTGTAAAAAAACACAAAATCCGCTCAAAATGAAAAGTGTTTTCTTCAAATACTTTCTCTGATTTGTTTCCTCATTTATGCCACATTCTCTGAAAGGGAAATAAAGACTTGCATTTATATAGTGCCTTTCACAACCTCAGCCTCCCATTTTCATGATGTGGAGATGCTGGCGTTACTGTGCTATGAGCACAGTAAGAAGTCTCACAACACCAGGTTAAAGTCCACCAGGTTTGTTTCGAATCACTAGCTTTCGGAGCGCTGCTCCTTCATCAGGTGAGTGAATATTTCTCTTAATTCAATCTGCTGCAACACTATTCTGTTCAAGAGTGTACCTTGGTATTTTACAAATTAGTTGCTACAGCAGTTTTCACAAGTGAAATGTGTCTGCCAAACATTTTAGTTGCCATTTTGCCTTTGGACAATCATCGGAATATAATATCACTTTCAATTGCATTTGTAAATTCATTAGGATGTATAAAGGGCAGGATTCTCCGATCCTGGGGCTAAGTGTTGACGCCGTCGTAAATGCCGGAGCGTTTTGCGACGACGTCATCTGGCCCCTAGAAGCAGCGATCCTGTGCCGGACACGGGGCCAGCACGGAACTGGAGAGCCTCACGCTGCTCCAGCTGCCGATACGGGCGTCAGGATGGGCGCCGCGGGTCCGCGCATGTGCGCCACGGCAGGCACGAGTTCGCGCATGCGTGTGGGTTGCCGACTCCGCGCCCGCCCCAACGCAACATGGCGGAGACCTACAGGGGCCTGGAGCACAGGAACATAGGCCCCCACCGGGATAAGCCCGCCTGCCGATCAGTAGGCCCTGACCGTGGGCCGGGCCACCGGAGTCGGATCCCCACCCCCCCCCCCCACCAGGCCAGCCCCCGCAGCATGAACGCCGACGTCCCGCCAGGTAGCACCACACGAGAACAACGCCGGTGGGACTTGGCCTAACTCGGCGGGCAGCAGGTCCATCGCGTGGGGAGAATCACCGGAGGGGCCGCGGGGGCGCCAATGGGGCCGATTCTCCTGTTGCCGGAGAATCGGCGGACCGGCGTCGGAGCGGTGGACCGGCGCCGGAGCGGTGGACCGGCGCCGGAGCGGTGGACCGGCGTCGGAGCGGTGGACCGGCGTCGGAGCAGCATCGCATGATTCGCTCCCCCCCCACCCCGTGGGGTCGGAGAATCCAGCCCAAAGTGTATCGTTCTCATTCAGCCAGATAGTAGTTTGGGCAAATGCAACTAATTTCTGGTTACGTTCTTCTTAATCCTGATTGTTGTATTGAAATCGCCTCTTTAAATGTTAGGATGGCCTCTGACAGCAGAGCCATCAACAACAACTGCAGTGTAGGACTAGAGCAACAAGAGAAGGCCATTCAGCCTCATGAACCTCATCTGCCATCTTGTAGGTCCTGGCTTATCTGCTCCTCACGTCAGGCCAGAAGAACCCATCAGCAGCAGCTCATCCGCTACAAACTAGTTAGTTGCTGGTTTGTCAGCGGAGGCTGAAACCCGGTTTCTGATTTTCCGGATTAATCTTTGTTGCGGGTAACAGGCTCCTGCTGGTGCTGGACCGTTTTTTCTGCCTTCTGAATAGATTTTATTTCCCTCATGGGCGGTGTTGTTTGAGGGTGGTGAGGGGTAGGGAGGATGAGGAGAGCAGCAAGGAATCATAGAATCAAAGAATCCTGAGTGCAGAAGGAGGCCATTCGGCCCATCAAATCTGCACCAACCCTCTGAAAGAGCACCCTACCTAGGCACACTCGCTCACCAAAGCCCCACCTAATCTGCACATCTTTGGACATTAAGGGGCAATTTAGCATGGCCAATCCACCTGACCTGCACACCCTTGGAGTCTGTGGGAGGAAACCAGAGCACCCGGAGGAAACCCACACACTCACCACAGGAGTTGCTCCTGGAATAGGAAGGAAGAGGACAGTGCACAGGAGATCATACTCGCAACATGCCTTCAAAGGAGCATTTCTCCTACATTAACTTCATTGGGGAGAAATGCCTCAGATATCTTCAATTCATCAAAGGAGGCTGTCACAGAGCTATGTCTCCTCTTGCAGCCATTACTTCAGCTTCAAAACAGCAGATGCTGTGCACTGCCTATGTTGTCAAGATCACTGTGGCCTTTAACATTTAGGCAACATTCCAGGCTACAGCAGGTGACACCAATGATATCCCCCAAAAGTGTAGTCCAACCTTGTATCAGGGAGGTTACTGAGACTCTCCTGACTTGGAACTATATTGCCATTCCTTCACTGCTGCTGGGTCAGAACCCTGAAACTCCTCCACCCCCCCCCCCAAACAATGCTATTGATGTATTTTCAGCACATGAACTGTATTGGTTCAAGAATGTGGTTCACCACCATCTTCTCATGCTCAATAAATGCTGGCCTGCCAGTAATAACCATATCTCAAGAATGAATTAAAAGCTATTTGTACGGAAATAAGACCATGAGGTATACTCTGAGCAAAGTAATTTTCCAAGTCACACTTAATGATAGTTTCATTCGTGTTAATCTCACGCCAACTGATAAGGTGTCTTGTATAAAGAAAAAATGATCTGTCTTCTCTTTTTCCAGTTGTAGATAATCCAGTTGTAGATAATCCTAGCCAGACACCTGGCTTTACCTTCACCAACTCATATGCATAGATTTACATGAGTAGAATTTACAGTGCAGTTGGCAATGTCACAGTTGACATTGTTTCTGTCAGAGAGTAACCTTTCGTTCCACTTGGTCTTGACATTATGAAATTGCTGCTAATGGTAACCCAAAGGTGTTCCATGGAAAGTTTGCCCATGATTTTCCTGGAAGAAAATATTTGACTTCCTCTCTATGCTTCCCCCGCTATCCCTTCTCTTCCCCTCGAACCCAGTGCAACATTCGTAAACACAACTAATAATTGAATGGAGTGTGTTAGACTGAGACGGTAAACCGAGGCCCCATCTGACCTTTCAGGCCGACGTAAAGATTCCACACAAGTCCCCGGTGTCCTGTCTCATACATCCCTCATCACAGAAACAAATGACCTGATCATTATTACATTGCTGTTTGTGAGAGTTGATTGTGTGCAAATTCCTTGTAATGTGTCCTACATTACAACAGTGATGTGATTTCAAAATGTACTCCATTGGCTGCAAAGCAGTTTGGGATGTCCTATCAATGCATGTCTTTCTTTATCTTTCACTGCCATTTGATTCAACACACTGTGAATCTTTAAAAATGAAATCTCGGTGACTACTAACTTCTGATTCATACCTCATGGCCATACCTACATCAGTAACTCAAAACTGTGTCAATATTATTTTCGTGGTACAAGTATCCATACGTGTCCAATATCCAGAAACCTATTTATGTTGATGGAGTCCAGAATCTAAATAGGGAAGGTGGAGATAAGAGATTAGAGTCTCTACGGAAACAGGTTCACCAACCTAACCACAATGGTTGCAGTTCAGAAGTAATTCATTTCATTTAAAGCACTTTAAGATGTTGGGGCAATGTGATAAGGCAATATATCGGTGCTTTTTTTCTATGTAAGGAGGAGGGTTGCAAATCATGATAACAGCAGCGAAAGTGAAATGCTTGGCTCAGCAATGCAATTGTGCAATCTCAGTGAGCTGGGAAGTTTCATGCAGGTAATGTTACCATTTCCTGTATCCTGATAAGAAATGTCCGGTCTCTCATGCTCTACTGGAATCCCATTCTTGGAGCCTTTGCAAGGCTCTGATAATGCAATTTTAACGGCGACCATCACACGAAGATTAATTTATTTGGTGACCAATTCTCAGATTGCAATCCTTGTTTTGATAAACTACTCTTAAATACTAGTTGCAAATCAAGAAGAATCCATTCATGTTAACAATAGCAGGGGCTTTGGCCGTTCCCTTGCTGGGAATTTGCCTAGAATTGGGTCCACTTCACTGACCATCTACATATATGTATTCTGCAAAATGCAAAACGCAGCTCACTCCTCTCGCCAGAGGAGGAACCGAAGGAGAATAAATTGTCTCTCCCAACTGAGGGAAAAAAATGTGCCCATATGAGTATAATATGTACGAGTAAATGGGGACGTGTGATTCCAGATAAGGTCAGACCGTAGACCACAGAAAATAATACAAAAGGAACATGAACAGAACAAAGTGATAACAAAGAAATCAAAGGAAATAAGCAGTCATAGTCCAATAGAACCAGGAAGAAGAGCTGGAAAAATGCACAAAGAGGGCAAAAGAAATAATGTAATGGGCCTGCACAAACAGGTTACACCATAATCTGGCAGAATTCCAGCTGTTGTAACCTCTTCCCATAAGCCAGAGGGAAAATTGCACATAGACAGAAATCTTGATAGATTAATCTTAATTTTTAGCCTATTTGTTAATCTATCCACAGCCACAGGAAAAATTGAGTTTCCAATAATTAAAAAAAAGAAAAGATCTGGAAGCTGTTTTTTCACTGTGCCTTCTTTGCTTAGAGATGCAGTGTATCAATTTGTTTTTGTCAATTGTGAAACACAATCTAGGTGCAACTGACAAAAGGAATTTATATTGGAAAAGGATAAGGCAAATGTTTTATGTGCCGAATATAAATCTGGTAAAGCTAGCTTTCCTAAAACTAAGGATCATTCAGCACAGTCTGTTATTACAGTCTGTGTTATCTGGTAAAGCCTCAACTCAAAGCAAAAGATAAAAACTTGCCGGAGCCAACGCAAAATGGGCAATTTTAAAACAGGTTTTTAAAAACAATTTTAAAAGAAGATCATTTCACAACTTACCTAAGAAAACAAACCTGTGAAAAAAAAAGTTATAGTTCATATATCACAGTAAGAACAGTGTTTGATTTAAGACTTGATGTGGAGATGCCGGCGTTGGACTGGGGTGAGCACAGTAAGAAGTCTTACAACACCAGGTTAAAGTCCAACAGGTTTGTTTCAAATCACTAGCTTTCGGAGCGCTGCTCCTTCCTCAGGTGAGGAAGGGGCAGCGCTCCGAAAGCTAGTGATTCAAAACAAACCTGTTGGACTTTAACCTGGTGTTGTAAGACTTCTTACTGATTTAAGACTGTATGACATGAATTGGCTTTTGCATATCACTGAACTGCGCATCTTGGAAGTCAAAGGATTAGTATGTCCATGTCCAAGAATAGCCTGGCTCTGAATTTATTATTAATAATAATAATCTTTAGTATTGTCACAAGTAGGCTAACATTAACACTGCAATGAAGTTACTGTGAAAAGCTCCTAGTTGCCACACTCCGGCGCCTGTCCAGGTACACGGAGGGAGAATTCAGAATGTCAATTCACCTAACAAGTACATCTTTCGAGACTTGTGGGAGGAAACCAGAGCACCCGGTGGAAACCTACGCAGACACGGGGAGAATGGACAGACTCCACACAGACAGTGACTCAAGCCGGGAATCGAACCTGGGACTGTGAAGCAACAGTGCTACCCATTTGTGCTACCGTGCCGCCTATTTGATTGGATTTGGATTCCCTTTAGAGTAAACCACCTGACAGGTTAGTGCAAACTTTTGTAAATATGGCTTTTGCAGTATGATCTCAGTAAATGTTCTTAACTGGCAGTTATGGCTATTGGCTAATGCACCAACAGTCACATTCCTCGCAATACTGTACAACAATGCATATTTAGTGTCATTAGAGAATTCTGGACGATTAATAGAAGCCCAGAAGAAAACCATTCATCCCATCATGCATGTGCCGGCTCCTTGGAAGAGTTATCCACTTCATCTCACTCCTCTGCTCTTTCCGTCAGCTTGTAAATTTAAATTTTGAGTGGAGAAGAAAATTGTGCTTCACTTGGTGAGGAATGTAACCTCGTGCTACAAATCACCACAAGATGATTCTGATGAGTCAACCTGTGCTTCGTGTGGAATGAGGAACTGTTTGAGGAAGATCCGACTACAGTACATCTTGGCTTTAATGATTGGTCACAGAGCAAATCAGTTGCAGGAAAAGGGGCAAGTTTTCATGAAATGATTGGTTTGGAATGGTGCATGGTACAAGGGAAAGAGAGAAACACAAGTAAGCACCAAAAAGAGGTAGTATTGCAATGCATTTCTGCACAGTGAGGAGAACTTCCCCAATTCATTGTTTATGTTGGTGCTTATCCAAACAAAATATAATTGTCTAACCCTTCTGTGTTCTCCCTGCACTTACCATGTTTCACTATTATAAATCAGACTCTTAAAGCCTTCATGAAACTTACACCAATCCACATATACATGGAACATTAGATAAAAGTCACTTTTTTATTCATTCTTGGAATGCAGGTTTCATTAGCCCAATAATCGCTATTCTTCCTTCTTGAACCTCTGCAGTCCATGTGGTGAAGACACCTGTAATGATGCTCAATCGGGAATTCCAGAATTTTGATGCAGTACTGGTGAAGGATCAATATGCTGTGTCCAAGGGAGGATTGTGTATGGTTTGGAAGTGATGGTGTTGCCATGCACCTGTTGCCCTTGTCTTTCGAGATTACAGAGATCACAGGATTTGGAAGCGCTGTGGAAAAAGCCTACAATGCGTATTTAGTGCATTCTGCAGACAGTACCCAGTGCAGCCACGTTGCTCTAGAGGTGGAAGAAGTTTTACAGAGTAGATGAAGTGCTGATCGAATACACTGCTTCAACTTCAATGGTGCCTAGCCTCTTGAATGCCATCACAATGCATCCATCCAAGTAAGCAGAGAGTATTCCATCACACTCTTGGCTTGTGCCTTGTATGTCGTAGAGAAATTTGGGGGAGTCAGGAAATGAGCCATTTGCCACAGAATACCCAGCTTCTGAATTGTTCCAGTATCCACAGCATCCAGTCCAGATGGGAGGCTCAGCTCTTGCTGCAAGCAGGCAAGGATTGCTTCATTATATGAGGGAATTGCGAATAGAACGGACCACTGCAATCATCAGTGAACAGCTTCTGGTCCAATTCTTAAATGCTGGACTCACACATGTGTGCACTTAGGTGTCAACGCATAACAAACAGCAGTGCAGTGGACTTTCTGAATCCCCCTTCGTTGTGTTACATCCTGTAATTCATTTCCAGCCGTTGCTACTTCATAATCACATGCTGTGGTTGTTATATTTGTGTTTCTCAGTACTCATGCTGCTATAAGATGTTCTTGCAGCTGTGAATGTGCATTTTTCTGTAAATGTCATGCCACGGCAAGAAAGGCCGAAATTTAACAAGTGTGGGAAGGCCATTCGGCCCCTCTTGTCTGTGCTGAACATAACCCCCCCCCCAAGGGCTGATTTTGCATAAGCCCATTTTCAATCTTCTGAAGATGAGAGCAATTATTGTACCATGTAACAAAATAGGAACAAAGGAGTGTACCAAACAGTTTTAATGAAAGCCTCCAGGCGTGTTACATAATATGCCAGAAATGACTGGTGATACGTTTTAGCTCTTGCAACCTCAGCCCATAAAACAATTTGCTTTAGTCTCATCTCCTGATTTTAATATCATTTTAATTCGAGTCTCCAGTAAAATTTGACATTAATTTTAGCCTTGTCTTTTGGATCCAAATTAAGAGATATATTTTATTTTATTTAGAAAAAAATAACTTCCATTGCTATGTTCCCATCGTTTTGGAGATCTTATTCGTCCATTAATTAATGTTTCGCAAACATACTTACTATTTCTCTTGACTCCCAACTCTCAAAGTCATAAAAATCATTAAGATATACACAATGTCTAAACTGCAACAGACTTAATTCACCTATTTCAATTTCCAACATCACCTCTGAATGGCACCCTTAGTCCTGGAAATAATTTCAGTTTTAGTCACATCTTTCCAAATCCTATTCTTCATAAAATACGCAGTTGAAATGGTGTTGCCATCAACAGAAATAAAAGTTCCATCAGCAATTGTTTTCCCTGATTCAGTTTGTGGCAGTAAATGCCTGGATCATACACTGTATTATGCTGCCACCATATGGCAGAGCAGCTTCAAGTTTCTCTCTCAATCCTTTCCTTAAAGATTCTTACACAAACGTAAATAGAAATGTGCAAATAAAAAAAAACATTAAAATTCTGTAATCGCACTTTCATTGGCAGAGGTAGCCCGATGGTATCCCAAGATTTATTTTAATTGTTGCACTCTGATCCATTTAAATGTACTCGGGAAACATTATTCTGCTCATAGCTATGTTTTTCCCTCCATTGGTTTTCTTCCCTTTCTCCTTATTTGTTCCTGAAGAAATTCATTATTCTTTAGGTACAGTTCACCCCCACACGTCATTCATCCTCGGACGTTTTCACCGAATGGTTAAATTTGAGGGGGAGGGTTAGGGGTGCAGGTATCATGGCTCATCCTAAACCTATCCTCATCTTGCATCCAGACTCAAATACCACTTTGGTTATTCCAAAAGTAACAGCCCGAGTCCATTGTCGAGTCACTTTCAATAAAGCGCCCTGCAGGAAGTTGATTAACAAACTAAAAGCACATGCGATAGGAGGCAGTATACTGGCATAGATTAAGGATTGGCTAACAGGCAGAAAACAGAGAGTAGGAATAAATGGGTCATTCTCACGTTGGAATGTTATGGATAGTGGGGACCGTAAGGATCACTTGTTCACAATATATATCAATGATTTAGAGATGGGGACCAAATGTAATACATTCAGATTCACGAGTGTTACAAAGCTAGGTGAGAATGTGTGTTGTGAGGAAGGTGTAAATGGTAAGAAATTAGAAGAGTAGATGTACAAAGGGACTTGGGTGTCCTTGTCCATAAGTCACTGAGGGCTGACATGGGGATTTGAGTATAGGACGAGTGAGGTCTTGCTTCAATTATAGTAGCTTAGTTCGACTGCACCTGGAGTAGTTTGTGCAGTTTTGGTCCCCTTATTTCAGGAAGGATATTATTGCCATAGAGGGAGTGCAACAAAAGATTCACCAGATTTGTTCCGGGGTGGCTGGACTGTGTGATGAAGAGAGATTGTGCAAACTGGGCCTGTATTCTCTCGAGTTTTGAAGAATGATCTCATTGAAACCTACAAAATACTTAAGGGAACAGACAGGGTAGATGCTGGTCAGATGTTTCCCCTGGTTGGGGAGTCAGGAACCAGGGGTCACAATTTCAAAATAAGAGGAGGCTACTTAGAACAGAGATGAGGAGAAATTTCTTTGCACAAAGAGTTGTGAATCTTTGGAATTCTGTCTCCCAGGGTGTGGTGTGGAAGTTCAATCATTGAGTATGTGTAAATCAGAGATTGATAGGCTTCTGGTTAACAATAATGTAAAGGACTATGGGGATAGTGGGTGTAAAAGGCATTGAAGAGTCAGATCAGCCATAATCATATAAATGGTGAAGCAGGCTCGATGGGCTGAATGGTCTGATATGGGATACTTGCCTTTATTAGCTGAGGCATAGAATATAAGAGCAAGGAGGTTATGATGGAGCTGTATAAAACGCTTGTTAGGCCTCAGCTGGAATACTCTCTGCAGTTCTGGACGCCTCTCTATAGGAAGGATGTGACTGCATCAGAGCTGGTGCAGAGGAGATTCAGCAGGATGTTGCCTGGGCTGGAGCATTCCAGCTAGGCTGTGGTTGTTTTCCTTTGAGCAGGGAAGGCTGAGGAGGACCTGATTGAAGTATACAAAATTATGAGGGACATAGATAGGGTAGATAGGAAGGAATCTTTCCCCTTACGAAAGGGAAAGGTTCCCTGTTTACAATCGACATAAATTATCTGCAAGCAGGGACAGAGTGTAACATAGTAAAATTTCCAGATGATACTAAAATAGGTGGGAAAGCTTGTGCCAGGTTGTGGAGAACACAGCAGAGCATTCAAAGCGAGCAACCCTCCGGGGGTGTACTGCAGTGCACCACCAGAGCGGTCGAGGCATCGGAACCGCATCTTGAGGATTTTGATGCACTGCTCAATGACAGCCCAGGTGGCCGCATGGGCCTCATTGTATCGGATCTCCGCATCGGTCAAAGGCGTCCATACTGGCGTCATCAGCCAGGTCCTTACCGGGGACCCCTTATCCCCCAGGAGCCAACTGGCCAACCTGGTTCTCGAAGAGACCGGGGATGCCTGGTTGCCCCAGGATGTAGCTGTCATGCACACTCTCTGGAAAGCATGCACACACGTGCATGATCTTCATTTGGTGGTCGCTCATGGGCTTGATGCTCAGTGAGTAGAACCCATTCCTGTTGATGTAGGGCACTGCCAGATAGTCCAGTGAACGTAAGGTGACGTGCATCCCATCACCTGGCGGAGAATCCTGTTGTCCAGGCATCCTGTTGGGCTTGGTCCATGTCAATGTTTATATAGTTTGTTGACGGGCAAACAGGGCATCCATGACTTCACGGATGCACTTATGGGCTGCAGTTTGTGCGATATCGCACGAGTCCCCACCTGAGCCCTGGAATGATCCCGAGGCGTGATCAGGGCTGCGGTGACCTTGGTGGTCACCGGGAGCGGGTATCCTCTTCCTGCACGTGGTGCCAAGTCCGCGAGGTCATGGCACAGATGCTGCAATGTCCACTTGTTGAGGCGGAGCTGTACGTCACCTGTTCGAAAGACCTTGGACCGTCGCGGGATACCCCCTCTGGGTCCCTCCCTGGCCTGTTGGGTATCCAGGTCTGCAGGGTGTGGGACAGGGCCCTGTACATGGGCCGCCGCTTTGTGTTTCTGTCAATGCTGCTGCCGTCACCTCCTCTGGCATCTGGCCTGTTGGTCTGCCAGCAGAACCATGAGGGCAGCTTCCACAGGGTCCAAGATATGATCCATACCATGTAATATCTGTAAGGAATTGGGAGAGGATGTGAGACTGACAACCAGCGGTGTCTTCCACCCCAGGACCGTCCAGTCCCCCCAACCCCTTGCTTCCCCCCCCCCCCGCCCCCCCCAACCTGGCACGCCCTACCCTTACACCCTCCACCAGCGCAGAGACATGCACCTCGGTGGGCAATGTTAGTGGACAGACGTTCGGGGCACAATCTGGTGAATACCACACAGTCGCTGATGCACATAAGGTGGAGGCAGGAACGCCCAGGAGAGATAGCAATCGGAGGTCTGCTGGATCCCAGGACCCATGCTGAGCCTCTGGAAAAGATTTACTCAGAGCTGATGGTGATGTTCGGGAGATGCCGGGACAATCAGGGGGAGATATCAGTGACACCCCAGCAGGTCCATAGCTGATTGGAGGAGTTCCAGAGGTTATGGACGCAGGAGATGTCGGCGGCAATGTGTGACACTGAGGCCAACACTGCTAGGGTGGTGACCGCAGTGGAGAACCTGGTGCACGATGTCGGCAGCATGAGTAATGGTGTCCAAGGCGTTGCACAGTTGGTGATGGCCATGGCTGAGGGCCTCGGTGGACTGTCTGACTCAATGAGGCACAACGGGACATGGCCTGGTCACAGGTGGGAATTGTCCTGTCACTGCAGAGCATGGCCCAATGACTGAGAGCATCGCCGAGGGCGTCCACACCATGGTGGAAGGGGGCGCTGGGTGGCAAACCGGACCCATTCTCTGGACTGGTGACGGTGGCCACCAGCACCCCCGGGTTCCACCCCTCTGACGAAGCCGCGTCTTGCAGCAGCACGCGGAACAGGTTGGCACGGCTGTGCATGTGCTGCCGACATGTGCGCCGGGGCCTTCCAGCCCCAGAGGTTGTCCGCCAGGGACATCGAAGGCCGTGGGACAAGGTTAGCAGCTGGCTGCCTCCACCTCTGATGTGCATCCTGGGGATACACGTACATGTAGTGGCAGAGCAATAAAGGCCAATCACATTGAGGATCACTGAGAGCACCGGGGGTGGGGGGGGGGGGGGGGGGGGGGGGTGCGGGGGGGGGGCGTTGGTACACAGAGGGAGAATTCAGAATGTCCAAATTACCTAATAACACGCCATTCGGGACTTGTGGGAGGAAACCAGAGCACCCGGAGGAAACCCACGCAGACACGGGGAGAACGTGCAGACTCCGCACAGGCAGTGACCCAAGCCGGGAATCGAACCTGGGACCCTGGCGCTGTGAAGCCACAGTGCTAACCACTGTGCTACCGTGCTGCAAAATGTCCTCACCACAACCAGTATGATGCCTCTGGCTCTTTGTTCCGTAATGCGGGCTGACAACCAATCCCATGCCCCATCCCCCCAGACATGACCCCCCAACCCTCAGGGATCCACTTGGGATGTGTGAAGTGCTCACTTAACCATGATTGCCAAATCGCTGTGAGCAAGAGCCTTCACCCACAAGGCCAGAGACCTCCGCGGTCAGTGGGAGTTATGGGACACATAGTCTAGGGGTTAGCATGGCAGACCCGCGAATGTCCAATCCCCCCAGCAAAGCCCCCTCCAGCCCCGATACCCCCAAGTCCCCATGGCAGCCCACCCCCAATCGGGGCTGCACCCCTCCCCCACCCCCCGAGCACAGGGGTAGTATGCCCAGTACCCTCGGGCGCATTGCCTGTGAGTGAAGATGGCTGCTTATCTCTTCGGCACCCCGCAGCAGCCCATTCGCCAGGTTCACGTTTTTCAACAGGAGTACATATATTCGCCTACAGGAGCGGGCCGGTTGCATCGCAAACAGTTTGCCGCCGGGAGCGGTACTCATTTTCGGCCTCTCCGCTATTCACCGGCTTTGTTGCCCTCACTCAAGTGCACAAGGCCGGAGAATCGCACCCTATGTTCCTAAAGGGGTAAATAACCAATGGGCACTGATTTAAGGTCATTTTCAGGAGATTTAGAGGGGATTTGAGGAAAAATCTCTTCACCCACTGGGTAGTATGTATCTGGAACTCACTGCCTAAAAAGGTGGTAGAGGTGGGAATCGTCACAACATTCAAGAAGCATTTAGATGAACATTTGAAACCACGGCCTAAAAGGCTACGGACCAAGTGCTGGAAAATGGCCTTAGAATAGAAAGGTGCTTGTTGGCCGGCGCAGACACAATGGCCAAAGTGCTTCTTTCTGTGCTGTAAAACTCTATGACTCTATGACCTATTCATGGCATTTTAATAGTCTTTGTATCTGGAACTCCAAGTCTCTTTGGATCACCACTGTTTCTAGCTTTCACCATTTAGAAAGTGCCCTGTTTTATCTTTTTTAGATCCAAAGTGGATACAGTGGATTTGCAGTTGTTGTCACAAAAAGGACAATACTGCTAGCAGCAGAGTCACAGGGATATGCCCACAGCCTGAGTTACCTTGTCCCATTCAGACTTAACCTTCTTAAGTGGGATTACACAGGAGGCCCCAATTCAGCCAGGATGATCTACTCAAGATCCATTGTCCTTCGGGACAGCCTTGTTTGACCAGCCATTAGCCCATCACAGAGCCTGATGACCTATTTGTTACTTCAATGGAAGGTTAGTTGCGTATGAATGGCATGGCTCTGTTCTTTTATGGAAACAGTGGTGGGAAATCAGACAGTCCAGATAATGATAGTGGATTCAAGTCTGACCACCTCAGGGGAGAGAGAGAGAGAGAGACAGTTGTTCTAAACAGTTACAGGGGCAGAGGCAGTGAAAACCGACCAGAAAGGCATGGGGGCAGGCTTTGGAAAAGGGTTTTAAAAAATGTATTTTATTGTAAATGCAAGTATTACCTTGGCATGTATGCGGCGTGAGAATGGCATGGTTATTTAAAGTGATATTTAAGGGCAACTAGTGTGTTAAGGTTAAGAAATGGCATGTAATCTGTTAGTGTTAGAGGTGAAGTAAAATAATAAACATTGTTTTCTTTTCTTTTGATTTAATAAAGTTTATCACAAAATAAACAAGCCCTATTCTATATTATCACTCCAGGAACCAATCGATCTTTCTACACTGTCTTAAAACTTAAAAAGGTTGTGACTCTGGTCCAGTCTCTTAGCCACTGTTGAGAGTTGACCAGGTGTCTGTAATACTAGTCATAGGGAGATATGTACCAGGCAGACATATACCAGAGCTTGGCCCAGTCACAAAGGCTCATGGTCGAAGGGCCGTGAGACAGAAGGCATCAAGAGCATTGGCCGGACACTGACTGACCTGGTCCAGGCACAGAGAGACCTGGTTTGGTGCCAGAAGGACATGACCGAGGAAGGGAGAGACATGTCTCACTCTCTGAGTGGCACATCACAATCCCAGTGCTGCATGGCTGAGGGCATCGAGACCCTAGTCGAGACACTAGCGGGCCTCCAGGATTGGTAACGCCAGGTGATGGTAGAGCCTCCGGAGCTCACTCCAGCCTCACCTCTGCCCCATGGAGTAGCCCGGGGGCCATCGTGCACCCCTAAGGAGGAGGGAGTGAGGTGGCCCATGCTGGTGCCTTCTGCAGAGCTGTTGGAATACTTCAGCACTCCCCCCCCCCCCCCCCCCCACCCCCCCCACCTAACACTGGCACATCTCATGCACAGAGGGCAGAAAAGGGTGACACCCCATCACTTTCAACACCTGAATGTCAGCCGGGCCCATCCAGGTCCAGGCCCCCCAGGGGACAGCCGCCAAAGGCACCTCTGGTCATAGTGCAGCAGGCCGCCCCACGTCTGATGTGCTGTCTGGGGTGACATCTAGAAGGTTGACGTCAGAAGCAGAATCCGCGGCCTTGCAGATGAGCTGCTTCACTATGTGCACCTCTTTCTCAACCTTCCTGTTGGACTGAGGGTAATGTGGGCTGGAAGTGACGCGATGAAACTGATATAGCTGGGCAAATCTTGACCACTCTTGGCTGCTGAAACAAGGACCGTTGTCACTCATGACAGTGAGTGGAATACCATGCCTGGAGAACGTCTCCTTACAGGCCTTGATGACGGATGTGGGGTCCGAGAGCTTTACGACTTCTGGGTAGTTGGAAAAATAATCAATGATTAGCACATAATCACGACCATTGGCGTGAAAGAGGTCGATGCCCACCTTGGACCACGGGGAGGTCACGATTTTGTGCTGCTGAAGCGTCTCCTTGCTCTGTGCTGGCTGGATGCATTGACAGGTCGGACAGTTGAGGACCATATTTGAGATGTCCTGACTAATCCCAGGCCAGTAGACAGCTTGCCTGGCTCTGCGCCTGCACTTCTCGACACCCAGATGCCCCTCATGGATTTGCCGGAGCACTAAGCTCTGGAGACTGAGTGGAATGACAATGCGATCCAGCTTGAGGAGGATACCATCAACCACCATCAGGTCGTCCTTCACATTGAAGAATTGAGGGCACTGCTCTTTTTGCCAGCCATTGGCGAGGTGGCGCATGTCATGCTGCAGAAGCGGGTCTTTGGCTGTCTTGTCGCGAATGCGGATCACCTTTTCATCCGATGCCGGGAGGTTGCTGGCCCACAGCTGCACCTGTGATTCGATGTGTTGGATGAATGCCGATGGGTCAGCAGGTTATGGAGCGGGGCAAGGCATCCGTAATACTGAGCTCCTTGCCAGGCGTGTACACGAGCTCAAAGTCATACCTTCTGAGTTTGAGGAGGATGCGCTGCAGCCGGGGCGTTATGTCTTCAGGTCCTTGTGGATAATGTGGAACAGAGGCCTGTGGCTCGTCTCAACGGTGAATGTCGGCAGGCCGTCGACATAATCGTGGAACTTGAGAATTACAGTGAGAAGGCCCAGGCATTCCATTTCAATTTGGGCGTACCGCTGCTCGGTGGGTGTCATCGCCCGTGATGCGTAGGCAACTGGAGCCCAGGATGAGGTGTCATCGCGCTGGAGCAACACCGCACCGATGCCGTCCTGGCTCGCATCTGTCGAGATTTTCGTTTCCCTGTCAGGGTCAAAAAATACCAATACAGGTGCAGTGGTGAGCTTGGCTTTCAGCTCCAACCGCTCTGCTTGATGGACTGTCTGCCACTCAAAGGCAGTAGATTTTTTCACCAGGTGTCTGAGGGCCGTGGTGTGTGAGGCCAGGTTTGGGATAACTTGCCCAAAAAGTTTACCATGCCTAGGAAGCGCAGCACCACCTTCTTGTCTTCAGGGGTCTTCATGGCTTCGATGGCTTTGACCTTGTCTGTGTCCGGGCGCACACCCTGATGAGATATCTGGTCACTAAGAACTTCAGTGTCGACATGCCAAAGCAACACTTGGCCCTGTTCAGCTTGAGGCAATTGGCATGGACACGGCAGAATACCTGCTGGAGATGAGAGATGTGCTCTTCGGGGGTTGTAGACCATATGATAACGTCGTCCACATACACACGAACTCCTTCAATGCCTCCATTATCTGCTCCATGATTCTATGGAAGATCTCCGAGGCCGAGACAATGCTGAACGGCATACAATTGTGTGTTGAAGGTGCAGAGCCTTCTGCTGGACTCATCCAACTGGATTTGCCAGAACCCGTGTGCCATCTCATTTTTTAGTTCCTCCCCCTTCGGTATGGGGTAGTGTTCTCGCATTATATTCTGGTTGAAATCCTTGGGATCAATGCAAATGCGCAGCTCCCCCAAAGGCTTCTTTACACATACCATCGAGCTGACCCAGTCAGTCGGTTCTGTAACTTTGGAGATTATGCCCTGGTCCTGAAGATCCTTTAATTGCGCCTTCAGGCGCTCCTTCAGTGGAGCCGGGACCCGGCGTGGAGCGTGGACCACAAGCGTGGCACCAGGCCGCAGCAGGATCTTGTACCGATATGGCAGATTGCCCATCCCGTCAAACACATCCGGATACTGAGCGAGGATGTCGTCAATGCCAGCTTGAAGATCCATGTTGGGGGAGGTCATTCTGAAGTCCCGCTGCACAAGGTTTAGCAGCTTGCATGCATGTGTGCCCAGCAGGGAGGCCCTGTCTGGCTTGACGATTTCAACCCTTAGTCTTGCGTGAATGCTCCTGTTGGAGACGAGCAGATGGCAGGATCCTAGTGCTGTGAAGGCATTGCCGTTATAGTGCAGGAGCTGGCAGGCTGCTGGAAGGAGCTTGGGTGGCTTCTTGATGTGGTTGAAATCTGCCTGTGTAAGGAGATTGGCAGAAGCACCTGTGTCCAGCTTGAACTGGATAGAGCATTGATTTACTTGCATCGCCGCACGCCATTCGTCCGCAGAATCCACAGGGAGGATGGACAAGCTCCGTGATGATGTCAGTGAGGCATGTTCACGTGTGGTGATGATGCCCACATGGTCGGGAGACGCCAGGCAATCGTCCTTTGGATCCGTTATACTGCCAGGATCAGAATCCTGTAAACCTTGTTGGACACTCCGAACGCGCCTGCGTTGGAATTGGGAGCGCTGGCCCTTGACTGGTGGTGCAGACCTGCACAAGGCTGTGTAGTGTCCAGGCTCTCTGCAATTTAAACAGCGCCTGCCTCTTGCAGGGCAGTGTTTCTTTAAGTGTGCGGTGCCGCAGTTCGGGCACTTCATGACGTTGTTCCGTTCCGTGCGTCGTCGCACATGCGCAGTGCAGTCGGCAGACGTTCGCACCTGCGCAGTGTGGTGATCGGCCACTTCGTTATCCCATCGCGTATGCGTGGGGCTCCGGGAAGAGCGTGCAAAATGGCCGCTTTCGTCAACGCTGAGGCGCTGCATCCGGGCGATGGCGTGCCCACTCTCTGCCTCGTGGGAGGCAAGTTTCTCATTTTCAGCCACTTTGTATTGGGAATACCGATTTCTGGGGTGCTCATGCACTGTACATGTTTCACTCGCGACTGACAGGGTCATATGCTCGATTTTGAAAAGCTGCTCTCTCAGAGGATCAGAGTGAACTCCAAAAACGATTTGGTCTCTGATCATGGAGTCAGCAATACCACCAAAGTTGCAGGACAGCGCTAGCAGGCGGAGGCTAGTTAGGAAGGAGTTGAAAGATTCATCTTTACCTTGTAGGCGTTGTTTGAATATATAGCGCTCAAAGATTTCATTGGTGTCCACTTCACAATGACTATCATTCTTGTCCAGGATGGTCTGAAACTTTTTCTTGTCCTGGCCTTCGGTGACTCCCCCGCAGTTGAGAGGAGAAGCGCGATCTTTCTTGTATCAGTCGCACCCTCGAGGTCTGAGGCTTCGATGTACAGCAGAAACCTTTGCTTGAAAGTCCGCCAGTTGGCACTGAGATTGCCGGAGGTCCGCAGCTGTTGAGGAGTCTGGATCTTCTCCATGGTGCCGGGATACATTTGCTGGTCGTCACAGAACAGATTGAGGTAAACCACCTAGGGATAGCAATCTTCTGGTACCATGTTGTGTTAAGCACACTGAGATAACACTGGATACAGCTATAACTGAAATAAACTCCAGACCTTGAAGTTAGTTCAATTTGAGTTATTGAACCTGTCACACAGTTAGCACAGCTCTCTGTGAGTTCGACTCTCTGTGAACCTAAGTGTGATTTATCTGTCTGACTGAACCAAACTAGCTCTTAGCCACGTGCTGTAGGTGTTATCTGATATATACACCGGACTCACTCTGTAGATGTTCCCAGTGGAAAGAGGCAGAGTGTGAGTGCCTCGTGCCTTTTATAGTGGGAAACCACCCCCAAGTGTTCTGCCTGCTGATTGGTTATATCCTGTCCTCTGTGTTCATTAACTGCCTGTCTGTATCTCATTATGTGCATGTCTGCATATCATGACAGTGTTCTCTCCCCAGAGGGATCATTATCATGTTCAGCAGGCACCTGATGTTCGATGTTAGCTGCCTGCCCTTAACAAAGCCCGCCTGGTCCTCTGCGACCACTTCTGATACGCAGTTCTCCAGTCGCCTAGACAAAATATTGGCCAGTACATTTGTTGGCTTTGTCTCTGTATTTGTTAAAGGTACCCCATGTTTGGCAGAGTTGGTGCACTGCCTTCCGAGTGGACAGCAGGTCAAAGTCCATTTGTAGCTTATTCCTCTCCGGCAGAAGCTCTATGGTTGGGGCCTCTGAGTATAGCTGGTCCACCTCCAGTATGGAGTCGACCAGTTGTTGCCTAGCCACCCTCTCCTGCCTGTCTCTGCGTGCTTTATAAGCGATAATCTCAGCCCTGACCACAACCTTCAGCGCCTCCCAGAACGTGCAGGGTAAGATCTCCCCAGTCTGGTTATTGGTAATATACCCGTCTATGGCCTGTGTTATTTTCTCGCAAAAGCTCTTGTCGGGGGCATACGGCACAGCCCGTCTTCAACCTCACGTCCATGTAATGTGGAGCGTGGTCGAAGATTACGATCGCAGAGTATTCCACTCTTACTATCCCGGGAAGCACCACTTTCCCCACCACAAAGAAGTCAAGGCACGAGTATACCTTGTGTACCTGGGAGAAGAAGGAGAATTCCGTCTCCCCTGAGTGTGTGAACCTCCACGGATCCACTGCCCCCATCTGTTCCATAAGTGCGCTTAGTTCTTTCGCCATATTTGAGGTCTTCCCCGACTTGGGTTTGATCTGTCCGTCCAGGGTTCTGTACGCAGTTAAAGCCCCCCCCCCCCCCATGAATGGTTGGTGCATATCTATGTCAGGGTTTTCCGCCATGGTCCTCTTTATGAACTACGCTTCGTCCCAGTTGGGAGTGTAAATGTTAACAAGGAGCACTGATGCCCCATCCAAGAAACCACTGACCATGACATACCGTCCCCCTGGGTCCATAACCATTCCCGTAGTGAGAAATGCTGTCCTCTTATTAAGCAGTATGGCTACCCCTTGGCTTTCGTCCCATAGCAAGAATGGTACGTCTGTCCCATCCAGCCCTTCCTTACCCACAGTCGGTACTTCTCCCTCAGGTGGGTCTCTTGGAGAAAGACTTTGTCGACTTTCATACTTTTCAAGTGGTTGAAGACTCTGAACCTTTTCACTGGGCCATTAAGTCCTGACGTTTCAGGTAACTATTTTGTCTCCCCATCCTCCTGCAGGATCAACCATACTTACCTTGTGGATGCATCCTGTACTCCGGGACTTCCCTTTGTTAGGGGGCCATCCAAGATGGCCGCAGTCATCGTACTCCCCATGAGGCCGAGCCCCTGCACTCTGGGGTTTCCTTGTGTCCAGGGACCGCCAACTATATGTACATCATGTGGGTGAGCCCCTGCGCTCCGGGATTTCCCTTTGTTTGGGGAGCCTCCAAAGGGACTGTTTGCGATGCCATTTTGTTTCCTGTTGCCATGTGCAGCCTGTTGTAGCCAGCCTAGAGCCCATCCCCCATTGTCCCTTTGTTCCCCTTATGGTTCTGCTTCTCCCCCTCCCTCCTTCTCCCCCCTCCGTGTGTTGTCTCACTCCTCCCGTCATTCTGCCGTTCCCATCCCCCGTTTACCCGCCTAACTATCCCCCATTCGTGGTATATACCTCCCCTGTCTCCAGGCTCTCTCTCCCTGGTGAGAGATGCACAGCAGTGCCCCCTCCCTCTCACTTGCACCTCCTGGCACTAGCTTTCCCACTAGTGTGGTGGCCCACCTTCTGGGGTCGGTCGAAGCCGATTTTCCTCCTCCTCACCCTCTCCTGCACTCTGCTGCCTTCACACCTTCCTTTCTGCGTTCTAGCTCTCAGGTTCAGAATGAGGCAGCACAGCCCGTGCAGATTGTCTTTTCGTTTTTTAGTCTCTCCAGGTGACAGTTTCACCGTTGCTTCTGCTGCTGCCTTCCCAGCCCATTCTCTTGGGTGAATTTGTCTCCGTCCACAGGGGCCGCAGTATTCCCCACCCTGGAAAGTGACCCATAGTTTGGCTGGGTACAGCATCCCGAACTTCACCCTACTTTTAAACAGGGCCATCTTTGCTCTGTTAAACTCCACCCGACGCTTGGCCAGGTCTGCCCCAATGTCCTGGTATCTCCGAATCTGGTGTCTTTCCCAGTTGCAGGTCCTTGTTTGCCTGGCCCAGCACAGGATTCTTTCCCGGTCCTGGTACCAGTGCATCTCGGTGATCATGGTTCTTGGCTGCTGGCCGGCTCTCGTTTCCTAACGGAACGACCAGTGGGCTCTGTCTATCTCTGGCGGGTTGGAGAAGCTGTCTTTTCCCACCAGGTTTCCCAGCACCTGGACCATGTAGTCTGTGGGGCCCCTGCCTTTGGTTTCCTCCGGCAGGCCCACTATCCTCAGATTCTTTTGCCGCAACCGTTTCTCCTAGTCTTCTATCTTCCCCTTTAGGCTCCCTTGTGTCGCCACCAACTTCGTTATCTCCATCTCTAGGGCGACTATCCGGTCACTCTGGTCTGTTGAGGCCTTTTCCAACTCTTTGATGGTGTTCACCTGGACCTTTAGTTGCCTCTCTGCCTGGTCCAGGGTCACCTGCATGGCGGCCAGAGCCTCTGCGATTGACACCTTGACTGCTGCCTTTATGTCAGCTTTGATATCCTCTTTGAGTTCCCTTAGGTCCATGGTGAGGAACCTCTTCCATCCGGCGAGGGGAGGCTCCGATTTGGCTTGTTGGTCCCTCTCTTTCGGGTGTGGCTGGAGTTTCTTCGCCTCGTGTGTCAGCCATCAATCGCTCACCTCTCCTAGATTCTGGAGCTGCTATTGTTCGGCATCACTCTTTGTGTTTCATTTGGAGAGGGTGAGGGGATGCTTTTTTCCCAGTTCTGGCAGGCTATTTCAACTAAAAGAGCCTAATTTTGAATTTTCAGGAGGAGAGCCACCTTTTGTGCATCTGCTCAGCACATCCCCATCACCGGAAGTTTCAGGAGTCAGACTTTGTGAGTCATCATCCTCCATCCCATGGACAAGACCCGCTGATACTGCCTGCCCAGGATCAACATCCTGTAGTGATGCTGGCAGGACCCTGGGAAGGATGACGGGGAGCAGGTGTAGTGGGATGTTGTGAAGGGAGGAGGGACAGGGAGGATGTGAGTGGCTATGGTCACCACTTGGAAGGGGGGGCATTGTAGAGAGTATGGAGAGGTGGTATATGGTGGTGGTGTTGCTGGAGGCCAGGCCTCGTAGCGTGAAAATCAGGAGGTGATTAAATTCTCCCGCGTGCGGCGACCCTGGATCACATGTTGGGCTACCTGTGGTGCCAGCCTGGGCTCCATGCCCTGGTCCTCCTGGCTACCCTCAGAATCCTCCTCATCAGATGAGGCCTGGTGTTCTTCGTCTTCCTCCTGCACATCCCCCCTCTGCTGCACGATGTTGTGCAGGACGCATTAGGTCAGCACGATATTAGAGAACCTCCCGGTGCTATATTCTGGCGCCCACCAAAGCGGTCCAGGCACTGGAACCGCCTCTTTAGGATGCCGGTGCACCGCTCAGTGACGCTCCTGGTGCAGCATGGGCGTCGTTATGGCGGTTCTCCGCATCAGTCTGTGGCCTCTGGACAGGCGTCTTTAGCCACAACCTCAACGGGTAACCCTTGTCAAAGCAAGAGCCAACCCCCCCACCCGAGGGAGTACCTCGAAGGTGGCGGGAACCGACGAGTGCATCAGGATGTAGGAGTCGGGGAGCTGCCCGGGTATGGGAGGCAGATGTGCATGATGTGCAGCTGATGGTCGCACACCAACTGCATGTTCAGGGAGTGGAAGCCCTTTCTATCATCACTTGAACCTGGACGCATGCCAGCAATGGCGGCGAATTCCGCTGCCTGGGCAGCCTGGTGGGCATAGTCAAGGCTGAAGGTGATATATTCCGCTGCCTGGAAAATATGGCTTCCATGACAGCCATCGAGAGTGGATACCCTCCTCCATACCGCTGCAGCTCCAGGTGCACCATCACCTGCACAGATGGCTAACGGTCTCCCTGGTTAGTCTGAGTCTTCAGTGGCGTGTGTTCGAATGACAGATGCGGACGATGCAGATGTGGCCTGATATGGCACCTCCCTTGCACCTTCTCCCCCTCGGCCTGTTGGATGGCCGCTTCTCCAGCCTTAACGGCTGGACCATGCTCTCCCCGGGTAGGTCCTGTGCCTCCAGCTGCCATGCACCATGACCACGGCAGTTAGATGGTTAGCATTCCAGGTTGAACGGGGGGGGGAAAGAGAAGACATGTTAGGAAGATGAGTATTCTCTTGCCCATCCAGATGCAATGGATTACATGGTGACTCTGAGTTGCCCTTCAGCTCCACTCTGTACATGTCCCCCCAAACCCACCCCCACCCCTCAGCCATTCCCCCCAACATGTTGTCGTCCCCACTGCACTCATGTCCCCATCAATGAGTGGAACCGGGCATATGATGAGGGGAGCCTCAGTCCTTACCACCCGTCCGTGGCACTATGGGTACTGCTGGTTGCCACAACCAGTGGCTGTGATGGCCTCTGTGGCCCCTGTCCTGTCTTCCCAGTGGGGTCTACTGTGGGTGTCCTCATTGGGCAGGGTGGCACCTGGTTGTGTGGTGGAGAGAGTCGCCATGTGCCACCAACCCCCTCCATGTTTAGAGGCTTGTGTGTGGGCAGGTCCCACTGCTGGGGTTGGGTGAGGAGGTTGTTCGTCTGCTGGAAGCATAGTTGCAGTATGATGTGAGTCCTGGGTGTGTCATACAGGTTGTGATCATTTGTCCGGGGGCAGGATGGATGCGAGCAGGGGTGTGGTGGACAGGCAGGGATTGGAGACAGCTGGTGGTCCTGAGGGGTGGACTAGCTGATAGTGTCACTGGTGAGGTCTCTGCCTTGAGAGGGGCAGTGTGCCAGGGTGGGTGCCAAAAGCCACCTTTGTTTGGGGTGAGCTCTGCTATTCCCCTGCTTCCCCTGCAGTGGGGCTGTGCTTCTGATGAGTGAACTGAGGAGTGGCAGCACCTGGTGTGCCACTGATTGAGCTTGGCCACACCCATCCCGATGATGGATAGCTGGGGTCTGAGGGCTTTCAGAGAGGTGGCCTGGGTGGGCTTCCAAATGACCAGAGGCTCTGTGAACATTTACAGGACACAGTGAGCAGTCAGCAGAGTGAGTAGCCAGGGGCCTGTAACTTATACCGAATGGGTGTGTTTAAAACAAATACTGCAGCAATGGCGGTCTGAGTCAGGCCACCCAGATCCTGAAGGGGACACCCTGAATCCACAGAGCTGGCGACAAGCCGTTCCCCGCTACTCCCCCGGCCCTGGCAGCTACCCCCCAGCAAGCAGTACAGTTTTTAACAGGTTTTAAAACTTTCCTTACCTTCTCTCTCTCCCTCAGTTCCCACTTGTATGTATCTGTTGTGAACCACGACCACGTCACTTCCACCTGAGAGGGGTGGAGAATCCCGAAGGCCCAGAGCACACCGTGTCCAATTCGCTAATGCAATGCAAATGCATTTAAATGCTGGTTTTGAATGCCGCCGCTGGTGCATGGTGCGGTTCTCTCTACTGCCACCAGCGAGGGACCAGAGCATGGCTGTCAGTTCGGTGCTCGGCGCGAACCTCGATTTCGGCTAGAAGCCCGATTCTCCGCCCGACCGCGGCTCGTGTTTTTGGCTGCAAAGGGGCAGAGAATCTAGATCATTGTTCCAAACAAGCTTCATGCATGTTTGAAGAACAATGGACAAAGTTTTGTTTTTCATGGGATTAGTGGGATGTTAGTCAGGCAGTTCCTCTAACATATATTTATTCCTGTCTGACACAGAAACAAAATGGGTAAGAGGGCCAATCCATGGCTTACAAAGGAAATTAGAGAGCGTATCCGATCCAAGAAAGAAGCATGCAGATTGGCCAAGAAAAATAACAGGTCTGAGGATTGGGAGCAATTTAGGATTCAGCAAAAAAAGACCAAGGGATTGATTAAGAAGGGGAAAGTACAGAACAAAAGTAAGTTTGCAGGGAACATAGACACTGACATTAAGAATTTCTATAAGTACGTGAAGAGAAAGAATGGTGAAGACAAATGTAGGTCCCCTACAGACAGAAATGGGGGAATGTATAATAGGGGACAAAGAAATGGCTGAGCAACTAAATACATACTTTGTTTTGTCTTCACAAAAGAGGACACAAATCATATACCAGAAATGTTGGACAATGCAAAATTTAGTGAGAGGGAAGAATTGCAGATCAATATTAGTAGAGAAGTGGTGCTGGGGAAATTGATGAGATTGAAGGCTGATAAATCCCCAGGGCCTGATAATCTACATCACCGAGCACTTAAGGAAGTGGCTCTGGAAATAGTGGATACCTTGGTGGTCATCTTCCGGGATTCTATAGACTCTGGAGCAGTCCCTGCAGATTTGAGGGTAGTTAATGTCACTCCAATATTCAAAAAGGGAAGTAGAGAGGAAACAGGGAATTAGAGACCAGTAAGCCGAACATCGGTAGTGGGGAAAATTCTCAAATCCATTATCTAGGACTTTATAGTGGAGCATTTAGAAAACAGTGGCAGGATCAGACAGAATCAGCATGTATTTATGAAGGGGAAATCATGCTTGACAAATCTATTGGAATTCTTTGAAGATGTAACTAGTAGAGTTGACAAGGGGGAGCCAGTCGATGTGGTATATTTGGACTTTCAAAAAACATTGACAAAGTCCCGCATAAGAGATTATCGTGCAAGATTAAAGTGCATGGAATTGGGGGAAGTTTATTGCGATGGATAGAAAACTGGTTGGCAGAGAGGAAACAAAGCGTAGGAATTAATTGGTCCTTTTCAAATTTACAGGCAGTAACTAGTGGGGTGCCATAAGGATCAGTGCTGGGCTCCCAGCTATTCACAATATATATTAATGATTTGGACGAGGGAACAAAATGTAACATCTTAAAGTTTGCAGATGATACCAAGTTGAGTGGGAGGGTGAACTGTGACGAGGATGCAGAGATCCTTCAGCATGATCTGGACAAGTTGGGTGAGTGGACAAATTAATGGCAGATGCAGTATAATTTGGATAAGTGTGAGGTTTTCACTTTGGAAGCAAAAACAAGAAGGCAGGTTATTACCTGAATGGCTGTAAATTGGGAGAGGGCAGTGTGCAGCGGGTCCTGGGTGTCCTTGTGCACCAGCCGCTGAAGGTAACCATGCAGGTGCAGCAGGCGGTAAAGAAGGCAAATGGTGTGTCGGCTTTCATTGCGAGAGGTTTCAAGTATAGAAGCAGGGATGTGTTGCTGCAATTATACAGGGCCTTGGTAAGGCCACACCTAGAATACTGTTTGCAGTTTTGGTCTCCTTTTCTGAGGAAGGATGTTCTTGCTCTCGAGGGTGTGCAGCGAAGGTTTACCAGGCTGATTTCGGGGATGGCGGGACTGACGTATGAGGAGAGATTGACTACGTTCGGATTGTTTTCACTGGAGTTCAGACGAAAGAGAGGGCATGTCATAGAGACTTATAAAATTCTATCAGGACGAAATAGAGTGGATGCAGGGAGGATGTTCCCGATTATGGGTGTGTCCAGAACCAGGGGTCACAGTCTGAGGATTCGGGGTAGACCATTTAGCACAGAGATGAGGAGACATTTCTTCACCCAAAGAGTGGTGAGCCTGTGGAATTCATTACCACAGGAAGTAGTTGAGGCTAAGGCATTGAATATATTCAAGAGGCGGCTAGATATGGCACTTGAGGCGAATGGGATCAAGGGTTATGGGAGAAAGCAGGATTAGGCTATTGAGTTGGATGATCAGCCATGATGGTGATGAATGGCAGAGCAGGCTCAAAGGGCCGAATGGCCTCCTCCTGCTCCTATCTTCCATGTTTCTATGTATGATCAAAATGTTCTTCCAGATGCTAATGTGGAAGATGAAAATTTACCACCATATCTCGAGCGGAATTCTCCATCGGTGGGACCCTCCTCTCCGCCGGCAGCGCACCCATGCCTGCCGGTTTCCCGACGGCGTGGGGTGGCCACAATGGGAAATCCCATTGGCCGGCTGCCGGAACGGAGGATCCCGCTGCCGGCGGGAGAGCGCCACTCAGAAAAACGCGGTCGACGGACCGGAGAATCTTTCCCATGAGAAACATGAACATTAACTATAGTAACTTCAGACATTAGCTTCTCCTTTCGAGCAGAATGTCTGAGGAGGACAGGTGCACCTAACAGTATTATAGACAATGGAGCAGGTTGGTGAGGCAGGTTGATGCCATTCATTCGAGCACAATCTGAGTGCTGGTGAAGCCTGTTAGACTTTCTACTTTGGGCACTGGCAAATCAATGTGTTTTTATTGCATTCCTTGTTTTATCATTTCAAACCTTCTGCATCTACAGTTATTTATTTTTCTCATTTCCTTTATTTTCTTTTTTCTTTTGGGGGGGTTTTTCGCCACCTTATCTAGTCTTTTGTTCTTTTCATAAATTGAATTGCCTCACTGAGACTATCTCATATAAGATTTTATAATAGTTATTATCCACTTCTCTCTTAATCAGTTTGAAGTTCCTTCAACCTGTTAACTTTGCCTCTGTGACTGAAGCATCGACTCTCATTGTTAGAACACTTTACCTTTCAGTATTCAGTACTGACAGAAGCTTGCACTCAAGACATAAACTTACCTTGTTTTTTGACAGGTCTGTGCTTCCAGCACATTCTATTCTTGTCCCAGCTACATGACATTCCTTCATAAATTGCTGATATATCCAGATACTGTGCAGTCGCAAGGTTTTAGTTGTTGTCCATGTCTTATTGCAAATGGAAAGACCTCTGCAGTATAACACCACTCCGAACTTGACAATCTCATCAAAAGCCCACAGCCCGTGTGGGAAATGGAGAAATGTCACCTTGCTGCAGCTTGTGTGTGTTCTTTGATGAGGCTGGGGATGGGGCAGATTCTGGGGGCACAACTGAAAGAGTTCAGTTTATCTTTAAACATGCTGTATCTCATCGGGGTGAACTAGATATTGACACGGGGCGGGGGGGAGGGGGGGGGGAATACTAGTATTTTTACCTTATTAAATATAAACCTTCACACGCACAAAAAAAAAGCTCTCTGGAACGGAATGTAACATTAAAAAATGAGTTGGTAATTTATACACATCTCAAACCACTTTAAGCATGTGTTTTTGCAAAAATAAGTTCTGGTCACGGCTCCTAAAGCTACCAACTACCAGTATCTCGTTAAACATGTGCTGCATAAGAAAGGTTACCACACACATTGTGGTTGGGACACCTAGTACCTCAGACAGCAACAGCAAGCAGGAACAAGCCTTTTCAGTCCTAAAGCTCTGTGCTATTTTGATGAGATGAATAAGCAGCTCTGCTTATTATAGACCCATTTTCTTTCACCGACTCTTTTATTTACTCATTCTCCTTTGCAAGGCAAAATATAAACTCTTTCGTAAGTGCCATTAAAGGAATGGGTTGTTGTTTTTTTGCCCTCCTTGCCAAGATGTTAAATTCTTTTTTAAAAAGACCACTTATTCATTTAGGGCATATCTAAAAACACAGGTGGGGGGCAGAATGGAGCCGTGGGACTCAATTTTGGCTCAAAGTGAAATTCTTGCTGGCACCCTGTCGAGAAACCAAATTACATGATTACTGGCCTGACCCTCAGTCAATTAAAGATATGAAACCTGGAGCCAAGCCTCCCCTTTAATTTGGAGTTGCAGTCATTCCAGTCTCTCTGAACTCACTTCACTTCCTCAAGAGCCCAAGAAGCAGAATTGCTAAATTTGTGATTGCTAGTTGAAATAGCCAGTTATATACAGGCTTTGAAACATCAATCCAGTATGCACTGATCCCTGCAGTGATAGGGTGGGCGAGGCAACTCATCGGGGAAAAAAAAACCCACTTCAGAGCCAAAAATAGTAAATTTCTAAAGCAGTTGAACATTTAATTTTTAAGTCACAGCTGAACCATCTTGGCGCCTCCCTTGGGTTCGTACTTGGTCACCACAGACCTGTCTGACAGAGGCTTCCAGCATCATTGTTTCTTAATGGAGTAGTTAGGTAATTCCAAGTTATGTTCCAAGACGAAACCTAACCATAAGATATGAGAATTATTGATAATATGTCTTTAAACACAAGTCATCAGCAATCATAATGTCAGTGATAATAGCCATCATGTTGTGAAAGCAGACCGCAGGTTACATGCCGCTGAAGTTAAATATGTGAAGCCTGTGGGTATAGTTGCACACTGCACCATTAAACCTTTGTGCAAGATTATTTATATGACTAGGATGTAGTTCATTCCCATCTTGGAAAGGAAGGGAATATAAATTAAAGCTACAGAAAAAATTCACTTCACTGTTTGCATTTTCTTTTTACAATGGAAGTCGTGTTAATAGTTTTATACTCATAAAATGAACCATTCATCTCTATGCTCTCTTCCTGGGTTACTCCAGACACAAAGGTTTTAGGGATGGGTCATGTGTAACCTTGTGCATCTTGGTAGGAACCTGCATTGGCTGGAACCAATAAAAATCGCTACTGACTGCTTCATACTGAAGATAGCAATTTACAAAGAATGTGCACTGCACACACATCTTGCAGATGCGTATCCTCAGTATCCTCTTTCCAACTGTTGTTCAACATTACTTTGCATCTTCATATATGACAAACGGGAGTCCTTCATGTTGTTGTTTTTCATTCTTTTCAGCCTGCTGCCTATTGCGCTCCTTATTTCTTCTCTTCTCCATGGTATTCTCTTCTGCTCCTTCCTTTTTTCTTTCAGATTGGATTTGTCCGATAATATGTCACGGAGAGGGGTAACCTTGAGCTTCAGACAGAATGTTCCGATGAAAATGTGGCTCTCTCCCCCAACCCTCCCTTCATCATCCTGCCCTTTCCCAACACCCTTGCTTTCATCATGCCAGCTTCCATTCCCCTTTAAACGCCGAGCTCATTTCACTGGCACTTAACATACTTTTATTCAACAACAAAGGTTAGCATTTATATAGCGTCTTTAATGCCGGTTGCATTGCAAACTGTTTGGCAACTGGCGCAGTTCTCGGTTTTGGCCTCTCTCGCTATTCACAGGCCTCATTTTGCTCGAGCGAGAACGCAACGAGACTGAGAATCACGCCCAAAGCAATAACTACAACTGGTGTGAATTGGTTCCTTCTTTTATTCTTAAATAAAACAGCCAATCTGTTTTTAAAAAATCAGCAAAAACATAAATGAAATCACTCAATATAAATTTTACCCAATAGATTAGATTGACATCAAACACGTTTGAGAAATGCTGAACAGAAACTGTTAAAATCTAAGCGAAAATATTCTAGCTATTCAGGTGACCTAAGGATGATAGGTAATGGGGTTGGCAAATTAAAAATCATACCTTGTTTTATGATCTATGAAATACCCTAGGAAGTCTATGAACTCGGGGAAGACACAGCTCCAGCATAATGCTTTTCGATTGCAAGTGACTTGGAGCACCAGGAGAAAACAGAGAAAGAAATGGAAGGGGGGACTGAACGCCCTCTGTCACCTCATTATTTTAAATATCATTACCCATTTGTGAAATCTGACTACAACTAAAAAGGTTGTCATTTATTGCTCATTTCTAGGTACCAGGTGATATAGCTGAGTAGCTCAGTAGGCTACTTTAGATTCAACCTTGTTGGTGTGGGATTGGCATCACGGATGAGCGAGACCAGGTAACTTTCTTCATGTTCTATGGTCACTTTTTTTTATTTCCAGATTTATTTTTTTTCCCACGTTTAAGAGTCTGGGATTTCTATGGCAACTCCTGACTTTCCAAACCCTGTGCGCCATCTACAAGTCAAGTATACTCCCCACTTGCCTAGATGAGTGTGGCTCCAACAACACTCAAGATGGTCGACACCATCGAGGGCAAATCAGCCTGCTTGATTGGCACCCCATCCACCATCTTAAACATTCGTTCGCTCCACCATAGACAGTAGCAACAGTGCGTACCATCTACAAGATGCAGTACGGTAACTCATCGAGCCTCCTTCGACAGCACCAGCCAAACCCGCAACCTGTACCACCTAGAAGGACAAGAGCAGCAGACACATTGGAATATCACCTCCTGCAAGTTTGCCTCCAAGCCTCACACACTATCCTGACATGGAACTATATCACCGCTCCTTCACTGTCGCTGGGTCAAAATCCTGGAACTCCCTGCCTAACAGTACTTTGGGCACCTACACCACATGGACTGTGGCGGCTCAAGAAAGCAGCTCACCAGCACCTCCACAAGGGCAATTAGGAATGGACAACAGATGTCGGCCTAGAGAGCGAAGCCTGCATCCGGCAAAGGAATAAAAAAATGTAACCTGAATTGAAACTGTCATGGTGAGATTCTTAACTCATGTTATTCATATTAACAGTTCAGAAACATAAAAACACCACCACCGCTCTCAGAGTTCCCGTGAACCTCCATTGACGGGTACTCACCTCTCCCTCCCTCTGTCAGAAACTTCCAGAAATCTCAGGCTGCATGAAAGAATGGATCCACAGATGACCTTTTCATGACCTTTAGCTCTGGGGAACTTGGTATGCACCGGAGCAAAAATGAGGAAAATCAACCCAACCAATTCCCTAGATTTTCATAGATTCCGAGGATTTTGAGTAAAAACGTTAAAAAGGTGGCATTAAAAGACACTTCATTTTTATCGTGTTATTGTGTAATGTGTTCATTTTATTTTGTTTAAAAGCTTGTTTGGGATATTAGGAGTTACAGTGACTGAGAAAATCAATGAGAAATTCATTTTTTGGCAGGCACTGCTTTGTGTGTTTGGTGGGAAAGAAATGATACAGTTCCACCTGGTGGCCAGAGCTCATAATTACATGAGCCGAGAATTTTCTCAAAATGAATCTGTGTTCACCTGGGGCCTGCAGTGTAAGTTACACATTGGACTTCCAAGGTCTGCTCGGCTTCTTATGTACAGGTATTAAAATTAACATAACACTTCAGCTGCTGCTAGGGCAGCCTGGCCTATCTGGCTTTCTGGCTCCAGAGTGGGTCCTGGTTGAGGGGGTGATGTGGTAGAAGACAGCTGACATCCTGGCAAAGGGTAGCATGTGCCATTCCGATTATGTCACTGCGCCTCTCGTGGGACTGTGCTTCATTTCTCACACGGATCTGTATTAGAGGAGACCGCAGGAGGTGTGTGAGGCCTTGAAGGGCGTCGCTCCGAGGTGGAGGATATGTTGGATCTTAAGAGTTTGGCAAGCAGCTGGAGCATTCGTCAACCGTGGAAAACCTGGTGCCACGCATTCTGGTAGGAGGACCGTGCTGCGGTATCCATGGGGACGGCCGCCCATCAGGGTAGGCTGTTGATTGCTGATGCCCTCCAACAAAATATCACATAAGCTTCAAGTGCATTACACCAAACTTTAAGAAATGGTGCAGTAACTCTTTGCAGGCTTCCCAGCATGTTGTGCAGTTGCATACTTGCCAAAAGGAGTTTTGTGTTGGTTGAGCACTTGGTGTAATAATCTGTTCATCATAATTTAGAGGTAACCTTGCCCTCCAGTGAACTACCGCCCTTCATAACCTGATTCCACCCAATCCTACTACATCCTTCCACCCACTCTCTGGCTCTACAGATGGATGGAGGGGAATATATTCTTCCAATGCGTTATTGAAAGGGTCCCGGGGCTCAGACGAAACTGATGCAGAGAAAGGAGCAGGGAGTTGACATTAGACTTGGCCCAGTGGCAGCACAACTGCCTCAAAATCAGAAGGTTGTGAATTTAAATCCCATGTAGGCCAGACCAGGTAAGGATGGCAGATTTCCTTCTGTTATAATCCCAGTTGATGTTAAAACTGGAGAGCAAGATCCCAGAATTGAACCTTGGCTCAAAAGACCAAGGGCACGATTCTCCGTTTCAGTGCCTAGGCGTTGACAGCTGGACTGAACCGGTGGAGTTCTACGATCCGTTAATGGGCTAGCACCACATGGAACTCGAGTGTTTTCAATGAAAAACAGTGTCTGATTCGATGGGGTCGGGATTGCCGCTCGAGAGGCTGACAAGCTGCAACTGCATATTAGCACTCCACTCCCCACACGTAAATATTCCAGCCAAAAGTGGCAGCACGAAGAGCAGCAGCCTGGACGCAGAGTTCGAGACCCTGCCAGACACCTTCAAGGAGAGGCGGGCCACCCTGTTCACCAAGGTGGGAATGAGGCTGTCACCTGCCGTCATACACCGGGCTTGTGGGTAGGTGGCAGAGGTCGTGAGCACGTTGGGCCCTACCACCTGGACCAGACAACAGTGCCAGAAGAAGTTTCACAACTTTTCAGGGCGGACAGGGTGAGTAGGCACACCATACCCCTGACACCAACCCCCATCGCACGCACACGTAACTCCAAACTCCCCCCCCCCACCTGGAGGGTGACCGAACCCCATCCCCGGTAGAGTACGCACACCCCACCCTGCACCATGTACCAGTCTCTATGCCGCCTGCCATGGCCAGGTGCTCTGTTCAAAAAGGCCACCAGCTGCACACCACATGTGCTGCATGTGTCCAACTGCCTAATACTGTGCGCTTTCTGTCCACCCCCAGCCCCCCTACCAGGAGAAGTCAGTGCATAACCGCCGAGAGAAAGTGAAGACCAGAGAGGGACTGCTGGACCTGCGGCCCCTCACAGTCGGGGAGCAGCGGGCATTGGACCTGTTGGTTGGGCCCAGAGAGAGGGCAGCCACCGAGGCTCTGGTCAGCATTGGGCAACGAGGGGAGCTGAGGTTCAAGATAGGCTGAGCTGCGTTATCCCTATGGCACACGTGGCTTGACCCCACCCCACCTCCCCCACACTATCCCCACACCATCCCCTCATCACCCCTAAACCACCCTCTCATCACTCCCACACTACCCCACCTCCCACACACCACCCCCTCACCACACCCACACCACCCCCTCATCACCCCTAAACCACCCTCTCATCACTCCCACACTACCCCACCTCCCCCACACCACCCACACACTACCCCCACACCACCCCCACACCACCTCCTCATCACCCCCAAACAACCCTCTCATTACTCCCACACTACCCCACTTCCCCCACACCACCCACACACCACCCCCTCACCACTCCCACACCATCCACACACCACCCCCTCACCTCCCCCACACCACCCCCACACCACTCCCTCACCACCCCTAAACCACCCTCTCATCACTCCCACACTACCCCACCTCCCCCACACCACCCACACACTACCCCCACACTACCCCCACACCACCTTCTCATCACCCCCAAACAACCCTCTCATTACTCCCACACTACCCCACTTCCCCCACACCACCCACACACCACCCCCTCACCACTCCCACACCATCCACACACCACCCCCTCACCTCCCCCACACTACCCCCACACCACCCCCACACCACCTCCTCATCACCCCCAAACAACCCTCATCACTCCCACACCACCCCATCTCCTCCACACCACCCACACACCACCCCCTCAGCACTCCCACACCACCCACACACTCCACCCCCTCACCACTCCCACACCAACCATGCACCACCCCCTCAGCACACCACACCACCCACACACCACCCCCTCACCACTCCCACACTACCCCACCTCCCCCACACCACCCACACACCACCCCCTCACCACTCCCACACCATCCACACACCACCCCCTCACCACTCCCACATCACCCACACACGAGGGGTTGGAGGGCGGCCTCACTCCAGAGACTAGCTGCTGTCCAGACGGGTCTCACGCTTCTGAAAATGGGTGGTCCCATCGATAATGGAGATGCAGAGACAGATCCAGGGACGACATGAGCAACCATCCAGCGCCTGCAGGTGCAGTTGGTAAAGACAAACTAGGAGGTAATGCCGACCATGCGTGCCACCCAGGTCAACACCGCAATTGGCATCTGCACTGGAGGCCTTGGGGGTGAAGGTATCGGCCGTGGGTCAGGATATCCAAGGTCTGGAGCAATCTGTGCGGGTGATGGCCGAGGCACAGGACCTGGCTGCCCTATCATAGGCAGCTATGTGCCGGGGCCACCTGGACATTGCAGTGGCGCTCCAGAGCTTGGCCCAGTCACATTGGCCATGGTTGAGGGTGGCAACAGCATTGCCTGGATGCTGGGTGACCTGAGCCTGTCCCAGAGGGAGGTGGCACAGTCACTGAGTGATGTGGCCCAGTCCCAGTGCTCCATGGCCGTGATCATGGAGACCTTGGTCGAGACGAGAGCAGGCCTCCAGGCCTGGCACCAAACGAGACCCAGGTCAAGGGCGGGAATCACAGCAGGCTGCCTCCACTCCTGATGTACCACCTGGGGATCCACCGAGGCATAGCGTTAGGGCCCGTCAGGCCAGCAAGGTAGACACCAGTTAAGTTGACAAGGGTGCAGCACACAGGATAGCGTTAGGGGCTAGGGCACAAACCTATTTTACAGAGGTGGTTACCTATCATATTCAAAATAAACACCTGTGCACAAAAGTTTGAACCTGCCTCGGTGCTCTTTGAGAAGGGTGTGAGGGATGGGCTAGGCTGGGTTGGCTGCAGAGGAGGCCAGAGTCGGGAGATGGGCAAATGTTGGAGTTAGGCCCGGGCCGGGGCCCCCAGGTTGGACACCGCACATCGCCCTCGTACCCTGCCCTCCCACTCCCCCTCAACTCCAAACCGCCCCCCCTCCCCACGCACCCAATTCCCACCTCCGCCACCCCAGGGGTTCGATAGGATTGTGTGATCGATTGGCCAGCTCACATGAAGGGACCATGCAGGTGGACACTCGACAGTGCTTCCGTGGGCAGAAGTCAGACGCTTTCAAACGATGTGGATCACCAGAGTTCATCGCAGAGTAGGTTGTCATCATCCTCCATCCCATCGACCAGACCCACTGTTACTGCCAACCCAGGGCCTGCACCCCATAATGAGGCAGGTAGGAATCACAGAGTGGTTTACAGGAGCGGAGGTGCAGGGATGGTAGTCATGGGAGGGGTTGGTCGATTGGAGGAGTGGGAGGGGGTGTGGGAGTGGGATGGGTTGTCCGTGCCATCGGACAGGCCCCCTAGTCAGTGAACCTGGATTCAATGAGAGCATCTTGTGCCCCTCGGCCCTGGTGCACATGTTGTGTGGCCTCCTGTGCCTTCCGGGGCCCCATGTCCTGCCCATCCTGGCCCTCCTCTGCATCCTCCTCGTCAAATGAGGCCTTGTGTTCATCCTCCTCCTCCAGCTTTTCGCCCCTCTGATGCACGATGTTGTGGAGGACGCAGCAGGCCATCACGATGTGGGAGACTCTCCCAGCACTATACTGGAGGGCCCCTCCACAGCTATCCAGGCACCTGAACTGCAACTTCAGGATGCCGATGCGGTGACTGTCAAGGTGATGGTCGCCCTGAACCTTTATGTCAGGGGGGCCTTCCAGGCGCCGAGTGGGGATCTGTCTGGGACCTCGCAGACCTCGGTGCACAGGTACATCCGTGCCGTTATGGTGGCCCTATATGCCCGGTCCGCCCATCTGCCGAACCCGGCCTCCAGCTGCAGCCAGCCCAGCCTAGCCCATCCTTGCTCGCGGTATGGGCGTCGTTGTAGCAGGTATCCGCATTGGTCTGTAGCCTCCGGAGAGGCATTATCAGCCACGGCCGAAGTAGATAACTCCTGTTGTCCAGGAGCCAAACCCTCACCTGGGGGTTCGCCTCGAAGATGTCAGGAATTGGTGAGTGTGCCAGGATGAAGGCATCATAATAATAATCGCTTATTATCACAAGTAGGCTTCAATGAAGTTACTGTGAAAAGCCCCTAGTCACCACATTCTGGCACCTGTACGGGGAGGCCGGTACGGGAATTGAACCCACGCTGCTGGCATTGATCTTCGTTTCAAGACATCTGTTTAGCCCACTGTGCTAAACCATGCACACTACCCGGGTATTGGGTGCAGACGTTCATGATATGCAGCTCATGGTCACACACCAGCTGCACATTCATTGAGTGGAACCCCCTTTGGCTTGTAAAGACCGGGCACTCATGCGGCAGTGCTCGTAGATCCCGTCGATCACCCTCTGGACCCAGGGCATGACGGCGAACCCTGCTATTCAGGCATCTTGGTGGGCTGAGTCCACATTGAAATTGGGTTGGGCCGACCAGGCACATAGGGCCTCCATGACAGTGTGGATGCACCTATGCACTAAAGCCGGCACCTGGAAGCACCTGGCATAAAGGTTCAGGGCGAGCATCACCTTGATGGCCAAAGGGAGCAGGTGCCCTCCTCCATAACCTCGTGGTGCCAGGTGTGCCATGATCCAGCAGATATGCCATACGGGCCCCCGGCTTAGTTGGAGACTGCGACGGCACGCCCGGTCTGGCAGACGCTCGAATTACAGGCACTGCCGTTTCGCATAAGGCTTGGTGTGGCGCCTCCTTTCCACCTCCTTCATGGCCTGTTGGGCGGCCGGCTCCCCATCCTCACCTGGCTCCGGTTACTCTGTGGCAGGCTCCACCATTGCAGGCTCCACCCCAAGCAGCTCATGCTCGTACAGCCTCAGTCCATCCCCCAGGGTTGTGGCGGCTAGGGTGATGGCAACAATTCCTTGTTGGATTCCGAAGTCCATTTTTTGCAGGGGGTGAAAGGCAGACATGTTAGCACGGTGCGTTACCCCCTGCCCAACCAGGTCCAACGGGTTACGTGGTGGTTCTGGCCTGCACTGCAGCCCTTGCTCCCGGATGTTCCACTCACCTCCCCCCCCCTTTCTCCCCCATCCCCACAGCCAGCCCCGGCCATTTCCCTGGCACTCTGCCCTCTGAACCCCATCGCTAGCCCCATCGATGCCCTGCACCGTGGGAGCCTCTGGCCCCGACATCCGTCCCTGCTGGCAGGGTGATGGAAACTAACCTTTTTGTATAGGTGAAAAGGGTTCAATTTAAATAAATGATTTAAAGAGATCATAATGGCTGACTTACAGCCATTGCATTTCATATTTGACATGCAGAAAATGGCTGACTGCTGACTGTTTGAAATGGAATCAGATATGAGAATGCTATGGCTGGCATGGTCAGGTTGACAATGAGTAGTTCTTTGTTTTAGAAAGAACTGGATGACATCCAGCTACGTGTCCAGGATAACCGCATGCCATTCTATGATAACTACAGAAGTCACCCCATGAAAGGAAATTGCTGAAGCAACTTCTTAGATTGCCAAAATAATGTTTTGATTAATTGACAGACAGATCAAATTAGAAGAATTATAGATGATTTCAGACCAATCAAAGCTTTGAAGGGGCTGAGACGTCATAGATAATAACAGATAATAATTCCCTTAAAAAGTTGGGTATTGAGACGAAAAAGTCATTCTAGAATCAACTCAACCTATTCTCTAAAAGCTGTTCTATCCTCTTGCTTTGCAAATCTATTTTAAAACTGCGCAGTTGTCTCTGTACTGTGCATATTTGATTGGAACTGTTAATGTATCTTGAATTCAACCTATCTGTAATTGCGAGAGACAATCATTTTGACTAAGCCTCCTGCAGGGCTGAGTGAGAAACGTCTTAAAATTCTGTACAAGAAAACGAATCTTCAGTAGACACACTAATAAAAGTGGCTAATTGATCTAAAAACCCAATTTAAGTTCAGTCTCAAGTTCTGTTCAATTAATATATGTGCGGCGGCACAGAAATATATTAATGAAAAGTTCAGATCCATCACAGGGGTACCGATGGCTGGCCCTATCCAGGCCAGGGGCACACTCTGCGGCCCCTGTCTGGTGCCCTCCTGTAAGGGCTACTGTGGGCATTGCCATTGGGTGGGCCGTGTGATACCCCACCGATGGGTGGCACCTAGTTGTGGGGAGGGAGGGTTGGTGGGATGGAGTGCGTGGGTGGTGGGATGGCTGGTGTCACTCTGCACAACCACGGGCCATGGTTGGTGATCAGTGGAGTGCGCAGCAAGATGGCTGCCTTGCAGGCCATGGTAATGGCAGTCCATGCCTGGACACTCCAGTCCCAGGGGAGGGGCGGGGGAGTCACCGTGATCCCATAGCCCATCCCCTGGTCGCACCCCGCTACTCCCCCAACCAGCCCTGCCAGCGACTGGACTGACAGCCCATGATCACACCTTTGGGAACATGACCTACCTCCTCTCTGTCCCTCAGCAGCCAAGGCGCCTGTTTCCCGATTTTAAAATCAGAGGTGAATATCGCCATTGGTAATTCGTCCTGGCAGAGGCGGAGCATCGTAGAAGCCCTGGAGAATACCAGGTCAGGCCCATTAATGATATGCCAATGGTGTTTGCTGTACGTGCGGAGTAGAATGCATTGATGGCGCTGTCGAGGTACCAGGGCATGGCATTCCATTAGGCGCTTGGCACCGACCACAATTTTCTGCTCATGCGCGATTTTCCGCCTGATCGCAGTCCGCAAATCTGCCGTTGCTGGACGGAGAATCCCGGCCCATAACTTTTATTTTTTTTCATATAACATGTAAGAACAGAGTTACAGGACTGCTAATTAGTTTTGGCAACAAGAAAAACATTTATTGACAACAAGAAAATGCATGAAAGCATTGGATTATGATACAATATGCCGTTACTCCCCCCTCAGTTTAACAGTTACACACAGGTTTAAAGATTAACATAGATTACAAGCAAAGAACAAAGAACAAAGAAAAGTACAGCACAGGAACAGGCCCTTCGGCCCTTCAAGCCCGTGCCGACCATGCTGCCTTTCTAAACTAAAATCTTCTACACTTTCATGTATTTGTCCAGATGCCCCTTAAATGTCCCTATCGTCCCTGCTTCCACCACCTCCTCCGGCAGCGCGTTCCAGGCACCCACTACCCTCTGTGTAAAAAACATACCTCGTACATTTCCTCTAAACCTTGCCCCTCGCACCTTAAACCTATGCCCCTTAGTAATTGACCCCTCTACCCTGGGGAAAAGCCTCTGAGTATCCACTCTGCCTATGCCCCTCATAATTTTGTAGATCTCTATCAGGTCGCCCCTCAACCTCCATCGTTCCAGTGAGAACAAACCAAGTTTATTCAACCGCTCCTCATAGCTAATGCCCTCCTACCAGGCAACATCCTGGTAAATCTCTTCTGCACCCTCTCTAAAGCAAGTAAGTGCATTTTAAGCTGCAGTTGTCTCATTAAATTAAACAGTCCCTTTTAAGCACACAAGATGACTGTGGTCAAATACACACACTCCACTCTGAACCCAAGTTAGTGTCTATGGTTTCTTCCTCAGAATCCCCCAGATGATTGTCACATGAAAGTTTCCAAACTCCATTCCTAAAAATATGCTTTAATGTTTTCTCTCATAATAATGCTTTCCCTTGGCGGTTTGTATTCCAAAATCCAATCCAGGTTTTACAAATAACATTTTCCAATAAAGCTTCTGCTCCACTTTTAACAGTGAATCCAATCCAGGATTTCACACCAACCCCTTTAGGATTTCTTGTTCTTGACTGCTGTGCAAACTGCTTACAGTTTCATCTACCTCTGAAGTCTGCTGTTCCACTTTAAATCTAGTTACTGTGATTGTCTCTTTAGCTCAGAACACTTTGTTTACTCTTCCTTGAATTCTTCAAAGCAATACTTGGTTTCTGTTCACTTAACTCCAGATTTCTTTGGCATTCTTTCTGTCCCAGTTCTATGGTTATCTGGGGCGAAATTCTCCCGAAACGGCGCGATGTCCGCCGACTGGCACCCAAAACGGCGCCAATCAGACGGGCATCGCGCTGCCCCAAAAGTGCGGAATGCTCCGCATCTTTGGGGGCTGAGCCCCAACATTGAGGGGCTAGGCCGACGCCGGAGGAGTTTCCACCCCGCCAGCTGGCGGAAACGGCCTTTGTTGCCCCGGCAGCTGGCGCGGATATGACATCCCCGGGCGGCGCATGCGCGGGAGCATCAGCGGCCGGTGACAGTTTCCCACGCATGCGCAGTGGAGGGAGTCTCTTCCGCCTCCGCCATGGTGGAGACCGTGGCGGAGGCGGAAGGGAAAGAGTGCCCCCACGGCACAGGCCCACCCGCGGATCGGTGGGCCCCAATCGTGGGCCAGGCCACCGTGGGGGCACCCCCCAGGGCCAGATCGCCCCGCGCCCCCCCCCCAGGACCCCGGAGCCCGCCCACGCCGCCTTGTCCCGCCGTTCAAAAGGTGGTTTAATCCACGCCGGCAGGACAGGCAATTTATCGGCGGGACTTCGGCCCATCTGGGCCGGAGAATCCAGCGGGGGGGCCCGCCAACCGGCGCGGCCCGATTCCCGCCCCCGCCGAATATCCGGTACCGGAGACTTCGGCAACCGGCGGGGGCGGGATTCACGGCAGCCCCCGGCGATTCTCCAACCCGGCGGGGGGTCGGAGAATGACGCCCCTGGACTCTAAATTGTACTTTAGGCAGCCTGCTTCTTTGCAGCTCCCGTCCTGTCCAGTCTTCTCCTGGCAGAGTTAAATGCAGTTCACCCCTTGGTGACCTGGCTCCAACTGCTCTCAAATTACCTAAACTAAAATGCAAAAACGTTTTACCTTAAAAGGACTTCCAGTCGTTAAGCAATGGCCCCCGCGTATGCCTTTTGTTTATTTTTCACACCGTAGCCACCTCTAAGCACAATAGAAACCCATTTGGAACTTAACCAACCTCCACACATACCTTTGTCCAGCATGAATCTAACTATAGGTTTTACCCTTCTAGCACAGAAATATTAAAATGAACATACCTAAAACTATGGCTTATTTGTGTCTGGGCGGCTTGATGGTGCAGTGGTTAGCACTGCTGCCTCACGGTGCAGAGGACACGGGTTCGATCCCAGCCCCGGGTCACTGCCCTCGTGGAGTTTGCACATTCTCCCCATGTCTGTGTGGGTCTCACCCCCACAACCCAAAGATGTGCAGGGTAAGTAGATTGGCCACCTACATTGCCCCTTCATTGGGAAAAAAAGAATTGGGTACTCTAAATTTTTTTTAAACTATGCTTTATTTATAATGTTTACTAATATAAATATAAATCCTAGACGGCGCGATGGTGCAGTGGTTAGCACTGCTGCCTCACGGCGCTGAGGACCCAGGTTCAATCCCAGCCCCGGATCACTGTCCGTGTGGAGTTTGCACATTCTCCCCGTGTCTGTGTTGCTTTCACTCCCACAACCCAAAAATGTGCAATGTAGGTGAATTGGCCACGTTAAATTGCCCCTTAATTGGAAAAAAAAGAATTGGGCACTCTAAAATGTTTTTTTTTTTCAATTTTCAAAATATATAAATCCTTTAAAACTACCTTTTATTTCCTAATACTTCCCTCAAGGATAATATCGTGAAGATGGGTTTTTACGACAATCATTTCAATGTCATCATTAGACTTTTAATTCCAGATTTTTATTGAATTCAAATTTCACCATTTGCTATGCTGGGTTTCAAATCCAGGTCCCCAGAGCATTACCCTGCACCTCTGGATTACTAGTCTAGTGACAGTGCCACCAGCTCCCCATGCCAATTGGCATTTCCCATGTTGAAAAATAGATGACATTTCAAAAGACGGCTGTGGAATAGTTTGGGCCAATCTAATCTCGTAGATCGGACAATAGCAGGTAGCACTTCAACAGGAAGCTATCAGTATGGTTGAATTTGGTTTGGATTTGTTTATTGTCACATGTACCGAGGTACAGTGAAATGTATTTTTCTGTGTGCAGCTCAGACAGATCATTCCGTACATGAAAAGAAAATGCATTATAGGGCAAACATAAAATACACAATGTAATTACATAGACACAGGCATCGGGTGCAGCATACAAAAGTTTAGAACTACTCAGTTTAGAAGATGTGTGAAGAGATCAGATCCATCCATAAGAGGGTCGTTTTGGAGTCTGATAAGAGTGGGAAAGAAGCTGTTTTTGAATCTGCTGGTGCGTGTTCTCAGGCTTTTGTATCTCCTGTCCGATGGAAGAAGTTGGAAGAATGAATAAGCCGGGTGGGAGGGGTCTTTGATTATGCTGCCCGCTTTCCCCAGGCAGCGGGAGGTGCAGACAGAGTCAATGGATGGGAGGCGGGTTCGCGTGATGGACTGGGCTGTATTCACGACTCTCTGTAGTTTCTTACGGTCTTGGGCCGAGCAGTTGCCATACCAGGCTGTGATGCAGCCAGATAGGATGATCTCTATGTTACATCTGTAAAAGTTGGTAAGAGTCAATGTAGACATGCCAAATTTCCTTAGTTTCCTGAAGAAATATAGGTGCTGTTGTGCTTTCTTGGTCGGAGCGTCAACGTGGGTGGATCAGGACAGATTGTTGATGATGTGCAAACAAGCAACAGGACTGTGTGAAAAACTGAAGATGGATCTTTTTGGAATAAGGAAGAGAGGGCCAGAGACACAAACAGGCCAGGATCTCCCAACTGAATCTGCTGGAGAGAGCTTCGCAGGAGAATCCACGGCAGGACAAAGCGTTGCTGGTGTGAGTTCCAGGGCCTCTGATGAACAGCCCATACAGTAATGTAACATTGAATGACAAAGCAAGTGCGATCGTGAGGAACAAGCAGGCTCACAATGAAGGTAAGCAAAAATGGGAGGCGGTGTGGGTCGCACAGGTCGGCCAGCTTGGGTCCCAAGGTCGGCTGGTTAGTAAAAATGGGTCCCCGGAAAAAAAGTTTGAAAAACAATGGTTTAGAACACACTTAAGAGTAATCTGTACAAACCTCATCAGCATGTTGTAAAAAGAATATAGAGACACTGAAAAGAGTGCAAAAATGATTAACGAGAATGATAGCATATCAGGAAAGGAATAACAGGTAAGGTCTCATTTCTCTTGAATAGAAAATACTGAAGGGTGATTTTAAAATTATGAAAGGTCTTCCTGCGGAGAAATGCAAAACTAGAGATTATCAATGTAAGAACGAAGAATTCAAATAGGGTATTCAGAATAAACCACTTTACCCATGATGTGATGCAAATGTGGAGTTTGCTACCACAGGGGGTAGCTGAGGCGAATTATGTAGTTGCCTTTAAAGGGAAGTCAGATAAGGAAATGGGAATATAAGGTTATGTTGATAAAGTTAGATGAAGAGAGCACACAAGTGGAACATAAACATGGAGATTGACTCATTGGGCTGAATGGCCTTTTTCTATGCTGTATATTCCAACTAATTTCATGGAACATTCTTCCCTCAACTGACTTCACGAAAAAAAATAGATTAACTGGTCATTCATCTCATCTGCTTTCTTTGCAATCTTGCATTGAGCAACTGACAGCCACATTTGCCACAAAAGATGGTAAAGCTCTTTCAGATGTCCTGAGAACATTATGCAAAACCATATAAATGCAAATTCTTGCAATTTTTTTTCTCCAATGGTGACAGATTTTTAAAAAATTCACCAAGGTCATTTCTCATACTGTAGCAGTTATGTCAGCTCTAAGTTAAACATGAGAGAGACAGACTCTTTCTAGCAGGGAAGTTTACTTTTTTTTTTATTGCAGCCACCATAAAGCGGGCAGAGCTACCTGCACAGATTCATTCGGACCCATCTGTCCTTTCTTTGAAAGGCAGATAGTTCAGGTTGATGCACGATCAATTGCACAGAGACGAGAGTTGAATACAACTGAGACTTTATTACTCTAAGATGTGTGGCCTCCTACAGCAGCTGGCGAAATGGCTGCTGTATAGGGAGCACACATATTTATACTCCGCCTACTGGGCAGTACATCGGGGAGGACTACGCCCGTACCTATAGTACAGGGTCTTACCACACATCTTCTAATATGTACAACAGTGATGATTACCACATTCACCCCCTGTTAAAATTGAGTCCGGCGGGAGTGGTGGAGAACTATATACAGAGCAAGTTTAATATACAGAAGCGAGAAAAAAATATTTCTTTCTGAAGTCCAGTACAAGGTGGTTTGATAGTCCCAAACCAATTATAGATTTAGCCGGTCCGGGGCCTTGATGTGGCGTTGGGAGCGACGCAGTGGTGGCAGTGATTCCGGTGTTGGTCTGGACCTCGGTGACTCCGGGAGCGTGCCGAAATCCTCTTCATCCTCGGGCGTGGGAAGGGGGAGGACGGATGGTCCTGGGGAGGATGCTGCTGGGTGCCCCTGGGGAGGCGGGGTGGAGCCGGGCCTGAGGGGTGTGTGTGTGTGGAACCTGCTGGTGCCAGGTCCCTGAGGGAGACAGTATCCTGGTGGCCATCGGGGTACGCTACGTAGGCGTACTGCGGGTTAGCGTGGAGTAACTGCAGCTTTCAACCAACATGTCCGCCTTGTGGAGTCGGGCGTGCCTATGGAGGAGTACGGGTCCTGGAACTGAGAGCCAATACAGGAGCGACACCCTGGATGTGGCCTTATTGGGGAAGGCAAAGAGACATTCATGGGGTTTGTCGTTAGTGGCGGTGCATAGTAGCGACCGAATGGAGTGCAGTACATGGGGAGGACATCCTGCCAGTGGGAGGCCGGGAGATTTCTGGACCGTAGGGCCAGTTGGACGGCCCTCCAGACCGTCCCGTTCTCCCTCTCCACCTGCCCATTTCCCTGGGGGTAATAGCTGGTCGTCCTGCTGGAGGCGATACCCCTGCTGAGCAGGAACTGACGCAGCTCATCACTCATGAATGAGGATCCCCTATCACTGTGGATGTAGGCGGGGAAGCCGAACGGTGCGAAGAGTGTGTTGAGGGCTTTGATGACAGTGGCAGATGTCATGTCGGGGCATGGGATGGCGAAGGGGAATCTGGAGTATTCATCGACCACACTGAGGAAATACGTGTTCAAAGGGGCGGGAGGCCTTCACCAGGCGCGCGCGGTCCGGCTGGTAGAAGTGCGGTTTGCACTCCGCACAGACCTGTGATTGCCCTGACTTCCTCGACGGAGTAGGGCAGATTGCGGGCCTTTATGAAATGGTACAACCGTGTGACTCCCGGGTGACAAAGGTTGTCGGTCTACTTGTGCGCTGGCACATGTACCTCGGAAGAGGGCATCTGGGGGCTCGTTGAGCTTGCCGGGGCGATACAAAATCTCGTAGTTGTAGGTGGAGAACTCAATCCTCCACCTAAAGATTTTACCATTTTTGATCTTACCCCGCTGTGTGATATTGAACATGAAGGCTACCGACCGTACCATTGGTCAGTGAGGAGAGTGAATCTCCTGCCGGCCAGGTAATGCTCCAATGCCGCACAGGTTCAACGATGGCTTGAGCCTCTTTTTCGACAGCGGAGTGCCGAATTTCGGAGGCATGAAGGGTGCGGGAAAAGAATGCCACGGGCCTGCCTGCCTGATTGAGCGTGGCAGCTAGGGCGACGTCTGATGCATCGCTCTCCACTTGAAAGGGCTGTGTCTCGTCTACTGCGTGCATCGCGGTCCTGGCGATATCGGCTCTAATACGGTTGAAGGCATGTTGAGCCTCGGCCATCAGGGGGAAAAGGGTGGACTGAATGAGTGGGCGGGCCTTGTCCGCATAGTTTGGGACTCACAGGGCGTAGTATGAAAAGAAGCCCAGGCAGCGTTTGAGGGCCTTGGGGCAGCGGGGAGGGGGCGCATGCAGTCGGGATCGAGCCCCAGAACTCCGTTCTGGACCACATAGCCGAGGATGGCTGAGCGGTTCATGCTGAATACGCACTTCTCCTTTTTATAGGTGAGGTTTAGGAGAGTGGCGGTGTGGAGAAATTTGGCAAGGTTGGTATCGTGGTCCTGCTGAACGTGGCTGCAGATGGTGACATTGTCTAGGTACGGGAAGGTGGCCCGCAACCCGTACCAGTCGACCATTCGGTCCATCTCCCTTTGGAAGACCGAGACCCCGTTGGTGACGCTGAAGAGAACCCTGAGAAAATGGTAGAGGCGGCCATCTGCCTCGAAGGCAGTGTATGGGCAGTCCAGCTTACGGATGGGGAGCTGGTGGTCGGCGGATTTGAGGTCCACAGTTGAGAAGACCCGGTACTGTGCAATCTGATTGAGCATTTTAGATATGCATGGGAGGGGGTACGCGTCGAGCTGCGTGTACCTATTGATGGTTTGGCTGTAGTCCACGACCATTCTGTGTTTCTCCCCAGTTTTCACCACTACCACTTGGGCTCTCCAGGGGTTGTTGCTGGCCTCGATGATGCCTTTCCGAAGCAGCCGCTGGACCTCGGACCTGATGAAAGTCCTGTCCTGGGTGCTGTATCATCTGCTCCTGTTGGCGACGGGTTTGCAATCCGGGGTTAGGTTTGCGAATAGGGAAGGTGGGTTGACCTTTAGGGTCGCGAGGCCGCACACAGTAAGGGGTGGTAGGGGCCCGCCGAATTTCAAGGTTAGGCTCTGGAGGTTACACTGGAAGTCCAGACCGAGTAGCAGGGCAGCGCAGAGGTTGGGGAGGACGAAGAGGCGGAAGCCGCCGATTTCTACGCCCTGGAACGTGAGTGTGACTATACAGTACCCCCGGATCGCCACGGAGTGGGATCCGGAGGCCAGGGAGATTCTTTGATTGGCAGGGTGTACCGCAAGGGAGCAGGGCCTTACCGTATCTGGCTGGATGAAGCTTTTGGTGCTCCCGGAGTCCAGCAGGCAAGAGGTTTCATGCCCATCAATCTTCACGCTTGTCGAGGTGGTGGCTAGATTGTGCAGGCGAGACTGGTCGATCGTGACCGAGGCGAGTCGTGGCTGGGCGTCGCTGGTGTCGAACGATGTGGTTCCCGGGGGTCACAGGTCCTGGAACAATGGTGGTGCCCATGTGCCGTGGGGAAGAAAAGATGTCGGTGCCTGATGATCTTGGGGTGGACAAGATGGCAGCGCCCAACGGGCCGCATGTGGCGGGGTTGAAAAAGATGGCGGCGCCCATGGTCCGCACGTGGTCTGAGAAGGGGAAGATGGTGGCGCCCACTGGCCGTGCGTGGCCTGAGGTGGAGACGATGGCGGCGGCCACTGGCGGCGCGTGGTCTGAGGGGGAGAAGATGGCGGCGCCCATTGTCCGTACACGAGGGGGTCGGGCAATAGCGGCCACTGAGTGGGCCTGGCACACCGCAGTGAAGTGCCCCTTCTTGCTGCAGGCCTTGCAAAGGGCGGTGCGGGCCGGGCAGCATTGGCGGGGGTGTTTCCGTTGCCCACAGAAGTAACATCGGGGGCCCCCGGGGTTGGCTGGCTGGCACGTGGCACAGGCGTATTGGCGGGTGAGGCCCCCAGTGGGGCGGCCGTCTGCGGGCTCCACGATGTGTTGGCAGGTGGGCCGCGCGTCTGGGGGTGTAGGCCTGAACATTGCACGAGGCGACCGTCATCGATAGCGCCAGTGTTTTTGTTGCTGCGAGGTCGAGTGTGGTCTCCTCTAAAAGTCGCTGGTGTATGAGGTCTGACCCCACCCCCGTAACAAAGGCGTCCATCCCGCATGAGGAGGTTCGAATGTTCCGTGGCCGTGACGGCCTGACTGTCACAGTCTCTGACCAGGGGAATTAAAGCACGCCAGAAATCTTCTATGGACTCACCAGGAAGTTGACTGCGAGTAGAGGGTACGTGTCTGGCGAAGAGCGTGTTCGCCTGCTGGGCGTAATTCTCTTTCAGTAGCGCTATGGCTTTGTCGTAGCTCGCCGCGTCCTGGATAAGAGGAAAGATTTTGGAGCTCAGCCGCGAGTAGAGTATCTGGATCTTCTGAGCTTCCGGGATTGGGTCTGGTGCAGACCTGATGTAAGCTTCGAAACAAGCTCGCCAGTGTTGAAAGTCCTTTTTGGCGTCGCTTGATTGCTGATCCAGCTGCAGGCGATCCGGCTTGATGCGGAGGTCCATCATCTGAAAATCTGAGAGTAATAAATTGATACATGATCAACTGCACAGAGATGAGAGTTGAATACAACTGAGGTTTTATTACTCTAAGATTTTTTTTTTTTTCATAGAATTTACAGTGCAGAAGGAGGGCCATTCGGCCCATCGAGTCTGCACCGGCTCTTGGAAAGAGCACCCTACCCAAGGTCCACACCTCCACCCTATCCCCATAACCCAGTAACCCCTCCCAACACTAAGGGCAATTTTGGACACTAAGGGCAATTTATCACGGCCAATCCACCTAACCTGCACATCTTTGGACTGTGGGAGGAAACCGGAGCACCCGGAGGAAACCCACGTACACACGGGGAGGATGTGTAGACTCCGCACAGACAGTGACCCAAGCCGGAATCGAACCTGGGACCCTGGAGCTGTGAAGCAATTGTGCTATCCACAATGCTACCGTGCTGCCCGGTGTGTGGCCTCCTACAGCAGCTGGCGAAATGGCTGCTGTATAGGGAGCACACATATTTATACTCCGCCTACTGGGCGGAGCCAGCAGGCAGGGATTACCCCCATACCTGTAGTACAGGGTCTTACCACACATCTTCTAATATGTACAACAGTGGTGATTACCACACAGGTAAGACGGTAAGACTCAGTAAGACAAAGTAGGATAGGCAGCCCCATTGACACTGAGCATCCAGCTCCATTTTGAAATGGGCTGATTGGTGGGTATCCAAAGCACATGGATTAACATGAATCGGGATCCTGAGACATAAATAAGACCCTAATTGCCGTGATCTATTGGAAGCCTCTGGCAGTTCCACAGGCAATGGAAACAAAAAGGTCCACCAAAGGTCAGCTGGTAGCTGCGAGGTCCACTAAACCATTGCCACCCCTGGACCCCCTCCCTCAGTGATTAGGGGCACGATCTAATGCTGATCCCTGCGTGCTGGTTAGATCGCGGGAGAGGCCGAAATCAGGAAACGTGCCGGGCGCCAATCAGTTTCTCATCCAACCAGCCTGCCCCGTTGGCAAGATCTGGATCCTGGGGCAACATGGTGAGAAACTAATAATCACAACTAAGGCCAATCGCCATATCATTAACGAGAAGGACCCCCTATCAAACGGCCCTCCCGCGATCTAACTGGCTCCCCAATGAGCGGTCACGCAGGTGCCTATAAGTACTGGTCCACAGAAGCATGGCGCTTGGAGGGGGTCTCCAAGACCATTGCAGATCCCTTGGAGGTCAGGGGCAGGGTAGCACCTTGGCACTATCAGGCTGCCACCATGGCACCACCACCCGGGCATTGCCAAGGTGGTGCTGCCATGCTGGCAGGAGCACTGTCAGGGTGCCAGGATGGCAGTGCCAAGGTTTCCTGGGTGCCAAGGTGGCACTGCCATGGGTCAGGGCCTGCGGGGGGCCATGTCCAGGGAAAGACGGTGGGGTGGTGGTGAAGGGCAGGTATGAATTGTCCTCTGGTAGGTTGGGGGGGTAAAGGGTGGCGTTCGTGAAAAGGGGGGCCCGAAAGGGGGCGTGAGAAGGCATCAAAAGGGGGTCCTTTGCAACCCCATAGCAGGGTGTTCTCACTTGGGGGAGGGGGTTTTAAGACCATGTGTGTGGGTGGGGAGTGTGGGGGCACCTCAAGCTCACTTAGTGATCATAGAATCATAGAATTTACAGTGCAGGAGGAGGCCAATCGGCCTATCGTGTCTGCACCGGCTCTTGGAAAGAGCATCCTTCTTAAGCCCACGCCTCCACCCTATTCCCATAACCCAGGAACCCCACCTAACCTTTTTGGACACTAAGGGCAATTTATCATTTTTTTAAAATAAATTTAGAGTACCCAATTTATTTTTTCCAAGTAAGGGGCAATTTAGTGTGGCCAATTGACCGACCCTGCACATCTTTGGGTTGTGGGGGCGAAACCCATGCAAACACGGGGAGATTGTGCAGACTCCACACGGACATTGACCCAGAGCCGGGATTGAACCTGGGACCCTGGCGTCGTGAGCCAGAAATGCTAACCACTGTGCCACTGTGCTGCCCCTAAGGGCAATTTATCATGACCAATCCACCTAACCTGCACATCTTTGGACTGTGGGAGAAAACCGGAGCACATGAAGAAAACCCATGCAGGAAATCCACGCAGACACGGGGAGAACGTGCAGTCTCCGCACAGACAGTGACCCAAACCGGGAATCGAACCTGGAATCCCGGAGCTGTGGAGAAACTGTGCTAACCACTGTGCTACTGTGCTGCGGCACCTTTTCAAAATGGTTGCTCGACCTCTGAGGAGTTGATCTGACCTGCGAGTTCAACTCCCCAATGATGGATAATATTGTACGGGTGCGATTTAATGGAAAGGTTTCTAAATGTCGCAGAAAGCGGAAACTGCCGCGAGCTTCCCAACGTTCGGCCCGGCAAGGCCACCACCATCACAAAACGTTAATTGGCCCACTTAATGAGGCCCCACAAGCTTCATGCTGCAAATCATATTCCTGCTGGCTGTTTCACCGGTACCCTTCTAACAAGGGAGAGCAGCACTTAAACCGTTCCTGCACAACCAACCCCACACAACTCACAGCCATGCCACCGAGAACAGCCCCACTATTCGGGGATGCAGTCCTGGGCAGACTGCTTGAAGTGATCGAGGCCAGATGGCCGCAGGGCAGCTAGTGCCGCCTGGGAGGAAGTGGCAGCGACAGTCAGCTCGGGGAGGGTGACCAGGAGGACCGGCACCCACTGCCGCAAGAAGGTCATTGAACTCCACCAGGCCGCTCAGTGAGTGGTACCGGACTCCTGATGCCCCAACCCAACAAAGCGAATGAGCTTGGCACTGCTCCCACCCAACACCATTCCATGCCCCGACCCACACATGTCCCGCAATGCTGCCAACCCAGCCTCCATACTCCCCGACCCCATACTCCCCATTCTCCCCCCAAACGGCCCATCCCCTCAACCCACCCCCTGAAGCCGCTCCCCCAAAAGCCGAGCACCCCCAACCCTGTGATGAACCCTACATGTGTCTAAGGATGCCCCCTCTGTGTCCCCGCAGCATAAGTTCGCCGACAACTGACAGGAGAGGCGCACGGCGCAGAAGGGAGGATCCACCGGCCCTCACCCAGATGAACTGTCAAACTTGAGTTGCTAATGCCATACAGACTGACCAATCCCTCCCATTCACCACATGTCCATTCTCCCGCAGGAACTGGAGCCAACGGTGCCAGCCGGGGTGGTAACCCCGCTTCCCAAGAGTATACCTCGGAGTGGAGCTTCGAGGATGCCACCATATTCGCGGCACAGCTGTCATTCCCATCCTCCACCACTGCAGAGACACACACACCTCGGTGGGCAACGGTAGTGGTCAGGCTTCTTGGGCACATTCTGGTGAGCACCACACAGTTGCTGATGCACATCAGGTGGAGGCAGGAATGCCCAGGCGAAACAGCAGGCGGAGGTCTGCTGGATCCCAGGACCCAGCTGGGTCCCAGTCAGGTGCTGAACCTCTGGAACTGGTTTTCCCGGGGCTGATGCAGATGATAGGGTGTGGCCGTGAGATTCAGAAGGTCAGTGACACTCCAGCCCATCAATAGCCAATTGGAGGAGTCCAAGAAGCAATGGATGCAGGGGATGACGCCGGCAATGTGTGGCAATGAGGCCAACACTGCTAGGGTGGCGACGGTAGTGGACAGCCTGGTGCACAACGCCTGCAGCATGAATGGAGGTGTCAAATGCGTTGCGCAGTCAGTGATGGCCATGGCTGAGGGTCTCGACAGCATTTCCCCATCGCTGGACATGACCCTGTACCAGGTTGACCTTGATGTGGGGAATGTCCCAGTCCCAGCTGGGCCTAGCAAAGGCACTGTGGAGCACGTCTCAGTCTCAGGTAGACATTGCCGAGGCGCTGCAGAGCGTGTCACAGTTACAGAGAAGTGTCACTGGGGTCTTCAACACTGTGCTGCAGACACTGGGTAGCCACCAGGGCTGGCAGAGCCAGGTGACCCAGGGGCAGCCGGGGTTAGATCCAGCTGCCCCTCCATCCCGAGGTGAACCGACAGGGAGGAGGGGGTGCTGGGTGTCAACCTGCAGCCATCCGAGGAGCGGCGACAGCGGCCACCAGCTCCGGCGAGTTCCACCCCCTGACAATGGCGGGTCTCGCAGTCAGCACCCAGTCTGCCTGCAAGTGCGCCGGGCCCTCCGGCCTCAGAGATCCCAGAGGACACCCGCCAGTGGCATTGAAGGCCATGGGGCGAGTAAGCAGCTGGTTGCCTCCACCTCTATGTGCATACTGGGGATGCACCATGACGCAACAGTAGAGCACGGAAGGTAAGCACATCGACGATCACTGAGAGGGCAGTGAGGGGAAAGGGGGTAGTGGATAAGGGGGTTGCGGGTAAGGTGGGTGGAAAGGTCTGGGTTGGGTGAGGGAGTGATACGGCAACTTCGGCAGAGTGGGGGACACTTCTGTTAATGTTTAAAATTCATTGACCTCGACCAATATGACCCCTCTGGCACTTACGTACGCTATGCAGGCCAAGCACCCATCCCATGCCCCATCTCCCCAGACATGGAGTTCCTGGACTCGACTCCCAGTCCCCCCTCCTAGGCACACCACATGCAGGTGATGGGTGTGAGCGAGCACTCAGCAGACAGGCAGGGGTCAGATTATGACATAGAACGGGGTGCACCAGTGCTCAGTTCTCTGTGGGTTATCATCAACCCCTGCCTTCAACTGTGACCCGCTGACAGTGCAGACACAGTCCTAACACCCTGGAGTGATGTTACACAGAACCTGGAAGGGCGGGTGGTGGGGGAGGATGGTAATAGGGGGGTGGGAGAAAGGGTGAGGGATCGGGGTTGAGGGTGGGAAGTGTTGCTCTGTTTATCTGGTCAATATGGTCGCCTTTCTTAATCCTAATTCTGAGTGTACTTTCAGAGTCGCCAGGTATCTCTCGATTCTGCCACAAGGTTTAACCCGAATACCGATCAAAGAGCCAATACACCAGTTAGTCAGTTCAAAGTCAATACTATTTATTTACACACACAGTAAGATCTACTCATGCACAAAAGTGCTACAAACTAAACTATCTCTAACGCTAACGCCTATACTTAACTTCGGGTGCCCACTTAGTCAGAGGAACAATGGCCGTTGTTCGGATCTGAGGCTGTTGGGTTCGAAGAGATAACAGGAGTACAGCTAAGGTCGTCCGTCTGGTAGCGAGCGTTGACCTTGAACTTACTTGCTTCTGGTGATGCTGGTGGATGGGTCTCTCCGCTTGACAGCCGAATCCAAGAGAGCGAATCTCTGGTGGGGGTTCCTTCTTATACTTGGAGGGGCTTTGCGCGCTTTTAGGCGGGCCTTAAACTTGGTCCCAATTAATTGGGCAGCTTCTTGGTCATTGTTATCGATCTTAACCAATAAAGGGCTGGGTGTCCTGATGGCTGGGCATGTCCTAGGTGTCCATTGGCCTTGCTTTGTTTGTGTCTTTCGGTTGGGATACTGGCGTCGGGATGTCTGCCACAGTATCAACTACCTGAGTGTTAGTCCTTTGTTCCTCGGAGATCGGCCATCAATATGCTAGTCGACCCTGAGTTTCGATTCTGTCTGGTAAGTGCTTCCCAAATATACATTCAGGAACTGTGCCTGCTTGTTGTCTAGCATTGTCTACATTTCCCTACATTCTTTGTGAGCGTCCATTTTGTATTCTGGAAGTGGCCATCCCAGATGGCTACAGAAGGAGGGATGGGGCGGGAGAGAATGAAGGACGAGGCTATGTCCTAAGTAAAGCAGGTGAGGATGAGGGCCTCCCTGGCCTTCTGGGCTGACCGGAATTCACCGCTCCCGCCTGTGCTCCATCCTCCAGCTGTTTTTGTGGGTCCTCCACAGGCTTGTCCTCCAGCCCCTCCTGGTCCAGGGCCTTGTCGTCCTTGTCCTCATCCTCATCCTCCTCTTCGGAAGTGGCCACATATTCCGCCCCCCCCCCCCCCCCTTCCACCTCCAGCATGCCGCCCTGCTGCTGTACCAGGTTGGGGAGGACACAGCAGACCACCACAAAGTGTGCGACTCTCTGGAGGGGAGTGTAACGCAGTGCACCATCAGAGCGGTCGAGGCATCGGAACCGCATTTTGAGGAGTCCGATGCACCGCTCAATGACAGTCCAGGTGGCCGCATAGACCTCATTGTATCTGGTCTCCTCATTATTCACTGGCCTCCGTACTGCCATCATTAGCCAGCTCCTAAGTGGGTACTTCTTATCCCCCAAGAGCCAACCTGCCATCCTGGGGTGGTCCTCAAAGAGGCCAGGGATATCCGACTACCCAGGATGTATTGTCGTGCACACTCTCTGGGAAGCGTGCACACACGTGCATTATCTTCATGTGGTGCCAAGTCCACAAAGGCATTGTACAGGTGCCACACCATCCCCTTGTTGAGGCTGAGCCTCCTGCGGCACACGTTGTCCATCCATTAGCAGTCGATTTCGGCGGGAGAACAGCTGGTGAGTCAGTTTCAGCGGGAGCATTGCGGAAGGAGGTTGCTGGGAGGTAAGTCAACCTTTAAAAGCACTTGTCTTTGCAGGGGCAGGCCAGTCGATTTCGGCGGGAGAACAGCTGGTGAGTCAGTTTCAGCGGGAGCATTGCGGAAGGAGGTTGCTGGGAGGTAAGTCAACCTTTAAAAGCACTTGTCTTTGCAGGGGCAGGCCAGTCGATTTCGGCGGCGGGAGAACAGCTGGTGAGTCAGTTTCAGCGGGAGCACTGCGGAAGGAGGTTGCTGGGAGGTAAGTCAACCTTTAAAAGCACTTGTCTTTGCAGGGGCAGGCCAGTCGATTTCGGTGGCGGGAGAACAGCTGGTGAGTCAGTTTCAGCGGGAGCACTGCGGAAGGAGGTTGCTGGGAGGTAAGTCAACCTTTAAAAGCACTTGTCTTTGCAGGGGCAGGCCAGTCGATTTCGGCGGGAGAACAGCTGGTGAGTCAGTTTCAGCGGGAGCATTGCGGAAGGAGGTTGCTGGGAGGTAAGTCAACCTTTAAAAGCACTTGTCTTTGCAGGGGCAGGCCAGTCGATTTCGGCGTGAGAACAGCTGGTGAGTCAGTTTCAGTGGGAGCATTGCGGAAGGAGGTTGCTGGGAGGTAAGTCAACCTTTAAAAGCACTTGTCTTTGCAGGGGCAGGCCAGTCGATTTCGGCGGCAGGAGAACAGCTGGTGAGTCAGTTTCAGCGGGAGCACTGCGGAAGGAGGTTGCTGGGAGGTAAGTCAACCTTTAAAAGCACTTGTCTTTGCAGGGGCAGGCCAGTCGATTTCGGCCGCGTGAGAACAGCTGGTGAGTCAGTTTCAGCGGGAGCATTGCGGAAGGAGGTTGCTGGGAGGTAAGTCAACCTTTAAAAGCACTTGTCTTTGCAGGGGCAGGCCAGTCGATTTCGGTGGCGGGAGAACAGCTGGTGAGTCAGTTTCAGCGGGAGCACTGCGGAAGGAGGTTGCTGGGAGGTAAGTCAACCTTTAAAAGCACTTGTCTTTGCAGGGGCAGGCCAGTCGATTTCGGCCGCGTGAGAACAGCTGGTGAGTCAGTTTCAGCGGGAGCATTGCGGAAGGAGGTTGCTGGGAGGTAAGTCAACCTTTAAAAGCACTTGTCTTTGCAGGGGCAGGCCAGTCGATTTCGGCGGCGGGAGAACAGCTGGTGAGTCAGTTTCAGCGGGAGCACTGCGGAAGGAGGTTGCTGGGAGGTAAGTCAACCTTTAAAAGCACTTGTCTTTGCAGGGGCAGGCCAGTCGATTTCGGCGAGAGAACAGCTGGTGAGTCAGTTTCAGCGGGAGCATTGCGGAAGGAGGTTGCTGGGAGGTAAGTCAACCTTTAAAAGCACTTGTCTTTGCAGGGGCAGGCCAGTCGATTTCGGCGTGAGAACAGCTGGTGAGTCAGTTTCAGCGGGAGCATTGCGGAAGGAGGTTGCTGGGAGGTAAGTCAACCTTTTAAAGCACTTGTCTTTGCAGGGGCAGGCCAGTCGATTTCGGCGGCGGGAGAACAGCTGGTGAGTCAGTTTCAGCGGGAGCACTGCGGAAGGAGGTTGCTGGGAGGTAAGTCAACCTTTAAAAGCACTTGTCTTTGCAGGGGCAGGCCAGTCGATTTCGGTGGCGGGAGAACAGCTGGTGAGTCAGTTTCAGCGGGAGCACTGCGGAAGGAGGTTGCTGGGAGGTAAGTCAACCTTTAAAAGCACTTGTCTTTGCAGGGGCAGGCCAGTCGATTTCGGCCGCGTGAGAACAGCTGGTGAGTCAGTTTCAGTGGGAGCATTGCGGAAGGAGGTTGCTGGGAGGTAAGTCAACCTTTAAAAGCACTTGTCTTTGCAGGGGCAGGCCAGTCGATTTCGGTGGCGGGAGAACAGCTGGTGAGTCAGTTTCAGTGGGAGCATTGCGGAAGGAGGTTGCTGGGAGGTAAGTCAACCTTTAAAAGCACTTGTCTTTGCAGGGGCAGGCCAGTCGATTTCGGCCGCGTGAGAACAGCTGGCTGGTTAGTCAATTTCAGCAGGAGCTGAGAATTTTTCTTTTTTTTTAAATTAGTTTTTTAGGCGGGATCAGGAAGTCGACCCGCGGACGTCTGGGAAGACCCTCACCAATAAATTCTGGTGGAGAGGAAACCCGAGACACTACACGTGTAGTGTCTCCCACCCGCCCTCCTCCTCTAACCTAATAATAAAACCCATTGGTCTGAGGTAAGTACCATATTTTATTATATTATTATTATTTTTTATAAAAATTTAATTTAGTTGTTAGCCAGATCTTGGTAGAAAGTTAGAGGAATGGCAGGGAAGGGAGTGCAATGTTCCTCCTGCAGGATGTTTGAGGTGAGGGATGCAGTTAGTGTCCCTGCTGATTTTACCTGCAGGAAGTGCTGCCATCTCCAGCTCCTCCAAGACCGAGTTAGGGAACTGGAGCTGGAGTTGGAAGAACTTCGGATCATTCGGGAGGCAGAAGGGGTCATAGATAGCAGCTTCAGGGAATTAGTTACACCAAAGATTGGAGATAGGTGGGTAACTGTAAGAGGGACTGGGAAAAAACAGTCAGTGCAGGGATCCCCTGCGGTCGTTCCCCTGAGAAACAAGTATACCGCTTTGGATACTTGTGGGGGGGACGACTTACCAGGGGTAAGCCATGGGGTACGGGCCTCTGGAACGGAGTCTGTCCCTGTTGCTCAGAAGGGAAGGGGGAGAGGAGCAGAGCATTAGTAATTGGGGACTCTATAGTCAGGGGCACAGATAGGAGATTTTGTGGGAGCGTGAGAGACTCACGTTTGGTATGTTGCCTCCCAGGTGCAAGGGTACGTGATGTCTCGGATCGTGTTTTCCGGGTCCTTAGGGGGGAGGGGGAGCAGCCCCAAGTCGTGGTCCACATTGGCACCAACGACATAGGTAGGAAAGGGGACAAGGATGTCAGGCAGGCTTTCAGGGAGCTAGGATGGAAGCTCAGAACTAGAACAAACAGAGTTGTTATCTCTGGGTTGTTGCCCGTGCCATGTGAGAGTGAGATGAGGAATAGGGAGAGAGAGCATTTAAACACGTGGCTACAGGGATGGTGCAGGCGGGAGGGATTCAGGTTTTTGGATAACTGGGGCTCTTTCTGGGGAAGGTGGGACCTCTACAGACAGGATGGTCTACATCTGAACCTGAGGGGCACAAATATCCTGGGGGGGAGATTTGTTAGTGCTCTTTGGGGGGGTTTAAACTAATGCAGCAGGGGCATGGGAACCTGGATTGTAGTTTTAGGGTAAGGGAGAATGAGAGTATAGAGGTCAGGAGCACAGATTTGACGTCGCAGGAGGGGGCCAGTGTTCAGGTAGGTGGTTTGAAGTGTGTCTACTTCAATGCCAGGAGTATACGAAATAAGGTAGGGGAACTGGCAGCATGGGTTGGTACCTGGGACTTCGATGTTGTGGCCATTTCGGAGACATGGATAGAGCAGGGACAGGAATGGATGTTGCAGGTTCCGGGGTTTAGGTGTTTTAGTAAGCTCAGAGAAGGAGGCAAAAGAGGGGGAGGTGTGGCGCTGCTAGTCAAGAGCAGTATTCCGGTGGCGGAGAGGATGCTAGATGGGGACTCTTCTTCCGAGGTAGTATTGGCTGAAGTTAGAAACAGGAAAGGAGAGGTCACCCTGTTGGGAGTTTTTTATAGGCCTCCTAATAGTTCTAGGGATGTAGAGGAAAGGATGGCGAAGATGATTCTGGATATGAGCGAAAGTAACAGGGTAGTTATTATGGGAGACTTTAACTTTCCAAATATTGACTGGAAAAGATATAGTTCGAGTACAATAGATGGGTCGTTTTTTGTACAGTGTGTGCAGGAGGGTTTCCTGAAACAATATGTTGACAGGCCAACAAGAGGCGAGGCCACGTTGGATTTGGTTTTGGGTAATGAACCAGGCCAGGTGTTGGATTTGGAGGTAGGAGAGCACTTTGGGGACAGTGACCACAATTCGGTGACGTTTATGTTAATGATGGAAAGGGATAAGTATACACCGCAGGGCAAGAGTTATAGCTGGGGGAAGGGCAATTATGATGCCATTAGACGTGACTTGGGGGGGATAAGGTGGAGAAGTAGGCTGCAAGAGTTGGGCACACTGGATAAGTGGGGCTTGTTCAAGGATCAGCTACTGCGTGTTCTTGATAAGTATGTACCGGTCAGACAGGGAGGAAGGCGTCGAGCGAGGGAACCGTGGTTTACCAAGGAAGTGGGATCTCTTGTTAAGAGGAAGAAGGAGGCCTATGTGAAGATGAAGTGTGAAGTTTCGGTTGGGGCGATGGATAGTTACAAGGTAGCGAGGAAGGATCTAAAGAGAGAGCTAAGACGAGCAAGGAGGGGACATGAGAAGTATTTGGCAGGAAGGATCAAGGAAAACCCAAAAGCTTTCTATAGGTATGTCAGGAATAAGCGAATGACTAGGGAAAGAGTAGGACCAGTCAAGGACAGGGATGGGAAATTGTGTGTAGAGTCTGAAGAGATAGGCGAGATACTAAATGAATATTTTTCGTCAGTATTCACTCAGGAAAAAGATAATGTTGTGGAGGAGAATGCTGAGCCCCAGGCTAATAGAATAGATGGCATTGAGGTACGTAGGGAAGAGGTGTTGGCAATTCTGGACAGGCTGAAAATAGATAAGTCCCCGGGACCTGATGGGATTTATCCTAGGATTCTCTGGGAGGCCAGGGAAGAGATTGCTGGACCTTTGGCTTTGATTTTTATGTCATCATTGGCTACAGGAATAGTGCCAGAGGACTGGAGGACAGCAAATGTGGTCCCTTTGTTCAAAAAGGGGAGCAGAGACAACCCCGGCAACTATAGACCGGTGAGCCTCACGTCTGTAGTGGGTAAAGTCTTGGAGGGGATTATAAGAGACAAGATTTATAATCATCTAGATAGGAATAATATGATCAGGGATAGTCAGCATGGCTTTGTGAAGGGTAGGTCATGCCTCACAAACCTTATTGAGTTCTTTGAGAAGGTGACTGAACAGGTAGACGAGGGTAGAGCAGTTGATGTGGTGTATATGGATTTCAGCAAAGCGTTTGATAAGGTTCCCCACGGTAGGCTATTGCAAAAAAACGGAGGCTGGGGATTGAGGGTGATTTAGAGATGTGGATCAGAAATTGGCTAGCTGAAAGAAGACAGAGGGTGGTGGTTGATGGGAAATGTTCAGAATGGAGTACAGTCACAAGTGGAGTACCACAAGGATCTGTTCTGGGGCCGTTGCTGTTTGTCATTTTTATCAATGACCTAGAGGAAGGCGCAGAAGGGTGGGTGAGTAAATTTGCAGACGATACTAAAGTCGGTGGTGTTGTCGATAGTGTGGAAGGATGTAGCAGGTTACAGAGGGATATAGATAAGCTGCAGAGCTGGGCTGAGAGGTGGCAAATGGAGTTTAATGTAGAGAAGTGTGAGGTGATTCACTTTGGAAGGAATAACAGGAATGCGGAATATTTGGCTCATGGTAAAGTTCTTGAAAGTGTGGATGAGCAGAGGGATCTAGGTGTCCATGTACATAGATCCCTGAAAGTTGCCACCCAGGTTGATAGGGTGGTGAAGAAGGCCTATGGAGTGTTGGCCTTTATTGGTAGAGGGATTGAGTTCCGGAGTCGGGAGGTCATGTTGCAGCTGTACAGAACTCTGGTACGGCCGCATTTGGAGTATTGCGTACAGTTCTGGTCACCGCATTATAGGAAGGACATGGAGGCTTTGGAGCGGGTGCAGAGGAGATTTACCAGGATGTTGCCTGGTATGGAGGGAAAATCTTATGAGGAAAGGCTGATGGACTTGAGGTGGTTTCGTTGGAGAGAAGAAGGTTAAGAGGAGACTTAATAGAGGCATACAAAATGATCAGGGGGTTGGATAGGGTGGACAGTGAGAGCCTTCTCCCGCGGATGGATATGGCTGGCACGAGGGGACGTAACTTTAAACTGAGGGGTAATAGATATAGGACAGAGGTCAGAGGTAGGTTCTTTACGCAAAGAGTAGTGAAGCCGTGGAATGCCCTACCTGCTACAGTAGTGAACTCGCCAACATTGAGGGCATTTAAAAGTTTATTGGATAAACATATGGATGATAATGGCATAGTGTAGGTTAGATGGCTTTTGTTTCGGTGCAACATCGTGGGCCGAAGGGCCTGTACTGCGCTGTATTGTTCTATGTTCTCTGTTCTATTGCTCGAAAGACCAGTCACACATGTACACCTTGGGCCGTAGTGGGCCTCCCCCTCTGGGTCCCTCCCTGGGCGGCTGGATTCTGCCAGTGTGGGGCAGAATCCTGCACCAGGCCGCCGCCTCGAGCCTCTGCCGATGCTGCTGCCGCCTTCTCCGATGTCCAGCCACCTGGCCTGCCAGCAGAACCACTAAGGCAAGTTCCACGCTGTCCAAGATATCATCCATACCGTGTAATATCTGTAAGGGAGAGGGTGTGAGACTGACAACTAGCGGTGTCTTCCAACCCGGGACCCTCCCTGTGCCCCATCGGTTCCCCAACCCCCCCCCCCCCCCCCCTACAACCCCCACATCCCGTCCCATCGAACACACCCTGCCTACGCACCCCAAATGCAAGGAGAGCCCATGTTCACCGGACTCCACACCCTGTACCCCAGACACCCGCACGTAATGTTACCTGGATCAAGAACTGGTCCCCTCCCCAATGCACTCACTCACTCTCCGACCGAGAAAATGTCCCAGGTTCTGGGGCCCAGCCCCTGGGTGTTCGGATGTTGGCCTCTGCATCCTAGGTATTAATAATAATAATCTTTATTGGTGTCACACGTAGGCATACATTAACACTGCAATGAAGTTACTGTGAACATCCTCTAGTCACCACATTCCGGCACCTGAGGGAGAATTCAGAATGTCCAATTCACCTAACAAGCACGTCTTTCGGGACTTGTGGGAGGAAACTCGAGCACCCGGAGGAAACCCACGCAGACAGAGGGAGAACATGCAGACTCCACACAGACAGTAACCCAAGCCGGGAATCAAACTCAGGTCCCTGGCGCTGTGAAGCAGCAGTGCTAGCCACTGTGCTGCTGTGTTGCCTCCCACAGTGTTCAAACAGTGTCCAGGAATCACGGTCTGATTGCGATGCTGGGCAATAACCCCCGCATGCTACATGGCACGCCTACCCACGGGAATCCACTTGGGAAATGCTAGGTGCTCACCTAACTACGATTGTCAATTCCCAATAGCCTTCAGCTGCACGGCCAGAGGCCTCCACGGTCAGCGGGAGTTATGGGTGGTCGCTGGGGCAGGCTGGCTGGGGTTGCCCCAGGAACAAGACCACACAGTCCAGGGGTTGGCATGGTGGACCCACTAGCGCAGAGACGCCCAACTCCCACCCACCCCCAGCCGAGGCCATGAGCGGTCACTCCCCCTCCGCTCCGCAGCCCCCTCCCCCGATGATGAACCAACCCAACTGGGCCTTGCCCCCCCAAGGGCACCCCACACCCCCTTCCGAGCATAGCACCCCATGCCCTCTTTGCCTGTGAGCGAAGATATGTACTCACCTCCTCGGCCAGCTTCACATTTTTAAAAAGGTTGACTCATCAGCGCCCGCGTGACCACTGCTGGGAAGGCCGTTCGATCACGGCAGGCCATTGGATAGGTGCTGCTCCCGTTAGTTGTATGGAGATTGGCTTAAGTAGTGACTATTGGTTTCTCGTCACGCTATGGCGGGATCCTGATTTCGCCAACGGGAGCGGGCTGGATAGATCACAAAACGATCGGCACCCGGCGTGGTTCCCGTTTCTGGCCTCTCCCAAGATTTAACGGCCTAGTCACACTCTCGCTTAAGTGAAACGCGGCCATTAAATCGTGCCCTAACTGTGGACTTGATGGCGAAAAACTCCCCAGAGCCCCAAAAAGTGACTATGGACGGGATTAACCGACCACCCCTCCACGCGGCAGAGGCGTCAATGGGGATTTCCCAGTGGCGACACCCCTCATCGCTGGGAAACCTGTACACCGGCGTGGGACTGGAACTTTCCACCGGCGTGAACAGCCGGAAACTCCTGTTCGGCCTAATGTTGAGGCTTCAAGTGGTGAGCTGCTTCGGGACACATGCGTTGAGTCCTTCAGCTCGCCCAACGAATACAAATGAGATGAAGGGCTCTAAAACATGGGGCCTTTTTCACCAACAGAACGGGCATTCAGTTAGTCTGCTCCATCGGTCAATCACATAAAAGTCAACATTCTTCCTGAGGTGTAGAGTACAGTAAAAACAAATGGGATATACAGGCATAAATAGTAACAATGACAAGGCACACAAATTGACTGCGTGCATACGTCCTGCTGTTTCTCAATCCAAAGTGATTGATTCACCAAGTCTTTAAAAAAATGGACCTGAATTGAATCAGTTTGACTGGGCTCACACTTGTGCTGATCATGTAAAATATTTCCACTTGTTTTTTCTCTTGTTACTTAGGATGCAGGGGTCAAAAAGCTAAAAGAACAGTGAACGCAGCATTCACTGCTACACCATTTTAATGACAGGCAGATCTCACCTGGCGCCTTATCATTTGCTGAGCCTTGAACATGTTACCCACTTGATGGTAACCCATTGGGACTTAATTAAACCATGGCCTGGTGACCTCGAGGAAGATATAAGAAGCCTGAGGAAATGAAAAAGCAAGATGTTCATATCTTTAGAGAAATAAAATGACGTTTAGATGTGAAAGTATAGCTTGTGTCCGTGGTAGCACTCATATCTCTTAGGCACAAGAGTTCTAGCCTCATAGGCAGTCTTGAATGTCACTTTAGTGCCCTGCTGAGAGAGTGCTGCACTGCTGGAGGTGCAATCTTTCCAATGAGGTGTTAAAGCATTCTTACACCAGAGGGCTGTGGAAGCTCAGTCATTGAGTATGTTTACGGCAGAGATTGATAAATGTCTGATTAACAATAAGATAAAGGATATGGGGATAGTGGGTGTAAAAGGCATTGAAGTGACCAATCAGCCATGATCATATTGAATGGCGGAGTAGGATTGACGGGCTGAATGGCCTACTCCTGTTCTCATGTTCTTCCTCTGTTCCTAATAATCATGCAGTGTTATGAAGAGCAGTATTTCCCCACCACCACTTCTGCCTCAGAATCAGAATATTAGGAGGATGTTTGTGCCATCCATAACCCCTTTACTTGGTTAAAAAAGTAGAAAGGTCATGACGGAATTTAAACATGAGGATGAGAATTTTTAATTGCAAATATGGGGTAACACAGTCGGGACAAACAAAGCAAATACATGAGCAAGAGCAGCAGAGGGCGTTGTGAATAGTGTTCTTACAGGAACAGATCAGTCCGAGGGAGAGTCGTTGAGGAGTCTAGTAGCTGTGGGGAAGAAGCTGTTCCTGTGTCCAGATGTGCGGGTCTTCAGACTTCTGTAGTTTCTGCCTGATGGAAGGGTCTGGAAGAGGGAAAAGCCTGGGTGTGGGGGGTCTCTGACAATGCTGTCTGCCTTCTTGAGGCAGCGGGAGGTGAATACAGAATCAATGTGAGGGTGGCAAGCTGGTGTGATGCGTTGGGGTGAGTTCACCGCACTGCAGTTTCTCGCGATCTTGGGCCGAGCAGTTACCATACCAAGCAGTGATGCAGCTGGATAGGATGCTCTCAGTGGCACATCTGTAGAACATAGAACATAGAAAATACAGCACAGAACAGGCCCTTCGGCCCACGATGTTGTGCCGAACCTTTGTCCTAGATTAATCATAGATTATCATTGAATTTACAATGCAGAAGGAGGCCATTCGGCCCTTTGAGTCTGCACCGGCTCTTGGAAAGAGCACCCTACCCAAACTCAACACCTCCACCCAACACCAAGGGCAATTTTGGACATTAAGGGCAATTTATCATTGGCCAATTCACCTAACCTGCACATCTTTGGACTGTGGGAGGAAACCGGAGCACCCGGAGGAAACCCACGCAGACACGGGGAGGACGTGCAGACTCCGCACAGACAGTGACCCAAGCCGGAATCGAACCAGGGACCCTGGAGCTGTGAAGCAATTGTGCTATCCACAATGCTACCGTGCTGCCCTTAAGAACAACTAAATGTACACTATATCATTTTACCGTAATCCATGTACCTATCCAATAGCTGCTTGAAGGTCCCTAATGTTTCCGACTCAACTACTTCCACAGGCAGTGCATTCCATGCCCCCACTACTCCCTGGGTAAAGAACCTACCTCTGATATCCCTCCTATAACTTCCACCTTTCACCTTAAATTTATGTCCCCTTGTAATGGTTTGTTCCACCCGGGGAAAAAGTCTCTGACTGTCTACTCTATCTATTCCCCTGATCATCTTATAAACCTCTATCAAGTCGCCCCTCATCCTTCTCCGTTCTAATGAGAAAAGGCCTAGCACCCTCAACCTTTCCTCGTAAGATCTACTCTCCATTCCAGGCAACATCCTGGTAAATCTTCTTTGCACCTTTTCCAAAGCTTCCACATCCTTCCTAAAATTAGGCGACCAGAACTGTACACAGTACTCCAAATGTGGCCTTACCAAAGTTTTGTACAGCTGCATCATCACCTCACGGCTCTTAAATTCAATCCCTCTGTTAATGAACGCGAGCACACCATAGGCCTTCTTCACAGCTCTATCCACTTGAGTGGCAACTTTCAAAGATGTATGAACATAGACCCCAAGATCTCTCTGCTCCTCCACATTGCCAAGAACTCTACCGTTAACCCTGTATTCCGCATTCATATTTGTCCTTCCAAAATGGACAACCTCACACTTTTCAGGGTTAAACTCCATCTGCCAGTTCTCAGCCCAGCTCTGCATCCTATCTATGTCTCTTTGCAGCTGACAACAGCCCTCCTTACTATCCACAACTCCACCAATCTTCGTATCGTCTGCAAATTTACTGACCCACCCTTCAACTCCCTCATCCAAGTCATTAATGAAAATCACAAACAGCAGAGGACCCAGAACTGATCCCTGTGGTACGCCACTGGTAACTGGGATCCAGGCTGAATATTTGCCATCCACCACCACTCTCTGACTTCTATCGGTTAGCCAGTTCATTATCCAACTGGCCAAATTTCCCACTATCCCATGCCTCCTTACTTTCTGCATAAGCCTATCATGGGGAACCTTATCAAATGCCTTACTAAAATCCATGTACACTACATCCACTGCTTTACCTTCATCCACATGCTTGGTCACCTCCTCAAAGAATTCAATAAGACTTGTAAGGCAAGACCTACCCCTCACAAATCCGTGCTGACTATCCCTAATCAAGCAGTGTCTTTCCAGATGCTCAGAAATCCTATCCTTCAGTACCCTTTCCATTACTTTGCCTACCACCGAAGTAAGACTAACTGGCCTGTAATTCCCAGGGTTATCCCTAGTCCCTTTTTTGAACAGGGGCACGACATTCGCCACTCTCCAATCTCCTGGTACCACCCCTGTTGACAGTGAGGACGAAAAGATCATTGCCAACGGCTCTGCAATTTCATCTCTTGCTTCCCATAGAATCCTTGGATATATCCCGTCAGGCCCGGGGGACTTGTCTATCCTCAAGTTTTTCAAAATGCCCAACACATCTTCCTTCCTAACAAGTATTTCCTCGAGCTTACCAATCTGTTTCACACTGTCCTCTCCAACAATATCGCCCCTCTCATTTGTAAATACAGAAGAAAAGTACTCGTTCAAGACCTCTCCTATCTCTTCAGACTCAATACACAATCTCCCGCTACTGTCCTTGACCGGACCTACCCTCGCTCTAGCCATTCTCATATTTCTCACATATGTGTAAAAGGCCTTGGGGTTTTCCTTGATCCTACCCGCCAAAGATTGTTCATGCCCTCTCTTAGCTCTCCTAATCCCTTTCTTCAGTTCCCTCCTGGCTATCTTGTATCCCTCCAATGCCTTGTCTGAACCTTGTTTCCTCAGCCTTACATAAGTCTCCTTTTTCCTCTTAACAAGACATTCAACCTCTCTTGTCAACCATGGTTCCCTCACTCGACCATCTCTTCCCTGCCTGACAGGGACATACATATCAAGGACACGTAGCACCTGTTCCTTGAACAAGTTCCACATTTCACTTGTATCCTTCCCTGCCAGCCTATGTTCCCAACTTATGCACTTCAATTCTTGTCTGACAACATCGTATTTACCCTTCCCCCAATTGTAAAGCTTGCCCTGTTGCACGTACCTATCCCTCTCCATTACTAAAGTGAAAGTCACAGAATTGTGGTCACTATCTCCAAAATGCTCCCCCACTAACAAATCTATCACTTGCCCTGGTTCATTACCAAGTACTAAATCCAATATTGCCCCTCCTCTGGTCGGACAATCTACATATTGTGTTAGAAAAGCTTCCTGGACACACTGCACAAACACCACCCCATCCAAACTATTTGATCTAAAGAGTTTCCACTCAATATTTGGGAAGTTAAAGTCGCCCATGACTACTACCCTATGACTTCTGCACCTTTCCAAAATCTGTTTCCCAATCTGTTCCTCCACATCTCTGCTACTATTGGGGGGCCTATAGAAAACTCCTAACAAGGTGACTGCTCCTTTCCTATTTCTGACTTCAACCCATACTACCTCAATAGGGTGATACTCCTCGAACTGCCTTTCTGCAGCGGTTATACTATCTCTAATTAATAATGCCACCCCCCCCCCACCTCTTTTACCACCCTCCCTAATCTTATTGAAACATCTATAACCAGGGACCTCCAACAACCATTTCTGCCCCTCTTCTATCCAAGTTTCCGTGATGGCCACCACATCGTAGTCCCAAGTACCGATCCATGCCTTAAGTTCACCCATCTTATTCCTGATGCTTCTTGCGTTGAAGTATACACACTTCAACCCATCTCCGTGCCTGCAAGTCCTCTCCTTTGTCAGTGTTCCCTTCCCCACAGCCACATTACACGCTTTGGCGCCCTGAATATCGGCTACCTTAGTTGCTGGACTACAAATCCGGTTCCCATTCCCCTGCCAAATTAGTTTAAACCCTCCCGAAGAGTACTAGAAAACCTCCCTCCCAGGATATTGGTGCCCCTCTGGTTCAGATGCAACCCGTCCTGCTTGTACAGGTCCCACCTTCCCCAGAATGCGCTCCAATTATCCAAATACCTGAAGCCCTCCCTCCTACACCATTCCTGCAGCCATGTGTTCAGTAGAGGTTTGTGAGAGTCAATTCAGACATGCCGAATTTCTTTAGCTTGGTAGGAAGTAGAGACGTTGTTGGGCTTTCTTGACTGTTGCATCAACATGAGTGGACCAGGACAGACTGTTGGTGACCCCCAGGAACTTAAAGCTGTCGACCATCTCCATTTCAGAGCCATGATGTAGACGAGGGAGTGTGTCATGCTATGCTTACTGATGGTGCGGTTACAGGGATAGGATGAGGATTGGGCCTCGGTAGGGTGCCCTTTTAGAGGGTCGGTGTAAATTTATTGGGCCGAATGGCATTCCTTCTTCACTGGAGGGATTCTATGTTTCTCCTTTGATTATAGGAATAGGACGGTGAAGATAAGGGGCCGGGATTCTCCGACCCCCTGCCGGGTCGGAGAATCCCCGGGGGAGACGCAAATCCCGCCCTGACGCCGGCTTCCCTATTCTCCGGTGCCGTTTTTCTGAGGGCCGCCGGGTTTCCCGCCACGCCGGTCGGGGGCCGTTGATAGCGGCCCCTCCAGGGATTCACCAGGCCCCGATGGGCCGAGTGGCCGTCAAGTTTTGCCCAGTCCCACCGACGTGAATTACTCACCTCACACACAGCGGGACCTGTCCTGGGGGGGGGGGGATCCGACCTCGGGCAGGCCCCCACGGTGGCCTGACCCGCGATCGGGGCCGACCGATCTGCAGGCGGGCTGGTTCCGTAGGGGCCTTCTTTCCTCCGCGCCGGGTCCCTGTAGGCCTCCACCATATTGCTCGGGGGCCGACGCAGAGAAGGGAACCACCGCGCATGCGCGGAAATACTCCGGCTGTTCTGCGCATGCGCGGAAATACGCCGGCCGATCCGCGCATGCGCGAGATCACGACGGCCGTTCTGCGCATGCGCAAACTCGCACCGACTGGAGCTGCGAGAACCACTCCGCCATCAACCTAGCCCCCGAGAAAGTGGAGAATTCCTCATCGGAATGGTTGGCGCCGGTTTTCACGCCGGTGTGGGGACTTGGCCCCATTATTGGTGAATCCCGCCCAGAGTGTTTAGTGCGATTTGGTTAGGAAATAAGCAGTATAGATGAACTGAAGTGTACAAAGCATAGAGGATTGGAGAGCAAACAGAAAAACATTGCATAAGTCAAGTCTAGGAATGACATAGGCACGGACGAGAGGTTCCGTGGAAAATGGCAGACTTTACTGAAGAAGCTTGAGGTGGAAGTCTTTGTCATGGAGAGGATATAGAGGCAGACATTCAGCAGGACAATGAGGTTAGAGGAGTCAAGGGAAGAGATGGAGAGGTAGGGCAGAGCATGACCAGCCTTCGCGCATAAGGTGACTCCATGTTTGCAAATGATGTCAATAAGAAACAGCATAAAGATGAGAAAGAGCTATTAAGGGGCTCCAAGGGTGGCAGTGCAGAGGCAGGAAGAGAAAACATGACTGGGGATACATTGGCTGTGAGTGGACGACAGAGACATGGACCTGAGGCTGGGAGGCTGCAACATGTCTAAGCACTTTCAGCTCCCTCTCAGGCAGGGATCAGACATTACACAGGATTTAAGAGGAGCATCGACTGCTCCGTTATCACTGCAAGTCATCATTCTTTGCCTGCAGCCAATCATTTTAATGCCTTGCGCATGAATGTTTCCACCATCATGATGAACTTCCTCAGGCACCAGAGTAGTGAGAGGATGTAAAACCACATGGTGGGAGAGGTCTTCACACTCTGGTCCTGGTCATCCCCAAACCGAGAGGCCATGAGGGTGTCCCTAGCCCTGCACCCCATGCAGGCCCTTGGTCCTAACTCCACCTCCCCCGCTGTTGCCCCTCATCGCCCTCCTCGACATTCTCCTCATCTGAGGAGATGTAGAACTCCTCCATCTCCTCATCATCCGGCTGCTCGCCCCACTAAAATGCCAGGATATGCAAAGCACAGCAGACAACTATGATGCGTGACACCCTCTGGGGCTGAATTAGAGGAACTCCCCTGACCGTCCAGACATCAGAACCATATCTAAACCAACTGATCAACTAGTGCTCGCCGCGTTGACACATGAGCCTCATTGTAGAGAGTCTCGGCAGGTGTTTGTGGCCTAGGCACTGGCGTCATCAGCAACCTCCTGAGTGGGTACCCTTTGTCTCCGAGGAGCCATCCTTCCAGATGCCTGCTCTCCCTCAAAAACAGCTGAGATCTGTGAGCATCCAAAGATCTAACTGCCATGGACGCTCCCTGGGAAACGGGTACACACCTACAGAATGTGAATTGCGTGGTCACAGACGAGCTGGACATTGAGGGAGTGGTATCCCTTGCAGTTCACAAGTGATGCCCCGTGCCTCCATGGGGAATGCTGAGTTATGTGGGTGCAGTTGATGACACCCTGCACCTGCGGCATGCATGCTATGTGGGTGAAGCCCATGTCCCTGGCGTCCTGGCTCACCTGGTCCAGTTTCATTGATTTATATGTCGGCCCTCACAAATAGCGCATCCTTGATCTCCCTTATGCACATGTGTGTGTGGCAGACTGGGAGATGTGGCAGAGGTCACCCATGCAGCTCTGAAGTGAGCCGCTGGCACAGAGGTTCAGAGTGGTTGTGACTTTCAGGGCCACAGACAATAGGTGACCTCACAGTCCATGTGGTGCCAACTCTTGCTTCACCTGGCACAGGTGGTCCACCATCCCCTGAGTCAGACGCAATCTTCTCCGGCACTGGACCACTGACAGTTAGAGGTAAGAAGTTCTACAGCAGTAGACCTATGGCTGGTAGTGCCTCTTTTGAGGCGCCACCACCTGTGGCTCTGCTCCGCCCTGCAGAATGCCGGTCCTGGCTGCATGTAGCAGCACGGCGATGTCGCTGCTATGTCTTGAGAGCTATCAAAAGAACTGCCAGCTCCTCTGACTCCATAATTCTTTCAAATCAAAAACTGACAGAAAGGGAACATCAAAATGAGCGATGGGAAGTCCTGACAATGCCCTGACCCACACCCCTCTCAGGATCTGAGAAATTCACCCATGCGTATCTCCCTATGTGAGCACTTTTCCAATGAGCCTCATTCCTCCCCCTGTCACGCAATAGCCACTTCCCCACAGTTACCCCTCTCAATTCCACCTGCATGAAGTGCCTCTAACCTTGAGAGCCTCAGTGGGCCACGTGACTCCCCCAAGGGTGAGGAGTGAGGGCTGTTGAATTCATCCAGTGGACCTGCATTCTAACCTCACAGGGGCATGAGACACTGCCACCCATCATGTCTAAAACGGGGTGACTGATGAGCACATTCACCATAATGCCTTGCATTGGAGGTAATATCTGTGTCACCTCTCTGTTATGGAGATGTGAGTATTAACCTTGGAGTTCAATGCTCCTAAAGGGTTAACCATTGGGTGCCAATCAGTGGCACACTCATGCATTGCAATGCTGACTAAATTGGCACAATTGACCCATCAAAGAAGGGTTAGGGAGCTAATTAGGCAACTGGCTTTGTCTTGTGGCAGGCGAGGGATACCTGATGCGTGTGAAGATTGCAGTTTACAATCAGCTTCACCATTAGAGGGCACCCTCGTTCCCCCAGCTCGCATGGGCTCTGTATTAAATGAGCCTTGCAACCTGAACAGCCAGCCTTCCAGACACTAATCCCTGACAGTCCATAACCATTGGCCTTAAACTTCCAGACAACTCATGCCCCAGGCTGCAAAGTGCATCTGAGGGTGGGGCTTCATTCTGACTGCACTCATCCTCCCCGCTTGTGTGAGGGTCTTCTGCTCTCATGCAGCTGGGAACCACCCTTGTCAGAGACCCCAACTCTGTCCATGCAGCCTAGCATCTCACAGGACCTCACCCAGAGACGTCACAATTACCTCCTGTGCTGATGCTGTGAACTAATCTGTGGTCACCCACTTTTCAGCTGCCATTCCCTCAGCGGTGATATCACCACAGGCCCAGCAAGGAAGACATAGGAAGTGCTGCCTGCTAACCAGCCCCCAAATCCCTTTAAACCTAGAGGCTCACAGCCATGAAGGGCCACTAAGGCCTGACAGCAACCCCACCCTCTGAGATGCCGAGAATGAACTGCACCCACACTCCCGGCCCCGGATTGCACTTATCTTGGTCGCCCCCCCCACCATCCTCTCCGGTGCCCACTCTGCAATTAGCACCCTGGAGGATAATGGTGACCAGAGCATTCACCCCCAATATCTCCTTTGTAGTTGAGGTTGCCATGTTCTCATTTATATATACATAGAACATAGAACATAGAAAATACAGCACAGAACAAGCCCTTCGGCCCACGATGTTGTGCCGAACCTTTGTCCTACATTAATCATAGATTATCATTGAATTTACAATGCAGAAGGAGGCCATTCGGCCCCCCGAGTCTGCACCGGCCCCCGGAAAGAGCACCCCACCCAAACTCAACACCTCCACCCAACACCAAGGGCAATTTGGACATTAAGGGCAATTTATCATTGGCCAATTCACCTAACCCGCACATCTTTGGATTGTGGGAGGAAACCGGAGCACCCGGAGGAAACCCACGCAGACACGGGGAGGACGTGCAGACTCCGCACAGACAGTGACCCAAGCTGGAATCGAACCTGGGACCCTGGAGCTGTGAAGCAATTGTGCTATCCACAATGCTACCGTGCTGCCCTTGAGAACAAATAAATCTACACTATATCTTTTAACCGTAATCCATGTACCTATCCAATAGCTGCTTGAAGGTCCCTAATGTTTCCGACTCAACTACTTCCACAGGCAGTGCATTCCATGCCCCCACTACTCTCTGGGTAAAGAACCTACCTCTGATATCCCTCCTATATCTTCCACCTTTCACCTTAAATTTATGTCCCCTTGTAATGGTTTGTTCCACCCGGGGAAAAAGTCTCTGACTGTCTACTCTATCTATTCCCCTGATCATCTTATAAACCTCTATCAAGTCGCCCCTCATCCTTCTCCGTTCTAATGAGAAAAGGCCTAGCACCCTCAACCTTTCCTCGTAAGACCTACTCTCCATTCCAGGCAACATCCTGGTAAATCTTCTTTGCACCTTTTCCAAAACTTCCACATCCTTCCTAAAATTAGGCGACCAGAACTGTACACAGTACTCCAAATGTGGCCTTACCAAAGTTTTGTACAGCTGCATCATCACCTCACGGCTCTTAAATTCAATCCCTCTGTTAATGAACGCGAGCACACCATAGGCCTTCTTCACAGCTCTATCCACTTGAGTGGCAACTTTCAAAGATGTATGAACATAGACCCCAAGATCTCTCTGCTCCTCCACATTGCCAAGAACTCTACCGTTAACCCTGTATTCCGCATTCATATTTGTCCTTACAAAATGGACAACCTCACACTTTTCAGGGTTAAACTCCATCTGCCAGTTCTCAGCCCAGCTCTGCATCCTATCTATGTCTCTTTGCAGCCGACAACAGCCCTCCTTACTATCCACAACTCCACCAATCTTCGTATCGTCTGCAAATTTACTGACCCACCCTTCAACTCCCTCATCCAAGTCATTAATGAAAATCACAAACAGCAGAGGACCCAGAACTGATCCCTGCGGTACGCCACTGGTAACTGGGATCCAGGCTGAATATTTGCCATCCACCACCACTCTCTGACTTCTATCGGTTAGCCAGTTCGTTATCCAACTGGCCAAATTTCCCACTATCCCATGCCTCCTTACTTTCTGCATAAGCCTACCATGGGGAACTTTATCAAATGCCTTACTAAAATCCATGTACACTACATCCACTGCTTTACCTTCATCCACATGCTTGGTCACCTCCTCAAAGAATTCAATAAGATTTGTAAGGCAAGACCTACCCCTCACAAATCCGTGCTGACTATCCCTAATCAAGCAGTGTCTTTCCAGATGCTCAGAAATCCTATCCTTCAGTACCCTTTCCATTACTTTGCCTACCACCGAAGTAAGACTAACTGGCCTGTAATTCCCAGGGTTATCCCTAGTCCCTTTTTTGAACAGGGGCACGACATTCGCCACTCTCCAATCCCCTGGTACCACCCCTGTTGACAGTGAGGACGAAAAGATCATTGCCAACGGCTCTGCAATTTCATCTCTTGCTTCCCATAGAATCCTTGGATATATCCCGTCAGGCCCGGGGGACTTGTCTATCCTCAAGTTTTTCAAAATGCCCAACACATCTTCCTTCCTAACAAGTATTTCCTCGAGCTTACCAATCTGTTTCACACTGTCCTCTCCAACAATATCGCCCCTCTCATTTGTAAATACAGAAGAAAAGTACTCGTTCAAGACCTCTCCTATCTCTTCAGACTCAACACACAATCTCCCGCTACTGTCCTTGATCGGACGTACCCTCGCTCTAGTCATTCTCATATTTCTCACATATAGCCAGCGAATAGCGCTAATTATATGTTGATGTATTCAAATGAGGTTCCTTGGTGGGAACCTCATTACATCACCAACGAGGAACATGGAAAATCAGACAATCTGATCTCGCTGGTGAGAATCGTGGTCCAGATTCTCGCTGGATATTGTGCCTATGTCGCCTTTTGCTCGATGATGGTTAACAGGGGCTCAACATCACCCCCTATGTTACCTGAAAAGTTTACAAAAGAAACAACTCAACCAATCAGTTTAAAAATATTATTTATTTGTGCTGACCTCAACAATTGATTGAATTTTACTGCAACTGTAAAAACAACATATTCTCAGTTGGACGTTTCAGTACAGTACTGAAGGAGTGCTGCACTGTCGAATGTTAAAACTGAGACATGACTTCCGGTGGTGGCCATGAGCTGAGCAGTCGCACGAAAGGTGGCTGTCTTTGAACTTTGACCTTCTGCAGGCGGACACCAAAAACATCCACAACCATTTCAAACAGCATTGGCAAGAAAGCCAGCAAAGATGAGGGGCGGGAATCCTCAGCCTTGGACTCAGCAGCCACACGAGGTGACACAGAACCGCCAACGACACAGAGTTCTCAGCACAGAACCAGGCGCTAATGGACAAACTCACGGGCTTCATCACTTCCGAGTTCCAAAGACACAGGGAGGAGCTGAAGAGAGACTTCCTGGCAGCCGTCCAGACAGCAGTGGAGGCGGCAATGGCCCCCATGAGGGAGGCGATGATCAAAATGGAGAGGCGGCTTGAGGCCCAAGATTCGCCGGCGAGAGACCTCGAGAAGGCCGCCACAGAGCAAGGAGACTGGGTCGCAGCACTCGAAGCCGAGGTGACGAGCCTCATCAAGACCCAGGAGGACTGAAAGGAAAAAGTCGACAACCAGGAGAACTGGTTGCAACGTCAGAACTTAGAAATCATGGGGCTGCCAGAAGGAACGGAGAGGAGGAACCGCACGGAGTATATAGCGGCGACGATCAGAAAACTGGTCGGCTAGGAGGGCTTCGCCAAGCCCCCAGAGGTGGACCGCACCCACAAGTCGCTTCGGCAGTGGTCCAGAGTTGGGGAGCTCCACGGGCAGTAATTGTGAAATTCCATAAGTATCAGGACAAAGAGCGGATCCTGCAGTGGGCGAAAGACACGAGAGGGGGCAAGTGGGATATTTCAGCCGCTTGTGTCAAGACATTGGGGCAGACCTGGCCAAGCGCCGGCTGAATTTAACTGTGATAAATCCGCCCTATACAAAAGCAAGGTGCAGTTTGGCATTCTTTCCCCTGCCAAGTTGTGGGTCAAACACCAGGGAAAGAGTATTATTTCAATGCCCCGGAGGAGGCCAACAAAGTCGTCCTGAATAATGGTCTGGGCAGGCAGTGATAGCGCACATGGGCTAGAAAGCAAGTTGGAAGAGCCAAGGGGGGCATGAATGAATGCGGGCAGAGATATGGAGATGGCGGGTCGGGATGGGGAGATGCAGATGGGGGTTAAATAGGGGAACCTGACCAAGAGGGGAGCTACTACACTAGCGAGTAAGCTGGTTGTGGTGGTATGTATTAGGGGTAGTACAGTACCTGTGAAGCCGAGAGGCTATTGGCTGACAGGTCCCGGGTCCTGGTTGGATCTGCTGCCTGCAGGCTCCGCCCTGAAGGCGGAGTATAAGAGCTCGAGTTCTCCCAGCAGCCGCATTCTGTAACTGAGCTGCTGGGGAACAAGTCTTGCTTAGTAAAGCCTTAATTGATTTCATCTCTTCTCGACTTGCGTGAGCAATTGTTGCGCTACAATTTATTAAGCAAGCTTAAAAGACTATGGAGCTCCGGATCGCCCCGGAGTGTCTGCGAATCAGCCCCCATGCAGCAAACTCGACATCCGTGTTTAAACACTGGCTAGCATGCTTCGAAGGTTACCTTCGAATGGCCCCCGGCCAGACCACAGAAGATCAGAAAATGCAGGTCCTGCATTCCAGGGTGAGCCCGGAGATCTACACGCTCATCGAAGACGCGGAGGATTTCCCGACGGTGCTCGCCATGCTCAAAGGAGTCTACATTCGGCCCATAAACCAGGTCTACGCACGCCACCAACTCGCGACGAGACGGCAAATCCCCGGAGAATCGCTCGACAAGTTCTACAGCGCGCTCTTGATTTTGGGGAAGAACTGCAACTGCCCGTCGGTGACGCAAACGAGCACACGGAGCTCTTAATCAGGGATGCTTTTGTGGCAGGTATGACTTCTTCTCAAATTCACCAAAGACTGTTAGAGAGAGACTCATTAGGACTCACAGAGGCACGGGCCCTTGCGGCCTCCCTCGACGTGGACTCACAAAATGCCCACGCCTACGGCCCCGACCGCGCAGCAGCCCCTTGGGCTCCGTGGACCCCCGTTGCGACCGACTCCCCGCCACCCCCTGCAAGTATGCGTGGCTAGAGCATCAGACCATCCCGGTGGGCCCTGCTGCTATTTTTGCGGGCAGGCGAAACACCCCCGGCAGCGCTGCCCGGCCCGCTCAGCTACTTGTAAAAGGGGCATTACGCAGCGGTGTGCCAGTCCCGGGGGGTCGCCGCAATCTCCGGGGGAGAACGGGGACAGCAGATTCAACCCCCCTAGCGCTCCTTGTGCGGCCCGTGGGCGCCGCCATTTTGGGCCCCGGACACCACGCGGGGAGGATGGACGCCGCCATCTTGTGACCCCCCCGGCCACGTGCGATCCATGGAGGCGGCCATTTTGTCCACCCCCGACCGCGTGCGATCCATGGACGCCGCCATCTTGGCTGATAGCCAAGGACCCCAGCATAGACGGTTCCACGGGGTCGGAAAAAAACGCCACGGTGCAGCAACCAAGACTGGCTTCGGTGACCCTGGACCAGTCGCGGCCCCGGACGCTCCAAACGGCAACGACAACGGTGCTGGTCAACGGGTAGGAGACGCCATGCCTAATCGACTCTGGCAGCACGGAAAGTTTTATCCACCCGGATACGGTAAGACGCTGTTTTCTCTCTATTCGTCCGAGTACCCAAAAGATTTTTCTGGCAGCGGGATCCCATTCCGTATAGATCAAAGGGTTCTGCATCGCGAACCTAACGGTGCAAGGGAGGGAGTTTAAGAATTATAGGCTTTATGTCCTTCCCCAACTCTGCGCTCCCACTCTCTTGGGGTTAGATTTCCAGTGTAACCTCCAGAGCCTTACGTTCGAATTCGGCGGGCCAATACCCCCACTCACTATCTGCAGCCTCGCGACCCTCAAGGTTGAACCGCCTTCCTTGTTTGCGAACCTCACCCCGGATTGCAAACCCGTCGCCACTAGGAGCAGACGGTACAGCGCCCAGGACCGAACATTTATCTGGTCTGAAGTCCAGCGGCTGCTAAGGAAGGCATAATCCAGGCCAGCAATAGTCCCTGGAGAGCCCAGGTGGTAGTTGTGACTATAGTCAGACCATCAATAGGTACACGCAGCTCGATGCATACCCTCTCCCCCGCATAGCCGACATGGTCAATCGGATTGCACTGTACAAGGTCTTTTCCACCGTGGACCTCAAGTCCTCATACCACCAGCTCCCCATCCACCGAGTGACCACAAGTACACGGCCTTCGAGGCAGACGGGCGGCTCTACCACTTCTTAAGGGTCACGAACGAAGTCTCGGTCTTCCAACGGGAGATGGACCGAATGGTTGATCAGCACGGGTTGCAGGCCACGTTCCCATACCTCAACAATGTAACCATCTGCGACCATGACCAGCAGGACCACGACGCCAACCTCCGCAAATTCCTCCAGACCGCTCACACCCTGATCCTCACCTATAAGAACATAAGAACATATAACGAGGACAAATGCATTTTTAGCACCAACCGTCTGGCCATCCTGGGATACGTAGTGCACAATGGAGTGATAGGCCCCGACCTCGAACGCATGCGCCCCCTTATGGAATTTCCCCTCCCCCACTGCTCCAAAGCCCTGGGCTGCCAATGTGGCAATGATACACAAGTGGGTAATGGAGGAGGAGGGGGCGGCGTGGAAGAGGCTGGAGATAGCTTCCTGTATGGGCACGAGCCTGAGAGCGCTGGTGGCGGCACCGCTGCCGCTCCCGCCGACAAGGTACACCACGAGTCCAGTGGTGGCGGCAACCCTCAAAATTTGGGGGCAGTGGAGACGCCACAGGGGGAAGGCAGAGGCTTCAGTGTGGTCCCCGATCCAAGAGAACCATCGGTTTGTCCCGGGAGAATGGATGGGGGTTCCTGTGCTGGCACAGGGCAGGTATTAGAAGGATGGGGAACCTGTTTATAGACGGGATGTTTGCGAGCCTTGGGGCGTTGGAGGAAAGATTTGGGCACCCCCCTGGAAATGCATTCAGGTACATGTAGGTAAGGGCGTTTGTAAGACGGCAGGTGAGGGAATTTCCACTGCTGCCAGCGCGTAGGATCCAGGATAGGGTGCTCTCGGGGGTGTGGGTTGGAGAAGGCAAGGTCTTGGCGATCTACCAGGAGATGCAGGAGGAGGAGGTGGCCTCGGTGGAGGAGCTGAAAGGTAAATGGGAGGAGGAGCTGGGGAGGAGGTAGACGAGGGTATGTGGGCGGACACCCTGGGTAGGGTAAATTCTTCCTCCTCTTGCGCCAGGCTTAGCCTGATACAATTTAAGGTTCTGCACAGGGCGCAGGTGACTGGGGCAAGGCTGAGTCGTTTTTTTGGAGTGGAGGTCAGGTGTGTGAGGTGTTTGGGAAGCCCAGCAAATCACACCCACATGTTCTGGGCGTACCCAGTGCTGGATGGGTTCTGGAGGAGCGTTGCGAGGACGGTGTCTAAGGTGGTAAACATCCGGGTTAAGCCAAGTTGGGGGCTCGCACTATTTGGGGTATCGGACGAGCCGGGAGTGCAGGAGGTGAAAGAGGCCGGTATTCTGGCCTCTGCGTCCCTGGTAGCCCGGCGGAGGATTCTGCTACAGTGGAAGGATGCGAGGGCCCCAAGCTTGGAAGCCTGGATCAGCGACATGGCAGGGTTCATTAAAATTTGCCTTAAGAGGATCTGTGCAAGGTTTCTTCAGGCGGTGGCAACCGTTCCTAGACTTTCTAGCGGAGCGTTAGGAGGTGGACAGCAGCAGCAGCAACCCGTGGGGGGGAGGGGTGGGGGGAACTTTGTGTTTACCGCTGTGTTTATTACCGTTTAATAGGGGGCTTGTATGTTGGGGGAATACGTGACATAGCTATAAGATGTTTATTTATGTGTTCTTTGTTTTTTCTTATTTCTGTAAGGGGAGGGGTTTTGTTGAAAATATGTAAAAATTTGAATAAAAAGTTTTTTTTTTAAAACATGGGGCAGGATTCTCCCCTACTCGGTGGGGCGGGGGTTCCGGCGTAATGGAGTGGCGGGAACCACTCCGGCGTCGGGAAGTCTCCGCACCATTAGGGGCTAAGCCCTCACCTTGAGGGGCTAGGCCCGCGCCGGAGCGGTTTGCGCTCCGCCGGCTGGTGGGAAAGGCCTTTGGCGCCACGCCAGCCGGGGCCGAAAGGTCTTCGCCGGGCGACGCATGCGCGGGAGCGTCAGCGGCTGCTGACGTCATCCCCGCGCATGCGCAGGGGAGGGGTTCTCTTCCGCCTCTGCCATAGTGAAGACCATGGCGAAGGCGGAAGAAAAAGAGTGGCCCCACGGCACAGGCCCGCCCGCGGATCGGTGGGCCCCGAACACGGGCCAGGTCACCGTGGGGGCACCCCCCGGGGCCAGATCGCCCCACGCCCCCCCCAGGACCCCGAAGCCTGCCTGCGCCGCCTTGTCCCGCCGTTCAAAAGGCGGTTTAATCTATGCTGGCGGGACAGGCATTCCAGCAGCGGGACTTCGGCCCATCGCGGGCCGGAGAATCGGCGGGGGTGGGCCCGCCGAACGGCGCGGCACCATTCCCGCCCCTGCCGAATCTCTGGTGGCGGAGACTTCGGGACACGGCGGGGACGGGATTCGCGCCAGCTCCCGCCGATTCTCCGACCCGGTGTGGGGTCGGAGAATCCCACCCAGGATATGCGGGCCCTCCTCCACACCTCACATTCCAAATTCTCCCACTGTGTACCCAAACAGGCACTGGAGTGTGGCGACTAGGGGCTTTTCTCAGTAACTTCATTGCAATGTTAATATAAGCCTACTTGTGACAATAAAAATTATTATTATTATTGAAGCCCCAGTCATGGTTATGGTGACAGCGAGGGGCTCAAATATTGTTGTTTATATTTTTTATTATTATTGTTTTTGCTTTGTCTTTTACACGCAAAAATCAGTATATTGTATCTAACTCCAAACATCAATAAAAATGTTATTTTTTAAACTGAGACATGAAACCAAGGTCACGTCAACCCTCTCAGGTGGAAGTAAAAGATTCCATGGTCATATTTGAACATTTCTCCCAGTGTTCTGACCATTATTTATTACTCTAGCAATATTACCAATACAATTCAAATATTAATTTATGTCATTGGTGGGTGTTGCTATATGTGAAATAGGTTGTCACATTTCCCCATATTGAAACAGCACCCCTGAAAAGTACATGGCTGTGAAATGCTTTAGGATATCCTGGATGATGTAAATCAGGTTCGATTCTTCTTTCTATCCATGAATTAATTTGCATGGTAATTCTGTCTGATACTAAAGTGTCTGGAATAACTGACATTAATTATCCTCAGAAGTGCTGGGGTGTAGGGAAAATCCTACACAAAAATCTAAAGACGATAGGCTGAATTCCAGACCTGGAAATCCTGCCACCAGGGGCGAGAGTGGGAGCAGGTCCCACACTGGTGGGTGGTGGGGCCCTGGGTTGGCTTTTTGCTGGTGGAGGCCTGCTAACTGCCTACTGCTGGGACTGCCGTCAAATTTAGGATGGTGGTACTCCCACAAGAGCTGCCGGCCTAATCCAGGGGCTAACAGCTCCGTGGCTTCTGCATTGTTAACGATGGCTAGGAATGATTCTGCATCACCTGGGAGAGGGTACATCAATACTGAGGCATCCTTGAAAATATATTAGGAAAGCCAGGCGAAGCAGGAAGACCCTGGGGAGGCTTATTGCACCGTCAGCACTTTGTCATTGATGCTAGGTGATACCTCTGCTGGCCCTCACCCCTGGACAACCTACTAGGGGCCGCCACTGTTGTGTTGTTGTAATGAATAAGCACTGACCACTCATAAGGGATTGTGTAATGGGGTTGTTGACAAGGTGGATGTTGAGAGGATGTTTACGCTTCTGGGAGAATCTAAAATTAGGGGTCACTTTAAAAACAAGGGGGTCACCCATTTAAAATAGAGATCATAGAACCCCTACAGTGCAGGAGGAGGCCATTCAGCCCATCAGGTTTGCACTGACCCTCTGAAAGAGCACCCTACCCAGTCCCACTACCCTGTCCTATCCCCATAACCCCATTTAACCTGCCCATCCCTGGACACTAAGGCAAATCCACCCAGCCTGCACATCTTTGGACTGTGGGAGGAAACCGGAGCACCCGGAGGAAACCCCATGCAGACACGGGGAGAACGTGCAAACTCCACACAGACAGTCGTCACCCGAGGTCGGAATCGAACGCCGGGTCCCTCACTGGCAGTCCAGGCACTAGCCAGTTAGAAGGCCACCGCCAGCAAAACAAGGAGAATTTGTTTCTCTCAGAGGGTCATGAGCCTTTGAACTCTGTTCCTGAAAAGCTGGTTGAAGCAGAATCTTTGAATATTTTTAATGCAGAGGTGGATGGATTATTGATAAGCAAGGGGGTGAAAGGTTCTTGGGGGCAGGCGGGATGCAGATTTGAGGTTACTCTCGGATCAGTCATGATTTTATTCAATGGCGGAGCAGGCTTTGGGGGCTGAATTGTCTAGTCCTGTTCCTTGTTCATATGTTCACAAACATGTTGTGGGTTCATTTATTTAGACTATGCATTTGAGAATATTTCTACATAGGTTGGAAGCGTGAAGACATCAGCAGCAGGGATGTGTGTGTGTTCCACTCAAAAGACTGGGTCACATGATGCACTTTCCTTATAGTGATATCATGCAGATATTCCTTAAAGGCATTTTACAACAGCTGTGACCTGGTGGTCTCCCTGTGAGACATGGGCCCTCAAAGATGCGGGTGAAATGCCAGAGAGGGTGGGTAGTGGCCCTTAATTGTTCACTTAAGTGGCTCAATTTGATACCCAGTGGGCAGTTATGATGCTAAGGTCCCACTATTGGCAGTATTATACAGTGGCAGGAATTACCACCTCAAATGTGAAATTATGGTCTTGTGTACCTTGCTGTGGTTCAGGTAGGAGGAGAATTGTTTCCTAAATACCCTGGGTGGATATTGCCTTCTGCAGATACCCTTTCACCCCCTTCTCCTCCTCAGTCTTCCAGCAGCTTGGCTGCTTGGCAAGACCTCTGTTCATTTTCCAAGTCGTGCACTAGTCCAATGGGATGCTTGCTACAGAACCCATGTCCGGGAGCAACTGGCTTGTGCAGAAGCCTTGAAGCTAAGCCGAAATCCTCCAGCATATGCCACATCACTCCTAACAGGCATTAGGAACTTGAAAGAACCTTTGCACCAAATACATGTACAATCATAACAACAGCCAGTAGAAATCTAGAAACATCTTAAACAGATAATAATTGGTGATCTCTTTAAAAAGCACTGATGGGGGATGCTTCCTGCAGCTGAGGGTGTGTTCAGCTGTGTGAGGTTTAGCATAAAAACAAAATACTGCAGATGCTGGAGGACTGAAATTAAAAACAGAAAGTGCTGGAAAAACTCTGCTGGTCTGCCAGCACATGTGGAGAGAGAAGCAAAGTTAATATTTTGAGTTCAATATGATTCTTCTTCGGAGCTGATAACTGGATCATTGAGCTTCAAAATGTAGGAACTGGTGCCAAATCAGCACTGATTCACATCATGATCTGCATATTGTAATGATATGAATATAGGCAAGCTAGTGAAGGGTTAATGATTACATCTCAGTGTAATTCAAACACTAGAGGGCACCACCAGTTCCCAGTATAAATATCAGACCTCAGGGAATGCTGGGTAGTTAGCAAAGGGGAAAGCCTGAGAACAGCACGAGGAGTAGATTAGATTGGAGATAGTTAACATGAGGATATCATTAGTGACTAGTAGATTATTGATTACTACTAGACAGATTCAATATTACTTTATTATTAAATATAGATCAGTAGTGTGTGCGAACTTCATTTAATTTATCGTTATCCAAGAAATTAGTTTTGATTCAATCTAATGGTGGTGGTTTCTTTGTCATCAACTCAACGGACCATTCTGGATCAAAAGGCAAAGAAAAACGACATATTACCACCAAAGGTAATATAACACATATGTCTGCCGAATGTTCACTGTGTGTTTTTCCAATATGGAATCCACCCTGGCTTGCACCATAAGTGTGCATGCATGCCTTGGATATCATTTTAGACATCTTAAAGGCAATCATTGTATCAAAAAAAAATGGGTTCTGGGTGCAAATTTTGTGCCTCAGGTATCTGGCAGGGGGTTAAAATATAACATGGAGATTTCCGTAAATTATAAGTGAGACATTCAGAAGGATTAAATTCATTTCGGGAGATCAATGGAGTTGCTACTTCCACTTAAGTGAGATGCATCTATATGTAGCCACTAATAGCAGCTCCAGTTCTTTCTGTGTATGTCATTCCAGTGATGCTTTCTCATCATTGTCCAAAAGCAGTTAAGTAATGAGGGATTCCTTCATAAAGATTAAACGTTATTTAACACCATGGCAGGATTGACTTTCGGTTCACATTTTCAGAGCATGTGGATATAAGTGATGTGGGCTGAATTATATCTGAAATACAAGGATGGAAACAAGCTGCTTGTTATGTTAATTTGTGATGTAATGAAACACATGTAGCTTTCAGAATTATCATTCCCCGTTTTCTATTAGAGTTGGGATTGTAAAACAGCAGTTAAGTTTAAGGCTGTACAATTGAAATCCTTAGCCTAAAAGGACAAACCAACAACTAACTTTTATAGGGTGGATAAACCCTCTAAGTAGTGCTATGAGTCAGCTTCTGGAGTAGCTCTATTGCACAAAATGATCTGACAACAAGTGTAGGGCCCTTATTTAAATTGCTATTTAACATATTTCCAGCACACTTCCAGGACAGATATGGAGATGCCTGATTTACTATGGGAGGCGCTGCACAACCAACCCAGCCTAGGATGAGTGTGTGCTGTTTATCATATTAGACGCTTTGGCTGCAAGAAATTTCTAGGCCCTGCTTAAAATATAATTATTGTGAGAGACATTAGAGTTTTCATATTTATTCTCTATTTAATTAGATCCCATTCTTTGCATGTACACACGCATCTTTTATCCTAATCTGTGATGCAATAATTGCTTCATTAGATTTATTTTGTCCCTTTTACTGATGCAGGATAAGAGAGGAAACAGGCGACCGAGACAAGAGATTCCAATCAATGAAACAGTTAACCCTCAGTATGGACAGAAAGACTGCAACGTTTTCCGGGTGATGTGTTGAACATGGGTCTTTGATCGTGTCCAAGATTCTTCAGCTGTGAGTTCATACAGATCACTGTCGATAGATGCTTTCAATTCAATTGATAAATGTTGGTGTGACTGTCGGTGGCACACTCTGATTGCCCAGCCAGTGGGGACTAATGAATTTTGAATCTGGCCCCCTGGCCTGTGCAGGATTTGGCATTGATGACTCTCACTCCTGGGCTCTGACCCGAGAAGAACGGCTGCTGGTGCATACATTGGCTATTAATCTTTGCAACACTATCTGTCCTCTCTTGACCAGCTACAACCTGTTATTAATGTCTCAATCATGTCTACGTTACACGCAGGCATCATAGAAAGTAAGTTAGGTCAGCGAGGTGTACAGGCGCACAGTCATGTTATGGATATATTGCTGAGATGTTCACAGAAGGATAGTTTCCAGGCTCTTTTTGCATTGCAGGAGCGAAAGTTACACATATCATAGATTATCATAGATATATTACAATACAGCAGAGGGAGAGAAAGGTACAAACATATTACAATATAGCAGGAGGCAAGAACAGTATAAATATATTACAATACTTCAGATAAAGTGAAAGATACAAATATATTACAATACTCAAAATTACATGAATACATGCCTCTAAATTGTTTGAAGGTATTCGGTAACTACAATAAGTTAGTCCCGGCATAATCCTAAAAGCAAGTAAATTATTGCTCCACGAGAATGTCTAGCCTTTTAAATGATGCAGCTTTTCCAGTTGCAGTCATTCTTACCTGGGTGACCATTTTACGCTGCAGGAAAGAATGTCCCGAAGCGTGGTACATTGGCGAGACCATGCAGACGCTGCGGCAACGAATGAATGGACATCGCGCAACAATCACCAGGCAGGAATGTTCCCTTCCAGTCGGAGAACACTTCAGCAGTCAAGGGCATTCAGCCTCTGATCTCCGGGTAAGCGTTCTCCAAGGCGGCCTTCAGGACGCGTGACAACGCAGAATCGCTGAGCAGAAACTTATAGCCAAGTTCCGCACACATGAGTGCGGCCTCAACCGGGACCTGGGATTCATGTCACATTACATTCATCCCCCACCATCTGGCCTGCGAAATCCTACCAACTGTCCTGGCTTGATGTAATTCACACCTCTTTAACCTGGGGTTACCCCATCTCTGGATCTGTAAAGATTTAATCACCTGCTAATGGTCGCATTCCAAGCATTGTTTGGCATCTTTGAATTTGTCTATATATGTGTTTCTGGAACATACCTCTTCATTCACCTGAGGAAGGAGCTGCGCTCCGAAAGCTAGTGACATCGAAACAAACCTGTTGGACTTTAACCTGGTGTTGTAAGACTTCGTACCATTTTATGTGAAAGGGGCTTTCACTTAACCCCTGACCAGTAAAAATGGAGGAAATACGGGTTAGGTTTTCAACTTGCTGCCCAGGCATGAATCAAAATTTGTGGATTTGCCACCCAGTGTCGCCCAATCACTTCATTTTTATTTCCATTTAAATCAGTGGATGTGAAAGTGGGATAATTCTTAACTGCCAATCCGGGAGATTCATGAAGGGATGAAAGTAATGTACAAAAATTCTCTTCACAAAAACTTGAAACATAAAAACTATTACCTTGATTTCCAGTGTTTGCTACTCCAGTTCCAACAGTGCCGGAGGTTGGGTGGTCCAGCCCTGGTCTCACTCCTCTCTTGGGCTTTGTGCCTTGTGGTGTTCTGCACAGAGATAGAGAGAGAGAGAGAGAGAGATGGAGGGGTAGGACATGCAGACAAGTGCAGCATCAGATGTGGAGGAGAAGGATCGCAGCAATTGGGATAGAGAGGTGCTGCTGTGAATGCATATCAAATGGGGAGTGAAGAAAGAACCATGAGAGAAGGTGACTGAGTAAAGACTAACAAACTTAAACCAAATAGTTCTAATGGGTGTTGTGCAAGGAGCAAGGAAAAACAGATTATGTGTTTCTAATGAGAAGGTGATGTGTGGTCTCGTGCTGGGTAATGAAGGATATGATAGAGAGAAGGAGATAATAAAGAGTGATGAGCAATGAGTAAAGAACAGTTGTCTGAGAGTGATGGTGAAATGAAGAGCTGTCATCACCCTGACAATCTGTGCAACCTCTCTACATGTCCTGAGGACTTGTTGTCTTACGATGCTCCACTCAATGATTAGAGCTTCCCTCCATGCCTGGCCACTTCCAGCAGGAATTCCAGAAAAGCTCAGGCTTGTTTCCTTGACATCTCTGCTGCCTATTCTTCTTCCCTTGTAGTAAAATGTAGAATCATAGAATCCCTACAGTGCAGAAGAAGGCCATTCAGCCCATCGAGTCTGCACCGACCCTCCGAAAGAACATCCCACCTAGGCATATGCCCCCACCCCATTCCCGTAACCCAGTAGCCCCACCTAAACTTTTGGACACTGAGGGACAATTTAGCATGGCCAATCCACCTAACCTGCACATCCTTGGACTGTGGGAGGAAACCGGAGCACCCGGAGGAAGCCCAGGCAGACACGGGAAGAAAGTGCAAACTCCTCACGGACAGTCACCCGAGATCGGAATTGAACCAGGGCCCCGGCGCCGTGAGGCAGCAGTGCTAACCACTGTGCCACCATACCACAAATACAGAAAGGTATCCAAGAACCAGAAGGCTTGACAGGCAACATTGTCATTTTCAGACAGGCCTACGGCCAGCGAGGAGCTTCCTTCATGATGGGTTTGGCAATTGAGTGGGAAACTCACCTGAGAGATTCTAATGAGGCCCAGGAGGAACAAAAACCCTGGGCTGTGTATTGGAGTAGCAGGAGAGTTTCAAACTCAAACCATTACTCAGCAGTTGCCTGAAGTTAAAACTGGAGCACGGGAAATGAAGAACTGATATTCTGCACTTTGATTAGACAACATATAAATAAATATTTACAAGACAGTCAGACACAAATGGCCATCTCTCTTTGTAATTTTCTCCAATCCAAGTGTTAAATTCTTGTTATAGGGATTCCAGCGATTTTAGTCAGTGAATTGTTGTTTTCCCATATTAAAAAATAAATAATTAACCGCTATTGAACAATTGCTTTATTGCAGTTAAAATCCTTCAGTGTTAATTTTAAATGATAGTAGAAGTTGCGAATAACCAGAGGCCCAGAGCAATTACAGAAAAGTCTAATTCATTGTGCTTTTCTTTGTTTCTAACTGCAGCAGTGTTGAAATAAAAGGTTTTATGAAGCCAGTTTAATTCCCTCTCCTGCAGTAAACATTTTAAATGAAACCAATGTCCTGACATTACAGCACGGTTAGGCTAGCTAGCTGCTGAAAGCCTAAAGGGACTAGTTTTCAGCTAAAACCACAAACGTATGTTTTGCTGGTTATCGAGGTATTCTCAGCTGGAATTTCCAGCTTGTCACTTCAGAGGGAAAGCAGGACTTCCATTTAACATCTCATCAGCAAGACGGCACTGCCAAGTACACACTCAGTAGCAATGCACCGACATGTCAACTTAGATATTCTGCTCGGTCTCTGGAGAGGGACTTGAACCCACAAACTTCGAGCTCAGATGAGGCAAAAGTGTTATGAACTGAGCTACTGGCCAACAAACGGCAGATTTTAAAACATTACTTCAGGGGATGTGGACATCAGCCTTTGTCGTCCATCCATAATTGCCCTTGAACTAAGTGGATTGCTAGGCCATTTCAGAGGGCAGTTAAGAATCAACCACATTCATGCCGACCAGATTAGGTAAGAATGGCAGATTTATTTCCCTAAAGGACATTGGATTGGATTTGTTTATTGTCACGTGTACAAAGGTACAGTGAAAAGTATTGTTCTGCTTGCAGCTCAGACAGATCATTCCGTACATGAAAGGAAAATACATTATAGGGCAAAGATAAAATACACAATGTAAATACGTAGATAAAGGCAGCGGGTGAAGCATACAGAAGTGTAGTACTACTCAATAGAAGAGATGTATGAAGAGATCGGTTCAGTCCATAAGAGGGTCGTTTAGGAGTCTGGTAACAGCGGGGAAGAAGCTGTTTTTGAGCCTGTTAGTGCATGTTCTCAGACCTTCATATCTCCTGCCCGATGGAAGAAGTTGGAAGAGTGAATAAGCTGGGTGGGAGGGGTCTTTGATTATGCTGTCCGCTTTCCCAAGGCAGCGGGAGGTGCAGAGAGTGAATGGATGGGAGGCGGGTACGCGTGATGGACTGGGCTGTGTTCACGACGCTTTGTAGTTTCTTATGGTCTTGGGCCAAGCAGTTGCCATACCAGGCTGTGATGCAGCCAGATAGGATGCTTTCTATGATGCATCTGCAAAAGTTGGAAAGAGTCAATGTGGACATGCCAAATTTCCTTGAGGAAGTATGAGCGCTGTTGTGCTTTCTTGGTCGTAGCGTCGATGTGGGTGGACCAGGACAGATTATCGGTGATGTGCACACCTAGGAACTTGAAGCTGTCAACCATCTTCACCTCGGCCCCAATGATGCAGACAGGGGTGTGGACGATACTTTGCTTCCTGAAATCAATGACCAGCTCTTTAGTTTTGCTGACATTGAGGAAGAGATTTTTGGTGTTACACCACTCCACTCGGTTCTCTATCTCCCTCCTGTATTCTGACTGATCGTTGTTCGAGATCCGTGTGGTCAGCAAACTTGTAGATGGAGTTGGAGCCAAATTTTGCCACGCAGTCATGTGTGTATAGGGAGTATAGGAGGGGCTAAGTACGCAGCCTTGCGGGGCCCCGTATTGAGGATTATCGTGGAGGAGATGGTGTTGTTTATCCTTCCTGATTGTGGTCTATGGATCAGAACATCCAAGATCCAGTTGCAGAGTGAGGAGCCAAATCCTAGGTTTTGGAGCTTTGATATGAGCTTGGCTGGGATTATGGTGTTGAAGGCGGAGCTGGAGTCAATTAATAGGAATCTGATGTAGAAGTACTTGTTGTTGAGATGTTCCAGGGATGAGTGTGTGGCCAGGGAGATGGCCCGGTATGATGGTGGTTTTCTTGAAGCAGGTGGGGACCTCGGTACGGAGTAGAGAAAGATTGAAGACGTCTGCAAACTCCCCTGTCAGCTGCTCCGTGCAGGATCTGAGTGCACGACAAGGGACCCCATCTGGACCCGTCGCCTTCCGAGGGTTCACTTTCAAGAAGGCCGATCTGACTTTGGAAGCTGTGATGGTGGGTATGGATGTGTCTGAGGCTGCTGGTGCAATTGACAGCGGTTTGATGGTTTCCTGCTCGAACCAAGCATAGAATGCTTTAAGTTCATCAGGGAGGGGTGCGCTGCTGCCAGAGATTCTGCTCGGCTTCACTTTGTAGCCCGTTATGTTGTTTAAGCCTTGTCACAACCGACGAGAGTCCGTGACGCTAGTCTGTGACTCTAGCTTGGTCTGATATTGTCCCTTGGCATCCCTAATGACTTTGCGGAGGTCGTATCTGGATTTCTTGTACTGTATTAATGAACAAGATGGCTTTTAACAATAATCTATGATTTCATGGTCATCATTACAGAGACTAGTTTCCGATTCCAGGTTTAAAGTTAAACTTCAACCAGCTACCATAGTGGGATTTGAGCCTGTCCCTAAGAATTTGGGTCTCCTGATTATTAGGCCAGCAGTATTACTACACAACTGTCAAGCAATAATTCACTCCAATGAATTACAAGAGTCATCCACAAAACAATTAAGGTGTGAACATGCTGTGTGATATCATGGGACAGGTCTTTGCCAAAAGGGCCACTTTCTGACATGTTCATAATTACACGGTAGCACAGTGGTTAGCACTGTTGCTTCACAGTGCCAGGGTCCCAGGTTCGATTCCCAGCTTGGGTCACTGTCTGTGTGGATTCTGCATGTTCTCCTTGTGTCGGAGTGGGTTTCTCCGGGCGCTCCGCTTTCCTTCCACAAGTCCCGAAAGACGTGCTTGTTAGGTGAATTGGACATTCTGAATTCTCCCTCAGATTACCCGAACAGGCGCCGGAATGTGGCACCTAGGGGATTTTTACAGTAACTTAATTGCAGTGTTAATGTAAGTCTATTGGGACACTAAAAAGATTATTATTAACTGTGCTTTCATTACAGGCCTAGGCTGCCCACAACCATCAGGAAGGAAGCAGGATAGGAGGTGGACAAACACTATTTGGACAAGAACCAATAAAATCAATGGGGACTTTGGAGTTATGCTTCAACCACCTATTAGGTTTCATCCAGTTAGCATGATTATTCAGATTGTGACTCCTGGCTTAAACCTCATAGCAGACTAGATACAGTTCTCAATAGCTGTAGCTCTGTTTTTATCTGTTTTGGAAACAATGTTGGGGTCATATGTAAATCTTAACCTTACTTTTCCAAAAGAGAACGCTAGAATTTGCACTACAGTGTTAGGCCCTTCACAGCAAGTTACATCAAGCATTTGACTTGTCCAACTGTCAACAGAACTTCTAGCACACTGGAGAATTTAGTACATGTATTGGAAGAATGGTGACAGCTACATGCGAGCAAGTGGGTGTGGCATAAAGAGGTTATATCTTACCAAGCATTGATCCTACAGAGTTTGACAATTGTATGGGAAGGGGTTTATCACATTCCTGGGCCTGCCTTGGGCCAAGGGTTGATGCGTAGCAGGAAACAATTCCATATCTGAGTCACCTTGAGCAGCGCGTGGGAAGAAAAATATACAGTCGTGCACTTCTGGCATTCCTGCAAAGAGAAGTCATTCAAATGTGGTGCAGATGGAGTGAGTGCCATTTTGGTGTTTGTTTTCAGAGAAAGCAGTGAGGGAGCAATCACAGAACGGAATTCTGTCATGATGTTTTGACTGGAACTTTTTGAGGCATTGGAATTAATTTTTAGAGGAGTGTCCCATCAAGAGGTCAATTGAAAAAAATAATTGATGGCTGACTTGCCCAACATTGAATGTAGATCACAGAGAATCCAGTTGGGAAGCCCAGCAACAGAGGCTCTCACAGGAACACGTTTCCATCAGGCAACAGCTTCTGAAAGAGACCATCTAGTGGTGCAGAGGCATCTGTCCTCTAACGTCTCCAAGTAGTACTGGTGTGTTCTGTACGTTCATATTCTGTGGTTTTGCTTGTCATAATATACACCAGTATATCATGGTGCAGATACACACACACTGATGGACACACAGCAAGACCAATCAACACACACAACACCACAGCCAATCACCAGTTAGAGCACACGCACTATAAAGACAGGGGGCATTAGAGTTCCCGCTCATTCGGGATGCAGCCTCCTACAAGGACAGAGCTTACAGCACAGATCCTCACCATGTGCTGAGTGCATAGACTGGTTCGGACAGGCATAGGTCTTTAGTTTAATCTAACATCGTGTTAACCCACAGTGAAAGTATGTTCAACAGTTTCTAAGTTAATAAAATAGTGTTGCACTATTTTTAAGTGTTGGTGGCCTGTATGTGTTCCACGGATCCAGAGCACCCAACACATCATGATACCAGGAGTTGAGGGATATTAGAACTTCTTAGACCTACCTGCCTTCCACCAGCATACAGTCATCCTGCAAAATGGACAGCGTCCGCCTGCCGCCGCCGCTCCGCATCACCGGTAACCTGGGGGCCAACTGGAAGATATTCAAACAACGCTTCCAGCTCTACCTGGAAGCCACAGACCGGGAAGATGCCTCGGACACCAAGAAGATCGGTCTCTTCCTATCAACGGCCGGGGAACATGCCATCCACATTTTCAATTTTCTCACCTTTGCTGATGATGAAGATAAATCAAAATTCAAGACGGTCCTCCTCAAGTTTGACACTCACTGCAACATAGAGGTGAATGAAAGTTTTGAGCGCTATGTATTCCAACAGGGTTTGCAGGGTGAGGATGAACCTTTCCAGTCCTTACTCACCCACCTCCGCATCCTTGCGCAGTCCTGTATTTACGGGCCCACCTTCGACTCCAGGATACACGACCAGATCGTTTTCGGTGTTCAATCGGACCCCCTATGCCAGCAGCTCCTCAAGGTAATGCAGCTCACCCGAGCGACCGCCATCGAGACCTGCGTGCTACACGAACACGCCATAGTAGGTATTCCCACATCCAAGCAGCTGAAACGGCGCGGCAAGGTCCCCATGAGGCAGAACGGGTCCAAGCAATCGAGCAACTCCAGGGCCTCAGCCTGGATGAGGGCGGCCATTTTGCGCGCTTTTCGCGGACGCCCGCGCTTGTGCGCACCGAACGAGGGGACGGCGACGTCGACGAACGTACTGCGTAGGCGTGCACCACGTACGGCCGCACCGCGCATGAGCGGTGGTGCAGCGAACGTACTGACGCTACAACGTGCAGCAACTGTGGCTCCGCCCACTTAAAGCGGCAATGCCCTGCCAAATCCCGACAATGCCTGAGATGTGGCAAACTTGGCCACTATGCTGCTTTATGCAGATCAGTTCGGCCTGCCAATTCGTATCGCTCCAGCCAGCCTCGCAGGAATGTCCGGGCCATTCAACCCACGGTCACCAAGTCCGATACGGACCTACTACCCGATATTGACACCGAGGACCTGAAGGCACCTTTTCGAATCAGTATCGTTACAAAAAACAGGGTGTCCCCAAAGCAAAGAATCCAGCCTCTATCGGTATACAGCATCGATCCAGACGATGAGTGGTGTGCCGCCCTTACAGTCAACCGGTCCCAAATACGATTCCGCCTGGACACTGGTGCCTCCGCCAATCTCATTGCGCGGTCTGACCTCCAAAGCCTTCATGTCAAACCAGCCATCCTCCCATCAGCCTGCCAGCTATTAGAATATAATGGCAATGCCATTGCTGCCAGCGGCTCGTGTCAGCTCGAAGTGACGCACAAGTCACGCAAAGCCATCCTTCCCTTTGAAATGGTGAGCTCCTCGAAAACATCCCTGCTTGGTGCGCAGGCATGCAAACTGTTGAACCTAGTTCAGAGAGTTCACTCTCTCTCTCCTGCTGACGCGTCTGCCTTTCTGGACACCGACTTCAGGGCGCAGCTCGACGCCATTATCAACCAGTACCACAAAGTCTTCGAGGGCATGGGCACGCTCCCGTACACCTACAAGATTTTATTAAAACCGAATGCCATGCCTGTGGTGCACACACCTCGCAGGGTCCCAGCACCTCTTAAGGACCGCCTCAAGCAGCAGTTGCAGGACCTCCAGAACCAAGGAGTGATTTCCAATGTCACGAAACCAACCAACTGGGTCAGTTCCATGGTATGTGTAAAAAAGCCTTCCGGCGAATTGAGAATTTGCAAGGATCCCAAGGATCTAAATCGCAATATTATGAGACAGCACTATCCAATTCCCAAGCGCGAAGAGCTCACATGTAAGATGGCTCGCGCCAAGCTCTTCACCAAACTCGATGCCTCAAAAGAATTCTGGCAAATCCAGCTTGATAAATCCAGCAAGAACCTTTGCACATTTAATACCCCCTTTGGCAGATATTGTTACAACATGATGCCGTTTGGGATCATATCTGCATCAGAAGTGTTCCATAGGATTATGGAACAAATGATCGAAGGCATTGAAGGTGTTTGCGTCTATATCGACGACATAATCATTTGGTCCACCACCCTGCAGGAGCATGTTAGTCACCTCCAGCGCGTATTCAGACGTATACATGAGCATGGCCTCCGCTTCAACAGGGCCAAATGCTCTTTTGGTCAGACGGAACTCAAGTTCCTTGGGGACCACATCTCCCAATTGGGTGTGCAGCCGGATGCGGAGAAGGTAGCTGCCATCACAGCTATGAAAACACCAGAGGGCAAGAAGGCGGTCCTCCGATTTCTGGGCATGGTCAATTTTTTAGGGAAATTTATCCCTAACCTCGCCTCTCATACCACGGCTCTCAGGAACCTGGTAAGGAAGACGACAGACTTCCAATGGCTCTATGCCCACGAGCGCGAATGGAGAGAACTCAAAGCAAAACTGACCACGGCTCGGCTCTTAGCTTTCTTTGATCCAGCAAAGGAGACCAAAATTTTGACCGACGGCAGTCAATCCGGCATTGGGGCAGTGCTCCTTCAACGTGATGAGGCCTCATCATGGGCCCCCGTTGCATATGCGTCACGTGCGATGACCCCCACGGAGCAGTGCTACGCATAGATAGAAAAGGAGTGCCTGGGCCTTCTGACCGGTGTGGTTACGTTTCACGTTTATGTCTAGGGACTTCCTCAATTCACCGTTGAGACCGACCATCGCCCGCTGGTCAATATAATAAAGAAAGACTTGAACGATATGACGCCTCGCCTCCAGCGTATTCCTCTCAAGCTCCTGCGATATGACTTCCAGCTGGTATACACCCCAGGCAAAGACCGCCATCATTGCTGATGCTCTCTCCAGGGCAGTCAACACTCCATGTGACCCAGCGGGATTTGTCTGCCAGGTTGACGCCCATCTGGCATTCGTGGCCTCCAATCTACCTGCCACGGATGAACGCCTCGTCCAAATTCGCCGCGAGACGGCGGCTGACCCCTTGCTACAGCGTGTCATGCGCCACCTAACGGACGGGTGGCTCAAGGGCCAATGCCCTCAGTTCTTAATTATGTCAGAGATGATCTGGCGGTAGTAGACGGGGTTCTTCTAAAACTGGACCGCATTGTCATCCCACATAGCATGCACCAACTTGTCCTGGAACAACTACATTAGGGCCACCTTGGCGTGGAAATGTGCCGCCGACGGGCCCGAGAGGCAGTGTACTGGCCCGGCATTAATGAGGACATAGCCAACACAGTGCTCAACTGCCCCACTTGTCAGCACTTCCAGCCAGCCCAACCACGTGAGACCCTGCAGCCCCATGAGTTGGTCACGTCACCATGGACCATGGTGGGCATCGACCTGTTCCACGCGCTGGGTAGAGACTATGTCCTGATCGTGGACTACTTTTCGAATTACCCGGAGGTGATACGGTTGCACAACATCACCTCCCCTGCCATCATTCGTGCATGTAAAGAAACCTTTGCTCGACCCGGCATCCCGCTCACGGTTATGTCGGACAATGGCCTCTGCTTTGCCAGCCAGGAATGGTCCAACTTTGCCAGGCAGTACAATTTTGCCCATGTGACATCCAGTCCCCTGCACCCCTAATCCAACGGCAAAGCGGAGAAGGGAGTACATATAGTCAAACGGCTCCTCTGCAAGGCTGCTGATGCTGGGTCCGATTTCCACCTTGCCTTGCTGGCCTATCACTCTGCCCCGCTGTCCACTGGCCTGTCGCCAACCCAGTTACTGGTCGTACCCTGAGGACAACGGTGCCGTCCATCCATGTCCCAGACCTCGACCACGTTCCGGTCCTTCGCCGGATGCAGCTGTCTCGTGCACAGCACAAGGCAGCTCATGACTCCCGTGCAGCTGAACTCCCTGCTCTGGTTCCAGATGACAACGTCCGCGTCCATCTTCCGGATGGGGGCTGGTCTGCGACCGTTGTTGTCCTTCGGCAGGTGGCCGCCGCTCGTTCCTGGTTCGTCTACCGGATGGCTCTATTCTGCGCCGCAATCGACGTGCCCTTCGCCTCGTTCCACGCTCGCCACGTGATCCTCCACTGTCGCCTCGCCCTCCTGCTGACCCTGCCATGGACCATGCAGAGATCCCTGTCACTCTGCCTCCCCCTGACTCTGACGCAGTCCAGCCCGCTCCTGAACCGGTGGCTCTCGACCCCCCCTTGAGGCGGTCAACTAGAATTCGTCGCCCACCTCAGAGACTTAATTTATGAACTTTGCAGACTTATAGACTCTCTGAATTGTTTTGTTGCTTTGTTTGATCGTTTCCCTGGTTTGTATATAGTGTTGATCTCGTTACTCTTCTTGCATACTGCTTCTCTGCACCAGGCACCTTCCCATGTAAATAGCTTAGTTCTCATGTACGTAGTCCTGTAAATATGTCTTCGCACCCCACACGTAGTTAGGAACATTCTCACCACACATTATTTATTGCCACACACATACATTCTTTTATAAAAAGGGGGATGTCATAATATACACCAGTATATCATGGTGCAGATACACACACACTGATGGACACACAGCAAGACCAATCAACACACACAACACCGCAGCCAATCACCAGTTAGAGCACACACACTATAAAGACAGGGGGCATCAGAGTTCCCGCTCATTCGGGATGCAGCCTCCTACAAGGACAGAGCTTACAGCTTACAGCACAGATCCTCACCATGTGCTGAGTGCATAGACTGGTTCGGACAGGCATAGGTCTTTAGTTTAATCTAACATCATGTTAACCCACAGTGAAAGTATGTTCAACAGTTTCTAACTTAATAAAATAGTGTTGCACTATTTTAAGTGTTGGTGGCCTGTATGTGTTCCATGGATCCAGAGCACCCAACACATCATTGCTAAGATCACACAGGGATACATTTGCAACGAAAGACAGTGAGTAATTATGAATTTGTCCTTTTCCTTCACATCATACCACACGATCGGAATAGGCAAAGGTTTCCACCCTCTCCCCTTTTTCGATACACCCTGTACACCAGCAGTGATTCACAGTACTGTTGGCAGGTGCCTCTTGCTAAATAAAATGCAGCTTGAAACATAAAGATGGAAGGGTATTGCAACAACCTACGTTATACATTATATACAATACAAAAAACAGAAAATCCTAGGCACCGGAATCCCCACTAAAATTGTCAATGGAAAAGGAGCAATCATCTAGCTTTAAGAACAATTCCAGTGCAGGCTGAATATAATATAAGCAGGAAGTGGAAGAAATGGTCTCCTTAGGGACAATGTTACAAATGGGACAGGACAGTGGTATATTGTTCGAAACAACAATAGACGTTTTGTTTGAGAAGAAACTTGAAGGAATATAAAGCAAAAAAAAGCACTCCTTTCTAAGTGGAGTAGACTACTAAAATCATAGGCATTCACAGATTTTCACTCTACATTTATTACACCAGCTGCTTGTTTAATGTACACTTCATTAAGAATTTAATTTGATGTGCTCTGACCCTTTACACAAGCACCACATAAGTATCAACGTACAACAAAGCACAGCCATCTAGATGGAGTATTGTAACTTATATCATTATTAACTTTTTTTGACCCATTGAGGTAAATTTCCGTCTTTACAGCCTGATATCCACTCATCAACCAGCTCATGATACCCTATCAATATATTCAGTGTTATGTAACAACCATTCACATCTTGAAACAATGATTCCGCTATCTGGTCGGATCAAAAAGAATCCTCCAGTACAACCCATAGCAAGTATTCCCTGACCTTGCAATACAATGGGGACTTGCTTCAGACATTCCTGATGTGGGAGAAGTGAAAGAGGAAAATGATGACGTGGAAGAGGAAGTAGAAGCTCAGATCTGTGATCTGCCGGAGCTATAGGACAGAAAATGATTGAGGAAAGATTCTCTGAAATCGGCCCTCTCCTACCCAGAGCACACATAATTTCTTCTTCAATCTGTCCCAAGGGCTAACACACACCCTATCAATGCCTTCAACAATGCAACCTCATGGGTGTTCCTCTTCCATCATGAGGATTATGAAGAACATCAGCAATGTGAAAACTAAAACATACACTTTACTACTCCAATAGACATCATTCTTAATTTGATTGGTTATATGATTGCCATATCTACAAATAAGCCATGTGCAAACAAAAGCCTGTCTCGTGTATTCATATACCTATTTTAGTGCTTCTACAAGGCACTTCCCCAGTGGCTGTGGTTGGAAGGAGTGAAAGGACTCTGAGGGCATAAGACGGTTATGATGAATGGTCTCAAGGAGATGGGGCCAATGAGGTCCTGGCTGCCACTTGCTTGGATTGCACTTCAGCAATTTATAAAACAAAGCTAAACGAATACCAGAAGTGCACCCCAACACCAACTGTGACCGTGACCCCCCGTTTAGCAGGCGTACGTTTCTTACACATTTGACATTCTCCAACATGGCTAAGAAAGGTATTTACAGACACTTATGTACAGTTTGGTTCGGGCCTTCGCTTGTCTATGAGCCGGTCTTCTGGGGCTTTTTGTCCCCCCCTGCTTGTCCCTCACATTCCACTTGAGTGTGTACACCTCCCATCTTCTTTCTCCTCTCTGTGCCTAGGCCTATGGTGTTCTTTGTGATTCTGTTATCAGGATGGATGTTGTAGTGTTCACAAAGACCGCGGGCGGGATTCTCCGACCCCCCGTCGGGTCGGAGAATCGCCGGGGGTCGGCGTGAATCCCGCCCCCGCCGTCCTCCAAATTCTCCGCCCCCCCCTCGGAAAATGGCGGCGACTCAATAGGCCCCGGGGCTGCCCGAATTCTCTGGCCCACGATGGGCCGGAGTCCCTCCCGTCTTTTGTCAGTCCTGCCAGTGTAGATTGGAGTAGGTCCTTACCGGCGGGACCTGGCGGCACGGGCGGCCACCGGGGTTCTTGGGGGGGCGCAGATGATCTGGCCCCGGGGGGTGCCCCCACGGTGGCCTGGCCCGCGATTGGCACCCACCGATCCGCGGGCGGGCCTGTGCCGTGGGGACACTCTATTGTTCCGCACCGGCGACTTTAGCAGTCTGCCATTGCCGGTGCGGAAATGAACCCACGCTGACACGGGGAGAATGTGCAGATTCCGCACAGACAGTGACCCAAGCCAGGAATGGATCCTGGGACCCTGGTGCTGTGAGGCAACCGTGCTAACCACTGTGCTACTGTGCTGCCCTTGGGCTACCGTGCTGCCCTGCTTCATCATTTCCCCCCGAAACACTAAAACACTTTATTTTAAATTAAAGCATCATAAAAAAACAAGCATATGTGTATCAAGTTATTTCTGAGATTTCCGAGTGTCCATTTCCTCTATGTACACAAATACTCTTACATATCTGAAGCTTGTTGTAAACAGCACTACAATCTGTGAATTTGAGAATTAGAGGTTGTGGCTCTGCTCAATCAGCTCAGTGAGGTGAATGATTAACATCACAGTTGCTCATCAAAAAACAAAATGTATCCTCATAATCGCTGTCCTCGAAATATCCTGATCTGCTTGCTATCAAGCATCTTGTGTTCCACCTGGTGTTGCCATCCAGCAGATAAGCATTGTTACCAAGCAACCACTTGGTTTGCTTTGATCCTGATAGAGATTATAGAGATTTATGTTTGTCCTCATCTCCAAATTCAAATTGTGGCTTTGTTGCACGTGTTCGCTTGTCAATGTACATTTTTGTTGTTTGGCGACTTGTTCTGCTTTCATCCTGACATTCTCGATGGATGGTGGTGGCTGCTTAAGAATGGTCAGAGGCAGTGCAAAAGTTACAGCCGGTCACAGGTCTGATCAGATTGTATTTCCAGTCCGAGAATGTGAGTTAGATCAAGATCTGCCAAGTTGGATATGAATGGATTGTTCAAACATTTTCCCCTCCAAAAATAGTTCTCAGGCTGCTCTTTATCCCCTTGCTGAATCATTTGATGCCACCAATAAATTAATAATTGCTTATTGTCACATGTAGGCTTCAATTAAGTTACTGTGAAAAGCCCCTAGTTGCCACATTCCGCTATCTGTTCAGGGATGACTGGCAGGGGAATTGAACCCGCACTGCGGGCATTGTTCTGCATTACAAGCCAGCTGTTTAGCCCACCACGCTAAATCAGCCCCGAGCTAAACCAGCCCCCCGCAATTGCAACTCGCATCGCAATGTCAGATTATGGTGAATTCTGTAACTTGCTAGAAACTTTGTGGACCAACCAGATACAAACAGTGGTCTATTGTCCTGAGCGATGGCCTGCAGCAAACCCCATTTCGTAAACAAGTTGCCTAGAATGTCAATGACTGAAGTGATGGTTATGGAATTTATTGGAGCAATTTTCAGCCATTTGCTATGTAGGTTATGAACAAGCAAAAACTGTTGTTTTCTAGTGGCTGCTTGCACATCTCCAAAGTTGATGGCATGGGTTTGTTGGCCATGAGGTCAGTTGTAGAGATAGGGGACACAGTTTAGCAAATTATTTACCAAGTGGATATGCTCCGCAGTTTCTAATACACTCTTCTATATGTCATGTGTGAGTACCTTCAAGAAGTGGCTGTTTGCTGCAGGGTGTGCTTTAGTTTCGTTTTCAGTGTTGGAGCTGAAGCCAGACAAAGCAGCTGTACTGTTGTTCTCTCTGTCATAAAAAGACTATCTCTTGATCATTTGGTGAATTCAGAATTATAAATGTTTTCGGTAGTGAATGTCAACCTGATGTGCTTCTGTTAAAAGGTGTTTCTTTTGTCTTCTGGATGTTGTTTGTGAAGTTATTAAGGATTACTTAGTGTTGTATTCTTTGGGGGTTGTATTTGAATTAATGATTGCTACGATGTTCGCTGTATATTTTAAAAAAGTTAACTTGAGTTCATAGAATAAACATTGTTTTGTTTTAAAAAGTACTTTTCCATTTCTGCTGTACCACACCTGTAGAGTGGGCCGTGTGCTCCCCATACCACAATCTATTAAAAGTTGTGGGTCAGGTGAACTCCATGATACACTTTGTGGTTCTCTAAACCCTTTCCATAACATATACAGCAATCAATTGCTGGCCGCCAGACTTTTTCATTGTTTAATCGTAATCTGGATCTCCTTTATGGACAAAATGCGATACAAGTTGCTGAGGAGTTATTGGAATGAACACTCAAATTCCATGTGTACATGGCTGTCAGCAAACAATGTGAGTCAATTGTGTCCAATTCTTCCTCTATTTTATGAGGCCATTTTGTTTTTAGGCACAGGCTTACTCTTGCAGTACACTGCCCGTCGCTGATTGTGCCTTCAACTTCTCGCGAGTAAAAAGATTTGTCATCGCATGTGAAATCACTGTGATCACTCAGGGCGGGAGTCTCCGGCTGTGCCCGCCCGGCGACTGGAAATTCCCGCCCGAGGTCAATGGACCTTTGCATGGTCCGCGTCCCACCTGTGGCTATCTTGTGTCGGATGCGCTGAAGAATCCAGCTTGTGGTTTTCAATGTCACAATTCGCTTCACTATCACCAATGTTATGAGCCAGCGTTTAGAGAACCCCAAAGTGTATCATGGAGCTCACCTGACCCGCAAATTTTGCTAGATTGTGGTATGGAGAGCACACGGCCCACTCTACACGTGTGGTACAGCAGAAATCGAAAAGTATTTTTTTAAGCAAACCAATGTTTATTCTATGAACTCAAGTTAACCCTTTTAAAACTTACAGTGAACATCTTAGCAACCATTAATTCAAATACAACCCCCAAAGAATACAACACTAAGTAATCCTTAAGCTTTCCTTTTAACATCCATAAGAGTTTTTAAAAAACTTTTAACAGAAGCACATCAGGTTTAAATTCACTACTGAGAACAGTTATCACTCTGAATTCACCAAATGATCAAGAGATAGTCTTTATATGGCAGAGAGAACAACATTACACATTCTCTGGCAGGCTGCACCTCCAACACTGAAACAAAACCAATAAAAACACAGACACACCCAAGCTTTTCTCAAAGTGAAATTAAAAGCTGACAGACAGCCCAGCTCCACCCACACTCTGACATCACTGCAGTAATAAACACCCATTTCTTAAAGGTACTCTCACATGACACTAATGTTTTTTGCCATTGCAGTATGGCTACGCATGTCAGCTACTTGATTGTGTGAACCTGCAAGTTGCTCGATCTCAAGGTTGTATTGATGAAGACATTCTGACCATTTGTAGATGCATAGAGATGGCCAACAATGCAGTCAGCATTTGATGATTAGTGTAGTCAGTGATCTTTCTACTATAGAGATACATGTGCCAATGTTGACAAGCGCAGATGCAGACTAGTGCTTCCCACTCCCCAGTGGAGCATTTGGTTCAGCTTTCTGCAATAGGTGTGAGGATAGATTGTTAATTTCCTTCAATGTACTGTGAGGATAAAGCATCAATTGCATTTCCTGATGCATTTGTTGTGACATACATTTCAGCACACTGGCTGAAATGCTATCTTCGCATTTAAGGTGTCAAACACTGTTTTCTATGTGATTGTCCATTGCCATTGTAGCTTGTGAAGAGGCCCTGCAATCTCTGTGTACATAGGCGCAAAATTGTGATAAAAACTGATTGTACCGAGGAACGATGCCAGATCTTTCACATTAGAGAGGATTGGAAACACATGTAAAAGCTTTACTCCATCTGCAGTCACTCGAAACCATAGAAAGTCAATCTCTGTTACCACAAATGTGCATTTGTCTTTGTTGAGCATAAAATTGTGTTGTCAAGTGGGACTCCTGGTGGCGGCCATGGAGTGAGTGGTCGCACATTTGGCAGCTCCCACTCGAGGTGGTTTTATTGGACCTTTTCCCCGCTTGTTGAGTGGGTGTTTTGGTGAAAAAAGGTGCAGGAGTGACTGAAGAAAGTTAAACTCCACTGGTGTGGCTGGTGGATGGATCCACGGACCAGAAGTGGGCCGAAAAGAAGGGAGCAGTTGGAGCAAGAGAATCTTTGTGCACCACAGGTCAAGATGGCGGGGGGTAAAGGGACCAGTCCTGCCTGCCCAGTGGTTGACGGAGCAACAAGTGGACTTTTTGAACGAGAAGTTCAGCCGGCAGAGGAGGGAAGTCCAGGAGGACCTAGACAAGGCGGTAGAACCACTAAAAGCGGGAATCGACCGCGTGGAACAGAGACTGGAATCCCAGGGCCAGGCTATTCGGAAAGTGGAGGAGACGGTGGGGGAGCACGAGGAGCAGCTTGCCTCATTGGCAGCTAAAATAGGTATGCCAATAGACACAGATGCAGTTAAGAGGGAGGTAGAGGACCTGGAGAATCGTTCCCGGTGATAGAATTTACGAATCGTGGGGATGCCTGAAGGCATCGAAGGAGCGATCGCCGGCAAAGATGCTGGAAAAGTTGATGGGGGAGGGGTCCTTCGACCGGCCCTTGGAGATTGACCGAGCGCACAGGGCGCTAATGAGGAAGCTGCAAGTGCGATGGTGGTGCATCTCCACCAGTTCCTGGATAAGGAAAAGATATTGAGATGGGCGAGGCAGACGAGGAAGTGCACCTGGGAAGGGAACAAGCTTCGGGTGTACCAGGACCTGGGCGTTGCCCTGGCGAAGAGGGGAGCCAGGTTCAATCGGGTGCAGGCTGCCCTCTTTAAGAAGGGGGTGAAGTTTCAGATGCTGTACCTGGCCCGTCTCTGGGTGACTTTTAAGAGCCGAGAACGCTATTTCAGAACACCAGAGGAGGCAATGGAATTTTTAAGAGACAATGGACTGGCAGGAGAAGGAGGACATTGAACTTTGGAGGAGGTGTGAGGAGATGTTTGCTTTTTCTGTCTTTTCGTTTGATGGTTGTTGGAGAACTTTTCTCCTGGGAGATGCTTCGTTGGGTTTGGTGGCGGGATGCTTGGGGAGCATTGAAGGTGAGAGGAACGTTTTTCTGTTTTTTTGTTTGTTCCATGGAGGTATGCGAGCAGAGAGGGCGGGGAGGGGAATCAGTGGGAGATAGGAGGCTCAGAGGCCTTGGGTTGGGGCTGCCATGCAAGCTGGGTGGGCTAGCTAATGGGAGAGTAATGGGGGGTAGTCAGGTGGTTAGCATAGATGAGGGCGATGGGGCTGTTGTTTTGTTTCGGGAAGGAGGGGGGGGGTGTGGGGCTGATCCTGGCCTTGCATATCGAGGACTATGTGCCGAGGGTGATGACGGAAGACCAGACGGGGTATGTAAAGGCGAGGCAATTGTCTGCGAATGTTAGGAGGTTATTGAACGTGATAATGATGCCCTCCAGAGGGACAGGACGTGAAGGTGGCAGTGGCAATTGATGCAGAGAAGGCTTTCAATCGGGTGGAGTGGGCGGACCTAATAATAATAATAATAATAGCTTATTGTCACAAGTCGGCTTCAACGAAGTTACTGTGAAAAGCCCCTAGTCACCACATTCCGGCGCCTGTTCGAGGAGGCCGGTACGGGAATTGAACCCGCGCTGCTGGCCTTGGTCTGCTTTACAAGCCAGCTGTTTAGCCCACTGGGCTAATCCAGCCCCTCAAACCTGTGGGAAGTGTTAGGACGGTTTAGTTCGGGCAGGGGTTTGTGGATTGGGTCCGGCTGCTGTATAAGGTAGCGAGCGTGCAGACGATCCAGGTGAGCTCAGGATACTTCGGGTTACATCGCGGGACAAGGCAGTGGTACCCACTCTCCACGTTGCTTTTTGCTTTGGCAAGAGAGCCGTCGGCAATGCAGCTTAGAGCATCGAGGAGTTGGAGAGGGATTGTGCGGGGCGTGGGGGGGGGGGGGGGGGGGGCTGATGAGCGCAGGGTCTCGCTGTACACAGACAACCTGTTGTTGTAAATCTCGGACCCATCGGGGGAATCATGAGTATCGTGGAGGAGTTTGGCCGGTTTTTCGGATGCAAGCTAAATATGGGGAAGAATGAGGTGTTCCCGCTAGGGGACAGGAGAGGAGGGTGGGAGAACTGATGTTCAAGGTGGTGGGGGCGAGTTTCAGGTACCGCCTTTTATTCCCCCACTTGTCATCCATAGAATATACAGGCCCCACAGGCATTCTGTTTAAGAAGACTGCACACGCCTAAAGTGACTATATGGCATCTCTGTAAACTACTGCAGTCATTATCATCTGTCCACATTGTTTGCTCTTTGGCTCTGTAGGTGACAGCCACATTCAATTTTTATGGCGTAGACTCATTTCAAGCAACCAGAGGGGACGTATGTAACAGCAGCCAGGCTGCACTGTGAGCTTGCATCCATTGGGTCACTGTCACAATTTACAGGAGAGTTGGGGAATCCATCACCTTTAACATCAGCAGCAGTAAAATAGGGCCATCAATGTTATGCGCTTTCCCAAGTTCAGGAAGTGCAGTAGATGCCTATAATAGTCTGTGAGCTCTTACAGACAAATCCCCTGGCTTTCTCAAGATAAATGTATAGATCCTGAGTTAAATATGGAAGAGCCGCAATATATTCTGCAAGTCACAAAGGAATTCATGCTTCAAAATTTGACCCATGTAAGGAGGCCTAGGTAATAGATTTTGAGCATAACTTGAACATTTTTAGATTATTTTTATATTATATTCACCATAGCAAGCTCAGAAGGTAAAGAATCTATTTTCAGACCAGCATTTGTGGTGATATAATATTGTATACACTTAGCAATGCGACCTCCAACCAGCAGGTTGCATTAGATATCAGGCATGTGACATCCAGCTCTTGCCAGGACGTTGTAAGGCGTACACCAGGACAGTCGCATCATAGAGTCCATGTAACTCAAATAGTAACTTAGTCTGTATAACATTCTGATTGTTACCTTACCACATGTGAAATGAAATGAAATGAAAATCACTTATTGTCACAAGTAAGCTTCAATGAAATTACTGTGAAAAGCCCCTAGTCTCCACATTCCGGCGCCTGGTACGGGAATTGAACCCGCGCTGCTGGCCTTGGTCTGCTTTACAAGCCAGCTATTTAGCCCACTGTGCTAAACTAGTTAAGTCACCAGCAGTTCTGTATGAATCATTTCAAAGACAAGGGGCGAGATTCTCCACTCCCGCGCCAGTTGGGAGAATCGTCTGGGCCGCCAAAATTTCCCGAGACGCCGGTCCGATGCCCTCCCGCGATTCTCCCAAGCAGCGGGAACGGCCCCGTCGAGTTCCGTGGGCTGCAGGCCGGAGAATTGCCGGAGACACCCAAAATGGCGATTCTCCGGCACCCCCGCTATTCTCAGGCCCGGATGAGCCGAGCGGCCAGGCCAAAACGGCGTGTTCCCCCCGGCGGCATCCACACCTGGTCGCTGCCGTCGGGAACAGCGCGGGAACGCTGGGGGTGGGGGGGGGGCTGCGAGGGGGGGGGGCGGGGGGGGGGAATCTTGCACTTGAGGGTACCTCAAATGTGGCATGGCCCGCGATCGAGGACCTCCTTCCTTCCGCGGCCCCGCAAGATCCGTCCGCCATCTTCTTGCAAGGCGAACTCAGAGAGGATGGCAGCCACGCATGCGCGGGTGATGCCAGTTATGCGGCGTCGGCCGCATCATCTATGCGGCGCCACCTTTACGCGGCGACAAGGCCTGGCGCGTGTAGAGGACGTGACCCCGATCCTAGCCCATTGTCGGGGCCTGAATCGATCGGGATCGGGCCATTTCGCGCCGTCGTGAAACTCGACGGCGTTCACGGCGGCGTGGGCACTTCGGCGCGGGAGTGGAGAATCCCGCCCAAAGTAACAGAACACAACAGCATTGGGCTGAAGAAGCCATTTTGTATTCTATATTTCACAATGACTGACAAGTATTAATTAAGAATCATTACATAATTAGTAACCAGCCAGAAACAGATTAACTAAGTAGTGTACCTCAATTCTTCAGCGATGACTCGCTAACATGTATGATAGTCCACCTAAGAAACTTTGTGTCACTGGTCATGGGTTCTGTGGGTCCTTTCGTGGCTGATGACTTGATCCTGGAGCCACAGCTCTGTCTGCACACTTGGCAGGTGTTTCCAGGAGGTGGGATTGGTCCATGGACTCGAGATCGCTGGTGTTCCTTTCTTAGGTACCTTTTCTGGACGTCCTCTTGTCGTAGGGTGTTCTCAAAGAATTGTGGCACTTCAATCAGGAGATTTCTCCAAGGAGGTCTCTTCTGATCAAGAGCCTCTATAAAGGCTCAGGCGGTCCGAGACGGTGATTCAAACAGAGGTATATTTACAACCAAAAGAAAAGGCTACAATGCGGCGTACAGCACATGGGTCCCAATCGCAGCCAGCTTTTAAGGGTTGATTCTATGAGCCCAAGTTGATGGGCCTCCACCCATCAGCTGGGGAAGTCATAATCCACCAGCCCCACAGGGAGATCAATTGGGTCATCCCCTTGTGTCTCGTGAGGGTTATTACATCCTCCCCCCCGAAGGTCCCTCTGTTGCTGGATGCAGAGGAGGTCTCCTTCACCGCTTTGTCTGCGGTTCTGCTTCCAGCAGCTGTGGGACTGGGTTGGGGGGGTGCATAACACGCCGGGGAACGTTGTATTCGCCCAGACCGGAGCAGTCCTGTCAGAGGTACATCTCTGACCACACTGTCCTCTGAAAGTATCCATATCTGATACAGAATCATCCATCTCATGCAAACCTCCCTGGCTCACGAGTGGTGAACAAGGGACCGATTTGTCTGGTGAGGCTACCTCTGGTGCGGGTTCTCTGCCTTTGAGATGGTCCATGTGCTTTCGTATAGTTTGTTCTCTGGCTTTAACTGTATAGGAGACTGGTCTCCACTCTGGTCACTAGTATCCAGTCATATACTGTGTCCCCTGGCTTGAACTCTCTATCCTGCTTCCAGGGGCCATGATACCTCTTCTGGAGATCTTGGGCTGGATTCTCCGCCCCACCGTGCCACATTTTTGTTAAACCCCGCCGGCGAGATGCTCCGTTATGCCAGCTGGTCAATGGGGTTTCCCATTGTGGGGCAGCCCACGCTGTCGGGAAACCCCCGGGCTGCCGAGAAAACAGAGCATCCCGCCGCACAGAATTCAGCCCCTTGTTTCTTCTCCACTGTCCCACCAAGGTTGGGAAATGTTAAGATTAAACGGGTTCGAAGCTGTCAGCCCATCAGTAGCTCTGCCGGTGCTATCTCGGTCGTCACATGTTGCGTGGTCCAATTGTTGAATAAAAAACATGCCAGTTTTGTTTCAATTGACCCTGTGGTTTGTTTATTCATGTCCCTCTTAAAGCTCAGCCAGACCGTTCGAAGAAGGGTGAGATGAGGCGGTTCGAACATGCTTCACCCCATTCGTCTGCATAAACCACAGAAATTCCTCACGTGTGAAGCGGGTGCCATTATCAGTGACAAACACCTCCGGGATATCGTGAATGCTGAATGATTGGCGTAGCTTCTCTATTGTGGCTCACAAAGTGGTAGACGGCATCCCGTATACATCCATCCACTTTGAGTGATGATCGATCAGCAGCAGAAATATTGACCCCAGGAAAAGCCCGGCAAAGTGGAGAGTGTATAAAATCGGATAGAAGAAACACTGGGAGCTGTTCCATTGTATCCTCTAATGGGAAAATGCACATAGGTGGATAAATCGAATGAAAATATTTCATGGCAAAAATTGACCAATTGTCAAGTTGCAATGTACCCACTTTAAGATGACGTAATGGTAATTTAGGAGTTAGAAGTAGAGTTTCAAGAGGCATATTTACCAGTGTCATATAGACACATCCTTATATGGCATCTGATAAAGTGTCAAATTCAAAGAGCTGATCACTCTATGGTTTGCCCAGGTCTACAGCTCACATCGTTTGTGAGTTGCAAAGAAATTAGTCAGTTAAGTATTTAAATTTCACCTTTCATACTATGAGTGCAATTTAATGGCCACACTATGCTTAAGCAAAAGCTTAAATCAGAGGAGAGACCAGAAATGAGTACCACGCCGGGCACCAATCCTTTTGCGATCTAACCGGCCCGCTCTGGTTGGCAAAGTCAGGATCCCGCCATACCGTGGCAGGAAAGCAATAATCACCATTTAAGGCCAATCTCCATACAAATAACAGGAGCGGCCCCTTATCTAATGGGCCCCTGTGATCTAACGGTCTCCCCACAAAGTTGTCACGCGAGCGCCGATTGGTACTCCTGAAACTGGCGGAACAGCTGCTGCGGAGACCCAAGGAGGTGGGTAGCTATCTTCGCACACAGGCAAAGAGACCAGGGGCATAGGGGCTGTTGCCCTGGTGCCCGGAAGGGGGGGGGGGAAATGCCCAGGGGCCAGCCTTGGTCAGAGTAGGCCGCCATTTTGGGGGTGTTTGCGGAGTGAGGGTGGTGGCCGCCTATGGTCTTGGATGGGGGTGGTGTCTCAGCACCCGCGGGTCCACCATGCTAACACCTGGACCGTCCGGTGTCATATCGTGGGCAGCACCTGCCCCAGCCAGCCTGCCCCACCGACCACCCATAACTCCCATTGACCAGGGAGGCCTCTGGCCATGCAGCTGACAGCGACTGTTAATTGGAAATTGGCAATCGTAGTTAAGTGAGCACTTCTCAGCTCCCAAGTGGATTCCATGGGTGCCATGTAGCATGTGGGGGTTATCGCCCAGCATCCCAACCAACCCGTGAGGCCTGGACACTGAGACTGGACTCTGCAGGAAGCAACACCACAGACGGAGCGGCCAACATCCAAACCCCCCAGGGGATGTTCCCCATCACCAGGGACATCTCCGTGAGCAGAGGGTGGGTGAGTGCACCGGGGAGAGAACCAGAACTGGTTCAGGTAACGTTACGTGCAAGAGTTTGGGGAGTGGGATCCGGTGATCGCGCTGCTGCAGTCGGAGGTGCGTGGGCAGGGCGTGCCGGATGGCAGGGGACCTTCGGGGAGGGAGTGATGGGGGACATGGAGGGCCCTGGGGTGGAAGCCAACATTGGTTGTCAGTCTCACACCCTCTCCCAATTCCTTACAGGTATTGCACGGGATGGACAATATCTTGGACCCCGTGGAACTTGCCGCAGTAGTGCTGCTGGCAAGCCAGGGTGCCAGACGTCAGTGAAGGCAGCAGTAGCGTCAATACAGGCTGTGGCCCATGTGGCCAGGTAGGGACCCAGAGAAAGAGAGGCAACCGACGGTCCAAGGTGTATAGGTGTCGCTGGCCTTTCGAACAGATGACGGACAATGTGTGCCACAGGAGGCTCCGCCTCAACAAGTGATCGGATTCACCGCCATCGACAGAATGCCCCGGGTCAAGGAGATAATAGATGGCATGCATGTCACCTTGCGCACACCTGGCCGTCTGGGAGTGCCCTACGTTAACAGGAAGGGATTTCACTCCCTGAGCATCCTGTTCGTGTGCGACCACCACATGAAGATCATGCATGTATGCACACATTCTCAGGGAGTGTGTACAACAACGATATCCTGGGGCAGCCGGGCATCCTCGGCCTCTTAGAGGACTGATGCACGATCAATGACCACTAAAGCGAGGTTGTAGTCCAACTGAAGGCTTTAATAAGCTAGATGTTTCCCCCAGCAGCTCAGGTACAGAAAGAAGGCTGCTGGGGCGGCATGGGCTCTTATACCCTGCCTTGCAGGGTGGAGCTACCATACAGCTTGACCAATAGGAAACATACAATATCTACCAATGGTGTTCCAGCATTACCAGGTACCGTAATACCTCTACACAGACTAGCACAAAGACCATCTCAGGATGGCCAGTTGGCTCTTGGGGATGCTGAGGGCCTGGCTAATGATGCCAGTACGGAGAAAATAGAACATAGAACATATAGTGCAGAAGGAGGCCATTCGGCCCATCGAGTCTGCACCGTCCCACTTAAGCCCTCACTTCCACCCTATCCTCGTAACCCCATAACCCCTCCTAACCTTTTTGGCCACTAAGGGCAATTTATCATGGCCAATCCACCTAACCTGCACCTCTTTGGACTGTGGGAGGAAACCGGAGGAAACCATGCAGACATGGGGAGAATGTGCAGACTCCGCACAGACAGTGACCCAGCGGGGAATCGAACCTGGGACCCTGGCGCTGTGAAGCCATAGTGCTCGCCACTTGTGCTACCGTGCTGCCCCAGTGTGACCAATGGTGGCTGGTGATCGATGCGGATACGTGGTACATGCGGCCACCCGGTCTGTCATTGAGCAGTCTATCGGACGCCTCAAAATGCGGAGTTCCAATGCCTCGACCGCTCTGGTGGTGCACTGCAATACACCCCCCAAAGGGTCACCCACTTTGTGATGGTCTGCTGTGACCTCCAGAACCTGGCAACTCAGCAGGAAAACGTGCTGAAGGTGGAGGGGAGAAATATGTGACCACCTCCGAGGAGGAGGACTACGACAAGGAGGCGTCGGACCAGGAGGGACTGGAGGGCGTGCCCGGGAAGGACCTGCAGGGCCAGCCGGAGGATGGAGTACAGGCGGTAGCAGCGAGGGTCCGTCAAGCCTGGAGGGCCATACTCGCGAACTTCTCATAGGACATGGCCTCGTTTTTCATTCCCCCTCTCTCCAAACCCCACCTCCCTTACCACTCCTATCCCTCTGCCTTCCGCTCCCCCTTCACCACCACCCCCCCCCATGCCTTTTTCCCACTTTCCCAGGGTCTGGGTAACATCACTCCAGGGTGATGGGACGGTGGCGCACTGTCAGCAGGTCATGGTCGAGGGCAGGAGGTTGATGATAACCCCCAGAGAGCTGGGCGCTGGTGCACCCGATTCTATGCCATAGTCTGACCCTTGCCTGTCTGCTGAGTGCTCGCTCACACCCATCACCTGCATGTGGTGTGCTGAGAGTGGAGGGTGGGCTGGGAGAGGAGTCCAGGGCCTCCATGTCCCGGGGGATGGGCATGGGATTGGTGCTCGGACTGCATAGCGGAAGGTAGTGCCAGAGGCATGTTGGGCGGGGTCAATAGATTTTAATCATTTGTAGAAGTGTCCCCAACTGACCCACTCTCCCAATGGTGCTGCCTCACTCTCTCTACCCCTCCCAGACCCCTGCCAGATCCTCCCCTCACCCTCCCCTCTTCAGCCTACCCCCCTTACCCCTTACCCTCCTGTCGTGTTGGGTGTTCTGGGTTACAAACAAGCCAAAAATGCTGGAAGTGGTGTAACGCTATTTTATTAACTGTTCAACTATGCTAACATACTGTAAATGTGGGTATAAGCAATACCAGCTTAACTGTGGACCCTCTCCTATCACTAGCTATGGTGAATGTCTGTGATGCAGGCTGTGAGCTCTGTGCTCTGAGCTGGCTGCTGCTAGAATGAGCAGGAACTCTCCTGTCCCCTGTCTTATAGTGCTTGTGCTCTCACTGGTGATTGGCTGCGGTGTTATGTATGCTGATTGGTCCTACTGCATGTCCATCAGTGTGTGTATGTGATTGCACCATAATGTACTGATGTATATTATGACATCCCCCTTTTTTACAAAGAACATGTGCCTATGTGTGAATAAATAACGTGTAATGAGTGTATCTGACCATGTGTGTGCAGTATTTACATAACCATGTACATGAGGCTAGTCTATATACACGGGAAGGTGCCTGGTGCAGAGAAAAGAAAAACAAGGTGTAACACCAACAACAAAACTAATAACGAATGCTATAAACAAACTAGTGAAATGCTGAAACAGGATGAAAGAACAAAGCATTGAGTCCAACATTGTAAGGCTCATAAATTAAGTCTCTGAGGTGGGCGACGAATTTGGGTTGACCGTCAGGGTGGCACACCACTCGTCGTCCGGATTGATGGTGTGCACCAACAGCGGCTGGTGCTTTCAATTCGGGGACAGCCTGTTCTTGGTTATGACAGCGACTCGAAAAGGCTCCCTGTCCTCGGTGTCACTGGTCTGCATGAAGTCAGGATCGGACTCGGTGAAGGTGGGATGGATTGCCCGAACATTCCTGCGAGGCTGGTTAAATCGTTGCGAGTTGGCAGGCTGGGCTGCTCGACAGCAGGCAGCATAGTGGCCAAGCCTGCCACAGCGTAGGCACAGTCGCGATTTTGCAGGGCATTGCTGCTTTAAGTGGGCGGAGCCACAGTTGCCGCACGTCGTGATGTCAGTGCATTTGTTGTGCCACCGTGCATGCGCGGTACGGTCTTGCGTGGTGCGGGCCTGCGCATCGCGTTCCTCCACGTCGCCGTCCCCTCGTTTGCCGCGTACAAGCACGGGAGGCCTCGGAAAGTGCACAAAATGGCCGCCCTCCTCCAGACTGCGGCCCGGGAGGTGTTCGATCGTTTGGACCCGTTCCGCCTCATGGTGCCCTTGCCGCGCCATTTCAGCTGCCTGTATGTAGGAGTACCGGCTGGTGGCATTCTCATGCAGGACACAGGTCTCGATGGCAGTCGCTAGGGTTAGTTGCTTAACTTTAAGGAGCTGCTGACGCAGGGTGTCCGACATGACCCCAAAAACAATCTGGTCGCATATCATGGAATCGGAGGTGGGCCCATAGCTGCAGGATTGCGCGAGGATGCGGAGGTGTGTTAAATAGGATTGGAAAGGCTCGTCCTTACCCTGCAAGCGCTGTTGGGACAGGTACCTTTCGAAGCTTTCGTTGACTTCAACACTGAAGTGTGTGTCGAATTTGAGGAGCACCGTCTTGTACTTGGTCTTGTCCTCATCGTCCACGAATGTCAGGGAGTTAAAGATGTGGATGGCATGTTGCCCAGCCGTGGAGAGAAGAAGGGCTATCTTCCTGGTGTCCGATATATTCTCCCTGTCCGTGGCCTCAAGGAAGAGCTGGAAGCGCTGTTTAAATATCTTCCAATTTACCCCGAGATTGCCAGCGATGCGGAGCGGCGGCGGCGGGTTGATGTTCTCCATGCTGTAGGATGCCGGAATGCTGAGAAGTTGCAGGTAGGTCTCACAAGTGCTGGATTGCAGCCACTCCTTGTACCATGTCGTGTTGGGTGTTCTGGTTTACAAACAAGCCAACAATGCTGGAAGTGGTGTAACGCTATTTTATCAACTGTTCAACTATGCTAACATACTGTAAACGTGGGTATAAGCAATACCAGCTTAACTGTGGACCCTCTCCTATCACTAGCAATGATGAGGCACTCAGCACATGGTGAATGTCTGTGTTGCAGGCTGTGAGCTCTGTGCTCTGAGCTGGCTGCTGCTAGAATGAGCGGGAACTCTCCTGTCCCCTGTCTTTATAGTGCTTGTGCGCTCACTGGTGATTGGTTGTGGTGTTATGTATGCTGGTTGGTCCTACTGCATGTCCATCAGTGTGTGTATGTGATTGCAACATAATGTACTGATGTATATTTGTATATTATGACACCTCCCACCCACAGTGGGAGACACTCCTTACGGCACTGGGTGCCGGTCCTCCTGGTCACGCTCTCCGAGCTGACTGTCAACGCCACTTCCTCCCAGGCGGCACTGGCTTAGCCGTCAGTGCTCCACCGCTACGTTGAGGTGAGTCCCCAGGATGTACAGAGGTGGAGGCAGCCTGCTGCTTACCTCGTCCCGTGGCCTTCAATGCCCCTGGTGGGCACCTTCTGAGGGCTCTGGGACCAGAGGGCCCGGCACACTTGCCAGTGGCCCATGCCCCGCCGTGCTGCACGTACCAGGAGCTGAAAGCGAGGCGCAACATTGTCAGGGGGTGGAACACGGTGGTGCTGCTGGCCGCTGTCACTGCTCCGTAGGATGACTCCGAGTCGACACCCAGCACCTCCTCCTCCCGGTCGGTGTCCATAGGGCCCTGGGGCTCACTTCAGAAGCGGGGCAGCTGGATCGAGCCTTGGCTGCCCCTGCGTCATCTGGTTCTGCCAGCCCTGGCATCTCCCCGATGTCTGTAGCATTGTGTCGATGCTCTCGGCGATGCCCCTCGGTGACTGGGATTGTGCTGGCTTTGCCCGCCTGAGACGGAGTTATGCTCTGCAGCGCCTCGGCAATGCCCACCTCGAATTGGGACATGTCGTGCAGAGCCTCAAGGTCCACCTGGTACTGGGTGACGTCCCCCAGCGACTGGGGCACGCTGTCGAGACCCTCAGCCATGGCTGTCTCCAACTGAGCCGCATATTTGACACCTCCCATCATGCTGCTGACATCGGGAACCAGGCTCTCCACTGCGGTCGCCACCCTAGCAGTGTTGGCCTCGGTGCCACACATTGCCGGCACCATCTCCTGTGCCCGTAGCTTCTGGGACCTCTGCAATCAGCTATGGACCTGCTGGAGTGTCGCCTACATCCTCCTCTGAATCTCACAGTTGCACCCCAACGTCTCCATTAGCTCCGGGTAAACCTGTTCCAGAAGCTCAGCATCTGATTGAGTCCCAGCTGGGTCCTGGGTTCCAGCAGATTGCCGGCTGCTGCCTTGCCTGGGTATTCCTGCCACCACCTGATGTGCATCAGCTCACCAGAATGTGCCCCAGAAACATGTTGTCCATCAAGGTGTGTGACTCTGCGTTGGTGGAGGGTGGCGATGATAGCTGTGCCACGATAATGGTGGCATCCTCGGAGCTCTGCTCCATGATGTTCACTTGGGAGGCGGAGGGCCATATGGGGGGTATGGGGAGACAGTGGGGATTATGGGGGGGAGGGAATGGGGCAGCGTGGGTGACACTGCTGGACATGGGTAGACTGGGGCACAGAGCGGTGTTGAACGGGGGCAGGGCGGGGGCGGTGCCAGGCTCATTCTCTTTGCGGGGAAAGGGGGGGAGGTCAGGGGTCCGGTGCCACCTCACCCGAGCAGCCCGGTGGAAGTCATTGACCACCTTACCGCTCTGGGTGCCGTTCCTCCTAGTCACGCTCCCCGAGCTGACTGTCGCTGCCACTTCCTCCCAGGCAGCACTGGCTGCCCTGTGGCTGACCCTTTGAGACCCTCGGGGGAAAAGGGCCCCCATCTGGCCTTGACTGCTTCACGTAGTCTGCCCAGGTCTGCCTCCCTGATCGTGGGCTGTTCATATCGGTGGCATGGCTGCGAGGTGAGTGGGGTTGGCTGTGCAGGAGCAGTTTAATTGCTACTTTCCCTTGTTAGCAGGGAGCTGGCGAGCACGGTCCCTGCGAATCAGCCGGTGGGAGCATTATTTGGGGCATGAGGCCTGTGGGGCCTCGTTAAGTGGACCAATTCCTGTTTTATCACGGTGGCGGGCTCGCTGCTCCGAGCGTCGGGAAGTTCGAGGCAATTCCCACTCGCTACCACACTTAGAACCTTTTCCATTAAATCGCGCCCTATATTTCTTAATTATAATCGATAACTTCTGTATACCAAACAGCGCATGCCGAAGTAGATTTTAAACCAATCTTATGTTTTCATTTATTATTCCACCTTCAAATAAACCTTCTAATTTCACCTCTGTGGCCTCATGTCCTACCTATTATGATTAAAGCTTCGAAAAAAGAAATGTTCTAAGATAAATACTGGTAAACTGATTTATGATTGAACTCAGATGTACAAGTTATACCTCCTGAAACATTAATCTAATCAAAGACCTGCTTTGATTTCCTTAGAAAATAAAATCATTGGGGCAATCTACCGACTGCAATGCGCTCGAGCAAGAGTGCAATGCGACCGATAGATCCCCGGAGCGGCCTCCCGCGGCTTCCTGGGAGCCTTCACGCCACGCGGGATATACCAAAGCCCACGAGACGCCAAAATCTGAATCCTGCCCAAAGGGGGCGTGACCAAACAGCGCATGCCGAAGTAGATTTTAAACCAATTTAGGCGAGCTTATCCCAGATTGACCAATCGCCTGGGATCTTCCAACCTCCTGAGTGAGGCTGCAGCCGGGCACCATTCAGTACTGCGCCATACAAATGTGGACCAGGGAAAACGGCACCCGGTGAGGTCTCCCGGTTCATCAGAGGCCTCTGTCATGCTATGGATAGAGCAGGGCGGCTCCCTGGCCTCCCCCTGGAACGTGGGCACCTTGTGGATTCTTTTGGGGGCATTGGATTTCGGGACGCCATTTAAAAATGACATCCCAATCTCTCGCTACAATGGGGAGTTCCAACGAGTGGAGATCCCCATTGTAAAAAAACGGGGCTACCTGTGGCCTCACCCGCGCATTCCCCACTCGGGTTCCTTATTCAACACGAGTCGAGTTGAATAGCCACTGTGAATGCTGGGAAACACGCGGCTAAACGGGCTCGTTCGGGGACTTTGTTTCCTTTTCTGAAGATCGTTAATGTTGGCTAAACCGATGAGAACTCTCCAGGGCCCAAAAAAGTGACGAAGTGTCGTTTGGTAGCGGTGGGGAACTCAATGGCAGAACCAGCGGGAAACTCCCCGAAAAACCCGCCACAAATGAATTTTTATGCTAAATCCCTCCCTGTGTCGCCAGATGGGTGACAAAGTATACAGTTCAATTCCAGTGGGAGCGGCCTGCACAGTGGCAGAGGAGTGCTGCAGCGAAGAACGTGCATCTGCAAGCATGGTCATCAAGTTGACCATCAGCGTCTTACAGAAACTTACTGGGGGGTTATGATTAGTACCTGATTCTCCATCCTTCACACAGCATTAGTCTCCATTTTGGTATGTTAGCTGCCATGAACTCACAGCACTTAATCTCTTCACTGATCTTTCCTCTCCTTCCATTCCCACTCCCCCCAAAACCACCACTGGCCACTTAGACTCCCCTGCTAGTTTGCCAGCATCCTCTCTACACTTCACTCCAGAGTGTCTGTTCGCTCCAGAACTGACTTTGTAAAGTCTGCTGTCTATCTTCTGTGCGTCCAGTTCATCACTCCTATTTTACATGGAACATGAATGATTTTCTTGCTTAACTATACTACAACGGGTATTCAGATATGCTTACCCAAAAATGTCTCGTGTAAGTACCAGTCCAGAGCATTGGTAAGTGCAACTCATCTTCCATCTGTGTAAACGTGGTGCGGGAACCCCCAGAGCCAGTGTGAGAAGCAGGGGGCAATTCTTTGATATGGAGCCCAAGTGTTTGTGCCGTCGTGAACACCGTCGCATTTCACGACGGCGCAAACCAGGCCCTGGTACAACCGATTCTGGCCCCCTGTCGGCGCTGGAGCGGTTCACGTCGCTCCAGCCTCCTTTCGCGGCGCCAAATGGGCGCCGTGCCAAACCACGCATGCACAGGGAATTTCTTTAGCGCACCGGCCCCGACTCAACATGGCGTCGGTGTTCAGGGGCTGGCGCGCCAGAAAGTAAGCCCGGGCGGGGGGAGAGGCCGGCCCACCGATTGGTGGGCCCCGCTCACGGGCCAGATCCCATCGGAGGGCCCCCCGGTGAAGGAGCCCCCCACAGGCCACCCCCTGGCCGTTACCACAGAGCGACCAGGGGTGAACGGCGCCGGTGGCACTCTGTCGTATCGGCCCGGCCGCTCGGCCCATCCAGGCCGGAGAATCGGCGGCCTCGCCGATTCCAGCGGCCCGCGACCGGCGGCACGGCAAACGCGCCAGCGCAAATGGTGCCGATTCTCCGCACCTCGTAGAATCGCACGCCGGCGTCGGGGCACGGTTGCGGTGATTCTCCGGCCCGGCCCGGCGCGGGGCTCGGAGGATCGCCCCCCCAGTATTTACAACAGGATCTGTTATCTTCAAGGACGTATACTTTTTTTAAAAATAAATTCCCCCCTTTCTTCCCTTAGAATATTGGTCAGTTTAATTGTTTTCTAAAATCTGCTGCCAAACAATTATGCTGCAGCTGGCACAACGGGAGACTGATAAAATCAGCCTTTAGCAGTCTCTTCTGTGCCAGCATGAAGGAGCTTCAAACAGCACTGCAGCTGTACACTTCACTTTGACACCAGAGTTCAGCAGATGTCAGCATAACTCCAGTAATAAAAGTTAAGTGTAACAGCAGTAGTTATTTCCTATAACCCTGACAGGAAAAGAAAACCCGCATTTTTAAACCAATAAAAAGGGGGTAAAGTTTATCAAAGTACATTTAAAACACAACTGCTACAGGGAAAATGTACAACAATTGGGAATATTTAGACAGGAAATGAGATTTGCTTTCAAAATGTTATCCACTTAACCAAATTGTACCCTTATCTAGTATGAACACACTTAGGTGAAATGTGCCTTGGAGTGATGATAGTCTAATAAAATGAGCACTGCATCCCCACAGTGCCTGGTAAAAGGAGAATATCCTTATTTCTTTTTGCTCTTACTGCCTTCGCCCTATGACTAATGGCCTGCTGATGCCATATTGATAAGGAATTAACCTCCAACCCCTATGGATTCATTGTCAATAGATTCTGAGTGTTGTAAATTAAAGGAAATACACAGTATCAAATGGCCAAGAGCACAACAAGCTGATTTATGACAGAGAGAGGGAAAAAACCAACTGCATTGAACAGTCAAGACCTTTGAGTCTCAGAGCTCCGGTAATTTCCAAGCCACTTTAGAATGGTCATTATAGTTCACTTCATGCACTTTTTAATCTCCCCACCCTAATTCTGCTCGCAGAGGTTGACTCAGATATCTAGAAGTGTGGACCTATGGCTTACTTCACCTGTTCAGATTATTTGACAATTCAGTAGAATGCAAATGTATTTTATATTTATACATGAGTGAGTATGTGTTTTTTTACTAAGTCACAGCAGGCGGTGCTGTTAATATTTTTCATAAATTTTCCTTCCAAGAAACACATCAGACCATGACCCCAGTTGTCTGAAGGAAGATTCACATGTCATCACGTACTGGTATAGTCCTTCACTTGGATGTGTAATGTTACAATGCTCTCCTTCCCTTGTGAGATCACACTTTACCTTGTTCAGCTGGTGACAATCTCACCTTTGGGTTAGAAGGTTTGTTAGTTCAAGTCCACACTCCCAGGATGTGGAATCATAGCATGGTCACATACAAATGAAGGCCATGTTGTGTTTCTTTCATTATTTCACAGGATGTGGGCATCGATGGCTAGGCCAACATTTATTGGCCATCCCCAATTGCCCTTGAGAAGCTGGTGGTGCGTTGCCTATTTGAACTGCTGCACACAATGTAGTGTAGGTGCACTCACAGTAATGTTATGGAGGGAATTCCAGGATTTTGTCTTAGCAACAGTGAAGGTACAATGTTAATCACCGTTGCTTCACAGCGCCAGGGCCCTGGGTTCGATTCCCGGCTTGGGTCACTGTCTGTGCGGAGTCTGCACGTTCTCCCCAGGGTTTCCTCCAGGTGCTCCGGTTTCCTCCCACAAGTCCTGAAAGGCATGCTTGTTCGATGAATTGGACATCCTGAATTCTCCCTCTGTGTACCCGAACAGGCGCCGGAGTGTGGCGACTAGGGCATTTTCACAGTAACTTAATTGCAGTGTTAATGTAAGCCTGCCAGTGACACTAATGAAGATTATTATTATTATTATAAATTTCCAAGTCAGGATGATGTGTGGCTTTGAGGGGAACTTCCAGGTGGTGGTGTTCCTATCCACCTGTTCCCCTTGTCCTATGTGGCAGAAGTTACAGGTTAGGAAGATGCTGTCAAAGGCGCCTTGGTGAATTTCTGTCGTGTATCTTGTAGATGATACACACAGCTGCCATTGTGTATCAGTTGTAGAGGAAGTGAATGTTTAATGTGATGGATGGGGTACCAATCTGCGGGCTGCTTTGTCCTGGATGGTGTTGAGTGTCTTGATTATTGTTGGAGCTGCACTTATCCAGGCAAGTGGAGAGCATTCCATCACACTCCTGACTTGTGCCTTGTAGATGGTGGACAGGCTTTGGGGAGTCAGGAGGTGTGTTATTCGCTGTAGAATTCCCAACCTCTAACTTGCTGTTGTAGCCACAGTATGTATATAACTAGTTCAGTTCAATTTCTGGTCAATGGTAACCCCCAAGATGCTCATAGTGTCGGTGCCACAATAGCAACTCATCTTGTCCAACCACCCCTGTAGACCTGTAATTTTTATTCTCTTCATGCAATTATTCAATTCTCTTTTGAAGCCATCAGTTGAATCTTCTTCCAACACAGTCTCAGGAAGTATATTCCAGACCCTATAACCACTCAATGTGTAAAAAGCTTTTCCTCATTTTGTAGAATCTTTTCTCTCTCACGCCTTCCTTAAGTGTGGTGCCCAAAAATGTCTGCCATACCCCAGTTGAGGCCAAACCTTTGTTATTTACGGGTTTATTATAATGTTTTTGCTCTTTTACTCTGTGCTCCGATTTATAAAGCTCAGGATCCAGTCTGTTTCATGAAATCACTTTCTCAAGCTGCCCGACACATTTTTTATACAACAGGTCCACCTGTTCCTTCACCCCTGCAGAATTGTACCCTTTATTTTATACAACCTCTCCTCGTTCCTCTTACTGTCAGCCCATAAATCTGGGCTGATAGTCCAGTGCCGTACTGAGGGAGTGCTGCATTATCAGAGGAGCCGCCTTTCAGGTGAGACACCAAACTTGGCCCGTGCAGAATTTCTAAACTTTAGAAATTAGTTTTTTATGCATCCTTAGATATAGATCACTGTCACTACTTTGTTAGCTCTCCCTTGTTAGCTAGGATTTTCGTTCTCCAAGACGTTCAATTGTCTGTTTAGATGCTGCACCCTAGACCTGAATCGCAGTCAGTCATGGAGAAGGAATGCTTTCAGAGGGCACTGCCTTAGTCATATGGGCCTGGCAAGGAGCCAGAATGGCTGTGCATTATTACCATCACAATGAGAATGAAACAATACCGGATGTTTTAACCCCGGGCAGGGAGACATGGTGCTGGATTCTCCGATTCTCCGTCCACACTCTGGCGTGGGAACGATGGCATTTTACGCCAGAAAAAATGGCTTAAAATGGGCACCGATTCCCCATTTTACTGGGGGCTAGCTGCCGATATGGCTCGGAGAATTGCCGGGGCCTTGGCCGCGCATGCGCATGGTGGCGGCCTGAAGCAGCCGTGCAGTGCGACATGGCGGAGGCCGCTCGCAGACCCGGCCTGCGAAATAGTGCCCCCCCTTTGGCCGGCCCGTGCGCTCTGGACCCCCCACCCCACCCACAGTGCCCCCAGCCCCTGACAAAGTCTCCCCCTGCCTGCGGATCTGCCCTCCTCCGATTGTGGCGGCGCTGGACTGAGTCTGCAGCCGCCATGCTGAGTTCCCGACGGATGAGACCACACGTGACTGACACCGCCGGGAACTCGGCCAGTTGGGGACGGAGCATCAGGGGGCGGGTCTCAGGCAATGTCCTGAGGCCGTCGATACAGTGCACCATGTTCTGCGAGTATGCCACTTTGGAGTGGGCGGAGCATCGCGAAAGCAGCGCCATCCCCGTTTTGGTCAGGAACTGTGATTCTCCGGCCGAACGCCGAACGCAATTTTGCCGTCGCCGACCGGAGAATGCAGCCCATGGTTGCTTGGCAGATGTACTCACTGACCACTTATCGCCTACTGCCTACATTCAGCACTTCCCGGTTGGCTGAATGTCCTGCAAATGGCAGGCAGGAGCCTCATGTATGGGCTAAAGCAGGGTCCAACGATGCAGTTAAAACATCAATGCAACCTGAACGCAAAAGAGAGAAGTTGCACCAATTGAAGTAAAACCTGGCAGGTTGGCCCCAGAAGCAGCAGACTACAGGATTTAAAAGCACTTTTAATGAGCTCGAGGCACTCACACCAGTGGCATCTATGTGTTTCTGAGCTTGTTGTGTGCTTTGACACTTTGAATATTGTTACTTGGTCATACTTTATTTTGCTTACTTATCCTTAGTAAACAACGAGCGCTTCTAATGGCTGTCACTCCTGCCAGATTGTACTGTGGAGTAAAAGACAAAATGCAAAGTAGCAAAAACGACAGCAACCGCAGCAGAGGCCTCCGTATTCAGGCGAAGCAACAGATCAGTCGGTTTGTGGGCTCAGTTGTCACGTGCAGCACTGCAGTGCAAACATTTAGGATGGCAATCCAATCGTACTGAGAGAATAAGCTGCACTGTCAAAAGTGTCATTTTCAGTTGAGGTATTAAATTGAGGCTCTGTCTCAGGTGGACATAAAAGATCCCAAAAAACTATTTTTAAGAAGAGCAGGAGTGTTCTCACCATTGTTTGAGCCTATATTTAACACTCTGTCAACAAAAACAAATTCTCTGGCCATTGTCACACTGACGTGGGACCTTGCTGTGCACAAATTGGCCGATGCATTTCCTGCATTACAACAACAACTACAATCCCAAAGTGTTCCACTCGTGTCAAGCACTTTGCAATGTCCAGAGATCAGGAAACGCACTACATAAATGCAAGCCTTTATTTTTATTTTGGCATCGTAATGGCGGCAGGTGAGACGGTCTGCTCACGGAAGTTGTTATCACCTAACAACGTCTGTAACAGGCTAATGGTGACTGGCCTAGATGTGTCTGAGTAGCAATCCATGTTTTTCTCGAGGGAGGTTGTCGCTGATTTCTGCAGCCTCCTATAGGGAGACTTGCTGCCTGGTGGGCCAGGGAGTCATTCCAGTAGCTGCTCTGAAGTTTTTGTGACTCAGAATCCCTCCATCTGATCCATCTCTCAGTTGGCGTTTCACAATGTGACAAGGTAGTGACCAGTGCATGGTTTGCCAGGACAGAAATTCTCATTTTTAGCTCGATGGTAGCAGCCAAATTGAGACAGCCTCTTTGCAGCAACAGCTGCCTCAATTGCACAACTACTGGCCACACTCATGCTGCCACTAAACTCACCAGAAGCTCCACAAACCAGAAAACGCTTTCACTCGACTAATGCATAGCCTGTATGTGATCTAAACAACAGGATCAAACCAGTTTGTGCCAGAATCCCAAGCATCTGTCAGATAGAAAAGCTTGCCAAACATTACTTCAACAAATGAAGTTAGCACGATATTAACATTTTGGCACAAAACAAAACCATTCGGCCAATCATGCCAGCGTTAGCTCTCGCGTCAAATCAGGGTCATTTACTCTGGTCCTGCTGCCCTGCTCTTTGTCCGTAGCTTTAATAATTTTCTCTTTAAAGTGTTCAACCATGTCCCCTTTTTAATGTTGCGATTGACTCGTCTTTCGGAGTAACAGCACCATTAGCAAGGAATCGTTCTGTCGCTAAAGGAATTCCATGAGGGGAGAAACAATTGTACAAAAGCAAAATTCTGCAGATGCTGGAAATATGAAACAAAAACAGAAAATGCTGGATAAATTCAGCAGGTCTGGCAGCATCTGTGGAGAGAGAAACAGAGTTAACGTTTCGAGTCCGTGTACCCTGAAGAAGAGCGGCGCAGACTTGAATTGTTAACTCTGTTTCTTTCTCCATGGATGCTGCCAGACCTGCTGAGAAACAGCTATGTCAGGCGAGAGACAGGGTGAGATCCCAGATAACGGGAGAAACGTGCTCTCTGCTTACTTTTTTCAGTTTGCCACAGCTGCTCGTTAACTCACTGCTCAACAGATTGATGACTAGAAATTTTCGGCACGAGGCTCATGTCAGTGCTGAAGCACAAGCCTATGACCAAAGAGGTAGGAACAAACATTGTATTCCTTATCTATCCGGCTCGCTGGCTTCGGGATTCTATACTCCCGCCACTTGTCAATGGGATTTCTCATTAAAACCACCAGGAGGGTTGCGCTGCCAACGTAAAAAGTGAATTGCAATGTCCGGAGGATTCCAGCCATTGATTTTATTACTTGGCATTCTGATATTTTAATAATATTTTTGGATCAAATGCAGCAAGGATTCATTGCCCTGTGAAAATTGTTGAGGCAATTTTAACTTTTCTCAGCCAGCAGGGACAGGCAGAGTTAAAATCGTGTTGAAAAATATACAACCCTGTTCTAATTGGATCTCCGTCTGCTACCATTTTAAACCATGCAGACACTTTAAACATCTGAGGAGCCTGCCAGAAGCAGCCTTACTATCAGGTGTACATTTTGTTTAAAATCTGAACCTTTATTTGGATCAAAATATTTTCCAGTTTATAAACCTGCACCATTGCTTCATTAAAATGGTGCTTGGGAAATACAAATCCTATCCATTGCTTCACGACAATATCCAAACTTGTCTGGTTATTGGGAAACTTACATGAGAATTCATCACTGAATGACCTATGAACAACAAAGTGGATTTTCTGGCAGTTCTCGCCAGCTGGATCTTCCAGTCCCGCCGACAGCAAAGGGGTGGGTGGGGGGCGGGGGTTGGATTAAATGGGAAATCCCATTGACAGCAATCGGACCAGAAGATCTCCCGCTGGCCAATGGCGTCTTTAATAGGAGGTACAAAATACTACTCTGGCCAAACAACTTGGACAGAATGATAAATGGCAATGCTCAGCCCCTCCAACCACCAATATGACTTCACTTGGCAATTTCTCCCAAGCAAAAAGGTGGTAAGTGGTGAATAGTTGCTTAAATAGGAATTTCACAGATACTTTATCAATAAGCCCACCAAAAAGTGGCCTTTCCAAAGGTCTTGGAGCTTGTCCCGGGAATACATCATGGATGCCTCGAGATGGAAGGGAAGCAAAAGTAAAATAAGGAAAGGAGCAACTTAAAACAAAAATGCCATCCCCAAAAAGTACATTTCCTGTTTCGTTTGGCACAGAAAAGTAATTGCAGAGGATGGCAAACGTGGCTGGATTCCCATAATTCTCTGTGGTGTCATACATTGAGGTCACTGACACAACTCCTAAAACACTTTTCATTACTCGTTTTTTTTCAGTAAAGTTCCTTTTAATTAAGTGTCTGCCTGGTTTCTCATACTCATTTCAATAACTAAGACCCACTCTGACCTAATGTACACCGACTCGTACATTATTGCTTAATTGGATATGGATTACTAAACAACTACATTTGCTTTGACAAATGAGCCCCACAAGGGTAACAATTACACATTAGCATTTTTTCAATACATTCAATAGTTAATTTTCTTCTCATTTTTTCCAGCAAAAATTCATGATTTTTCTGGCACTTTGTAGCAATTAAAATTGATTATTGAAAACTAGTATGTCTATTTTGGAATCACAGTATATGCAACTGTATTAATTTTTCTTAAATGTTTCAAGATTGTAAACTTTCTTTTATGCAGGTCAGTCTGGAATGAAATGCCCTGGTTAGAGGCAAAGCTTTCACTTCTTTGTGCTAACTATGTACTTTGATCACAGCCTCTGAACACAAAGCTCTATTGACCAGTACAACATGTCATTTCCCATATTGGCCAGTCTTGTGGTCTCTGATTGATAATTCAGGTTCAGCTCTGCTCATGGTCCCGTGTCTCCTTAGAGCTAGATTAAGGCCCAATTTCTTTCACTGCATGACCTTCACAGAGAGAGGAAAGTTTAAGGTTACGATTAATTTTAATTCAAACCCAGGTCCCGGAGGTGAGAAGATGTGCCACCTTGAGCCATGACCTGTGCTAAGTTTAAAACACAGAATATTTAAGAGTGAAACTTTTTTCCTCAATGCTTTGATTAAAAAAAACAAGATGGTAGACTTGACATTTTTGTACATCTGGGGCGAAATTCTCCGTTATCGGCGGAAAGTCCGCCGATCGGCGCAAAAAACGGCGCAAATCCGACTTGCGTCACGTCGGAAAAATGGGTCGATAGTCTCCGGCCCGAAATGGGCTAGCAGCGACGTAACGGGATCTGCGCTTGCGCAGTGGTTCACGCCGTGCAGCGTCATACGCGCTGCACGGCGTGACGGCTCATAAGGCCGCGCTGCTCCCCCCCACCCGACCGCAACACCCGACTGGATGGCTGGCCGTCGCTCAGCCCCGAGGTTCGAGTCACGCGATGTGGAGGCGCTCCTGGACGCGGTGGAGCAGAGGAGGGACGCCCTGTATCCCGGGCACGGCCGCAGAGTTGCTCCACGCCACAGCCGGCGTCTGTCGAGGGAAGTGGCAGAGGCCGTCACCGCTGTGGCCCTGACACCACGGACAGGCACCCAGTGCCACAAGAAGGTGAACGACCTCGTCAGAGCAGGCAGGGTGAGCCTCCCCCATATCCCCCCCTCCCCATATACCCCCCTCCCCCATATCCCCCCCTCCACCATATCCCCCCTCCCCCATATCCCCCCTCCCCCATATCCCCCGTCCCCCATATCCCCCTCCCCCATATCCCCCTCCCCCATATCCCCCTCCCCCATATCCCCCCTCCCCCATATCCCCCCTCCCCCATATCCCCCCTCCCCATATCCCCCCTCCCCCATATCCCCCCTCCCCCATATCCCCCATATCCCCCCCATATCCCCCCTCCCCCATAACCCCCATATCCCCCCTCCCCCATATCCCCCCTCCCCCATATCCCCCATATCCCCCCTCCCCCATATCCCCCCTCCCCATATCCCCCCTCCCCCATATCCCCCCTCCCCATATCCCCCTCCCCATATCCCCCCTCCCCCATATCCCCCATATCCCCCCTCCCCCATATCCCCCATATCCCCCCCTCCCCCATATCCCCCCTCCCCCATATCCCCCATATCCTTCCTCCCCCATATCCCCCCTCCCCCATATCCCCCCTCCCCCATATCCCCCATATCCCCAAGTGAATCCAGCCCTAACCTTAACCTCTGCAATGCACGGGCAACCGATGGCGTGCATTCATATACCTGCCTAACACTGTTGCCTTTTCCCCTGCCCCCCCCCCCCCCCCACAGGAGAAGCGCGCACACAACAATAGGGAGCATGTGAGCACTGGAGGAGGGCCCGCTGATGAGAGGCCACTGACCGTACACGAGGAAAGGGCCCTGGAACTGGCTGGCGGACCTGAGGACCGGGAGGTTGCTGATGCAGAGGTCGGGGGCGTACTAGCGAGTGAGCCACCGACAGCCCGTCCCCATATCCCCCCTCCCCTATATCCCCCTCCCCGTATCACCTGATCACTGCCTGATGTCTAACCATGCATGCTTCATTGTGTATCGCAGGACCAAACGTCCAGGCACCCATCCCGGCAGATGCAGACCGCCCGCAGGATGCCCCTCGGAGACCACAGGAGACGGAGAGACCCGCACCCTCCAGCATGCGACGCCCGCAGGATGCCCCTCGGAGACCACGGGAGACGGAGAGACCCGGACCCTCCAGCATGCGACGCCCGCAGGATGCCCCTCGGAGACCACGGGAGACGGAGAGACCCGCACCCTCCAGCATGCGACGCCCGCAGGATGCCCCTCTTGAGACCACAGGAGACTGAGAGACCCGCACCCTCCAGCATGCGACGCCCGCAGGATGCCCCTCGGAGACCACGGGAGACGGAGAGACCCGGAACCTCCAGCATGCGTCGCCCGCAGGATGCCCCTCGCACACCACGGGAGACAGAGAGACCTGGAGCAACAGGGAAACGACACCCCCGACACGTGCGGGAGCGACCACCCAGCGACGAGGGGGGCAGCCACAGGCCCCCGTCACATCCGAGCCAGGACACCACTACCCAGGACACCACTACCCAGGACACCACTACCCAGGACACCACTACCCAGGACACCCCTACCCTGGACAGCGCTACCCAGGACACCCCTACCCGGGACAGCACTACCCAGGAAGACGAAATACCGGACAGAGACTCAGAGTGGATGGGTGGAGACGAACCCCCACCCCAAAGTGCCATGGACTCAGAGTGGGACGAAGAGCACGACACAACGCCACTGCTGTCACCAACACCCTCCACCATCGCAGAAACACTCACCACGGTTGGGCACTTTAGTGATGAGGCGTCTGGTACACTCACTAGTGCGCACAACACAGCCGTCCCGGTACAGCAGGTGGAGGTAGGAGCAGCAGAGGGACCGGGCGGTCGGAGGGCAGCCCAGCCCAAGCGAACATCTGCCGCCCAGATAGATCCCGGGTTCCTGCAGTTACCACACCCACACATAGATCCGATGCAACCACCGACCCAGAGACGAGCGAAGAGGGTGACGGCTGGCTTGCGGCGGCTGCGGTCGCAGGTGGAGGAGTCCACCCGCGTCCAGGAGCTGGGAGTGGTGCCGGTCATGCGTGCCACCCAGGCTGACACCGCACGGGCGGCGTCCGCGGTGGAGGCAATGGGTGCGACGGTGTCAGACATGGGGAACGGTTTGCGAGGCCTGGGGCCTTCCGTGCAGGCGGCGTCTTGGCCCAGGCTGCCCTCTCACAGGAGGCCATGAGCCAGTGCCAGCGCCAGATGGCAGAGGCGCTCAACGCCATAGCCCAGTCTCTGCAGGCCATCGCTGAGGGTATCGGCGCCAGTGGCCATGTGCGAGCCGGCGTCGCACTGTCACAGACAGGGTTTGCCAACCCCCTGGGCTCCATGGCTGCAAACCTGCAGACCCCTGTCGATAGCAGCACGGGCCTCCAGAACTGGCAGCGCCAGATGTCGGGGGGGCGTCGGATGGCCAGTCCGTTCGCATCCCCCACCCATGTAGAGGCCTGGGGGCCATCGGGCACCCCGAGGGAGGAGGAGGTGGTGTGGTCCGTCCCGGCTCCCTCTGTAGGGGAGGTCCCGGTACACCGCGACACCTCGGACTCCCCCCCTTCCGTCCCAGGTGCATCGGGTGGGCAACGGGCAGGACAGGCTGGCAGCTCGCCATCCCAGTCGCCCGGGCCGCAGCCTGGCCCATCTAGGCCAGGACGCCCCAGGAAACGGCCGCCAAAGGGATCCAGTGTCAGAGGGCAGGAATCACAGGAGTCCACCTCCAGTTCTGCTGTACCGTCTGGGGAACCACGTAGACGTAGTCAAAGGGCCCGTAAGGCCAAACAATGAGACACTGAGTAAGTTGGCAAGGGTGCAGGGCACAGATGAGTTTTAGGGGCTAGGGCACGTGCATGAACTCCTTTGGTTATTAAACTCAATGTTACACCTACCGAAGCTGCCTTTGTGCTCTGTCCAAAGTGTGCGGGGGTGTCATGTACATTGAGCGCAAGTGTGTGTGTGAGGGGTGGTCTTACCTCAGCCCCAGGTGAGTCTGCCCCGTTCCCCCTGGGCCGCCATCAACATCCCCCGGGCAGAGGACGGGACCGTGCGCTGCAGTGTCACAGCCGCATGCAGGGATGGTCCGGGTGGATGGTGGTACTGTGGCCATGGGTCAGACATAGTCCAACGATGTAGAGCCAGGAGCTCATCGCAGGGCGGGTTGTCATCATCCTCCATGGCCTGCGATAGACACGCGTCCACCCGCAACTGTGTGAGCCCGGCCCGTTGTGCCGCAGGTGGAGCGGTAATGGGGGGGGGGTGCATGCGGGTGGGGTGGGTGGGGTGGGGAGGGGGGTGAGGGTGCTGGGTGGGTGGATGGGTGGGGGGTGTGGGTGGTCAGCTGTTGCCACGGTGTGCGGTCTGTGGCCATACTACCCGATTCCCACGCCCATCTAGTCAGTGAAGCGGGCTATGTTGTGCAGGACGCAGCACACCACAATGATGCGGCCGACCCTATCTGACCCTATCTGACCGATACTGGAGGGCACCCCCAGAGAGGTCCAGGCACCTGAAACGCATCTTCAGCACGCCAAAGCACCTCTCGATCACTCCCCTTGTCGCTACATGGGCATCATTGTAACGGTTCTCCGCCTCACTGCGTGGCCTCCGTATAGGCGTCATCAGCCACGATCGCAATGGGTAGCCCCTGTCGCCCAGCAACCAGCCCCTCTGCCGGGGATGGCGTCCCTCGTACATGCCGGGGATGGATGACCGCGACAACACGAATGAGTCGTGTACACTGCCTGGGTGACGGGCGCAGACGTGCAGGATCATCATGCGGTGGTCGCAGACCACCTGTACGTTCATCGAATAGGTCCCCTTCCTATTAGTGAACATGGCCCTGTTATCTGCAGGTGGCCGCACGGCGACGTGCATCCCATCGATCGCGCCCTGGACCATGGGGAACCTGGCCACGGCAGAGAAGCCCACGGCCCGGGCATCTTGGCTGGCCCGGTCCACGGGGAAGCGGATGTAGCGGTGCGCCATGGCATATAGGGCATCTGTCACTGCCCGGATGCACCGGTGCACCGATGTCTGCGATATGCCGGACAGGTCCCCACTCGGTGCCTGGAATGACCCCGTTGCATAAAAGTTCAGGGCCACCGTAACCTTGATGGACACGGGGAGAGGGTGTCCCCCGCCAGTGCCACGCGGTGACAGGTGTGCCAGCAGGTGGCAGATGTGTGCCACGGTTTCCCGGCTCATCCGGAGTCTCCTCCTGCATTCCTGGTCCGTGAGGTCCTGGTATGACTGCCGGGGCTGGTACACACGGGGCGCCCTCGGGTGCCTCCGTTGCCGTGGGGCCACGACGTCCTCCTCCCCCTCCTCGTCCTGTCGGTCAGGTGTCCCTCCAGCCTGGGCGGCTGCCGCCTGCCCCTCTGCGGCAGCCTGCGCCGCCTCTCTGGCACGCTCCTCCTCCTCCTCCTCCTCCTCCTCCTCCTCCTCCTCCTCCTCATCCAGGGCAACATAGACATGAGCGGCTGCCACCACGGCGGCCAACATCGCTGGATGATCTGAAAACATGACGGCCTGGTGGGGGGGAGGGGAACAACGACATGTCATCATTGCCCATATCCCCTCCTCCCCCCAGCCAGGTGGCATGGACCGCATGGGTCCAACTGTTGGAGGCTGGCACCTGGCCAGGTGGACCAACTCACTTGCCCTCCCATCCCCCTCCTCGGCACGGACCCCCCTCCCAAACTCCACCCCAGCACGGACCCCCCCAACCCCCAACCTCCACCCCGGCATGGCACGGACCCCCCCCCCAACCTCCACCCCAGCACAGACCCCCCCAACCTCCACCCCAGCACGGACCCCCCCCCAACCCCCAACCTCCACCCCGGCACGGCACGGACTCCCCCAACCTCCACCCCAGCACGGACCCCCCCCAACCTCCACCCCAGCACGGACCCCCCCAACCCCCAACCTCCACCCCGGCACGTCACGGACCCCCCCCAACCTCCACCCCAGCACGGACCCCCCCCAACCTCCACCCCAGCACGGACCTCCCCCAACCCCCAACCTCCACCCCGGCACGGCACGGACCCCCCAACCTCCACCCCAGCACAGACCCCCCCAACCTCCACCCCGGCACGGCACGGATTCCCCCCCCAACCTCCACCCCAGCACGGACCCCCCCCCCAACCTCCACCCCGGCACGGCACGGACCCTCCCCCCCCCAACCTCCACCCCAGCACGGAACCCCCCCCAACCTCCACCCCAGCACGGAACCCCCCCCAACCTCCACCCCAGCACGGACCCCCCCCCCCCAACCCCCAACCTCCACCCCGGCACGGCACGGACTCCCCCCCCCAACCTCCACCCCAGCGCGGACCCCCCCCAACCTCCACCCCGGCATGGCACGGACCCCCCCCAACCTCCACCCCAGCACGGACCCACCCCAACCTCCACCCCGGCACGGCACGGACCCCCCCCCCAACCTCCACCCCAGCACGGACCCCCCCCCCAACCTCCACCCCAGCACGGACCCCCCCCCAACCTCCACCCCAGCACGGACCCCCCCCCCAACCCCCAACCTCCACCCCGGCACGGCACGGACCCCCCCCCAACCTCCACCCCAGCACGGACCCCCCCCCAACCTCCACCCCAGCACGGACCCCCCCAACCCCCAACCTCCACCCCAGCACGGACCCCCCCCCCAACCTCCACCCTGGCATGGCACGGACCCCCCCCCCCAACCTCCACCCCAGCACGGACCCCCCCCCCCAACCTCCACCCCAGCACGGACCCCCCCCCAACCCCCAACCTCCACCCCAGCACGGACTCCCCCCCCCCCAATCTCCACCCGGCACGGACCCCCTCCCGGCACTCCCCCGGAGCCCAGCCTACTCTAACCACCCCCCCCAGCCGCACACACACACACACACACAACCCGAGACACACCTCTCCTCACGCAATCAGACTGCGGCCACGCCATTGCCTGCCCAGAGCCAACCCCCCAGGCCGTCACTCACCTCCACGCTGGTCGGCGTGAGCCTGGAGCACCGGGTCACGCCGATGAAAGGAGGTTTGATTCACGTCGACGTGAACGGTCATCACGTCGACGGGACTTCGGCCCATCCGGAAGGGAGAATATCGGCAGGCCGAAAATCGGCTGCCTTGCGCAGACCCGTGACATTCTCCGCGGCAGCGGCGCCATTAACGCCCCGCCGACTTTTCTCCCTTCGGAGACTTCAGCAACCGGCGGGGGCGGGATTCACGGCGGCCAACGGCCATCCTCCGACCCTCTGGGGGGTCGGAGAATGACGCCCAAGTAGTCTGTCGGAAGTTTAAATGAAATATAACATTGGTTAATCCATTTGTTTCAGTACCAGACCCAATTCCACTAAGTGGATAAACTGGGAAATGCACATTTAAGATGTGGAGAGAAAGTGGAAGGGTCAGAATAAAGCTTGCCATATATGTCTTTGGACATCTATTCAGCAATGGCAATGGAAATCAGTCTTTCGCACATAGTCACATCTCAAGGAGGTATAAAATGCCCTTATCTTGTGTAGTATTATAGTTCCTTCAAACATGCCAAGGAAAATCCAAGCAAATTAAGGTCTGGATTTACCGTGGCACATTTGAAGCAGGATAAGACTTTTTCTACCTATAGATTTGTGCCAATGCCTGACTGTATTTTCCTGGAGGATCTTTAATTTAGTATTCAGTGTGTGTGAAAGTAGGACTCCTGCTGCTTTTGAGAGGGAGAGAAATCTACTTTAACCACAGTTTTGTGGGGATAATCAAAGTATTATCATTACTGAGGGGAGAAGATGCATTACTTTTAGGGATGTCTGCTGGGCCAAGGCCCCAAGATTCCTGAAGGGTTAGCAGAGATAAGGCCAAGGAAGCCAAGACTAATTGGAATGAAAACCCAAGGGAGGGTGTTGCAGATAATAGGGAGAGAAATGGAGTAGGCAGTTATCATTGCTCTTCAACCACACCATTGTATCCCAATGTCAGTCAAGACAAGTGAAGGTGCAGATAGCTAAGAACATCCTGAAATAATTTGGAAGCAAAACCTTCACATCATCTATATCCACATAAATGACAAAGTGAATGACACTATCAATATGCCCCAGGCACACACACGAATCTCAAAAATCAACATTTCAGGAGGCCAGTCTTCAGAAGAAGTAACATTATGGGCAGCATGTTGGCACAGTGGTTAGCACTGCTGCCTCACAGTGCCAGGGATTCAGATTCAATTCTAGCCTTGGATGACTTCTTCACCATGTCTGCGTGGGTTTCCTCTGAATGCTCCGGTTTCCCTCCCACAGTCAAAGGTGTGCTGGTTAGGTGGATTGGCCATGCTAAATTGCCCCTTAGTGTCCAAAGATGTGGAGGCTAAGTGGGGTTATGGGGATAGATTGGTGTGTGTGTGGGGGGGGGGGGGGAGGTTAGGCCGAGGTAGAGTACTCTTGGTGGGATTGGTGCAGATCTGCTGGGCCGAATGGCCTCCTTCTGCACTGGAGGGATTCTATGAGGTGCATAATACTCATAATACAGTCAGTGGAGATAATATTCTCTTGTATTCTTGCTGATGGTTACCCAGTGTTCAGCACTATTCAAGACTGCTCAGATACTGAAACAGACAATGCCCACTTACAGCGAAACCTGCACAACATTCAGGCTTAGCCTCATAAGTGACAAATAACATTTATATCATCACAAATGCGAGGCAATGACCATCTCAAGAAAGAGAGAATGGAACCCTCCCCCCGTGACATTCTGTGATACCACAATCGCCAATTCCTGCACCATCAACATCCAGGGGATTACCTTTGACTAGAAATTGAACTGGACCAGCCATATGAATACTGTGGCTGTATGAGTAGGGAAGAGGCTGGGGGTTCTGCAGCAAATAGCTCACTTCCTGACCCAAAGCTTGTCCACCATTTACAAGACACCTGTCAGGAGTGTGATGGAATACTTTCCGCTTGCCGGGATGAGTGCAGCCCCAACAACACTCTAGATGCTCAACACCATTCAGGACAAATTAGCCCACTAGATTGGTACCCCATCCACCACCTTCAGCATTCACTCCCTCCACCATCAGCACACTATGACAGCAGTGTGTACCATCGACAAATTACTCTGCAGAAACTCACCAAGCTCCTTCAACAGCATCTTCCAAACCCGCGACCTTTACCACCAAGAAGCACAAGGGCAGCATATACATTGGAAAGCCACAGAATGCAAGTTCCCTTACAGACCGCACACCATCCTCAGCGGTTATTCACTGTCACTGGGTCAAAATCCTGAAACTCCTCTAACAACACTGTGGGTGCATCTACATCACAAGAACTACAATGGTTGAAGAAGGAAGCTCATACTTTCAATAACGGTGATTGCTGAGCAGACGCATATCAGGTCGCTCTCCTCCAGACCAGAACCAAATAGGCACTTTTAGGTGTTTTTTGCCCCAAAATTCAAAAGCAACTCAACCTCAACAGAGACAAGAAAAGAATAGAACCAGAACGCCAGCAAATGGGAGCTCGAGGGGTTGAAGGGATAGCAGAAGTGGTGGAAAAGGTCACGAGCAGCAAGTGGACGAGCCGGCGGACCCACGAGGCTAGGAGGCCCTGGCCACCCAAGAGAGAGGAAGTCTGACGACCGGAGCATCATCCTCAGCACCCCCACCACCACCTGGAGACGGATGGAAAGCATTTCTTATGAAGGAACTGACCACCATGAAAGAGGTGATAAAGATGGAAATCCAGGTGGCGGTCAAGGTGTCGGTGACCGAGGCGATGGTCACCATGCAAAAAGCAATTGACGGATTGGGGAAGAAGGTGGAAGCACAGGGGGAAAAAAAATCCACGAATTGGAGAAAGTATCAACGGACCAGAGCAACAGGATCATCGCCCTAGAGGCAGAAGTCAAAAAGTTGGCGGCGGCCCAAGGGAACTTAAAAGGAAAGGTCGAGGACCACAAAGACAGGTCCCGCTGCCGGAACATTTGAATCGTGGGCCTGCAGAGGGTATTGAGGGCAGGGTTCCAGAAGACTATGTCACCCAAATGCTGGGCAATCTAGTCGGGGGAAACAGCTTCCCCAACCTCCTGCAGATCGACAGAGCACACAGGGCACTCAGGCCAAAACACAAGGTGGGGAACAACCGAGGGCGGCCATCGTGAAGCTACATGGATAACAGGATCATGAGAAGATCCTGAGGTGGGCGAGACAGACCAAGGCGAGTACCTGGGAAGGACACAAAATCTGGGTATATCAGGACATTGGGGTGGACTTGACAAAACGCAGGGCCGAAGTTAAATAGGCAAAATTGGCCCTGTACAAGAACGGTGTAAGATTCAAAATGCTGTTCCCAGCCAGGCTCTGGGTCACGTTCCAGAACAAGGAGCATTACTTTAACACCCCGGCGGAGGCGAACAAATTTGTGCAGTCAAACGGCCTGCAAAAGGGGCAGGAGAGGCAGCAATGGAGGCAAAATAGAGCAGGAAAGTGAAAGAGAAAGAGACTTCTTGGACACTTGATATGTTTGTGCGGGACTGTGCTGCCTCTGATCAAAAAGATCGGGTCACAGGGAAGGCCGAGGACAGGCGAATGCAGGTGAGGTACAGGCAGAGGGAGCTGTCAAACAGAAGGCATAAGATAGAGCTAAGACCAGCCCGGGGAGGGGGGCCACTACATGAGCAGTCTCACCTTCCACGTTCTGGAAGGCACTGAAGGTGGTGATTAGGGGAGAGATTATAGGAGAGAGAGTAGGGACAAGGAGGATAGGACGGCTAGGAAAAAATAGATTAACTCCGTCCTGGAGGCCGACCGAAAGTACTCCCAGACCCCAATCATAGAGCTTCTGGTGGAAAGGAAAAAGCTATAAATGGACTTTAACCTGCTGTCCACAGAAAGGCAGTGACCAATTCCGCCAGACATGGGGGACCTTCTACGAACACAAAGAGAAAGCTGGCCGCCTACTGGCTCACCAGCTGAGAAAGGAGGCAGCCACGAGGTGAGCAGACAGCGCAGGTGAAGGACAGCAGAGGCAGACTGGTGGCCAAACCAAAAAAGGTCAACCAGGCATTTGAGAGCTTCTACCGAGGAATGTACATCTCCGAACCCCCCGATAGGGGGTTTAAACAGTTCCTCGATGGACTGGACGTGCCAGTCATGGGGGAAGATAGGCGAATGAAACTGGAAGCACCAATAGGTGTTCTCCCATTGGGCAGGAGATACAAAAGTCTGAGAACACACACAAACAGATTCAAAAGCAGCTTCTTCCCCGCTGTTACCAGACTCCTTAACGACCCTCTTGTGGACTGACCTGATTAATACTACACTCCTGTATGCTTCACCCGATGCCGGTGTCTATGTATTTACATTGAGTGCCTTGTGTTGCCCTGTTATGTATTTTTTTTTTTTTCATGTACTAAATGATCTGCTTGAGCTGCACACAGAAAAATACTTTTCGCTGTACCTCGGTACACTTGACAATAAACAAATCCAATCCAATCCAAGGACTGGGAATGATCACGGAGATTATCAGCTCCATGCAGGCAGGGAAGGCGCCGAGTCCCGATGGGTTCCCGGCGGACTTCCAGAAAAAATTTGCACCAGCCTTGTCCCCACACCTACGGGACATGTTTGCAGACTCGCTAGCGAGGGGCAACCTGCCTCCTACGCTAACACAGGCCATCAAATTGCTGATACCAAAAAAAGACCCGACGGAATGCAAATCATATAGGCCCATCTTGCTGCTCAATGTGGACGCAAAGGTAATGTCCTGGCTAAGAGACTGGAGAACTGCGTACCAGAGGACCAGACGGGCTTTGTCAAGAGTAGGCAGCTAACTGCGAACATCAGGCAGCTGCAAAATATAATAATGACTCCTCCCAGGGAGAGAATACCAGAGGTGATCATCTCCCTGGATGCAGAAAAGGCCTTTGACAGAGTCGAATGGAAGTACCTCATTGAGATATTGGAGCGGTTTGGGCTAGGAACGGGCTTCACCTCATGGGTGTATCTATATTTGCCCTATGTTTCTTTTCATGTATGGAATGATCTGTCTGAACGATACGTAGAATAATACTTTTCACTGTACCTCGGTACACGTGACAATAAACAAATCCAATCCAAACTCCTGAACAACACCCTGCAAGGCAAGCGTTCGGACCAACACCACCAGCTCTGAATACTTCCAGGTGCACAGAGGCACAAGGCAGGGATACCTACTGTCTGCGCTCTTTTTCGCCCTAGCATTCAAACCCCTGGGGATCGCTCTGCGGGACGGGAAAGAATAGAGGGGCATCCGAAGAGGAGGCAGAGAGCACAGAGTTTCACTCTATGCAGATGACCTGCTCCTCTATGTTTCGGACCCACAGAACGGCCTGAAAGCAATCATGAAGCTCCTGGAAGAGTTTGGGGCCTTCTCAGGCTACAAACTCAACCTGGGCAAGAGCGAGGCATTCACAGTAAATCCAAGTGGGGGAGGGACAGATCTGGGGGGGTCTACCATTTAAAGCAGCCCAAAACAACTTCTGCTACCTGGGGATCCAGATAGCCCATGACTGGACACGGATCCACAAGTGGATTCTGACCTGTCTGGCGAGAAGGAAATTAAAAACGACCTACAGAAATGGGATGCACTCCCGCTTTCCCTGGTGGGGAAGTACAGATGATCAAGATGAACGTGCCGCCAAGGTTCCTCTTCCTGTTCAGATCCTTGCCGATCTTCATCCCCAAGGCCTTTTTACAAGGGATAGACAAAATGACCAACGATCCCCAAGTCGACACTGCAAAGGCCTTGCCTTACCGAACCTACAATACTATCACTGGGCAGCCACAGCCGAGTGGGTGAGGGGATGGATACGAGAACCCAAAACGGAATGGCTGAGGCTGCAGGAATCCTCCTGCAGGGTAACGACCCTCCGGGTCTTCGCCACGGCAGCACTCCCATCCTCCCGGCAAAATACACATCCGGCCCAGTGGTGGTAGCTACATTGAGGACATGGAACCAAATGAGGCAGCATTTTGGCTTAACCGAGATGTCCCCCATGGCCCCCATCTTCGGCAACCACAAATTCCTGCCAGCCATGCTCGACAGCACCTTTAAAAAATGGAGACAGGATGGGGGGGGAGGCGCTAGCAGTCAGGGATCTTTACATAGGGGACAGACTCGCCACCGTGGACGAACTGACTGAAGAACTGGAGCTACCAACAGGACAGGAACTCCGGCATCTTCAAATTAAACACTTTCTCCGCAAGGAAACAACGAGGTACCCTCGGGCCCCGAGAGACACTTTGCTGGAGGAGCTAATAAACCCGGGCAGTAAGGACAGGGGGAACTGTGGGGTCATGTTCTGGGCCTGCCCCAAACTTCTCGGGTTATGTACAGCCTTCTTTGAGGCGATGTCCAAGTTTATGGGGGTGAGGGTGGAGCCCTGCCCGAGAGTGGCAGTCTTTGGGGTATCGGACCAGCCAGAACTACACATGGGGAAGAGAGCCGACCACCTAGCTTTTGCTTCCTTAAACACACGCCGGAGAATCCTGCTCGGCTGCCGAGCGGCAGCACCACCCACAGCTGCAGGCTGGCCGGCAGACCTGTCGGAATTTCTCCATCTGGAGAAGATCAAACACACCATCCGAGGGTGGACGAGGGCTTCCTCAAAGCATGGGGGCCATTCATCAGCCTGTCCCAAGACCGGTTTGAAGCTGACAGTGGCTAGGAGGAGAGGGAGGAGGGGAGACGGAGGAGAGCTGATAAGAACACACATAATGGAGAGGAGCAGAGGGGGGAGGGGAGGGGAAGCAAGGCGGGAGCCCAAGAGAGTCGCAGAGAGTAACATGGGGGAAAAAGGAGGAGGGGAGGGGGCAGGTAGCCCCCCCCCCACCCACCCCGGACCCACAAAGACAACAATAAGAATCGCAGAAAAGAGGAGTGGAGCACGGTAATATGACACCCAGGGCGAAAGTTGGTACCAGGAAAGAACAAGACAACCAACGGGAGGCAGGCGGGAGGGAGGGAGGGAGGAGGACGGAGAGAGAGATTGTATGTAAAATATGTAAATAAGAAATGTCACAACGTGTAAATATCAGGTGCACTGTATGTTAAATGGTTATTCTGCAAAAACTGGAAAAATGGCCACACTCTCCACTTTGATTTGGGCGGCATGGTGGCACAGTGGGTAGCACTTCTGCCTCACGCCGCCAGGGACCTGGATTCGAATCCGACCTCGAGTGACTGTCTAAGTGGAGTTTGCACATTCTCCCCGTGTCTGTGTGGGTTTCCTCCGGGTGCTCCGGTTTCCTCCCACAGTCCAAAGATGTGTAGGTTAGGTGAATTGGCCATGCTAAATTGCCCCATAGGGTGGGGTTGCAGGAATAGGATGGGGCAATGGGCCTTGGTAGGGTGGTCTTTCAAAGGGTTGGTGCCAATTCGATGGGCCGAATGGCCTCATTCTGCAATGGGAAGTTATGAAGAGAGGTTGATTAGGCTTCAGTTATTTTCACCGAAGCAGAGACGACTGAGAGGCGAACTGATCGAGGCATACACGATTATGAGGGGCATGGACAGGTGGATAGAGAGTGGCAACTGTTCCCCTTAGTTGAATGATCAGTTGCGAGGGGACACAAGTTCAAGGTGAGAAGTAGGAGGTTTAGGGGGGATTTGAAGAAAAACCTTTTTACCCAGAGGGTGGTGATGGTCTGGAATGCACAGGAATGGTGGTAGAGGCAGGCTGCCTCACATCCTTTAAAAAGTACCTGGATGAGCACTTGGCACGTCATAACATTCACGGCTATGGGCCAAGTGCTGGCAAATGGGATAGGCAGGTCAGGTGTCTTTCATGCGTCGGTGCAGACTCGATGGGCCGAAGGGCCATTTCTGGACTGTGTTATTCTGTAATGGATGTTAATAAAGTTATGGATTCGAAGTGTGAAAATTCAGCAAGAAATGTAAAATGACTGAGCATTTTAGGAGTAAAAGGTTTGTCGAATTTTACCTTTTCAAAACCTTGGCATATTAATATTCGCAGGGTGTAATACCAAGCTTAACATTTTTGTTGCATACTTTGGTGAAGAGAGACCTATCAATTTTATTTACCATCTGTCACTTTAGATATCACAGTTAAATCCTGATGAACAGACAACTAGTTTGCCAAGAAATGTTATGTTTCAAACTGGATTAAATTAGGATTTCTATCTTTGAATAAAACAGCTAATTAGAAAAACTTTGCATCAAAGCCTATTAGTAATCCGTCAACATTCACTATAAACAATATTGAAAAATGAACTTGGAAAGATTTGAGTGCTGTATGCATCATTATTGATCAAAGTTTTCAGCTTTTTTTTGAAGAACTGAGTTGTGTTGCCTGGATTAGGGGGCAACCCAAGCAAGGTGCCAAGAATTACTCTGCTCTGTTGCCCATTTTTTCAGTTTGGAAAGGATTGGTCTTTGCATCTGCCGAAGTTGAAGTGGAAGAAGATAGGACTCATTTAAGGGCACCCAGGAGATAGAGGAGGTGGCACCGGACAATCTGTTGTCAGCAGCACATGAGATTTGGCAGGAAATTATCAACAACTTTCTCAGATATACCCCGCCATCTGTCTCCAGAGCTCATATGCCCTTGAGAAACTTTTACAATGCTCATGAATAATAACTCAAATCTGTTATACATCTCTCATTATCTTAACCAAAGGCTGCTTTTAAACCTTTATCAACAAATATATATCTTTCATTCATTTACAAAATTTATTGCCCATCCCTAGTTGCCCTTGAGAAGGTGGTGGTGCGCTGCCTTCTTGAACCGCTGCGATCCATGTGATGTAGGTACACCCACAGTGCTGTTCGGAAGGGTTACAGGATTTCTATCCAGCGACAGTGAAGGAACGATGGTATAGTTCCAAGTCAGGATGGTGTGTGACTTGCAGAGAGTCACAGAGTCAGGGAATTTTACAGCACAGAACGAGGCTCTTCAGCCCAACATGCTTGTGCTGGCCATCAAACACCTACTATTCCATCCCGTTTTACAGCACTTGGTCCGTAACCTTGAAGGGGAAACTCGAAGGTGGTGCCGCTCCAATATATCTGCTGCTCTTGTCCTTTGAGGTGATGGAGATTTGGGGTTTGGAAGGTCCTGAATTACTTCTTGTAGATGGTACACATGTGTGAATGCTTAATGTGGTGGATGGGATACCAGCCAAGTGGGCTGCTTTCTCTTGGATGGTATCAAGCTACTTGTGTGTTGTTGGCTCATCCAGGCAAATAGAGAGTATTCCATCACACGCTTGACTCCTGCCTTGGGGAGTCAGGAAATGAATTACTTATCACAGAATTCCCAGCTCTGACCTGCTCTTATAGCCACAGTATTTGTATGGCTGGTCTAGTCCCATTTCTGGTCACTACTAGCCCCCAGACTGTTGAATTCACCCATACAGACACATACTGACACATTTCCTTCTTTCTTACAGGTCGAGGTGGTAAACAACAGGAAGCAATAGGAATGACCAGGTATGCCTGCATCACTTCAACTCATTAGTAGATTGGCCATGGCCAGAAATAGGGTTGAGATCATTGTAAATGATGGTATCCTCATACCTAATCCTCCTTATTTCACCCCTACTATTCGTCCTACCATCTCTTCCTTTGTACAAGCTGCAGATGTCATGATCATGCACTACTTGTTTAAGCCCTTCCTTCATTGAGCCTTTTATCTTCCAGCTATCCAAGATGCACAATCTGTCCAGGCAGTGGAGGAACACCAAGAGGTGATTGATGATGAAGACACGTAGGGGAGGATTTTTCCGTGGGCTTCAGGACCCCCAACATCAGGATGAAATGGGGCCCTTGAGCCTGCACTTGCCAGCACCAGGATCCGCAATGCCTCCGAATTGGCTACATCCTCGCATGCTGTTCTGTTAAGGATGGCAGTCAGGCTCCTGAAGCTGCAGGCTCAATAATACAAAGCAGCATGCGCTCTCGGTCTGGGCGGGAAAGTCCTTTGAGTATTGTTCGGGTAATAGGCGTGACCTTTCCTTCCTGCAATCCTCTCAATGGGGCATTAGCTCCTAGTCTTGATGCCCCCACCCCACCCACCCCAAGTATGCTGGAGAGAGGTTGCTTCCACTGAGCCTGTGGCCTTCATACCTGGCGAGGGTGGGAATGGGGGTAGCAGTTGCCCATTGGGAAAATTCTGTCGAGCCTGAATAATAGACCCTATTTGGGGCCCTAGTATTTAAATTGCCTACCCTCCTGGAAGGAGCGGGCATCTCATTTGTCTCCCTGTAACCCTGGGAAACCTCCCCGGTGGAAGAGATGTGTCGGGAAGCTGTCCTGTGCATCTCCCCATATAATCTCCAGACTTCACCCACCCACTGCCCTTCAGCCTCCAACCATGGGCCCAGGAAGACTCTGCCCACCATGACTTGGTTTGATACTCAAGCCACCAGCTTAAGTACTGACGCTGCATGTTTCTTGGAGCATAGCATAGAACAAAGAACAATACAGCACAGGAACTGGCCTTTCAGCCCTCCAAGCCTGTACCGGTCATGTTACCAACCTTTGCCAAAACCCTCAGCTGTTCCTTGTGCCGTATCCCTCTATGCCCATCCTGTCCATGTGTTTGTCAAGATGCCTTTTGAATGCCGTTAATGTATCTGCTTCCACAACCTCCCCTGGCAACGCGTTCCATGCACTCACCACCCTCTGTGTAAAAAGTCTGCCTCACATATCTCCTCTAAACTTGGCCCCACAGACTTTAAACCTATGCACCTGGTGACTGACCCCTCAACCCTGGGAAAGAGTGCCTGCCCATCCACTCCATCCATGCCCCTCATAATCTTGTAGAGGTAGGATCTACAAGTGCAAAGAGACATCTGGGCATGAATTTAAAAAGCACAAAAAGCAAAATGTCACAAGATATGATTCCCTTTTGCAAATGAAGGGTTAGAAACTATAAGGAACCACATAGAATCCCTACAGTGCTGACAGAGGCCATTCGGCCCATCATTTCTGCACCGATCCTCCGAAGAAAGAGCACCCTACCTAGGCGCCCACCCCCACCCTGTTCACATAACCCCACCTAGCCTTTGGACATTAAGGGTAATTTACCATGGCCAATCCATCTAACCTGCATATCATTGGATGGTGGAAGGAAACTAGAGCACCCGAAGGAAACCTACGCAGTCACGGGAAGAATACGCAAACTCCACACAGACAGTCACCCAAGGTCAGAATAGAAGATGGGTCCCTGGAGCTGTGAGGCAGCAATGTTAACCACTGTGCCACCATGCCGCTGAGTCAATATGTTCAGTGGTCTATCGCAATAGCTCAGTCTGTAGAAGTAGTGACCATAAGTGCTGTAAGTATTCATTTAGTTGTTAGTCAATATTCATTGTAAATAAATCTGAAAACAAGGACCAGGTTAATGAGCCATAGAGACCAGAAAAATCCTCTGCTCTGCATTAACCAATTGCAATTGGAGTGACAACCAGAATGCTCCTGACTGAGATGTCTCTGCTAGCACATTTGACTTAATAATTTTTAAAAACAAGCATGTTTTGCAATCCTGTTCGCAATCCAGTGCCCCACTAAATACACAATTGGCAAAATCTCCTACCCTCCCTCATGGCATGTTTGTTGTAGGGAGGCATTTAATCAGGTGGGGAGTGTGGCACGTGGGGATTAAGTCTGTGCTGGGAAAGCCCATAGACGACCTCCCCACCCTATCACCAATTGAGGCCCATAAATGGGCAATTAATGCCAGCTTAATGGTCTCACCCCCTCAATGGCAGACCAATCAGGGAACATGACAAGCAAGCCCTAGCATGTTTGCTTGTGAACTCATGGGGTTGGGGGGGGTATTACGACCAGCTTCAGGTGAGGTCCCCCAAAAGTTGTTGATTCAGACAAAGACCCCTGGATTTGTCACCATCTGATTGGGATGCCCTAAAATTGTTACAAACCCGGGTGGGGTAGGATAACTTGTTCCATGTCTTTATTCACCCCCCTCTGCTGATAGCAACAAAGATTAAGGCCAGGATTCGCCAAGCCCATGCCAGGTCAGAGAATCGCTGAGGGCGCGGGAAATTCCCGCCATGCCACTCTGACCCCGGGCCGCCGATTCTCTGGCGACTGGAGAATCGGCGCCAATCGCACCCGCGCTGTCAATGCGGCACAGGTCGGGGGCCGTTGAAATAGGCCCACGCGGCGATTCTCCGCGGGCGACCGGCCGAACTCCCACTGGCGTGGTTTACACCTGGTACCACCCGGTGGGAGCTCCGACCCGCAGCCGCGGTGGCGGTCCTGATGGGGGGCAGGGGGAATCTGACTCCAGGAGGGGCCTCAGCGGTGGCCAGGCCCGCGATCGGGGGCCACCGATCGGCGGGCCATCGCGATCTAGAGGGGACCTACCCTACTCCACACGGGCCCGCTGTGTGGCTCCGCCATGTCGGCTCGCCCACGCCGAAGTGGGCCGCTGCACCCATGAGCGGATCCGCTTGCGGCCATCGTGCACATGCGCGGTCTGGACAGCAGGGCCCCGCCTTCAGCCAGAGCTGCGGGACGCACGCCGGGGCCCTGCTAGGCCCCCTGGAAAACGGAGAATCACCACGGACTTTCGAGGAGAAAGTCCGGAATGATTCGCTCTCATTTTCCGGCGGGCGTGGGGACTTAGTCCCGAAAAGGGAGAATCCAGTATCTAATCTAACAAGATCCCTTTTCGAGACCCAATAGATATTATTGAATGAAAGGAAGCCAATTTAACCAGGTTTTCTTGATAGAGTAAGGTTATTAACTACTAAAAAGGTTAGGAGAAATGGTAAAACACATGCATATACATTCATACGGGTTAGAAGTAATAATTAAGTCCAACAGTGAATAAATATAAATAAAAGGTTATACGGAATAGTACATAATTTTCAAGGAATAGATGATGGCGTATTTCGGATTGATTCCAATAAAGTTAACTTCTGCAGCCGACTACTTGAATCTTCGATTCAGGTGTTTGGTAGTTTGGTACAGATATTTCAGTTCTTTTTCCAGCTGCGATCCTTTTTTTCTGGCTGGTTGACTTGGGGCACTGCTTCTGGTACTGCATCACACACCTTCAGTGCGGAACTTCCAGCTGTATTTCCTCGCAGCACACACATAGGCAGACCAACAGGACAGACAGAGGTAGGCAGGCAGACAAGAACGCACTGGGCAGCTCTCTCAACTAATGTTTTAATCCAATTTTTTGTGTATTCCAACCGGGGTCAGTGGTGTTGCTCTTTTTAACCTTAGTCTATTGGCTCTGATTACGTCACCTTTGCTCACGAGTCGCCAGGTATCTTTATGATACCGCCACATGGTTCAAGTTCAGGTTATGATTAATAATACAGCACACCGCTTAGTAAGGATTAAAACAACGGTCATTTATTACATACAACAAGCAATATTAATACCCTAGTACTACTTTCTATATAATAAACCTATCACTACTGGCCAATACTTAACTTAGGAAGAGCCCACCAGGTCAGGGAAATGAATGGCTTGTCCAATCAGATCTGGCCCGCGGGATTCAAAAGGCTGCTACAGGTCGGTGGCTAGGTGTCTCTACGGGATAGCGATCGCTGGATTCAAACTTACTGTTGCCGTTTGCTGTTCTTGCGAGGGTTTCGAGCAGGCGAAGAAGAGAGAGAGAGAGATCTGAACTTGGCCCCTCACTTTTATAGGGCCCAGGGGCTTCCCGCCTCCCGGGGCGGCCCTTGACCCTGAGTGCCAAGTGATTGGATTTGTTCCCAATCCCTGGGGTCGATGTGTCCAATGGTGAGGCGATTCCTCGATCGGGGGGTGGTCGTTCACCTGTCTTTGTTTCGGCCACTGCCGGCGCCGACAGGTCTGGCCCGGTATTCAATTGCTAATATGTTGCAATTGTTCCCGGGGATAGCCGATTTAACTGCAGATGTCTGGATAGATGGGCTGCAAACAGTCCTGAATGTGACTGCAAATACCTGGGTTGATGGGCTGTTGATAGCCCTGAGTATCGATCTGGGCTAACTTCCCCAGAGCCGAATATGCAATACTGTCTGCAGCTGCCTGCTTGTGTCTTGTTAGCTGCTTTTCCCAGCAGTCTTTCGGGTGCGCCATTTCAAACTGGGTTTTGGCCAGATTAATCGGAACTCAGCCATTTTACGTGGCTACAGTGGGTCTAGAGAAGCAATTACACATGGTCTTTTAGATGAAATATCCTTTATGTTCCTTTGTCTTTTACCAGAGACAGTAATCAGTCTCTGGATGCTTTTAGAAGTATCTCATCTAGAAACACAGGGAGGGGGCCCATTATCCCTTTGGAGAAAACTCCTGCAGCCATCGTTGTCAGTGGCCAGCTGCACATTGTTGACTATCTTCGGGGTTATGTCCATTTTATAAAATATAATACTCAGGGCTGGGATTCTCCGAACCCGCGCCGGGTTGGAGAATCGGCGGGGGGGGGGGGGGGGGGGGAGGGGGCGCGAGAATCCTGCCACGCCGCTCCGATGCTGGGCCACCGATTCTACGGCGACCAGAGAATAGGCGGCAATCGCGCCCGCGCAGTCGCCGCGGCGCCGGTCAGGGGCCGCTGAAATAGGCCCGCTTGGCGACTCTCTGCGCGTGATGGGCCAAACGCCTGCCGAGTTCCGCTGAGTCCCGCAGGCGTGGTTCAGACTTGGTACCACCCAGCGTTGCTCGGACCCACAGCCGATGTGGACGTCCTCAGGGGGGATCTGACACCCGGGGGGGGGGGGGGGGGCTGCACGGGGTCCTGGCCCGCGATCTGGGGCTTCCGATCGGCGGGTGGCTGCGATCTGGAGGGGGCCTAACTCCTGCCTCGTGGGCCCGCTGTTTGGTTGCCGACATGTTGCTCCATGCTGGTGCGGAGACGGCCGCGGCATGCATGTGCGGACCCGCGGCGGCCATGCAGGGCCGGCTTTCGGTGCCGGAGAAGCACACAGCACTCCGGCACAGTTCTAGCCCCTGAAGAAGAGGAGAATTACTGGGCCTGGAGGCCCGTTGACGCTGGCGTCACTCGCGCCGGTTTTGATACCAGCGTCAACTATTGGTGAATCCCGGCCCAGATCTTTTTAAAGTCCAATATTTCTATGTATGATTCCATGGTTTTGTTCTCCTCCATCCTCATCAATTAGTCAAAGACAATGTCTGATAAAGCGACCCTGCATTGGGTTGGGTGGTTCCTGCTGAGAGCCACCCCCTACCCCATCCCTGTCAAGTGCTCGATTGACACATAATGTGATGACTCTTCCCAAAAAGAGGTAACACGGGACTCTCATTGGCTGACTAGCTGGCGGCTGAGACCCCTGTTGCCTTCCACCCAGTGTATGCTAACTTTGGACGAATATATAATTGTGCTTGGTAACGAGGACTGCCGTAGCATAATAACCAGCTAGTATTCGGGCAGCACGGTGGCGCAGTAGTTAGCACTGCCATCTCACAGCGCCGAGGTCCCAGGTTCGATCCCGCCTCTGGGTCATTGTCCGTGTGGAGTTTGCACATTCTCCCCGTGTTTGCATGGGTTTCGTCCCACAACACAAAGATGTTCAGGTTAGATGGATTGGCCACGCTAAATTGCCCCTTAATTGGAAAAAATGAATTGAGCACTCTAAATTTATTTTTAAAAGCAGCTAGTACTCAGTATCTGGGCCCACAGTGAGAAAGATTTGCAGAACAGCATCAGCAGGCATCTTAATCGCCATGGAATCATAGTCCAGCACTTATGGTAACAAAATACCTATGCTCTTTAGTTCCTTTTCCTCATATAAAATCATAATCCCTCAACATAGGAAATGCTTCTGCTCATAAACTTAAGTATTAATCCGTGTTGGTGTTTCTGTTTATTGTTACGTCGCTGCTGTCTCATGTATGGAGGAGAGCCTCTACCACATCTGATGCAGCTGCTAAGGTGCAAATTGTGTCTTGTATTTTGAAGAAAAATATAATAAACTAGTTTAAAAAAAGCAGCGCTATCAAAAGTAGAAGAAAATTGAACGAAAAGCCAAAGATTTAATTCTTAAATCACACACCCAGAATAGTTCTAGTTGAAAAACTAGCACTTCCGCAGGTATAATGGGCTCATTTTCTTTCTCCTGTATTGCAATTACAATGGTTTTGCGATTCAATGCATGGTTTGAGAGTTTTAAAAGGTTGACCCTTTCCTAAATGTATCATAATCACTAAATGTGTTGCAGTGTGGAGGTGTAAGACAAGGATAGTCGTTACCTGATATTACATGGATGTTTTATTCTTCCCATGGTTTATTCACCCGATTACATATCCTAAATCTGTACTGTAGCCACCTAAGTTGGCCAACTCCCGATTTAAAATGGCGAACGGCAAAGGCTGAAGGGAAATTCAGCCAACACAGGCAGAAACCAGCAGGTGCAGGTTTGCGGCGTATTAAAACTTTGCAAAAGCCCAGACAGCATCGATACCAGCGACCATCAGCATAATAATGTAGCAGCCATCTACATACTAATGCGCAATCCCCGGGTGTAACTGAAACATTTGGGATAAACAAAGCAAAGCCAGGTTCCCCGGCGCCAACAGGAGCCAACACAAAAGAGGTTAACGGACACCTCAAGACCGCCCATCGATCAGGGAACCGCTCCAGTGTTGGAGAAATCGAACCAAGCGATTGGAACAAAATCCAATCACCTAGAACCAGGTACAGTTCCGCCCCGAAAGGCAGGAAGCCCCTGGGGACTATAAAGTTAAGCCCCCAAGTTCAACTAGCTCTCTTCTTCCTGCCCGGGTCACCCAGCAACGCGAACCAACCGTGACCGGTGCAGTGACCGCCAAAAGACCGTAAGTCTTAATTCAACGCTCGCTACGAGATAGGCGCTCCTAGCTACCAATCCGTACCAACTTCGAATCCCGCAGACTCTGAACCCGAACGAAAGGCCATTTCTTCCCCTGACCTGGTGGGCCAGTCCAAAGTTAAGTATAGGCCTGTTAGTTGTAGAAGTAGCTTAGACTTAGAATTTGTGCATGTGTAGCGATTACTGTGTATAATTAATGTGCTTTGATTTGAATCTTATTAATCGGTGTATTGAGTTATTGATCATTACTTGGACTTGAACCTCGTGGCGGTATCATAAAGATACCTGGCGACTCGAGAGCAAAGATAATAAAACAGAGCAATTGAACCAACCGGAAAGTTAGCAACAGTACAAGATCACTTATTGTCTGTTAAATTGCTATACTGCATGAGTGGAAGAAAGACCAGACCAATTAAGGTCATGTGATTCACGCTTAATCCATCATTATTCTATATATAAGCAATTATCTGTATTCTCCCCTGTATAATACATGCTCTTGGTATTCCCTGTTTAATATTCTCTAAGTACTGTACATATTATTCTGTTTGTTCTTGTTCTTGTTTGCCGACATGTGTATTGTATTGAAGAGAGGCAGTGGAATAGTGGTAATGCCACTGCACTACCAATCCAGAGGCCCAGGTGAATGCTCTGGGGGACATGGGCTCAAATCCCACCATGGCAGCTGATGGAATTGGAATTCAATGAATAAACCTGGAATTAAAATCTATTCTCAGTAATGGTAACCATGAAGCCATTGCTGATTGTCATAAAAATCCATCTGGCCCATGAGGGAAGATCTGTCATCCTAACCCTTACATAAGACTCCAGAAATGTGGTTGACTTTTAAAATGCCCTCTAAAATGACATGCTAAGCCATTCAGTTGTATTAAACCGCTATACAGAAGAGCTGATAAGAAATGAAACCAGATGGGTCACCCGGCATTGATATGGCAATGGAAGCAAGAATGGCCCTCTTGACCATGCAAAGTCCTCCTTCTCTGGGAGAGTTGACCCACTGACAAGTCAAGCAACAGCCTGACATACCTTATATACAATATCCCATCCCTGGGTATCCCACCAGCAGGACAAAGATACCAGAGGTGGAACAGTGGTATACAGTCAGGCGGGAGTTACCTTGGGAGTCCTCAACATTGACTCTGGACCTCATGACGTCTCAGGTCATCAAGCCAAACATGGACATTGCTGTGGGTCTGGAATCTCAGGTAAGGGTTAGGACGATAGATCTTCCCTCATGGGCCAGGTGGGTTTTTACCACAATCTACAATGGTTTCATGGTTACTATTAGTGAGACCTCATGCTGATTACTACCTACCAATACCACTGTCCCCTCCCCCCAGATGATGAATCGGTACTCCTCCATGAATGGCAATGAGAAGAAGCATCAAGGGTGGAATAATCACAGAATGTATTCTGGGTTGGTCTGGACAGAGGAGTCCAGAAAGCAGGGTTAAAAGAAAGGGTTTATTACCAAAGTATATACAAGTAACAGTCCCGGTCAGGACTACTCTGCAGCTTGGCTCCTACCTCGGTCGGCTTTTAATGTCCTGAATTAACTATCCTGCTGAAGGGCGGAGGCTCATACTCCATGAGGCTCATGGGGAGATTAATCGGGTCATCCCCGTGGGTTTCATAGGGGTTATAACAGTTAGGGACTTCAATTTCCGTCACCAAGAGTGACTCAATAGCACTGCTATTGACCGATCTAGTCAACTGCTAATGAAGTAATTCCTATTGGACATAGCTGCAAAACCGGGTCTGCAGCAGCTGGTGAGGGAACTAACAAGAGGGGAAAACCTTCTTGACCTCATCCTCACCAATCTAACTGTTGCAGATCTGTCAGTCCATGACAGGATTGGTAGGAGTGACCATCACACAATCCTTGGGAGACAAAGACTCGTCTTCACATTGAGGATACCCTCCACCGTGTTGTATTTCACTACCAATGTGCTAAATGGGATAGATTTTAAACAGATTTAGCAAATCAAAACTGGGCATCAATGGGTACTGTGGGCCGTCAGCAGCAGCAGAATTGTATTCAACCACAATCTGTAACCTCATGGCCTAGCATATCCCCCAGGGGGATCAACCCTGGTTCAATGAAGAGAGCAGGAGGGCAGTCGAGGAACTGCACTAGACATACCTAAAAATGACGTGCACCTTGGTGAAACTACAACACAGGACTACTTGCATGCCAAGCAGCAGAAGTAGCAAATGATAGACAGAGCTAGATGATCAGATCTAAGCTCTGCAGCCCTGCCACACCCAGTCTTGAACAACTAAACAACTCACGGAGGAGGAGGTGCCTTCACAAATACCCCAGCCTCAATGCTAGGCAGGGCCCCAGCACAGCAATGCAAAAGGCAAGCATTGCAATCACCTTTTGCCAGAAGTGCAGGGCTGGTATATGATCCATCTCGGTCTCTTCCAGAGGTCCCCAGCATCACAGATGTCAGTCTTCAGCCAATTCAATTCATTCCGCCTAATATCAAGAAACAGCTGAAGGCACTGGACACTGCAAAGGCTAGGGGCCCTGACAACATTCCAGCAATAGTACTGAAAACCTGTGCTCCAGAACCAGCTGCACCCGAAGCAAGCCACTCCAATAAAGCTACAACATAATAATAATAATCTTTATTGTCACAAGTAGGCTGACATTAACACTGCAATGAAGTTACTGTGAAAAGCTCCTAGTCGCCACATTCCAGCACCTGTTCGAGTACACAGAGAGAGAATTCAGAATGTCCAATTCACCTAACAGCACATCTTTCGGGACTTGTGGGAGGAAACCGGAGCACCCAGAGGAAACCCACGCAGACACAGGGAGAACATGCAGACTCCACACAGACAGTGACCCAAGCCATTAATCCAACCTGGTACCCTGGAGCTGTGAAGCAACCGTGCTAACCACTGTGCTACCGTGCTGCCCTAGGATTGGCATCTAACAAGCAATGTGGTATTCCTGTACACAAAATAAGGATAAATCCAACCCAACCAATTACTGGCCCATCAGTTTCCTCTCACACATCAGCAAAGCGATGGAATTGGTGGTCAACAGCAGTATCAGGTGGCATTTACTTGGTGAGTTCAGAGTTAACTCTAACGCTACTCTAACAATAGATACTACACTCTAATGCTACTCTAACAATAGATACTACACTCCAATGCTACTCTAACAATAGATACTACACTCTAATGCTACTCTAACAATAGATACGAAACGTGTGTAAGAAGCTATGTAATAATGATGTCACACAAAAAATTCAGAGAATCTGAGTGATGAGCAGTTACGTTGTCCTAGTGCTTTGTAATTCTGTACATAGTTGTACACAGTACACGTGTAAGATTACTATACCTTCAACCAGGTCTCTTGCAATGAATAAGACACCCATCAGCTTCCAAAACAACCGAACAGCAATATATTACTCAGCAATAACATGCTCACTGATGCGCAGATTGGGTTTTGCAAGGGCCTCTTGGCTCCTGATCTCATTAGGGCTTTAATACAAACATAGACAAAAGAGCTGAACTCAAGAGATGAGGTGAAATTGACTACTCTTGACATTAATGTAACATTTGACCGAGTGTGGCATCAAGAAGCCCGAGCTAAACTAAAATCAATGGGAATTGGCGGAAAACTGTCCATGGGTTGGAGCCTTACCTAATTTAAATAAAGGTGGTTGTGGTTGTTGGAGGTCAATCATCTCAGTCCCAGGATAACACTACAGGAGTTCCTTAGAGTAGCGGCCTAGGCACAACTATCTTCAGCTGCTTCATCAATCACCTTGCTTCCATCATAAGGTCAAAAAGGGGATGTTCTGATGACTGCACAATATTCAGCAACAAATGTGATTCCTCAGATGCTGAAGCAGTCCATGTCCATTTTGTAGTAAGACCTGGACTTGTGCTTGGGGTGATAAGTGGTAAGTGACATTTGCACTATGTAGATGCCAGACAATGGCCATCTTCAACAAGAGAAAATCTAACCATTTCCTCCTGACATTCAATGGCATTACCAGTGCTGAATCCCCCACTATCACATCATGTGGCTAATAATGACCAGAAACTGCACAAGGCCAGGCATATGAATAGTGTGGCTACCAGAACAAGTCAGAGGTTCAGATTTCTGTGACCAGTAACTCATCTCCTGACTCCCCAAAGCCTGTCCACCATCACAAGTCAAGAATGTGATGGAATACTCTCCATTGCCCGGATAAGTGAAGTTCCAGCAATACTCAAGAAGCTCTACACAGTCCAGGCCAAAGCAGCCCGCAAAATTGGCACCCAATCCACCACCTTAAGTATTCACTGTCTCCACCACTGACATACAGTGGCAACAATGTGTACTATCTACAAGATGCACCACAGCAACACACCAAGGCTCCTTCGAAAGCACCTTCCAAACCCTCGACCTCTGCCAATTCAAAGGACAAAGTCAGCAGATGCAGCATCACCAACTGCAGGCTCCCCTCCAAGTTACACACCGTGCTGACTTGGAACTATATCACCATTCCTTCACTGTCATTGGGTCAACATTCAGGAACTCCCATCCTAACAGGACTGTGGGAATATACGCCAGATGAGCTTAAGTGTTCAAGAAGGTGGCTCAGCACTACCTTCCCAAGGCAATTAGGGATGGGCAATAAATGCTGGCCTTGCCAGCGATGTTCACATCCCGTGAAATAATTTTTAAAATACATTCACTCATTTCACCAACATCGTCAACCACCAGGTTGAATAAACTGTTAACAGATTGAGTTACATTTCCAGAGGTAAAACAATGGCATTGTAGCCTATTGGATTAATGGATCCTTTAACTTGGCTCCTTTAATCCTTTAATTTAATGAACATTCAGCAAACAAGAACATACATATTTTAATGTATTGTGATCAAATTACAGTTGTAAAATATAAATACTTTGCAAAAATGCAATCGTTATTACATAATTACTGATCATTCCAATTAAAATGTTTGTATAAAAATATCAAAGTTGAATGCAAAGCATCCCTTGATATATTTTGAACAAATCTATTCATAACACATATTCGACTAGTAACTTATAGCATTGTAATTAAGTAATTTTCTTCTATGTTTCCTGGTAAGTGACATGAAGTCGGATTGTAAGGTTGACCAGAGCTTTAAAGTGTTCCCAATTCTACTACAGTTACATGGAAAGGAAGAAGCCCTAATGGTTGGTCTTGTAAATGGAAGGTCCAGACTATGGATAATGGAAAGGGTTTGGATGAGAGAGTGAGTCAGTCTTTAAAAAACAATATAGAAATTCCCACACAAGGTGTGAATTACCATTATAACAGACAGAAAATGTAATGGGGGAATTAGGCTACACAGAGCAGAAATACTTTCTTATTGATTGGTCTAGAAATGTTTGTAAACTAGCAATAATGGCGCCGGCACTCTCTAGTCCCCTGTTAGCAATGCCACTGACCTCTAAAGCCAATTTGTATAGATTGGTACCTGCTTCTAACACTATCTCAGGTGCAAAAAGACTCGGAGCCTGGGCTTAGGTGTAACCTGACACTGATAATGAACTGAAACATGTCCCATTAATGTGCAATTTATAGATCCAGTTTGGCTCCACACACGCATGCACAAAAAAAAATTCTTGGAGAAGATTGCAGAATAATGTAGCTTCTACTTCATTAGCGTTTGATTTACAAAGCAGCCACCACCCTCACTCTTCATGTAACCTTAACCCTTTGACCTCTTCAAAGCCATTGAGACAGTATAAAGGGCATACAAATGTGGAAATCACGCAGCAGTCAATTTTAAATGGGTTTTTCATATCACACTTGGGATTCTGCAGGATCTCCAAAGCTGTAAAACATTTACACGTTCCCCTTGTACTTTTAACATGGTTGGGGAGGGGCTGCTCTGAGCGGTTTCACATCTTGGTGAGTGATGTTAAAGTGCAAATGCCCCATAACATGCATACGAGCGGAATCTTATTAAAACAATGAGATCTTCAATTCATCATTAACTTTCTTTTCATGTCATCAGACTTGTGAAGTTTAGCTTTATGTTTTCTTTCTGTTGGCCATTATATTTTGGCAGTGTTTGAAATCTAATGGTACAGTAAAAGATTAACTTATAGGATAAATGCAGTCAGTATTAGCCAGCGCTTATGGATTTAGGAATGTCAAACAAAGAACAAAGAACAAAGAAATGTACAGCACAGGAACAGGCCCTTCGGCCCTCCAAGCCCGTGCCGACCATACTGCCCGACTAAACTACAATCTTCTACACTTCCTGGGTCCGTATCCTTCTATTCCCATCCTATTCATATATTTGTCAAGATGCCCCTTAAATGTCTCTATCGTCCCTGCCTCCACTACCTCCTCCGGTAGTGAGTTCCAGGCACCCACTACCCTCTGCGTAAAAAACTTGCCTCGTACATCTACTCTAAACTTTGCCCCTCTCACCTTAAACCTATGCGCCCTAGTAATTGACCCCTCTACCCTGGGGAAAAGCCTCTGACTATCCACTCTGTCTATGCCCCTCATAATTTTGTATACCTCTATCAGGTCGCCCCTCAACCTCCTTCGTTCCAGTGAGAACAAACCGAGTTTATTCAATCGCTCCTCATAGCTTATGCCCTCCATACCAGGCAACATTCTGGTAAATCTCTTCTGCACCCTCTCTAAAGCCTCCACATCCTTCTGGTAGTGTGGCGACCAGAATTGAACACTATACTCCAAGTGTGGCCTAACTAAGGTTCTATACAGCTGCAACATGACTTGCCAATTCTTATACTCAATGCCCCGGCCAATGAAGGCAAGCATGCCGTATGCCTTCTTGACTACCTTCTCCACCTGTGTAGCCCCTTTCAGTGATCTGTGGACCTGTACTCCTAGATCTCTTTGACTTTCAATACTCTTGAGGGTTCTACCATTCACTGTATATTCCCTACCTGCATTAGCCCTTCCAAAATGCATTACCTCACATTTGTCCAGGTTAAACTCCATCTGCCATCTCTCCGCCCAAGTCTCCAGACAATCTAAATCCTGCTGTATCCTCAGACAGTCCTCATCGCTATCCGCAATTCCACCAACCTTTGTGTCGTCTGCAAACTTACTAATCAGACCAGTTACATTTTCCTCCAAATCATTTATATATACTACAAAGAGCAAAGGTCCCAGCACTGATCCCTGTGGAACACCACTGGTCACAGCCCTCCAATTAGAAAAGCATCCCTCCATTGCTACCCTCTGCCTTCTATGGCCTAGCCAGTTCTGTATCCACCTTGCCAGTTCACCCCTGATCCCGTGTGACTTCACCTTTTGTACCAGTCTACCATGAGGGACCTTGTCAAAGGCCTTACTGAAGTCCATATAGACAACATCTACTGCCCTACCTGCATCAATCATCTTAGTGACCTCCTCGAAAAACTCTATCAAGTTAGTGAGACACGACCTCCCCTTCACAAAACCGTGCTGCCTCTCACTAATACGTCCATTTGCTTCCAAATGGGAGTAGATCCTGTCTCGAAGAATTCTCTCCAGTAATTTCCCTACCACTGAAGTAAGGCTCACCGGCCTGTAGTTCCCGGGATTATCCCTGCCACCCTTCTTAAACAGAGGAACAACATTGGCTATTCTCCAGTCCTCCGGGACATCCCCTGAAGACAGCGAGGATCCAAAGATTTCTGTCAAGGCCTCAGCAATTTCCTCTCCAGCCTCCTTCAGTATTCTGGGGTAGATCCCATCCGGCCCTGGGGACTTATCTACCTTAATATTTTTTAAGACACCCAACACCTCGTCTTTTTGGATCACAATGTGACCCAGGCTATCTACACCCCCTTCTCCAGACTCAACATCTACCAATTCCTTCTCTTTGGTGAATACTGATGCAAAGTATTCATTTAGTACCTCGCCCATTTCCTCTGGCTCCACACATAGATTCCCTTGCCTATCCTTCAGTGGGCCAACCCTTTCCCTGGCTACCCTCTTACTTTTTATGTAAGTGTAAAAAGCCTTGGGATTTTCCTTAACCCTATTTGCCAATGCCTTTTCATGACCCCTTCTAGCCCTCCTGACTCCTTGCTTAAGTTCCTTCCTACTTTCCTTATATGCCACACAGGCTTCGTCTGTTCCCAGCCTTTTAGCCCTGACAAATGCCTCCTTTTTCTTTTTGATGAGGCCTACAATATCACTCGTCATCCAAGGTTCCCGAAAATTGCCGTATTTATCTTTCTTCCTCACAGGAACATGCCTGTCCTGTATTCCTTTCAACTGACACTTGAAAGCCTCCCACATGTCAGATGTTGATTTGCCCTCAAACATCCGCCCCCAATCTATGTTCTTCAGTTCCCGCCTAATATTGTTATAATTAGCCTTCCCCCAATTTAGCACATTCATCCTCGGACCACTCTTATCCTTGTCCACCAGTACTTTAAAACTTACTGAATTGTGGTCACTGTTACCGAAATGCTCCCCTACTGAAACATCTACCACCTGGCCGGGCTCATTCCCCAATACCAGGTCCAGTACCGCCCCTTCCCTAGTTGGACTGTTTACATATTGTTTTAAGAAGCCCTCCTGGATGCTCCTTACAAACTCTGCCCCGTCTAAGCCCCTGGCACTAAGTGAGTCCCAGTCAATATTGGGGAAGTTGAAGTCTCCCATCACCACAACCCTGTTGTTTTTACTCTTTTCCAAAATCTGTCTACCTATCTGCTCCTCTATCTCCCGCTGGCTGTTGGGAGGCCTGTAGTATACCCCCAACATTGTGACTGCACCCTTCTTATTCCTGATCTCTACCCATATAGCCTCACTGCCCTCTGAGGTGTCCTCTCGCTGTATAGCTGTGATACTCTCCTGAACAAGTAGCGCAACTCCGCCTCCCCTTTTACATCCCCCTCTATCCCGCCTGAAACATCTAAATCCTGGAACGTTTAGCTGCCAATCCTGCCCTTCCCTCAACCAGGTCTCTGTAATGGCAACAACATCATAGTTCCAAGTAGTAATCCAAGCTCTAAGTTCATCTGCCTTACCCGTAATGCTCCTTGCATTAAAACATATGCACTTCAGGCCACCAGACCCGCTGTGTTCAGCAACTTCTCCCCGTCTGCGCTGCCTCAGAGCCACACTGTCCCTATTCCCTAGTTCTCCCTCAATGCTCTCACCTTCTGACCTATTGCTCCCGTGCCCACCCCCCTGCCATACTAGTTTAAACCCTCCCGTGTGACACTAGCAAACCTCGCGGCCAGGATATTTATGCCTCTCCGGTTTAGATGCAACCCGTCCATCTTATACAGGTCACACCTGCCCCGGAAGAGCTCCCAGTGGTCCAGATAACAGAAACCCTTCCTCCTACACCAGCTGTTTAGCCACGTGTTTGTCTGCTCTATCTTCCTATTTCTAGCCTCACTGGCACGTGGCACAGGGAGTAATCCCGAGATTACAACCCTCGAGGTCCTGTCTTTTAACTTTCTGCCTAGCTCCCTGAACTCCTGCTGCAGGACCTCATGCCCCTTCCTGCCTATGTCGTTAGTACCAATATGTACAACGACCTCTGCCTGTTTGCCCTCCCCCTTCAGGATTCCCTCTACCCGTTCGGAGACATCCTGGACCCTGGCACCAGGGAGGCAACATACCATCCTGGAGTCTCTTTCACGTCCACAGAAGCGCCTATCTGTGCCCCTGACTATAGAGTCCCCTATAACTATTACTCTTCTGCGCTTTGACCCTCCCTTCTGAACATCAGAGCCAGCCGTGGTGCCACTGCTCTGGCTGCTGCTGTTTTCCCCTGATAGGCTATGTCCTTCTTAGCAAAGGCATATCTCCCACTCGATGGATAATTACAGTACAGTAACTGCTCATTCTGCTAATGCTTAATTGTTTTCTCATCAATGGTTTCTGCAAAGGCTAAATAAATAATCATTCACCACCCAGCTGCCCCCCGGCCTGTAGAGGCTAATAAATGCTCTCCCAGTACTGGGTATTTAAATGTATTGCAGTACCAGAACAACAATCATGGGAAAGTTATCAAGGCACAGTAGGAGAATATGTTCTACAACATCTACAGGCTACCAATCACAAAGCAGGCTTCTTAATCAGAGGGTGCACATCATAGGAGCTTAGGAACATGCCTTAAATCCTGTCCTCTTTCCTGGCTAGATGTTTCACAGTTAGCAACTTTGGACAAATCCTAACTATGAGTCTTCATTAATATATACAAGGAGAAACCCCACCTAAAAATATGAATTGATAAATGCAGCAAGCTGCATCTCTAATATAGATCTCAGGCAATGGACAAGTGGCATCGCCATATCACTCTCTCTTCTCACCTATCTGAATTAATTGTTTTCCCTTTACCTGCTTTTCTCTTTCTCACTTCTCAGTTTTGTCTTGCTGTGGAATGTTATAGAGGTGAAAAGCTGGCATCCACAGCAACAGTGAAAACTGTGTGTTAAAATTGCAGGATCTATTACCTTTCCAATGGAATTATGCTTTCCTGGTAGCTGAACTTGTCGTGTTACATCAAGCTCTATGTCGTATTCAGTCGCAAGCACCTATTCTACCAGATTATTGTGTCTTATTCTCCTACCGTGGAAGATGCTACACTTTAACTGCAGATACACAGTATTCTTTTTATCGAACAAAGATAATTTAATGGATAAGGGAAACAAATCGTTTGTCAAACAGCGCTGCTGTGATATCGGGAGATTCAGCTTGCACTATCTGCAGGATTAAGTAATGACATTCAGAAGGGCTGCCTCAGTTCTACATAGAGTTACTCTCTTTATAAGTTAATCACAATCACAATCGATGTACAGAAGAAAAAAAACATAGTCATAGAGTCATTCTGTCACAGAAAGAGGTCATTCGACCGGTTATATCCCTACCACTTCACTGGAGAGTAACCCAATCAGTCCCGCTTCACTGTTCTATCCCCGTAGCCTTGGAAATTTATTTTCTTCAAGTTCATTCATACCCTTTTTTCATCATTCATCACCTCTGCCTCCACAAGTCTCGTAGACAGAGAGTTCCAGGTCATTATCACTTGTATATTAAAAAAAAGTTCTTCCCTCAGATATCCCCTGCTTCTCCGGCCCAAAACCTTAAATCTGTGTCCTGAAGCCCTTATTCCATCAGCTACTGGGAACAGCTTTTCTTTGTCTGCCTTATCTGAACCAATCATAATCTTGGACCCTTCTAGTAAATCTCCCTTTGCTGCAAGGAGAACAAACCCAATTTTTCCAATCGAACCGTTGTGGTGAACCACTGTAATAGGAGATGTAAGGTAGGACCTGCACTACAGGTTCGCCGGTAGCTCCCGCTGGCTGGCTCTGCCCATGGAGAACTGTATAAATATGCATGACCTCCAGTGCCCTGCCATTTCGCCAACTGCAGCAGGAGGCCACGCATCTGACTGTAATAAAGCCACAGTTGTACCCAACTTTAGTCTTTGTGCAATTGATCGTGAATCAATTTATTACAGTTAGATTTTCCACAGAATAAATATCAGAATTAAGCCCGATCGCCTGCAGCTGGATCCTCACTCGCCCGACGCCAGGAAAGACTTTACTCACTGGCGAGCATGTTTTGACGCCTACATCAAGGCTGTGGACCCCGAGCCAACGGAGGCTCAGAAGATAAACGCCCTGTACTCCAGACTGAGCTCCAGCGTGTTCCCGTTGATCTAAGGCGCCATAAATTACACAAAAGTAATGGAACTCCTTAAGGAACACTATGCTCAGAAGGCGAACATGCTCTTCGCCAGGCATGTACTGGCCACCCACTCGCAATGACCTGGTGAGTCCATCGAAGACTTCTGGCGGGCCCTAATTCCACTCGTCCGGGACTGTGACTGTCAGGCCATTACGGCCGCCGAACACGCGAATCTCCGAATGAGCGATGCCTTCGTGACGGGGATTGCGCCGGACCGCATCCGAGAACGATTACTGGAAGGGGCCACGCTCGAACTGGCGGATCCGAAAACCTTGCGCTCTCCATGACGGTCGCATCCCGTAACGTACAATTGTACACCTCCCGCTACGCTGCCCACCCTTCTACGTCTTCCTACCCCTCCTGGACCCTGCCGACGACCTCCTCAGCCGGGACCCTGCCTTCCCAATATGCCTGCGCCGCGCGCCGATCCACGCACCCCGGGGGTCCCCGCTGCTACTTCTGCGGTCAGCAGAGGCACCCCCGCTAACACTTCCCGTACTGCAGTTTGTAAACCCTGCAGTAAAAAGGGCCACTTCGCGGCGGTGTGCCAGACCCGCGCAGTCGCTGTGATTGCGCCCGCTATCGCCCCCTCCCCCACGGCATATGCACAATGGGAGCCGCCATCTTCTCCTCCCGGGTCCATGTGCGACCAATGGGCGCCGCAATCTTGTCCCCCTTCGGCCACGTGCGCCCCATAGGCGCCGCCATCTTATCCCGACCCCGCAATGCATGCACCATGGGCACTGCCATCTTGTCCCCCACAGGGTCTCCGGACATCCTGACATCGGAACCGCACACGCTCGCCACCCGAAGCATCCGATGGCTACCCGCAGCTCGCTTTGATGACGCTGGACCAATCTCACCCGCACAACCTGGCCACCGCGTCGACGACGGTTAAAATCAATGGCCACGCGATCTCGTGCCTGCTGGGCTCCGGGAGTACCGAAAGCTTTGTTCACCCAGATACGGTAAGGCGCTGCTCCCTTGCGGTCCACCCTGCCAATCAAAGGATTCACTCCGTCCCGATCCGAGGCTTTTGTACAGTCACCCTCATGGCCCAGGGCGTAGAAGTTAGTAACTTCCGGCTCTATGTTGCACCCCTGTTGGGCCTGGACTTCCAGTGCAACCTCCAGAGCCTCACCCTCAAATTCGGCGGGCCCTTACCCTCCCCCTTACCGTTTGCGGCCTTGCGACCCTCAATGTCGATCCCCCCTCCCTTTTTGCCAATCTAACTGCGGATTGCAAGCCCGTTGCCACTAGGAACAGATGGTACAGCACCCAGGACAAGACCTTCATCGGGTCCGAAGTCCAGCGGCTGAATAAGGAGGGTATTATCGAGGCCTGCAACAGCCTCTGGAGAGCCCAAGTGGTAGTGGCTAAAACTGGGGAGAAACACAGGATGGTCGTTGACGACAGCCAGACCATCAATCGGTACACACAGCTCGACGCGTACCCCTTCCCACGCATATCTGATATGGTCAATCAGATTGCGCAGTACCGGGTCTTCTCAACAATTGACCTGAAATCCGCCTACCACCAGCTCCCCATCCGGAAGTCAGACCGACCATACACTGACTTTGAGGTGGACGATCGCCTCTCCCACTTCCTTAGTGTCCCTTTCGGTGTCACAAATGGGGTCTCGATCATCCAAAGAGAGATGAACCGAATGGTCGACCAGTACGGGTTGCGGGCCACCTTTCCATACTTAGATAATGTCAACATCTGCGGCCATGACCAGCAGGACCACGATGCCAACCTCGATAAATTCTTCCGCACTGCCACTCTTCTCAACCTGACCTACAACAAAGAGAAGTCTGTGTTCAACACGACCCGGTTAGCCATTCTCGGCTATATAGTCCAAAACGGACTTCTCGGGCCCAACCCCGACCGCATGCGCCCCCTCATGGAACTTCCCTCCCCCACTGCCCCAAGGCCCTCAAACGCTGCCTGGGGTTCTTTTCCTACTACGCTCAGTGGGTCCCAAACTATGCGGACAAGGCCCGCCCACTCATTCAGTCCACCCAATTCCCCCTTGCAGCCGAGGCACAACATGCTTTCGCCCGCATCAGAGCAGACATCGCCAAGGCCGGGATGCGTGCAGTGGACGAGTCACTGCCTTTCCAAGTAGAAAGCGACTCTTCAGACGTCGCCCTTGCCGCTACTCTAAACCAGGCAGGCAGAACCGTGGCATTCTTTTCCCGCACCCTTCATGCCTCGGAAATTCGACACTCATCCATCGAAAAGGAGGCCCAAGCAATCGTTGAAGCTGTGCGGCATTGGAGGCATTACCTGGCCAGTAAGAGATTCACTCTCCTTACGGACCAACGGTCTGTAGTCTTCATGTTCAATAACACACAGCGGGCAAGATCAAAAATGATAAAATCTTGCGGTGAAGAATCAAGCTCTCCACCTATAATTACGAGATCTTGTATCGCCCCAGTAAACTCAACGAGCCCCCAGACGCCCTCTCCCGAGGTACATGTGCCAGCGCACAAGTGGACCAACTCCGGGCCCTACACGACAGCCTTTGTCACCCGGGGGTCACTCGATTGTACCATCTGGTCAAAGCTCGCAATCTGCCCTACTCCATCGAGGAAGTAAGGACAGTCACCAGAGACTGCCAGGTCTGTGCGGAGTGCAAGCCGCACTTCTACCGGCCAGACCGTGCGCGCCTGGCGAAGGCTTCCCACCCTTTTGAACGCCTCAGCGTGGATTTCAAAGGGCCCCTCCCTCCACCGACCGTAACACGTACATTCTCAGTGTGGTCGATGAGTACTCCAGATTCCCCTTCGCCATCCCATGCCCCGATATGACGTCTGCCACCGTCATCAAGGCCCTCAGCACCATCTTCGCTCTGTTCGGTTTCCCCGCCTACATCCACAGTGACAGGGGATCCTCATTCATGAGCGATGAGCTGCGTCAGTTCCTGCTCAGCAGGGGTATCGCCTCCAGCAGGACGACCAGCTACAACCCCTGGGGAAACGGGCAAGTAGAACGGGAGAATGGGACGGTTTAGAGGGCCGTCCAGCTGGCCCTACAGTCCAGGAACCTCCCAGCCTCTCGCTGGCAGGAGGTCCTCCCTGACGCTCTGCACTCCATCCGGCCACTATTTTGCACCGTCACTAATCATATACCCCATGAACGTGTTTTTACCTTCCCCAGGATGTCCACATCCGAGGTGTCACTCCCGACTTGGCTCGCTGCTCCAGGACCGGTCCTTCTCCGTAGGCACGTCCGACTCCACAAGGCAGACCCCTTGGTGGACAGGGTTCACCTGCTCCACGCCAATCCTCAATATGCCTACGTTGAGTTCCCCGACAGCCGCCAGGATACTGTTTCACTCGGGGACCTGGCACCGTCAGGTTCCACCCCAACACCCCCCACCACCAATGCGCCCCGTCCACCTCCCACCCTGCCGCCAATATTAACCCCACCAGACCACCCCCCCTCCCCTTTTCCACACAAGAGGACAAAGAGGACTTCTGCACACTCCCGGAGTTCCCCGATGACTGGCCAGCATCAGCACTGCCACCACCGCCATCGGTGCCACCTCCACCACTGCCAGTACCGACTTTGTCGCCACCGTTACGCTGCTCCCAACGAAGCACCAAAGCACCGGACCGGCTGAACCTTTGACGGACTCCAGACCGTCAACATGGACTTTTCTTTCCCTACCACTGTACATAATTGCAATAATTGTATATAGTTTCACGTCACCCCCGCTGGACATATGTAGTGAACCACTGTAATAGGAGATGTAAGGTAGGACCTGCACTACAGGTTCGCCGGTTGCTCCTGCTGGCTGGCTCCACCCACCATTTCGCCAGCTGCAGCAGGAGGCCACGCATCTGACTGTAATAAAGCCACAGTTGTACCCAACTTTAAGTCTTTGTGCAATTGATCGTGCATCAACCGTGTAGCTAAAATCCCTCATCCCTGACCATTCTGGTCAATCTCTTCTTCACCATCATGGATGTTCACATGCTTCCTAAAGTGTGGTGACCAGAATTAGAAGTAATAGTCTAGTTGTGGCCTTAGCACTCTTACTAATTAATTTATATTCAATGGATTATAGGTGCTAACATCACCAGCATCAACATGCATTGATACTCTCCTATTAAGGTAGAGAATGGTCCATCATTTCACAGATTGACATGAAGGAAAATAAATGCTGAGCCAGAAAGGAAAAGGTTAGTGTTAGTGTAAGCCTATTTGTGACACTAATAAAGGTTAGTATTATTGTTAGGCGAAAGGACCAATCACCTCAAGAAGAAATGGGTTTATTGCACTACAGTCTGTAAAAGTGGCCTCTTCTGATGATTAAGCTGATTGATTTAGTCTGTAGTTCACCGATGGAGGTCAACAATGCATCAGGTTTGATCTCCTGGGCTACATTCTCCGGTATCGGCGCGATGTCCGCCGACTGGCACCCAAAAACGCGCAAATCAGTCGGGCATCGCGCCGTCCCAAAGGTGCGGAATGCTCCGCACCTTTGGGGGCCGAGCCCCAGCCTTAAGGGGCTAGGCCCGCGCCGGACGAATTTCCGCCCCGCCAGCTGGTGGAAAAGGCCTTTGGTGCCCCGCCAGCTGGCGCGGAAATGACATCTCCGGGCGGCGCATGCGCGGGAGCGTTAGCGGCCGCTCACGGCATCCCCGCGCATGCGCAGTGGAGGGAGTCTCTTCCGCCTCCGCCATGGTGGAGACCATGGCGAAGGCGGAAGGAAAAGAGTGCCCCCACGGCACAGGCCCGCCCGCGGATCGGTGGGCCCCGATCGCGGGCCAGGCCACCGTGGGGGCACCCAGCGGGGCCAGATCGCCCCGCGCCCCCCCCCAGGACCCTGGAGCCCGCCCGCGCCGCCTCGTCCCGCCGGTAAGGTGGGTGGTTTAATCTACGCCGGCGGGACAGGCATTTTAGCTGCGGGACTTCGGCCCATCCGGGCCGGAGAATCGCGGGGGGGTGGCCCGCCAACCGGCGCGGCGCGATTCCCGCCCCCACCGAATCTCCGGTGCCGGAGAATTCGGCAACCGGCGGGGGCGGAATTCACGCCAGCCCCCTGCGATTCTCCAACCCGGCGGGGGGTCGGAGAATCTCGCCCAGCCTGTCTCTGCTGAATTATCTGATTCCAATGGAGGCAATAGCGGTGTTCACATTGCTCCTAGGTTAAGGAGAGGAAAATCAACTAGATCCAGCTACCTCAGCTGGAAGCATACATGTTTGCCTGTCGGGTGCGAACAGGATAGGATAGGGATCGATGACAATGCACAGTATCTGAGGAGCCATAGCTCAGTAGAGAGTCAAAGCCTCTTTGGGAGAGCGGGGGGCGTGGGGGGGGGGGGGGGGGGTGCAATTAGTGAAGAAAACAATTCATATAGTTGTAAATTATAGAGTTGTAAAGTAAACAGATGATCAACTATTAATCTAAATAACAAATAAAGTATGGGGTCGATTTTGAGCCCGCATTCTCTGCCCATGAGAAACACACGTGGCTCAAAATCTGGAGAGAATTGAAAAACATGATTCTCTCCGGCCTGCTGGAGTTTTGGAGCTCCCACTGTGGGAGCCCGGGTACCTCATTTTAATAGGTTAGCATATCATTGCGAGCGCTCGCTCCGGTACTTCTCCTCTCACGGAATATTGACCGGGCTCTGACGTGTCATCACGCCGCATCATTTACAACAGGTCCACAAAAGCATGAACCTGGTGGCTTCACCGAGGGGGATATCAAACAAAGAACAAAGAAATGTACAGCACAGGAACAGGCCCTTCGGCCCTCCAAGCCCGTGCCGTCCATGCTGCCCGACTAAACTACAATCTTCTACACTTCCTGGGTCCGTATCCCTCTATTCCCATCCTATTCATGTATTTGTCAAGATGCCCCTTAAATGTCACTATCGTCCCTGCTTCCACCACCTCCTCCGGTAGCGAGTTCCAGGCACCCACTACCCTCTGCGTAAAAAACTTGCCTCGTACATCTACTCTAAACCTTGCCCCTCTCACCTTAAACCTATGCCCCTTAGTAATTGACCCCTCTACCCCGGGGAAAAGCCTCTGACTATCTACTCTGTCTATGCCCCTCATAATTTTGTAGACTTCTATCAGGTCGCCCCTCAACCTCCTTCGTTCCAGTGAGAACAAACCAAGTTTATTCAACCGCTCCTCATAGCTAATGCCCTCCATACCAGGCAACATTCTGGTAAATCTCTTCTGCACCCTCTCTAAAGCCTCCACATCCTTCTGGTAGTGTGGCGACCAGAATTGAACACTATACTCCAAGTGTGGCCTAACTAAGGTTCTATACAGCTGCAACATGACTTGCCAATTCTTATACTCAATGCCCCGGCCAATGAAGGCAAGCATGCCGTATGCCTTCTTGACTACCTTCTCCACCTGTGTTGCCCCTTTCAGTGACCTGTGGACCTGTACTCCTAGATCTCTTTGACTTTCAATACTCTTGAGGGTTCTACCATTCACTGTATATTCCCTACCTGCATTAGACCTTCCAAAATGCATTACCTCACATTTGTCCGGATTAAACTCCATCTGCCATCTCTCCGCCCAAGTCTCCAAACAATCTAAATCCTGCTGTATCCTCTGACAGTCCTCATCGCTATCCGCAATTCCACCAACCTTTGTGTCGTCTGCAAACTTACTAATCAGACCAGTTACATTTTCCTCCAGATCATTTATATATACTACAAACAGCAAAGGTCCCAGCACTGATCCCTGTGGAACACCACTGGTCACAGCCCTCCAATTAGAAAAACATCCTTCCATTGCTACTCTCTGCCTTCTATGACCTAGCCAGTTCTGTATCCACCTTGCCAGCTCACCCCTGATCCCGTGTGACTTCACCTTTTGTACTAGTCTACTATGAGGGACCTTGTCAAAGGCCTTACTAAAGTCCATATAGACAACATCCACTGCCCTACCTGCATCAATCATCTTAGTGACCTCCTCGAAAAACTCTATGAAGTTAGTGAGACACGACCTCCCCTTCACAAAACCATGCTGCCTCTCACTAATACGTCCATTTGCTTCCAAATGGGAGTAGATCCTGTCTCGAAGAATTCTCTCCAGTAATTTCCCTACCACTGAAGTAAGGCTCACCGGCCTGTAGTTCTCTGGATTATCCTTGCTACCCTTCTTAAACAGAGGAACAACATTGGCTATTCTCCAGTCCTCCGGGACATCCCCTGAAGACAGTGAGGATCCGAAGATTTCTGTCAAGGCCTCAGCAATTTCCTCTCCAGCTTCCTTCAGTATTATGGGATAGATCCCATCAGGCCCTGGGGACTTATCTACCTTAATATTTTTTAAGACACCCAACACCTCGTCTTTTTGGATCTCAATGTGACCCAGGCTATCTACACACCCTTCTCCAGACTCAACATCTACCAATTTCTTCTCTTTGGTGAATACTGATGCCAAGTATTCATTTAGTACCTCGCCCATTTCCTCTGGCTCCACACATAGATTCCCTTGCCTATCCTTCAGTGGGCCAACCCTTTCCCTGGCTACCCTCTTTTTATGTATGTGTAAAAAGCCTTGGGATTTTCCTTAATCCTATTTGCCAATGACTTTTTGTGACCCCTTCTAGCCCTCCTGACTCTTTGCTTAAGTTCCTTCCTACTTTCCTTATATTCCACACAGGCTTTGTCTGTTCCCAGCCTTTTAGCCCTGACAAATGCCTCCTTTTTCTTTTTGACGAGGCCTACAATATCTCTCGTTATCCAAGGTTCCCGAAAATTGCCGTATTTATCCTTCTTCCTCACAGGAACATGCCGGTCCTGAATTCCTTTCAACTGGCACTTGAAAGCCTCCCACATGTCAGATGTTGATTTGCCCTCAAACATCCGCCCCCAATCTATGTTCTTCAGTTCCCGCCTAATATTGTTATAATTAGCCTTCCCCCAATTTAGCACATTCATCCTAGGACCACTCTTATCCTTGTCCACCAGCACTTTAAAACTTACTGAATTGTGGTCACTGTTCCCGAAATGCTCCCCTACTGAAATATCTACCACCTGGCCGGGCTCATTCCCCAATACCAGGTCCAGTACCGCCCCTTCCCTAGTTGGACTGTCCACACATTGTTTTAAGAAGCCCTCCTGGATGCTCCTTACAAACTCCTGCCCGTCTAAGCCCCTGGCACTAAGTGAGTCCCAGTCAATATTGGGGAAGTTGAAGTCTCCCATCACCACAACCCTGTTGTTTTTACTCTTTTCCAAAATCTGTCTACCTATCTGCTCCTCTATCTCCCGCTGGCTGTTGGGAGGCCTGTAGTAAACCCCCAACATTGTGACTGCACCCTTCTTATTCCTGATCTCTACTCATATAGCCTCACTGCCCTCTGAGGTGTCCTCCCGCAGTACAGCTGTGATATTCTCCCTAACCAGTAGCGCAACTCCGCCACCCCTTTTACATCCTCCTCTATCCCGCCTGAAACATCTAAATCCTGGAATGTTTAGCTGCCAATCCTGCCCTTCCCTCAACCAGGTCTCTGTAATGGCAACAACATCATAGTTCCAAGTACTAATCCAAGCTCTAAGTTCATCTGCCTTACCCGTAATACTTCTTGCATTAAAACATATGCACTTCAGGCCACCAGACCCGCTGTGTTCAGCATCTTCTCCCTGTCTGCTCTGCCTCAGAGCCCCACTGTCCCTATTCCCTAGTTCTCCCTCAATGCTCTCACCTTCTGATCTATTGCTCCCGTGCCCACCCCCCTGCCATACTAGTTTAAACCCTCCCGTGTGACACTAGTAAACCTCACGGCCAGGATATTTTTGCCTCTCCAGTTTAGATGCAACCCGTCCTTCTTACATAGGTCACACCTGCCCCGGAAGAGCTCCCAGTGGTCCAGATAACGGAAACCTTCCCTCCTACACCAGCTGTTTAACCACGTGTTTAGCTGCTCTATCTTCCTATTTCTAGCCTCACTGGCACGTGGCACAGGGAGTAATCCCGAGATTACAGTCCTAGAGGTCCTGTCTTTTAACTTCCTGCCTAGCTCCCTGAACTCCTGCTGCAGGACCTCATGCCCCTTCCTGCCTATGTCGTTAGTACCAATATGTACAACGACCTCTGCCTGTTTGCCCTCCCCCTTCAGGATGCCCTCTACCCGTTCGGAGACATCCTGGACCCTGGCACCAGGGAGGCAACATACCATCCTGGAGTCTCTTTCATGTCCACAGAAGCGCCTATCTGTGCCCCTGACTATAGAGTCCCCTATTACTATTGCTGTTCTGCGCTTTGACCCTCCCTTCTGAACATCAGAGCCAGCCCTGGTGCCACTGCTCTGGCTGCTGCTGTTTTCTCCTGATAGGCTACCCCCCCCCCCCCCCCCCCGACAGTGTCCAAAGGGGTATACCTGTTCGAGAGGGGGACAACCACAGGGGATTCCTGCACTGACTGCCTGCCCTTTTTGGTGGTCACCCATTTCTCTGCCTGCACCTTGGGTGTGACCACATTTATATAACTGTGATCTATGACACTTTCTGCCACCTGCATGCTCCTAAGTGCATCCAATTGCTGCTCAAACCGAACCATGCGGTCTGTGAGGAGCTCCAGTTGGGTGCACTTTCTGCAGATGAAGCCATCCGGGATGCTGGAAGCCTCCCGGACCTGCCACATCTCACAGTCAGAGCACTGCACCCCTCTAACTGACATTGCGTCAATCAATTAAAATTAAAAGTTTTTTAAAAAAATTTATATATTTTTTATTTTTTTAAAGTTACTGTTTCCTAGCACTAGATTTCTAATATAAATGCGAAAGCTAAATATAGTACTCTCCGATCTCTGGCTTAGATACCCCTCTAAATTATAATTAAGTAATTATGTTTAATTACTTATATCGGAGGTGAGAGCTCAGGCAGTCATGACTCCCCAGACTCGTCGCTGCTCAGGGTGCAGCAGAGAGGACGTGGGGGATACAGAGAAGTTCAGGCCAGAGCTGGGGTTCAGTCACTCAATCTCGGGGCAGGAGTCACTAGCAGGCTTTACCTTCCATTCATTTAAGGGCACCCTTCGCTTTAAGGGGGTCTGGATCTGGCATAAAGGCATCACTCCCTTTGTCCTCCTTGCTGAATTTGTGCTGAACTCACTGCTAAGGGAGTGCCCACCCTTGCTGGGAGCTGGAAAGTGGGTGTGCGGAGGTGAATACGGGGTGTCAGCACTGAGGGCAACTGTGAGGTTCCTGGGTGGGGTTCTATGAGAGGGCAATGGCAGAATGGCGACTCAGGAACGGTTTGCACCTCAGCCTCATGAGGAATGAAGACCCTCTTACTTTGGGAAGCACAACTGAACTGTGAGTAGAACCCCACACTCAGGCAGCACTCTGACAACCAAAGGGTTCTATGCTCTATGCAATTTCAATTGCACTTGTCTGGAATGTTTGTCTGTCAGGAATTAGTCTGTAGGACTGTGAAATGAGTGAGTGAAGATGGCCTCAGGCCTGTACTTTTCATGCTAATTGCAAACTCCACTCTCATCAGCTGTGCCTTGGCTGCCACAAGAGGCAGTCATTTGCATGATATGCTACTTCATCCTTCATTGACAAGTCAATTGTGCCAATTAAATCTGAAGAGCTAAAGTTAACTGCAACTGATTCGCGTCCCAAGCACCGTCTGTGCCCTTTCTCACTACACGGAGGGGTTTTCTGCAAGGGCTGCTGCTGCATAGCCTTCATTTCCTTGCCTTCGTCTGCTGCCCGGACACGCTTTTGTCATGTTATTCACCCTGGGGTAACACGGACTGCAACACGATGCAGTTAAATGATCAAGCATACACCAAACGTAGGCATTGGTTCAATAAGATTTATTGAACTTCAGTAAAGAAGCACACAGCTGCCTGTGGGTTGACTCTCTACTACTCTAAGTAAACTAACATTAACTATCTAGACCAGGCTAGCTCTGATCCACGTGTAGAAGGTGTTGAATGATTTGTACACCCTGACTGTCACTACAGTTGTCACCAGTGGAAAGAGGCAGAGTGCTGATGCCTCATGTGTTTTATAGTCGGAAGCTCCCCCTCTGGTGTTCTGTCTGGTGATTGGTCGTGTTCTATTCTGTATGTTGATTGGCTCACCTGGGTGTCTGTCACTGCCTGCTTATACCTCATGATGTGCATGGGTGCATATTATGACATCCCCCTTTTTAAAAAAATTGTCGGCTGCTTAGAGCATATACGACAAAATTACAAAAGTAACTATATACAGCAATTGGTGAGTGGATGGATAGGTACATGTAAGGTGTCTAGCGTGAAGAAGCATAACAGTATATATACAAAGGAACTATTTATAAGTCCAGTCGTTGGGGCTGTCGTCGGATTCTTGTGGACCACCTGAGAGGTGGAGGCGGGGTTGATGGTGTCTTGACAGGTTGGCATGCAGCCAGATTGATGGCCTCGCGGAGCGAGGTGTCTGGATAAGGCAGAACGACATCTGGGAACGTGAGATCCGGTGGTGGGCAGGCAAGTTTGCGTAGTGGCCTTCTGTTGCGCCTGACAATAGATCCATCAGCCATGCGAACCACAAACGACCTGAGAGCAGCCTGTCGAACAACAACAGCTGGAGCTGACCAGCCTCCACCAGGCAACTTGATGCGAACAGCGTCCTTCGGAGAGAGCACGGGCAGATCAGTAGTATGAGCATCATATGTTAGCTTTTGCCGGGTTCTGATCTGCTGCATCTTTTGCAGCACTGGAAGGTGATCCATGTCAGGTACATGAATGGCCGGAATCGTTGTTCGCAGGTTACGATTCATGAGGAGTTGTGCCGGAGACATACCATTGGACAGAGGGATTGCCCTGTACGCCAGAAGAGCAAGATTAAAGTCCGAAGCTGAGTCCGCAGCCTTACAGAGCATCTGCTTCACGATATGGACCCCTTTTTCGACCTTCCCGTTAGATTGAAGGTAATGCGGGCTCGAGGTGATGTGCTGGAATTGCTTTGCGAAGTTGGACCATTCTTGACTATAGAAACGGGGGCCGTTGTCGCTCATAACCGTGAGCGGGATTCCATGCCTGGCAAAAGTCTCCTTGCAGGCCTTTATGACAGTCCTGGCTGTTAGGTCAGACAGTTTCACTACCTCGGGGTAACTGGAGAAGTAGTCAATTATCAGGACGTAGTCACGCCCGTTGGCGTGAAAAAGGTCAACGCCGACCTTAGACCTCGGAGAGGTCATGATCTCATGCTGCTGGAGCGTTTCGGAGGGCTGAGCAGGCTGGAAGCGCTGGCAGGTCACGCAATTGAGGACCATGTTTGATATATCCTCATTGATGCCGGGCCAATAGACAGCCTGCCGGGCCCTGCGCCTGCACTTCTCAATACCGAGGTGTCCCTCGTGTATCTGCATGAGCACCAAGCTCTGGAGGCTGAGCGGAATGACGATGCGATCCAATTCGAGGAGGATCCCCTCGACAACAGTTAGGTCATCCTTTACATTATAGTATTGGGGGCATTGCCCTTTCTGGCAGCCATTCGTGAGGTGATGTATGACCCGCTGCAGAAGAGGGTCTTTGGCGGTCGCTTCTCGAATGATGAGTCATTCGTCGGATGTCGGGAGGGTGCTGGCACACAGTTGCACCTGTACCTCAATGTCGTGTATGAAGTCTACCTGCTCACATGGCGAGGTAATGGCACGCGACAGGGCATCCGTGATGATTATCTCCTTTCCAGGTGTCTAAACCAGTTCAAAATCATACCTGCGGAGTCGAAGGAGAATGCGCTGGAGCCTGGGTGTCATGTCATTTAAGTCCTTGTGTATAATGTGCACTAGTAGTCTGTGGTCCATCTCTACTGTAAAGGTCGGGAGACCATAGACATAATCGTGGAATTTCACGATGCCAGTGAGAAGGCCCAGGCATTCTTTCTCTATTTGAGCATATCGTTGCTCAGTGTGGATCATGGCCCTTGACGCGTAGGCCACTGGAGCCCAGGACAAGGTGTCATCCTTCTGGAGGAGCACCGCCCCAATGCCGTCCTGGCTGGCGTCTGTGGAGATTTCTGTCTCCCTCGCTGGGTCAAATAAAGCCAGAACAGGAGCGGTGGTTAGCTTCGCTTTCAACTCAAGCCACTCTGCTTGATGTGCGAGGTAGCCACTGGAAAGTGGTGGATTTCTTCACCAGGTGCCTGAGGGCCGTGGTGTGTGACGCGAGGTTGGGAATGAACTTCCCCCAAAAATTTACCATCCCCAGGAAGCGGAGGACCGCCTTCTTGTCCTCTGAGGTCTTCATTGTGTTGATGGCCTTGACTTTGTCCGAGTCTGGTTGCACCCCCTGCTGGGAGATCTGATCACCCAGAAACTTAATTGACCACATGCCAAAGGAGCATTTGGTTTTATTTAATTTCAGGCCATTGGCATGTATGCACCTGAACACTTGTTGCAGACGGGAAATATTTTTCTCTGGGGTCGTGGACCATATGATGACGTCGTCAACATAAACCCGCACATCGTCAATGCCCTCTAGCATTTGCTCCATTATTCGATGAAAGATTTCGGAGACCGAAACAATACCAAACGGCATGCGGTTGTAGCAATATCTTCCGAAGGGTATATTAAATGTGCAGAGCTTCCTGCTGGACTCGTCCAGTTGTATCTGCCAGAAGCCACGCGATGCATCCAGCTTTGCAAAGAATTTGGCATGTGCCATCTCACCCGTCAGCTCCTCCCGTTTCGGGATCGGGTAGTGTTCCCTCATAATGTTGCGGTTCAGATCCTTGGGATCGATAAAAATGCGCAGTTCTCCAGAGGGCTTCTTGACACAGACCATCGAGCTGACCCAGTCAGTTGGTTCCGTCACCTTGGATATTATTCCCTGATCTTGGAGCTCCTGCAGCTGCACCTTTAGACGGTCTTTTAGGGGAGCCGGCACCCGGCGTGGCGCATGGATGGCAGGCGTGGCATCAGGCCTGAGCAGAATTTTATAGTGGTAGGGCAGTGTACCCATCCCACTGAACACATCCGGGTATTGCAATAGTAGCTCCTCAATGTCGGCCTGAAGAGTGCTGTTGGCAGAGGACTTGGCATGTACACGCTGGAGAGATGGAGCAGCTTGCATGCATGGGCACCAAGCAGAGAAGCCTTGCCGGGCTTGACGATCTCAAACCGCAAAGTGGCCTTGATGGCCTTGTTGGATACATGCAGGTGACAGAACCCTAACGCAGTGATGGCATTTCTATTGTAGTCGAGCAACTGTCAGGCCGGCAGAAGAATTGTTGGCTGCCTTTGGACACGAGCAAGATCTGCGTGGGATTGGCCGAAGCACCGGTATCCAGCTTGAACCGGATGCTACAATCGTTGACTTGTACTGTGGCTCGCCACTCGTCCGCATAAACCACATTGAGGATGGGTGTGTTTGTTGCTGGATGCGAGGAGGCCTTGTCATGCATGGTGATGATGGCCACTCGATATGGAGACTCCGGGCAGTCACCCTCTGGATCCGTGATGGGATCAGGTTCCAAATCCAGCAGCACTTGCTGCACACTTCGAGCGCGTCTGCGTTAGAACTGGGATCGCTGGCCCCCTATCAGAGATGCAGACCTTCACAAAGCCGCATAATGGCCAAGCTTCTTGCATTTGAGACATCGCCTGCCTCTTGCAGGGCATTGCCGCTTTAAATGGGTGGTGCTGCAGTTGGGGCACGTCATCATGTCGACGTCGTGACGCTCGGTGCGTCGTCGCACATGCGCAGTGCGGTCAGCCGCTTGCACCTGCGCAGAGTAGTCTTCGGCCGCTTTGTTCTCCTGACCATGGTACCCCTTCATCATTGCTCAGGTGCCGCATTCGGGCGATGGCCTGTACACTCTCAGCCTCGTAGGAGGCAAGTTGGTCCTGCTCTGCCGACTTAAGGCGGGAATAGCGACTTTTCGCCTGTTCGTGGACTTTGCACATCTTGATGGCCACTGGCAGGTTCATATTTTTTATTTTTAGGAGCTGTTCCCGCAGGGCGTCGGAGTGGACGCCAAACACGATCTGATCCCTGATGAGGGAGTCAGCGGTGTCACCGTAGTTGCAGGATTGCGCTAGAATGCGAAGATGAGTGAGAAAAGACTGGAAAGGCTCATCCTTACCCTGAAGGCGCTGCTCGAAGCTTTCGTTCATCTCGACCTCACAGTGACTGTCGAATTTGACTAAGACGGTCTGGAACTTGGTCTTGTCCTCACCGTCGGCAAAAGTGAGCGAATTGAAGATTTGGATGGCCTGGTCCCCCGCAGTCGACAGTAGCAGTTGTGATTTTACGGGCATCGGACACACTTTCAAGGCCTGAGGCCTCAAGGTATAGACTGAATTTCTGCTTGAAGACCCGCCAGTTGGCGCAAGGTTCCCGGAGATCCGGAGCTGCGGAGGTGCCTGGATCTTTTCCATGACGCTGAAGGCAGTTGCTGGTCATCAGTGAATTTTCTAAGGTACATTACTTAGAAGCAGTAGCCACTCCTGGTATCATGTCGTGTTATTCACCCTGGGATAACACGGACTGCAACACGATGCAGTTAAATGATCAAGCATACACCAAATGTGGGCATTGGTTCAATAAGATTTATTGAACTTCAGTAACGAAGCACACAGCTGCCTGTGGGTTGACTCTCTACTACTCAAAGTAAACTAACATTAACTATCTAGACCAGGCTAGCTCTGATCCACGTGTAGAAGGTATTGAATGATTTGTACACCCCAACTGTCACTACAGTTGTCACCAGTGGAAAGAGGCAGAGTGCTGATGCCTCGTGTGTTTCATACCTGGAAGCCTCCCTCTGGTGTTCTGTCTGGTGATTGGTCGTGTTCTGTTCTGTATGTTGATTGGCTCACCTGGGTGTCTGTCACTGCCTGCTTTTACCTCATGATGTGCATGGGTGCATATTATGACAGCTTTGGAACGCATTGTTGCCGTCCGGCAGCGGAGGTCCCCACTGGGGTTCCTCTAAGGAGGAGTCCACCCCCTTAAACTTGGGGACCTGGGGTGGAGGATGTTGCAGGTAGCAGTCCCATATAGCTGTAGAATGCACCGGTCACGGACTCCCAAGTGGGATTCACTTCATGGTGAAGTCTATCATCACTCATCCCTTTATGGGTCATGACAGGGGACATCTTTGAGGTGGCCCATGCGGATGCAGATGTGAGTCCAGATGACCCTTTGTCAAAGCTGTCATCTGGACTCGAAACGTTAGCTCTTTCCTCTCCTTACAGATGCTGCCAGACCTGCTGAGATTTTCCAGCATTTTCTCTTTGGTTTCAGATTCCAGCATCTGCAGTAATTTGCTTTTATTATAGAGACTGCAGGTGGCAGGCTTACCTTTGCCCCGAAAAGAAGATCATTCATTTTCTTCCCGTCCGCTTCTGGAATGAGCTGGCACTCACCAATGGCGCTATAGCTTCCCAGGCGGGGGTGGTTACGTTGATGTTGGGACACTTCCTGAAGTGCGGTACAGGACATCCTGCCTCTGCTCGACTCCAACCAAAAGTCTGGTCAGGGCTCCCTCTGAGAATCTTAGTGCGGGCCTGGCTGCCATCCGTCCAGTGGACCTGGAACAAGTGCTGGAGAGGTGTTTAAATGGAGCTCCCCAGTGATTGCAGTGATTAAGTTTCCCCAGGGCAAGCGAATTATCAGGAGGCTACCAAGGGCGCAGTGTGATTCACGTGGAGAAAATAACTTTTCTTTAAAAGGCTCGAAATTCTGAGGGAATCGGCAGCGGGATTCACACTGTTTTTCTCAAAGGACCTGACACTTTGTCATTTATGGATAAGATTCCACCTATAGCTTACATGATTCAAACAGATATGTTAACTTTCTCTTCTTCCTCTTGTTAAACCTGTGCCACAGACAATCTTCAGCTAAGAAGAGGAGACTGGAGATCCTCTACTGGAGACCTTCGCAAATACCATTATATAGCTGATTATTAGGATGTACATGTTAATAGGCCAGAATCTCAGAATTTAAAGTGCAGAAGGAGGCCATTACATCCATTGAGTCTGCACCGGCCCTTGGAAAGAGCACTCTACCCAAACCCACACCTCCACCCTATCCCTGTAAGCCAGTAACCCCTCCTAACCTTTCTGGACACTAAGGGCAATTTAGCATGGCCAATGCACTTAACCTGCACGACTTTGGACTGTGGGAAACCGGAGCACCCGGAGGAAACCCACGCATACACGGGGAGAACTCTGCACAGTGACCCAACCCGGGATTCAAACCTGGTGGGACCCTGGATCTGTGAAGCAACAGTGTTAACCACTGTGCTACCATGCTGCCCACTGGAAATTGTTTCCAGTACAGTAATGCCTGGACAAATCAGCCAAGAAATTCAATCAGGTGTAAAATGAGCACCAAAATATCCATTATGATCAGTGACGAGGGTGTGCAGATCTGAGTCAAAAATGCGCACCCCCCCCACCCCGCCCCAATGTTTGCATGAGCATCAGAAGAGACATCCAGGCCTATACCTGAAACAGACATTAGGCACGTTACATATATCATTGCAGTGAAATTTCTTTTCAATTCATTTTCTTATCATTGTAGTGGCATGTTTTGAAGTCTTGTGGTGCAATGGGTAGAGTCTCTACCTCTGAGGCAGGAGTTCTGGGTATGAAACCTGCCAAAGACTTGATGGCTATGGAAGGTGTGTTCATAACACAGCCTAACAGTTGATTGACAATCTCTGAATCTTTTTGATACTCCTATAGCAGGTGGTAACAATGGGAGAGTTTCCTAGTTAACCAAAACTGTGGTAGCTGCAGCACAAAATCAACTCCACACACAGGCTATTTCAAAGGGTTGTATTTGATCAGCATCCCATCCACCAGTTTGAACATTCACCCCTTCCATTGCTGGCACACATTCGCAACAGTGTGTACCATCTACAAGATGCAATGCAGCAACATGCCACGGCACCTTTTTCAGTACCTTCCAAATCCGTGACCTCTGCCACTTAGAAGAACAAGGGTAATAGGCACATGGAAACATGTTCTTCTTAAGGCCATGCACCATTCTGACTTGGAAATGTCTCACTGTTCCTTCATTATCGCTGGGTTGGAATTCTGGAACTCTCTGACAGCACATACACACATGGACTGCAGCGGTTCAATAAAGCAGCTTACTACCACCTCTCAACTGTAATTGGGGATGGCCAATAAATACTGGCCTTTCCAGTGACGACGGCATCCCAAGAATGAATGAATATTTTTTTTAAATATTCTGCATTGTGAGGACAGCCTAGGTAATGAGACACTGATTATTTGCAGTATTGTTGCAATGTAAAGTTCTGATGAAACAGTGTCAGGAATAACTAACCAACTCATATTACAAATACAGAGCATTGACATATTGATATTGTAAGAGAAATGCTCTATTAAGATAGCATTGAGCCGTGATTTAGAGTTACAAAGCAGACATTCCTCAGCATGGACACTTTGAACAGACTGAGAGTGACAAGCTGGGTCTACACTAAAATGAAATTAAGGACTTTAGTGAATTAATAACAAGCTGCACTTTTATGGTAGCAGCAAGTTTGGAATGAAAAAATGACAGATGGAGATTTGTAATAAAATAGGACCAAGAGAGCATAATTTCTAATTCATTAAATCTATGTGTATTTATAATCAATGGTATGAACATTCAGAATGGATGCTTCTGCAAAGCTTTATATTATTACCTTGACAATAGTTCTCTGGAAAAGTCCCAAATCTATTGTTACCTTGTCCAGAGGATTATTATCAAAGTAGTAATATAAAGCTTTGTAACCTCCAAAATAACATTAACAGGGAAATTCCAATTACTGTTTATTAATCTGGTCCCTAAACTGACTGTATTACGCAGAAGGAAGAAACAAAATCGTCTGTTGATTATTTATTCAAAAAGGCAGACCTATACTTCATGCAAATGTAATGAACAGCTGATTTCTTTGTCCCCGTATTGGTCAATAGTGTAAATTATACATTATATATTTCAAAACTGCTACTTCGGTTACACTCTCTAACACTTCTGCAGTTGCAGAACATGGAATTATACCCATAATGATTCAAAGTTTGAACTTAAATTTAAAGGGATAACTTTCACCTAACTTTCTCCAGCAAGACATCCATTGCATCGATTGTAATAAAGATAAAATATTGCAGATGCTGGGAATATGAAATAAAAACTGAAAATGCTGGAAAAACTCAGCAGGTCTGGCAGCAGCTGTGGAGCAAGAAACAGATTAACACTTCGAGTCTAATATGACTCTTCATCAGAACCATCTGTCCTCAGGATCAGGAACTCAGTATCTTTTGCTTTTTCATTTGCCCAAAATTACTCACTATTGGCCTCAACAGATGCGTTATAGACTCAGCGTTGCATGCAATCACTTCAGACCCCTAAATGATAATGAGATTAAAATTGCCAAAGAGAAAATGCTGTAAAATCTTAGCAGGTCTTCTTTTATTACATTCCTGTATCATCTTTTATTACACTTCTTTGTGTGTTTTGATATACTACGGAGTGTAATATGTGTTACTCAAACCTTGGTTACTGATGAGGTCTTCTGAATCTCGATGAAGAAGACTCGAACTCGTCCAGTAGTAACAAAAGGTTTATTGAATAACTATAACAATAATTGCGTGAGTTCTTGACTTTAACAGTGATACTAGTGATAAGGTTAACAAGATCTAACTACAGTAACTATGCTTGACTACACTAACCATCTGAGCTAATCTGATACTCCTGTCCTGGTCACAGTACATCCAAAAGAGAGAGAGAGAGAGACAAGAGAGTTGCTTTTATACCCCTGTTGGTCCGGCTCTCTAGTGATCATCTGCTGCTACTGATTAAACATTAACCCCTTATGTACATGCACATATAGAGATCACTACAGGTCTGACAGCATCTGTAGGGAGAGAAAAGAGTTCACGTTTAGAGTCCAGATGACCCTTTGTCAAAGCTGAGGAAGGAAATATGGCTGTGGAAGCGAGTCTTGGTAAATACCCTATACCCGCACTAAGCGAGAAATGGAAAGCAGTGAAGGTGGATAGTGGGGGAGGGACATATGGAAATCCTGTCGGAGAGAAGAGCAGTACTTCTTCAGGGTAGGCATTCCTGGAAGAGAAGTGGCAGTGAGTTAAACACTGGATCAAAGCAAATGACTGCGGGTGCTGGAATCTGAAACGAAAGAGAAAATGCTGGAAAATCTCAGCAGGTCTGGCAGCATCTGTAGGGAGAGAAAAGAGCTAACGTTTCGAGTCCAGATGACCCTTTGTCAAAGCTCAAGATTAAAATTGCCCCAGAACAGGCCCAACCCGTCAGTTGTTTCCGGAGAAGAGGCAAATACATCAAGTTCTCATTGAGATATAGCTTCCCTCAAATTTAAAGTTGGTAAAACCAAAGTCACCTACCTTGTTTCCATAGGGAATATTTGTGGTGCTGCCTTGAATGTCATCGATCTCTGTAGCTGCAAGCTGAACTTTCAGCATCTTATTTGACACAGGGTTGGAGGGCCGAAGGGCCTGTTCCTGTGCTGTACTTTTCTTTGACCCAGAGTTCAGCTTTCCTATCCCCATTTAATCCATCAGCAAGACCACTTTCTTCCTCTAAAATATTGCTCACCTTTCTCCCTAGACATTAATCCATGCCTTCAATGGCTTTGTCAGTGTTCTCCTTTGCCAGCCATGCTCTAGAACTTGTCTGGAAAATTTACATGAACATAATCCCACTTTACCAAAATATCCATTTCTGCCAAGTTCCACTGAATCCTTTTACAGCAAAATACACAAAAATCATAAGAACATTATCCTCTGTTCATATCCCTTTGTGAACCATTCTTACCCTCTCTCCATAATCTCCTCTGCCATACATCCATGTACGCACTCTCTGTTCCTTAGATGCCAATCTACTTCTTAAACTCCACTTCCTGCACCTTATCAACATTTTCTCTGCCTTCCACTTTTATGCTCTCCTTCTCCGTAACTCCTTCCCAAAAACCCTCCTCTTCACCATCTCCTTCTTGTCTTTCAAAATTCTCCTTAAAAGCCTTCAACCGTTTCTCCCATTGACTTGTCCCAATCCTGTCCAGTGTTGATCCCTATGTAAAGCAGTGAGATGTTCTTCCTGTGACAAATTCCCTGTAAGTTTTAAGATGTATCATTTAATCACCTGAAGTAATGTTTTGCAAAGTTTCTCCCTGATCCCCAAAGGTTGATCAAACAAACTTCTGAAATACCTAACCAACCTACATTCTACATTATTCATCCACCTCTGACGTTTCTCTCTCTCAGGGAAACAAATCAAATTAAAGGATGTGTTAGGATGTTTAGTGCCTGTAAACAGCTGCTACTACTGAATGACGGAAGTCAATATGTTTCCCAAGTGTGTGACTAAGAAGAAGACATTTTTATCCAAATGTTCATTTGTACTTTCAATCAAAATCCTCACGGTTTATTAACTGTGTAATTGTACAATCGATTCTAGTTAATTAAATATCCAATAAGCAAATATCTCTCTTTGGTGGTTGGAACACAAAAATTAAATCTGTTCAATAGTTGCAGACTATGTTTGCTGAAATTATTGTATTTTTAAAAAAAGGTATTTTGTTACAAACATGTATCGAAACAGGTTACACCAAATAAACACCCCGGGAAACATACTTCCCAGCAATCAACTATATAGTCTGTACAACGTTCCCCCTTTCCCCCCCCCTCATCTCCCCCCTACCCCTCTCCCCCATAAACCCCCCACTCCCCTCCCCTCTCCACGACAAACAGCTCCTCAAACACGGTCATAAACATCACCCCCCTTTTCTCAAATCTCTCTGCAGAGCCCCTTAATTCATACTTTATCTTCTCCAACCGCAGGAAGTCGTACAGGTCACCCAACCAAGCCACTACCACCGGTGGCAATGCCGACCGCTACTCCAGTAAAATTCACCACCGTGCAATCAGAGAGGTGCAGGCCAAGACATCGACCTGCCTCCTCTCCATGAGCTCCGGCTTCTCTGAAACACCAAATATCGCTAACAAAGGACCCAGGTCCTCCCCCACTACCCTGGCTAAGACCGCAAACTCCCAGAATCTTCCCAATTTTTCACAACCCCAAAACATGTGCGCGTGGTTCGCTGGCCCCCGCCCACACCTCTTACACTCATCTGCTATCTGTGCACCACCTTAAACTGTATCAGGCTCATCCTTACACAGGAGGAGGCCCCGTTTACACTACGCAGTGCCTCACTCAATACTCCCCAATTGATCTACCCTCCCAACTCCGCTTACCATTTCTCCTTGATCTTCACTACCCGCTCGCCTCCCTGCTCCCCCAGCCACTTGTATATATCCCCAATTCTTCCCTCCTCTTCCACATCCGGAAGCAGCAGTTGCTCCAACAGGGTGTATCCTGGCAACCTAGGAAACCCCCTCCAGACCTTTCGCGCAAAGTTCCTAACCTGCAGATTCCTGAGCTAATTCCCCCTCGGCAGCTCTACCCTATCCCTTAGCGCCTCCAGATTGGTGAACTCTTCTTCCAAATACAGATCCCTCACCTTGACCAGCCCCACTTTCCTCCACCTCCTGTATACACTATCCATCCCCCCGGCTCAAACCCATGATTCTCGTACTGCGGTGTTAACACCGACATTCCTTCCGCCCGAGAATGCCTCCTCAACTGATTCCAAAATTTCACCTTGGACTGCACCACCAAGCTCCCTGAATACCTACTCGGCACCATTGGCAACGCTGCCGTCACCATAGTCCTCAAACTGGACCCGTTACAAGATTCCTCCTGCATCCTAACCCACTCCATCCCTTCTCCTTCCCACTACTGCCACACCTTGTCCGCATTCCCGACCAGTAATAATGAAGCAGGTTCGGCAATGCCAATTCCCCTGCTGCCTCTGCCTCTGTAGCAGGGTCCTCCCCACCCTTGGCACCTTCCCCGTCCATACAAAGTCGAAATAATCCTGTCCAATTTCCGAAAAAAGGCCTTTGGTATAAAGATCGGGAGAGCCTGAAAAATAAACAGATCATCGGCCGAATATTCATTTTCACCACTTGGACCCTCCCCGCCAGTGTTACGTGTCGTGTATCCCACCTCCTGAGATGTTCCCTTGACATCCTCCACCAGCTTCGTTCAGTTCCACATATGGAACTCCGTCCATTCCCTCGCTACCTGAATCCCCAAATACCTGAACCTATCCCTCGCTACCGTAAATGGAATTCCCCTTAAATTAGCCCGCTATCCCAGCTCATTCACCGGGAAAACCTCGCTTTTCCCTACATTCAGTTTGTACCCCGCGAACCCTTCAAACCTCCTCAGCAGGCCCATAATCGTTCCCATGCTCTTCAGCAGGTCCGAAACATACAGCAACAGGTCATTCGCATAGAGCGACACCCGGTGCTCCCTCTGTCCCCTCATAATCCCCCGCCACTCCACTGACCCCCTAAGAGCATCAACGCAAACAACAACGGTGACAGCAGGCACCCCTGCCTCGCACCCCTATGTAAGTCAAAGCTTTGTGAACTCATATTATTCGTCCTCACCCTTGCCCTAGGTGCTACATATAGCAACAGCACCCATACCACAAATCTCCGCCCAAATCCAAACTTTCTCAAAACCTCTAACAAGTATTGCCACTCCACCCAATTAAATACCTTCTCCGCGTCCATGGACACCATCACCTCTGGAAACAGAGCCCCCGACGGGTTCATTACTACATTCAACAACTGTCTTATATTACTGATGAGGCTACCTCCCCTTCACAAAGCCTGTTTGATCTTCTGCAACCATCCCTCGCTCTAGGCTTCTGCCTCAGAAACCTGTGCGCTCGGTCCACATCAGGGGCCTTATCTAGCACCCCTTCTGCCACCAGCCCCGCCAGCATCTTCGAGACGTACCTCGTGGCGCTCACACCTTCCACTCCTTCAGGCAGGCCCACTATTCGCAGGTTCTGCCTTCTTGAGGAATTCTCCTGCTCCTCCACCTTTGCCCTCAATATTTTACAAAGGTCTCCTAGGAGCCCCACCTCGGCCTCCAGAGCTAATACATGATTGCTGTGGTGTGAGATTACTCCTTCGATCTCCCGAATCTTCACCCCTGCACCTCCAAACACTTCTCCACCCATTCCATTGAACTCTTCAGGGGTGCCACAGTTCCTTTGATGGCCTTTGAGCGATCCTCCAGCATTTCCTTCCCGTATTGGCAGAATTCCTCTTAATGAAAGCCATCAACTTCTCCATCTTGGGCTTTGCACCTTGCACCAGCCCTTACCCCTCCACCATCCTTACACTGTTGCTGCACCACAGGATTCCTCAACTCTTTGGCCAGGTCTCTCACCGTCTTCTGCTGGGCTTGATAACTAGCGGACATGCCACTCCTGGGGGAAACTACTCCCTCGATTTTCACCTACCACTTATCATCGAAATTTCACCCAATATCGGGTAAAAAGAGCTCTTTCCTGTGCCTTCGAGCAGGAGCTGCTCTGTGTGCGACCACTCACACCATGGGCGCCACCGGAAGTCCTCGGAAATTCTTGTATCACGCTATCCACAAGCAACCTCTTGCAGACATTAAAAGGGGGTTGTTGTTCTCATAAAATACTTTACCATTTTCTTCAAACATCAAGGGTTCCACATCAATGATATAAAAGCAAAATACTATAGATTCTGGAAGGGTTTCTAAGACATCTCTAAAACTCACAGAGAAGTTTGTCTGCCTGGATTTGGGAGAGAGGGAGCAGTTAGAGGCCGGAAGTCTCTACGGTTCATCATGCAAGAATGTGATTGGGAACTTGTGCTCAGACTACAAAGATCAAGTGCTGGATTCTCTGTCCCACAACGCCCAACATGCGTTTCCCGATGGGATGGAAAATCAGGCGTTGTGGTAAAATCGGGATCGGTGCCCAAATGCGATCATCCATAGGACCATTAGACATAGGAGCAGAATTAGGCCACTCGGCCCATCGAGTCTGCTCCGCCATTCAATCATGGCTGATATTTTTCTCATCCCCATTCTCCTGCCTTCTCCCCATAACCCCTGATCCCCTTATTGATCAAAAACCTATCTATATCTGTCTTGAAGACACTCAGTGATTTTACCTCCACAGCCTTCTGTGGCAAAGAGTTCCACAGATTCACCACCTTCTGGCTGAAGAAATTCCTCCTCATCTCTGTTTTAAAGGTTCGTCCCTTTAGTCTGAGATTGTGTCCTCTGGTTCTAGTTTTTCTAACAAGTGGAACCATCCTTTCCATTCCACTATATCCAGACCACGCAGTATCCTGTAAGTTTCAATAAGATCCTCCCTCATCCTTCTAAAGTCCAACCAGTACAGACCCAGAGTCCTCAACCGTTCCTCATACGACAAGATCTTCATTCCAGGGATCATTCTTGTGAACCTCCTCTGAACCCTTTCCAAAGTCAGCACATCCTTCCTTCGATACGGGGCCCAAAACTGCTCGCAATACTCCAAATGGGGTCTGACCAGAGCCTTATGTAGCCTCAGAAGTACATCCCTGGTCTTGTATTCTAGCCGGCTCGACCTGAATGCCAACATTGCACTTGCCTTCCTAACTGCCGACTGAACCTGCACGTTAACCTTAAGAGAATCGTGAACAAGGATACCCAAGTCCCTTTGTGCTTCTGATTTCCTAAGTATATTCCCAGTTAGAAAATAGTCTATGCCTCCATTTCTCCTTCCATAGCCTGTCCAAGTTCTTCTGCAGTCCGCCTGGTTCCTCAATACTACCTGCCCCTCTACGGATCTTTGTATCATCTGCAAACATAGCAACAGTGCCTTCACTTCCTTCCTCCAGATCATTAATGTACATTGTTAAAAGTTGTGGTCCCAGCACCAACCACTGAGGCACACCACTAGTCACCAGCTGCCATCCTGAAAAAGACCCCTTTATTCCCACCCTTTGCCTTCTGTCAGTCAGCCAATCCTTTATCCATGCCAGGATCTTACCTGTAACACCATGGGCTCTTAACTTATTTAACAGTCTCTTATGCAGCACCTTGTCGAAGGCCTTCTGGAAATCTAAATGAATCAGGTTCACTGGTTCTCCTTTGTCTAACTTCCTTGTTACTGCCTCAAAGAACTCTAACAGATTTGTCAGGCATGACCTCCCCTTGACAAAGCCGTGCTGACTCAGTCCTATTTTATCATGCACTTCCAAATACCCGCAATCTCATCTTTAATAATGGACTCTAAAATCTTACCAATGACCGAAGTCAGGCTAACCGGCCTATAATTTCCCATCTTCTGTCACCCTCCCTTCTCAAACAGGGGTGTTACATTAGCCACTTTCCAGTCCTCTGGGACCCTTCTTGCCTCCAGTGATTCCTGAAAGATCACCGCCATTGTCTCCACAATCTCCTCAGCTTTCTCTTTTAGAACCCCGGGGTGTTGTCCATCCGGTCCAGGTGACTTAGCCACCTTCAGACCTTTCAATTTCCCCAGAACCTTCTCCTTAGTAATGGTCACTGCACTCACCTCTGCCCCTGGTCCTCCTGGAGCTCTGGCATTCCACTGGGGTCTTCCACCATGAAGACTGATGCAAAGTAACTATTCAGTTCGTCTGCCATTTCTTTGTTTCCTATTATTACTTCTCCAGCCACATTTTCCAGTGGTCCAATGTCTATTTTTGCCTCTCTCTTACCTTTTATATATTGAAAGAAACTCTTCCTATCTTCCTTTATATTACTAGCTAGCTTGCACTCGTACTTCATCTTCTCCCCCCTTATTGCTTTTTTAGTTGTCCTCTGCTAGCTTTCAAAAGCTTCCCAATCCTCTGGCTTCCCACTAATCCTCGCCACTTTCTATGCTTTTTTTTAGCCTTTATGCTGTCCTTGACGTCCCTCGTCAGCCATGGATGCCTTGTCCTCCCCTTAGCATGTTTCCTCCTCCTTGGGATGAATTTCTGTTGTGCCTCCCAAATTACCCCAAAAAAATCCTGCCATTGCTGTTCCATTGTCTTCCCTACTAGTCTCCTTTCCCAATCAACTCTGGCCAGCTCCTCCCTCATGTCTTTGTAGTTAACCTTCTTCAATTGTAATACCGTTACATCTGATTGCAGCTTCTCCCTCTCAAACTGCAGGGAAATTGTGGTCACTGCTCCCTCCCTAAGTGTTCCTTCACCTTAAGTTCCCTAATCAAGTCTGCCTCATTACATTACCAAATCCAGAATTGCCTGTTCCCTAGTAGGCTCTGCCACAAGCTGCTCCAAAAAAAACATCTTAGACATTCCACAAATTCCTTTTCTTGGGATCTACTACCAAACTGATTTTCCCTGTCCACCTGCATATTGAAGTCCCCCATTGGGGGCAGCACGGTAGCATTGTGGATAGCACAATTGCTTCACAGCTCCAGGGTCCCAGGTTCGATTTCTGCTTGGGTCACTGTCTGTGCGGAGTCTGCACATCCTCCCCGTGTGTGCGTGGGTTTCCTCCGGGTGCTCCGGTTTCCTCCCACAGTCCAAAGATGTGCAGGTTAGGTGGATTGGCAATGATAAATTGCCCTTAATGTCCAAAATTGCCCTTAGTGTTGGGTGGGGTTACTGGGTTATGGGGATAGGGTGGAGGTGTTGACCTTGGGTAGGGTGTGTCATGATATTCAGATGAACATCATGGTGCAAACACACATACACACTGATAGACAGATCAACGGACCAATCAATACACACGCAACATCACAGCCAATCACAAGCAAGAGCAGACACACTATAAAACGGGGAACACGACACTTCCCTCTCATTCCAGCAGGAGACAGCACAGGGCACAGAGCTCACAGCTAGCCACTCAGACATTCACCATGTGCTGAGTGCCACTCCAAGATAGTGTTAGGGCTGGGTCCACAGGTTAGAGGGTAATGAACGAACCACAGTAACCAGTTTACAAATGTTAATACTGTTAGTAATAAAACTGAGTTGTACCATCCGCAACCGTGTTGGTTCGTCTGTGTAGCAGAGCACCCAACACGACATAGTGCCAGGATTGGAACCCAGTACCTGTGAGACCTACCCACGCATCCTCAAGAATCCGCCATCCTGCGCCATGGACACCATCAGCCCGCCGCAGCCGCTCCAAATTGCTGGAAACCTCGGCGTTAACTGGAAGTTGTTCAAACAGTGCTTCGGGTTCTCCCTAGAAGCCACAGAACGGGAGAATGCTTCGGTCACCAGGAAAATTGCCCTCCTCCTCTCCACGGCAGGGCAACACGCCATCCACATCTACAACACCCTGGTGTTCGCGGAAGGTGAGGACAAGACGAAGTACAAGACGGTCCTTCTCAAACTCGAGTAACACTTCAGCGTCAAGGTGAACGAGAGTTTCGAGAGGTACCTCTTCCAGCAGCGCCTGCAGGGTAAAGATGAGCCTTTCCAATCTTTCCTGACACACCTCCATATCCTCGCGCAGTCCTGCGGTTACGAGGCCACCTCCGATTCCATGATTCGAGACCAGATAGTTTTTGGGGTCACCTCGGGCGCACTACGCCAGCAGCTCCTCAAGATAAAAAGTCTCACCCTAGCCACCACCATCGAAGCCTGCGTCCTCCATGAAAACGCGACCAGCCGCTACTCCCAATTCCAATCGGCCGAATCGGCACGGCAGGGGTCCTACGCGGCCGAATCAGCAGGGCAGGGGTCCTACGAGTCCAAGCGGGTCCAGTCCATCGAGTTCCTCCCGGCCCACGGCCCAGACGGGGGCGGCCATTTCACGCGCTTTTTGAGGCCTTCCGCGCTTGTACGCGCCAAAAGAGACGTCGGCGCAGAGGGACATGACGCGCAGGCGCGCTCTACGCAGGACCGAACTGCGCATGCGCGATGGTGCAATGAACGCCATGACGTCACGACGTGCAGCAACTGTGGATCCGCACATTTAAAGTGGCAATGTCCAGCGAAGAACCGACAATGCCTCCGCTGTGGCAAGATGGGCCACTACGCTGCCTGCTGCCGAGCAGCTCAACTTGCCAACGCTCCCCAATTCCGACAGCCTCGCAGGGACGTGCGGACCATTCAGCCTCCATACTCCAAATCATACCCGGATGATATACAGACCGGCGATACAGACGACCGGGAAGCCTTCCGCATTGCGGTCATCGACAGGAACCGGATGTCTCCAAGCAGGACCCACCAGCCGATGCCAGTGAACAGAGTCAATCCGGGTGATGAATGGTGTGCCACCCTAACGGTCAACCAATCACCAATCACATTCCGTCTGGACACTGGTGCTTCCGCCAACCTGATAGCTTGGTCAGCCTTCTACGCCTTGAAGGTCACACCACCAATTCGGCCATCCCGTTGTAAGATGGTCGACTATAACGGGAACGTTATCCCGGCCATGGGATCCTGCCAGCCCCAGGTGACACACAATGCTTATAAGGCCACACTGTCCTTCGAGATTGTCGGTTCATCAAAGGACTCCCTGCTAGGCGCACAGGCGTGCAAGGTTCTCCACCTCGTTCAGCGGGTACACGCTCTGTCTCCAGAAGGCACATCAGACTTCCCGGATGCTGAATTTAGGCACAGCTCCACTCGCTTCTCGCCCATAACCAGGAGGCATTCGAAGGCATGGGCACACTGCCCTATACCTACAGAATACGGCTCAAACCGGATGCCACCCCGGTCATTCACGCACCTCGCAGGGTCCCAGCACCACTCAAAGACTACCTCAAGCAGCAGCTGCAGGATCTCCAGGACCAATGAGTGCTATCCCGGGTCACGGAGCCCTTGCCATGGGTCAGCTCCATGGTGTGCGTTAAAAAGCCCTCTGGCGAACTCCGGATCTGCATCGACCCGAAAGACCTGAACAACAACATCATGAGGGAACACTACCCCATACCCAAACGGGAGGAGATCATGAGCGAAATGGCTCGGGCTAAATTTTCACAAAGCTTGATGCCTCGAAGGGTTTTTGGCAGATCCAACTGGATCAGTCCAGCCGAAAGCTGTGCACCTTCAACACTCCTTTTGGCAGGTTCTGCTATAACAGAATGCCGTTTGGCATCATCTCGGCATCCAAGGTCTTCCATAGAATCATGGAACAGATGATGGAGGGCATCGAAGGGGTGTGCGTCTATGTTGATGACGTCATCATCTGGTCCACCACACCACAGGAGCACATCAGTCGTCTCCAGCGTGTCTTTGCGCGGATACGGGAACACGGCCTGCGCCTCAATCGAGCAAAGTGCCCCTTTGGCCAAACTGAGCTAAAGTTTCTGGGGGACCACATATCCCGGTCGGGAATGCGTCCGGATGCAGACAAAGTGAGCGCCATTACAGCCATGCTGCAGCCGGCAGACAAGAAAGCAGTGCTACGCTTTCTAGGCATTGTCAACTTCCTGGGGAAGTTCATTCCCAACCTTGCCTCCCACACAACGGCTCTTCGCCACATAGTTAAGAAGTCCATGGAGTTCCAGTGGCTGCCCGCACACCAGAAGGAATGGGAGGAGCTCAAAATTTATCTCACCACAGCCCCGGTATTGGCGTTCTTCGACACCTCTCAGGATGAGTCGATTTCGGCGTGAGAACAGCTGGTGAGTCAGTTTCAGCGGGAGCAGTGCGGAAGTGGTTGCTGGGAGTGTTTTAGGCGGGAACAGGAAGTCGACCCGCGGACGTCTGGGAAGACCCTCACCAATAAATTCTGGTGGAGAGGAAACCCGAGACACTACACGTGTAGTGTCTCCCACCCGCCCTCCTCCTCTAACCTAATAATAAAACCCATTGGTCTGAGGTAAGTACCATATTTTATTATATTATTATTTTTTTTTATTCAAAAAATTTAATTTAGTTGTTAGCCAGATCTTGGTAGAAAGTTAGAGGAATGGCAGGGAAGGGAGTGCAATGTTCCTCCTGCAGGATGTTTGAGGTGAGGGATGCAGTTAGTGTCCCTGCTGATTTTACCTGCAGGAAGTGCTGCCATCTCCAGCTCCTCCAAGACCGAGTTAGGGAACTGGAGCTGGAGTTGGAAGAACTTCGGATCATTCGGGAGGCAGAAGGGGTCATAGATAGCAGCTTCAGGGAATTAGTTACACCAAAGATTGGAGATAGGTGGGTAACTGTAAGAGGGACTGGGAAAAAGCAATCAGTGCAGGGATCCCCTGCGGTCGTTCCCCTGAGAAACAAGTACACCGCTTTGGATACTTGTGGGGGGGGGGACTTACCAGGGGTAAGCCATGGGGTACGGGCCTCTGGCACAGAGTCTGTCCCTGTTGCTCAGAAGGGAAGGGGGGAGAGGAGCAGAGCATTAGTAATTGGGGACTCTATAGTCAGGGGCACAGATAGGAGATTTTGTGGGAGCGTGAGAGACTCACGTTTGGTATGTTGCCATCAGGTGCAAGGGTACGTGATGTCTCGGATCGTGTTTTCCGGGTCCTTAGGGGGGGAGGGGGAGCAGCCCCAAGTCGTGGTCCACATTGGCACTAACGACATAGGTAGGAAAGGGGACAAGGATGTCAGGCAGGCTTTCAGGGAGCTAGGATGGAAGCTCAGAACTAGAACAAACAGAGTTGTTATCTCTGGGTTGTTGCCCGTGCCACGTGATAGTGAGATGAGGAATAGGGAGAGAGAGCATTTAAACACGTGGCTACAGGGATGGTGCAGGCGGGAGGGATTCAGATTTCTGGATAACTGGGGCTCTTTCTGGGGAAGGTGGGACCTCTACAGAAAGATGGTCTACATCTGAACCTGAGGGGCACAAATATCCTGGGGGGGAGATTTGTTAGTGCTCTTTGGGGGGGTTTAAACTAATGCAGCAGGGGCATGGGAACCTGGATTGTAGTTTTAGGGTAAGGGAGAATGAGAGTATAGAGGTCAGGAGCACAGATTTGACGTCGCAGGAGGGGGCCAGTGTTCAGGTAGGTGGTTTGAAGTGTGTCTACTTCAATGCCAGGAGTATACGAAACAAGGTAGGGGAACTGGCAGCATGGGTTGGTACCTGGGACTTCGATGTTGTGGCCATTTCGGAGACATGGATAGAGCAGGGACAGGAATGGATGTTGCAGGTTCCGGGGTTTAGGTGTTTTTGTAAGCTCAGAGAAGGAGGCAAAAGAGGGGGAGGTGTGGCGCTGCTAGTCAAGAGCAGTACTACGGTGGCGGAGAGGATGCTAGATGGGGACTCTTCTTCCGAGGTAGTATGGGCTGAAGTTAGAAACAGGAAAGGAGAGGTCACCCTGTTGGGAGTTTTTTATAGGCCTCCTAATAGTTCTAGGGATGTAGAGGAAAGGATGGTGAAGATGATTCTGGATAAGAGCGAAAGTAACAGGGTAGTTATTATGGGAGACTTTAACTTTCCAAATATTGACTGGAAAAGATATAGTTCGAGTACAATAGATGGGTCGTTTTTTGTACAGTGTGTGCAGGAGGGTTTCCTGAAACAATATGTTGACAGGCCAACAAGAGGTGAGGCCACGTTGGATTTGGTTTTGGGTAATGAACCAGGCCAGGTGTTGGATTTGGAGGTAGGAGAGCACTTTGGGGACAGTGACCACAATTCGGTGACGTTTACGTTAATGATGGAAAGGGATAAGTATACACCGCAGGGCAAGAGTTATAGCTGGGGGAAGGGCAATTATGATGCCTTTAGACGTGGCTTGGGGGGGATAAGGTGGAGAAGTAGGCTGCAAGTGTTGGGCACACTGGATAAGTGGGGCTTGTTCAAGGATCAGCTACTGCGTGTTCTTGATAAGTATGTACCGGTCAGACAGGGAGGAAGGCGTCGAGCGAGGGAACCGTGGTTTACCAAGGAAGTGGAATCTCTTGTTAAGAGGAAGAAGGAGGCCTATGTGAAGATGAGGTGTGAAGTTTCGGTTGGGGCGATGGATAGTTACAAGGTAGCGAGGAAGGATCTAAAGAGAGAGCTAAGACGAGCAAGGAGGGGACATGAGAAGTATTTGGCAGGAAGGATCAAGGAAAACCCAAAAGCTTTCTATAGGTATGTCAGGTATAAGCGAATGACTAGGGAAAGAGTAGGACCAGTCAAGGACAGGGATGGGAAATTGTGTGTGGAGTCTGAAGAGATAGGCGAGATACTAAATGAATATTTTTCGTCAGTATTCACTCAGGAAAAAGATAATGTTGTGGAGGAGAATGTTGAGCCCCAGGCTAATAGAATAGATGGCATTGAGGTCCGTAGGGAAGAGGTGTTGGCAATTCTGGACAGGCTGAAAATAGATAAGTCCCCGGGACCTGATGGGATTTATCCTAGGATTCTCTGGGAGGCCAGGGAAGAGATTGCTGGACCTTTGGCTTTGATTTTTATGTCATCATTGGCTACAGGAATAGTGCCAGAGGACTGGAGGACAGCAAATGTGGTCCCTTTGTTCAAAAAGGGGAGCAGAGACAACCCCGGCAACTATAGACCGGTGAGCCTCACGTCTGTAGTGGGTAAAGTCTTGGAGGGGATTATAAGAGACAAGATTTATAATCATCTAGATAGGAATAATATGATCAGGGATAGTCAGCATGGCTTTGTGAAGGGTAGGTCATGCCTCACAAACCTTATCGAGTTCTTTGAGAAGGTGACTGAACAGGTAGATGAGGGTAGAGCAGTTGATGTGGTGTATATGGATTTCAGCAAAGCGTTTGATAAGGTTCCCCATGGTAGGCTTTTGCAAAAAATAAGGAGGCTGGGGATTGAGGGTGATTTAGAGATGTGGATCAGAAATTGGCTAGCTGAAAGAAGACAGAGGGTGGTGGTTGATGGGAAATGTTCAGAATGGAGTACAGTCACAAGTGGAGTACCACAAGGATCTGTTCTGGGGCCGTTGCTGTTTGTCATTTTTATCAATGACCTAGAGGAAGGCGCAGAAGGGTGGGTGAGTAAATTTGCAGACGATACTAAAGTCGGTGGTGTTGTCGATAGTGTGGAAGGATGTAGCAGGTTACAGAGGGATATAGATAAGCTGCAGAGCTGGGCTGAGAGGTGGCAAATGGAGTTTAATGTAGAGAAGTGTGAGGTGATTCACTTTGGAAGGAATAACAGGAATGCGGAATATTTGGCTAATGGTAAAGTTCTTGAAAGTGTGGATGAGCAGAGGGATCTAGGTGTCCATGTACATAGATCCCTGAAAGTTGCCACCCAGGTTGATAGGGTTGTGAAGAAGGCCTATGGAGTGTTGGCCTTTATTGGTAGAGGGATTGAGTTCCGGAGTCGGGAGGTCATGTTGCAGCTGTACAGAACTCTGGTACGGCCGCATTTGGAGTATAGCGTACAGTTCTGGTCACCGCATTATAGGAAGGATGTGGAGGCTTTGGAGCGGGTGCAGAGGAGATTTACCAGGATGTTGCCTGGTATGGAGGGAAAATCTTATGAGGAAAGGCTGATGGACTTGAGGTTGTTTTCGTTGGAGAGAAGAAGGTTAAGAGGAGACTTAATAGAGGCATACAAAATGATCAGGGGGTTGGATAGGGTGGACAGTGAGAGCCTTCTCCCGCGGATGGATATGGCTGGCACGAGGGGACATAACTTTAAACTGAGGGGTAATAGATATAGGACAGAGGTCAGAGGTAGGTTCTTTACGCAAAGAGTAGTGAGGCCGTGGAATGCCCTACCTGCTACAGTAGTGAACTCGCCAACATTGAGGGCATTTAAAAGTTTATTGGATAAACATATGGATGATAATGGCATAGTGTAGGTTAGATGGCTTTTGTTTCGGTGCAACATCGTGGGTCGAAGGGCCTGTACTGCGCTGTATTGTTCTATGTTCTATGTTCTATGATACGAAGATCTTGACTGATGCCAGCCAGTCCGGCATTGGGGCGGTACTCCTGCAACGGGACGACACTGCATCATGGGCCCCGGTCGCCTATGCCTCGCGGGCCATGACCCCCACAGAACAGCGCAATGCGCAGATCGAGAAGGAGTGCCTGGGCTTGTTGACCGGAATAGACAAGTTCCACGATTAAGTGTATGGTCTCTCCCAGTTTACCGTGGAAACCGACCATCGTTCCCTGGTCAGCATCATACATAAAGACCTGAACGAGATGACCACTCGCCTCCAGCGCATCCTACTCAAGCTCCGGAGGTACGACTTCCAACTGGTCTACACCCCGGGTAAGGGCCTCATCATTGCGGATGCCCTATCCAGAGCAGTGAGCACACCGCCCGATTCAGAGGGGTTCGTCTGTCAGGTCGAAGCGCAGGTGGCCTTCACATCGGCCAATCTGCCAGTTGACGATTCAAGTCTGGCCCGTATTCGCCGGGAGACTGCGGCTGACTCCCTTCTTCAACGTGTGATGCGCCACATGATGGGTGGGTGGCTCAAAGGACAGTGCCCACAATTCTACAATGTCCGGGACGACTTGGCCGTCATTGACGGTGTCCTCCTAAAGCTGGACCGGATTGTAATTCCACACAGCATGCACAAGCTGGTCCTCGACCAACTACACAAAGGCCATCTCGGGGTTGAGAAGTGCAGACGGAGGGCCCGAGAAGCTGTATACTGGCCGGGCATCAGCGATGACATTGCCAACATGGTGCTCAACTGCCCCACCTGCCAACGGTTTCAGCCGGCGCAACCCCACAAAACGCTTCAGCCCCATGACGTCCCCCTGGACGAAGGTGGGTGTGGACCTCTTTCATGCGCTTGGCAGGGACTACGTAATCATCATGGATTACTTTTCAAATTATCCAGAGGTCATACGCCTGCACGATTTAACATCGTCCGCTGTCATAAGGACATGCAAGACACCTTCGCTCGCCATGGCATTCCGCTTACTGTCATGTCGGACAATGGGCCCTGTTTTGCAAGCCAAGAATGGTCTTATTTTCTTGCTTCATATGGCTTCACAATGTGACGTCCAGCCCTCTGCATCCCCAGTCAAATGGCAAGGCGGAAAAGGGCGTTCATATCGTCAAGAGGCTCCTCTGCAAGGCTGCTGATGCCGGATCGGATTTCTGGTTAGCCCTGCTGGTCTATTGCTCGGCCCCACTGGCCTCTCACCAGCCCAGCTGTTGATGGGTCGTGCCCTCAGGACCACTGTGCCATCCATTCTTGTCCCTACACTCGACCACATTCCAATACTGCAAAGGATGCGACAGCAGTGTGCTGAGCAGAAGGTGGCACATGACACTCGGGCAATTGATCTTCCTGCCTTGGCGCCTGGAGACAACATCCGCATCCACGTGCCTGAGGGTGGCTGGTCGCCAACTGCCGAAGTTCTCCGACGCGTGGCTCCCCGCTCATTCCTGGTTCGCATGCCTGATGGCGCCATTCGCCGGCGCAATCGCCGGGCTCTTCGCCTGCCTCCACGCTCGCTATGTGATCATACACCGGTGTCACGCCCTCCTGTTGTTCCTGATGTCGAATTTGTGGAGCTTCCTGCCACCATGCCCATTTCTCTGCTGCCTGTGGCCAGGCCCATTCCTCAGCCGGTGGTTCCTAACCCACCCTTGAGGCGGTCAACCCGAATTCGTCGCCCACCTACTAGGCTGGACTTATGAGCCTGTTTGAACATTGGACTCACTAAAAGTTTTATGCCACTATGTTAATAAGTTTCTCTTTTGTCGTTACAGGAGTTCGTTTTTGATGCCTGATGTTTACACTTGTTTTGTTAATGGTACAACCTCGTTGCTATGTTGCACCTGACACCTTCCTATGTATATAGATTAGCCTCATGTACATGTTGTAGATATTGCACACACACATTCAGCTGCACTCCGTACACATCCATATTTATTACCACATAGGCACATATTCTTGTAAAAAAGGGGGATGTCATGATATTCAGGTAAACATCATGGTGCAAACAAACACACACACTGACGGACAGATCAACGGACCAATAACTACACATGCAACATCACAGCCAATCACAAGCAAGAGCAGACACACTATAAAACGTGGAACACGACACTTCCGATTAATTCCAGCAGGAGACAGCTCAGGGCACAGAACTCACAGCAAACCACTCAGACATTCACCATGTGCTGAGTGCCACTCCAAGATAGTGTTACGGCTGGGTCCACAGGTTAGAGGGTAATGAACGAACCACAGTAACCAGTTTACAAATGTTAATACTGTTAGTAATAAAACTGAGTTGTACCGTCCGCAACCGTGTTGGTTCGTCTGTGTAGCAGAGCACCCAACATGACAGGGTGCTCTTTCCATGAGCCGGTGCAGACTCGATGGGCCGAATGGCCTCCTTCTGCACTGTAAATTTGATGATATGATTATTGTAATTGCCTTTTTTACATGCCTTTTCTATCTCCTGATTTATTTTCCGCCCCACATCCTGACTACTGCTAGGGGGCCTGTACATAACTCCCATCAGGGTCTTTTTACCTTTGCGATTCCTCAACTCTACCCACGAAGATTCTATGCCTTCTGATCCTATATTGCTTCTTGCTATCAATTTAACTTCATTCCTTACTAACAATGCAACCCCACCCCCTTTGCCCATCTGCCTGTCCTTTCAATAGGACACATATACTTGGATATTTAGATCCCAGCCCTGATCCCCTTGCAGCCACGTCTCTGTGATGCCCACAACATTGTACCGGCCAATTTCAATGTGCGCAACAAGCTCATTTACCTTGTTCCGTATACTGCGCGCATTTAGGTACCACACCCTCAATCCTGCATTGACCACCTCCCTTTTCACATTTTTGCTCTGCCTGAGGGTGATGTTGTTCTTTTATTTTGGTTCTCTATTTCCCCTTCAGTTATTACACCTTCTAACCACACATTCTGGTGCCCACTCCCCTGCCATACTAGTTTAAACACTCCCGAGTGAATCTAGCAAACCTCCCAGCCAGGATATCAGTGCCCCTCCAGTTTAGATGCAACCCATCCTTCTTGTACAGGTCCCACCGGCCCCGGAAGAGATCCCAATGGTCCAAAAAGCTGAAACCCTGCCTCCTACACCACCAGTTTAGCCACGTGTTTAGCTGCACTATCCTCCTATTTTTAGCCTCACTGGCACGTGGCCCAGGGAGTAATACTTTAAAAAAAATTTTAAAATAAATTTAGAATACCCAATTCATTTTTTCCAATTAAGGGGACTTTAGCGTGGCCAATCCACCTAGCCTACACATCTATTTGGTTTGTGGGGTGAAACACGCACAAACACGGGGAAAATGTGCAAACTCCACACGGACAGTGACCCAGAGCCGGGATCGAACCTGGGACCTCGGCGCCATGAGGCCACAGTGCTAGCCCTCTGCGCCACCGTGCATTCCTGCACAGGGAGTAATCCTGAGATTATAACCCTAGAGGTCCTGCTTTTTAGCTTACTGCCTGAACTCCTTCTGCAGGACCTCATCACTCTTCCTGCCTATGGCATTAGTACCTATGTGTACTACAACCTCTGGCTGTTCACCGTCCACCTTCAGGATGTCCTGTGTTCATTCAGAGACATCCTTGACCCTGGCACCAGGGAGGAAACATACCATCCTGAGTCTCTTTCATGTCCACAGAAGTGCCTATCTATGTCCCTTACTATAGAGTCTCCTATAACTATCATCCTCCTGCACTTTGCCCTCCCCTGCTGAGCAACAGAGCCAGTTGTGGTGTCACTGTCTGGTTGCTATTGTTTTCCCCTGATAGGCTATCCCCCTCAACAGTATCCAAAATGATGTACCTGTTAGAGAGAGGGACAGCCACACAGGATTCCTGCGCTGACTGCCTGCCCTTTCTAGCGGTCACCCATCTGTCTGCCTGCACCTTGGGTGTGACCACGTCTCTATAACTCCTATCTATGACGCTTTCCGCCACCTGCATGCTCCTAAGTGCATCCAACTGCTGCTCCAACCGAACCACGTGGTCTGTGAGGAGCTGCCATTGGTTACACTTACTGCAGATGTAGTCGACTGGAACGCTGGAAGCGTCACAGATCTGCCACATCTCACAGTTAGAGCACTGCGACTACCCCACTGGCGCCAGGATTGAATTTCACTACCGTGTGCCAGCGGGAGGATATAAATCAATACAAATGGGTCTTCCCCATTTGCATCCATTTGGGGCCTGGCACCAGAGCCTCCGGCCCTCTGTGATTGTCCGCTGAATTGGTATTTACCACCGTGGCCCTGATGTGGTAGACCTTGCGCTGGGCCAAGGGAGTAATCCCTTTGGGGAGTTGCCCCCAAGGTCCATCCAGAGCCACCCTCCCCCACGCAATGCACTACCTGGCCACCCCTCTTCTGACAGACCCCCACACACCCCTCCGGGACCCATGAAGAGGGAGACCCCCCAGGGATCCCTTGAATAGTGAGACCTCCCCTAGGGATTCCATAAATTAGGGGACCCCCCAGGACCCCCTAATTGAAGAACCCCCCCTGTAGCAAACCCCTAACTAGAGGCACCCCCCACAGAGACCCCATAACTAAAGTGATCCCGGTCCTCCCTCAGGGACCCTCCTGACATGAGGGACTCCCCATCCCCAGGAAAGAGATCCCTGGAAACTAGAGAGCAGTCCAGACAACGGCAGTGAAAAGAAATACAGCTGTAACACTTACCTGGATGCTCCAAGTGGCTATTCCTCGAAAGGGAACAGTTGTGACCTGTGTGTTCGACTCCCAAATCCATTAGTTGCAAGCCATTCATAACTTTCTAGTAATGGGATGTGATTGCAGCTTCCACAAACCAGCTGTAGCCTTGATTCATTCATTTCCCTTCATGGATCAGTGACTCAAGTGGTGAAACCCCAATGCTTACAAACATTGACCACATCAAAGAGAGGTAAGTGTATTCTAATCACTTACCTATCGAAGCTGTATAAGGCTCTGGTCAGACCCCATTTGGAATATTGTGAGCAGTGTGGGCCTGTATCTAAGGAAGGATGTGCTGGCCATGGAGAGGGTCTGGAGGAGGTTCACAAGGATGATGCCCGGAATGAAGGACTTGTCATATGAGGAGTGGTTGAGGACTCTGGGTCTGCACTCAAAGGAGTTTAGAAGGATGAGGGGGAATCAAATTGAAACTTGCAGAATACTGAGAGGCCTAGATAGAGTGGACATGGAATGGATGTTTCCACTAGTAGGAGAAACTAGAACCCTAGGGCACGGCCTCAGACTGAAGGGATGATCCTTTAAAACTGAGATGAGGAGGAATTTCATCAGCCAGAGGGTGGTGAACCTGTGGAACTCTTTGTCGCAGGAGGGTGTGGCGGCCAAGTCACTGAGTATCTTTAAGACAGAGATAGATAGGTTCTTGATTAATAATGGGATTAGGGATCAATGCGAGGCTGCAGGAGAGGAGACTAGGGGAGCTGAAGTTTAGGGTTGTGGAGACGAGCTTTAGATACCTCGGTAATTAGGTGGCGCGGAGCTGGCCCAGCTGCATAGGTTGAATTTGGCTCGATTGGTGGAGAGGATGAAGGCGGATTTTAGGAGATAGAATGTTCTGCCGTTGCCACTGGCAGGGCGACTGCAGACAGTGAAAATGATGGTGCTGCCTAGGTTTCTGTTCGTTTTTCAGAACCTCCCATCTTTGTCCCCAAGTTGTTTTTCAAAACAGTCAATGGGTTGATTTTGGGGTTTGTGTGGATGGGGAAGGCTGAGCGGGTGCAACGGGCTTTTCTGGAGTGAGGTTGGGAGTGGGGTTGGCGTTCCGAATTTGATAAATTATTATTGGGCTGCAAACATTGCGATGGTGAGGAAATGGCCGTGGAGGAGAGGTCGGTTTGGCGATGGGTGGAGGCGGCATCGTGTAGGGGGGCGTGCTCGTGGGCTTTGTTGTTGGTGCCTCTGCCGTTCTCGCCGGCCAGGTTTTCTGTTAGTCCAGTGGTGGTGTCGGCTTTAAGGGTGTGGGGGCAGTGTAAGCAGTACTTGGCAGATAAAAGCAAATTACTGAGGATCCTGGAATCTGGGGTTGGAGGATATGTTGTTGTGGACGCCTATTTGCGATAACTACAGGTTTGTGCCGGCGAGACCGGGTGCGAGGTTCCGGGGATGGCGGCAGACGGGGATTGAGTATTTCAGGGACCTGTTTATAGGGGGTAGATTTGCGGGGCTGGAGAAGTTGGAGGGATTGTTTGAGTTGTCTAAGGGGAATGGGTTCAGGTACCTGCAGCTTCAGGATTCTGTGAGGAGAGAGGTGCCGTCTTTCCCAGGGTTTCCACCTCCAGTGCTAAATTTCTGTCGGAGGACGATATAGGGGAAGGGAGAGCGTTTGGATATTTACAAGGAGCTGATAGAGTGGGATGGTGCCCGGGTGGAGGAGGAGAGTGGGATGGTGCCCGGCTGGAGGATGTTAAGCGCAAGTGGGAGGAGGAATTGGGCGAGGAGCTGGAACATGGGCTGAGGCTTTGTGGAGGGTGAATTCGTCCTTGTCGTGTGTGAGGTTAAACTTCATCCATTTTAAAGTGGTGCATAGGGCCCACATGACGGTGGTGAGGATGAGCAGGTTTTTTTGAGGGGGTGGAAGACAGATGTGGGTGGTGTGCATTTAACCCCGTGAATCAGGTCCACATGTTCTGGGCGTGTCCAAGATTGAGGGTGTTCTGGCAGGGGTTCTCAGATGTTATGCCTGAGGGTCTGGGGGTGGGGTGGCCCCAAATCCGGAGGTGGCGATATTTGGGGTGTCAGAAGACCTGGGACTGCAGGGCAGGGAGGAGGGGGGGGGGGCGGGGCGAAAGCGAGGCCGATGTATTGGCCTTTACCTCCCTGATAGCCCGGAGATGGATTTTGTTATGTTGGAGGGATTCGGAGCCACTGAAGGCAACGGTCTGGGTGAGTGACCTGACAGAATTTCTGAGGTTGGAGAAGATCAAGTTCGCTCTGCGGGGGGTCGGTAGAGCGGTTCACCCGGAGGTGAAAACTGTTCGATTTCTTCAAGGAGGAATTGTCAGGATTGATGGGTCAGTGAAGGGGGCAGTTTTTGCCTGTGGGGGATGTGGGGGGAGGGTATTCCCCCCCCCCCCCCCCCCCCCCCCCCACCTCTTGAATGGTCTTTTTCCTTGTATTGAGGTGTTATATATTTGTTTTCTTTTCTTTTTGGTGCTCAGAAAGGGACGTGGGCTAACACTTTTCTGTGTACACAGCTGGAACTTTATTGTACCTGGAGCAGCCTCGCGTTGCTGTTTGATTTTTCCCATCTTAGTGAGACTGCTCCAGTGGGTCGGAGTGGGGGATGGTGTGCTGGGGAGTGGGGAGATGAGGTCGGGGAAACAATGGAAGTGAGTCAAGGGGGCACCAGAGCGATGAGTCACCGGGCTAGCAGATTGGCTAGTCAAGGGAGTCAGGTGGGGGGGGGAGAATACAGCCGGTGAATGGCAGGGGTGGGGTTATCGGGGGATGTTGCTGGGGGGGGGGGGGGGGGGGTGGTTATTTTGCTGACGTGGGGGGGATCTGAAGTAGGTAATGGAAAGGAGGTCGGGGGTGGAGGCAGCCAAGAGGCGAGCCAGGAATGGCACGGCGCACGGGCCGGGGGCGGGCCCAAGAAAGGTTATGGCTGACCAGCGGGGTGGGAGGTTGTGCCCCCCAACCAGGCAGATCACCAGGCATGTCAGGGGACTAATGGGCCAGTTAAAAGGGCACGTGTGTTTGCGCATTTGCGGGCTCTAAAGGCGGATGTAATTATGTTGCAGGAGACACATCTGAAAGTGTCTGACCAGACTAGGCTAAGGAGGGGCTGGATCAGCCAGGTCTTCCACTCGGACTTGGATTCTAAGTCCAGGGGGGTAGCAATTATGATCAATAAGCGGGTTCAATTTGAGGCGGAGGGCGTAGTCGCAGACGGCGGGGGCAGATTCCTTATGGTAAGGGGCAAGCTGGAGGAGAGAAGAGTGGTGCTGGTGAACATATATGCCCCGAACTGGGACGACGTTGACTTTATCAAAAGAGTGCTGGGGAAGATCCCGGACCTAGACTCACGTAAGTTGATAATGGGGGGGGGGGGAGACTTTAATACGGTCCCTGACCCGGGGCTGGACCGGTCATGTCCCAGAACGGGCAGACTCCCAGCAATGGCAAGTGAGCTGAAAGGGTTCATGGAGCAAATGGGGGCTGTGGACACATGGAGAGCCAGACAGCCGACGGGAAGGGGCTTCTCGTTTTATTCGCATGTTCATAATGTATATTCTAGGATTTATTTTTTTATCGTGAGCAGGGACTGTGTAGGGGAGGTAAAGAATACGGAATACTCGGCAATCACTATCTCGGACCATGCCCCGCACTGGGTGGACCTGCAGGTCGGGGGGTGCGAATTACCAACGCAATGGAGGTTAGATGTAGGACTGTTGACGGAGGAGGGGATATGTGAGAGACTTCGGAAGTGTATGCAAAATTACTTGCAGGTGAACGATACGGGGGAGGTCTCAGCAGCAACCCTGTGGGAGGCGCTGAAGGCAATAGTGAGGGGGGAGCTGATCTCAATTTGGGCTCACAGAATCGGGGCGGACAGAGCAGAAATGGACAGATTGGTTAGGGAAATTCACCGGATAGACGAGGAGCATGCGGGGTCCCCGGGGGAGGACCTACTCAGGGAGAGACGGAGATTGCAGGCGGAACTGGGGGTGCTATCAACGAGTAGGGCCGTGGAACAACTTAGGAAGGCGAGGGGAGTGATGTATGAGCATGGGGAGAAGGCCAGCAGATTGCTAGCGCAGCAACTCAGGAAGACGGAGGCGGCCAGGGAAATAAGTAGAGTGGTTGATGGGGAGGGGAGCAGAGTGGAGGACCCGGCAGGACTGAATAAGGTATTTTGGGACTTCTATAGTAAGCTGTACACTTCAGAACCCCCGGAAGAGCCGGAGGAGATGAAAAGGTTCCTGGATGGACTAACCTTCCCAAAAGTAGGCAGGGGACTAGTGGACGGGCTGGGGGCCCCGATTAGAGCGGAGGAGGTATTGGGGGCCTGAAGGCCATGCAGTCGGGGAAAGCCCCGGGACCGGATGGATACCCAGTAGAGTTTTACAAGAAGTTCTCGGAGGTAGTGGGACCGGTCCTGACAAGGGTTTTTAATGAGGCAAGGGACAGAGGGACCCTGCCACCAATGATGTCGCAAGCCACCATCTCGCTGATACTAAAGCAGGACAAGGACCCAGAATCCTGCAGGTCATACAGGCCAATCTCCCTAATCAATGTGGATGCCAAGGTCCTGGCGATTAGAATTGAGGACTGCGTACCGGAGGTGATTGAGGACGATCAGGCAGGGTTTGTGAAAGGCAGGCAACTGACAGCTAACTTGACAAGATTGATTAATGTGATCATGATGCCCCCGACGGGCAAGGAGGTGGAGGTAGTGGTGGCAATGGACGCTGAGAAGGCCTTCGACCGGGTGGAGTGGGGCTATTTGTGGGAGGTGCTTGGACGGTTTGGGTTCGGGGAGGGACTGGTTAATTGGGTCAGACTATTGTATCAGGCCCCAAAAGCTAGCGTTAGGACGAACAGGATAATGTCAGATTATTTCAGACTACACCGCGGGACCAGACAGGGGTTCCCACTCTCCCCGTTGCTGTTCGCGCTGGCCATAGAGCCATTGGCGATGGCGCTGAGAGCTGCGAAGGGATGGAAGGGAATGACTAGGGGGGGGTGATGGAGGATAGGGTCTCTCTCTATGCGGACGACCTGCTCCTGTACGTGTCGGACCCACTGGCCGGGATGGAAAATATATTGGAAATATTGAGGAAGTTGAGCCGGTTTTCAGGGTACAAATTAAATATGGCCAAGAGTGAGATGTTTGTGGTGCAGGCAAGGGGCCAGGAGAATAGACTGAGGGAGCTGCCATTTAGCCTGGTGCTGGAAAGTTTCCGGTACTTGGGGATACAGGTGGCACGAGACTGGGGCAGGTTGCATAAGTTAAATTTGACTAGGGTGGTGGAACAAATGAAGAGGGAGTTTCGGAGATGGGATGCACTCCCGCTGTCACTGGCGGGGAGGGTGCAGACTGTAAAGATGACAATCCTCCCTAGATTTCTGTTCATCTTCCAGTGCCTCCCGATCTTTATCCCACGGTCCTTCTTCAAAAGGACTGGCAAAATCATCATGAGCTTTGTCTGGGCGAGAAAATCCCCGCGGGTGAAGAGGGCGATCCTTGAAAGGAGCCGCAGCGAGGGGGGACTGGCATTGCCAAGTCTGATCACCTTCTACTGGGCGGCTAACATAGCCATGATAAGGAAGTGGATGGTGGGTACGGGGTCTATCTGGGAGCGAGTGGAGGTGGCTTAGTGCAGGGGCACCAGTTTGGCAGCCCTGGTCACGGCTCCCCTACTGCTGTCGCTGGCCAGGTACTCCACCAGCCCGGTAGTGGGGGCGGCCCTGCGGATATGGGGCCAGTGGACAAGGCATGTGGGGGGTGGGGGGAGGGTGGGGGGGGTGCGTCTGTTTGGGCTCCAATATGTGATAACCATCGATTCGCCCCCGGGAACATGGCGGGGGTGGGGAGGGTGGGCGATATGTTCCTGGAGGGGAGCTTTGCGAGTTTGAGGGGCTTGGAGAAATTTGGGCTGGTAAGGGGAAATTACTTTAGGTACTTACAGTGCGGGACTTTGTACGCAGACAGGTCCCATCCTCCCCACGCCTCCCGCCAATAGGGATCCAGGACAGAACAGTCTCCAGAGGAGAAGGAGGAGAGGGTAGAGTCTTGGATATCTACAAGGTGCTCATGAAGGGGGAAGAGTCCCAGACGGAGGAACTGAAACTCAAATGGGAGGAGGAGCTCGGCAGGGAGATCGAGGACGGGATGTGGGCGGAAGCTCTGAGTACGATAAATTCAACCGCAACATGTGCCAGGCTTGGCCTGATTCAATTTAAGGTCGTTCACCGGGCCCACATGACGGTAGCTCGGATGAGCAAATTCTTTGGGGTAGAGGATAAGTGCGCTAAATGCACGGGAGGACTAGCGAACCATGTTCACATGTTTTGGGCATGCCCTAAGCTTAGAGGGTACCGGGAGGTATTTGCGGGGGTCATGTCCCAGGTGCTGAAAACAAGGGTAGTGATGAGTCCAGTGGTGGCAATTTATGGGGTCTCGGAAGACTCGGGGGTCCAGGAGGAGAAAGAGGCCGATGTTCTGGTCTTTGCTTCCCCGATAGCCCGACGGCGGATACTGCTGGCATGGGGGGACTCAAAACCCCCGAAGACCGAACTATGGCTTTCAGACATGTCAAGTTTTCTGGGTATGGAAAAAATTAAGTTCGCCTTGAGGGGATCTGTACTGGGGTTCGCCCGAAGGTGGCAACCATTCATCGACTTCTTCGCGGGAGAGTGAACGTCAGCAGGGAAGGGGGGGTGGGGGGGGAAGAGGAAGAGGAGGGGGGAGATTAGAGTAGAGTAAGAGGGATAAATAGGCGGGTAGTGTCTAGGGGAGAGGAGCGGGCATGTGCAGTATGGTTTGATTGAAGTAGTGGTTTTATATTGATGGTTTTATATTGATGTTTGCACATTTCTGTTAGCTGTAACTGTTTACAATGCCAAAAAAACCCTCAATAAAATTGTTTGTTAAAAAAAAGGGGGAAGGCAGGACATGGTTTGGGGTTGGTGTCAGAGGGGCTGAAGTGTCGGGGTTGTTGGGATGGCCTTTTGTTGCTCTTTGGTTGTACTTTTGATATTTTGCATATTTATATTTTGTTGAAAAACTTTGAATAAAAGTCTTTTTTAAAAAAAGGGGATTAGGGGTTATGGGGAGAAGGCAGGAGAATGGGGATGAGAAACATATCAGCCATGATTGAATGGCGGAGCAGACTCAATTAATTACATACCAAGAGGAGGTAGGAAATAAGGGTCGACTCATTCAGGTTTAGGCTCACACACCTAAATGGGGTGAACTCAGTCTTGCTGCCCTTGCACACCATACACTTCAAATAAAGTCTCCCCTAAACATTGCTAACCCCAACCTAACCTACCCACTACCAAAGTATGGATCACCAGTAAGATTATTTCTGACATCATCATCTTACTCACTACCCTTGATGTCCCATGTTCCTCCATTTTCACTGCAGTCACCACCCAGCCCTGGAAAATCTCACATCCATCTCTTGAACAAATTCAATGACAAATTCCCTCACCTTTGGCCCTGCTGCTATCAACTGCTTCTGATCTTGTTCCAAAAACATCACTTGCCATCTTTCCCATCCTGTTATTTTCTTGGTATAGTTCCTATGTTGTTTTCTTATTTCTTTATAAAATGCTGGTTGAGCCTCAAATGGAGCATTGTGCCCAATTGTAAGCACTGCACTTCAGGAAGGATGTGAAGGCTCTAGAGAGTGTGCACAAAAGGGAATGATGGGTTTTCGATAAGTGACTAGATAGGAGAACGTGACATTGTTCTCCTTAGAAGATAAGGTTAAGAGGAGATTTGATAGAGGTGTTCAAAATCATGAGAGGGTCTAGACAGAGTAGATAAATTGGAATGTTTCTATTGGCAGAAGGATTGACAAATAGAGAATTTGAGGAGATTGAAGAATGAACAAAGGGTAACATGAGAAAAACCATCTTTATGCAGCAAGTGGTTAGCATCTGGAATGGACTACCTGGATGGTGTGGAGATCGCTTCAATAGTGACTTTCAAAAGGGAATTCAATAATCACCTGTAGAGAAAAAAAAGTACAGGACCAAGAGGAAAGGGCTGGGGAGTGGGACTATGAGTTGCTCTCACAGCGAACTGGCATGAACATGAAGGCCCAAATGACCCCTTCTGTGCTGCAGCCGATCTGTGATTCTATAATTCGAAACACCAAGACTTGAGCGCATTTGGCTTAGTTATTCATAGAGATGGCATGTGAGCAATGGGTACAAAGCTTTGCTCAATGACACTATCAGTGATATGGCATTTTATGCGGAAGATTTTAGTGTTCATGGCAATAACAAAATTGTGCTGCTGAAGAATATGTTAGGCTATAGAATGTATTTAGAATCCCTAGTGCAGGAGGCCATTCGGCACATCAAGACTGCACCAACCCTCTGAAAGAGCACCCTACCTAGGGTCAGATCCCCACTCTAACCCCGTAACCTTTTAGAACACGAAGGGCAATTTAGCATGGCCAATGCACCTAACCTGCACATCTTTGGACTGTGGGAGGAAACCGGAGCACCCGGAGGAAACCCACGCAGTCACCGGGAGAACGTGCAGACTCCACGCGGTCACCCGAGGCTGGAATTAAACCTAGGTGCCTGGCACTGGGGTGCAGCAGTGCTAACTATGAAGCTATTTCAGAAAATAATCCCACCATTCCAATATAACCTCTTCCAAAGCAACAAACCTACAATCCCATGTTTCTCAGTTCTTCTAGCAAGTATAGATCGCTGTACTGTGTATGCTATGACGTCTATTGCCAACAGGTGGCAAGAAAGCCTTGCCTTCCTTTCGCTTTGTGTCTATACACAAGTCTTATTTTTTTCCTTTTTGTCTTTTCTGTCATAACTATAGCAAAGTAGCTACATTTTTGAACTCCATTCTTGGCTTGAGAAATATGCATTATGAGTGCTGGTGGAAAATGTCAAATGTTCAAGTGATTGGCATAAAAAAGGCATGTAAATGATGTGTATCACTGAATTCATATTGATTATGAATTAAAATGACTGCCTTCACTAGTCTGTTGTGACTCAGATGTGTGCCACAATTAAGCCAGATAAACAGCCAAGTTGAAAAGCAATTTAGTCGTGTGACAAAGGGACCATTACAAGATGTCCTGTGTGTTGACCCAGACGTGTCTACTAATTAATATCCGGCAGTAAAACGAAAGCTTCAAATCAGTATAAATCTTGAAATCACACATCTGTTGCACAAGGAAAAGGAACAAATTTTTATTTGTGCATTCAGAGTTGATTAAAAATATAATGAAGCATTATTGCTTTTAAGTTTAGTATAGCTGCAATCTGGAAGAGGAATCTGAAGTTGGCGTAATCTTTATTCCAAAATAGCCAGTTTGTGCGTGGCTGCGGTTTCTCACAGGAGGAAGTGGACAGTTGGCTGAGTCCATTCATTCAGTAAACAGGTGGTCGTAAATGACTGCATGCTGATGCACACATCATGAATGAATTGGCAGTTGACTATCAAATACACAAGTCGTGGATTATTTCAGAGCAGTTTGGAATGATCAGTTTGGTTTGTTGTGGGCAGCATGGTGGCAGTGTTAGCACTGCTGCCTCACAGTGCCAGAGACCAGGTTCAATTCCAGCCTTGGGTCACTGTCTGTGTGGAGTTTGCACATTCTCCCCATGCCAGCCCATCACCAACACTTAGAACCCTACCTAGGCCCAATCCCCCGCCTTATTACCATGCCCTAAGGGATAATTTGTCACGCCCAAGCCATCTAACCTGCACTACTTTGGCCTGTGGGACAAAACCGTAGCACACAGATGTGGGGAGAATGTACAAACTCCATAGTTATCCGAAGTCAGAATCAAAACCAGCAGCGGGATTCTCCGACCCCCCGCCGGGTCAGAGAATTCCCGGGGTGGGCACCGAGGCCGGCTGCTGTATTCTCCGGCACCGGTTTTTGGGTGGGGTTCACGGTACGCCAGTCAGGGGCCATTGGCAGCGCCCCCCCGGCAATTCTCTCGGGCCCAATGGGCCGAGCGGCCGTCTGTTTTTGGCCCGTCCCAGTGGCGTGGATTAGACATGGTCCCACACGTTGGGACCTGGCAGTTAAGTCGGCTGGGGCAGTCCTCGGGGGGGATCAGACCCCGGGGCGGGCCCCCACGGTGGCCTGGGCCGCGATCGGGGCCCAACGATCTGCGGGCAGGCCTGGGCCGGTGCAAAGACAACCCCCTGCGCATGCGCCAGAATACGCTGGATGGTCTGCGCATGCGCGGAACCACGCCGGCGGTTCCAAGCATGCCCGAGATCACACCGGCCCTCCGGCGTCCACCTAGTCCCCGGAACCTTCGGGGGCTGTTGACGCCGGAGTGGTTCGTGCCGGTTTTCCCGACGGCCTGGGGACTTAGTCCCTGGAAAGGAGAATCCCGCCCCAGGTCCCTGGCTCTGTGAGGCAGCAGTGCTAACCACCGTGCCACCCCACTGCCTATTACTGACAAATAGTCTCATACTATTCATTTTTCTGCTGATTAACTGACACAAGTCAATGTTCTGTACTGTATTTACATCATAAAGAATAGCTCATTACTCTTTTATATATGGTGAGTTACAAAAAATTTATTATTTTCTTTACAAGTATTTCAACAGCAAGACTCAGAAATTCAATACTTTAAGGTACAGGCTTCACACGGAGACACAAAGCGCAAATTCTACAATAAAAGGCTTTTGGTCTATGCCAACGTCAAGCACAGAATGCATCAACTTTACATTGCAAACCAGACAGAAGGTGGTTAAATCACTCAACCTTACAGTATCCTTTTCTTACCCACAATGCAGTCCTGCTGTTTAAATGTTCAGTGGGGGTAGGAAGCACACTCATAAAAATGCAGTTTTAACTTGTTACATCTTTGGCCTTATTTTGTTCATTCCACAGTTTACTTTTATTGTTAGGTCTTCCGAATCCTCATTTATAGGCTGCTACATCATGTGCTGAATGAAGTCACCACTGGCTAATGTTCCAGGATGTAATTAGAAAATTAAGCAAAATTCTAGATATTAAAAATGAATCAAATCAAAATCATTATTGCTGAGGCAAACCAGTAATATAACAGAACACATTGGAGCATCATATAATTTAAAGTAGACAGGCACCCCCAATGAGGCCCTTATATCTAGCACCCACCCACCTCCGAACCCCCCATTCCCATCTTTTTCAAAGAGCAGGGGAAAGACAATATAGAGAGCACCTTTTCCAGGTAAAGGGAATTTGGGGTAATAAGTCAAGTTATACTTTAAAGGATATTTGGCTTGCTCTTCTGCCATGGAATGATGCTTGGAGGATTAAAAAACAAACAAGAAATTCTGGGAGGGAGGGCCAGAGAATCGTTTCTGGTCATTGTGTGGCATTCATCTTTTGTAACAGATTTTCCATGTTTGAGACCCTATTCATTTTCCTTTGAGTAATTCTCCTCCTGGTTAATCTTGAGCAATATGTTGCCTTACTAGAATGGTGGAAGGAAAGATTAGAGTACTACCCATTTTTCCTTGTACGAAATGGGCTTTCTGTAAACCAAATTATAAGACAATTGTGATCAAAGCAGAGGATGCTGCAAGAACGAAAACTATAATAGAGGCATTTATATATTTCCAAAGATTTAAAAGGGCAAACAGGAGCATAAATTGCCTACAAGCTAGACATCCATTAAAATAGTCAATTCAAACCGAGACAGGCATAGTAGAATCAGATTAAAATTCCTTTGCCATAAACGCAAAATCTTTTCATTGTACATCAACTTTCATTCTAAAATTCAGAGCTCATAATACAAAGACACAATCCTGCAAATGCTGGGAATTTGAAGAAATCAGAAAAATAACCTGCTCAGGCAGACATCTGTGGGGGGGAAAACAAGGTTACCCTTTACCAGAACTGGAAAGAGTTAGAGATGTAACTGGTTTCAGGCAACAAGAGGCAGCGAACGGTGGGGAAAGCACAAATGGAAAGGCCTGTGATAGGGTGGAATGCAGGAGACGCCAAATGGCAAAAGGATTGATGGTGCAAGACAAACAATGACGATAACGGGACAAGAGACAAACAAAAATGGGTCTAGAGGATGTACAAATGGGAATAGGAGAAAAATCACCAACAGCTGCGGCCCGAAAAAATTGGGACAGTGGCTATAATCTGAAAATGTTGAACTCAATGCCAGGGCCAAAAGGCTGTAAAGTTCCTTAAATTTATGTTGAGCTTCACTGGACTAGGACCAAGATGTCAGAATGCGATGAAGAATTAAAATGACAGATGACCAGAAGCTCTGGGCGTGTTTATGGGCTAAGGACATGTTCTGCAAAGTAGTCACCCAGTTTGTGTCCCATTGTAGACACCACAACATGAGCAGTAAATATGGTGTACAAAATTGAAATTTACCTTTGATCTCAAATCAAAACCGTTGGCCCTATTTTCGGCAGTGATAATTTTGCTTTTTATAATTATACGTCCTTCACTAATTTTTTGTTTACTTGTCTCATATTCCCATTTACCTTTCCCTTGTACAGTTTATTTAATCTCCCTTGCCTTCCACACTTCACAGGCCTCCCCTTTTGTCCTTACCCTGTCTCTGTACCTTTGTAAGACCTGTTATATTTCTAACATTTTAATTCTAACAGAAGCTTACCAAGCTGAAACGTTAACTGATTCTCTCCCACAGACGTTGCCTTATCTGCTGCGTATTTCCAGCATTAACCAATTTTTACTACAGAATTCATAAGTCAACTTTGGAACAAAATGTTCTGTGTTCGCACATGGACGTCACCATATTGTTTCACTGTTAAGAGGAACTGCAGGGATGAGTAGGACGAAACACAGCTTCACATTAATCTGTCTTTGATAAACATCATGCGCATCCAGGCAACAAAGAACGTCTGGGTGGTGGTGTCAATTAGTTTTTATTCTCCATCTGCAGTGGCTGGGATTTTGATTCAAAGACTTGCTATTGTGCACCTCGCACAAACATCAGGGATATAAGGAGTGAACTTATTTCATTTTGTCCAAAAGAATTGTAAACACGTAAACTACATTGCTATTTGAATGGGGAAACCTTTTTTGGGTCGGGGGGAGGAAAGAGTGTGAAGCGAAGAAACAGCTGTGAGCTCAGATCAAGGTAGGTCAATACCCTGAGCAAGTGAACACTTAACCCCCAAACAGGTTTATCACTTTAACTATAAAGGGTGCCTGCCTCTTAAAATCACTCGCTTCAGTTGGTTGATTACAAGTCTGGCAGTGAACACAGCATTATAGAGAAGTTAAGCAGTTCTTCAGAAATATGATGCTAATGAGGAACTAATACGGTCAAATCCCTTTCCTTTGCTCATTTGAGTCAAGCCTTCGAATACTGATTGCAGACCACCAGTGGAAAAGATTATAAAAGGTATGCTACAAACACCACCATCACATCCCATCTGGCGAGAAAAGATGCTCGGTACACAGCATCCTCCAGCTGTGTCTTTAAATTCAAGGTTTGAACTGGATGTTTTTGTGAACTTAAGAAATTTCAAAATCTCTCTACCTAAGTAGCATGGGATTCAGTGGGATTTTGTTAGCAGTGTCACCGTAATGTAAATCAGATGCACATTTACGAAAAATGGACAGAAACACTTGCTAAGTGAAAATAATTGTAATAAAGAATAAAAATGTGGAAGAACATAAAAGATTAACAAAATTACGTAATCTTTGTTAGTGAGTGCATTCCTCTCACACATACACTATTATCCAACTTAAATCTCCTTGTCTATATTAAAGAATTGAAGCAGGGTACACAAAGTCAGAGTAGCTCCTGAGGATTGAATAAAAGAAATATCTTGCACACACTGAACACAAGGTGATCAAATTGCCTCATGGATGCTCTCAATACACATTCTGGGATTAGAAAACCATAAAAATTCAAAGCCAATCACATTAGGTGTCAACTGCAATCTGCTCTCAACAAATTGAAAAATGCCAAAACAAAATACATTTTGATACAATTACTCAAGAATTACAACAGCCTTTTTTGAAGGGGATGTAAAGAACTGGAGTCAAGCAGCTGGAAGTTCTTGGTCTGAGCTGGGTTGACAAGAATAGGCACTGAAATAAATGAAAGTTTCCTCACTGCAGGGTTGGAGGAGGAACTGTAGCATGAGTAACACTGTCTTAATTTCACATATCTTCTCATAGACCATGACAAAGAAATCATACAGGGTAGAAAGAAATATTCAAGCACCCAGTCACGATTTTGATCTGTATGTCATTCACTTAATCTGCCCACTACAGTTAATAAGAAGCATAAAAGAATGAGACTTCTACAAAAGAAACACAATGGAGGATGTGAAAAGCAGTGTTTCCTATTGTGATGTGATTGGGTTCAAAGAAATGCCCTGATAAGTAGTACCTCATGAAATAGAATGAAAAAATATGTTGAACCATTCCCATTTAGGGGAAAAAAGCAAAATGTTTAAGCCAAGTTTAAGCTAAAGGCCAAACATATGCCAGGATGTGGTTATTCATATCTGCTGGCACTGCCCAGTTAGTATTACCATTTGAGAGTTCAACACGTTCACTGAAAATAAGAACCACTCAAATGAGAAATTACTGTCAGCCACGGAGTACTGCCCCTATAGTGCACTTTTACAGAGCATGAGCAACCCATTAATTAAACTTTTACTGCAAATGTCACTACTTTGGCTCAATATCAGGATATGTAATAATAACTGGTTAACTTAGTTCATGACCTTAAGTTTCGCAACACAAATGGCTTCACTGCCAACTGCAAAATTTGTTCTCCTTCTTCCAGAATTTGAGATCACTGACCTTGATATTTCTTCAATGATGGTTAGGTGGGTTGTCCGGAAGGTTTCAAATTAGTACCATTTTTAAGGCCAGGTTTCATGGATATACTGACCCGAGCCTACTTGAATCATTTGATTCTGGATCTTTAACGATCAATGGAAAGAAGCTGATCCAATCACCCAAAGATAAAGGGTGTCAACTGTGAAAAGGTGCCACAGAATGGCCAGATCAACAAGGAAATATTTGCCTTGTCTTTTTGACTTGCTTTGGTTTCCAAGTAGGCTGACACTACTGTTAGTACTTCTATCCAAATAATAATCCAGAACCCATTGTGCGAGAGAATAAACCACATGAATCTATTTTCAAAAGCAATACTCTAGAATACTAAACAACGTGTAAAAAGCAAATTGAGAGATGACTTACAATGAAGCCATTTGGTTCTGTACTAGCACAGACATCCACAGTTTATTCTGCAACGACTTTGAACTTTTTATTAGCAAATGCCAGTGTGTTAATGGATATTTCAAGCTTTGTCCATTAAAGCCATATTACATGAACTGTGGCAACATTTGTTTTTAAAAAATACAGTGCTCAAGGGATGATTGGAAACATCAAAACAGCAACTGGCTATTAAAGAGAAAAAAAGGAAATAAAATTGTAAGGAATTGCAACTATGTCCAACCAACATCAAAAGGGTATGTTTAAAGGTCACCATATAGCCTGCTTTAGCCAGGAGATTCTTTTTACATCAATGGTCAATTACTACAATAAATTCATATAATTCTTATTTCTTTTTAGACCTGTGTATATGTCATGGCCCACATGTGTTTTGTAAAGAACAAAGTAGAATTTTAATTTCTCTAATCCCTTTATAATCTGTTCCTTGGGAGCCAAGCATCTTATATGCTAGCGAGCTGCACATTTTAGTGACTGTCCCAGACTGTAGCATAAATGTAAGACAAAAGAGAACCAGCAACCAAGGTCCAACCACCTTATTAACAAGACAACACTAAAACGGTGAGACCTATAATGATGGGCTATACAAACTTTAACAATTGGCAACATTTGAAAGATTTTCAGGAACAGTAAATGAAGCCAATTTTATTATCATTTTGTGAAAGGGCAGGGTTGCCAATTGTTATAGGCAACTGGTAATCACAGAATATCTGCATTACGTTCAAAAATCTACCGTCAGGTTCTTCAGTATATTCCAGGATTTTTCACATGAATAACAAACATTATAACTGGTTACATATTCTGGTACAACTGAGACACACAGCACAACGCTGGTCCACAAGAACTAACGCAGCTTCCACCTTAGGGAGTGGGCTGCAGCCTCTACATAGGGGTCAGTCTGGTTCTCCCTCAGGGGTCTGTTACTGCGGCAGCCTGATATTTTAAATGGGTCAGGCTTCTAGTACAAGTAGCCCATTTGTTACAACTAAGACAAGACAACTTGTCTACATCCTTTAGTATTTAAGTTATGGGTATTATTACAGGCATTACTGAAACTGTTCCTTTAATCTGAATGAGAAATATACACCACAAATTATTCATCAAATCAGATTCTTTTTTAACCAACTACTCAAGACATTTAAATCTTAGGTAGCCTGGGTAAAAAATACTGAAATTTAATGCATCTTACTTCTCTTTTCTCTCTCAAAGTGATTAAGGACTTATTAGTATGCACTGTTCATAAGTCTATTCCGTTTATACACAATCAATGGTGTAAACATACATAATTTATATTACATGTGCTTCATCTTTTGTTTTGTTTTGTCACTATAACACCACAATAGAACACAGTACAGGTCCATTCACAATGCACAGCCCAGAATGTCTTCTGGTAAACGTAGCTCCAGTCAGCAGGGTTTATGGAGGAGTTTGTGTGTTATGTTCTGGCCATCAATCATCTGATAAAACTCGGATGGGGAATAGGGGTTCCTTATTTATTAATACAACAAACAGCATTATCAGGTTTTCATCTTGGATGGGCGGCTTCTCTCCTTCCACACACTTAAGAGAAAAACAAAAATGGAATATTTGTACATTTTTTTGGTGCCACCCCACAATTGTTCATGGTCCTCTTCCTGTTGTGAGGCATTGTGATTAACGTGGCCTCAGGGTAACTGTTGCCTTTTATCCCCCACATCCCACTCCTTCACAAATACACACGTCTAAGATCACCGGGAGATGTGATGGTGTTGCACTGTGGACATAGCTTTTTGGCCCCCTGAAAAAGAAGAAAAACTCAATTAAACACTAGAAAAGGTCACAAATTGGCAATTCACCTTCTTTCGTTTTAATGTGGAAAAGGTAATTATCATTATTGCTCATTTAACCCATCACAGAGTATTATTTTTTTACAGCACTATTGCATATTTCACATATTTTTCCAAGAATAATGAAAGGGTCATGATTTCAAACTTTTCTCCAACTCTATAAATTAGTAGAAATAACAAAAATTGCTTCCAATATAGACTTATACTTTTCAAGGCAGACGTCCTAACTATAATATTTCCACTCGGGTGACTGTCAGTGCGGAGTTTGCATGTTCCCCCCGTGTCTGCATGGGTTTCCTCCGGAAACTCCGGTTTCCTCCCACTATCCACAGATGTGCAGGTTAGGTGGATTGGTCACGCTAAATTGCCCCTTAGTGTCCAAAAGGTTAGGTAGAGTTACTGGGTTACGTGGATAGGTTGGAGGAGTGCGATTAAGTAGGGTGCTCTTTCCAAGGACTGGTGCAGACTCGATGGGCCGAACGGCCTCCTTCTGCACTGTAAATTCTATGATATCTCTTCATGCTCCATTAAAAATATTCTCTCCTTGATGTTATTTTGCACTTTATACCATTTCCTCAAGTAAGGCCCAGGTCTTTTGTAATATTTTTATCCAATAAACTGTTAGGTGTGGCTTGACAATTCAAGGCAATTGAACTTTTGATTTTCCTTTGGATGTAAGAACCTCACCTAGGTTTAGCAAATCCTTTTCATGCAGCAAGTTATCCTAGGATCAAGTGGCTTCAATGCCAATCCAAAGTCACAGCCTATTCTGCTATCCCCATTGCTATCAGTAGAACTGCTTAAGAGTGCCTAGTCTTCCCCTCAGCCAGTGCCATCACTGGGGATGCCGGGAGAATAGGAACACGATCAAAGCAGGCCTCTGTTAAGGATAATAACTATCCCACAAAAAACGCCAAGAGAGATTACTAATTTTAAACATGCACTGAAGGGGTAAGGAGGGTGGTGCCACATGAACAAATATTATTTCCTTTCCCTTTAAGTACAATATTTCTCAGCAATTCCATCAAAGTTAAGATAAAGATTATTATTTATCGGATTGTACTGGCCACAACAATATTCCATATTAGAATGTTACTTACAATGGTTATTTCCCCATCACACACTCTTCATAACTACAATTCACATTGCCTACTAGTCAACATGTATTTTTTCAATCCATTCTCACTACTCCTCATTAGATGCTAATCAGCTCATCCTTAATTTGTATCCAAAAGCTTAATTGATTGACATATTGTCTAATCTAAAATATCAGTAAAGCAGCTACTTTATTATTTTTGTTCCACGTCTGATATAAAGCTCCAAGCATAGGAAATGCTGAAACCATTTTACACTATGTTGAACAGGCTACAGTAGCTAGATTTAATTATTTTTAGTGTTTACTTTAATAAAGCTAAAAACAGATCAACCAAAAACAGATCAACCAAAACTGATTTCTGCCATTTAAAAAATGTAATCCCATAATTCTGACCAGCCAGATCATTAGTACAAAAAACCCTGGTAGTCATTTCAACCACAGTGACAATTTAAAAGGGACGTGAAATAAACTTTAATGCTAATAAAGGAGTTGTCTCAAAAACACTTTCAAATAAAGAAATGTAATAGGATAAAATGAAAAGTACAAGTCTCTCATAAACCAAACAACTAAACCAGATAAAATGCAATTTTGCTCTGATTTACATTAATCTAAAGTGATATGGTGAATGACTACGTATGCAACATGGCATTGGAATGCCCAGAGCTGATGTATTATAACAGCAGACAAAATGTGGTAAGCTCATTATACAGAGATTGCAATAACAATTTGTCGGAGCACAGTAAACATTAGGACTGCCTAAAACTGAATTTTCTCAGTTTTTTAAAAGCTGATAAATCCATTCAGTTAGCGACTGATCAATTTTTAATTAAACAAATTCTACAGTGTTAGACACCATTTATCTGGTCTGCAGCTTATTGATGCCGGAAAAAGTGAAAGTTTCCTGCTGTCTTCACCCTGTTCAAAAGACACCAATTAAACATTTTTCTATTTATAATTTATGAGGACAAATTAAAATTTGTCACAATTATTAATAAAAAATACTCCCATGGCTTTCCTTGAAATTAGGCACTATTCCACACCCAAACCCATCTAATGGACAGTTTAAAACGGCAAATCAATGTTTCAATTGCAGCCTAGCCTTGTATAAATTCAATATTATCTCACTGCTTTGCATTCTATGTTTCCAGATGTAAAAATCAAGGGTTTCTTTGCCTCTCTTATGATCTTATTTTCTTTTGTAACCACCTTTAATGACCTGTGTATTTACCCTCTGTTCCATTTAAAATCTTAACATTTTGATCCCCAATGTATTTTTTCATTTAACACTATCTGTCTATCCTATCATAATTTCTAAGTCATCTGAAAGAATGTTTCTGCAATCTATAATCTGTCATCAGCAAAATATGGATATTCTTTCTATAGTTTAAGATCATTTATTAATATAAGTGAGATTGGCCCCAACAGGAAGGACTCCTGTGGAAAATCACTTACCACGTCCTTCCAGTTTGATAAACTTCCTTTTATCCTTTTGGTTTTTATCCACCAGCCGTCCGTCTATCTATGTGGCCACATTCCCCTTAATTCCATTTCCTGTTATTTTTCTTATAAGTCTCCGATGTGGTACCTTATCAAACATTTTTTCATTTATCCATCATTGTTATTTCTCCAAAGGATTTTATAAGGTTGATCAAGCATGGCTTGCATCTTAGATATCCATTCTGACCATCCATGAGACTCTTATACTTGTCTAAGTGCTTAGCAATTTCATACCATATTATGTCATGTCACGTGTGCTTTGCCTGAAGGCAGGTCTTTTAACTCATTGTCTGCAGATGCTTCAACCTGAGCTGTTTTCTTGGTAGCTTTCATCAGTGGTGGTTTGCCAATGCCTTTGGGCAGCATGATCGGGTCAGGCTTGGAGGGCCAAAGGGCATGCTCCTATTCTCTTCTTTGTTCTCTTTGTTCTACTCTCAGGTAAAGGGAGAGGTGGCAGGTTCCAAGTCTACCTCAGCCAGAAAGAGAAATGAATATGCCCTATTGGTGTTATTCTGAACCATACACTGGCCAACTGAGTTAACTGGTTCCCCGCCATATTAAAGATCCTAGTAGAAATCTCAGCGCCCTGTCTACCTTATGTTTGAGGAACTTCTTCAGTATCATATCTATAAGATTTACAACATCAGCTAACTGTTGTGCACTGACCTCTGGCGAATCTACAATTTCAACATCCACTTGATCTGTAAAAGCTGAAATTCGAATAGAATTCATAGAATCCCTACAGTGCAAGAGAAGGCCATTTGGTCCATTGAATCTAAAAGAGCACTCCACCCAGGCCCGCCCCAACCCCACAACCTAACCCACACAGCTTTGGACACTAAGGAGCAATTTAGCACGACCCACCCACCTAACTTGTGCATCCTTGGACTGTGGGAGGAAACCCACGCAGGCATGGGGAGAATATGCAAATTCCGCACAGTAACCCAAAGCGGGAATCAAACCTGGGTCCCTGGCGCTGAGGGCGCAGTGCTAACCACTGTGCCACCGTGCCGCACCAGATACTTGTTTAGTATCTCTTCCATTCCCTCCTTCTCTGCGAAAGCCTGGTTCCCTTCTCTTAATGAACAATGACTATCAATTTACTGGTGATGTCCGTATAGATATCCTTTATATTGTCCTTTCTCTCATATTAGGGAGCTAAATTCAATAACCCTTCAAAGCAGTCACAGTGATTGTGATGCATGATTAACCCTTGCCTGTTGACTAAACTCCAGGGAGCAGATCATCTTCATGCTGTGTGCTTTATTAGAGTGATTGCTGCATGCAGCCGGCACCAAGTACACTGGTTATTGACGTCAATGGGAACAGAGAGTCGTAACTTCCTAACATGTCTTAAAGCTAACCCATACCTCTTAAAGGGAATGTGCAGTGTGAGTGGAGTAGTTTCTGGCAGTCATGCAGCAAGCGAAACAGTGAAGAATGGCACAACATAGGAGACATGGGTTTCAAAGATTTCAGATGCTGCATGGATGGCTTGGTGGAGGAGGTGGGCATTGTCGCTCCTTCGCTGTCCTTGGGTCAAAAACTTGGAATTCTCTCCCTAACATCATCTCATCTACAGCAGTGGTCCAAGACGGCAGTTAAAACTCAAGGGTAATTAGGGATGGGTAACAAATGCTTGTCTTAACAGTGAGTGAGAGGAGGAGATATATAACCTGTGTCCAAAGGGGGCAAGGAGCCCAGCCAGCTCAAACTGCAAAAAGCAGACAGCCATGGAGGTCAATTTCAGGACTGAAGCCTTGAGGATCTGGAAATACAATGTCCTCACACAAACAATCAGGTCATCATTAAGTCCATCAATCAGGACCACTGCATTCTCACACACTGAACACTGCTAGAAGCTTCATACCCACATATCAGAGCTTGCACACACCATCAGCTAATCAACCACAACAACCATACCACTGAAATAGATTGAACCATACACACTGACATAACTTCCGTCTTTTGCATGACAAGGTCAATCACAACTGGAGGACTAAGGAGCCAACTGGAAGGAGGCTGGCATGCCTGCATGTCCTAACCCTCATGGAGCACAGTGCTCCAGATGGTGACATATTGGAACAGCAACTGTTGACCCCAAACCAGCCCTGGAGATGAATCATTTGAAGATGTGTCATGTGAGAGTACCTTTAAGAAATGGGTGTTTATCAATGGGTGTGTATATAAGTATCTGTAGTGAGAGTACCTTTAAGTAATGGGTGTTTATTACTGCAGTGATGTCAGAGAGTGAGTGGAACTGGGCTGTCTGTCTGCTTTTTACTTTTGTTTTAGGCTGTTTGCTGCAGGGTGTGTTTTAGTTTCGTTTTCAGAGCTGGATAGCTGCAGTCACAGCCAGAAGGTGTATTAGAGTCTCTCTCTGTAATCTAAAGAATGTAAATCAATCCTTTGGTGATTTAAAACTAATAACTGCTCTCAGTAGTGACTTTAACCTGATGTGCTTCTGTTGAAAGGTTTTGTTTCAAGTCTTATGGATGTTAAAAGGAAAGTAAGAATTACTTAGTGTGGTATTCTTTGGGGATTGTATTTGAATTAATGGTTGCTAAGATGTTCACTGCATGTTTTAAAAAGGTTAACTTGAGTTCATAGAATAAACGTTGTTTTGCTTTAAAAAATACTTTTCCACTTCTGTTGTACCACACCTGTAGAGTGGGCCATGTGCTCCCCATATCACAATCTAGTAAAAGTTGTGGGTCAGGTGAACTCCATGATACACTTTCGGGATCTCTAACCCTGGCCCATAACAGATGACACCCCCCTCATAAGTAATCTCCATTTCACATTCCACTTGCCCCTTATTTCAGAATCTCTTCTGATTTACAAGTTGCAGATGATGTCCGGTTGCACCTCTGGCTTCCGCAACCATACCTTGGTGCCTTTCTCCTTTCAGATAGCCAAGATGTGAAACCGGGCCAGGAAGAGGTGGAACAGCAAGAAGACAGTGATGATGAAGAAAACCGTAATTTAATTTCACTCACAGCCACCAGTTAAGATCGTAACACTGTGTAATTTAAAGGATTTAGATATTAGAGATCCAATACATAGAGATCAGTTAGCAGTGAATGTATATTTTGTGGTGGTTTTTATTTTATGCACAGTGGCCTGCAGCCAGTGGGAAATATAGTAGAGGCTCGCTGGAAGAAGAGGTCACACACAGATTCTGCTGCAGGGAACTCAGATGAGGACTTTGATGGAGGAGATGGTTGAATGGTATGCACAATTAAATGCTTGGTGCATTGAGGAAATCTGCCAGAAAGACTACGTTCAATGTCAAGGACCAACACCCAGTGCCATCTTTGCATCGTGTTTTACGCACAGCTAGGTTCCTATCCTTCCCAGCATGGATGTCGTAGCCAACTTTATTAGCACACTTGTAACCCTACTGCAGTTGAAGTTCAGAGTGAAGCCATGTAAACAGAGACTGCTGCAACCACGGCTGCATATACCAGTACTCAAAGAGCTTGTAGAATGTCAAAGCATTTCAGCAATCTATCCTCCAACATGTTACTAAGATTGCTGAGGTACCGCAGTGGAGGAGTAGCAGTGGATCCAACCAGTAAAAACCTGCTGTCCTTTCTCAGGAAGACAGCGTTCATCCTCCACCCCTTTCACACTTGCTGTTGTCTGTCAGCTAGCCAGCTCTGACCGTTGCTGCCCATGCCAAATTGGTGCAGCGTGAAGCTGGGTCTTTAGACATCAATGGCCATACGCAGTCTCTACCATTGAAATTCAGCAGTTTCTCCCAGCTATGCTGCAACCACTGGAATAGCACTGTATATTTTTATTATTTTTGCATGATGGCCAAGATGGTGACATGATGACCAGTGACAGAGGGAAGATACGAGGGTGGGTCTTTTACTGAACCACCTCTCTTCTCTTGTTCCTCCTCTATTCTTTATCGCTGATGCCCTGCTCGGTGTGCCCTGTGCTCCAAGTCATGCTCTCCTCCACAGAGGAGGCATACTGGTGCACCCAGCTCTGGCAGCAACTGATTTGTCCAGAAGTTGGAAAACATTCTTCAGCATGTTACCACAAGTGTGGCAGAAATGTGCAGGCACACATCAAACTTCATTTTGCTCCTCAAACAATAGGTACTAATGATTCTTTCTTTCTTTCTAACGTTCCTTTTTATACTTTTCCAATATTGCTTTATTATGTGTCCTGTAAGCAATTAAATGCATGTTTTTAAATTTCAAGTTTGGTCTAATCTTACCATTCATCCATGGATTTTTGAATAAATCCTCTTTTTCTCTGATGAGGAGCTTATTATTTAAATTTGTATGCATTTTATCTTGCTGAACAATAGGTTTATTTGCCAATATCATTTTCCAGTAATCTGGGAAAGGCCCAGTTTTACTCATCATAATGTATTTTTCAATATAATTACCCATGCCCTCAACTTCCTTCCTTCCACTTCTACTCTTTCGCTGAATCAAATGATATCACGCAAACGTTTCCTTACTTTCAGGTTATCTACCTACTCCACCTCATTAACCAGAAGAATGTTAAATAGTGCTTCCTCCCTTCAAAAATACTGACTGAGTTCTGAACACACTGATAAAATAAGATTTTCTTTCTCAATGCAAGTATTTTCTTTAATCCAATCTATTTATCAACAATTAAAATGTCCAAAAATTATAACTTAAATATTAGCATGCATCTCTCTCTAATCATTCATCCTCAAGTCCCTTTCCATTGTTTTCTCATTAATATTCCCACGTCTACCCTTTCTTCTTTCCCTAGTCTGCCAAAAGTTATATATCCAGATTTTCTATTTGCTAATCCTGACCCAGTTGTTGCCATGTTTAATATTGCTTCACCATCATCATTTTCTACTTTAATCAACAGATCCAGTTCTTCAATTTTATTTCTGTGCTAATACAAATCTCAATGTAGATTCCTTCTGTTTTCACCATTTTTGTCTACCATAGAATCTCAGAAGACCCATCAAGTCCACACCAACATCCGAAAAAGCATGCCACCTAGGTCCCCTCCCACACCCTATCCCCATAACACACCTAGCCTGTATATCTTTGATCATTAAAGGGTAAATTAGCATTGCCAATCCACCGTTGACACCTTGATTTCTTTTGGAATTTTTTAATTTAAAAGAAAAACGTTGATGCATTGTTGTTATCTATAATGAGCAACATGGTAGCACAGTGGTTAGCACTGTTGCTTCGCAGCGATAGAGACCTGGATTCGATTCCCGGTTTGGGTCACTGTCTGTGCGGAGTCTGCACACTCTCCCAGTGTCTGCGTGGATTTCCTCAGGGTGCTCCGGTTTCCTCCCACAAATCCCGAAAGACATGCTTGTGAGGTGAATTAGACATTCTGAATTCTCTCTGTGTACCAGAACAGGCGCCATTGTGTGGCGACTGGGGGATTTTCACAGTATCTTCATTGCAGTGTTCATGTAAGCCTACTTGTGACACTAAAAATACTTTATGAAGATTATTATAAATCTTCTCGTCTTACCTTCCTTTCCATCTTACCTTACCTTCTGAGCCATCAATTTTACATTGTAGATTTACCATCCTCCACCCCCTCCCTCACCTTCCCCACAGCTCTAGTTAACCTCTTGACAAGGATATAGTTCCCACTCATTCCTGCCCTAAAACCGAACCCAATGTGCCTGGAATTTGAACCCTTCAATTCTGCATCATTTATCAATTAGATGTGCCTTATGTTCAGTTTATTTGTAGTGGAGTCTGAACTAAAAGACACATTTTTTTCTATTGTAGTATGCTTTTTAAAATCAAAGCTGCTGGATATTTAGAAGTCCAATTCTCAGCTATTGGACACAACTTGCTGCAAAGTTATGCATTTATGTTAACAACTGATATAGACCTACAAACATTAATCTCGAAGTATTACCAGACATTACACTCGAAGATATCAATGACCCACACAGGCTTTGTTTCTTCTCCTAATGATAACAAGCAACAAATGTCTGCAAAAAAAGAGTAAATGATCTACCGCCCTTGTCTCATCTGTCAAAGAAAGCGACAGCAAAAAGGTGTGAACAGTCATTAGAATGTGTGGTTACCTCTAACTATTATCAGAAACTGGAGTGGTAAAAGGAGATACTTTAAGAATAATGACCACTAACTGAAATATTAACAGAATAATCAGTAGGATAACGGAGGAGCTTGAGTTCACTTGCCAACCAAGTTTGTTAATCCTGTGTTCGCAATAGCCATCAGACTGCTAGATCTTAGTTATGCTATTTTGGCAGAATATGGGCAATTTCATCCTTGTATGGAATATGTTTACATGAATCAATGAATACATATCCCAAGGGTTGCTTGATATTAGAATGTCCCACGGTCATTGCAGGATACAAAACAAAGTGCAAACAGAATCAGAGTTTCTGGAGTGGGTTTATTACCTGTTTTCTGTTCAGCCTTCCCAAACAATGCTTCCCAGTTGACTGTCTGAGCAAATATATATCTCAATGCATGAAGTTAGTGCTTCATTTGCTCAACTAACCATCAACTGCACTTTACCAATGTGTGAAGAGCCACAAATTGGTAGGAAGTAGATAGGTTTGCATTCTCTATTCCCAGTACAGTGACTTAAGCCACGTCTCCAGAAACAAAATTCTGCTGGAATTGGGATGGGATGCAGCCAGTAGATCCCACGAGAGGCCTCTTCCGGGGTTCCCGACAGTCATTACACCTTGTGTCATCTAACATGACCTCGCACTGGATCCCGCCCATTAGACAGCTCACTTAACTCTGCTGATGCCTGATCTAACCAGCTGCCGGGATCTACCAGTCTCGCCGAGGAGTCACAGTCGGGCGGCGTTTAGCACAGATCCCCACACACAAGGACCAAGCGGAACGGCACTTGGAGGTTCTCCCCATGTGATCGGAGGCTCCTGTGTGGTTGGCATCTGGCCAGGGTGGTACCCTGGCACTGCTGCTGCCACCCGGTGCCACAGTACCCAAGTGATATTTTGCCTGTGCTGTGGATCGGGCCCGGGGGTTTCCTGCCAGTATGAGGTGAGGTGCCGCGGGGGCGGGGGAGCTCAGGGTTCCCCCCCAACAGGTGAGTTGAGAGGGTCTGGTGGTCGGGAAATCGGGACACCATTTAAAAATAGTGTCACGATCTCTTCCTGCACTGTCAAACAGAGCACCCCAATGCTGAGTGCAGCCTTGGCGGGGCATTCCCAGTTGAAGCCAGAGTAAAACAGGGCCGTTAGATAGCACGATGTCATTCCCCCTGCTACAAGCACCTGGCACAACTCCTATAATCCCATCCAGAATAAACTCTTTTTAAAAAACTTAAAGTACCCAATTAATTTTTTTCCAATTAAGGGGCAGCGTGGCCAATCCACCTATGCTGTATATTTTTGGGTTGTGGGGGTGAGACCCAGGCACTGGGGAGAATGTGTAAACTCCACACGGACAGTGACCCAGGGCCGGGATCAAACCAAGATCCTCGGCACCGTCAGACAGCAGTGCCGCCCATGGACTCTTTTTTTTTTGGTTAGATTGCACACTGGTTCTATGTTGCACATCTCATAACAATAAAATGAATATTTGAATTGGTAACAGCCTGTGAATAGATTACCAGTTCTCTCAACAGTATGAGTGGCCAAAAGAAGAGAAAAATACTCTGATGTTTAAAACATGCAATTTGGTTAAAAATGTGAGCTCAGCTTCAAAAATCCTAATGTATTTGATATTCTATGTACTGTAGGCTTTCTCTACTGATGAAAGAGAGGTTTAAATAGCTGGAAGAACACAACTTCAAGTTATGTACCTTCACTTTTTCCACCTTTAATCTAAACTATTGCAGTCATGTCACTCTGCAGCACAGTGATATTAAATAAGTTACTGCAGGGGAGCAGATTAGGTGCTCAGTGGACTTCCTATAACCAACACATAACAGCTCACTGGGGAAAACCTAGCTATTCATTTCCTAATAAATCACAAGTTTACAAAACACAACTTACCCTGCAAAACAAACATGCTTTCCTCATGGATGTTCTTTTCACAAGTGAAGAATCAAGTTTTACTAACAGTCCAGATCGATTTATGGTCATTGTATTTATTTAGTCAGGAGGATTTTTATCAACAAGTCAGTAATAGGATACATCTAAAAGCTGACTGCGCTCCTTTAGCGTTTTGCACTATAGCAGGGAATGTCACTTTGTGAATCATAGCAGACAAGCTGAATAATGTACTGCCTTCTGATACAGAAATCCATCATTGGCATCCATTCCTAGTCCACCTGCGAAGGACTATCTTGCTCGCTGAAAACTGTAAATTCCTGGCCAGCTGGCAACCACTATCAACAGAAGTGCAATGTTATAGCGCGGTTTGATTTCCATGTTCGCATCAAATAGTTCAATAAAAATCTTGTGACAACTCAGTCTTGAGTGAGCATGCAAAAATAAAAATGGAAAGAATAAAACAAAACAATAAGTGACAAACTGCTGATGTAAACTCTACTTAAAAGAGCTCAGAATTCTTTCATTCTCGCTATTTATTACAAGGGCTGATGTAAAAAGAACTATCAGTGCAAGAAAATAAATTATATTTATCATTTAACCCTCTGAATAGTGCTTGAAGTTCACATAATGCATGTAGGGTTAGTATCATACCAAGTAGATAAAAATCTATTTGTAAATACATTAGGCATTGAATTATAAAATGTAGGGAAACATTTCATACTAAGAATCAACCAGTAAGATGGCATTACTGACAAGTCATCAGTACTGCTTTAATTAGTGTAGAAACCATTATTTTCACTATCTTGGAGTCCGAATGCTGACACTTTCAACTTGGACACATTTTCATACTGAAAAGGGACAAAGGACATCTTGGCCTTTGTCATCTTTCTTAAATGACAGCAAAACCTCAATGCAGGTTCAGCTTATGGAATACAGAACATATATCCAAATAGCTCTAGTTCATTGCTCAGAACAATTGTTTTCAGGCAATGAGCAAAATCTAAGAACAAGCTGCAAAGTAATTGTGAAAAAGAGGCAGAGGGAGCAAAGAAGGAAGGCTGCACAGTGTTAGTTTGTTAAAATCTGACAGTAGCTCTGGGTGTACTTGAGAATCCTACCTTGCTCTTCCAGGGATGCAGATACCAAATTGAAAAAAGGCTGCTAGTGATATTAAATTCATTTGCCACAAACACATGCTATAACAGGTCCTTCACTACAATGTAAACATATGTTCATTATATATCGGAGTTCTGAGATGACTACTTTCTTGAAGACTATGTACAAGAAAAGTTACTCTCCTAGTCAGGGCCTTGTATCCATCATAACTGGATTACAGAAAGACAAGCAGCTTCTATTGAAGTTCTGATCTGGTGGAACCGTTCAAGAAGATATAATAAGTGGAAATGATCAATTGTGCTGCTTGTAAGAAGCTTCTGCTACGACCTGTCCACGCAAACCTCCATGTTTCAGATGTCCTATGGCCAGATAGTGCGTATTCATTTTGAGAGGGAATGGAGAAACGTAAGCAGGTCAAAGTATCTCAAAGCCTAACTTTAAAAAAAATATTCATTCATGGGAATGTCAGCATTTATTGTTCATCCTTAAGTGTTCCTGAGGTGGTGGTGGTGGCCCACCTTCTTGAACCACTACAGTCCATATGGTGTAGGTACACCAACAATGTTTTTAGTTTGGGTATCCTGGACTTCGACCTAGCAACAATAAAGGATCAGCAATATATTTCCAAGGCAGGATGTTAAAAAAAATACAGTTAAACAGAGACTCCAGGCCATTGGAATTTCTTAGTATTAAGGCAAAATACCGCGGATGCTGGAAATCTGAAACCCCTCCCAGAAAATGCTGGATAAACTCAGCCGGTTTGGCAGCATCTGAAGACGTCATATGGATTTGAAACACTAATTCTGTTTTTCTCTCCGCAAATGCTGCCAGACCTGCTGAGTTTATTCTGCATTTTCTGTTTTAATATCATGGAATTTTATTTCTGGGGGCAGGGGACGTGAGTAATAAAACGCTAGTCCTGAATTCAAAAGGTAGACTGAATGGTCACTTTGATTAATTCAAAATCTGTCACAGTGTAGCTGTGGAATCAATGATTCTCCACACCTCAGTATTAACATATTAGACCCAGTTTGAACAGTGAAAGGACGTTTCAAGCTCCCCCCCCCCCCCCACCCCCCAAAACAAAAAAAAGCATGAAAAATATTTTTATGACAACTGTACACAAATGAGCTTATTGCCAGTATTGTTCAGCTTGGTTCTACTGTCTATGATAAAACGTAAAGCTTTGAAAGAATAAAGGAAGACTTTCCCGAGACATTCCAATCCAACGTCACAAAGAAATCTTGGATTTGTGCAACCACAATTTGGAAAATGCACTTGCATGTCTAAAAATACATTTTTTTAAATGCATTTACTTAACCGCTTCTCACACCTTCCGAAAATATCAGAAAGTGCTTCCTATATTTAAATTACTCTGGTGAACCTATTCATGTATGTAAATACCACAGAGCAAGATCCAACACATGACCATTTAATCTGATATTTATGTTGTTGATTGAGGGAGAAATGTTGACCAACACAATAGAAGAACTAGTCTACTAGGAGCTCCTTAAAATCTATCTGAATCACTGGAATGAGCAGGTTGGGCAACAATGCCTGACAATCTAACAGTATCAACAGCTATTGAAAAACCCACAAGCAGTACCAGAACATCTCTTACACTTAGATTTCTGTGTTTATCATAAGATATTCCTTTTAGATTTACCATCAGCAAGCATTTAGTAAGAGGATCACCCATTCCCCAAGAAGAATGTTACCGGTTACCTACCCAATATTTAGGCAAGTGATAGCAAGATCCAGGAGTTGATCAAAGAACTTTGCTACTGTAAACTGGCTTAGTGAAATGTTTTACATGTCACTACATGATTCCCTTTGTCCTCGTTAGATCGATTATGAACACACAAAAAAAGGACTGGAAAAGATTGAACTTAGTCTGTCAGGCCAGACTGAGGCTATAAAGCGACTAATGTTTTATTTAACATTAACAGATAAATGAATGCAGGATTCACTGCAAAAGAGTGTATTTATCATAATTTACAAACGTTATTACCCTCCACAATATATCAGAATAATAAAGACGCTTCCCTCGAGCTATATCTCAATATACATCAAGCCATGAAAATGTTCATTCACTTCTTCTGTGGTGAAAGGCTGCAAGAATCAATTTTTCTGCTGGCTACAGACTTCTGACCTCTAAGGCAGGTTCAACCACTGAACTGTCATTTCAAATCCTTTGACTATGTGCTGAAACAAAGCACATTCTCAAATTCTGCATTTCCTTAAAACACATTGGAACATTCTTTGTCAATTAAACAGTCCCTGCTACAAATTCTATAATCTTGCCACTAGTCCCAGGCCACCATCGCAAGCTGAAGCAAGATGCTTGCAATCTTGGTGGCTTATTCAGTCCCGAGCTGAGTTTCTGGCCTCATATCCTCACTGTGACAAGAATGGGCTACTTCCACCTCTGGAACAGTGCTCACTTCTGCCCCTCTTGCTCAAAATCTCATCTATGTCTTTGGCATTTCCAAACTCAACTATTCCAATGCTCTTCTGGCAGGAATACCAATATCCAGGCCCCAGCTCATTCAAGGTTCTGCCACATATCCTAACCTGCATTAATACCAAGTCAACCATCACTCCTACCCTTGTTGACTTAGAATGGCTCCCAAATTACAATTTAAAATTCTCATCCTCAGAAAGTTTAAAATCACTTCATGACCTTGACTCACTGTCTCTGCAATTTCCGCCAATACATCCATCTCTCTATTCCTCTAACCTCTGACAGCTTGTGCAGTAGTAGAAAACTACTTGAGGGTTTGAAGTAGAAAACACTATGTCCCACCTTTCGTCCCACCACTGGCAGCCATGCTGTCCCCCATGTACTAGAATTCCTTAAAATACACCTCTTTGACAAAACCTTTGGTCACACTTTTAATATTTCCTTTCTTGGTTTGATGTCCATATTGACTGATTGCATCTCTAGTAAGTACTTTGGGATATTTTTCTACATTAAAGTTGTGCCATAATTGCATATTGTTCATGTTTATCCAGCATCAAAGATACTTTAAAATAGGGACAACCCAATACCGCTACATTCAAATGTAATAACTCCTTTTGTTTCAACAGAAATCAGTTACTACAATATACATATTTCCCCCATTGGTAAAACCATTCCTGCAAACTGTCTGTGTTCCCATCCACATACAATGGCAGCAATCAAGAATTCTTATGACTACACACGTGCCTGCTCTGTCCTCAGGTGTGAATGTTAGGCTAACTGTAACATAAATTTCCTCCAGCCTGCAGAAAACAAAAATTACTGATCTTTATTCTCTGTACACACTGTGGACAACAGTAGAAAAATAATATTAAAAGACTAAAATGTTTCATTTTTGTCACATATACACAGTACCAAATCAATTTGTTTCCACACCGTGGCGCTGTATGGAAGAGTTCTAGTGCCACATTGCCCCTGTCTACAATTCCAGTGCCAAGTCTTGTGTCTCTGCTGCCAGGCAATCTGTAATGGGAGGTAGAACTGCTGGAATTAATGCAGGAACACCTGACAGTGAACACATGTGCTACTTTAGCATGAGCTTAGTAGTCAATGCATGGTACCCCAAGCCCAAGTATTATTAATGGCCCCAAAGTATGATCTCTTGGCTTTCACACTAACAATCAACATCACCCAGTGACTGGAAGAATGAAATGAGATGTTACGCATTACCGCGACATCAAGCCTGAAACAAACATAGTGCAAACTAGGCCTTTTAGTTTCGAAGCTAGTGGTGCGACATGGAGGCACATGACAAATCTGAAGACTCACCAACATGTATTGTAATCAAATCTAGGGCGGTGCAAAGAGAATCATCATACTCCCTCCCTTGTGGAGGATATGATGAACAAAGTAACATTAAACTATTGGCAATAATTATAAGTTAGGTGTTGAATCAAAATCTAAAGGAGTACCTTAATTGTTGTAATGAACTTACCTCAACCATGGTGTGCTAAACTCAACAATATATGCTTTCCTTTTTAATAGTGTTTTCTACTTGAAACCCTCATTAGCACTTTGGCAATGTGCCATTGTAGTCAGGCATTTTGAGAGAAGAAAACTCCCCCATCCCTCCAATCGTTTATTGCACTAATTGTAGTTACAGTACTGGAGACATTTTATTTGTTATATGTATGGTCTATGTCGTAAAATCATATGGATCCCCCTCCTTTATTTCCTTATTACAAAACGTCTCTGTTTAAATAAAGCTAAGTTAATGAAAATAATGAATGATTATTACATATTTACATACACACGTACACACAAACAGTTTGCTATGTGCTGCCCAGTTTCATACAAAAAAGGGAGCAGTAACAAGATTACAAGCATTCACTTTGATTAAAGATGCAAGGGCCTAGCATTCCAACTTTATTGCTGTCTTCAGGGTATGGTTTAATGGTAACATTAGTAACAAGCCGCCACAGCAAGCAAATTTTAAAGGACGTCGTGAAAGTGTTTATATAATAAATTGTGTATTGGAAAAGGCTGGCTGCGAAACAGATGAGCATTTTCTTATTAATTGCTTCCTTCTGTACTGCAATGTTTGAACGGATTATAACACTTTTCCTGAAGGCACTAGGGCAGAACGACAGAAAGAAAAGAAACAACATGAAGAAATGGAAGGATATTCTTACCAGTGTTCTGAGCCAGCATTCCTCACAATGAACATGCCAACACTGGATTGATGTGAGGGGCATCGAGTAGGAGTCCTGCATAAAATAAAAAATAAACCTACTAATTTTGAAGAATGGTTTTAAGAAAAATAGGAAAAGTATCTACAGTTCAGATATCATCCTTATTTAGTTTACAAATTTCCATACAATTTAAATGTCTTTGTTTTGGGGCTTGGGGTCCTTTAAATTGTGTTCAACAAACAAGATCACAAGGATTTTCTTTGAATTAAGTGTTAAGCAGAAGGGAGCCAAATGTGTGTGAAGTAGCAACAACCACTCATTTTGTGCTATAATCAGTGCAATGCAATAATATCCAGTTTCTTCCTTTCTGCTCACCCTCCAGAATTGTAGAACCATAGAAGTTTACAAGATATAAGGGAGCTAGTTCACCCATTGTGTCTAGCTAGGTCCAAATTAAAACTAATCCCAAGGGCCTGCTCTCTCCTCAAAGCCTTGTATCAACATTATCAACAGCAACAATTTGTATTTATATAGATCTTCAATGTAGTAAAATGTTCAACATTGTTTCATAGGTATGTTATCAAATAAAATTTGATACTGAGGTCACATTATGGCAGATGAGCAAAGGCATGTCGAACAGGTAGATTTTAAGGAGCATCTTAAAGGAAGGAGAGGCAGAGCAGTTTAGGAAAGAAATTCCAGTATTTGGGGCCTTGGCAGATGGTGCAGCAATTAAAATCGGAGGTGTTCAAGAGGCCAAAATTGGAAGAAGCACAGATAACTCGGAAAGTTGTAGGGTCGATGGAAATTACAAAGTTAGGAGGAGTAAAGCCTCAACAAGATGAGAATTTAAAACCAAGATAGTGTTAAACAGGGTTCAATAAATGTCAGTAAATACAGGGGGAATGGAACCTGATGCCATTTAGGGCCTAGGTCGAAGAATATTTAGTCCACTATTTAGTTGGACATAATTGCTGCTCATCATTTTCCTCAGTTGCAAATATTTTTCCATTGCTCCCTTAAAGGATGCAACGATCTCTGTCCAAATCCTCCTGTAGCAAAGCATTGCATATCTCAACAGCCCCCATATAAAGAAATAACCCTAATCTCTTTTTCTCAGACTCCCCAACCAAACAAAATAAACCTGGTCTATTTGCTCTCAAAATGTTTTATTCAATGTCTATTAATTCTCAGCTTAGTCTTCACTGCTGCAGCAGAAAAATGTCTCAGCATCAAAAATCTCACTTCATAACTATAGTTTCTTATTGCTGACATCACGCTCTATGTCTTTAACGGGGCAAACTAAATTACACACAGTATTCTAAATATGGCCAACCAATGTTATATCATTACTTTTTTTATTCTTGCCATTACTCCTCTATTAATAAAACTTAAAATTCTCTTGGCCTTCGTTAATGATTTATTTACTCCCATGCACACTTTCAAGAAATTATGTGTTTGAACTCCTGGATTTGGCTGTTCAATTACATCCTTCAACGCCTTTCCCATTAAGTGTATATTCAACATCTTTATTTTTTATTTCAAAATGTTTTTCTCCACATTACCTATATTAGAACATAGAACATACAGTGCAGAGGGAGGCCATTCGGCCCATCGAGTCTGCAGCGACCCACTTAAGCCCTCACTTCCACCCTATCCCCATAACCCAATAACCCCTCTTAAACTTTTTTGGTCACTAAGGGCAATTTATCATGGCCAATCCACCTAACTTGCACGTCTTTAGACTGTGGGAGGAACCCAGAGCACTCGGAGGAAACCCACGCAGACACGGGGAGAACGTGCAGACTCCGCACAGACAGTGACCCAGCGGGGAATCGAACCTGGGACCCTGGCGCTGTGAAGCCACAGTGCTATCCACTTGTGCTACCATGCTGCCCACTGCATCGCCAAGGCTAAGTCATGGCTTACTGGGTAGCAGATGATCCCTATGGTCCAAATGCTTCAGAGACATAGACAACCTACAGCAGGTACCTCAAAGCACTGGAGAAGTATCACTAGTGGTGCCTTCACAAGATCCTCCAAATTCGGTGCCAGAAAAGGTAGTCCAACAGCAGCATCCTCACCCAAGCCAACATGCCAACCATCAGAACAGCTCCGGTCATATGTCTGACACCAGGCTCCAGAAGCAACTGCTCTATTCAAAACTCTGAGGCTGGAGACTCCCAAGAGGATACAGAAATGCTCTAGGATGTCCTCAAAGCATCCCTGTAGAGATCCAGCATCCTGCTGACTTATAGGAGTCTCTGGCTTGCAAGCAACCAAAATAGAGGTTTAATTGGAAAGGTACAACACAGCAGTGAAAAAGTATGCAGAGGCGAAATGTCAGTGGGGGCGCACAAACCTCCAAACACCTTATCTATCCGACCCTTAAAGCTCCGTTTGTCCTGCATGTGGCAGTCTGCAGATCACACACTGGACATATCAGCCATTTCAGAACACAAACTTTAGTGGAAGCAAGTCGTCCTTGATCCTGAGGGACTACCTCGGGATAAGGAGAAACTGCATCTGCCCATTTGACTAACCTGTGTTTTTGTTGCTGCTATCTTTTTACTTCTTTATCCCTTGTGTTATTTGTGGCATCTCCTACTTATGTTTCACTCAACTATAGATTTTCCATGCTAAAATAGCTTAATATTTAATATGACATCCTATTTTGGTCATGATTTAGCAAGTTTTCAGATTTTATCCATGTAGATGAAATGGAAGGTCATTAGGCTCCATTATAAACATATACAGACCCCACTATTTATAGCGGGTGTGCTCATACAAACACCATTTGCCTGTTGTGGACAACGGCTGGTATGACACAGTCCTGTTAATTAAATTAAAAATTAAAGTAGCAGCACCAGCAGAGATTTAAAATATATTTCATATGACACATAATATTTACTGGCTGGCAGCAGTGACCTAATCCAAGGGTTTGTTAACAGCATGCAGCTGAAGTTTCCTCACAATTGTTTGTAAGACCACAATAGAGGTGCTGTCTTGTAACTCACCTCCTCTCCTACAGAAAAACAGCATTTTGAATAGAGCCTTGGAATCTGTTTCTGTGATACTAAATCTGCATTTTAAATTGCAGAAGAAATGGACGACTACGGGATGTGAAATCTGTGAATTGGCGAGCAAACACAGCTGTGTCCATACAAAATAAATGTTGCACTTAACACATGGCAACTTTGAAATTGACATTAATACAAAGATTGCCACCCATAATATTAACCTGCCTTTTCCCTTTACATCTTCTGCCTGACCTGTAGTATATCTCTTTTTGTTTCGCATTTACAGCATTTCACCTTTGTTCTTTTATTTTGAACATTTAGGCATTGCTGGTATTCTGACACAAGTCAATGTTGAGGTGTCTCCAATATTCTTCCTAAATTCTGTTTTCAGAAAAGACAGCATTTAAACTTGTTGCTTGCTAAACACAAAGTTAATGAAAAACAGAAAACCGCAAAAGTGTTGAATATTCTTACGCAAGAGTTACAAATGTAAACATTTTAAAAGTTGGAGGTGGGCATTTCTGACGTGAAACAAACTTTGATGCCTTGCAATTCATATCCCTCAAACTGTCTAAAAACTATCGGCTAATCTATTTTCTACACTTTTCTGTTACTAGCATTATTATTATCGTTATGGATAATTCAAAATCTCTGTTCTTATCAAACAACTTTTCATGGAGTACTAGCAAATTTCTAGAATTTCACTCGGACCCAAGAACTGAGAATGGGAAAATGTCCACGCTAATAAAGATCTTTCTTTAATAAATTACACATGCAAACATGTTCACATGAAAGAAAAAATTAAGAAAGTTCTCTTCTATTCACAGTCTAAATGCCACCCATTTGCAATGGGGAATTAGAGACCAAATCATTTCAACACATTTATTCCTGAAAAAACTGGTTGAAATGGCTTGTATTCAGGAACACTAATTGAACTGCAACTATAGAAGGCTGTTTATAGCTGTTCTTCACTACCTGAGAAGTGTACGTTCAACAACAGCTCACATTTCCTTTCTCACCCAGATGCAGGTTTCAGTTGTGAAGAATGGAGCACTTCCAGTTTGGGCACATGTAACACTTTATACAGACGGTGAATCTCCCTCTAATGTGTTCCAAAAGAAGAATATCATAACATTCTTCATCAACATCTTGTTATTTTACAAACAATTTGTAGCAGAGGTTAATTTTAAGAATGCCTGGATCACGTACTCATTTTATAGCCCATTAATTTTCCTGTTACACCAAGCCATTATAAAACTGTGGAACAGTGGGGCTGGTTTAGCACACTGGGCTAAATCGCTGGCTTTGAAAGCAGACCAAGGCAGGCCAGCAGCACGGTTCAATTCCCGTACCAGCCCCCCCCCGAACAGGCGCTGGAATGTGGCGACTCGGGGCTTTTCACAGTAACTTCATTGAAGCCTACTCGTGACAATAAGCGATTTTCATTTCATTTCATTTCAACACTTGAAACCATGCAGTCAAAAAATAGAAAAGAAAACTTGAATATCTTCATAAAGACTAGTTTATAAAATAAAAGTTGTGTTTAATTCTAATTTTACACTACGGAAATAGAATTTACAGGGTAGCTGTGCAGCTTTTAAACATGAAGGAGAACAAAGAACTCAGCAAATGCCTTTTCTACATACATGGATTAAATTTTTTAAAATTTTCAAATTTTATTGGTCTGTCGAGACATTCACTTCTTATTGGGAGAAAAAACATTACAAAGTAAAAGCTACAATTATCGCAATGGGTAAGTGAATTTACTTTGTACATACATGAGCATTAGAGAATGGGAAGTTCCCAAGTTTGACCTGTAAATTGCAATGAGTTAACTTATCATTTGGGAAGCAACAAAAGTGCCTTCATTACATCTGATTTCTTTAAAATGTATTTGTTCATGGGATGTGGGCATCGCTGGCTAGGCCAGCATTTATTGCCCATCACTAATTGCCCTTGAGAAGTGGCATTGAGCCGCCACCATCTTGAACCTCTGCTGTAGGTACATCCACAGTGCTGTTAGGTAGGGAGTTCCAGGATATTGCCCTAGCATCAGTGAATGAATGGTGATATAGTTCCAAGTCAGGATGTGAGGAGGTGGTGGCATAGTGCTAATGTCACTGGAACAGTAATTCAGAGCCAAGGCTATTGTTCAGGGAACAAGAGTTCAAATCTCATCAGGACAGGCTTTAGAGAAGGAAACCTGCCATCTTTATCTGGTCTGTGACTCCGGATCCACAGCAATGTAGTTGACTCTTAAAGGCCCTCGAAATGGCCGAGCAAGCCATTCAGTTGTATCAAACCACTATGAAGTCTGAAAGGGATAAAACCAACCACCTGACATCGACCTAGGCACCGGAAATGACAATGGCAAACACAGCACGGTTGATCCTGCAAAGTCCTCCTGGGACTTGTGTCAAAATTGGGAGAGTCGTGTCTCAGCTCGGACTATTCAAGCGACTGACAGTCACACTCACTGAATCATATCCTACAGACAATGTCCAAGACATCACAATCACATGTGATATCAATAAACTGGCTGAAGGCACTGGATACTGCAGTATGTGCCCCAACATCATTCCAGCAACAGTACATATACTCAATAACGAGCCAAGCTGGGCATCTACCCGGCAATGTGGAAAACTGTCCAACTGTGTCCTGTCCACAAAAAACAGGACAAATCCAGCCCAGCTAATTACCACCCCATCAGTCTCCTCTCAATGATCAGCAAGTAATGGACAAATCTATCAAGCACCATTTACTCAGTAATAATCTGTTCACTGATGTTCAGTTGCGTTCCACCAGGGCCACTCAGCCCCTGACCTCATTACACCCTTGGTTCAAACGTGAACTGAACTCGAAGTAAGACAAGAGTGGCTATCCATGAGGGCAAGGCAGCATTTAACCGAATGTGGCATCAAGGAGACCGAGCAAAACTGGAGTCAATGGGAATCAGGGGAAAGGTTTTACATTGATTTGAATCATATCTACAACAAAAGAATATGGCTGTGGTTGTTGGAGATCAATTGTCTCAGTCCTAAGATATCACTGCAGGAGATCCTCAGATTAATGTCCTAGGCCCAACTATCTTCAGCTGTTTTATCAATGACCTTTCCTCCATCATAAGGTCAGAAGTGGGGATGTTCGTTGATAATTGTACAATGGTCAGCATCATTTGCTTCCCCTCAAATACTGAAGATACCGAAGGAGTCCATGTCTGAATGCAGCAAGACCTGGCTTGGGCTAATAAGTGGCAAGTAATATTCGCACCACACATGACCATATCCAACAAGAGAGAATCTAATTATCTCCCCTCGATTAAGGGAACTTATGGAGTGGAGACCATATCAGAGTGAGACGTATACAGTGTGTGTAGTTAGGAATTCGGTTGAGGAGGGAATTTGGTGCAGAGGGGAAAGACGTGCTCGTTTATCTACTTTTTTTTAAGCCTCCAGTAGTTTGTGAGTTTTCTTACCTTGCCTCCAAGCTAGGCGAATGCAACCTTCTATCGAATTGACTAATTAAGTAAATATATTTGGGCAGAAATGGCAGGGCTGGTGGTGTGTTGTGGATGCAGCATTTGGGAATCTGTAGAATGCACTGCAACCCCAGACAACCAGATCTTTAGTATCTGTAGCTGAGACAACCACAATTGAGACTTGCCGAGCTGGCAGAACCTTAGGGTTGGTCAATGGTCAGGGACAGGAGGGTGTGACAGCGAGATATGGGGAATCAGCATGTAGTGATGGAGGGGCCGCAGCCCCTGATTTTGTTCAACAGGTGCAAAGTTCTTGCTCCCTGTGTGGATGAGGAGGAGGACCACAAGGTGGATGAGCGGACTAGCCTGTCATCATGATGAAGGATGTCATTCAAGTTGGAGGAGCGAAGAGGAATGTGGTAGTGATAGGAGACAGTATAGTTAGTGGAATAGATACTGTTCACTGCAGCTGTGACCAGGAGCTCCAATTGTGTTGTCTGCCCAATGCCAGGGTTAAGGATATCTCATTCCAGCTGGAGAGGAAGCTTTGTCAAAGAGTCATTCCGACTTGAAACGTTAGCTCCCTTCTCTCTCCACAGTTGCTGTCAGGCCTGCTGAGATTGCCCAGTATTTTCTGTTTCTGTTTCAGATTCCAGCATCCACAGTGGTTTGCTTTTGCCAAATGTTACTTTTTCAAGAAAGGAGTGAAGGAGAAAACAGGAAACTCCAAGCCTGTTAGCCTAACATCAGTTGTCGAAAAATGCTGGAATCTCTATTATTAAGGAATGTTTAAACAATGCACTTACAAAAGCACAGTATGATTAGAACAGGTTAATATGGTTTTACGAAAGGGAAATCCTTTTTGACATATTTATTACAGTCTTTTGAGGATAGAGGGTAGATAAAGGGGAATGGATCCATTATTCCTGGATTTCCAAAAGGCATTCAATAAGGTGTCACGCAAAAGATTAATAGGCAAGATAAGGCATGATGGCGTTGGGGGTAATATTTTAGCATGGATAGAGGATAGGTTAACAGATAGAAAGCACAAAGTGGGCATAAATGGGTCTTTTTCAAGTTGATAGGCAGTGAATAGAAGAGTGCCCCAAGGATCAGTGCTGGGGTCTCAGCCATTTACAATCTATATTAATAACTTAAATGAAGAGACAGAGAGTAATGTATCAAAGTTTTCTGCTGATACTAAGCTATGTGGATCAGTGCTGGGGTCTCATCCATTTACAATCTATATTAATGACTTAAATTAAGAGACAGAGGGTAATGTAGGGTGGCATGGTGGCACAGTGGTTAGCATTGCTGCCTCACAGTGCCAGGGACCCAGGTTAAATTCCAGCCTTGGTTGACTGTGTGGAGTATGCACTTACTCCCCGTATCTACACGAGTTTCCTCCGTGTGCTCCGGTTTCCTCCTACAGTCCAAAAATGTGCAGATTAGGTGGATTGCCCCTTAATGTCCAAAAGGTTTACTGGGTTACAGGGATTGGGTGGGAGTGTGGGCCTAGTCATGGTGCTCTTTCAAGCGGTTGTTGCAGACTCGATGGGCCAAATAGTCTCTTTCTGCACTGTAGGGATTCTATGATTCTATAATGTATCAAAGTTTTCTGCTGATACTAAGCTAGGCGGGAAAATAAGCTGTGGGGAGGACACAGTGGGGCTGCAAAGAAATATAGGCAGATTAAGTGAGTGGGCAACTAGTTAGCAGATGGAATATAATGTAGGGAAGTTGAAGTTATTCACTTCAGTCATAAGAATAGAAAAGCAGAACATTTTGTGAAAGGTGTGAAACTTATAAATGTTGATGTTCAAAGAGACTTGGGTATGCTTGTGCAAGAAATGCAAAAGGTTAGTACGCATCAAGCAATTAGAAAGTTGGCCTTTATAGCAAGGGGATTGGAGTGCAAGGACAAAGAAATGTTGCTATGATAGTACAGGGTTTTGCTAAGACCACATCTGGAATGTGGCAGTTTTGGTCTCTACATTCAAGAAAGGATATATTTGCATAAGAGGCGGGACAGAGAAAATTCACTAAATTGGTCCCTGGGGTGAGGAGGTTGTCCGATGATGAGAGTCTGAGTAAATTGGCCTTATAATCTCAGGTGTTTATAAGAATTAGAGGCGATCTCATTGAAACCTACAAAATTCTGAAAGGGCTTTTCTAGGTCGACGCTGAGAGATTATTTCTACTGGTCAAGGAGTCTAAAGCACAGGAGCTGCAAAGGGTAAGGTGCTGACTATTTAGGAAGGGGATGAGGAGAAATTACTTCACTCAAAGGGCTGTGAATCTTTGGAATTCTCTGCCCAGGAAGGTTGTGGATACTCTATCAATAAATACATTTAAGGATGGGATAGACAGATTTTTGGTTTGCAAGGAATTGAGGAATATTGGGAGAAGGTGAGAAAATGGAATTGAAGTCTAAGATTAGCCATGATCTTATTGAATGGCAGAGCAGGCTCCTGGCCATACAGTCTACTCTTGCTCCTATTTCAGGTGTTGTCATTCAATGGCATAACCCTCACAGAATCCCCCGCATAACCCTCAAGGAATCTCCCACTATCACCATCCTGGGGGTTTCTATTGACCAGAAACTGAGTTGAGCTAGCCATATAAATACTATAGCTACAACAGGTCAGAGGCTGAGAATTTTGCAAAGAGTAATTCACTTCCTGACACCCCAAAGCCTATCCACAATCTAAAAGACACAAGTTAGGAGTGTTGAGGGAATAATCTTGCACATGCCTGCATAAGTGCAGTTCCAAAATCACTCAACAAGCTTGGCACCATTCAGGACAAAGCAGCCTGCTTGATTGTCACCCAATCCATCACCTTAAACATTCACTCTCTCTACCAATGACAGACAGTGGCAACAGTGTGTACCATCTACAAGATGCATTGCAGGAACTCACCAAGACAGCACCTTCCAAACATGTGACCTCTATCACACCGAAGGACAAAAGCAGATGCATGGAAAACCACCACCTGCAAGAGCCCCTCCAAGTCACACACCATCCTGACTTGGAACTTCACTGTTGCTGGATCAAAATCCTAGAACTCCCTTCCTAACAGCGCTGTTGGTGTACCTATCCCAGATGGACAGCAGCAGTTCAAGAAGGCAGCTCACCACTACCTTCTTAAGGGCAATTAGGGATGGGCAACAAATGCTGGCCGAACCAGCAATGTCCACATCCGCTAAAAATATTTTTTAAAGGGTTTATTGTGTGGCTATCAAATGTGAAGAGGATTGGCTTCAAGGCTCCCAAAATTAAAAGGCTGAATGAGATTCAATGTCACGGTTCATGCACATGTGACTTTTGAAATGCACCTGAAACTCTTTGAACCATACTGCAGCAACAATTCAACATTTTCAGAAGGAAAAGAAAGAGAAAAATCTACTGGGATAGTAAAAAAAAAATTACAATATTTATAGCTCTCTCGAGTAACACTGCATCGCTTTGAAATATTTATACTGGCTTTGAACTGTATGCCAAGATTGAGACATCTTTTAAAGAAGATTCTTCTTCTTGATCCAATGTTCTTTCTACAAAAATGCAATAACGTAATAACATAATAATTTCAAATTATTTCAAATTGAAGTTTCTTACACCGTAGAAAAGCTAAAAGGTCTTCAAATGGATTAGATTACCACTAGGAGGAGCTAAAATACCAATTAGCAATGTTTTTTGTCCAGGCTGCCTTTCCACATGCTGATTATCTGTTAAATAACGAAGTGTCCATGAGAAGGACAGTATTATTTTACTGCCATAATTGTATTGAGACTGACCAGAAGCATTCTCATCATAGGAAATTGCGTGGAGAACCAAGCTGAGCCTAATCTAACCTAACAGTTGCTTCTCTAAATAAGGCTACTGAGTCTCACAACAGCTCAGGAGAAACATTGTAATATTCAATGGGAAATATTTTGATTATCAGAATGATAATCTTTTAATGGAAAATATATTGTGTTTTTTAAAAAACTTTCCAGGTTTGCAAACCATACCAAGTCCACAGATCTTGTAAGTGGTGCTTTGCTCCACCGTTTTATGCATTCATGGTCCAACTACAAATAAAACTTGCAGATGAAACCTAATCTCTCCTATGGACTGTAATCTATACTTACATCCAAAGATATTACAGATAGAGCTTTCTAATTTTTTCTGGCACTATCACCAGAATTGTTCAAGGAACTACACAAATGTGATTTTCAAGACTTCTTAAATAGACAACATAAAACACCATGCTTTCGTTAAGTAGGCATAAAATGGCATAATTTCTGATGCTCTTGGTGAAATTCAGTAAGAAACGGACATTGAACATTTAACATTCAACCTTGTTCTCAGTCATGAATGGGTTTAAGTGAAACTACTGTAAAGATTTGGGCATTTTACTGTAGACATTCCTCAGATTCCCACTCATAATGGGATATATGATGAGCAGATGAGGAACACATTGTGCTTGTTAGTTTTAAATTAAGATGCAATTGATGCTGTTGATGCCTGCAACTTTACAGCAGTTGTGAAGCTACTCAGAGTGCCAGTTTGTTTCCAGGCTCTCTCCAAGTGAGCATCCACTCAGCAAGGGAAGTCAGCCACAGATTAGAACACGGATTAACACTTTGTGCCCACGCGTGGACAGTGCACATCAACAGGTTGTAAGAAACCCATCATTCAGTCAACTAAAGTTATTTTTTATTCCAACATATCATCCTGACTCTTACCGAACACCCAGCTTCTTCCTACGGAACTATAGTCATAGAATTTACAGTGCAGGTGGCCATTCGGCCCATTGGGTCTGCACCAGCATCTGGAAAGCGCACCCTACTTAAGCCCATGCCTCCACCCTATCCCCGTAACCCAATAACCCCACCCAACCTTTTTGGACACTAAGGGCAAGTTATCATGGCTAATCTACCTAACCTGCACATCTTTGGATTGTGGGAGGAAACCGGAGCACCCGGAGGAAACCCATGCAGACTCCGCACAGACAGTGACCCAAGCCGGGAATTGAAACCGGGACCCTGGAGCTGTGAAGTAGCTGTGCTAACCACTGTGCTACCAAACATTGAGTTAAATCTTGCCAAATTTTCCCTTTATTTGTCTTAATACTCTTTTCATTAATTTAAATTTGTATCATTTTGTTCTCCCTTAGTGGCTAATATTTTTACAGCGTTTATCCACAATCAATGTTGTGGCTCTTTGCTCCCTCTCCCAGTATATGTTTATGTGCTATGGCAAACAGAATGGAATAAAATATGAACCAATAAATTTTAAATCCTCAACACAACTTCCAAAGACTCATCTGTTCCTATATACTTCAGTAATTTATTTGTTTCTTTTTTAATTGCTTCACCATAGTGTTGACATTGAAATGGGTCAACCTAATTTCTCTTCTGCTAATTTAATCCCAATCATCACATATGTATGTTTATTCTTAGGATCAACATGGAATCATTTTTCTCTGTGAAACTTTATCTGACATTGCTTTACCCAATTGCAACGGTGATCTATATCATCTTGCAAGTTTTTTCTGCAAACTCTCAATCGCCCTATTTATATGCCATCAAAAAGCTTACATTTAGTTTTGATATCAGAGTCATCAATCTGGATTAAAAAGAATTAGTTATGCCACCTGCAGCATCCCATGCTCTCCCAAATTGTATCATCTGATGGGAATTGCCTGCTTTCTATAATAACTAAATTTAGATTTAGTCACCTCTTGTATCTTTGATTCTGGAAGTCATGACGTTGACTAATGTTGACCTGGGTCCAGCAACAGATAATTGGGAGATGTCAGTGTTAACGGGGCAGTAGCAGAGGAGAAGCCATTGCTGAAGATGCTCTGGCTATGACTGGATAGGCAAGAGTGGAACCAAGCAAGGACATTGTCACGCAACGGGATACGAGAGGCATTGAAAGATGATGGAATTGTTGTCCCATATCAAAGGTTGCAGAGAAGAAAAGAAAAAGTGGAATAATGCACCAGGGTCCCAGTCACAGAGATTGTTTTTTGAATTTGATTAGGACCTCATCAGAGTTGTGTCAGGGGCAGAAAACTGATTGGTGAGGTTCAAATATGATGTAGTGGAAAAGATGGTCAATGGTCATAGATTTGTGATGCAAAAATACATTGTGCTGGATTGCCCGTTTGGGAGACTAAGTCACCACTCCGGCGTGAAAATGGCCACCAATTCCCCATTTTGCTGGGGGCTAGCAGGAAGGCAGTGTAGAGCTTGCAGCTCTAGCTGCCGAAACGACCTTGAGCATTTCCGGTTCCATGGGTGCGCAGCCTGCAGCGGTCGCGCCGTGCTTCATGGCGGACTCAGCCCGTGGACCCGGACCGCAAAAGTAGTGCCCCTCTTGGGCCACTTGCATACCCCGGACCACCCGCCCACAGACCCGAATGAAGCCCCCTCTGCCCACGGATCGGCCCTCCCCCGACTGTGGCGGTGCCGGACTACGCAAGGTTCCCGAACGGTGTAAGCACACATAACCCACGTCATCGGGAATTCGGCCGGTCGGAGATGGAGCGTCGCAGGGCAATGGCCCGAGGCCGTGGATATGTGGCAACGCTGCTTTTCAGGGGGCGAAGAATTGCCTCCCCGACGCCGCCCACGATTTTGGCGTCAAAACTGATTCTTCGCCCCGTCGCCGAACGTGATTTTGACGTCGGGGGGGCGGGGGGGGGAATCCAACCTATTATCTTTGCTCCAAAACATACACACTTATTTTTGCTGAAAATTCTATTATCCTTTTTGGACAGTATCTCAGGCTGAATCAGACCTCCGCTTTATCAGAAACCTGTTCAAAACTGAACTAAACTTCTAATTCCATATCCATATTCTCCCAATCACAAAGGCTGCATATGTCTACCTCTGTGACAAGCACATAGTCGATCTCCTGCTGAAATCTTATCAAATGTGATTACGCCAACTCTCTATTGGTCAGTTATCAGTCTTTTATTCCCTATAAACCTCAAATCATTCCCTTGGATACCCAGTGTTGTGTGTTCATCATCTAGTCCTCGCTGATCTACACTGGATTCCAGTCCTCAAAATCCTCATTTAAAACAGCTGCATTTAAGTTCCTCCATTATCTGATCCTGTCCTAACTTTGTGACTTCCTGCAGCCCTATGAAATAGTAAATGTCTTCTCAATGACATCCCACTCTATTCCTCTGACCCAAGCGCTTTGCAACCCTCCTCTCCACTTCCTTCAACCTGCCACTGGCAGCATGCTTTTAGTCATCCAGATCTCACACATTGCAATTTCTTCCCTGAAAATCCCATTCAGATTTTTGTTATGCTTGAAAGCTCTCCTTAGAACTCAACTGTTGAGCAAGAATTAGGTCACCCTTCCTAACCTTTCCTCAGGTTCTGCATCCATTTTTCATTATGCTCTTTAAGACATTTGGGACATTTTTGTCCTCTTCTTTCCTATTTATTCAGTTGCAGACTATTTAGCTTACATTTGTTTTCTTTTCGTATATTGTTATCTTGTAGGTTGAACATTATTGTTTTAAAATTGTTATACTTCTCTTCTGGTAATATTCTTCTAAGGGATAACCCAGTTAAGTTTCTCCTCAATCATCCCTCATCCTTTTGAAATTTGTTTAAAGACTGTCCTGATCCTTTCTGGTGCTGGCTGCCAAATAAACCAAAATTTAATCATGATGTGATTACTGGTTCCCTAAGGTTTCACTACTACTATATTGTACATGCTATCCTTGTCACTTGTAGGATCTTGACCTTGACACAAATTGCTCCTAGTGGGTTTCATAACATATTGGGAAAGCATTCTCTACTTCTAGATTACCACAATGGACCAAGTTCATCGACTCTGATTCTGCCACACTTCCATTTGTGTATTCACAATTAATACTGAATTGATTGAAGGCAAGCATTATTACAAATGATTTTTTTGTGCAAACAAAGATTATAAAGCTAAACTCAAGTAATGGAGGTATTTTAGTCTGCCTAGCTGACCCGTCCTGGAAATCTATGTTTTGCCTAATCTGTCTCTTGAATTCCAAATTTGCAGTTTCTGTACTCCAATGGCTTGACGTAACTTGTCATTTGGGTAGCTTTGTTGATTATTGTGCCCTAATGGCTGGTGGTGCTAACTGTAACTTCCAAATGCAACAATCTGTCTGCTAGTCAGTTCAGCACCTCAATTGCATCTCCCATTTGTTCCTCTCGAGTGATACTTTACTGAATTTCACCTACCATTGTTTGAGCTACTTACAAAATTTGCTGGAAGTCCTTCCGTACTTCTTTGCTACCTCCTCAGCCTGTTACCGTCTCGTCCCTCCCCGCAGTATAGTACCATGTGAAAACATTATTTTTAAATTTAGGTTGTTTAGGTCAGTTAGCAAAAGTAAAAGCATGCACACCAACCCTCAATTCATCTCAGCAGCCTGACAAACTCTCCTATTAAAACTCACAGCTTTTTCAGGTTTTACTACAGATACTTACAGTTTTAATCGTATGTGAAACTCTGTAATGCGGAACCTTCCTAATGTCAATTTGGCTGGTAAGTTCCTGAGCATCATCAACAAGGAAAGCTCAGGCAGCATATTCACCTTTTTGAAACTGTGTTAACTTTTTCAAAATTCATTTACGGGATGTGGACGTCGCTGGTTAGGCCCTTCAGAAGGTGGTGTTGAGTTGCCTTCTTGAACCGCTACAGTCCTTGAGGTGCAGGTTCACCTACTGTGCTGTTGGAGAGGGAGTTCCAATATTTTGATCCAGCGACAGTGAAGGAACAGCGATATATTTCCAAGTCAGGGTGGTGAATGACTTTTGGGGGGGGGGGGGGGGGGGGGGGGGGGGGGAGACCTCCAGGTGGTGGGGTTCCCATATATCTGCTGCTTTTGTCCTTCTAGATGGTAGTGGTTGTGGGTTTGGAAGGAACCGTGGTAAGTTACTGCAGTACATCTTGGAGATGTTAAACACAGCTGCCACTGTACGTCAGTGGTGGAGGGTTTGAATGTTTGTGGAAGGGGATCAATCAAGTGAGCTGCTTTGTCCTGTATGGTGTCAAGCTTCTTGAGCATTGTTGGAGCTGCACTCATGCAAGTGGAGAGTATACCATTACACACTCGACTTGTGCCTTGTAGATGGTGGACAGGCGACTTACTCGCTGTAGGACTCCTAGCCTTTGACCTGTTCTAGTAGCCACAGTGTTAAAATGGCTAGTCCAGTACAGTTTCTGATCAATGGTAACCACCCCCAGGATGTTGATTGTGGGGGATTCAACGATGGTAATGCCATTGAATGTCAAGGGGCGGTGGTTAGACCCTCTCTTGTAGGAGATGGTCACTGCCTGGCACTGAATGTAACTTGCAACAAATTGACATTTGATTAGGTTGCTTACAGCTAACAATTTACAAACTTAGTCCTGATGATTAGTGGTTACTGCTGTAAGATTAATAAGTCTGTAATCTTAGTTTGTTTCCCAACTTTCATTTTGGAGATAGGCATCATGTTATCAAATTTCTGGGGGGGTCACTATCACCAACAGTCTGTCCTGGTCCACTCACGTTGATGCAACAGTCAAGAAAGCCCAACAATGTCTCTACTTCCTACGGAAAATTCAGCATGTCTGCATCGACTCTCACAGATGTGCCTTGGAGAGCATCCTATCCAGCTGCATCACAGCTTAGTATGGCAACTGCTCGGCCCAAGATCGCAAGAAACTGCAGTGTGGTGAACACAGCCCAACGCATCACACAAGCTTGCCACCCTCACATTGATTCTGTATTCACCTCCCGCTGCCTCAAGAAGGCAGAAAGCATTATCATAGACCCCTCCCACCCAGGCTTTGCCTTCTTCCAGACCCTTCCATCAGGCAGAAGATACAGAAGTCTGAAGACCCGCATATCCAGACATAGGAACAGCTTCTTCCCCACAGCTACCAGATTCAACGACTCACCTTCCGACCCTCCGACTGATCTGTTCCCTATAAGAATACTATTCACGACGCCCAATATTGCTCTTGCTCATGCATTTGCTTTGTTTGGCCACTTGTTCCGCACTGTAACCAATCACTTTGTCGATGTACCATTTGTCAATGTACTCTATGGAGTATTCTTTTTTTGTCTACTATGTACTGTGTACGTTCCCTTGGCCGCAGAAAAATACTTTTCATTGTACTTCAGCACATGTGATAATAAATCAAATCAAAACAAAATTCCAGTGAGACCTCCTGAGTTCACGGATTTCTTCATGGAAACTGTCAGTAGATTTTGTCACCAAACAGCTCGGGTGTATACCAACTGGCCTGAAGATTTGTTTGTGTGTTTGGAGTCCATCTACAAACTCCACCCCAAAGATGTCAAAATTAAATTCATATGTAGAGCCTCTTATGATGGGTGGCAGACAAATGTCTTCTCCAGTGTACATTTCAAGAAAAGTGGTTAGCGCTGGACTGCAGCGCTGAGGACCTGGGTTTGAATCCCGGCCCTGGGTCACTGTCCATGTGGAGTTTGCACATTCTCCCCATCTCTGCGTTGGTTTCACCCCCACAACCCAAAGATGGGCAGGCTAGGTGGATTGGCCAGGCTAAATTGCCCCTTAATTGGAAAAAATGAACTGGGTACCCTAAATTTAAAAAAAAAACATAGTTGGGTACTCTTAATTTATTTTAAAAAAGAAAAAGAATAGGTTACTCAGCGTGTTACACATTTTTGGTTCAATTTCAGTTTAAATTCTGTCCGTGTCTGCCTGCATCACTTCTTCACTGAGAACCTTCCTACTATTATCATTTATGTCAAATTTGATCATTTCCAGTACCCTCTTGACAGGATTTTGTGATGGTGTTGCACTTTTCATGGCTTTCTCTGATTTTGCACCTTATTGACTTTGTGAATTTGCTTTTCTTATTTATTTCACATAATGGTGTCATGTTAATCTGCTTGTACCCCCATTTGTTTAGTCTCACTTAGTGCCAGGAATGTATTTAATTATTTTTCATGCTTACAGGATCCCTATAAATACAGGATCCATTCAGTACCAACTGAGCTTTCCCTGAATATTTCCCTCAATCCATTTTTTAAAGCTCTTCTTTTGAAATTGTTCTTTTATAACTGTACGTCCAGACACTGGTACCATTTTTATCTTATCATTCTTATCTTAAGATTGGCAGCACAGTGGCAGTGGTTAGCACTACTGTCTAACAGCACCAAGGACCCGGGTTCGATTCCGATCCTGGGTGACTGTCTGCGTGGAGTTTGCATGTTGTCCCCATGTCTGCGTGGGTTTCCTCCGGGTGCTCCGGTCTCCTCCCACAGTCCAAAGATGTGCAGGTTAGGCAGACTGGCCATGCTAAATTGCCCCTCAGTATCCAAAGGTTTAGGTGGGGTTGCGGGGATGGGGTGGGAATTTGGGCTTGGGTGGGCTGCTCTTTCAGAGGGTCAGTGCAGACTTGATGGGCCGAATGGCCTCCTTCTGCACTGTAGGGATTCTATCTCCATCTCCTCATACATAGTATGTCTTGATCGTTATTATTTTGCCCATGCATTTATAGCCAACTTCACGGTTCCACGTTTTCCATTGGCCTGCTGGTTAACTTGCACCAAATCATTATCCTGTTTTGTGATATCAATTCCCCTTCCCTAATTTCTACTTTTGCAAGAATACATAAAGCAATCTGTACTTTCTGTCCATCATGAACACTTTGTAATCATGCCAAATTCATGCTTCACAAACCTTTCATCATCTAACCCGATTAGACCCCTTCTATTCCTTTCTGACTCATGTGCTGATCTAGCTTTCATTTAAATGCAACTATGCTATACGAGGCAATTACTGTTGGGTAGCAAGTTCCGTGGATAAAGAACTTCCCCCTGAATTCCCCAACGGATTTATTGGTGATTATGTGGTTTCTAGTTTTAGACACCTCAACAAGTGAAAACATTTTCTCCACTTCCACCCTAGCAACATGTTTGGTTATATTAAAGATCTCTATCAGGTAACATTCAGCCTTTGAATTTCTGGAAAAATAAGCCACAGCTTCTAAAGTCTTTCCTTGGGAAATATTTACAATTTGCACCGATATGAAGTAGTTTCACATTGCAGCAATGATGAAGTTGCACTATCACTACAGTCAAGTTCTGAACCAACTGTAGACATTTATAGCAAAAGGAATTGAGTACAAAGGTAAGAAAGTGTTGTTGAAACTATATAAGGCATTGGTAAGACCGCACCTGGAGTATTGTGCACAGTTTTGGTTCCTTTATTTGAGGAAAAATGGAGTGGCGTTGGAGGCAGTTCAGAAGAGGTTCACTAGATTGATTCCAGAGATGAGAGGTTTGTCATATGAGGGGAGATTGAACAGTTTAGGCCTGTACTCTCTAGAGTTTTGAAGAATGAGGGAAGATCTAATTAAGGTATACAAGATGCTAAAAGGTATGGATAAAGTAGATGTGGAGCTGATGCTTCCTCTTGTGGGTCATTCCAAAATGAGGGGTCATAATTTTAGAATAAGAGGTCGCAAATTTAAAACAGATTGAAGGATAAACTACTTCTCCCAAAGGGTTGTGAATCTGTGGAATTCGCTACCCCAGGGTGCGGTGGATGCAGGGACAGTGAGTAAATTTAAGGAGGAGTTAGACAGATTTTTAATTGGTAATGGGTTGAAGGGTTATGGAGAACGGGCAGGACGGTAGAGTTGAGGCCAGGATGGGATCAGCCATGATCTCATTGAGGGTGTTAGGTTCGAGAGGCTAAATTATCTACTTCCATTCCTAGATCATGTGTTCTAGGGAGGAGATGCTCTGGCTGATTTCGCAATCCACTTCTTGGGTCTGTAACATTGTAGGTAGCAGATGAGGAACATATCAGCCATGATAGAAAGGCGGAGCAGCCCCAATGGGTCGTATGGCTTAATTCTGCTCCTGTATCTTATGAACTGATGAACAACCGCTACTGCATACCTCTCCTCAACCACTCAAAACAGGCAGTATTGCATTGTATCCAAAATTGTCATGGGATAAAACTTAAATGCCATAACAATAGCATTACAATTGCAGAGCCCCCCACTATTTGTTTTTTTAAATTTAGGGTACCCAGTTCATTTTTTCAATTAAGGGGCAATTTAGCCTGGCCAATCCAACTAGCCTGCACATCTTTGGGTTATGGGGGCGAAACCCACGCAAACACGGGGAGAATGTGCAAACTCCACACGGACAGTGACCCAGAGCCGGGATCGAACCTGGAACCTCGGCGCCGTGAGGCAACAGGCTAACCCACTGCACCACCGTGCTGCCCTAGAGTCCCCCACTATTAACATCCAAGGGGGTTACCATTGATCAGAAACCTAACTGGATAAGCCATACAAATACCATGGCCAAAAGAGAAGGTCAGACATTGGGAATCCTGTGGTAAGTAACTCACTGTCTTGACTCCCCAATAGCGGTCTACAAGACACAAGTCAGGAGTGTGATGGAATATTCCAACTTGCCTCAAGTCATTCAACATCAGCCAGGGCAAAGAAACCCACTTGATATGCACCCACCACCATCTTAAACATTTCTTATATCCACCATCAACGCACAATGTCAGCAGATGACCATTTACAAGATGTACTACAGCAACTTACCAAGGCTCTTTCAACAGCACCTTCTAAACTAGTGACCTCTAGTGACCCTTAACACCAGAACGACAAGGGCAACAGGTGAACAACACCATCTGCACGTTCCCCTCCAAGCCACACACCGTCCTGACTTGGAATTACATTGCCATTCCTTCACTGCTGCGGAGTCAAAATTCTGGAACTCCCTTCCTTACGCATTGTGGGTGTACCTACACAAAATGGACTGCAGTAGTCCAAGAAGGCAGCTAAACACATCCTTCTCCAGGACAATTAGGATAGACAATAAAAATGCTGGTCTAATCAGCAACACCCACTCCCTGTGAAAGAATGCATTTTTAAAAGGTCAGTGAGAACATTGTACCCAATATAATGTAAAAGAACTTATATATATATATATAGTGCCTTTCTTGTCCTTTTCTAGTCCTTAACCACCAGTGAATTATTGATAAAAGGCAATCATTGTAGTATCATGGGCTAGAACAGCAACCAAGCCAGACCAGGCAAGGACTACAGATTTCCTCCACTAAAGGATATTAGTGAACCAGAAGAGTTTTTATGACAAATCGGCAATGGTTTCATGGTCATCATTAGACTTTTAATTCCATATTTTTATTGATTTCAAATTTCATGGCGGGATTTGAACCCGGGTACCCAGAGCATTACCCCGAGTCTCTGGGTTACTCGTCCAGTCACGACACCACTAGGTCACTGGCTCCCCCTTGCACTACAAAATAATGCAGTAAGGAGATAATGGCCTGAATCTTCAAAGAATGGCATTCATCATTACACTGCCGCTCAGCACAAACATTCCCCTACCCGATACTTCGCATTTCTTCAGGGGCCTTCTAAGCCTGACTTTCCCATTAGTGTGCAGCAGTGCATTCAAGCAGAGTAGAATTTTGGGGGGGCGGGGGGGGTACAGACAGGATGTGCCCCTTTTTTAGTAATACTAGCTGCAGCATGGTGAGTTTAAAGGTCAAGTTTGAATGTTAGTGAATGAGGAGGTTTAGGATACATTACTGGGTGAGATAAGTGGGTAGGAGTGGTGGGAGAGGTGCGTTACGTGGGCAGGAGAGCAGGTGGATGGATGACAGGTGGGTATGGTGATAGTCAGGTCTGGGGGTTAGTCGGGTGGTCAGTGGGGGTAGTCGGGTGGCTGGATAGTCAGGTGGCCAGGGGTAGCTGGGAGATCCAGGGGAATAGTGGGATAGTTGTCAGTGTGGTCAAGAATGGAGAACGGTGGTAGTCCTGTGATCACAATTGAGTTGGGGGGGGGGGGGGGGTGGGGGAGGAGACAGGTTGGGTGATGAGGAAGGGTTGTTGGGTTGGGTCAAAGGGTAGTTGTGTGGTTCAGGATGGGCAGTCAGAGGGATCAGTGTGAATAATGTGGGGAGGGGTCAATTCTGTAGTTACCCAGGAGTTGGAGCAGGTTTTCTAATCTAATATTTCTTGCTAACTATTCAGGTCAGGAACATGAAAATGTCTGACTTAAAGACTTTGGCGGATGGTCCTGGAAACCAGGGGAATTCCCCTAACAGTAGTCAAAACTTGCCAGACAATTCCCACATAGGTCAGTCAAGTCCTGACACACATCTCAGTCGTATGTCTGGTCTCCGATGATCTGCAAACCGCAGGATTTGGACCATTGAAAAGATTTTCTTTTTTTCCCAATTAAGGGGTAATTTAGCGTGGCCAATCCACCTACCCTGCACATCTTGGGGTTGTGAGGTGAGACCCATGCAGACACAGGGAGAATGTGCAAGCTCCACACAGACAGTGACGCTGGGCCAGGATCGAACCCGGGCCCTCAGTGCCATGAGGTAGCAGTTCTAACCACTGAGCCACCGTACCACTCCGACAAGATATTTTAGGAATGGACGAAATCCCCTTCTTTTCATCAAATGGCGCCATGTAATTATTAATATTCACCTGTGTTCAATGACCTACATTGGCCCCCAGTCCAATGCTTCCAGTTTAAAATTCTGGTCCTTATATTCAATTCCCTCCATGACTTCACCTCTCCATAGCTCTGTATCCTCCGGTTGGCCACAACCCTCTGAGGAATCCTCCAACTCTGGACTTTTACACAATATACACTTCCTTTGCCTGCCCATCAGCAGCCATCCCGTCAGTTGTCTAGGCCCTAAGCTCTGGAATACATTCCCTAAATCCTTCCACTTCTCTTTTAAATCACTCCCTAAAATCTACCCCTTCAACCAAGTCTTACGTCACCTGCCCCAATAGCTCCTTCTTCGCCCCTGTCGATTTTTGTCTGATTATGTTACTATGAATTTTGGAACATTTTACAATCTTTTTAAAGGTACTCTTAAATGAAACATTTTTCTCACTAAACTAGTAAAACTGGCACAAAATGAAAATATCCTTCCAAATATTCCAGGAGAATTGAACTCTTCTGTTGTCTCAATGCAGAAAATTATTCATTCAGGTTTCTGTCAAAAAAATAAACTTTCAGTGCAATTACAACACAGCAGAGAGATTAATATTGGTGCTAAATTGTAATGTAAATCCAGAGTTAAAGCCCAAACTGATGCCAGAAAGAAACTGGAGAGGGCAATATCACAGCACTGGTTTCATTCTGTAGTCTGTTTTCAGTGCAGTGTTAAACTAGGTGTGAAAAGTGGCTGAGTGGATGGACTTTGGACATTTCTCAACTTACCTGCAAATAATTTAAAAGTTTGCATAATGCAGATACTGCCACATGAACTCTGTAATCATTTAAAATGTATATTTTGTGTAAGAAGCTTACTTTGTGCTTGTAATCAAAAGTACACAGAGGTGACTCCAGGATGAAGAATGGGAGTGTTTGCCAGGTATGTGATCTGGCTGGAGCAAACATTACAGCTACCAATCTGAGTCTCATAATTGCAGTCAAAGTGCACCAGAAAGGCGCTTCCTAGACCAGTAACTTATGTGAGGCAATCTAGGAGATTACTCACGAGTCGAGGATAATTTTCTTATTTTCCCTGTGGATGTCTATAATGAAGATTTGTTTGTGAAGACCAAATGAATGCAGAAGCTGTAATGGCTCAGGTTTTGCAATAGGAATAATGGTTAGTCTATCAGTGCTCACCATTACGAAGTACTAAATTAGACAGGAACTTCCAGCATTTGCAGATGCACAGCTAAACATGGAAATCCAGATGTTTTTGTTGGATGCCTCCCTGCTCTTCCACAAGTTCACTTCTCCAGTACTTTGCCAAAAGAATTGGCATTCACATGTATGTCACAGTGTGAAATTAGAGCATCTATTATTTACCCACTAAACATGCCAGAAAAAGGCACGGTCTTTTCATTGACGTATAAGTTAATTTCAGTGCAGTGACAAAGCTTCATTACCGCCAAAAAGCCTCTCTGGCAATAAAAATTGACCGTTGTAAATGTGGAGAGTCTCATTCCTTCAGATTTTAATGATTGCTGAAAATTCAAAAAGTAATATTTTTTCTTTTTCTTTTATCTGTCAGTCCCATCTTTAGTTCTCTCTCTTATTTCACTTTTAATACGTGATTTTACACGGAATTAAACATTCTATAGAACTGGGCGGCATGGTAGCACAGTGGGTAGCACTGTTGCTTCACAGCTCGGGTCCCAGGTTCGATTCCCGCTTCGGTCACTGTTTGTGCGGAGTCTGCATGTTGTGCAATGTGGCAAAGTTTGCAGACGACACTAAGATGAGTGGTAAAGCAAAAAGTGCAGAGGATACCGGAAGTCTGCAGAAGGATTTGGATAGGTTAGGTGAATGGGCTAGGGTCTGGCAGATGGAATTCAATGTTGCCAAGTGTGAGGCTATCCATTTTGGGAGGAATAACAGCAGAATGGATTATTATTTAAACGGTAAGATGTTAAAACATGCTGCTGTGCAGAGGGACCTGGGTGGGCTGGTGCACGAGTCGCAAAAAGTTGGTGTGCAGGTGCAACAGGTGATTAAGAAGGCTAATCGAGTTTTGTCTTTCATTGCTAGAGGGATGGAGTTCAAGACTAGGGAGGTTATGCTGCAATTGTATAAGGCGTTGGTGAGGCCACATCTGGAGTATTGTGTTCAGTTTTGGTATCCTTACCTGAGAAAGGACATATTGGCACTGGAGGGATTGCAGAGGAGATTCACTAGGTTGATCCTAGAGTTGAGGAGATTAGATTATGACGAGAGGTTGAGGGACTGTACTCATTGGAGTTTAGAAGGATGCGGGGGGATCTTATTGAAACATATAAAATTATGAAGGGAATAGATAGGATAGATGCGGGCAGGTTGTTTCCACTGGTCGGGGAAAGCAGAACTAGTGGGCATAGCCTCAAAATAAGGGGAAGTACATTTAGGACCGAGTTTAGGAGGAACTTCTTCACCCAAAGGGTTGTGAATCTCTGGAATTCCTTGCCCAGTGAAGCAGTTGAGGCTCCTTCTTTAAACGTTTTTAAGAAAAAGATAGATACCTTTCTCAACAATAAAGGGATTCGGGGATATGGTGTACGGGCCGGAGAGTGGAGCTGAGTCCACAAAGATCAGCCGTGATCTCATTGAATGGCGGAGCAGGCTCGAGGGGCCAGATGGCCTACTCCTGTTCCTAGTTCTTATGTTCTTATGTCTACACGGGTTTCCTCTGGATGCTCCAGTTTCCTCCCACAGTCCAAAGATGTGCAGGTTAGGTGCCCTAAGCTAAATTGCCCGTAGTGTCCAAAAACAAAAAATGTTAGGTGGGGTTACGGGGATAGGGTGGAGGTGTGGGCATAAGTAGGGTGCTCTTTCCAAGTGCCGGTGCAGACTTGATGGGCTAAATGGGCTCCTTCTGCACTGTAGATTCTATGATTCTATGAATTCCTGGTTCAGACTCTGCAGGGTTAAATGGGATAGCCTCAAAAATGAATCACTACTCCGTGCCCATTGATTGTAATACATGGTGCTGAAGCATGTGCTCACCGTCATAGTTGAAGAGATTCTCACCTGGGAAAAGCAAGGAATAATAACACATGGGGTGAGAGCGAAAACGATTTTCAGAAAATGCAATGAAAGTCTTGGCAGAGGAGGTAGAAAACAGAGATGTTCTATATTTGTCGGGGGCTAGGAGGCCTTCCAAACACGTCAAAACGTAGTGAGGGCAAACAGCCATTGAGGCTAATGCCAGGAGTCAAGCCCCAAAGACCTGGATCGTGCTGCAAGAAATTCAATTACCTCATGAGTGGTCATGATTAGTGAATGCATCATCAAAGGCCACATGCTAGCAATGGCATCAGTAGCTGCAGCCACTGCATAAATCATTCCACCTACACATCACTCACATATCAACAATCTTCGGCAACCAACCTCATGCCCAAGATTCATATACCTCATTGCACTCTCACATACTTAAAGCTGCAAGCCTCAAGTCCACCCATCACAAGTTGTACACACGATTCAACCTGTGCAGCCACAACACGATGCACCACACTGACTGAGACTCTTCTCATTCGCTTGCTGGACAAGGTTGTATATAACCTGAGACAGTATCGCTCAATTGGTGGGATACACTTGCAGCGACATGTCCTTAGCCTCACGGAAGAGACAATGCTTGCCAGCAATGGAGTAGACAAATATTAGAGTGCAGCTCAGGGGCTGGAAGAGAATAAGCCATAGATGATTATATCCTCATACCTAATGCTTCTTTCACTACAATATCTACTGATTTATGGGATGTACATTGAAATGCTCAATGCATTGTCAGGCAAAATATGCGGGCTGTATGAAGGGGCCTGATACCATTTTTGTTTAGGGCTTTCTGTCATCACCTTTATTAGCACACTTGTGGACCCAACCATGATACAGTATCTGCTGGTGATTATCTCAGCTTCCATTGCAGCACAAGCAGAAGTCACTTAACATCTGGGAAACTTTCTTGCTGCCATCATGGCTGCAGATACTCGTGTTCAGAGTGCCTTGGAGGGTCTCCAAGGAATCCCGCAATCTGTCCTCCGACAGGCTATCAGCAACTAGGATTGTTGAGGCGCTGCTCTAAGAAAGTGGCAGTATCTCCATGGAACAAGAACCACAATGACGGCATTCGTCTTCCTACTTCTGCCACCCGACCAGTGCCTTGCTGGCGTCAAATCAGCACACTGATTGATGTGATGCTCTACATATTGCAGATGATGTCCGTTCTTCGCACTCCAACGCTTGCACCAATATGATATCTGGCACAATATATCCCTTAAGTGTGTGTACATGCTGCAGACGTCATGTTGGAGGTTTCCGGAGCACTAATGAGTCCAATATTACACTCTGCGTCTCTCAGTAAGTATTCTTCAATCTGATAGTCGAGGAGAAATGCCAATGCCTTCCCTGTTTACACAGGTTTCCAATCCCTTGTAAAGGATGCTGCACTGTTAAGACTGCCTAATAACTGCACTTTGCCTCAGAAATCCTTCAGAAGTCTAGGGACGAGAGTAACTACAATGCACGGTGAGTGTTGCTTGTTCACCACTGTCTGCAAAATCAACACGAATATATTTTTGAAGTGGCAAGTTGCAGATGAAGTGCAGTATTCAGTTTAATATTATGCAACAGAACAACTTGCTCTACACGTCAGACAATAGCAGTGGAGCAGAAAGATAAAGCAGAAATATCTATATAAGGAGCAACAAATTTGCAGAAAAGTCAAATCAAACTAAGTACACATGTCAAGTACAGTGTTCCTCAGTGTTCTTGTGCAGAAACAGTAGTTTCCAAGTGATGAAATGACCTTGAAGCGACAATGGATTACTCGTGCCATGACAGCAGCTATGATGGTTCGTATGCAATTTAGTTTTTTAAACTAGCAATTGCTAAAGCTTACCAGCAAAATTGAAAATATAACACACATTTTGCTGGGCATCTAAATTTCAGTGGAGCCCTGCAAACAAGGCAAATTACCAGCTTCACTCATGCATGTGAGTACAAGAAGCTGACCGTCAACACGAAAATAAATTTGAATCCATTTCTTCCAGAAACTCATGTCACCGAGTATCAGAGGGAATACATCCTATTTAAATATCAACAATTTAAAGAGAGAAACGGCAGTGGAAACAAACAACTGAAAGTGGCTTAAGGAAACCAACCAATCACCGTGAGATTGCAAGGTATGAGCGTCATGTCACTCAGTGCTTTATTTATTGTAATCAATAACTCTCAGTTTTGCAGTTCCTGAATTTCCACAGAGCTCAATAAACCAAAACAGTTGTACCGTAATCTGGGCCCATGTTGTTAAAATGATTCAAGTGATGAAATGACCTTGACAGCAGGCATCATGGCTTGTACACTGCCACAATACTGAAACAGCTCTTATCAAAGTTGCAAACGACATTCATTGTAACTGTGACAAAAGATAAATATTCCAGTCTGGTCCTTCTGGATCTGTCTGCAGCTTTTGACACACCACACCACTGCCTCTCCACTGTCATCCAGCTGGGTGGGACTGCTCTCACCTGGTTTATTCTAATCTATCATGTCATAGCAATGAAATCAATTGTAATGGCTTCTCTCCCTGCGCCTGCACCATTTGGCCTCCTCCCACATCTGATCTATATGCAGACCTCTGCAACAACATCCAAAGACAGAGCATTAATTTTCACATGTACACTGTAGACATCCAGCTTTACCTCACTCCCACCTCTCTCGACCCAACCATCATCGCAAAATTATCAAACTGTTTATCAAACATCCAGTACTAGGTGAGCAAACATTTCCTCCAAATAAATATTGGGACGACTGAAGCCATTGATTATGGTCCAAACTCTGTTCTATAGCTACTAACTCTATCCCTCCCCTAGCAGCAGTCTGAGATTAAACCAGTCTGTACACAACTTTAGTTCCAAGATGAGCTTTTAACCACATATTCATCATAATTTGCCATCAAAAGCTGCCCATCTCCACCTCAGATATTGTTTTTAAAAAATATATTTTTATTCTCCTTCACATTTTCTCCCAAATTTACACCCAGAAACAATAAACAATAATCAATAATGAATGCAATGTCAATCCCCATATCAATAACAACAATCCCATCCTCCCACCAAACCCCCAAGCATTAGCCCGCATGTTAAATAACAAAAAGGAATTAAGCACCCATAGTCACCATTAACACATACAGCCACCCTCCCCCCAACTCTCCCAACACCCCCCCCCCCAAATGTCCGATGTAATCCAATTCTCAAAACTACATAATGAATAACGCCCATGAATTGTAGAACCCCCTCCATCCTTCTCCTCAGTTCAAATTTGACCTTCTCAAGAGTCAAGAATTCCAGCAGTTCCCCCTGCCACGCCAGGGCACAGGGTGGAGAGGTTGATCTCCATCCCAACAGGATCCGCCTTCGGGCGAACAATGAGGCGAAGGCTACAACATCTGCTTCCGCACCCGTTTCCAACACCGGCTGGTCCGACACCCCGAATATGGCCTCCCCAGGGGCAGGGTCCAGCTTCACATTCACCACTTTAGAGATTACCTTAAAAACATCCTTCCAGTAATCCTCCAGCTTTGGACAGGACCAAAACATATGAACGTGGTTTACAGCCCCCCCCGCCACCCCGGCAACGTTCACACAAATCTTCTACCACCTCAAAGAGCTGGCTCAACCTCACCCTTGTGAGGTGTGCTCTATAAACCACCTTCAGCTGTATGTAACAGCTCCAACCTCACGCACGAGATGGAGGCGTTCACCCTCCGGAGCACCTCACACCAGAACCCTTCCTCCATACCCTCTCCCAACTCTTCCTCCCACTTTGCCTTGATTCCTTCTAGCGATGCCTTCTCCTCCTCCAAAATAGCCCCGTAAACCGCCGACACTACCCCCTTCTCCAGCACCTCCTCCAGCAATGTGGAGGCTGGCTGTACCGGGAAGCTCTGTATCTCCTTTCTGGCAGTCTCGAACCTGCATGTGTCTAAATATTTCCCCCTGCTCCAGCCCATACTTCACTCCCAGGTCCTTCAATCCTGCAAATCAACCACCAAGAAACAAATCTTTTAGTGTGCTAATTCTTTTCTCTTCCCATCTTCGAAAATGTCCATCCTACTTCCCTGGCTCAAATCTATGGTTCCCCCGAATCGGCATTGCCCTAGACCCTGCCCCCAACCCGAAGTGCTGGCGAAACTGCCTCCAAATTCTCAACAAAGCTATTACTACTGGACTCCCTGACCACCTCAAATATTGTTAACATTGTCCAACTTCACTCCTTTCTTAGCTCATTTGCTTCTGAAAGCCTCACATTGCCTTTGTTAATCCTAGACTCGCCTATCCCAACACACCTCTGGCTGGTCTCCTATATTCTATCCTTGATAAACTCGAGGTCATCCAAAACTCTGTTGTCTGTGTCTTAACTTTCAGCTTGTCCCATTCACCTATCAGTGCTGTGTTCACTGACCTAGAGGCTTCCAGTTAAGCAATGGCTTGATTTTAAAATTCTCATCCTTGATTACAAATCTCTCCATGGCCTAGCTCCCTTCCATCTCTGTAAACTCCTGTAACTCCATAATCCTCCAAGATATCTGCACTCCTATAACGATGGTCTCTTGTGCATCCCCATTTTTAATTGCATCACCATTGGCAGCCATGCCTTCATCTACCGAGGTCCCAAGCTCTGGAATACCTTTCCTGTACCTTGTGCCCCCTTTACCTCTTTTAAGACACTCCTTATACCTACCCCTCTGACTAAGCTTTTGATCATCTGAACTAATGTCTCCTTATGCGACTTTGTATTTTATTTTATAATGTTCCCATGAAACATGGGACGTGTCATTACGGTAAAAGTGCGACAATATTAGTTGATTCTCATAAGTACAGCAGAAACTGTCCGGTGCCACAACTAACTTCACTTTAAAATGCTGCTTCCAAAATGTTATGTTAAAAAAAATTGGATCCTCAGGCAAAATATGATTGTTAACAGCACAGACAGCAAGGCTTTCAAATTGGAGCTAAAACGATGCCTACCATGCAGATAAGACATTTATACCGATCCCCACGGGACAGCTGTCGTTCCAATTCCCGAATACGGGCTTTCAGTGCTTCAATTGTCGTTACAGTTGCATCTTCAGATATCCTGCAGATACAAGAAAAACAAATCAGATTTGAGGTTTATTAATTTAGTTCAAACACATCTGAAATAGCAGTCGTTCAGCCTCATATTTCTTAAAAGCATAGACCCTGCCATAATTGGAAGACTATAAACAACATTAAGTACCTAACAATATTCTTGAATAAAACAGACAACAGATAAGGTATGAACTCACAATGGTTACAAAAGTTCACACTAGATCACCACGGTTTCAAAGTTAATGTACAAGTGTCACTGTCAAAACCGCATCAAGCATTTTCAAACTTGCACATAAATATTCAGTACAACGCATTGAATAGTAGGATGCATATTTAGTTATTGCCATTCCAGCGTTTCCCCTATTTGGGTTAGCCACATCAGTCCCCTGATCTCATCATCCTTTAGTTTATAGATCTAGAATAGGCATAGCAACAAATTCAGTGCATTTAATATTAAGCAAATAGGAGTAATAATTCACACAAGATTTAAAAAAGGCAAGGCAAATGACATGGGAATGGGTAGGGTGGGGGTGGGGAGGGGGAGGGAAGCCGAAAGGATTAGCCCAGCAGGACTGTCTTTAGAAACACTTGCTAATCATTCGTCAGGTTATCATTGAAGAGCAGGCTATAGTTTAAAATCTCTGGAAAGTACCCAAATTTAAATGCTACCATGCTAAGTACCAGCCTCATCTTTGGATTGCCATTTTGTCAGGTCACTAAGTGGGTAACACAGCAAAGAGAGGATGTCAAACTGAGAATGAAATTAAGAATAATTATGCTGGCCACAGAGATGTATGCACCAGAGGAGACATTAAGAGAAGTACACAAGAGGCTCAATGCGTATGACTAGTTCTATCTCTACCGCTGCAAAACAAAGCAGAATTGGAAGGATACAAAAATACCTAATTATGAGGAGACATTACTTAGTTAAAGCTGCTGTATGAAAGTTATGGTCATTAGTAACATTGCTGATCTAAAGGTATTGATAATTGGATAGATGAAGGCACAAAGTGCTGAAATTTTCCCATCTTTAAAAATATTTGGTAGGTGGTGGCATTTCCAGGTGCAAATGCCACTCATTGTTGCAGCATGTTTGCCAGATTAATTTTACAGGAGGCGGCCAATTAGCCAGCCTCCTCCACAATCACCATCCAATTAGAAACAATGGGAAGGTTCTGGAGGTAGGTGGTGAACCCAGGACAATTCACTGCAAGTGAGGCCATCAGCACTCACTGTGTCACCAATGAGAGTGCTGTTGAAGGCTGTTGAAGGGGCAGGAAGTAATGGAGATGTCAACAATACCAGTGAAACAAGTGCCACTGTGTTAGTTGCGTGACAGCTTGAGGCATCCGTCTCCATGAAGTCCTCAGTCAATGGAACAGTTTTGTACTTGGGAAAACAGCAGTCTTGCTATTTTCTGACGGTAACCATTAAATCTCTTTCCGTTCTCCCAAAGCTCCGAATACCTGGTGGGAAGTTGCCTCTTCTTAGTTACCAGGGTGGTAAAATAGCAGGGGCGTAGACAATGCCAGCAACAGAGCTGATAATTAATCACTCAAAGACCTTGATTCGTATTCTGCCGCAGACACCGGTTTGCCAGTATTGGACCCAACCAACCCTCGGGAAAAGTGGCTGGAAATGAGAACATGCCAGCAAACCGGCTCAATGCCCTTCTTTTCAGAATTTGCTTGTCCCCAAATATCCCCTCCCCTGCCTGGGAAAATTCAATCCAAAATTTTCCTTGAAAAGGACTATTATTGTGGCTTCTAAATGAGAAGAGAAGATTACCCAGGAAGACAACAAATGTTGGTTCAGCCATTTTGCTCTGAGTGGAAAAATGTTTCAATTCATGTGCAGACCATAATGATGTTACCATCATTTCTGAGAAAGTACATACCCTTCCACATCACTATCTTCTCCCAAACACTAAGTACTGAGATGACTAAAATGTGTCTATGGTAGTAAGTCTCCACGAATAAGAATTAAAAATTTGAAATGAAATGAAATGAAATGAAAATCGCTTATTGTCACAAGTAGGCTTCAAATTAAGTTACTGTGAAAAGCCCCTAATCGCCACATTCCGGCGCCTGTTCGGGGAGGCTGTTACGGGAATTGAACCGTGCTGCTGGCCTGCCTTGGTCGGCTTTCAAAGCCAGCGATTTAGCCCTGTGCTAAACAGGTAAAATTTACCTGGAAGCAATCATCTAGTATATAATAATTTCATCATAATCAACAACCAAACAAAATTCAATGTCATCCACTCAGAACCTCTTCAAAACTCGATTTTACACACTTCAAGATCCCTCATAAAATATTTTCCTGTTTGAAGCCACAAAGTTTATCAAAGGTACTGCAAGACAAACTTCTAAACATTCTTAATAAGCCAACAAATCACAATTAACCTTCTGCAGAAATTGAATGCAATCACATAGCGCAAAATAATATTTACAGAGTAGATACCTCTACCTAGCAATATATTATCTTTCACTAACATCAAGCACCCCAAAGTTTTATAACCAATGCACCAAAGAGAGAGAGAATGGCAAATGAGGAGGTGTATCACTGATAATAAAAGATGACAAAAGAACATTAGTGATGAAAGATCTTGGTTCAGAAGATCATAAGGTAGAATCAGCGTGGTTGAAGATAAGCAATAAGAATCAGAAAATACTGATGGGAGTAGTTTATAGGCCAGTTAATAGTACTTCCATTGTCAAAGAGAGAATAAAACAAGCAATTATTGGAGCATGTAACAAAGAAATGTAATAACTGCAGAGAACTTTAGTCTTCAATATAGAGTGGTCCAATCAAATTGGTATGGCTGGGTCTAGAAAACGAGTTTCTAGAATGTTTATGTAACAGTTCCCTTGAACAATACATTGTGGAACCTACCCAGGATAAAGCTATTTTAGATCTTGTATTATGAAATGAACCAGGGTTAATCAGGAATCTCATAGCAATATGTCTACTGGGCACTTGTGATCATATTTCAATCATTTAAAAAAATCTTAAACTTAAACAAAGCCAATTACCTAGGTTTGAGGGGAGATCTGGCTACGGTTGATTGGGTATTAAGGCTAAGTTATGGTAGTAAATAAACAGTCAGAAACATTTAAAGAAACAATTCAAAATGTTCAACAAAAACACATTCCATTGAAAAAAAAACAACCAAGAAAAATTCTTCTGTGGATTACTAAGAAAGTTATAGAGTATGAGATTAAAAGAGTAGTTGCACGTCTGAGGATTGGGAGTGTTTTAGAAACATGCAAAGGGCCACCTTGATAAAACGGGAAAAAATAGAATAAGAATATACGGACCAAGCATATATAAACAAATTTCAAGAGCTTTTTAAAGGAAAAGTGTAACTAAAGTAAACGTTGGTCTCTCAAATGCAGAAATGAAGAAATAACAGACAGTACAAATATTTTGTGTTTGCCTTCAGAGTAGAAAATTGCAAGTTGCAAACTAGAAATGCAGGGTACTAGGTGCCAGAAAAGTGAGGAAATTCCAATAATTAATATCAATAGGAAAAAATAACTGGAGAAATTGAAGGGGCTAAAATCCAACAAATCACCAGAACAATTATGGCCTAAATCTTAGGATTCTAAAAGAGGTAGTTGCAAAGATAAGTGAATAGCTATGATCCAAAATTCGCTAGATTCTTGTATGCTCCCAACTGGTTGGAAGTTAGCAAATGTAACACCGTTATGCAAGTGAAAAAAAGGAATTGCAGGCCAGTTAGCCTGACAGCAGTCATTGGGAAAGTACTGAAATCTATCATTGAGGTAGTCTTAATAACGTACTTAGCAAATCATGGTAGGATCAGACAAAGTTAAGATGGTTTACGAAAGGAAAATTAAGTTTGAGAAATTTATTATGAGTTTTTGAAACATCCAACTAGAAGGGTAAATAAAGGGGAAACAGTATATGGAGTATAACTGGATTTGCAAAAGATAAGGTGCCACATAAAAAGTTAATACGCAAGATAAAGCTCATGGAGTTGGGTGTTATATATTAACATGGAAAGAGGATTGGTTAACGGACAGGAAGCAAAGGGTAGGCATAAATGGGGCATTTTTAACTTGGCAGGCTGTGTCTAATGGAGTGCTGCAAGGATCAGTGCTGGGGTTCAGTTATTTACAATCTATATTAATGACTTAGGTGAACAGACAGCGAGTAATATATCTAGGTTTACTGACGATATAAAGCTAGGTACAAATGTAAGCTGTAAGGATATGTTGCAAAGAAATATAGACAGGTTAAGTGAATGGGCAACAAGACGGTAGGTGGAATATTTGGGGGGGTGGGGGGAGAAATATGGGGTTATTCACTTTGGTTGTAAAAATAGAAAAGCAGAATATTTTTTAGAAGGCATGAAACTTGCAAATAGTGACATTCAGACACTTTGATTTGCTCATAAAAGGAACACAACATGCACAGCAAGCAATTAAGAAAGCAAATGGCATCTGGCCTTTATTGCAAGGGGATTGGAGTACAGTATTTTTGTAGACGACACCTGGAATATTGTGTGCAATTTTGTCTCCATATTTAAGGATCTACATATTTGTATTGGAGGCAGTACAGCAAAGGGATTACTGGATTGGTCCCTGGGATGAGAGGGTTGTCCTAACGATGAGAGGCTGAGTAAATTGGGTCTATTTTCTCTAGAGTTCAGCAGAGTGAGGTGATCTCAGTGAATCCTGCAAAAATTTGAAAGGGCTGAATAGATCACACACAGAGGTTACTTCCACTGGCTGGGAAGTCTAAAATACAAGCCTCAGAATAAGGAGATGACCATTTAGGACCGAGATGAGGAGAAATGACTTCACTCAAAGGGTTGCGAACCTTTACAATTCTCTACTCCAGAGTGTTGTATTGAAGGCCAAGCTAGACAGACTTTTGCGCTCAAGGAGTCAAGAGATATGTGAATGGGCAGGAACATAGAGTTAAAGTCCAAAATATCAGCTATGATCGAACTGAATGGCGGTGCAGGCTCCATTGACCGCATGGTCTACCTCTGCTCCCATCTCTTTTATTCTTGTACAGTTCTTTTTCAAATGTCATCATTGTTACAATGCAGAAAACACAGCAGCAAATTCTCATACATCAAGCTCCCACAAATAGCAGTGTGACGAGGTTCATTTTCTGATGTTGATTGTGGGACAAATGTTGGTCAGGATACTGGGGGGGTATCTCCCCTGCTGATGTTAGAAATAATTTTTTACATCCACCTGAGAGGGAAGAGGGGCCTTGCTGAGTATGACGAGTCTGTATGACACCTCAACAACTGTATCAAGTTCTGTTTCTTCAGCATGTTCAGTTTTCTCTGCTCTTTTCTGTGTTCCCTTTGATGAACCTGCATGTCTTACTCCATAACGCTACTTCTTTGTAAGGGGAGGCTATGCAGCATCTGAAACCTTTCCTCAAAACTTCACCAGACTATTTTACCTGGATGATCCCTCATATCTAACCAGGAACTTGAAGCACTGGGCTTCAAGATATCAATGGTGTGCTCTGTGATCAATCTAATAGTCTCAAGCACCTCATTATACATGTGCTCTGAAGATCACATATACAGACATGTCATCAGGTACGGATCCAGAGGAATCTTGATAAAAAGGTCACCCCAAGGCATGTTTTTGTGATTTAATAAGAGGTAGACTGCCTTAAAACAGTGGGAGCTGTACTGACCTGCACAATCCAGTGCTGATGGATACAAACTACAATTAGAACACCCCTTTCAGGCAAGAGATTTCTCCCCTCAAGAATTCCCTCACTGGAAATGAACGTGATGTGCAAAATGGTCAGGTCAGGGAGCCTGTGTTTCTGCCCTGTAACACCCAGTTTGCATCTATTTCTCTGTACTGGGTCCTTACCCAAACACCATATACATTAATCAGTTGGATAATGGAAGAGAGAGTTATAGATCCAATTTTGCACATGGCACTATGTTAGGAGGCACAATAAGTCTCCCACAAATGACAGTTAGAAAGGAACATAAATTATCGGAGTTGGAAAAAATGTGACAGATTGAATCGAATGTGGGGAACAAATTGAAGTATCTACTTAATAGAGAACTGTGGAGCCGAGGTGCTTGGATTCAAAATATAACCTATAATTATTTAATTATTAATAATTAATTAATAACAAACAAATTGGATGTTGGTCTTTAATGGGAGTTGGAACACAAAAGTGAGGAACTGATGATGCAAGTGTACTCAGCAGCGGTCAATTCCATCTAGAGGACTACATTCAGTTGTGGGCATTGAACATCAGGAACACTATACTGGCCTTGGAGGGGTTACAGTGCAGATTCAACAAAAAATCATACCGGGTTTAAAGCATAAAAACAGGTTGCATAAACTTCTGTATTCCTTCAAGTTTAGCAGGATTTAATCAAGTTCTTTAAAATAATAAAGGTGTTCATGAGGTAGATACATAGAAATTACATCCTCTGGTTGGGGATTCAGAATAGGGCACAATATTAAAATAAGTAGTAGGCCATTTAGGAATGTAAACAGGAAACACTTTTTCACACAACGGGTATTGGAAAACTGGAACTCTCACTGCCAAAAGAATTTGAATGTTAGGTTAATTAAAATTTTCTAGACTAAGATCGATAGGTTATTTTGATAAATATTAAAGGACTTAAAGCAAAGGCTGGTAAACAGAGTTAAGGAACAGAACAGCCATGACCTAACCAGAGGTGGAGCAGTCTTGAGGTGATCGCCCCTTGGGATGAATGGTCTACTCCTGCTCCTGCAAAAGAAAATGTCAACACAATACTGCCTTTGGTCTGTGTTCAAAGTACTCTCAGAGACATGTGAACAAGGGAGACTATACAAGGGAGGGGACACAAAGTATGAATTCATTTCAACAGTCTTTAAGGAAATAATATGCCATACATAAAGTTGATGACATGTCTTTGGTAGCTCAAGGAAAGTGTTCCATTTGACTTAACCAACACTGTTGAAATGAAAACATTAAACACTGGAAATACTCAGCAAGTCTGGCTTCATCTATGGAGATTGAAAGTGTTAATGTATCAGGTATGTCATCTTTCATTGGAATTGGTGATTTCCTTAACGTATACACAATATTCTAGACAGAAATACTAGTGCTGAAGCAGCAATTTGCACAATTTAATTGATTTAAAGCCTACTGTCAGCTTGTTTACCGATAGTCGGAGAGTCTCCGGGTAGTCAAACTATTGGTGGCCACAGGCAGGTGGTAGTCATTGTGAAAAGCTCTGATTTACTGCATTGAGGCAGTTTGCACCAAAACCGTAGCACTGCCATTGCAAACTGAATTGTTCCAGAAATCAGCACCGGCCTTTCAGAATCTATCTCACACAGCAACTAAAATCTTTGAAAAAAATACATCAGAACGTAAATGGCTTCAATCTATTGTGTAACCAAAAAGAATGACATATTAGTACTATACTAGCTGCACAACAACAGGTAATTTGGTGGGAGTGGTGAAGGTGAAACCTTGACATATATAGATAGGTTGCACTCCCTGTAGATCGAAGAACAGAGAACTACACAGGAGATGCTCTTCCCACCTTCTAAGCCCAGAAGAGAATGATGGAAGTTATAAATTATTCTGTTGGGGGGGGGGGGGAGAAAGATATAAAGAAAGAGGCAAGAAGGAAGAATTTAATCTTATGCACCAATCAGTGGAAAGCTTTTCACCAACAAACAATAGTATATGACACACGCCTTCTTGTGGTGCACTTACTAACTAATTCATGGATCTAAAACAAGTGAGAAATACTTCAGATTTGATAAACATCCTCAAATCACAGCAGGAAATTTCAAAGCACCAAAACGATCACTTTATGCAACAGTGTAACCAGCAGCCATCTATCATTGCACAAGGGCCCTATAAACCACATCTACCGTGCAAGTAAGCAAGCCTTAGTGTCAAGCATTGAAAAGGCATTTGTTTCCTGACAATTTAATGCTGCTCAAATTAGCCCGGGTACATTTATTCACTACACTCGGGGGGGTCTGGGTGAATTTTACACGTTGGCAGCCACATATTGATTTTGCAATTTAGGAAGTTTGCAACAGCAACTCTACAAACCTTTGAAGGACAGCTGTGCATTGTTCTGCCAAAACACAAACACGTTGCAAATAAGTGTGACAAGTTTATGTTGCAAAGTATGAGTGGGGGGGGGGGGCGGGGGGAAGAGAGAGAGAGATGCACACAAGGATCTACACAGCCATTCAAGTACCGTGAAAAAGCCACAAGTTATTTTGTTAAAGAATACTCTGGAAGTGAATGTATTGCAGATGGGCCCTATTAATTACTCACTTTGGAGGAATTTCTTGATTTCGCTCTGTGCAATAAAAATTTTAATCCATACTTTTTCTTTTATTTAAAAAAATATATTTATTAAAGTTTTTTAACACAATTTTTCACCCTTACAAACAATAACCCCCCCCCCCCCCCCCCCGTAACAAAATAGAAAGAAAACGCACATAGCATGGTAAAACGACATGTTACAGAGCTTTGTACACTGGCTCCCTCCCGTACATGCCAGTTTTCCAGAACTTTCATGAGTTCTCTTGCTCAAATACCCCCTAGGCAGACCCCCCTTCCCCCCTGCCTCCATCCCCCCCTTCACAAGATATCCTCCCCGTGGGTTGCTGCTGCTGCTGACCGACCTTCCTCTAACACTCCGCGAGATAGTCTAGGAACGGTTGGCACCGCCTGTAGAACCCCTGCGCAGACCCTCTCAAGGCAAACTTTATCCTCTCCAGCTTAATGAACCCAGCCATGTCGTTTGTCCAGGCCTCCACGCTGGGGGGCTTCGCCTCCTTCCACATTAGCAAGATCCTTCGCCGGGCTACTAGGGACGCAAAGGCCAGAATGCCGGCCTCTTTCGCCTCCTGCACTCCCGGCTCGTCCACTACTCCAAATATTGCTAGCCCCCAGCTTGGCTTGACCCGGACTTTCACCACCTTAGATATTGTTCCCACCACTCCTCTCCAGAACCCCTCCAGTACCGGACATAACCAAAACATATGGACATGGTTCGCCGGACTTCCTGAGCACCTTCCACATCTGTCCTCTACCCCAAAAAACCTACTCAACTCGCCCCTGTCAAGTGCGCTCTGTGAACCACCTTAAATTGTATCAGGCTGAGCCTGGCACACGAGGAGGAGGAATTAACCCTACCTAGGGCATCCGCCCATAGCCCCTCCTCAATCTCCTCCCCCAGCTCCTCCTCCCATTTACCCTTCAGCTCCTCTATCAACGCTTCCCCCTTTTCTTTCATCTCCTGATATATTGCCGACACCTTGCCCTCTCCCACCCATACGCCCGCGATCACCCTGTCTTGAATTCCCTGTGCCGGGAGCAACGGGAATTCCCTCACCTGCTGCCTCACAAACACCCTCACCTGCATGTATCTGAAAGCATTTCCCGGGGGTCTCTCAAACTTCTCCTCTAGTGCCCCTAGGCTCGCAAACGTCCCATCAATGAACAGGTCCCCCATTCTTCTAATCCCCGCCCGATGCCAGCTCTGAAACCCCCCGTTACCCCTGATCGGGGACCACACCGAGGCTCCCATTGCACCCCTGTGCCGTCTCCACTGGCCCCAGATCTTTAGCGTTGCCGCCGCCACCGGACCCGTGGTGTACCTTGACGGCGAGAGCAGCAGTGGTGCCGTCACCAGCGCCCCCAGGCTCGTTCCTTTGCAGGATGCCATCTCCAACCTCTTCCATGTCGCCCCCTCTCCCTCCATCACCCACTTACGGATCATCGCCACATTTGCTGCCCAGTAGTAGCTCCCTAGGTTCGGCAGCGCCAACCCTCCTCGGTCCCTACTGCGTTCCAAAAACCCTCTCCTTACCCTCGGGGTCTTATTCGCCCACACAAACCACATAATACTCCTGCCTACTCTCTTAAAAAAGGCCTTGGTGATCATGATGGGAAGGCACTGAAACACAAAGAGAAACCGCGGAAGGACCACTATTTTGACCGACTGCACTCTACCCGCGAGCAAGAGCGGTAAAATGTCCCATCTTTTGAAGTCCTCCATCCGCTCCACCAACCTCGTCAGATTCAGTTTATGTAGGGCCCCCCAACTCCTGGCTATCTGGATCCCCAGGTACCGAAAGCTCCCCTCCGCCCTCCTCAGCGGTAGAACGCCTTTCTTGGTCCCCTGCCTTTACTACAAAAAGCTCACTCTTCCCTACATTCAGCTTATAGCCCGAAAAATCCCCAAACTCCCTTAGAGTCTGCATGACCTCCACCATCCCTCCACTGGATCCGCCACATACAGCAACAGGTCGTCCGCATAAAGCGACACTCGATGCACGTCTCCCCCTCGGACCACCCCCCTCCATTTCCTAGACTCCCTCAATGATATGGCCAAGGGTTCAATCGCCAATGCAAATAACAGGGGGGACAGGGGGCACCCCTGCCTCGTCCCACGGTACAGACAAAAATACTCCCACCTCCGCCGATTCGTAACCACACTCGCCACCGGGGCTCTGTAAAGGAGCTTAACCCAGCTAATAAACCCTCCCCCGAACCCAAACCTATGCAGCACTTCCCAGAGGTACTCCCACTCTACTCAGTCAAAAAGGCCTTCTCCGCGTCCATGGCGGTCACTATCTCCGCCTCTCCCTGCACCGATGGCATCATTACCACGTTTAGGAGCCGCCGCACATTGGTGTTTAGTTGCCTGCCCTTTACAAATCCCGTCTGGTCCTCGTGAATCACCCCCGGGACACAGTCCTCGATCCTCGTAGCCAGCACTTTTGACAGCAACTTAGCATCCACATTGAGGAGCGAGATCGGCCTGTACGATCCACATTGCAGTGGGTCCTTGTCCCGCTTTAGGATCAAAGAAATCGTCGCCTCCGTCATTGTCAGGGGCAGGGTCCCTTCCTCCCTTGCCTCATTAAAGGTCCTCACTAGTAGTGGGGCCAACAGGTCTACGTACTTCCTGTAGAACTCCACCGGGAACCCGTCCGGTCTCGGGGCCTTCCCTGTCTGCATACTCCCCAAACCCTTGCTCAGCACCTCCAACCCAATTGGTGCCCCCAAACCAGCCACCTCTTGCTCCTCCACCCTCGGGAATCTCACTTGGTCTAGGAATCGTCTCATCCCCTCTTCCCCCGCTGGGGGCTGGGATCTGTACAGCTCCTCATAGAAGGCCTTGAATGCCTCATTTATTTTTGTCGCACTCCACACCGTGGCTCCCATTCCATCCTTGACTCCACCTATTTTCCTCGCTGCCATCCTCTTACAGAGCTGGTGTGCCAGCATCTGACTCGCCTTCTCCCCATACTCATACGTCGCCACCTGCGCCTTCCTCCACTGTGCCTCTGTGGTCAACAGATCAAACTCCGTCTGGAGACGTCGCCTTTCCCCAAGTAATCCCTCCTCAGGGGCCTCTGCATATCTCCTGCCAACTCTTAAAATCTCCCCCACTAACCTCTCCCTTTCCATGCCCTCTATCTTCTCCCTATGAGCCCTAATGGAGATTAGCTCTCCCCTGATCACCGCCTTCAGCGCCTCCCATACCACCCCCACCCACACCTCCCCATTGTCATTGACCTCCAGGTACCTTTCGATGCACCCCCTCACCCTCCCACACACCACCTCATCTGCCAGCAGTCCCACATCCAACCGCCACAGCGGCGTTGGTCCCTCTCCTCTCCCAACTCCAGTTCCACCCAGTGCGGGGCGTGATCTGAAATGGCTATGGCCGAATACTCCGTTCCCTCCACTTTCGGGATCAGCGCCTTGCCCAGAACAAAAAAAATCTATCCGGGAGTAGGCTTTGTGCACGTGGGAGAAAAAAGAAAATTCCCTGGCCTGCGGCCTGGCAATCCTCCACAGGTCCACTCCCTCCATCTGATCCATAAACCCCCCTAAGCACCTTGGCCGCCGCCGGCCTCTTTCCGGTCCTAGATCTGGAGCGATCCAGTGCTGGGTCAAACACCGTATTGAAATCCCCACCCATTATCAGGCTTCCTACCTCCAAGTCCGGAATGCGCCCCAACATGCGCTTCATGAATCCGGCATCATCCCAGTTCGGGGCGTATACATTTACCAATACCACCCACGTCCCCTGCAACTTACCGCTCACCATCACGTATCGCCCTCCATTGTCCACTACAATATTCTTGGCCTCAAACGACACCCGCTTCCCCACCAATATTGCCACCCCTCTGTTCTTCGCGTCCAGCCCCGAATGGAATACCTGTCCTACCCACCCCTTTCTTAACCTGACCTGGTCCGCCACCTGCAAATGTGTCTCTTGGAGCATGACCACGTCTGCCTTCAGTCCCTTTAAGTGCGCAAACACTTGGGCCCTCTTTACCGGCCCATTCAGGCCCCTCACATTCCACGTTATCAGCCGGATTGGTGGGGGCTCTCTGCTCTCTTCCCCCCGCTGACTAGCCATCTCCTTTTCTAGGCCAGTCCCGTGTCCACGCCGCCCTCACCCTCCAGTCCCCCAGCCGGGAGACCCCCGCCCCGACCACCTCTTCTGTGTCCCATTCCCCTTTGGAAAGTGCAGCAGCAACCCTTTCCCCCCCCCCCCCCCCACCCCCCCGCGAGACCCATGCCGAGCTTTTTTTGCTCCTCCCATATCACTTCCGTAAGTCAGCTGACACTTGCTGACCCCGGCTTCCCCCGCCGTCCCCTTGACCTCCCCGTGTAATCCATACTTTTTCAAGAGGTTTAAGATTTCTTTACACAGTATACAAAGGATAGCTTCCCCATGCTAAGCATGATTTTGTTTGAAGGCAGAGCAAGAAGTACACAACCTGCACCTATCTTGTGCACCTCAAATAGTTAGTTGTACAGCAGCAATGTCATTATCCAAAGGCAAACTAACTAGGAAATGTTTGTAGTCAAAGAATGTTTGTGGTTTATCTAAATAACAAATGGGCAGACTAAATAATTGCTTGAAATGAGTCCAGAAGAAGCCACGTAGCTGGAGTGATGCAGCTAGTAATCAATGAGTAGGCTACATCAAGTCCTGATTTAGTTGTAAAAGATTGCTATGCTACCGAAAGACCAGTGCAATATGTGAATACTCCACAATCAATAGAATATTGATTTAGTTATTGTAGGTTCATATGCTCTAGACCTTGTTAAAATCACATTTATTAACTGGGCTGTGCTCATTAACCATTTAATTTTGGTGCATTTCACCTAGGTTTACAGGGGTCCATTGTTTCGAATATGCAAGTTTTATCCATTTTGACTGAAAGTAGTACAAGTTGATTTGTGGGTGCACACAAGATAAACAGTAGGAGGGTTGTGGGTACCTAGACTTCATTCCATGTGTTTACGCTAAACCTATTTCTTTTTAAGTTATACAGGAGGTACTAATTTTAGCATGGGGAGAGTGGGAAAAGAAAGAGCAGCCAAGGTTCTGGTTTGTGTGCAATGACTCCTGATGGAAGTTGTGCATTTCTAGTTTTTGAGTAAGGGCAGGATCAGACCTGGCAGTGATCTCTAAGCATTTGATAACCTGCCAAGAATCATTCTCCAAGTTCACATGATGAATAGCTATTAGGGCACGGTGCCGAACGAATATCTATGTTGGCGTGACAACATCCCTGCATACGTTAACACTTTCAGGAGAGAATATTGCTATACCAAACATCATTAATTTACTATAAATGAAATATATAACCACCAGTCAGCATTCATAGATTATATATGTACTCACAGGTCCAAGACAAGTCAGTCTGTTCATTAATAGACAAACCAATGTTTAATTCCAAACATTTAAAGCTAATCTATGAAAACCTGTGGCTTAGAATGGCTGCACATCAAATCTTTTATATGCAGACATATTTTGTAAACTACACGGATTATTGAAACAGTTAGCTTGCAAAATAATCAAAGTCATAAAAAAAGTAAAAATATCATTTTGGTCTCACAATAATTCTTCAGAAATCTGAATTTAGTCTACTCAATGGCATGTTCTCCCACTAGTCCTAGTAACTCAGACGCCGAATTAATTATCTTATATCATGTCTCTGCCTGGGCAACAATGCAGCCTCTAACGGAATCCATTAACTTCATTAGCAAATAATGATCACGGTGGAGAGTCTCAATGGACCCAGCTAGGTCTATCAGATAGAGCAGGTCATTTGTCAAACATTAGTGCACACGCGTGCTCTTTGCTCCTCAAATTAAACAGTGGAATTCCCAAATTAACATCTCAGATGCCTTCACTATGCAATTCATTAATTAAATCATATTAGTTTACACATACTCAGAAGCCAAAAATATTAGAATGGTTGCTTCTATTGTGTCTAAATTCAAAAGAGTGGTGTTTAACAAAGGTCAGAATCAGAGAAAAGGTGTATTCAGGTCTGATGTCAAACTATCTTACAATCTAAATATGTTCCCTGTGAAAACAAAATTGGCAGAGCGTGAAAGGTAGAGGAGTTAAGACCAGTTCTGCACAATGGATCAATAAAGCTCCCGTTTCATCTTTGAATTCCGTACTTCTGAAGTGTAACCATTGTTTGAATGTAGTGCAACATGGTAGCCAGTTTGTGCATAGAAAAGTCCCACAAGCAGCAATGAGATAAATACCCATATAATCCAGTTTAAGTGATGTTGCTTGAACGATAAATATAGGCCAGAACATCGGAAAACGCCTTTGCTCTTCCTTGAAGACAAGATCATCTATGTCCACCAGTCAGAGTAGGTAGCCTAAATTCAAAATCTCCAACAAAAGACAGCACCTCTGACAGTGCAGCATTCCCTCAGTAGTGCATTGAAATGTCAAGCAAAATAGTGTGCACAAGTGCAACCTCTCTGGCTCTGAAGCATGAATGCTACCACTGAGCCAAGCCTGAAGGCCCTGAGTTACTCTGAATGAAGGCTCACATTCTTTTTGACTGTCGTGCTTTTCCTAGCTTGTTTGTTGGAAGCTACAGGACTGCTGCTTTGTAATTGACTGAAGCAAGCCTTAATAACTGTGCTGGGTTTGACGTTAACAGACACTGCCTCAAAGTATGGTGGAGGCCGATTCAATCATGGCTTTCAAAAGAGAAGTGAATCATTATCTAAAGAGGAAAAATTTGCAGGGCTACGGAGCAAAAGGTGGGGAGTGGGAACTGGTGAACTGCTCTTGGACATGGTATGGACATGACAGGCCCAATTGGCACCTTCTGTGCCGTAACCATTCTATGATTCTATGCCAGACAGATGCAGTGAAAAACCTTTAAAAATCTGAAGAATCCAGACCAAGGGGCTGGTTTAGCACACTGGGCTAAATAGCTGTCTTGTAATGCAGAACAATGCCAGCAGCGCGAGTTCAATTCCCGTACCGGCCTTCCCGAACAGGTGCCGGAATGTGGCGACTAGGGGCTTTTCACAGTAACTTCATTGAAGCCTACTTGTGACAATAAGCGATTATTAGTATTATTAAATGTGACAGTGCAGGTTTCTATCCAGTTCTAAACAGAATATAAAACCAGATGTGGTCCGACAGGATACAGGATGTAGGAAACAGAAATAGTATGTTAGTGCAATACAGGATGCAGTTTTGAGGCAGAAAATGCAACATCCTTATTCAGTAAGTTTAAACGGTTAGGTGGTCTTAATTATTTTGATCAGCGAGTCTAGCTGTTAAGTTTCTGCTGCTCGGTTTTCCTTCCTTTCCTTTCATGGCTGGTAGTTTATGCTGGAATATTGTTCCACTGGCAACTGTAGCCTCACTCACACACTCACTCTTCTCACCTGACCCCGAACAGTAACTAGTGGTAAACTAGTTGGCGGAATGGTAAACATCAGTGCATAAATGCTCCCAATAGCATTAGTTAGCAATGCAAAGCAGTTACCCCAGTTAATTTTTGTTTCACCGGTGGGAATCTCTGATTGGGCAGTACCACCCAACTGCTGATATTATTGACCAAGTGAGATTTTAAGAAAATAACTGAAATTAATGCCATATTTCACATGGGAGAATATATTAATTACAGTGATTAACTAATTTTCTTCAACAAAAATCTACTTACGTTGAATCAGATAGATCCAGCACTGTCGGAGTTCTCATTTATCAGGTGTTGTCATAGTAATTTAATTTTGTTTTCTCCATTTTAACACTTGCCACAGGCTTAGGCTTAACTAATATACCCATACCAAGAGCAAAATCATTAACCTCAGAAAAATCTCAGACACCTTTTCTAACTGACCACCTGTAATCCTCAATAACTGAACTGAAATACCCAACTCCTGTTCAAGAAGTAGAAAAACAAATTAAGATCCTGTGAATTTACCAAGCTCCGATCAATTCAGATCAGACTATATTTATTCACTTCAGTTCATTAACTTGATGCTCCAGTTATATTTCACTTTGGTAAAATGGCATTTATTACAAGTTTGAAATGCTAATAACTGTAACTTTCCATAGAATCCCTACAGTGCAGGAGGAGATCATTCGACCCAACGGGTCTGTACTGACACTCCGAAAGAACGCCCTACCGAGGCCCACTCCCCGCCCAATCCCCATAACCCTACCCAACCTGCACATCTTTGGACATTTGGGGGCAATTTTAGCATGGTCAATCCACTAACCTGCACATCTTTGAACTGGGGGAGGAAACTCACACAGGCACAGGGAGAACGTGCAAACTCCACACAGACAGTCACCCAAGGCTGGAATAGAACCCAAGTCCCTGGCGTTGAGGTAGCAGTGCTAACCACTGTGCCGCCATGCCGATTCTTCCTACAACAATCTACTACCATTATTTTATGATTTTGTACTTACACAATGCCACCTTTTTAAAAATTCATTAATTTAATGTGGACGTCACTGGCTGGGCTATCATTTATTACTCTTATCTAATTGCCCTTCCTTAATTGCCCCTTGAACGGAGTGTCTTTAATATAAGAGTCAACCACATTGATATAGGCCACACCAGGTAAGGACAGCAGATTTCCTCCCGTGAAGGACATTAGTGAACCAGAAGTGTTTTTACGGCAACCAACAATGGTTTCATGGGGTCATTGGGTCATTATTTCTTTTAATTCCAGACTTTTTGATTTCAATTTTATCATCCACTGTGGTGGGATTCAAAACCGGGTCCCCAGAACATTACCCTGGGTTTCTGGATTACTAGTCCAGTAACTGTACCATTACACCACCACCTCCCCCTAAAATAGTTTGCTGTAGATTGAAGCATTTAATGGCAGTGAGAAGCCAATGCAAATGCCTATATACTCCATGAATATCAGAAATTTGTGTGGGTTACAACCAATGGAATAGCAGAGGATGGTTTTGATCCTTAGATCTCTGGGTTATAGGCTCAGCATGCTTCGCGCACCACTCTTGTTGTATAAGAAGCAGAACGCATTTTATTATATTGTTAGGTTGGAAGCCTTTGGAAAGAAAAAAAAACACTTGTATTTATATTGTTCTTTTCACATCCTTCGGGCATCAAGAACCCTCCACAGTGATTGAATTACTCTAAAAGTGTTGTAATTGTTGTTATGTAGACAAACATGAGGGCAGCACGGTGGCGCAGTGGGTAGCACTGCAGCCTCACAGCGCCGAGGTTCCAGGTTCGATCCCAGCTCTGGGCCACTGTCCGTGTGGAGTTTGCACATTCTCCCCATGTTTGCGTGGGTTTTGCCCCCACAACCCAAAGATGTGCAGGACAGGTGGATTGGCAGCACTAAATTGCCCCTTAATTGGAAAAATGAATTGGGTACACAAATTTATATTTAAAAAAATGTAGGCAAACATGGGCTCTTTGGACATGGTGCGTGTAAACTACAGCCCACAAAATCCCATAAAAAGTTAATGGAATACTCCAGTTTAATTTTAGCAGCTTCTAATTAAGGACATAATGCCATCACCGACAACAATGCATTCCTTCAATTTGATGTTTTTACAGTAATTTTATATTAATGGCAAAATGACTCATGGTTAACAACTGAATAGTCCACAAACACAAAAGTGTCAGATCTCGTCTGTTCTCTTCCGAACCAAAGTAGTGAGACTGGTTGCAAAAAGTGGAAAGTGTTCAATTCCCCAGAACTTATGCTGCAATTGTATAAGGTGTTAGTGAGGCTACACCTGGAGTATTGTGTTCAGTTTTGGTCTCCTTACTTGAGAAAGGATGTACTGGCACTGGAGGGTGTGCAGAGATTCACTAGGTTAATCCCAGAGCTGAAGGGGTTGGATTGCGAGGACAGGTTGAGTGGACTGGGACCGTACTCGTTAAAATTTAGAAGGATGAGGGGGGATCTTATAGAAACATATAAGATTATGAAGGGAATAGATAGATGCGGGCAGGTTGTTTCCACTGGTCGGGGAAAGCAGAATTAGGGGGCATAGCCTCAAAATAAGGGGAAGTAGATTTAGGACTGAGCTTAGGAGGGACTTCTTCACCCAAAGGGTCGTGAATCTATGGAATTCCGTGCCCAGTGAAGCAGGCTCCTTCATTAAATGTTTTTAAGATAAAGATAGATAGTTTTTTGAAGAATCAAGGGATTAAGGGTTATGGTGTTCGGGCCGGAAAGTGGAGCTGAGTCCACAAAAGATCAGCCATGATCTCATTGAATGGCGGAGCAGGCTCGAGGGGCCAGGTGGCCTACTCCTAGCTCTTATGTAACTGACACAACAAATCACCAGAGAAACTTGAGAATACCAAAAAGAGGTTTCAAAACAAGTCAAGATTTTGTTTTGTCCAGCTGGGTGTCTGACGTGCATAAAGTCATTATCATGTTTTCTGTTTTCCTGATTTAGAGCCCACACATCTTCCAGGTCCAGAGAGTTTAACTGCAGGTTGGCACCAGCCAAAATCTAGGAACCGTAAGCACAGGGCTTATGCCTGTGCTTACGGGTTATGCCTGGGTTTAGCCAACAAAAATCGCATTGCTTACTTACAAGGGACACCAGTTCCTGTTGGTTTGGATTGGATTTGATTTATTGTCACATGTACCGAGGTAGTGTGAAAAGTATTGTTCTGCAAACAGTCTAGACAGATCATTCCATACATGAAAAAGCATAGGACATACAATAAATACACAATGTAATTACATAGACACAGACATCGGGTGAAGCATACAGAGTGTAGTACTTCAGTGATCACTTCAGTCCATTAGAGCGTCATTCAGGAGTTTGGTAACAGCAGGGAAGAAGCTGTTTTTGAACCTGTTAGTGCATGTTCTCAGACTTTGGTGTCTCCTGTCCGATACAAGAAGTTGGGAGAGAATAACCCGGGTGGGAGGGGTCTTTGATTATGGGAGGGGTCTTTGATTATGTTGCCTGCTTTCCCAAGGCAGCGAGAGGTGTAGACAGAGTCAATGGATGGGAGGCGGTTTCGCAAGTTGGACTGGGCTATGCTCACGACTCTCTGTAGTTTCTTACTTGGGATGAGCAATTGCCATACCAGGCTGTGATGCAGCCAGATAGGATATTTTCTATGGTGCATCTGTAAAAATTGGGAAGAGTCAATGGGGACATGCCAAATTTCCTTAGTTTCCTGAGGAAGTATAAGCTGTTGTGCTTTCTTGGTCATAGTGTCGGCGTGGGTGGACCAGGGCAAATTGTTGGTGAAGTGCACACCTAGGGGTTTGAAGCTGTCAACCATCTCCACCTCGCATCATTGATGGGGCAGCACGGTAGCAGTGGTTAGCACAGTTGTTTCACAGCTCCAGGGTCCCAGGTTTGATTTCCGGCTTGGGTCACTGTCTGTGCGGAGTCTGCACGTTCTCCTCGCGTCTGCGTGGGTTTCTTCCGAGTGCTCCGGTTTCCTCCCACAGTTCAAAGATGTGCAGGTTAGGTGGATTGGCCATCTAAATTGCCCTTAGTGTCCAAAAAGGTTAGGTTGGGTTACAGGGTTAGGACGGAGGCATGGGCATAAGTAGGGTGCTCTTTCCAAGGGCCAGTGCAGACTCGATGGGCAGAATAGTCTCCTTCCGCATTGTATATTCTATGATTCTCTGGCGCAGACAGGGGTATGAACGATACTTCGCTTCTTGAAATCAATGACCATCTCCTTAGTTTTGCCGACATTGAGGGAGAGATTATTGTCGTTATACCACGCCACTAGGTTCTCTCTCTCCCTCCTGTTGTTCGAGATCTTACCCACTACGGTCATGTAATCAGCATATTTGTAGATGAAGTTGGAGCCAAATTTTGCCACACAGTTGTGTGTGTATAGGGAGTATAGTAGAGGGCTAATTACGCAGCCTTGCGGAGTCCCAGTATTGAGGACTATCGTGGAGGAGGTGTTATTGTTTAACTTTACTGATTGTGATCCATGGGTCAGCAAGTCGAGGATCCAGTTACAGTGGGAAGAGCCAAGTCCTAGGTTTTGGAGTTTTGATATGGGCTTGGCTAGTATTATGGTGTTGAAAACAATAAGTCCTACAACATCAGGTTAAAGTCCAACAGGTTTGTTTCAAACACTAGCTTTCGGAGCACTGCTCCTTCCTCAGGTGAATGAAGAGGTATGTTCCTCAGGTCATTCACCTGAGGAAGGAGTAGTGCTCCGAAAGCTAGTGTTTGAAAAAAACGTGTTGGACTTTAACCTGGTGTTGTAAGACTTCTTACTGTGCTCACCCCAGTCCAGCGCCAGCATCTCCACATTATGGTGTTGAAGGCGGAGCTGTAGTCAATGAATAGGAATCTGACGTAGGAGTCCTTGTTATCGAGATGCTCCAGGGATGAGTGTAGGGCCAGGGAGATGGCGTCTGCTATGGAGCGGTTGTGGTTGTATGCAAATTGCAGTGGATCAAGCATTCTGGGAGTATGGAGTTAATGTGCCACATGATCAACCTCTCGAAGCACTTCATAATGATAGATGTCAAGGTAGTTTTTGAGGCATGTTGTCTGATTTTTCTTTGGCACCGGTATGATGGTGGTCTTCTTGAAGTATGTGGGAACTTCTGAATGGAGTAGGGAAAGGTTGACGATGTCCGTGAACACACCCACCAGTTGGTCCATGCAGGATCTGAGTGCAGGACCATGGACTCGGTCAGGAACCGTTGCTTTCCTCGGGTTCACTTTCAAGAAGGCCGATCTGACTTTGGAAGCTGCGACGTTAGGTGTGGGCGTGTCCATTTATGGACCTTAAGAGCAATACACTTATAGGATAGTGCTAACTGGTGACATTTCAAGCAGGAAATTACATGTCTGCTTCTCCACAATTTATTAATGAACTGAGGTTTCTCGCCAATCCATGTACTGAACTGCTGAAGAGGTACCTCAGCAGTCTGGGCTTCTCATTTGCTAGTCCAATAACATTATTACTATGTTACAGTTCAAGTTACCGTGAGATGAGAGTGACTGACATCAAGGCAGCATTTGTCCGAGTGTGGACTGCAAAATTGAAGTCACTGGATATGAGGGGAAAACTGCATTGGTTGGAGTCATACCTAATGCAAACGAAGATGTCTGTGGTAATGAAAGGCCAATCATTACAGATCAAGGGCATTGTTGCAGGAGCTCCTCAGGATGGTATCCTCGCCTCACCACCTTCATGTGCTTCATCAATGATCTTCCTTCCAACAAGGTCAAAGATGGAGATGTTCGCCAAGTATTGCAGTGTTCAGTACCATACGCAAGTCCTCAGACACTGAAGCAGTCCTTGCTCAAAGGTTGAAAGACCATGACAACATTCAGATTTGAGCTGATCAGAGGCAAGTAACATACACAATACAAACGTGTCAGACAAACTCCAACAAGGGAGACCGCAGCCATCTCCTCCTGATATTCCACGCATTGTTATCACTGAATCCCTCACCATCAATATCTTTGGTGTTACTATTGAGTGGTAACTGGACCATCCAAGAGATCAAAGGGTGGAAAATACTGCCGTCAGTAACTCATCTCCTGACTCTCCAAAGCCTATCCACCATCTAGGCAAATGCCAGGAGTGTCATAGAATAGTCTTCACTAATTTAAATGAATGAAGCCCCCATTCAAGAAGCTTAAGGCCACCCAGGAGAAAAGCGGCCTACTTTTTCAACATCTCATCAACTACCTTAAACAATCAGTCCCTCTACCTGCAGACTAACAGTAGTAGCAGTGTGCGCCTTCTACAAAATGCATTACGAGAACTTGTTAAGGCACCTTTAACTGCACGTTCCAAACCCACAATTCTACCAGCTCGAACAAGGGTATGCGTCGCATTATAACACTACCACCTGCAAGTTCCCTTCCAAGTCACACACTATCCTGACTCAGAACTATATTGTCATTCCTTCTATTGTCGCTGGGTCAAAATTTTGGAATTCCTTCCCTAACAGCACTGTGGGTGTACCTACACCACATGCACTGCAGCAGTTCAAGAAGGCAGCTCAACATCACCTTTTCAAGGGAAATTAGGAATGGGAAATAAATGCTATCTTAGCCATCGACATTCGATTCCAGGAATGGACATTTTTAAAAATCATTCTGGGTTGTGGTGGACAGAAAGAATACATTTAATAATATTTGCAATTGAAGGTTATTGAAAGTTTAAATGGAATGAAATGGAATCATTGTGTGACAGCCATTTCATGTCTTCAGCAGATATCTTGCAATGGTTGCCTATTTTCTTAACTTTAATGGCATTTTCAAAACTAATGTTAAAATACAATAAATAACACATCATTATATGAAACAGTTTTCTGGTACAATCACATTAAATATGCATGATGATATACCATTGTGAATTTTCATATTTGCCTGAAGGCAGCAATGCCATCTCATCTCAGTTTTTGAAATGTATTATTTTTATTATAAATCACAATACTTTATATATTGACAAAGGTTTGAGGCCTAAAAGATGGTCATCTACCTGCCCCTCTGACAAGCTCCAGAAAAGGTCTGGAGGGAGGGGTGGCTGAAAAATGACATGTAACATTATAACAATGCCAGAGAAGACTGAGCTGAACAACATGTTACGCAAGGTATAGGCTGGATGTGAAATCTGGCAATTTTAATTAAAGAATTATTAGTGATTTGGAAGTTTAGCATCACAAAATACCAAGAGAGTCCACCTAAAAAAACTCAAAACATTGTGGAATATGTAAGATAATACAATCACAGAGGTTACCATGAAATAAAATATGAAATTGATAGGATATACAATAAAATTAAATGACAAGTGGTAAATTTCACATTTCTACCTCGAATGAAACAAATCCTCAGCAGATTTTCAAAGAAACCGATAGCAGAAGTTCAAACAATGTCCTACAAAAATAAAGAGTTCAATTTCTAAAAAGAATTAAAATCCACTATGTAATTTTTGATTTCTTCGTAGGTGAGCTCCGTAATTTGGGTTTTGTTTTCTCCCCCATCATGCAAAAACATTGGCATTAATTGCATTTTGTATTTTCAACACGAAAGCAATGAAAATATTCCAGTAAACATAGAAATGCACGGCATTTAAACATTACTGCAGGGATGCAATGCTACTTTGTTGCTTCAATATTTATGCCATTAATAACAGTTACAAGTGACAGAAGAAATTTACGCAAAAAGAAAGATATTGAGTACCCCCTCCCTACATTTAATAAGGGAAACATATCGTAAAAGATGTTCGACATTCAACTGTCGCAGAGCCCATGCGGCAGTCTGTATGAACTGGAAGACAGATTAAATTACCACAACTACACGGAGATTTCTTTTGTTTCAAGTAAGCTTGAAATTTGGCAACAATCAGATTGGCGGCCTTGCAGGTCCCATTTATCTTCCTGGGGTACATAAGCCAGCCTCATTGAGGGCTAGGAGATGAATATTAAAACCCCTGCACTTGTAGCAGCTGCAAGCGTGTTGCTCCATTTTATTCCCCCTGATTAATGGCTTTCTATTCCTGATTTATAACTCCCCGCTGGACAAGCCTTAGCCACACTGGAAATATTAGAGAATTATTAAATAAACATTCATACGTCATGTCTGTTTCATACACTCCTCATAATGCAACTGACTCCAATAGGAATTCAAGCGCCAGCAACTGTTTGCTTTAACTCTGACACGCAGCATCTTGAATGATTCATGCCTCGACTTGCTGAAACACTTAGTGTCATACATCATGCCAGCAGTAGTCTCCCGGTTTTCAGAGTGCCTGTGTTGGCCCAGGATGAATCAATCTCGACTGAAGGCCTCTTGCTGCCACATTAGGCATACATCATCACCCATTTTTTTTTCAAGTCAGGTACCACTAGTTCCAGGGCCAGGGCCTCCAAAGTATGACCCCAATATTAATTTAGGCCATCCAAACCCGCCCCAGCTCATCAGTCAGTCATCCCTTCTGCAGGCTCTGACAAAGTATTTAACAGAATTGCTTGTCTAGAAATGCACAGGTGCACAGTTGGGTGTTTGTGGGTTAGGTTGGGGGAGGCATTGAGCAATGGTGAGAGCAAAGATGAAAAGATATGGAGGAGGAGCTGCCAGTGTCAATAAAATCAGAATATAATTTTCAAGGTTCCCCTTGAAAGCATTAGTAGAAGTAGAGAATGCGCTTGTTTTAGTTGACTCGTATCAAACACTGACAGATTATGTTCATATTAATGGTACAATTGATTCCACTTGATGTTTCTGATTAATGTTTTGGTTCTGTGAATAGAAATGACAAAAAATCTATTGTGTTTACTCTGGTTAACTTAAAAAAAAACTTTCAGCTGTAAATTCTTGTTGCAAGTGATGTGTTCCACGGATTGCCCTTTCTACAATGTATAGATTACACTGAACTATTGCATTCATTATCATTTGACTTTGCACCAAAACACAGCAAGTCAGAAGCTGAAAAGATTATGTACTTAATTTATATGTTATCTTGAACAGAAATAAAATTCCACCAGCAATATTTGCCACAGGCCATTCATACATTATGAATCTCACAATGGAAATCCCCTTTATGTACAAATTACTGTTAAATGAATATAATTATGCAGACAAATGATTTATGGATGGGTGTTGGGGGGGGGGGGGGGGGGGGGAGAGAGAGAGAAGAGAAATAGATGTGCTGGTGAGAGATACTACAGATTTCAGGAAATGGGTAGACTTTAATTAACCTAAAAGAGACCTTAATTCCGGCTGGAAAGTTGGGAGGGAGAAATTGAGTGAAGCCACTTTTCTCCCACATGGAGCCAGTGGAAAACAATCTCACGATCAATCAACATGTGCTTACTTGGCTCACATCCAGAGGCTTTGAGGGATAGGCGCCTGTCCCTTTTCACCCAGAGATTTGATGCAAGGGGAAAGTAAAAATGTGCACATTGGTGAAGAGAAGAAATAATACTTTCGGCATAAGCACTATACTTAGGAGTGAATTCTTGAAGCTTCTCAACTTTCTTGCTACTGTCTCCAAGCACAAGATGTTCTGCTACCATATCTGGTTTGCAGCTGGCATTAGTCTTTTTGACATTTCACATAATGAGAAAAGTGGGCTTTAAAAAAAAATCAACATTAAAACCCTTGTGTAAACCAGGGTTGGGATGTTTCATCCACAATACTATACACGGTGATTTATTCATTTTTTAAAAAGAATACATTACCTGATTTCATATATAAAAATACAAACACTTATTTCCTCTTGGGAAGAATGACAACGGCAGACATCTTGAAACAGAAAAATGTTAAAGGAAAAAAGCAAGAAAACACCAAACCATCAGTTAAAATGACTTAAAAAGCAGTTTTGCAAACATGAACACACATGCCAGCACCTTCTGAGCATTTCCGATATATTACAGCCTTGCAAATAACCTGCCCATCTCCAATAGCTTGACAAGAACCAAGTATCTATTCTTGGCCTGTTGCTGCAAGTATCCCTACGTCCCTGTAACTATAGTTTGCACTCTCTCCTATCCCTTATGATCACTTGACTGCAGCAAATTTCAAGTTCTTACTACAGCCGACACTTCCCACACATAAGTGAACTAACCAGTCTTTAATCCACCACAAGGTTAGGCAGTCAACACGTTACAATAGGGCATCAAATATAATTCAGATTCATCCTCTCTATCCAGCAATAACTGTAACCATTCTTATTTCTCCCCCAGTCACCCAAGTAGATGTAAATTAACGAAGCATGAACTAAAATTTGGCAAGTTGGCCAATAAATAAACCAATTACAACAGTCAATATCAATGTGGTCCTGCATCAAAATATCAATTTTACTTCTCAAAAATAACCACAGTGAAATTAAACACTCCATAAATATTTGCATTAAAAACACATTTAACTGATGGAATATTTTGAGACCCTTCTAAAACTGTTTGACACAATTATTATTCCTATCAGTAATACTTGTAAAAGATAAAATAAAATAATGAGGTACTTTAAAAGGATAAAGAAAATCCATTCCATTTTAGAAATGACTGATTGCAATAATAAAACATGACTGCATTTATTTACATTGCAGGTCCTGATAATTGATCTATCGATTGTGACCATTTAGCCACATATTTGTTGCTTACGAGGAATTGCGGGACCAGCACAGAAAGTGCATTAGGAAACGTTGTCAATCATAAAACAAATTGTTTTGATGATTCTTCTTATACAAGATGTAATTTCATCACTTTATTAAGGGAGGGGGGGGGGGGGGGGGGGGGGGGGGAGACTGTAGAAATGTTAATCATTTTTGTTAAAATCTTTTCTACATAGTTATCAAGACTCAGTGTGTAGTCCTGAAATATGCTAATTCTATGGAGTTCTTTAACAAACTGTACAAAGATGAATCATAGAATTTATAGTGCAGAAGGAGGCCATTCGGCCCATCGAGTCTGCACCGGCTCTTTGAAAGAGCACCCTACATCAGCCCATGCCTCCACCCTATGCCCGTAACCCACCTAACCTTTTTGGACACTAATGGCAATTTATCATGGCCAATCCACCTGACCTGCACATCTTTGGACTGTGGGAGGAAACCGGAGCACCCGGAGTGCAGACACGGGAAGAAGGTACAGACTCCACACAGACAGTGACCCAAGCCGGGATCGAACCTGGGATCCTGGAGCTGTGAAGCAACTGAGCTAACCACTGTGCTACCATGCTGCCCTTGTGCTATCTCACAAAATAGCATCAGTAATATTTATTTCATTTTACAGGTCTGAGGACAAGTAAATTTCCAGGTTTACATGTTCTGTGAACTCAAGATTATTCAATGTGTGTAAAATATGTGTACACACACTTCCTATCTATAAAACCTTAGTTTCTGCTATAAACATTTCTCCATTATAAATTCCTACATTTATGTTATAATGGAAAACGTCTTGTAAATAGGTCACACCATGCTGTAATTACATCCTCCCACCAATGGTAAGGGTCTTTTAAACTATGTTCCTTTTCTTCCTTCGTTGCATCTGTGCAGAGTAATTCTTCATTCTTGGCGATTTCAGCTCCCACTCAAAATATTTCCAATTCCTGATCAATGTGAAATTTCCTCCCACCCTCTCCAATTGTTCTTGTAGAGTAGATGAATCTCCTAATCCTTCATTCAGGCATTCAACTACTCCTCTTTGCCTCGTCTTTATGAACATTGCAAATGGCTTTGTCTCAGGCACCATCTTTCTTCATTTTAAAACTGTAGTCAATAACTTTCCTTCAAAATGTCCACTCCAAACCCATCATTCATCTCCAAATATTAGCCTTTCCTCTGTTATCAGCTACCACCTCTTCCAAAGATCTATCTTCTTACCACAGCAGTTAGCTGGAATATAATCGGTTACACCAATGAAAACTAGGCAATGTTTGTTTTTATTTTCCCACCATTTTTTTCTCTTGACCCATGTTGTACCTTTTTTTTCACGGTGTAAGGACCTTTCACCTGTACAATAAGGGAAATGTATAATTCCTTTAAAATGTCTGTGGAATTTGTATTTGTTTTTTGGAATGCTGGAAAGGATTTTTAAGAGTTTGCATCAATTGTAAAGGGATCAATTGCAATTTCCTTGAATAATAATAAATACTGGTCCACGTGACTTGTGACTCTTGACTGGGAACATTATCAACTTGACGGAAATTAACATACAAAAGCCATGCGGCCAAACACAGAAGGGAGCTGCAGACAAAACAGAACTGCACCAGAAGGCACAACAAAGAAGGTGCATTCACAAGGAGCTATGTTTGTACAATACAGTGGAACAGGCAAAAGGCCAAAGCTAGAGCGAGAACAGGGTTGTGATTGGGCAATTTTACTGCTTTTGCTCCCGTTTTGCCAGAGCGACCAAACTGTTTAACGGGATTAATTATAGGGATCAGATAAGAAGTCACTGGAGCATCTGGAATACACTTGCCAGAAACCTGACCTGGGGACCAAATCGTCCATGGGCAGCACTGTTGCTTCACAGCTCCAGGTTCGATTCCCGACTTGGGTCACTGTCTGTGTGGAGTCTGCACATTCTCCCTGTGCTGCGTGGGTTTCCTCCAGGTCCTTTGGTTTCCTCCCACAAGCCCCCAAAAACGTGCTGTTCAGTAATTTGGACATTCTGAATTCTCCCTGTGTATCCGAACAGGCACCGGAATGTGGTGACTAGGGGCTTTTAACAGTAACTTCATTGCAGTGCAAATGGAAGCCTACTTGTGACAATAAAGATTATAATAATAAGATTGATTGGGAAAGTGAGAGATCCTACATACCATAGGCGGAGTTAGTAGAATTTGGAACTGTACGGGGATTGATGCAGGTGCTTGTGGTTGCATAAGAAGTTTCTTTGTTTGACCATCTATTTAAAGTGAAATTTATAACTTTTTATTTGCAGTACCATTTGCCCGTAAATTCATATTCAATTTGCATCGGTTCGGATTCCTGTTAAGTAAAAGATACTAAAAGTGAAATCTCTTTGGTAATTTCTTCGTTTGGGGGTCATTTGGTAAATTTAGCTTATGGCTCCCCCACAAGGATCATAACAATGATCATAAAGAAACCACTGATAGAAAATTAACTTGTTACCAGGACAAGAATAGATGTTTTTATGGAAGAATTAGATTTATGAAAAGTAAGCAGTTTATAAACCAATATACCTCATGAGAGAATGCTACACAGTAGAGTAAACAAGGAATATTGTGCAGTTATATGGAGAAAATTACAGAGAAAATAATCAGTTGGTTGGGGCCACACAAACATTTAACAGTGCAATGATGATTCCTTGCGAGAATTTTTCCCAAGAGCAATATCTGCTGACCTTGGAAATGGTAATGCCACACAGAATAACATACAGCATAAAACTTAAAAACCTGTCCGGTAGGTCTTTTAACGTAGAAGAATTTGGATGGGTCTCACTCACTATCTATTTTCTTCTCGAGTCTTGAGTTGTGCAGCCCGCAAGTTTTAAAGCACTTTCCTGCACAATAGCAATTTGGGACACACAGGAAATAGGGTTTCATAGGATTTCTATATAAAAACCTGAGGTTCACCTGAGGAAGGAACAGTGCTCCAAAAGCGAGTGATTCAAAACAAACCTGTTGGACTTTAACCTGGTGTTGTAAGACATCTTACTGTGCTCACCCCAGTCTAATGTCAGCATCTCCACATTATATATGAAAACAGCAAAATGCTCCTGCCCCTCTCAAACATCAGTCTAGTTATTTGCTACAGAATGCACGCTTAATAGGTCACAAAAAATTGCAATGCAACTGCTCCACTCTGTCCTGAAAATGCACTGATACCAAACAACATCTGTTGTTGCAGATAATGGAAATGCAATCCTTCTATTTTGAGAGTCAATCAGGACAGAAACTGTCTTGATCCATCCCATTAATGCACAAGCACTTACTTTTCAATCTCGCTGTTTTTACACGTCTTCTGTGTCTGCACCTCTAGTTTACCACTCTCCCCATTACTTGTTGAGGGCATTTCTATAAAGAAATCAGATATAGAAGTGAATCCAGGGTATTCCCTTTCATAAGAAATAAATCTGTATTTTTCACAATCACAAATCTAACTATCTGAGACAGGGTATTTATACTATTAGGGATTTTATGCACTGTACTCCAAATAAGAAGTATGCTGGAAACAGCCATAAGTAATTTTAGTTGGAACCTTTAAAGCCAACGAGGACAATTTCAGCTCATATCTTTGGTTGGATTTGAATTTGAGTCCAAGGGCTGAAAAGAACAAATTTTTTGCCCACAGATCTTTTCCCTACATAATATTCAGGTCATGAAAAAAAAGTTGGCAAGTACTGCATCATATAAAATGAACAAAATATACAATATCACATTAGATTTTGTTTGAAATGTTGTGATCTTAACTTAGCTCAGGTGGCAGCACTTCCACCCTAGTCTTACTCACCCTCTTGGGTTCAAAGGCATCAGTCACTCCTGTAAATGTTTCCTTGCCCTAAATCTAGATATATGACAGCATAACCCAGGGGCACAACAAGAATACTCCTTTATGGTCCAAACTGGATACATGTGTCTTTCGAATGTGGCCCTATGTGCCTCTCCAATCTTTGAAAAGCTGACCGAGAAAACACCTGGGGCGCGATTCTCCGACCCCCCCACCGGGTCGGAGAATCGCCGGGTGCCGGCGTGAATCCAGCCCCTGCCGTGTCGCGAATTCTCCGCCACCGGATTCTCCGGTCCGCGATGGGCCGAAGTCCTGCCGCTGTCAAGAACCACTTTTGGGACGGCGGGACACGGCGGCACGGGCAGGCTCCGGGGTCCTGGGGGCGGGGGGTGCCCCCACGGTGGCCTGGCCCACGTTCGGGGCCCACCGATTCGCTGGCGGGCCTGTGCCGTGAGGGCACTCTTTTCCTTCCACCTTCGCCATGGTCTCTACCATGGCGGAGACGGAAGAGACCCCGCCCACTGCGCATGCGCAGGGATGCCGTGAGCGGCCGCTGACGCTCCCACGCATGCGCCGCCCGGCAAAGTCAGTTTCGCACCAGCTGGTGGGGCGGAAATCAGTCCGGCTCGGGCCTAGCCCCTCAAGGTGAGGGCTCGGCCACTCAAGATGCGGAGACTTCCGCAACTTTGGGGCGGCGTGATGCCGGACTGATTCGCGCCGTTTTTGGCGCCGGTCGGCGGACATCGCGCCGGTATCGGAGAATCCCGCCCCTGGTACGGTTAGCTTTAATTACTGCAAGTGAAACAAAATAATTCCTAACTAACTCCAACATTCGGGCAGCGCGATGGCACAGTGGTTAGCACTGGGACTACGGCCCTGAGGAACCGGGTTTGAATCCCGGCCCTGGGTCACTGTTCGTAAGGAGTTTGCACATTCTCCCCGTGTCTGCGTGGGTTTCACCCCCACAACCCAAAGATGTGCAGGTTAGGTGGATTGGCCACGCTAAATTGCCTCTTAATTGGAAAAGAAAATAATTGGGTAATCTAAATTTATTTTTAAAAAGAACTAACTCCAACATTCTCCTTCTAAACCCAATGAAAGCTTTTCCTCGCATGTTTTCATTTAAAGGCCTGATCAGCCATCTGATTGTGCTTGTACCACTGTTATCTTACACTCTCATTCATTATCAAATGGGAAACCATAAACTAGAAAACCCTTGCCAAACGCTTAGCGCCAGAACTTTACAACTCAATGGGTGTAACGTGTTTTGCACGTATGAGGGAAATTACTTCAAAGTCTTTCACATTAGCAATTTTAACCACAGGGACTTCCAGTGGCTACATGTGGTGGACGTCGTACATTGGGTGGCTCCCGCTAGGTTCTCGGTTTTTGGCGCTTTTAGCAAAGTTTTGGAGGGAACCTTTATATGGGCTGTCCTCAGTAAAGTTGTGGGAATTAGAGGATGTTCAAATTCCAATGGAAGAATACGGCACCAAGAGGAATGAGCCGCTAATCCGCCTGAGGGCCTGAGTTCGGTACAGAATTCTGTGGGAGGAAAGATGGTGGGAGCTAGCTCGCCCGGGCGGGGCTGCACCCAATAGGGTGGACATGCTGTCCAAGGTGATGGCGGTGGAGCGCGAGCAGGAGTTTTGGCAAGTATTTTGAGCGAGAAAGGAGATGGTGGGAGATGCTCAAACAGTTGGAGGAAGATACTTTGGCCTCGATAAAGAAGGGTCTTGGAAAGACATTGAAGACGGTGCGCGAGGAAGTGTTGAATGTGGTGGAGGAGATATTGACACGGCGTAGCGACTAGATCACCTCAACGGGAGAGGAGCTGCAGATGGTGGAGGAAAGTACAAGGGGGCTGAGAGCCAAAGTAGAGGACCTGGAGAATAGGTCACGGTGTCAAAATCTTCAGATTGTGGGATTGCCTGGGGGGCCGGGGGACTCGAGGCCAACGGGGTATTTTTGGAAATGTCCGGCAAATTGTTGGAGAAGGAGGAGAACACCTCCCTCTTTGAGCAGAATAGGGCTCATCAGTTGCTCCGGCCGAAGCCAAAAGCAAATGATCCACCAAGAGCTGTGATAGTCTGTTTTCACAGCTATCAGGTAAAGGAGAGGGTCTTGAGATGGGCCAAGCAGAATCGGGAGGGGAGGCGGGAAGGCATTAGTATTTGTATATACCAGGACATCACAATGGAGTTGCCAGAAGGCAGGCAGTCTTTAACAGGGTGAAGGCAGCACTTTACAAAGTGTGATGTGTGGTTAAGGGTGGTCTACCCGGCGAAGCTGAAAATTACACATGACTCGAAGGACCATTCCTTTGAGGAGGCGGAGGTGTTACGAGGGCTGAAGGGCTGTGACTGAACTGAGATTGGACTTTGATTTATTATGTTGTTGTTGGAAGGGGACGGCGAGATATTGGATGTTGAGAGAACCCCATTTTGAATGGTAACGTTGAACATGCGGGGATTGGGTGGACCAGTGAAGGACCATGTTTCACTCGGCCTTTAGTGGTAGGGTCTGGGGGGTAGCGGTACTGGTGAGTTAGGAGAGAGTTAGGTTTCAGATGGAGAAGGTGGTGGCAGATATGTTATAGTAACAGGCTTTGGAGGAGAGGTTGGTGGTGTTGGTCAGTGTGTGTGCCCTGAATTGGGATGATGTAGGGTTTATGAAGAGGATGTTGCTGGCCAGCACAAGCCTGGACATGCTTCAGTCAAAGAGAAAGCGATATGCAGGTGAGGCGGCAAAGGGTAATGGTATGAGAAGGCCATTCACTTGCTGGCGGGACAGGTGGTTGCATCGGAGGCAAGCAAATGCGTTATTTGAGGAGTTTTATAAATGGTTGTATAGGTCAGATACAAAGGTGTTTTTGGAAGGGTTGGACTGTCCCACATTGGAAGAGGAGGTCAGGGCAGGGTTGGAGGAGCCAGTGGGGATTGAGGAGGCTCGGTCAGCGGTAGGGAAGATTTTTTATTTTAAAAATATATTTATTAAAGTTTTTTAACACAATTTTTCTCCCTTACAAACAATAACCCCCCCCCGCCCCCCCCCCCCCGTAACAAAATGACAAGAAATCGCATTGAGCAAGATATATACATGGCAAAATGATATATTTACATAGCTTTGTACACTGGCTCTCTCCCGCAAGTGCCAGTTTTCCCCAACCCTTCATGTTATCTCTTGCTCATCCACCCCCCCCCAGGCAATTCCCCATTCCCCCCCCCACCCCCTTCCCCAGGAGCGGTAGGGAAGATGCAAACAGGTAAAGCACCAGGACCGGATGGGTTCCCGGTGAAATTTTACAAGACATTTTTGGATAGGCCGGTGCCGTTGTTGGGGGGAGATGTTTGAGGCTGCTGTAGCTAGGGGGGCGCTTCCAGAAACGATGGGACAGGCATCTATTTTGTTGTTGTTAAGAAAGCATAAGGACCCCGGTGGAGTGTGGGTCGTATCGGGCCAATATCCCTGTTCAATGTGGATGCCAATATTCTTGCCAAAGTGTTGTCGCCTAGATTGGAGGAGTGCCTTCTGCAGGTGATTGGGAAGGATCAGACGGGGGTTTGTAAAGGGTAAGCAGCTGTCTTCAAATGTGCGGTACTTATAAAAGGTGGTGGCTCCCCATCAGAAGGGAGGGGGGAAAAGAGTCGGAGGCGCTGGATGCGGAGAAGGCGTTTGATCGAGTAGAGTGGAGTTATTTAGGAGGGCACTCCTGGAACGGACCCCGCGGAGAAGGGGGCTTGGTTCTCCCGAGCTTTATTAACCATTACTGGGCTGCCAAAATATTGATGGTCTGGAAGTGGGTAGTGGGGGTGGGGTCGGGTTGGGAGCGGATGAAGGCAGCATCCTGCAACGGTACAGGTTTGGAGGCTTTACTGACGGCGCCCCTGCCGGCTCGGTACTCTACAAGTCCGGTGGTAGTGGCAGCCCCTAAGGGTGTGGGGGCAATGGAGGCAGCATATGAGACTGGAGGGGGCGTCAGTGTGGTCACCGATCTGTGACAATCACCGGTTTGTCCCAGGAGGGGCTGGATGGCGTTTTTAAGGTATGGTAGCGGGCAGGGATTGAGAGGTTTGGGGGATCTATTCATCCAGGAGGGCTTCCCGACCTTGGAGACATTAGAGGAGGAGTTTGATTTTGCCGGTGGGAACGGGTTTCGATATCTTCAAGTGCGGGACTTTGTACGGAGGCAGGTCCCAAGCTTTCCTCGCCTCCCCTGAGGGGACTACAGGATAAAGCGCTATCAAAAACAGGGGTTAGAGGTGGGAAAGTTCGGAGATATACAGGAATTGTTAGAGTGGGGAAGGGGCCCCTATCAGAGAGGTGAAGAGGGAAGTAGGAAGAGGAGCTAGGAGGGGAGCTGGAAAATTGAACTGTGGGGAAAAGAGCCTTGAAAAGGGGTAAATGCATCCTCGTCCTGTGCTTGGCTTAGCACGATTCAGTTCAAGGTAGTCCACAAGGCCCACATAACGGTAGTCCGGATGAGTAGGTTCTTTGAGGTGGAGGACAGATGTGGATGGTGTGGGGGTAGCCCGGCCAACCATGTTCATATGTTTTGTGCATGTTCGAAACTGAGGGAATTCTGGCAGGGATTTGCGGATATTATGTCAGAAATTCTAGACGGTAGGGGTAACTCCAAGTCCAGAATTGGCAATATTTGGGGTGTCGGAGGATCTGGGGACAAAGGGGGGGGGGGGGGGGGGAGGGAGGCAGATATCCTGGCCTTCTCCTCCCTGGTAGCCCGGAGACGTATCTTGCTGAGATGGAGGGACTCAGAGCCCCTGAAGTCAGGAGTGTGAGTCAGCGATTTGATAGGGTTTCTCAGTCTGGAGAAAATCAAGTTCGCTCTGAGAGGATCAATACAGGGCTTTGCCCGGAGTTGGCAACCGTTCATCGATTTCTTTAAAAAAAATTGAACATCAGCAGTAAGGGGGGGGGGGTGGAGGGAGGAGGGGGGGACAGGAGGCATGGTAATGTTAAATAAGGACGGGGAACTTAGTATACGGGTAATTGGGGACAGGGCGGGGAGAAGTGGGGGACGTGGTTTATTGTTCTTTTAGGGGGTATTTTGTGCATCGACCCGCACGGTTGTTTTAGAAATGTCGACATGTTAAATTGAGAAATTTTCAAATGCTTCAATAAAAATATTTTCTAAAAAAAGAGTGGAGTTATTTGTTTGTGGTGTTGAAACGGTTTGGGATTTGGCCTAAGTTTATTGCATGGGTCAAATTGCTGTATAAGGAACCAAAGACTAGCGTTCTTACGAATGAGGTGAACTCGGGATATTTTCAGCTGCATAGGGGAATGAGACAGGGGGTGCTCCATGTCCCCCTTTTTGTTTGCGCTGGCGTTAGAGCCCTTGGCCAATGTGCTGAGGAGCTCGGATGAGTTGGGGGGATAGTGTGTGGGGGAGGGGGGTGGGGGGGGGGGGGGCGGGGGAGGAGGAAGAGAGAGAGAGACAGAGAGAGAGAGAGATATCACTGGGTGTTCCTGTATGCTGATGGCCTGTTATATATTTCCAATCGGGGTACCACAATGGGGGGATATAATGGGGCTGCAGAAGCGTTTGGGGGCTTTTTCAGTATACAAATTGAATTTGGAAAAGAGCGAGTGCTTTTTGGTCTCCCCGCCAGGGACTGGCTTGGCTTGGGGGATTGCTGTTTCATGTGGTGACTACTCACTTCAGGTATCTGGGACCCCGCTTTGTTAATTGAATTTTATGAGCCCTGGTGGGCAGGGTCAAGGCCGATTTGTTGAGGTGGGTCAGCCTCCCCCCTATCATTAACAGCCTTAATGCATGCAGCAAAGATTAATGTTTTGCTGAAGTTTATATTTTTATTCCATTGTTTAGCGGTCTTCTTGCCGAAAGCGTTTTTATATGGGGATGGAATGGTTGATTTTGTAGGTTTGTCTGGGCAGGTACGGTAGCAAGGATTCGGAAGAAGGTGCTTCAGAGAGGGAGACAGTCAGGGGGTTTGGCTCTGATGAATCTGATGTAATATTATTGGGCGGGCGAACGCCAAGAAAGTGCAGGGTTGGGATAGGGAGCTGGAGGCAATGCGGGGGAGGATGGATGCAGGTTTTATGGAGGGGATTGAGGTTGCGGGTGCTGGCAACGGCGCTGCTTCCATTTGCCCCAGGGAAATATTCGGGTAGTCTGGTGGTGGTGAATGAGGCAATTTCGACAACAATTTAAGTTAGGGGCGGGTCAAGGCTGATGGCGATTCGAGAGAATCATTTGTTTGAGCAGGCGAGAATGGAAGCTAGGTTTGGGGGATGGGAAGAACGGGGGGTGGAAATGAAGGACTTATTCTTGGAAGTGCAGTTTGCGAGCTTAGAGGAGTTGACAGAGAAGTTTAGGATTCCATGGGGAGAGGTCTTTAGGTGTTTGCAAATGTGGGATTTTGCGAGTAAGGTTTTCCCGATGTTTCTGGTGACTCCGCCCTCAATGGAACGGGTGTTGTCGGTGAGGTCATCTCAGCGATTTATGGGTGGATTCTGGAGGAGGATTCGGTGTTGTTGGAGGGGGTTGAAGCCAAGTGGGAGGATGAGGTGGGGGTGGCGCTGAAGGAGGGGTCCAGGTGTGAGGAGCTGCGGAGGGTGAACGCCTCAACCTCGTGTGCGAGAGTGGGGTTAATACAGTTAACTGAGGTGCACAGGGCACACCTGTCGAGGTCAAGGATGAGTCGGTTGTTCGAGGGGGTGGAGGATACTTGCGAGCGGTGTGGGAGAGGTACAGCCAACCATGTACATATGTTCTGGTCCTGTCTGTAGTTGGAGAAATTTTGGACGTTTTTTTTTTCAGCACGTCGGCGATCTTGCACTTTGACTTGAAGCCTAGTCCACGGAGGGCCTTATTTGTGGTGTCGTCGGACCTGCTGGAGCTACAGAGGGGGGGCGCAGGGATGTTTTAGCCTTCGCCTCACTGATTGCTCGCTGACGGGTCCTGTTAGGGTGGAGGTCAGCTACTCCGCCCTGTGCCTCAGTGCAGCTAAGGGACCTGATGGAGTCCCTGCACCTCGAGAAGGTGGAGTTCACGTTGAGGGTGACAATTGAGGGGTTCCAGAAGACATGGTGTCTGTTTACTCTGCATTTCAAAGAGTTAGTTACCATCATCTGCTTGGGGGAGAGGATTATTTTTTGTGTCATGGGGGGGGGTTCTTTTCTTATTCTTTTGTGCAGTTTTGTTTTATGTATAAAATGTTAAAAAGGTGAATAAATATATTTTCAAAAAAGAAAGCAATTTTAACTACCACGTCGTCTAAGCGCCCTGCCGATGGCGCAGGCGGCCATGGTCTTCCAAACTTTCCAAACATGAGCGGATAACCTTGCTGTTGGGAGTTCTAGTTATCTAGTCTTTAATATTGTCTAACAGCTTCCTTTGTTGTCGGCCTATTGCTCTTCCTTCATTAAGCCTTCCGGAGGTGATTAGGCATTCCAACCCTTCTGCAGGGTTAACATGTCCGAAAACTCAATTTGTCTTATTTTAAGAGTTCTCTTGTTCTTCCGGCCACATTTAGTAATTCGTTTTTTTTTTTCTTTTCTCCACCTAGCTTACCCTAAGGATCCTTCAGGCACTACATTTCAAAGCTGTTGATTTTCTTTTCTTCCTTTTTCCCAATGCTCCAAGCTTCACATCCATAATTCATTACTGAGCAGATATAACTACCTCAGTCCCTTTGTTTAAACTTGTAGAAATACACCTTGCTTTGAAACACAGCCCTAAATATAACTTGTTTTTAAATCCTTTTGTGGCAAAAGGATCAATAAGAATCCCAGAATGCAATGAGCACTTTAGGATCTCCTAAAGACCGAAAAATGTGCTAGCAAGTGCAAGTTTTTTCTTCTTCATTCAGGCTTTCTTTCTCCAAAATTCCTGATCCACGTTAACAGAGAAATCTCTCCCCAATTACCCACATCAATCCAACACCAGCCCATGATAATTTCTGGAGTAACATTAAGGATGCACAAAAGATTAACCATTCAGATCTCCTATTATGGTGGCTCACTTACAAACATAGCTAAGCCAGGATAACTTATGAACTTATATCATTCAGACTAAAATCAAACTTTCACCGTGTCTAACTACCTACCATCACTCGCCCATTTGGAAAATTCTGGTGTTATTCTGTTGCTCGGGGTTCCACCACTGCAAAAGTTAAAATACAACCTGGTTAGGATCATATTTATTAACAGCACGGTGTTTTATTTAGAAATGCAGATTGCATTCAAGAATCTAAGAATCCAAAATTCACATACAAAACAATTATTTTGTGCTAGAGGAGGACTTTGAAGGATTCAAAGTAGTGCAACTAACCCATTTACAGAGGTAGGGAAAGAGTGAATAAATTAATTCACTTCTCAGAAGACAAACTGCTACTGGAATGAGGGCATAATACAAGTTTTTAGTAAATGAAGGATTTCAATGCAATAGTTGTAAAGAATAGAAAGATGATTATAAACTGGGGAACCAGATTGTAAGGAATACATGGTTTCACCAATGTGGTTCAGTTAAAGCACCCAAAAAGGAAATGGACAGATTGCCACATTAACAAAGAATTGGCAGATTCTGAGAAATAAAAACAGTCTGAGAGCTCCTTATACATGAACCCAATCGATGGAAAAATAGATCCTGGAGGCAGCAATGCAAAGGTCAAATTAACAATCAAAAGTACAGTTTCTGAATCATTAGGAACTCAGTAAACTTATTAGAATTACTCGCATCTGGTGACAGAGCTAATAGTTCAATAAAACCCAAATTACTTGAAATGGTGAGTTTTAATCGCAAAGAGGTCAAGAATAAAAGTTATCCTCCATACATCGAGTTATTCTTTTCTCGTTTTTCATATATTTAAGAATAGCACCTTAGTTTTATTTTAAACTCAAACCTCAGATGGGGAATTCTGAACGATGCGATACTTCCATTTCACATACTAATTCTTCCTGTGGTTTCTGACTGAGAATAACAATATAGATGTGATTAATAGTGAATTATAAGTGCGCCTACTAAGAATTGGATTGAAACTACATCAAATTCATCTCACGCGATCCAGACTGAGGTAGTGCTCATTCCATTTGTTCTACATCAAGCATAATGTCACAGAAGTAAAAGGTTAAACATTTTGACTAATTATGCTTTCCAACACCAAAAATCCAAAAAAAAAAAATTATTAATTGGAATGGGGGAAATTAGCATTTTTGAGCTAAAAATCACTAATATAGACCTTTAAAGAGGGATACATAACCAGATTTTTACTGTAAAGAAACAAATGCTGTACTAAATTTCTACTTACTTAAGCACAGCACCTCGGAGTGCCTCTCTCTCTTTGGCCTCCCCTGGTTCTTCTCCAGTGCAAGGTATAATGTCTGCCTCTGTGTACCTGTTACCAAAGTTAAGGAAACAACCAAGCTACAAAACATCATCAGCTGAACTAAAATTAGCCTTGGTAAGCTGGTATTTATTTGGGTTATATCGCTGGGAAGTATATTTTGTGTCAATGCTTTGAGTTATGATCTTAACAAAAATACTGCAGTCATGGCTACAGTAGCAAAGATAAGATTGATGGCAACTTGGAAAAGCAACAATTCAATTCAACATGAAATTATTTTCAGATCTGTCATTTCAATTTCAGCTACAACAGATATTTTACAGGAATATGTTGGCATTTACATCACCCAACAGCATTGCCAGCCCCAAGTTGGTCACCATGCCCTTTTAAGCTGGTACTTAAATATCACTCAGGCAGGAGCATCTGTGGCTCTCTACTCTATATTAGGCATTGTGATAATATGTAGATGGAACACACTATTAGCAGAAATATTATTCATTACTGATTTAAACATGAATATACTTTTTGCCAAAAAGTACACAAGAGATTCTTCAGAAAGAAATAAGTAAAAGCAGACTATCCAAAATCACTGCAAGTCCATGATTATCTGACAGAACAAAAGAATCAAAGCATGCAGCTATTAATCAAAAAAGGATACTGTGGTTTCCCATATTCTAGGGTGTCATCTCCATCCACATCAAGATCTGCATCACTGTCATGATTCTCTTTACTGCTGCAGGTGACAAAGCCGGATCCTATGTTGAAAAGGAGGGGGGTGGAAGCATGTCATTAAAAATCCTTTAAGTCCTATCTTCTTGCACTTAATTCATTCTCCTTCTGAATTTTTTAAAAATTTCATTCGACCTACATTATTTTTTAAAGACATTTTAAGTTCACAACTAGGCTCAGTGGCCTAATTAAGTTTGAAATAGGCTTGAGGTAAGAACTGATTCGAGGAAAGGGAAGGTTAAAATGAAAGAACAGCCGCTGATGCTGGCCATGATGTGGTACCAATGGTTGAGGTTGTTGGAGGTCAGTCATCTCAGTCCTGGGACATCACTGCGGGAGATTCTCAGGGAAGTGTCCTAGGCCCAACCATCTTCAGCTGCTTCATCAAGTGACCTTCCTTCCAACATAAGGTCAGATGTGGGGATGTTTGCTGATGATTGCATAATGTTCAGCACCATTTGCGACTCCTCAGACACTGAATCAGTCCATGTGCAAATGCAGCAAGACCGTGACAATATCCTGGCTTGGGCTGACAATGGCAAGGAACATTTGCGCCACACAAGTGCCAGGCAATGATCATCTCCTACAAGAGAGGATCTAATCACCTCCCCTTGACATTCAATAACATTGCCATCGCTGAATCCCCCACAATCAACATCCTGGGGGTTACCATTTACCAGAAACTGAACTGAGCCATCTAAATACTGTGCATACAAGAGCAGGTCAAAGGCTCAGAATCCTGCAACAAGTAACTTACCTCCTGACTCTCCATAGCCTGTCCAGCACCTAAAAGCACAAGTCAGGCGTGTGATGGAATACTTCTCACTTGCCTAGATGATTGCAGCTCCAACAACACTCAAGAAGCTTATCATTCAGGACAAAGCAGACCATTTGATTGGCATCCCTTCCACAAACTTTCACTCCCTCCACCTCCAGCAGCAGTGTATACAATCTACAAGATGCACTGCAGGAACTCCAAGATTCTTAGGCAGCACCTTCCAAACCCATAACCACTACCATCTAGAAGGCCAAGGGCAGCAGATACCTGGAAACACCCTTCAAAGTCACTCACCATCCTGACTATCACTGTTCCTTCACTGCTGCTTGATCGAAATCCCTCCCTAATAGCACTGTGGGTGTACCTACACCACATGGACTGCAGTGGTTCAAGAAGACACCTCACCACCATCCTTGCAAGGGCAATTAGGGATGGTCAACAAATGCAGGCCTAGCCAGCAAAGCCCACATCCCATAAAAATGAATTTTTAAAAAAATTCAGCAGTTAAACTGGTCAGCTTATTTTTACTGGCAAGACTACATATGCTTCAGATCGGATCTTGGTCTGAAACCACTGCTTCTCATGAATTTCACCGATATACATAGTTAACCCTGAAATTGTGCATTATTCTCAAAGAAACAAACCAGAGTTTAAATATCAATTTGCTTTGGAAATTTTTGCAAAATATCAGGATATGTATGGATATGTGTAGGCTTAGTATTTGTATATATGCACATCCTGAATTCCAAATAACAGGCTACCCATCTCAGCCAGAAAGGATGTACCATGTCAAACTCTCTAAAACAACAAAAAAACAATTTCTTCATTTTGTTTAGATGCCGAATTGAATAAAATTCTTGCAGATTTCATTTCTGCCTTTTTAAATGCAGTTCATTTAAACCTGTCTTTTTAACCTTCACCCACCACAAATAGCAAACAGCTAAGACACGGTCATTTAGTGAAAAAAAAACAAAGTAATGCAGCAGTTCCTTGTTTCTTCGACATTCTTTCACAGAATGTGACAAGTAATTCAGGCGCCGATCTTGACTGACACCTCTATAAGTCCCTGACACTACCAGAGACAAACTTCCCCATCAATCACGCTCTACCTATCAGGACTACTTAACCAGCTTCTGAACTGCTGAGAGAGGAAGCAAAAGGCCTATGCTGCAGTAACCCAATCCAGTCCCGTCAAATATATCCCGAATCCCAGTAGGCCAAGGCTTCTGCCCAACTAATTAACATTAAGTGTTGAAAGAGAGGGGAAAGTGGAATTTCCAAGTGCTGAGTTGTTAATAAGCCTTACATTTTATAAATGCGAGTTACCCCAAAAGACAACACAACTAATAATGTAAGGCCCTGACTGCTAACCCAAAAGAAAATCACTGTTAATTTAATCAATTGATCAGTTCATTGATTTGAAGTCAAGACGGCTAGTTAACCATGCAGAGCAAAAACCCACGATTGCACGACTGCAGAAAGCTGTCATTGATTTTTCCACCTGCCACTCAGTGCACATCCTGAATAGAATTGCAACTTTGTGCAAAGGGGAGCTAGGGGTTTCAAAGTTAAATTAGTTACAGATGCAATCAGGGTGTCTTCTGTAAACTCTATTGATTGAACAGCTGACAGTCCAACACGAACAACTCAGCTAGTCAATCGCTTCAGATGTCACCTGCCACTTTGCTGAATAGTTGACAATGCAATTATCTGGTGTGGAGGTAAGAAGTTGCGTGTGTCAAATACAGTTAGCCCCCATCAGATGCTGCTTAAAAGGCCCATAAAGTGTGTGTATTTATATGTATGCAAGCTGTGTGTTTAGCAAGATCTACAAAATGCCATTTACTTTCAAGCCAGAATACAGGGATGCCTGAAAGACACAATATTAGGAGAAAGTTTAGGCACGATCAAGCGGGCTGAAAATAGATGATATCAAATTTAAAAACAAAGACAAAAAATCGTAGCCAATCATCTTTGGCTGGAAGGAAATATTTATTTACAAAGACTGAATTTCAACCCTTCTTGAAATTATTCAATGACAATAGCCTCCCGAGTATCCATTAAAAAATTCACCCTTCAGACTGAGCTGATAATTATTGAAGTCTGTGTTAGCAAGAATATTGCAATATAGTGATCATTTCACTGGACTGAACAGCTCTGATGAAAGGTCATCAACTTGAAACATCAACTTTGTTTCTCTCTTCACAGATCCAACTGATGTGCTGAATATCTCCAGCATTTTCTGCTCCTATTTTAAAAATCTATTTATTTATGGAAAAGTACAACAAAACTGAAAGCTGTTGAGGTTTATTTTATTCATTCGTGGGATATGAGCTTCACCGGCAAGGCCAGCAATTTATTTCCCATCCGTAAATTCTCCCAGGAAGGTAATGAATCGCCTTCTCGAACTGCTGCAGACCATGTGGTGCAGGTACACCCAGTGCTGTGGGGGGGAAGAGAGAGAGAGAGATCCATAATTTTACCTTGCAACAGTGAAGGAGCAACAATATAGTTCCAAGTCAGGATGGTGCGTGACTTGGATGGGAACCTACAGGTGGTGGTGTTCCCGTATGTCTGCTGCCCTTGTTCTCCTTGGGTGGTAAAGATCACAGGCTTGGAAGATGCTGTCGAAGAAGCCTTCACGAGTTGCTGCAACACACTTTGTAGACTGCAGACACACTTGCTGCAGTGCACCAATGGTAGATGGACTGTATATGTAAGCTAGTGGATGGTGTGCCGATTAAGCGGGCTGCTTTCTCAGTTGGTGTCTGACTGATCTGGTTAATTTTCTAGTTAATTTCTTTGGGTTAAGAATGACTCCAGCCAATGGGGAGTTTACGCCACTACCTTCAATGTTCCTTGATATCAAATCGAGTGAATTAAATTGAATTGGTTGAAAGTTTACATCAGTGATACTAGGGACCTCAGGAGGAGGCTTGGATGGATCAAATGAATTATTACAACACAGAAGACGGCTATTTGGCCCATCATGTCTGTGCCAGCTCTCTGCAAGAGTTAGTACTCAATTAGTCGCACTCCTTCGCCCTTTGCCATGGCCCTGCAAATTTCTTCTCTTCAGATAATTATCCAATATGTTTTTGACAACCATGATTAAATCTGCCTCCACTACACTTTCAGGAAACACATTCCAGATGTTTACCACTCTCTGCATAAAGGTTTTTCTTCAATTTGTCTTTGATTCTTTTGCTATGCACCTTAAATAAGTATCCTCTCATTCTTAACCCTTCCATCAACTTAACAGTATTCCCGATCTATTGTAACCAGAGCACCTCTATGGAATCTCCTCAACCTTCTTTGCTGTAAGGAAAATAGCCCCAGGTTCTTGGAAGTCTATCATTGTCCTCTTCACAGTTCACAATATTTTCTCTCAAGGTTTGTGTCATCCGCAAATGTTGAAACTGCAATCTGCACATCCAAATTTAGGCCATTAATACAGATCAAAAAAAGCAGTGGTCCCGATACCTTGAAACTCCATGACATACCTTCCTCCAGTCTAAAAGACATTCATAATTATTCTTTGTTTTCTGTCACTCAGTCAACTTCGAATCCATGCTGCCATATCTGGTTGAAGATGGTTGAAAAATGTTTCCATCTTGTCGTTTGCACTGACACATTGGCTCCCCCATCACTGGGGGGGGGGGGGGGTTGTGAAGCATCTTCCTCCAGGTAGTTGTTTAATTGTCTATCACTATTCATTGCTGGATGTGACAGGACTTCAGAGCTTTTATATGATCTGTTGGTTGTGGGATGACTTAGCTCAGTTTACAGTATCCTGCTTCCATTCTTTGGCATCCACATCGTCCTTTGCTGTAGCTTCACCAAATTGGCACATAATTTTTAAGTATGCCCGGTCCCGTTTCTGCATGCTCTCCTACACTCTTCATTGAACCAGAGTTGGCATCTGGCTGGATCTTAATGGCAGAGTGAGACCACAAGGATACAGTTCAGGATTGAATACAGTTCTGCTGCTGCTGATGGCCCAGAGCACCTTATTAAAAATTAAGGCTGGGTCATTTAATTGGTGCAAAGGTGGGCTTTCCTCCAAGGCCTTGCCCACACCGGTGTAAAATCACTGCGAGGTCAGGGTGGGCGGGAATCTGGAGAGAATCCCATCCCTGTAATTTTACGCTCTCCGCCCCGTTTAAAAACCCACTGGGGGGTGATGGTGGTGAGCGTAAAATTCTGGCCTTAAAGTGGTGATGTACGGTTGGGTTTTGTTCTCCTAGCACCCCTGTGTTCACTGGCTCTTGGTAAAGCAATGCCTTGTTTTCAAATCCCTCCATGGCTCACCTCTCCATATCTCTGTAATCTCTTCCAGCCCCACAACCCGCTTCTCGAAGTCTGGTCTCTCATGCACCTCAGATTTGAATTGCTCCACCCTTGGTAGCCATGCCACCAGTCACCTAGGCCCCACACTCTAGAATACCCTCCTTAAACCTTTTTGCCTTGCTACCTTGCTCTCCTCCTTTAAGACACAGCTTAAAACCTACCTCTTTGACCAAGGTTTTAATCATCTGATTTAATACTTTCTTATGTGGCTTTGGGGTCATATTCTGTTTTATAATGCTTCTGTGAAGCACCTCGGGATGTTTTATTACATTAAAGGCACTGAATACATCGAAGTTCTTGTTGATCTAGAGATCGGGTTCAATCAGACAATTTATATTCAAATTTGGAGGCTTGCATTTAACAGTTTTGTATTAATTGAGGCGAGGGGTGGTCGTACTGGGGATTGGAACCTTTTCTACTTCAAGCATTTAATGTCACTATGGAGCACTTCCTGGTTGCAGATTAAACCATCCTCCATTCTGCCCCAAACATATAATGGAGCACCAACATCAGAATTCTCTGCAGTACCATTGACTTATTTTCTCCCTCCTCCAATTTCCACACTGGTCTTCATCCTGTCAGTGACATTACACGTTAATGCGGAATTAGAGATAGCTTTGTGTGTAATCACACCCTTCATGGAACTGGATTCGGATTTCCCAAATTTGTTATACACAGAACCCTTACAGGCAAGTGTATTAAAGGTTACAGAATCAAGGGGTGGATGGAGTTATGATAAAGATCAGCTTTGATACAACTAAATGGCAGAACAAGCTCCAGGTTCTGAATAGCCTACTCCTATTCCTATGTTCCTACCCAAGGGGGTTGGAAGTTCAATGTCTAACTCATTGAACCTCCAAGTTCACAGCCTTGCATCTATAAGGCACCTTTTCACGTCTTACATCTCAAAACGCTTCATGCAGAAGTAGATTACCCAGACTGTTAAATGAACAGGTGCAAAATACAGCAGACTAAGATACCCACAAAGAGCAATGAGGGGGGAAAAGGTTAGCCAGCGTACCAAAGAAAAGCCTGTTTATCTTTGAATTGTCATAGGATCTCTAACATCCATGAAGCATTAAAGAACACTCCATTCCCATCTAAGCTAATGCATTGCACTCGGAGGGCTGCAGTGGTGGAAATGGTGTCCTGGAATAAGTCTTAAAACATTAAACCTTTTGGCTTCTGTCAAATGAGGTGAGCTAAACTGTTCTACTGTTGTTAAACATAAATAATTCATCTTGAGCTGCTTTCATGAAGCCACATTGTAATAGGAAGAATGGCACATTAAATTTTTTTATAATTTATAGGAGGCAAGTCCAAATATAAGCTCCTAGTATCCCTCATCCCTTATTTTGCATTGTATATTATGTTGGGAATTTTACCTTTAGTCTCTCTCTGTCTTTCCCTTTCACAGATATCTGGAACCTCTAATGTACGTCTGAAAAGATTCCTGATTTCTCTCTCCCTCTGCACATGCATTACTCAGCAGCTCAGTACTGACTCCACATTAGCTCATTCTGGGCTCCATGCTTCAAAATCACCCACCAAAATCAAAACAACAAAAGATAATGTGACATTGTCACAATTTGAATTTTAGCACTTTAGCTACTCTAAAAGGAACTGGACTTTGCACTGATACATGTGTCGTCATCTACACAGATTTGGTTATCTCACCTAGCAGCGCAGGCAAGAACCAATCCACCTCAACATGGGAGATTGACTCTGCCAGTTATTTGTTATAACACTGTAAATGTATCATGAAAATTTTCCATGTATGCGATTTCTGGAAAAGCCAAAAAGGTGCTTTAATTTACAATTTAATTAGAAATGACAATAAACAAAAAATTCCCCATTACGATTACATCAAAATCTCCCCCTCCCTCCATCATATGCCTACCCCAACAAACCTGCATCTAGGGAATCTCAAATCCCAAGACCTTCAAGCAGAGGTTTCTAAAACAATTCTAATAGATTATGGTGTTACCTAGTCAACCACAGAAGCCACTTGACATCATTTATGTATTTTACACTTTCGACATCAAACCACACATGGTGGAGGAAGCAAACTAAGCCAAGCCAAAATTATGTTCAGCCTTTAAGTTTCAAATTTAAATGTTAACACAAACATAGGGCTGCACAAACTTAGACAGCTAAAATAATTGATATCTTGTATCCAGGAGTTAACATTTAGCTTGTAAACTGTAAGTTACTGCTCTATTTTATGGGGCTTCAGTAAGTTTTTCCATTTTTTCAGAGCCTGAAATGTGAAGCAATTTCTTTATAAACTTCAATCATCTTCAAATCTGCACAACAGAGTAGTGCTATTTCAAAAAGCCCAGCAGAGGTCTTTCTTGCCCAACCTCCTTCTCTCTCTCTCTCTGAAGTTGTCCGGACAGTTTTCCTTACCTCGCGTTATCACTTGCTTTAAACAGACTTGGCAGGCAATCTAATCCTCCCTGAAAAGGTCAGTGCCATTTTAACTGCCTTTCAATCACATTATGCATGGTGCAGCACACATTCCCTGCGATGCCTCCAGCTCTTGTCTAGACTGGATCAATACCTGAGCGATATCACTAGAGGAATGACACATGATGCCAATCGACCCGAAATCCCTAAATGGAACTGAACAGAAGGGAACAACTGGCCGCCTCTGACCTATCGCTACCTAATCTACTTAGTCCCATCTGCTCAGGCCGAAATAACAACCGAAGATTTCCTCAGTCAGTGGTTTCCAGCGAGTGGGGACTTGCTCAGGCAGAACAACTACCCCCCACCCCTCAGCTTTGAAGTCACATTACAAAGCAGGTATGAAAGCGCAGTTTCAAACATTTTCTGATGCCATCATTACTTTCTTATCTCCATGCTCAATCCACAGTTACTACAGTTTCATCTGCAGCGTGTCAATAGTCTGCTATCTGTGAGCAGACTCAGTTAGTTACTGTTCAAAGCCACTTTCCTTAAACTGCAGTGAATCATTTAAAGATGATAGTCCTGGTTTAGGCTGAACCAATTCGATTTTAAGGTTTCTGAGGTGTATGATATACCGAATAAAAACAGATTTTTGAAAAAGTCTTTGTAAATGAGTACAAAGATTTGCCAAGCATCTCGATGGCCTCAAAACGACACTTTATTAAAATGTTCAAAAAGGGAATGATGGAATGTACAGGACCAGGAAATGCTGATGCAGTCCATCTAGCCAATTTGTAACTGAAAAAATGTCACATCACACCATCTCTCTTACTCCCATGCTACATTTAGTCAAAAACTGTTCAGCCTCTCATCCGAAGAATCACCACTTGGCTGAGGAATTTTAAAAGCTGCTTGTGAAACCAGGTCCAGTAATGCCTTAAGTAAAGGTGGAGAGAAAAATTGTCAGTAAAATCAGTTCCAAACGAAATTAAAAATCGAAGAGTCAGTTTGGATGCACTTTTCTTCCCACTGTCACCAGACTCCTAAATGACCCTCTTATGGACTGACTTCATTAACACTACACCCTGTATGCTTCATCCGATGCCAGTGCTTATGTAGTTACATTGTATATGTTGTGTTGCCCTATTATGTATTTTCTTTTATTCCCTTTTCTTCTCATGTACTTAATGATCTGTTGAGCTGCTCGCAGAAAAATACTTTTCACTGTACCTCGGTACATGTGACAATAAACAAATCCAATCCAATCCAATCCAATTACAAGCTGATAGATTTTGTTCTCTGTACTTAAAACAGAATGAACAATACAAGGCAACACAGGGCTGCTACCATTGGAACTATCTATACACCTCATAATTTTTTTTCTCCCCAGGGTGGCAATGACAATTACAAGGGAGCACAAGTTCAACGTGAGAGGGGATAGGTTCAGTGGAGATGTGCGCGGGAAGTTTGTTTACACAGAGGGTGGTGGTGGCCTGGAGTGCACTGCCAAGTGAGGTGGTTGAGGCAGATATGAAATGAAATGAAAATCGCTTATTGTCACAAGTAGGCTTCAAATGAAGTTACTGTGAAAAGCCACATTCCGGCGCCTGTTCGGGGAGGCTGGTACAGGAATTGAATCGTGCTGCTGGCCTGCCTTGGTCTGCTTTCAAAGCCAGCGATTTAGCCCTGTGCTAAACAGCCCCGTGTTAGCGACCTTTAAGACTTATCTGGATAGACACATGAACAGACGGCATATAGAAGAATTTAGGCGGTTGGTCTAGATAGGACACGTGATAGGGCAGGCTAGGAAGGCCGAAGGGCCTGTTCCTGTGCTGTATGTAGCCAAAATTAAAAACAGTGCTGAATTGTGACCAAAGTCCTTACAAATATTTTCTGTGAAATTCTTTCACCCAAAACCTCTGCCATTCCTCAAAGGGAAAGCTCGCACTAAAGTTAACTGCAGTCACAAACTCAAAATTCTAAACATAGCATACAGGGGCACCGATGGGATCAACCATATGAAGCTACATGATCATTTCTTGCAACAGTGCCTGATTTTTGACCTTTTCAAACAGGTTACCAAGCAATGTCCATATATTCAAAATGTGGAGATGCCGTCGTTGGACTGGGGTGAGCACAGTACGAAGTCTTACAACACCAGGTTAAAGTCCAACAGGTTTGTTTTGATATCACTAGCTTTCGAAGCGCTGCTCCTTCCTCAGGTGAATGAAGAGGTATGTCCCAGAAACATATATATAGACAAATTCAAAGATGCCAAACAATGCTTGGAATGCGAGCATTAGCAGGTGATTAAATCTTTACAGATCCAGAGATGGGGTAACCCCAGGTTAAAGGGGTGTGAATTGTGTCAAGCCAGGACAGTTCGTAGGATTTCGCAGGCCAAATGGTGGGGGATGAATATATTCAAAAGGATTAAAACATTTTGGTTCCACATTTATTACACTCCTTGGAAGAAACTAAGAAGTTTCACCAGTGAACCCAATGAAGTAGTTCCTTGAAAATTTTGTCAAATGAATATTCTCTCCCTTTCAAGCTAGTTACAAACACAGACTTGTTCTTCAACTGACATGACAGACCCAGCTGTGAGGCACTGCTGACACAAACTCTGAAGCTTTCATTAGAAAAACGGTACAAATTGATCACAGCCCTTGTACCTGCAATCCCCCAGCAGCTCCCGCTAGACACAGCTTTTTCAATATTTTATAACTTCTGAAATGAGACACTGTGCTCCTTGCCCTACCTCATTTAGGTAAAACAAGGAAGATAACGGGGAATTTTGTTTGACAAGCTCTCATTTCTCAGATCTTCTGCCCTCTGTGAGCTAGAAGCAAAGCCCTACTAAAATTACATTCCCGAGGACTGGTCAAGTAAAGGTCAAATATTAGCGATGAGCAAATGGCTTAGATTTGACAGGTTTCCTCAAAGGGAATTTACCACCAGAGTTTTAGTCTTTAACACAGATTTCTACAGACTAAAACCGTACAGTTTTGCAGTATCTGCACAAGATTTTTAGAAATGGTTTTGTAAGTCCAATTTACCTTTGGATAAGGGAAGATATAAATGCACAATACAGACTAGTAATATATTTCTTAAATGTAGGGACACGATTACATGCCAGCATAGGTTCACCGACTCCCATAGCTACCTTGACTACATTTCCTCCTCCAGAAAGAATTCTATTACATTCTCCCAGTTTCTCCGTCACTGCTGTTCTGACGATACCATCTTTCATACCAGTACTTCCAATAAGGCTTCCTTTTTCTTCAACCGAGATTCTCCTGCCCCATAATTGATCTCAACCATGTCTGTTCCATTTCCTACATTTCTGCTCTTACCCCTTCCTCTGCTTCCCAGCATCATGAAGGGGTTCCCCTTGTCCTAGACAGGATAGATGCAGAGAAGATGTTCCCGATGGTGGGTGTGTCTAGAACCAGGGGTCACAGTCTGAGGATTCAGGGTAAACCATTTCGGACAGAGATGAGGAGATATTTCTTCACCCAAAGAGTGGTGAGTCTGTGGAATTCACTCCCACAGGAAGTAGTTGATGCTAAAACATTGAATATATTCAAGAGGCGGCTAGATCTAGCACTTGGGGCGAATGGGATCAAAGGTTATGGGGAGAAAGCAGGATTACGCTTTTGAGTTGGATGACCAGCCATGATCGTCATAAATGGCGGAGCAGGCTAGAAGGGCCACAAGGCCTCCTCCTACTCCTATCTTTTATGGATCAATGTCCTCATCAGCATCCACATATGATTCTCTGCTGATGCTACCACAAACACATCTTTCCCTCCCCTTCTAGCATTCCAAAGGGACCATTCATTCTGCAACATCCTGGTCCGCACCTCAATCACCCAAAACAACCCCTCCCTTCCCCAAACACCTTCCCCTGCAAGCACAGCAGAAACCTTCTCCCTTCCCATCAGCCAGGACTCCCAAATCCTTCCAGGATGAAACAATTTAGCTGTACTTCTTTCAACACAGCATATTGCGACTTCCGGGTGCGGCGATGACCAGCTAAGTCGCACGTTTCGGCACCTCCCGTTGAAACAGACTTTTGGGCTCTTATTAGGAGCCCCAACGGCAATTTTTAACAGCCAAAATCATTGTGCGGTGAAATAGGAGGGAATCCCCCCTGGATAAATATGGATAAAGGAGAAGATAGCGGCCGGATTGCAGTGGATCCACTGGAGCAGCGGCAAGGAAGGGAAGCTCGAAGCAAGATGGTGTTGGAAGGTGGCTGTTTGGTATGGGGCCCGGAGCAACAAGAGTTCCTGCGGCGCTGTGTGCAAGAGCTGAAGAAGGAGGTGTTGGCCCCGATGCTACAGGCGATTGAAGGGCTAAAGGAGGCGCAGAGGACCCAGGAGTTGGAGCTTCGAGTCGTGAAGGCAAAGGCTGCGGAGAATGAGGATGAAATACAGGGCCTGGTGGGAAGGACAGAGACGCACGAGGCACAGCACAAAAGGTGTGTGGAGAGGTTGGAAGCCCTGGAGAATAACTCGAGGAGGAAGAATTTAAAAGTCTTGGGTCTTCCCGAAGGCACAGAGGGGGCGGACGTCGGGGCATATGTGAGCACGATGCTTCACTCGCTAATGGGATCGGAGGCCCCGACGGACCCTTTGGAGGTGGAGGGAGCTTATCGAGTTCTGGCGCGAAGACCAAAGGCAGGAGAAATACCTCGAGCCATAGTGGTGAGGTTTCACCGCTACAATGACAGAGAGATGGTTCTAAGATGGGCGAAGAAAACTCGGAGCTGCAGGTGGGAGAACGCGGTGATCCGCGTGTACCAGGATTGGAGTGCGGAGGTGGCGAGAAGGAGGGCAAGTTTCAACGGGGCCAAGGCGATGCTCCACAAAAAGGTTAAATTTGGAATGTTGCAGCCGGCGAGACTGTGGGTCACATACCAAGGGAGGCACCACTACTTTGAGACGGCAGAAGAGGCGTGGACATTCATTGTGGACGAGAAGCTGGAATAGTCTGGCGAGAGAAAAAGCTTCTGTAATAAAGTGGTGGGGTGATTATGTGGGACGAGGAAGGGGAAGGGGGGGGGAATTTTTTCAATTTTGTAACTTTTCTCTTTTCCCCTCGTGGGGGGGGGGGGGGTGTATGGGGAACTGTGGGCGCCGGTGGGAAGGAAAGGGGAAGGAGAAGGAAACTGCGCCATCAGGGGCGGGGCCGAGTGGGAAACGCGGGCTTTGCTCCCGCGCTATGGTAATTGTGGCGGGAACGGGGACGCAGGAAGGAGGGGGCCTCGCACAATGAGGGGCTGAGGATAAACGGGGGAAGCTGAGGTCAGCCAGAGTTTGCTGACTTCTGGGAGCAACATGGGGGGTGCAACTACGCTAGAAAGGGATCTAGCGGAGGGGGGGGGGGGGGGTGAGTTAACTGGGTTGCTGCTGCTAAGGGGAAGGGGGAGCTATTATGGGGCGGGGTGGTCGGGACGGGAGAGCACCGTCGGTGGGATATACGGGTACGTGGGAACCGGGTGAGGAGCTGGGTTAGAAAAGGGGATGGAGGGGGGGGGGGGAGATAAAGAGTCCCCCAATCCGGTTGATCACGTGGAACGTGAGAGGGCTGAATGGGCCGATTAAAAGGGCACGGGTACTCGCACACCTAAAGAACATAAAGGCAGATGTGGTCATGTTGCAGGAGACGCACCTGAAACTGGCAGATCAGGTTAGACTACGTAAAGGATGGGTGGGACAGGTGTTCCATTCGAGCTTGGATGCGAAGAATAGGGGGGTGGCTATTTTAGTGGGGAAATGGGTACTGTTTGAGGCAAAGGCCATAGTGGCCACAGTGGGGGTAGATACGTGATGGTGAGTGGCAGATTGCAAGGGGAGGCGGTGGTTCTGGTGAACGTATACGCCCCGAACTGGGATGATGTAAACTTCATGAAGCGTATGCTGGGGCGTATCCCGGACCTGGAGGCGGGAAAGCTGGTAATGGGGGAGACTTCAATATGGTGCTTGATCCAGGGCTGGACCGGTCTAGGTCTAAGACCGGGAGGAGGCCGGCAGCGGCCAAGGTGATTAAGGACTTCATGGAGCAGATGGGAGGAGTAGACCCCTGGAGATTTATTAGGCCTAGGAGTAAGGAGTTTTCATTTTTCTCCCATGTTCACAAGGTGTATTCACGGATAGACTTTTTTGTCCTGGGAAGGGCACTGATTCCGAAGGTGACAGGGACGGAGTACATGGCCATAGCCATTTCGGACCACGCTCCACATTGGGTAGATTTAGAGGTAGGAGAGGAAAAGGAGCAGCACCCACTCTGGAGATTGGATATGGGGTTGTTGGCGGATGAGGGGGTATGTCTAAGGGTGAGGGGGTGTATCAAAAGGTACCTGGAGCTTAATGATAACGGAGAGGTCCAGGTGGGAGTGGTCTGGGAGGCGCTGAAGGCAGTGGTCAGAGGGGAACTGATATCCACAAGGGCCAATAAAGGGAAGCAAGAGAGCAAAGAAAGGGAGCAACTGTTGAGAGAACTTCTGAGGGTAGACAGGCAATATGCAGAGGCTCCGGAGGAGGGACTGTACAGGGAAAGACAAAGGCTACATATGGAATTTGACCTGCTGACCACGGGCAAGGCAGAAGCACAGTGGAGGAGGGCACAGGGAGTACAGTAGGAGTATGGAGAGAAGGCGAGCCAGTTACTGGCCCAACAACTGAGGAAGAGGGGAGCGGCGAGGGAGATAGGTGGGGTGAGGGTTGAGGAAGGTGAGATGGAACGGGGAGCGGAGAGGGTGAACGGGGTGTTTAAGGCATTCTACGAGAGGCTGTATAAGGCTCAGCCCCCGGAAGGGAAGGAGGGAATGATGCATTTCCTAGATCGGCTGGAATTCCCGAAGGTGGAGGAGCAGGAGAGGGCGGGACTGGGAGCACGGATTGAGGTGGAGGAGGTGGTAAAGGGGATTGGGAGCATGCAGGCGGGGAAGGCCCCGGGACCGGATGGGTTCCCGGTGGAATTTTATAGGAAATACATGGACCTACTGGCCCCGCTTTTAACGAGAACCTTTAATGAGGCCAGGGAAAGGGGGAAGTTGCCCCCGACTATGTCGGAGGCGACGATATCGCTACTCTTAAAGAAGGAAAAAGACCCGCTGCAGTGCGGGTCTTACAGGCCTATTTCCCTCCTGAACGTGGATGCTAAGCTCCTGGCCAAGGTGATGGCGACAAGGATAGAGGATTGTGTCCCGGGGGTGGTCCACGAGGATCAAACTAGGTTCGTTAAGGGGAGACAGCTGAACACGAATATACGGAGGTTGCTAGGGGTGATGATGATGCCCCCGCCGGAGGGGGAGGCGGAGATAGTGGTGGCGATGGACGCTGAGAAAGCATTTGACAGAGTGGAGTGGGACTACCTATGGGAAGTGTTGAAGAGATTTGGCTTTGGAGAGGGGTTTACTGGATGGGTACAGCTGCTATATAGGGCCCCGGTGGCAAGTGTGATCACAAACAGGCAGATGTCCGACTACTTCCGTCTTTATAGAGGGACAAGACAGGGGTGTCCCCTGTCTCCATTACTGTTTGCATTGGCAATTGAGCCGCTGGCCATAGCACTGAGGGGCTCTAGGAAGTGGAGGGCAGTACTCAGGGGAGGAGAAGAACACCGGGTATCATTGTATGCAGATGATCTATTGCTGTATGTTGCGGACCCAGTGGAGGGGATGCCTGAGATAATGTGGACACTCAGGGAGTTTGGGGAATTTTCGGGGTACAAATTGAATATGGGGAAGAGTGAGTTGTTTGTGGTGCATCCGAGGGAGCAGAGCAGGGGAATAGATGATTTACCGCTGAGGAGGGTAACAAGAGATTTCCGGTACTTAGGGATCCAGATAGCCAGGAACTGGGGAACCCTACATAGGCTTAATTTAACAAGATTGGTGGAACAGATGGAGAAGGATTTTAAGAGATGGGACATGGTGTCCCTGTCACTGGTGGGCAGGGTGCAGGCGGTCAAAATGGTAGTCCTCCCGAGATTTCTGTTTGTGTTCCAGTGCCTCCCGGTGATGGTTACGAGGGTTTTTTTCAAAACAATTGAGAAGAGTGTTATGAGCTTTGTGTGGGCTGGGAAGACCCCGAGTGAGGAGGGGGTTTTTGCAGCGTAGCAGGGATAGGGGGGGACTGGCACTGCCGAGCTTAAGTGATTATTATTGGGCCGCCAATATCTCAATGGTGTGTAAGTGGATGGGAGAAGGGGAGGGAGCGGCGTGGAAGAGACTGGAAATGGCGTCCTGTAAAAGAACCAGCCTACAAGCAATGGCGACGGCGCCGTTGCCGTTCTCCCCGAAGAAATACACCACAAGTCCAGTGGTGGTGGCAATGCTGAAAATTTGGGGGCAGTGGAGACAGCATAAGGGAATGACGGGTGCCTCGGTGCGGTCCCCGATAAGGAATAATCATAGGTTTGTCCCGGGGAGAATAGATGGGGGATTTAGAACATGGCAGAGAGCAGGGATTGTGCAACTGAGGGATCTGTTCCTAGACGGGACGTTTGCGAGTCTGGGAGCGCTGATGGAAAAATACGGGTTGGAGCAAGGCTCAGTAAATTTTTCGGGGTAGAGGATAGGTGCGGGAGATGCGCGAGAAGCCCAGCGAACCACGCCCACATGTTTTGGTCATGCTCGGCACTGCATGGGTTCTGGGTGGGGGTGGCAAATGTGCTTTCGAAGGTGGTGGGGGTCCGGGTCGGGCCAAGCTGGGGGTTGGCTATATTCGGGGTTGCAGAAGAGCCGGGCGTGCAGGAGGCGAGAGAGGCTGATGTTTTGGCCTTTGAGTCAAAGAACAAAGAACAAAGAAATGTACAGCACAGGAACAGGCCCTTCGGCCCTCCAAGCCCGTGCCGACCATACTGCCCGACTAAACTACAATCTTCTACACTTCCTGGGTCCGTATCCTTCTATTCCCATCCTATTCATATATTTGTCAAGATGCCCCTTAAATGTCCCTATCGTCCCTGCCTCCACTACCTCCTCCGGTAGTGAGTTCCAGGCACCCACTACCCTCTGCGTAAAAAACTTGCCTCGTACATCTACTCTAAACTTTGCCCCTCTCACCTTAAACCTATGCCCCCTAGTAATTGACCCCTCTACCCTGGGGAAAAGCCTCTGACTATCCACTCTGTCTATGCCCCTCATAATTTTGTATACCTCTATCAGGTCGCCCCTCAACCTCCTTCGTTCCAGTGAGAACAAACCGAGTTTATTCAATCGCTCCTCATAGCTTATGCCCTCCATACCAGGCAACATTCTGGTAAATCTCTTCTGCACCCTCTCTAAAGCCTCCACATCCTTCTGGTAGTGTGGCGACCAGAATTGAACACTATACTCCAAGTGTGGCCTAACTAAGGTTCTATACAGCTGCAACATGACTTGCCAATTCTTATACTCAATGCCCCGGCCAATGAAGGCAAGCATGCCGTATGCCTTCTTGACTACCTTCTCCACCTGTGTAGCCCCTTTCAGTGATCTGTGGACCTGTACTCCTAGATCTCTTTGACTTTCAATACTCTTGAGGGTTCTACCATTCACTGTATATTCCCTACCTGCATTAGCCCTTCCAAAATGCATTACCTCACATTTGTCCAGGTTAAACTCCATCTGCCATCTCTCCGCCCAAGTCTCCAGACAATCTAAATCCTGCTGTATCCTCAGACAGTCCTCATCGCTATCCGCAATTCCACCAACCTTTGTGTCGTCTGCAAACTTACTAATCAGACCAGTTACATTTTCCTCCAAATCATTTATATATACTACAAAGAGCAAAGGTCCCAGCACTGATCCCTGTGGAACACCACTGGTCACAGCCCTCCAATTAGAAAAGCATCCCTCCATTGCTACCCTCTGCCTTCTATGGCCTAGCCAGTTCTGTATCCACCTTGCCAGTTCACCCCTGATCCCGTGTGACTTCACCTTTTGTACTAGTCTACCATGAGGGACCTTGTCAAAGGCCTTACTGAAGTCCATATAGACAACATCTACTGCCCTACCTGCATCAATCATCTTAGTGACCTCCTCGAAAAACTCTATCAAGTTAGTGAGACACGACCTCCCCTTCACAAAACCGTGCTGCCTCTCACTAATACGTCCATTTGCTTCCAAATGGGAGTAGATCCTGTCTCGAAGAATTCTCTCCAGTAATTTCCCTACCACTGAAGTAAGGCTCACCGGCCTGTAGTTCCCGGGATTATCCCTGCCACCCTTCTTAAACAGAGGAACAACATTGGCTATTCTCCAGTCCTCCGGGACATCCCCTGAAGACAGCGAGGATCCAAAGATTTCTGTCAAGGCCTCAGCAATTTCCTCTCCAGCCTCCTTCAGTATTCTGGGGTAGATCCCATCCGGCCCTGGGGACTTATCTACCTTAATATTTTTTAAGACACCCAACACCTCGTCTTTTTGGATCACAATGTGACCCAGGCTATCTACACCCCCTTCTCCAGACTCAACATCTACCAATTCCTTCTCTTTGGTGAATACTGATGCAAAGTATTCATTTAGTACCTCGCCCATTTCCTCTGGCTCCACACATAGATTCCCTTGCCTATCCTTCAGTGGGCCAACCCTTTCCCTGGCTACCCTCTTGCTTTTTATGTAAGTGTAAAAAGCCTTGGGATTTTCCTTAACCCTATTTGCCAATGACTTTTCATGACCCCTTCTAGCCCTCCTGACTCCCTGCTTAAGTTCCTTCCTACTTTCCTTATATGCCACACAGGCTTCGTCTGTTCCCAGCCTTTTAGCCCTGACAAATGCCTCCTTTTTCTTTTTGACGAGGCCTACAATATCATTCGTCATCCAAGGTTCCCGAAAATTGCCGTATTTGTCTTTCTTCCTCACAGGAACATGCCTGTCCTGTATTCCTATCAACTGACACTTGAAAGCCTCCCACATGTCAGATGTTGATTTGCCCTCAAACATCCGCCCCCAATCTATGCTCTTCAGTTCCCGCCTAATATTGTTATAATTAGCCTTCCCCCAATTTAGCACATTCATCCTCGGACCACTCTTATCCTTGTCCACCAGTACTTTAAAACTTACTGAATTGTGGTCACTGTTACCGAAATGCTCCCCTACTGAAACATCTACCACCTGGCCGGGCTCATTCCCCAATACCAGGTCCAGTACCGCCTCTTCCCTAGTTGGACTGTTTACATATTGTTTTAAGAAGCCCTCCTGGATGCTCCTTACAAACTCTGCCCCGTCTAAGCCCCTGGCACTAAGTGAGTCCCAGTCAATATTGGGGAAGTTGAAGTCTCCCATCACCACAACCCTGTTGTTTTTACTCTTTTCCAAAATCTGTCTACCTATCTGCTCCTCTATCTCCCGCTGGCTGTTGGGAGGCCTGTAGTATACCCCCAACATTGTGACTGCACCCTTCTTATTCCTGATCTCTACCCATATAGCCTCACTGCCCTCTGAGGTGTCCTCTCGCTGTATAGCTGTGATACTCTCCTGAACAAGTAGCGCAACTCCGCCTCCCCTTTTACATCCCCCTCTATCCCGCCTGAAACATCTAAATCCTGGAACGTTTAGTCCCTAGTAGCCCGGCGAAGGATATTGTTAATGTGGAAGGAAGCTAAACCCCCGAGCGTGGAGGCCTGGATAAACGACATGGCAGGGTTTATAAAACTGGAACGGATAAAGTTCGCACTAAGAGGTTCGGCTCAAGGGTTCACCAGGCGGTGGCAACCGTTCATTGACTATCTCGCAGAACGATAAAGGAACTGGGAAAGTAGCAGCAGCAACCCGGGGGGGGGGGGGGGGGGGGGGGGCTCGGGTGGGTCCTCAGGGGTGTTTTTGTATGGATATTTTTACTTGGATATGTATATTGGCTTGTTTGACTTTATTATTTGGGAGAGTTAATATTTTGTTATGGCAGTTGCCATTTAGTTTATATATTTATTTATTTGTTAAAAACGGTCACTATTATTTATTTATATTGTTTTATTGTTGTAAAAGGGGGAAAAAAAATTGTACCGTTTTGTTTGGCCGAAATTCTTTTCGAATAAAATACATTTTTTTTAAAAACACAGCATATTGCATTCACTGCTCATGACACAAACTTCTCTAGACTGGAGAGACCAATGCAGTTTGGGTGACTGTTTTGAGAATACTTCCATTTAGTCTGCAAACATGACTCCTAACTTCTGGTCACTTGTCATTTTAATTCTTTACTCTACTTCAAGTGGCCTCTGTTTACTGCCTTTTGTTTTCTCTGGGCCCTTTCCTCGGCCAGTTGAGCATTTTGTTTCTGCTCGACCCTTGTCTTCAAGCCATAATGGCACAAAAGGAGCTATTCAGCCCATCAAGTCCATTCTGGCTGTGCAATCTAGTCAGTCCTATTCCCCCACTCTTATCGCCATAGTTCTGCAAGTTTATTTCCCTCAAGTACCCATCCAATTTCCTTTTGAAATCATTCATTGTCTCCACTTCCCCAATCCTCATAAGCAGCAAACTCCAATGGCACGATTTGTTATCAAAGGTATTAGTTATATAGCAAAGCCCACGTAGTCTCTGTCCATTCTTATTCATCTTTCCCAGGCCATGATGTCCAAGGCAGAAGGGCCATTCCCCTTGTTCCATGCCCGCCCTCGTGTTGAAATGCCCCAGTAGGTAAACATTCTCTGACTTTGGGATTCTGCTGCTGGCAGTATCAAGCTCCTGATCTTTTGGTTCTGTTGGAGATACTCATGAGTTAACAGCCCTGTTTGTGTTGAAAGATGGATGGAGGGCAAATTCTGAACCACTTGCGGGGGATGGGGGGGGGGATCTAATCGCAAACTATCAAACACAGCAGTCGATTATATGAAAATATAATACTGCCGATACTGGAAATCTGAAATAAAAACAAAATGCCTCTCTGCAATTAGCCTCTTACACTTCCGATAAAGCTCAACTTAAGCTCTAGACAGAGCACCTCACCTTCCGAATAAGCCTTCTGGACTCAACATTGAGTTCAACAACTTCAGACCATGAACTCTGTCCTCCATTTTGATTTGATTTTCCCCCAAGTGCCAGTTTGTATCTTGTTCTCATGCTTTTGCTTTCAGACGACACTGACCCTTTCCCTGCTAATAACACATTCAAATGTTTTGCTTTCAGACAGTGCTCAACTTTATTCTTTTTTAAAACTTGTTTTACTAGATGTGGGCTTTGCTGGCTGGGCCACCATTCATTGCCCATCTCTAATTGCCCTTGGAAGTTGGTGGTGGGCTGCCTTCTTGAACTGCTGCAGCCCCTGTGGTATAGATACACCCACAGTACTGTTAGTACTGGTAGTTCCAGGATTTTCACCCCGCGACAATGAAGGAACGGCAATATATTTCCAAGTGACTTATATACGGAGCTAAGCCGCACGATTCGGCAGCTCCCGCTATTACGGACTTTCGGGCTCTCTAGAGGCCCAACAGAATTTTTTTGAAGACTTTCCGTGTGGGAAGGGAAGAGTGAGGTCCCCCTTCACCGTTTATGGACCGGACCAGAAGCGAAACGGCCAAAAAAGCGGCATTGGAGCAGCGGGAGAAGCGAGGGGAGAAAAGCAAAATGGCGGCGGCCGGGGATAAAGTGGAATGCGGGCCGGAGCTGCAAAAGTTCATCAAGCGCTGCTTCAAGGAGCTGCGGAAGGAGATGCTGGCGCCTATGTTGTCGGCGATTGAAGGACTAGGGATGACCCAGAAGGCCCATGAGGTAAAGATCCAGGAGGTGCAGAAAAAAGTCAATGAAAACGAGGACGAGATCTTGTGGCTGGCGGTGAGAGTGGAGGAGCACGAGGCGCTGCACAAGAGGTGGGCGGGAAGATTCGAAGACCTGGAGAACAGGTCGAGGAGAAAGAATCTTCGGATCCTGGGTCTCCTTGAAGGAGAGAAGGGGGCCAATGCCGGGGCATATGCGAGCACGATGCTCGAGTCAATGATGGGTGCGGAGGCCCCTTCGAGGCCTTTGGAGCTGGATGGGGCACACCGGGTGCTGGCGAGGAGGCCCAAGGCTAACGAGCTGCCAAGGGAGATTGTGGTGAGGTTTCACCGTTTCACGGACAGAGAGAGGGTCTTGAAATGGGCCAAGAAAGAGCGGAGCAGCAGGTGGGACAATGCGGAGATCCGAATATACCCGGACTGGAGCACGGAGTTTGCAAAGAGGAGAGCGGGTTTCAACCGGGCCAAGGCGGTGCTGCACCGGAAAGGAGTAAGATTCGGAATGCTGCAGCCAGCACGATTGTGGGTTACATACAAGGATCAGCACCATTATTTCAAAACGCCTGAAGAGGCGTGGACCTTTATTCAAACCGAAAAGTTGGACTCAAACTGAGGGTTTGTGAGGGTGGGGGGCATGTTTGATGGTTGTTGTATATAGGGTGTTAATCACGCGCAGGAAATGTTACACGGGCTGGGGGAGAGAGGGGGATGGCGATGGGGGAAAAGAGACAGGAGCTGCGCCAGAGGGGGCGGGGTAGGCTTAGGAAAGCGTGGTTTTTTTCCCACGCTAGGGAAGAAAGGCGGGAGGGGGAATGGAGGAACGCAGACTGATTGGGAGATTACCACACAGGGGGGTCAATGGGACGGCGGGGGAAGCCGGGGTCAGCTGACTTACGGAGTGTTATGGGGGGAGCAAAAAAACTAGACACGGGTCTAGCGGGGGGGAGGGGGGAAAAGGGTTGCTGCTGCACTGTCCGAAGGGGAATGGGACACAGAAGAGGTGGTCGGGGCGGGGGTCTCCCATCTGGGGGGCTGGAGGGTGATGCCCGGCGCGGGCATGGGACTGGCCTAGAAAAGGAGATGGCTAGTCGGCGGGGGGGGGGGGGGGGGGGAATCCGGCTGATAACGTGGAATGTGAGGGGCCTGAATGGGCCGGTAAAGAGGGCCCGAGTGTTTGAGCACTTAAAGGGACTGAAGGCAGACGTGGTCATGCTCCAGGAGACACACTTGAAGGTGGCGGATCAGGTCAGGTTAAGAAAGGGGTGGGTAGAACAGGTATTCCATTCGGGGCTGGACGCGAAGAACAGAGGTGTGGCAATATTGGTGGGGAAGCGGGTGTCGTTTGAGGCCAAGAATATCGTAGTGGACAACGGAGGGCGATATGTGATGGTGAGCGGTAAGTTGCAGGCGACGTGGGTGATATTGGTAAATGTATACGCCCCGAATTGGGATGATGCCGGATTCGTGAAGCGCATGTTGGGGCGCATTCCGGACCTGGTGGTAGGAAGCTTGATAATGGGTGGGGATTTTAATACGGTGTTGGACCCAGCACTGGATCGCTCCAGATCTAGGACCGGAAAGAGGCCGGCGGCGGCCAAGGTACTTAGGGGGTTTATGGATCAGATGGGAGGAGTGGACCCGTGGAGGTTTGCCAGGCCACAGGCCAGGGAATTTTCTTTTTTCTCCCACGTGCACAAAGCCTACTCCCGGATAGATTTATTTGTTTTGGGCAGGGCACTGATCCCGAAAGTGGAGGGAACGGAGTATTCGGCCATAGCCATTTCAGATCACGCCCCGCACTGGGTGGAACTGGAGTTGGGAGAGGAGAGGGACCAACGCCCGCTGTGGCGGTTGGATGTGGGACTGCTGGCAGATGAGGTGGTGTGTGGGAGGGTGAGGGAGTGTATCGAAAGGTACTTGGAGGTCAACGACAACGGGGAGGTGCGGGTGGGGGTGGTATGGGAGGCGCTGAAGGCGGTGATCGGGGAGAGCTAATCTCCATCAGGGCTCATAGGGAGAAGATAGAGGGCATGGAAAGAGAGAGGTTAGTGGGGGAGATTTCAGGAGTGGACAGGAGATACGCAGAGGCCCCTGAGGAGGGATTACTTAGGGAAAGGCGACGTCTCCAGACGGAGTTTGATCTGTTGACCACAGGGAAGGCAGAGGCACAGTGGAGGAAAGCGCAGAGGGCGACCTACGAGTATGGGGAGAAGGCGAGTCGGATGTTGGCACACCAGCTCCGTAAGAGGATGGCAGCGAGGGAAATAGGTGGAGTCAAGGATGGAAGGGGAGCTACGGTGCGGAGAGCGACGAAAATAAATGAGGCATTCAAGGCCTTCTATGAGGAGCTGTACAGATCCCAGCCCCCAGCGGGGCAAGAGGGGATGAGACGATTCCTAGACCAACTGAGATTCCAGAGGGTGGAGGAGCAAGAGGTGGCTGGTTTGGGGGCACCAATTGGGTTGGAGCAGCTGAGCAAGGGTTTGGGGAGTATGCAGGCAGGGAAGGCCCCGGGACCGGACGGGTTCCCGGTGGAGTTCTACAGGAAGTACGTAGACCTGTTGGCCCCGCTGCTAATGAGGACCTTTAATGAGGCAAGGGAGGGAGGGACACTGCCCCGACAATGTCGGAGGCGACGATTTCTTTGATCCTTAAGCAGGACAAGAACCCACTGCAATGTGGATCATACAGGCCGATCTCGCTCGTCAACGTGGATGCTAAGTTGCTGGCAAAAGTGCTGGCTACGAGGATCGGGGACTGTGTCCCGGGGGTGATTCACGAGGACCAGACGGGATTTGTAAAGGGCAGGCAACTAAACACCAATGTGCGGCGGCTCTTAAACGTGATAATGATGCCATCGGTGCAGAGAGAGGCTGAGATAGTGGCAGCTATGGACGCGGAGAAGGCCTTTGACCGAGTAGAGTGGGAGTACCTCTGGGAAGTGCTGCGTAGGTTTGGGTTCGGGGGAGGGTTTATTAGCTGGGTTAAGCTCCTTTACAGAACCCCGGTGGCGAGTGTGGTTACGAATCGGCGGAGGTGGGAGTATTTTTGTCTGTACCATGGGGCGAGGCAGGGGTGCCCCCTGTCCCCCCTGTTGTTTGCATTAGCAACTGAACCCTTGGCCATATCATTAAGGGAGTCTAGGAAATGGAGGGGGGTAGTCCAAGGGGGAGAGGTGCATAGAGTGTCGCTTTATGCAGATGACCTGTTGCTGTATGTGGCGGATCCAGTGGAGGGGATGGTGGAGGTCATGCAGACTCTAAGGGAGTTTGGGGATTTTTCGGGCTATAAGCTGAATGTAGGGAAGAGTGAGCTTTTTGTAGTACAGGCAGGGGACCAAGAAAGGGGGATAGGCGATCTACCGCTGAGGAGGGCGGAGGGGAGCTTTCGGTACCTGGGGATCCAGATAGCCAGGAATTGGGGGGCCCTACATAAACTGAATCTGACGAGACTGGTGGATCAGATGGAGGAGGACTTCAAAAGATGGGACATGTTACCGCTCTCGCTAGCGGGTAGAGTGCAGTCGGTCAAAATGGTGGTCCTTCCGAGGTTTCTCTTTGTGTTTCAGTGCCTCCCCATCGTGATCACCAAGGCCTTTTTCAAGAGGGTAGGCAGGAGCATTATGGGGTTTGTGAGGGCGAATAAGACCCCGGGGGTAAGGAGAGGGTTTTTGGAGCGCAGTAGGGACCGAGGAGGGTTGGCGCTGCCGAATCTGGGGAGGTACTACAGGGCAGCAAATGTGGCAATGATCCGTAAGTGGGTGATGGAGGGAGAGGGGGCGGCATGGAAGAGGTTGGAGATGGCGTCCTGCAAAGGAACGAGCCTGGGGGCGCTGGTGACGGCACCGCTGCCGCTCTCGCCGTCAAGGTACACCACGGGTCCGGTGGTGGCGGCAACGCTAAAGATCTGGGGCCAGTGGAGACGGCACAGGGGTGCAAAGGGAGCCTCGGTGTGGTCCCCGATCAGTGATAACCACCGGTTTGTCCCGGGGAGGATGGACGGGGGGTTTCAGAGCTGGCATCGGGCGGGGATTAGAAGAATGGGGGACCTGTTCATTGATGGGACGTTTGCGAGCCTAGGGTCACTAGAGGAGAAGTTTGGGATACCCCTGGGAAATGCTTTCCGATACATGCAGGTGAGGGCGTTTGTGAGGCGGCAGGTGAGGGAATTCCCTTTGCTCCCGGCACAGGAAATTCAAGGAAGGGTGATCTCGGACGTATGGGTGGGAGAGGGCAAGGTGTCGGCAATATACCAGGAGATGAAAGAAGAGGGGGAGGCGTTAGTAGAGGAGCTGAAGGGAAAATGGGAGGAAGAGCTGGGGGAGGAGATTGAGGAGGGGCTATGGGCCGATGCCCTAGGTAGGGTTAATTTCTCCTCCTCGTGTGCCAGGCTTAGTCTGATACAATTTAAGGTGGTTCACAGAGCGCACTTGACGGGGGCGAGGCTGAGTAGGTTCTTTGTAGAGGACAGATGTGTGAGGTGCTCAGGAAGTCCGGCGAACCATGTCCATATGTTTTGCTCATGCCCGGCACTGGAGGGGTTCTGGAGGGGAGTGGCGGGAACAATATCTCAGGTGGTGAAAGCCCGGGTCAAGCCAAGCTGGGGGCTAGCAATATTTGGAGCAGTAGACGAGCCGGGAGTGCAGGAGGCGAAAGAGTCCGGCATTCTGGCCTTTGCGTCCCTAGTAGCCCGGCGAAGGATCTTGCTAATGTGGAAGGAGGCGAAGCCCCCCATGTGGAGACCTGGATAAATGACATGGCTGGGTTCATTAAGCTGGAGAGGATAACGTTTGCCTTGAGAGGGTCTGCGCAGGGGTTCTACAGGCGGTGGCAACCGTTCCTAGACTATCTCGCGGAGCGTTAGACGAAGGTCGGTCAGCAGCAGCAGCAACCCCGGGTGGGGGGATGGATGTCTTGTTTTGGGGGGGGTGGGGGTGTCTGCCTGGGGGGTACGTGAACAAGAGAACACATGAAAGATCTGGAAAACTGACATGTACGGGAGGAATCCAGTGTACAAAGCTCTGTAACATATCGTTTTACCATGTTTATTTCTTGCTATGTGCGTTTTCTTTCTATTTTGTTACGGGGGGGGGGGGGCTTTGTTTGTAAGGGTGAAAAATTGTGTTAAAAAAACTTTAATAAATATATTTTTAAAATATATATATATATATATATATATTTCCAAGTCAGGACGAAGAGATGCTTGATGGGAAATTTCCAGGTGATGGTGTTCCTTTGTACCTGCTGCCCTTGTCCTTCTAGATGGTAGTGGTCGTGGGTATGGAAGATACGAAGATACGGTCTAAGGAGCCTTGGCGAGTTCTCTTATTCTTCTACTACCACCTACTCTGGAGCAAAGCTTTAGATTTTAATCCTATCCTTACCACTCTCTTTGTCTTGTGTTCCATGACACCATTGTTATTTAAATTCCCCCGTCTTCTAACCTATCCCTGACTTTCTATTTTGCTCCACCTGTCCCTCGTCCCTTTTCAACAGCATAAAACTCTTCACATTTCTGCCTCGCTTCAGTTCCAAAGGAGAGTCATATTGGACTCAAAATGTTAACTCTGTTTCTCCCTCCTCAGACGCTGCCAGACCTGCGGACTTTTTCCAGTATTTTCTGCTTTTACTCATTTGTCTATGAGACACTTTACAGCCTTCTGGCTTCATCACCTAATTCAAACCATAAACCTTGCCTCCATTTTTTTGGACCGCAGCTTTTCATAATGATTCTGCTGTTCCCATTTACACCTCTTCTGGACCCATCTTTTGTTCCTTTGACCTTGCACCATCCTGTTGCCATTTAATCTTTCCTGCCTTCCATCCTACTATAATGCTTCTCTTTCATTCTCCACCACCACATCTACACCCTGCCCCTACAACACATGTATATTGACAAATGATTTACACCAAGGATTGTTTTTTAAAGACATTGGGAAAAATAGTTCTGCACGGATACATTTAAAAATTAACAGTAGCAGTGTACAAAACCTTCATAATATTGCATACCTCGAAAGCCACCTTCTAATAAAGTTGTAGCTCGTATTCTCTTCTGCCCACACCATTCGTACTCTTCAAACCTGTTCCCACTTGCACTCTCATTTTCTATGTCCACTGACTCATCATCATTTGTATAAGAGCCATCTCTCTGTGGATTAAAATAAATTGTTATGGTAATGAATCTTTTAACCATTTCAACCACTTTTAGGTTCCGTAAAATTAACACCTTTTCCGTTTTCTTTTTATTTAAAAGCAACCACTGGAAGAGAAAAGTGTCTCTTTTTATCCAGTTAGACTGATGACATTACTCAATAAAAATATTTAGAGTAACACAGTGAGAATACACAAGAATCACAGAATCAGAATCACAGAATTGTTACGGTGCAGGAGGTGGTCATTGGGCCCATCATGTATTTGTTTCTCAAACAAGAAAAACTGATGTTGCAATTCCTTTCATTCAGCTAAAGATTATCTTGTCTTCAGAATCTTGTATTAAACTGTTTCAAATTTATTCTCTTCCAGGTCTTTTCTGAAAAAAAGTTAAGATCTGTTTAATATGTATTTACTCAACTTGAAATGCTAGTTTTCCTGAGCATGATTTCCCCAAATGATCTTTTACTGATCAATGAATAGCACACTCTAGCAATTTTATTTACAATTGTAGGAACATGTACATGATAGGGATCTATTTAACAGGTATGCCATAATATTTTCGGATGCTTTCATTTTAGTCGTAGGTAGACATTAGACCCGGCTGATACTTATAATGCAATTCCGAAGGAGTGACATTTGAGTAAAGCAGCAAATTCGCCCAATATGCAAATTACAGCCAAAAGATTATTTTGTTCTTTCCTGCATTTCCCCCAAAAAACATGTTTCTCATCTATTTTTTGTTTTGCGTCCTGTTTCTTATCCCCAATTCCTGAAGGAAGTTCAAACACAAAATTATTCTCTTAGCAGTAACAAAATATCTTCGAGATTAGTATGCCTTGAAGGGCGATTTTATGGATTGTCTATACTCAGCTTCCAAGTTTTTGTGTTTAATTTGAAAACTAAATATTTTCATTAGAAGTAGGAAATAGTAATGTAGGACTGTGTACATGGTGCAAATTCACTGAAATTTGTGATAATTCCTAAGATAGAGTTCAAATGAAAAATAATGATACTAAATTAGCTTTAATTTAATGCAAAGAAAGAAAACTGCACCCGACTTCAGCAGGCTGATTCAACAAATATGCAATTTGGCAATATTATTACATTATGATACATTATAAATTATATAATACCGCAGAAGTTTGTGTAAAATGTTGTGCGAGAATGTTATAATTTTCCTGTTAGTAATTGTGAATATTTACACCCTTATCTGGATACATTTTTGTAAATTGAATAAATGTAAATTGAATAATACACAAAGGCCGTTAATTAAATGACACTGGTAGGTACAGGTTGCTTTCCTCCAGCCTTAAAATGTTGTGCATTGTAGGAGAGAAGCAAAAAATTACCCATAACTCTATCTTTAATTCTCCGTACATTTTTGAAGTCATTAAGGCCTAATTTCACTTGATGACTGAGGTACAGTAGAGAAAAGATATCCAGATATGGACTTATACACTTTAAGGAAAAATGGCAATGTTCTGACATCATTTGAAACCAATTTCTGACAAGTGAAATAATGGATAATGGTGCTGATTCCAATAAAAGTAATGATTTTTTTGGTCTGGAGCTGTACAAAGGTCATATGTGGGATATTATGCTCTACAATTCAATGCCTGTTGCATTTCATTACTTTCACAGCAATTATTTACCTATGTGGGCATGACTAGGACTGCATCTCTTGTTCCATATGGACTACTAATATTGGTCAAAAGATTTTCTAGCACAGATTGGAAAGGACTCTCAGGAAACAGCAGAGATATTAAATGAGTTCTTTGCATCAGTGTTATTCTGAAAATGTTAAACTAACAGGAATAACTTGCGCTGTCAACTGTAAGATTGCTAATGTTAAAAAGCATCAATATATTGTGCTTGACAGAATAAGGAACTAGAGTCCTTAAACAAGTATGATATGTAAGCCCCATTCTACCTTTAATAGCTCTCAAGAATCTGGGATGATTTTCTCAGATTGAAAGGATGCTAGTATGTCCAATTTTTCAAAAGGTTGATAAGGCAGAGCCAGTTAACTATAGCTCCATTAGTCTGCCTTCAATAATAGGCAAGAGGTGAAAGGTGTAGCAAAAGACACTTGCTACTTAGATATCTTTTTATTCGTTCATGGGATGTGGACGTCACTGGCTGAACCAGCATTTATTGACAGTCCATAATTGCCCTTGAGAAGATGGTGGTGAACTGCCTTCTTGAACCACTGCAGTCCATGTCATGTTGGCCATTCACAGTGCTGTTATGGAGGGATTTCTAGGATTTTGGCCAGACAGTGAAGGTATGGCTATAGCATAGGAAGTCAGGATGGTGCGTGGCTTGGATGGGAACTTAGAAGTAGCCATGTTGCCATGTATCTGCTGCTCTTGTTCTTCTAGGTGATAGAAAACACAGGTTTGGATGGTGCTGTTGAAGGAGCCTTGCTGCATTGCATCGTGTAGGTGGTACTACTGTTGCTGCCTTCCAGCGGTGTTAGAGGGAGTTAATGTTGAAGGTGGTGAATGGGGTGCCAATCAAGCTGGCTGCTTTGTTCTGGATGGTGTCAAGCTTCTTGAGTGTTGTAGGATCTGCACTCATTCAAGCAGGTGGAGAATATTCCACTACACTCCTGACTTGTGCCTGAACAAGCTTTGATTCAGGAGGCGATCAATAAAGCATCATTAGAGACAGTCAGCATTGTTGCTGGAAAGTAGTGGGAAAGTAGTAGTCTTAGTGGGAAAAGAGGGGGAGGGAGGAGAGAGAGAGAGAGAGAGAGAGAGAGAGAGAGAGAGGGAGGGAGGGAGGAGAGAGAGAGGGAGGGAGGGAGGAGAGAGAGAGAGAGAGAGGGAGGAGAGAGAGAGAGTGAGAGGGAGGGAGGGAGAGAGAGAGAGAGAGAGAGATTGAGAGACAGACAGACAGGGAGAGAGATAGACAGACAGGCAGACAGACAGAGATTGATGCTCTGGAGTTCAAATTCCACCATGGCAGATAGTAAAATTTGAATTCAGTACAAATCTGGAACAAAAGGTCCAAGGGTAGGTCAGTACGGTGGCGCAGTAGTTAGCAATGCTGCCTCACAGCGCCGAGGACCGGGGTTCGATCACTGCCCTGGGTCACTGTCCATATAAGTTTGCACACTTTCCCAGTGTCTGCGTATGTTTCACCCCCACAACCCAAAGATGCGCAGGGTAGGTGGGTTGGCCACGCTAAATTGCCCCCTAATTGTAATTTTCTTCTTAAAAAGGCAAAAGTCCAATGATCCACAGCAATGTGGTTGACTCTTAAATGCCCTCTGAAATGGCCCAGCAAACCACACGGTTCAAGGGCAATTCGGGATGGGCCCAGTCAGTGATGCCATGAATTAATTTTTTTAAAACCTGTACTTTCAGAAAGAATTTGAAAAGCTAACTCACAAGAAGCTCCTCTGATATAACTAGTGCAATGGATTAATAATTGGCTTTAAATTTCAAACAGGCAAAACTAAGTGTGTTGTTAGGTAGCACTTCTTTTCTCAGAGAATAGTAGATCTGTAGAACAGGTTGCCAGCTGGGGTCCTGTTTAAATTTGCAGGTCAGTTTCTCAATTATGTCGTCTGGATTATGGTCAACCATAATATTAGCTGTAGGGATGAGCAGGGGAGCAGTGATGGCTTCTCTGTAGGGTCAGACCTATCATCGGAACAGGAGTAGGCTATTCAGCCCATCAAAACTGCTCTGCAGTTGATCACCTACCTTTCAACATACTTTCCTGTGATGTCAGTAGTCTCCAGAAATCTATTAATTTCTGTTTTTTGAAATGTTCAATTATTGAGCTTCCATAGCCCTCTGGGGTAGATAATTCCAAAGGTTCACTAGCCTCTGAGTGAAGAAATTTCTCCTCATCTTAGTTTCAAATGGCCTAACCCTTATCCTGAGATTATGTCCACTGGTTTTAGACTCATAAGCAAGGGTAAACATCTCAGTGGGCTAAACAGCTGGCTTGTAATCCAGAACAAGGCCAGCAGCGTGGGTTCAATTCCTGTACCGGCCTCCCCGAACAGGCGCCGGAATGTGGTGACTAGGGGCTTTTCACAGTAATTTCATTGAAGCCTACTTGTGGCAATAAGCAATTATTATTATTATACTCGACCCTGTCACACCTTGTAGGAATTTTTAAAGTTTCAATGAGGTCATCCCTCACTCTTCAAAACTCTAGGGAATACAGACCCAATCTCTTAATCTCTCATCAGATAATCCTGCCATCCCAGGTGGCAGATCAAAGGACAGCAGTTTAAAAAGAAGAGGTATCTTTATGATTCAGGGATAGATGTACTCTTCCAAGCCTCACAACGAAACCTCAGGCCTCCCTTTCCCCATATTCCTCTCCTAATCGCAACCAGAAAATGCCTCCCAAATCGCCTCCGTTATCTCACTGCCTGGCATCACTCCCACGGGACTCCAGCTATGACCTACTGCCACTAAATTCCTGCTCCTGACCGCCAACCTGACAGTTGATCTGCTCTGGTTCAGATGAAACTCCAGAAGCAAACGAGAACTAGCCATTTAAATCGGCCAGGCTGCCATGTCCCACGATTTGCCATCCACTTCAAGGGTCTGTTCTGTCCTCACTTTATAACAGCCTTTATTAATGTCCCTCCGTATCAGCTTTATAATGGGGTCTATATCAATTTTGCATTAAAATAATTCTTTAAAATTGCATGTTTTCTTTTCCAATAGTCCCACCCTCTGCAGTGTAAGGAGACTTTGACTGCACAATAGCAGGTTAGCTGACAAGGAGTTAAAACACAATATAGCAATTCTTTAAAAACTATAAATCCAAGAACCCAAGGGATCTGCAAAGAGCAGCAAAATTGAGAAAGAACTGCTGGGCCGAATCTCACCATGCAGAATAAATCATCGGATACACTCTTTTCTAACTACAGGAGCCCCTCATTCAAACACAATACATCATTTAGCAGCTGAAGTGTAGGCCTGTGCCCCTTTAAGGTTACAAAGCCCAACTAATGTTAATTAAACACAGGGTGAGTTCAATCAAGCATTAACTGCTACTCAAGCTTGATGTACCCTGGCTTGGTTTGCGAGAATGTCCATTAAGATTCTGTAACATTTTTATTTTGGTATGTTTCGTTCATTGACACGTTGACAATTACTGCTTTTGTTTCTTCAAACATTCTTTTAGTGTAACACAGAAATTTGCATTAGACAGCGTGAGACATCTGAAGCATGATGGACTGGATATGGTACTCAAATATGGAAACATATTGTATAACTAATAGAAATAATGTCATTACTCACATGGAGTCAGAAGATAGGCTTCTTTATGCCATATAAAATATATCAGGACCACTGATTTATGATGATCGGATAAATGAAAGCGTTTTTATGACATACTCTTACGGTAGTTTAAGCAGTCTTTTCTGCCTCAAATTATGTCCATACTTGCATGGAATCTGTAAATTAGTGAACTTGACTATTATGTATTTTTAGTTATGTGCTCATTTTGTGTCTTACCTTATCTTGAAGCCCAGGACGCACATGAAAATGGTAGGAGTTCATGTTGCAGATAGGTAGGAGGTTCTGTAATGGTGTGGGTGAGCTTGGGTTTTGGAGTTGAAGAGAGGTGTCTTAGATTCTAATAGTAGTTGGGAGTCTGGTTAGGTGAGAGGAGTAAAACAGTGTTGCAGTGTGGATATCCTGGGAAGACAAAGGAGTGCTCCAGGGTCTGCAAGTAAGGAGATTGTCACATTGGAAGTGTGAAAATGATGTGCAGACAGAGCTGGCTTGTGACAGTAGCAGCAGTATGCTCTTGGGTATACTGGAAAGGGTCTCCCAAGAGGTGAGAGCAGTGAGGTGTGGAGTCATGGGCCGGGATTCTCCGAGCCTCCACGCTGAAATGGCTCTTGGCGCGTGGGCGGAGAATGGGGCCTCAGACCCTCGATCGGGTCCGATGCCGGGACGCGATTCTCCGGCGGCCGGAGAATCGGCGCCAGTCGCACGTGTGTGGTTGACGCGACACCGGTCGGGGGGCCATTTAAAGAGGCCCCCGCGACGATTCTCCGTGGTCGACCGGCCGAGATCCCACCGGCGTGGTTCACATATGGTTCCAACTGGCGAGAGCTCGGTATCGCGGCTGCAGTGCCCGTCCTGGTGGGGGGGGATCAGTCTCCCGGGGGGGGGGGGGGCTCCACAACGGACAGACCCGCGCGATCTGGGGGGGGCCTACCTTCTTCTGCGCAGGCCCGATGTGTGGCTCCACCATGTTGCTCGGCGTAAGCAGCCGGCACGCGCATGCGCGGACCCGCGGCGAGCAGTGCAGGGCCGCGTACGGCAGCTGGAGCAGCGCGGAGCACTCTGGCCCCCTGTGGGCTACAGAATCACCGGGCCAAGAGGCCCGTTGACGCCGGCGTGAAACACTCCGGTGTTTACACCTGCGTCAACACATAGCCTCGTTTTTAGAGAATCCCGGCCATGAGCATTCGACAGAATATGGCATTATGGCTCTTTTTATAATGGGGTTGGTACTGGTGAAGTGCCAGCAGTGTTCAGGATGGGGAAAGGATAAAATAGAGGATTGGGTCATGAAAAGCAAGAGGCAGGTGTAGAAATAGAAAGCAGAGACAAGAGAATCTGGAAATGGTGCGCTGCCAAAATGGAAATGGCTAGTTTATCAGCGATTGTAGATCATGTCAGGTAGAGGGAAAGGTGGCAAGGCAGAGCCAAGCAACACTGAAAAATTGCTTCATGATCATGTCTAGGGTGTTACTAAGCCAGTCATTCGCCACCTGGCTTGCCATGGGGACGTAAAACGCATTTCCGGTTTCATATACAAAGAGCTTTGTGAACTCCTTGAAGATTTCCTTGAAAACATTATCAGGGACTCGGTTACCTACACTGAGCATGCCAAACGCAAAATGGTGGCAGTCATGAATGTAGTGTATGCACCAGGAATGGACCCTGTGTAGCTTTGGTGGTTGAAGATAATTTAAGATTCTAACCTTGAAGGATAGCTGGGATAGAGATGACCAGATGTGGTAGCATGGTGAGGATGTTTATTAGATTAAGAATACTGGGAGAAGGATACTGGGAAAATCACCAATGGGAGAAGTGTTATAGCTCTAGGAGCATGAGGAAGGTATGTCAGGCATCAGGAACAACAGAAATATATCGATATCCTAACCAGATTCCTGAGAAGGTTAGGGCAGCACAAGTAGATAGCACTGTGGCTTCACAGTGCCAGGGTCCCAGGTTCGATTCCCCGATGGGCCACTGTGTGTGTGGAGTCTGCATGTTCTCCCCGTGTCTGCGTGGGTTTCCTCCAGGTGCTCCGGTTTCCTCCCACAGTCCAAAGACGTGCAGGTTAGGTGGATTGGCCATGATAAATTGCCCTTCGTGACCAAAATGGTTAGGAGGGGTTATTGGGTTACAGGGGTAGGGTGGAAGTGAGGACTTAAGTGGGTCAGTGCAGACTCAATGGGCCGAATGGCCTCCTTCTGCACTGTATGTTCTATGTTCTATGTGAAGGTCCAAGAGAGAAAAAAAAGACTTGTTGGTGGTCCAACATGCCCAACAACTACCTTGTCCAGACAGGCTTCCACATGTCTACTCATCTGTTCCACAGATCCAGAGAGCGTCTCATTGCATAGCGGACATACCTGGCCATCCTCGGAGGCCTTCTTCCTCTTGTTTTTCCCTATCCGTGCTAGAAAAACAAGAAAGAAACAGGGAATTACTATCAATGTTCTTTCATCAAAAAGTTCCAAAACTCTCATACAGTTTAACAACATATTAATGTTAAGTCTTTACAGGAGTTGAATTTTAAATAAAAAGTGTACAAAACTAATCTGTCAAGCTTTGAACTGAATTTGAACTTAACAACGAAGGAATACCAAGTGCAAACAGGTACAGATGAATAGCAGTACATTTATCTAGTCTGATAGGAGGAGACTAGTACAGCGAGAATTTGACTGCTAAATACATTCCACCACCAACCCTAATTACACTACATTGTCAAGACACTTCCCTTACTACCTTTCTACATATTGCGTCTAAGAAACAATGTACATAGTGAGGTTTTATTATCCTCTGCACTACCAGTGAGGGTTGCTGTACGAGGGTTTCTACAACATTAACGTTAGCTTAATGGATGAATGCATTTTTAATCCATTTGTACTCTACAGCAATGCACAGCCTTGAGAACAACCCAGCTGACAGGCAAGCAAGCATGTTTTCTATTTTACAATACATATATTCATTTACTCTATCTAAAAACATTTTTATTTCATATCATTAATGCTTATAGCACAGTAAAGAAACTTTAAAAAGCACGCTCAACTTCTTCTGAAAAATGTCTATGAATCAAAGCCTGTTCCATGTACTTTCCCCACTATGAGTGCAGATTTCTTTAGACATTGGGATCTAAAGGCCACTCAAGTCATTGCAAAAATTGGCACTGTTTATGTAAGTGCTCACTCTCAGAGATGCTGCTTCTTGGATGGGAAGTTAAATCCAGTCTGCTTGCTCACATGGATGTATAGGTTCCATGGGACTGTTCAAGGAAGAGCAGGGAGTTATCCCCGTATCTTGGATACCAAGTCTCTCGCAAGCAGCACCATTATAAAAATGTATCGGTCATTTATCTCATCTGCCATTAATGTAGTTTGCTGGGGAAATATTGGAATGGCTGGTTGGCCAGCTCAACAGTGACTGCATTGCAAAGAATAATTGTGAAGTGCTGTGGAGCATCCTGAGAACACAATGAGATTCTGTAAAAAAGCAAATTATTTTCTTATAGCTCAGTACAACATGGGTTAACAGGAGATTTGTCAACCCCGAGCCAAAAACAATTCCATCAACAATTCAGTAAAAGAAAAAAAATAGAAATTTGACATTCATTACTATTTAATAAAAAGATAAAAATAAATGTTCTGGAACAAAAGTTAAATGGCAGCAAATTGTCGGTATATCAGTAATAGCACACTCTTTCGACTGCTAAATTAGAGAGACCAGGAGTAGTTGAACAAGGAAACTTAATTAGGCCGTACAGTTAGTAATACATTGCTGCCCGGTTTAATGTATTGCAAGTCAAAGATGGTTTAAGACTCTCTCATGTCTAGACACCAAAAATAAATAAATAAAGGTTTTTAAACAGTGCCCAAACACAGAGGGAAAGTTTAATTTATGTAGAAGCTCCCTTGCCTGGGTAAAAATCAATGAGAGACTGTACCTCATCATTTGCAGGCTGGTGGCAGGAAGCTGCACCATTCTGCCTTTTAACAACTATAACAAAAAAATCATTTTTATTTTAAAACAGCACAAAATGGTTGGATTCTATTTAACTCATGCATATCACAGAAAATAACATATTTTTAATGTCTGGGTAAAATAAAAGTTTTGTCATAGTTACCTGAACCATTTTTCCTTCTATTTTATCAAAGTTGCTATTCTAGAGTATTGTGTCAAAAAGGCAGAACAAAAATCCTCCAAAAAAGTCTCTCTTCCCAATTCCCTTCCCCATGTCATTCCTACCATGGCAGTACGAAAATTGTGTTTCTCTTTGATGGCTTCACCAGTTTATGTTCAGTGGCCAAGCCATCCAGTCTACGAAGATTACAAGTTGGATAAGGAGTTAGCTGATCTCTAACAATCCAAGTTTGCATTTGTCGGAAAGTTATAAAGTTGGAGGGTTCTGCGGTGTTCAAGCAGACGCAGTGTTTGAAATGATCAGGCCAGCAGGACTAGGGACCACTCATACGTACAGAGAAAACAGGTCATTGGATTTCTGCAAGTATTACTTTTCCTCAGAGAGTGAACACTTTGTGAAACACCACCCTAGAAATTGATGCTGCAGTTCTTCAAAAAAAATAATGAGACAAATTTATGTAAAATAAGGTGGGGATCAGCTAATATCACTCCAGTATGCAGTCGTGTTGGAGGAGCCTTCTTTTGGACCTGTCTTTCCACCAAGTTCCCACCTGCATTCTCAGGTGAGGGTACAAGATTCTGTGGCACAATTATTCAATGATGATCAGGAGAGCCTTGGTGCCCTGACCAATATTGAAACCTTAACCAATATGACTAAAAATTAGTCATTGTAATATTTCTGCTGCACAATAACTGAATACACATCGATGGTGCTAAAGCTCTTCCACCCTTTATTATGGTGCCAAAGCCCTAGCTTTATTACATCCTGTGGTTGTGAAACTCAACAGTTTTTCTTTCTTAAAATCCAATAAAAGCAGGGTGCATGCATGCGAGTCTGGCAACACAATAGGTTTCAAATACATTTGCAAAACTGCAAAGATACCAAAGGGAAAGCTCACAAGAATAAATGAGAAATATAATTGGAGCTGTTAGGTAACTACAAGGTCTGCAGTTTACCTGAACAAATGCTTTTCAAACTTTTTTGTCCACAAACCACTTAGTTGGGGCTGAAGACACCTCAAAACATCTATCGATCCTACCCTACCCACTTTTGCTTCCCACTGCCAAAATAAACTCATACAGTGAACTTCTTGAAACTTTAAATATTTTGTTGATTTTTCCCTACTAAACATTATAAATTAACCCACATTAATTATCTTACTAAATATCACAAGTATGATATAACACTATGCCAGAAACAAAAATATTGACATTTTCATATTATAAATATTAATACTACAAGAGAACACGTTTATTTGAATCATTCCACAGGTTAGAAAATCAAAATAATCGTTTTCTGGGAAACTAATACTGTCCTTACCGTACATCCATGATAGTCAAACACGATCAACATCAGCACAAATCTTGCTTATATAAGGCTACATTGTTGTTGCTCAGGCTTATGAAAACTCGTGCCGCGACATGTGGGTACCAGTCCGGCTGTGACCTCATACGAGTAGTGGATTTGAGAGTCCTCACTCGTTCTCTCAGGTTGCCTGAGGCAGTGGTCTTGTGCGTTAATCATTTGCGTTTTGAACAGGTCCATGGGCCACACTTTCAAAACCACTGACTTAAAATGATTGAGCCTTATCATTTATATAATCATTTATATAAATGATTTGGAGGAAAATGTAACTGGTCGGACTAGTAAGTTTGCAGACGACACAAAGGTTGGTGGAATTGCGGATAGCGATGAGGACTGTCGGAGGATACAGCAGGATTTAGATTGTTTGGAGACTTGGGCAGAGAGATGGCAGATGGAGTTTAATCCGGACAAATGTGAGGTAATGCATTTTGGAAGGTCTAATGCAGGCAGGGAATATACAGTGAATGGTAGAACCCTCAAGAGTGTTGAAAGTCAAAGAGATCTAGGAGTACAGGTACACAGGTCATTGAAAGGGGCAACACAGGTGGAGAAGGTAGTCAAGAAGGCATACGGCATGCTTGCCTTCATTGGCCGGGGCATTGAGTATAAGAATTGGCAAGTCATGTTGCAGCTGTATAGAACCTTAGTTAGGCCACACTTGGAGTATAGTGTTCAATTCTGGTCGCCACACTACCAGAAGGATGTGGAGGCTTTAGAGAGGGTGCAGAAGAGATTTACCAGAATGTTGCCTGGTATGGAGGGCATTAGCTATGAGGAGCGGTTGAATAAACTCGGTTTGTTCTCACTGGAACGAAGGAGGTTGAGGGGAGACCTGATAGAGGTATAGAAAATTATGAGGGGCATAGACAGAGTGGATAGTCAGAGGCTTTTCCCCAGGGTAGAGGGGTCAATTACTAGGGGGCATAGGTTTAAGGTGAGAGGGGCAAGGTTTAGAGTAGATGTACGAGGCAAGTTTTTTACGCAGAGGGTAGTGGGTGCCTGGAACTCGCTACCGGAGGAGATGGTGGAAGCAGGGACGATAGTGACATTTAAGGGGCATCTTGACAAATACATGAATAGGATGGGAATAGAGGGATACAGACCCAGGAAGTGTAGAAGATTGTAGTTTAGTCGGGCAGCATGGTCGGCACGGGCTTGGAGGGCCGAAGGGCCTGTTCCTGTGCTGTACATTTCTTTGTTCTTTGTTCTTATATGATATAAAATGTAACAAAAAGTTGGCAATTGCACAAGAACCAAGTGACACTCACTTGTCTCAGGTTTTATTCCTTTTCCATGCATTCATAGCAGTTAACAATCAAAAGACTGGGAGGTGCCATTCAGATTTCAGCTATGCAGCACTAAGTTCTCCTTGGTGTCTTGACCAATATTGAAACCTCAACCAATATCACAAACACAGATTATTTAGTCATCATTATATCTCTGTTTGTAGAACCTTGCTGCACAACTTGGATTGCAGCTGGCTGGAACTTTCATTGTCTCTTTTAAGAGAATGCTCTGTGTACAGGTATGTGGCCAGATCTCTTCTAATAGTTGGAAATTTAGTAGAGAGGGGAAAACCAGACTTTCAAAATATTTACATTCAGAAAATGGAGGCTTCAAAAAGGTTTACAAGGGATCTGTTCTTAGCCAGGTTTGACAGCACGCTGGCTTTAAAAAGTTTGAGACCACAACCCTCAAGATGCTTCACTCAGGCTTACTTTGGAGTCAGTGACACCAGATGTAATCTTGGCCGTTCAGCACCAGTGCGTTGCAAAAAGGAAAATGTTTTATATAAACATGTCCAGCAAATTCAGGACGCTTCTAATCTCATGTGCAGCAAAGCCAAACAAGATGAAGTCATCATTCTTGCTGTCATTAAAACATCCTTTATGGGGTGGGCACAGTGGTTAGCACTGCTGCTTACGGCGCTGAGGACCCAGATTAGATCCCGGCCAAGGGTCACTGTCTGTGTAGCATTTGCACATTCTCCCCCTGTCTGCGTGGGTTTCACGCCCACAACCCAAAGATGTGCACATTAAGTGAATTGGCCATGCTAAATTCCCCTTAATTGGAAAAAAATAATTGGGTACTCTAAATTTTTTTTTTTTAAATCATCCTTTAGGTCAAAAAAATTACTTTTGAATCCACCGGCTGCAATCCACTAATTAAAATGTTTTAAAGAGGCCAAAACCACATTCCAGTGACTTGTACTTGCAGCCAAAGATGGCTACACAACTTACATCACTGTGTCTTCCACATTCCAAAACCACTGAGATAGAGTCTTCCTGCCAGCAAAATCCAAGACAATGGCATCAGGGGAATGTGAATGAACCACTATCATCCCCTATCCCATTAGCACAGCATCCAGATACTCATCCGGGTGGACACAAACCATTAAATAAAACCACTTGGACAATGGAACCCTGGCTGACAGAAGGATTCCCAGACAAGAACTAATCATGGAATACACTGGCCGTGGCCTGGTTTAAATCCCTGGACAGTTGGAGACAGCCAAGTGACAACTCAAACCTTGTGTCTTTTAAGTACCTGCTTTCTCTGCAGGTTAGGACACATAATTAGGACGTTGAAGGAACAAAAACAATGGGTTCTTTCCTCCCTTTCACTCTCCATCCAACTTATAAGCTTTTGAACTCTGTCTGCTGAATGTGACTAATACAGGTGCCGCAGTCAAAGCATTTGAAAGAAGTCAGTCCAACATTAATCTTCAGAAGAACAGATAAACAGTCCGTCTGCATCTTTGAGTCGCATCGAAGCCAGAAGCTTCAGGACCAAGTGACAGCAACAGGACTGCCAATTTTTGCCTGCAACCAGCCAAGTCACCAACCTCCACAAACTGTATACCCCTCAAATTCTACTGGACTCTAATTGTTAATCTATCAGTCCCCACTCTGTCATCTCTTTATTCTCGTGCAAACTTCAGAAGAAGGAGCATATTTTATTATTTTTACTTAGATTGGGTTAAGTACACTAAAAGCTATCCTGTTTTCTTTGTTAAAACTTGAGAAAACCTGTATAATTGTGACTTTTATGATCACAGCATGTAAACAGTTAAACAACTGCTGAATTGGCAAGCATGTCTATTTTAACAAAAAAAAAGCTGTTCCAGTCAAACAAGGAGAGGGGAAAGAGGGGAGCAAATTACTCCTCCTCACCCGATGGTAACATTAGTTATCAGAATGGTTCACGCTGTTCTGCAGTTATACTGACTGGATAGTAAGGAACTTATTATAGGCATCCGCTGGAGAAAAGAAACAATTTCTGCACCCCACCATATTCACAGGCATTTTCTTAGTTTCAAGGTATTGAGAACAAGTTCATTGAATCAAACATCAAAGGGGACAGACACATCAAATTTAAAAAAGCAATAAATCTCAAGGAGTCTGTTCTTGCCTGTATGAAAATTAATCGAAGAAATAATTTATCATGACAATTAGGGTCTTAATTTAAATAGCAATCAGACAGCAGATTAAACGTGTCGTGGTAGGAAAACTAAGCTATTTCGAGAGTCCATTTCACTCGACAGTCTCACTCCCAAACTGTCCTCTATCTCCTCCCAATCCCCAGTGCTCATTGTACAAATTTATGCATTTTCCTTCCCTTATCCTTTTCTTTAAAAACTGTCCTGCACGTAATTAGAAATTTAACGCTGCAGAACACTGCCTATTACATTGTGATTCTTTGTTCTTTCTTAACTGCATATTGAGTGACGCCACATTAATTTTTAGGTACAAGTAATATCAACCATCCACGGCTATATGCAGATTATTCAGCTGTCTCTGGCTAAATACTAAATGAATAATCTCTGTTCTAATCGACAATGTACTTTTGAAAGGCTCAGCTGAATAGGAAAACCTAGCACAATTATGCAGGGCCCACTAGTGTAACTACTATTGAATGCTTAATATCCAGGCTCCAGAGAAATACAATTCTTCTACTGTCTTCTACAGAGTGCAAACCTAATAGGACATTACTGAAGCAGGATGAAATTATGACCCAGGATTAGCTTTGAACCCATGGTGGCACAGGTGATGGAAAAGTCAATATAAAACTAAACTTTTTGAATACATCAGAGAGATTGACTTTTTTTTTTTTAAAAAGCTTACAAAAATTAATTTCAAATTAAAAATTGCCCTTTATTTTCAGTTCCTGAGTTGTTGCACAGTATAACAAAAGAAAACAAGTGAATTAGGCTCATCAGAAACTTCGATGCATATGTTGGTCCATTCCACCCGGTGCTGATTTCTGTGGAACACATGCCAGGGACTGTCACTCTCAAAAAGAGACAAAGATTTTTTTCAAGGATCCTTAATGATAGACAGCGAAGAGGAACTGATGTATTTATTGCAGGCGTGATTTTGTGTATCAGCCTCAGGAGAGACTGATTTGAGATACAAAATTGAAAAAGGTTCAGACAGTTTTTACTACCATTTGTTGAGATTAAATTATGAGGGAATACTTCAGCTTTGGGTTTTAACTTGGCCTTTAGCTCGGTGAATGGAACCTATTCAGTCAACATTATTCTGACTGTTTTGAAGTTGGACCTTGCCACCAGTGTTAGAATGTAAGAAAGGGCTAGAAACCTAAAACCCGTCTTTCCAACCACCTCTGTGGTGTTCATTATGGGAGGATCTCAAAGACTAGGTTCTCTTTTTTTGGCCATCTCCCACTCTGGTGAGGTGAGGTGACAGTGAAATCAAGGCAGTAACTAGCAAAGTGCAACATCAAGGAGTACTAGCAAAATTGGGGTCAAAGGGAATCGGGGGGGGGGGGGGGGGAACTCTCCACTGGTTGGACTCATATTTAGCACAAAGGAAGATGATTGAGGTTCTTAGAGGTCAATCATCTCAGTCCTGGGACATCACTGCAGGAGTTCCTCGGGATGGTGTCCTAGACCCAACCATCTTCAGCTGCTTCATCAATGACCTTCCTTCCAACATAATAATAATAATCTTTTACTGTCACAAGTATGAAGTTACTGTGAAAAGCCCCCAGTCGCCACATTCTGCCGCCTGTTTGGGTAAGCTGGTACGGGAATTTAACCCACGCTGCTGGCCTTGTTCTGCATTACAAACCAGCTGTCTAGCCCACTGAACTAACCCAGCCCTTAAGATCAGGTATGGGGATGTTCACTGATGATTGCACAATGTTCAACACCATTTGTGACTCCTCAGATACTGAAGCACTCCATGCCTACACGTAGCAAAACCTGGACAACATTCAGGCTTAGGCTGATAAGTGGAAAGTAACATTAGTGTCACACAAGTGATGGCAATGACCATCTTCCATCGAGAGAATCCAACCATCTCTCTTGACATTCAAGCGCATTATTGTCGTTGAATCCCCCACTATCAAATTCCTGCGAGTTGCCATTGACCAGAAAAAGAGCTGGATGAGAATTTTAAATACTGTGGCTACAAGAGAAGGTCAGAGACTCAGAATTCTGCAGACTTATCACCAGCTGACTCCCAAAAGCCTATTCACCACCTTGGCACAGGTCAGGAGTGAGATGGAATACTCTCCACTGACCTGAATGAGTGCAGCTCCAACAACACTCAGGAAGCTCAACACCATCCAGGACAAAGCAGCCCCCTTGATTGGCACCCCACCCACCACCTTCAACATTCACTCCCTTCACCATCAACTCACAGTAACAACAGTGTACCATCTACAAAATGCACTGTAGCAACTCATCAAGGCTCCTTTGACAGCACTTTCCAAACTTTCAAACCTTACCACCTAGAAAGACAAGAGCAGAAGGTGGGTAAGAACACTAGCACCTACAAGTCACCCTGCAAGTCACAGGTCATCCTGACTTGGAACTGTATCGACATTCCTTCACTGTTACTGGGTCGAAATTCTGAAACTCCTTTTTCAATAGCACTGTGGTGTACCCACACCACATGGACTACAGCAGTAAAGGCAGTGGCTCACTACCACCTTTTCAAGGGCAATTAGGGGTGAGCAATAATAGTGGCCTTGCCAGCAACACCCATATCGCATGGAAGAAATTAAAAAATTCTTAATTCAGCAATATCGTTAAAAATTTTACTTGCAGAAACAAATAGATCAAGTATCATAAATCTAAATTAATACATGATGCATAATAACAATCATCTGACAGTTCATATATAAATATTGAACCCAATGGAACTCAGTACAAATGCTACATTAAAAGAAAGCAATGCACTTGAGGCTTCAGATAAAATGGGGAAATCACTTCAGCTCTTTCCCTGGAATTTAAAATATAGCCTGAATCCTCACCCACTACTCATTAATATTCACATATGGTTCTGTTACAAGCAGATTGCTATCACCACAGCTGAGTAGCTGCTTGGAAGCTGATCTTAATCCCAATGGCAATAAGAGCGAAATTGTCGGGTCCGTGATTAAGCGGACAGCAGACTAATAAAAGGAGGTTGAACTTTACTTACCTGACACCCTTAGTATAGAGTACTTCTAGGAATGTTGCATCCAAAACAGTTAAGACTGAATTAATTAGAAGTGATTACACTATCATCATTAATTAATTATCTGGTAATCACACTCCTGTGTACTTTAACATCTGTGTTGCACTGACAGAATCTAGCCCCAATCGGTGCCTGTTGGTGAGTTAGGCTATTCATTCAAACTGATTCAACATGATGTTTCTGGTTCATATAATACTGTAAACTACAGCCTGGATCTAAACTAAATCAAAATACTCCATTGTTGCCCCTCTGGAAGACAAAGTGGCATTTGAACAACATTGCCAAGACAATAGAAAAAGGGCAGTTCCGATTTTCTACAGTCTGAACACACATTCATTCAATTTTCCCTTTACATTGCCCTCATTGTGCCTGATTCACTGTGATAATCCTTCCAATGTTTTTCTATTATTTTCCATAGAAAAGTTCAGTATCTGGCAACATCCTCTAATCAGGAAAGACAATGGTGCTGAAGGTTTTTCATCCTTACAGGTTTCCGTCCTGACTGGAACTTGACTTACACTGGTGGTACGAGACTACATCAGTCTCGCCATGCAGTGGCAATGCCTTTCTTTTTGGAGGCGATGGGACAAACCACAAACATTTTATGTTAATCAAATAAAACTTTATTCAAAACAATTGGAAAATATGAATGCTCTGTAACAGGGCTATCAACTATGCTGAAAAGGTTCTTCTTTTAGTTCACTCACAGGAAATGGGCATTGTTGACAAGGGTCAGTATATATTACCCATCCCTAATATCATTTGAGAAGGTGGCATCTTTTTAAACCGCTACAGTATATGTGGTGACAGTGCAACCAGACCCAATAATGAAGAAATGGTTATACATTTCCAATTCAGGGGAACATACAGGTGTTCATAGAATTTACAGTGCAGAAGGCGGCCTTTCGGCCCATCAAGTCTGCACCGGCCCTTGGAAAGCGCAGCCTACCCAAGCCTACACCTCCACCCTATCCCCGTAACATGGTAACCCCACCCAACCTTTTTGGACACGAAGGGCAATTTAGCATGGCCAATCCACCTGACCTGCACATCTTTGGACAGTGGGAGGAAACCGGAGCTCCCGGAGGAAACCCACGCAGACATGGGGAGAACATGCAGACTCCGCACAGACAGTGGCCCAAGCTGGGAATCGAACCTAGGACCCTGGCACTGTGAAGCAAATGTGCTAACCACTGTGCTACCATGCTGTCCAGCGTTGATGTTCCCATGTGCCTGCTGGCCATTCTTTTTTGGCGATACAAATTAGATGTTGTTGAAGAAGCTTTTTGCAGTGCATCTTGTAGATGGTACACATTGCCTTCACAGTGCATCAGTGGTGGAGGGAATAAAGGTTTAAGGTGGTGGGTAAGCTGCTTTGTCCTGAATGGTTTTTAGCTACCTGTTAGGAGCTTGAGATGATGGGAAGGCTTTGGTGGACAGTGGTGTGGACACAGGATATGAGTGATCCGCTGCAGAAAACACAGCTTCTGGCCTGTCACATTGTATATTTGCCCAATTATCCTGGTGACTATAATCTCTTTTGTTGGAGACAGTCATTATCTGGAACCTGTGCGTCATTAATGTTATTTGCGTCTTATAAACAGACATGAATATTGACCAGGTCTTGCTGGCATAGACTGCTTCCTATCGGAGGAAATATGAATGGGAATAAACACTATGCAATCATCAGCGAACATCCCCACTTCTGACCATATGATTTAGGAAAGATCATTGATAAAGCAGCTGAATATGGTTGGCTGGGCCTAGGACACTACCCTGAGAAACTCCTGCAGTGATATCCCATGGCTCAGTGGGAAGATTTCCCCTGATTCCCATTGACTTTATGTTTGCTCAGGCTCCTTGAAGCGGAACTCGATCAAATTCTGTCTTGGTGTCAAAAGACAGACACTCTTGCCTCACCTTGGTTATGGGCCAAGTGCGGGCAACTGGGACTAGCTTAATGGTAAAAACTGGGCGGCATGGACTGGTTGGGCCGAAGGGCCTGTTTCCATGCTGTAAACTTCTATGATTCTATTCTACCTCTGGAATTCAGCTCCTTTAGTCCATGTTTGGACCAAGGTTGTAATGAAGTTTGGATCGAATGGCCCTAACGGAACACAAACTGAGTATCGGTGAGCAGGTTTTTAGTGAAAACGTGCCTCTTGATAAAACCTTCAATGACCCCTACTATCAGTTTGTTAGTGGTTGAGAGTAGGCTGATGGGGCAATAATTGGTCAAGTTAAATTTGTCCAGCTTTCTGTGGACAGCACATACCTGGGCACTTTTCCAATTTGTCAAATAGATTTCAGTGGTGTAGCTGTACAGATACCTTAGCTACAGGCACAGCTAGTTCTGGAGCACAAGCCTTCATCAGTACAGCTGGAATGCTTTCTTGGACCATCGCCTTTGTTGCATCCAGCGCTCTTAGCCACCTTCTGATGACACATGCAATGAATTGAACTGGCTTAAGTCTGACTTCTATGATGGTGGGGCCTCAGGAAGAGGCCAAGATGGATCATCCACTTGGAATTTCTTGATCAAGTGCTTCAGTTTTGTTCTTTGTATTCACATTGTTCCACCATTATTGGGGGGGGGGGGGATGTTCTTTGTATTCACATTGTTCCACCATTATTGGGGGGGGGGGGGGATGAATATGAAGTTGTTGCTTCCTTCAATAGTTGTCGAAGTGTCAACCATCATTCATGACTGGATGTGGCAGGATTGCCGAGCTTTCAATTAATGCATTGCGTGTGGATGAGCGTAGTTCTGTCAGTAGCTTGCTGCTTCTTTTGTTTAAAATGCATGTAATTGTAATGCTGTGTTGTTGCTCCACCACTGCACTGTAGATTCTATTCTATTCTATTCTATGTTGACACCTCATTTTTTGCTGACCCTTACATGGTCTCCTAAACTCTTCATTGAATTAGGGTTGTTCTCTGGATATGATGGCAATGGTTGTGTGAAAGGTACACTGGGCTATGAGATTACAGATTGTGGTGAAATGAGGCCCACAGCAACTCATGCACACCCAATATTGTGCTGATACATCTTTTCAGAATCTATCCCATTTGCAAGGTGGTAACACCACACAACACACTGAGGTTACTCCCCATTGTAAATGTGAAATTTGGGATCCACACAAACTGTGCAATGGTCACTCCTACTAATCCTGCCAGGGATAAATGCAGGTTAGATCTTTTCTTTGATACAGAGTCAATATCTTAAATATTTCATATAAAGAGTTATTATTTTTCCCTAACTGATGATGGGTCGAGTAAAATTGAGAAGAGAAAATTCAAAAAAATTAAAGACAGATTTAAAAGTTCTAAAGTCTGTTCCTGGTTTAGGGTAACAAGAGCTTGCACATTTCGGTGACAGCAAAAATAGGCTGTCAGCAGCATCTCAAAACATCACCTGAGATTGCAAAGTGCTCCTAATGGAAAGTGCTAACTTATTCTCGTGAGTTTAATGGTATCTATCATTTATTTACAGCAACTTCACACCATTACAAATATTCCAATGGCAAGTCTCTTGGAGAGATACTGTTATGCCACAGCTTCTGGGGAAATAGTACAACTTCCTGATTTGTGTCTAGCTGTGCATGTGGTCACCGGATGTTACTGCCCAACTTACTATTTATTAATGGTGTGCACAGATAGCTTCATGATTTTCCTCATATCCTTGTTTTACAGCAAAACCAAGGCCAGTGAAAGTAGCAAGAAACCAGATACAGTGAGAAGAGTAAAAGGTACTTATCTGTAACAGTGCAATTTTTAAGGAATCAACACAGAATATCAAACCAGGTAATTCCCATTGCTGTTCTAATATATTCAGAATACTGGAAAATTTCAATTCTGATTTTCACGGTCTGCTTCTTCCCCCACTCAAGAGCATAATGCAAAATCATAACATTGATAACTCTGAAACAGACCTTTGGTTACCGTTTTTCAATCTTTAAATTAACTTTGTTTCTAAACTACTTGGGATCTGAGCAACAAAAAAAAAGCCCAACAGCTATAAAGGAGGGAATTGTCAAGCTGATCTTTCACCTTCCACCCGGTGCCTTCTGCCTTGGATTACAAAGCTAAAATTAAGAAGTCAATTTGCAAGGAATCACAGGTACTAAAACACAGCCTATCAATACAGAGCCCACAATTCTACTGCTATAAAAACAAACCATGCTAATAAGATCTAATGAGAATTCATTCAAATAATTTTTTTAAAACAATGATGACAAGTGACAGGTAGATTCCTTTTTCGGAAGAATGACCTTACAATACCCTGCGACAGGTTATCCCAACAATAAACATAGTTTCATTTCCTGTAAAGTTTTTTTTAATTCATTCACGGGATTTGGAGTTTTCCATCTCTAACTATTCTCAAAGAGATGGTGGTGAGCTGCCTTCTTGAACACAGCCAAGTGTTCAGCTTACACACTTTAGAAAGCAGTTAAAAGTCAATCACACTCCAGAGTCACATATAGGACGGCAGACGGCAGGCAGATTTCCTTCACAGAAGGATATTAGTGAACTCGACAGATTTTTATTCCAGATTTACTTAGTTAATTGAATTTAAACTCACAGTTACCATGATGGAATTTGAATTTGCCTCCAGATCATGGTTACTAGCCCAGTAACATAACTGCTATGCCATCATTCCCCGACAAATTTACAATTATTATGTAACTAAACCAACAATAATGCATGCTAATTAACAATCGTGTTCAAATTTCAATTGGAAATCTGAACGATGAGTTTTAATCAGAAGACGAACTGAAGAGTAAATTGTTGATTCTGAAACAGACTTTCATTCCAGTATCTATTAGGTTTGTCACAGAACTGACATGCGATCACGAAATTCACACAAAAAGGGATATTTAGGCAATCACGTTTCCACACTTATACCAAAACTCCTCTAATTTGGCTGCAGTTCTGACTGCATTACAGCGTTTACACAACTAGGGCTTTGGCGCCTTTAGCCTCCAGGCACAGAAAGGTAAAACAAGCCCATAGGCAGAATTATATTAATAGCAATCCAATGCAGGGAGAAGACAGGAGGTGAATTCAGAAAGCATTCATTCACACACACACACCTCTGAGAACCTGATTACAGAGCAGCATGAAGAGACATGACAGCAAGTAACTGGTCTTTGTACTGAATACTGCAGAGAACTCTGAAAGGTGCAACAGCGAAATAAAGTGTAACACTGATCTATTGCAGATTACAAGAGTTTGGGAAAAGGTAATTTTCTATTGCTGACTTCCATTTACCCTGGAAACTGCCAGAACCTAACCTTACGCCTTTCCATAGAATCTGGTATTTCAGTCTTAAACCCTCACAACACATGTAAGTGACTTTCAACCAGAAATGTCACTCCAAAATAGGTGAGTTATATTTATCTTACAACTCAGTGTGTACGGATATCCATTTTAAGCTTTGTAACAGAGTGATTTATGGAAAAGTGCAGGTTAAAGCTATTGTGATTTACTCGGTTACAAGCTTAGAACTAGGAATTTAACTTCACTTTTACTAACTACCAATTTTGTGAAGAACAAATTGAAATTCTTGACCTATACTCTCGGGCATCCAGCTGAGACATTCAGGAGTCTACTGAAATATTTCGGTCAACAGACAGTAAACAGACCCTTGCTCGATAAACCTGATGCGCATTTGGATCAAAGGACTTAAACGCCACACGGTTCTCTCGTGCCCTATTGCTAAAATTTCATGAGTATGAGATTTTTTTGAGAGGTTGGAACAGTCCTGCAATCATGAGAACCATGTTAACAGATGTTCTGAATGAATACAAAGGCACAATTTATAACCTGGGATTATGGTATGAAGTGACCGGGAAAAAAAATTGAATTGGATCTATCACCTGTACTTCTCCAATAGCTTCTGTTCTATGTTGTATAGAACCCACAGTACCCATGACCAGCAACAGAGTTTCTTAGGCGGACAATCATAATTGTTAGCACGTGAACTCTGAAGGAGAAGATAAGCTACCCTTAGGCAGAAAATGTAAAGGTATTTTCAGGCTTAACTGGGATCTTGTGCATTAAGTGAAATGTCTCAGCTTAAATTTAAGACGCGTGTTGTGCATTTCCTAACAATTACAAAAATTGTAACACGCAATTTTTGGTAGGTGGACAAACTAGTTTAAAAATGTTATAAATTATCCCTTGATAGCTGAATAAAATTTGGAATGTTTCACAAATATGTTGCCAGCTTGTTTAACCTAGCCACATAAGGGTGGCGTTTGCATTGCACATTTTCCTACCATAAAAGGATCATTATTTGGCCATGTCTGGGGTGTACTTGCATCAGCCTCATGGTGTGAAATCATCACTTATCAGCTTTGAACACCAAAATGGAAATAAACCATCTTCAGGTACATTTACACTACAACTATGGCAGAAAACTTTATCCTACTTCAGAGTCAATTCACATCTTACTAACAAATTTGTATTACGTTTCTTAGTGGGTGCAAACTAATTTCACACTGCTGCTTAAACGTGACATTACAAAGTACAGTGACTTTTAGTCAGTTGGTAAATTTCATAATTCATTTGAATCAAGAATCCTTGTTTATGTTTAACGGTACAAATCTGTGAATAAGTGAATTGTAAAGCTACAACATTGAAATTAAACTGGTTTGCCTTATTTTACTCATGGTTATCATTATCTCAAACTGGTACCATGTCAGTACCACATTCTATGAAAAGTTCTTTCCTTGAAAATTATTCAAGGGGAAAAAAATCTACCATGTACCGCCAAAAACAAAGCAGCTCATCGATTTTTAAACAACATATATGTATGCACTTCAAGCTTTTGGAAGCACTGCTCAGCAATCCCATGTGAAAGATACTGTTGCATTTAATTGGATAAATTCTGATTAGGGTCAAGTTAATAGCCACAACAGATATTTCATATTGACCCACCTGACTGAACACAGAAAATAGCCTTTTAATATGCAAAATATACAGACTGACAAAGTCACTTTGTCTTCGGATGAAGGATAAGAGGTCTCATCTGGTAATATCCTTGGAATGAGTGAGGGAAGTTAACACTACATATACTGAAAAAAACAACTATAACTGACAGGTTTCAGTGAAAGGTCACACAGGTAAATGGCTAAGTGTATAATTTGCCAGAGGTTTGTTTGCAAACAGCCCTCGGTGGATACAATTAGCCACTGAACATTCAAATAGAAAAAGCTTCACGAGGCTTTCAATCAGATCAAGTACATTGCATTCCAGTTTGGTTATAAATGCTTATAAGGCAAGTTCAGTTCCAGGGGCTCAGGTAACAAAAAAACTGAGGAGAGCAAAACTCAGTCTATGAGCAACACATCAACCCTCTGAGACAGCATCATATTTGCACAATGGATTCCCACCTACTTTAGATATATAATTATATATTTATCACACATGCACACACTATGTGTTCACTAAAAGATGTCTTAGATTCAGCAATTCAAGGCCTTCATGACCCCAGGACAACCAAAAGTGCTTTACAACCCATGAGGTACTTCTGAATTGCAGTCACTATTATAATTTAGGGGAAATACAAGTTAATTTGCACACAATATGTTTCCACGACAAGCATGAGACAAACTGAATAATTGTTTTTTTAGTAATGTTGGTCAAGGGGTAAATATTGACCTGGCACAGGGAGAACTCCCCATCTCTTCTTTGAATAGGATAATGGAATTGGCTCAGTGGTAACACTACCTATGCAGTCAGACGGTCTTGTTCCACCACAGAGATATGGGATTGGGTTATATCCAGAGGCTGCGCTCCCCGCAACCCAGTCCCTCTTGGCTGCCTTGCCCCACTTTAATTTTTCAATTACTGGGCTCTAATTATTATGACACAAGACTTCCGCCCTTCTCCAGAAGTCAGTCCCATCACCTTAATAGTGGTGCAGGCCGATCAGACAAGGGCAGCGCCATGGATACCCCGTAATCTAGACAAGTCCAGGATCTAGCAGATGAGGGTGTGGGGCACGTTGACATGGCGGAGTGAGGGAAAACCGTGGATGGGTTATCCAAATGACACCACGGGCACAGAAAGGAAGACCTCCCTCCTCGAGTTAAATATTGGGCGCAGACCTCTCCCGCCTGAAAAATTTGAATGGTGGCTGGGTGAGGCCTTAATTTGCCATTAATTGCCCACTTAAACGTCTCAATTGGGTCATGGGCAGGGGACCCTGCAAACACTTACCCCGCCAATTGTAAAATCATGGAAGGGTGGGAGGGTAGGCAGCGGGCATTCCACCAATGGCACAGCACCCAATTTGATAAAAATGAGACCTGGACTACAGGGGTTTAATTACAAAGAGAGATTACTCAAATTAGGCCTGTTGTCACTAGAATGTAGACGGTTAAGGGGTGATCTAATCAAAGTATTCAAGATATTAACAGGGAAAGACAGGGTACAGGAAGATAAACTACGTCCTACGTCCACTGTTTGGAGATTCTTAAACTAGGGGGTATAGTCTACAAGTTAGGGGTAGACCGTTCAAGAGAGACGTTAGGAAGCACTTCTTCACGCAAAGGGTGGATCAGGAACTCTCTCCCACAAACAGCAGTTGAAGCTGGAACAATTGATAATATTAAATCTGAGATAGATGGAGTTTTGTTAAGCAAATATATTAAGGGTTATGTGGCAAAGACAGTTATATGAAGTTAGGCCACAGATTAGCCATGATCTCACTGAATGGCGTGAAAGGCCCAAGGGACAGAATGGCCAACTTCTGTTCCTATGTTATGGCTCCACCCATCTCCTTTCCTACTCGTGGGTGGTCCACAAACTCCAGCGTTGAGCAGATAATATAGGCTGACACTTCAGCACAGTAGTGAGGAAATGCTGCACATCTTTCAGCTGAGACAGTAATTCAAGACTCTCACGTGGATTAGTTATTTTACTGCTCTTCATAGGCCAAGTCATGGGAGTTCCATGTTATGCAATTTTGCAGCTCTCCATTATTTATCTCAGATTACCTTGCCTTTCAAACACTGAACCAGATTTCTAATATATTTTCCAACAGTTACATCCATTTAACTATTTTCCATTGCCTTATAACATTACTGCATTCTTTACTTTCAATCTGAAAAATATACAAATACTGTGTCAAATGGTGTATAGTTTTAACCATATGTTCATCACCTGAGACAACTTCATGGCTGTTGTTACAATTGGGAAACTTGCTGTTGGGTGAGGGGTGGGGCAACGATCACTAGACAACAGTTTCTAGGTTCCCCAAGGAAACTATGGACCAACAATACAAGTTCACCAGCTGATTGTTACTTCAAACAAAAGTAAACCAATAGTTTCATTATATAAACAGTGCTGTGATCAACAAGCTACTAATCAGAGCTGGAGCACCAATATAGAGGGATAGAGGAAGGGATTGGATCTAACTGAATCCCGGAGGGAATCCTGCCCATGCAATTTTAAATTTCCACCACCCCTCCTGCTTCAGAACCTGCCGGGGGGTTGGGAGTGGCCTATAAATAAATCTAAGAATACCACAAACAGATATGAAATGCACAGCTGAAACTTCTCGATGGACAATGATCCTTGAAATGTTAGCCATGCAAACTCCTCAAAGTCAGTTGGCCACTGCTTTAATCAGTATTCAATACAAACAGAAATATTCAAAAAATCAGCATGTAAAATTATATTACTGAATGTGGAATTCTTTGTAACATTTAAATATTTGAAAGGGACCGAAATAGCAAGGCTGGCAGTTTAAACTACAAATTTAATTCCACAAAGGGCAGAAACAGATCAATTCCACAGTTGAACTCTAACCCACCATCCAGTACAACAGGAATCACGCCATTTAAAAAACACTACTCCACACTGCAGTCAAGTGAAGGTCTTAGGGTTATCACAATTCTACCCAACCAATTCCACCATAATACTTGTCTGCAAACAAAAGTACGGGTAGATACACATTACAAATATACAAACAGCACTTCCGGTGACAGCCATGAGGTGGGCGGTGACGCACAGGGTGGCTCCCGCTTGGAGACTTGGTTTTTGACCCATTTTACCCAGTAAACAGGCATTGTGGTGGGAAGAAAGCTGAAATAATTGAAGCTCGTGCGACGTGGGATCATGCAAGATACAACACAAGGCCAAAAATGAATAAAGCCCCCACTCCAAATTCAGAGGGCCCTCGTGGCAGAGTGAAAGAGAACGTGGCTGACCTCACCGCCTTGCCAGCACCCTCCCAATTGCCAACGGAGAAGCTAATGGAATTCATCACGGGAGAATTCCAGAACCACGGACAGGCATTGCGGAAGACCTGTCTAATGTGATTGAGGTAGCAGTAGCTCTCCTTCGCGCGGCGATTTGGGAGGTGGAGAAAGTGGACTTGGACCACAGTGACCGGATTGGCTCTTTAGAGGCAGCAGTATCAATGCTGGCGGAGGCCCAAAAAGTCTTGAAGGCCAGTGTGGACGACCAAGAGAAGTGGTGCAGGTGTCAGAATCTGAGGATGTTCAGGCTACCGGAGGGAATTGAAGGTACGAGCGCCATTGAGTACATGACAAAGATGTTCAAGAAATTGGTCGGGGAGGGGAAATCTTCAACCTGGCGCTGCGCCAGAAGCCGAGATCCGGGGATCCACCATCTACACAAGTATTTGGACAAGGAGCAAATTTTAAAGTGGGCGAAGGCCACGTGAGAGTGTAACTGGGAGGGGCATTCCATTTGAATTCATCAGGATATCGGGGCTGATTTGGATAAGTGTTCAAACAGAGGAGCAAGAGGTCTGTTGCCCATCATGAATTTCAAATGGCGTGCCACAGTACTACCATCATGTGGGATTTTGACATTCTCAACTGTAATGTTAGATCCACCAGCTACACCTGTAACCCCCTAGTGAACCTCGCCATACTACCATTGGGACAGTGGAGAGCAGTTCTCTATTTTCAGAGCGTTCACTCTTATTTAGAGAATCCATTAGTCTCAAGGGATATCTACACAAACAAACTGAAATACTCTTTGTGGTTAATTAGGAAACCTGTTATTGATGTGAACCCAAAGCAATGACAAGATGCAGACAGGATCTTGTCTATCGACATATTTATAGATGGCAAGAAGGTTACCCCTCGTCAACCTCACAACCCATGACAGTCACAAGATGTAATCAGCGCGAGTCAAACTGTGAAAATGGTTAGAAAATGCTAAAAAGGCCATGAAGATTGATCAGTCTGAAAATTATCTGCAGCCAAGATGGCAGCTAGGTGCCCTGACATCAGAACTCAAACCACTGCCATTCTGATCAGATGCTAAGATTTCTGTGACAATAATCTAGTCAGGTAACATGCTAAACCTAAGAAAGTGAAGCTCAGCTTATACGTATATCATTCTGCGACTGCAGCACACTTACATCAGCAGATTTCCACTTATTTCAGATACATAATTACGCATTTTTTCCACGTGAACCTTTGCTTCACAGAATTGCTACAACACAGAAGAAGGCCATTCAGACTGTGCTCAACTCTGTGAATGATCAATTCACCTCGTGCCATTCCCTGCCTTCTCCCAGTAACCTTGCATACTCTTCCTTTTCAGATAATAATCCAATTCCCTCTTGAACTTGTCTCGATTGAACTCGCCTCCACTCTATTCTCAGGCAGTGGATTCCAGATCTTAACTACTTGCTGTGTGAAAAAATTTCTCCTAATGTTTCCATTGCTTAGTTTGCTAATTACCGTAAATTTGTGCCCTCTGGGGCAGTACAGTGGCGCAATTGTTAGCACTATTGTCTCACGACGCCGAAGACCCAGATTCGATCCCGGCCCACTATCTATGGTGGAGTTTGCACATTCTCCTCGTGTCTGCATTCGTCTCACCCCCACAACCCAAAAAGACCTGCAGGGTAGGTGAATTGGCTACATAAATTGCCCCTTAATTGGAAAAAAAGAATTGCGTACTGTAAAAATGTATTTTTAAAAATCTGTGCCCTCTCATTCTCGATTCTTCCATCAATGGTATCAGTTTCATAATATAATAATCTTTATTGTCACAAGTAGGCTTACATTAACACTTCAATGAAGTTACTATGAAAAGCCCCTAGTCGCCATATTCCGGCGCCTGTTCGGGTCCACGGAGGAAGAATTCAGAATGTCCAAATTACCTAACAGCACGTCTTTCGGGACTTGTGGGAGGAAACCGGAGCACCCGAAAGAAACCATGCAGACACAGGGAGAATGTGCAGATTCCGCACAGACAGTGACACAAGCCGGGAATTCAACCTGGGACCCTAGTACTGTGAAGCAACAGTGCTAACCACTGTGCCACACGTGCCGCCCCCTATCTACTCTGTTCAGAGCCCTCATGATCTATGGATTTCTCTATTAAAGCTTTCAACCTTGTCTTCTCCAAGGAGAATGGTCCCAATTTCTCCAATCTATCCATGTAATTGAAGTTCCTCATCCTGGAACCATTCTTGTGATTTTTTTTCTGCACTCTCTCCAATGCCGTCACATCTTTCCTAAAGTCCAACAACCAGAACTGGATGCAATACTCCAGTTGAGGCCAAACCTGTGTTATACACAAGTTTAACAAAACTCCTTGCTCTGTACTCTCTGCCCTATCAATAAAGTCTGGAATACTCTATGCTTTATTAACCGCTCTCTCAAATGGCATGCACATACACACCCATTGTGCTCTGTTGGTCAATGGTTGGCTGCTTATATTGTTAAAAGATACACAGGTAATCTACACTGTTTAAGGATTGAGAATACATACAAAGAGAGAGTTAGGCTCCATTTCACATGCATCCCTTCAAAATTGTCCCCTATATTTTATTGTCTTTCCATCACTTCACACATCTCTGCATTGAATTTAATCTGCCACTTGTCCTTTTGAAGTTCTACACTATCCTCCTCACAGTTCACAATGCTTCCAAATGTTGTCTCTGCCACCAACTTTGAAATTGTGCCCTGTGCACCAAGGTTTCAAGTAAACTCGCCATAGTCCCAGATGACCATAGCTGACAGGGAGAGATGGTGGTCATTTAACCGGAGGATCACCATACCTCGAGTGATGGGCAAGGTTGAGAAGGCGGGGCTTTCATAAATAACCTCAGCCGCTACGGGAATTGAACCCGTACTGTTGGCCTCACTCTGCATCACAAACCAGCTGTCCAGCCAACTGAGCGAAACCAAAGTCTACATCTAGATCACTGATTATATATATCAGGACGAGAAAAGATCCCAACACTAACCCCTAGGGAACTTCCTCTCCCTTTCCCTAGAGAACATTTGCCTTGTGCTCAACAGTTCTCCAGAGCAACACCACTCTGGGAAGTCCTGAGGAACAAAGGGACTTGGTGTGTTTGTAAAAGATCTCTAAAGGCAGAAGAGCAGGTTAATATATATGCCCCCTGTATTATGGACCCCTCAACCAAGGGAAATTGGACCTTTTTCCACTCAATGGTGAAAAGGCATATGGGACACTTGCCTTTGTCAATCGTGGCATAGATTACAAAAGCAAGGAAGTCATGTTGGAGTTATATAGAACATTAGTGAGGCCACAGCTGGAGTACAGTGTGCAGTTCTGGTTGTCACATTATAGGAAGGATGTGATTGCACTGGAGCGGGTGCAGAGGCGATTCACCAGAATGTTGCCTGGGATGAAACATGGAAGTTATGAAAAGAAGTTGGATAAGCTTCAGTTGTTTTCGCTGGAGCAGAGAAGACTGAGGGGCGACCTGATCGAGGTGTACAAGATTATGAGAGGCATGGACAGGGTGATAGGGAACAGCTGTTCCTCTTAGTTGAAGGGTCGGTTACGAGGAGACACAAGTTCAAGGTGAGGGGTGGGAGGTTCAGGGGGGATTTGAGGAAAAACGTTTTTACCCAGAGGATGGTGACGATCTGGAATGCACTGCCAGGGAGGGTGGTAAGGGCTATGGGCCAAGTGCTGGCAAATGGGATTAGGATTGGCAGATCGTGTGCCTTTAATGCGCGGTGCAGACTCGATGGCTCGAAGGGCCTTTTCTTGCACTGTATTTTTACGTGATTCTGTGAATAAGCCAGCAGCCAAAACAACTGTCAGCTTTGGTTAGCTGACAGCATCGCTGATTCATGCTCAAATAATTAAGCATATAATAGAGGCTGAACTTCAGTGCAGTGCTGCAGGAGCGCAGCACTGCTGGAGGTGCAATATTTTCAATTAAGCAGAGTGCCTGGCTGCTCCCTCTGATGGATTCAAAAGATTCTACTACACTTCTTGAATTGGAACAGGGGAGTTGCCTAATTGTCCTCCCAACAGTAACCACTAAAACAATTTACTGTTGATGGTTCCTTGGCTGCTCCGTTTCACTACACTGCAGCTCTGGCCAATCTTCAAAAGTGCTTCATTGGTTGTGACAAGCAGGGGAAGATGCTATATAGATACAAGGTATATTCAAGATGCCATGGCACGAAATGGACAGAGATCCAAACAGGTTGGATGGATATTTGCTTTAGTCCTAAAACGTTTGGAGGTTTATTATTATCAAATAGCATACAGTAAAGTTGGATCCTCATCCATGGTATTAGTATCTTAAAAGTGGATTAATCAAAGACAGTCAGCACGGATTTGGGAAGATCATGTCTGACTAACATGATTTTTTTTTTTTGAGGGGATAACAAGGGTCAATGAGTGTAGTGCATTTGACGTCCTCGGTATGGATCTTAGCAAGGCTTTTGACACAGTCCCACGTGGCAGGTTGTACATGGAAGTAGAAACCTATGGGATCCAAGGTAAAATGACAAATTGCATCCAAAGTTGGCTCAGAGGCAGGGTAATTGTTGATGGGTATTTTTGTGACTAGAAGTCTCTTTCCTGTGGGGTTGCACAGGGCTTAGTTCTAGATCCCTTTTTTTTGGTGACATATATCCATGTTTTGGACTTGAATGTAGTGGTTGTAATTGAGGAGTTTGTAGATGATACGGAAATTGGCTCTGTGGTTGATAATGAAGAAGAAAACTGGAGTCTGCAGGAAGCTATCAATGAACCAATCAGGTGGGACGAAGAGTGGCAAATGGAGCTCAATCCAATGAAGCATGAGGGAATCCACTTGGATAAGGCGAACAAAATAAGGAATACACATAAAATGGCAGGACTCTGGTAAGTTTGGAAGAATGGAGGGACCTTGGATTGAATTTTCACAGATCCCTGAAGATGGTTAGACAGGCAGATAAGAGGTCAAGAAAGATATGAGATACTGGCTTTTATTAGCCATGGCACAGAATATATAATCTGGGAGATTATGCTGCAACTGTACAAAACATTAGCTAAGTTACAGCTGGAGGGGGTGGCGCGGTGGCACAGTGGTTAGCACTGCTGCCCCGGCATTGAGGACTCTTTTCGATCCCGGCCCCGGGTCACTGTCTGTGTGGAGTTTGCACATTCTCCTAGTGTCTGCATGGGTTTCACCCAAAGATGTGCAGATTAGGTGGATTAACCATACTAAACTGTCCCTTAATTGGAAAAAAATAATTGGGTACTCTAAATTTATTAAAGAAAAGCTACAGCTGAAGTACTATATGTAGTTCTGGTCACTGCACTATAGAAAAGGTGTGATCTTGCTGGGGAGGGTACAGAGATTTATGAGGATGTTGCCTGGATTGGAGAATTTTAGATATGAGGAAAGACTGAATAGCTTGGGGTTGTTCCTTTGGCTGAGAGGAGGCCTAATTGAAGTGCATAAAATTATGAGGGATCTAGGTTGAGTGGAAAGTCCAATTTCCCTTGGTTGAGGAATACAAGGAGGATAGATTTAGAATCATAATAGGATATTTAGAGGGGATGTTCTTTTATCAAAGGGTCTGGAGCTCACTGCCTAAAGTATGATAGTGGCAGAAATCCTCATAGAATTAAAAAAGGACTTAAATGGAAGTGCCATAACCTTCAATAATAATAATCTTAGGCTATAGACCAAGGGCTGGAAAGTGGAATTATGCTAGTTGACTACTTGTCAGCCACCGTTGACACAATGGGCCAAAAGGCCTCCTTCCATACTATAAATTTCCAGGATTTCAAATATAGAGTCCACAATCGGTGGCTGTTAAGTCATTCCCTCCCATTTTTGGGATACCAATGCCCCATTCCTATCAGGTGAAGGGCCTGAAAATATCCCTCAAGGTAATCCACAATGCATTATTCTACTGTTGGTGTAAATATGCCCTTTAGAAGGCTACTAAACTGACCTGATGTTAAGTTGGTTAAGTTCACTAAAGGAGTATTTGCTATTGGAGCTGGAAATCAGATGCCCCATCTGACTTGAGTTGAATTTTATGGGTCTGCAGAAAGTGTGGCTTTGTTTCCTGATTTTTGTTCTTTGTGCATTGCAGTGATGACCAAGAGGTTTATCTGGAATGCATGCATTTACATTTCCTTAAATCTAGGCCAAATGTGATTTTCATGACAGGAAGTGCACAAACTCGTACCAGTTTCATTATTATCGCGATTATTTGATGCAAGAAAGAGATAGGTATCACCATCCAAGGACATATGAACTGTTAATAGTACAGCCCATATCAGGGACATCAATCAGCTTCAATTACCACTAGATGTCTTTAGTACGTTAGCAATTGTCAGATCCTGTAACTTATTCTGACAGTGGAGGGGAAGGCTTGAGTGAAAATAAAAATCTGGGCATCTGAGTGAAATCCTGATATCTACTCAGCCAACTACTTAAATTCAACAACTTGACAAGACATTCTTTACATTAAAATACAACACACTCCATCCAACAGTGGCGGCTACCATGCATGGTACACAAGGTATAGTCGACCCTTCCCCCACATATGCCAGACTTGTTTTGCAGTAGGGTTTATACTTTGAAGAATGATGTTTTCCAGGATCTAATGAATACAAAGTAAGCATGTGGGTATACAAAGGAGTTTGCCCGTTTTAAGTGAAAACTATCTTGGAATTAAAATACATTTAGATAATTCTCTTTCATATTACACAATGGATATCAGAGCAACACAATTTTCCTGCAACCAATGATCCTGAATAATGTTCTTGCGTTGTTTTCAGTGACTGCTTCATCAAACTATAACAGTGCAACAGCACTTCAGCTTAAATCAAATAACTCAACAGCTTAAGTCTGCCATTAGCCAAAACACTCAACATGGGCAGAAAATACAATAAACTGAAATAAACACAGAAAATGCTGGAAACACTCAACAAGTCAGGCAGCATCTGTGGAGACAGGAAGGTTAGTATTTTAGACTAATAATCCTTCATGTGAGATAAACCTTACCTTCCGCTCCTCTCTGAAGATGCCACCTGATCTGCTGAGTGCTTCCTGCATTTACTGGGGTTTTTTCAGATTTCCAGCAACTAATGTATTTTGCTTTTTATTCAACACACTTACTGGCCAGAGACCTTTCAATGATGCAACAAATCTTAGGTTAAAATGAGATGGGTGCGCCATTCCTGCTTCATCAACTGTGCTCTTGATTATGTTACAACATACCTCAGAGCAACCTTCAGCCACGGTGTTAGCATATTAAGTAATCATTCCAGGGCATTTTCTATTTTTCAAACCATATTGTTTTAATCTTATCTGGGGATATTCTTCTTGATCGAGTTCATTTTAATGTTACCACCTCCTGTCAAAATTCCTAAAAAATGCAGTCAATTCTGTATCATTAACCTATAACAACACTCATGCTGTGAGATTAATTGCAGAGCATTACTGAAAATGTTTGAGAAACTGGCACATTTCTATATATTATTACGTCATTTGTAGTTCAAAACAGCTGGACTTAATACCTGCGATATATAGATTCTGAGCTTCCGTTCTAAGGCTGTTTAATGCTAATTTTACTAACGACGATAGGTAGAAAACTTATTTTTAGACTCAACACCCAAGTGGGCTGGTTTAGCACAGTGAGCTTGTAATGACAATGCCAGCAGCGCGGGTTAAATTCCCGTACCAGCCTCCCAAACAGGCACTGGAATGTGGCGACTAGGGGCTTTTCACAGTAACTTCATTGAAGCCTATTTGTGACAATAAGCGATTATATAAAAGTAGAAATTATGGGCATAAATGCACCATTTAAAACATAAAGCACATTCCATCATGAAATTATGAAGTTACTTTTTGCAAATACTCTAGTACCCAAAATTAACTCTTCTGCCAAGTGCAGCAATTATGGGAAGAATTTAATGACCGTCCACCTCCGACAGCAAGTTTAAAAGTTTGGGAGGGGCGGATGCATTAAATCAGGCTGGAATGTGGGGACCCCACCACCACCTCTCTTCAGTTCCAAAGCAGTTGTACTGGACTCGAAACATAAATTCTGTTTTTCTCCCCACAACAGCAGCCAGACCTGCTGAGATTTTCCAGAACTCCAGTTTTTATTTCAAGCCTTCTCACCTCCACTTGTTTAAGTCTAGGGCAGAAAGGTTTGTGGATGCCTTTGACAACTGGATGCTAATATGGCCCATGTACAAAACTCTGGTGCGGCCGCATTTGGAGTATTGCGTGCAATTCTGGTCGCCGCATTATAGGAAGGATGTGGAAGCATTGGAAAGGGTGCAGAGGAGATTTACCAGGATGTTGCCTGGGATGGAGGGAAGATCTTATGAGGAACGGCTGAGGGACTTGAGGCTGTTTTCGTTGAGAGAAGAAGGTTAAGAGGTGACTTAATAGAGGCATACAAGATGATCAGAGGATTAGATAGGGTGGACAGCGAGAGCCTTTTTCCTCGGATGGTGATGGCTAGCACGAGGGGACATAGCTTTAAATTGAGGGGAGATAGATATAGGACAGATGTCAGAGGTAGGTTCTTTACTCAGAGAGCAGTACGGGTGTGGAATGCCCTGCCTGCAACAGTAGTGGACTCGCCAACATTAAGGGCATTTAAATGGTCATTGGATAAACATATGGATGATAATGGAATAGTGTAGATGGGCTTTAGTTTGGTTTCACAGGTCGGCGCAACATTGAGGGCCGAAGGGCCTGTACTGAGCTGTAACGTTCTATGTTCTATATATGTGAACAATAAATGCTCATTGAAGGGCCTCATCCCATGGTCGCAGTTGTTCAAACAAGGCAGGGGAGTCATCATGCGGGAAACCCAAAAAGCAACCCGTTTCAAGTTAGCTTCCAGGCTTCCACTTGGTGCGTGATCGAGACCCCCACCATCAGGAAGGGGAGCGGTCTCCTCAGCACCTTCACTCACCTTTGACCAGGGCTTTCTCCTTGATCCTGGGCCTCTAGTCAGTGCATTACGTGCAGCTGTCACCATTCCCTGTGGTGCTGATGGCAATGGAAAGCTGACGGCCTCTGATTAGTCTCCGATTTCTGTCCCAGGATCCATAATCCACGGGAAGGCCTGATGGTGCCTGAGGGACACTTAATACTGGCAGGCCCTCCGAACAGGAGGTGACATGGGGCTCCCACTTGTTCTCCAGCCGGAAGGGAGAGAGCCCCATCGCAACCAATAAATTCTGCTCTACAAATCAATTCAAAGACCGTCTTTCACTATTTAGCTCCATATGGGTAGCTTCAGTACCAGGACGATCCATTTTCTGAGAAGGTTCCCCTCCTCTCCCTCTATCGTACGCTCTTCCAAGGATTGAACTATTGAGTGACAGCAACTTCCCACATCAGCTTACACTTCCCTATACTACATAATCGTTCGAGTAATACAGGCCATCTAAGTAATATGGGTACACTACTTGCAAACCGACTGCTATGATGAATTCATGACGGACCACATATAAAATTGCAAGTACACTTCTTCTACCCCACAGCAATTTGAACCATAGAACACCTACAGTGCAAAAAGAGGCCATTTGGCCCATTGGGTCTATGCCAACCCTCTGAAAGAGCACCCTACCTAGGCCCACTCCCCCATCCCATCCCTGTAACCTCATAACCCCACCTAAGCTGCACATCTTTGGGCTGTGGAAGGAAACCAGAGCACCTGCAGGCAACCCACTCAGACACGGGGAGAACGTGCAAACTCCACACAGTCAGTCACCCAAGGCCAGAATTGAACCTAAGTCCCTGATGCTGTGAGGCAGTAGGGATAACCACTGTGCCACCATGCCGCCCAATATATTTAGGATGCTTCCTGCAGAGGCTTTTGGAAATTTCCGGCAACCCTTTTAGTTCTCAACCTTTTATGTGCAGAATGCTGCAATTCTGTTTCATTGGTCGAGCAGTGAGATCTCATGATTTTTACCGGGGGGGGGGGGGGGAGTTAAGATTGGAGAGAATTAAAGATAATAATGGAAATATATATATTAAATAAGACAGACAGACTGAATTATCGTCAATAGCCAACTACAGACTACTGCAGGTGGAATGTGCAGTTTAATTATTAATAATCATTCAATATGGACATGAACTACATGAAAGCCTCTTGCAGAATCTTGTACATCATAGCAGATTCTGTGAATGTGAATTAGAGCTGTTTACAACTAAGTGTCACCCAACTGGGCCAATCTATCATTTTTTTACTCTTTCTCTATAACCAAAGCTGCTTTTGCTGTTTGTCAGAGAAGTAAATATAGACAGATTTACAGCACAAGAAAGGCCATTCAGTCCATCGTGTCGAGTAACCGACATTACTCTAGCTGGCAGGAAGATTTTGCTTTTCATGTGGCTTTCCTTTTCCTTTCATTTCCTCTTCACCTTCAATTCTCAGTAACAATCATAACAGGTCCAGTGGGTTGCACTACTGGCACCCCACCCACTTCAACGCTCAAACACTTGACAGAGAAAATCAAAGAACAAATGTATATAAATGGCTCATGCTTCTTTTCAAGTATCAAAACATTTCAGTAGCTCCAACTTGGTTTCCAGTTTATGTTGCTGCTTCAACCTCTCAATTAATTTACTGTTTTCTGTTCACATCTAACCACAATATTCAATATAAGAAATTTAAATCTGGACGGAAATAGTAAATAAAACAAGATAGAAAACTATCTTTCAGGTTTTTCATTGCACACATGGGTTAGTGGCCATAAAGGTTGGGGACCAGGGGGGACAACACTGCGAGTTGTGAAAGGGGAGGAGGAATAGGTGCCAACTCAGGTCGAGAGGGACTGGGAGCGGTCGACGATCCAAGTCGTGACAGAGGCCTGGAGCAGGTACCAATCTCTTCAGCGGGTACCAATGCAAGTGTGACGGGGCAGGAGCAGGCACTAACTCAGTCATGACGGGAGAGCAGGCACAGACTTCGATTCATGATGTGTTCAAGCACAGGCTTGGACTTTAAAATTCTAGGGCTGGTCATTCTGTCCAGAGTGAATGGTGCATGCGGTCTCAGTACCAACTATAGGAGGTACACCAGTAAAGGTACAAAAGAGACTGTGTTGCTGTGAGTGATTATAAGGCAGTGACCCAGTCAACAGACTCATATACCAGAACAGCAAAGCCCAACAAGTTTATAACTGTTTTCCTAACTCTCAGAAGATTTCACTGATATCATTCCATAATAGCCAAGGTGTTGTTTTGGCAATTTTGAAGTATGCACTGCATGTTTGTGGTGACCATGATGACTGTGAGTTTGCTGATGATACTTAATTCTATTTAGTGATAGCCTTTGTAGGCATTAATGTTGAGAGCACTCACAGAATTGATTACAAGGAAATTATACCACTTATCAGAATTTTCTCCCTAAAACCTCACCACCTCACTTTGCTCCTTTAAGAAGTTCCTTAAAACCTATCTCTTTGATCAAACTTTTGGTCGTTAGCCTGAATATCTCCTGTGGTTTGTTGTCAAATCTTTGTTTACTAACGATCCTGTGAAGTACCTTGGGGCATTTCATTACATTAAAGGTGCTACATAAATACAAGTTCTTGTTTCGTGAAAGTATGTTAAAAAAAACAAAATTACAAATAAAAACAAATATGAGAGCAGTATGAAGCTTAGAAGCAATCATATGTATAAACAGTGCTGATATTGGAACTATACATTGTTAGGTCCAGTGCAGCATCTTGCAGTACATCCAGGGCAGTACAGTAGCATTGTGGATCGCACAATTCCTTCACAGCTCCAGGGTCCCAGGTTAGATTCCGGCTTGGGTCACTGTCTGTGCGGAGTCTGCACATCCTCCCAGTGTGTGCGTGGGTTTCCTCCGGGTGCTCCGGTTTCCTCCCACAGTCCAAAGATGTGCAGGTTAGGTGGATTGGCCATGATAAATTGCCCTTAGTGTCCAAAATTGCCCTTAGTGTTGGGTGGGGTTACTGGGTTATGGGGATAGGGTGGAGGTGTTGACCTTGGGTCGGGTGCTCTTTCCAAGAGCCGGTGCAGACTCGATGGGCCGAATGGCCTCCTTCTGCACTGTAAATTCTATGATAATCACTTCCTCCCACTCAAAACAAATAAACAAAAAGTTACTTAACTCAACAATAAGTTTGCTTATTAGGCCCGCATAACAGAAAGATCAGGAATATGGAGAATGTCATCAAACATATATACGGATTTTATTTTTCAAATTATGTCCAACATCCCCCCCTCCCCTCCCCAAATCAATATTTTAAAAGTTGTCATCAGTCAACATAACCTTACCATTCAGCCTTGCTTGCCTGTTGGACCTTACTCGCAAAAATGTCTAAAAGAAAAACAGAAAAGAAAGGTGAAAAATAAACAAGAGGCACTTAAGCTGTCAGATTCTGTTTGAATATCTGTGAAAAATATGCCTAAAGCAGATAGATTGCGGTGGATTCTCCCATTGCCTCAACACTGTGCAGGATGTAAACAAAACCTACTTCCTCCTTGCCATTGGTCTGCTCTGTGTCCTCCATTACTGCTGGGTCCATAGCAGGATTAAAGTGGGATAGCCTGTCAATATTGCTTGGCATGAATGTAGTATCTGGGCAAGTGTGCGCCTCAATAAATCCGAGCCGGGCAGATCACACAGACGCAGAGGATGTCATGAGATTCAAACCGAGAGGCGGCATCTGGCTTCAGCTTACAGCAGGCCTTGGGAGAGACAGCCGGGTCACGTGACGGGGGGGGGGGCGGAGGAAAGGTGAAAGTGCAAAGTACAGTGGCGCGCGTGCGCCCCTCGGCCCGTAGGTGGCGGCAGACCAGCACCGAAGCGCAAGCGCGCGTGGGCCCCCGCTGGAGGAGAGCAGCGGCGCGAGCCCCTCCCCCCACCGCTCGGGCCGGGCCGCTCGCTCACTTGTCAAAACATCCCGCGGGTTTGACTCAAAATATATCGAAAACGGAATCATTTTTTGATCAGCTTCAGAAATAAGTGGAGGGTTAGAAACTGCATCAGTTTTGCTTTTAGGTTAAAACGAGCGCCGTGTTTTGAGAATTCCTCGGCGCGCTGAGGAGATAACAAGCCAGCCGTTCACTGGAACTGGGAAAGGGACAGCTCGGATCTGTCAACCCTTTTAAAACAACGTTTCTTCTTAAATGCGAAGGAAGATGAACCGGTTTCCCCAATTATTATTTTTTTTACGCACACGCGGACTAATGTTAATCTGAGTAAATTGCCAGATTCGACTGAGGGACTCCGGATGAAGTTTAGATGACGCTGCGCTCTGCTCCAGTGGGCTGCAGCGCTTTTCTAAATCACCTTTCGATAGCAACGCACCGATTTTTCAAATTTGGATGATGTTTGCACCCCGGCAAAGTGAGAGTTTTGTGCGCGGACCTAATGTTCAATAAGAGGGTGCAGCTGCTCACCGTGCCCTATAAATGGAGGGGTAACTAACCACTTCACAACAATGGTAGTTCAAGAGCGGGCTTTCCAAAATAGCTTTCCGTGTTATCTACTAACTGCCTGGCACGGATTGCACCCAACTGTTTTGCGGGCATACCCATGAAATCACCAAGTTCAACAGAGGGGGAATACCCATAAAAAAATGTTGGCAAGGCCACATTCATTGACCATCTCGAGTTGTCCTACGAAGGCTTCTCAATAGCATCTGAGCAGTAGATATTTATTTTCGTTCCTGAGAGAACATTTCAACACGCACACTCATATACTCGGTTAACCCATGTTTGGAACAGCCGGAAAAGGGGGGGGTTAAAAGCAAACAAAAACAAGTCGGAAGACAACAGGTAAAAACAAGCCTCGTGGAGATCCTTAGACATTCTGTCCCTTCTGCCTGAGAGAGGTTAATGACACAGCACAGTAAAACACACATTTTCATCAACTACGGGAGAATGTCAATTATCCAAACTTTATAATTAAAAGTGAGGATCCAATAATTCTCTGACTGAGTTACTCAAACACCAATTAGTTCATGGATGCAAGGTTGTTTTTTTCTCTGCGTAGGAAGAGCATCATAGAGCATACTGGACCAAAGGAGGCCATTCAGCCAATCGTGCCTATACCTGGTCTTTGTAAGAGCTATCTATGAGACCCATTCCCCTGCTTTTCTCCAAAGGCCCTTCAATTCTAGTCCCTTCTAAGTCAATGGGCAGGATCCCCCCACTCACTGGCCTGCTTCCCCTACAGTGTGTTTTCTTGCAGCAGATGCAGCTCGCCATTGCCACTGGTATGTTCTTTCTGTCCAGTCGAAGTCAAAGGCATTTTGTATGGGTTGCCTGTCCTGCTGCCAGAGAACACACCGTTGGGGGTTGGGGGAGTCACCTTTGGCAGGACTGGAAGATCCTGCTGGCAGGAAGGGCTGGAAAATCCCACCCTATGTCCACTTTCCTTTTGAAAGTCATTATCAAATCTGCTTCCACAGCCCTTTCAAGCAGTGCATTCTACATCATGGCAGCACAGTGGTTAGCACTGTTGCTTCACAGCACCATGGTCCCAGGTTCGATTCCCGGCTTGGGTCACTGTCAATGTGGAGTCTGCACATTCGCCTCGTGTCTGCGTGGGTTTCCTCCGGGTGCTCCAGTTTCCTCCCACAAGTCCCGAAAGACGTGCTTGTTAAATGAATTGGACATTCTGAATTCTCCCTCGGTGTACCCGAACAGGTGCCAGAGTGTGGCGACGAGGGGATTTTCACAGTAACTTCATTGCAGCATTAATGTAAGCCTGCTTGTGACAATAATAAAGATTATGATTATTATTAAATCACCCTTTAATTGCATATTAATTTTAATTGATGGTAAGGCAGTCACGAGTAACTGCTTCCCCTAAAAAAAGAAGCTAATTGAAACTCTGGTTGTTGGGTTACTAAGTGCATGTTTGTAATGTGTAATTCTGTAAATAAATCCTTAGAAAAGAGTCTGAAAATTGGTTCCTGTTCTATCCTTTACCAGCTGGCTTTCTGAAAGACAACAACAATTACCATGTAAAACAACTTCTACTCATTTCCATCAAGTTACGCATCATTGACAGTTATTGCCTCCCTAGGCAGAGATAATATTTTCACCCCTATTTGTTAGTCTGCTTGCCTGTAAACAATATATCACAAAAACTAATGATGAGATTTCAAAGAAAATTGGCCCACAATTAGGCTACGACCTAAGGAAGAACTCTGTACAGGATGCCCTCTTCACTTGTATGTGTGATCCTTCTGGAATAGAATTGCCGCTTTGGTTTTCTTTTCTCCGTTGCAATGTATGTAACATTCTGCATAGCTTTAAAACATGGTGTAGTTTCACCAGGGTGTGGTTTCAGTGATGAATAACAGTTTCAGTATTAATTACATCTATTGCTTCTGTTATACATTTAAATTGCACTCCAAAACTTGTTTTACACAATATGTAATATCATCTTCATCAATAGAAGCAAAACAAAAGGATTCCATGTTAAGAGATTAACATTTTACAGAATTTAGAATCATGCAAGAAGGCAAGTGCAATAACAGTAATAAATAAAAAAATACATTTTTTAAGATCACGTACTTTCTAAGTTATTGTAATTAGGTGATACGATACAAAGTTACACTCCTTATGCTGACTGTCCTCCTTTGGGGGCAGGGACCGTTCACAAGGGTAAATGGGGCTGCTTTGGGGTCAATATGACTGCATGGTGAGATCTCTTTGTTGGCCCAGATGTTATGTCCAGCAATGGAAGTTGGGAACCAAATTAAACCCTCAGTGAGATTGATACAAAGTCTGGCAGGCTTCAGGGCAGTTGACAATTGACTAGCCAGTCCAGCTCATCAATGGAACCTGAAGAGGTAGATATGTGGGGCCAGGAATTCTTTTCACTCAGCTCCACATAATATTTCCAACCAGTGTTCAATTGTGAAGCACCAGGAAGCTTTCCAATGTGCATGCTGGTAGGTGAAATGAGTCTCTGTTGGTTAAACTGCAGCGTTACCCATGTACATACTGAGGGGGTCTCTCAGAGTTGGTGCTACCAACCTTTGCCTAAAACATTTGATCGAAGGTAAGTTGGGTCTGATGTGCACACAATGCAAGAAAAAAGGAAGCTTATAGCATTTCTCAGCAGCATGGTTTGGAGACTCATTTTGTACAGATCGAGCATATGGCAAAAGGAGAAAACACTTCTTAGCAACGTTGAGTTCATTTCTTTGAAAAGCATTCATGACATGCAACAGGAACAAATATAATTACACAAAGGGTAGAGATTAAACATTTACTCAAAATCTGAAATGCAAAGAATGAGCAAAGTATGTTAAATTTACTATTATTTTTCAAACCAAACAGAAAATTAACAGTATTTTAATGATGTTCCTGTCACAAACTTTGAGGCACGTTATTTTCTCATTTTCGTTTGGCAGTTAAAACTGTTCAGATAAAAATCGATAATTCTGTACTTAGTTCATACATTTAGACACGCTAAAGTTAGACATGTAGAACAGTTTCTGCCTTCACCAAAGAAATCACTTTATAATCATCATTATCTGTGCTAATGGTCATTATTTTTTCTCAGGAAGAAAATTCAAGTGGATGTGTGTACTGTCCAGCTGAGAACAGATCAAACTTGGCTGTGATGGTCCCTGTGATTGAATAGCTTGCTAAGACTCACCACCCAAGTTAACAAATGAATGGTTGCCTCATCAAGATAATGGAGAGCTCTCGATGCCATAGGAACAATATGGCAGCACGGTAGCATAGTGGTTAGCATAATTGCTTCACAGCTCCAGGGTCCCAGGTTCGATTCCGGCTTGGGTCACTGTCTGTGCGGAGTCTGCACATCCTCCCCGTGTGTGCGTGGGTTTCCTCCGGGTGCTCCGGTTTCCTCCCACAGTCCAAAGATGTGCCGGTTAGGTGGATTGGCCATGATAAATTGCCCTTAGTGTCCAAAATTGCCCTTAGTGTTGGGTGGGGTTACTGGGTTGTGGGGATAGGGTGGAGGTGTTGACCTTGGGTGGGGTGCTCTTTCCGGGAGCCGGTGCAGACTCGATGGGCCAAGTGGCCTCCTTCTGCACTGTAAATTCTATGAAAAGGTCTATGAAAATATATCAGTATAGGTTAAAGCCTTTGGGTTAGAAGAAGATAAATTTGAAAATAAATGTCTAAAGATTTTTTTAGTTTTAAGCTGTATGCCATAATTAAAATCAGGAAAACTTTGGTTATTTGCTGTCCAGAGCCTGCCTTTGTTAAAGCGCTTTGGTTTAATTATATTTTATTTACCCAGTCTTCTTAAGATTATGGTTTTTTTTAATAGCTCAACTGGACTTTTGCATAATGCCTTTATTAGAATAACTTTTCTTTCCCTTTTTTTTTGCTGGTTACAAAACTAGTTATAAAACTTCATTAAATGTTTTTAAGATAAAGATAGATAGTTTTTTGAAGAATAAAGAGATTAAGGGTTATGGTGTTTGGGCCGGAAAGTGGAGCTGAGTCCACAAAAGATCAGCCATGATCTCATTGAATGGTGGAGCAGGCTCGAGGGGCCAGATGGCCTACTCCTGCTTCTAGTTCTTATGTTCTTATGTTCTAAAAGTGTACCATGTGTAAATATTCCTACAATTCCTCAGTTAAAAGAATCTTTCCTGGACAGCAGACCCCCTTTATTTTTCAGCTTCTGCTCTCGACACTAGGGGTGAACAAGGAAACCCATTCCCAACTCCTCCATGTTGCGCTCAGGTTAACTATTGTAACGTGGTTCAAAATGAAACGGGATGCTTGATGTAATGGATACTATTTACCCCAACCCTTGCCTGTGATGGCACAGGCCAACTGCCTAACAAGAAATGGAATCATAAGTGCAAATTTATTTCCAACTGTGCCATGGCATCTTGAGGCACCAAAAAGAATGATCCCATGGAGCTGCCCAATCCTCATCCAGCTACTTTTTTTCACAGAGTAAGTCTGTGATCCTTCATGCTCATGCTCTCGCATACACAACTTTGAAAGGTTACCATCAAAAATAAAGATCAAACAAGCAACTGAAGCTGATAGCATGATGTCCTTTGTCTACAGCTCACATAACTTGGAAGTTGTGTTGTTTTGTTTTGGAGATGACATTATTAACAGTTCCGCAAACATTATGAGGATATACTTACCTAATAATGGAACTCTACCACAAGAAAACTGTCATTTTTTAATGGCCTACCATAGAAGTGGAAGAGAATGCCCTTTGACCTGATGTATTGATAAACCGATCACTTGTAACCAGTGGCAGAAAATGACTCTCTTCAAAGTTTGTTGCATTTCAAGACAAATCATATTATTTTGATTTTTTTGTTGTTGAAAAAATAATAATTGCATGGGACTCGTGTTAAGGTCATCTCCCGGAATTCAGAATATTTACTCCAGAATCACTTTCTACTTTCATCAATACTCATTGACAGGCTTGGATTTTTAAAAGGGATCTCGCTACTGAAAATTCATATTTAAAATGGGTCTCACTGATGAGATTTCCCATTTAACCTATTGTACTGTGAATCCTACTGGTGACACACTTAATATAAATTCAGTCCAGTTAATGAGGTTCCTTTTGCAAATATTCCTAATCGTGACATCTCTTCCTCCTTTAAAAGAGTCAAAATAGTTGGAATATTGCATGATTACGCATAACAATCACTTTACACCTGGGTTCTTACGACAGTCAATGGATACTGTTCTTCCCCCAATCCCACCTGGTATCTGTCTGAATGATGAGTGTCATCCGCAGAGAGAGGCGACGCTGTAGGAGATTCCCCTTCCCTTTTAATTGGTGCTGATAGCAGAACAGACTGCAGAGAGAGAGAAAAAAAACACCCATCAAAGAAGCATCACTCGCAAGTGAATATGCAAAACCCCATGTCAGACATTGGAAAATATTAATCTTGTTGAAATAGGATTACAATTTATATTGTTAAAAGGGCACACACACCGATGCAACAAGGTCCACAGAAACTTGGCAGTGGATTAGAGAACTGAAAACTTTATGTTGGGTAATCTGCTTCTCTTCCTCAGAGACATTCTTCTTTATTTCTTACTTCCAACATTTCTCAGAGTTTTCACAAGAATTAAAACATTGCAACCATTGTCACTATAAATATGCTCAGGTTTTCAGTTATAATGCCAAAGTGACATAAATGCTTTTCTATCCTTTACGTAACTAGTTTATCTTCTAGTCTATATAAATTATGTTTTTTTCCTTTCTACCTGAGATACCCTCAATTACGGCTCAGGAGAGGAGTTTGATAATACAAAGGCTTTAATAACCAGAAAACCAGACAGCTGCCGAGAAGTGTGCTCACTGCACGCTGCCGACTGAACGTAGGGCAGCACGGTAGCATTGTGGATAGCACAATTGCTTCACAGCTCCAGAATCCCAAGTTCGATTCCGGCTTGGGTCACTGTCTGTGCGGAGTCTGCACATCCTCCCCGTGTGTGCGTGGGTTTCCTCAGGGTGCTCCGGTTTCCTCCCACAGTCCAAAGATGTGCACGTTAGGTGAATTGGCCATGCTAAATTGCCCTTAGTGTCCAAAATTGCCCTTAGTGTTAGGTGGGGTTACTGGGTTGTGGGGATAGGGTGGAGGTGTTGACCTTGTGTAGGGTGCTCTTTCCAAGAGACGGTGCAGACTTGAAGGGCCGAATGGCCTCCTTCTGCACTGTAAATTCTATGATAATCTACGAAACCTTATATACAACTTCCTGGGGACGGACCCGGAGGCGGAGTCCCCACAGGGTTCCAAACCCAGTCTTAAAGGGGCCTACGCATTAAAGGTACATATGTATACAGATATCATTCATTACATTCACCCCCTGTTTAAAAAAAAAAACACACAGTCCGTCGGGGGTGAAGTGGAATTACAAGTTCAGTCTTTTGGGTGGTCTGATTGCCCATGTCGACCTTCTCAGCTACGGCGGTGGTGCGGCGGATACGGTCGTCCTTGGTGGTGGTATATCCAGGAGCACGGTTGTCTGAGCCTTTGCCCGCGTTGGAGCAGGGGGGTATCCGGGGTGACTAGGGTGATTGGTGCCGGCGCTGGCTGGGGGGAGGGGGGGGGCTATGGGGGGAGGCGCTGTTGGAGTCGACCGCCGGTGCGGGGAGGGGAGCGTCGGTGGAAGGGGGGGGCGTCGGTGGGCGAGCCAGCGGGTGCCAGGTCTCACAGGGAAACGGTGTCCTGCCTGCCGTTGGGGTACTCGACGTAGGCGTATTGAGGGTTTGCGTGTAATAGTTGGACCCTCTCGACCAGTGGATGTGTCTTATGGTTCCTCACATGCCTCCGGAGTAGAACTGGTCCCGGAGTCATCAGCCAACGTGGAAGCGAGACCCCAGAGGTGGATTTCCTGGGGAAGACAAACAAACGGTTGTGGGGGGTCTCGTTCGTGGCCGTACAGAGGAGCGGCCTAATGGACTGTAGGGCATCGGGTAGGACCTCCTGCCTGCGGGCGATTGGGAGACTTCTTGACTGTAGGGCTAGAAGAACAGCCTTCCAAACTGTTGCGTTCTCCCTCTCCACCTGCCCGTTTCCCCGTGGGTTATAGCTGGTCGTTCTGCTCGAGGCGATGCCCTTGTTGAGCAGATACTGACGCAGCTCATCGCTCATGAACGATGTACCCCGGTTGCTGTGGATATAAGCGGGAAACCAAACAGGGTGAAGATGCTGTGCAGTGCCTTGATTACGGAGGCCGAGGTCATATTGGGGCAGGGGACAGCGAATGGGAAGCGGGAGAATTTGTCGATGACAGTGAGGAAGTAGGTGTTGCGGTTGGTGGACGGGAGTGGAACTTTGAAGTCCACGCTTAGTCGCTCAAAGGGCCCAGAGGCCTTTACCTGGCGAGCCTTGTCTGGTTGATAGAAGTGCGGTTTGCACTCCGCACAGATCTGGCAAGCCTTGGTCATGGCCTTGACCTCCTCGGTGGAGTAAGGTAGGTTGCGGGACTTGATGAAATGGGCGAGCCGGGTGACCCCTGGGTGGCAGAGGTCATCGTGGATGGCCCGCAGACGGTCTTTCTGCGCGTTGGCGCACGTGCCGCGGGACAGGGCATCTGGGGACTCGTTGAGCTTCCCCGGACGATATGTAATATCGTACGTGTACGTGGAGAGTTCGATCCTCCACCTCAGAATTTTATCATTCTTTATTTTGCCCCGTTGTGCGTTATCGAACATAAAGGCTACCGACCGTTGGTCGGTGTGACGAGGGCGAAACTCCTACCGGCTAGGTAGTGCCTCCAGTGCCGCACAGCCTTCACTATGGCTTGTGCCTCCTTCTCGACTGCGGAGTGTCGAATCTCCGAGGCGGTGAGGGTTCGGGAGAAGAACGCTACCGGTCTGCCCGCCTGGTTGAGGGTAGCAGCCAGGACGACGTCTGATGCGTCGCTTCCTACCTGGAAGGGAATGGTTTCGTCCACCGCGTGCATGGCGGCCTTGATGATATTGGCCTTGATACGACCGAAGGCCGACTGAGCCTCAGCCGTCAGGGGAAAAACCGTGGTCTTAATGAGTGGACGGGCTTTGTCTGCATATCTGGGGACCCACTGGGCATAATAGGAAAAGAGCCCCAGGCACCGTTTGAGTGCCTTGAGGCTAGGGGGGAGGGGAAGTTCCTTAAGGGGGCGCATGCGGTCGGGTCTGGGCCTAGGACCCCGTTTTCCACGACGTAGCCGAGGATGGCTAGCCGGGTTGTGTGGAACACGCATCTCTCTTTATTGTATGTCAGATTGAGGGCCCGGGCGGTCTAGAGGAACTTCCTCAGCTTTTCATCCTGGTCCTGCTGGTCATGGCCGCAGATGGTGACATTGTCCAAGTACGTGTATGTAGCCCGTAAGCCGTACTGGTCCACCATTTGATCCATTGCCCTTTGGAAAACTGAGACTCCGTTTGTGACACCGAAAGGGACCCTGAGGAAGTGGAAGAACCGACCGGCTGCTTCGAAGGCTGTATAGGGGCGGTCCTCTGGGCGGATAGGGAGTTGATGATAGGCCGATTTTAGGTCCACCGTGGAGAATACTCGATACTGGGCGATTTGGTTCACCATTTCTGCTATGCGTGGAAGTGGGTACGCATCGAGTTGCGTAAAGCAGTTTATGGTCTGGCTATAGTCCACCACCATATGTTGTTTCTCCGCGGAGCGGACTACCAGTGCTTGTGCCCTCCAAGGGCTGTTGCTAGCCTCTTATGACCCTTTCTTTTAGTAGCCGCTGAACCTTTGACTTGATGAAAGTCATGTCTTGGGCACTGTACCGCCGACTCCTGGTGGTGAAGGGCTTACAGTCGGGGTGAGGTTCGCGAAGAGGGAGGGTGGTGCAACTTTGAGTGTCGCCAGGCTACATACCGTGAGCGTGGGCAGGGGTCCGCCGAACTTCAGGGTCAGGCTTCGGTGGCTGCGCTGAAAGTCCAGACCGAGCAGCAGGGGGATGCAGAGGTGAGAGAGGACATAAAGTTTAAAACGGGCGTATTTGGCACCTTGGATAGCGAGGTTCACGACACAATACCCCATGATTTGGACCTAATGAGACACAGATGCGAGGGCGTTAGTTTGGGAGGCGGGATAGGGGCACAGGGCGCAGCGTCTTACCGTGTCTGGATGGATAAAACTCTCCGTGCTCCCGGAGTCAAAAAGGCAGGAGGTGTCGCGGCCGTTGATTTGAACCTGCATCATTGAGTTTCGCAGGTGCTTCGGCCGAGATTGATCGAGCGTGATCGCTCCTAGTTGCGGGCAGTCAGAGTCCTCAGTTGAATCGGACTCGCAAAATGGGCGCCCCCGTCGGTCGCAAGTTTTGGGTTTTGAAGATGGCTGCCGCCAAGATGGCTGCCCCCATGACTCGCACGAGGCCAATGACGCATCAGAAGTAGGCGTGTCTGGTCGCCGGGCGGCCACATTGCGTGGCCTGTTGTCCCAAGAGTTCGATTTCTGGGCCCGATGAGACTTTTGTTTCTGGCCTTTGGGCCCAGCCAGGCAAACCTTCGCGAAGTGCCCCTTCTTTCCGCATTCGCCGCAGATAGCGGAGCGGGCCAGGCAAAGCTGGCGTGAGTGCTGGCCTTGCCCACAGAAATAGCATTGGGGGGCCCCGGTGTGAACGGGTAGCCGCGCGCCGCAGGCCTGAAGCGTGGCCGAGTCTGGAGGGGATCGAGAGGGGTTCGCAAGGTCCGCGGAGTACGTGCGGAGATTTTGGTGGGCCGCTTCCAGGGAAGAGGCGAGCGTTACCGTGCCTTGGAGGTCCTTCGCTCCGTCTTCTAGGAGCCGTTGCCTGAAGTACGTGGATCGGATACCGGACACGAAAGCATCACGGATATGTAAGTTCATGTGGACTTCTGCCGTCACCTCTTTATGGTGGCAGTTCCTGGCGAGCGCGGTGAGTCTCTCCAAGTATTCATCTAGCGTTTCCCCGGAGCGCTGGCGGCAGGTCGAGAGCAAATGTCTGGCGTGTATCTCGTTTATCGGCTTTACGAAGCGCTTCTGTAGGATTTCGACCGCCGTTTCGTACGTCGTAGCTTTCTCGATCACGGAGGATAGTCGGTGGCCCACCCGGGCATGTAGTAAGCTCAGCTTGCGAGGTCCGTCAACTTCAGTCTCTGAGGAATTCAGATAGGCCTCAAAGCACTGGAGCCAGTATTTAAACATTTCAGTGGCTTCCGGCGACCAAGCGTCCAAATTGAGCTTCTCCGGCTTTAGACCGCTGTCCATCTTGATGTAGTCTGGTAATTAAATTGAGATACCCTCAATTATGACTCAGGAGAGGAGTTTGATAATACAAAGGCTTTAATAACCAGAAAACCAGACAGCTGCCGAGAAGTGTGCTCACTGCACGCTGCCGACTGAACGTAACCTTATATACAGCTTCCTGGGGGCGGAGCCGGAGGCGGAGTCCCCCAGGGTTCCAAACCTGGTCTTAAAGGGACCTATGCATTAAAGGTACATATGTATACAGATATCATTCATCACACTACCCATCTTCTCACTGATAGTGCCAGTGTGATTGAAAGTCATGGGGGCAAATTCACAGAGTGCAATTCTGTGTCACAGCAAAGGGTTGGTGGACCTCAGCACTGTCTTTCTGTACCTTGAATGGGCTATAAAATGTTCAACTCCACATGTGCTTACACTGTTAGCAAAGAATTTCCACAAAGCAGTTGCTGCATTGTAGTGACAATCAAATTGTGGAATAAATGGTGAAAGCCAGAGCACAAGTTGAATCCAGTAAGAAGCAGTGTAAAACTCCCTGAAGATGGTAGTTTGCATCCCTTTGATTTGCCACTCCTTGAAGTATACCAACAACAACTTACATTTAAATATATACATATATATAAATAAATATATATATTCTATGGGCGGCATAGTGGCACAATTGTTACCACTGCTGCATCACATTGCTAGCATCTGAGACCCGGGTTCAATTGCTGCCTTGGATGAATGTCAGTGTGGAGTTTGCACTTTCTCCCCATGTCTGCATGGGTTTCCTCCGGGTGCTCCGGTTTCCACAAACAATCCATAGAAGTGCAGGTTAGGTGGACTGGCCATGCTAAATTGCCCTTTAGTGTCCAACGATATGTAAGTTAGGTGGGGTTATGGGAATAGGGCAGGGGAGTGGGGCTAGGTAGGGTGTTCTTTCAGAGGGTCAGTACAGACTTGATGGGCCGAATGGCCTCCTTCTGCACTGTAGAAATTCTATAGTTTTATGGTTCCATTTACATCGCACCTTTAACACAGTAAAGGTGCACCTTCATATTTTGATTAGCTTTGTCACCTATTCTGCAACAAAACAGAGGTAAGTGCAGTTTCTCTAGAAAGGACTAAGGGATGAATGGTGTATTTCTAACTTGCCTCAGTTGAAATTTAAGGTTGAAACAGGCACTCAGAACATGAATGACTGTTACACTGTACATTGAAATAAGTTAGCAGTTCTGTTTAACAGAGTAATAGCAACTCAGCAATAATGTAGTAACGTTGCAAACCTTGACTTGGGCCAGAGTCATACCAAAGATAAACCTGTTAGCTGTATGCAATATTACATTAACATAAACAAAGTAATAGCATTCCAGTGGCAGTTTATTATTTATCAATAAAGCACTTTGGATGAGAATCCTAATAAAGGGGAGATGCATATATGAAATGAGAAAAACCCACAGCTTCCTTTATAAACCTACTCGTTCCAATGGATCAGAAATGGCTTGTGCAGTTAAGCATTCTCCCTAAGTTATTCAATCTGTTGTGTGAGGCAAAGAACCATTCAAGAGCATTTCCATGATAAAAAAATTCAATGTAACCTCTATTTGAGTCCAAAGGCTTGGGAGCAAAATTCCAGGATATCCGTCTGCAATTCTTAAGCCCTGACCTGTTCCTTTAGTCCCAAGAAAACATGACCCATTATCTAACCATTCTTGGAATTGTTATTATCTGAACCTATACATATTCTTGTAAATTCAACCCCTTTGACAATTAGATATTTTGTCCTAGTCTTTTTGAAGGATTTAATCAACATAATGTTAACTACTTTTGATAGGAATCTGTTCTACATGTCGAAAGCTCTGTGGGGGAAAAAGCAATTTTTCTAATCTCTAATCTTGCTTGAGGCTTGTCAATTTTGTACTTGTGTGCCCTAGTCCTACAATCAAATTTTAAGTTAAATAACCTGCTCGCATCCACATTATCCCTACCTTGCGGCATTTTAAAAACCTGAATCACGCCATATCTTTTTTTTTCCCAACGTCAACAAGACAGATTCTGTCAGTCTATCCTCATTACAAAGCACCGAGTGTTAGAATCATCCTTGTCACTCTGCTCCCAATCATTCACATAAAACTATTGTGATATCAGAGAGTCAGTAACTCAGACATGTCTGCTGGGTACACGGGATGTATACTTTCCAACTATTTTTAATAAATCATCACTCCCTACCATTAATCCTGGAAATATTTAGATTTCTTTACCACATGTGGGCAACAGGGTTGGCACACATCTGCACCCAGTATTTAAAGGGTAACATGCTCGCTATTTACTGTAAAAGAAAACAAACTATTATTAAGAACTTCAATTAGTATTGACTGGTTATTTCAGCTGTTGATTTATCCACCATTTTGTATTTAAATGATGATGCCATCATAGGGGAAACTGGTGGAGAGGAGGTGTTGAAGCTGACAGTGTGAAGCAGCTGAATTAACAACATTAGAGATTTATTCAGTAACCCAGGATTCACCAAACGTATCAATCCAGTGTCCGTTAGTTAATTTCTTGTGCAGTCATCATACCCAACTGCTACTCCTTGTCAAATGCCACCCCCCACCCCCGATTCCCCAAGGGATCAGTGAACGCTCACTAATTAAACAAAAATATATGTACATATTTTAATAAGCAGAAACAAACAGGGGGGGGGGGAAGAATGCTAATTATTTGTAAATGTTTAATTTATAAAAGATGTCTCGTCAATGAGACTTCTTCTTTAACCTCTGATTTATCATCTACATCTTCCCTTGTCTTATGGTTAGTCTGATGTCCAGGGTGTACCGAGACAGTATTTTTGTAATGTAAATTATTCTCCTTTCCCTTCCAAAACCTTTTATTCTAAATAGAGGTCAAATGATTAATAGAGCACAATAGTTTTAGTCAAGTAGAAGCTCATTCCTGTATTAATCAAAGGACTGAATAATCTGTGTTCTCCCTATGCAGACAGTGGAATTAAACGTTATGTATTGGTTTCATACTTTTGGCCAGCTGCTAAAGCAAGGCCCATTTATTTCACAGCCTCTGAGATCCATGGAGACGACCTCTGAAAAATGTAGGGCCGAACTAATCCCAAACATGTCAATCTCAAGCCCTCTTCTGCATACAGTTTACAGTTCAGCTTAATAAACTATTCTTAAATACTGTGGAGCTGCTCACTTCCAAACACCTCCCTTGCATGCGTAAGTGGAAGTGCAGAGCCACTGATGCCAAATAATACTGTCCTTCTTGAGCTGTAGTGTATTATCGGAGAGTCACAAATAATAGATGTTTTAATGCCAAACAGTCGTGGGTTTTCTGGGTGAATAATTAATTATTTGATGATGACAGAAGGAAAGCTGTTACAATTTCAAGATTTTAGTTTTTTAACAATAAATATTGTTATTTTAAACTGAAATGCAGAAATGAGGCACTATCAATCACCCAATGCTGTAAAACGCATTCCATTTTTCATGAGAGCCAACAGTTTGGAGTTGCCAGTTGTGGTACTCAGCTAGATGAATACTTAGCTGATAGCCGGTGCCCCAATGGAATAGTGTAGGAATTAACAGAATTCACTCACATCAAAGTAGAACATTTAAAAGCCTAAAACTGGACTGAAGGAGTCAAAGTGGAGAAACAGCGAGTACAATTTTTATGCAGCTGCAACTTGCGTCTTTAGTACATGCCTTGTAACTCGAATACCATATTTACTAAATGTAGTGCAGTCATCTAGTGGTAAAATATTAATCCTGTATCACTTATCAACATATCGTCATACCGACTGCAAAATATCATAAATATTCAGAAGCTAGTTTGGCCTTTAAATCCTTTCCATCATGTCCAATATCAGGTGTTCACAAGTCATACACCGCTCAATCTGACACCGGAGAATTAGATATTTTAGTGATGGGCACAGAGTGTAGATTGTTCATTAATACATGAATACGTAGTTAAGAGTTTTGCTCCCAACTGGGTCACATGTTTAAGTCCCAGGTGTTGCCAGTCGCTTGAACTTGCACGCCTCACTTTGGATGGCCTTAATTTCTCAGCTGTGTGGAGCGCTGGACAATAACAACCTCTTCCATCTGCCCAACTTGTGACCACCTCTTCCCATAAATCATACATACTTCCGGATAATGCAGAGGAAATGGAGGAAAATGCATTATGTTGAATAGCCCACAAGGCAGAATTTTAAATTTTTAAAAATTTAAATACATATCAAATAAATAAAAAACATTGTGGGGACGATTCTCCAAGCCCTGCGCCGGCTGGAGAATCGTCGCAACCGTACCATGATGCCCCGACGCCTCGACGCTGGCGCGCGATTCTCCAAGGTGCGGAGAATCGGCGCCATTTGCGCCGGCGCTGGACGCAGGCCGCTGGAATCGGCGAGGCCGCCGATTCTCCTGGCCGGATGGCACCGGGGAGGGAGGCGTGAACCGCTCCAGTGCCATGCTGGCCCCCTGTGGGGGCCAGAATCGGTCGTACCCGGGCCCGGTTCGCGCCGTTGTGAAACACGACGCCGTTCACGACGGCGCAAACACTTGGGCTCCATTTCGGAGAATCGCCCCCTGTAACTTTGTTACTCTAAGTGTCTGCTGGAATATTTTTATAAATCTTAGCAGAGGCCACATTAATGCCCCTGAAATGAAGAACTAATTCAATCCTAGTTTTATAATAATTGCAATCTAAATTCCAACAGTTTGGTGCTGTGGTGACTGAATTTATTAATTGGTTATACAATAAATGATTGTGAGTTAAGGTGTTACAAAAATATCCTGATTGTTATCCTGTTGGAATGGGAACTGTATACCTTTCAGATTGAATGGGATCTCATGGGGCCTGCAGGACTTTGAAACATGCTGGGCTTAATTAGACAGGAGGTGAAATTTAGTTTTCCCAACAGTGGGTTCAATGTCAGAAATGAACTCTGGTTGTGGAGGGTCAGACCTCACGACATCCCATAGTGGCTTCCTACTTGTAATACATTTGTAATTACATCCTATCTTCATGATAAAAGTCAGCAGCGCATGATAATCTCATGGCACCCAATTCATGTTCCACCATGGTGCCATGGTTAAAATTCCACCCAATCTTTTGAGGTTCAGATAAATACAGCCACCAAGAAGTACAGCCTTCAGCTGCTTGAAATTCATGTATAATAACAACTGTCTAAATTTAGATGATTCAAAGAAAAATCCAAGAATGCAAGCAAAATATATTGGGCATGATGGGAACAAAGTCCCATAGTGAGCACGTTTAGCCGCGTGTTTCCCAGCGCTCGCAGCACCAAGAAACACGCTATTAAACGTTACTCAGGTTTAGATAGGATGCTTCAGCAGGGAACGTGCGGACAAGACCACATGTAACCCTGTTTTGGAAGTCTTGGAAAGTGTTATAAGAGATAGGATTTATAATCATCTAGAAAGGAATAATTTGATTAGGGATAGTCAACACGGTTTTGTGAACGGTAGGTCGTGCCTCACAAACCTTATTGAGTTCTTCCCAGTACTCTGTATTCCTGTTACTCCTGCCAAAATGAATCACCACACACTTTTCTGCATTAAACTCCATTTGCCACCTCTCAGCCCAGCTCTGCAGCTTATCTATGTCTCTCTGTAACCTGCAACTCCTTCCACACTGTCCAAAACTCCACTGACTTTAGTGTCATCCACAAATTTACTCACCCATCCTACTACACCCTCCTCCAGGTCATTTATAAAAATGACAAACAGCAGTGGCCCCAAAACAGATCCTTGTGGTACACCACTAGTAACTGAACTCCAGGCTGAACATTTCCCATCAACCACCACCCTTTGTCTTCTTACAGCTAGCCAATTTCTGATCCAAACTGCTAAATCACCCTCAATCCCATGCCTCCGTATTTTCTGCAATAGCCATGAGGCTGTTTTCGTTAGAGAGAAGGTCAAGAGGTGACTTAATAGAGGCATACAAGATGATCAGAGGATTAGATAGGGTGGACAGTGAGAGCCTTTTTCCTCGGATGGTGATGCTAGTACGAGGGGACATAGCTTTAAATTGAGGGGAGATAGATATAGGACAGATGTCAGAGGTAGGTTCTTCACTCAGAGAGTAGTAAGGGCGTGGAATGCCCTGCCTGCAACAGTAGTGGACTCGCCAACACTAAGGGCATTTAAATGGTCATATGGACGATAAGGGAATAGTGTAGACGGGCTTTAGATTGGTTTCACAGGTCGGCGCAACATCGAGGGCCGAAGGGCCTGTACTGTGCTGTAATGTTCTATGTTCTATGTTCTGCACTGAGGAGCTCCGCGCGCCAGAACTCCTCAGTGTAGCGATAGATCGGGACGCCATTTGGCATCCCAATTTCATGAGCCCCTTATGTGGTCTCCGACCCCTTCCAAGCCCCAACTCACTATGAGGGGTCCCCAGGCATCCCCCCATACCCCCAACACCCATGCAGGGCACCCCCAACCCAATCGTCACCACATGAAAAATGCCAACTTGGCATCTTGGCAGTGCGACCTGGACACCTTGGCAGTGCCAGGCTAGCACCTATGTAACACTGCCTGGGTGCCAGGCTAGCAGTGCCAGGGCACTAGGCAGGCAGTGCCAGGGTGGCCAGTTGACACCAGTGCCAGGGTACCACCCTTCCCAAAGGGCATGCACCTGGAGGCCTCAGATCACTTGGGAAGCCCCCACGGGTGCCGTTCTGTCTGGTTCCCATTTGTGGAGACCAGTACTGAACAGTGCTCACCCAAGGTCTCTGAGGCAAAGTGGATAGATCCCAACTCCTCGGGTGTCTCAGTAAATGGCATATTAGAGTGACACTAGCTGTCTCGCTCTAATATGCAGATTTGCCAAAAGTGAAGCCTTCCCACAATGGGTGGAATTTCTATCAAACATCTCGCAAGATCACGTTAGATCTCGCGAGGTATTGTGAAACGGGTAGATCCTGGGACTGGGGTCTCCCGGCTACTATCGGCCAGGTTGCGTCACGGCACACTGCTTTTCGGCTGCAGCATGGCCGTTCGATCATGCCCATTATCATAGATTGTTATTAACTAGCCAATATTACACCTTCGCAATACAGTGAAAAGGTTTTAAAGGTTTTTTTGAACAGTAACAGTAAAGACTAAGGGGGAAAGTGCTCAAGCTTTCTGTGACAAGAACTAGCAGGTCTTCCATTTTGTCTTTCTCTCTGTTTCATGAGGAACAGCAACAAAAAATAGGATTTGGTAAAGTGGGACTATGTTTATAAATGGGATCAGAGGTGGAAAGCAACCACTTTTTAAAACTAATTTATAAATAACTTCAAGGCTGCCAACAATCCTACATTTAGCTGATTTTAATCTTCTGCCTTCAATGCCTTGGAATTGCGAAGGATTGTGGGTGTAAATCATTACATTTCTCTTGTATCCTCGAATAGGAGAAAACATATATGGAAGTGCAGATATCCCAGAATCCATAGCAGTAGTGAAAGCCCTCTATCAAACCTACATCCAAGCATGCACTACATACACGCTACTTCACAAAACTAGAAAAAGCTGACACAGCCTCAAAAAAAGATGACCATTCACATACAGCCCTAAATGTGACATGTAGCCATAGTGAAAGAGCAGAATTGTCATGAATTCAGCTGTAAACATACTCTCTATTTGTATCATTTGCATAGTAGCAAAATTGTAGCAAAGGAAATGTGGATTTTTCCGAATTCTTGTGGAAATATTAGGGCCAATTTCCCTCTCCATGTCTCTACTTGGCGTACAGTAGGCCCAATGTACCAGATATGGACTGTGCATTTTAGAGAACTGCCCTCAGTTTTCCTGACGCATGCCATTTGCATGAGCTGAATGTGCACCTGGCTGCTCACATTAGGGCAATTTAGAGCTGCGACTGAAGAGAATCAAAAATAATAATTGTAGACAACTCCAAAAATATACAATTCATCACTTACCTCAGAGGGTTCAAGGGAAGGGCCTTTGTAAGACACCTTCTGCTTGTTACCTCATGGTTAAGCAAAGAGAAAACTGAGCCGGGGCAGGAAAAGGCCTCTCCCACCTCACCAGCATAGACTGGAACCTAGATTTTCAACCTTAGACTCTGCATTGAAACAGCAGATCATACATGTAAAATTTGTACAATCTACACGTACAATCAGCCATGATCCCTTCCTGGTCGTTATGCATTTGACCCCTGGTGAAAACTGAAAATGCGGATATTGGTAGAGAGCAGAATTGGGGTTAACAGTCATGTTAGCCACAGTTAAACAGGTTGCTAACACTTATGGCCATGTATATTCAAATGTGATGAATAGCCACTTGGATGAACTACTGCAAGTCGGTAGGTCCCCAAAAACCGGTCAAAGATTTTGAGAATGGGAGAACATTTGATTATCTTGAAAAAAAGAATTTTAAAAATGCAATTTTATTCAGAAATAAAATCATCAGCAGAACCCTCCATTTTAATGTCTATACCATTTGAAAGGAAAGAGGATGTTAAAAGCATTTTGATGGGAGTATTCATAATGATACTGCACCAAGTGAAGGGCAATGCCTTTTGCAAAGTGTTACCAGAACACTCAACACTTTGATATGTTTCTGCTACACTGGGCTCTATAGCAAGAACAAAATCAAGGGGCTCCTGCGACTCATCCACCTGTCCTCTCCCTCCTTTATTTCATTCTGTGTTTGAAGAAAGGGTTCAGGTCAGCAGTTGTGCTGAGAGACTGAGAAACGATAAAAGTGAGGAAAAATTAATCAAAAAAATAATTTGCCCAGTATGATTAAAAAACATAACTTTTACACAACCGGCTAGCTCAGCACAAGTGACATTTGCAAGAGGGAAGAGTATCTTCAAAAGGTAAGAGCTTAAAAATAATAATTCATGGCTTCTCAACCTTTTACATGATGTTCCCCCACCAGCTAATTTTAGGTTTAATGGCAGCAAGGCAATTAATCTTTGCAAGCCTGGTGGCTCCAACACCTCTGACTTCAAGACAGCTCCTTTTTAGAGAGAAGCATTAGACATCTTTCCCTTGCTATTTTCTATCCCACAAATTAATCTTCGTCGTACATCTCCGAAATGAATTGAAATTGCAAGCACATTGTAAATATTGTTTCCCTACGCATGCAGGATCATGTGTCATAAAGTGAATGGAAGTGCATTTCCCTCTGACATTTTGTTAACTGAATTCCCTTTAAGGCAGCCATTTGAGACTATTAAGCGCTATCCCCTCATTTACAGGCAGCTGAAAGAAAAAATTCTGGGCTTCTCTCTCTCTCTCCCACTTTCTCTTCCTTCTATCTGTTGGAATGATTTTTTTTTAAATCTAAGCTTTATGAAAAGCTAATTCCCCAGTTCTATTTTTTTTTTCTTTCCTTTCCTTAGCCCTCAAACCAGTTACCAGGTAAAAACTCTCTGGCACTATAAACTTTACGTAAAATTTTGCATTCATTTCCACGGTCATGGAGAGATGCAGGGTGAAGGATCCCATCACACCAACACAAGAATGTACTTAACATTGGCCGGAATTCTTCAGGCGTTGCGATTCAATTTCCACGCTAGCAGCACATCCCCACCAGCAGGTTTCGCAACGGCGTGGTGTGGTTACCATGGGAAGTCCCACTGACAATCGGCGGGAAGATAGAATCCCGCCACCAGCGAATGGCGCGCGGCTGAGAATCATCCGGCTGGCGGACCGGGGAATCCTGCCCACTAGCTTGAGAAGAGTGTTCCCTACTGCCGCAAGTGAGGCAAATTGTTTCAATTGCACAGAATTGTTACACCGCAGAAGGAGACTATTCGGCCCATCATGTCTACACCGGCCCTCCGAAAGACCATTTCACTCAGTGCCATTCCCACGCCTTCTCCCTGTTACCCTGCAGATTATTTATTTTTCAAATAATTCCCTCTTGAATGCTTCAATTTAACTTGTTCCACCACTCTCTCAGGAAGTGCATTCAAGACCCAAACCACTCGCTGTGTGAAAACACTCTTTTCACATTACTTTAAATCTGTGCCCTCGCATTCTCGATCCTTTCATGGGTGGGAAGAGTTTTCCTCGATCCACTCTGTGCAGGCCCCTTCATGATTTTGTATACCTCTATCAAACCACCTCCCAGTCTTCCTCTCTCCAAGGAAAAGAGTCCCACCTTCTCCGCAGACCAGCAGCACGGTTCAATTCCTGTGCCAGCCTCACCGAACAGGTGCTGGAATGTGGCGACTAGGGGCTTTTCACAGTAACTTCATTTGAAGCCTACTTGTGGCAATAAGCAATTTTCATTTCATTTCATTACTAACGTCATAACTGAAGTTCCTCATCCATGGAACCAGATTTGCGGAATCAAGAATTGTTGCGGTGTGAAACAATAAGTCAATTTGAATAGGCTCCCTTGTAGGGAGGGCATTGGCTGGCATTGTTACCATCAGAACCTGGTTTGAACAAAGTGTGGAAGAACTTGACTGTTAAGGTGGTGAGATGTAATTTTGTTTGATTTTAGTGTTATGGGCCAGGGTTTAGAGAACCCCAAAGTGTATCATGAAGTTCACCTGACCCACAACTTTTAATAGATTGTGGTAATGGGAGCTCACGGCCCACTCTACAGGTGTGGTACAGCAGAAATGGAAAAGTATTTTTTGAAGCAAAACAATGTTTATTCTATGAACTCACGTTAACCTTTTTAAAACATACAGCGAACATCTTAGCAATCATCAATTCAAATACAACCCCCAAACAATACAACACTAAGTAATCCTTAATAACCTCCCAAACAACATCCAGAAGACAAAAGAAATACCTTTTAACAGAAGCACATTAAATTTACCTTCACTACTGAGAACATTTATAATTTTGAATTCACCAAATGATCAAGAGATAGTCTTTTCATGGCAGAGAGATCAACAAAACACCTGCTCTGTCTGGCTTCAGCTCCAACACTGAAAACGAAACTAAAACACACCCTGCAGCAAACAGCCTAAAACTAAAGTAAAAATCTGACAGACAGCCCAGCTCCACCCACACTCTGACATCACTGATAAACACCCATTTCTTAAAGGTACATTTCTCAAACACCCATTTCTTAAAGGTACATTTCTTAAACACCCATTTCTTTAAGGTACTGTCACATGACATTAGTTTTGTTCTACGGTACAGGGGGAAAAAAGCACAAAGTTAGAAGTTGGGAAAATTGACGGCAATGATGCTCGCGAATTAATGTTAACATATGTAACTAATGCATAGTACCTGTGGGGCTGGCAAGGATACAATTTGTAGGGTTACTAGCTCTGTGGGTGTACCTACATGCCAGGGACTGCAGCGGTTCAAGAAGGCAGCTCATCATCACCTTCTCAAGGGCAACTAGGGATGGGCAATAAATAATGGCTCGTCAGCGACACCTACATTCTGTCAACAAATTTTGAAAAGCTCTTCTGTTCTTTAAATCCAAACCTTCTTGTCACTAATTCAGCAAAAAAAGGCAATGCGTGCAGAAATGAAACATCAGACTGCTGGGAATTGAGGTACATTGTCAAAATAGTGGTAAAGGCCCTTTGTACTCAACATAACTTCTGTTCTAACTGATATGAAAGGTTGGCAATGATGTCACACGATGTGTAATGTAAAACAGGAATTCTATTCTCCAGTACTATCATATTTCCTCAGAATATCTCGACCAAGAGACCCTAAATTGTGAACGGTGGTGATAATGACTCAGAAAGGTGCTGATAGTGGCACATTAAGAGATCAGAATGTGTTCTAGTAAGAAGTCTTACAACACCAGGCCAAAGTCCAACAGGTTTGTTTCGAATCACTCGCTTTCGGAGCACTGCTCCTTCCTCAGGTGAATGATTCGAAACAAACCTGTTGGACTTTAACCTGGTGTTGTAAGACTTCTTACTGTGCTCACCCCAGTCCAATGCCGGCATCTCCACATCAAAGAACATCTAGAAACAGTAAGAAGTCTTACAACACCAGGTCTAGGAACAGGGAACAGATGGCACTAGTGGGGTAGAGGGAGGGAAGACAATGTTGAAGGAAAAACAGAACAATGGAAATACATTTGGATGAAGGTGGAGGAGAGTGTTCACAATCTCAAGTTTTTGAACTGAATGTTAAGTCCGGAAGGCTGTAACGTGCCTAATCGGTAGATGAGATGATGTTCCTCGAGTTTCCGTTGGGCTTCACTGGAACATTGTAGCAGGCCAAGGATGGACATGTGGGCATAAGAGCAGGACGGCGAGTTGAAATGGCAAGCGACAGGAAAGTCTGGGTCCTGCTTGCAGATGGACCGAAGGTGTTCTGCAAAATTTGGAGTGAGGCCAAAAATCAGAACTCCGCCGGCGGAGAAACAAGTCCCAATTTTCCCCTCAGCACTTTTATAGTGGGCTCATGGCGGGTCATCTTTCCTGCTGGTGAATGTCAGGGTCATTTACATGTCACAAATGCTTATTAACAAGTCCACAGGTCGGAATCTCAATCCCCCATGAAATCTTCCACCCCACTCGCAGGAAATGCAACTGTTCTATTATCCAATCTGCAAATGTAGCATGCACCCAGTGTGTGGGGGGCTCTTTGAGGCACGATCAATTGGACAAAAGACGATAGTTGAATCCAACTGAGGCTTTATTGCTATCAGATGTGAGGCCTCCCACAGCAGCTGGCGAAATGGCTGCTGGCTGGAGGACACGCATATTTATACCCTGCCTCCTGGGTGGAGCCAGCAGGCAGAGACTATCAACGAATCTGTAGTACAGGTCCTACCGTACATCACCTAATACAGGTGCAACAGTGGTTTACCACATTCACCCCCTGTTAAAAATTGAGTCCGGCGGGGGTGGTGGGTAACTATATACAACAATGAGTTAATATTTACAAGATTTGAGCAAACAAATGTCTTTTGATGTCCGGTGGACGGGTCAGAGGTTTAGCCGGTCCGGGGCCTTGATGTTCCTCTGGGAGCGGCGCAGTGGTGTCGGCGATGTTGGTGCTGATCTGGTCGATGGTGACTCTGGGAGCGTGCCAAAATCCTCTTCATCGTCGGGCATGGGCAGGGGGAGGACGGATGGTCCTGGAGGGGGGGGCTGCTGTTGGGAGCGACGGGGGAGGGGAGGGTGGCGCCAGGGGCGGATGCGGTGTGGGGGTGGAACCTGCTGGTGCCAGGTTCCTGAGGGAGACAGTATCCTGGCGGCCACCGGGGAATGCCACGTAGGCGTACTGGGGGTTTGTGTGGAGCAAGTGCACCCTCTCCACCAATGGGTCCACCTTATGGAGTCAGACGCGCTTACGGAGAAGCACGGTTCCCGGAGCTGCGAGCCAAATCGGGAGCGACACCCCGGATGCGGACTTCCTGGGGAAGGCAAAAAGACGTTCATGGGGTGTATTGTTAGTGGCAGTGCAGAGTAACGAGCAAATGGAATGGAGTGCATCAGGGAGGACCTCCTGCCAGCGGGAGGCCGGGTTGTTTCTGGACCGTAGGGCCAGCTGGATGGCCCTCCATACCGCTCCATTCTCCCTTTCTACCTGTCCGTATCCCTGGGGGTTATAGCTTGTTGTTCTGCTGGAGGCGATACCCCTGCTGAGCAGGAACTGACGCAGCTCATCACTCATGAATGAGGATCCCCTGTCACTGTGGATGTAGGCGGGGAAACCGAACAGAGTGAAGATTGTGTTGAGGGCTTTAATGACGGTGGCAGACGTCATGTCGGGGCATGGGATGGCAAAGGGAAATCTGGAGTATTCGTCGATCACACTGAGAAAATATGTGTGACGATCGGTGGAGGGGAGTGTGCCTTTGAAGTCCACACTGAGGCGTTCAAAGGGACGGAAGGCCTTCACCAGGCGTGCACGGTCTGACCTGGCAGTCCCTGGTGATTGTCCTTACTTCCTCGACGGAGTAGGGCAGATTTTGTGCCTTAATGAAGTGGTACAACCGTGTGACTCCTGGGTGACAAAGGCTGTCGTGCAGGGCCCGGAGTCGGTCTATCTGTGCGCTGGCACATGTACCTCGTGATCGGGCATCTGGAGGTTCGTTGAGTTTGCCGGGGCGATACATAATCTCGTAATTATAGGTGGAGAGCTCGATTCTCCACCGCAAGATTTTATCATTTTTGATCTTGCCCCGCTGTGTGTTGTTGAACATGAAGGCTTCCGACCATTGGTCAGTGAGGAGAGAGAATCTCCTGCCGGCCAGGTAATGCCTCCAGTGCCGCACAGCTTCAACGATAGCTTGGGCCTCTTTTCCGACGGATGAGTGCCGAATTTCTGAGGCATGAAGGGTGTGGGAAAAGAATGCCACGGGCCTGCCTGTTTGATTGAGGGTGGCGGCAAGGGGGACTTTCTACTTGGAAGGGCAGTGTCTCATCTACAGTGTGCATTGTGGCCTTGGCAATATCAGCTCTGATCCGGGCGAAGGCCTGTTGGGTGGACTGTATGAGTGGGCGGGCCTTGTCCGCATAGTTTGGGACCCACTGAGCGTAGTACGAAAAGAACCCCAGGCAGCGTTTGAGGGCCTTGGTGCAGTGGGGGAGGGGGAGCTCCTGAGGGGGCGCATGCGGTTGGGATCGGGCCCCAGAACTCCGTTCTGGACCACATAGCCGAGGATGGCTAAGCGGTTCGTGCTGAACACGCAGTTGTCCTTGTTGTAAGTGAGGTTTAGGAGAGTAGCGGTGTGGAGAAATTCAGCAAGTTTGGCGTCGTGGTCCTGCTGATCATGGCCGCAGATGGTGAAGTTGTCTAGGTACGGAAATGTGGCCTGCAAACCGTACCGGTCGACTATTTGGTCCATCTCCCTTTGGAAGACCGAGACCCCGTTTGTGACGCCGAAGGAAGTAGTATAGGCAGCCGTCTGCTTCGAAAGCGGTGTATGGACGGTCCGATTTACAGATGGGGAGCTGGTGGTAGGCGGATTTCAGGTCTACCGTTGAGAAGACCCGGTACTGCGCAATCTGGTTAACCATGTCAGATATGCGTGGGAGGGGGTACTCGTCGAGCTGCGTGTACCGGTTGATGGTCTGGCTGTAGTCCACGACCATTCTGTGTTTCTCCCCAGTTTTAACTATTCCCACTTGAGCTCTCCAGGGGCTGTTGCTGGCCTCGATAATGCCTTCCCGAAGCAGCCGTTGGACTTCGGAACTGATGAAGGTCTTGTCCCCCATGCTGTACCGTCTTCTCCTGGTGGCGATGGGTTTGCAATCTGGAGTTAGATTGGCAAAGAAGGAAGGTGGGTCGACCTTTAGGGTCGCGAGGTCGCACACAGTAAGGGGTGGTAAGAGCCCGCCGAATTTCAGAGTTAGGCTCTGGAGGTTGCACTGGAAGTCCAGGCCGAGAATTAGTGCAGCGCAGAGGTTAGGAGGACGTAGAGGCGGAAGCCGCTGAATTCTACGCCCTGGACTGTGAGCGTGACCGTACAGTACCCCCGGATCGCTACGCAATGGGATCCGGAGGCCAGGGAGATTTTTTGGTTGGCGGGGTGTATCGTGAGGGAGCAGCGCTTTACCGTATCCGGGTGTATGAAGCTTTCGGTGCTCCCGGAGTCCAGCAGGCAGGAGGTTACATGTCCATTGACTTTCACGCTGGTGGATGATTTGGTCAGGTTATGCGGACGAGACTGGTCGATTGACATGGAGGCGAGTCTTGGTTGGTCGTCGGGTAATGGGGCGGCTGGTGAGCCCGGGTCTTGGAACGCTGGTGGTGCCCATGTGCTGAGGGGTGGACAAGATGGCGGCCCCGAAGGTCTTGAGGGTTACAAAATGGCGGCATCCATGGAACGCACATTGCGGGGGTGGAACAAGATGGCGGCAGCCATGAAACGCACATGTTGCGCGGAGGGGACGATGGCGGCGCCCACTGGCCGCACGTGGTCTGAGGGGGGGGATGGCAGCGCCCATTGTCCGTGACTGAGGGGGGTGGGGGGCGATAGCGGCTACTGAGCGGGCCTGGCACACCGCGCAGAAGTGGCCCTTCTTCCCGCAGGCTTTACAAAGGGCAGCACGTGCCGGGCAGCGTTGGCGGGGGTGCTTCTGTTGGCTGCAAAAATAGCATTGGGGGCCCCCGGGGTTCGCTGGCTGGCATGCAGCGCAGGCGTAGTGGGTGGGCACGCCCCCACTGGGGCGGCTGTCTGTGGGGTCCACGAAGCATAGGAGGGGTGGGCCGCGCGGCTGGGGGTGTAGGATTAGATGTTGCGCAGGGCGACCTTCATGGAGAGCGCTAGCGTTTTAGTCTCTGCGAGGTCGCGCGTGGCCCTTTCTAGGAGCCGCTGGCATATGAAATCTGACCCAATTCCAGTCACAAAAGCGTCCCGCATAAGGAGGTCTGAGTGTTCCGGGACCGTAACGGCCTGACAGTTGCAGTCCTGGACTAGTGGGATTAGGGCTCGCCAGAAGTCTTCTGTGGACTCACCAGGGAGTTGAGAGCGAGTGGCGAGTCCGTGCCTGGCGAAGAGCATATTCATTTTCTGTGCGTAGTTGTCCTTGAGTAGAGTCATGGCTTTGGCGTAGTTCGGCACGTCCTGGATTAACGGAAAGACTTTGGAGCTCAACCTGGAATATAAAATCTGAATCTTCTGAGCCTCCGGAACAGGGGTTGGTGCCGCGTTGATATACGCTTCGAAGCAACTAGCCAGTGCTGGAAGTCCTTTCTGGCGTCGCTTGAGTGAGGATCCAGCTGCAGGCGATCCGGTTTGATACGGAGGTCCATCCTTAGAAACTGATAGCAATAATTTGAGGCACGATCAATTGGACAAAAGACGATAGTTGAATCCAACTGAGGCTTTATTGCTATCAGATGTGTGGCCTCCCACAGCAGCTGGTGAAATGGCTGCTGGCTGGAGGACACGCATATTTATACCCCGCCTCCTGGGCGGAGCCAGCAGGCAGGGACTACCGGCGAACCTGCAGTACAGGTCCTACCGTACATCACCTAATACAGGTGCAACAGTGGTTTACCACACTCTCTTTCATTGACCTGTCACTAGATGCTTCCTTTACCATCCGTATTTCTCTTCACAAGGTGCTGTCAGTGTATTGTGCAGCAGTTGACACATGCACAAAGTGTGAGGGGGGGATGTTGGGAGACATGACGGAAGGGGGGGCAGGGAATTGGGAGTTGAAGTCAACTGGGAGAGATCATGTAAAAGAAACTCTGAAAGGGGGGGGGGAGGTGTGGAGAAGTACAACTCTGCAAGGAGTGAGTATTCAGGGAAGGACAACTCTGCAAGGAGGATGTGCAGATGCCTTTTAAATATGGCGCCCGGACATGACAGTTAAGTATCTCAATTCCTGCCTGACCCGCCATCAGATTCGATGTGAACCTCAGAGCTACATAATTAATGAGCTGAACATTGCATAATTTGGCTGGTTTACCTGCTATGCTCTGCGATGGGAGTCCCTCACATCCCGCCCCTACCCTGGAACTTTCTCCCAGAGCAGAAGATTCTGTCCAATAGCTTCAGTTATCCTAATGTTTAGATGGAAGACATTGAGCGCGATTCTCCCAAAATATTTTGATGTTAATTAGTGGCGGGTTTTTCAGAGAGTTTCCCGTCGCCTCTGCCGCCGAGTTCCCCCCGCTATTCAATAACACTTCGGCACTTTTGGGGGCCCTGGGGAGTATCTCACCGGTTTAGCCCACACTCAGAATTTTTTTTAGCACTGGGGAGCAGAACTCAGTGATTGGGCTGCCATTTTGAAAGGGTGCTCCAATTTCTAAGTGAGCTTGTGGGTCCCCCACCCCCCCACCCAACCTATGGGCAATGTTACCCCACACAAGCATGGACATAACCCCACATCCCTCAAGTGAGGCCACCCCGCTATGCGGTCCCTGGCAGTTCTCCCTCTTCAGGCCCCCCTAAGCCCCCTTAAATCACTCCCTCCCTTCTAGGTCCCCCAACCATCACCCCCCCACCCATAATCTTCCGGAGGCCCCTACATATCTGCCCTTTACTCCCCCACCTCACCGCATGTTTTTCGCCAGCAGAATCTACCGGTCCCTCCGTTGTCAGCGGGATTTCCCGGTGACAGCACCCCTCGTCGCCAGGAAATCTTTGCGCATGTGGGACCGGAATTTCCCACCGGCGTGAACAGCTGGTAAATTCTGCCCATACTTGATCCAAGCACTGAAATTTGGCCTGCCAAAACTCAAGCCTTTCACATTCATTGGAAGGAACTTCTAATCTCAACATAATTCACAGAGCTCTGCCATGCTTAAAATTTCTAATTACATACGCTGGACATCATACAGCTAAGTCACCCGTATGCTACTATTTGGCCATTGCTGCATCTCATTTTGCCAACTGCAATTTCTCACTTCTGATATTGTTTTTTCACAAGGCTTTCCTGGCAACAATAAGAGATCACGAGAGGTCCCCTATAATCAAATTTCATGCCCTATATGATAAAGGGCACTCCAAATTAATCGATCGAGAGGCCATAAAGAGTAGGGATTAGAAAGTAGAAGGTACAAGAGTCAGTACCAGCTTCTGCTGTGCCTCTTTTAGAATCGTAGAATAATACAGTACAGGAGGAGGATATTCATCGCATTGTGCCTATGTCAGCTCTCTGCAAGAGCTACCAATTAGTCCCACTCCCCTGCTCTTTCTCCTCAGCTCAGAAAATGTGTTCTTTTCAAGTATCTTCTCTTTCTCTTTCACTAAATACTGGCAAACATAACCTGAGGCTCTTCACTGTGGCACTCCTTTTGAAAGCTGTATGTGCAAGCTGATCGTCAGGATATCATTGTGACTTGTCTTTCCCTAAATGTGTTAGACAATGGTGAGCCAGTGCCCATTGTATCCAGCTAGGCCAGCACTTAACCACACACACTCTCTCTCACTTCTAAGCAGAGCTCAAATGCATACAGCCCCAGGTGTTTACAGAGTGAAGTAGAGGGCAATACACTCGGTGAGGTGCACAGAACAAACATGCAGGTACAGCTATCGGTGGCTCAGGAGGAGGAAGGGCTTCCTGTGCAGAGGGCTCCTCCCACCTCTACCAGTACACATTAGCCTCTCCCCTCTCCTGTTTGCTTCCCCCTTTTCCCTCGACATATCTACAGGTTGCTACCATTGAGGGAGTTGACCCAACTGGATTCCGCCAAAGCGATGATTTACCTCTGAAGGTGCAACGGGATCGGCAATTTGCCGCTATGATTAAAATGATACCCGAGGCCCAATTTCTATTATACTGCAGACTTCCTGGTTCAGATGAAAAAACATATTTCTATCCTTAGAGTCTAATAACACTTAAAAATGAAAACAAATGCAGATTGTTTTCTTCGGTGACCCTGCTGCCACATACCAGGAGCACATTTTTAGAAATTTGTAAACATTATTTTCCATCGGTTAGGGTGTACAATAGAGTCCCGGGTTCGATTCCCGGCTTGGGTCACTGTCTGTGCGGACTCTGCGTGGGTTTCCTCCGGGTGCTCCGGTTTCCTCCCACAGTCCAAAGATGTGCAGGTTAGGTGGATTGCCCATGCTAAATTGCCCCTTAGTGTCCAAAAACAAAAGGTTAGTTGGGGTTACTGGGTTACGGGGATAGGGTGGAGGTGTGGGCATAAGTGGGGTGCTCTTTCCAAGGGCCGGTGCAGACTCGATGGGCCGAATGGCCTCCTTCTGCACTGTAAATGCTATGAACTGCTGATACTCTTAGGAAATGAGGAAACAGGAGCATGGGAAATTGGGGTTGTGGATACTGGGATCGCACTTGGATGAGTGACTCACAGAACACCTGGGGATACCGTGGCTGTCTAGACTGCTTCTGTGATTACTTCTTCTTCTCCTCCTGATACTCCTAATGCGCGTGCTCCTCAGCTGCTCACAGAGGGCTTTGCAACATACAGCAAACCACCAAGAATTTTGGCACATGCTCTCCTGAATACTGCAGGGCTGCTCCAGAGCATCCAGTCAGCGGGAGAGTTAGCATGCCATTACATTTCATGTAGCAGCATGGTTTCACTCAATGCTTGATATGCATGCATGTTTGGATTGCATGCCAGACTCACCAGTCTGGCATGCAATCCCTCATCAATTAATAGCTACCCTTTGGTCTGCCATGGTGATTCAAATGTAGCTCCCCCCCTAGGACTTCCACAGAACGAAGGTTTCAAGATCTACTGCCAGGAAACCATGCATCAAACTTTATGATTCTATGTCAATGGTCATACATCAGAGGAAGTGTAAACCACTTTGGTTCCTGTATAGGGAAGTAATGACATGTGGCACCTTGCACCACATGGAAGCCTAGAATCCTAGTGAAGTGTGCTTGCTCCAACTATTCCTCTCTGGTGAAAGAAAATGAAATGTAGTTAGCTGTCCTTGAATAGACAGCCTCGTGCAACAGAGGACAGCACAATGCTGAAAATATCTCCAACTCCTGCCTGTAAGGAGCCAGATGCAGAAAAGGTGAACTCAAGTTAACCTTTTTAAAACATACAGTGAACATCTTAGCAACCATTAATTCAAATACAACCCCCAAAGAATACAACACTAAGTAATCCTTTAAGCTTTCCTTTTAACACCCATAAGACTTAAAACACCTTTTACCAGAAGCACATCAGGTTAAAGTCACTACTGTTATTAGTTTTAAATCACCAGGATCGATTTACAGTCTTTAGATTACAGAGAGAGATACACCTTCTGGCTGTGACTGCAGCTATCCAGCTCTGAAAACAAAACTAAAACACACCCTGCAGCAAACAGCCTAAAACGAAAGTAAAAAGCTGACAGACAGCCCAGCTCCACCCACACTCTGATATCACGGATAAACACCCATTTCTTAAAGGTAGCAATCTATGCTTCCTCATTGGCCTTGGGGTGGTATCTGTAATTTTCTCACCAAATGAAAAGGTTGACTTCATTGACAGTGTCAAATTACAAGACCTGCAGCCATGATGCTCTCTCCAACCATGCGCACATTTCAGTGTCCGCAAAAAGCTACTCATAAAGATGGCCACCACTGCATTAAACCTTTTGATACAGCATCTGCACTATTGTAGTGATTATCATTTCTCAGAGTGTACCAATGGAGAGTTCATGACTGACTTTTTCTTTTTTTTAAATAAATTTAGAGTACCCAATTCATTTTTTCCAATTAAGGGGTAATTTAGTGTGGCCAATCCACCTACCCTGCACATCTTTGGGCTGTGGGGGCGAAACCCACGCAAACACAGGGAGAACGTGTAAACTCCACAGGATAGTGACCCAGAGCCGGGATCGAACCTGGGACCTCGGCGCCGTGAGGCAGCAATGCTAATCACTGCACCACCATGCTGCCCTATGACTGACTTTTTCAATAAGATGTCAGGCAACACCAAGTTAAAGTCCAACAGGTTTGTTTCAAATCACTAGCTTTTGAAGCGCAGCTCCTTCATCAGGTGAGTCACCTGATTCGAAACAAACCTGTTAGACTTTAACCTGGTGTTATAAGCCTTCTTACTGTGCCCACCCCAGTCCAACGCCGGCATCTCCACATCATGACCTTTTCAATGAATAGGGCCTCGTGAAGCATGAGGATTGAAGGTGCAAGTCCGAATGTTGAAGTTGCTCTTGATGTCATTGGTTGAAAAGGCCTTTCAGTGCACTGCAATAGCACTAAGGGACACAAGGAAAATGTCTGTGTCTCATTGCCTATCCCTTAATCAGCCTGGAATCTTGAGGCTGTGGCATGGGCAGGTCTTCCACGTCATACTGTTTTGAGGGCATCCTCACATGGAAACAGACCCTCTTCAGCTTCCTGCCCTTCCTGCATTACAATATTCAAGGAACTCTCAGCCTCCTCTCAAGTCTCCTTCTGGCAAGGGATCCCCCATTTTAAGTGCCAGGTTGCAAAGGGCGGAACACACAACGGTGCAGCGTACTCTCTGTGGAGACTACTGCAGAGCCCCACCTGAACAAGCATTGGAAGTGCATCTTTAGGGTGCCAATGGTCTGCTTAATAATGGATGGTGTTTGCCTTATGTTCTTCATTGCATCTCTCCTCCAAGTGACTCAGAGGACAATGAACATGTGTCATGAGCCACCGTTTGAGCAGGTATCCCTTATCCCCGTATTCGCTGAGGCCCTTTGAATATGTGAGGTGCCTGGGAGTGGACTCAGAATGTATGAGTCATGGCAACTACCAGGATATCTGGCACAAATGTGCTTCTGATGAGCACACACCAGTTGAACATTGATGGAGTGGAGCCCTTCCTGTTAATGAATATCAGGGGCTGCTGTCATGAGCTCTCAGTGTCATATGTGTGCAATTGATTGCACACTGAACTCGAGGGAAGATATCTGCAAACCCCTGAAATCTACCAGCCTGGCTAGTTTCACCGAGTGTGAACTTCGCACAATGATGAATAGTACTGTAGGGGGCATCTGTCACCTCCTCAATACATTTATATTTGAGGACTATGAGATGTCATATAGGTCCCCTGTGGATTCCTGGAACAATGTGCAGGCAAAAAGTGTTAGTGTGCCGGTGACTTTGGGGCATGGCAGGAGATGAGGGGGTGTCCTCCCACTCCATAGAAGATTAGATGCTCCCGCAGAATGTGGCAGGTGTGATTCACTACTTCTCTTGACAAGTGCAGACGTGCTTGGCATTGTCTATCACTCATCTCCAGAAAAAAAATCTTCTTTGGTAGACCCTTGGCCCAGTGAGATGTCTCTGAGGGATGTGTCTAACTCCTCATCCTCTGGGTCATTGCTGGGGCTCCCCTGGTTCATGGGCCTCCTCTTCATTGGGCAGTGCCTTGTTCTTCTCCTCCTCAATCGGATCCCTGCCATCAATAAAGCAGCATTGATCACAGGCTCCATTATTCAATCCTCCTTCTCTCTTGGGAATGATAGATTGACGAACATCGGACAGAAATAGTATACCTCCCACTCACACACATCCACTCACACACTTTTCGCTGATACAGCCTTGCAGCTGAGGCACACACACCACATATCTCGATGTCCACGATGCCAATCCTGACATCCCACAGAACCGTGGACACATTCTGAAATGTGCGATCTTTCCAAAGGAACTCCTGCAATCTATTATCTTTTATGCTGATCAACCTTAATCCATACTTCAGCAATGATTGGATGCCCTTTGGCTTGTGATCCATGCAAACTGCACATAATGCACATTTTCGGCTTTTGTCGATGATCTGGCAGAAATGCAGCAGCTGTGCATTCTATACACTTGCCATCATTTCTCACATACCTCTCTGTGTTAAGTTCAAATGGAGCGACTGCTCCAAAATGAAGCCAATGTGCAAGAAAATGCAATAGCTCCAATGAAACCTTCTCTAAGAAATCTTCCCCTTTTATACCAGCTCTGACACCATTCAATGTTTAGAGTCCATCATGTGCCCCCTGAAAAGAGCCCCTGAGGGCAGCCCTGGTCTCCTCTTACACTGACTCAGACCCCTCCCATCCAGATTCCTTTCCACTTTTGATTTTTTTCACCTTTCTTCCTTCACCCACATGTCCCCACCCCAGTAGGAAAGCTGGTCTGTCTTGTTTGCAGCTCCCAGGTAACATATTCCAGACAACAGAGCAAGCCAGTGAAAAGAACAACCCCACACCCTCACCAGTGTAGCATCTCACTGATTTTGGTGAGAATCTAGAGCAGCACTGTTGCAGGTGGGCTTTGAGTATTTCACTCAGCAGTGAAATAAGGGCTGACAGTAACACCTCGCTTATTTCCAAACATGTTTCAGATCCGTCTAATTTCCTATTGACAGGGTGCAAGATTGAGAGGGGACTACGTGATTCTGGTGAGTACCGTTTTTAATGAACATTCATGAGATGGTAAGGTATGCAAATAGGATTCCCCCCCATGGATCAGCTGGAAACGCAGCCGCTATCAGCCAGCAAAGAAAGTAGTGAGGGGAAAATCCCAAACTGTTTTCCCGACCGCCCTGAAACCCACGAGGGTTGAAGAGGGTTCAGCCCCATGTTATGATTCTGTGATTTTGTTGATAAGAATGAGGAGAGGCAATACAAAATGACGGATACAATTTTAAAATGTGCCCAGGAGCAGGGGGATCAGGGGTGTATGGGGACAAATCATTGAAGGTGGGCAAGGCAGGTTGAGAAAGTTGTTCATAAAGCACACAGAATCCTGGGCTTTAATAAATAGGAACATAGGGCGTGATTTACCAGCCTCGTCACGCCTGACTTGGTGATGCGACGAGGTCTCTTGCAAGATTTGGGACACTCGAATGTCTCACGAGATTCAAAGGAATCTCGCCCTCACTGGGCGAGACCAAATTAACACATTTAAGTGAGCCATTAAGCTAATTTAAATATGTCTGCGCAGGATTCTCCCAGTACCCAGACTGAACAGCCATGCCTTGGGGGCCTCGCCAGGGCGCCGTTTAGCACTGGTCCACACAAAAGTGGACCAGTCGTAATGGAAAATGGTAGGGAGATCTCCCAGGCCATTAGAAACACCTGGGTGGTCGGTCTCTGGGCAGGGTGGTACCATGGCACCCCTGCTGGCCCCTAGGCACTGCCAGCCTGACACATTGGCACTGCCACTCGGGCTCCCTGGAGTGTCACTCTGGCACTGCGAGGATGTCTGGATAGCACTGCCAGGCTGGGAGGGGCACTGACAGGGTGCCTAAGTGCCTTGTTCTCCATGCCAGGGGCCACATCCAGAATGCCTTGCCCATAAGGGCTGGGGTGAAGGAGGGTTCAAGGACCCTGTAAGTGGTAGGTTGGGTGCAGTGGTTGGGGGGGGGGGGGGGGAAGGCTGCGTTGGGATGCTGAAGGGGGTCGAAAGATTGGGGCGGCCTTTAAAAATGGCTGCCCGAACCACGAGTACTCTTCCTGCACTGGCAAGCTGAACTCGTCAGTGCAGGAAATGATATAAGTGCGGCCTCGATGGACCATTCCCATCTGAGGCCAAAAAAATCAGCAAAGTGCCGTGAAATAGCGGGGTCTTTCAGACGCAGAAATGCACCCCGCTAAATGCGCCCGAAACGGGATTCCGTTTATGTCCCGTTGAACCACTCCCATGGAGTACAAAAGAAAGTAACATATGGTGAATCTTTATAAAAACCTGATTTGGCCTCAACAGGTGTATTGTGGCGAACTCTAGCACTAGACTCTAAACAAGATATGAAGGTATTGGAGAGGGTGCAGAAGAGACTTCAAGAACAGTTCCAGAGTTGAAGGACTTCAGTTCTGGGGATAGATTGTTAAAGCGCGGGCTATTCTCCTTAGAAAACTGTGAGGAGATTTGGTAGAGGTGTGACAATCATAAGGGATCTGGACAGAGCAGAAAAAAAGGAACTATCCCCATAGGCAGAAAGGTAAACAGCAGAAGAGACAATGGCAATATGAGAAAAAACTTTTTCATCGTGTAAGTGGTTAGGATCTGGAATGTGCTGGAGTAGATTCAATCATGGCTTTCAAAGGGCGTTGGATAATTATTGGAGGAAAGTTTTGTAAGATTGCAAGGACAGAATAGGGGAGAGCAACTAGCTGAATTGCTCTTGCAGAGAGGTGGTGTGGACACAAAGGACTGAATGGCCTCATTCTATGATTCAGTTTTGCGAGGCCTGCAGTGATGCTTTTAGTTCATTATTTAATAAACAAAATTGCATATATATATATATATACATAAATTTTACTGATACCCTTTCTTTGTGTCTAATTTTATTCCAGTTCCTGAGGCATAAAATAGTCCATGAGTTAAAAAAGATAAAGTTTTGAGACCAGAGGAAAGGAGGGCATGTTTGAAGAAAAGAAAGTGGTCTTGTAAATTTTCTTTTTAAAGGTCCGTGACATTAATATTCTTGCGGCATCAACAAATTCCGGAAAAAGGTCTCTGCAATAAAGGCTACAGTAGCTGCTAGAAGTTAGTCATCTGATGGTGCTGCCTTTTAACAGCTTATTCTTACACAGGATTGACGGGGATCTGCGATATTTTCTGCTCCTTAATCCCACTCTAAGGCAGCTGAAATTCCTTGAAGAGTGCTTGTTTAACAAGGACTTAATTCTAACTTAACTTGAAATGAGACGCTCCAGGGACTAGACTGTTCTCATGCCAGTTAAAAGGCTCTGTCCCCCCATCTCTCTCTCTCTCTAGTTCACTCAATTCTGTTGAGCTTTTTGTACTATTATATCTCTGTCTTCTTTCATTTTCCCATTTCAAGTAATCTATCATTTTAGTTTCTCGAGTATCTTTCTCTTTTCTACCTTATTCATTGCTTGCCTGCAGATTACATTTTTGCCCTTATTTTCCCCTGTTCTCTCACTTCCTTTCTTTCCCCATTCTATTTTCCTTCTTGTTTATTTCCACTCTCTTTCACCCATCTCTGGCATGTGTTTCTTATTTTCAACATTTACTCAGGCTCACTTACCTTCACAGTCCCCTGGATTGTGCTGTCCTTCAACATGGAATGCTTACTGTTGAAGAAACAGGAAATCATTATTTTATTTTATTGCACGTCATGTCTTCCCACAGTACCAGATATTGTGCTGCTTGAGCACGATTATAACATGCTAACCATTTTTGTTACTCATAATATTACCCAGTACTTTCCCTCCCCTCCCTCCCCCCCCCAAAATTTCCCTGTACAAACTGTTGCAAAATTAAAATTATTATTCAGATGTAGTATGAAATAATCAAATGTATGTTTTGGCAGTTTCTGTATAACATATCACACAATAAATGGCATTGCATCTGAAAGCACATCAGCTGTCCAAATGCACACATGTCAATGTGACATTACTTTTGTTTAGCACAAGAAAAAGAGAAAAAAATTGGATATCAAGATTATCGACAGCTTGAGCTACACAACATTTTTAGCCAGGTACCAAAATTCCTAGATGTTTTAAATAGATTTAGGAGGCAAAGTTGAGAGTTGCATTATAAAGGTCAGTTATCACATTGATTTAGAGGTCTATGCAATATTACTTTGAGTCATTTGATAGCGCATTAAAAGAGATAGCATCCTTTCTATTGCCACCTCTGGGATCTAACTAGAAGCGATTCGAGGAAAAATATATAATCTGCTTAACACAAATGGTTTGTGCCTATGATTCCCCACAAAGAGAAATCCTGAGCTGGGGAGATGCAGGGAAAGAGTCAGCTGCGTCTCCACCTGGGGAAGAAAGGCCGTTACCAACCAGTGGCAGATTGTAATTCTTTTCACAATCAAAGAGGAAAACAGTTCATCTATTTCCTGAGTGTTTACCGGTGCCACTCTTCAATCAGCTGCTAACAGCTCTGCTCCTTACACTCTCTTGGTCTTTACCCTTAAGTGAGCATTGATGGGGATTCTTTTAGCCTTTCAAAATTGCTTGAATAATCAGTCAGAAACTAAATGAATAAAGTTTGATGAGGATTTTTTTAAATGGGTACGGTAATACAGTGTTTATGTTACTGGACTCCGTAATCCATAGACCTGGATTAATTATACAGATACATGAATTCAAATCCCACCACAGTGACAGGGATACTTAAATCTAGTTAATTAAACAAATTTGACATAAAAAGGTCGCCATAAAACCACTATATTATTGTAAAACCTATCTGGTTCACTAATGCCCTTTAGGGAAGAAAATCCGCCATCCTTACCTGGTCTGGCCGACATGTGACTCCAGATCGACAGCAATTGGTTTGACTCTTAACTGGTCAATGAAATGATCTGCAAAACCATTTGTATCAAACCTCGATGCTTCTAGAGGTTCAAGACTGCAGTTCACTACCACCAACTCATTTGGGGGTGAGCAGTAAATGTTGGCCATACCAGCAATTGCACGTTCTCCCCGTGTTTGCATGGGTTTCATCCCCACAACCCAAAAATGTGCAGGATAGGTGGATTGGCCACGCTAAATTGCCCCTTAATTGGAAAAAATAATTGGGTACTCAAAATTTATATTAAAAAAATAATCTTCCATCATCTCTTCCCCCAAAACCCCCAAATACACCACATATAATTGCCACTTTACCCATTGATGCAACATGTAGCTGGTCACTCTCATCTATCCACAGTTCATCCCAAAGTTCCAGGGGAATATATGGTACAGCAACACAAATGATACTATCATATTGATTGCTGTCGGTTTAAATAGAAAAAGACAGGACTAACTCAGAGAAATCATGGAGCTATCAAAACGATTAATAAAATATATATTTAATACTATCTTAATTTCCAGGAAGACACTAAACAAGTTGCTCCTTTCCAGAATGTTGAAATAGTCATATGGATTCACTTAAGAGGAATCTACACTTTAATATCATCACTAAAAAGTTATACATTTTCAATTATATGACAGCATTTATCAAAATCTATAAACAATTTCATGTTTTTAACCACCCCAATGTTCAAGTATTATATTTTTGCTTCATCTTCTGAATCTGCAGGGCTGAGCTGATGACCTGTTATCATGCCTCCAGTTTTACCCTTAAGCCATCTGCGGGAAGGTGCACAGGTCAACTGAATTTCCTTCCTTCCCTCTGCTGGAGATCTTGACCTATGCTCAGGGATTGCACCTAATAGCATGGCCAAGATGGGAAAGTTGTCCTGTCAGGAATTAATAGCATAAAACCATTTCCTTTCATTCTATGGTGTTAGATAGACCAAAGCCGCATTCTACAATCGCATCATCCTTTATTATTCGAGTTAGGTTGTTGCCGATAGAAAGATAGTGCAAATAGCAGAAGTGGTGACTGTTTTATTCAATGCAATTGTCATTTCGTCTGCAAACCTGTTAAAAATGTGTAACTTGGCAAAATTGAATGTAATTAACAGACATAAAGTGCCAAATTAATTCAGCTAATAGCTGTGGAGTAAGGGGAGTTTGGGATTTTTAATCTCTGCTCATTTAGGACAATAATTGTATTCATTTGTCAGGTAGTCACAAATTCATTACAGTAATAATAAATACAGAACTTGCTACGCTCTGAATTACTGGCCAATTTTGACTATTATATTTCACGCATTACAAAGATAAAACCTGAAACATCAAGATCTCAATATCAACGCACTGGTAAAATAAATGTCTTCTGTCTGTTTTTTAAAAACATGATAATGAGATGATTATTTTCTTCCCAGCTCCTCTCTTGGTCTCAATGCATTGCAAAACATTACTGATGGAAGGATATTCATGTTACTCGATTCCCAAGGTATGAAAGAATGGCTTCCATTTCCACTGTGAGGTGAGGGTTGACTTTCATTTGGAACATCTGTACCACAACATGGCTGGGTGTATGGGTGTCAAGGGTGTGGGCGATGGTTGAGTTCACATGATGAACCTGTCATTTTGCGCTCCTTGGTGCAGCATATTGTTGGTTTAGACACAGTGGGCAGGATTCTCCGCAATCGGCAAGATGTCCGCCGACCGGCGCCAAAAACGGCGCAAATCAGTCTGGCATCGCGCCGCCCCAAAGGTGCGGAAGTCTCTGCATCTTGAGGGGCCTAGCCCTAACCTTGAGGGGCTAGGCCCGCGCCGGACTGATTTCCGCCCCGCCAGCTGGTGGGAAAGGCCTTTGGTGCCCCGCCAGCTGGCGCAAAACTGACTTTGCCGGGCGGCGCATGCGCGGGTGCGTCAGCGGCCGCTCACGGCATCCCCGCGCATGCACAGTAGAGGGGGTCTCTTCCGCCTCCGCCATGGTGGAGACCACGGCGAAGGCGGAAGGAAAAGAGTGCCCCCACGGCACAGGCCCGCCCGCGGATCGGTGGGCCCCGATCGCAGGCCATGCCACCGTGGGGGCACCCCCCGGGGCCAGATCACCCCGCGCGCCCCCAGGATCCCGGAGCCTGCAGTCGCCGCCTTGTCCCGCCGGTAAGAGAGGTGGTTTGATTCTCGCCGGCGGGACAGGCATTCCAGCAACGGGACTTCGTCCCATCTGGGCCAGAGAATCACCGGGGGGGGCCCGTCAACCGGCGCTCCGCGATTCCCGCCCCCGCCGAATATCCGGTGCCGGAGAATTCGGCAACCGGCGGGGGCGGGATTCACGCCAGCCCCCGGCGATTCTCCGACCCGGCGGGGGGGTCGGAGAATCCCGCCCAGTATCTTTCCTCACAGACAAATTAAACTTTTCCACTTTCTCTTCTATTCCCATGCCTTATACATACCCGAAGAGGAAGGCGCAGGACATCTCTGCCATGTGCAGGTGCCAATCTCTTTCTGTGATAGGTTACCATCAGGCTTACATGGAAAATCTCAACAGGTCATTTCTACTTCCACCAACCTCTTGTTCTTTTTGACAAAAGCATCTCGGGTGGGATTCTCCAATACTGCAGTTAAGTGTTAACGCCGTCATAAATGTCGGAGCGTTTTACGACAGTGTCATTTGGCCCCTAGGATCAACGATCCTGCTCCGCACAGGGGGCCAGCATGGCACTGGAGCGCTTCACGCAGCTCCAGCTGCCGATACGGGCACCAGCACGGCCGGCGCGGGTTCGCGCATGCATGCCACGGCCGGCGCGAGTTCGCGCATGTGTGTGGATTGCCTGCTCCGCACCGGCCCCCGGGCAACATGGCGGAGCCTTACAGGGGCCCAGCGCGGAGGAACATAGGCCCCCCCGGGATAAGCCCACCCACCGATCGGTAGGCCCCGATCGCGGGCCAGGCCACCGTGGAGGCCCCTACCGGAGTCGGATTCCCCCTCCCCACACCAGGATTGTCCCCCCAGCATGAACGCCGAGGTCCCGCCAGGACCACAGGCGAACGGCGCCAGCGGGACTCAGCCGAACTCGGCAGGCACTCGGCCCGTCGAGCACGGTGAATCGCCCGGGGGGGGGTGTGCTTTGAGCGGCCCCTGACCGGCGCCGAGCCGACCACGCTGGTGCCATTGGCGACAATTCTCTGGTCGGCGGACCAGCGCGGGGTCGGAGAATCCCGCCTCTCATCTCACGTAGAAAATCGGCTTTTCAGATATTCCCCTAAAATTGCCTCCCTGGGGAGTAAATGTGGATGACTTTTGCAGGGGACTTTTCTCAGGTAGATAAATCGTATTAGGACTCTCCGAGTGCTGCCTTCCAAAATAAAAGCTCCACAGTTTTTACCAGCTTCTGGAGAAAGTCTCACGCATATTCCAAGCTCAAAGCTTTTACATTGTAAAGCACCACGCAATCAACGTTACACCAAAGAAATGTATATAAAATACTAGCAGAGTAATAATGACAAATGGACAGACATGTATGACAGATTGTGACAAAACATATTTGGCACCGTTCTGGGAACATTCTTTTTTATTAGTTTTCTATAAAACAGATTACTAACCTTTAGAATGTATTAATCTGTATTCTAGCCAGGAAGAATTTTCTTATTAATTACCCTGAAGTAAAACTCTTCAATTATACATTTAAATTATTGAAGTTTCAATCTAATCCCTTATGAAATTTCCTCTTTTAGACAAGTTCAATTTGAAACAATTATACAGCTTTAGAAAATGAGTTGGAAATAAATTTTTTATTAAAGTAATTATGCAACGGCAGGCATGCATTATTCTTTTACAAACGAAAACAGCAGTGAGAAATAATGATCTTTTTTGTCACATCAAATTTGTAACTGTTTTCTCCTCCTTCCCTCATCACACTTACTGTTGAAAGATGTAAATGCTATAACGTACATCTATCTACTAGAGAATGTTTTGTACAAAAATTACATACTTATAGCACCAATGCCATCAGCCCCAGGGGGAAACCAGCTTACTATAAAGGCCAGATCTTAACTGCATCTGCCTTGCAACTTTGGGAATGACTGATTATAAGACAGCAAGTATTAAAAAGCATTGCTAAGCGCTGGTCGCCAATAAGGGAAGACAGATCAAATCATATCTGTGCTACAGACACTAATATCCTAGGCTGCAAACAGGGACATCAATAAATTTTTATGAGACTTTGAAAAGATCAACACAGTAGATGTGACAAAAAACAATGCTCCTGTCATGTTCAGTTTGTCCGCAGCGCTCAGCTGCAGATGCCTACGAGTATGTCAGCGGAGTAAAATTTAATTTTACAAGATTAAATCCACCTTCATTTGGCAGATGGCCGGATGCCTTGAAATGAGCACTGAAGGTGCTTCTTGAAGACAAGGGTGCTGAGTTCCTCCAGGATATTTTGTTTCAAAACAGCGTACAAACCAGAGAGAGAGAGAAAGAAGCTTCTGATATAAGGCAAGACTAATGTAATAAATGCATTATGGAAATGGAGAGTGTTATTGAGACAGAGAGAGAGAGAGAAAGAGAGGAGGAGGAGGATGCACATATATAAAGTGGATTTGGAATTCCTTGCCTTCCCACTCCCCAGTCATGCAATCTTGCTTTTCATCATATAGATAATGCGGCCCACATGAGTTTCCTTTTGTCTTTCTTATAATCCATTTTGCTGGATTGAAGGAAATAAAATCCCAAATCCACATATTTCTAAGGTAGCAGACGGTTTACAATCTGTCAGTGACGGTCCGAATAAGTCAAAAAGAGGTTAACAGTTTGACAAAAAAAAGGAAAGGTACAAAGTGGAACAAATAGAAAAGGCAGATTATCCCCTTTTCTATTGAGTTGTTGTGAGACACAGAGGACTGTATGGTTGAAAAAGAGAATAAAAAGAGAGTTCCATGCTGTCTGGGAGGTGATGTCAACTCTTCTGATAATTAGTCCAATGAAAACAGAGGGACAGATTGTGCAAGTTGTCAGCTTTTCAAAAACATCTATAAAAGCTTGTTATGCATTTTGTCTAATAATGTCATTGATACTTTGCGTAATATAGATCAAAGTTAAACCAATTAAAAATGATAAAGGCTTTCTTTAACCTTTGGCGTGCTGATCAGCTCTCATGAACCAGCATTCAACAAAGTTAATATTTTCTTTGAAAATGGAAAAACAAAACCTTTTTTTTATTTTAAGTTTTTATTTTCTCAGGGAAATTATTGGCTTGCTTGAAGCACTGTCACATGAAGAAGAAATTATTAATTGAAAACCACAAATGTTCAATGCGTAACCAATTGAGTAATTGGATTTTGAACTGAAAGTTTCATATTCAGCGATTCTCCACTGTGATTCTACTTACCGGAGTGGGGTGAAGAGCAGCACTTTCAACCACTTTCTTTAAATTATTTTCTTTATTGTCCTTTTCTCAAAGGGTGAAGTGAGGCCACAGCCCCAGGAACATAGCTTGATTTCAAGTGCTTAAGTCCCTGGTGTATTCAACAAGCTTCGAGCCCACTTTTGTTGTATAACAATACTGCAGTGTCCCCTTTCTGATGATCAATATAATTAACTTTCCAGTCAATTTTACACATTCAGAGTAAGCTGCCCTGGGATCCCTGTGACTAAGAGATCATATAAGACTAGAAAGTACACACATTCTATAATATTCACTCACTGATAACATCACAGCACTGCTACCTTCCTCGAGACCATTAGAAACACAGAAGGAGGCCATTTGACTGATTATGTCTGTGCTGGCACTTTGCAACACTGGACGGGTTCTCCAGTTGCTCAGCCGTGTGTTTCTCAGTCGCCCACCTTTCGCTGGTGACGGCATTCTATCGTCCCACCGCTTTCAATAGGATTTTCCTTGTAACCATTCCACACCGCCGCAAAACCCATTGGCGGGGGTATACTCCCGGAGGGAAAAGTGAATCGCAATGACCGGAGAATTCCGGCCAGTAGCTCAAAACCAGTACCTTTGACTTGTTCTCTCCCAATGAGAATTCCTATTGAAGCCATCCCACGCCACTGGGAAACCAGTGCTCTCCAGTCTGTGCAGCATCCAATTCCTTGTTTTCTCTCCATCAACCAACTTTCTATCCATTACATTTTTTTTAAATGCATTAATATAATGAGGTCTTCACTGCCTGGCCCAGCATTTGTTGCCCATCTCTAATTGCCCTTGCTAGGCCATTTCAGAGGGGGGCAGTTCAGAGTCAACTGCATTGCTGCACATATAGGCCGGACCGGGTAAGGACGTCAGATCTCCTTCACTGAAGGACATTAGTGAACCAGGTGGGTTTTTATGACAATCAGCAATTGAATTCCAGATTTTTATTGAATTTAAATTTCACGATCTGCAATGGTGGGATTTGAGCCCGGGACCCCAGAGCATTACCCTGTGTCGCTGGATTACTAGTCGAGTGACAATACCACTACACCACCGCCTCCCCATATTGCTACATTTTGTCTTATTCTGCATGTCTGAAATTTTCGAAATAGGCTATCACAAACGATATTGAAAGCTTTCTAAAAAATCAGTGTACTACATCTATTGCATTCCCAAATTATCTTAAATCCATTATCTCAAATTATGGATTCTAAGGGTTTGCCAACAACTAACATTAGAACGGTTGATCCATAATTACCCAGATTATCCTAAGCTTCCACCTTGAACCAGAGTATTAGAACATAGAACATAGAACAATACAGCGCAGTACAGGCCCTTCGGCCCACGATGTTGCACCGAAACAAAAGCCATCTAACCTACACTATACCATTATCATCCATATGTTTATCCAATAAACTTTTAAATGCCCTCAATGTTGGCGAGTTCACTACTGTAGCAGGTAGGGCATTCCACGGCCTCACTACTCTTTGCGCAAAGAACCTACCCCTGACCTCTGTCCTATATCTATTACCCCTCAGTTTAAGGCTATGTCCCCTCGTGCTAGCCATTTCCATCCGCGGGAGAAGGCTCTCACTGTCCACCCTATCTATCCCTCTGATCATTTTGTATGCCTCTATTAAGTCTCCTCTTAACCTTCTTCTCTCTAACGAAAACAACCTCAAGTCCATCAGCCTTTCCTCATAAGATTTTCCCTCCATACCAGGCAACATCCTGGTAAATCTCCTCTGCACCCGTTCCAAAGCCTCCACGTCCTTCCTATAATGCGGTGACCAGAACTGTACGCAATACTCCAAATGCGGCCATACCAGAGTTCTGTACAGCTGCAACATGACCTCCCTACTCCGGAACTCAATCCCTCTACCAATAAAGGCCAACACTCCATAGGCCTTCTTCACCATCCTATCAACCTGGGTGGCAACTTTCAGGGATCTATGTACATGGACACCTAGATCCCTCTGCTCATCCACACTTTCAAGAACTTTTCCATTAGCCAAATATTCCACATTCCTGTTTTTCCTTCCAAAGTGAATCACCTCACACTTCTCTACATTAAACTCCATTTGCCACCTCTCAGCCCAGCTCTGCAGCTTATCTATATCCCTCTGTAACCTGCTACTTCCTTCCACACTATCGACAACACCACCGACTTTAGTATCGTCTGCAAATTTACTCACCCACCCTTCTGCGCCTTCCTCTAGGTCATTGATAAAAATGACAAACAGCAACGGCCCCAGAACAGATCCTTGTGGTACTCCACTTGTGACAGAACTCCATTCTGAACATTTCCCATCATCCACCACCCTCTGTCTTCTTTCAGCTAGCCAATTTCTGATCCACATCTCTAAATCACCCTCAATCCCCAGCCTCCGTATTTTCTGCAATAGCCTACCGTGGGGAACCTTATCAAACGCTTTGCTGAAATCCATATACACCACATCAACTGCTCTACCCTCGTCTACCTGTTCAGTCACCTTCTCAAAGAACTCGATAAGGTTTGTGAGGCATGACCTACCCTTCACAAAGCCATGCTGACTATCCCTGATCATATTATTCCTATCTAGATGATTATAAATCTTGTCTCTTATAATCCCCTCCAAGACTTTACCCACTACAGACGTGAGGCTCACCGGTCTATAGTTGCCGGGGTTGTCTCTGCTCCCCTTTTTGAACAAAGGGACCACATTTGCTATCCTCCAGTCCTCTGGCACTATTCCTGTATCCAATGATGACATAAAAATCAAAGCCAATGGTCCAGCAATCTCTTCCCTGGCCTCCCAGAGAATCCTAGGATAAATCCCATCAGGTCCCGGGGACTTATCTATTTTCAGCCTGTCCAGAATTGCCAACACCTCTTCCCTACGTACCTCAATGCCATCTAATCTATTTACCTGGAGCTCAGCATTCTCCTCCACAACATTATCTTTTTCCTGAGTGAATACTGACGAAAAATATTCATTTAGTATCTCGCCTATCTCTTCAGACTCTACACACAACTTCCCATCCCTGTCCTTGACTGGTCCTACTCTGTCCCTAGTCATTCGCTTATTCCTGACATACCTATAGAAAGCTTTTGGGTTTTCCTTGATCCTTCCTGCCAAATACTTCTCATGTCCCCTCCTTGCTCGTCTTAGCTCTCTCTTTAGATCCTTCCTCGCTACCTTGTAACTATCCATCGCCCCAACTGAAACTTCACACCTCATCTTCACATAGGCCTCCTTCTTCCTCTTAACAAGAGATTCCACTTCTTTGGTAAACCACGGTTCCCTCGCTCGGCACCTTCCTCCCTGCCTGACCGGTACATACTTATCAAGAACACGCAGTAGCTGATCCTTGAACAAGCTCCACTTATCCAGTGTGTCCAAAACTTGCAGCCTACCTCTCCACCTTATCCCCCCCAAGTCACGTCTAATGGCATCATAATTTCCCTTCCCCCAGCTATAACTCTTGCCCTGCGGTGTATACCTATCCCTTTCCATCCTTAATGTAAACGTCACCGAATTGTGGTCACTGTCCCCAAAGTGCTCACCTACCTCCAAATCCAACACCTGGCCTGGTTCATTACCCAAAACCAAATCCAATGTGGCCTCGCCTCTTGTTGGCCTGTCAACAAACTGTGTCAGGAAACCCTCCTGCACACACTGTACAAAAAACGACCCATCTAATGTACTCGAACTATATCTTTTCCAGTCAATATTTGGAAAGTTAAAGTCTCCCATAATAACTACCCTATTACTTTCGCTCTTATCCAGGATCATCCTCGCCATCCTTTCCTCTACATCCCTAGAACTATTTGGAGGCCTATAGAAAACTCCCAACAGGGTGACCTCTCCTTTCCTGTTTCTAACCTCAGCCCATACTACCTCGGAAGATGAATCCCCATCTAGCATCCTCTCCGCCACCGTAATACTGCTCTTGACTAGCAGCGCCACACCTCCCCCTCTTTTGCCTCCTTCTCTGAGCTTACTAAAACACCTAAACCCCGGAACCTGCAACATCCATTCCTGTCCCTGCTCTATCCATGTCTCCAAAATGGCCACAACATCGAAGTCCCAGGTACCAACCCATGCTGCCAGTTCCCCTACCTTATTTCGTATACTCCTGGCATTGAAGTAGACACACTTCAAACCACCTACCTGAACACTGGCCCCCTCCTGCGACGTCAAATCTGAGCTCCTGACCTCTATACTCTCATTCTCCCTTACCCTAAAGCTACAATCCAGGTTCCCATGCCCCTGCTGCATTAGTTTAAACCCCCCCAAAGAGCACTAACAAATCTCCCCCCCAGGATATTTGTGCCCCTCAGGTTCAGATGTAGACCATCCTGTCTGTAGAGGTCCCACCTTCCCCAGAAAGAGCCCCAGTTATCCAGAAATCTGAATCCCTCCCGCCTGCACCATCCCTGTATTCTACCAGCACAGGATTAGCACTGCTGCCTGACAGTGCCAGGGACCTGGGTTCAATTCCGGCCTTGGGTAACCGTCTGTGTGTAGTTTGCACATTCTCCCCATGTCTGCGTGGGTTTCCTCCCGGTGCTCCGGTTTCCCCCATCCAAAGATGTGCAGGTTAGGTGGATTGGCCATGCTAAATTGCCCTTAGTGTCCAAAGGCTATGTGGGGCTACGAGGATAGGGTGGGCAAGTGGGCTTTGGTGCACTTTTAGAGGGTCAGTACAGGCTCAATGGGCTGAATGGCCTCATTCTGCACTGTAGAGATTCTATGTCCCGTGGCACCAGTTGTATTCTTTTTTATTCATTTTACAGGATGTGGGCATCGCTGGCGAGGCCAGCATTTATTACCCATCCCTAATTGCCCTTAAGGAGGTGATGGTGAGCTGCAGTGCCTGAGATGTAGGTACACCCACTGTGCTGTTAGGGAGGGAATTTCAGGATTTTAACCCAATGACAGTGAAGGAACGGCAATATATTTCCAAGTCAGAATGGTAAGTGACTTCTAGAGGAACATCCAGGGGGTGTTCCCAGGTATTTGCTGCTTTTGTGCTTCTAGATGGTAGCAGTTGTGGGTTTGGAAGGTATATTGGAGGGGGATTGAAAAATTGCGGCCAGTGCCTCTGCCATTTTGTTTCTGAATTCTTTCAACAATCTTGTGAACCTGCAACCGTGGGCCGGTGAGTTAACCATCTTGATCCCTGCTAATATTTTTGGGACCAGATTATTTCCTACTCTTATCTGTAAAAGCATCTAAATATGTTGGGCTCATTATACAATAACTGTTCTCTCATTTCAATTGTTCTTCACATCAATTATTTGTCCAGTTTATTTTCCAGGACTAAATCAAGCAATGCTTTTTTTCCCCTGTTGAACTTGAGTCATCCTGATCCAGGAAGTCGTCCTGAATGTATTACAAAAAGCACTCCCCACGTTGATTTAGTTATAACTACGATATCACATTGCTCCATAGTTATCAATGCTTCTAACACTGATTATGTTTAGAATGATTTTTGCATTCATAGAGTTACCACACAATTCTGGCTCCATTGTTGATTTCTGAAACTTTGATTGTTTATTTTTCTTCTGGTTTTTGCATTTAGATTTGTGATATAAATGGTCATTTCTGCAACATTCTTTATGCCCCTTACTATCTCAGTCTACTCATTTTGTCTTCTCATATCGATTGTATTTCCTCATTACTCATCTCCCTTACTATCTCAGTCTACTCATTTTGTCTTCTCTTATCGATTGTATTTCCTCACTACTTATTTCAATTAACCTTTCTGCTTCTGTTCCAATAACGGTAATAATACCACTGTCCCTCTTTGGTTTCAAAATTACACATTCGCCTACCGTATTTTAAATCCACCCACCACTGGTCTATCCACAAGGACATGGCTGATGTTTCAATGCAGGTGAACATGCTTCTTTACTGTAGCCTTCACTTGTTCTCAAAATCTCACCTGCACCTCAGGAATATGAACTACTTCTCCCTGCAACTGCACATTGGCCTTCCTGATTTTCACAGAAAACAACCTGGATCTTATCTGAACCACAAGAGTATTCCCCAATCCAGTGCCTAGATCTATAAACTCAATCCATGATACCTCAAATATACCTCAGTAAGCCGGGAGATTCCGGTCCCGCTTGATGTGGGACTGGAAATTCCCGCCCAAAATCAACAGACCTTTTTCAGTCAACTTTTCCAACCTGCCCACTATGATGTCCTGGTGGGCAAGACTGTAAATGCCCATCCTATATTGTTCTAACAATGACCATGGCATTTGGCTGCTGTACCAGATTTCTCGGGGTTTATTTTTAACCCTTTCAGCTGGTACCAGAGTGTAACAAACATTCAAAACTCCTGATCACAACTGCAATAAAGGCTATCTATGTCCATGTGGCCTGCAATGTACTCACTAATGTGACAGCAGACCACTGATGTGATTTGAAAACATTTAAGTTAGCGTCAGAACACTGTTTTGCATTCAAAATTGTAACTGGCTGTCATTCGAAATCTATCAAGGAAATGACATTTTGGGGCTACAAGCAATAGAAGTTGTATCAAATACATTTTTGCAAGAGTATGTTAAGAACTGGATTGCTGAAATGGGGCGGGAGTCTCCGTGGGATTCTCCAATCCTGCTACAGTCAATGGGAGATTTGGTTGAGTGCCAAATTCGCCGTCTTCGCTAGCAGCGGTAGTGGGGCGGACTCACAATGGAGAATCCCAGCCATGATGTCTGTGAATACAATTGTATAAATGCTTTGTATCTTTGTACAAATTCCTTTGTGCACTATTTATACAGATACATGAACCTACATGTAAGGGGCAGAGGATAACGTAAACTAATCTCTTTTCGATTTATATCTTTTTCCCACCACAATTCTCATTATAAATATAAAGCTGTTCTTTTACAGTAAGGGGTTACTAGAAACAATTTCTGAAAAACAAATTCAGTGGGCGTGGTCTACACCATCAAAATGGTGGGACGGGGCCTGATAGTACTGGCAAGGCCGGCTCCACCGAAGTCGGGACGCCCTTTAAAAACGACACACTGATCGGCACAGAAAACTATCTCCCACCTAGCTCCCTGCCATGCACATGGGGAGCTCCCCACCCATCCCCATCTGCATTGGGGCTCTCAGCATCGCCTCCACCACCGAGAGCATCGGGGTCCCATCAGCCCCCCCCCCCCCCCCCCCCCAATCTGCATTGGGGCTGTAACTCCTCCCCCCCTTTCCCCCTCCCACAGCAGCCTAACGCAAACCCTGCCCTCAATGGGGTTCCCAGCGGGTCCGCCTCGGTACTTCCCCCGGCACAGGTGGGCACTGCAAGGTAGTGCCAGGAGGCAGTGCCAGAAGGTAGTGCAAAGTCCCTCTTCCCCCAGGGACTATACTTACCTTTGCGACCCCAGGAGCTCCCCTCAACTGATTCACGTTTTTCCAAACCTTTTGTAAACCTCACCAACTTGATGTCACGTCGGCAAAGTATAAATATTCAGTGAGGGGAAATCATGTGGCAGGGGTCTCGGTAAGTATATTGAAATGTATTTGAATTGGGTTTCCGTCCTTTCTGGGTGTGAACCTCTTCACATCACCCTCGAGGGCATAGAAAATCAGAAAAAACAATTACGCCGGCGAGAATCGCGTTTTCCATTCTTGCGGGATTTTCTGCCCAAGCCAAGTCGCCATTCTCGCTGACAGCTAACGTGGGTTGAAAATCACTACCCAATGGGTGTTATATCAGAGGTCATAGTGTATCCAAAAGTGGTGCCGAGAGGAGATATTTTATACATTTCTCTGTAGTGAGGACTCATAATCAATGCATTTTACATTTTGTGTCATGATATATAAGGGAGTGTAAGAGAGACTGGCTGTTTGATAGGATTCTTGTTGGTGAGGGACCCATAAACAAAGCTAAACATAAACAAAGGTTATAATATATCAGTGTTCTACAGATGGGAATGCTCAGAGCTAAATGTTCAATAATGAAACACTCATCTAAAACCTATCAGAGGTGTTAGCTTACATCAAATTTACCAGCTAAGAGCAGCAATACTACCTTTCCTCTCTCTCGCAGACACACACAACTGCTATTAGCTTCATACATTTCATCCTCTTCAACTCAAGATAAGGGAATCACATGAAAGCTTATTTTCCATTATTTGCTGTTGCACAGTACACAAATGCTGTAATCTAATAATTTTTCATGCTGTCTTGCACTAAAGGATTTTTAAATATATTTTTGAGGATCATGCTCAGATACAGTTTGTATAATACCGTTTTGTTAATCCTTTATAGGAAGAATCATAGGAATGAGTAGAGGCTGTACAATTTATTCACATCTCCCATTTTAAGCTGAAGGATACGATTTGCTCAGACCTCTTGACTGTGCTGCTTTAAAATATTGAGTACCAAACGCTCTATTCCCTACTCACAGAAATATGTCCAATTCTTTGCATGTTTGAAATTCCCTGGGACTTATATTCTTTGCTGGTCTTATTGTGCCTCCAATGTAATACTCTAACCTTTGACTTACTTAGATTATATTTATTTTATCTCCTTTAAAGTGATTGTTGTTACTCATCAGCACAATGTACCATAGCCCAGCCCAGAGAGTAAGTTAGAAACTTTCAGTTGTGCTTTTGACAATTGTAGCTCGAAAATGAAGAGGGCTTTCTGACTTCCAGCATCCCCCTCTCTAGAAAACAAAATCAATTGATCACCAACTGGAGAATCATAAGGACAAATTTGGGAGTAGATGGTTGTTCACTGGTAATGTCACTGGGCCAGTAATCTCGAGGCCCAGGCTAATGTTCTGAGGACATGGTTCAAATTCCACGCTGGCAGCTTATGCAATTTGCATATAATTAATAATTCTGGAATATAAAACTAGTCCCGGTGATGGTGACCATCATCTATTGTTGTGAAACATCTGATTTACTATTGTCCTTTGGGAAGGAAATCTGCTGTCCTTACCCTGTCTGGCCTCCATATGACTCCGGAGCAATGAATTTGACTCTTAACTGCCCTCTGAAATAGCCTAGCAAGCCAACTAGTTCAAGGGCAGTTAAGTTAGGGATGGGCAACAATTGCTGGCCTTGCCACATCCCATGAAAGAATGAAAGTGGCTGCATCAGAGTTTTCTACACCAGTGAGTTGTGTACCGTTGGAAGTGTGCATATCTGTATCCAGTAAGTGTCTGTTTTTAATACAGTGGGGCCGAGTCAAGTCTTGCGGGCGCAAAATTGGGATCAGTACCATTGTGTGGCCTCTTCGGGTACTATTTGGAACCAATGTGGTTACGATGTGCACACAGGTATGCACATGTCCGCCACAAATTTTACCCACTGCCATCTTTATACAGGACAATCAAGAAGGTGGCATGGTGACACAGTGGTTAGCACTGCTGCCTCACAGCACCAGGGACCCAGGTTCAATTCCAGCCTTGGGTCACTGTCTGTGTGGAGTTTGCACATTCTCCCAGTGTCTGCGTGGGTTTCCTCCAGGTGCTCCGGTTTCCTCCCACAGTCCAAAGATGTGCAGGTTAGGTGGATTGGCTATACTAAATTGGCCCTTAGTGTCCAAAAAGATGTGTGGGTTAGATTAAATGGTTAATGGGATGGGGCGGGGGAGTGAGCTTGTGTGAAGTACTCTTTTGGAGGGTTGGTGCTGACCCGATGGGCCGATGGCCTCCTCCTGCACTGTAGGCATTCTATGATTCTAAGACAAGCATCTTCTACCCACATCTGAAACAAGCTTTAGTTAATTTGCATATGGAAATGGGAGGTTTAACACCTGCTTCTGGGCCTTGTTACAACTTTGGTTTCCCTTGAGACAGCCAGAGTCAGTGCGCTACCCTTCCCAATTTTGAATCCTCAAGATCTAAACACCAGGTGAATAAAAAAGGCAAATACTGACCATAATAAAAGCAGAATATGCTGGAAATACTCAGCAGGTCAGGCAGTATCCATGGAGAGAGAAATAAAGTCAACATTTCAGGTCGATAGCCTTCCATCAAAAAGTTCTGATGGATGGCTATTAACCTTGCTGGTGATGAGCTTGGAGGCAGGAAGGGCATTGACATAGGCAGGGTGGTAGCATACCTGAACACTACCATCTTTTCACCTGCACCACAATTAGGTCTGTATGGGAAAGTCCATGTTCAACCTTCCGATCCTCCTGCCCCCTACCCTACAACACCGCCCTACAAATCACCCTCCCACATTAATTACCTGTAGCCTGGGTCCTCTGCGATTCTGGGACTCCAGAGGGCTGCCCTTGCGGCGGCACCCACAGCCTGCTCAGTGGCACTGCTAAGCATTACGGATGCTGGCCTCTGAACTCTGCCCCTGGAAATTCCAGGGGAATGTCCACCGCTGTCCTTGCCTCTTTCTGCTTGGCCTGTGATTCAGCAGGCTTTCCCAAAAAGAGACACGAGTCTTTCGCCAGCTCTGCAGCTCCCAGGCAAGACGTCCGATGTCATAACAAGATTCTGCTCATGAACTTTGTTTCTCTCTTTACCAATGCGGGGTATCTACAGTATTTTTGAAAACCTTATTTCAAATTTCCAACATCCACATTATTTAACTCAAGTATGTGTCATAATCACTGCCACTCTGTCTCAAGGTCTCTGATCTCAATGAGTCCAAAATTGAGCTCCCACTGGTTGCCCCTGGCCTCAGATTTGAATTCCTAGCCCCTGTGACTGCACTCCCAACCCCCAACAATGCTCTCGAGGTCTGTAATCTTCTTTTATTCCTCACTGAACACCAATCATGAACCTCAGGGCCCATCTGTTCCTCCTCCAGAATCCCCACAATCCAACACACTTACCTGAAAATTAGAGCACTAATCTGTGCAGCTCCCATGTCAATGCCACTTTAATTGTGGTGGGTTCTAAAGCCCATAATCCAAGGCTTCTCCGACCTCCTCAATTCAGCATGGGCTCTTAACACTGTGTGGATAAGGTACCCAAATATAAGTGTGCCCAAATGTCTAAACTGATTTCTCTGTGAGAGCATCAGAGTACATACATCTTGCTGTCATCAATAAAAAAATGGACAGAAGGAAGGTAGGAAAATGGTCAATTTTTCATAACTTAACTTTCATATTCAAATTTAGCGTACAACATATCACTGGGGATCTCCCTAAGTAAATCCCTAAACCAAACCAAAAATATTCCTCCTGAATGCTTAAAAAGAAATATAAGTTATGGTTTAAATTTAAATTAAAGAAAACAGGATGTGTTGTGTTAATTAAGGTACACCTTTGGAAACCTGAACAGTTAGCAGATTTACCTCATGAGTATCTGCAATCTAACCTTAAATCCTAAATGGCATCTGTGTCAATAATCACTTGTTATTTTGCTGATCATTCCATACCTGCATAATTTCTATTAAATCTAAAACATGTTGACGGCTCTAAGTCAGGATAGCTTGTACAATGCAGTGCTGATCAAATTGAATTAATTATCAGGCGCTGGTATCACACTTCCGACTGAATATCAACAGCTTCTTTTGGAAAGGTTATATAACATACGAAGCCTGAAGGGAAAATCATCCTGTCACTAAGTTGCATTTTTTCTTGTCATCTCACTTATTATTTTTTAGTCAGTGAAATAATGTGTGGAGAGAAGAATGTATTAGAACCACTAACCTTTCTTACTAATACATGCATCGTCAGGGGGCACTACATCTCACATTAGAAGATAATTGCAGTTTAAGAATTTAAAAAAAACTAATGGTATCAAATGAGGTTATCATAGTTTGCTTGGATCCTTCATAAATCCAAAACAACGTGTGAAATATAATTCAATGTACAATACCTAAAGTAAAACTAACTCATGTTTAAGCTGGAATACAAGTCAAAAGCCATAAAACTGATGAGATTGATAGTACCAAACCCAGAAAATACACAAATAAATTTTATGCCTCGATTCGTGTTTTCAAATGATATTTCTGAGTATTTTTTAAAGAAGTACCTTGTACATAAATCATAATATATATAGATACCCCTTTTGTTATTTTAGTGTTTTACTGTGCTGTCATTTGCAGACATTAAGAATATTCCTTTGATTTAGAATTATTCAAAGAAATGTCAGTGCAATCATCCAATTGTGCATCATCCACATCGAAAATTTAAAGTTTTCTTTTCGCTAATTGGGCAGCTCAAGTAATTCAGCATAAGCATTATGATAGTGTCATCAGAAATGCTTCCAACACTGCCTGTAACATTTCCACCAATATCATTTGTCATCCCACTTAATCTACAAAACATCGGCTTAAAAAGTTCTAGGTTTTTAAGAAAAATCTTAACACTTAAAAATAGGAAGCAATGTGACTATTAAACAGAAATAGAATTTCACACCTAAATATACGTTCTTTAAATCCATAGAACTGGAAATATTTGTTTTAATACATTGTAGGAAATGCAAGGGATACCTTCTGAAAGTGTAAACCAAATGTATGAAAGCAGTCTGAATATAACACTGTCCAGGATATGTTGTGTATCACTTTGTGGATTCAAAATATTTCACAATTTAATATTCCATGTGCATTTAACTTTTCTTTTAATTCCAAACATATGAGAATTTTGCTTCTATTTGAAAAAGATTAATTTGATAACACCAAGAAAAAAATTAATTAATTAAAAAATACAGGCAATTTAAACAAATTTATTTTAAATTTTAGGAATATGTCGCACTTAAAACTGCTAACCTGGCCCTGACTATTCCCTAATTATTGGCCATAAGGACAGACACAGCCCTGTACATTACACCCACAGTGTAGCCCTGCTCTGCCCTGTCACTTGTTTACAGCTGCCCCAAGTCCTTGCAAGTCAGTTCCTGCATCAGGAAGCTGATCTTTTCTCCCTGTTGGCTTGACTTTCCTGAGGCTGTCAATGGACAGAGCTATAGATCAATCAGGTCAGCCCATGAGGAGGCCTGTCAGAACTTTCTGTCAAAGCACTTAATAGTGTCAGTTCCTGTAACCTCACAGCTGTGAATTTATGCCTGGAAGCTCACCCAGGGATATGTTAAAATAACATACTTTATTAGTGTTTTTAGATCATAGGGTGTGTCACGCAGCCTTCCCATGTCCCCCTCAATCTTTATGTCAACCCTCATTTGTAGGGTGCTGAAGAATTTATTACACAGCCAATTACAATGTTAATTGGAAAGTAAGAAAAATCAATTAATTCACAAATTTTCCAATTAAAATAGAGATAAATCATAAAGCTGTTATTAGCAAAAGGCCAAATCTGTTAACTTTTAGTAGGGGAAAAAAAAAGTAGCTGAGCCTTGCCTGGTGCCCTTGAGTGACTTTCCTCACAAAAGCTGCCATCAGCAGAATGGGGCAGAAGACAGATAAAAAAAATATCGACTGGGCAGGAGGAACACTTCTTCTTTATTGATCAGAGGAGAATTTAACTTTCTGTGCATACACACAGTGTCAGCAGGGCCTTGGGGCAAATTGAAATGAGCTAGCTGCAAAGCTGACAAGCAAAGTGCAGGGACAGAGACACAACAAACTGGGCAATCTGTCCTCATCCTGTTGCAGTCACTGCATTGATACATTTATTAATGCTTACTGGTGCTTTCTTGTGGCAAAGGATAATCTGTGATGATATCAGGGTGAATTGCATGACTGATGCATAGTTTTAAGTTTTCTGTACTTGCTGATATTTTTAACTCATCCAGTTGATGTATCTAATGAAATGTGTGTGTGTTTTAGGAGCTACAGTTACCCAATACTTACTGAGCGATCACCAGCTTTTAAAATTTCAAGGAGCACACAAGAAATGTCATGGAAAATAGATGTCTTTAATTACCTTCCTGTATAATGAAGTACTTGTAAAAACGTTAAAATTAATTCATTTGTTTTTAGCCAAAATTAATTTTGAATACATTTATGAGATTGATGCTTGATGCTGCCTTTAAATACAATAATTCAATGTGCAACATGTAGGCTTAGTAGCTGTACGCTCCAAAATAAAAGTGGCCAACTTCAGCTTTTAGTCTCATGCAGAAAAGGATGACCAAAGCATTGCATGCTAATCTCCTCCTTCCACATCTCCCTCACATGCCATAGTTCCTTAGTTCATGCTCTTCTTCAATTGGAGAATGTGCTTCTCGATGACAGGAGTACAACCGGTCATTGTAAGTGCAGTATTGTATTCCCAGGACAATAGTAGATGCATCTGATTAATAACAAGAACTGTTCACTTGAAGGCACCGTCATGGATTCTTGAACCTTGCCTCCACCTGATTTGTGCTTCCCTCTAACATTAAGTACAATTACATTTTTCAATTCACAGTACAAGATAGGATTTTCCAAAGGAGAAGACAAATCTTTCAGCTGGCCTCTCTTTCCACCTCCATCCTCTATTACATGCACCCTTGCTTCTGCTGGAGATGCTGATCCTGGACAGGATAGGATTCCTTCAATGCTAATAATATTGTTCATACAGTCTAGTTTTACTTGGAAATATAAGGGTTCATTGACCACCAAACACAGAGAAATTACAACACGGAAAAACAGATCACTTCACCCAACTGGTTTGCAACCCCCTGTTCCAATTCTGCACCCATATCCCATTATCCCTTCTCTGTTAACTGCCTATTTAACCTATTCTTAAAAGTTGACATGATCTTTAATTTAATTACTAACCCCAGTAGTACATTCCACAGTCTTATATCCCTCTGTGTAAAATGTTTCTCCGGCTGTCATTCTATATTTAAAATTAATTCTGTCCCTCGGTTCCTGAGTCTTCAGCACTGGCGAATGTTTCTATCAACTCTGTCCCAACCCTTCATCATCTTAAATAGCAGCCATCAAATTGTCCCGTAATCTCCATATTTATGTGTACAATCTATATTCAAATTTAAAGGAAAATTAATGTACAAAAGCTGGGGACCTTTAGCATGGTATGATAGTCAAAGTTTTCTTAACTTGAAACATTGTGCAAACTACCTCTTGATCTGTATGGCTGAGTAAAATGCGAACAAGTGCTTTCTGCAGCTTATAAACTCTATATGTGAACAGCCCACAGAGTCAAGAATCTTCTATAAATGATGGTCTGTGTTGGATATTCAACCTATTGGACATCTCAAATCTAAAAATATCTTTTCTGAAATATTTCACCACCTTAACGTCATGGAGCTGCAATGACAGTTTGCTAATGAAATAGCAGGACATTTGTGGAAGACACTGGATGAAGCATCCAAATCAAGTTCATGGACTGGGGTTGAAAACAACAAGCCTTAAAGTCCCATGCATCCCTGGTGGAGCACAGGCACTATATGCATTTATGTGAGAGCAATATGTTTAATTCTGGGTTGTAATGTTCTTTATCTTGTGGCTGCTTGCAGGATGAAATGTCAATCTATCCAAGGTCCCTTCCCTAACCTACCAAAGGTTTGTTTTAGCAACTTAAATGCTTGCCCTGAGTTTTAGTTTGCACATGTGCATTGTTACATCTAATCTCCACTAGGGTATTGAAATTGTGCAGAGCTTTTAGATATATTTGCGTCCAATACTCCATTTTCCCCCCAAAAAAATCAGCAGCCCAACTTTTCGTTCTACATGGAAAAGCTGTGGTAGATTTCATTGTTTTGGAATATAATCATCATATATAGACTTCTTGAAAGCCAATGATCTGTGCCTGCTGTGATAAACCTCCCCATTGGGATTGTTTATTCTGTGAGCAGTGTGGCATTTTTTGTCTCTTGTGTTTCCTTTCCTGTCCCATTATGAAATCGCTGGCAACAGTGATACCCACATTGGGGACGTGGAAACTGCATAATATCTACTTCTGCCACTACTCTGGTAATTTTTCGAAACCTTTCCTTTCACTAACAAAGCCAACTCAAGTATAGCTGCGAGTAATAATCCAATCTGTGTATTTATCTTACCATGAGCAAAAGTTAAATTGTTTTGATTGTAACTGAAATTAATTAACATTAAAATGAATTAACAAACACAATTTTTTCAACAGGGCTATTGTACATCGGGCTCAATTCAACTAAATGGAGACAAAGTCCCATAGCTTTGTGTGGGGGCCTCAGTGAGGAACGCGCGGCCCAGGCCGTATGTAGCCCCGTCTTGTACACTGGGAGCTCCACTCGCCAAATCTCCCTAGAGATCGGGATGCCATTTTTACATGACTTAGCACCCCCCCCGCCCTGCAGCCCCACAAACACCCATGTGGGGCACCACCAGACAAATTGCGCATGTGCAAAAAATGCCAGCTTGGTAGTGCCAAACTGACAGTGCCTATGCCAGCTGGCAATGCCACCTGGGCACCTTGGCTTTGTCAGGCTGGCACCCTGGTACCAGATTGGCACTGGCAAGGTGGCACTTCCAGGGTGCCTGGGTGGCATGAGCATTGCCAGGGCAGCACCCTGCCCAAAGGGCATGCAGCTGGGTTCTCCTATCCCTGGGAGACCACCACGATTGCCGTTCTGTCTGGTCCCCGTTTGTGGCGGCCAGTGCTGAACGGCGCTCGCCCGAGGTCACTGAGGCGAAGGGGATGAATCCCAAAGTGTCAGGTACCTCGGAAATCTGTACATTAGAGTGAGACTAATTGTCTCGCTCTAATATGCAGATTTGCCAAAAATGATTCCGCCCATAATGGGCGGGATTTACATCGCAATGTCTCGTGAGGTCACGTTGGATCTCGTGAGGCATTGCGAGCCAGGTAGATCCCGGAAGCAGGGTCTCCTGGCTTTTATCGGCCATGCTGCGTCGCAGCGGGCTGACTTTCAGGCGCAGCATGGCCGTTGGACTGTGCCCATAGATTTATTGCACAGCGCCAGAATTTTAGGAGAGAAATATTAATGTTAAGGCTGAACTACATTACCACTCTTGCTCACCAACTTTTTCATTACTACTTTTTCATAGCTACTTTTTCATTATTTTTATCAGAGAGGAAAATGTAGCCCACTGTTAGATTTCAAGCATACGGCTTCATTTTTTTCTCCAATTTTACATTAATTCTGCTCTTATTTTGCCAATATGACACACTATCATTAAAGCAAGATTTTATAGAAATTGGTCAGATTTAAAATGTCATCTTCAATGAAACTCTTTAAAAATTTACATTCGCGGCATGCTGCTCGGCTGACTTTATATGGAATTACAAAGGATGATTTATGAATGACTATCATATGAATACTATGTTGAAGAATGTGCTTTATGTTAAATCATTGGTCAGGGTTAAGAATTTGGATTCAGAAGTGCCAGAATTTGTTTCTGCAAAATTTGAAATTCAAATAAATAATGTGATTACTGCCTTCGCCTCACCCACCATTTGCCGAATCTGCAAAAGGATTCAGATGAATATTGTCACTACATGAGAGAAATTTACAAATGTTAAATCAGTAGAGGTTCAATGTAATCCTGCTCATGGGGTGGAACCTTGTGTCAGCCACGGGTGTCCTGAACCTCTATTCAGGAAGACAGCCACATCTTGTGCCATTCAGATCCTTAAGAAGCCACCTACGGGCCATCTCGTGAGATCAAGGAGCACGGGAGCAGGAGATCCCCCCGCCCCAACTCCCCAGGCCCCCCACCAAGAGCTGTCAGCCAATTAGAGGACACCAGCTCTTCCATACTCAGCAACACCAGCAGGCATGTGGTGGCTGATGGAGATTTTACAAATCTTCATGGACAACTAATTTGTTCTCCCAGTGTCTGCATGGATTTCCTCCGGGTGTTCTGGTTTCCTCCCACAAGTCCCGAAAGACGTGCTGTTAGGTGATTTGGACATTCTGAATTCTCCCTCCGTGTACCTGAACAGGTGCCATAGTGTGGTGACTAGGGGATTTTTTACAATAACTTCATTGCAGTGTTAATGTATGCCTACCTGTGACACTAATAAAGATTATTATTATTAGGAACATAGGAATTAGGAGCAGAAGTAGGCAATTCAGCCCTTTGAGCCTGCTCCGCCATTCAATCAGATCATGGTTGATCACTTCCTGGTCTCAAATCTACCTACTAATCTATTCCTCACATCCCTTTAACACGTTTTTTTTGCCAGAACATTATTCATCATGGCTTCTTCTATTTTTAATTTGGTTTTTTTAAAACATCTTTTAATATATACTTTCCTTTTGTCTTATATTTTTGCAATTTTAGTCCTCATAATTTAATTCTAAAAAAGATTCTTTCATTTTTATCTATCAAACATGTCAGCAGCATTAAAGTAGCATTTGTCATGGATACTGTAAATCTGACCAAAGATACTTTTTACAATGGAACAAGAATCAGAGGCGGGATTCTCCGCCCGTGGGATTCTCCGCCCATGGGATTCTCCATTTTGCCGGCGCCCGGGGTTTCCCGACGGCGTGGGGCTACCCCACAATGGGAAATCCCATTGACAGGCGGCGTAACGGAGAATCCTGCTGACGGGTCGGGGCAGAAAAGTGGCGCGGTGGGGCGGAGAATCCAGCCCCATGTTTCTTAACCTAAATTCCCTAAATTTAACTGGAAGAGAGATCATCTACCAATTACCGAGCTCACTATATGGATGTTAAAAGCTCCATAATGGGCAGCGAAAGTGAAAATTACACCCAGTGTGACAAATTGACATTTGGATTTTGGGTTTATTTCTATTCTGTTGGATGGAAGTGTCTTCCTGTTCACTTGTTGGTGCTTCTTGTGAAATTAACTCAGTATCTGTTGGTACTGATGATTCTGCAGTGACACATTCAGTCATTTCTTCTGTAGTAGATCTCAGTTCTGATGTGTCATTGTCCATGCATTCCAATGTGAATATTTCTGGTGAAGACTCTGTGGAGCTAGAGGCGGTCTGACACTTTTGGGGGCTCCACGATCTCTTTCTTTGCGAGACCTCTGCTGGCTATCTGGTCTGGCCTCTGCTCTCGCCCTCACTCATCTGGTTGCCACCCAGTCCTGGACTCCTGTCAAGTCGTCCTGCTTGTCCCTGAAAACCACATCGCTGGTGCCTGCCTGGCCCTTGCATCTCCTGACTGCTCACACCTCTCACTCGGGTGGCCGAACCTCAAGGACTATTTGTGCTTCTGGCTGGCTGCTTGGGTACTGCTGGCCTGGCCTCTGCTCTCTTGCCTTCGCCAGTCCGGTTAGGATCCAGCCCTCTCACTCTCAGCCCTGGCCTCTGGCTCTGATCGAGTCACCCCGCTACTCAGTGAAAGTTGTAGGTTGTGTCAAGAGGTCAAAGTGCGTTCTCAATTTCCTCTTCAAAAGTAGCATCACAGGTGAGCAATGCGTTGTTGAATGTGCAGAATTTTTATACGACATTTGAAAGTTGTTAGCACATCTGGGTAAAGCGCCTTGATCTCCCAATGCCTTTACTGCGTGTTTGAGTGACTGCACAGATCAGTTGGCAAACCCGTTGGCCGGCGGGTGATATGGAGCAGATTTAATATGGTAAATGACAATCCGCTTTAAATAATCTTCGAACTCTGTTGATGTAAATTGAGTCCCATCATCACTCACAAGTTGCCGCGGCCTTCTAAACCTTGCGGATACCGCAACTTGTCTCTCGATTTTGTCAGGGGGTCCCTATGTACAGGTGCCTTTAGTTAGGGGGTCCCTGCGGGAGGGTTGCTTTGGTTAGGGGGTCCGGAAAGAGGACTAACTGTCATTTTCAAAGCCCGTGACGGATGACTTGCCCAGCTTGCCTCCTGCCCCTGAATTCCTACTGGCCTCAAATTTAGCCACTTATGAGCCTCGATTGGGACAATGGCAGACGTCACCCCTAGGCCTTTCCTGCCCCACCTAAAATTGTAGGTAGGGTGAGAGGACAGCGGGAGGCCACCTGGGGAATTTTAAGGAAAAGGTAATATTGACACCAGAGAGATTGCGCGATCTTTATCGGCAGCTGTCTTCGAGATCAACGGCGAGCTCTGTCCCTTCATGCTGTCTACACAATCTGGGCCATGAGGAGAGATGACCAAAAGCTAATTCAAAGAGAGAGGTAACAAGGTGCAGAGATTCAAGAGGGAACTCCAGAGCTTAGCGCCTGGGCAACTGATAGCACGGCTAGATAGAGGAGCAATAACACGGGGATGTGCAGAAAGCTAGAATGAGAGAAGCTCAGATATCTCAGAGCAATTGGCTCAAAGCTTACCAAAATCCTGCACACACAAGTCAGGGGCACTTCACAAATAAAGGGACTGCTGTAGAAATCAAGGAAACATCTGATTGGTTAGATGTTGTGCAGCACTTACAGTGCAGCAGGAAGTCAGCCCAGTATCTGCTAAGGCAGATGTTGTTTTCACTTAAAAGTGGCTATCTTCTCTCATTTCCATTTGATGGCCTCAATTTCTCTCAGTTTGGCAGAGAAAACAGCCACAAGCACATGACTCAGAGCTGTTCCAACTTCAAAATTGTCACAGCTCTTAATACCAGTGTTGTCACTCACGAGAAATGAATATTTGTATCGCTTCACTGTCCATTACCCTGTCAGCACCTACAGAGGCATGTCTGTGCTCTGCCATATTTACTCAATAATTGCCAGAGCAGGAATTACATTACATTTTTCCCAAGCAGTATACAGTGCTAATAATTTCACAGGTAGAACTGATTTCCATCAGAAATAAGGGCCAAAGCAGTCTGAAGTGAGTTGGGTCATATTTCTGTGGTAACACTTGTCTATAGAAAGCACACTTCCATACTGACTTACTGTACAAATACTGTGAGAGAAAGAACACCTCGTCTGATGACCTGTTACCTCTTTTGAAATGTAACTATCTAATGCCATTTCTACCTCTGGCATTCAATTTATGTTACATCTTGCATTTTGACTATTTCACTCATCCTACAAGTCCCGTTTTGGGACTTCATAAAACCTTCAACGAGAGGTATTTGGATCATGCAAATGAGTAGCTGGAGCCTCACTCATGAATTGCATAGGCGGCTGCAATGAGCCACATAGGGGCAGATTTTCATTCTGCTGCCCTGCATTACAGATCAGCAGAGAAACTGTCCATTTTTTATTTAATTGAAATGGCAATGAAAATCAGGTAGTTTATATACTGGGTAGCTAATCACATCATCAGTTTTTACACTCAGACAACATGTTGAAAATCTACCGAAAGTCAGCAGTCATGGGTTGTATGAACTTATGCAACAGCAAAAGGTTGTGGCACAGAATAAAGACAAGAAATGTTTACATTTGTACAATGCCTCACCACAGCCCTCAGTAATATGTCAAAGTAGTTCACAAATTATGGACTTTAATATACTTTAAATTTGTTACAACAACAGCAACTTTCATTTATGTCAAACCTTTAACCTAATAAATACAATAAAATAATGAATGGAATAAACACTTTAATGTATTAAACATTTGTGAGACAAACAGAATTTGACACTGAGTGAATCACATATTAGGCCTAAAGACCGAAAGCATGGTCAAAGGGTTAGGTTTTAAGGAACACCTTCAGCGGAGAAAGAGGGGTAGAGAGGTGGAGAAGTTTAGGGAGGAATTTTCAGAGCTTAGTGCCCAGCTAGCTGAAGGCTTGACTATCAATGATGGAGCCATTAAAATTGGGAATGCTCAAGAGGTCAGAACGGGTGGAGATCTCAGGGAGCTGTAAGTTTAGAAGAGACCATAGAGATAGGGAGGGGATGAAGCTATAGCAGGATTTAAATACAAGGATGAAAATTATGAAATTGAGGTGTTGCTGAACCAGGAGCTAATGTAGCTCAGCGAGCAGAAATTAGATAAGTGAACAGGACCTATTGCAAGTTAGGACATGGGCAGCAGATCATTGAATGACCTCAGGTTTGTGGAGTGTAGTACAATGGAGGTCATTCCTCAAGCCTGGAGGTAACATTGAGGGTTTCAGCAGCTGAAAATGGGAGGTAAGGATGGTGTCAAGCATCAGGTAATGTTGCTGAGGTGGAAATAGGCATGGTGTAGATAGGTGTTAGGAAGGTAATACTGGGCCAAATATTACACCATGGCTGAGAACGTTCTGGTTCAGCATCAGATAGACGTCAAGGGGTGAGATGGAGCTGGTGACTAGAGAATGGAGATTGTGACCGAAACCAAGGAAACTAGCGTCCCTCTTCCCAGTGTTTAATTGGAAATACCAGATGGCAATAAAGCAGTCTGATAATTTAGATGCAGACAGAGCACAGGGTGGGAGTGTTGGGGGTGTGAAGAGTGCTGGGACTGAGGAAGAGCTTGGTATCATCAGTGTACATGTAAAAATTGTTGCTAAGTTTTCACATGATATCACCAAAGGGCAGAATACAGATGAGTTATAGGAAGGGGACAAGGATAAGCCCTTGGGAATCACTAGAGGTAATGGTAAAGGAGGAGGAACAGGAACTGTTTCAGCTGGTTTTCTGGCAGTAGCTGCATAAGTAAGAATAGAACCAGGTGAGTGTATACCCAACCAACTTAATCTCGGTAAGGAGGTGCTGAGGCAGAATTTTGTGGTCAGCTGTGAAAAAGGCTGCAGACAGTGACAGGTCAAGAAGAATGAAGAGAGATAGTTTACTTTTGTCACAATCAGTTAGGATGCCATTTGAGATTTTACTGAGCCATTTGAGTTTCTATGGCAGGAGCAGAAAACTAATTGGAGGGATTCATACATTAGGTTCCGAGGAAGATGTGTATGGGTTTGGAAGGTGACAACATATTAAAGGATTTTGGAGAGAAAAGGGAGATTAGAGATGGGGCAATAGTTTATAATGAAAAATGAGCCAAGGATATTTTTTGAGGAGAAGGGTGATGGCGCTAAATTTGAAGGAGGAGGGAACTGTGCCTGAGATGAGACAATTGTTATTATTATTAAAATAACTGTTATTAATAGTTAATAATATTTACATAGGCAAATACATTAGCCACTTTGAGCACAGCATAATCCCACAAACAACAACAAATTAAATAACTAGTTAATCCCCCTTTGGTGTTGATAGTTGAGGAAAGAATGTTCTCTTGTTCTCTGTTGAATTATGCCACTTGATCTTTAATATGGCTGAGATCATTGTAACAGGCATACAGATCAGTTTGGTGAAATATGGATTTGATAGTGAAGTACTCTATTAGTATTGGGCCTGGATTATGGAAGGAATTTCACACTGTGCCGAGGTCCCTGTTCGCCCCTGACAGGAGCGAACAGTCAGCAAGCTATTGATTGGCCTCAACTGTCCCCCCCATGCTGTCTGGGGAGAAGTCCAGCCTCTAACGGCTGCCAGATCCAGCAGGGCCATATGCAACAAAAGTTGCCAGGCTTCCCACGTGGGACTGGCCTCCATTTGACATGAGAAAAATTGCAGCAAGGGTGGAAAGAGGCCCCTAGGTGGACGAATAATATCCTACAGGCAGACAGGCGCTGAGAATGATGCTCAGACGTCTGGTTGCGGCTATGCATAGGTAGGTCGCACGGTCGGCAGCTCCCGCCGACAACGGACCTTTGGGCCCTTGTACGGAGCTCCAGCGGCACTTGGACAACGATTCCCAGTGTGGGAAGGAAACAGTGAGGGTCCCCCAGTGCTGTATGGAGTGGACCAGGAGTGGGGCGATCAAAAAAGCGGCTTTGGAGGAGAGGAGAAAGGTGCGAAAAAGCAAGATGGCGGCTGGCGGGGATCAGGCAGCGTGGGCCCAGTTGTCACGGGAGCAGCAGGAGTTTCTTAGAAGCTGCTTCACTGAGCTAAAAGCGGAGATGCTGGCCCCTACATAGCTTTAAATTGAAGGGAGATAGATATAAGACAGATGTCAGAGGTAGGTTCTTTACTCAGAGAGTAGTAAGGGCATGGAATGCCCTGCTTGCAACAGTAGTGAACTCGCCAACACTAATGGCATTCAAATGGTCATTGGATAGACATATGGACGATAAGGGAATAGTGTAGATGGGCTTTAGAATGGTTTCACAGGTCAGCGCAACATCGAGGGCCGAAGGGCCTGTACTGCACTGTAATGTTCTATGTTCTATGTTCTATGAAGGCTTCTATTGAAAGGTTGGTGGAGACCCAGAAGATGCAGGGGACGGCGATCAAGGAGGTGCAGCCTCTGACAACGAGAACGAGATTTTGGACCTGGTGGTTAGAGTGGAGGCGCACGAGGCCCTGCACAAGAGATGGCAGGAGAAGCTGGAAGACCTTGAAAATAGGTCGAGGAGGCAGAACCTGCGGATTCTGGGTCTCCCTGAAGGCGCAGAGGGGTCGGATGCGGGTGCGTATGTGACCACGATGCTGGGAACGCTGATGGGCACGGGGGCCTTCCCGCGGCCCCTGGAGCTGGACAGGGCGCACAGAGTCCTGGCAAGGGAAGCCTAAGGCGAACGAGCTGCCGAGAGCTATGGTGGTAAGGTTCCACCGCTTCACCGACAAGGAGTGTGACCTGCGATGGGCAAAGAAAGAGCGAAGCAGTAAGTGTGAGAACTGCAAGATCCGTATTTACCAGGACTGGGGTGCAGAGCTGGCTAAGAGGCGTGCGGGATTCAACCGGGTCAAGGCGGTCCTCCACAGCAAAGGGGTGAAGTTCGGGCTGCTACAACCAGCAAGGCTGTGGGTCACGTACCAGGACCGGCACCATTATTTCGATACGCCGGATGAGGCGTGGACTTTTATTAAGAACGAGAAGCTGGACTTGAACTAATGGACTGCTGTATGTTGTTGGGGCACCCCTGTGGGGCGGTGGGGGCTGGGGGCGGGTGGTGTTATGTTGGTTTTCCCCTGTGTTTTCTTTTTTTTTGCCCCTTTGTTCTGGGCCCTCGAGGTTCTGGGTTTGTTTGCTGTTGGTATAGAGCTGCGTCACAGGTGGTGCGGACGGCCTGAAAAGCGAGAGCAGTTTGCGGGGTGGGGGGGGGGGGGGGGGAGTCGTTCATCGTTGGGGATAGCACCCAAAGTTTGTTTGTTTGTTTGAGCTTTTCTTTCTTGACACACGGGAATAAGGGGGGGCGCTCTCTCTCCCTCACTTGGGTGGGGGAGGCGTGGGGAGGTTGGAGACCAGTAGCGGGAGCCAACAGTGGGATTAGAGGTAGAGGCGGGAGCGGCCGGGGTCAGCATGGGTCAGCTGATTTACGGGAGAGCTATGGGGGGGAAGTGGGGTTAAGCGGATGCTTGACTTGGGAGAGGGAGATCGAGGGTGGGGGTGGGGGAGGGCTGGGATGCTGCTTTGCTGGCTGTAGGGGAAGCAACTTTCGGAGTCAAAGGGGGGGTCGGGACGGGGAGCCTCCGGCTGGGGGGCTGGAGTGTGCGGGAGGCGCGGACACGTGGCTGGGCTAAAAAAGGGGATGGTTAGTCGGCGGGGGGGGGGGGGGTAATTAACTCTCCGACCAGGCTGATCACGTGGAACGTGAGGGGCCTGAATGGGCCGGTCATGAGGGCCCGTGTGTTCTCGCACTTGAAGGGGCTAAAGGCAGACATAGCCATGCTACAAGAAACGCATCTGAAGCTCGCTGATCAAACTAGGCTGAGGAAGGGATGGGTGGGGCAGGTCTTTCACTCGGGGCTGGATGCGAAGACCAGGGAGGTCGCAATCTTGGTGAGCAAATGGGTGGCATTTGAGGCGGGGGGTATTGTGGCAGATAAAGGGGGTAGATATATTATGGTGAGTGGAAAGCGACAGGGGGCCCGGGTGGTGCTAGTGAACGTTTTTGCCCCGAATTGGAACAATGAGGATTTTATGAAGCGAATGTTGAGTAAAATTCCGGATCTGGAGACATGCAGTCTGGTAATGGGGGGGGGGGGGGGGGGGGGGACTTTAACACGGCCCTGGACCGGTCTAGGTCTAGATCGGGTAAGAGGCCGGCAGCGGCCAAGGTCCTGAGGTGGTTCATGGACCAGATGGGAGGAGTGGACCGTGGAGATTCGCTCGGCCAAGGACGAAGGAGTTTTCTTTCTTCTCCCATGTCCACAAACTGTACTCGCGGATCGATTTTTTTGTGGTGAGCCGGGCACTAATCCCGAGAGTGGAGGGGGTACAGTACTTAGCCATTGCGGTCTCAGACCATGCTCCGCACTGGGTGGAGTTGAGGCTGGGGCAGAGAGAGGCCAATGCCCTCTATGGAGACTGGACATAGGACTATTGGCGGATGAGAAGGTCGGTGGGCAGATTAGGAGGAGTATCCAAAATTATGTGGCGACCAATGATACAGGGGAGGTTTTAGTGAGCGCCGGAGCCTGCAGGCGGAGTTTGACTTGTTTGCCACAGGGAAGGCAGAGGCTCATTTGAGGAAGTTACAAGGAGCGGTGTACGAGTATGGGGAGAAGGCAAGTGGGATGCTGGCACACCAACTGCGGAAGAGAGAGGCGGCCAGAGAAATTGGGAGAATTAGGGACAGGGGGGGTAACACGGTCCTGAGCTCGGAAAGGATCAATGAGGTCTTCAAGGATTTTTATGGTAAATTGTATGAGTCAGAACCCCCGGAGGGGAGGGACGGGATGAAGCAATTCTTGGACCAATTGATGTTTCCGAAGGTGGAGGAGGAGCTAGTAGTGGGATTAGGGGCCCCGATTGAGTTGGAGGAATTGGTTAAAAGTTTGGAGGGTAAGCAGTCGGGCAAAGCCCCGGGACCGGATGGATATCCTGTAGAATTCTATAGGAAATTCTCAGAGCTGTTGAGCCCTCTATTGCTGAGAACTTTCAACGAGGGTAAGGAAAGGGGAACCCTTCCCCCGGCGATGTCGCGGGCCTTGATCTTGCTCATCCTCAAGCGAGATATGGACCCGTTGCAATGTGGCTCCTGCAGGCCGATATCGCTCCTTAATGTAGACGCCAAACTGTTGGCCAAGATCCTGGCCACTAGAATTGAGGACTGTGTCCGAGGGGTGATTAATGAGGGCCAGACGGGGTTTGTCAAGGACAGGCAGCTGAACACGAATGTGCGGATGCTCTTGAACGTGATCATGATGCCCTCGGAAGGAGGGGATGCAGAAGTGGTGGCTTCAATGGATGCAGAAAAATCGTTCGACCGGGTGGAGTGGGAGTACCTGTGGGAAGTGTTAGGCAGATTTGGATTTGGCGAGGAATTCATAGGGTGGGTCAAATTACTGTATCAGGCCCCCGTAGCAAGTGTGTCCACGAACCGACTGCGGTCGGAGTACTTTAGGCTGCATCGAGGAACGAGGCAGGGGTGCCCCCTGTCCCCCCTGCTGTTTGCCCTGGCAATTGAGCCATTGGCCATGGCGCTGAGGATGTCTAGAAACTGGAGGGGGCTGGTTCGGGGAGGGGAGGAGCATCATGTTTCACTGTACGCGGATGACCTGCTCCTGTATATTTCAGATCCGGTGGAGGGGATGGGGGAGGTCATGCAAATCCTAAAAGATTTCGGGGACTTTTCGGGGTATAAGTTGAATGTCGGGAAAAGTGAGCTTTTTGTGATCCATGCGAGGAGCCAAGAAAAGAGACTGGGAAAGCTCCTGCTCAAGATGGTGGAGAGGAGCTTTCGCTACTTGGGTATATGGGTGGCTAAGAGTTGTGATGCCCTGCACAAGCTCAACCTAACGCGGCTTGTGGATCAGATGGAGTGGGACTTTAAGAGGTGGGACATGCTACCACTTTCCCTGGCGGGCAGCTGCAGTCCGTGAAGGTGACGGTCCTCCCCAAGTTCTTGTTCGTCTTCCAGTGCCTTCCCATCCTCATCCCCAAGTCCTTCTTCAAGTGGGTGAACAGGATTATCATGGGATTTGTGTGGGCAAACAAGACCCCGCGAATTAAAAGACTCGGGGGGGGGGGGGGGGGGGGGGGGGGTGCGCTGGCGCTGCCGAACTTCTGCAGCTATTATTGGGCAGTGAACATATCCATGATTCAGAAATGGGTAGTAGAGGGAGGGGCGGCGTGGAAGCGGCTGGAGGCGGCGTCTTGCAGGGATACTAGCTTGGGGGGACTGATAACGGCACCGCTGCCGCTCCCGCCGACACGGTACACCACGAGCCCGGTGGTGATGGTGACACGGAGGATCTGGGGTCAGTGGAGAAGGCACAGGGGAGGAGGTAGGGGCCTCAGTCTGGACCCCGATACGAAACAACCACAGGTTCGTCCCAGGTAGAATGGACGGAGGGTTTCTAAGCTGGCACAGAGCGGGTATCAAAAAGATGGGGGACTTGTTTATAGATGGGACTTTTGCTAGCCTGTGGGCACTGGAGGAGAAATTCAGGTTGCCCCCAGGGAATACCTTTAGGTACCTGCAAGTCCGCGCTTTCTTGAAGAAGCAGGTGGTGGAATTTCCGCTGCTACCTGCCCGCAGGATACAGGACAGGGTGGTCCCGGGCATGTGGGTAGGAGACGGAAAGGTATCAGACATATACCAGGAGCTGCAGGAGGCAGAGGACGCCTTGGCGGAGTAGCTGGTTGAGGGCCTGTGGGCGGACACCCTGGGCAGGGTCAATTCCTCCTCATCTTGTGCCAGGCTTAGCTTGATTCAGTTTAAGGTGGTATACTGGGCGCACATGACAGCGGCAAGAATGAGCAAGTTCTTTGGGGTGGAGGACAGGTGCGTGAGGTGTTCAGGGAGCTCTGCAAATCATGTCCATATGTTTTGGGCATGCTCGGCACTTAAAGAATTTTGGCGAGGCTTTGCAAAGGATGTCCAAGGTCTTGGACACTTGGGTGAAGCCGAGTCTGGGGATAGCGATATTTGGGGTGTCAGAAGATCTGGGAGTGCAGGAGCCGAAAGAGGCCAGGGTCCTGGCCTTTGCCTCCTTGGTAGCCTGGAGACAGCTCTTGTTAATGTGGAGGGATATGAAACCCGCAAGTGTGGCGACTTGCGTCAGCGACATGGCTGGGTTTCTCGGTTTGGAGAAAAAAAGAAAATGATGCTCATGACATTTTGCCCAATATTATGTCCCCCTCTGCCTGCCAACCCACCCATGAGGGTGCTTAAGTGAGTGAGTTCTGAATCCACAATGTTCTGCGTCAGTGGCAAGATTGCGATCAACGGAAAGCAAAGCTGACCCTTGGTCAACGGGTGGGCAAAATTCTTCCCATTTATAATTTGGCCAAAAGAGTTGGTGTGAGCACAAAGTGAGGAATAATAATTGTGCCATCATTTCATTAAAACATTTTGGCATTAGGAATTTTACGCCCGAATAAGAAAGCCAAATTATACAGTGCATTCATTTCCACCGCTCGGGTTAATTCAACTCTGTCACACTATCATAATAAATACAGAAAACGTTGGAAACACTCAGCAGATCTGACAGCATCTGTGACAGAGAAACAGAGTTACCGCTTCAGGTCTGTAACCTTTCATCAGAATGTGTTTTTATTTCAGATTTCCAGCATCCACAATATATGGCTTTTGTCTGTCACACTATCGGACCTGGTTATGGCTTAAAGTTAGATCTCTCAAATTTCTCTTCAGTACTGAAGTATCAAAATAGGTTTTTTTTTCCAAAAGAGTCAAAAATAAGCACTTCGTAAGTATAATTCTTGATAAAACTTGACCTTATTTGGCCTTTAAAATCAGTGCTCTGTTATTTTAATCTCTTCTGCCATGTGCCTCTCCTGAATGCAGGCAAGATGAAGATTTTTCACAAGGAGCCATTGAATTTCTGCTTAACATGAATGTGAATATTCTGCAGCTTAAAGAAACGGTAAGAAAGCATTCTAAAATTTCTTTGCAGGTTTGCTCGATCGCGAACTAACGAGCACCATGGTTTGTGAATGAGTAATGGTGGTCTTTCCAATGTGTGAAACAATGATGGTGACACTCCTTCACTGGTGTGAGATTCTATTCCACAGATGATTTGTTCTAACGTTTTAATACATTGTGGAATCAGTTTTCTGACTTATAAACCACGGTAGTGAGTTATCACGTTTGATTTCACTGCACTGAATTTTCGGTCACTGAGTAGTAATATTCTCATTAATGCCCGCTGAGGAAAGACTTGTCAGTCTTTTGAGTTGTGAGATATTCCCCAAAGTATGAATTTATTATATGTACCATTTCCAGTAACAAGGTTTGATTATCACTCTATCTCATGCTAATCTTCCAACATTCATAATCCTCGTATGAATTCAATTGCCCACCCTCTACATGTAGGGCACTGTTGTGACAGCAGCTGTTGAGAGTTCTGCCAGCAGCTAACAAAGTCAAACAAAAGGCCCTCAAGAGTTTCGCAGGATTGATTATTTGAAATAAAATCATAGCCACACAGCATCTCAATAAGGGGATCAAATGCTGGTTACAAACCAATGAGTTGTGACATTATTTGATTATCCCTTATTGAGGGAATAAGTAGGAATACTCACACTCATTCGCGATGTCCCACACAGCAATATGAATAGTAAAACAGTGTATAATTTCTCAGTTAAACCTTTTTTTGATCACATGATCACAACTTAATATTCTGTATAGAATCAGAACATGATAACATGCTTCATCCAACCTCATGATGCACACAGAAAAAAACTTCTCGACTGTGCAGTATCTAGTTCAACACAACATGCACAGCACTCAACCACAGTTTTATTACTCCTGGAGCCATAAGGGTCCAAAATAGTGTCTTTTGTGATTTTTATGCATCTCCCATGAAATGGTGGCTTGAAGTATATATTGCTTTCTGTGAGAAGACCTTTCTATCATGTAACATGCAATGTATGGAGACAAAAAACATTGTTCATTGTTTGTTTCTCTTCCATTTTGTGTAACTTTTCTCTACAATGAAACTTTCACAATCTCAGTCGTGCCATCAAGGAAAGACATGGAAGCCAAACATGTCCCACATAGATAAGGTGGGGGAGCTGGGGGAGTTGTGGGGTTAAAAACCATTGGACATCTAATTTGCAACTGTTAGTTGCAAATCTTCCTCCCAGTTGAAAAGCATGATTATCTCGCTCTTACTTTTACTCCATTCAGATCACCAACACTAGGAGGCCATGGACTGCAAGGAGTTAAAGCTACAGTCGATCGGCTGGAGACAAAAAAGCTAAATCATAAACTCTGCTAACACTGTTGTCTACTCATGACAAATGAAAAGGAATGACGCCTTTGCCTAAATAATAGTTGCTATCGAATAAAAGACAAGTCTTGTCTCCTGATACACTCATCCTTACACATGTAGCAGAAGAATAAGGCCTCAGTATTAATTATTAAATAATGGCTCCCTTTGTACAATGATAGATAACATTCAATCTATTCAGTTATTCAGGCAATACTGGCTAATCTTTAACACAATGGTTCCCTGAACACGCTCTCTGCTCCCTGCCCTCTTTAACCCTTCTTGTTTCTTGTAATTTTGAATCCATACCATATTGATCAAAATAATGACAGCTGATTTTGTTTTAAGGTACACTTTTTACTTTACACTGATTACCTCAAAAGAACATTACAGTTTAAATATTCTGAATGGTCGCGTAGATTAAAGGAGCTTTTGGATTCTATTGACATAATACATTCTGTACAATTATTGACGGCAGTTGAAAGCTATAACAGGAATCTATTAGTTGGGGGTTTCAGAGGTAACCAAGAATGTATTAGGATGCGCAAAACTGAAGACTAAGGATATCATCAGACATTGGAGTTTGATGAAATGAACAGAGAAAGTCACCAATGTCCCAGAGGACCATAGGCTGTTCTCCTCCCCGTTTTTATGTGAGAGAGCTGAATGATGGTGATTTCACCTGAGGGTCACCACACCTCAGGTGAGGGATAAGTTTGGGAAGACGGGCCTTTATGAATAACCTCAACCAGCACGGGAATTGAACCCACGCTGCTGACTTCACTCTACATCACAAACCATCCGTCCAGCCAACTGATCTAACTGACCCGGCACTGGAGTTTATATATGCCTGACCAGTTTACAGTGAGCAAGCAAAGACAGCATGGGCCAGAAATCAGGTTACAAAATTGCCCCAAGGTTAGGTGGGGTTAGAAGGATAGGATGGGGGAATTTTGCCTAGGTAGGATGGTCTTTCAATGGGTAGGTACAAACTTGATGGCTGAATAGCCTCCTTCTGCACTGTAATGATTCTATGATTCTATCCTAACCGCGAACTGTGCTGCAGTTCCTTCAATTGGAACAAATTCCCCACCCAAAGGCACAGAATTGATGAATTTATCTTTATATCTGTAACCTTAAATCCATAGCTGCCATCTGCATTCATTGTTTTATACCTTTAGCTTTAGACATTGGGTGAGAGAACCTCTGGCTGTTCATGCTGGCGGGATCTTCCGGTCCCGCTGATGGTGCATCCTGGCCATGGGTTTCCCATTGACAGCGACGAGACCAAACAATTCCACCACCGGTCAATGGCAGGCCGCCTCCCGCCACCAAGAAAGACACCGAGAGAGGCCAGAGAATCTCATCCATTGTTATCCCAGATTGTCTCATGAATGCCTTTAAATAATACTCAGATCTGTATTGTTGGTTGTCCCGGGACTGCTTGTACCAGGGTAACTATGGAAGTGAGCGATAAAATCAGGGCCTTCCTTCAATGAAGCTACCTTCTACTGCTGAGTAGACCAAATACGACACCTTGGCTAAGTTTAAAAGGAAATGCGGATGATACAAAACTTGGAAACATTGTAAACTGTGAAGAGGACATTCTAGAACTTCAAAAGGACATAGATAGGTTAATGGAAAGGGCAGATAGGTGACAGATGAAGTTCAATGCAGAGAAATGTGAGGTGATGAATTTTGGGAAGAACATGGAGAGACAAAAAAAAGGGTAAAAGTTTTAAGGGGTGGAGGAGTAGAGGGCCCTGGGTGTATATGTGCATAGATAATTGAAGGTGGCAGGACAGATGGACAGAGCAGTTCATCAAGCATTTAGTATTCTGGGCTTCATTAACAGGGGCATAGAGTAGAAGAGCAAGGAAGTTATGCTAAACATACACAAGAGAGTTGGGCATCAGCTGGAATATTGTGTATAATTCTGGGCACCACACTATGGAAAGGATGTGGACGCATTGCAGAGATTGCAGAAGAGGTTTACGAGAGTGGTTCCAGGCTTGTGAAATTTCAGTTATGAGGATAGGTTGGAGGGATTGGGACTATTCTCCTTAGACAGAAGAAGTCCAATTTGATAGAGATGTTCAAAATCATGAGGAATTGGATGGAGTAGGCAGGAAGAAACTGTTCCCGCTCGTAAAAGAATCAAGAGTAAGAGAGCACAGATTTAAATGTGAAAGAAGCAAAACCAAATATTTTCACACAAGTGGTTCAGGACTGGAATAAACTGCGTAGAAATTTGGTGGAGGCAGGTTGGATCGAGGCATTCAAGGGAGCATTAGATGATTATGTGAAGAGAAACAATGTGCAGGAGTACGGGGAAAAGGCAAGATCAAAGAATTTACACTGCATGCAGCAAGAACTTAAATCATCAGCTGAAGTGCTTAGCAGAAATGTAACATTAATGATGAAACAAGAGAGATCGTGAGGACCAAGCAGGTCCACCTGCCGTATTAAAAGTAAGCAATAATGGTGTGTCGGAAGGTCGGCCGGCGTGGGTCGCCAACGCCAGCCGGTATGTCTCGCAAGCATTGACCAGCATGGGTCCCGAAGGTCCGCCAGTTGGTAAAAGTGGGTCCCGGGGAAAAAAGTTTGAAAAACACTGATCTACCCACCGAGTGCGGGTGGATAGCCCTGTGCCCTCCAACACAAATCCTGCCTTTGCAAAAATGGCCCGGGTACAGTTTGGAGTCAGGGATACAACACACTAGTCTTTTAGCTCCTACCTGTCTCTGATTCCAGAGACACCTATTGCTTCCAGTGGCATATGTGCAAGGTTATCTATAATCACAGGGTTATCTTCAATGGCACTTCTGCTGTTGGAGGAAATCTGATGACATAAGAGGACTGTTGGAAAAGAGAGCTTCTTCTCATCATCCTCTCTACCCCGAGTACAAGTCTCTATGCGAACTAAGGATTCCAGTCGAACATCCCACAAGTTCCCCATCTCCATCCATGCTAACCCACAACATCTCATGCCCCCATCCACCCCTTATACTCCTTATACTCTCCATGCCAAACTGTTTTCCACCAGGGGTGCGTTCAGGACCTGGAAACAGTCCCAGCTCCTGTTTCTTGGCACAAAGTGCAAGTTCAATGCAGTGGGCTGTGGTGGGGGCAGTTTGTGAATGTGGTGATATATGCTGATTGTGAGGGTGTCAGTGATTGCAAGGGCAGGGGAAAAGTGATGATTGTGGGGAGGAACTCCAAAGCTGGGGGCTGCTGGGATGAAGCACTCCTGCTCCTCCTGACCCACAAGACGTTTTGTAAATGTACAGCAGTCCTCATTTAGCTGCTGGGTTTCCCAAAATCTTGGAAAGCCAACTGTTAGTGTCAAAAAGTTGGAGAATGATAAAATCTGAGGCATACAGTCTCATTAAAATATTTAAATGAGCAAACCTCCTGGGAGCAGGTTGGCCACTTGCTCTCCACACCCACCCATCCCCAACCCTCTCAAAGCCAAAGGTTGGTTGGTTGGAGGCAGATTGAATTCAGAGTTGAGATTTTTTACATTTTAACTTCCCATCCAACTCAAACCATCTTTTGGGGGTCAAAATGTCCTCGACTATATTAGTACGCTAGGCTAAGGAGCTCCGCAGCTTCAACTGAACAGAGAGATCAGGTATTGACACAATGGGCTGAATGGTCTCCTTTGGTGTTGTAATTTCCACAATTGTATGGAACACTTTCCTTCACTGGTTTGGGAAATAGAAAATAAAATAGACCAAAAGTATGGAATGGAATATAACATCTGCAATCTGTTACTTGATCGAAATTTGGACAAATACCAGCTATAGACATAGGCTGGGAAAATCCGCTGGGGTTCAATCCTGGCAGTAAGGCAGTTTGCAGCCATCTGTCATATTCCCGCCAAATCTACAGCAGGTGCCTGCCAGCTCGGCTATACATAGTTGGGATCATTATATTCATGAGGCTTTTCACTTCACTGTGTAATGCATAGTAACATATTGGATAAGTACAGTAATAAAAAGTAATGAACATGTCCTGTAACATAATGTACTGTGCATGAGCTTAAATATAATGTAATGTACATGTTCTGTAATATAATGTAACCTAATGTACTGTGGAATTGTAATATCAATCAACATCAAAAGGCTCTGATGTCAAGTTAGATGCTGAATAAAGTTCTCCCTATTCTGCATCAACAATGTGCTTTCTCAGCACTTTGACCATTACACAGTGTGAATATTTTTATTTCGCTAAGTAGCCATCCTTTTGGCCTTTCTGAGTGAAAATGATGATCAAGTGCAAATTAGTGCTGAGTTATGAACCAATTTTGTGCTACAGGTTAAGACTTCCCAACCCCTTTTCATTTACAGCTGGCAAAAAAGGGGACTTTCATCCCATCAGCCTGGTCTATATTCATTCTCTCAAAGTGTCAAAAAATCCATTCTATTTGATGTCAGAGGGCCATTAAAAGACTTCTCACGGCAGATTCAGATATACTTGCACAATTCAGCAAAAGTTTCAAATGGGTATTCTGTACCAGTCTGCAATCCAATAGGTAATGCTCTGTTACCAATAATGCAGTGTACAATTGACTCTAAGGTTGTGAGGGTCAAAGTGGACGTGGATATAGCCCTGAATTGAAAAAGGGGTTACAAAACAGATTGGGCTGCAGACTTTAATGGCATCCAACTGAGAGTGCTTAAATAAATGGGGTGAAGTGCTCCCCAAGCACCTTGTTCAGCTATTTAACAGGTTGCTAGGAGATGGAATTGTTGCCATGGACTGGACAAAGTTTACGTGGTGTCAATATTCAGGTTGCAGCTCGAAAATTATAGAGTCCAATAGATTTTTAAGAAATGATTTGTTCATGAGAAATGTTTGTTCTTGACAAGGCCAGCATTTAGTGTCCAATGCTGATTGCCATTGACAGGTGATGATAAGCCCCTTCTCAAACCATTGTTGTCAGGGAAGGTATTCCAGGATTTGACCCAGTAGTAGTGAAGGCCGGCAATATATTTCTCAGTTAGAACAGTACAACTTGAAGGAGAACTTGCAGATGGTGGTGTTCCCACACCCCTGCTATCCTTGCTCTTTGGGGCAGTAGAGGTTGAAGGCTGTTGAAGGAACCTTGGTGAGTCCTGCAGTGCATCTTGTATGTGATACACACTGCTGGCACACAGCACTAGTAGTGAAGGGAGTGAACATTTAACATAGTGGATGGGATGCCAGTCAGGGTGCTTTGTCTTGGATGGCAGTCAAATTCTTGAGTGTTTTTAGAGTGGCACTCAGTAAGAGGAGAATATTGCATCACACATCTGAACTTGTGCCTTGTTGACCGTGGAAATTCTTTCGAGCCACACGCAGAATACCCAATCACTAACTTGCTGCTGTAGCCACAGTATTTATGTTGTTGGTTTCTTTACATTTCTGGTCAATGGAAAGCCCTGGAATATTGATGGTGGGGTATTTGGTAACAGTATTAACATTGAATGTCAAAGAAAAATGGATAGACTCTTGTTGTAGATGGTCATCATTGGCACCACACACGTTTCAGACAATGTGAGTTGCCATTTCTCAGCCCAAGTCCAAACATTGTCTAGGTCTTGGTGCATGCAGAGAAGGGCTTCTTCATTATCTAATAAGTTGTGGATGGAACTGAACACGGTGCAGACATTAGAGAACTTCCCCACTCCTGACCTTATTATGGAGGGAAGATCATTGCTGAAATAGCTAAAGGTGGTTGAACCGAGGATACTAACCTGAAGAACTCCTGCAGCGATATCCTTGGGTTAGGATGGCTGGCCTCCAATAACTACAACCTTCTTCCTTTGTGTTAGGTATGACTCTAACCTGTGGCAAGTTTTCCCTTGACTTACACTGACTTTAATTTTACCAGGGCCCCTTGAGGCCACATTCAGTCCAATGTTGCCTTGATGTCATGGGCAGCCATTCTTTCTGCATCTTTGAAATTCAACATTTCTGTTCATGCTCAGGCCAAGGCTGTTAAATGTCATTTGGAGCCAATTGGCCACGGTAGGACCTAAGCTGCAGATTGTTCAGCAGATTATTGGTGAGTATATGCCGCTTGTTAGGACTGTCAATAATACCTTACATCATTTCACTCAGGAGTGCCTTGGTCCAACTTTAGCTCAGTTGGCTGGACAGTGGGTTTGTGATGCAGAACGAGGCCTACAGTGCAAGTTCAATTCCCGTAGCAGCTGAAGTTATTCATGAAGGCCCCCCCTTCTCAACCTTGCCTTTCATCTGAGGTGTGGTGATCCTCAGGTTAAATCACCATCAGTCAGCTCTCCCCTTCAAAGGGGAAAGCAGCCTATGGTCATCTGGGCTGATGGCGACTTTACTTACACATAATTTCTCTGATGATTGAGAGTAGACTGAAGGGGTGCTAATTGGTTGGATTGGAATTGTCTTGCTTTTTTTATGGACAGGATGTGCCAGGGCAATTACCTACTGTGTCATGTTGATGCCAGTGTTATAGCTGTACTGGAATGGCTTGGCTGGAGATCTGGAGCAAAAGTCTTTGGCACCGCAGACAGGATGTTGTCATCCTGGATGTTGCTGTATCCACTGCACTCAGCTGTTTCTTGATATCACGTGGAATGAATTGAATTAGTTGAAAGCCAGCTTTTGTGATAGGGGCCTCTGGAATAGGCCAAGATGGATATTCCACTTGGCACTTTCTGGCTGAAAATGTTTGCAAAATGATTCAGCCTCGTCTTTTGCACTCATGCTGGGTCTGCCTAATTGAGGATGGGGATGCTCATGAACACTCCTTTTCCTATTAGTTGCTTAATTATCCATCACCATTCATGACTGGTTATGGCACGATTGTAGAGTTTTGATATGATCCATTGGTTGCTTGATTTTGGTTATTGGCAAGTCTCTACAAGAGATCATTAGAATTGCTCTGCATGAACTGGATAGAGTAGGGGTAATTAGACGCTCAACAGGGCTCTTTAAATAAAAAAAAGAGGTCATGTCTTACCATCCTGGTTGGATATTTTGAGCAGGTTACTTAAATGTTGGATGTAGGTAGCCCGGGCTTCGTGTCATTTACCTAGATTTTCCATAGACCTTTGAAATATGCCACAAAATGACCTCTGAGTAAACAGCAGTCAAGGGGCATGGCAGGCAGATGTTAGGTTAGTTAAGGAATCAGTTCAATTATTTTGGCAGGAGATTATTAATGATAGTGGTTAGGCATGCACACTGATTACTGGTGGGTTCCTGTAAGAATTGATGTCAGGACCATTGTTTTTCACAACCTTTATTATTGATATGGATGAAGGCATTGAGAGAACAGTGCTGAGCATATGTTGACTGCCATATTTGCGAACATAAGTCTGTTAAGAGATCTGAGATGTGGGGAGAATGTGAAAGGTATATAAATTTAAATCCTTTCATTTTATATACGGGAAGTTGGGACTAACTTGTGAGACAGATCTAAGGTACAACAGCTGAAGCAATCTCAGATTAGGAATTTTAAAAAGGACCCCCCAAAAAACAGTACGACACCTGGTCTAGTTGAGGCATCCACTAGTTTCTTTAAAAGAATGTTAATCAGAGTTAAGTGGGTATTTTCTCACAGAAATTGTTCCTAAAATTAAACTACTGTTTTGTAAAAACGTCTATTAAAATAAAAGTCTCATCTTGTTTTTTTTTTGTTTATAGTTATTTCAATTTTTGAAAAAACCTTCCCACTTTGGATCAACACGAAAGTCACAGTATAGATCTGGGTCAAGGCCTGAGGGAGGTGCTGTGCGACTTTCCGAGGGAGATAATCTCATACTGTTTGAGTTTGATACCAAAGGGAGTGCAAATACAGCAAGATGTCAAACCAAGTTAAAATGCCCAGTGGGCCCTTGGATCTGCTGAGCACTCTTTAAACCAACTTGATATTAATTTAAATGCGTAGCCAATTCAAGCATGGTCTCCAAACATTTAAACTTTAACCGCTGGATGAGAGACTTTGTGCAAGCATACATAAAGCTCCCTCCAAAGCATAACAACTAGAGTTTGGGCCAAACAAGGATACTGGACAGAACCCATTTTCCAGCCACCCGTTTGAGTGAGGTAGCTATGGGATAACTGCAGCATTAATTCCCACGTAACATAATAAAATATATTGGTGTGTTCTGATTCAATACAGCTGTCTTTTTAATAGAGATGTAATAAATAAAATTTATATCTTGTACCAGATTGCCCTGGCAATAGAGGCATGTTTGGTTGGACAGTTTGATTGCCTACGTGAATATAAGCTAGCCAGTTGGATGTCTAGATTTTCACAATTTATGTCTCCAGCAAACACAATTTGTTGATCAATTTAAAAACTATTTTCTCAGACTGTCAATGGAATGTAAACACAAGTAACCTCTGAAAACGAATCTGCATCATTATGCTATTGGCTCCTATTCAGAATCGGCAGCCAGTTCTCCAGCTAAGCAGCAAATATATCACTTTATGTCATTCTGTTCTTTACACAAAATCAAGGAGTTAAAACACTAAAACTAGCCATTAACAAATTTGTCAGCAGACAGCTATTTCATGCAAATAAGTGGTTTGTGTTCTGTACATTATGGTATGCAAAATAAAAATGGTGGACCACTTCCATTCCATCCTGTAAATTATAAGTTTTATTTAACCAAAATAGATCAGTAAGAAAATACAAAAAAAAACAAGTGAACCAAAAAAATGTAGGCAATAAATGGCGCTGAAAGGAGCACATCGAAGCCAAGTCTTTAACTCATCTGTAATAGATGTTCATTTCAATCCCAACACAGCCTGAGTGACCGGGTGCATGTACACTCCATCACCAGTGACAACACAGATAATCTGTGTGTAAATCTTATCAGCTTGCCTGCTTCCATGATACTTCACTATAATTTTTTTATTCCCTGTGTGTATGTGTGGTTTCTTCAATGTTGTGCCCCTGACACCAGTAAAAAGGTAAAGATGTCATACCATGTGTTGCTCTGAGTGAGTTTTTCCAATTCCTGTTCCATATGATCTTGCAGTTCACTTGGACGGAGCAGTACTTGACAGATGGGGCATATCGGGGCTTGAGTATCATACAGAGTGGCTTTCTTCTTACCTAGTTAGAAGAATAACACAAAAATTATTACAAACATACCACATTAAAAGTCATTAGCTGAGAATTTAATTGCTTCTCCACCCCCCCCTTTTTGAAAAAAAAACTATGTTATGTTTACCACACCAATTTACCTGTCAAGTTTCTTCTTGCATATGAACCAAATGGACCATTATTCTAATATAAAACGAGGGAGCAACACATTGATCAACATTCCCCTGCCTTTCTTTATTATGTTTTACTCTTTAAACTACAGGTTAAAGGCAATCTGAAAGTGGATAATTTGGGCATAATCTACTGGCCATGTCCCACCCGAATGGGGGCGCGACGCGGCCGGTAGATGCAGAGAGAGGCCTCTTCCAGGATTTACCCGGCTCCCCATGCCTCACGAGATCCCATTAGATCTCGCATTCTGGATCCTACCCAGGGTGGACGGGATCAGTATTTGGCAAATCTGCATAACTAGAGTGAGTAGCTAATCTCACTGATCTACCCAAGGCTTTGGGATCTAACCCCTTCACCTTGGAGACCTGAGGTGAATGCCATTCAGTACTGGTCCCCACAAATGGGGATAAGACGGGACAGCACTTTGGGGGGATCTCCCCGGGGATTGGCGGTCCCTGGGTGGTTGGCCTCTGTGCAGGGTGGCACCCTGACACTGCTGGTGCCACCTGGGCACCTTGGCATTGCCAGCCTGGCACTCTGGCAGTGCTGCCTGAGCACCCTGGCAGTGCCACCTGGGCACCCTGGCAGTGCCACCTGGGTGCCAGCTTGGTACTGCCTGGGCACCAGCAGTGCCCGGGTGCCACCCTGCCCAGAGGCCAACCACCCAGTGACGCTGGCAGGGGCATTGCCAGGCTGGCACTTTGCCCATGCTGGGGAGCGGGCCTAGGAGTTCCCTGCCTGTGTGAACTGGGGTGTGCGAGCGCCCGAGGACCCGCTTATAGGTGTGTTGGGACATTGGAGGGGTCCAGGGGTCACGGTTGGGGGAGTTGAGAAATCCGGACTCCATTTAAAAATGGCGTCCCAATCTCCTCCTGCACTGAGGAGTTCTGGCAAGCGAGCGCCAAAGTGCAGGAAGTACAACTGAATGCAGCCTCTGGGGTGTTCTCTACTGGGCCACCAAAAAAAAGAGTACCGTTAGACAGTGGGAATGTTCCTGCCACTTGTAGCACCAGAAACAACCTCTCAATTCCCGCCCAGAACGGACTTTTTTCTTGATTAGATCGCGCCCTTTGAATTGGACGTTCCTCCATAATCACCCTCAAATCAGGCAGCGTGGTGGTAAAAATAGGCACTAACCCTCCCAAAGAGGGGTGGCAGTAATCCCCGAGGCACTCCCTAGCTAATTATGGAGGAAGAAGATCTCGCAGTTGACACTACTCCCTCACATAAAGCTGTGTTCCTCAGCCAGAGGCTAACAGAAAACATATATCAGATCTCCAGGGACTTACTGTACTTTCAACATTTCACCTGTTCCTGTAGTGAGAATGTCATTGCAGCACTGCTGGAATTTTCCTCGCCCGTTGGTGAAATACTGCCCAAAAACTGTTACGCTTACAAAATGACTTCTAATCCAGGAGGGTGGACAATCGACATGGTGCGGTTGTGCCACCGGCTAGAAGCTCTGTCTTGACACTACTCTGGTGCAAAGAGGAGCTATGGGCCCTTGTAATAGACCATCATGAGGATGTGATTGTGAATGGAGAAGAGGGGCGGGTTTAGCACAGTGGGCTAAATAGCTGACATGTAGTGCAGAACAAGGCAGCAGCGCAGGTTCAATTCCCGTACCGGCCTCCCCGAACAGGCGTCGGAGTGTGGCGACTAGGGGTTTTTCACAATAACTTCATTGAAGCCTACTTGTGACAACAAGCGATTATTATTATTATTAGAAGGAAAGCTGGAGTATATGCTACCCATTTATGCAGTAGCATTCCACACATTCTGGAAGGGCACTGCTAATGAACAGCTTCAAAAGAAGGAGCATAGCAAGAAGTGGTGACTAAAAAATACTGGTGGTAATTAAACAGATATTTCCTTTGTAACTTCTAGAACAATGCATCAATTCAGAAATGCACATATACCATTAATAACCATTTACCAATATTTCACTTTGGCAGTCAATAGCTGATAAATTATTATCCAATGCTACTCAATTAAAAATGTTATCTTTCCATTTTAACCATTGTTACCAGTGTATGTTTTTGTTGTTTTTTTTACTTAATTCATTTTTTCCAATTAAAGGGCAATTTAACATGGCCAATCCACCTACCCTGCACATCTTTGGGTTGTGGGGGTGAAATCCACGCAGACACAGGGAGAATGTGCAAACTCCACACGGACAGTGACCCAGGGCCGGGATTCGAACCCGGGTCCTCAGCGCCGTAGGCAGCAATGCTACCCACTGTGCAACCGTGCTGCCCTGTTACCAGTGCATGTTTACGGTTCTAAGTAAATTGTTATTACAATCCTTGCTGCATTAGCAAATTACACAAAAAATAACATTTTAATTAAAAAATGGCACTGAAGATTTCAGAAGTATGGGCTATTCAGGGTCATCTGAGTAATAAGATGCAATAATTCCCCCAAATCAGTCAAGCACTTGGATTGAGGGAAGGGATGATTAATTTGCAAAAAAAAAATCAGGGCGTCCCTTGACAATTCTATTCCAATTTCAAAGCAACTCATCTTCCTTCAGCGGAACAACTGATTTTGAATGATGTTTGTGGATTTTAACTGAAGCCTCTATGATGCAACCTGGATATCCTATCCTGCTGACTGCGACAGGCATGTAGAGTTGACAAGGCTACTGTTTATTTAGGTGGTGGAGCAAGCAAAGGAAGTGAAAATCGGAGAAAGGAGGAAAACACTGGCATCACTAGCAATAGGAGTGCTTCCTATCAGCACAGGATTGCATGACATGGGGAAACCCAGAAGCTTATTTGCTCTGAAGGAGGATGCTTAACAGATGAGCTGACATGGTGGTGGAAGAAAATAAAGTGTCAGATGATAAAGAGGTTTGAATCCAAGCTGACTGTCTCATTTCAATAAATGTATCTGTGCTGCGCAGCCAGTGAACTCTCAAAGGTTTGATGCCGATCGTTCCCAAATTTTGAGAAATTAACTTTCAATTCAGCTCTCGTTGTCCAACGTTGCCAACTCTCTAGCATTATAGTAAGGTGTCAATAGCTATAAGTCATCTCAATTATAGACTGAGCTGCATAATTAAACGGGCAGAGGGGCAGGAATTCCGCAGCAGAGAGTCCTTTCATATTTTGTTGAAAGGGGAAGGAAAAGTAAGTAAAGTGTGAATGTGACTCTATCACTTTCTTTTTCCCCACTCCTGATCAGATACACTGAAGAGTTTGCAGACAATAGCAATAAATTTGCTCTGATAAAAATAACTGACAATATTTACAGTCACAAACAACTTCCTCTAGTTTTAAAGAGGTGGCTGGAGAGAGCTGAAAACGGATCTCAGCCAGAAATTACTTTTGCTTCTATTTTTGTCACCAGACCTTCCACAAACAATACAAATTACTGTGACTGCTTCCCAAAAAAAACATGCACGTTTCCAGCAGGGAAATCCTGTTACGGCCATGCACCAGCACAAACAGATGTCACGTAAACAGCTGTCTCCACCCTTGGCCTCATTCCCTGCCTCTAGTTGTACTGCATTAAAGACTCATTTATTAATAGGTCAGCAATTAACAAGCTAAGCATCCTGACACCTACTGAACACATGGCAAGTGCTTATATTCACTGCAGCTTGGCTGAACACTGATGTTTATTGACAAAGGATTCCTCCTAATCACTAGGATACGCAAATAAAATGAAACAAAAATCTGTGACCTTCGCGAGATAAATTTTGAGTTGAAATCTTTTTGCTCTGATCAGTCAGATAGTGTTTCGCGATACAATTTTGGTCAGTTGAGTGATTAATAGGAACTTAATCAGGAACGTACGAGAGGAAGGCAGCTGGGGCAGTGTACAATATGATAAGCAGGAGTACAGATTCATTTCTGAGATTTTCCAACTAGTGAGTTCCTGATCCTGGCCACTGTATGCGAGTAAAGGCATCGAGGAGAAGCCAGATGCTTCCCATAAGGAAAGAGGGAAGGAGAAACAATCAGCCAGTGAGACAAAAGAAAGCATTATACCAAGAATAGCATTGACAGCTCGAGGAAGAGGTTGCTTGCTTGCCATCTTAGTCAACGAGGAGTGGGGAGAAGGGCGAGGTGGGGTGCAGTGGGAAATGAGGGTGGTGGTAGTTCAAGTCGCCAAAGTGAGAGGAAAACCAAGCGACTTAAAAATGAGTTTGAATATTTTATAACAAACTGGAACAAAGTTGAATTAATTTTTTCGCCAGTTTGGATAAGTGTTCATCTTAATTTAGACTTTGTTCAAATTGAACCCAAGTTCAATTCAGCTCGAGATTGTTTTTTCAGGTTCCATTGTTTTAGTGATGCCTTTCAAAGCTTCAGTGGAATTTGAGTTGATCTAAACTGGGCTTTGTTCTGATCTATTTCTTTTTTTTCAGTAGTTGATCCAACATGATGGACAGGATTTTCCAGCCCTTCCAACTATAGGTTTAGCATATAGACTATATTTAGAAGGAGATTATAGATTTAGTACACTGATCAAGTGCAAGGAAAATATTTAATCTTCTACTACAATTGCACCAGAGTCTTCAAAAACAGAAGTGGAACTTTTCATTTGTTCATTCCCCTTCAATGAGAGACCACGCATACCTATCTCCCAGATTTTGTGCAACTGGGCCTGAAAATGACCAGATTAGGTTTTGTTTTTAATTTTGGAAAGATTTCTTGTCGGTCAGAGAAGATGCCGCAGCATTCCTCCTAGCCCATTCCAAATCTCATCGAGAGCAGCAATTTATACTGCATGAGAAGAGTGTGCTGATTGGTTGAAAAGTGGAGTCTGATTGGTAGAGGTGCTGCCTTGGAGAATGCCCAAGGCAACAGTTAACTGTCAAGCTTCTGTTTAAATTCAAAGCAGGTAGGTCAACTTTAATGGTGACCATGAAACCATTGTCGAAAAAACCCATCTGGTTCACCAACGTCCTTTAGGGAGGAAATATGCCATCCGTACCTGGTCTGGCCTACATGTGGGGCGGGATTCTCCGCAATTGGCGCGATGTCCGCCAACCGGCGCCAAAAACGTCGCGAATCAGTCCGGCATCGCGCCGCCCCAAAGGTGCGGAATTCTCCACATCTTATGGGGCCGAGCCCTCACCTTGAGGAGCTAGGCCTGCGGCGGACTGATTTCCACCCCGCCAGCTGGCGGGCCTTTGGTGCCCCGCCAGCTGGCGCGGAAATGACTTTGCCGTGCGGCGCATGCGCGGGAGCGTCAGCGGCCGCTCACGGCATCCCCGCGCATGCGCAGTGGAGGGGGTCTCTTCCGCCTCCGCCATAGTAGAGACCATGGCGAAGGCGGAAGGAAAAGAGTGCACCCACGGCACAGGCCCGCCCGTGGATCGGTGGGCCGCGATCGCGGGCCAGGCCACCGTGAGGGCACCCCCCGGGGCTAGATCGCCCCACGCCCCCCCCAGGACCCCGGAGCCTGCCCGCACCGCCTTGTCCCACCGGTAAGAGAGATGATTTGATTCTCGCCGGCGGGACAGGCATTCCAGCAACGGGACTTCAGCCCATCACGGGCTAGAGAATCGCCGGGGGGGGCCGTCAACTGGCGCGGCGCGATTCCCACCCCCGCTGAATATCCGGTGCCGGAGAATTCGGCAACCGGCGGGGGCGGGATTCACGCCAGCCCCCGGCGATTCACCGACCCGGCGGGGGGGTCATAGAATCCCGCCCGTGATTCCAGATCCACAGCATGTGGTTGACTCTTAACTGCCCTATCAAGGGCAATTAGGGACGGGTAATAAATGCTGGTACAGCCTCGATACCTATGAACGAATAAAAAAAACACAATCAGAATTGTTCAACAAGTATTGTCCAGTTGCAGAATCATATTGAATGTTGGACACTCTGTTCTGTGTTTTGTAATCATGGGCTGGTTGAGTATGGTCAGTACTTTGCCTGTTGTAAACAGTCAAAAGGATGTGCTGTTTGCTATGATGCCCCAATCGTTGGGCATATGGGGCGGGATTCTCTGAAAATGGGGTCATGTCCCCACACTGGTGGGAAAGCCGGCGCCAATGACTCCGGTGTCAATGGCCCCCCAAGGTGAGAAATTCTCACCTTTCTAGGGGGCTAGGTTGCCACCGGAGTCGATCCACCGCTCCAGCCGACGCCGAAGGGCCGGCGTGATCTCGTGCATGCGCGGACCAGGCGGCGTATTTCCGTGCATGCGTGGGGGTTTCTCTTCTCCGCGCCGGCCCCGGGCAATATGGCAGAGCCCTACTGGGGCCTGGCGCAGAGGAAAGAAGTCCCCCCCAGGAACAAGCCCGCCTGCAGATTGGTAGGCCCCGATCGCGGGCCAGACCACCGTGTGGAACCCCACCCGGGTTCGGATCACCCCGCACCCTCCCAAGGACCGCCCCCGCACACTCACCTGCCAGGTCCCGCCGTGCGTGAGGTGAGTAATTCACGCCGGCGGGGCTGGCCAAAAAATGGACAGCCGCTCAGCCCATCGGGACACAGAGAATCGCCGGGGGGGCCACTGCCAACGGCCCCTGACCAACGTGGCGGGAATTCCGCCTCCGCCCGAAAGACGGCGGTGGAGAATAGGGCAGCCGGCGTCGGGGCGGCGGTGCAGTATTCGCACCTCCCCCCGGGGATTCTCCGACCCAGTCTGAGGTCAGAGAATCCCGGCCACGGCCTACATACCTGGCATCTACTGGCACTGAAACTCATATATCACATTACTCACTTGTGTGGCAGGCAGAAAGCATTCTTGGCTTGGTGGCAGCATCCTGTTGACGGAGAATCCACTCATGTTGCTACTGGATGGTAGCAGCGTAAAATGGCTAGCTTCACCTGTTCTCAAAATTCTGAGACACCTTGTCCAGGATTCACAGAACCTCCGCGCACAATCGCGCTCGGCGTGGGGGTAGAGAATGGGTGTCAGACCTGCAATCGGGACCGACGCCGCTCCCGTCCCTGGAGAATCGCCGCCAATCACGCGCGCGTGGTCGACACAGCGCCGGTCGGGGGCCATTGAAAGAGGCCCTCGCGGCGATTCTCCGCCGATAACTGGCCGAATTCCCGCCAGTGTGGTTCACTCATGGTTCCACCCGGCGTAAACTCGGAGTGGCGGCTGCGGACTCAGTCCGCGGCCGCCCTGGTGGGGGACAGGGTTCCATCATCGGGGGTGGCCTCCATTATGGCCAGCCTCGCGATCGGGGACCACCGATCGGCGGGCAAGCGCGATCTCGGGGGGGGGCCTATCTTGACAGGGCTGGCCCGCGGTGTGGGTCCGCCATGTTGCACGGGGCCACCGCCGCCGCAGGTGGCCGCCGCACGCATGCGCGGACCAGCGGCTGGAAGTGCAGGGCCCCCTATTGGCAGCCAGAGCTGCGAGAAGCATTCCGGGGCCCTGCTAACCCCCTGCAAAACGGAAAGTTTTCCAGGAAAGTCCAGAGTTATTCGCGCCCGTTTTCTCGTGGGTGTGGGGACATAGCCTCATTATCAGAGAATTCCGCCCCTTACTTTTCCAAAGGTATTCTGATGTAGACTGGGCACCGTTTGGGTCCAAACATTGCGGCCTAAGATCCATTCTTGAGTTTGCGCGATATATTACGAGCAACAATCTGATCAGGGCAGCCTTTATCTGCAGGTTGGCTTTGATGCGTCCTATTCCGGCATTAAGCTAGTAAGGTGAGCAAATGGTTCGGGCCTTACTGAGGTTGCCAATAAGGTCAATCTTATAGCATGGGGAACTGTAGGAATCCCAATGCGTATACTGACCAGTGAAAGTGGGCTGGCAGTAGACAGTAGCAGAAAACCCACACACAGATTTCTCAATTAGCACAAAGAACAAAGAAATGTACAGCACAGGAACAGGCCCTTCGGCCCTCCAAGCCCGTGCCGACCATGCTGCCCGACTAAACTACAATCTTCTACACTTCCTGGGTCCGTATCCCTCTATACCCATCCTATTCATGTATTTGTCAAGATGCCCCTTAAATGTCACTATCGTCCCTGCTTCCACCACCTCCTCCGGTAGCGCGTTCCAGTCACCCACTACCCACTGTGCAAAAAACTTGCCTCGTATATCTCCTCTAAACCTTGCCCCTCTCACCTTAAACCTATGCCCCCTAGTAATTGACCCCTCTACCCTGGGGAAAAGCCTCTGACTATCCACTCTGTCTATGCCCCTCATAATTTTGTAGACCTCTATCAGGTCGCCCCTCAACCTCCTTCGTTCCAGTGAGAACAAACCGAGTTCATTCAACCGCTCCTCATAGCTAATGCCCTCCATACCAGGCAACATTCTGGTAAATCTCTTCTGCATCCTCTCTAAAGCCTCCACATCCTTCTGGTAGTGTGGCGACCAGAATTGAACACTATACTCCAAGTGTGGCCTACCTAAGGTTCTATACAGCTGCAACATGACTTGCCAATTCTTATACTCAATGCCTCGGCCAATGAAGGCAAGCATGCCGTATGCCTTCTTGACTACCTTCTCCACCTGTGTTGCCCCTTTCAGTGACCTGTGGACCTGTATTCCTAGATCTCTCTGACTTTCAATACTCTGGAGGGTTCTACCATTCACTGTATATTCCCTACCTGCATTAGACCTTCCAAAATGCATTACCTCACATTTGTCCGGATTAAACTCCATCTGCCATCTCTCCGCCCAAGTCTCCAAACAATCGAAATCCTGCTGTATCCTCTGACAGTCCTCATCGCTATCGCAATTCCACCAACCTTTGTGTCGTCTGCAAACTTACTAATCAGACCAGTTACATTTTCCTCCAGATCATTTATATATACTACAAAGAGCAAAGGTCCCAGCACTGATCCCAGTGGAACACCACTAGTCACAGCCCTCCAATTAGAAAAGCATCCTTCCATTGCTACTCTCTGCCTTCTATGACCTAGCCAGTTCTGTATCCACCTTGCCAGTTCACCCCTGATCCCGTGTGACTTCACCTTTTGTACTAGTCTACCATGAGGGACCTTGTCAAAGGCCTTACTGAAGTCCATATAGACAACATCCACTGCCCTACCTGCATCAATCATCTTTGTGACCTCCTCGAAAAACTCTATCAAGTTAGTGAGACATCGAGGTAAGGGAGCTCATTTGACTGTTCCATTTCAAAAGGTGAATTTGAGCAAAGGGTGGAGCCCATTAAGGTTTCTAAGGATACTTATTCATGCAGCTGTAGGTTTAAATCGAGCAAATGTATCAGAACTAATCAAGGCTAGGAGGTTAGGGGTCATTCCGTCAAATGGAAATTGACAAATATATTGGCAACACCTCGGTCTTGAGGGGGTTTCACAGCAATAGTATCTCCATGGGTATAAGTGGTGTTGTTAAAAGTGAACTCAATTGCACATGTTGCTGAGTTCAGGGGCGAAATTCTCCCCAAACGGCGCGATGTCCGCCGACTGGCGCCCAAAACGGCGCCAATCAGATGGGCAGCTGGCGCGGAAATGACATGTCGGGGCGGCGCATGCGCGAGAGCGTCAGCGGCCGCTGAAAGTTTCCCGCGCATGCGCAGTGGGGAGAGTCTCTTCCGCCTCCGCTATGGTGGAGACCGTTGCGGAGGCGGAAGGAAAGAGTGCCCCCACGGCACAGCCCTGCCCGCGGATTGGGCCAGGCCACCGTGGGGGCACCCCCGGGACCAGATTGCCCCGCGCACCCCGCAGGACCCTGGAGCCCGCCCATGCCGCCTTGTCCCGCCAATAAATAGGTACTCTAATTCACGCCGGCGGGACAGGCAATTTATCGGCAGGACTTCGGCCCATCCGGGCCGGAGAATCCAGCGGGGGGGCCCGCCAACCGGCGCCGCCCGATCCCGTCCCCGCCGAATATCCGGTACCGGAGACTTCTGCAACCGGCGGGGGCGGGATTCACGCCGGCCAACGGCCATTCTCCGACCCGCTGGGGGGTCGGAGAATGACGCCCCATCAGTTCAATTAATACAGATTCAGACAATGGTGGCACATCTAGATTCCTATGATATAATGGTGTGGTGCAAATGCTTCCCAGAGCATTAAGTTAGTGAATAAGGTAGCAATGTCGAACAAGCACGTGGACACAGCATTACTACCACTGTGCAAGTCCTGTATTGTGTTCGCAAAGGTACAGGAATCCTTCACCGTGTATGTGGAAAATCTGCTCGGAACTGGCTGTGGCAACTCATCTCAACCATTTGAAGGATTCATGTCGTGCAGAACCAGTCACAGAGAAGATAGGACACAAAGGGACATCACTTTTGCAAGTCTTGGGCAGCCCATACCTGTGTGGGTCATATACACCACAATACAATTTGCTACTCTCACACAAATCCAACAAGCATTTTTTTGTAACTTACTTTTGAACGAGGCTGTGTGGTCATGCTTAGTGGCAGATCCAATGGATATTAATTTGGACCTATCATCAAGAACAGTGTTCATTTCGTTGATACAGTCACATTAGTTAAGGATGAGTAATGTGAAACTTCCCCTCTGAAACCTATGAAAAATGGCTTTATTATGAAAACTATTGTGGTCTCCAGCATTGCCTTTCTAATGAGGTAATTCCTTCCCCTTCATCTACCAGACTTCTGCCTTCCATAATTTGCAAGATGAACCATGATCCCTGAGGCCTTTTATTGGACAAAACCCTCCATTTGGGAGACTAGGGCTGGGATTCTGTGAAAACGCGGCTAAGTGTTGACGCCGGTGTAAATATCAGAATGTTTCACGCCGGCGTCAACAGGCCTCTTGGCCCAGCGATTCTTAAGCACACAAGGGGCCAACACGGTGCCGGAGTTCTCCACGCAGCTCCGGCGCCGATACGCAGCCCTGCACTGCCAGCCGCGGGTCCGCGCACGCCGCGGTGGCGGCTGCTTCCGCGCCGGGCCCGTGCAACATGGCGGAGGCACACAGCGGGCCAGCGCGAAGAAGCTAAGCACCCCCCATGGATCGCGTGTGCCCGCCGATCAGTAGCCCCCGATCACGGACCTGGCCGTCGTGGAGGCCCCCCCCCTAGAGTCTGACTCCCCGCCCCCCGCCCCACCCACCAGGACGGCCACCGCGGCCGTGTGTCCGAGCTCCCGTCGGATGGAACCACATTAGAACCACGCCGGCGGGAACTCAGCCGGTTGACCTCGTAGAATCGCTGCGGGGGCCTCTTTCAACGGCCCCTGACCAGTGCTGCGCCGACCGCACGTGCGGCTGGCGGCAATTCTCCGGTTGCCCTCACACTGAGCGCGATTTTGGAGCGGAGGCTTGGAGAATTCCGCCCGAAGTGTTGACTGGGACTGAATTGCGTGCGGTTTGCGTTCCCATTGGGGGCACTATTGTGGTGTAATTCAGGACATGCTAATGGTGACGCGAATTCCAAACAATTCCCAGCCCAGCAGGTATTCTAACCGCTGGGGCCGGAGTTAGTTTTTAAGTACTCCACTGAAGACACCAAGATGGCTCACAGAAGGACTGCCCCCTAAGGTTGGGAGTCCAAGGTGGACCCACTGCGGTCAGTGAGGAACGGAGGGACATCCTCTTTCCCAGCGAGGGCTGCAGACTCAGCGAGGTACGCAGACTCAAGTCAGCACTCACGTACACCGTCAGGGAGATGGTGGCAGAGGAAGTCAGCGCTGCCAGTCTCACCAGGAGGAGACAGCTGATGATTCGGAGGGTTGGGGTCAGCGGTGAGTCCTCTGTCCTAAGAGGGGCAGAGAGCCAGGGAGGGTTCCAATGGCTGCGGCGCAGGTGTCCTCTGGTTGGGGTGAGCTCTGCTGATACCCTGCTTTCTCCACAATGGGACAGTGCTTGCGAGGATAACCAACACCTGGTGGGCTCCTGATTGAGCTTGGCCCTTGATGATACATCTGGGGTATGAGGGTGTCCAGAGGGGCAGCCTTGGTGGGCTCAAAGATAACAAAGGCCTTCTGAGCATATAAAGGACACAGGCAGCACTCAGCAGTGTGAGCAGCCAGGAGCCTGTCAGTAGCATCAAAGGGGTGCATTTAAAAGTCAGACTGGTGCAATGGTGGTCTGAGCCAGGCCACCCCAATCACGAGGGGGACACCTCAAGTCCACGGACTTGGCACCAAGTCACTACCCCCGGCCCAGGCAGCCATCCCCAGCAAGCCCAACAGTTTTCTTTGTTTAAAAATATTTCTTTATTCTCCTCCTTTTTCGCATTTTCTGCCAAATTTACACCCACCAACAAGAAACAATAACCAGTAACTAATATGTCAATCCCTATACCAATAACAACGATCCCATCCTCCCACCAAACCCCAAACAGTAGCCCGCATGTTCACATAAACAACTGACAAAAAGGAATCAGTAATCACCCATAGCCACCATTAACACCCATCGCCCTCCCCCCTCCCACCCAGCCCCCCAACTAATGTTCGATGTTCTCCAGTTCTTGAAAGTGCATAATGAATAATGCCCATGAATTGTAGAACCCTTCTGTCCTTCCCCTCAGTTCAAACTTAACCTTCGCAAGAGTCAAGAATTTTAACAGGTCCCCCCGCCACGCCAAGGCACAGGGTGGAGAGGTTGATCTCCATCCCATCAGGATCCGCATTCGGGCGATCAACGAGGCGAAGGCTACAACATCTGCCTCAGCAACCGTTTCCAACCCTGGCTGGTCCGACACCCCGAATATGGCCTCCCGGGGGCCCGGGTCCAGTTTCACGTGCACCACTTTAGAAATTACCCTAAAAGCTTCCTTCCAGTAATCCTCTAGCTTTGGACAGGACCAAAACATATGAACGTGATTAGCGGGCTCCCTCCGCAACATTCACACACATCTTCTATTCCTTCAAAGAATCGGCTCATCCTCGCCCTCGTGAGGTGTGCTCTGTATACCACCTTCAGCTGTATCAGCCCCAGCTTCGCGCACGAGGTGGAGGCATTCACTCTCCGGGCCACCTCACACCAGAACCCCTCCTCCATATCCTCTCCCAACTCTTCCTCCCACTTTGCTTTGATCCCTTCCAGTTTTGCCTTCTCCTCTTCCAAAATAGCTCCGTAGACCGTTGACACTACCCCCTTCTCCAGTCCCCCTGTCGTCAGCACCTCCTCCAGCAATGTGGAGGCCGGCTCCTCTGGGAAGTTCTGTATCTCCTTTGTGGCAAAATCTCGAACCTGCATGTATCTAAACATTTCTCCCTGCTCCAGCCCATACTTCGCTTCCAGCTCCTTCAATCCTGCAAACCGACACCTAAGAAACAAATCTTTCAGTGTCTTAATCCCCTTCTCCTTACATTTCCGAAAATTTCCATCCCACCTCCCTGGCTCAAATCTGTGGTTCCCCGAATCGGCATTTCCCTTGACCCTGCCCCCAAACCAAAGTGTTGACGATACTGCCTCCAAATTCTCATGTAAGCTATTATTACCGGACTCCCTGAGTACTTCGCCGGGGCTATCGGGAGCGGCGCTGTTGCTAGTGCTTTCAATCCCGACCTCCTGCACAAACTCTCCTCCATTCTGACCCACTGAAAATCAACCCCTCTTACCCAGCTCCACCTTCTCCACATTCGCCGCCCAGTAGTAATACATCAGGTTCGGAAGACCCAAACCCTCTGCCTGCCTTCCCCTCTATAGTAGCACCTTTCTAACTCTGGCCACCTTCCCTCCCCATATGAACAACGTAATCCTTCCCTCAATCTCTCTGAAAAAAGTCTTTGGCAGGAAAGTGGGCAGGCATTGAAAAATAAACAGAAATCGTGGCAACACGTTCATTTTAACCGCCTGTACCCGACCTGCCAGTGACAGAGGGGAGCCCAACAGTTTTCAATGGTTTTTCAGTGTTTTATAAGCCTCCTGTGGTAAACCACATTATTGTCTTATATTCACTGTACTGTATTGTACATGCCTGGGCATGTCCAGACTGGCTCTGCCTGTGTCTCCTCCCCTCAGGCTTCTGTATAAAAGTGGCAAGTCTCTGCCTCCGGACCCAGTTCGGGTCCAGAGGCAGGAGGCTTGCTGTTTAGTGTATTAAAGCCTCAGTTACGTTTATCACTCGTCGTCTATTAGTGATGGTGTTATCAATTTAATACACTAAACTTCTAAAGATGGACTCTTCACTCAAGGTGAACTCCTCACTCAAGCCTGATCGCTTGCAACTGAACCCACAAGCAGCTGACGCTACAGAGACTTTTGAACACTGGATAAGCTGCTTCAAGGAGTACCTCGCATCTTTGAACAAAGACTTCACAGACCTCCAGAAGAAGCAGGTCCTCCATGCACAGGTGAGCCCAAGAGTTTTTAACCTCATCAGGGACATCCTCTCGTACGCGGAGGCAATACCACAGCTAAAGGGACATTACGTGAAATCCATTGACCAGGTATATGCTAGGCACGTCCTCGCCATGAGACGCCAACGCCCTGGGGAATCACTCACGGAATTCCTGTGTGCCTTGCGCATCCTCTGCCGGAACAGTGACTTCCGGACGATATGGGCTACCCAGCACCCGGGGCTGCTGATCAGGGACGCCTATGTCGCGGGCATGCACTCAAACTATATCCGCCAATGATTATTAGAAGGGGGGGACACTCGGCCTCCCAGAGACAGTACAACTCTCCAACTCACTGGAGGTGGCCTCCCAGAACATGGGGGCCTACACCTCCGACCGCGCGGCACCCTCGTGGCCCGCCAACGCCGGAGGCCCAAAGTGCTACTTCTGCGGCCAGAGTAATCACCCCCGACAACGCTGCCCAGCACGGAACGCGACCTGTAACGGCTGGTGGGAAGAAGGGACACTTAGAAAAAGCCTGCCAGGCCCGACCCCCCCCCCCCCAACCAAACCTTCTAGGCCCAGCAGCGCTGCCTGCTGCCTGTCGGGGCCACCCCCAGCTGCCGCACCACCCGCCATGCGCGACCCGTGGGTGCCGCCATCTTTAATTTCAGCCGACACGTGCGACCCACGGGGGCCGCAATCTTACACCTCACCCACCATGTGCGACCCACGGGGGCCACCATCTTACACCCCATCCGCCATGTGCAACCCACGGGGGCCGCCATCTTGGACGCCATCTTGGGACCACTCCGCGGCCTCCCGGGAGCCCTGCTCACCCGACCATACGCTGGCCGCCGCCACCTCCGACCGGCCTACTGACCGCCTTCCAACACTCGCTTCCGTCACACTCGACCAGTCCTGGCCGCACCACCTCAGGAAGTCCACGATGACCGTCCGGATCAACCGGCACGAGACGGTCTGCCTTTTCGACTCTGGGAGCACAGACACCTTCATACACCCGGATACAGTAAGGCGCTGATCCCTCCCCATCCTACCCGCGACCCAGAAAATCTCCCTGACTTTCGGATCCCACGCAGTGGAAATCCGGGGCTACTGTGTCACGACCCTCACTGTGCAAGGCGTAGAGTACACTAACTTTAGGCTCTATGTCCTCCCCCATCTCTGCGCTGCCCTATTACTGGGGCTCGACTTCCAGTGCCACCTCCAGAGCCTTACCCTAAAGTTCATTGGACCCCTGCCCCCCCTCACCGTCTGTAGCCTCGCGACCCTTAAGGTTGTCCCATCCACCCTCTTCGCAAACCTCACCCTGAACTGTAAGCCCGTCGCTACCAGAAACAGACGCTACAGTGCCCAGGACAAGGCCTTCATCAGGTCAGAGGTCCAGCTACTCCTGCAAGAGGGGATCATCGAGGCTAGTAACAGCCCCTGGAGAGACCAAGTGGTGGTCGTCAAGACTGGGGCGAAGCACTGGATGGTCATCGATTATAGCCAGACCATCAACCGGTACACGCAGCTCGATGCGTACCCCCTTCCACGCATATCTGACATGGTCAATCAGATTGCGCAGTATCGAGTCTTCTCTACAGTCGACCTGAAGTTTGCGTACCACCAGCTCCCTATCCGCACGGAGAACCGCCAATACACTGCCTTCGAGGCAGAAGGCCGCCTCTATCACTTCCTCAGGGTTCCCTTCAGCGTCACCAACTGGGTCTCGGTCTTCCAAAGGGAAATGGACCGAATGGTTGACCAGTACGGGCTGCGGGCCACGTTCCCGTACCTAGACAACGTCACCATCTGCAGCCATGACCAGCTGGACCATGACGAGAACCTCCGGCGCTTCCTTAACCTAACTTACAATAGAGAGAAATGCGTCTTTCGCGCAACCCGCCTGGCCATCCTCGGCTACATTGTGGAAAACAGAGTCCTAGGGCCCCACTCCGACTGCATGCGCCCCCTCCTGGAACTCCCCCTCCTCCACTGCCCCAAGACCCTGAAAAGGTGCCTGGGGTTCTCCTCTCACTATGCCCAGTGGGTCCCCAGCTACGCTGACAAGGCCCGCCCACTGATCAAGTCCACCATGTTTCCCCTGATGACTGAGGCCCGACTGGCCTTCGATCGCATCAAAGCAGACATCGTCAAAGCCACGATGCACGCTGTGGACGAGTCCATCCCTTTCCAAGTGGAGAGCGATGCGTCGGACTTTGCTCTGGCCGCTACACTCAACCAGGCGGGCAGGCCCGTGGCTTTATTCCCCCGTACCCTCCATGCCTCCGAATTCGACACTCCTCCGTCGAAAATGAGGCCCAAGCCTTAGTAGAAGCTGTGAGATATTGGAGGCATTATCTAGCCAGCAGACGATTCACTCTCCTCACTGACCAACGGTCGGTTGCCTTCATGTTTAATAACACACAGCGGGGCAAGATTAAGAATGACAAGATTCTGAGGTGGAGAATCTAGCTCTCCACCTACGGCTATGATATCTTGTATTGACCCGGGAAGCTCAATGAGCCCCCAGATGCCCTATCCCGCGGTGCATGTGCCAGCGCACAAGTAGACCGACTCCGTTCCCTCCACAACGCCCTCTGTCACCCGGGGGTCACACGCTTTTTCCACTTTATCAAGGCTCGCAACCTGCCCTACTCCATCGAGGAGGTCGGGTCCGTGACCAGGGACTGCCAGGTCTGCGCGGAGTGCAAACCGCACTTCTATCGGCCAGACAGAGCACATATGGTAAAGGCCTCCCGCCCTTTTGAGCGCCTCAGCATGGACTTCAAAGGGCCCCTCCCCTCCACTGACCATAACGTGTACTTCCTCAACATCGTTGATGAGTACTCCAGATTTCCCTTCGCCATCCCCTCCGTTATCAAGGTCCTGCACAGCCTTTTCACCCTGTTCGGGTTCCCCGCCTACATCCACAGTGAACGGGGCTCCTCTTTTATGAGCGACCAGTTGCGTCAGTTCCTGCTCAGCAAAGGCATCACCTCCAGCAGGACGACCAGCTATAACCCCCGGGGAAACTGACAGGTGGAGAGGGAGAACGCGACGGTCTGGAAGGCCGACATCCTGGTCCTACGGTCGAAATGTCTCCCGCTGGCAGGAGGTCCTCCCCGATGCGCTCCACTCCATCCGGTCGCTTCTATGTACGGCCACTAACGAGACTCCTCATGAGCGTATGTTTGCCTTCCCCAGGATGTCCACATCCGGGGTCTTGCTTCCGTCCTGGCTGACAGTGCCGGGGCCCGTCCTTCTCCACAAGCATGCGAGGAGCCATAAAACTGACCCCCTCGTAGAGAAGGTCCTGCTGCTCCATGCAAACCCCCAATATGCCTACGTGACACACCAGGACGGGTGGCAGGACACGGTCTCCCTTTGGGATTTGGCTCCTGCAGGCTCCCCGGCAACAATCACCACCACACCCCACCCTACACCGTCTTCCGCCACGTCCACCAACCTCCCTCATGATTTGACTCCCGCAGGCCCACCGAGGATAGGCATTACCACCTCCGCCCATACACCGCCCCCCTTCGCCAACTCAACATCTGGATGAAGAAGAAGTCAACATGCACCCAGACGCGCAGACCTCGACGCCGGCGCCCACACCACAGCCGGGACTGAGGCGGCAACAGCGGAAGGTCAAGACCCCTGACAGACTGGACCTTTAAGACCACTTCATCCCTGCCGGATCTTTTTTAAACAGGGGACGAATGTGGTAAACCACGTTATTGTCTTATATTCACTGTGCTGTATTGTACTTGCCTGGGCTTATCCAGGCTGGCTCCGCCTGTGGCTCCTCCCCTCAGGCTTCTGTATAAAAGTGGCAAGTCTCCACCTCCGGACCCAGTTCAGGTCCAGAGGCAGAAGGCTTGCTGTTAGTGTGTTAAAGCCTCAGTTACGTTTATCACTCGTCGTCTGTTATTGATGGTGTATCACCTCCCGCTCCCCCTCTGTAGCCATGGTGTTCAGTCCACATTTGTAAATACTTGTAGTAATTCACGCCCGCAAAACTTCCACCTGAAAGGAGCAGAGCATCGTGGAAGGGTGGAGCATACTGTGTCCAACTCGCTAATCACATTTAAATGCGTGCACATGCCCGTGTTACATGCCCCAGCCGGTGTGGGGCACAAACCTCATTTTCACCGCCAAGGAGGGGCCGGAGCATGGCGCCCAAATCGGCGCCGGGCACAGACCTCGATTTTGTCTGGAGCCCCCGGTTCAATGACCGATTGCGCTTCGTATTTGCGGCATCGCAAGGAGGGGAATTTTGCCCATTGTCTTCCCAGTCTAGAAGTAGTTATGATGATTTTGTAAAAGTAGTGGAATGCTTTATACTTTTGAATGAGGTTGCTGAAACTGCAGTTCACTGGGAATAGAGGGATACGGACCCCGGAAGGAAGATTTTAGTTTAGACGGGCAGCATGGTCGGCGCAGGCTTGGAGGGCCGAAGGGCCTGTTCCTGTGCTGTACTTTTCTTTGTTCTTTGAGTTTTTGTCCAGATAATTACAAACCTACTGAGTTGCCTTATGACAAATGGTCATTGATTAGGTGGCCATGATGTCTGCTAGATTTGTGCCACAAGTAAAACAGCATTCAGAAAATCACGATCTGCTTTTGTCTGCTTTCTCCGGGAAAACAGACAAAATGGAGGGGAGGAGCTTCTTGGACATCACCCTGGGGGCATTCTGCCTATCCTTTCTGAGTGTACAGCTGCAAAAGGGTTAAGTCTATCTCTGAGCATTTAATCAATCCATCACATCACATCTACAACTAACAAATAACCATGTGAGAGGCCATTTAATCCTCAGTGACCAACCCCCATCTTGAACGCGAACTTGAATTTTCATTTCAGTAAACTGCAAGGGCAACATACTGTTCCAAAGGGCTGTGGATTTTCAAGAGATCTGGCAAATTCTAGGCAAGGCACTATTCCTCATCAATATTTAGTTAAGTGATTGATGATCATTCCACGGGGATCAAACAAATCCCTTGGTGGACAGCAGTATAGTTAACTATTCTCTCACTTTTTCTCTCTTCACCTCTTCCCTCCCCCACCACGCACGCAACAGAATTGTTCTGGTACATTGAGGACAGTACTGTACAATGAATTGCACAGCTCTGGGTAATGGAATTGGTCACTGCAATTGTTACTGAGCAAATCAGACGGAGAAAGGAGAAGACAAGCCGGCACCTCAAAGTAATGGCTGAAATTGAGTTTCTTTAAAAGTCCAATGGCAATTGCAATGTTCAGACATGGATTTTTTTTAATGCTGTAATGTCACTGATAAATTTGAAATTTGATCTTTAGGATGCTAAAATAAGTACAGAATTTTGATATTGTGATATTTTCTGCTCTGAGGGGGAAAAAATGATCTGATTGCAAAGAGATCATTTTAGGGCCCTCAAACTGAAATGTTATTTGAACCAAAAAATAAAATTTTGAAGAGGCAATGCAATGTATTTTGCTTATGGAAAATCAAAGTTAATAATGTTTAGGAATTAAAGAGGTAGGGTTAGACCACAAAACTAAATTGTCTTGAGAGAAACTTACCTCGCTCATGTGGATATGGTAGCACAGTATTTGTTTTTGGACTAGTAATCCAGAAGTTTGGGCTGATGATCCGGGGGACACAAGTTCAAATTGCACCATGGTAGTTGGGGATTTAAATTTAGTTAATTAATTAAATCTTGAATGAAAAGCCAATATCAGTAATGGTGACCATTGTTGTAAAAACCCATCTGGTTCACAAATGTCCATCAGCGAAGGAAAACTTCCATCCTGATTTGGTCTGATATATATGTGATTCCAGACCCGTAATAGTTTGGATGGCACTTAACCCCCTTCTGAAATGCCTGAGCAAGCCATGCAATTGTATCAAACTGCTGTGAGAAATAATAAGAATAAAACAAGATGGGCCACCTGAGGCACTGGGCATAAAGGCACACCCAGCCCAGTTAACCCCGGAAAGTCATTCTCGCCAACGTTAAAACATAGGAAATTGGAGCAGGAACGGGACATTCAGCCCTTTGTGCCAGGTCTATTATTCAACACAATCACAGCCGATCTACCTTCATTCCATATCTGCGGATCTGTGCCAAAACTGGGAGAGCTGCCCGACAAACTAGTGAGCAACAGCCTAACATAGTTATACTTACATTATCTACCCTTTCGGCCAACATTCCACAATCTTCCATCGCCATCTCTGGATTGTCCTACCCCAGTGATGTGACAGTTCCACCAGAGCTGATGGCACAGTGGAAAACATTTGGCAGCGATTAGCCCTTGGAGTCCTTAACATTGGACCCCATGAATTGTTATGGCATCAGGTCAAAATGGGAACAAAAACTTCCCACTGATTACCAACTACAGCCCTCCGAAACTGATGGATGAGTACACCTCTATGTTGATCACCAATTGGAAGAAGCACTGAGGGTAGAATGGCTCATAGCACCTCTATTAACAAGCTGGCTGGATGCAACCAGACAGGGCTTGCAGTGGGTGGTGAAAGAACCAACACCAAGAAATTTTCACTTGAACCTGTGGTCACCAATCCACCTGATACAGATACATGTCAATGACAGGGGTAAAATGAGTCACATATTGTTTCCAGATGAAATCCCATCTTCGTTCAGAGGGAACTATCCAGTTTATTGTGTGACAAGACCACTATGTGAAACAGGATAGATTTATAATTGATCCTGCAGCTCAGAACTGGTCGTCCATGAGGCACTGTGCTCCATCATCATCAGCAGCAGAATTATTTTACACCATAATATAATCTCATGGCCCAGTATAATCCCTCACTCTACCCTTATCATCAAGTGGGCAAACCACAGTTCAATGAGAAAAGTACACCCAAAAGCAACACTAGGTGTATCTAAAAATGGTGTGGCAACCTGCTGAAGCTACAGCACAGGATGACATGCATGCAAAACGGTGTAAGCAACATGATATAGATAAAGCTGTGTAACCTCATAACCAACAATCTGTACTGCCGCATACAGTCGTGAATGGTGATGGACCACAAAACAAATAAGGAGAGTAAGAAGTTTCATGAACATCCCAATCCTCAATGATGGGAGAGACCAGTAGGTGAATGTAAAAGACAAGGCTGAAGGTTTTTCAGCTACCTTCAGCCAGAAATGCTGGTGTTACATCTCAACCTCATCCTCAGATCCCCACCATTTAACAAATTCAATTCAAGCCGTGTGACATAAAGATACAGTTGAGTGTGCTGAATGCAGCAAAGTCTATGGGACAAAATGTCCCAAGAGTCGTACTGAATATTTGTGTTCTGGAAATAGCAGCACCTTTAGACAAGCTGTACAGCTACAATACTGGCATCTACCTAACAAAATAGAAAATTACTAAGGTATGCCCTCTCCACACAAAACAAGACAAATTTCCACCCCATCAGTAGAATGGTGGAGGTAGTCAGCGACAGTGTTATTAAGTGACATTTACTCATCAGTTACCTGTTCACTGGTGATCAGGTTGGGCTTCACTGGGACCATTTGGCTCAAGGTCACATTACAATCTTGGTCATGGACTAAGGAGCGAATTACAGATGTGAGATCAGACAGCAAGACAGGACCAAGTAGGCCACCCAGAAGACAGAGCAAAACTGAATTCAATAGGAATCACGGGAAGTTTATCCATTGGTTGGTGTCATACCTAGCACAATGGAAGGTCCTTCTGGTTGTTGGAGGCCAATCATCTCAGTTCCAGAACATCAGTGCACGAGTTCCTCAGAGTAGCGTCCTAGGCCCAACAATTTTTAGCTGCTTTATCAATGACCTCCCTTACATTATAAAGTCAGAAATTATTTGCTGATGATTGTGCAATGTAAAGTACCATTCACAACACCTCAGTTGTCATGATAGGGAGATATTATGAACTTTGTTCTAGAAATGGGGTCCAAGATGTAGCAGGGAATTTAAGGGTTAATATGACAGCTAGCAGCAGAGTCAGAAAGATAAGCCCACAGCCTGAGTTACCTTGTCCCATTCAGACTTAACCTTGTTAGTGGGAATACACAGGATGCCCTGGTTCAGCCAGGATGATCCATAGAACATAGAACGTAGAACATAGAACATTACAGCGCAGTATAGGCCCTTCGGCCCTCGATGTTGCGCCGACCTGTGAAACCACTCTAAAGCCCATCTACACTATTCCCTTATCATATATATGTCTATCCAATGCCCATTTGAATGCCCTTAGTGTTGGCGAGTCCACTCAAGATCCATTGTCATTCAGGACAACCTTGTTTGACCAGCCATTATCCCATCACAGTGTCTGATCAAGAGAATGTTAGTTGCAAATGAATGGCATAGCTCAGATTTTTGTATAAACGGGAGTGGGCAATTAGCCAAGATAACGATAAGGGATTTGGGTTTGACCACCTCAGGGGATAACCTTTGTTTGAGGGGGTAGGCAGAGCTTAGAGAGAGAGAGGGAGGAAGAAATGCTGTTCTAAACAGTTACAGAAAAAGGCTGTGGAAACTGACCACAGAGGCCATGAAAGTTGCCATCGGGAAGGCTTTGGGAAAGAGTCCAGAATGAATGTCAGTACCAGAAGGAAAGTTGCTTCCTAAATGCAAGTATTACCTTTGACTGCCTGTGAAAGTGGCATGCGAGTTGCATGTTCTGATATAGGGTGGCCTAAAGGGAACTAGTGTGTTAAGGTTAAGAAACTACACATAATCTGTTATTGTTAAAGTTGAAGCAAAAGTTTAAATATTATTTTATTTCCTTTTGTTTTAATAACATTGTTTATAAAATAACCAAGCCCTATTTCTTATATTACCGCTCCTGGAACTAATCGATCTTTCCGCACTGCATTAAAACTTTAAAAAGTTATGGCATTTGGTTCCATCTCTCAGCCACTGTTGAGAGCTAACCAGACATCCGTGACATAATGATGCAAACCATGCTTGCCTGCAGCAAGGTCTGGACAACATCTAGACTTGGACTGACCTATGGAAGAAGCATTCATGCCACACGAGTGCCAGGCAATGGCCATCTGCAACATGAAGAGTCTAACCATATCAGCTGGACAGTCTACAGCAGTACCATCACCAGATCCTGCAGCATCAACATAAATTTAACTGAACAAACCATATCAATATTGTGGCTACAAGAGCCGATCAGACACTGTTTTTTCTGTGATGAGTGACCCACTCATGACTTCCCATAGCCTTTCCAAATCTTCAAGGTTCAGGTTAGGAGTGTACTTGAATACCATCCCCGCCCACCCTTTCCTGGATAAAACATGCTCCAACAGAATTCAAGAAGGCCGACACCATCCAGGACAGGGCAACACACTTCACTGGCAACCCGTCCACCATCTTAAACATTCACTCCCTCCACCACTGATGCACATTGGCTGCATTGTGCACTGCACACTGCCTGTGCTGCAGCAACTCTCCAAGGCTGCTTCAACAGCACCTTCTAAACTGATGGCAAAATGATGAAGGACAAGGGCAGCGAGTGCATGAGAACAACACCACCTGCAAGTTCCCCTCAAAGTCACATGCCTTCCTGACCTGGGAATATATTGCCGTTCCAGCATCATCATTGAGTTCAATCCTGAAAGCATTCCAGAAGTAGTATTGTGCAGTACTTTCACCACACCAACTGCAGCACTTCAAAGAAGGCAGCTCACCACCAGTATCTCAAGGGAAATTAAGGCTGAGCAATAAATGTTGGTCTTGCCAGTGACACCCATATCCCGTGATTGAATAAAATTTTAAATATTATAAACCGAGGGGAGTTCAATTGCATGATTGAAAGCTGGATGACATTACTACCTAACTGGCTTGTACCTCAAGTATGTTTTTATTAGTAAGCATTTTTACAAGATATTTTGCTCCTGCCTCACTGATACAAATTTCCCTTTTCTTGACTCAATTGTTTCACTTTTTGTGTAGTGTCCATTCACCTGCTGTGATTGCTGTAAAGTCCTCTGCACTTTGACAGCCTTAAGTTCCCCAGCCCCAAATATATCCTTCTTAATCTGGACATACAATCCCAATACACTAACATCCCTCCCCACGACAATGTCTCCGTCCTCCACTTACTTAGAAAATGGACCAACCTGTTTGCATCATCATCACCCTCTCTCTGTTCTTACACCTTAAAAATCTTCTCTCTCACCTTGTCACTTTGTCCAGTTAGCTATTCCAGGAACCTGCATGGATTGTAGCTTTGCCTGTCTTTTTGCAGAACTTGGGGAACGATTTGTTCCAGTTCTACTTGAGCACCAAAATCTGACCTTTGTTCCATTTCATTTATACCATGCTTGTGCTGCTGTCTGCTTTCCTGCTGATCTCGAGAATTTCATTAACAAAATTTTAATCTAGCTTCACTTCGCTCATCTCCGACTCTTCCGATCCTTCCTAGTTTACTCTCTTTATCTGTAGTGATGGAAGAGATATCTATTACAAGTCCACTCTCTCCCAAGGCTACCCACAATAAACTTGTTAATGTTGACATCTTTTTCTCTCAGTTTCTCTGAATCCATTACATTAGTTCCAATGACTCCACTTCTGCATCAGAGGTTCTAAAATGTCCTCCCTTTTTCTCAACTGGCATTTCTTCTCAACAGTAGTCAACAAGACCTGTGATTGTACCTTCCTATTTTCCTGTATTTGTTTTCTTGGAACACCAACAGTGTCATGCTTGTCCTCACCTTTCATTCCATCAGCCTCTCCATTAGATCACCGCCTGCTATCTCTGCAACCTTCAGCATAATCCCATCCATCAGTACATCATCTCCCATACACCTGCTTTGCAGAGGGATTGACTACTTAGAGAACTCGGCTTTTGTTGTTATTATTATTTTCTCTTATATCTCAGCTTTAACCAAACAAATTATATGGACACTATAAATCCACGATGAAGCGATCTATTCTTCCAGGAAGACAGTCCAAAGAGTCTCAAAAAATTCAAGAAAAGTCAACGATGAGAAAAGATAGTTGGGTCCATCAGAATTCCTCCTTGTGGTAGCCTAACTCTCCTAACATCCCAACACCACAATTTGTGTCTCTTCTTCATTGTCCATCAATTTTGCATTATTTGCGAAAACCTGGGGTGAAATTCTCCGGAAACGGCGCAAATCAGTCGGGCATCGCACCGCCCCAAAGGTGCGGAATCCTCCGCATCTTTTGGGGCCGAGCCGCAACCTTAAGGGGCTAGGTCGGCGCCGGACGAATTTCCGCCCCGCCAGCTGGCGGAAAAGGCCTTTGGTGCCCCGCCAGCTGGCGCGGAAATGACATCTCAGGGCGGCGCATGCGCGGGAGCGTTAGCGGCCGCTGACGGCATTCCCGCGCATGCGCATTGGAGGGAGTCTCTTCTGCCTCCGCCATGGTGGAGACCGTGGCGGAGGCGGAAGGGAAAGAGTGCCCCCACGGCACAGGCCCGCCCGCGGAACAGTGGGCCCCGATCGCGGGCCAGGCCACCGTGGGGGCACCCCCCGGGGCCAGATCGCCCTGCGCCCCCCCCAGGACCCCGGAGCCCGCCCGCACCGCCTTGTCCCGCCGGTAAGGTAGATGGTTTAATCTACGCCGGCGGGACAGGCATTTTAGCGGCGGGTCTTCGGCCCATCCGGGCCGGAGAATCGCGGGGGGGGGGGGGGGCGCCAACCGGCGCGGCGCGATTCCTGCCCCCCGCCGAATATCCGGTGCCGGAGAATTCGGCTAACGGCGGGGGCGGGATTCACGCCAACCCCTGGCGATTCTCCGACCCGGCGGGGGGTCGGAGAATCTCGCCCATGATGACCAAAACTGAATACAGTGCTCTAAGTGGAGTGTGTCCAGTATACAGTCAGACTATGTTCCATATTTAATTTTCAAGAAGGAGAGAATTGATAAGTGCATTCATGACATTTTAATTTCTATGTAATAATCACATTTGTGTGTGTATAGATTTGTGTACAAATATATGTTTGTGTGTAAAAATGTATTTGTGGAGATGTGTGTGTGAACACTCATATACACATTGAATCAAACCACTTCAGTACAAGCTCCACATAGAATACTCAAAGCCCAGAAGTGACTGTGGCTCATTTACAGCTTTCAGATGTTAATTCAAAAAATATATGCTTAATTGATAAAATAAACTCACCATGAGTTGGCTGTCCTGGAAATCAAGACGACCAACTCTCTTGGGCCTTTGAAGTTGGGGTATGGACATCGAGAGGTCTGGCACTAAGCTTTAGTTCTCAGTACTTCCCATTTTGCATCTTTTAAATTAAAGCCTGTAAAACCCAGCTCTACGGAGATTGATGAAATGTCGAGCAGTTTTTCACTTTTATCTATTGACATTTTATTAAAGAGGAACGTTTTAACAACTGGAACTGTTCCCAAACATACTTACAAGGACTTGGACCATGAAAGTATACCAGGAGATAAGACCAACCAAATACTTCATGTATTTGTCTGAAATACCTCTCTCTTATCTTAAAATAACTGGATTATGCCACTCCCAAGTAGATGTCTTTGTATGATAGTGTCCCACAGCAAAATTTCAGCAAGGTTCTCAAGCATTTTCATGTGGTGTTGGCGAAGTTTCAAAATAACAGAGCTGGTTTTCAATCGTTGCTGAGCAAGGAGCGAACTAACTGCATCACCTGCCTGATGGCACCAGCAAGAGGCCTGGCCTGAAACCTCTTCATGGTCAGTTGGCATGTACATCTGCTCTGTGAGCTGCAAGTACTCATTGACAGGCAGCTTGGTGATCAGGAGATTGGGGCAATTGAAGGAATCCAACTGCCCCTGTACGGAGCTGAGTCAGGAACTAAATTTTAATGGGGCAGGGGAGGGAACAGACAAGGATTTTGATTATTTGGTTAACTTTTCAGTTTTTTCACAGAATACTTTTATTACTGGCTCTGCAAAAATCAATGCCACCAAGGGCTGGTGCAGGTATTTTCAATTGCACCCCTGATGCAGTGGAGCTGGCGGTGGGTCAAGGGAGTCAGTACATAATGGAGATGCTCCCCAAACACCATCGGAATGCCCTCTTGCCCCACAATGCAAATTATGTCCCCCCCATCAGACCTCTCGACCCCACATCAGACCTCCATCAGAGCCCCCCCCCCCCCCCAGCCCGTCATCAGACTGAACCCCCCCCCCACCTTTGACTTCCTCCTTTTCACAGCACTTAGCTCCTTTTGATGTGGTAAGGAGCTGTAAATGATAGAAAGCTTATAAACGTTCTGGTTAGCATTAAAGCAGGATAATGGAAATGCATTCAAGTGTGAAGGGAAAGATCAAGAAACAATCCACCAAGCAGCTGTCTCTGAAGTAATAAAATTGTCAATCACTGACTAATTCAATGTATTGCTGTGTGAAACTGAATGGAAGAATCGGAAATCGCAATTCTTGCTGGCAAGATCGGGTGTTTCCAATTTTCCACACCCTTCGCCAATGACGTAATGATTTCCACGCCCTGAAAGGATGAGAACCTAATTTAAATACATTTTAATATTCTTACCGAGCACCCCCCACCCCCCCACCACCACATGGTCCAGCCTCACTGAATATTCATATCTTGCCCATGTGATGTCATGTTGGTGAGGTTTACAACAGGTTCTGAAAAACGTGATCAGTCGAAGGGACCCGCCACTAGGGTGCAAAGGTAAGTATAGCTGCCAGGGGAGAGGGACACGCCATGGCACTATTTCCTGGCACAGATTGGCAATGCCAGATTGGCAATGCCAGCTTGTGCCAACTAGGCAGTGTCGGACAGACCCTTTGGGTTGCCCCATTAGTTGTGGGGTTCACATTATCTATGTTGCGGGAGAAGAGCCCCTCGATGAGGATGCTTGCTGTGGGGGGAGAGTGGAAGAGCCCAGTTGCTGATGGTGGGGAGAGGTTGGGTGAGATGCCCTTTGCTGATGGTGGGGGTGGGGGTGGTGGGGCATGGTGACAGCTCCAATGTTGATGATGGCGGGGACGGGGACGGCCCCTGAAGGGCTCTGCCATATTGCCCGGGGGTCAGCGCGGAGACGGCCGTGGCACGCATGCGTGAACCCCCGCCGGCCGTGGCTCACCAGCTTTAGGCACTGGAGCAGCGGACAGCACTCCGGCACCGTTCTAGCCCCCTAGGAAGGGGTGAATGCCTGGGCCTAGCGGGCTGTTGACGCCAGTGTCGCTCGCACCGGTTTTGATGCCAGCGTCAACACTTGGCCGGGATTTCAGTGAATCCCGGCCTCCATTTTTCCGGCCCCACCACGGGACTTCGTCTCAGGTGGGAGAATTCCACACGGGGGGGGGGGGATTCTCCCATATTGAGCCCAAGTCGTGAACGCCACGGGGGGCCAGCACGCCGCTGGAGCGGTTCACGCCGCTCCAGCCTCCTTTCGCGCCGTCAAATGGGTGCCGTGCCAACCTGCGTAGGGAACTTCTTTGGGGCGCCGGCCCCGACTCAACATGGCGTCGGTGTTCAGGGGCCAGCCGCGCCAGAAAGTAGGCCCGGGGGGGGGGGGGGGGAGGAGGAGGCCGGCCCCATCGGAGGCCCCTCCCGGTGAAGGAGCCCCCCTCCACAGGCCACCCCCCGACTGTTCGCGCAGAATTCCCGCCGGCTGCAACCAGGGGTGAACGGCTCCGGCGGGAGTCTGTCGTATCGGCGCAGCTGCTCAGCCCATCCGGGCCGGAGAATGGCGCCGATTCTCCACACCTCGAAGAATCGCTAGCCAACGTCGGGGCATCGTGGGGCGGTTGCGGCGATTTTCCGGCCCGGCGCAGGGCTCGGAGAATCGTCCCATAATGTTTAAGTTTTCAGCCCCTTGGTGTACCGTGGCTGAAGGGCCTTAGGCAGAGGCCTATCCCCATTGTGCCTTTTCAGCAGCCACCCTAGCATATAGCCCTAGAGTTTGGAATGTGTCAGTCTGCAAACTCAGTCATTTTTAAAATTCATTCATGGGATGTGGATGTCGCTGGCAGGGCCTGCATTTATTGCCCTTCCCTAATTGCCCTTGTTCAGAAAACATTTAAGAGTCAAGCACATTGCTAGGGATCTGGAGTCACATGTAGGCCAGAACAGGTAAGGATGGCAGATTTCCTTCCTCAAAGGACATTTGTGAACAACTTTTTGCACTGGAAGCCAACAGGTTTTTGGGTGGACTAAATTGCATCAAGGGTCTGCAGTCAGTGGGTCTGCAGTCAGTAGGAACCCAATTTAAATAAGACTCCCACCTGCTCTGAGGAAGAGGGCTGGCTGAGCTTTTTGAGGTGCACTTGATAATCAAGTTGACCCCTGGTGACTGGCGGAAGGGCAATTAATATAAACCTTCACCCTTTTTACAGAGTAAATGGAGTGCTAGGCACATGGAAATCACTCCCAGTAAGTACAGGTAACATAACGATGTTACAAGAGGGCATGTTGTCATGAAGAAGGTAAATTAAACTCAGAAGAGATAGTCATTAACCCAGAAGTAATTCAGCTTCAACCATGCATTTGTAAGTTTGCTTTTTTTCAGAACAGTGTCAGGATGTAACACCTATAAATCATGTTGTCACTTAATTTGAGCACTTACCAATTAAATAAAGATCATCTATGAGCCAAAAAAGCCACCTGAAGTTAGCAAAACCTTAAATTACCAATAATGATTTGCATGTATTTGATTTTGGAAAAGATATTTTAGTGGTTAGGATCCCCTTTAAGAACAAAAAGATACAGAAACCACTGTTTAAAATGTTGCATGATAAAAAATGAGCATGTGTTTTGATCATTTACATTTTGCTAATTTAAAAGTGTTTAAATGCTTAAAATCCTTAAGATGTTTTTCCAGCTTTAAATATTTAAACCTGAATGTTACTGGATAACTCAGGTGCAGCTCACATAATAGAAAAAAACCAAGCTCAATGCAATGTAATTTAAAGCAGCTTTAATAAACATTTGAACTGAAATCCCAGGCAGCAGATGTAGAGGGTTTTGTTTTAAATCTCAGAAATCAATGCAATTTTATATTAATGTTTTTGTTGTCTTTTCGTTCTTCTTTCAAAGCACACTCCGTTGCCTTTTTTTTTTCTCCCTTGGACTGGAGGTAGCTGATTAAGATTTTCATAAATACTTCATCAGGGACCTCTTTAATAAAGCCTGACAACTTTATCTGGCGTGTTTGCTCAGAAACATTGAATAAATAAAGAGCAGGAGAAAAGAGACATTGTGTAGTTGTCTGGGAGAATGATGCTCCACATTACCGCGTATGGACCTCTGGGGACAGGGAAGATGAAAGAGCATGGAAGGGGCTCTGATGGATCGAGTTGTGTATTAATTTGAGAAACTGAGCGAATCCATACATCCTACCGCTCCATAGATCTAAAACTCAATGAAAATGTCGGACAGTAGATGCATCACAATTACTGTCTGGGCCTTAATGAGGACCCTGTCAGCGATGTCATTACACGAAAGGGCAGCTGCTCAAAAGATTCAATAAAACTGGATGAAAAGTCAGCGTACTAATATTCTTTTCATTTATCCCAGCGCAAAATAAGATGCCACACTTAACTGCCTCAGTAAACTAGGTACCAGCATGATCAATACCGCTAAAAGCCAGGCAAGACGGTGATGGAGTGCAATTTTTTGTCTTTACTGAAGTATAGCATGGCAGCACTATAATTTATGAAGGGAAGCGCGGATTCACATGTGCATCTGGCTAAAGTCTGTCACTGACATGAATCTTTCACACACAGAAACTTTGGCCCTCAATTAGAAATAAGTAGCATTCCCACCGCCTCAATCAATCTGATGCCCCTCTTGCCTTTCTCTCCTACATGTACCTTTTCACTGGATGCCCATTCCTGAGCTGTGGCTTCTACTACCAAATGCCATGCCTCTTAAAATCTATGGAAGAGGTCCTGCCTGAATTTGGGATCTCACTGTGAAGTATTCTATACACCAAACACATTCACAGTCAACAATAACCATGTTGGCCTATATCTGGGTCAGCAGCAGAAACATCCAGCTCTTTTACAGTTAATGGAACACTGCACTTATATAGAACAAGAAAATATGTGTTGGCTCATAAAAATGGAATGGATATTATCAATATTGATACTTTTTAAGTATCAAATGAAAATGAGCTTTAAACAAAACTTCAGAACAACCTGTACTTTTCGATAGTCACAGTTTGGGAATATATTTCTTTTAAAGTAAAATTCTTGTCACTCTGCAATGGGTTATTTCTCTTTAAAATCACTCCTTTCTGTCACACATGATCTCATTATTAAGTATGTTTCCATCATAGCTGCGTAAACTATTCCACCTTCCTTTCCTGTGTTATATCCAGTGACTGTTCATATAAATACATAATAATGGTCTTGATGTCCTGAAGAAATAATTTTATTTCATCAATGTTGGACTAAAATCACAAGTAGTGTCAGAGGTTAATGTTATTGATATATAAGTTAAGAGTCTTGTGTATAGCACACAAACCCACTTTAAATGTGATATTCTTCTCATTGACTGAGCTATCCTATTTCTGCTCGTCTAGTCGCAAAATCTATCAGCAGCCACATTACTTTTTCAACCACCCTGGCATCTATACATTCCTATAACACAATAATTAACTCATAAAAAATTCAAGACTCTGTAAAACTAATGTAAAAGTTATAATTTGAGTTAACCATCAAATCCTACATTCAACAAATTTCAGCCCTTAGCCTTTCTCCTTTCTCAGCAACTTCAGCTTCCATTCTAAAAGTTCCTATTTATCGTCTTACCCTTCATTACCTTTGCAACTCAGTATTACATTCATGTGCACTCCCTTCCAAGGCTTTTGGATTCCTCTGTACAACTGACCATTGACTCACTTCTCATGACCCATGCTATTAGTATCCCACTTCTCTACTCTCCATGAGCAATGCCACAGGAGAACTGTATTATTATACTGTTACAATTTGTATATACAGCTGAACTGCAAGGTCGCATTTTTAATATTACTCATTTCTCTTCCAAATGTTTTCTAAATTAATCTTTCTCTCAATTAAGGCCCTTAACCCACCCATGCCAGGCCACATTATACATTCTAAGAGGTTGGGCAAAAGTCACTCCCTAACTTTGAGAGCATAAGCAAGACTAACAACGAGTGACACTGGCCTTCTTTCCATGCTCCTGGAGAAGCGGTTTGCCCCTAAGTCACAACTTCTGAGGTCAGGCGCAAGTGCGGCCAAATTAAACAAATGGGGGAAGATCACAAACTCAGTCTGCATTCCTTCCACTTCTTAACACAATGCGTCATTACAATGTTGCTCCCACCCCCTCCCCCACTCACCCTCGGCCATCAGGAATAAAGCTTTACTAAAGCTGAAACCAAACAAACAATGAAAAAAAATCAGCAGTGTGAAAACGCAGGTGTTTTTTTTTATATCTAAAGCCATCTTTCAGACCCCGGAGCATGTCTGTGCTGGTTCCAAGCAGAAATTATTGCTCATAATGACAATTATTCCCATTCAAATTATTGGGGCATTTTAAGAAAACAGATAACGCTTACAAATAATACCCTACAGTACATTATTCAAAATCCCATATAGGATTCTCATCATTCTGTAGGATAAATCCTGCAGGGTTCCATAAGGCAGACTATAAATCTTGCAACATTTTTTCGACTTATGTCTTACAAGATCTAATTTGATCCTGTAGGGCAATTTCAAAATCCTGTAAGATGTTTTGCTAAGAGAAGGTCTCTTTAAAAATAATAATAAAAAAAATTATTCACACCACTGTTAAGCGCCAATGTCCTTGACTTGGAGGGCAGCCTGTTAGGATAGTGATATACTGATATGCCTATAATTTGAAAGGGCGACTGGGGCAGTGTCTTTTCCCTGGGGGGCACATATCGAAACACAGATATTGGATTGTCAAAACTATTTCCTACAAGAAAATGGATTCATCAGCTTGCAGCACGCAGGGTCAGTGCTGTTTCCACCCCTCCAGCACACACACATGACGATGCATATGGACTAGGAATTGTCGCCCCACGCACTTAGCTCGTTGCTCTGGCCCCTTAAGTGACTTTGAGAAATGGATAATCGATTATAATTCCGCGCATTCTCCACAGATTTATTCCAAAAATGTATGAAGAACTGTGGCTGGGCCGGCAGCTCCTTGCTAACTAGTAAATTCTCTCTCCCTCGAATCTCACCCAGATCACGACTCTATTTAATCCATCAGTACACAATCAATATACTCTGTAATCAACTCTTGATCACTTAATTTTACACATGTTGGCTGAATCCTTTTGTTTAATCACAAGATCATGCCAGTCCTCTCCTCTGCCGCCTGCCTTCATTTCACCTTGGGTTGAATGAGAAAGAAAAAAAAGAAAAAGAGGAAGAGTGAGAGAGTAAGAACAAATAAAGATATTTGCACACTTCTCTGTCTCTCCTCATTCTGGCACCAGGAACTCCAAGCTCCAGACATCCTATTTCTGGCTCCCAATGCTAAAAAGGAACTCACTGAAGACTAATTAATATTTAATTCACTACTAAATGTACTTATTATTTCCAAGTAATTGAACGGCTGCACAGCTGTGACCACTAATGAATAGGCAGGACCCAGACAATTCCACTTGAGGCACTGTTGACACAGGTTTTTAACAACACCTTCCAAAGCCAGCACCTTGAGGTTGCTTGCGAGTACCTTGGTGATGTGTGACCTTCCCCTCAGCTCCTCGGGATATCAAACAATTAAGAAAACATTAGAAGTGGGAACTGGAGCAGTCGTCGCATTTCTGAATTTTAAAAAAAACCTTAACATGCTCCAACCCTTTCCTTTAAAATATCTGAGCATTCCTGTAAAGTTTCATTTATTTTGAAAAGATGCCCTGTAAATATCCCTTATTTTTCAACAAGGGTTTGTACTTTTTCTGCAGTTTGTGAAATGAGCAATCAACTCTGATTTCTATCCAACAGCCGTTAAGAATGGTTGGAATGGGTTGTAAAGTTATAACACAGTAAAACAGTTTAGTTAAGATATTCCTCCCCTCTGCCTCTGCTTCAGTTGAATTGGGAATCTGGTTATTTCTTGCCTGAAGTTTTCAATCAAGTCCACTTTCATTGCACAAGATGACAGCGTATTCCTTCAGTCAAAATTAGATATTCCTGAAGTTTGCATTTAGCTAGTCACTTCACAAAACGCATAAGAATTCGGAGAACATTTGGCACCTCGAGTCTTCTCCTCTATTCAATAAGATCATGGCTGATCTGATTGCAGTGTCTTAACTCCACATCCTTGTCAGCACCCCCAAAATCCTCAACTCCTGTGTCGATCAAAAATCTATCCAACCCAGCCTCGAATATATACATTGACCCAGCCTCCACTGGGGAACGGAATTCCAAACACTAACAACCGTCCGAGAGAAAACATTTCTCCTCATTTTAATCTTAAATAGGAGACCTCTAATTTTTAAACTGTGTCCCCTAGTTCTGGACAAAGGGAAACATCCTCTCAGCATCCACCCTGTCAAGTTCATTCATATGTTATATGTTTCACTAAGAACTCCTCTCATTCTTCTAAACTTTTCTAAACTGGGTACAGAACCAACCTGTTCAAATTTCCTCATAAACTAACCCCTTCACCCCAGGAATCAGTTGAGTGAACCTTCTCGGAACTGCCTCTAATGCAATCATATCCTTTTCAAAGGCGTACAAAGTATTCCAAATGCGATCGCACCAAGGCCCTATACAGATGTAGCAACGTTTGCCTTCTTTTATACTTGATCCTCCTTGCGCTAACACCAACATTTCACTTAACTTCCTAATCACTTGCAGTACTTGCATGCTATCTTTTTGTGATTCTGGTACCAGGACACACAGATCCCTTTATACCATAAAGTTCTGCAGGATGTCCCTTTTGTGACGGCCACAAATAATCCAGCATGAATTGGTCGAATCAAACAGAAAGTAACTTTATTTACAATAATATGTAGCATGGGGCAGCACGGTAGCATAGTGGTTAGCACAATTGCTTCACAGCTCCAGTGTCCCAGGTTCGATTCCCGGCTGGGTCACTGTCTGTGCGGAGTCTGCACATTCTCCCCGTGTGTGCGTGGGTTTCCTCCGGGTGCTCCGGTTTCCTCCCACAGTCCAAAGATGTGCAGGTTAGGTGGATTGGCGATGCTCAATTGCCCTCAGTGTCCAAAATTGCCATTAGTGTTTGGTGGAGTTACTGGGTTATGGGGATAGGGTGGATGTGTGGGTTTAAGTGGGGTGCTCTTTCAAAGAGCTGGTGCAAACTCGATGGGCCGAATGGCCTCCTTCTGCACTGTAAATTCTATGATTCTATGATTCTATGTACACAGGGCCAGTAGTTCACTATTGGTTCCCTCTCCAGTCGGTACCACACTCCATTTGTACAGCTGCACTGCTAATGATTGCCCCAACCCCTCTAAGTGGGGGAGCTCATATTCCCCAAGTAACATAGGGTAATCATAACATGTCCATGGGGTCATCCAACCGGACTGTCTGCCCCCTTCCACGGCTTTATTCGCGGCCAGATGGCCCTAGAAAGGGAGCATGCGGAGTCCATGGGCACACTCGAGGCCTTCCCTGCTTGGAGGACACCGCAGAGGTTAGGCTATTTCATCGTACCAAGTTTACACATTTTGATATACTGTTTTTAAGTTTCCGTTCCTCTTTGTTCCTTTTGGGCAGTGCTCCATGTGTCTTTAGGAGTGACCCCTTTTAATTTCTCCCTCAGTTAATTTTTGTTCTTCTATTTAGCTGATTGGGCCCTAAAATACAACATGGGGTAACCATAACAGGTCCAGACAGCAGGCGACCGATGGGGTCGTCCATCCAGACTGCCTGCCCCTCTTCTGCAGCTTCATTTGTGGCCAGGTGTCTCTGGAGAGGGAGCATGCAGTGTCCACGGGCACTCTCAAGGTCTTCTGTGCCCAGTGGGCACCGCAGGGGTTGGATTGTTTTATTGGTCCCTCTTTTCACATTATGATTTGACGTTGTCAAGTTTCTACCTACCAGGAGCAGCCCCTTTTAATTTGTCCCCGAGTTCATTTCCTTTAGCATATTGATTTGATTGGACCTCAAAATAAAACATGGGGTAACTATAACAGGTCCAGGCAATGGGCGACCAAGGGGGTCGTCTGGCCGGACTGCCTACCCCTTTTAGAATCATAGAATGTACAGTGCTGAAGGCCATTCGGCCCATCTAGTCTGCACCGGCCCTTGGAAAGGACATCCTTATTAAATCCACAGCTCCACCCGATCCCCATAAACCAGTAACCCCACCTAACCTTTGTTGGACAGTAAGGGCAATTTAACATGGCCAATCCACCTAACCTGTACATCTTTGGATTGTGGGAGGAAACTCTTCCATGGCTTCATTCGTGGCCGGATGTCCCTGGAAAGGGAGTATGCGGTATCCACGGGCACTCCGGTGGCCTTCCGTGCCCAGTGGGCACCGCAGGGATTGGACTGCTTTATCACCCACTCTTTTCATATTATGATTTGATCTTTGCTAAGTTTCCGTTGCTATTTTTTCTTTTTGGGCAGTGCCCTGACCAGCAGCAGCCCCTTTTGATTTATCCACGAGTTAACTTCTGTTATTCTATTGTTTTGATTGGACCCTCAAATACAACATGTTGTAACCATAACAGGTCCTGGAGCGGCCCCTTTTAATATGTCCCTGAGTTTGTTTCCTTTATTATATTGATTTGATTGACCCTAAAAGACAACATCTGGGTAAGTAGATACTGGGTAAGTCGGCCATCATAAGGTTTAAGGCCTATTTATGTGAGCACGGATTGGTCCCACTCAGTGTGGACGGGTTCCTGATCCCGGCACCTCGCAGGACCTGGGTAGATCCCGCGAGGCAGCGTGGCTGTCGGGAAGCCTGTGGGAGGCTTCACCCGGGATCTACTGGCCACGTTGTGCTTCCATTGCAGTGCAATGTGGCCGGTAGATCGCACCCTCCATGTCCTCTTGATAATTTACTTCCCTACCTATATTTGTGTCATCAGGAAATTTAGCAACCGTATGTTCAGTCCCTGCATCCAAGTCATGGATATAGATTGTAAATAGTTGAGGCCCCAGCACTGATTCCTGTGACACTCCGCTAGTAACAGCTTACCAACCCGAAAATGACCCATATCCTAATGCTAATAGGTAAGGGACTAATGGGGAGATAAAATATAAACCTGTGTAAGTAGATCCTTTCTCCTCTTGTGTGGAATCTTCCAGAGTGTTCCTTCCGTAATCAAACATAAGAAATACTGAATTTAATCATTTTGACCCAGTTCAGTGCAGCAATCAAAATTTACTTCTACAATTTTTGATGAAAAGCGTTACATTGTCATGGAGGAATGACACCCAAAATTAATTTCAACATTTGATTTGATTTTCTATCAGATATGGTGGCCTGTCCCTTTAATAAAGTCATCCCCATTTGTGTGTACTTACTGTCTGATGATTCAGTTATCACCAGTTCCCCTCTGAGAGCCTGCTTGTCTAAATCTACTCTCAAATATAGAAAATCTGCTGTAAATGGAAAAATCTGGTCTAATTTGAATTTTATCCAGAACAGAATGTAAATGAATGAGCTTCATACAGGTTCACATCTGCTTGAAGTTCTCAGCAAACAAACATTGGTTTTAAGTTCTTGAAAGCCTTAGAGGCAATCTGCTAGTCAATTGTTCTTTTATCCAGCAAGCCCACTAATTCCTTGGAGAGTACGTTTTAGCTATAGATTTTCCAAAAGTTTACAACATTGTTTCACCAGCCCAAGGAATCATCTCCGAAAGGGGTCTTGTCACCTTGCCCAGGACATTTTGAAGTTGACTGTTCCTTTCGGTTCCAGTGACAGCCCATTCTTGGAAACCCAGAGCTGCCACAGGTACGGCATTTTTTTTCCATTATTCTTTTAAATCGTCATTTTTGTTGCAATCAAAAGATCAGCAATGACAGACACAATTAGTAAAATGAAGCTGGAATCCAAGCTTTTTTTCCCATGGTCAATAAGGTGAAGTGCCTTAATTGGCCTTAATGGCCATGTCTTTTTATTATGTAAAATATTCTCTTTCTAAGTATCTCTCATTCACCAAATTGGGTCAAATTAAGTTGATGTACCGGATAATCCTGAAAAAAGCCACGTCAAGTGTGCCTTGTTGTGCTTGGAAATGACTCAAGGAGAATCATCACTCTGTAGCATCTACACTATTTTCCAATCGATTTTTTGAGGGGGCGGGCCTAATTATTTGCTTAATTAATTTGTGATGATGTTGCCCGAGGTTGAATGATGTTCTGTAATTTAGTGCCTTCACCACATCATTTGCAAATAATTCGAGCATTCATGGCACCATCAAAAACAGAATCTGCAAATTAATCACCTGAATCAGGTAAATTATGGCAACAATCAATTCAATATGACTGAAGCCATTTTTTAATACATCCGTGTACACAGTCCCTGTCGTAATTGCTTTTAAATTAAATTAAAGGTTATAAATGGAGGGAAGGCAGAAATATAGGGCTCAGCATGAAGGTAAGACCCCAGTCTATGGATAACAGCACCAAACTAACACATCTGAAAGATGAAAGGTCCCTTGCCAATTTATAATGAAAAATATATTTTTTTAACTTGATGCTTTAAATTCTATTTGCAAACATGCTATTTTCCTTTCATTTTGGACATTTCTATTAACAATGACATAAATTGAATGTCAGCCATGCCTTTCATACTGTTCCATCAGTTTACAACATTATCTAGTCCAACAGTCCATTTTACCCTCTCGCCTTACATCCATAAAGTCTACCTTTCAACCACCTAGACAAAGACTGCGTTTCTGGTTTTAAGTTCATGATATTGTACTAGATTCGGCTAACTAAAACATCTAATGCTGTGTTCCTAGTAAGAAAATTGTTAGCTGTTTTCTTTTTGAAAAACGTGCAGGTAACCTGAAGGATCACTTCAGGACAGTCGAATAATCCAGGAAATATGATAGTTGCGTTTTGTTTTAATGTTGTAATAAATCTTTATATTAATCTCACTGTCTAAATGCATTTTTAAAATCTTGGTTTCTCTTCTCCATCATTAATTTTAAAAGGAATTAAAGTGACATCAATGCCTCAGATCGACATCTCCAAACTTCCACTGCTTTATTCCATATATGTGACAATAGATTGCAGTATTGTGGCAGATGTCAGTCAACATGTTCTATTTTTTAAAAATCTTACCTTTGTTTATATATATTTTTTAAAAATATTTTCATTCTCCTCCTTTTTCACATTTTCTCCCAAATTTACACCCACCAACAATAAACAATAATCAGTAACAAATATGTCAATCCCTATACCAATAACAACAATTCCATCCTCCCACCAAACCCCAAACATTAGCGCGCATGTTCACATAAACAAATGACAAAAAGGAATCAGGACTCACCCATAGTCACCATTAACACTCACACTCACAGCCCCCCTCCCCCCAATCCTCCCCCCCACCGCCCCCACCCCCCCCCCCCCCCCCCAACTACTGTTCGATGTTATCCAGTTCTTGAAAGTGCATAATGAATAATGCCCAAGAATCGTAGAACCCCTCCATCCTTCTCCTCAGTTCAAACTTAACCTTCTCAAGAGTCAAGAATTCCAACAGGTCCCCCCGCCACGCCAGGGCACAGGGTGGAGAGGTTGCTCCCCAACCCATCAGGATCCGCCTTCGGGCGATCAACGAGGCGAAGGCTACAACATCTGCCTTTGCACCCGTTTCCAACCCTGGCTGGTCCAACACCCCAAAAATGGCCACCCGGGGGCCCGGGTCCAATTTCACGTGCACCACTTTAGAAATTACCCTAAACACCTCCTTCCAGCAATCCTCCAGCTTTGGACAGGACCAAAACATATGAACGTGATTAGCGCCCCCCCCCCCCGCAACATTCACACGCATCTTCTATTCTTTCAAAGAATTGGCTCATCCTCGCCCTCATGAGGTGTTGCGGTGTGCTCTGTATACCACTTTCAGCTGTATTAGCCCCAACCTCGCGCACGAGGTGGAGGCGTTCACTCTCCAGAGCACCTCACACCAGAACCCCTCCTCCGTATCCTCTCCCAAATCTTCCGCCCACTTTGCTTTGATCCCTTCCAATGGTGCCTTCTCCTCTTCCAAAATAGCTCCGTAAACCGCCGACACTACCCCATTCTCCAGTCCCCTTGTCGTAGCACCTCCTCCAACAATGTGGAGGCCAGTACCACCGGGAAGCTCTGTATCTCTTTTCTGGCAAAATTTCGAACCTGCATGTATCTAAACATTTCCCCTTGCTCCAGCCCATAATTCGCTTCCAGCACCTTCAATCCTGCAAACTGACCCTGAAGAACCAAATCTTTTAGCGTCTTTATCCCCTTCTCCTCCCATTTCTGAAAATTTCCATCCCACTTCCCTGACTCAAATCTGAGGTTCCCCCGAATCGGCATTTCCCCTGACCCAGCCCCCAACCCGAAGTGTTGGCGAAACTGCCTCCAAATTCTCAATGAAGCTATTATTACCGGACTCCGAGTAGTTCCCCGGGGCTATCGGGAGCGGCGCTGTTGCTAGTGCTTTCAATGCCGATCCCCTGCACAAACTCTCCTCCATTCTGACCCACTGGGAATCAACCCCTCTGACCCAGCTCCGCACCTTCTCCACATTCGCCGCCCAGTAGGAATACATCAGGTTTGGAAGACCCAAACGCCCTGCCTGCCTTCCCCTCTGTAGCAGCACCTTTCTAACTCTGGCCACCTTCCCTCCCCATATGAAAGAAGTAATCATTCCCTCAATCTCTCTGAAAAAATCCTTTGGCAGGAAAATCGGCAGGCTATGGAAAATAAACAGAAATCGTGGCAACACGTTCATTTTAACCGCCTGCACCTGACCCACCAGTGACAGAGGGAGAACATCCCACCTTGCCAGATCATCTTTCCCTCTCCCCGCCAAACTAGAAATGTTGTACCTGCGGAGCACCCCCCCCCACTCCTGGGCAACCTGCACCCCCAGGTACCTAAAGTGAGTCACTGCCTTACGGAATGGCAGCCCTCCCACCCCTGCCCCCACCCCCAGCCGTGACACCACAAAATACTTACCTCTGTTTATATAAAGATGAAAAATGAATTGCGGAAACTGTGATCAGTAACACAATTATGTCAATATCTGTATTCTGTAACATTCCTCCTTTAACAATGTATAGCCATAGAGATTCCACTAAGGGTATAATCAGCAATCCAAATGCATATTGTTCCCAAAATTGCAGTAGGTTTGAGAAATTTCTGCTCACACTTACTTGCATGTTGCCTGATGTAAAATCCACCATGAACAGATGCAATCCAGCAATGCTTTAGAATGTAACCCCAAAAAACGGATAATTTGATGAAATCACTCTAGTCCACGATTAATGAGTAACCCAATTTTAAATAATTCAAATTGACTTTTTTTTTAAATGTTCAACTTGTTAGTTGTATTGACAGTGGTCAGTTTCTTAGTAATAAAACAAAATATCAAAAGCTTTGAAAACTTTCCTCTTTGTATCCCGGTACAAAAGAACCCGCTTAATTTTAAGAGACTGCTTCGAGGCTCAAAATGGGTCCAATTAGTGGATGCTTGCAATGGTGATTAATTCAATCTAGGCATGGCTGGGTTTATGGGCAGGGTCAGCTGTAGCTCGATGTTTGCAAAAGATACGTTGGATGCAATTTGTGTTAGATTTAATTTGCACTCAAAATTTTGCGATCTTTCACGCTGGTTTGGTCAATTTTGGACAAACTGTGCGTACAAAATGAAATGAAAATGAAAATCGCTTATTGTCAAATGAAGTTACTGTGAAAAGCCCCTAGTCGCCACATTCCGGCGCCTGTTCGGGGAGGCTGTTACGGGAATCAGCACAACTAAGCAGAAACTTCAGGCCACAATGTTCATGATGTTAAATAAACATATCCATGAGATAACAGAAGGCATTACAGGAGTCTGTAGAGGGTCATAGGGACTTGAAATGTTAACTCTGTTTCTCTCTCCACAAATCCTGCCAGACCTGCTGAGTTTATCCAGCATTTTCTGTTTTTATTACAGGAGTCTTGTTCTATTCTTTGGCCCCAGCTATTCACAATCTGGATTAAGGATTTGGATGTGGGGGCCAAATGCTGATGACACAAAACTTGGTGGGGATGTGTCGAGGATGCAAAGAGGATGTAGACAGGCTAAGTGAATGGACAAGAAAATGGAATACGATGTGCAAAAATGTGAGGATATTCACTTTGGTAGGAAAAACAGAGTATTTCTTCAATAAGAGATTGGGAAGTGTTGATCTCCAAATAGTCCTGGGTATTTTTGTTCATAAGCCACTGAAAGTTAACAGGCAAGTGCAACAAGCAATTAGGAGGGTAAATGATATATTAGCCTTTACCTCAAGAGGATTGAGTACTAGTTTTTCTGCAGTTGTACAGAGACTACACCTGGAGTATTTGCTCTCTTTACCTAAGGAAGGATATACTTTCCACAGAGGGAGTGTAACAAAGGCTCCCCCACCTAATCCTTGGGGTGACCGGAGGAGACGGGGCCGGTGTTCTCTACAACTTCGAAGAATGAAAGGTGATTATATTGAAGAACACAAAATGTTTGCAGGGCCTGACAGGGTAGATACAGGAAGGATGTTTCCGTAGTTGGAGGGGTTAGAACAAGAGGACGCAGTCTCAGAATAAGAGGTTGGCCATTTAGGAGCAAGATGATTTCAGTCAAAGGATGGTGAATCTTTGAATCCTCTATCCCAGAGGTGTGTGGAAGTTCAGTCAATGAGTATGTTCAAAGCAGAGGTTGATAGGTTTCTAGATATAAATTACATCAAGGGTTACGGTGATGGTGCAGGAAGGTGGCATTGAAGTAGAACATAAGCCATGATCTAGTTGAATAGCAGAGCAGGCACGAGGGGCTAAATGGCTTACTCTTACATTCCTATGTTTCTATTCTGTGTCTCCATGACGTAGAACCTTACTTTGTCTTTTATCTGTAATGGCTTTAAAACATTCTGTTTGTGGCTAGCCCAAAAGTTTTAGCATAATCTTACTGCTCGTGTCAGGAAACATTTAGTGCTTTCTCCTTCAAATGTGGGATCAAAGTCTTTTTTTAAGGGGAAATTTAGTATGGTCAATCCACCTACCCTGCACATCTTTGGGATGTGGGGGTGAGACCCATGTAGACACGGGGGGAATGTTCAAACTCCACACCGTCAGTAACCTGGGGCCGGGATCGAACCTGGGTCCTTGGCACCGTGAGGCAACAGTGCTACCCACTGTACCACCATGCCGACCAGTGGGATCAACATTAATCTGATCTTGGAAGCATTTGGTGGAATACAATTGGTGTAAGAGTAGATGATTTATTTTCCGAAAGTGGGACAAAAATGCGAGGAGGGACTGCGATGTCGCCCTCTTGGTTAAATAACCGGTCAAAACTCACTTTGGCTGTACATGTCCCATTTCTTGGGTATTGAACCAACTCCCAAGTCTCTAATATGGCAGGTAGGAAGCACAAACTCACAAAGGGCCTGAATTCAGTTTGCACTGCCTGCACCTTAAACAGGTCTTAGATATTTTGCATATGCAAAATGAGGGGCTTAACATCTGTTTGAGCCCCTCACTGCAAGATTGGTTTGGGAAGACTAGGCATTGCAGTGGAAGAAAGCATGCTTTAAAGATCCAGGAGGGAATTGATCCTGGGAATAATGATTCATTTCCTCATTTGGCCAAACTTCACTTTGACCAGAAAAAAACTAGTATCATCACAGCAGTATCGGTGCAGGAAGATGGAGGCATCAGTCATTGGTTGTAATTCTCCTATTGAGATGTACTGTAATACTTGTCATTCTCCTATCCCCAACTCACAGTGACTGTTGGGATTGGCATTAGTGCTCAGGTTGCTCCTTCGATCTCAATGCTCTCCTAAAACTAGGTGCTCAATCACAAGGACATTTCCATCTCGATGAAGACAGGAATGCTGTGTCACCCTTCAAGAAAATAGCCTCGCTGAATCCAGGCACTAGATCAAACTGTCTACAACAAAAATATTAATGTTTTACAAATGGTATCACTAACGAACAAAATAAATGGACAATGGGAAATGTTCCACTGAAGCACAGATAATACCTTGCCAGTATGTAAAATCAGAATCACCAGGTAGACTGGTCGAAAAGAACAGAAACAACGGGCTAAAGATAAGAATTTAATCCCATTATGTACAAACAGTTGATTATGAATGGCGTTTATTCAAGCATTGAAAAACTGTGCATGCTCGGCTCTAATTTCTAAGCTGGTCTCCTCCCTAATAGGTTGGCTGCCAATTTCTTCAGAATTTTTCAGAGTGCGTGTCAGTATGAATCTGAGTGACTCCTGCAATGTTTTATAATGAAACACAATCCAGCAAGCCATCTGTCACTGCCCTGATAGATGACAGATTTATACTGGGATCCATTTTTTTTTACATTTAGGTTTTAGCTGAAAAACTTCAGGTACGAGGACATTGAGTTGGGGGGGGGGGAGCGAGAGAGAGAGGCAGAGTGAGAGGGACACACAGGCAAAGTGTGAAAAAGAAAGTAAAAAATTAAACTGTGATGAAACCCATATTCAAATCGAGACTCGGTATTGACCCATCATTGAAACTCTATATGTTATTTTCTGGTTAACCCTATTGTTGCTGAATGCTGCTGTTGCTTGGAGGCTTTTTTTCATTAAAATCCTGACAAAAAAAATTAAGAGCATGAATCTTTCAGTTCAGGGCAAGGATAATGAGCATTTTCTTTCCTCTTGGGCAAAGAAAAATTTTGTAACCAGTATTTTATAGTTATAAACGCAAATGAAAACATCAAAGTTCACATTGAGGTGACACGCGTTAAACTGTTGGTATGATTATTTCGAAAAACACCTTCACCTTTTTATTGTCCTCTATAAGATTCAAGCCCACTGCAGTCGTGCCTTTCACTTCTCCATCAATCACAAGACAGGATGATCTGCTAATGTTTTTCCTATAGACAGACACATTATGTTTCGCGCTGCCTCAGTACGCTGTGTTTACACCCTTTTCCCACAAGAGAGTAAATCAAGCAAATTGATGCGGCCAATGATTAATCGGGCATCTCTGCCAAATCTTTTACTGTGGAATCCTGATAAGAAGAGGAAGAGGCTAAGCTGCACCTCTACAGGTTGACGAATAGATCCGCCCTGTCGACACACCGAGATAAATTTTAAAGCACTCTGTTTAGCTGTCAGCGTTAAAGATGATAAATGGTTGAGGTGAAATGGGATGGACCCGCGGATCGTGAAGTAATGGATAAGGTTTATCAGAAATGGATGTGCTCTATGAATTGTTGTTAATCTCCAGTCGCCATTGAGGAGCGGACTGATAACAAGGAAATAGGAATGACAAAAAATTTTAGTGGACAGATTCTTCACAAAAATGCCAGGCAATAAGTATGACAGGCTGATTGAATGCAGTTCAAGTGCTGCTTATGCACTGAGATGGATCATTTCATTTTGTCCGGAACATCTACATTTATTATCATTTCAGTAATTTCTGCTCATTTGGGCGCATGCTGCCAACATTTCTCTCGCCCCCCCCGCCTCCACCTCACACTTAGGAACGGTGAGACCCTCGCGAGTTTCGATCTTTTTCAGTCTGCTCCTGCTAAGTGCAGTTTGAGTTAACAGCCAGCGGCTGTATGGGCTAACATAAAGTGACATGAGTTTCCCCTTGAGGAGAGAGGCAGCTCAGATCAACTCAAACAAGAGTGCTACTATGTGAGCCCTTATAGATCGCAGGCAACATCTAACACTTGAAACCCGACAGGCTTTTCTTCACACATAAAGAGGATATATATTTGCATCTAACAGGTGTAGCTGCAGCATAGTGAGCGGGCACTGCAAACAACATTCTAATAGATTGGCTTGACGGCGCCGAGTCAAAAATGATTTCCAAAAGAAAAGGGGAAAATGTTTCAACAGAGTACAGGAGAAGGGCAATTTTATGCTTTTTAATCTGGGTACAAGGCCTGGAACTAAATGGGGTGCAAAGATATCCAGTATTTTGGTGAGCAAAATAGGTATGAACTGTGTATGAGTTGGTATCTGTTCTCAATATACATGCAGAGGTTTTAAATGTCCCATGAGATTCTTGTATCTCAGTCTGAGGCCAGAGGAAATCATGGAAACCTTGGCTAGCAGAAGTTAATGTTCCTGCTGCTTTCATTGCAACTAGAGGTGAGACACCAGGAAAGCTATTGTAAAGCTGGAAATGAGGACTGACGGGAAGATGCTTGCGATCAAGACTGCAATAATCTCACAGTCCTGCACTGGTAGAAACTCCTATTCCCAAAATATTACCGACGCCAGTTAATTGGGGCATTCGTCCACTTTTCAGACACCAATTGATTCTCAGCATTTGAATCAGTATTGGTGGGTTTAGCTAAATAGAGACACAATCTGATCAATATGATGACTGTTTCCATGAACAGTAAAAACTGTATAAATCTGATAGATGCCAGTATATGTAAGATGCTAATCAGAAGCATTCAAGCAAAGGGATGGAGACAGTAACTTTGTGGAGGAGTAATTATACATCGCCTCCAAGTCTCTATTTTGATTTAAATATACAGTTAGAAAAATAAATACAATTACAAAGCTCCCATGAGCTTGCCCACCATCCTGCTTTGAACCTGCACAATGTACGGCAAATATTTTTAAGTGACATGCATTAAGGACTCCCACTGCCACCACGTCTCCCCACTGTCCTCCAAGGAACATTCAACAAGCTTTACCATCAATTAGACTGTTGTGTAAGATTTAAAAAGAACATCCTCATATTAGAAATTCAGGTGACAACCACCACCAGTTGCACATGTGATAGGTTCCTATTGGATAGAAGTGAGAAGTGTGTCATAACTTGTTATTGTGCGAGGTACAGGAGTTTGAAATATTTATTCAACTCAACAGGGAGAGCCATGCTGTGTTAATACCAACAGAACTATATTGAATGAAGTTCACAACACATATGAATTCAACTCCTTCACACTGTCCTAAATTCTGCTTTTGACGTTATCTTCTTTTAATGTTGAAGCTAAGTCATCCCAAAATTTCAACCAACATACAGATTATGAAGTACTTGTGCTGGTAAGCACCCAGAACCTCTAATCTAGAACTGTTCCATGAGATCTTTCTAAATTTATCGTAAATTTAAAATGATTGGCCTTCTAGAAATGCATATATAAAGTGCGATCATACAGCCTTGTCGCGTCCAACTCGGTGATACGACAGGCTGGTAAATCTCGTGAGAGCCCTCTCGAGATCTAACGAGATCTCATGAGACCTCGGGATCTGGATTTTGCCCTCACTTTGCTGGCTCCAGATTTGCATATTTAAGTGAGCAGTTAGGCTCACTTGAGTATATCTGCACCAGAGTACCCCAAGACACGGTATCAGAGGCCCGTGCCTGGATGATCATGCCGTGGCACCGGTTAGCACTGATTTCCACACATGTAGGCCATGCATAATGACAGTTGGGGCGTCTCCCAGGCGATTAGAGGCCTCCGGGTAGTCGGGCTCTGGGCAGGATGGTACCCTGGCACCCCAATACCACCCAGGCATCTTGGCACTGCCACACTGGCATCCCAGGTGGCACAGCTATGTTGGAAGGGGCACTGTCAGGTTGTCAGACTGCCAATGCCAAGGTACCTGGATGCCAGTTTGCCCATGCTGGGGATTGGGCCCGGGGGTGCCCTGCCCTTTTGAGGCAAAGTGAGTGGGCTAGAGAATCCCCTAATCCATAAGTTAGGGCATTGGAGGGGGTTCAAAGATCGGGGCGATTGGGGGGGGGCATTTAAAAATGGTGCCCCGACATCTTGCTGTCCTGACAATCTGAGCTTGTCAGTGCAGAAAACGAAGCTAAGTGCGGCCTCGGCGGGGTGTTCCTCGTTGAGGCGCGAAAAAGAAACAGAATCCCATTTAATAGCGGGGTCACTCTCAGCACTGCAGGCGCTGAGAAACACCTTGTTAAATGCATCCACAACGGGACTCTTTCTTTTTTGTTAAATCACCCCCAATGCACGAAGATGAAAGCAAGTATCAAAATAATGACGACCACCAAATGTGACCACACAAAACAAGCTGAGAAATATCCACGTGTGAACATAATGGTTTTTCTAGCAGAGTAGGGGGGTAGGCGGCAGTAATGCTATTTGGCCTTCAATAATTTATTTTTTGACATCACTGTTCATAGGAGCAGGAAAGTGAAGTTTGAAGCTATCACTGATTTGAGAGGACATGCATTTATATATTCCTTATCATGTCAGAAACAAGCCAAAGCCTTTCCCATAACAATGAGAAGCTTTCAAATGTAGCTATGGGGTGCCTTCAAGTTTTGAGAAACCTACCAAAAAGATGAGATTCTCAACAACTAGATTTTTATAGTTTGTGCTATTTATAATGGGAAGGAAGAGCCAAATAATGTGTCACCTCAGCTCACATTTATTGCTAAAAGGAAGGCACAAGAATCACTTGAACGTTTGACACTGGAGATTCTTCCAAATGATACACGAGAAGCATAAATTTTATTCACGCTGTATTATTACAGAATTCATTGACTTTCAACTAAAGGTTACAGGATTCTATCAAAATTTATAATTACTGAGGTCTGACGAGTTCAAAAAGATATTGAAAAACAGAAGCAGATAGAAAGAAAACATATACAATGGTGTTCAATTCGCTTAGAATTCTGTGCAATGAGCAATCCCTCCAATGATAAAGTCTGTTTATTTCAAGAGAAAAGGTGCTTTTGCAAATTCATGAAAACATGTTGGTACACAGCAGTGTCAACCAAATGCAGTCAGAAAACCCATTAAAACAATTCTTCAAATTCAATTGCATTTAGAAGAAAAAGATTATTAAGGAAAGCTTCCAACTCCAGTGTCTTTTTCATCAAAGAATGTACTGACAGTGCCATTTAGGGTGGACTTTCACCTGGATTTGTTCCACACTATTACAGTAACTGAATCTAATCAATGATTCCCACCACTCTCACATTCTCCCAGCATTCTAAAATGAGGTTTTGTTACTTCAGTAGTAGTCAGTTGGGCCAAGCTCTTTTTGTGCCGTTTTTATGCAGTTACTATATAAGCATGGATACTGAGAAATTGTACAATTCCTCTTTTGAAAAAACAATTTAGCATCTTTCAAGAAAATGAAGGAAAAAAATAAGTTAATTGCAGCAGAGCTGATTTTTTGATCTAATGTCATTTCCATGTCGCCAGCTGTGGCACGATCACACTGGTTACGCTGACCGGCTTATCATGGCCAAAACCTTCCCCCTTTAACATTGTGAAGTCTTTAAGGTCGCCCTTACTTAGTCCCATTACTTAGACCCCAGAACACAGGTGGTTTCTTTCATCACAGAACGCAATTTTAGCCCTGCTATACTAAACTATGTAATGATCTACCTCATTCTGTATGGGAAGCCAAAGCCGATGATTCAAAACATATGTATTTCATCAATAAGCAATCTGTCACACTTTATCGGCATCCTACATCTGTGATATTGAGCTATGTAGCAGTTTATTAATATGTCAAATACATTATCCGTGTAATACTCCTGCTTAAGTCTAGTCCTTCTGTTATGTTTTCACAGTGTAATGTTCACATATGATAAATTAGTTTTACTACGTTTCTGTGCGTCATAATTTGTCAGGATAAAGAGTTGATAAGGTTCTAACTACACACACAGCCCCAGATGGAAGCGCTTACTGGATCTGCAGCACAGGTGCTCCAATGAATTTTAAATACTGTATAAATATTGACTCCACGAGTGGTTATAGGCCCATTTTACAAAAGGGAAAAAGGGATCATTGCTTATGTCGATGTGATTCCTGTAGAGAGAAAACCATATATTAATCTGCCCGCTAGCCCCATCCCAGCCATTCAAAAAACATGTCATGTAAAGTTTTATTTTTTTGGGGGGGGAGGGGGAAAATTACCCCCAGTCACACCATTTTCCTCTGCATTGGTTTGTCATGCTGATGTAACTTGAGGAGGAGTGGTGTCAATCTTTAATTTCATCAGCTGATCAAACAACATGAAACTGTTTAAAAAGGACTTTTAAAAAAAGGTACTGACTAAAATGGCTGCCATGTGTCACCTGAAGTCATGTATTGCATGCAATCAGTTTTCTGGAAGGTTCCTGTGTGGAATACAGTCAAAATATGCCCAGGAATCCTTATCTGCTAATATCAAGAGCTACTTCAAAATATTTAATGAAACTGTCCTGGATTTCACATTTGCATTTCACAGAGTCACAGAATTGTTACGGCACAGAACGAGGCCATTTGGCCCATCATGTCTGCACTGGCTCTCCAAATGAGTATCATGGCTGAGTGCTATTCCCTTGCCTTTTCTTTGTACCCCTGCACATTTCTGTAAGTCTACCTCACAAGTGGAGACAGAAAGTATAAAAGGACAAAAGCTATATGGAAAAGCGTTCTTCCAATCTCACCAAGATGAATAATAAGGCATTCAGAAGCTAATGGCTGGAACATTGTTGGCCATGGGACAAAAGACACTCAGTTCAGATATCAACTCAGTAAATACTTTCTGAAGTATTTGAGAGGGTCATGTGACTGGAGTAACCATTTTTGAAATCTCTTTTAATATATCACACAAGTTGCTAAAACAATAATATGGACAAGTTGACAATGCAACAGTAATGAGCTCCTTTCTCTTCTCTCCCAGGTTCAGGACCAGTGGGGCGGCGCAATGCTGGACTGATTCGCGCCGCTTTTGGCGCCGGTCGGCGGACATCGCGCCGATTGCGGAGAATCCCGCCCCCTATCTCTATTAAAGTTAAAAATTCAGCACAGAGATACAGAATTTCCATCAAAAGCAACCTCAGGTGCAAACGTCATCCACTTCTGGAAAAGACAGATTACATTTTAAAAATAAATTGTTTTCAACAATTGCAGTCTTACATGGGCTTTCACTCCTAGAACTTCAAGATCACCATGGAGAAAAATCTACTCCAGCCACGGATATCAATAGAGGACTCAGAATAATGAAGGATCCTTTTCTTATTTTTGAAACAAAAAGGCCGTACTCTGTCCAGTAACCGGTGGTGATTAGATCCTATCCCAGTGGAATGATTTTCAAAGTCCCAAGGAGTTTCATTTTGATTCCTGAAAACACAGGGAGAAGGACTCTCTTTCTATCCTCCGTCTTCTCTCAAGAAAGGCTGTATTCCTGGAGCTGCAGAGTGAATGGATTAATATACAGGAAAACAAGTATAGGCTGCAAACAAAGTCAAGCACCTTCTCTCTCTCTCTCCAGAAAGGCTGTGAGTGCAGCATTCTGAAACTACAGAGACCTCAATTAATCTACAGTAAAGCCTTGAACTGAAAGCAAAGCTGAAGAGGAGTAAGGTGCTGGAAACAACCATCTGAAATCAAGACTCTTTTTCCTTTTATTTATGCTTGACATCTCTCTGTGCTTGTCTGTCTTGTGTATGTGTGTAGAGGGTGCAAGTTAAAGTGAGGAATTAGGAATTAAGTAATAGTTAACGAGTTGTATTTGCTGCATATTTCATTATAGCTCTTGTTATAAATAAACAGTAATTGTATGTATATTTACAAACCTGGTTACTGTAATTATTGGACAGCCAAGGGCCAATGATATTGGGTATTTTTCTAAGAATTATTGGTTAATTCACTTGTGTTGGGACTCCGGGTCAAGTGAGGCTGGAATTTAGTGTTACTAGCCCAGGGTATCGTAACATTGTGTGTGTGTTGTGCAGGTTGGACACGGATTTATCTATTTAAATTTATTTTTATGTCTTTACCTGGGTCATTGTTTTACTCAATAAAAACTAATCATTTGGATTTAAACTCAAGAAAGTTTCTTTACAATCTGGTTAAACACAGACATTGAGTAAATACCTTCATCCATTCAAATTCACAAAAAAACTGTTGCAATCAGACTTGGAGTGGTAGGATAGGGGACCCCCCTCCTTACATGGCCCTAGCAAGTTCATTAACAAAATGGAATGGCGGAGGGGGTGGAGACTCAAGAAGGAATCCCAAAACGGCCTTTATGCCATGAGATTTCTCCACTCGATTATCCCTGCCCCCGCCAATGACGTAACGGGGTTTCCAACTTTAAAAGTTAGGATCCCCATTTACATCTAATTACCAATGCAGATGGTAGTCCCACCATGTTGGACTTCCCATTTATGATATCACATACATATTTATGTTGGCGTGCCAGAGCCACAGCAGGTTCCCCACGACATGCACACGACGATCACAACCTGCCGAAGGTGCACTGTTGAGTACAGCCCCCAGGGGGCAATGGGTAATGCTTTCAAAGCAGTGCCCCAAACTTTCAAGAGCCGAGGTTGCTGGTGAGGCAGGCTCAATCAGAGCCTATCCTACCAACATGATGCTGTGGGACCTGACCCTTCACCTTCCCACGCTCTCCCCTTGATCATCTTCACCTCCAACCCCACCCCCTAGAGTGTCTAAAAATATGGTGGGAAAAGCCAGCAGCAGAGCCGCTGGGCTACACACTGCTTTTCCCGTATTTCCCAAAGTAGTGTTGAGGTCGAAGATTAGCCATCATTTAATTGAATGGTGGATCCGACGCGAGGGTCCAACTGGCCTATTCCTATGTTCCTAAAGATATGTATGTGATATTGTAAACATTTCAACATAACTCAAATACTGGTCAAACTGTTAAAGGTTCAGGAAATGTGAAAATGCAGTTTTTCTCAAATTAAAAGAATGGATGGTTTCTATCTCATTTAAACACATTCACCACCTAGGCTAACCCAAGTTCCTCCATCTTATCTCTTTAAGAGAGCAAAATATATTCACGTGAGGTTTCATCCAAGGTCCAAACATGAAATGCCAAACTCAACATTCAGGCTGAGTTTTACCAACCCCAGGGTAGATAACTGGGCAAGCAAGCAGTCCAGCAGAAGACGCACAAAAAAGGCAAGATTAAAATTGTTTTTATACGTATTCTTTAACTGAGCCACTGAGTTTGATTTTCAGGAGTTTTAAAGAATGACTCTGCTGTGTTGCAAAAAACACAGGGCTTGCATAGCTCAACAAGGATTATTATGTGAATGCCAGCATCATATGCTATCTCGTCTTCCTATAGAGCTGCCTGAATTCGAGCAATGTTTGTTTCAGCATTGCATTCTATCACCCGCATAATAAGAATCAGGCCCTGTCTCAAATGTGAGTAGGTCAGATAGTTTCAGTAACTTACAAAAGGGAACACATTCATCACAGGTATGGAAGAAGCAGAGATGGTAGGTGAAGAAGTGTTGGCTGCTATTCAGTAGCGGCCTCACTGCAATGTTTCATGATTCTGACCTCGAGGGGTGCCAACAATGAAATGAAGGATATTTCACAAGCATATAATCCAGCCATTTATCTCCTCACAGAGCTTGATGCAAGCTAGTCAGGGCAATGTTGCCAATTTTTCAACTAAGCTGTGCACTATTATGGAGCAATGATTATCTGATGTGCACGATCCCTTTTTTAAAGTCAACAAGAAGACTGAAAAACAGGAACCCAAACTAGTGAACACTGTCCAAACACAATAGGAGTTCTATTTGCCCAATATGGTGTGCACACTTTCCTGCAGTCTGTATCTTACTTGTCCAAGGATTTAGATATAAAGTACAGATTGGCAAAACCAGGGGGTAGAAATACCAACGTTCACACAGGAGTCCTGCTGTGTTTTAATAAGCTAAAACCACACAGCTAACTGTTATCAGGCACTGGTAAGCTTCCTGAGCAATTAAGCTGGGACACCATACTTGCTGCAGCACTGCTTTGTAGGGTTTTCTGAAAATTAGTAGGAAGGATTTCAGCCCATGTGACAAGATCACACCTCTCGATTCCTATAGCCAGTTTGGCTGGCTGGTCACTCATTAACAATGCCGAGTAGGGAGGACCTACCCAGTTCAGGTATCGGATTATTGGGGAGGATTGAACATGCTTCTCCCAGGAAGCAGCTGCAGGCTGGCCAGAAACAAAAGGTCTGGACTAGTAAACTGAATTCCCATTTGACATCTGTGGCTTGCTTGTTCACACCAAGTGATTTTTCAAATTTTAAACAATCCTCAGGATAACATCTCTGGAAGGACATTACAATTATGCTGTCCATTGTGTGCTGGAAACAATGCCAGTTGAATTTTTCCCCCTTTGAGTGCAGAATGGCAAGCTTCTATCAGCAGGCACGTCATCTTAGAAACACCTCGCCCCGAAAGGATGCTGATCATCTCACTCCCAAAGTGTAGTTTAATATAGCAATCAACATCAGTGGTATCCATCCGTACTCAGAAGACATTGAACTTTCATGTACATAAAACTTTCTTCTTTTGTTGATGCAATAGCCCGGGGTGTTTCAATAGGCACATGGGTGCTGGCACAGTCTTGTAGCTAAAGTATGTTTGTTATAATGAGTCCCTGCTGAACACACTTGGTCAGCAAGTACCATGTGCATCGGCTTTTCCCACATCGTTTTTGTTATAACCCACACAGGTCTTAGAGTAGGGATGATTATCTACTCCGTGGATCTTGCAGAATTAGAGCTCCCCACAAATGGGGGCAGGGGACACTTAACAATGTCTGGCTATGAATAAGGAGAGTCAGTTAACAATGTCTGGCTTTGTATAAATAGAGTTGGCCAGTAGACTGACTAGACAAGACCCAGTAGGGAACTACAGGAACTGTATATAATAGTAGTTGTAAAACAAAGTAAGTTTTTTTTTTCAATAAACACAGTGTGGATCCTTTGTGGACCTTGCGAAAGCTCTCCCCAGGGATGCCGCTCCAGACTTTGGCATTATGCCCCAAATCCTGGCATTAAAAGTTCCCCAGAAGGATGATCTTGTCGTCTTTTCGGAAGACAGTGAGGATTTCATCAAGGTCAGAAAAAATCTTTTTCTTAGCATCTTCCTTAGAGTTAAGGGTCAGGCCATAAGCATTGATGATGGTGGCTTGACAATTATGGTTATGCTGTAGGTGGTGCATTATGAGACCTTCATTAATTTAATTTGGGAGTTATTACAGTGCATCCGAGATCCTATTCCGGGTGACAAAACCAATTCAATGAACATGAGGGTCGCTGTCAGCCATTATCATAGAATCATAGAATTTACAGTGCAGAAGGAGGCCATTCGGTCCATTAAGTCTGCACTGGCTCGTGGAAAGAACATCCTACCTAAGCCCATGCCTCCACCCTATCCCCTTTCCTTACAAATAGAAGGTGCATCTTCTATTGTTTCCTCAGTTTCCCCTCCCAAGAAGGCAGGTCTCACAGAGGGCTGCGATGTCAATTTAGAGTCTTCGTACTTCAAATGGTATGATTGCAGTTTTTACTTCTAGCCGGTCACCCTTGAGATTATCTCGGAGTGTCTTAACATTCCAAGTTAAATCATGCTGTGAAAACTATTGAGGCATTTTTCTCTCATGACCATAGCGAGAAAAACCCTGACATGTATTCTCCTGAATTGCCTCATTCCTATGGCCATGTCCTTACAGACAAAAAGTGTGGCTTTAGACTTCCCAGAAGAACCTCTGATACGGTCTTTGTTGCCAGAAAAGTCCAAGAAAAAAGTCTGGAACAAACTAGGAGCTTTGCAATGCATTTAGCTCAGTTAATCATGAGACTCCAAAGTTTGTGCTCTAAAGATTTGCACACCAAGAAACTTAATCACAATCCTGCAACTGCTTCATCTTGATATGTTTGCAACTGTCTTGATTGGGAGATCTGAACCAGTCGCCTTCAAGATATGGACCAGTGCCAAGCAAGGCTGTGTGATAGCCACCATACTATTGACAATACTATTGACATACTATTGGTTCAATTCCGGCCTTGGGTGACTGGTTGTGTGGAGTTTGTACTTTCTCCCCGTGTCTGCGTGGGTTTCCTCCGGGTGCTCTGGTTTCCTTCCATTGTGGAAAGATGTGCAGGTTAGGTGGATTGGCCATGCTAAATTGCCCCTTAGTGTCCAAAAGGTTAAGTGTGGTTACTGGGTTACGGGGAAAGGATCAGGTCCTAGGGAAGGTACTCTTTCCAACAGTTGGTGTAGACTTGATGGGCTGAATGGCCATCTTCTGTCGACCAAATGCTTGTGTTCTTCTTGAAGCCAGATGCACAAACATTCAGAAAAAACCGCTGAAAAATCAACTTTGGTGGATTGGATACTCTGGCTGACGGTGGAAAACCGCCACCCACACAAGGTGCTGGTTCATTCAACTCTCAAATGGCCAACGTTACAGGGGAGGACAAAGAAAAATACACTCAGAAGCTCTCCTTGAAGTGCAGCAGCATTGACAATAATGACTGGGAGGAGTTTGCTACCAATCGTTCAAAATGGTGACAAATTGTTTCTCAAGCTGCATCACACTTTGAATCACAATGTCTTAATGATGAGGTAGAGCAGCATGAGAGAAGGGAATTATAGGAAGCAAATCCTGCACTGTGGATCACGCTAGGGGCTTTTCACAGTAACTTCATTGAAGCCTACTTGTGACAATAAGCGATTATTATTATTATTACCTCGAAGGCCGTCATGCTCTATATGCCAAAGATCTGTGGGTCGAGAATTGGCCTGTTCGGTCACATGAAGACCTGTGACCGATACCCGCAACCCTCAGTAGGTGTCATCCTCAAATTGAGGGTCAGCCGTGGCAAAGATGTAGTTAAAGATAATGAAATCACAAGCATATGCGGCCTCAATTAGAGAGTGGCAATCTGTAATGCAATTATTCCCTTCATCCAGTGCATGGAAGCTGCTGCAAATCCTGTCCATAAAAATAGACCAGCAATGTCAACCCGGTATTAATGTTGAATCTTTGCTGCAAGTCTGGATCCTGGAGATGCCACAATTCTTCAGTGGCATGCATGGTTAGGGGAAGCTTCCTCACACAAGGAGGTCCTCACACAAGGAGATATGGTTGAGGTGGTTATGTCAATTGTAGCAGGTCTACACACTGGTTAGAAAAGATCAATCACTGCGATTTAACAGGAATGAAACAGAGTCCTGAGTTGAGCACGTTTAGCTGGGTGTTTCCCGACGCTCGGGGCCTCAGTGAGAAATGCCCCGCTGCGGCCACATTTAGTCCCATTTCCTGCAATGAGGAACTCCCAAATGATGACCCAATTTTGAGAACCCTCAACCCAACCCCCAGACCCCCCAACTCACCAATAAGGGGGTCACAAGCCCCCCCCCACCCTGGAGCCCCCAACGCTCCAACTCACCTATAAATGAGTCATCGAGTCCCCACACCCCACTTAATAAAGGCAGGGCAGCCCCAGCCCCATCTTCAGCATGGGTAAAATGCCATACAGGCACCTTGGCACTGTCAGGGTGCCAGGCTGGCAGTGCCAGGGTGCCCAGGTGGCATCAGCGGTGTCAGGGTACCACCCTGCCTAGAGCCCAGCCACCCAGGAGCCCTGATCCCCTCAGAGACCACCCCAAAAGCCAATACACCTGGTCCTCATTTGTGAAGGCCAGTGCTAACCAGCACTTGTTCGGGGCTGTGAGGCCTTTCATGAGATTTACAGCCCATGTCGCACCCTTGTTTGGGCGAGGTGAGACAGTTAGATTTCACCCAAAATATCCAATAATGTTAATGATAACACTTGTTTCACAAAATGCCTACAGCGTAGAAGGAGGCCATTCGACCAATCAAGTCTGCATCGACCCTCCGAAAGAGCACCATACCTACGGTCAGGCCCCTGCCCTTTCCCATTGGACTGTGAGAGGAAACTCACGCAGACACGGAGAGAATGGGCAAACTCCAAACAGTCACCCAAGGCAGGAATTGAACTCAGGTCCCTGGCGCTGTGAGGCAGCAGTGCTAACCATTTGTGCTACCGTGCCGCCCAATAACCTCTTTGAGATGATTCCCTCTTACCAAAACTCAATGTTTCTACAAAGATATATTTTTGAAGGAAAACAAAATGATAGCCAAGGAGCTATTTGATCTTCATGAAAAATCATTTTGCTGAGACTCTCATGTTAATGAGTGAACAGTTTGATGTGCCAATATAATCATGCTTTTCACTTTTTGCAAAATCATCATTTATTCCATTAGAAAAGTGATTGTATTTATTGTACAGATAGTAACTATAACACTCTGTACCATCTTCCCTCCCAAAACCTACCCCAACAAAAAGAAACTTGGTGATAAACAGAAAGACAACTGGAGGAGGGACAACGTGAGTCATAAAGCTTCAGGATTTCAAATGTTATTTTTTTTAAATAATGCCTGTTTCTTTCATTCTTCCCCAAATGCTTTATGACATTAGTTTCATTATACTGCATCGTACAGTGCGTGCCTGCCACTAAAACAGCAACAAAGCACCTCATTAGAAACAAAAATCACTTAACTCAAATAAATGTGCTAACATTGTCATAGTTGGAAAGCGGGCTGTATTTTAGCACCAAATGGTGGAGCTTTGACTGGAAAATGGTGTGGAGAAAACCACATCCAGATGAATATTGTAAATTTTTGTTCGCAAATGTAAATTGTCAGTTACCTGTGTTCCAAATGAAATTTATAAAAGAGCTGATTTAAACAGGGGTCCCCTTTTGATGTGGAAATTGAGTACCTGTAGAGATCAGAAAAGCTCAGTAGGCACCCTCGTGTCAGGAACTGGCATTGATATAAATTTTTAACTAATTATACACGTGTCGCATTTTTTTTAGAACTGCTGTGTTCCATAAACCTTTGGCAGCTTGACTGAACGAATCTCGCTGCTAACCCCCAAAAAAAAAATCAAAAAATATGCTGTGTTAGCAGTTTTTAGTGCAGACTGTAAAATATGAAATGGCTCTCCATGGATCAATTAATATCAATTAAAAAAAGTACTTCATTTAATTGTCATCAGAAGATGAATTCGTCATTTTAGTTTTGAATTAATGGGGACTCTTGAACTTTTCCTTGGCAGAGGGATTTGGACATTGTCTTTTAAAAATAACTTAAAAACCAAGTCGAAATAAGATAGCCTGGCCTCTCTTTTTTTTGCCCGTCTCCAGCTTGCCAGCCTCACTCTGGCTTCTGGTCACATTACCATTAAATGTCCTCAATTTGCACATGTAAAGCAAGACGGTGCATTAAAAAAGCTCCATGCCATAAGTGCAATACATTTAGCCCGTACTTGGTCGAGTAACCTAGGGGGTGAGCATTGCAAAAATACAAGGCCTTGTAACCGCATAGATATCTAGAGGACCCATCCGCAGACTTCTAAAATATCACTGCTTGGGAATTAAAGAAGGGTCAGCTCCCCTACATTTCAAACCTATTTCTTTAAATACAGCTAACAAACAAAAAATAAGTGATTTACATTTTACAAATGTATTTAAAAGCATCTTCTTAAGCACCAAAGCAGTAATTTACATTGCTTAATTCAGTCCTATTGGTGTCAGCCTTCGTTCAGTGGTAGCACTCAAGTCTCTGTCTGAAAGGTTGTAGGTTCAAGTCCTACTCTAAAGAGTTGAGCACATAATACAGTCTGACACTCCAGTGTATTATTGAAGGAGTGCTGCACTGTCAGATAAGACGATAAATCACAACTCTTTCTGCCCTCTCAGGTGGATGCAAAAGATCCCATAGCACTATTTCAAAAAGAGCAGGGTTGGCTATCCCCAGTGCCCTGGCCAATATTTCGCTCTTAACCAACATTGTGAAAACACAAATTACCTGGTTATTATCTCATTGTTGCTGTGAGAAGTTGCCACCTTTTTCTACATTACAACAATGATAACATTACTCAAGTATTTAATTGGTTACAAAGCATTTTGAGAAGAGTCTGTTGTGTTTTACCTCCTTCCTTTCTGCCTCTTGCTCTTTCAATTTTAAGTCACAGTGCAATAATGACTAGCGAGAACCAGTTTGATGTTTATTCCTGAAAGGTGTTGTGATAAAATGTGAAGCAAAAATAATAAACTAGCGAGAAATGAATTAAATTTTCTACTACTGTTTCCAGCAACTGAAATATGAACGGTCCAGATAATTTGGAAACAAATTAAGGAATGGTAAACTGGCCAGTGGAATCTTTCTCATGTGGTAATTTTGAGGTTTATATGATTATTATGTTTTGGGACTGTGTCTTTAAATGTAAGTAAAATGAAGGGAGTCATGTAACCTGAAGTCTGCTTCAGCATTGGCAAAGCAGCTGCGTGTCAATGGATAGATTGTGGGTCTCCGAATCCCAGGGTAGTGTTACAAATGACAGGTTGTAAATGGGTATACCTTTAATTATCCATTTGATTCCAGGATGGGATAGAGTTGGGGGTCAAAAGAATAGTTCATCAGCATGTCTACTTGGACACAAGGCCCATGTGATTTACATAGTCATGGGGAAAGATGGAGAGGAAACCATTGTAAAGATTGGATTACAGGCTTCCGAAAATATACTTGAATATCACAGACAGGTTAGTCTGTTAGGCTCCAGGAGAGAGACAGCAGCTAGAGGTTGAAAGTCTCGATGGTTTGCTGTGCCAGATTGCGGGTGGAAGTTCACATTCAGATTGAAAAGACCAAATTTGTGAGGAGTTAAAACAAAACTAAGATTGCCTAGCTTGTACTAGAGGGAGGATCGTACTCTCACAGTGAAGCACAATTCTGAGGTTAGAAGTTACCAGGCTACGGAAGAAAAAGAAAGTAGTAAACCCTTGGGAACTAAAAACCATCATGGACTGATTCTGGGAGAGTTCAATGTCTTCTTAAAGGTCACGGGACGGCACAGTGACACAGTGGTCAGCATTGCTGCCTTGCAACGCAAGGGACCTAGGTTCAATTCCGGCCTTGGGTCTGAACAGAGTTTGCACATTCTCCCGTGTCTGTGTGGGTTGCCTCAGGGTTCTCCGGTTTCTTCCCACAGTCCAAAGATGTGCAGGTTAGGTGGATTGGCCATGCTAAATTGCCCCTTAGTGCCCAGGGTTAAGGGGATAGAGCCTGGGGAGTGGGCTTAAGTGGAGTGTTCTTTCAGAGGGTCGGTGCAGACTCAATGGGCCGAATGGCCTCCTTCTGCGCTGTAGGGATGCTATGACAACGTAAAGTATGCCTGTGAGGTGTTTTTTTTCAGTTGTGCTTAAAGTAAAAAGGAAAAGTTCTGTTTAGTGGTTTGAAATATAAGATACCTATAAAAATACTGTTCAGTACCTGGTGTTTTTAGTCTTGTCTTGCAGTAAAAGTCTTAAAATGTGAAATATTGCTGTATTATCCTTTTCACAATTAACTCAATGAACTATGAGGATCAAAGATTTAGGAAGAACTGGGATGGTGAAGAAAGTTAAGATGCTTTCACCAACTTCCGGGTGCGGCGATGACCAGCTGAGTCGCACGTTTCGGCAGCTCCCTGTGAAACGGACTTTTGGGTTCTTGATAGGAGCCCCAACGGCAATTTTGACGGCTAAAAACACTGCGCGGTAAACCAGAAGGGAATCCCCCCTGGATACGGATGGAAAAAGGAGGAGAGAGTGGCCAGATTGCAGTGGATCCTTTAGAACAGCGGCAAGGAAGGCAAGCAAAAACCAAGATGGCGTCGGAAGGTGGCAGTTTAACATGGGGCCCTGAACAACAAGAGTTCTTGAAATGCTGTGTGGAAGAGATCAAAAAGGAAATGAAGAAAGAGCTGTTGGCCCCGATACTACAGGCGATCGAAGGGCTAAAGGAGGAACAAAAGACCCAGGAGCGGGAGCTTCGGGTCGTGAAGGCAAAGGCAGCCGAGAATGAGGACGATATACAGGGCCTGGTGGTGAAGACGGAGACGCAGGAGGCACATCAGAAACGATGTGTGGAAAGGTTGGAGGCACTGGAAAACAACGCAAGGAGGAACAACCTGAGGATTCTTGGTCTTCCTGAAGGTGTGGAGGGAGCGGACGTCGGGGCATATGTGAGCACGATGCTGCACTCGTTAATGGGAGCGGAGGCCCCGGCGGGTCCGTTGGAGGTGGAGGGAGCATACCGAGTGATGGCGCGAGGACCGAGAGCAGGAGAAATTCCCAGAGCCACAGTGGTGAGATTCCTCCGTTTTAAGGATAGAGAAATGGTCCTTAGATGGGCGAAGAAAACTCGGAGCAGTAAATGGGAGAACGCGGTGATCCGCGTTTATCAAGACTGGAGTGCGGAGGTGGCGAGAAGGAGGGCGAGCTTTAATCGGGCCAAGGCGGTGCTTCATAAAAAGAAGATAAAATTTGGAATGCTGCAACCGGCAAGACTGTGGGTCACATATCGAGGGAGGCACCACTACTTTGAGACGACGGATGAAGCGTGGACTTTTATTGTGGAAGAAAAACTGGATTGAGCGGGTTATTAAAAAGAACGTTCGAACAAAGTGGTGGGGCGAATGTGGGGGGCAAAGAGGGGTTTTATGTACTAATCCTGCGATGTGGTAACTTTTCTCTCTCCCACAGGTGGTGATGGGGGGAGGAGGGGAGGTGGAGGAGATGGGGCGTTGGCCATTGGGGGCGGGGCCAAGGGAGAAGCGCGGGCTTGGTTCCCGCGCTATGATGATCATGGCGGGAATAGAGAAGCAGGAAGGCGGGGCGTCGCACGGTGCGAGCCGAGGTCACGGGGGGAAGCCGAGGTCAGCCAGAGTTTGCTGACTTCTGGGAGCAACATGGGGGGAGTAATTACGCTAGCGGGGGATCTAGCGGGGGGGGGGGTGGGAGGGGGGAATTACTGGGTTGCTGCTGCTGGGGAGAGGGGGGAGCTGGTATGGGAGATGATGGGCGGGTGGGCACCGCCTGGGGGAGATACAGCTGCGTGGGAACCGGGTGAGGAGCTGGAAAAAGGTGATGGCTAATCGACAAGGGGGGGGGGTAGGAAGCCCCCCAACTCGGCTGATCACGTGGAACGTGAGAGGGCTGAACGGGCCGATAAAGGAGGGCACGGGTACTCGCACACCTTAAGAAACTTAAGGCAGATGTGGTTATGTTACAGGAAACGCACCTGAAACTGATAGACCAGGTTAGGCTACGCAAAGGATGGGTGGGGCAGGTGTTCCATTCGGGGCTAGATGCGAAAAACAGGGGGGTGGCTATATTAGTGGGGAAGCGGGTAATGTTCGAGGCAAAGACTATAGTGGCGGATAACGGGGGCAGATACGTGATGGTGAGTGGCAAACTACAGGGGGAGACGGTGGTTTTGGTAAACGTATATGCCACGAACTGGGATGATGCCAATTTTATGAGGCGGATGCTAGGACGCATTCCAGACCTAGAGATGGGAAAGCTGATAATGGGGGGAGATTTTAATACAGTGTTGGAACCAGGGCTGGATAGGTCGAAGTCCAGGACTGGAAGGAGGCCGGCAGCAGCCAAGGTACTTAAAGATTTTATGGAGCAGATGGGAGGTGTAGACCCGTGGAGAGTTAGCAGACCTAGGAGTAAGGAGTTCTCGTTTTTCTCCTATGTCCATAAAGTCTACTCGTGAATAGACTTTTTTGTGCTGGGTAGGGCATTGATCCCGAAGGTGAGGGGAACGGAGTATACGGCTATAGCCATTTCGGATCACGCTCCACACTGGGTGGACTTGGAGATAGGGGAGGAAACAGGAGGGCGCCCACCCTGGAGAATGGACATGGGACTAATGGCAGATGAGGGGGTGTGTCTAAGGGTGAGGGGGTGCATTGAAAAGTACTTGGAACTCAATGATAATGGGGAGGTCCAGGTGGGAGTGGTCTGGGAGGCGTTGAAGGCGGTGGTTAGAGGGGAGCTGATATCAATAAGGGCACATAAAGGGAAGCAGGAGAGTAAGGAACGGGAGCGGTTGCTGTAAAAACTTTTGAGGGTGGACAGACAATATGCGGAAGCACCGGAGGAGGGACTGTACAGGGAAAGGCAAAGGCTACATGTAGAATTTGACTTGCTGACTACAGGCACTGCAGAGGCACAATGGAGGAAGGCACAGGGTGTACAGTACGAATATGGGGAGAAGGCGAGCAGGTTGCTGGCACACCAATTGAGGAAAAGGGGAGCAGCGAGGGAAATAGGGGGAGTGAGGGATGAGGAAGGAGAGATGGAGCGGGGAGCGGAGAGAGTGAATGGAGTGTTCAAGACATTTTATAAAAAATTATATGAAGCTCAACCCCCGGATGGGAGGGAGAGAATGATGGGCTTCTTGGATCGGCTGGAATTTCCCAAGGTGGAAGAGCAGGAAAGGGTGGGACTGGGAGCACAGATCGAGGTAGAAGAAGTGGTGAAAGGAATTAGGAGCATGCAGGCGGGATAGGCCCCGGGACCGGATGGATTCCCAGTCGAATTCTATAGAAAATATGTGGACTTGCTCGCCCCGGTACTGACGAGGACCTTTAATGAGGCAAAGGAAAGGGGACAACTGCCCCCGACTATGTCTGAAGCAACGATATCGCTTCTCTTAAAGAAGGAAAAGGACCCGCTACAATGCGGGTCCTATAGACCTATTTCCCTCCTAAATGTAGATGCCAAGGTCCTGGCCAAGGTAATGGCAATGAGAATAGAGGAATGTGTCCCGGGGGTGGTCCACGAGGACCAAACTGGGTTTGTGAAGGGGAGACAGCTGAACACGAATATACGGAGGTTGTTAGGGGTAATGATGATGGCCCCACCAGAGGGAGAAACGGAGATAGTAGTGGCGATGGATGCCGAGAAAGCATTTGATAGAGTGGAGTGGGATTATTTGTGGGAGGTGTTGAGGAGATTTGGTTTTGGAGAGGGGTATGTTAGATGGGTGCAGCTGTTGTATAGGGCCCCAGTGGCGAGCGTGGTCACGAATGGACGGGGATCTGCATATTTTCGGCTCCATAGAGGGACAAGGCAGGGATGCCCTCTGTCCCCATTATTGTTTGCACTGGCGATTGAGCCCCTGGCGATAGCGTTGAGGGGTTCCAAGAAGTGGAGGGGAGTACTTAGGGGAGGAGAAGAGCACCGGGTATCTTTGTATGCGGACGATTTGCTACTATACGTGGCGGACCCGGCGGAGGGGATGCCAGAAATAATGCGGATACTTGGGGAGTTTGGGGAGTTTTCAGGGTATAAATTGAACATGGGAAAAAGTGAGTTGTCTGTGGTGCATCCAGGGGAGCAGAGTAGAGAAATAGAGGACCTACCGTTGAGGAAGGTAACAAGGGACTTTCGTTACCTGGGGATCCAGATAGCTAAGAATTGGGGCACATTGCATAGGTTAAATTTAACGCGGTTGGTGGAACAGATGGAGGAGGATTTCAAGAGATGGGATATGGTATCCCTGTCAATGGCAGGGAGGGTGCAGGCGGTTAAGATGATGGTCCTCCCGAGATTCCTCTTTGTGTTTCAGTGCCTCCCGGTGGTGATCACGAAGGCTTTTTTAAAAAGGATTGAAAAGAGCATCATGGGTTTTGTGTGGGCCGGGAAGACCCCGAGAGTGAGGAAGGGATTCTTACAGCGTAGCAGGGATAGGGGGGGGCTGGCACTACCGAGCCTAAGTGAGTATTATTGGGCCGCTAATATTTCAATGGTGAGTAAGTGGATGGGAGAGGAGGAGGGAGCGGCGTGGAAGAGATTAGAGAGGGCGTCCTGTAGGGGGACTAGCCTACAGGCTATGGTGACAGCCCCATTGCCGTTCTCACCGAGGAACTACACCACAAGCCCGGTGGTGGTGGCTACACTGAAGATTTGGGGACAGTGGAGACGGCATGGGGGAAAGACTGGAGCCTTGGGGGGGTCCCCGATAAGAAACAACCATAGGTTTGCCCCGGGGGGAATGGATGGGGGATATGGAATGTGGCAAAGAGCAGGAATAACGCAACTGAAAGATCTGTTTGTGGATGGGAAGTTCGCGAGTCTGGGAGCGCTGACCGAGAAATATGGGTTGCCCCAAGGGAATGCATTCAGGTATATGCAACTGAGGGCTTTTGCGAGGCAACAGGTGAGGGAATTCCCGCAGCTCCCGACACAAGAGGTGCAGGACAGAGTGATCTCAAAGACATGGGTAGGGGATGGTAAGGTGTCAGATATATATAGGGAAATGAGGGACGAAGGGGAGACTATGGTAGGTGAACTAAAAGGGAAATGGGAAGAAGAGCTGGGGGAGGAGATCGAGGAGGGGCTGTGGGCAGATGCCCTAAGCAGGGTAAACTCGTCGTCCTCGTGTGCCAGGCTAAGCCTGATTCAGTTTAAGGTATTACACAGGGCACATATGACTGGAGCACGGCTCAGTAAATTTTTTGGGGTGGAGGATAGGTGTGCGAGGTGCTCGAGAAGCCCAGCGAATCATACCCATATGTTTTGGTCATGCCCGGCACTACAGGGGTTTTGGATGGGGGTGACAAAGGTGCTTTCAAAAGTAGTAGGAGTCCGGGTCGAACCAAGCTGGGGGTTGGCTATATTTGGGGTTGCACAAGAGCCGGGAGTGCAGGAGGCGAGAGAGGCCGATGTTTTGGCCTTTGCGCCCCTAGTAGCCCGGCGCAGGATATTGCTAATGTGGAAAGAAGCCAAGCCCCCGGGGGTGGAGACCTGGATAAATGACATGGCGGGGTTTATAAAGCTAGAGCGGATTAAGTTCGTCCTAAGGGGGTCGGCTCAAGGGTTCACCAGGCGGTGGCAACCGTTCGTCGAATACCTCGCAGAAAGATAGACGGAATGGGAAAAAGAAGGCAGCAGCAGCAGCCCAGGATGGGGGGGGAGGGGGGAGGAGGAACCAGAAGGACTCTCAGGGTTGTTAATATATACTGTATAGTATGTATAGGTCGTTGCTACAGATAATTATATATTGGACTGTTAAATTATATTTTTGGAGAGTGTTACTTGTGACAAGGCAGTTGCCAATTAGGGCTAGTTTTCATTTTTGTTATTTATTATTTATTCATTTTTTGTTTATAAAATAGGTCATTGTTATTTGTGTTGTTATAATATTGTGTAAAGGATGCACAATGTACTGTGTTGGTTGACCAAAAATTTTCAATAAAATATTTAATAAAAAAAAAAAAAGATGCTTTCACCAACAAAAAGTCCCGTATGATTAGCGTCTCAATGAGCCTCTCCTAATCAAACTCCTACTGTCTGGTTTCATGTGCCAATCCCTGTTTACAACTGTAGGCAGAGGTGCGAAGGTGGGTGTTTGACATCTCCAAAGCAGACAGCTCCTGGTTAGTAGGGCTCATCAGTCTTAATTGGCAGGCTACTTAAGAGAAGGCAACTCAGATTTCAAAAGCCCCAACTATGGGTTAACCAGCAATGTCAAGGGCGGATGAGGTTCTTCAGCCAATTCAGCAGCTCATCTAGGAGAAGGATAGCTCCAAAATAAAACCTGCATCCTTTCAGCTGCTACATTTCTGATGCATATTGCATCAGTGTAATATTAGCTGCCTTGGACAAGGAAGTGGGACAGGCTCTGCACCAACCACACCCACTTAAATGTACTTAACCTCAAGTTGTCCATCAATCAAGAGATCAGACATACTCAACTCTGCGGCAATGGGGTACTGTGGGATGAAACTGAACCACCCGGAGGAAACCCACGCAGACACGGGAGAACGTGCAAACTCCACACAGAAGTGCTGATAGGACATATAGAGGATACTACTGGTGGTCTTCATTCATAACCCTGCATATTAGCGGCCTTTCGGTGATGTTCACTCTCCGTAGATTGGGACTGGTGTGGAGCTCGTCTCCTGAGGCGACACAGCAAACCTTTTCAGGTACAGTACTGCTCTCTCCAGTCTGAGGAAGGGAGGAAAAGGAAGCCTGAACACAGCCTGCTCTCCCTGCACCTTCCAGATTACTGCTCCTGACTGATCATCCATTCACCTCAGTCAAAATATAAAGAACAAAACTGCTGGTCATTGTATGAAGCTTGGTTCGTAAAATGTCAGATCTTCTAGATAACAATACAGATCAGGGTGCAAAGCAGCCCTCAGACAGAATGTTGGGTAGATACAACATCGACATAGCCCCCTTAAGCAAAACAAGACTGAAGAGTCTCAAGTTGAGGAGGTTGGTGCAGGCTACACATTCTACAAGGACAAGGGCCATCCTTGATTGTCGGCTTTGCTATTCAATCTGAACTGGCATGTAAACTTGAGTACTTCCCAAGGGAAGTGGATGATACAGTGGCATAGTGGTTACCACTGTTGCCTCACATCGTCAGGGACCTGGGTTCAATTCCTGTGTTGGATGACTGGCTGTGTCGAATTTTTCACGTTCTCCCCGTGTCTGCATGGGTTTCCTCCGGGTGCTGCTGTTTCCTCCCACTGTCCAAAGATGTCCTGTTTATGTGGATTAGTCATGCTACAATTGCCCCTTGGTGTTCAAAGATGTGCAGTGCCAAAGTGCCCAAGAGCCATGTTGCTCATGACAGGGATCGGGCCCAGGGGTTCCCTACCCTAAAGAAGTGGGGTGACACCCTAAGCGGTAAGTTGGGGGTGGTCCTGAGGCCACGGTGGGGAGTTCCAGGGGCAGTTGAGAGATCGGGGCGGCATTTAAAAATGACGCATCAATCTCTTTCTGCACTGATGAGCTTAGGCGTGGCCTCGGCAGGGTGTTCCTCTAACGAAGCCAAAAAGAAAACAGAACCCCGTCTGATAGTGGGGTGTTCTCGGCGCTGCAGGCGCCAAGAAACACCCTGCTATTCGTGCCCAAAACGGAAATCTGTTTTCTGGTTGTTAAATCACGCCCCAAATTATCAGCATGGACCTCCAGCAACCATAACGCAAAAGATCATAAGACAATAAGACATAGGAGCAGAAGTAGGCCACTCGGCCCATCTAGTCTGCTTCGCTCTTCAATGAGATCATGGCTGAACTGATATAATCCTCAACTCCACTTTCCCACCTTATCCCCATCACTCTGGATTCCCTTACTGATTAAAAATCTACCTCAGCCTTGAACATACTTAACGACCCAGCCTCTGCAGCTCTCTGATAAAAAATTCCACAGATTTACTACCCCCTGTGAAAAGAAATTCCTTCTCATCTCTGTCTTAAATGAGCGACCCCTTTCTCTGAGATTATGCCCTCTGGTCCTAGACCCTCCTACAAAAGGGAATATCCTCTCAGCATCTACCATGTCTAGCCCCCTAAGAATCCTATATAGAACATAGAAAAATACAGTGATGTTGTGCCGAACTTTTGTCCTAGATTAAGAAAAAATGTATCTACATCCCCTCATTGTACCGTAATCCATGTACCTATCCAATAGCCGCTTGAAGGTCCCTAATGTTTATGACTCAACTACTTCCACAAGCAGTGCATTCAATGCCCCCACTACTCTCTGGGTAAAGAACCTACCTCTGACATCCCCCCATATCATCCACCATTCACCTTAAATTTATGTCCCCTTGTAATGTCTCAAGAAGGTCACCTCTCATTCTTCTAAACTCCAATGAGTACAGGCACAACCTACTCAAACTCTCCTCATAAGAAAATTCCTTCATACCCTGGACCAACCTAATGTACCTTCTCTGGACAGCCTCCAATGCCAGGATATCTTTCTTTAGCTGAGGGGATCAAAACTGTTCACATTATTCCAGGTGTGGTCTAACTCATGCTTTGTACAGTTTTAGCAGGACTTCCCTATTTTTATACTCCATTTCCTTTGAAATAAAGGTCACCATTCCATTTGCCTTCCCTATGACTTGCTGCAGCTAAACTAAGAGAGATGAAGAACCCATGGTGGGAAAACAAGGCCGACAAGCTTCAAGCAGCTGCTCATAAATGCGTCCTGAAGATTCTACACAAAGGACTGCGACCCATCTATGTCCCCAAAATCAACAGTGCGACACCCACCTTCTCAACAGATCAGCTCCTAACAAATAGGCATGAGATTCTTTCTCATTTGACAATCTCCTAACCAACAATCCATTGTATGTGATGATACCCCATTAAGTCACTTCCACAGCACCACACTCTGGAAGACCTTGCTCTCGATCCTTCTGAAGCGGACGTTCGTTAGTCACAAAGACCATAGGCAGCTTTCTATGGGCAAGTGGCATCCCATTTGAGGTATTCAAGTATGGAAATACTCACATGTTTAGGAAACTCACCAGTGTATTCTGCCTAATTTGGAACGTGGGCACTCTGCCCAAGACTACAAGGATGTCTCTACAAATAGAAAGGGAGCAAGTACACCTGTGACAATCATCGTGGAATATCACTTACTTCTTTCAGTGATGGAAAATATTTTATAAAAGGTTATTCTTAATCAGATTGTCACTTATCCCATTGACTCTGTAATCAGAATCAAAAAAGCAACTAGAAATATTCCACCTTTGCTGTCAGATCTGTCAAATGGGGCTGGTTTAGCACAGGGCTAAATAGCTGGCTTTTAAAGCAGACCAAGGCAGACCAGTAGCGCGGGTTCAATTCCCGTACCAGCCTCCCTGAACAGGCGCCAGAATGTGATGACTAGAGGCTTTCCACAGTAACTTCATATGAAGCCTACTTGTGACAATATGTGATTTTCATTTCATTTCATCTATTTCTTACATCAGGTGACAGGACAAAGTCCCCAACACAGGTGTTTACAATGTGCTGCATGCCTGGCATTGAAAGCATGTTCATCCGGAGCATGTTCAGTTTTGCTGGATCGTCATGTGGTTCACATGGAGGATTCCCGCATACCAAAGGTAGTACTCCACAAACAGCTGAGCACCACGGGTTTATCCCAAAGCTAGACATAGAGACAGTCTGAAAGCTAACCAGCTTGCAAGCTGGATCCTAATGCATGGGGAAAATGACATCGGGCAGACCAAAATGGAGGTGTCTCTGTCATCAAGCAATTTCAATATTTGAGGAGGACAGGACCAAGTGAGTTCAGTCAAAACCTATGCCTCCATCCATCCCTTCATCACTGACTTCATTTGCAATATTTGCAATTTGGTATGCCAATCGAAGCTTAGTCAAAGTTACACATGCTATGACATCAAAGTAGATGGTAGACATTTCATTTGTACTGAACACCCAGCTGTCAAAACGACAGGAGAATCCATGCCTGTTCGAATTTCATTTTTTAATTTACTGGCCTTTCCGGGGATCATAACACCAAAATTAGGTAATTATTTATACGGAACAAAAACAGAAAATGCTGAAATCAGCGGGTCTGGCAGCATCTGCGGAGAGGGAAAATACAGCTTACATAGAATCATAGAATTTACAGTGCAGAAGGAGGCCGTTCAGCCCATCGAGTCTGCACCGGCCCTTGAAAAGAGCACCCCACTAAAGCCCACACTTCCAACCCATCCCCGTAACCCAGTAAACTCACCTAATCTTTTTTGGACACTAAGAGCAATTTAGCATGGCCAATCCACCTAACCTGCACATCTTTGGATTGGAGGAGGAAACCGGAGCACCCGGAGGAAACCCACGCACACACGGGGAGAACGTGCAGACTCCGCACAGGCAGTGACCCAAGCCAGGAATTGAACCTGGGACCCTGGAGCTATGAAGCAACTGTGCTAACCACTGTGTACCATGCTGCCCAGAATCCTCTCTCTCTATCCCTCAATGGTCCCTCTTGCCACTCATCTCTAGGAAAGAGACAAAGAAAATTAGAAACTGTTTATTCGTGCAGTTACTAGCCAAGAAAAAAAAAGAGTATTTGAAGAGGGCTGGGAGCAGCTTGTCTGGTCACCCTGTTCCCAGGTAGGGTGCTTTAGGAGGAACGAAAACAAGAGAAACGCAATATGATACAAAACAAACTTTTGAAAAATAATAAGAGTAACAGAACGACAAAAAGAAACAATGAATTTAAAAGTTTGTAAGTTGCACTGCCATCATCCACTAACTTTGTAGTCAGTGACATATTTTGCTTGTGACAAATTCAGATCGGACTCTCTTTTTGTCCCCAGTTTGGGAAATTAATTTTTGACAGGCATCCAGTGATTAAATCGCCATGCAACATTCAACTGCAAACAACAGAATCTTACAGCAAAAATTGAATTCATAAAAATGCATTACTGCGCTTGATAACACCTTAAAATACCATGATATGAAAATTCTATTTTACTTGAGATGAGTATCAAGCAGCCCCATCTGTAACACAGCCTTCCTTAATAATTTTAAATTGGGTTTGTAAACCCTATTTATTGCACAATATTTTTTGTCATTTTTCATGGTGTGAGGCAGATACTCTAGCATGTAGCACATACTGCCCGTTGTGTTCTTTTCAGGGGGGGGGGGGGGGGGGGAGTGAGGGGGAGCAACATCTGTTCAACCAATCAATCACAGTGTCAACAGTTAGCTCACAATCCACCCAAGAAATTGAGTTTGCCTCACATGGGAAAATAGAGCAAATTAATAGACCATTACCCAAGCAGTGACCCACAAAATGAAGGTGCCTAGCCGGGTTAGCTATTCACACATTCACCTTAACCAATAGCTGCAGGGGGAAAGAGAATTAAGCCACCACATCCGTTCCCCTTTTTTATAAAATAGTTGAAATAAAAATAAAGTAAACTTCACTTGAACCTCAGTTTTGGGATGGCCGCCCTGTGCCAACTGATTTAAAGAAGTGGGGTGTTTTCATCTTCACCCTTTAAAAAAAAACTTGTCAGGCCTTACACTTCCCTCATTTTTGTTGATGATTGTTTTGCTATATTTTGAAATATGCTTTTCCCATTTCCTCTCTTTAGGTCTCACTGGCCCATCCACACCATGCCTGCCTACGAGGCCAGACAGACATCTGCTCCCAGGCCTCTGCCGATACCACCCCTGTAACCAACTGTTATGCAAAACACAGGGGCAGCTCAGGGCGATTATTGCTCTAGTTGTCCCTCTGCCCTCCTTCCTGCGAGAGAAATGGCCAGACTCCACTCTGCATTTAGCTACTGAACAACATCGAAGTGCAAATGTGACATCTGTGGAATCGGGCATGATCTGGCCTCCTCTTATTCCAACTCTTCTATGCCCTTCAGTGTATTTGAATATTTAAAGAAAAAATAAATAAAAGATTTGAATAAATTGGGAAAGTTTAATAGCAAACACAAAGTCAACCCGAACAGTCCTGCCTGAGTCCTGTTCCTAGTTCTTATGTTCTTATTCCATGCAGATACTGCAACCAATTTTGTCACGAGCCAATTACATCTATCATATACCACTCATTGCCAGGGAAAGTATGGGGTCACACTACAGAAATGTGCCATTGTGGGTCCCTCAAGCCACTCAAATTATAAACTGCAGAATGGCATTAAAAGATGTGCAGGTTATGGGGATTGGCCATGATCAATTGCCCCTTAGTGTCCAAAAGGTTAGGTTAAGTGGGGTTGCTGGGTTAAGAATATAGGGTTGGGCCTGACCCAAGGTAGGGTACCCTTTCAGAGGGTGCAGACTCAATGGGCTGAATGGCCTCCTTCTGCACTGTAATGATTCTATGATCCTAAATTGCAGCAAAAATCCTATGAGCAGTAACACTCTTGTGTGTCTGGTAACATAGGTAGGCAGATTCTCCAATCCTATGTTTCATAGAATAGAATTTACAGTGCAGAAGGAGGCCATTTGGCCCATCGAGTCTGCACTGGCTTTTGGAAAGAGCACCCCACCCAAGGTCAACACCTCCACCCTATCCCCACAACCCAGTAACCCCACCCAACACTAAGGGCAATTTTGGACACTAAGGGCAATTTATCACGGCCAATCCACCTAACCTGCACATCTTTGGACTGTGGGAGGAAACCGGAGCACCCGGAGGAAACCCACGCACACACGGGAAGGATGTGCAGACTCCGCACAGACAGTGACCCAAGCCAGAATCGAACCTGGGACCCTGGAGCTGTGTAGCAATTGTGCTATCCACAATGCTACCGTGCTGAAGGAGAACACGTGTTCTCCTACACGTGATGTATATTTTCAAGCCCAATTTTCACTCATACTTTTCTTCTGTCTGCGTGATGAAGTTACTGCATAAGAGACAATGTGGTCAGGATGAAAGGATCTAATTGCAATCCCTGTGTTAAGTTGGGCTATTTCCATTATCTTCCAGTCACTCAAAAAGATAGTGGGTCAACAACAAGAGATCTCTCACAACATGAAAGGCTGAAAAACATACTGGAAGCCAACACCAAGAATTAGACAGGGCATTATGAACTGTAATATTGGAGTTGGTGAAAATGGTTAAACTTCAGGCAAAACCGAAGACCTGAGGATATCCATCCCGATTGTCATCTCGGTTTGGCATTTTGAAAGTCTAGAGGTTGGAAAAACATTGCAGAGATTGCACATACCTGGGTTTGCAGATGGGAGAAATTATTTGAGCTTGCTTGTCAGATGTAAGTAACTGTACATCTGAGGATGGGTTCTAAAATGTAAAGGCATTGACCTGCTCTTCATACTTACATGTAGTTAGGTATCATATTGAAACACTTCAAAGCACTTCATGCATTGAGTTAGTTCAGTTTTGTGACAAATGAACACATTTCACTGAAATTCTGGAAACTATTGTTTTATCTGTTTGAAATTTGTCTGAATAATTAACAAAAACACTGGCACCCTCCAACATGATTTTCACAAGAAATCTCTTCCAAAACGACAGGAGCTAAAAATTCATTGGCAATTCACGACCTGCCTGCAACTGTTCCTGCTGAATCAAGCAGCATGCAAGCTTCACACTGCCTCCTTGTTTACATGATTTCACTGTGAAGCCGAGTGTGACCTGTGCTGCCTGTTAACTGCATGCACAACATGCAAGGCTAAATGGGCATAATAGCTTGCAAGGCTAGAAGGTGTTGTAGCGAGCTCTTCAAGGCAGTCTTCCCCCTTAAAGGGAGGCTGCAGTGAATGATAGGAGATTGCTACTGAATACTATTGCTACATTTCAATACAGGGCAGAGAGGACTCCCAGGTTTAACAACATAGTGTTGAAATCATAGAATTTACAGGGCAGAAGGAGGCCATTCGGCCCATCGAGTCTGCACCGGCTCTTGGAAAGAGCACCCTACCCAAGATCAACACCTTGTTAGTCATGGAGGTGGACAGGAGAGAGTTCTTCTATCCATGGGGTTCCAGGAAGCCCTTAAGGCTTTAAGGAAATGGAGCCACGTGGCAAGGGAAGTCATTACCCGGAGCCTGGCCCCGGGTGCTAATTCTAAATTAATTAGGGGTTAATTGTATTCAAGTGGTGAGCATTAATTGGGGATTCACCTGTACTCAAATATATAGGTGCAGACTGGTAGTACGGCTATTAGTTGGAGATACATGAGTCCTTGTAAATAAAAGTGTTTAATTGAATAAAGATGTGCCACCAATTTTATCCTTCACCACCTGACTACCTAAGTTGTAATACTGAAGGCTTGGCAGCGTGTCAGAAGATCTCACCCAGGTGCTCAAAGTCAGTGCTGCATCTTCACATGACACCGCCTACCCAGCAAAGCTCCAACCTCTCACACTGCACAATGCACAACATCAACATCACTCACCCAACAGTCTCTCGGAATCAAGGCTCAGGCCTAACATTTAGATACTCCATCTCACCCGCACACCGACAACTGCTCCCGCCTCACAGCTACCTCTCATAGCCTCCACAAATCGATAGCTATTCAACTACTGCAGGCACATCACTGAAACACAGTACAACATCATAACTGATGTTCTGCCCTCTCTTAGCAGGACAAGGTATCCCAGAAGAGGAAGGACCAACAGAGAATGGTGAAAGGCAAGCACCGATGGGAATCCAATGGGAAAGATGGTGCTCCATCTCATGTGGCCATCTGTGACAGGGCTGTAGCATCCGGTGCCATGGAGATCATCCAGAATGATCCATGTTATGCTTTATGCCCATTCTCAACTCGCAGCTTACCCTCATCCAGCTATCTGGCATGGTGTCCACCCCAGCAGATGATGTGACCATAGGCCTCTTGCTTTTCTCACTCACCCCTCATCCTTTACCCTGACCCAGCCTTCTGATTTTCTGCTTTCAGATACCGACAAAATGGCAGCCATGGCACATCCAGCAGAAAGAGAAACAGCAATCCACGCCAGTGATGAGGAAGCACTGTCACTTGAACTGATGCTTGCATGCATCAGCTCAGATAGTGGCTCTGCATGTACCTCTTTGGGTAGTATAGAGTTGGGATATGTGCCAGGTGAATCACTGGGTAGGAGTGGGCTGCAGTCAGGACAGGGGATTTGGACAGTTTGAGAGTCTGATCCCCAGAGGGCTAAGTCACAGGTGGGTTATGCTACATAAGACTCAGATGAAGATTTTGATGGGCAGCGCATAGGAAAACGTTGAACATTCATGCCAAGATGCTTGGTGCATTGGCAGACCTGTCAGGCAGTGTCTTGTCACTGTTAAGGAGAATGGAGGAGCCCGGGTCCAATGTGGCACAGGGCATTGCACACAACTTGGAGCCCATCCTTCCCACGTAGCAGTCCAACAATATGTCCTCCTATAAGGATAAGCGGGCATAATTATATGCGCACAGCTATCTTGGAGGATTGTGGATCTGGAGGAGTTCCAAAGATCGGGAGGGGCTCAGCCATAGAGGGATTTGTAAGCAAGGAAAGATCTTAAAATCAAGATGACAACAACTATTTATATTTATATGGTGTCTTTAACAGGATGGGATGTTCTAAGGAGCAATACAAACCAAATACTGTTAACATGCTATTAAAACAAATCCAAAATTGAAGAATTGATTAAATATAGAAAAAAATTGCAATCAAGCAGTTTTTCGTTAAATTTGTTAAAATGGGACCACACCGTGGCACAATGGTTCGATCCCGGCCCTGGGTCACTGTCCGTGTGGAGTTTGCACATTCTCCACGTATCTGCGTGGGTCTCACCTCCACAACCCAAAGATGTGCACGATAGGTTTGGCCATGCTAAAATTGTCCCTTAATTGGAAAAAACATTTAATTGTTCAAATGTCTTTTTAACATTTTGTAGAAAATGGTTCCATCACTTGGAGGCTTAATGTAGGACATGGTTACAATGATTATTACTTTATGATGATGTTTTTAAGAAGCACGTTTTGCGTATGACTACATACTGAAACTTACTACTAAACTCCCACTGAGCTTAATGAGGTTGTTGTAGGAATTAAATTAACAAGATTAGGCACTGTTGTCTGTCTTTAGAGGTAATTAGTTAAAGGATCACAGTACAAACATCAAATTGTCACTGGTAATTAATCTCGCCACCCAAGCATGAGAGGGAATGGGGAAAGGCAAGGATGACTCTCTTAAAAAGGCTCGACCCTTTTTCACACTCCACTCCGATTGATTCCCAGCTTTCTTCTTAAAAATGTAAGATTTTTCACAGAAAAGCTATTGAACTGTAATCCACTGCCCGTGACTAATTAGTGATTTTAATGAAACAAAACAGTTAATGCTGTAAACACACAGTAGGTAAGCCAGCATCATTTGTTGGTGACACAGCGGCCGAGTAAATAATGAAGTGGGAGCAGAAAGTTGCAAAGGAATATTGATAGATCAAGTGATTGAACTCCATCTGCCACAGTTTTACCCAATGTGGGGAATTGGGAAGTCAGCCACTGGAGTTATGAAAGATAAAGTAGATTACTTTCTAATTGGTAAGCTAGTAACTGTAGCAGCGTCAAGAGATTTAGGGTTCTGTGTACAGAAATCACTAAAAAACAAATGGATATATATTAAAAAATAAATTTGAAGACCAATGCAATGCTAGCCTTTATCTCCACAGATTTGGTTATGGTGCAAGTTATGCCACAGCTGTACAGATTTCTGGTTTGACAATTGTGTTCAATTCTGTGCATTCCAGGAAGGCCAGGATGTCCACACCAGCCATGTTCTCTCTTACATTGTTGGCTATGTTTGGAGTTGGAGAAGAAGATCCAATGGATCAGCTGGGACTTGGCATATTCGGGTTCCAGTCTAACTTAACAGGTCTTCTGCTGCATGCCACTGGAGTCATGATGGGTGAGTGCCAGAAGGTTGATGAATTTTCAGCCTGTTTACCAGGTACAAGGACAGGGAAGAAATCTCTTCCGTTGATGGAAATATGTGACTGATGCCCCTTGTACCAATTCTTCTATTGATTGTCTTTTTGTTCTCACGGTGAAGGTAGATCTGTGAGTTAGCTTGCTGAGCTCAGGAACTCACCAAGATACCAATGAAAGATTACTCTTATTTATACCGTATTCAATGTTCAATGATTTGAAATAACAAAGTGCCAGAAAAACACAGGTCCGGCAGCATCTTTGAAGAGAGAAACAGTCTTGACAGTTGTGAAGAGTATGAGACAGAGAGTCATATTGGACTCAAAATATTAACACGGTTTCTCTCTCACAGCTGCTGCCAGGCCTGCTGGATTTTTTTCAGCACTTTCTGTTTTTATTAAGAAAAGAAACATAATGCTGACAAAGTAATCAGATTTATTGGTAACATTTTAACAGTTGGACCCGATGGTGAAGCTCATTCTTTATCATTCTGTACTTTTGTGGGGGGGGTTTAACGACCAGCCTGCCGTGTATTTTTTGGTAACTGAGGCGGCCCACCAGCGGGATTTGCTGGTCCCGCCGTTGTCAACGGGATTTCGCGTTGACTGCACCCCTCATCGCCGGGAAACCCATGTGCTGTCGGTGGGACCAGAATATCTCACCAGCGTGAACAGCCGGTAAATTCCACCCATAGTCTATTTTAATAGTTGGTTTACCAGCCAGTCTCTGAATAACTTCCTGCTGTTTACAATTATTTATTTTAAGCTATGGTTACCTGAACTATTAGAGAGTGTGCATTATGATTAAAACATTCAGAAGCATTTCATGATTCATGAAATGTTGTATTTAACCTTCGCATTTTTATCAGTTCAGTTAAAAAAAATTCAATTATGTCAGTTAATTGGAGTAAAATTCCCAACCATTAGTGAATTAAAAGCATTTCTATGCTGTCTGCAAGGCACTAAATTGGTTCTGATCAAACACATCTCACTGAAGATCCTTATCAGGCAAAAAGAGAGAATTCAATGAAATTCTTCACAGCTGGATTTAGACTCAAGTGAAAACTGTAAGATCCTACGGTGCCCTGTGTGTTGGGCAAATTTGAAACCTATTTCTTTATGTATTAGTTAAAAATGTCAAAAATGAGCAGAGTTCTATTCATTCCAATGAGTCTGCAGTGTACCTGATTGCTTTTTCCCTCATAAACCTGCACTGTTGGGCAAAAAACAAAGCAGATGAAAGTTTTGGTGCTATACAGGCTTAATTCTTTTCAAGTATTATCAGAGCCCATGTTGCTCAAGTAAAATTGTTTGGCTGCATTCAGCCTTCTTTTGTTACAAATACATTTCAGTCTAGACCTATATTGGCATTGGATGTGAGTCATGTCAACTGAAATTACATACCCCTCCACCTCCTCTGACACGGTTTGGCTGCTACAAAGCTAAAGACTATCGAGAGACAAAGTTATTTGAGATTTTTTTGACACAAATCATAAAGCACAAGTGTCTTCAAAGAGTGACATTTGATGAATGTGCACAGATGACTGTGATAAAGTCTCTGAATTTGGAATATGGTGATATAATTTTCCCTATTGGGACACTTTTGAATGACAATAGTTTCTACATATAATAGCACCAGCAAGTCTACTTACTCTTTGTTCTGCTGTCATGTCAGTCTGAAGAGTTCCACACTAGTTCCAAAATATAATTAGCTGTCTGTATGGGCCAGAAGCTTATGGTATATGATATTTAACATATTGAGATGTAATAACCCCCTACTCCCTGCTCAAACCTGTATCTCTAATGTAGACATTGAAAAAGCATGTATTTACAATGAGAAATAAGTGATTTGCATACTGGCGTTTGACCTCAATTTCTTCAATGTTTTTCATGCTGACAGCACCAGGATAAGACTTGTGATGTGAGACACCTGTCCTTATTACATTCACTGCTAGAAGCACCTTGTTGCTGTGTAAGCAAATATGAACACAGAATAAGACTCAACTTTTACCTATGGAGTTCATTCCAACATAATTTTACAGGTGCTCTTAAACTGACTGCTGCAAATGTTGCAGAGGAAGAAAGATTGTAAGAGGGAAGAAACATTCATGTTTAAAGCAAGGAAGTTAAAGATAACAAAGACAAAAACCAAAGCATTTAACATTGCAAAGGCCAGTGGCAGACTGTAAGATTGGGAAACTTTTAAAGATTAACAAAGGGGAACTAAAAAATAATAAAAAGAGCAAAGGGAAATTATGAAAGAAAACAAGCGCAAAATGTAAAAAACTTCTATGCGTATATAAAAGGGGAGGGAGTAGCTAGAGTGAATGTTAGTCCCTTGGAGGATGAGACTGGTGAGTTAATAGTGGGGAACATAGATGTGGCAGAGACACTAAATCAGTATTTTGCCTCAGTTTTCACGTTGGGACTCTAATACCATCCCAATATAAACAGGTAATGCAGAGGTAATAGAAAGGGAGGAACTTAGAACAATCATCATCAATAGGGAAAAAGTACTGAGCAAACTATTGGGATTAAAAGCAAGTCCCCAAGGCCCAATGGCCTACATCCTAGGGTCTGAAAGGAAGTGGCAGCAGATATAGTGGATCTATTGGTTATCTTGGGCGGGATTCTCCGATATCGGCGCAATGTCCGCCGGACGGCGCCAGAAACGGCGCGAATCAGTCCGGCATCGCGCCGCCCCAAAGTTGCAGAAGTCTCCACATCTTGAGGGGCCGAGCCCTCACCTTGAGGGACTAGGTCCGCGCCGGACTGATTTCTGCCCCGCCAGCTGGCGGGAAAGGCCTTTGGTGCCCCGCCAGCTGGCGCAGAAATGACTTTGCCAGGCGGTGCATGCGCAGGAGCGTCAGCGGCCGCTCACAGCATCCCCGCGCATGCACAGTGGAGGGGGTCTCTTCCGCCTCCGCCATAGTGGAGACCATGGCGAAGGCGGAAGGAAAAGAGTGCCCCCACGGCACAGGCCCGCCCACGGATCGGTGGGCCCCGATCGCGGGCCAGGCCCCCGTGGGGGCACCCCCACCCCGGGGCCAGATCGCCCCAAGGACCCCGGAGCTCGCCCGCGCCGTATCCCGCCGGTAAGAGAGGTGGTTTGATTCTCGCCGGCGGGACAGGCATTCCAGCAGCGGGACTTCGGCCCATCGCGGGCCGGAGAATCGCCGGGGGGGGGGGGGGGGGCCCGCCAACCGGTGCGGCGCGATTCCCACCCCTGCCAAATATCCGGTGCCAGAGAATTTGGCAACCAGCAGGGACGGGATTCACACCAGCCCCCGGCGATTCTCCGACCCAGCGGGGGGTCGGAGAATTCCGCCCAATATTCCAAAATTCCCCAGATGAAGGAAAGGTTCCAGTGGATTGAAAAAATGCTAATATGATGCCCTTCAAAAAGGGAGGGGTGCAGAACGTAGGAAACTGTAGACCAGTCAGTTTAACATCGGTTGTTGGGAAATTGTTGAATTGATTATTAAGGAAGTAATATCAGGACATTTGGAAAGTCAAAACGCTATCCATCAGGGTCAGCATGGTTTTATGAAGGGTAAATAATGTTTGACTAATTTGCTAGAGTTCGTCAAAGATGTAACAAGCCAAGTGAATAATGGAGATCCTGTAGATGTAGTATATCTAGACTTCAAGAAGGCGTTTGATAAGGTGCCACACAAAAGGTTAACATACAAGGTTAGATCCCATGGGATTAATGTATTACCTTGGATAGAGGATTGGCTAACCAACAGAAAGTAGAGAGTCAGGATAAATTGGTCTTTTTCTGGTTGACAAGATGTAACTAGTGGGGTGCCACAGGGCCCTAACTATTTACAAACTATATTGGATGCAGAAATAGAAGGTACTACAGCCAAAGTTGTAGATGACGCTAAAATAGGTGGGATAATAAATTGCAGTAAAGAAATAAAAAATGTACAAAGGGATTAGGTGAGTGGGCCAAAGGTTGGCAGATGTAACGTAATGTGAATAAGTGTGAAGTTATCCATTTTTGTCGGAAAAATAGAAATGCAACTTATTGTCTAAATGGAGAGAAACTTCAGAGTGCTTTAGTGCAGAGGGATTTGGGTGTCCTCGTGCATGAAGCGCAGAACACTAGTATGCATGTACAACAGGTAATAAAGAAGGCAAATGGAATTTTGACATTTATTGCGAATCGAATAGAGTATAAAAGTCTGGAAGTGTTGCTGCAACTGTATATTCATTGGTGAGACCGCGCCTGGAATATTGTGTACAGTTTTGGTACCTGTGGTGATATGCATCACTGTAAATACACAAGGGATTAATGTAGATACACAAGGACTGAGTAAACACTAGAGGGAGCACGAGAGATATCATGACATGCAGACATACAGCTAATGAACACTTAGAATAGGACACGACCAATGGGCAGTCAAGACACCCAGAGGTGACACTACCACAAGGAGGCAACCCATATAATAGGATAGGGCACACATGCTCTTTCTCTTTTCCACAGGCGACACTCAGTGAGTGACTCAGGGGCAGATCGGAAGCATCAAACCTACCGCATGGATTAGAGCAGACTAGTTAGTTAGATTGAGTTACTACAGCAAGATTAGCAGGAGAGTCGAACTCAAGTAGGAGAATTGTTAACTGTTCAATAAATGTGTTAAACCTATCTCCAAGTCTGAACCTTCCTTTGTCAGAGTATACATCAAGGAAGCAGCTTATGCTACATGAAGAAACATAACACAACATGGTTCCAGGAGTGCCTGTTGAATCTATATAGTTCAACTCAGCGAGATCGTGACTACCAGCAACAGCACCCAGGCAAGATGTTCAAGATTTCGGTTCCACAGCAGCTCAGGTACCACGGCAATCTCAGTGCCAACTGGCGTGCATTCAAACAGAGATTTGAGATCTACCTGGTAGCGTCCGACCTAGATGGCGTGGCCGATGCTGAGAAAATAAAGCTTCTGCTCATTATTGCGGGTGCAAGTGCAGCAGAAATCTTCAAGACCTTCAAATATTCCAAAGGGGAAGACAAGAGAGACTTCCAGACAGTCCTGGACGAATTTGAAACATACTGCGAGGAAAACACAGGAGAGAACAGCAAAAGAGGCACCAATACTCACCACGAGGTGAAGTTAGGCTTGCAAATGCAGAAAACGGCAGTTTTGATTGGCTGCCATCTTGAGAACGGAGCCGCACATGCGCAGTTCCCCAGAAGACGAGAACAGGTAAAACAGTGTTTTGCGCATGCACAGTTGCGCAAAGTGCGCACAGACAAGGAAGGTCCGTTTGTGCACGTGCGAGAAGCTGCGCATGCGTAGATGCGCAAAGAGCGCACAGTTAAGAAACAGCGATCTGCGCATGCGCGATCCATTCCTACGCTCTACGTCACCAGCGTCATGACATCAGAGGCCCCGGACCACACCCACTTAAAGGGGAAATGCCCGAAAATAAGAGAAACAAAATTTTAAGCCGTAAAACACAATTCTTTCACCTGGAACGACAGCACAATGCCTGAACTTCGACCAGTAGCTGAAAGTAACCTCTGCAGAACCCTGCAACAAGCAGTTAGCACCGCCCAAAGAAATGATTTGGTCCTTGAAGACTACGACTCAGACGTTGATTTCCTCTTTGGACATCGCGAGCACAATGACAGCTCCGACATAGAAAGTACTGATATGGTCCTTGAAGACTACGACTCAGAAGATGATTTCATCATTGGACGTGGCGACCTCAGTACCAAATCCGAACCGCAACGAGATGTGTTGTACAGTGAAGAATCCGACACAGACATGGACGAGTTCTTCAGATTTGAGGAGCCTCAGCCCAGCACAGACGACATCCTAACCCAGAAGTACAGGATTCTGCTGCAGCCTGATGCCAAGAGTCAGAGAGAGGTACAAGTCCACAGAGAGCGGCCTGACGCCAAGAGACAGTGAGAGGTCTAAGCCCACAGAGAGCGGCCACACCAGTGGTCCACGCACCACGAACAGTGCTCCATGCACAACGAGGAGTCCCCGACTCCACACAGAGAGTGGTCCACGCACCACGAAGAGTCCCCGACTCCACACAGAGTCTGGTCCACGCACCACGAAGAGTCCCCGACTCCACACAGAGAGTGGTCCACACACCACGGAGAGCCCCAACTCCACACGAAAGGTGGTCCACGCACCATGAAGAGTCCCCGACTCCACACAGAAAGCGATGACAGGCTCCAATGCGAGACCACTGCGCGTCTCCACACAGAGAACACAGAAAGACTCCACAGCAAGAACACTGCACGACTCTGTAGAGAGTGCACAGATCGACTCCACAGTGAGGCCACTGCATGACTCCACACAGGGAACGATGTCAGACTCCACAGAGAGAGCAGTACAAGTCTCCACGGCGAGCTCGTTGACAGATTCCACGATGGAAGCAACGCAAGACTCCAGAGTGCAGTCCTTGCATGAACAAGACCATGAAGGTCTAGCAAACTTATCTGAGCAACCAGCAGCAGACGATGCACATGCACAGCAAGAAGACTATGACAGTCTACCACGCTCACGTGAACAACAGAACGACTATGAAAGTCTACCCAGATTATTTGAGCCACCAGAAGAAGACTCTGACAGTCTACCCAGCTCATTTACCCGACAAGAAGACACTGAAGGTATACCCACTGTATGTGCGACAAGTGACAAATGCTTCACAATTCCCATACAAGATGTGCAACATCTCAGCGAGACTGACAGACCTCAGCTAGTATGTACAGAGGCACTCAACAATCAAAGTGAGGTTACTAGTGACTCCAGTGACACCACGTTAATTCAAACCTCACCCATTCGTGCCCCTCCACAAGAAAATGCATTCCTGAACTTTTTGACTCCGGACAGGGAGCATCAAGACACCTCAGATGATTCAAGTGACAACTCAGATGATTCAAGTGAACCTGAAATGACTCCGGACTGGGTGTGTCAAGAAACCAAAAGTGATTCAGGTGAACCAGAAAGGACTCCCGATGAAGAGCATCGACAAGCCAAAGATGATTCTAGTGCACCGGACATGACTCCAGACGGGGAGTGCCGAGTAATCAGAAACGGCACGCTCAATGAAACAGCAGATGCCACAAAGGACACTGACATGAGTAACTTTGTGAAGGACTCAACTTATCCACAGAGGGTGGTCATTGAGCACAACAACAAAACCTACAAAACCAACAACAAAGACAACAACAAGAAGCATACCAAAGGTACCAATGTCAACAACAAGTACGACAAAAACAACAACACTGGAACAACGACTGGTACGACATGGTACAACTCTGCAAATGCAGGACAATGTAACAGCACAGCTCCCAACACTGGCAAGAGTACAGACATACCATGGCATGACAGCAAATCTCACTGATTCAAGTTTGCTCCACTACAAACAAGCAAACCAGCTTTCAAGGCAGATGACATACTGCATCGCTACCACAAGCACCGGAAGAAAAGAAAAAGAGTCCAATTCAGACAACCAAGTGATTTGACCACTTCTTGGTTCCTTAAGCACAGGGGCACTGACGGCGTTCACCAGAACGTGCCACCATCAACGTCACCATTTCACTAACAGAACAAGAAAGCCACTCGACCGTATAAATTCATGAACTTTGGACTCATACATATTATTTGGTATTGTGTAATCATCACTGTCATCATGATTTGTACATGTCATCACTTATCTACCTATTTTGTTCAATTTTCTTTAACACTGTACAGAAAATATGTAACACGAAGAAAGGGGGGATGAGGTGATATGCGTCACTGTAAATACACAAGGGGTTAATGTAGATACACAAGGACTGAGTAAACACTAGAGGGAGCACCAGAGACATCATGACATGTAAACATACAACACACGACTAATGGGCAGTCAAGACACCCTGAGGTGACACTACCACAACGGGGCAACCCATATAAAAGGACAGGGCACACATGCTCTTTCTCTTTTCCACAGGCGACACTCAGTGAGAGACACAGGGGCAGATCGGAAGCATCACACCCACCGCATGGCTTAGAGCAGACTGGTTAGTTAGATTGAGTTACGATAGCAAGATTAGCAGGAGAGTCGAACTCAATTAGGGGAATTGTTAACTGTTCAATAAATGTGTTGAACCTATCTCCAAGTCTGAACCTTCCTTTTTCAGAGTATACATCAAGGAAGCAGCTTATGCTACATGAAGAAGCATAACACAACAGTACCTTACTGAGGAGCAATGTCATTGCATTGGAGGCAGTTCAGAGGAGGTTCACTCGGTTGATTCCAGGGATGAGGGGTTTGACTTGTGAAGAGAGATTGAGCAGTTTAGGCCTATACTCTAGAGTTCAGAGGAATGAGAGGTAATGCATTTTGGTAGGTCAAACATAGAGGGGAAATATATCTTAAATGGCAAAACTCTACGGAATATAGAAAGTCAGAGAGATCTGGGCATGCAGGTTCACAGATCTTTTAAAGTGGCAAAACAAGTGTACAAGGTAGTCAAGAAGGCATACAAAATGCTTCCCTTCATTGGATGGGGCATTGAGTATACAAACTGGCAAGTCATGCTGCAGTTGTATAGAACTTTGGTAAGACTGTACTTGGAATATTGCGCACAATTCTGGTCGCCACACTACCAGAAGGATGTGAAGGCTTTGGAGAGGGTGCAGACGAGGTTTACCAGGATGTTGCCTGGTCTGGAGGGTGTTAGCTATGCGGAGAAACTGCATAGACCCAGACTGTTTTCATGAGAAAGACGGAGGTTGAGGGGTGACCTGATAGAGGTCTAGAAGATTATGAGGGGCATGGATAGAGTGGATGGGCAGGCACTCTTTCCCAGGGTGGAGGGGTCAGTCCCAGGGGGCATAGGTTTAAGGTCTGTGGGGCAAAGTTTAGAGGAAATGTGCGAGACAGTTACTTTTACGCAGAGGGTGGTGAGTGCCTGGAATGAGTTGCCAGGGAGGTTGTGGAAGCAAATACATTAAAGGTGTTCAAAAGGCACCTTGACAAATACATGGATAGGATGGGTATAGAGGGATACGGCACAAGGAAATGTTGAGGGTTTGGGTAAAGGTTGGTATCATGACCGGTAGAGGCTTGGAGGGCCGGGGTCTGTTCCTGTCCTGTATTGTTCTTTGTTCTTGAGATCTAATTGAGATATATAAGATGATAAAGGGGATTGACAAAGTAGACGTAGAGTGGATGTTTCCTCTTATGGGGAAATCTAGAATGAGAGGTCATCGCTTTTGGGTAAGGGTTAGCAGATTTAAAACAGAGATGAGGAGAAATTATTGCTCTCAAAGGGTCGTGAATCAGTAGAATTCACTACCCCAGAGTGCGGTAGATGCCAGGACATTGAGTAAATTTGAGGAGATAGACAGATGTTTAATTAGTAATGGGTTGAAGGGTTATGGACAACGGGCAGGAAAGTGGATTTGAGGCCGAGATGAGACCAGCCATGATCATATTGAATGGCAGGGCAGGCTCGAGGGGCTGAATTGCTTACTCCTGCTCTTATATTCTAAAGATTGTGTTTGTTAATGACTCAGTGAAAATTATATAGTTTCTAAATAACGAAACAAAAAGGTCTCCTTTAAAAGATTTCCTTGTTCATTATCTGTTCCCAGTATGAGGCGAGTCACAATTGTCTCCTTCAGCAACTAGTGCCTCCTCAAGGGAGCTTTGGCAAGGGCTTGGTTAAAAAGTCATCTGTCACCTTAGCTGGGAAAATTGAAGATAAAAAAAAAAGATACTGAAATCTTTAATGAATTGCGTATATTTAAGTAGCTGAATACTGCATAGTTGCAATTATTGATCTCTGTACAAAGATAAAGATAGTGGCATGCATGAAAATTCATACTGCAATCCAGAGCATAAATCACATGGACCTTGTATATTGGTGAAAGAGTTAATGTATCTTTCTGATTGTACTGCTGTCTGTGGGACAGGCTTTGATTTAAAGATCAGCTTAAAACCACATGGCTTTTAAAGTTTCAGCAGACCTACACTGCACCACTGCATTCTTACCCTCAAATTGGAACGATTTCTAATCTGTAAATAGCTAAGCATGTTTCAAGCCCAGTCTATGATGACCTTTCATTCCAAATATTTCAAATATATATTATTTCTAAATTCTTTCCAAGCATCACAACATCATTGCTGTCCCTTGTGCCTGAAATAAAACACCAGATGTATCTCCCATTAAAATAAAAACAATTACTTCAATGTTTCAGACTTTTAGTCAAAGGATTGAAGGGTCAGTTTTTTTTTCCAATCCCATACCATGCACAGAAGCCGGATGTAAGGGGTTATCAATGTAAGGGATTATACTTTCTGTCACTGGTCAATATTTGTTTTAATTTGGGATGCCCCACTATTTGCCTGATTTTAAAAACTAATATCAAAAAGGCTCAACATTTTAACACACTTTTTAAAGATAAAATCTTAAAATCAGAAATCCCAACATCAAGACCTTTTTTTAATGAAGGAGTTTTATACGTAAGGCTGTGTCCAAAATACTTTTTAATTTAAGATCCCTTCCTGAAACATTTTTTTCGACAATAGGAACTCCTTTAAAGCTCTCCAGTTCATCCAGCTGAATATCTCTTCAACTTTGGATATTTAAAGAGAGGAATTACTATATTTTTATTCATTTGTGATGATTTGTGAACATTATTATACAAATGATAGTTATTGATAATATCTGTGAGGGAGCTGACATGGATGGCAGAACAAACTCGAAAGCACGAATGAGCTGGATTAATATTAACAAGCATAGTTATGAACCCACGCTTTGGTGAGCATGTCATATAATCCTTGCAAGTTTATTAGTAAAAGCAACATGGTTGAGAGTTATAGATCCAGCAACTTCTGACAGGGCAATCGGGATTAGGAGTGCCCGCAGTACCAAATGATCTCAGGCACAAAAGTGGTCTCCATACTGCCACTGGTGCCAGTACTGAAGCCCTGAAATAAGAAAGTTGTGCCACCCGCGCTTCTGACACAGCCCGCGCTAGCGCAGGGATGTCATGTGCCAGAAGTGACACGTGTGATGCTACCATAATGCCAAACAGCTTTCCCAGGTGACTTGAGATTAGTTTCAGGAGCTTGGCCCGTACATATGAAGTGAGCAATTGTACTGACATATTTTAAATCACCTCTGCTTATGTTGAGTTTGTTGAAATATTAGATTGTATTGTTGGAGGTGTTTTGAATAGCTTGAACTTAAACTCAGGATTTGGTAACTGAGACTGTTGTTGTGGTACCTCTTGGCGGGCAACATGAGTAGTTGATTAACCGCGATTGAACCAGCAGCCTCAGCACATGGTGGGGATTGCTTCGACGTCAGGTAAGTAAAACACTATCACTGGCGCAAAACAGCCTCCAATTGGATTAATTGTCTGCCCACTTCCAGAGACAACAGACTCCTTCGAAGCCGGCCCCTGGGAACGTGCCTGGAGGCGAAAATGCATTGGGATACCCGACGTGGCTCTCTGCCAAAGGCAGGTCAGACATTAGTGTTGGATAGGATGCAAGTAGCAAAGTTTCTGGTGACCTAAAACATAAAAAGCATAATGGATAGGAGGCACACCAGGAGATCACAGAATAGTTGAGTTTCGAGTCACGAAGGCACAAATGAGTCTTTCAGCAATAGATGTGCTGAGATAGGGATGGAGAAAACAATGGAAATGGAAGTAGGTCACTGTCTGTGTGGAGTTTGCACATTCTCCCCGTGTTTGCGTCGGTTTCACCCACACAACCCAAAGCTGTGCAGTGTAGGTGGATTGGCCACGCTAAATTGCCCCTTAATTGGAAAAACATTATTTGGATTCTCTAAATTTATTTCTAAAAAAGAAATGGAAGTAGACTGTCCTTGTGATGGAGACTACAACAGATCAGAAGCTGAGCTCAGGGTCAAATAGGATATCAAGTAGGATGGGTCTGATCTGTTTTAGTCAGATGCAATGGACGTGGGAGGTGGGGTGGGTGCGGAGAGGGGGAGAACAGAATCAGTGACAAGGTTGCAAAATTTGTGATGGGAGCCAAAATGGTTTGCTTCAGTCTTTCCAATGTTCTATAGGATCCCTACAGTGCAGAAGGAGGCCATTCAGCCCATCAAATCAGCACTGACACTCCGAAAGAGCATCCTACCTAGGCCCACTCCCCGCCCTACCCCAGTGACCCCACCTAACCTGGGCATCTTTGGATAAAGGGCAATTTAGCATGGTCAATTCACCTAAGGAAAGCATGTAGATGAGGAAGTGGAGGAGGCCCAGAATAGATCCTTGGGGGACACCAGAGATAATTTTATGGGTGTGGGATGAGAAATCATTGATGGATGTACTCTTGTTTTGATTGGATAGCTAAGGGTGGAACCAACTGCGGACAACGCCACTGAACTAGATAATGGAGGAAAGGCATTGGAAGAGGATAAAGTGGTGACCATGTCAATGGTTGCATACTGAGAAAGGGAAAGAGGGGCCATACACGATGGTTATGGTGACAGATAATGCCATTTTGTGAGGTCTGATTGAATAGGTATACAAATGAAGTTTAAAGAAAAAAACAACTTAGATTTATATCATAGAATCCCAACAGTGCAGAAGGATGCCATTTGGCCCATTAAGTCTACATCGACCTTCTGAAAGAGTACCCTACCTAGGTCCACTCCCCTAGCCACCCCACCCTATGCCTGGACACTAAGGGGCAACTTAACATGGCCAATCCACCTAACCTGCACATCTTTGGACTGTGGGTGGAAGCCAGAGTACCCGGAGGAAACCCACACAGTTACGGGGAGAATGTGTAAACTTCACAAAGACGAAGCCGGAATTGAGCCTGGAACCCCGGTGCTGTGAGACATATAGTGCCTCTAATGAAATAAGATATGCCAAGGTGTTTCACAGGAGTTTATAAAACAAAGTATAACACCGAGCCACATAGGGAGATATTAGGTCAATGAGCAAAAGCTTGGACAAAGTAGAAGGTTTTAGTGTATTACAGCAGGACAGTGAGGTGAGATGTGTGCGGGGTCGGGCGGGAATTCCAGGGTACGGGGTGCATAAAAGGCTAGATAATGGGGATCCTGTAGATGTAGTATATCTGGACTTCCAGAAAGCGTTTGATAAGGTGCCACACAGGTTAGTACACAAGGTTAGATCACTTGAGGTTAGGGATAATTCATTAGCTTGGATAGAAGAATGTATGACGGACAGAAGACAGAGAGTCGGGATAAATGGGTCTTTTACTGGATGGCAATCTGTAACTAGTGGAGTGCCACAGGATTCAGTCGTTGGGCCCCAACTATTTACAATCTAAATTAACGACTTGGATACAGGGATAGAAGGTTCTATAGCCAAATTTGCAGATGGCACTAAAATAAGTGCGACAGTAAGTTGCAATGAGGAAACAAGAATCTTACAACTGGATATAGATAGGTTAGGTAGGTAGGGCCAAAATGAGGCAGATGGAGTTTATTATTAATCTTTATTAGTGTCACAAGTAGGCTTACACTAACATTACAATGAAGTTACTGTGAAAATCCCAACATGAATAAGTGTGAGGTCATCCATTTTGGTCGGGAAAATGGAAATGCAACTTATTAACTAAATGGTTAGAGACTTCAGGTGCTTCGGGTGCAGAAGGATCTGGGTGTCCTCGTACATGAGTCGCATAAAACTAGCATGCAGGTACAACATGTAATAAAGAAAGCAAATGGAATGTTGGTATTTATAGCTAAAGGAATAGAGTACAAAGATAAGGGGCGCGATTCTCCGCTCCCACGACTAAGTGCCCACGCCATCGTGAACACCGTCGAGGTTCACGATGGCGCGAAACGGCACCGTGTCATCCGCCACGTATCACCCGCGCATGCGTGGTTGCCGTCCTCTCCGAGGCTGCCCCGCAAGAAGATGGCGGATGGATCTTGCAGGGTGCGGAGGAAAGGAGGTCCTCCTTCAGGGAGGCCGGCACACCGATTGGTGGGCACCGATTGTGGGCCAGACCGCTTTTGAGTCCTACCCCGGTGAAAGAACCCCCCCCCCCCCAGAGTTCCCGCACTGTTCCCGCCGGCAGCGACCAGGTGTGAATGGCGCCGGCGGGAAGCCGTCGTTTTGGGCAGGCCGCTCGGCCCATCCGGGCCGGAGAATAGCGGGTGTAGCGGAGAATCGCCATTTTGGGTGTCCCGGGCGATTCTCCGGCCTGTGACGCGCAGAACTCGACGGGGCCGTTCTCGCCACTTGGGTGAATCGCAGGAGGGCGTTGGACCGGCATCGCGGGGAAAAATGGCGCGCCAGGCGATTCTCCCAACCAGCGCAGGAGCGGAGAATCGCGCCCAAGGAAGTGTTGTTGCAACTGTACAAGACAACTACAAGGTGAGACCGGACCTGGAGTATTGTGCACAGTTTTGGTCCCCTTATTTGAGGAAACATGTAGTGGCATTGGAGACAGTTCAGAGGAGATTACTAGATTGATCCAGGGATGAGGGGTTTGTCTTATGAAGAGGGATTGAGAACTTTAGACCTGTACACTCTAGAGTTTGCAAGAATGAGGGGAGATCACACTGAGGTATATAAGATGATAAAAGGTATGGATAAAGTAGACGTGGAGCAGATGCTTCCTCTTGTGGGGCATTCTAGAACAAGAGGTCACAGTCTCAGGATAAGGGGGAGCAAATTTAAAACAGAGTTGAGGAGAAACTACTTCTGCCAAAGGGTTGTGAACCTGTGAAATTTGCTACCCCAGAGTGTGGTGGATGCTGGGACAGTGAGTAAATTTAAGGAGGCGTTAGAGAGATTTTTAATTAATAATGGGTTGAAGGATTACAGAGAATGTGCAGGACGGTGGAGCTGAGACCATGATGAGAACATCCATGATCGTATTGAACAGTGGAGCAGACTCGAGTGGCTAAATTGCCTACTCCTGCTCCTAGTTCTTATGTTCTAAGATAGAACTATTCTGTTCGATTCCGCCTTCCAGCTCTTAGTCTGTAGCCTTGTAGGTAACAGCACCTCAAGCAGAAATCTGTTGTTCTTGATTAATAAGGGGATTTATTGATTAATAAGGGGATATGGGGCTATGCGGAAAAGGCGGGATAATGGGGATGTGGAACATATCACCTACAAGATTCCCTGCAGTTATTCGCCAAGGTTCCTTAGACAGCTCCTTTCCAAACCATGACCGCTACTATCCTGAAGGACAAGACAGCAGATATCTGGGAAACCCACCCCCTGGAGGTTCCCCTCCAAGTCACTCACCACCCTGACTTGGAAATATAACAAAGTTCCTTCACTGTCACTGGTTCAAAATCCTGGAACTCCCTCCCGAATAGTACAATAGGTGTGTACCTACACCACATGGGCCGCAGCGCTTCAAGAAGGCAGCTCACCACCACCTTCTGAAGGGCAACTAGGGATGGGCAATAAATGCTGGCCTAACCAGCAATGCCCACATCCCATAACTGAATTTTTAAAAAAATGATCGAATGGCGGAACACTCGATGGGCCGAATGGTCTAATTCTGCTTCTACATCTTATGCTCTTATGGTTAAGAAACAGGCAGCAGAGTTTTGGATAACCTCAAGTTTACAGAGGATAGAATCTGGGAATGCAATGGAATAGTCGAGAACGGAAGTAATAAACGTATGGAGGAAGGTTTCAGCAGCAGATGAACTCAGACAGGAGTGAAGCCGAGTGATGTTCAAAAGGGATAAGACCATTGAGATGCGTAATGTTGGATTGCTTAACTGTTCCATTAATTCAGCTCCTTCATGCAGACATACTCAGCAAATCCTCTCACATAGTGCCTTCTGTGATGGCATCAGCACTTATTGTGGAAAGAAATTATTGCTTTCCCTCAGAAAATAAGCATTAAGTCAGAAAATTGATTTTAACACTAGAGGAGAGAGGATCCTTGCGGGTGGATTCTATCAACGACACTACTTAACAGTACAATTTGAAAGATTTACTTTCCAAAATAATCACAGAGCTCAACATTTCATGCTCAACCCACTGTTCGCGCACCATTCATATCACTCATTTCACTGCAGCGGGCGTGCTGGGCAAAAGCCAGTTCAGGAATTCGCTTTGAAGCCAATTTCTCCCATCAGATAACTGACAGAAAGACTGATCCGGACACAGACGCACCACGGGCGTGCTGCCTGCTGTGTTTTCCCTTCGTCTCAGCTGAGTATCCGCTGTGTCAAATGCTGACGATGTGATGATGTCATTAGCGCTCAATTAAAACGTTTAATAGGTGTCTGGTAAGCTAGTTTTGTCACAGCACCAAGACAGCACAGTAATAACAGTAGGAATTATCTAATCACTAAAGTGCTAACTTATTGTGTTGTACTTCCTTTCAACAGTATAATAAAAAAATATTTGTCATTAGAAACAGTAAAAGATTCCCAATTTAATTAAGTAAAAAAGATAATTTCATAAAATAGAACATGTAGCGTACAGAAATTAGATCAAAACATTATGGGCCACTGTAATATATTGTAAATATATTGTAAGACTAAGAAAATTATTTATTTTCATCAGGAATTTTCTTTAAAGAGGATCCACATAAAAATGCCAAATGTGAAACAGCGCTGTGAGTTCAGATTTTTTTTTAAATGACTGTACCTATAAAATCCTTTGGGTCCCTAAAAGTAGAACCAGTCCTAATTGACAGGTTTCTAGCCAACGTCTGCCAAGCATTTGGAAGCTCACGCTGGTATCAGCCTAATCCTCACCCTTTGATTATTGGATATGTTGTGAAGTACTGAGGGCTTACTCCTGTAACACACTGTCAAAAGCACAGCACACTGCTCACCCTGCATTACAGCTCTGACACTTCAAGCTTTTCATGATTGAATAGACACACTGATCACTTGTCCAGGAAATGAGAAGAAAGAGTGAAATGTAATGTATTTTTCAAAGTTTTAAAAAAAGGTTCCCCACTGTAAATATTTTTCACTTCTTTCTCGTCCCCCACTTTAGACCACCCCCCTCGGCTGAGAAGACAGGTAACAGTCCTCTGTGATATTCAGTGTGAGTCAGTACTTCAGAGCGAACTTATACCAGAATTAGTATACATAGACGGGCCCCATTAAAACAGGGATTTAAACTCAAACTATTGCCGAATTAATTTTATTAAAACCATGACCATTAGCAGAATAAGAAAGTCATGCTCCACTCCTTCTGTGCAGTACAGTGAAACTAGTGGGAAAGATATAGAGAAGCAAATGTACAAGGAAATTGCAGTAGTGCAAAAACTAGCAATAGGGGACATTAATTATCCTAATATACACAGAGATAGGAGTAGTGTGAAGGGCAGAGAGTAGGAAGAAGTTCTGAAATGTGATCAGGAGAATTTCCTTGATCAGTCTGTTTCTGGCTCAATGAGGACGGAGGCATCGCTGGATCTGTTTCTGGGGAAGGAGGTAGGTTAATTGGATTCTGGTGTCAATCGGGGAACATTTAGGGGACAGTGACTTAACTATGAGAAAAGACAACGTGCAACCTATAATAAAGGTACTTCATTATAAGTACCTATGGAGGAGGGTCAATTTCAAATATGTCCCTTCATATTTTTCTGACACGCCCTGCCCTGCGGAGTGGAGCACAGCCATCCTGTTCTGCTCATGGTAACATTTTAAAATAGTTTAATTCTGCAATAGTTGGAAATTAAATCCCTGTTATAATAAGAACATAGCCTTCACAGGCAAATGAGAATCAATGATTCGCAGGCAAAACTGTCGTACAACAATAGCCTTTAAGAAGGAAATTGTACGGGTACAGTTGAGTCATATTACCATGAGAGGAAAATGTAGGGTAACCTTCAGCAGGAGTGCAGTGAACTATGAGGAGAATAGTGAGAGGTATCAAGAGAATGTAGACGGGCTGGTGGAATGGATGGACACGTGGTAGATGAAATTAAATGCCGATATGTGTTAAGTAATACATTGTGGTAGGAAGAATGAGGAATGCCAATATAAAATAAAGGACAACAATTCTAAAGGAGAGAGACCTGGACATCTCTGTGCATGAGTCATTGTAGATGACAGGGCAGGTTGAAAAATAAGCCAGAAAGGCCGATGGGATCTTGGGCTTTATAGAGGCATAGTGTACAAAAGCAAGGAAGTCATGATGAACTTTTATAAAACACTGGTTTGGACTTGGAGTATTGTACCAAATTCTGGGAACCACAATTTAGGAAGAATATGAAGACTTTAGATTTATGAGAATGGTTCCAGGGATTCAGGACTTCATGGATGGATTGGAGAAGCTGGGTTGTTCGCCTTAGAGAAGAGAAGTTTGAGAGGAGATTTGGTAGTGGTGTTCAAAATCATGAGGGTCTGGGCATAGTAGATAAAGAGGAACTTCCTTTGATGGAAGGGTCGAGAACCAGAGGACACCAATTTAAAATGATTGGCAAAAGAACCAAAGATGACATGAGGAAAATAAATGACACAGCGAGTGGTTAGGATCTGAAATGCACTGTCTGAGAGTCTGGTGGAGGTCGACAATCAAAGCTTTCAAAAGGGAATTGGACAAGCAGCAGCAAAAATATTTGCAGGTCAATGGAGAAAGAATGAGGGAATGGAACTAGAGCAGTCGTTCTTGCAGAGAGCTGGCATGGCCATGATGGAACAAATGTCCTCCTCCTGTGCTGTAACCATTTTACGATGCAATGGTGGAACAGAGCTGGTTCAACTGCATAAATCTCACTGAAGAAGCGTTCTGTTTTCGGTCAATGTAGGAAGTTGACAAGCACTTTCTGCCCAGTGGTTGCTAACTCGCATCAATTAGCAAATTGAAGATCCAAGCACTACTTGGGAAATGGGGCGCATTCTGAAGGAGAACTAAATGGAGTGGAGAGGATTTTTTTAAAAACTTAACTGCATGATCCAAGTCAAAACCAAGTGCACAATCCCCCATAGAACAATAATAACCATTTCTGACATTCTTAGGCATTAAAGAGGGTTCAAATATTGCCTGAGCCAATATTTTCCGTGAATATAGATGGGCAACAATAGAGTTAATGAAACAAAAATATAAATTCTTAGTTGGCAGGCAGTATCTGTGTGATGAACAAGCAAGTTAACAAAGGGGACACATCAGAAAAGATAACTCGTCTGTTTTTTTCAGACATGCTGACTGGCCTGCTCCATGCTTTCAGCGTTTTCTGTTTCTATTTCACACGTGTCCACAGTACTTTGCTTTCTTACTGTTTGAGTTGGGTATGGTACAAGCCAACTGAAAATAGAGGGGTTCAGAAAATAACTCAAAATTCAGAAACCTTGATCACTGGTCTGAGTTAGCCAATCTCACATTGTGAGTAGTCTCCTGAGCACATTTGTGTTGGGAAGAGGAAAATAGAACAAAGAAGAATAAAGAAAAGTACAGCACAGGAATAGGTCCTCCAAGCCTGCGCCGACATGCTGCCCATCTAAACTAAAATCTTCTACACTTCCGGGGTCCGTATCCCTCTATTCCCATCCTATTCATGTATTTGTCAAGATGCCCCTTAAACGTCACTATCATCCCTGCTTCCACCACCTCCTCCGGCAGCAGGTTCCAGGCACCCACTACCCTCTATGTAAAAAACTTGCCTCGCACATCTCCTCTAAACCTTGCCCCTCGCACCTTAAACCTATGCCCCCTAGTAATTGACCCCTCTACCCTGGGAAAAAGTCTCTGACTATCCACTCTGTCTATGCCCCTCATAATTTTGTAGACCTCTATCAGGTCATCCCTCAACCTTCTTTGTTCCAGTGAGAACAAACCAAGTTTATTCAACCTCTCCTCATAGCTGATGCACTCTATATCAGGCAACATCCTGGTAAATCTCTTCTGCACCCTCTCTAAAGCCTCCACATCCTTCTGGTAGTGTGGCGACCAGAATTGAACACTATACTCCAAGTGTGGCCTAACTAAGGTTCTATTTTAGCTGCAACATGTCTTGCCAATTTTTATACTCAATGCCCCGGCCAATGAATGCAAGCATGCCGTATGCCTTCTTGACTACCTTCTCCAGCTGTGTTGCCCCATTCAGTGACCTGTGGACCTGTACACCAAGATCTCTCTGACTGTCAATACTCTTGAGGGTTCTACCATTCACTGTATATTCCCTACCTATATTAGACCTTCCAAAATGCATTACCTCACATTTGTCCGAATTAAACTCCATCTGCCATCTCGCCGCCCAAGTCTCCAAACGATCTAAATCCTGCTGTATCCTCTGACAGTCCCCATTGCTATCCGCAGTTCCACCAACCTTTGTGTCGTCCGCAAACTTACTAATCAGACCAGTTACATTTTCCGCCAAATCATTTATATATACTACAAACAGCAAAGGTCGCAGCACTGATCCCTGCGGAACACCACTAGTCACAGCCTTCCAATCAGAAAAGCATCCTTCCATTGCTACTCTCTGCCTTCTATGACCTAGCCAGTTCTGTATCCATCTTGCCAGACATGATCCCGGATGATGTCACCTTTTGTACTAGTCTGCCATGAGGGACCTTACTGAAGTCCATATAGACAACATCCACTGCCCTACCTGCATCAATCATCTTTGTAACCTCCTCGAAAAACTATCAAGTTAGTGAGACACGACCTCCCCTTCACAAAACCGTGCTGCCTCTCGCTAATACGACCCCTTGCTTCCAAATGGGAGTAGATCCTGTCTCGAAGAATTCTCTCCAGTAATTTCCCTACCACTGACGTAAGGCTCACTGGCCTGTAGTTCCCTGGATTATCCTTGCTACCCTTCTTAAACAAAGGAACAACATTGGCTATTCTCTAGTCCTCTGGGACATCATCTGAAGACAGTAAGGATCCAAAGATTTCTGTCAAGGCCTCAGCAATTTCCTCTCTTGCCTCCTTCAGTATTCTGGGGTAGATCCCATCAGGCCCTGGGGACTTATCCATCTTAATATCTTTCAAGACGCCCAACACCTCGTCTTTTTGGATCTCAATGTGACTCAGGCTATCTACACACCCTTCGCCAGACTCAACATCCACCAATTCCTTCTCTTTGGTGAATACTGATGCAAAGTATTCATTTAGCACCTCGCCCATTTCCTCTGGCTCCACACATAGATTCCCACCCCTGTACTTCAGTGGGCCAACCCTTTCCTTGGCTACCCTCTTGCTTTTTATGTACGTGTAAAAAGCCTTGGGATTTTTCTTAACCCTATTTGCCAATGACTTATCGTGACCCCTTTTAACTCTCCTGACTCCTTGCTTAAGTTCCTTCCTACTTTCCTTATATTCCACACAGGCTTCGGCTGTTCCCAGTCTTCTAGCCCTGACAAATGCCTCCTTTTTCTTTTATGACGGGGCCCACAATATCCCTTGTTATCCAAGGATCGCAAAATTCGCCATATTTTATCCTTCTTCCTCACAGGAACATGCCGGTCCTGAATTCCTTTCAACTGACATTTGAAAGCCTCCCACATGTCAGATATTGATTTACCCTCAAACATCCGCCCCCAATCTATGTTCTTCAGTTCTCGCCTGATATTGTTATAATTAGCCTTCCCCCAATTTAGCACATTCATCCTAGGACCACTCTTATCCTTGTCCACCAGCACTTTAAAACTTTCTGAATTGTGGCCACTGTTCCCGAAATGCTCCCCTACTGAAACTTTTACCACCTGTCCGGGCTCATTGCCCAATACCAGGTCCAGTACAGCCCCTTCCCTAGTTGGACTATCTACATATTGTTTTAAGAAGCCCTCCTGGATGCTCCTTACAAACTCTGCCCCGTCCAAGCCCCTAGCACTAAGTGAGTCCCAGTCAATATTGGGGAAGTTTAAGTCTCCCATCACAACTACCCTGTTGCTTTTACTCCTATCCAAAATCTGTCTACCTATCGGCTCCTCTATCTCCCGCTGGCTGTTGGGTGTCCTGTAGTAAACCCCCAACATTGTGACTGCACCCTTCTTATTCCAGATCTCTACCCATATAGCCTCGGTGCCCTCTGAGGTGTCCTCCCGTAGTACAGCAGTACAGAAAATGGCTCGGGTTCCCTATTTCTAGTAACCCATAACGTGTGTCCATGAAGGTGAACAATGAGTGAAGAATGGATCTGTGGCTATGCACCATGTGGTCAAAAAAGCCCAAAATAGTCACAATCAAGGAGCACACATCAATCACTTTGGTGCAGTACTAGTGAGCATTCAGGATATGTGGCAGAATACCCCTGCTAAGATTCAAGATTTTCAGGAGAGGACATAAGTGGAAGAAAATGTGAGAAAACAGAATTAATTATTAATGAATGAAGACAACTGGAGATGTTTAATAACTTTTTAAAAAACATAATAATATAAATTAGTTAGGGTGATGAGCAATTAAACTATCGTAATGTCTGCTAATGTAGAGCTAGATGCTTCAGTGTTGGATTCTGCATTATTTGTTTCTGTCACCTTTTTAAATTACCATAATTAAACTGTAATAATTGGATTATCAGTGCCTGCAGTCATCTCCCTTTATTTACATAAAATAACTATCATACTGCTTAGCTTCCATCATGGGCCTGGGAACACATTTTCTTTATTATTGAAAAATCAAGGTGAAGAGTGACCATGTAAATGTCACCACAGACCCCAAGGACCATAGGCTGCTCTCCCCTTTGAGAGCCGACTGGTCGTGATTTAATCTGAGGGTCACACCATCTCAGGCAAGGGGCAAGGTTCAGAAAGTGGGGCCTTTATGAATAACCTCAGCCGGGAAAGGAATTGAACCCACGCTATTGGCGTTAGACCGCATCACGAACCAGCTGCCCAGCTAACTGAGCGAACCGACTGCGCATGCACGGATTCCGCGGCACCCAGTTCGCGCCGGGTTCGGCAGCTGGAGCGGCGCGAACACCTGGCAATGGCCCATTCACGCCGTCGTAAAACACGACGGCGTTTACAATGGCATGGACACTCTGCCGCGGGATGGGAGAATCCCACCCCCTATCTCTGCACACAAGCACTTTCAACAGGGGGCACTGTGGCCATTTGCAGTCATGTTTGTAGTGATATCATAGTTGTGTTGTAATTCACCGACTGACCACTGGAGTCTCATTAGTATATAAGTGAATGTTAGAGTCAGGTGACCTCAGACCGACTAGGGGGCTCAGAGAGAGGTTGCTTGTGCATGTTCATGCTGTTATTCATCTGTTATTTTGTTTATATTTGACCCGCAGTTAATGTCAAAAAATCGTTTATAGCTTTAGCTACAAGGTTTCTTGCAACATAAATCAGGCCATCCGATAAGAACATTACAATGTCCACTCAGTTAGCATGAGCAAATTAACACAAGAGTAGTGATCAAATCTGACACCTTTCTGGTCTGTATTGTTTAGTTTAGTCACTGGTGGATGGAGAAAGGAGTTTCAAAATTGTTTTGGGTTGAGTGTTCTAGGTTAGAGAACAGTCTTTGGGTTATATGCAAACTTAGTATTTAGGGTGGTTTTACTGTTAAAACACTCAATCAGTTCTTGGTGCTGGCTGTCGCTATGATCATCAGACAGGTTTATGTGTGTCCATTTTGTAAGTAAACAGTTAAACTGCAAGGTGTGATATGTGTCACACCAATCAAACCGAATCTCTGAACTCCTAATTTGGAGCCAAATTCCTAAACTCTGGGCAGCATCATTTCATTTTAATTTTGGACAGAAACATTGACACTTCCAGGTACGACTCTGGCGTCACGTACCAAAACTGGTTGGAACCCTGTTAATTACCCTTCCTTCAAACTATCTGAGCATTTTGTGGTCAATTATAGTTTACTTTTGATGTTATAAAGTTATGGAGGTCTACAGCACAGAAAAGGACCGTCAACCCATTGTGTCTGCATCAGTCAAAAACGACCACCTAACTATTTTAATCCCATTTTTCAGTACTTGGCCCATAGCCTTGTATTCCTTGGCATCACAAATGCACATCTAAATACTTAAAAAATATTATGAAGGTCCCTGCCTCTACCACCCTTTCAGGCAGTGAGTTCCAGACTCCACCGCCCTCTGGGTGAAAACATCTTTCCTCACATCCCCTCTAAACCTCCCACTCCTTACCTCAAATCTATGTCCCCCGGTTCCTGACCCCGTCCCCAAGAGGAAATGTTTCCTCCTGTCTATTCTATCTACGCCCCTCATAATTTTATACATCTCAATCATGTCCCCCCTCAGTCTCCTCTGCTCCAGGGAAAACAACCCCAGTCTATTCAATCTCTCTTCATAACTAACACTCTCCCGCCCAGGCAATATCCTGGGAAATCTACTCTGCACCCTTTCCTGTGCTTTCACATCTGTCCTACAATGTGGATTCCAGAACTGTACACAATACTCTAGCTGCAGCCTAACCAACATATTTTACAGTTCCAGCAGAGCCTTCCTGCTCTTAAACTCTATGCCTCAGCTAATAAAGGTAAGTATACCATATACCTTCCTAATCACTTCATCCATCTGCCCTGCTATTTTTTTTTTTGTAAAATATTTTATTAAGGCATTTGTGATTTTATAACAGTAACAGTAAGCCATATACAATCAACTATAAACATAGTGCAAAGATCCTCTACCTCCCTCACTGGTCCCACCTTCCTAGAACAGTAATCTAGACTAAACCCCCCCCCCGCCTTGCTGACAGTAATTTTCTATAAAGATGTCGACAAACGGCTGCCACCTCCGGACGAACCCTAGCATTGACCCTCTTAGGGCGAACTTGATTTTCTCAAGAGTGAGAAAGCCAGCCATGACATTGACCCAAGTCTCTGATTCAGGGGCTTCGAGTCCCTCCATGCTAACAGTATCCGTCTCTGGGCTACCAGGGGGGCAAAGGCCAAGATGTCGGCCTCTCTCACCCCCCTGGACTCCTGGGTCCTCCGATACTCTGAAAATCACCACCTCTGGACTCGGTGCCACCCTTGTTTTTAACACCGTGGACATGACGTCTGTAAACCTCTGCCAGAATCCCCTAAGCTTCGAACATGCCCAAAACACGTGGACATGGTTCGCTGGCCCTCTCGCGCACCTTGCATACCTGTCTTCTGTCCAAAAAACTTGCTCATCTGGCCCACCGTCGTGTGTGCCTGGTGAACGACCTTAAATTGTATCAAGCTGAGCCTGGCGCATGATGTGGACGTGTTGACCCTGCTTAACGAATCCGCCCAGAGACCTGCCTCTATCTCTCCCCTAACTCCTCCTCCCATTTGTGCTGCCCTGCTATCTTAAGTGACCAGTGTACATGCACATCAAGATCCCTCTGATCCTTGGTCCTGCCGTTTACTGTGTATTCCCTTGCCTTGTTTGTCCTGCCCAAGTGCATCACCTCACATTTACGCAGATTGAATTCCATTTGCCATTGATCAGCCCATCTGACCAGTCCAACTATATCCTCCTATAATCTAAGGTTATCCTCCTCACTATTTACCACCCCACCAATTTTCGTGTCATCCACAAACTTACTGGTCAATCCTCCTACATTCAAGTCTAAATCATTTATATAAACCACAAACAGCAAGGGTCCCAACTGTCCCTTCAGGACCGCACTGGACACAGGCTTTCAGTCAGAAAAACCCCCTTCGACCTTTACCTCTGCTTTCTGCCACTCAGCCAATTCTGGATCCAATTTGCCAAATTTCCTTGGATCCCAAGGGCTCTTACCTTCACTATTAATCTCCCATGAGGGGCCATATCAAAATCCTTGCTGAAGTCTAAGTAGACTAGGTCAAGTGCATTGCCCTCATCTACACACCTTGTCATTTCTTCGAAAAATTTAATCAAGTTGGTCAGACATGACCTCCCCTTAACAAACCATGCTGGCTGTTCTCAATTAATCCCTGCCTCTCCAAATGCAGATTAATTCTGTCTCTCAGAATTGCTTCCAATAGTTCCCCCACCACTGAGGTTAGACTGAATGGCCTGTAGTGTCCTGGATTATCCCTTCCTTCCTTCTTGAATAATGATACCACATTGGCTATCCTCCTGTCCTCCAGCAACTCTCCTGTGGCCAGAGACGAATGAAAAATATTGCCAGCGTCTTGTTGTTTCCTCCCTTGCTTCACTCAAGAGCCTGGGATACATTTCATCCAGCCCTATTTATTTATCTACTTTTAATCATACCAGACCATTCAGAGCCCCCTCTCCATGTTAATTTCTTTAATTTCACCACAGTCCTTCTTCCTGAATTCTATGATGTGGAGATGTGGAGAAACAAACCTGTTGGACTTTAACCTGGTGTTGTAAGACTTCTTCCTGAATTCTATACACACATTGTCCCCCTCATGAGTGAATACTGACACAAAGTATTCATTTAGAACCCTACCTACGTCCTCCGGCTCCACACACAAATTACCACTGTGGTCCTTAATGGACCCGACTCGTTCCCTAGTTATTGTTTTACCCTTAATGTATTGGTAAAACAACTTAGGATTTTCCTTTATTTTACCTGCCAGTATCCTTTCATGTCTCCTTTTTTGCTCTCCTAATTTCCTTTTTAAGTTCCTTTTTGCACATTCTACACTCTCAACATTTCCAAGCGAGGTGAGCCAATGACATGATGACACCATTACATCAACATATATACTGGCCTGATTGACTTGAGTTACTCAAATAAGATGGATTTTGAACTTGGAGAAATTAAAAGAATTATTTAAAATCCAAAGAGATAATCAGGAACAATCCCGATTCAATCCTGTCCATCGGCACAATAAAATTTAATTTCATGTCTCCTGCTGCAGAAACCTCACTTACAATACAACAGTACTCCAGGAGGGCAGGTGCCTATCGACCATGTAAATCAGACCATGTCTTACCCCATTTCTTCGTACATGGAAGACTTTAATCTCTCCCTACTGGACAATCAAAACTGATATTGCAAAAAACTGCTGCAACAGAAATGGCAGTTTTATGTACTTTAACCCTGTAACCTTTACAAATCCCACGCTTCCGATCAATAAGTCTCATTAGTGTTAGGTAAATGTATGGGACGGGCCTGTGATTTCAAACTAGCAGCTAGCTGATCAGGCTGACAGATAACATCAGGAAGCGGTAACAATGTGCAAAGTGGATACCTTTTGTTCGTCAATTTCTGATCATGTTTGAATCTCATCAATGCATTTGTGTTCCTTCCCAGCAATGAATATTTCAGATTTCAAAATCTTCACCTTTGTGTCAGATTGCATTGTATTCATTGCATGGAACAATGCTTTGGATATAAAAAGGAATGTGCGCTCAAGTTTGAAAACAATGCTTAAAAAGGCATTGTAATTCGCTCTGAGGACCAAGAGGGTATTGGTAAGATGATGAAATGGACAAAAAAACATGACCAGTGGATTTGGATGTCAGTGTTGGTACATTTTGTCACAGAATGAAAGTAATCATTATTCTTAGGCCGGGATTTTATGTTGAAAATCAGGACTGCTGCCATCCCACACGTGCGTAAAATCTGGCGTGATGACATTGAGTCATGAACCCAACGTCAACACGCCGGTTTCCCAGGCAACGCCAAAATCAATAGCCCGCCCACCTTTAAAAAAAAATTAAATTTCACATGAGCTTGATGAAAGCCAATTGACCTGAATATTATTGCTGCATGCACAATGTAGTTTGCAGGTGGCCAAGAGTCGGGAGTCTGTGATTTCACCTTGAGGTGAAAAAGTGGGAAGGAATCAGGGGGTATACCCTTTTGGGGGGTTGCCCTGCGCTCATACATCTCCCACCAAGAGGCGGAAGCTGCATTCTTTGCTGGTTTTGTCTGCCCCGCAGAATGTTATTGCTGCTGGGGAGCCTTTTCTAAACGTTGAACAGTTCCCGACCGACCTTTTAAGAGGGGCTGGGAGAGGCGGGCAATACACCCCCCCCCCCCCACACACACACACACACCACCACCACCACCCCCCCCTCCCCTCTGTGAATAAGAAAAAGCTGGAGATACGGAAGAGCAGAAGGATTAAGGGTCTCAAGATATTAATTGCTCCATCTCAAGTGAATAAGAAAGCTAATGGAATACTAGATTTTATGGCATTAAATATAAAACGTAGGAGAGAAGATGTAGTGCTGAATGTATATTTAACTCTTCAAGGCCATAATGTACAGTTTTGGGCTCCACATTGTAGAGAGGATATTGAGTCATTCAGTGTAGGTTCACTTGGTTGCTGCCTAGCATAAGAAAATAAAATTACAAACAGAAATTGAAACATTGTGGCTGTTTTAATTAAAAGAGCAAATAAAAGGGGCGATTTGATACGTCTTAAAAATAATGGAGGACAGAACAGGGGAGGTAGAAAGTGAGGACTTGTGTCGGGTGAATGTGACTAGAAGTCAGTTCTCCAGTGAGGTGTGGCTTAATGTTAGTCCTCTTCTCCTTGGTGGAGGCGGTGGGGGTTGGGGGTTCATGTCGGCAGCAGGAGCCTGCTTGGCACCTGTGCATTCGCAATTTGCGTGCCTGGGCGATGTTCAAAGATGTACTCATACGGCACTAGCAACATCGCTGAATCCAGGCGAACATCATTGGCGGGATCATTTTATCCTCTTTAAAAAGCCCTAGCGGGGGGGCCCGCCAACCGGCGCGGCCCGATTCCCGCCCCCGCCGAATATCCGATACCGGAGACTTCGGCAACCGGCGGGGGCCGGATTCACGGCGGCCAACGGCCATTCTCCGACCCGCTGGGGGGTCGGAGAATGACGCCCCAGGATTCAATTCAGGCCTCGGATGACTTTGTGGAGTTTTCACTTTCTCCCAGTGTCTGCGTGGGGTTCCTCCGGGTGCTCTGGTTTCCCCCATAGTCCAAAGATGTGCAGCTTAGGTGGATTGGCCATGCTAAATTGCCTCTTTTGTCCAAAAGGTCAGGTGGAGTTACTGGATTACGAGGATAGGGGGGAGGCGTGGGATTAAGTGGGGCTTGTGCAGACCCGATGGGCCGAATGGTTCTTTCTGGGTAATTATTCTGGAGAGAACAATAGATTTGATGATTGCAGTAGATCTGAGCTATTTTCTGATGGAACATCCAGAAGGAAGGAATTTCCCTCTGAACTAGTCGAGTCCAATTGTCATTGCTGACGACAAGATGATACATACTCTCATGGAGCTTGTGTATTGTGCATTGATTAGAAAGGTTGCTAGTTTGAAGCTTCACTCTAACTTCCTTGGGGATGGTCTGCATCTGTGTGAGAGGGACCTGAGCCATGTGGGCTTCAGGAAATAGATTCTAGAGGGTTTGATATTTCCTGATTTCTCATTTCTTGAAGCCCACATGGCTCAGGTCCCTCTCACACAGATGCAGACCATCCCCAAGGAAGTTAGAGTGAAGCTTCAAACTAACAACCTTTCTAATCAATGCACAATACACAAGCCATAAACGCACTACCACGTTTCAAAGGCCCTTGGTCCTCTGACTGATTCAAATCCCAGGGACAATTGTCAAATTATCTCGATTCTCCAAACATCACATTATTCTCAGTGCCTGCACAATGTACTAGCTACCCTGATGTGTCAAGCGTACCCCTGCAACATAATAAAATGCTGTCTGACTTCATAAAGTAGAAATGTGTACTTTTCCCTCAGGTAAAATTAGTTTTTAAAATAACAAAGAAAAGGAGCAGTACCAGTGAGTAAACTATCATTCGGACAGAGGCAGATTTACAGTTCGTGGGGTGCTGTGCTCACCTTCATTTCTGCCCACTCCCAGAGCGCAAAGGCAGTAGTCACGAAGATTCATCTATTGATCACTGCTTCTTCACTTGTAAAAAGATACCTTTATGAATGATTGCTTGGCTGAAAACTAAGCTTGCCTCCTGGATGAAGCTATGATTCTGATCATGGATCTCCAACAACACATGCTCTCACCCTGGCCATACTGCAACCCCCCCCCACACACACACACACAGACCCTTCCTCCCCCACTCCCTCACATTCCCCCTCCACCCCATCACACACTCCTAGTCTCACCTCACTCATCTCTGGGGTCCCTCGTCCCCTCCAATACCTCACCCCCGGAGTCCTCTTTCCATTCTGTTGCCTCGCCTCTGTCCGCTGCCTCACCTGGGGCCTCCTTACTACTGGGCTGGGGTCTGCTGCCTCACGCACACCCGGTGCCCACCGCGGCCGTCTCTCCCTCACCTCGGGGCCTGGCTCTCCTGCTGCCTGCCTCACCCATGCCCGCCGAGTGATCATCGTGGCCACGTCTCCCTCACCTCGGTGTTCGGTGCTTTCCCTCTCCTGCTGCTAGGGTCCAAGACCAATTTAATTGTTTGAAATGTTTCCGTTTTGGTACATTCCCTCCCATTCTTTGCTTCTCACCCAATCGCAATCCGGTTTTGCTCTGCATTTACAGCTGATAGGCTGAGCCTATCAACAGTAAATGCAGTGAGGAATCAGCTACTGATTGGATGAGCAGCTTCACCGCTTTCTTCAAACATCAGTCAGGCCAGCTGAGTGTTCCAGGATGCCACCGCAACCCCCCCAACCCACTCACCCACCCCCATCCTGTCCTGTCATTCGGGGCCCTATACCTAGATGTGATGTATTTAATTGTAAATCTGCCCTTGCATTCAGAGATGTGAATTAAAACACGCCAGGAAAAAGGAGAATACTCAGCACCTGTTTTCACTTTTGTTCAAAGTCTAGCCAATTACTCGCAACTTCCTCACCCTTACTGACGCTGCAAAAGTTGGGGCCATCTCATTTTCGCTTCCTTTTCTCTGAGCATCTTGACATGGCTGGATGCAGGAATACTTGCTTTTTTACAATTTATTCAAAATGATTCCTGTGCTTCTTCTGAGATCGGGTCCCCTGCCCTGTCTATTCTTTATCTGTAAGATTTCTCTTTCTTCCTCCCAAGGCCAACGGTCTTGTTTGCCTTTTAGCTGCTGTAGGGCTTTTAACTGTTGACAGTGTTATCACCTTCCCCTCTCTTACCATTCAAAGCTTAAGCTCCTTGTTGCCGAGACACAATTCTCACTTGCCAGGATGCTAACAGGACAGCTGTCAAAGTCAAAAGGAAATAAAAATTAATAAAACTACCCGCTGACAGATTTCAGCAAGGGTGCCTTTCTCTTTTTCTCCTTGCAGAGATACAGGGGGGGATGAACATATCCCCCAGGCATTATACAAGATGGTTTGTAAATATAACCAGAATACACGGGCAGCAAAGTTATTAGGGGCAGTTACAGGAGCACTGAACCCCAGGTCGGCAGCCTGAGCAGCAGAGAAAATCAGAAGCAGGAAAGAGATAGGATTTTCAGGTTGCCAAAGCAGCTAGAGACCCAAGTCTCAGAGCAATTTATACTTGACTTTATTGCCAGTGCCATTTGATGTGCAGTGGTCCCATCTGCTGATAACTGAGGTTTGCCTGGCTTCGTATTTCAATCTTAAAATGTTGGAAGCTATTACAATGACAATGGAGATAAGAGACACTTATCATTCTAGGCTGAGATTGATTAAAAGACTTGGCGCTCCACAGTGAGGGCTTATGGGATGGAGGACAAGGGTCAGAGAAAGTGATGGTGTTTTCAGATTTTCCCCCCTTTGAACATAAAACATGTGGTAGATGTTTTTCCACTACAAAAAGGCAGCAAAAAAAGAGGTATCCTTTGGAGATTACATTTTCTTCCTGTCAAAAATACATGCCCTGACATTTGTTTTAATATAAATGTGCGAGTATTTCTCTGCAAAAATTACTCAAGCAATACATTTTTCAAATTGTATAGTTGCAGGAGCGTTCACTTATCTCCAAGTGAATATTTTATGTCTTTTCATGGTTTTATTCAAAAAAGATTGGGCAAAAATATTGGCGAGTCATTGGGACTTTGATTAAAAGTAAGAATTGTTTATTTAGGATTAAGGTACTCGGGAGCTCATGTGTAATTAAAGATAGTCTCGCATTTCCAGGGCTCTGATGGCACTTGGGAAGAAAAACCATCAAGATTTACATGTGGCTTTTGTCATTTGAACCCTTGGACTGTTTCAATACCTTGTAACCTCTAATCCATCTAATAGTCTTCATTTATCACACTTCCTTTTGTGTACTATTACAGGGCTGTAAAAACTAAGGGATAAACACTCACTTAAAAAATTTGTAACTTGAGATTAAAATCTGTTGATTTGATATAATGTAATGAGAGCAGGTGGAACCTTCTCTCCACCAATCTCCCCTTCCCTCTTCTCAAACTGATGACATTTCGAGAAGTACGTTTCCACAAGGATTTGCTTTCCTTCAGTGCCAAGTGTCTATTATTCACAACGATGATGCCCGGACAGCGACTGTCAGCGGGAAATTCAACCACCAAGGCATCACGGCCCACCCCAATCTTACGTTGATCCACGTGAACTACCAGCAGAGGAATGGGAACCTGAGCTTAGTTTCTACTCTCTAACAAGCACTGAGATCAAATGTCAGAATCAGAATCCAATATAAATTGATGATCTAACCCAGAATGTCAGTTAAAAATGTATCAAATGAGTACTATTCCCGAGCTTTTACAAACCTGTAGTTATTAACTTCCCGGATGCAATGCAATTATTTGCTGGGTCAGAATCAAGGAAACCAGATTTAACATTTGCAATTAAGGATCTAATCTTGGAATAATTATTCAGTTCTAAAACATAAATTGATGTAAATGTTCTCCTGAGTGCCAGTGCATCATGTTCTGGAGTAACATTAAAAATGTATTAGTATAACATCTTAGCTCGGTAGCCTGTGTCTCTCCACATAACTCAGGTACACAGTCTGAGCAACAAGTAACATTTTGTGATTTGTATCACACAAGAAGAACATTGAAGCCTGATTGTAGTTTTTAAATAAATAATAATGAACAGCGTAGTTCTGGTGTAGTGTTTCAGTGTGAGGCCGTGATTAAAAGTATGAAGCGTATAGCTTGATTGTAACAGGTGGGTGGGGCTGTCATTATCCTCTTCATCTTCAATTGTTTGTTGAGAGAATGGGAAGGGGCGGAAACCAAATTTTGTTTTCTGTTCAGCTTGTGACACACTTTTCCTCTTCCTGCACCAGGGACCAGCACTGGCTGAGAGGTCAGGTCCGCAACCCATTTCCAGATCGTTGCCAATACTGCTTAAAGAGATTCCCCCACCTTCCCTTGGGAAAAGAAAGAAATTCCATGTATGCAACAACTTTCACATCCTCAGGATATCCCAATGAGTTTTGTGGTCTCTGCTCAGTATCTTCCACTGTTAATTGTATATTAATTGAGTGTTTAATTATCTTCAGATGGTGGATATAAACTAGGGATTCACCTGTTTATATGCTGGAGCAGGCTGAAACTGCGGTGGTTGGATTGGATGTGCACAATATGTAATTTGTGTCTTTATAAATATAAGCTTGTGAGTGTATAAACGTTCGGCTCCGCTGTCCTTCACCACCTGGCGACCTGAGTTGTGTTGCTAAGATGCCTTTCGGTCATTGAGTAAATACAAGGGACTGATCAGGTAGGTAGATTTTTTTTTTTTTAATTTTAAATTAATTTTGAGTACCCAATTCATTTTTTCCAATTAAGGAGCAGTTTAGCGTGGCCAATTCCCTAGCCTGCACATCTGTGGGTTTTGGGGGCGAGACCCACGCAAACACGGGGAGAATGTGCAAACTCCACATGGACAGTGACCCAGAGCCGGGATCGAACCTGGGACCTCATCGCCGTGAGATAGCAGGGCTAACCCACTGCGCCAATGTGCTGCCCTAGGTAGGTAGATTTTGCTCTCTCAGGGAATCAAGGGATATGGGAAGCAAGCAGAAGAGTGTAGTTGAGGCAGAAGATCGGCCATCGTTGTATTGAGTGATGGAGGAGGTGCAGAGGGGGGGACGTATGGTCTGTTCCTGAGCTTGTTTCTACTGTTCCTATTGAGGACCATCAGGGTGGCCTTGTCTCCTGACCTTGTGTGGCACACCACATTAGAGATCCAGTTCATTTTACAGCGACACTGCTCGTTCCATTTTTACTTAAGCATTAAACAATCTTCCATCTTAGCCTTATTAATGGCAACTTAATGTAATAAAACAAAAAATTAAGACCAGCAATTTATTGCTAAAATTCTTGTTGACATCTATTTTTTTTTTTACAAATGGTCAATTTCCCACAGTGAATACCATGAATGATATTCCACACTGAACACTTCAATTTAAGGCAGCTTGAGATCACACAGCCAGGGAATTCAAAGCCAACTTTCAACAGCACGGTATTATTTTTGAGGTGGTGGAAGCCGCAATACCTGTGCTGAAAAAAAATCCAAAAGCTGCACTTGCCTGATACAGCCAGTGCGTGTCATCGGAAGTCAGAATTGATCCAAAAAATACAAATGTGAGTACGCATGCAAGCACTTTTAAATTCAATCCACTCAGACTTTTCAAGTGGCCACATATCTCAATGCTGTTTAATATGCCACTAAATGTATGCTTTTCCTTCTTGTTAACACATTATTGTTACAGATATTAGCAATGTACTTTAAACAATAGGAAATGGTTAGTCTGGGTTGGTTGTCAACAATTACTTTCAATCTGCTTGTGTTGTTTTGCATTAATGCATTATTCAACTATTTGTATTCAAGAGTGCAGCAACTCTTTAAAATATAGCAAGAGTATTTTGTTTCTGTAAAACAGTATTCCAAGAATATATGTAAGAATATGTAAACAAAGGTGTTAATTTTGTAATATGTTATTATAGAATCCCAACAGTGCAGAAGGAGGCCATTCAACCCATTGAGTCTGCACCGGCCCTTCGAATGAGCACTCTACCCACATCCTCTCCCCCATCCACCCCGTAACCCTATAACCTAACCTGCACATCCCTGGTACAAAAGGGTAATTTAGCATACCCAATCCACCTAACATGCACATCTTTGGACAGTGGGAGGAAAACGGAGCACCCGGAAGAAACCCACTCAGACATGGAGAGAACATACAAACTCCATAAACACCCAAGGCCAGAATTGAACCCTGGTCCCTGGCACTGGGAGACAGCAGTGCTAACCATTGTGCCACTGCGCCGCTCCTGCTAGCATTATTACACTCTAGCTCCCTGTTTTCTTTCATCTCAAACATGTTTAGATGTGAAGTATTTTGTGTTACAGTCTTTTTTTGTGGTCAGAGCAATAAATACAATGGGCGGGATTCTCCCGCAACTGGCCGGATGGCCCGACGCCAGCACCAAGAGCTGCGTGAACCACTCCGGCGTCAGGCCACCCGGAAGTTGCGGAATCCTTCGCACTTCCGGGGGCTAGGCCAGCGGCAGAGGGGTTGGCGCCGCGGCAACCGGCGGTGAAGGGCCGTCGTGGGCCGGCACAAGTTGGCGCATGCGCAGAACCACCGGCATGTTCTAGTGCCTGGCAGAACCGCCGGCGTGTTTCCTGTGCATGTGCAGGGGGTTTCTTCTCCGCGCCAGCCATGGCGGATCCCTACAGAGGCCGGCGCAGAAGGAAAGAGTGCCCCCACGGCCGAGGCCCACCTGCAGATCGGTGGGCCCCGATCGCGCGCCAGGCCACCGTGGGGGGGTCCTCCCGGGACCGGATCCCCCCACGCCCCTCCGAGGACTCCGCTAGCCGCCCTCAAAGCCAGGTCCCGCCGGGATGGACCATGTCCATTTTACGCCAGCGGGACTGGCCAGGAACGCGTGGCTGCTTGGCCCCTCGGGGCCCAAAGAATTGAAATGAAATGAAAAAAAATGAAAATTGCTTATTGTCACAAGTAGGCTTCAAATGAAGTTACTGTGAAAAGCCCCTAGTCGCCACATTCCGGCGCCTGTTCGGGGAAGCTGGTACGGAAATTGAACCATGCTGCTGGCCTGCCTTGGTCTGCTTTCAAAGCCAGCGATTTAGCACTCTGCTAAACCAGCGGGGCAGCTGCCAACGGCCCCCGATCGGCACGGCGTAATCCCCGCCCCTGTCCGAAAACCGGTGCCGGAGAATTTGCAGGATTCACGCTGCCCGCCGGCGATTCCCCATACCGGCGGGGCGTCGGAGAATCCCGCCCAATGTTTCAAACAAAGAATATAGTTCCTTTCAAAGGTTTTATTAAAAATATTGATTACAACAGCTGGAATAAAATTATAGATACTGTTTTGACTATTGGAGGGTGTTGGCAGACTGCACAGGCCTTTGCACCCTCTCTCCGATGGAAAAGAAGTACAAATGCTTTTGGATATTAGCCCTGTAACCACCATTCACACGGAGGAACTGAGAATAAAAGAGCTAATTCTATGATGCCACACTTCAATTATACATCTGATGATACCTTCCAACCTCCTCTCCTGTGAGGGGACCTCCTTCTTTGGAACATTGATTGCACAATTATTACACTAAACTCCAACAGAAACTCTCCAGGGACAAAGATGCAAAAAAAGTAAGTAAACAGAATATTCCAGTCTTTTATGACGCTGTCCTTTCATTTGAGGAAACAGCGTGGAGCATTCCTTTAACTGCTCCTGTTGCCAATTAATTAAAATGCTGTCTTGAGAATATAATAGTGCAGTGCAGCGTGAAAGCCAAAATGTGTATTTGTATCAAAGTATTAAACTCTGACATACAGTCCAAATGTAGTGCTGAGTTATCAAGACACTAAGTAGTACATTAAATTTGCTACCATCAATAGCATGAGGATTATACCAGTCCCTTTGTTAAGTGGAAGGTTTTTACTGGTACAGAATATGGATCAGCTGATTTTTATTGTGGTAGTGAGAGACAGAAAGAGACGTAGAAGGAGAGAGGCTGAGACCCAAGCTGAACCAGTAACCACTGTAAAATGAAACAGAAGCTTAGCCCTTGTTGTACCCAGGTCCTGGCACAAAGTGGTACCACTTATAGTATTTGTTATTTCTCTGCTTGCATGCTGTGAGACATGCTGGATACTGTTTCATTCAGCAGACACTTTCAGTTGTGTTTTTTCTCTATTAGAGAATGTAACACAGTACAAAGCACAAAGCTCAGGCTTCCAATTACAATGAGTGTTGCCGAAACAAAATACAGTTGGGCATTTATATACCACGGGAGAACACTATAAGTGCCTCTGTTTGTTAAATATTCAGTGCTTCGCAATAGTATCTTTTCTTGCTATGAAAGAGTATTTTTGTCCTTTTGTGAGAAGAATCAACTTTTCTCCTCAAATTGATTCCCCGAGGAGTAATAAATATTCTTACTTGCTTTTATACCGTTCTCATTTTTGAAAATGGAATAAATTCAAGAATGAATTGAAGCTAAACTCTATAAGTGGGTTGTTGACTTGCATCAAAGATTTCCTGCTAAATGTCTGGCCCATTTGGCATGTCCAACCGTACATACATTCACACAACACACACACACATCCTGGGACAAACTAATGCTCCTTGTGCAGTTTAGATATTGCTGAAAAGATGGACATTTTGTTGAATATTTTCACCTTGCACAAATCAGAACAAACACAAGAATGCCAAATTTCAAATGATGAAAACAATTTATGCTACAGGAGAAAATTGATTGGCAAGTCGACTCTGATTGGCTGAGGCATTGCCATGGAGAAAGCAACGAGAAACTACAGGCTACCCAAGTCCTGGGAAATTTGAAAAACGTGCAAGGCTTGAACATATTCCTTTGGTTTGCAGAGAATGGGTTTCTGCATGCAAATGTATTTCCCTGCTGACAAGCATAAATGAGCCACATTACAAACTTGACTGTTTATCTTAAATGGTTTGTTAACACAAATACCAGCACACTCAGGATTGTTCAACAAGTGCTGCCCCATCGTGGAATCACATCCCACAGTCGACATTTCGTTTTGGGCTTTGCAAGCACAGGATGGTTGAATATGGTCTGCACTCTGCCCGTTACAAACAACCAAAGGACCATAAGTCAGATTCAATCAGCCAATCACTGGGATGTATGGCCTGCCTACCTTGCATCGTAGCAATGTTGTGATCATTTGAAATTGACATTCTTGCACTTATCCTGATGAATGCAAGCAAAATGTTTCAGCAACATGTATCCTTCCAGCAGTACTCAAGTTTAGATATCCTATTGTACGGATTGCTTGATGCTCAGCCACTCCACTCACCTAGCTAAGGAATGTAATTTATTTAACACAGGCTTGAAGTTAAAAGGTTGCATTTTAAATTCCACTGAGGTCCAATCAGAATTCCATCCTATCAAGGTTGGTAAAAGGAATATCATTAGTGTGCATCCAAGTAACTACAATGTTGCAGAAATTAACAATAGTATGCCAAGGAAATAGAATTGAACGCCATTCTCAACACCATATCAAATCTAATTTCCCAGAGAGCACTTTTTCGAAGGGCATGGCATTGGGAGAGGGCAACTTCTGAGAAAGGAATGGACTCAGGACTGGAATCTGAATCCACATCGGATTTCTTCTGTCTTATGGGATTGAATTGGCTCCAGAAAGACCTATTCCAAACTCTAGTGGATTTATTAAAGAAGACAGTGAGGAACATTGCCTGAGAGTTTGGAATTACAACAAAGCAAACAGCAAGACCATTCACAGTATGACTAATAACAGCTCAATCCCAATATTTACTTGATTAAACAATAACCTCTCTTATTTCTTCTCTCTTGACTCATAAGCCAGAGAATTTCTTTTAAGGTTCATTATTTGCTGCCAAACATTTGCAACAATCAGTAAAGTAATAAAAACTACTTATCACAAAAAGCTTCTGAGATTGACTTCAAGTAGTCTATACAGTTGGGCAGTTTCACAATGCAGGTACGAAAACTGATCCTTTGCTGTGTGCTGGTGATAAACATTAACTAGTTACGACATACAGCCCTGTACTTAAGCTCTGATAACAACAGTTTTCTTGACACTTGTGTGCTTTGTGGACAATTAATCTGTGCTACTGGTAGAAGATCCATCCATACAGATTTTTACCATAGACAAGAGGCCTGCATATATGTATATCTATGTTAATGGACTTTAAGACACATTTTACTCTACTGAGGCCCAGTGCACATTCAAGGTAGGAATCAGATTAAATGTAAATTTGATTTACGGAGGAAATGGGATTGGTTCTGACATTGGGCACACATCAGGAGGACAAGGTGACCACTTTACCTGCTTGATGACCTTACCAGTCTGATAATATAGGTGGAACACCCAATTAGTTTACATGATTGGGCTCAGTTGCACTGAATAGCGAGCTGCCAGTACTACTTATTGGCAGCTCACGATTTGGGTGGGTAGGAAATCTGGCGGGACAGCTGCTCATCATAAGTCTGTAGCAGCCCGTTAAACGGGAGAGCTGGAAACATTGGGGGTGAAGTACAGCAGCCCATTTCAGCATCAGGGAAATTTAATGAGCAAGCCCTGAAGCGAGGAGTTGGTCTTAAGGAACCATTTAAAGCTCAAAGCTCCCAAAGGAATCATGAAAATGAGTGCCATACCTGCTTCCAGCTTTCCCTGGTTGCAGCTAAGGATCCCTTTAAATTGCATTATAAATGGCTGGCTCCTGACCTGGAGAGGCCTTGACTTGCAGGTGGGTTGATGGCTCCATGGTGAAGAGGTTGATTAATGTGAAAATGGTTTGTTGATCCAATTTCAATATTTTAAAGCTTATTTTAAAACCAGCGTGCTGGCCTCCAAAATCGAGGTCTGTCCAAAAATTGGATTTCCAGTAGTAAGTCCCCATGATTTCTTCATAATTTCTGTCCGGCTACCATCCTGTTTATACCTAGCGTGGGAAGTCTAAATTTAGCCCAATTTGACTTAATTAGTTTGAATATGGGAGAAGTTGTTCTTTTTGAAGAGACTTGAGCCCAGAAATACCAGTCATCCAACAAAGTGGAGAGAATAAGATTCAGGTAGAGTTGAGGGCTAGGGAGGATAGGATTCAGGTGAAGTTGATTGGACGGGGTAAATATGGTTCAGATGGCGTTCAGGGAGCAGGAGGGTAAGTGGCCAATTAGAGTTGAGGGGGAGATTTTGGAATATGGCATGGAATCTGTTCATCTGGTTTAAGTTCTATTGTAGCCCACCCCGCCCCACAAATTCTGCCGACCTCACTTACTTTGAGGATTCCTGGGGTACTCCTGGGATCCCCTAGGACCTGTGCCCATTGCACTTTCATCATTCAGAATGTGTTCGCACAATTTCTGTGACTTGATTTCAAGATTCATTTAATCTTTGTCACTTAGTTACAGGGAGAAAGGATATCTTGCTTTCTTCATTACAGTCAATAGCTGTGGTTTAGGTCTGAACAAAATAATTGGTTTATCTCAGCTATACTTCACTCAACTCTAATATTTGGACCACTGACAGATTCGTTGTATAACAGAAAAATAATCCACTTTTACTTAAATAAACAGTGTCATTGTGTTGTATGGACTTTGAAAAGGCTCAAGCCTTTGAACAACCCACAGTTCTTGCTGCTAAACAATATCCAGTGATTCCTACTGGAAGTGTACACATGTTGAAGGGCGGCACGGTGGTGCAGTGGTTCGATCCCGGCCCCCGGTCACTGTCCCTGTGGAGTTTGCACATTCTACCTGTGTCTGCATGGATTTCACCTCCACAACCCAAAAGATGTGCAGGGTAGGTGGATTGGCCTCGCTAAATTGCCTCTTATTTGGATTTTTTTTTTTAAATGGGAGTGTACACATGTTGTAGAAAAGAGAAGAACTGGCTGAAATGTGACAGCCCCAATGGAGGAATAATACTGTAGTCCAGGCTTTCACATTTAAAAAGTAGCCTTATTGTGAATCAATACCTTTAAGACAGTAGGTGGATAAATCGTGGAAGGAAAAAAACAAACATCAGTTTCTTTAACTCGTCACTGAAGCAAGGAGTTGAATAAGCTATAATTGGCCATGGTAAATTGCCGTGTAAAGGCAATTTGCAATTTCTATACCCAGATGAAGTTGCAATAATGGCAAGCACTATGATAGCATGTCGCAAATTGTTCTGTTGCTACATATTTAGAATTTGTTCACTTCAAATTAAAGATGAACAAGTCATTGAAGAATACTGAATAGATCGCCAGCAGAAGTCCTCAAATTTGCTGCAGCTGTTGCATTCTGCACCATCCAGGCTTGCAAGCATTCAGCAGAGTTTCCAAAGCAAAATTTTAGTATGATCCTTTGGTAATTCACAGATTTACTATTTTCACTTCAGCTGCCTTTCTGTGACTAAAAATGTGAAAATATGATGTCATGGGTGTAGTACTGTGGGGTATTTCAACCCTAATATATTATGGTGTGGAATGCTAGTACTTGAATTCATGACCGTGAGTTGACACGCTCAGTTACCAAGCTCAGTATTATTGGTGTGAGGAGGCATTCATATGAAATCAGTTGCTTATCCACGGAGACAGAAGAAAACTCAGATCTGGATCAAGCAAAACACAATCTTAACTCTTGAGTTGACTGAGTTAAAGTAGCATTGATGGAAGTGTGGGAGCAGGTGATCCACCATGCCTCATGGACAGGGAGGACATGTAACCGTAAAAATTGACCAAGTTAAGATACAAATGATTTACAGTTGTGGGAATGGGAGGGTTCAGTTGTGTGAAAAATTAGAAAGTCAAAGTTAAAGGAGAAGGTGGGAGTGCAGTTAATGACAAGGGCTTTAAAGTAGTTAATGGGGGTGGGTTCAGGAGAGGTTAGTAAAGTTTCCAGAACAAGTAAAAGAACAGAGAGCATGGAAAGCAGCAGGAATCTAACTTCAGGCACAGCAGATAAGGGGGCAACTATGAGAAGTGGGTGCGGTCATCGCAGGACTGAGGGTTCTACCTAAATGCACTCAGTATATAACAGGGTAAGTGAGCTTGTAGCGCACATTGAAATTGGCAGATACAATATTGTGGCCACCACAGACATGTGGTTGCAAGGGGAACAGGACTGGGATCTAAATATCCAAGGACTTTTGTCCTATGGAAAGGACAGGCAGATGGGCAGAGGGGGCGGGGTTGCCTTGTTTGTAAGAAATGAAATTAAATTGACAGCAAGAAGCGATATAGGGTCGGAAGGTGTAGAATCTGTATGGGTATAGTTGAGGAATCGCAAAGGTTAAAAGACCCTGAAGGGAGTTATGTACAGGTCCCCTAGCAGATAGAGGATTGGCCGACTGGCAGAAAACAGACAGTAGGCAAAAAGGGGTCTTTGTCAGGATGGCAGCTGGTGCTTAGTGGTGTTCCGCAGGGGCCAGTGTTGGGACCATAACTATTCACAATATACATTAACGATCTGGAAGAAGGAACTGAGGGCATTGTTGCTAAGTTTGCAGGTGATACAAAGATATGAAGTGGGACAGGTAGTACTGAGGAAACAGGTAGGCTGCAGAAGGACTTGGACAGGCTAGGAGAGTGGGCAAAGAAGTGGCAGATGGAATATAATGTGGAAAAGTGTGAGGTTATGCACTTTGGTAGGAAGAATGGCAGTATAGACTATTTTCTAAATGGGGAAATGCTTAGGAAATCAGAAGCACAAAGGAAATTAGTAGTCTTGGTTCACGATTCTCTTCAGGTTAACGTGCAGGTTCAGTTGGCAGTTAGGAAGGCAAATGCAATGTTAACATTCATTTGGAGAGGGCTAGAATACAAAAGCAGGGATGTTCTGCTGAGGCTGTATAAGACTGGTCAGACCCCATTTGAAGTATTGTGAGCAGTTTTGGGCCCCGTATCTAAGGAAGGATGTGCTGGCCTTGGGGAAGGTTACCCGCTGGAGCGACATGCCAGGACGGTGGCGAAGACACGCTTCCAAGTGCAGGTCAAGCTGATGGGCCGAGGTAAGTGGCGCCACAATGAGGAGGGACGGGGTTAAGTGGGCGGTGGACGGATACTGTGGGCAGGGCAAAGGTTGCATGTGTGTCTGCAGCGGTACAAGGCAGCCGGGGGCACCCATGTATCCCCCCCCCCCCCCCCGTGAGTTTGTCATGTTTGCGCACCAGCCAGCTATGTTTGCCACTGTGGCTGGAGCAGCTGCCCTGCAGGTAGCCATTCGGCGCCGCCGACGCAGGAGGCTCAGAGCAGCTGCTGGAGCGGCGGCTGCAGCAGAGGGACAGGCTGCAGAGGGCCCTGTGCCAGCCGCTTATGCTACAGGCCCTCCCGCCCGACAGGTGCGTGAGGAGGCGGAGGGTGACAATGACCACCACATCGTGGGGCATGCAGAGGGCGAGGATTCAGATCCTGATGGGGCGCAGGGGGAGGAGCAGGAGCAGGTGGAGGTGCCAAGGCGCCGGAGGTGCCCCATGCGGCCTCGAGTGTACCGGGACCGCATGTCGTTCCAGGACCTTCCGGATACGGCATGCAGGAGGAGACTCCGATTGAGACGGGAGACCATGGCACATATATGCCACCTCATGGCACACCTGGCACCACGTGGAACGGGGGGAGGACATGCTATCCTGGTGACCGTCAAGGTCACAGTTGCCCTCAATTTCTTTGCCACGGATCCTTCAAGGCGCCGAGCGGGGACCTGTCTGGAATCTCGCAGGCATCGGTGCACCGGTGCATCCGGGCCGTCACTGTCGCCCTGTATGACATCGTCGATAGATACATACATTTTCCGGAGGACCGCGCACACCAGGCTGACCGGGCAGCGGGATTCGTCTCCATGGCCGGGAAGCCGATGGTCCAGGGGGTGATTGATGGGGTGCACGTCGGCATGCGTCCACCCTTGGATAACAGGGACATTTTCCTGAACAGGAAGGGGAACTACTCGATGAACATTCAGGTGGTCTGCGACCATCGCATGAAGATAATGCACGTGTGTGCCCAGTACCCTGGCAGCGTGCATGATGCTTTCATACTGGCTCATTCTTTCATCCCCGCTATTTTCGAGGGACACCCTCCCCGGGCTGAGGGGCTGGTTGCTGGGCGACAGGGGTTACCCTTTGCGGTCGTGGCTGATGACGCCTATACGGAGGCCACAGACCAACGCGGAGACCCTCTATAATGAACCCATGCAGTGACCAGGGGTGTTGTGGAAAGGTGCTTTGGCCTCCTGAAGATGAGATTCCTGGACCGCTCAGGAGGGGCCCTGCAGTACCACCCCGACAGGGTCTGGCGCATAATTGTGGTCTGCTGTGTGTTGCACAACATTGCCTAACAGAGGTGCGATGTCCTGGAGGAGGATGCACAGGGTGAGCGTGATGAGGGCGACGCCTCTGCACATGAGGAGGAGGAGGATAGGGAGGGGGGGGCGCACAGACACGACCTGGGGGCGGGATTTGGCCGGGAGGCTGCATGACGCCAACGGCTAGGAGAGCGAACATGCAAGGCATTGATCGCCGCACGTTTCACTAACTAGGGGGAGGCCATCGCTGAGCAAGGCACTTGCACCACGGATCGCGCACAACCGCACCACCCAGCACCCCCCACTTCCCGCACAACCCTACCGCCCACACCAGCACTTTCACACCACCTTACACCTGCGGCACATCGTGAATTTTTTAACACAGTTGCTAGTGTCAGCGGTGTGATCAGTGCCATGCTGAATGATGACAACCCGCTCTGCAATGAGCTGTGAGCTACGGATCGTTAGACAATGTCTTACTCATGGCCATAGCTAAACCCTCCACCTCGGTGGTCCCTGTATGCGTCACGGACAACCCACCACATGGTTATGTGGGGCAGCTGGGGTTGGTGTGCTGAGGGCGACAAGGTGGGGGGTGGGGGGGGGGGAGAAGAAACACACACCCGGCCTCACCATTGTACACAACTTCGACCCCCAGCGTCACTCGGTCCCCCTCACGACCCTTCAGGCACCGGACATAGCACAGGGGCGTCTAGGTTTGGTGTAACAGTGAATTTAATCATGACATTCACATACAAGTGCCCTAGCCCCTACAACTAAGCTGTGCCCTGCACCCGTGCCAACTTACTATGTGTCTAACTTCTTGGCCTTACGGGCCTTACCTTCCCCGGACGGTACAGCAGGAGTGGAGGCAGACTGCTGAGACACCTGCCCTGCGACGTTGGTCCCCTTCGGCACGCGTTTCCTGGGGCGACCCGGCTTGGATGGCTCAGGCTGCTCGGCGGGCGTGGTGGATGACGTGGTGCCACCCTGCTCTGCCCGCTGCCTACCGGATGCACCAGGGACGGAACAGGGGGAGTCCGAGTGTTCCGGGTCCTCCCTTGCTGGAGTAACCGGGACGGGCACCAGAACCTCCTCCTCCCTCGGGGAGCCCAGTGGCACCTGGGCCTCACTATGGGACGGTAGTGCCCGCGGAGACATGTGCCGTGGCACCACCGACACCTGGCGCTGCCAGTCCTGGAGGCCCGCTGTGGAATCAACCAGGGTCTGAACATTCCCAGCGCTGGAGGTCAGGGAGTGCGCAATCTCTGTTAAGGATTTTGCAACCTCCCGCTGGGATTCTGCGACGCCATCCAGCACGTGGGCAAGGCCGCCGATGCTCTCAGCGATGGTCTGCTGGGACAGGGCCATGGCCTGCTGAGACTGGGCCAGACCCCGGAGCGCGGCGGCAATGTCCAGTTGGCTCTGGTGCATGGCAGCCTGTGAGAGGGCAGCCCTCTCGTAGGCCACAGATGACACGTGCACATCAAGCCCCATGCCTTGCAGAACCTGACCCATGGCTAAAACCATTGCCCCCATTGCCTCCACTGCAGATGCCCTGGGTGGCAGCCATGACCGGCACCACTCCCTGCTCCTGGACATGGATGGACTCCTCCAACTGCATCTGCAGATGCTGGAAGATGGTCGCCATCCTGATGTCCACTCCCTGGGTTTCCAAATGCATCGGGTCTTGGGTGGGTCTAGTAAATCCATGAACCCGGGACTGTCTGGGCAGCAGCTCGGTGCTGGGCCTGGGCTGCCCTCCAACCATCCAGCTCCTCGGCTGCTCCTACCTCCACCTGCTGTACTGGTTCGGCTGTGTGGTGCGCACCAGACCGTGACCCCGAAGCCTCATCACTTATGTGCCCAACCAAGGTGAGTGTATCTGCAATGGTAGATGTTGTGGCTGACAGCAGTGATGCAAACTCAAGCTCCTCGTCTGTCCCCAGGTCTGGGGTCTCCTGGGTCGATCCTTGGTCCGACGCAACTAGTCCGCGGCCCACATTAGATGCCGTGACCGGTGTGTTCGTTGACTGTCTGGACGTCCTCTGTGCGTCACTGTCCAGAGTCCCCGTCCTCTCTCCGTCACTGTCCTGGCTCGCAGCACTCTCCTCGTCCGACTCAAGGCCATCAGTGTCCTCACTGTCCGTCCTGTGTTTGTCCCTGTCGTGTCTGTCTGTCCTCTGTTCATCCCTCTCCAGTGCCATGGCCTCAGACGAGGGCCCTCCTGTCAGTCTTCCTTCCCTCCCCTTGCCGTGTGTCCGCGTGGGCAGATGTGCTTGCAGCTGGACGGTGGGGACTTCTCCGTGACGTCCCTGGACGATCGGCTCCTGGCCCTGGGGAGGACAATGAGGCATGTATCGTTAGACACTCAGAGTCGGCGTGAGGGGGTGGAGGGGGTGGAGGGGGCATTGTGAGGGGGTGGAGTGTCGGGGGGGGGGAGGGGATGGAGGGGGCATTGTGAGGGGGTGTAGAGTCTGGAGGGGATTACGGATGGGGGGGATGTGTCACGGGGTGGGTTGATGGGGGGAGGGGGGACTTGGGGACAGTGGTATAGGGTGCAGTGTGGGGGGGGAGGGGCTGAGGGGGTGAAGCCAGGCAAGGTAGTCTCGCTGGTCCTGCGCCTCCGACCTGGCACGGCGCTACCTCCCGGGTGGCGGCTCCCCCAGCGAGGTCCAGAGCCCTCTGCTCATGGACGGTGAGTGGGTGCAGCACAGGTCATCCTCCTCCGGTTCTTGAACGCTCACGAAGGTTGTGAGCAGTCTTGTCCTGCGGGGGGAGGGGAAGCATCAGAGTTAGGCGGCCAGCATCAAGACGCGCAGATGTTGTCAACATTATGACTGTGTGGGGGACCCTGGGCACCATGCCATGGCAGCTCTCAGGGGTGTGTGTTGCCCATGTGGGTCGGGTGCAATGTGGTGTCCCCAACTCCCCCCCCCCCCCCCCCGCGTGGGCAGAGGGGGGCCGTGAGACGTTGGGGGGGAGGAAGGGGTGGGGTGTGGCCCGGGGGAACCCTCAGGGTACTTACCCTGGCAGCCCTCGTGAGGTCATGGAGCTTCTTGCGGCACTGGTCTCCAGACCAGGGGTTTGCCCCACAGCGCTAACCACGGTGCCCACCTCACGCCAGCCGCGCCTCACAGTTTTGGCCGGTTGCCGGTGCCCACGTCTTGGCCACAAGATGGCCCTGTGCTCTACGGCATCCAGCAGCGTCTCGAGATCACTGTCCCGCAACCTGGTAGCGGCACGGCGGGGCTCAGCCATCTCGATCGTTCGGGTCCTGTGCGCGAATCGCGCACTTTAAATGATGCGGCGCGGCGTCAGCCGGGCTGATGCAACCATCAATTCACTCAAGGACTCATGTCGAATTAACTATCAACTTTGCCTGCCTGCAACTGGCACATACTGAGGACAGTCCCACAGGCCAGCTACTCTTATACTCCTTCAAAGGGGCGGAGCCATGGGCTGAGCCCATACATGCTCCAACATCCTCCAACATCTCCCCCTGTGGGTGAAGCCATACAATGGCCCACAGATAAAACCCACAGGGTTAATAACATAGAACATAACTGGTGAATTAACTGTATTTACATTCACCACACGGGCGTCACGCGATGACGCCGCCTCTCTGGCGCCACGCCCACTGCGTTTCTCACGGCCCCGCTGCTGGCACCTTTTCAGGGCCTGAATCGATCGTGCCCGCGGCCGTTTCGCGCCGTCGTGAAACGCATAAAGATTTTTAAAATAGAATTAGCAATGTATTTTGACTGCTTGCAACTATTAATGTCGTCTCCCTTCTCCAGTAATAAATATCAGCTTGACAAGCAAAATCGGGAGTTGACTTGGAAAGTGCTTGCAGCTATAAAATCTAAGGCTCATTTATTATTTTTTTTACAATTGTTGTAAAAGCGTACCAATGTTATTTTTTTCTCATATTGTGTCTATCCTCCCTCCCCACCACCACCTCTTCCAACTCCCTACAGCAACTTTAAAATGTACTACGGCAAGATCCAATTTTGGACAAAACATTTTCAGTTCGATCCCTTTCATTCATCTTTCCCTAATGTCAGTGAAACATTCACAACATTTGGAGAATGTTTGAAGATGTGTATGACCCTCCCACACACTTGCCTCAAAGCTCACAGCCCTGCAGAAAAGGTATTTTCTAACTGCATTAGGAAATAATAAATCTGCGGGGGGAAACGTCATTCCCTGAAGGTAGGTATTTAAAGACCTGTGAAAATACTGCTTCAGGCCTCTTGAGGGTTAACCGCCGTTAGAGGCTCACCTTAATCACAAGCCGCCTTGCAGAACCACACCTGAATGCGCTCAGAGAGTGAGCAAAAGGGTATCGCCAGAGTGCCTGCCTCCACACGATGATTTATGGAGGTGACCTTGAGCAATAAACTTTTCAAACCTCTGACTCCTGACTGAGTTTACAGTTTCATTTTTCCGATACCGTTCAGCAATTGCAGAGCATGGCAATCCCCTTACACCATCTATTAGAGTGAGGATTAGCTGAACAACAGCATGTCCTTTACACACCAGCCTGTGTTGGGCAACACACTGTTTCTTGCAGAGTCTTTTTTTTAACCAGGTAATTGAATTATCGGGGATGGGTTATCACTTCAGTCACCTAATACTGGATGTGACTACGGAGTTCAAGTACGAGAGTTAAAACTTTTAAAAGATTGTTCATTTGTTTCTCGGTTTAGATTTAATACTGAGCAGTGCGCTTGGGTGACTCCAGTGGGGAGGGAATTTGTTTTGCTATGCTGTCCAACAATGCATTGACATTAAACCAGTGGGAAAAAAGATATTAAATGGAGTGACTTCAATTCCATTGGTATATGTGTCACATGTACAACAAGCTTTAACATTTGTGTCATTTTATGTTGTTGGCACTCATTGCCAGATCAATTATATCAACAACATGAAAGACAAAAATAAAGGATTGAAAGCTAATTGAAAATTCTTTGCATTTGTTCAACTTTTTAAAAGAAGAGACTACTTGTTCAATAAACCACCTCTACTTCTTAAAGCCATATCGATTTTGAGATTCTTTGAAGTGGATTTATCTTTACAAATCAACTTTGGTTTAAGACAAGTTTTGCAATGCAATCCTAAAGAACAGCCTTCCCACTAAGTTTCTTTGGGATCTTAATTTTAATCAGTAATGCATTTTTAAAAAATAGTGGTATGCTCTTCTTAAAGTACCCAAGAGTGGCTGGTTCATGGGATCGCTGCTTGTAGGGTGACAGACATTCTGCTTCCTGTCAGCCTGATTCGGATTCCAATTGTTACAGTTCTGATGAGATGAGGAACATCCTGACTGTCCAGCCAGCTGGTACAGTAGGCAGGTCAAAACCTCCTTCATTATAAGGTGGACTGAGATATCAAAATAGCAGCACTTGAACTATTCTAATTGAAAATAAAGTGCTCTGGGGGCGGGGGGGAGACACTGTAAACTGCAAAAAAGTACAGTTTATGACTGCCCGCAATGTTCAACCACCTTTGATGCACCAATAATTTGCCACGGTCACCTGGTGAAATTGTAAATCTGTAATCGTACATTTGATAATGCAATATACTACAAGTTACCATATTGGTCCATTTTTAAAAAGCTTTGTACATGCATTTTAAATCCAACATAAAAACTGTGGCTGAAGCAGAACTACCTGAAATTTTGCACAGTTAATAATCTTTATTATTATTGTCACAAGTAGGCTAACATTAACACTGCAATGAAGTTACTATGAAAAGCTCTTCGTCGCCACGTACCGGTGTTTGTTCGGGTACACTGTTGGACAATTCAGAATGTCCAAATTACCTAACAGCACATCTTTTGGGACTTGTGGGAGGAAACCGGAGCACCTGGAGGAAACCTATGCAGACACGAGGAGAACATGCAGACTCCGCACAGACAGTGATCCAAGCCGTGAATCGAGCCTGGGACCCTGGCACTGTGAAGCAACAGTGCTAACCATTGTGCTATCGTGCCGCCATTGTAGTATCGGGTGCAAATTGAAGTGTGTTATTCTGGGGCTGTTCCTGAAACTGGGTGCAGAATTCTCCCAAGCCCCTGCAATAGGGTTCGATGGCGGGGTGGGTGGAGAATATGGCGGGAGGCCCAGAAATCAGTTTCACGCCAGCGTGAATTTATAACGGGATCTTCCATTGGTGCCCACCATGGCAGGTCAGAAAACCCATCAGAGGGCAGCGTAGACCTAGATTTTTGAAACAAAATATTGTTATAAGAGGCATTATAAGAGGAAGCTTTTGGTAAGACGTCATTCCTAGAGCTTTAAAATTCAGTAAAATCATTTTTAATTGAAGAAAGTTTAGTGGTGGAATGTACCAAGTGAATTTGTTGATCTACAATTCCAAACCTGGTAGAGGAATTACCTTTGCGATTTATGACATTTTCCTTTTTATTTAACCCCATCTTCCTCCCCATGTTATACTCACTGATTCCCTTGTGGTAAATTCCAAAGCTTAATCAAATTTGTGGTGGAAGGTCCAACAAAGAAATGCCACTATCCACCTCTCTTATTGGTTGCTCACAAACTGACACCGAGGAGATCCTGATACTACACTTAGGACTTTGCCTTGCAGCATGAAAGGAATTTGAATTTTTATTGGTGTCGCCCTCTCTGCAGTACACAAAATTAGGCATCATCCAAAAGTGAAGCAGTCGGTCTGAATCAACACCATTGATGGAAACTTCCCAGGATTGGAGAAACCACACGCAGCCAATTCCTGTTGATGGGATTGCGCAGGTGGGGGTCAGCAAGTTCCTGAACTCGTTTCCTTGCCACCCACTGAGCGCTGCTCTTTAAATCTCTTCTGCTCCACCAGCAGTGTACACTCTCACACCAATGTGTGATGCTTTCCTTGGAAATGCAAATCTTCTGCTGAATGCTATTTAATGGGGGAGCCCCACAATTATCCTGTTTTCAAGCAACACCTGTGTAGTGTGCAGATTTAGGGTCGCAAAGGCCATTTGAGTTTGCACATACAGGGGAACTGAAACACAGCAGTAGCAGAGTCCATTTCTTTTATTCAACCACTAAATAATGAGCCTAATTTCATGGAAGGAAGCAAAAAAGGGATCTCAGGTGGCGTTCAAAGCAGTCCGCTTTTACTTAGCAAACCGCCCACCACAGCTACACGCTCATATACAGCTATCTAAGAATTAAAAAGCATGCGCTACACTGCCTGTGTATGCATGGTTTCAGCAGGGGGTCAGCTTCAGAGCTGTGTCATCTACTTCAAGGAGTCATTCTCCATTATAAAGATTGCACTGTCAGCGGCAACCAAGGTCGCCATGACCCTCACTTTGGCTCTTTCCAGACTAGCATAGGGGACATCAGCAGTAGAAGCCATTTTGCTGCCACAAACAGGTAACTAATTCTTTATTTAGCAGGGCCAACAACTTCACCTCCTTTTCCATTAAAGAGTAACTGTACTCAGTACGTGGTTGTCCATTTTTACTCTACCGCTAGGTCCCGAAGCACAACGCAATGGCCTGGGGGAATGGGAAAAAAAGAGTTCTACTCCATCAGTGACCAGCAGGTTAATGTCTGAATTTCAGGCAGCTCCTTTGGGTGTTTGTGACACCATTTGTTCGATCGGTGATCTGCTGCCAGGATTGATGCACTAATTGTTTCTGAGAGGGTGCCCTTCAGGGACAAAGAGCACCGCCCCCCTCACTCTCATTTCCTGAGGCATGAGAGTCACTACAGGATCAGTAAATTGCACGCGTTGTGTGTTTGAGAAGCCTCCATTGCCCAAGCATTCTGTAGCTCCAAATTCTTCCCTTGTGGTTGCAGGTGATTCTGTGGCTGTTTACCTGGCTGCTGGCGTCCTTTAAAATGAGCCTCGGTTATTACCCTCATGTAAGCGCTCAATTAGGCAGCTGGTTACGAGATCAGGAATTTGCAATGAGGAGATGAAATATGCTAATTCTATAGGCTAGAAGTGAAAAACTGTGGGAATGAAGCCATTGGAAAGGCTCGTATCGCACCGTTTACCCCCCCGATTTGCGTGTGAACAGGAATTTCCACACTTGTATCTTTAATTGCATCATCTTCAGGAACTGAGTGTCGAGACAGCATTTAGATTCAGAAGGTTAATAGTTTCCTATAAGATAAAAAGTTACCCTTGTCACATAAAGCGCTCGGGTGGAGAAAGCCAACAGTAAAACCTACAGGTTTAATACCTTTCCTGTCACAGCTTTTGAAAAAATAGCCATGACTTACATTGCCTGGATAGAGGAAAGCTACTTTTAGGCTTAGAGACTTGCCCTACCAGCCTGCCTTGACAACTACAATTCATCAAATAAACTTATGCCTGGTACTATCCAACATTACTACTGGATAAACAAACTTCATTATGATGAATGTCTTGCTTTTAAGCCATAAAGTTATTAACTGGTAACAGTCACCCACTTTCCTGGCACCCACACCCATTCAGTACGCTGCTTATAATTAACACTCTAACTGCTGGGCATTTCTGAAAAAAAGATTTTCCAGTTTCATGCACTTCACAACAGCAGCAGCAATAAAAATAGCACAGGACAACAAACAGCCTGCTAAACAGATGACAATTACTATGAGTTTTATTTTGGTGCCATTATTGTTTTTATTGTGGTGTCCACAACATTCTTTGATGTCCACAACATTCTTTGTCACCACTTAACAAGTATTCGGACCAGTTTCATGTGGAAAAACAAACAAAATACTAACAGGATAACAGTCTGATATGGACTGCAAGAGCAATTAGCATTTGTTGGTTCATTGGATTCCTGTTTTTCTCCTGGGACACAAAGAAACAAGTTAAATACATTTTTTAAATTTATCTGATGAGTAATTCCATAGTTTATTCATTCAGATTATTCATATTGTAAAATTATTCGAATGTCATTCAATTTCGAACAGCTATTAGGTATTGGTTGCTTCAGAATTCTGCACACTTATGGGGTGGCACGGTAACACAGTGGTTAGCATTGTTGCTTCACAGCGCCAGGGTCCCAGGTTCGATTCCCGGCTTGGTTCACTGTCTGCAGAGTTTGCACATTCTCTCCGTGGGTTTCCTCCGGTTGCTCCGGTTTCCTCCCACAAGTTCCAAAAAACATGCTGTTAGGTGAATTGGACATTCTGAATTCTCCCCCTGTGTACCCGAACAGGCGCCGTAGTGTGGCGACTAGGGGATCTTCACAGTAGCTTCATTGCGGTGTTAATGTAAGCCTACTTGTGACAATAATAATAAAGATTACATCATTTCCCAGACAGGCACTGAACAGTAACCTGTTACCAGGCCTCTGCAAATCTTATTCTGAGGGCGTCCCTTCAAGAAATTTGTGACAAAGTGACTTTTGTAGCTCATTTGCCAATTTTCCCTCCCATCTCACAGGAAAAGACTTCCACTTGCCACCTCTTTCACCTCATCACCACCCCCGACCATGGGATAGTCAAGTTGAAAAGGCTTGAGCAAAAATCAAGAACTTAACAAAAACCAGAAAGTTTTAAATGGAGCTTAGCACCAAATGGTAAGACACCAGGCTGGCCTTTCCCATAATGAGTTTTTCATTGCAGCTATCATATCAAGTGAAGGGGAGTTCCTCAGCAGGAGCGCAGGTGCCAGGAATGGGTAAAAAAAACGTATAGGGAATGGGGGGCATGGTACAGTAGGGGGAAGTGGGAAGCAGAGATAAAGGAAACGTTGTCACTCATGCATTTTCTAATAGTTTGTTGTAAAGTAGCAAAGGCAGAAACATGCAGCAGACACTAAGTTATTTTATCTGAGCAATGATGCTTATTGTATTTTTTTTAAATGATGTAAAAGTCAAGAGCAAATAAACGAAACACAGATAAAATGATGTAAATGACAGGAGCAAATAAACAAAACAAAGGTAACAATTTAAACTAATTGAATTAATGCCTCCACTTCAAGCTGAGTGTCAAATTCTGATTATCCCTGCGTACTTATTCTCCATTACCACGATAGAATTCTCAAGAAATGCTGTTTGAGGTTAGCTCAGCCACAGCTCCCTGATAAAAACGACTTTGACATGAAATGTATTTGAGTGGTTTACTAATTCCCAAACTGTGGATGAAAACAGGAATCTCGGGGTATTTGATAACAGTACTTCGGCACTACAATGAGTTGTGGTGGTTATCTGTTGTTGTATCAAGTGCTCCCAGCTTTGCATTGCACATTGGTCTCTTATCATGAAATAAGCATCACGTAGCCCATTTTGAAAAGGGCTGCAAACGCTGACAGTTCCCTAATGGCAGGCAAGGTTAACTGCTTCAAACAACAGCTCACACTGCACTGTGAATTCAGAGCTGTTTACCATTTAAAAACAAGGGTCAGTGAATCATCATGTTCAAACAGATGAAAATATAATACCATTCAACAGGCTAACAGATGTATGTGGGAGCATTTTTAAATCATAATAGACCCTTTATCAGGTGGCACTGCACATCACAAGGTGCTGTAATTTATACTGTAGCTTTGTTTGATGACCTTTGGTATGCAGATGTAAATGAAGAATAGTGCACAAGTCAGCACGTCTAACAGAAAGAACACTGTCATTTAACTGGTGTTGACCAACACAGATATTTTGTTGATACAGCAAGACAAGCATTTCAGCAATGACATTCTATACCTATCAATTTATTGGATCAAGGAACAATTTAGAAAGGCAAATGAAATGCACAGTGGCACGGCGGTTAGCACTGCTGCCTCAGAGCACCAAGGAGCCGGGTTCAATTCCGGCCTTGGGTAACCATCTGTGTGGAGTTTGCACTTTCTCCCCGTGTCTGCATGAGTTTCCTCCGGGTGCTCCGGTTTCCTCCCACACATCAAAGAAGTTTAAGCCCTGCCCCTCTCAAGGCCAGTGCAAAACCCACAGCTCGTAGAATTCAATCAGGAGAACCACTGCTGGTATCTCCAATATATGTGTATAAATTATGAGGTAGTTGTAACAGTTCGAATGTGATTTAATTTTGTTCCAGGCAAGCATCTGACAAAGTGAAAACAAGCAGCCAATCCAAGACATATCTTTGTTGTGACCTACAGCTACTCTTCTTTAAAGTTAGCTTGGATTTACATTGAATTTGACTGTGAATTAACAGACAACTCATTCACTGATCCACATTATTTCACCCTTGGCAGCAGTAAAGCTAAACCAATAGCAATAGGTCTTGCATTTATGAACAGGCTTTTTCAGTCAAACCAAGAGTACCAATGGCTGGGGGGAAACAATGTGAGGCGAGGTGGAAACTCTATTGCTGTACGTGGGATTCTGTTCAATAAACATGTGTAAAGCTACTTCAATCCACCGTCAAAGCACAGCTTTAAGTCGGAATGTAAAAATCTAGATGGAAGCTGGTTACGCAACAAATCTTACGGATACTTCAAAATCCTGCCACCACTTCCTGTGACCTTCAGCCATTAAAGGCTCGGAAACCACTACTCCTCTTGGTTATGACTGTTGTAAGTCTCAACTTCCCACAGACCCACACCGATCATTATATAACATTTCACATTTAGGTGTGACCTGGTGGATTTTTATTTGTTTCACTTTCAGTAATTTGCTGGTCAGACATTTCACCAATCAAAAATTGCATCAGAGCTTTAGGCATCTCCACTCTATGATTCTGCCAGACTGCATCTGCAAAGTATTAACATTTTTAAGCTGTTTTGTTATCCCCTCCATTGCTGCACCCCCCCCCCCCCCCCCGTCCCCTCCATTGCTGCAGCACCGCCCCCCCCCCCCACCCCCCCCACACACACACACACAGCCAAGAGAATAATTATTTGGACGGCTCTTATGCAGTACCATTCTGTAAAATGACAGTGAGAGAGTGATTTTTCGAGTCCAAAGGGAAGAATATGTACATGGTATTTGGGGTAGAACAATCCATAATGCAAAAGGAGCACCAATATGCTAACTAGTGTCCTGCCATTTTTGAGGGGGCCAAGGGTGTGGTAATTGTACTGCTAGATGCCAATGTCGGGAAGCGGGGATTTTTAAATGCCTTTTTTAACTTCCAATGTCAACACCAAGCATTTCCAGGTCAGGTATTGCATGACTAGACAACAAAAAATCTCAGATAAACATCACAAGTTCTTATATAAAAAATAAAAGTACACAGCACTTAACTTACTTAAAAAGGCAGATGTCATTTGAAAATCTTGTGAAAAAATGTCTTGTAACATGCAACTATGAGTATTTTACTGATGCCTTGCACAAACAAAATGCTTTTAATAAGCAATGTCAGCCAAATCAGATGGTGTAGCTTCGTTGAATCTCACTCATATATATTCAAATTGCGACCTTCAGTACACTCTTGTTAAAATTGTGTACTGGTGTTTGCATAGTTTTTCAAATACTCACCAGGAGTAAATATACCATTGGTGTAAATGTAAAGAACAACAAACAAAGAACAAAGAAATGTACAGCACAGGAACAGGCCCTTCAGCCCTCCAAGCCCGTGCTGCCCGACTAAACTACAATCTTCTACACTTCCTGGGTCCGTATCCCTCTATTCCCATCCTATTCATGTATTTGTCAAGATGCCCCTTAAATGTTACTATCGTCCCTGCTTCCACTACCTCCTCCGGTAGCGAGTTCCAGGCACCCACTACCCTCGGCGTAAAAAACGTGCCTCGTACATCTACTCTAAACATTGCCCCTCTCACCTTAAACCTATGCCCCCTAGTAATTGACCCCTCTACCCTGGGGAAAAGCCTCTGACTATCCACTCTGTCTATGCCCCTCATAACTTTGTAGACCTCTATCAGGTCGCCCCTCAACCTCCTTCGTTCCAGTGAGAACAAACCGAGTTTATTCAACCTCTCCTCATAGCTAATGCCCTCCATACCAGGCAACATTCTGGTAAATCTCTTCTGCACCCTCTCTAAAGCCTCCACATCCTTCTGGTAGTGTGGCGACCAGAATTGAACACTATACTCCAAGTGTGGCCTAACTAATGTTCTATACAGCTGCAACATGACTTGCCAAATCTTATACTCAATGCCCCGGCCAATGAAGGCAAGCATGCCGTATGCCTTCTTGACCATCTTCTCCACCTATGTTGCCCCTTTCAGTGACCTGTGGACCTGTACTCCTAGATCTCTTTGATTTTCAATACTCTTGAGGGTTCTACCATTCACTGTATATTCCCTACCTGCATTAGACCTTCCAAAATGCATTACCTCACATTTGTCCAGATTAAACTCCATCTGCCATCTCTCCGCCCAAGTCTCCAAACAATCTAAATCCTGCTGTATCCTCTGACAGTCCTCATCGCTATCCGCAATTCCACCAACCTTTGTGTCGTCTGCAAACTTACTAATCAGACCAGTTACATTTTCAAAACGTATTTATTTGAAATAGGTAATATTATCATTACAGTAAGAAGACTTTTAAAATGGTTCCGCAAATTCTTTTTTAAAAATAAAAATTTTATTGAGGTATTTTTGGTTAGTAACAACAAAATAAACAGTGTACATGAAACTATAAACATAGTGCAAAAGCCGTCTCATTTCCTTACAGGTCCCACCTTTATTAACCCCCTAAACTAGCCCCCCCCCACTTCTGCTGACGATTAATTTTCCGCGAAGAAGTCGACGACGACGAAGTTGCCACCTCCGGGCGAACCCTAGCAGTGACCCTCTCAAGGCGAACTTAATTTTCTCCACGGTTCTGCAAATTCAATGAGTGATATTGAAAGTGGCTGACCTAATAGTGGATTAGAACCACTTCTGGGACCTGGATTTGAATCCACCTTTGACTGACCGGAGGTGTCCCTTCTTTCTGATTGGTTGCAAGTGTTTAAAGTGCAAGAACTGTGGATAGTCACTGAATGTTCCCGCTGGATGTGGGCCTACTGTATAACACTTCCCAAAATGTGTTGATCTGTTTGGGAAATGACTTGTGCTCCACTCAGGGCATTCAAAAGGGAATTTGACTGCTTTCGGAAAAGGATGAATGTGCAGGGTTAGAGGAGGAAGGCAAGGAGAATGGCACTAGGTGGACTGCTCATTCGAAGAGCTGGTGCAGCCACAATGGGCCAAATGGCCTCCTTTGCTGTAAGAATTCTGTGCTTAAATGGGGGGGGTGAATGTTCTGCTGACGAGGGAGGGACTTGGGCTGAGGGACAGAGAGGAGGTTGGGGGCGGGGGCTGCTTGTGGATGGACCGGTGGAGGTGCGGAGCACGGGCTGGAGGCGGGCTTAAAAAAGGGGATGGATGATCGGCGGAGGGGGGGGGGGGGGGGGGCAATGAGCCCCCCAACTAGGCTGATCATCTGGAATGTTCAAGCGTTAAATGGGCCGGTCAAAAGGGCACGTGTTTTCACGCATCTTAGTGGATTGAAGGCGGACGTGGTAATGTTGCAGGAGACGCACCTTAGAGTTACGGACCAGGTTAGATGAGGAAAGGCTGGGTCAGTCAGGTCTTTCACTCGGGACTAGATTCAAAGACTAGAGGGGTCGCGATCCTGATCAATAAGCGGGTGGTGTTTGAGGCGGGTAGAATAATCTTGGATGTTGGTGGTCAGTACATTATGGTCAGTGGGAAACTGGAGGGGGTGCAGGTGGTATTAGTAAATGTGTATGCGCCAAATGGGATGATCTGGAGTTTTTAAAGAGGATGCTAGGGAAGATACCGGACCTGGACTCGCACGGGTTGGTCATGGGAGGGGACTTCAACACAATTATGGACCCTGGCTTGGACCGGTCAAGCTCGCAAATGGGCAGGGTGCCAGCAATGTCAAAGGAACTAAGAGGGTTCATGGAGCTGATGAGAGGGGGAGGGGGGGGGTGGATCCATGGCGATTTGGGCAGCTGAGGGCGAAGGAGTTCTCCTTCTACTCACACGTGCATAAAGTGTACTCCCGGATTGATTTCTTCATTTTGAGCAGGGCCTTGCTGGCTGGGGTGGTGGACACAGGGTACTCGGCGATCACAATCTCAGACCATGCTCCGCACTGGGTTGACCTGCAGGTTAGTAAAGACAGTAACCAGCGCCCGCACTGGAGGTTAGATGTGGGACTTTTGGCAGATGAAGGGGTGTGCGAGCGGCTGAGGAAATGTATTCAGAGCTACCTGCAGGTCAATGACACGGGGGAAATTTCAGCAGCGGTGGTGTGGGAAGCACTGAAGGCGGTGGTCAGGGGGGAGCTGATCTCGATCCGGGCCCATAGACAGAAGGTGGACAGGGTGGAGACGGACCGACTGGTAAAGGAGTTACTACAGATTGACAGGAGGTATGCGGAGGCCCCAGAGGCAGGGCTTTTAAGAGAACGGCGGAGGTTGCAGGCGGAGTTTAGCTTGCTGACCACAGGGAGGGTGGTGGAGCAGCTGAGAAAGGCGAGAAGGGCGATCTATGAACATGGAGAGATGGCCAGCAGAATGCTTGCACAGCAGCTTAGGAAAAGGGAGGCAGCTAGGGAGATAGGGAAAGTAAAAGACGGAGATGGGAACCTGGTTGGTGATTCAGTCGGGGTGAATAAGGCATTTAGGGATTTCTACAGCAGGCTGTACAGGTCGGAACCCCCTACGGGGCCGGAGGAGATGAGGCACTTCTTGGAGGGGCTGAATTTCCCAAAGGTGGACAGGGAGCGGGTAGAAGGGTTGGGAGCCCCAATCGGGCTGGAGGAGATAGTGGAGGACTTGAAGGCCATGCAGGCAGGTAAGGCCCCGTGTCCGGACGGGTACCCTGTGGAGTTTTATAAAAGGTTCTCGGGCATATTGGGGCCAGTGTTGTTGAGGATGTTCAATGAGGCAAGGGAAAGAGGGGTGTTGCCCCCGACGATGTCACAGGCAACGATTTTGCTGATTCTTAAGCGGGACAAGAACCCGGAGCTGTGTGGGTCCGACAGGCCGATCTCCCTGTTGAATGTAGATGCCAAGTTGCTGACCAAACCTTGTCCTCCAGGATCAAGGATTGTGTTACGGACGTTATTGGGGAGGACCAGACGGGGTTTGTTAAGGGCAGGCAGTTGGTGGCCAATGTAAGAAGGCTGTTAAATGTCATCATGATGCCCCCGGAAGGTAGTGAGGTGGAGGAAGTGATCGCAATGGATGCAGAAAAGGCTTTTGACCGGGTAGTGTGGGACTATCTGTGGGAGATACTGGGACGGTTCGGATTCGGGCGAGGTTTTATTGACTGGGTCAGGTTACTGTATCAGGCTCCTGTGGCAAGTGTACAGGCGAAGAGAACAACTTCAGACTATTTTAGACTACACCGGGGGACGAGACAGTCTCCCCACTGTTGTTTGCGCTGGCTATAGAGCCATTGGCAATTGCTCTGAGAGCCTCGAGGGGCTGGAGAGGACTGGACAGAGGGGGGGGGGGGGGGGGGGGGGGGGAGCACAGGGTTTCACTCTATGCGGATGACCTGCTTCTGTACGTTTCGGACCCAATAGAGGGGATGGAAGAAATCATGAGGACTCTAGGGGAATTTGGTTGGTTTACCGGGTATAAGCTTAATATGGAAAAGAGTGAGATTTTTGTGGTCATGGGGAGGGGACAGGAGAGGCGGCTGGGAGATCTGCCATTTAGGTTAGTAAAGGGAAGCTTTAAGTACCTAGGCATCCAAGTGGGACTGGCTGCATAAATTGAATCTGGCCCGGCTGGTGGAACAAATGAAGGACGATTTTCGTTGTCTCTGGCTGGGAGGGTGCAAACGATGAAGATAACGGTCCTCCTGAGATCTCTATTTGTATTTCAGTGTCTCCCCATCTTTATTCCGCGGTCCATTTTTAAGCGGGTCAACAGAGTGATCACGGGCCTGGTCTGGGAGGGCAAGACCCCGCGAGTAAGGAAGGTAATGCTTGAGCGAAGTCAGGGAGAGGGCGGGCTGGTGCTGCCAAACTTTTGCAAACTATTACTGGGCGGCTAATATAGCCATGATTAGGAAGTGGGTGGTGGGGGAGGGGGCGGCATGGGTGCGTATGGAGGCAGCTACATGTAAGGGCACCAGTTTGGGGGCGTTGGTAACTGCGCCTCTGCCGATCCCGCCGGCACAGTACTCCACTAGTCCAGTGGTGGTGGCGGCCCTGAGAGTTTGGGGCCAGTGGAGGCGGCATGTGGGAGCAATGGGAGCATCTGTCTGGGCCCCAATCTGTGATAATCACGGTTTGCCCCAGGGAGTATGGACGGATGGTTCCGGTTATGGCGGAGAGCGGGGATTGAAAGGATGGGGGATATGAGGGCATTGGAGGAAAAGTTTGGGTTGGCGAGGAGAAACAAATTCATGTATCTGCAGGTGGGGACTTCCTTCATAAACAGGTGTCAACCTTCCAACTCCTACCACTAAGGGGGATTCAGGACAGGGTAGTTTCCAGAGGGTGGGTAGGAGAAGGGAGCGTCTCGGACATTTATAAGGAGCATATGGGGTCGGAGGAGACGCAGACCGAGGAGCTGAAGTGCAAGTGGGAGGAGGAGCTGGGAGGTGAGATAGAGGATGGTCTATGGGCAGACGCGTTGAGTAGAGTCAACACGTCTGCAACATGTGACAGGCTCAGCCTGATACAATTTAAGGTCGTTCACCGGGCACACATGACAGTGGCCTGGATGAGCGGATTCTTTGGGATGGAGGACAGGTGTGCAAAATGTGCGGGAGGACCAGCGAACCATGTCCACATGTTTTGGACATGTCCGAAGCTTAGGGGATTTTGGCAGGGGTTTGCGGACGTCACGTCCACAGTGTGAAAAACAAGGGTGGCGCTGAGTCCAGAGGTGGCAATTTTCAGGGTGTCAGAAGACCCGGGAATCCAGGAGGCGAAAGAGGCAGATGTTCTGGCCTTTGCTTTGCTGGTAGCCCGGAGACGGATACTATTAGCATGGAGGGACTCAAAGCCCCCAAAGTCGGAGACCTTGCTATCGGACATGGCTAGCTTTCTCTGTTTGGAGAAAATCAAGTTCGCCTTGAGAGAGTCAATGTTAGGGTTCACCCGGAGGTGGCAACCGTTCATCGACTTCTTTGCGGAAAATTAATCGTCAGCAGATGGGGGGATGGGGCGGGGGGGGAGTACTTTAGATTAGAGTAGGGGTCAATAAGGGTGGGACCTGACATGTTTATGGTTTCATGTATATTGTTTATTTTGTTGTTGTCACTATACCAAAAATACCTCAATAAAATTATTATTTAAAAAAAAGAATTCTGTGCTTAATGGGTGATTTTCTACGAACTGAATAAATATGTGTTAAAGAATGGGACTGAAGTATATTAGAATAGATATAGATGGCCAAACACCATATACAATGCAATGGAACCATGCAATGCAATGGAACCATTATATCATCTGGTTAGAATTGAATAGTTACAAGGGTTTAATGTCACGTTGCTTGTCAAATGACCTTTTGAAAGGCTGTCGAGAAATGACAGCCAGTTTTATTTTTTGGTTTGGTAGCCTCCCTCACGAGATTGAGAGAGATGTGTAAAGCCCAATGTACAGCAAACTGTGCACAAGGAAAATGAGCTGAATGAGCTATTTGATGTCTTTTCTAGTGCCATACTTCTCTTAAAAATAAAGAAAACTTAGATTTTACATATCGCCTTATCACATCTTTAGTAGCAACCACTTGCATTACTTTGGGATGGGCTGACTGTTAAATGGAGGAACAGAGTTGCTATTTTTCACACAAGTTCCCATACATAGTTCACCTCCAACATTACAGCACATGCCTAGTATTGTACGGGAGTGTCAGTTTACATTAAGTTTTAAGCCCCAGAATGGGATTTTGAGTCCACAACCTTCAAACTCATGGGTGACAGTCGTATCAACTGAACCATACTGATGCATATGATGGTCTTATCAGCACGTCAGAGAGGCCATAAAAACAATTGGTGTTTAGAAAGCAGAAACGTCACCCTAGGATTTGCTCTCTGCCTTTGGTGCTTTGTTGTAGCTGTTGGAGTAGGATACAGAGCTCTCCTTTGCATCTGGCTTTGTTGCACCTGTTGTGAGATTTCTTTGAAGCAGAAATTGAAAGGGGAAAATATTAAGTGCTTCATTCACAAGATCGCCATTTGTTTCAAATGCTGATTAGCTTGAATTGAATTGAAAATACTGCAATGTTGAGAACGCTGTGCAGAATATCAAATTATAAACTTAAAGCTGTTTGTCCAGTTATATGCTATAGATACAAATGTGAGGTCATTTTCTTTAAAAGCCATTCTACACTTTATTTGTCTTTCTTAAGTTCCCATTCCTGTAGCACAATTGTTATACATCAATCAGTCAAAAAGATTATTATTTAATATGCATCGGGAATTTCAAAGATTCCTATCTCCTGGTTTTGCTGTACTATTACAATTTATTAACTCCTGAGCAGGCTCTATAAATACTCAGAACAGAGACTTTTGTTTTATTTCTAGGAGGGAACACATTAAACTACATAAACAACAGCTATGATTCTTTATCAATCTCTATAATATGGCCATCAACATTAAAACTGTCAGTTTATAACTACCCAGTATTACAGGAGATACATTATCAAATTGCTACTAAGTGACATCATGAGTGACTGACGCCAATGTTGGCCAGTGACTGCAAAGGAGTTAAATATTGTCTGAGGCTCGATCTGTACTGCTGCCAGACTCAAATATATTACTGGCCTCAGATATCGTTGATGCAGCCCTGAGATTTTACTCCACTTTTACCATATTCAGAATGCAAAGCATATGGAAACCACGTTTTTTTATTCAGTTTTCAACTTGTTTGTGAACGTTTAGCTGGAGATTATTTGGCCAGAAACCTCCCTCCCATCCCTCCCCCACCCCTACCCTTGGGGCGTTAACCACTCGACCGTTTTACCTTGGGGGGGGGGGGGGATGTTTGGCAGAAACCTGTTTACACCGTGTAGATTTGGATTCCGTCACCCGGATGTTACTCAACAAGAGTGCCATGGGTATAGTCACAAACTCACTATCAGGCCAAACAAATATTCTCACTAAATAAAATCATAGGATAATACAGAAGGAGGTTATTTGGTTCATCCATCACGTTTGTCTGCTTTTTGAAAGTTATTCCAATTCGACCATTCCCCTACCCTTTCCCCATAAACTTCCCCGAAAATCACATTGAAAGAAAGTGGTTCCTTTCGGAAGAGAACCTACTGGGTGACATCAATGCAGAGTGGTACTTGCTGCACTCTGCCAATTTCTTTCTGAGCAAAATGGCAGTAGTGCCAAGACCAAAATAGGGAGGGGCTGCTTTTCTGCACCAATTAATTCAAATTTACATAAATTGACAATAATCTTCAATGCACACTATTTGTCAGTTAATGGTTCGATCTGGCAAATGTCATCTGTTTTTTACATCCACTGCAATTGCACACTGCATTTTGTTGTGATCAAACAAACTTTACATCTATATGTTAATAACTGTGATTCACTCAAGAGTTTATGACTTATTTGGAAAGCTTCTAATTTTGCAGGATAGTATCTCATAATATATTCTGGCCCTCATGTCACAGGCCTTGGGTCAGGTAGCATTGGATGAATACTATCATCCTACCTTTCACACAATAAAAACTGAAATTCATCAGTGGTTGCACAATAATGTAAAAGCACCCAGTAATGCAAAATTCCCGTGGGAAGATGCACCAAAAACATCTTTAAATCTCTAATTATTGTGGTTTTCTTAACGAACACAGTTATGAGCAAAGCCAGTCATTCCAAGGATGAGGTCTGTGGTTAGAATAACATTTTCAGCCACAGATTTTTAAAAAACGGTAAGAGTCTTGTTTGTTTATTCAGCTTTGGCCAAAATTTCTGTCCTGGAACCCCACAGAGCCCTTGCTTCTAAATTTATTCCATCTGTGGCCTGTTTACAAAAAGCATCCTGTTGACACTAGAGGCCTACATTTGAATATCCGTGCTCTACCTCCCATCCGAACTGGTCTCCGACACACTGCTTTTAAATGAAAAGTCTGGCATCAGAGAGATTTCTGAACTGTGCCCTGAATTCTTTGATTTCAAGTATCAATTAGGTAGATTGCCCAAAGTCACAAGCAGCACTGACCAACAGAAAATGCAGGTTTTGAGGGAGGCAGGCAAGACAAGAAACAAAAATAAAAATTATGTTGTGACTTTAATGTTTCCACAGTTAATGTTAGTTTCTTTGACTACTGAATGGCTCTATCACAACATGTTACATCTCCAGACTTTATATTAAAAATTAGAGAAGATTGATCAGCACTACAGACCTCATCTTATTATATAATTTGGAGTAGCCACGCAGTGCGCTTAAAGAGACAGGCCAAGTAAATTCAGTAGCCACGAAATGTGACTCCTTGGCGCCAGTTTCTCAGTGCTAGGAGTAGTGTTTTGCATCCAAAATGGCGACAGTGCATGCTTCTGGCACTAGCTGTCTCCATTATGATCATTTCAATGATGGTGAACATTGTCTCCCCATGGGGCACGTCCTTCTGCACTGTAGATTCCGTGATCTGTGATAAGGACCCACAGCTGTGCCTGTAGCTAACTAATTAAGTGATGTTACCTCCAGTTATATATATCTTTGTCCTGCAGGAGAGAGGAAAGTGAGTAAGTATGGTGCCATGTGTTTGAGTCAGGTGTCTGTCAGGGTTGAATAGCTAGCAGTCTATGCAAGCTGTGAGGTGTGGGTGTGAGGCTTTGAGCAGGGTGTGAGGGTGAGTTTGAAATGCTGAATTTTTGAAATGATTGAAACTGGTGGTGAGTGAATGGGGTGGGGTGCAATAAGCAGTGTGAGAGGCTAGTGGCGCAGTTGGTGGTTTCTCAGTCGACATCCAGGGCTCAACGAATGGTAAGTCTAATACCTCTATCAGGCCCCTCAAGGAAACATTTTTGTCAAGATGTCATCACCTTTGCTGTACCCAGTGCCTTCAACTGCTTCTTGATCTCACGTGGAGTGAACTGAATTAGCTGAAGACTGATATCTGTGATGCTGGGGACTACAGGAGGAGGCCGAGATGGATCATCCACTTCAGGCTGAAGATTGCTTCAGCCTTTGTCATTTGCACAGATGTGCTGAACTCCATAATCATTAATGACAGGGCTATTTATGGAGTCTCATCGTCCACCACCATTCACAACTGAATATGGCAAGGCTGCAGAATTTTAATTTGATTGTTGTGGGATCTTTTACCTCACAACAGCATGCTGCTTCTGCTATAGAGCATGCATGTAGCCCTGAGTTGTATCTTCACAGGGTCAGCTGCTCATTTTTAGGTGTGCCTCGTGCTGCTCCTGACATGCCGTCCTGCACTTTTTATTGAATCATGTTGATCCATTGGATTGATGGAAGCAGGCCACGGGTTTATGGGTTGTGGTTGAATATAGTTCTACTGCTACTAATGGCCCACAGTGCCTCATGGATGCCCAGGTTTGAGCTGTTCTGAATCAATCTCACTTAACACGTTGGTAGTGCAACACAACATGACTGAGGGTGCTCTCAGTGTGAAGGTATGATTTGGTCTCAATAAGGACTGTGCAGTGGTCATTCCTACCAATACTGTCATGGACAGATGTATCTGTGCCACAGGTAGATTGGTGTGGATGAGGCCTAATAGGTTTCTCTCTCTTTTTTTTTTCTCATTGCCTGTCACAAGCCAAGTCAGAGCAGATATGTCCTTCTCACATGGCCTGCTCTGTCAGTCGTGGTGCCATAATGAATTGAATTACCCCAACCAGAGTATATTCTGCGCCCTTGCTACCTTCGGTGTTTCTTTCAAGCGCCATTCAACAGAGAGGGATATTGATTCATCCTCGAGGGAAGGCAGTAATCGGCAGGTTTCCTTTGCCCATCTTATACCTGATGCTATGAGACCGCATGGCATCTGGAGTCACTCCCTCCCAACTGTACACCACTGTGCCACCATGCATAGATCTGTCCTGCCAGTGTAAATTTTCCTCGCACTGCCTGCAAGGTATGATTCAGTGAGCATGACTATTTGAGGTTTGAGGTTGTTGCTTGACTATTCTCTGGGACAGCTCTCCCAATTTTGGCACAAATCCCCAGATGTTAGTGAGGAAAACTTTGCAGTGTCAGCTGGGGAGGGTGTGCCTTTGTCATTTCAGGTACCTCAGATGATGCTGGGTGGCTTTATTCTTGTTTTGACGTTCCAACAGTGGTTTGATACCATTGAGTGGCTTGCTCATCCATTTAACAGAGCAGTTAAAAGTCAGCTGCATTGCTGTGGGTCTGGAGTCACATATAGGCCAGATCAGGTAAAGATGGCAGATTTCCTTCCCTGAAGGACTTTTGTGAATCAGATGGGATTTTATGACAATCTAGTATTTTCATGAGCATCATTACTGAGATTAGCTTTTAATTCCAGATTATTTAATACATTTTTAGTTACTTAATTACATTTTCCCAGCTGCTGTAATGGGATTTGAACTCATGTCTCTGGATTAATGACCACCTGAGAGGATAGGCGACGCCTCAGTTAACATCATATTAAAAGGCAGCACTTTCAACAGCGGAGTACTCCCTCAGTGCTGTACTGGAATTTCAGTTTTGATATTTGTGTTCAAGTCTTGGTGCCGGACTTCAACCCAGAACCTTGGGTGCGATCTACCGGCCACGTCCCGCTGGAATCAGGATGGAAGGCAGCTGGTACATTCTGGAAGAGGCTTCCCCCAGGATTCCCGGCGGCCATTACGCCTCACGAGATCTGGTTAGATCTCGCGAGACGTCACAATCTGGATCCGCCCACAACGGACAGGATCCAATCTCTCATGGCTACACGAGTTTAAGAGTCCACTTAGCCGTGCTGACACTGTATCGATCAGCCACCCAGCATCTACTGGACTCGCCGAGGAAATCCCAGCCGGGTACCGTTCACAATTGGTCCCCATAAACAGAAATCAGGTAGAATGGTACCAGCGGAAGTCTCTCAAACGATCAGAGGCCCCCGGATGGTGGAGCTTTGGACAGGGTGGCACCTTGGCATGGCTGGTGCCACTTAGGCACAGTGGCACTGCCGCCTAGCACCTGGTAGTGCCACCTGGGTAACCTGGCAGGGCCATCTGGGTCCAGCCTGGCACTGCCAGGGTGCCCAGTTGGCACTGATAGGCTGTCAGGGGCACTGCCAGGCGCACAGTGCCAAGGTGCCAAGCTGGTATGCGCCCGTGCCGGGGATTGGGGCCGGATGTGCTTGCTGATATGTGGTGGGGTGCGGGGTCTCAAGGACGGACCACCAGATGAGTTGTGGCATTGGGGGATCTGGGGGCAGTGTCAGGGGGCGGGGTTCGAGAGATTGTGCGTCATTTGTGCGTCAGCATGGTAGCATTGTGGATAGCACAATTGCTTCACAGCTCCAGGGTCCCAGGTTCGATTCCAGCTTGGGTCACTGTCTGTGCGGAGTCTGCACATCCTCCCCGTATGTGCGTGGGTTTCCTCCGGGTGCTCCGGTTTCCTCCCACAGTCCAAAGATGTGCGGGTTAGGTGGATTGGCCATGATAAATTGCCCTTAGTGTCCAAAATTGCCCTTAGTGTTGGGTGGGGTTGCTGGGTTATGGGGATAGGGTGGAGGTGCTGAACTTGGGTGGGGTGCTCTTTCCAAGAGCCGGTGCAGACTCGATGGGCCGAATGGCCTCCTTCTGCACTGTAAATTCTATGATAAACTATGATTTAAAAATGGCGCCCCAATCTCTTCCTGTACTGAGACGCACCGCCCCTCTGAGCTCCTCAATGCAGGAAATGGCGCCAAGTACGGCCTTGGGATACATTCCCCACCAGGGCACAAATACAAGACAGAGTGCCGTCAGATTGTGGGGCTGTTCCTGGTGCTATAAGTGCGAGAATGACCCCGTTAATCCTGCCCAGAACGGACTCTGGTCTTTTTGGTTACATTTTGCCCCTGATGTCTCAGAGGCAAGCATGTTATCAGCTAAACCACAACAGAAACATGACAACACTGGAAGTGGGCTTGATTATAATGCTCCCAGGATTTAATAATCTGCTGACATTCAATATTAAGGTTCACTTGTGTATACTGGACAATATTTTATCAAGGAACTGTATGTGACCAGTTTATGGATCCGCAGCTCAGAGAAGAGTCAACGGTTTCAAGAAAAAAGGGGTGTGGAAAAATTCAAATGCATTTTGAAAGTAAAAAATAACTAATTAATTACGTGTTACCAATTATTCATATTGGGACAGTGTAATATTGAGCGGAGTCTTCAGATATTTTATCCAGATTATCAGATTCGATGAGAAAACTGACGTGTCGCTCCCTAGCTGCTCAGTCGGGTTTTCTCTCCATGTTCTCTGGCACTCTGCGCTCAGGGAATCTAGGGGTGTGGATTCCATCACTCTGATGGGGCAGGGCCTGAAAGAGTCAGCAACTCCAGCTCCACAGAGATTGCCGATCTACTTTGAAAAGACCCCCCACACACCTGCTTCGGACACGAGGGACACCCCCACAAACATCGGGGCAATCACCACAGCCCCCAAGGCGAACCCCCCCCCCCGCCCAATAGGGCTCCCCTGAGGGCCTACCCTTGGCACAGCCCCTGGCATAGCTTAGTTGGCACTGCCAGGATGCCAGGGGACTGTGTCAAGCATGTACTTACCTTATAGGAGCTATACTTACCTTTGCATCCCCAGCGGGCTCCCCTCAAATAATTCCAGTTTTGCAATAACTGTTGTAAAACTCATCGGCGTGACATGTCGGCGAGGTGGGAATTCCTCACCTGAGGGCGGGAATATTTAGTGGGGAAGCCTTTAAAATGCATTTAAAAGAGGTCCCTACCCTTTCTGGGCGGGACCTCATTATGTCACAACGAGGGGTGAGACAAATCGGAAAACGAGATCTCACTGGCAATAATCTCGTTTTTCGCATCTTGTGAGATTTTGCGCCCGCATCGCTGTTTGCGCTCACAACAAGCGCAGGTGCAAAATCACCACCATTATATTCCATTGGCTGAATAACATACTAACCATCACATCACACCATCCCATCAGATTTTTCCTTCAAAGTGCTTTTTAATACTTTTTAACCAATTAATAATGACAGGCACTTTACACGGAATATCACTTCAAAAGTCACTGGAAATATTTTAGTCGATGTGCATTATCCAGTTCCTTCACCTGTCTACAAAGAAATAGCATTGGTACAATCACACACTGAGTTATGTAAAGGAACCAAGGACACAGAAAATGTGAAATGTTATCGTCAATGTTGATTTGATGATCCACTGCATCAGTTTGACATGTTGGACGGTTTCAACTCCAAAAGTAAATGATCATTATTACAAAGGTGTGCTTTAATTTAGTTTTGATATCCAAATGTTTAATTTTTTTTAACGATTTGCATAAATGTTTAACAGAATCTCATTAGCTTCAAATTCAGGTTCCTTCTTGAGTGCCAAGCAGATTTAAACGTTCATCCATCATTTGGAAAAATGAGAAAATGCAGAATTCCATTAACTGTACAGGAAGACAGGATTTTCCCCCAGCTTTAAAACTGGAGCACGTTGTAAAAGAAGAAAACATTGCTAAAACAAGGGTTTAATGACAGCACATCCAAATGTCTGGAAACTGCATTCAGAGTTGTACACCTCAGTAGAAATCGTAGCTACAAAGCAGTCCTAACATGTACTGGTAGTTAGCACGGCATCCCTGGGGTTTATTTTCCGCAGACATGGTTGTTTAAAGAATAATGCTGAGAATGATTGGTAGCATTAAAACAATGCTGAGAATGATTGTTAGGCACAACCAGATGAGACTTTCCAACCACAAAATGTTTGTTCAGTTGCAGTTTGTTATAGTTAGTAAATTATAAAATTGGAACCTGGTGTTCTTTTTCTAAAAATGAGTTTTTCCCAATGTTCACTTAAAAAGAAACATAAATGTAACATCCAACTGTTTTAGGCCCTGGTTGTCCTTTGGTTCCTTAAAAAAGCCAACATGGGGGTTAAATCATATAAATCTGACACAGGGTGCTGGATTCTCCGTTTCAGGGACTATGTCCCCACGCCGTCGTGAAAACTGTGGCCTTTCACGCCAGCAAAACTGGAGTCAAAAAGCCACATATTCACAGCCCTGCAGGGGGCTAGTAGGGAGCCGTAGTGAAGCACGCAGCTCCAGCTGCAGATGTGGCCCCCTGCATTTCCGGGTCAGAGGCAGCGCTTGCGCACGCGGCGGCCTCCAGCGGCTGCGCCGTGCTCCACGGCGGGCGCAGACCGCGGAGCTGTACGCGGAAATAGTGCCCCCGGTTGGCCGTGCGCCCGACCTGGACCGCCCGCTGAAAAATACCCCGATCCCATATTAGGCCCTCTCTGCTCTCCAATTGGCTCGCCCCTGACCATGGCGGCCGTGGACCGAGTCCGCAGCGGCGACGCGAGTATCCTGAATGGCAGGACCAGATTAGATCCACGGCGTCGGGACTTCGGCCGGTCGGGGGCGGAGAATAGCGGTGCGGGCCTCTGGTAATGGCTACAGGTGGAGGATATGCGGTGTGGCGTACTCCCAGAGTACGCTGCTTTTCGGGGGCCAGAGAATCGAGGAACCGGTCCTGATTCCATGCGTGGAACTGGATTCACCACCCCGGTGCCGGGCGCGATTTTGGTGTCGGGGTGCAGTGAATCCAGCCCTGGACGTCTACATTTTGGATTTGGAAGGCGGGGATTGCACATGGAGGCCCATTGTTCAGGTTTGAGTAGCTTCCATTCTGGAAAGCTGCCAGAAAGTCGCCCCCCCCCCCCCCCCCCCCCCGTCGCCCCCCCCCCCCCTCCCCCCCGTCTAGGTACCCATCTGACAAGTCTGGCAGAAGAGAGAAGTGTGGTTAACTGATCGGAAGGTTAAAATCGAGTGAGGTGACCACATTCATACAATTTATATTCTCCAGTAACTGGGACACACTTGGCCTGCCCGCTGCTGAGGATGTCTAGAGACTTCAGATTTGTGATCCGTAAGCCTCTTCTTTATCCCAGAACCATCTTCCACACTAACCTAATTAGTGAATTATCTCAGTGACAGAGTGAAGTTAGAGAAATAAAATTAGTCACTGCTTGTTTTATTTGCTGTTATGAAGAAAAGGGGAATTCAATGGCTGACAAGCCTTTTTTTTTGTACATGAAAGTGATTACAGCAGCACCAGCATCTACAGCATAATACAGTCTCTCCTGTTTCAATCATTTGATATCAAACTGTGTTCAAAGTAAAGAGTGCAGGGTTATTGCGAGATGTTAGTGTGGCCCAGCACAAATGTATTCCTTTGATATTTTCTGCAGGAGTGAAAAAACAGACCAAGCCCTCTCTCCCCTATGAGCCAGCACTTAATAATGAAACTTCACATCTGACAACTGCTGAGATGTGGAAGACATTAACCTTTGGAAATTACAAAATGTTCCTAAAACGTTAATGAATTGTTTGGAAAATCACATCTGAAAATTTAGGGCAATTGCATAACAAGGGTATTGTTTATTGTACCCTTGCCCCTTACTGAAACCTTTCATCCTGACTATACTCTCCACTACCTGCCCCACCCAAGCTACAATACTATATCGTACCTTGATCTCTTCCTCCACTTCTTTATCTCCTTCTTCTACCTAGAACAAATCATCTTGAACTTCTCTTATTTCTCCTTAAAATCCTCATTCTCTACTGCCCCAAATTTCTCAGCAACATTTGATCATTCCTTTCCTGCCTCATATTGGGCGATTTCAATTTTCATCTCAATGGGGCTGGCACAGTGGGCTAAATAGCTGGCATGTAATGCAGAACAAGACCAGCAGCGTGGGTTCAATTCCCGTACCGGCCTCCCCGAACAGGCGCCGGAATGTGGCGACTAGGAGCTTTTCACAGTAACTTCATTGAAGCCTACTTGTGACAATAAGCGATTATTATTATTATTTATCTTTCCCCTGTTCTCCTCTAATTACATTGCCCTCCTGACCTCCCTTAAATTCTCCCTTTCTTTTCAACTCTCCTACGCCATCAACCTTTCAATCTCACCTTCCATTGGCATCATCTTTGAGTATTTCTCTCAACCCCTCAACACTCGCATCCTCCAATTCAGGTTCAACCCCTCTACCTTGTGTCTGCCCCAGAAGAAACTTTCAAAACTCTGCTGGCCACAACCCAACCTACACCAAGTCCCACTCACCTATCACCCTTGTGCTCATTGACCTATATTGGCTCCTGATTCCCAGTACCTCAAATTAAAACTCTCATCTTCATATTGAAATTCGTTCAAGGCCCCACTTCTTCATATCGCCTCCAGTTCTACAACCTTCTGGGAACTCTGCATTTTTCCAACTCTGGCGTCTTGTGCATCTACTCCTCCCTACATCCCATCATTGGTAACTGTGTTTTTGTTACCTAAGTTGAAGCTGTGAAATGTGTCCTTAAACCTGTCTGTCCCTAGGCTTGTTTCTTCATCTTATCCTTTTTTGTCTCATTATGTTATTGTGAAGTGCCTTGGGATGTTTTTCTATGTTAAAGACAGATAAATGAAACGTGTTACTAATGTTATATAGCCTTTTGCTTTTGGTGTTTGTTATACAGCTGTACCAGTGTGGTAGCCTCACTACATTTCTACACTCCACATGGGACCATGATCAGTCGCCCAGTTTGATGTTGATCATGGAGTGAGGATTGTGCTAGTCCATGAAGTTACAGATTGTGGTAGTACACAACTTTGTTATTTCTGAGAACCTTCAGCACCTCATGAATGCCCAGTTTTGGGTTGCTCAAATTGTCATTAGTCTGTCTCACTTAGCACAGTGGTCATGGACGATGCCCTCAAGGTCAAGGAACTCTATGTTGCTCATCACCTGCACGTTTTACATGAAAATGCACCTTAAATCAGCAGGGATATAGAATCAAACGTGGACAGAACCTTTGTGTTCAGTTAAGGACGTTTTTTTTAAATGTCAATCATTACAATTTGATTCGTTCATTCATACCCCTAATAATGTTGCTATATTGTGTGGTGCGTCATACTGCTTCTGTACAAGGAAGTGTTCACACTACAGCTAAAACAGCAACCTATGATATACAATGAAAATTGTCGTGTTAGGTACACTGGTATAACACTGGCTGCAACTGGATGCAGCATAGATCAAAAAGATACTCCAGACCTTGAAGTTAGTTCAATCAGGTTTATTGAACTAGTAGCACAGTTAGCACAGTTCTCTGTGAGTTTGACTCTCTGCTAACTTAAGTGTGGTTACTTTGTCTGACTGAACCAGACAAGCTCTTAGGCACGTGCTGGAGGTGTGAGATTGTAACAACACCCTTGACTGACTCTCTAGATGTTCATCAGTGGAAAGAGGTGTAGTGTGAGTACCTCGTGTCTTTTATAGTCAGATCCCACCCCTGAATGTCCTGCCTGCTTATTAGTCATGTCCTGTGTCCATTAGCTGCTTGTCTGTATCTCATTATGTGTGTGTCTGCAAATCATGATATTGCCCCTTTTTTATGTTTGGATGACATATGTGAACGTATTTACAAGAATAGGCCAATATTAACATATATACATGCAGTGGATGTGAACATATGTACATGTGTAAACAGCTGTCTAATGCGAGAACACAGAACATAGCAAACAGAACAAATGTTCATAAATCCAGTTTCTGTGGCTTGCGTCTGATCCTGGTCGACTGCCGGAGAGTTGGTGGTGGGGACGACAGCGCCTTGATGGGCAGGAATGAAGCCTGACTGATGGCCTCGTGAGTCGAGGTATCAGGCAAAACAACAGAAGGAAACGGAGAAGAATGTGGTTGCGGCCAGGCAACTTTGCGCAGTGCCCGTCTGTTTCGTCGCACAACAGAACCATCAGCCAGACGCACAACATACGAGCGGGGGGCAGCCTGTAAAACAATGACTGCTGGAGCTGACCAGCCTCCATCAGGGCTCTTGACCCAAACAGTGTCTGAAGGGGATAACACGGGCAAATCGGTGGCATGAGCATCATAGCCCTGTTTTTGCCGGTCTCGGAGTTGCTGCGCCTTCTGCAGCACCGGGAGGTGATCCAGGTTGGGCACGTGTATGGCTGTAAGTATCGTTCACAGGTCCTTGTTCATCAGGAGTTGAGCCGGTGACATGCCAATGGACAGTGGGGTCGCCCTGTACGCAAGCAGCGCAAGGTGAATGTCAGACGCAGAATCCGCAGCCTTGCAGATGAGCTGTTTCACTATGTTCACCCCTTTCTCAACTTTTCCGTTTGACTACGGAGAGTGTGGGCTGGAAGTGATGTGTTTGAACTGATACAACTGGGCAAACAGAGACCATTCATGGCTGCTGAAGCATGGGCCATTGTCACTCATGACAGTGAGTGGGATACCATGCCTGGAGAACGTCTCCTTACAGGCCTTGATGACGGTCCGAGATGTGAGGTCTGAGAGCTTCACGACTTCAGGGTAATTGGAAAAGTAATCAATGATTAACACATAATCACGACCACTTGCATGAAAGAGGTCGATGCCAACCTTGGACCACAGAGAGGTTTAGATTTCATGCTGCTGAAGCGTCTCCTTTCTCTGCACTGGGTGGAAGCGTTGACAGGCCGCATGGTTAAGGGCCATGTTCGCGATGTCCTGGCTGATCCCGGGCCAGTAGACAGCCTGCCTTGCTCTGCGTCTGCACTTTTCCACACCCAGGTGGCCCTCATGGATTTGACAGAGCACCAAGCTCTGGAGACTGTGTGGAATTACAATCCGGTCCAGTTTGAGGAGGATACCATCAATCACCGTCAGGTCGTCCTTTACATTGAAAAATTGAGGGCACTGCCCTTTTTGCCAGCCATTGGCTAGGTGTTGCATAACACGCTGCAAGAGGGGTCTTTGGCTGTCTCCTCACGGATACGAATCACCTTTTCATCAGATGCCGGGAGGGTGCTAGCACACAGCTGCACCTGTGACTCAACCTGCGACTCAATTTGCCGGATGACGTTCAGTGGTTCACTAGGCATGGTGATGGAGCGGGACAGTGTATCGGCAATGATGAGCTCCTTGCCAGGCGTGTAGACCAGGTCAAAGTCGTACCTTCTGAGTTTCTGGAGGATGCGCTGCAACCGAGGCGTCATGTCATTAAGGTCCTTGTGGATAATGTGGACCAGGGGCCTGTGATCCGTCTCGACAGTGAATGTCGGCAGTCCGTAGACATAGTCGTGAAACTTAATGCCAGTGAGGAGGCCCAGGGATTCCTTCTCGATTTGTGCATATCTTTGTTCGGTGGGCGTCATTGCCCTTGATGCGTAGGAAACCGGTGCCCAGGATGAGGTGTCATCGCGTTGCAGCAGGTCCGCACCGATGCCATCCTGGCTCGCATCTGTCGAGATTTTCGTTTCCCTGTCTGGGTCAGAAAATGCCAATATGGTGGCAGTGGTGAGCTTGGCCTTCAGCTCCAACCACTCTGCCTGATTGGCTGCCTTCCACTCGAAGGCAGTGGACTTCTTCACTAGGTTTTGTAGGGCTGTGGTGTGTGAGGCCATGTTTGGGATGAACTTGCCCAGAAAATTGACTGTGCCCAGGAAGCGCAATACCGCCTTCTTGTCTTCCGGGACCTTCATGGCTGTGATGGCCTTGACCTTGTCTGTGTCGGGGCACACGCACTGCTGAGAGATCTGGTCTCCTAGGAACTTAAGTGTTGACATGCCAAAGCAACATTTGGACCTGTTCAGCTTCAGGCCATTGGCGTGGACATGGCGGAATACCTGCTGGAGACGGGAAACATGCTCCTCAGGGGTCGTGGAGCATATGATGACGTCATCCACGTACACACAAACCCCTTCGATGCCCTCCATCACCTGCTCCATGATGCGATTAAATATCTCCGATGCCGAGACGATGCCGAACGACATACGATTATAGCAGTACCTGCCAAACGGTGTGTTGAAGGTGCAGAGCCTTCTGCTGGACTCAGCTAGCTGGATTTGCCAGAATCCATGTGACGCATCTAACTTCGTGAAAAACCGTGCATGTGCCATCTCACTGGTGAGTTCCTCCCGCTTCGGGATGGGGTAGTGTTCACGCATTATATTCTGGTTGAGATCCTTGGGATCCAGGTCTCCAAGGGTTTTTTTAACCACCACCATCGAGCGGACCCAGTCAGTCGGTTCGGTTACCCTGGAAATGATCCCCTGCTGCTGCTGCTCCTTGAGCTGTTCCTTCAGGCGCTCCTTCAGCGGAGCCGGGACCCGGCGTGGTGCATGGACCACTGGCTTGGCATCAGGTCGCAGTAGGATCTTGTACCGATATGGCATCCCGTCAAACACATCTGGATACTGAGCGAGGATGTCGTCAATGCCAGCTTGAAGATCCACGTTGGAGGATGTCGTTGGATAAACCTGCTGCACCAGGTTTAGGTTTTTGCAGGCATGCGCGCCCAGTAGGGATGCTCTGTCCAGCTTGACAATTTCAAACCTTAGCCGTGCATGGGTGCTCTGGTTGGAGCCGTGATGGCATTACCTTTATAGTCCAGGAGCTGGCAGGCTGCTGGAAGGACCTTGGGGGGGGCTTCTTGATGTGTTTGAAGTCTGCCTGAGAGAGTAGGTTGGCAGAAGCACCTGTGTCCAGCTTGAACTGGATGGGGCAGCAGTTGACCTGCATCTCCGCACGCCATTCGTCCTCCGAATCCACAGCATGGATGGACTGAATGCGAGATGAGTTAGGTGTGGCACGTTCATGTGTAGTAATGATGCCCACTCGGTAGGCAGACTCCAGGCACTCGTCCTCTGGATCCGTTGTACTGCCAGGATCAGAATCCTGTAATCATCGATGCACATTCGTCCGTGCCTTCATCGGAATTGGGAGCGCTGGCCTCAACTGGTGGTGCAGACCTGCACAAGGCTGCATAGTGTCCAGGCTTCCCGCAGTTTAAACATCGCCTACCTCTTGCAGGGCAGTGTCCCTTTAAGTAGGCGTTGCCGCAGTTCGGGCACGTCATGACGTCGGCGTCCTGACACTCCGCGCGTCATTGCACATGCGCAGTGCAGGTGTCGGCCGCTTCGTTATCCCGTTCGCATCGCGCATGCATGGGGCTGCGGGAAAAGCGCGCAAGGTGGCCACTGTCTTCAATGCTGAGGCGCTGCATCCGGGAGATGGCCTGCACACTCTCTGCCTCGTGGGAGGCAAGTTTCTCATTTTCAGCCGATTTGTATTGGGAATACCGATTTATTGCGTGCTCATGCACTGTACATGTTTCAATCGCGACTGGCAGGCTCATATGCTTGATTTTTAACAGCTGCTCTCTCAGAGGATCAGAGTGAACGCCAAACACAATTTGGTCTCTGATCATGGAGTCAGCAATATCACCAAAGTTGCAGGACTGCGCTAGCAGGCAGAGGTTAGTTAAGAAAGCATTGAAAGACGTTGTTTGAATATGTAGCGCTCGAAGATTTAATTGGTGTCCACTTCACAGTGACTATCGAACTTGTCCAGGATTGTCTGAAACCTTGTCTTGTCCTGGCCTTCGGCGAAGTTTAAACGAGTTGAAGAGTTCAATGGCATGAACACCCGCTGTCAAGAGGAGAAGCGCGATCTTTCTTGCATCAGATGCAACCTCGAGGTCTGAAGCTTCGATGTACAGCAGAAACTTTTGCTTGAATATCCGCCAGTTGGCACTGAGATTGCCGGAGGTCCTGAGCTGGTGAGGAGCCTGAATCTTCTCCATGGTGCCGGGATACATTCGCTGGTCGACACGGAACGGACTGAGGTAAGCCACCTTAAATTAGTCGTCTCCTTGTATCATGTCGTGTTAGGTACACTGGTATAACACTGGCTGCAACTGGATGCAGCATAGATCAAAAAGATACTCCAGACCTTGAAGTTAGTTCAATCAGGTTTATTGAACTAGTAGCACAGTTAGCACAGTTGTCTGTGAGTTCGACTCTATGCTAAGTTAAGTGTGGTTACTCTGTCTGACTGAACAAGGCTAGCTCTTAGCCATGTGCTGGAGGTGTGGGATTGTAACAACACCCTTGACTGACTCTCTAGATGTTCATCAGTGGAAAGAGGCGGAGTGTGAGTGCCTCGTGTCTTTGATAGTGAGATCTCACCCGAGTGCCCTGCCTGCTTATTGGTCATGTGCTGTTCTCTGTGTCCATTAGCTGCTTGTCTGTACATCATTATGTGTGTGTCTGCATATCATGACAAAAATGTTGGTAATTTTCACCACCTTTACTGTATAAGTACTATTGTAACCCATTAGCAACTTGTAAAACTTGTCAACATATTATAATATCATAATACACTTGTTGCGTTGTCACCTGCATGTGATTCAGTAAATCTACTGAAAACTGTTATAGTCAAAACATGATTCTAGGGCAGCATGGTGGCGCAGTGGTTAGCACTGCTGCCTTATGATGCCGAGATCCAGGTTCGATCCCGACCCTGTGTCACTGTCCGTGTTGAGTTTGCACAGTCTCCTTGTGTTTGCGTGGGTTTCGCGCTCCCACACCCCAAAGGTGTGCAGGGTAGGTGGATTGGCCATGCTAAATTGCCCCTTAATTGGAAAAAAATGAATTGGGTACTCTAAATTCTTTTTAAAAATTAGTCAAAACATAATCCATGGGATGTAATCATGTTTCTAATATAGAAGATTTTCTTAGATGGTGTGGACCATCCTGCACATCTGTGGGCTTGCCCGAGTTGTGCCGGGTTTGTCTCCATTGCTCATAAACTAATTTCAAGTTTGATCTTCTGCTTCAACAGCCCCTGATTTTGATGTAGTTGCCACCTCTTGTGCGCTAGCTTCTTTTTTCACATAAATTAATTATTATGTTTTTTTTTTTACAGCTTAACTTTAGCCTCGGAATGCACTGCCACTGACCCAATATTTTATTTAATATATTGATACAGTTGTAAGAAGACATTTTGTTTTTTTCTAGTTTTATAAAAAAACAGATTTTTTTTTGTACAAGTGTATTACTACTACTTTTAATTAGTTCGGGGAGAGGGTCACGAGTTTGGTGAGGAGGTTCATCAGGAGCATAAAGACCCATATGGACCTGTTGGGCCAAATGGCCTGATTCTGTGCTGTAAAAATGTGGTATTCTAATAACATCTTACTTCAGTGGGATCATTTTAAGTACATGAAGCTAATGAATGCCACAAAGTATGTCACATATCCTTCATATAACTCGTGATTAATGAATGATTATTAGGGGTTGTTTTTTTTTCCCAGTAGAGAACAAAGAGGCAGTGGAGAGGGGTGGGGGGTCGGGGGGATGAGGTCCATAAAATGTTACGAGGGAGAGGGGGATGTTTGTGAATACTGTCATAGAGAGGAAGTGGGAAGTCAGACACACAGGTGCATCGTAACGTGACTACATCACCCGTCCGTCCCCACTGGACTGACACAAGTGCAGGTGGCTCTGTGTAAATGCAAGGTGCAGTAAAAAAATTGCTTCTATCCTGACACCAGCACAAATCAGTAGTTTATTTTCACTCAAATCAAACATTTCCTACATACTTTGCTGTTTGAGTGGAGGGGTGGGGGTGGGGGAAGAGATTCGATGGAGCAAGATATTTAGATTTCTTTTCTCTACTTTGAATCCTTCACTCCTGTTGCCTAATCTATGGGTCAACAGTAAAGTCAGTCCCTGTGGAGTACAGTACGGCCTCTCTCACCCTCTATTACCTTCCAGATTGCAGAGTTGAATGCCTGTGAACTGTAGAGGCAGGCATAAGGGAAGGCATTTCTTGGTCAATATTATTCTCTCGAATAAATTCTCATCTTATTATATACGCATCCTGGCTTTCATATTATGCTAATATATGAAATGTACAATTAGAATATTATATTCATATCATATTGTCATGAAAAAGTCAGCACGACATATCTCTATTAATTTTATAATAAATGGGAAGGAAATGTTGAACCAAAAGTTAATGCCACGTTATATGTAATTTCAGATGATTCTCCATTGAAATTTTTTTTATTAATAGTAATTGAGGATATAAATTATGAATGAATGCTTTTCTTCTTTTTACTGGAAAAGTATCCCTGATGGTAATAATTCTTTCTAATAATTTTTTCCCCAGCAAGGAAAAAAAATGTAATCATTAGTGTGTTATTTTTAACAGCCGTCTGTTTTATCCTTTTGCTCCACCACATGTGAGACAGAGCTCCCTGCTGAATTCAGCTGCTTTCATTTACAAGGCAGCCAGATTTCAAAGTCTGTGGTTTTCACTGGGCACCTTTTCACTAATCGTTGCTTTCTATTCATAAAATAATACAACCCATACTGATGACTGACTGTACTTATTCTCTCTTCTCGCAATAGAATAGTGGAGAGGCAGAACAAAAGCTCGGTGAGGTAATAATAGATTTCCATGGGTGATGTGAGCAGAGTGATGCACCTGACTCTATCATTGGCACCTGTAAAACCGCTCCAGCATCTGTCTCAAGTCTTACGTAAAGTGAATTGGACCCTGTAAGAGTGTCCTATCGCAGCTTCAAACTTCATTAACTCTTATTGTCCTGAATAAACAGGGGTATTTAAATGGCCAGCAACGAATAACACTTTAAGAGCTGAAATATTTGTCCATTTAAAATCCTCTCCTCCTCAACTGCTTATTAATCTTCATATCCTGGTGTTCCAGATATGAAGTTTTATCTGCCAAGTGTTCAATAAAACAATTTACCCTTTTGGATAAGCCCAGAATCAGATCTACAATATGCCAGTTATACTCTTTGTTAACAGGATGTCACATATCAGCTGATGGAATCTGGATTATTATTATTTTTATGAGTGAGGAAAATTGCACCACTAAATCTTTGTGACAAGTAAAATAAAACTCAAATTGCATTATTGCGCATTCATTTGCAACCCTCCATTCAGAACGATGGGGGCACAAGAACACAAGAAGAATTTCACCTGAACACAATTACGAATTATTTTCCTTTGCTTATACTCCTTTGATTGTCAAGTGACTGTACTTGCTCTTAGAATTGCTATGATCTGGTAAGGAGGGGTTGAATAGCTTCTCTCTTTTCACTCACCTCGTTTAACTTGAACAGGTGTTATAAAATTAAAAGGCTAATTCCTTGAGTGTTTAACTATTTGCATACTGTGACCATAAAATACACAATCAGTCAGGTTTCCTTGAGATTTTTAAAAGAAAACAGAGTACTTTTTATTGTATTTAACTCAGTTAAAGTAAAATAATTTAAAAACCCTTCAACTATAAAACACACAAGCACACACACAGATTGCACAGTGGCAGTACAATTTAATCAATTTAGTGTCCAGTACAATTAAAGGGATGTCCAGATCTTGGAGGCTGGCGACTTTGTTTGTTTCTGCCTGAGCTTGGTGGTCTTGCCTCTTGATTAAATCATAGCTGAGAATTCCCCTGCGAGCCAGGAGTCCTATTGTCCAAGGGATTATGTCTAATGACTTGTCTCCACCCAATTGAGTAAACAGGTGACTATCTGGATGCTTTACGAATAGATTGGAATGGCTCCTTCGTACTCTTTCAAGGCAATTTTTCCTGGTGTGGCTTTACAGATGGGTGGGCTCTATTTCATTGGTTTTGCAATGTAGAAGGTACAGCGATGCAAATGTGAAGCCATCTTTGAGTACGAACCCAAGTCAATGGAATGTGGCTTCAGTCTTTTTTTGCAAACAAAACCAATTAGGGGTTTTCAATCAGTAAATTCAAAAATTATTTCTGATACTATTGCTTCACAGCGTCAGGGACCTGGATTTGATTCCCGGCTTGGGTCACTGTCTGTGCGGAGTCTGCAAGTTCTCCCCTGTTTCCTCCGGGTGCCCAGTTTCCTCCTACAAGTCCCGAAAGACGAGCTTGTTAGGTGAATTGGTCATTCTGAATTCTCCCTCAGTGTACCCGAACAGGCGCCGGAGTATGGTGACTAGGGGATTTTCACAGTTACTTAATTGCAAGCCTAAACAGTAAGCCTACTTGTGACACTAATAAAGATTATTATTATTATTTCATAATAGGATTTAAAATACCTGGTTCTGCTAGGTCTAAACTGCCATGTAAACAACAGCCCACACTTACCATGAAATATTCTCATTCTTATAATTAACAAAACAGTCTGATGGCTTGTCATTCTACGTATCTTGAACTTTTGGAAAATAAAGGCAGTTTAATGATAACTCACAAACTGATTCCCAAGCCAACTCCTTGATATGCCTAGGAGTGGTAGCAAGCAGGAATCCACCATAGGGGCTTTTCACAGTAACTTCATTGAAGCCTACTTGTGACAATAAATGATGATTATTATTATCTCTTCCTATCAGGTAATTTTGAGATGAGGCAATGAGTTTCTAATGTACGGCAAAGCTCGCCAGGAAAATTCAGAGTGCCAGCGAATCTTGTACATTCTCATACACCTTGTAACAACAAACTTACATTAGAAGAGAGCTATGCCAGGAAGCTCTTCTGGAAGGGGATACTGAGTTTGACAATGATGGGAAATTGATTAACATTCACGCAGTTGAAATAGAAGAAAACATGAAGGCACTCCGAGTTAGTGACTGTAATTCTATAAATATAGACCATAAGACCATTAGACATAGGAGCGGAAGTAAGGCCATTCGGCCCATCGAGTCCACGCCACCATTCAATCATGGCTGATTTCAACTCCATTTACCCGCTCTCTCTCCATAGCCCTTAATTCCTTGAGAAATCAAGAATTTATCAACTTCTGTCTTAAAGACACTCAACGTCCCGGCCTCCACCGCCCTCTGTGGCAATGAATTCCACAGACCCACCACTCTCTGGCTGAAGAAATTTCTCCTCATCTCTGTTCTAAAGTGACTCCCTTTTATTCTAAGGCTGTGCCCCCGGGTCCTAGTCTCTCCTGCTAATGGAAACAACTTCCCTACATCCACCCTATCTAAGCCATTCATTATCTTGTAAGTTTCTATTAGATCTCCCCTCAACCTCCTAAACTCCAATGAATATAATCCCAGGATCCTCAGACGTTCATCGTATGTTAGGCCTACCATTCCTGGGATCATCCGTGTGAATCTCCGCTGGACCCGCTCCAGTGCCAGTATGTCCTTCCTGAGGTGCGGGGCCCAAAATTGCTCACAGTATTCTAAATGGGGCCTAACTAATGCTTTATAAAGCTTCAGAAGTACATCCCTGCTTTTATATTCCAAGCCTCTTGAGATGAATGACAACATTGCATTTGCTTTCTTAATTACGGACTCAACCTGCAAGTTTACCTTTAGAGAATCCTGGGCTAGGACTCCCAAGTCCCTTTGCACTTCAGCATTATGAATTTTGTCACCGTTTAGAAAATAGTCCATGCCTCTATTCTTTTTTCCAAAGTGCAAGACCTCGCACTTGCCCACGTTGAATTTCATCAGCCATTTCTTGGACCACTCTCCTAAACTGTCTAAATCTTTCTGCAGCCTCCCCACCTCCTCCATACTACCTGCCCCTCCACCTATCTTTGTATCATCGGCAAACTTAGCCAGAATGCCCCCAGTCCCATCATCTAAATCGTTAATATATAAAGAGAACAGCTGTGGCCCCAACACTGAACCCTGCGGGACACCACTCGTCACCGGTTGCCATTCCGAAAAAGAACCTTTTATCCCAACTCTCTGCCTTCTGCCTGACAGAACATAGTCCAACTTCCCATTCACCTGTAGGTTTGGTAGTTATTCTCCTCTAGAATTCCACTCGCCATTTCAATAAAAATACAGAAGCAAATGTCAACATTAATCATTGTTCTGTGTAACCATTTGAAAAATGGTACTGAGGAAGGACCTCTTTTCAGTGCGTACAAAAATATTCAATTGTGATTTATCAGTAGATCAAAGTAATAGGATAGTAATTTGGCAATGGATTAACTGGCTGGGACACATTGTACAATAGTTTGCAACTATAGGCTGGTAAAGGGTGGTCACAAGCCCTTGGAGTTTGGCCCATCATTGGATGCAAAATTCAAGTGCATCGCGCCTGATTTTTTTCAGTGCTAAAGGTTCCATTTTGTTTCTATAATGATGTCAGCAGTGCACACACAGACATCTGGCGCTGGCCATGGCAGACACCATTTTGGGGACATGTGCAAGGAACATTCGGCAGGAGTGCCAGGAGATTGTGATGGCAATCAGCATGTAATTATGATTCAACAGCATTATTTGAGGGAGTCCATTTTCAGTTTAGTTTTTGATTGATTTCTACTGGCTCTTGCTGCAATTTTAGAAGGGTTTGGTGGTTTCCAGAGTTGTTTAAAGTTGCTCAAGTCTACAAGGAGTGGTGTGACACATTCTGCAGGACTTTGTCCTGATTTCAAGGATTCTGCACAGACCACTTGCTCTTGCGTGCAATAGCTTGCATTCCCATTGTCCTACAACAAGAGAGGGAGAATGGGCAGAGACAACACACAGAGCAGGAGAAGCTGCTGGACAAGAGGTGAAGGGTTTTCAGCTGAAGGCAATATTCAGGAGGGTGTTCAAGGAATTCCTTCGACATCACTTCCTAAACCCACGGCTCTCCCATCTAGAAGGACAAGGGCAGAGGATGCATGGCGACACGATTGCCTACAAGTTCCTGTCCAAGCCACTCACCATGCTGATTTGGAACTACATCACCATTCCTGCACTGTCACTGGGTCAAAATCCTGGAACTCCCTCCCTAACAGCACCAGGTGAACTGCAGTGGTTCAAGAAGGCAGCTCACCACCACCTTCTCAAGGGCAATTAGGGATGGGCAATAAAAATGCTGGCTTAACCAGAGACACCCTGACCCCAAGAAAGAATTTTTTTAAATTCTCCTATCTGGACCTTAGCAAAACACAGTATGTCAAAAATCTCCAGTTCGCTAAGGGCATTTGCATTGAGATCTTGCCACCTGCTCCAGTGTCACCCTTAGAGCAGGGTGAAGATAGCACTGCCAGTGGAGCAGCCGATATTTGCAACAACTCCCAGTTCACTGCCCTCTGCTGTCGAAGAGGAATTACTGCGACTCTGCATGTCAAGAGAGCTGACTTTTTGTTATTTATTCTTTCATGGGACATGGGCATCGCTGGCAAGGCCAGTATTTGTTGCCCATCCCTAATTTCTCTTTACTGAGTTGCTTACAAGACCATTTCAGAGGGCATTCAAGACTCAACCACATTGCTGTGGATCTAGAGTCACAAGTAGGCTAGACCAGGTAAGAATGGCAGATTTCCTTCCCTAAAGGACATTAGTAAACTAGATGGATCTCTACAAACACTGGTGATCTGTTCATCGGCACCATTACTCAGACTAAGGGTGTGATTTAACAGCCGCATCCCACTGGAATTGGGGCAGGACATGGTCAATAGAGGCCTCTCCCGGGATTCCCGATGGTTGTTACACCTCGCGAGATTTAACCAGATCTGGTGAAACGTCACAATCTGGGTCGTGCTCATTGTGGATGGAACCCAGTCACGCACAGTTAAGTAAGTTTAAAAACCTACTTAGCCATGCTGACGCTGGGTCGAACGTCCACCCGGCATCTAGTGGCCTCGCCGAGGAGACCCCAGCCGAGTGCCGATTAGTGCCAGACCCCACAAAGGGGAACTTGGCGTACTGGCAGTTGTGAGGGTCTCCCAGGCGATGTCGTTTCTGGCCAGGCTTGTACACTGGCACTGCTGGTGTCACCTGGGTGCCACCACGGTGGAGTGCTTTACCAATGCTTCCAGGGCATGGACCACTCTGCAGGAGCCCTGCAATAGTCATCAGAGCACATATATAGATTCATTGTCATCTGATGTATGCTGCACAACCTTGTCAACGGAAGGGTACAGCCCTTGACCCAGTCTGGCACACTGTCAATGCCACCTGGGTGCCACCATGACACTGCCAGGGTGCCCAGGTAGCACTGATAGGCTGGCAGGGGCACTTATGGTGCCAGGCTGGCAGTGCCAAGGTGCCAAGCTGGCATTTTGCCCATGAAGGGGAACGGTCCCGGGGTGCCTTGCCGATATGTGGTGAGGTGTGGGAGGGGGTGGGGTGTGAAGACCCCCCAACAAGTGGGTTGGGGCATTGGGGGGGTCCTGGAGTCACATCAGGGGGGGTTTAGCGATCTGGGCGGCATTAAAAAAAATGGCGTCCCGATCTCTTCCTGCACTGAGGAGCTAGGCTCGTTGGAGCTCCTCAGTGCCTGAAATTACGCTAAGTGCGGCCTCGGGAGGTCGGGGCCGATTGGGGCCCGAAATAGCAACAGAGTGCCATTAGATAGTAGGGTCAAGAGCTGGAAATGAACCCACTAATCCCACCCAGAACGGACTCTGATTTATTTTGGTTAAGTCACGTTCTGAGTTTTAATTCCAGATTTATTAAGGGAATTTAAAATTCCTCAAGCTGCCATGGTGTGATTGTACCCAGCACATTAGCCAGGCCTCTGGATTACTAGTCCAGTGACATTATCTCTATGCCATCATTCTCTCCTGCCAGAGAGAAGCAGGTGGAGCAAGCATGTGGCTTTGCAAGGATTTTAGGCATCCCAGATGCAGAATGTCATTAACTGCATGGATTCGGCTCACTCAACACCCAGCTGCTTTGTAACAATAAGTAGCAAAACATGCAGTTCAATGCCCAGTATCCAGGCAGCAGTCATGATGCCTTCATTCTGTGGCATTCCGCTCGCTATACCGGCCACATTTCGACCAGCAAGACAAACCAAAGGTAGCAAAGTGGACTGATTTACTGACCACATTGTTGGTGACTCTGTTATGAAAACAACACACACACGTCAGCAGGATGCATGTAATAAAAGCCATGATGCCATACAAGATGTGGCAGATTCGACCATTGGAGTGCTTTACCAATGCTTCCAGGGCATGGACCACTCTGCAGGAGCCCTGCAATAGTCATCAGAGCACATATCAAGATTCATTGTCATCTGCTGTATGCTGCACAACCTTGTCAACAGAAGGGTACAGCCCTTGACCCAGCTGTATGGCAACCAGCTGAAGTGGAAGAGGAGGAGGAGCAGGAAGCAACAAGCATAGCCTTTTTCTGTACAGGCTGTCCATGATTGACTGATCCACCTGCACTACAAGTGCAAGCAACTCCAAATCCCCATTTACCATACATTCCGCGCATTATTGACCATCACACTGCTTCTTGGCGACATTGCCAAAATAAAAACCACCACAAAACAAGCATTGCAAAACAAATTTGTAAATCAATCATTGCCACATTTCATACAAGAGTCAAGTAATTATCCGTTTAAAAAATAAATTTAGGGTACCCAATTATGTTTTTCCAATTAAGGGGCAATTTAGCGTGGCCAATCCACCGAACCTGCACATCACTGGGCTGTGGGGTTGAGACCAACACAGATACGGGGAGAATGTGCAAACTCCACACGGACAGTGACCCGGGGCCGGGATCGAGCCCAGGACCTCAGCGGCGTGAGGCAGTAGTGCTAACCACTGCGCCACCCTGCCACCCCTGTCAAGTAATTATCCTTGTGTGCTCAGCACGGTGGCACAGTGGGTTAGCCTTGCTGCCGCACGGTGCCGAGGTCCCAGGTTCGATTCCGGCTCTGGGTCACTGTCCGTGTGGAGTTTGCACATTCTCCCCGTGTTTGCGTGGGTTTCACCCCCACAAACCAAAAAGATGTGCAGGCTAGGTGGATTGGCCACGCTACATTGCCCCTTAATTGGAAAAAATGAGTTGGGTACTCTAAATTTATTAAAAAGAAAAAAAAAAGGAATTATCCTTGTGCATGGCCTTAGTGCTCATCTTTCATGTGCCCCTGCCCACCCTCGTGCTCCTTTCCAATGCTATGTCACTGAATTCAGCAGGGATGGTGGAAAGCTGCAGACAATTAGCCTAAGTTACTGCACATAGGCTTGCCGGACCACCACAAGCAGCCCTGGCTGTTGAGGGCCCAGCTTTGAACTTCATCACCTTGGCAGGGGCAACAGTAGTCTGGGCTGGGATGCTGACTGGCAACAGCAAGTCCACTGGTGCAGTGGTATTGGTGGGAGGATGAATGATGTCATCCTGGCTCATGGTCTATACAGCCACTGCCATTCTCCAGGGCGGCACCAACAATGTGTTGGAGGACAGATTGCTGGATGACTGTGTCACCCTGAAAGCCGCTTTGAATAATGGCATCCACAACTATTATGGTAGTAGTCTCAACTTCATGGTAGCAAGCTGAACCAAATTTCATCTGAGCTTCCACTGTAGCATCTGGACTTTGGGAAGTTTGGGCTTGTACTGTTCAATAGAAGCCAAGGCATCAGCTATCGAACACTGTTCCTGATTGGGTCGGCAAGTGTGCTTATGGAGTTGGCCGCCATCTCAACATTAAAGAGCATTAACATCAAGCTTTACGCAAAGCTCTGTGCCAAGTTGCTGCCAGAATCCTCCAAGCAATTTGACATTGACTACTTGTTTACTGGCAGGCCTGACAATATGCCAAGCATTTCTGTGTGAATACCCATTAAACTCTTTCTGTAATAAAAACAAAAAATGCTGGAAATACTCAGTAGGTCTGGCAACATCCCAGGAGAGAGAAACAGTGTTAACGTTTCATGTCGGATATGAATTTTCTGTACATGCCCCGTTGACATCCTCATCCAAGTCCTCTGCAGCAGAATCCGTGCGCAACCTCGTATTCTGGAGAGCTGGCACTGGGTGACCCTTTCTGCTGCCTTGACTGCAGGTCACTCATGCCCAGTGTCTCACCAGTGCAGACCTTTCAAGTCTGAAGGATGTGCGATGCCAGTATGAGAGCTGGCGGCTGTTAATGTAAGAGCAAGTGATGCTTCATTATCATGACTGTCTCCTTCGCTTTCACCACTGCTTAGCCAGGTTGCAGCTCTTGGGTGTCTGAAAGGAGAAAGGTACAAGGATAGAGTTGTGGTGAGGTTGGGGCTACGGCGAGGATGGAGGGGAAACAAGATGCTAAAACCATCTGCAGTTTATTATGAGGGGCAAATGGAATTCGAGGAGGGTGATGTATGAGTATATCATCTTCTTGGATGGTTTCCGCCACAACACCAGCCACAGCTTTGGCTGCTCCAAAGATGGCAAGCACCATCTCTTCCATAAGCTCAAGGACATGTAACCGTTCCTGTTTTCTGACAGTTGGGTGCTGCTGCCTCGGATCATACACAACCTTGTCCTGCAAGTGACAGAAGTGTGTTAGTGTGTCTGTGAAATCTGGTCAGTTGATCTGGCTGTCATGCTTGAATAGTTGGAAAGTTGTGAGTGGGGGGGAAGGGGGAGGGAGGTTTACAGCAGTGTTAATTGTGTGAGGGTGCGCCAAAGCTGTGAATGTTAGGAATGTGTTGTGATCATAGAGATTTTTGGTGGTCGTGTGATAGGGGTGCACTGCATTAAGCAGTGACTGAGGCTAGTGATGCATTTGGTGGGATATGGCACTTGATGATGCACTTACTGACTTTGACCACTCATGTGAACATCTTGCAACACTGTACCCAGGTCCTCAAGGCTAGACCCCCAGTGATGAACATCATGATTTTCTGATCCCACTGCCTTCTGAGAGTTTGTTTGGATAGTTTCTTGGTGCCCTTGAGGATAGATGACATCTCTCCTCCTCTGCACCTCCTTAACTAAGGCCATGGAGCCCACTCGTAATTTTGTGGCCCCTACTCAGTCGTGCAGCTACTCGACAGCACGCTTAATACTGTCTGCACGCGGCAATCATCAAAATGAGCAGGCAGCACAAAGTTTGCATGATGCCCTTATTGGAAACAACAAACGCAGATTAATCAATCATTGTGATTCCCTACCCGTTTTCAGGTCTTATCGAATTTCACAGCCATTGTCCATTAAAGTAAATATGCACTCTTTTTATATACATTAATAAAATGAGAAGCATATTCAGAAATGAGGGTGGAGAATTAAAAAAATTAAATATAACATTTTGACAATGCTTGGCATTTATGTCTCATTCTGTGAAATGACCTATATTCTGTTTAGCACTCTCTCATACAAACAACACCACAAGAGATAACAGTTTGGGAAAAGTGGTTGACTCTAATTAAATTCTGAAATGCATTGTTCGTCAATAGTGCTTCCTCTCAGTCGATTATTGTTTTAATGTAATGTCTCGAAGTGCCTCCGTTTATTGAACAAACACAGAAGATAGTTTTTAATGGGAGCATGCCTGCAGTGGGAAAAACGTTCCTTTTATCTCATTGTTCTCATTAAAGAACAACGATTCCCTAATTGTAGATGTTGACAGTAGAATCAATAATGCTTTAGTTCACCCATCAACAATTTTCAAATTAAAAATGTGTTTTTTGTCATTCTTATTAATAAGTGTTTTTGCTGCTCTGAGGCTGACACTGTCAGAGATATTGAACAATATTTATTCAGTTGTTTCTTCAGTATTCAGATGATTCTCCATGGCTGTGAATTCCATCTCTGCAAACATCGTTTCCATTACCCTTAGTTCACTTCCTAAGAAGGCAGCAAAATTATTCAGCCATGGTCCTCCCCCCGACTTTCCCTCATTCAGGCCCAGTAATTTACCATTTCTGCTTGGTGCTCTATTTGACAATCTATCACAGGTCTGCACGAGCATTCTGGAGTGGTCTGAAGACCTTGAGGGGCTAGAGTCCACACCAGTATTTATCACCAAATTATTTTCCTTTCAATCAAATGCATCCCTACTATGGTACAGGAATTGGGACTAATCTGAGCCATCTTATTCAAAAGATGGAAAAATACGTCATTATAAAATATATACTTTTCGGTGTCCCACACTTTCAGTTCTCCCTACTTGGTTAAGCAAATAACATGGCAAAGGGTTTGGAATTTTAGAGATGAAGAAACATTGCCAACCATATCTGATCTCATTGAAAAACATTTAGAAATTAGGCCTAAGAAAAGCTATGTATGGTAGCCAGAAAATAAATTCCTGTGAAATAGCACAAAACACTCACAGACCCTAAAGAAGTTACCTATCTCCCCATGTGATGTGTAATGTGGCTGGCCAGAGATGAAGAGATTAGTAAATGGGTGCATCATATTGTAATCAAATACCTCAGAAACAATTTATCCGATCATCAGTGATTGCTATCAGCACCCGACTGGAGCCAACATTCACATTTTTCTTGGTAATTTTTACCTTGTCCAGTTGTAATGGAAGCCTGACTGAGTAACTTGACCGTATAAATAATTGCCGTGATTGAATCAAGCTAAGAGCATAAATAACAACTTTGTGTTTTTTTTTCATTAAGTTGTGGCTGACAGCTGAAGCAAACTGGTGGCAGTAACTTGAGCATGCAGTTGTGTCAGGAGAGAAAAAAATTACAGCTAATATTTGCTGACCACGTTAATCTTTAGGAGGTTACACAATGCGCGTTTTCAGATGCTCTTAACATTTTAAAATTATCACAATATACAGAGAATAATGGGTAACTAGGAGTGATTATAAAAGGCAGTAATCTAATCGTGAGGTTTGGATGATGTCATCAGCTATGTGAGCGAAGCTCAAGAGGTTTGTAACTGTTATCCAAATATCCCAGATTAGATTACTGCCTTAAACTGCTCCCTTGGTATTTGTTATTACTTATATCATTGGAACCTCCATTATCTGCCATAATGGAAGAGGCCCCCTGGCGGATAATGGAAGTTGGCAAATAATCGAGAGTGCCCAAATTTTGATATCACAATGTATAATACGATATTCCCTTGGGAATGAGATTGAAGGTAAGTACAATACAAATGATATAAACCAGATTTAATCTTTATTTCATTTTGAGGATGATTTTTTTGGGAAGGAGGAAATGTTGTTAGCGGGCTGTTCAGCAATGCAACTCTCGCAATAAGTCTTTGTCACGCAAAATCGGACAGAGTGCTGGCAATGGAAGTTAAATTGTGTACTGATTAATATTATATTGGCTGTTTTATTCTGCCTTTCATCGATTCTTTACAGTCAATAAATTTCAATGCAGCTGTTATCAATGTACTGCATATCTTTGTGATATAACAGATAACTAATGATTCAAATAGCACCAGACCGCCAATGTACATTATCTACTGTGGAATATCACCGATTTAGGAGTGTCGGTTGGGTGTCTGTTAGCTCATTTGGTTAGACAGCTGGTTTGTTATGCGGAGTGACGGGTTCAATTCCGTACCCGCTAAGGTTATTCATGAAGACCCCGCCTTCTCAACCTTCCCACTCACCTGAGGCACGGTGACCCTCAAAGTGGAGGGCAGCCTATGGTCCTCGGGGACTGTGGCGACATTTGTCATTTAAGAGTGTTATCAAGGGTTTTGGAAATGCTGAAATAGAGCAAGTCCTCACTTCAGAGTTCAATATAGATAACATAATGACAGCAGAAAATGTGATAGCTCTGCCCTTGGACTTTCATAGAAAATAAACTTCAGCTACTTGCAAGCCACCCAAATTCAAGGGACAGTCACAAATTGCAAAGAAATGAAGAGAATGCTAAAGGGAGTAAGGAAAATATCACTGCAATTTTCTCTCCTCTTTGATGTGCTCTTAAAAATCTGCCTCTTAGACTATATTTTGATAATCTCTTCTGTTATCTTGTTACTTGGATCGGTGTTAAAGTTTGTTTGATAAAACCTTGAGCTGCGTTACTGCAGCCTGCTTTAAACTGTTATACAAATCCAAGTTTGTGGTGAGGTTCCTGGGTCAATTGCTTCCCTATGACGAGATCTTCAGTTAACGGGAATGAATCCTGCATGTGTTTATAGGTTAAGTGCCTTGGTGATATAGAAGATATCACATGCTAAAATAAAATCTAATCCAGAAGTCTGTGGAAATACCAGCAGAAGCTTGCTCGGTCCCCCTTTCCAGAAAAAGTACCATTACAAAGGAAAATCTTGTCACCCTATTTTCAGAAGCATAGGGCGGGATTTTCCCACCAACCCGCCGCATGTTTTTTTGGCAGCGGAGGCGGCCCGCCAGCGTGATCTTCCGGTCCCGTCATTGTCAACGGGATTTCCCATTGACCGCACCCCTCATCGTCGGGAAACCTGTGCGTCTGTGTGAGACCGGAATTTCCCACTGGCGTGAACAGCCGGTAAATCCCGCCCATAGATTTTGATCTCGGTCCTCAAATGGGTCTCCTGGCACGCCTGTACTAATCCAAAACCTATGTTGACTGAACCGGAATGCCGATATTCCTTTATTCAGAGTCCCAGCCCCAATCCTGCCCCCACTGTTTAACTGGCCTAGTAAGTAATAAATAGAGGCTTATTCAAAGCTTTTCCCTGTATTTGTGATGATTAGAATTTTGATAGTTTGCAATTATTATAATGTGGAGCCTAATCAGAATGATACAAGAAAGACGTCCTGTTCTCCAGTCAGACACAGAAATGTCCAGATTGTACATCCAGTGTGGCACAGCATTAAAACAATAACAGTACTGTGCACTGAAATGAATAGGCTGCACACAACCAAACAAAAATTTAGGGGGACATTACTCCCAATTCATTGTTCGCCTTAATAATGTGAAATTACTTCACAGAGCTACTAGTTCTGGTATTTAGTCCATATAATTGAGAAGAGAAAAAAATACATAACCATTTCTGATCCATGTAGTGGGATTAGCGATGTAGTCCTGACCTAAATATTCTGTGGTAGATCAATGAAAGTTTTGATTCTAAAGCGGGTTATTTTGGCCATAAGGTGAATGCAGTTGCTAAATGGATCCTGTGTTAATAAGATGCCCCTGTTTGAAACTCTGGTTTTAGCATGCAATCTTGGTCCTAATCCCTGCTTACCAGAGTTTCTTGCTACAACCAGTGAACCTGCCTGGAGACACTAAACCAGATACCTGTAGGTTTAGTCCTCTAGTCCTGACCCTACCAAATATTCTTGGAGTTATGTCTGTGGTTTGCACAAACCATTTTGACTGAAAGCATGGTCTGCTCTGGTCGGTGTACAGCTGCACGCTGCAGATGGCTCAGGCTCTGAGGGAGAGGGTGCACTGGCTCGCAGATGTGGCATTGAGGTCTTAGAGGAGAAGGCCCAGAGGAGGGATTTCCTGTATTGTCACAGGGAAAAGACACCAACCTACCCTTGTGTCCCTCGATCTTGCAGCATCTTGTGTTGCTCTGCCTCATGTCCTCCTCCCATACCCCCATTCAGACCAAAAGGGCCCCTGAGCAAGATCTACATGACCATGCATTCCCTTTCTCCTGATGATTCTTATCTGATGTTCAATAAGGTGGAGTAGCAGAGCACTTCCACATTTTCCTCTTTTTGAAGTCCTCAGAGAATTCCCATTGTAAATGTTGCTCGACTGTTAGTGGAGCCTTGACAAAATGGTTGAGAGAGACAGATTTTTTAATCAATAAATGAATCAAAGGTTATGGGGATATGGCGGGAAAGTGGAGTTGAGGATTATATCAGATCAGCCATGATCTCATTGAATGGCGGAACAGACTCGATGGGCTGAGGGGCCTACATATGCTCCTATGTCTTATGGTTTCCTGTTGTGTTTTAGACATACCCTTCACAACTCCACAGAAAGGGAAATGAAAAGTGGAGTATCCTTTAAGCAGCATTTGGAATTGGCATCAACATTGTGTTTGTTAGTTGAAACATTAGCCACAAAAATGCCATGAGCACGAACAGGCATTTTAAGTGGCAATCAAGTCATTGGGAGCCATTCTTAGCACTGGCCTTAACTTCTTGTGATGGACTTAAATTGATGCGGTTAAACTGGTGTCCCAGCTTTAGATCACATCTTGGACATCTCTTTATCATCTAAAGCACTCCGCCTAAAATGCTCCTTTATGTGCTGTCAGCTGGCTGGACGACTGGCTTGTGGTGCAGGGCAATGCCAACAGCATGAGTTCAATTCCTATGCCAGCCTGACGTTCTTCATGAAGACCACACCTTCTCAAATTTGCCCCTCACCTGTGGCGTGTTGACCCTCAGGTTAAATCACCACCAACCAGCTCTCTCTCAGAGGGGGAGCAGCCTCTGGGAATGTGGCAACATTTACAGCCAGATAACGTGTCTCTATGTTAATGCATACTTGCACATTAAAAGGTCCCCTTTCGTTACTCAGATATTTACCCTCTAATCTTCATTTAGTTTCAAAAAAAACTTTTGTTAGAGTCAGGAGTTTGTTGGTTGTAGTGTTTTTTTCTGACATATGTCCCTTGCCCTCAGTAACAAATGGCAGATAACGACCAAGGGTAATTGCATTGTGTTACTCTTACACTGTTCTGCCACATGCTGGGGATCTGGCATTGGTCTTTCAGCTGTGGGTTTCATTGACAGTAGGGATTTTAAAAAACTTTAAGTTTTGTGTCACATCGTTTTTCTATGCTATGGAAGTTATGTTACTCCTGATCCTAGCTACTGAATATCAGAGGAAAACTTATTTTCTGTAAATATATTATAGATATCCTGTGGTACTGCTCGCAGTCGGTATGGGGATGTTTTTATAAAGACAAGTGCACTCGACCACATAACACATCATGTACATTCTTACAACAAAATGCAATACCTTTTCCAAATTTAGGTCATTTAGAGACTGATTGCTCTTAGTAGATTAGTACACATTTTTTTTTTTAATAAACATTTTATTGAGGTATTTCTTTGGTATTGTAACAGCAACAAAATCGACAATGTACATAACAAGGAAAATATAAACATAGTGCAAATACCGCCTCCCTCTCCCACAGGTCCTACCCATGCTAACCCCCCTAATCTACACTAACCTAACCCCCTCTTCCCCCCCCCCCCTCCCCCACTTCTGCTGACGATTTATTCTCTGCGAGGAAATCGACAAATGGTTGCCACCTCCGGGCGAACCCGAACAGAGACCCTCTCAAGGCGAACTTAATTTTCTCCAGGCAGAGGAAGCCAGCCATGTCCGAAAGCCAGGTCTCCGATTTCGGAGGCTTTGAGTCCCTCCATGCTAGTAATATGCGCCTCCGGGCTACCAGGGAAGCAAAGGCCAGAACGTCTGCATCTTTCTCCTCCTGGATTCCCGGAACCTGCGACACCCCAAAAATCGCCACCTCTGGACTCACTGCCACCCTCGTATTTAATACCGTGGACACGGCGTCAGCAAACCCCTGCCAAAATCCCCTCAGTTTTGGACATGCCCAGAACATATGGACATGGTTCGCTGGCCCCCCCGCGCACTTCGCACACCTGTCCTCCACCCCAAAGAATCTGCTCATCCGGGCAACTGTCATGTGAGCCCGGCGAACGACCTTAAATTGGATCAGCCTGAGCCTGGCACATGTTGCGGTCGCGTTGACCCTACCCAACTCATCCACCCAAAGGCTCTCCTCTATCTCTCCCCCCAGCTCCTCCTCCCACTTTTGCTTCAGCTCCTCGGTCTGCGTCTCCTCCGAATCTATAAGCTCTTTATATATGGCCGAAACGCTCCCCCCTCCTATCCATCCTCTAGAAACCACGCTATCCTGAATCCCCCTTAGCGGCAGGAGTGGGAATGTTGGTACCTGCTTCCGCAAAAAGTCCCGTACCTGTACCGGGCATTAGGGCAGCACGGTAGCATTGAGGATAGCACAATTGCTTCACAGCTCCAAGGTCCCAGGTTCGATTCTGGCTTGGGTCACTGTCTGTGCGGAGTCTGCACCTCCTCCCCGTGTGTCCGTGGGTTTCCTCCGGGTGCTCCGGTTTCCTCCCACAGTCCAAAGATGGGCAGGTTAGGAGGATTGGCCATGATAAATTGCCCTTAGTGTCCAAAATTGCCCTTAGTGTTGTGTGGAGTTACTGGGTTATGGGGAAAGGGTGGCGGTGTGGATCTTGGGTAGGGTGCTCTTTTCAAGAGCCGGTGCAGACTCGATGGGCTGAATGGCCTCCTTCTGCACTGTAAATTCTATGAAATCTATGAACCTAACCCAGTCACCAAAGCCCCTTCCAAACCCAAACCACTCCAGCACCTCCCATAAGTAATCCCACTCGACCAGGTCAACGGCTTTTTCCGCGTCCATCGCGACCACCACCTCAACCTCCCTACCTTCCAGGGCATCATGATCACGTCTAACAGCCTTCTTATATTGGCCACCAGCTGCCTACCCTTAACAAACCCAGTCTGGTCCTCCACTATAACATCCGGTACACAGTCCTCAATCCTGAAGGACAAAATTTTGGCCAGAAGTTTGGCATCTACGTTCAGCAAGGAAATCGACCTGTAAGATCCACATAGCTATGGGTCCTTGTCCCTTTTCAGAATGATCAACTGATTCTTTAATCGGGTCCAAGCATTCCACCTCTGCCTGGCAAAGCCATCCTCAATGGCCTGCATCACTGGGTCCGTTGGTCGCTGCGTTGCCACCGCAGGGGTCCGGCCCTCGGCCATACTGTCTCCCGTTGCAGCTTCAATACAGCTCGTGACTGACTTCTTGTTTCTGCCCTTTCGTGCACTTCTGGTCCTTTTCTCCATACACCGATGTGTGGAAACAGTGCCCAATTGCCTCAGCCTTTGAATTTGCCGTTTAAAACCGGAAAAAAGTACGGGGGAAAGGCCCAAAAGTCCGACCAGAGCGGGAGCCACCAAATGTGCGACTTACTCCTCCATAGCCGCCACTGAAGTCCTAGTACACATTTTTTAAAAGTGTAAATCCTTTCAAAGGGTAAATCCTGAAGGCAATCAGAAGTTTTTTCTGCATTGTCCTCAGATCAATTTCACAGATGATCAGCTAAATTAGAGATCAAACGGAGCTTTTTTTTAATACATGTGACAGTGCAACAGCTGATGTGTAAATGACACAGAAGTTAGCTGCATGTATTATTTTGATACATAGATATATAAAAATACACACACATTAGTGAAAGTCCCAATTGAAGCTAATAAATCTCAATAAAACACTTATATAAAATGACTATTTAATCAAGCACAAGGATTATAACAAACTGGCTAAAATATCTTGATAAAATACCAATGTTTTACAGGCTAGTGAATACCATAATAAAATGCACTGATCATACTTTATTTATTGGCTAGTGAATATCTCGACAAAATACAATGTATTTTAAATTTTGAGAATACTCGAGTAAAACATAATACAGTATTAGTTGAGCGAAATGAATCTTCTTACATGAGATGACAGCACAACATAATTTCTTTGTCATGAAAAATTCCTCTTCTGCCACAATGGTACACCATTAGTATAAAAAATAAGCAATGGTGGTGCAAGACTCTAATTCAAACCTGGGAGCTCACAACGGAGGCAGAAGATTGCCAGCAATGTAAGTTTTGCCTCTACAGGTGTGATTTAACAGTTGTTTAATACCTTCAGTTCTGCGGTGTCCGTGGATGATACATTAAGGCTTAAGAATCCTTACACTACACTGAGTTTACCTCATGCCTCCCCTTCTTGGGAAAAGCAAGTTATTTGCATGTAAACAAACAAAGACCAATCAAGCTTTAATAACAGTGCTTCAATAGAAATGTTTTAAAAATGTTACTCAGTTACTGTTGACCAAGCCCCATGATATCTATCAGGAGGTGGAAGCTGGTCAACATGCAATTGAAGTGTGGTCGAACTATTTCCATACGACTTGTTGAAAAATGACCAGAAAAATGTAAGGCAAGATACATATCTGATTGATGAATGACAGACTGCAGGAACAGTAGTGTCTCAATGTAACATGATTCAAATTCTATCCTCTACAAAATCCACAAAAGAATATTGCTTGGTTACACCAGTTCAGTTCACCGCATGGTAAAACAATAGATGAGAAATTATCACGCTTGAAGATAAAAAATTGTTTAATTACATTTACAAAATAAAATTTACATGAGCTTTATACTACCAACCAATGTTTTTCCACCACTTCCCACACAAGTACTTCAAGTTTGTTTTATTACATTCCCAAAAAAGCTTTTGATATCCACTTAATTACAGCAGTGAGGAAAATGCTTCTTAGTGGGTTTTGGTTAGTGCTTAACAAAACAGACATAAAACATATGGGTCGTTGCGGTCTTCAGTCTTGAATCAATTTGAATTGTTTTGTTGAATTGCCTCTTCCTATTTAGACCCCATTTTCAGTTGAAAACTACTTCATTTCAAATTGATCTCTGGTAACTTGGCTTGCCCTAGCCCTCGGCAACAACAACAACACAACAAAATCAAATTTATTTAAGGCACAAGTACAGCCATGTGAATTAGGTCAATTTGAGGAGTGTTTTGCTTAAAAAAAATTTGAAAAGATAGTGAAGTAGACTGACATCTTCCTAGGAAGCATTGAGAAATTCATGGTAAAAAGCACACACATTATTCATATTCAGATAGAGTACAAATAAATACTACATAAAGCATCTTTTAGTCTGCCTTAAAATATATCATAAGCCCTATCTCATAAGAGGACTTCTAAAAAAAAGATTTTAACTTGGAACAAACTATAGCTGAGAAATTCAAGTACATCCAAAAACAGGCATGAAGTGACCACTGGGTCCCTGTGCCAAAACGGTTCACCTTGAGGCACACATAATATTAGGCCTGGGGCCTCAATATCATTGGGGCAGCAAACTGTGGACATCGAATGTGTGTTCCCAGTCATTGTGCCAGAGTGCACGCAAACAGAGATGCCAATGATGGGGGAGATGGATAGTCAGTAGTAACAAGGTCCAAACATTTCCGTGGGTGATGGAAGAGAAGAGATACAGTAAAGGAAAGATTGGAATTAATTTTGTGGGCTTTGGAGCAGCACCTCCAGATTCCTGAAAATATTATTTTGATCACTGCCTGCCTGGGCACCATCTTTTCCCCACCACTCATCCCAACCTTCTACTTACCATGTTGGCAGCAGCACTGACTCAATTTTCAAGCTTCAACCTAGCAAGCTGCATCATCACACCTGTTTGGAGCCCTTCAGATCATCTGCCAAATTTAACCCAGGCCAGAATCTCAATGGTCAATTGGGGGCTAAGCCAGCTGCCTTTCCAATGCACTTTACCAGTGTGCCACCCAAAAGCCAAAATCAACCCTGTTGTGTCCAATGTGTCTATCATTTTTAATGCACAATCTATCTAGGTTCACCAATTTTGTTCCCCAATTTAACAGATCACTCATATCTTCATTTTCTATTTCAGATTTCGAAACAAGCAAAGTGGGTTTATTTTTGTAAAGGACCAAGTGACTTGAGTTCCACTTCTGAGAAGCTGGACAATATTTTTTGTGTCTGCTTGTGTGCGCGCACATTTGGGTACACACAATGGTCCCTGATCAAATTTGAGCCCAATGTTATTTTCTCTCTTTCGGCCTAAGGTGCAGTCACCCAGCAAACAACCTCCCTCTCACCCCATTCAGGCAGAGGTTAATTTAGTTAGGACTATAGCATTAGCCATTTGAAGAATAACCTACTGGCGAGGCCACACTGCCTGACAAAATATTAAGGACTTGCCACCGTCTATCAGAGATGATTAGGTGGTATTAATTGGTTTAGTTAGTGCTGTTTGCACAGACCTCTGAAGCGAGGCACTAACTCTGTTACTTTAGTTGTTAGAGGTTTGACCCCAAGATATTGGTCCCAGTGCTAATTCACCCTTTGGTGAAACTTTGCCTTTTTGACCTCTACAATGTGCAATGGAGGTAAATATACAGCATTTCCAAAGTGTGAGCCGAACACCGTGACAGCTTGCGATATTTCTGTAACTGTTTTTGTTCAGGTCTTTAGCAAAAGGAAAATAAATGTTATTACATTATAGAATAAGTCTGTTGTAACCAATTAAAATTTATATAAAATAACCATCCTAATGGCATAATCCTCAAGTCATTTTTTAAAAAATCATCACTATCGGATTTCCCCTTTGAATGTTATAATCCATTAAGGCTTACCGTTGATTTCACATACTTACGATAATTATTAGCAGAGTTACTGTACAATAAAACAGATGTCATTAAACATGACAAGAGACATTGATCACTATGTACAATACTAAGCTTGAGACACATTTGTTATTGAAATAAAGGTCAGAACTGTAATTTGTAATAATTCATGAATCCGCCTTCTGAGGGAGCAATCAGATTCTTTCCTTCCGGTACACCTAGGACCACTACATAGGACATTACTTCTGTAATTCATGCAGTACAGATGGATTGCTTTATTGACTTAACTGAGTTTTCTGGCAATGCTTAGGTTCAGGGTTTTATCAGTGATACACTGTTACTAATCTCAGTACAAATTTTATTATTGGTGCTGAGGAAATACTGGTATTTAGGATGGTGGTTTTGTATATTATATAAAAGTTTGACAGCAACATTGAAAAGAGAATTCTTTTAAGAAGCAAAGGCAGTGATGTAATTTTATTTGCATGATACAAACTAAGTGGACTGACAGCAGTAAGCATAAAGCTCAAGGTGGGGAGGTGGTCACCATATAATTAAACATACAACTGTATTAAACAGTTATCGGGAAGCACGGTGGCGCAGTGGTTAGCACTGCTGCCTCATGGGACCGAGGTCCCAGGTTTGATCCCGGCTCTGGGTCACTGTCCGTGTGGAGTTTGCACATTCTCTTCGTGCAGGTTAGGTGGATTGCCCATGCTAAATTGCCCTTAGTGTCCAAAAAAGGTTAGGAGGGGTTATTGGGTTACGGGGATAGGGTGGAAGTGAGGGCTTAAATGGGTCGGTGCAGGCTCGATGGGCTGAATGGCCTCCTTCCGCACTGTATGTTCTACGGTCTACGTACTATGTTTGCCTGGGTTTCGCCTCCACAACCCAAAGATATGAAGGGTAGGTGGAATGGCCAAGCTAAATTGCCCCTTAATTGGGAAAAATGAATTGGGTACTCTAAATTTAAATTTAAAAAAAAAACAGTTATAGGGGAAAGGTTGCTCACAATTTTAAAAATGCCACTGGTAGCAAAGAAAGTACTGAGGGTGGGATTCTCTCAGCCCGAGGCCGGGCCGGAGAATCCCCGCGACCGGCACAAATCGCGCAATGCCGCCCCGACGCCGGTACGGAGAATAGGCACCATTGGCACCGGCGTGGTTGGCGCGGCTGGCCCGCCGATTCTCGTCCCGGGATGGACCGTGCGGACGTGGTAAAAAAGCAGAGTCCCGCCAGCGGCGTCCACACCTGCTCTCAGCCGGTGGGAACACGGCGTGGAAGGGTTGGGGGGGGCGGCCTGTGGTGGTGGGGGTTCCGATGTGGCCTGGCCGGCGTTGTGGCCTGTAGTCCTGCGCCATGTTGCGTCGGGGCCGGCGCGTTGAAGGAAGCCAGTGCACATGCGCATGTTGGCGCCAGTGCCACTGCGCATGCGCGGATCCCGCGGTCCCCATTTGACGCCGGATTCAGCAGCTGGAGCAGCGTGAACCGCTCCAGTGCCATGCAGGCCCCCTGTAGGGGCCAGAATTGCTGATCCTGAGGCCGTGTTGACGCCGTTGAGAAACGTGACACTGTTTCCAACGGCGCCCACACTTAGCCTCAGGATCACAGAATCCCGCCCAGGTGTGCTGTGAATTGGTTACATCATTAGATGCCACCAAAGGTGCTCGGAAGACCTGCTGAGTAACATTTCTCAGCAGGTGCAAATATGTGAAGATAGTATACAAAGATTACGTTTGTTGAATAACAGCAGCTCCAACTGGAGAACATTGAGAAAAGGTAAGTGAATTAGGAGACCACTACAAATGTTTCAAAGAAAGGTTTAAGCCTTGTGATGCTTCATACAATGATTGGCAGTGAAGGTATTAACGTGTAAAGCACTTTCACATGGAAGCGATGAAAAGAAAATACAGAAAAGTTTGAGAAATACTCTTGGCCAAGGTATAGATATGAGTTCAAGAAATCAAATGAGTGCAAACAATTAATTGCCGTGTCAGAGCGTTTAGACAGCAGTTTTGTTGAATTGGAAAAATCACTGATTCACCATAAAATTATTTACTGAGAAGATGGCCAAATGAGGGAGAGAGAAAAGAAGAAGTTTGTTGACACACACAGGCCTCAAACCCATGGTGGTGGCAGATAAAGTTACTCAATGACAAGACAAACACCTGCATCAATGAAGAAGCAATGTGTGCTGTTTGACAAAAAAAAGACAATATTCAAAAAAACTACCTGGTGGGAACCACAGTAAATAGAATCCCAAAGCTTATTGCAGATGAACTGATTGTACAAAGAAACAAATAGCGTGATCCAACAGCCACATTGCACTGGAAAAGCAGCTCACCGCGGCACAGTATAGCCAATAAAGGCTGGGAGACCCGCTCCCGGGATTTACCCAGCTCTCAACGCCTCGCGAGATCCAATGGAACCTTGCGAGATGTTGCGATGTAATTCCCGGCCATTGTGGGCAGGATCACTTTTTGGCAAATCTGCATATTAGAACGAAGAAGTTAGTCTAATTCTAATGTGCAGATTCCTGAGGCTTTGTTATTCATCCCCTCCGCCTCACAGATCTCGGGCAAGTGCCGTTCAGCACTGGTCCCCACAAACGGGGAGCAGACAGAATGGCACTTGTGGGGGTCAGAGGCCCCCAACTGCATGCCTTTTGGACAGGGTGGTGCCCTGGCACTAGTGCCACCCGAGCACCCTGGCAGTGACAGCCTGGCACCCTTGCACTACCAAGGTGCCTAGGTGGCACTTCCAGCTGCTGTGGTCACTGCCAGGATGCCAGGTTGGCACTGCCAAGCTGGCATTTCTTGCGCGTACAAGAACTAGGGGGTTCCAGCGAGCGGAGCGCCCCAGTGTACAAAATGGAGCTGTATGGGGCCTCAGCCATGCATTCCCCGCTGAGGCTCCTTACACTACGCGGATTGCGCTGAATAACCATATATTTCTCGGTGTTGCAAGCGCCGGGAAACGCACAGCTAAACTAGCTCGCTATGCGACTTTTTGGCTGGATCAAGCCCAATATAAGGATAAGAATCAATTTACGCTGAAAGGTCATAAACCTGGAATTAAAAGTAATTTTGATGTAATCTCAAGTGCTTCTTTGTTAACTTGTAAAGTTGTTGCCACATTTGTTGACTGAAACCAGATGCGGAATGATCTCAGGATCGGCACACATTAAATATCTATCGCCACATGATAAATGAAGTAAAGAAAAAAATTAATCATGAAAAGCCCAGTTCTTCAAAACTATAGTGCGAACGTGGTCACATTACTGGGACATATCAGAATCAGAATTTTTTAAATTTCTTTTTTAAAATAAATTTAGTGTACCCAATACATTGTTTCCAATTAAGGGGCAATTCAGCATGTCCAATCCACCCACATCCCTGGGTTGTGGGGGCAAAACACACGCAAACATGGAGAGAACGTACAAACTCCACACGGATAGCGACCCAGAATCGGGATCGAACCTGGGACGTAGGCGCCGTGAAGCCACAGGCCAACCCACTGCGCCACCGCGCCGCCCTCAGAATCAGAATTGATGTAAATAAGACATTTAATAAGAAAGAACCATATACGTATATTCCTGACAGTTTGAGTAATATGTATTTGGAAGTGAAGTTATAATTTGTACTGAGCATGAGCCTTTGAGGAAAACTATTTTCAATGCACCCAAATGATTACATTTATACAAGCACATTTTAGAAGAGAAATAAAAGACTGAGGGCAGGTTCACCCAAGCCCCCGCTGGCAGGTTCAATGGTGGGCACAGGGGAAGAATATGGCGGGAGGCCCAGAAATCAGTTTCACATTAGTGTGAATTTACAACGGCATTTTCTGGTGGCCATTTGCATCCTACATGAACCTCATTTGCACCCTATTAGTGGGTTGCAGATGTAGGCATCTTCTAGATTCAGTGTCCTAGATAGGGTCCATCCTCCAGTCAGAACATCCCTGCCCCTCTATCTTCATTTTCAGGAGGTCCACCTTCACTCTTCAATAGTAGGTTAGTGATGTTGGACATATTTTCAATATGGCGCACAGACTACGCACCATCCAGGCCTGCCTTACCAATGAATCTGGCGTGAAACACCCATGGTGTATAATTAATTAGGTCTGGGCCAGCGAATTTTGTGTATTTCCCCACCAGCCTCCACAGTGGGAAACACTCCACATTCCCACACCCGCCACGACACTTAGCCTCAAAATGGGAGAATTCCGTGTTGAATGTGGCGCCCACATACTCCGATTTTGATATTGAGAGTTTAAATTCCTCTGAAGCTAGCCATTTCAGTGCACGTCATTTTCTATGTTCCATTACAGTAGAAAAATGGGGGAAACAAGCTTTCACTATAGTTAGGCTAAAATATGACCTATCATATCTCCACAAGATTGTGTGTAAAAAAAATACTGTAAGCCCCAGAGGATTTACTGAGGCTTTCAGTGTCTACTTGAGTAAATGACCTCATAAAAATGACAGAAATATGCACATACAAATCCCTGTTAAATTTTTTTATTGCTAATCACCTGATCAGCTTCTGCAGTGTTCATCTCCAAAATAGAATGTGGGGTTTTTTTTGCAAGGCCTAGGAGAGTTGATTTAAATGAAACCGTCACTTCCTGGTGGCCAGCTGTCAGGAATTGGTCCAGCTGGTTGGCTTCCCTCATCACTGGTGGAATGCAAAGGTGGACGCAAAGAGCCCAAAACATTCGCACCAAACTGCATGCAACCAGAACACTAGCAGAAATATGAAAAGGAGCACTGCCATTTCCAGGACACAAGGATCAGAGGTGTATAAGGAGACGTGTCAGAGTCATAAGCTCACATAACCCTGCACCAAAACACATGGAAAGTATGCACAAACTGGTAGGGAATTCATGCAATGCTAGCTAACTGCTGGTCTTGAAGATTCTAAACCTCATTTTGTAGCTTATCTGCTGTAATAATTTAAACTGAGACATTTAGCCAATATTTTCACATACCTTTTTCTGAAATTAGTAATAAAGTGCATTGCTTTACCAACACCTCTAATGCATACAGTATCATTATCAATACTAATACATTTTCTATAATATATATATTCTGTATTTTGATTCCCAATCTGCTCCAAACGTTGGGAATGCTGTTGTATATATCACCTCTCATATGCTCGAACGAAGTTCCATACTGTTTCGTATCCAATTAATTACAACTTGGTCCTCACAAACAAATAATTAGATAAACAACCGGTGATAAACTAAATACAGAAAATGCTGGAAATCCCATCAGGTCAGGCAGCACCTGCACTGAACGATTGAGCATTTCCAGCATTTTCTCTTTTAGTTTCAGATTTTCAGCATCTGCAGTACTTTCCTTTTGTGTAAATGACCTGGTAATTTGTTTTGATGGTCATGCTTAAGGGACAAATGTGATCTCCAAAACTTGGGGACCTCCCCATCTCTTCCTCAAAGATTCATGATGTGGAAACATTACATGTGATTTCAAATAAACCTGTTGCACTTTAACTTGATGTTGTGAGACTTCTTACTGTTCCTCAAAGAGTGCCATGACATCATTTATATTCACCTGATCAAGCAGACAAAGCCTCAAATTTATGGTGTGATCCAAAAGATGGCAACCCTGACAATGCAATAGTCCCTCAAAACTACATTAAAGTGTCAGCCTCGATTATATGCTTGAGTGTTGGGATGAAGCTTGAGTATATGACCTTCTCAGGCAAGAATGCTACCACTGTGCCAAGCTAACGTCAGTAATAGTTGTGTGATGCGACATATTTTCAAAGACTTTATGAAACACACTGTTGCATATTATATATATTTTGTTATATATAAATCACATTTGACTTTCTTGCATACAAAGCTAAGTAAAATGGGGATAATTTTAACTTATCTGACCAAGCAGGAAATCCATGGAATCGGATTTCACCCAACCTGATTTTAAATTGAACATTACTGAAAAGTTGCTGAAATGTCACATGTTGCTAAAGCTTTACACCTTGCACTCATCTGGACAAACACAAGAATGTCGAGCTTCAAACAATGACAACAATTTATACTAAAAGAGAAAATGAATGCGTATTCAACTCTGATTGGCCTAGGCGCTGCCACGGATATAGGCCAATCAATGTGGAATTATAGGCTTAAAATATTTTGGGGTAGGGCAGCACGGTGGTGCAGTGGGTTAGCACTGTGGTCTCACAGCGCTGGGGTCCCAGGTTCGATCTCGGCTCTGGGTCACTGTCCGTGTGGAGTTTGCACATTCTCCACGTGTTTGCGTGGGTTTCGCCCCCACAACCCAAAAATGTGCAAGCTAGGTGGATTGGCCACGCTAAATTGCCCCTTAATTGGAAAAAATGAATTGGGTACTCTTAAAAAAACATTTTTTTTCAACATTTTAAGGTATTTCAAAAAAGGAGCAAGGCTTGAACATATTCCTTTTGTTTGCAGAGAACAGGTCCATGTGTATGAAAATGTGGGTCTCCTTTAGAAAGCAGAAATGAGCCATATTACAAACCTGGCTGATTATCTTATGTTGTTTGTTAGTGTAGGTATTAGCTATGACCTTAGTCTCCAGTGGAAAGTATAATTGGGTGGCGTATAAAACCAGTACTACCCCTAATCCAGTCAATATCCTGATGGATGAGTGAGGTTGAAAGTTCCCCCTCAACCTGCTTCAGCACCTTGCTTGTTTCCCAGTACAGTTTCAGTAAGGTGTCAGGCTCGACTCAGTGACAGCAATCCTCTCTGAGACCATCAAAAATGTTGTTGGAATACACAGTTCAAATCCCCCACAAGACCTCACAGTTTTTACCGTCCTGCAATAGATGGCATATTATTTTCATATCATTATCAACTCCCCAGACCAGGAAAGTTGTGGTTATGAAGTCCTAATCGACTGCATAATTCAAGCCAACTCAATGTTTAAGTCATAAAAATATGGTGATTAAAATAAAATCAAAGATCATCAATGGTACTACAATTTTAATTTTTTTTTAAACTATCCAAAGATTTATTTGGATACTGTACTTCACTCACTATGTGGAATAGAATTCATTCTGAAATCCAGAATCACAAGTAAAGAACTTGGGCAATATCAGAGCCAGTGCTGAACAGGTCAATATCAAGAAAGACCTTTGTAATCAGCTCTGTGTTGTTTTTAATGAGTACAAAACCATTTTTGTGACACAGTAAAAGGCGACCAACTGCTGATATCTAAAGCAGGAAGCTGGATTCTCTTTCAGGCTTGACCAAAGTGAACTTTCCCTCTTTAACATTACAAAAGGACTGGAAGTTCACTGCAGACTGCAGAATATTAATTGAGCTATGATGAAATTGTGTTCACATGCAGGTGACATTTGTTTAAAGAATCTCTTTATTGGTATTTCGCCTTGCTACATATAATATGTAAACCTTACATTGCTTGGTAATTCAGTTCTGACCCAGCATATGAAATAGTAATAGAAACTTGCTTTCACAAAGGAGGAGAGAAAACAAATCAAAAATCAAATTTATGGTAGGAATAGAGTGTGTGTGTGTGTGGGGGGGGGGGGGGGGGGGGGGGGGGGAGAGCAAAGAATAAAGCTTGTTGAATTTTTTTCCTGAGGTAATTTGTCATGTTAAAAACAGGATGCCGCAATCTGCCTAGAGCTATCTACGTCTTTGAGCAAGCTTTCCTGTCTGAGCCAAAAGATGAAAATGCGAAAGGAACTAAATAAATGAAAAGCTGAATTGGAAGAATAAAAGGGGAAAAAACCCTTTCCCTTGCTGCTTAATACACTGTGCACGATAGCCCTGTAAGAGTCAACTCAGAGAGACACTGTCGTCAAACGAGTGACACTGATTAAAATCTCTCTCCTGTCTCTTCCATAGGTTTGGGGAAGCATTCACCTTCTTTTATGAGATACATTATTTGGTGAATCTGCAGTATGACACATAAAGATGAGTAGATATTGAATATGCAGTCAATCAAGTGACTAGACAGCTGAGGCCTTAACATGCACAGATGCTGAGACACTGGGCTCCAATCGCACCCCCCTGTTGAAGCTATTACCTCAGTGCCACTTTCATTAACTGGTGTGAACTTTGCATGACCCTTTGGCAAATTTTTTATGTCCATTATGGTAGAGGCGAATGATTTACATTGTCATTCATGTCATAATTTGATTTTTGTGCAAGCTTTAGGAGAATGGGTAGAAGAGGCTAATAGAGTAATCAGGCCCTCAGTTACATAGTAATAAGATTGCCCCTAAACAGCGATTACTATTACTTGGCCCAGTGATTACTGAACATTAATAGCATTTTTCTCGGCTGCTTTGCTACCAATTAACAGTAAAATCACTGGCTACAGAAGACTCATTGTCTTCTGCCCGTACTCAAAAAACTAATCACCCATTAAATGTTGCTGTATTTTTTAAATAAACAGATTTTGTTAGAATTTAGTGAACTTTTAGGTGTTTTTTCCACACAAGCGGAAATATAGAAGCATTGCAGTAGAAAATGAACACTATTGCACCCATTTTACAAGAATAAAATGTGCCAGCAAAGGGCCAATTATGAAGATCAATGTCTCATTTCCAAAGGTCATTGTTGGGCCATTTTTCAGGTGTTCCTACCACCAGTCCAAAACATACATTAGGCAGTTTACATATGCAAATAAGGGGCTCAACGCTATTTTACTCTCCTCGGCTACATTGGGTTTGTCCTCAGCTACATTGGGTATGTCAGTCGAGATTCTTAAGTGGTTACGGTCACCAAAATGTGCAACCTTGAAAAAAAGTAAATGTTGTTACGGCACCGGAAAGGACAAAAGTGCCCAGCTGTCTCCACAAATCACAATCACCACTCATGACCATCGTCGTTCCAGCCCCATTCACCTGGAATTACCTTCAGGTTGCTGCCAGCGATGTGAACAGAAATCTTAACTTCTTAATCCGGCGACCAGCCTGTAGAGGTACCAGCATGTCACCAAAATTATTAATGAGGCCTGAGGCCCAATATCTGGCTGGCTTCAGTCCTCCTAGTTCAAACACACAGCATGACCGTATCGCTGCTTTCACACCCGTGACCTAGGAGATTCTATCTTAATGCATATCAATACTTACTTATTTGCGGTTTCTTTCTTTTATGCCTTTCAAAAGGTTCTTGTTTATTTAGTTTCTTCTGTTTGTCAGATTTCACTTCCAACATGCCATCTATACAAGGCTGTCTTGTCGATTTTCTTTTGCTTTTGCCTGCTTCTCAGATTACATCTCCTTCACTCTCTGTGAATGTGTCCGTCACTTGTTATGTCTTTTTTGGTTCCTCTCTGTGTCTCTTTTTTGCTAATAATGGGATTTACAGTTTCCAGCAACCTATAGCACTCAGATTTCACCGGCAAAATGACATCGCCAGACAATTTTCTCAGATTAATCAAAATGGCCAAAACACTCATTAAAATGAATTTCTACGTCCCATCTGAAAATGTACAGAAAGTGTTATAAATAGAATGTGCCGGTGTGATATGATAAATACCCTCACTTGTGAGACTAACTGTAATCCACTTGTCACATTGTTGCTCGCGAATTATTTGGTCATCTCGTTTGTGGCGATTTATCACACTGCTGACTGTTATATTTCATTTATTTACAACATTTCTGCAGCTCCAAAACTGTAAAAACAAAAATCATATTCCGATACTTATTGGGCGATTGATTTAATCTGTGAGCAACATGTCACTAAATTATTACCCTGTTCGTTAGAAACAAGCTTGTGATTTCATTAAACATACAGCACACAGAGGAAATCATCCCCCAATGTATCATTATAAAGTCACAGTTTCCTTCTTATTTCCTAGATTAAAATAACTGCTGAAACACATTAAAAGCATTTTTCATTTTTAAGTGAAATGTGTAACATCAGCTTTATGTTTTAGTACTTCGTGAAGACCAGTGCTTGATATCTTATTTTTTATTTCCACTCATGAGGCTGAAAATAACTCACTCCGAGCCTGCTCCCTTGTTAGTTATACAACCACTTTGCTGTGAAGATAAAAAAATCATAACATATCAAACTCCATGAACCATTCTCTTTTTACTGTTAGATTGACACGGCATGGTTTGTATCAGTAAGCATCCAGCATCTACCTGTAAAAATCAAACCAATATTATTTAACCTTGATTTTTTTTGTTCTTTTAACTTGTTTATTTTATTTTGTTTCCTTCAACTTTCCATCTAAATCCATGGAATCGCTGCAGTGCAGAAGGAGGCCATTCGGCCCATTGAGTCTGACCAACCCTCCAAAAAGCACTCAGGTCCACTACCCCACCCCATCCCCGCAACCACACCCAACCTGCATATCTTTGGACTGTGGGAGGAAACTGCAGCACCCGGAGGAAACCCACGCAGACACGGGGAGAATGTGCAAACTCTACACAGACAGTTGCCTGAGGCCGAATTTAAACCTGGGTTCCTGGCGCTGTGAGGCAACAGTGCTGACCACTATGTCACCATACCGCTCATCTTCTTTCAAGTCTTTCCACAGACTATTTTGGCCATGGATTGAGAACATTCACTGCTTTTAAACCTTTGCCATTGTTGCTCTGGATCAGACTGGTTCATGCAGTTCTGAATGTTATGATTTTTATCGCCACAGTGAAGTGCATTGGTCCATGGATGTCACTTTTCCAATTGGAAATCAGAGAAAATCCATCATGCTCTTAGCCACCCACCGTCGCCCTTTTTGGAATGATAACTGCATCCCACATCTTACACAGATCACGTTGAAGCACTAGCACCCAGGGTAGCATTTCCCCCATAAATGGCCAAGTGTTAAGACGGAAAATTGGTGTGTTTCTCCCCAGAGAAATGGGCAGGTGTCCATCCAGATCTTGCCACACTTTGCCATTTTAAAGCAGGGCGCAATGCTTTGCATTGCCATTATGAATGGCAAAGCCCAAAGATTCCAACAAGCTCGGCTCCAGAGAGATCTTTAAAGGGCGCTCCGATCTCAAATCAACATGAAAGAAACCCCGACCCCATTCGGCAGCTGTCATAATATACACCAGCATGAATGAAATGAAATGAAAATCGATTATTGTCACAAGTAGGCTTCAATGAAGTTACTGTGAAAAGCCCCTAGTCACCTCATTCCCGTGCCTGTTCGGGGAGGCTGTTACGGGAATTGAACCGTGCTGCTGGCCTGCCTTGGTCTGCTTTCAAAGCCAGCGATTTAGCCCTGTGCTAAACAGCCCCTATATCATGGTGCAGATACACACACACTGATGGACACACAGCAAGACCAATCAACACACACAACACCGCAGCCAATCACCAGTTAGAGCACACTCACTATAAAGACAGGGGGCATCAGAGTTCCCGCTCATTCAGGATGCAGCCTCCTAGAAGGACAAAGCTTGCAGCTTACAGCACAGTTCTTTACCATGTGCTGAGTGCATAGACTGGTTAGGACAGGCATAGGTCTTTAGTTTAATCAAACATCGTGTTAATCCACAGTGAAAGTATGTTCAACAGTCTCTAACTTAATAAAATAGTGTTACACTATTTTAAGTGTTGGTGGCCTGTATGTGTTCCACGGATCCAGAGCATCCAACACATCATGATACCAGGAGTTGAGGGACATTAGAACTTCTTAGACCTACCTGCAAGTGATCTGCCTTCCACCAGCATACAGCCATCCTGTAAAATGGACAGCGTCCGCCCGTCGCCGCCGCTCCGCATCACCGGTAACCTAGGGGCCAACTGGAAGATATTCAAACAACGCTTCCAGCTCTACCTTGAAGCCACAGACCGGAAAGATGCCTCAGACACCAGGAAGATCACTCTCTTCCTATCCACGGCCGGGGAACATGCCAGCCACATTTTCAATTCACTCACCTTTGCTGATGAAGATAAATCAAAATTCAAGACGGTCCTCCTCAAGTTTGACACTCACTGCAACATAGAGGTGAATGAAAGTTTTGAGCGCTATGTATTCCAACAGCGTTTGCAGGGTAAGGCTGAACCTTCCCAGTCCTTTCTCACCCACCTCCACATCCTTGCGCAGTCCTGTAATTACGGGCCCACCTCCGACTCCATGATACGCGACCAGATCGTTTTCGGTGTTCAGTCGGACCCCCTACGCCAGCAGAACCTCAAGGTAAAGCAGCTCACCCTAGCGCCCGCCATCGAGACCTGCGTGCTACACGAACACGCCACTAGTCGGTATTCCCACATCCAAACGGCTGAAACGGCGCGGCAAGGTCCCCACGAGGCAGAACGGGTCCAAAAAATTGAGCAAATCCAGGGCCTCAGCCTGGACGAGGGCGGCCATTTCGCGCGTTTTTCGCAGATTCCCGTGCCTGTGCGCACTGAACAAGGGGACGGCGACGTCGACGAACATACTGCGCAGGCACGCACCATGTGCAACCGCACCGCGCATGCGCGATGGCGCACGAACGTACTGATGCTACAATGTACGGCAACTGTGGCTCCGCCCACTTAAAGCGGCAATGTCCTGCCAAATCTCGACGATGCCTGAGATGTGGCAAACTTTATGCAGATCAGCTCAGCCTGCCAACTCATATCACTCCAGCCAGCCTCGCAGGAACGTCTGGGCCATTCAACCCACGGTCACCAAGTCCAATGCGGGCTTACTACCCGATATTGACACCAAGGACCCGAAGGCGCCTTTTCGAGTCGGTATCGTTACAAAAAACAGGGTGTCCCCGAAGCAAAGAATCCAGCCTCTATGGGTATACAGCATCGATCCAGATGATGAGTGGTGTGCCACCTTACGGTCAACCAGAATTCATCCCCCACCTCAGAGACTTAATTTATGAACTTTGGGGACTTATAGACTCTCTGAATTGTTTTGTTGCTTTGTTTGATCGTTTCCCTGGTTTGTATATAGTGTTGATCTCGTTATTCTTGTTGCATACTGCTTCTCTGCACCAGGCACCTTCCCATGTAAATAGCTTAGTTCTCATGTACGTAGTCCTGTAAATATGTCTCCGCACCCCACATGTAGTTAGGAACATTCTCACCACACATTATTTATTGCCACACAGGTACATTCTTTTATAAAAGGGGGGATGTCATAATATACACCAGTATATCATGGTGCAGATACACACACACACTGATGGACACACAGCAAGACCAAGCAACACACACAACACCGCAGCCAATCACCAGTTAGAGCACACACACTATATAGACAGAGGGCATCAAAGTTCCCGCTCATTCGGGATGCAGCCTCCTAGAAGGACAGAGCTTACAGCACAGATCTTCACCATGTGCTGAGTGCATAGACTGGTTAGGACAGGCATAGGTCTTTAGTTTAATTTAACATCGTGTTAACCCACAGTGAAAGTATGTTCAACAGTTTCTAACTTAATAAAATCTTTGCACTACTTTAAGTGTTGGTGGCCTGTATGTGTTCCACGGATCCAGAGCACCCAACACATCAGCAGCATCAGGCCGCCTCAACCACTGCCTTCCCATTCGCCAGCATCGTCCCCTGACCGCATTTTCCTGCATCAGGCCCCTCCATTGATTGCCTCCCCCTCCCCTCAGGTGACGCGAACCCCAACTATGGGGTCGTCTACAGGTCATGCCCCCTGTAGGCCCTGCCCCTTGTAGTGCAAATCTGGCACTTCCAGGACACTGCCCTGCCATGTCTCTTACCACCAGGGGACTACAATGACCTCTGAGCCTCTGGCGTGGTAATCAGATCTGGTCTCCATGGACAATTCTAAATTATTTGACTCCCCCATTTTTGTAGTGTCTGTCTTTATCATTTTCTAATTCTAACTTCTCACAAGATCCTTCAGATTTTATATAAAAGACTAAAGGTTGAATATTTTTGAGCATGGTGTTATTTTACTCTATCTTTCCATAACTTGTTCTTCTCAAGCCATTCAAAGGATTCTATAGTAATGTCTGAAATCCTTCATAGAACAAGACATTGAATTGATTTCCATTTCTCTCCTGATCATCAAAGTTGCACGGAAGACTTCCCGAACACTCTCACCTTTTTGCATTTCTCCAGTTCCCCTGTCATTCATTCAGTCATTCATTTTCTCTCTCTCTCTCCCGTTCTAAAACTCTCTTTTTCCCGGTTTTGTTTCCCAGTCACAATGCTGCAATCAGTGTGAGGCAGTACTATGAATGGTCCTCCTCATAGCCAGTAAATCATCACTCTTTTCTGGCAGCTGACAGCTTTCCTAAGTGTGGTGTCATGACTCGGTCTATCAGATTCCTTTAAGACACTGTTTGAACAAATTGCAGGAACAATGCAGCCAGTAACCTGAGCAACTGCAGACGGAGTACAATGGAGACCCTTTGTGGCGATACAACCCCTGCAGCCCCAAGCTGTACATTACACCAGAATAGCCACTCTCAATTACCTTTTGTGCATTACCACCAAAGAAAAACCCTTCCACACAACATTAAACTTTATTCCTTCAGCATTTCAGCTGTCACGGCTTCTCTTGCCAGAGGGAAAAGCTTGCAAGAGTGTACCTTCTTAAGCATTCTGGTCAGTGAGAAAGTTGGAGCCAGCTTGCATACAGCTTGAAATTCAAATTGTTTTCCCCTATAGCATTTGTGCTTGTTTCAGAATTTCTTTAGTATCAGTCACTTTGCAGGATTAGATGTCAGGGTTGCTGGAAGTTAACCTCCAGACTATTGACAGAGTAAAATTCATTTGGATTACACCATGCAGCAACATGAGTAGCCATTTAAAGCTTCTGTGTTGTCAGGAATTCTTGGCTTGCCAACAAGATATTACTGCTGAGGTGCACTGACACCGCATGACCGACTGGTTACAAAACCGGATTATTGTAATATCAGCGCAAATGGTGATGTAAAGATTTTCATTCTGCTTCCCACGTATGTAATTCTACAAAAACAGAATTTTGTTCAGATTCGAAAGCGATAGAGTTTTCCATGTGGAGCCTCCTGTTTATCAATCTGTGCACAGCCATCTGTTCTTGATGTGCACAAACAACCACCCATGAATTTGTATTGGATAGGAATGATTTTGTTTGAAGGGCAAAAAGTCTGAATGACACAGTAAGGCACAATTAGAAAGAAGCCACTTCCAACAAAAATGAACCGAAAGCCACTAGATACTATGGCCCAGAAATGCCTTTGTAGCTTATTTCGAGCAAGAACCCAGAAGCGGCAACAACCATTGCGCCTAAATTGATAATCATCAGGGCCACACAAAATTGGCCCTGTTGAATCATGGGCATCAGAGTAGCCTGTTGGGTGTTAGACTTTTTAGTTGCTGTGAAATGAAGAGTCTAAAGTTCTTGTTCCTTTTCACCAAACACCATTTATTTCACTTCCACAGCCTCTGCACAAAACTCTTAACAACACACCACCTGACAGAGGCCACCTGAAGCCCCTTTACATAGCAGTGTCAATTAATGGATACTTAACATAAATGAGACAACTAATTGCAATGTCTCATACCCCATTACTTAACAGTCTCCCCTTCTTTGGAGAAAAAAAATAATTAGGTGAAAATAAAATGCCAAGAAACTCAAAAACACACAAAAGATGTCCCCCCCTTTTCTTTTTTTTTTGTTTGGATGAGAAAGAAAAAAAAACAGTCACAGAAACAAGCGCCCTTCATTAACAATATCCAAAAGTTTCTGTGAACTCGCCCCTCTTTTCGTAAAACAGTCTGACAGTTGATAGCTCCTGTCGACCCATTTAATTTTTGTTATTTCCCCTCTGTCCAACATCTGCTTCAAACTTGCGATGTCTATCCGTAACCTCTTTTCATTGACACTTTTTGTAGAGTGCACATTTTCCCACAGGGATTTATTGTCAATGCGACAGTCAATAGGTATATTACCCAAATCCCCTAATCCCAAAATTTCTGTCACTATCATACTTATATAAAAAGCCATACCCACCGCCTCTACAAGGCTTAACGTCTCAGCAGCCAAAGTGCTTTTTACCACTCTCCTTATTTTCTTTGTTTCCCACACAAGTGGGCAACATTTACCATTGTTCCCCAAAATGAAAATTATAAAACCTCCTGCGCTTGAAACCCCATCACATAAATTTGCGTAGGATGCATCACTATAAACTGTGAGTTTCAAGTGCTTAAGGTCACCTAAAACCGGGAACTTCAAAACACACTCCTGCATTTTTAGTTTGGCCAACACTTTATTTGCTCTTATTATGTCTTCCAGTTTGGGATCATTCATTTTTGGACTCAACTCTAAGACATCAAAACTCATGTCCGGTCTAGTCTGTCTACCTAACCAGTAAGTTGCCCAATTAAACTTTGTAGTTGCTCTTTTTCTATCTTTGAAACCATTGCGTCTTTTTGTGAAACTCGGCCATGACTAATTGCTATTGGGGTGATGCTTTCCAAATAAGATTGCTGATGTAAAGTTGCCCCTAATTTAGTCTGTCCAATTTCCAGTCCAATATATTTAAATGCACCGGAAGCCTGACTTCCAACCCTGAATTCTTTCCTTAAACCAGAGATTACAATAGCTTCAAAATCACTAATCCCACCCCACAAAAAATCATCGACATGCATCATAAAAATGCAAGAAAGATTTCCTTTATAGTGCCAGTAAAACATTGCAGGATCTGCTTTCAACTGGCAACAGCTTAACTTTAACAAAACTGACCTTACCGAAAAATACCAGACTCTAGATGCATCATTTAATCCATATACACATTTGTTCAACTTCCAGAGTACCCCTTCTGTGTTAGCTGCTTCTTTAGGAGGACGGAGAAAAATGTCTCCCTGGAGCTGATGCCCCTGCAAAAAGGCAGCTTTTATATCTATTGATTTGCATTCCCATGCCTTTGTGGCTAAGAGAGCCAAGATTATCTTTAAAATAACCTTTCCTGCTGTAGGTGAATCTACCCTTAAATCCTGATCTTCTAAGTTTTCTTCAAATCCCCTTGCCACGAGCCTGCCATATAAGTTCCATCCGGAAGAACCTTTTCCGTGCAAATCCATCTGTGGGATAGAGCTCTTTGTCCCCTATCCGGTACTTCTGTGTATACCCCAAATTCACTCCAACTATGCAATTCTTGCTGTTTAGCTTCTTTAATAACTTTTTCATCTAATTTATTTGAAGCCAGCAAAATCTCATGTGCATGTGAGCTTCTACTCCTATTAGTATTCGTAGTCTTACTTATGTTCCAAGATCTTGACAAACTACGTCCCCTCTCCCGCCTGGTATCTCATCCTGTACTGCTACTGCTTGATCTTTTCCTTCTGCTGTGGGATGTCCTTTCAATAGTTCTCGACCTTTTCCTGCGGACCTGTTCACTATCCGATGTACTATCTGAACTGGCACTGCGTTTCTATGCCCTCCATTTTTGAACTTTGTTTTCCCAATCCATTGTCTTGACTCCTTCCCCTGAATGCTGTACATTCAACCAATGTTTATACTTTCCAGTGGCCTTCCCTGCTCTACTAATAACAGTTGCATCCTTCTATTGACTAGACCCTTCAGGCAAGTATGTCACTTTTGTACCAACTTTTGGCAGTTGCCCTTTCGGAAAAATGGCCTGTTTTAATTCACCAGAAGTGTTGTGTTCCTCCACAGAAACCCTGTCTATATCAGTTAATTGGTCCTCATAGTTCTGTAACACATGTGTACCAGATGGCTCTGGTTCCTCGTCATGTCTGTCTGCTCTGTCTAAATTTGAAAATTTGTAATCTGTACCCATTATCCTTGATGAATGTACCCTAACAGTTTGATTACCATGTTACAAAATAATTGTTTTGCCATCTATGCCTATGATCTTCCCTGTGCCTTTCCATTCATTAGAATTGTCTCTCTTATATTTACACCATGCCTCCTTGCTGAAAAACGGCATCTGATGGCCGTCCGTTATGTCTTTAAGCTCTGCGAATTCTTTCAGAGACTCCTGCTTCCAAAAAAGCTTTTCTACTGCTATGTAATGCATTTAAATGTTCAGGAAAACTAGAGCTAATTGTAGTCCCCTCCCAAGCTGGAGGCTGGTCATCCAAAATGGACGGAATTTTAGGATTTCTACCAAACACTAATTGATAAGGACTATAGCCCCCAACCATCTGCAATGAAATCTTTGCATGTACTGCCCATGCTAAAGCTGAATTTAGCCTGCAATTTGGTCAATCTGCCAAAATTTTCCGAAGCATGTCATCGATGACAGCATGATTTCTTTCACAGACACCATCACTAAATGGGCTTTCTGCAGCCGTATTCATAACTCTGATATTCATGTTTCCACACATATCCCTAAACTCATCATCAGCAAATTCTCCCCCATTGTCCGTAAGGAATTTTGCCGGTGGACCCATTCCTGTCCCTATCCATTTTTTCACGATTTGATCCAAATTACTCTCTTTTCTTTACTTCGTACAATTGTTGATTGACTAAATCTGGTTGCTAAATCTACAAAATGCAAAATAAATATATTATTTGCTTTATCCCAGATCTTAAGGTCCATGGCCACAATGTCGTTAAAATCCCTGGCCAAAGGTAGGGTTACAATCGGTCGTGCTGGTGTCATTCTGTACTTCCTACAAACTTCACAGCGGTCACTAACATGTTCTATCAGTTTAGTATAGTCGTCATCCCTTACCCCTGCATCCTTTAATAAAATTTTCAGTCTCCGAGGAGACGGATGTGCAAATTGCCTATGCAGTTTTAATACCACAAGCTTTTTATCAGCTAAAGTCCCATTTTCAACTGCCATTAACACATCCTTAACCACTCTACTTGAAAAATTATTTGTCAGTAATGGAATACAATAGTGTCCCAACTGTGTAAATTGTAAGTCCACCGTCTTTCCAAAAACTGTTGCCTTATCCTGTTCCATATCCAGTTTCATGTGTGCTTTCTTCATCGATGGTCTGCTCAGAAGCAGAGGTATCTCACTTGATACAACATCCGTGCTAATGAAATGATTCACTCCGGCAATATTGCAAGGGATCACCACTCTTTTCAGCGACTTCAGAGTATTATCATCCCCAAACCTGAAACTTGTGGAAATTTCAAATTCCTTAACCTTGTTACGATTTTCATCATTCAAAGAGTCCAGGTAACATTTTAACCAGTCAATTCCACACACAGTAGATGTGCAGCCACTGTCCAATACAGCACAGTTGAAGGATTCTGCAACCAACACCCTCATTACCAGCCTAAAACTGCTTGTCAATTGGACAATGTCTTCTTTCTGGTCACTATCTTTTTCCTCTTCTGACTCTTCCGTGTCATGTGTCGCTTCAAAATCTCTATCATAAAGAGTTGGACAGTTGAAAGCATAATGGTATTGAGAGTCACATCAAAAACATCGATTTATCATGCCCCATGCATTTCTGGGGTTCATCTTCCTATTGTAGGTTCTAACTGGGTTTCTGTCTTCATAATTTCCTTGTCTCGGTCTCCGTCTATAGTCTTGAGCCCTGTTCATAGCCATACGATTTCGCCATCCTGTTACTCGTGTATCTTCCATATTCTGCCTTATTGCAGGCTGTCCTATTTGGATCATCAGAGCCATCGGAATCGAATGTTTCCCCAGAAACCTTTGTAAAGCTTTTGTCATCTGTTTGAATAAGGTATCCTTATCAGTAAACTGAACTCCTGTCAAAACCAGGAGCCTATCCATGTTGCTCACTCTAGCACAGTCAAGTAATTTAAAGGCCAACACAGACTGTGGAAATTCCAGATTGTGTTTCTGCAGCCTTTTATATAGTCTTCCATGGAGATATCCTCCATTTTCCGGAACTTATCAAAATCCGACCATGCTTCATACGCACTTAACAAGTCATCTTTCTTATAAATCTTATCCATATAATGTAATAAAGTCTCCAGACCTTCTTCTGAGTCTAACTCTTCCAATTCCAGCTCAGAAAGCACTTTGTTTCGGATTTTACTGCCATATGGTAGAGAAAGAGCCAATGCCATACCTTGTTTTCTCTTTCCCAAAGCAGTTACTTTAGTCCACATAACTACTGCACTTCTCCATTGGTCGTACGATCCCTTTCAGAAAATAAGGAGGATAGTCATATCCAGCCATCTTTATCCTGGGTTCAGCCATGTATCTTTTTTTCTTCTTCTCACTCACTCCTTGGTTTGATCAGGAAAAGTTGTATCTTTCAAGCTTTCACATTTGCACAGCAACCATCCTCTGCTACCATTGTTAAACGTTTTAGTTGCTGTGAAATGAAGAGTCTAAAGTTCTTGTTCCTTTTCACCAAACACCATTTATTTCACTTCCACAGCCTCTGCACAAAACTTTTAACACACCACCTGACAGAGGCCACCTGAAGCCCCTTTACATATCAGTGTCAATTAATGGATACTTAACATAAATGAGACAACTATTTGCAATGTCTCTTAACCCATTACTTAACATTGGGAGGCACTGCAGTGGTCACAAAATGGAAGAAAATCATCCACCAGAAACATCTGCCCGGGGCAGCAATGGTGAGTCTGGCTGGGATTCTTGGATTGAGTGGCAGATGATCCGAAGGGACTCAAGAGGTGACCAGCATGTTTCACAATCTCAATGTGAATCCAGAGGCTCCTCCTGCAGAAGTAATTTTTGTAAAATAATCTTTTTGTGGTCACCTCCAGCCATTTGGTTGTTTTACATCTGCAAAATCTGACCACAGCATATGTCCTTACTAGTTCATCACATAACATTCGACTAACATGATGTGTGGTGCATACATCATATGTTATATCGGATCCTTCCACGCCTGTTTACCATCCACATAAAAGGTGCTGAGCAATCCAATTTCTCAACCTACATCCTTCCGCCTCCATATCCTCCACCCTTTGTTTCAGACTTTCAACTTAAAAGCCTGACATTTCATTGGGAGAGATGCAAATGTGTGAAATGCTGGTGTTAAATTCAGGGCAACTCTCTTTAAAAATCTTGTTGACTGTTTTGTAAAATATTTCACTGGACAACAAAGCCTAAACAAAGCATACCAATGGGCATCACTGACGAAGCCAGCATTTGCTACTCATCCCCAATTACCTTTGTGGTGGTGGAGAGCTTTCAAATGATGCAGTCTATGTGTTAAATTGTTAAATATAGTCTTACAATGATATTAGGCAGGCAGTTCCAGGACTTCGATCCTTCGCAGATGTGGAGTTATTCTTCCAAGTCAGAATGATGTGTGACTTGGATGGAAACCTGGATGCTGCCGCCATGTGCCTGCCTCCTAACTCGTGGTCGAGGTCGTGGATTATGGAATGTTTTTTTAAAAGCCTTAGGGAGTCACTGCAGTGTGCTTTCACCAGTGGTGATGGGAGTGAATGCTTGAGATAGTGGATAGAATCAAGTGAACTGTTTTTTCCCTGGATGGTGTTGAGCTTCTCGAATGTTATTGAAGCCAGTAGGGCATGTTCCAACACAATCCTGACTTGTGACAAGCAGGTGATAGAAGCCTTTGGAGATTTAGATGCTGAGTTATTTACTGTCGAACACTGAGCTCTCGTCCATCCAGTTTGATTCTGATTATTCCTTTTTTGTAGTGGCTCGACAGAACTTTCGGAGCCATTTCAGAGGGCAGTTAAGAAACATTGCTGTCAGTCTGGTGTCACATATAGGCAGCCTGGATAATGATGGCAGGTTTCCTGCCCTAAAGGACATTAGTGAACCAGTTTGGTTTTAATGGCATTCTGATAGCTTCATGGTCACCAATATTTTTGTTCCAGATTTACTAATTGTTTAATTAGCTGAATTCAATGACTTAACCGAAAGGATAATAAATGCTGGCCTTGCCAACAACACCCACAACTCATGATGGAATAAGAAGAAAAAAATTACAACCCGTCATGGTGGGTATGGAACTTGCCTCTGGATTATTAGTCCAGTCTTATGGTGGCCACGAAGGTTCATCAATAGATCACCACGTGGGCTTCTTGGAGTATGAATTCCCCTATTAAGCAGGCAGTAGCTCGCCCGAAAGGAAATGTATGCGGGAGCTTAAAGCCCACTGCTCCAACCTGGACTGGCAGCTCCATAGGTCCCTGGGCTTAGAAACATGCGTTGTATACCGAGGCAGCGGCCTTTTTCGTGACTGCAATCAAGGAATTTGGTGTTGGAGGACAGGTCTTTGTGAAGTTATTACATCCAGTGATGTACCCATTATGCTACTGTACCTAAAGCTTATTTGCACAGTCACCTTTCAGATAGGGGCCATAGAAACAATTTGATGTGCCTCACTCTATTGTATGTTTATACCTGATTTTGACATGCTGGTGAATATGTAAAAATTGATACTAGCATGCAACAACCGCAGCAGAGGGTGGCACCTTTCTTCTAGATTTCGGTGTCTGCTCAGGACTTAGGACAGCACTGACTGCACTGAGCATTGTCCACTTGAGCACCTATGCAACATTCTATTAATTTTCATCAACAGAAACAGATAAAAGTTGATAAACATACAAATGATTGGCTGGAATTCTCCGTCTGTTCACACTGGCAGGTCCCGCTGCAGTGAATGGATTTTTGGCTGAGAATCAAATTCTCGTTGGCAGCAGTGGTGGGGCGAACGCGGATCAGAGAATCCCGGACATCATGTACATAAATACATACTTTCAAGGAAGTGCCTGTCGTGTTAGGTACACTGGACTAACACTGGCTGCAACTGGATGCAGCTTAGATCAGAAAGATACTCCAAACGTTGAAGTTAGTTCAATCAGGTTTAATGAACTAATAGCACAGTTAGCACAGTTCTCATGGGAGTTTGACTCTCTGCTAAAATAAGTGTGGTTACTCTGTCTGACTGAACCAGACTAGCTCTTAGCCACGTGGTGGAGTTGTGAGATTGTAACAACATCCTTGACTGACTCTCTAGATGTTCATCAGTGGAAAGAGGCGGAGTGTGAGTGCCTCGTGTCTTTTATAGTCAGATCCCACCCCTGAGTGTCCTGCCTGCTTATTAGTCATGTCCTGTTCTCTGTGTCCATTAGCTGCTTGTCTGTATATCATTATGTCTTGTGTCCGCATATCATGGCATCTACCCTTTTTTTTAATGTTTGGATGACATATGTAAACGTATTTACAAGAATAGGCCAATATTAACATATATACATGCAGTGAATGTGAACATATGTACAAGTGAAAACAGCTGTCTAATGCGAGAACACAGAACATAGCAAACAGAACAAATGTTCATAAGTCCTGTCTCTGTGGCTTGCGTCTGATCCTGGTCCACCACCGGAGAGGTGGTGGTGGGGACGACAGCGCCTTGATGGGCTGGATTCAAGCCTGACTGGTGGCCTCGTGAGTCAAGGTATCAGGAGGTGGCAAAACAACAGAAGGAAATGGAGAAGAAAGCGGTTGCTGGCAGGCAACTTTGCGCAGTGCCCATCTGTTTTGTCGCACAATAGAACCATCAGCCAGACGCACAACATACGAGCGGGGGTGTCATAATATACACACAGGTATATGATGGTGCACAGGCAGGCAGTGATTGACACACAGGATGACCAGTGAACTCACAGAACACAGCAGCCAATCACCAGACAGGACACGACCACTATAAAGCCAGAGAGCACTAGTTTTCCCACTCTCTTGGGATCCAGCCTCTGAGACAGTCAGAGCCCCTGAGCAGCAACTAGAACATACACCATGTGGTAGTAAGATAGTCTGGTCAGGTTAGCCTCAGGTCTCCAGTCAAGTCAGCATAGTGTCAACCCAAGTATGTATGATAGTTAAGTGTTCAATAAAATGAGACTTCCGGTTGCGGCTATGCGGACCTAAGTCGCACATTTGGCGGCTCCCGCAAAAACGGACTTTTGGGCTCTTTTCAGGGCCCCCAATGGCACTTTTTGCGACGTTTCCCTGTGTGGGAAGGAGATTATAACAGCTCCCCGATAGTATATGGCTTCTACTAGGAGCGGGGCGACTAAAAAGGTGGTGGTGGACCCGAGGAAGGTGCAAGGGAAGAAGAACAAAATTGGGGCGGGCGGAGACCAGGCAGCGTGGAGGCAGTGGGCGGAGGAGCAGCAGTAGGGTATCCATCGCTGCTTCAGAGAGATTAAAGTGGACCTGCTAGAGCCGATGAAGGCTTCTATTGATAAGCTGCTGGAGACACAGACGGCCCAGGGAGTGGCTCCACAAGAAATGGCAGGAGCGGTTCGAGGAGATGGAGAATCGGTCGAGGCGGAAGAATCTGCGGATTCTGGGTCTCCCGGAGGGGCTGGAGGGGCCGGACGTGGGGGCCTATGTGGTCACCATGTTGAACTCGCTGATGGGAGCGGGGTCCTTCCAGGGGCCCCTGGAGCTGGAAGGGGCCCAAAGAGTGCTGGCGAGGAGGCCCAAGGCTAACGAGCCTCCGCGGGCGGTGCTGGTGAGGTTCCATCCGTTCGGCGATCGGGAGTGTGTGCTCAGGTGGGCTAAGAAGGAGAGGAGCAGCAGGTGGGAGAATGCGGAGGTTCGAATATACCAGGACAGGAGTGCGGAGGTGGCGAAGAGGAGGGACGGGTACAATCGAGCGAAGGCGGTGCTGCACAGGAAGGGGGTGAAGTTTGGCATGTTGCAGCCGGCGCGACTGTGGGTTACCTACAAGGACCGGCACCATTATTTTGAGTCTCCGGAGGAGGCGTGGGCCTTTGTTCAGGCCGAGAAGTTGGACACAGAATGAGGGTCGGGATGGGCGATTGGGGACTGTGGTTGATATGTTATTTCATTATTTTTTTTGAGGGGGGGGTGGCCTTTGCTTTGCTCCTGGTTTCTTTTTCTCTGTGTTTTTCTCTTTCGGTTTGGTGAGGGTGGTTGGTACGGGATGAGCACTGTTTTGGTTGGGTTGGTCGGGGGGGGGGGCTCTTGGAGGGGGGTAGGTAAACAGAACAGGGGTGGATGGCTGGCAGTGTGATGGGGCCCCGTGGGGGAGGGGGAGGCCCGAGTCGGGGGTGAGGGGACTGGGCCTGTAAAAGGAGCTGCGTCAGAGGTGGCGGGGCCGGGTAGGTGGAAAGCGCGGGCTTTTTCCCGCGCTGAAGACTGGAAGGGGCCGGGGCGGGAAAGCGAGGGTTGTTTCCCGCGCTTAGAATGGAAGGGGGAGGGGGCGAGCCTATGGATGGGGAACGGGAGAGGAGGGTGTGTCACACAATGGGAGGAGTCGAAGGAGAGGCGGGAGTGGCCGGGGTCAGTAGGAGTCAGCTGACTTGCGGAAGTGCAATCGGGGGAGTAAATCAGCTAGGGTGGGTCCTAGCCGGAGGGGGGGGGGGGGGGGATCGCGATCGAGTTGCTGCTGCTATGGTCAAGGGGGAGCTGGAGCGAGTGGGGGGGCGGGGTTGAGACGGGGGGTGTGGGTGCCGGCGCGTGGCTGGCCGAGGAGGGGTCATGGCTAGTCAGCGGGGTAGGGGGGGCGGGTAGCCCCCTGATCCGGCTGATAACCTGGAATGTAAGGGGACTGAATGGGCCGGTTAAGCAGGCCCGCGTGTTCGCGCACCTGAAGGGGCTCAAGGCGGATGTGGTTATGCTCCAGGAGACATACCTGAAGGTGGCAGACCAGGTAAGATTGAGGAAAGGGTGGGTAGGTCAGGTGTTTCACTCGGGGCTGGATGCCAAAAATCGAGGCGTGGCGATCTTGGTGGGAAAGAAGGTCTCATTGGAGGCGTCGAGCATTGTGGCAGATAATGGCGGTAGGAACGTAATGGTAAGCGGTAAGTTGCAGGGAGAGAAGGTGGTACTGGTCAATGTGTATGCCCCGAATTGGGACGATGCGGGTTTTATGCGGCGTATGTTGGGTCGGATCCCAGACTTGGAAGTGGGGGACCTGATAATGGGGGGAGACTTTAACACGGTGCTGGATCCGGCAGTGGATCGCTCCAGGTCTAGGACGGGTAGGAAGCCAGCGGCGGCTAGAGTGCTGAGGGGGTTTATGGACCAGATGGGAGGGGTGGACCCTTGGCGATTTGCAAGGCCGGGGGCTAGGGAATTTTCATTCTTCTCACATGTCCATAAGGCTTATTCCCGAATCGACTTTTTCATATTGAGGAGGGCGCTGATAGCGAGAGTAGAGGATACTGAGTATTCAGCAATAGCCATTTCGGACCATGCCCCGCATGGGTGAACCTGGAGATGGGGGAGGAGAGGGACCAGCGCCCGCTGTGGCGCTTGGAGGTGGGGCTGTTGGCGGACGAGGAGGTGTGCGAGCTGGTCCGAGGAAGTATAGAGAGGTACTTGGAGACCAACGGCAACGGGGAGGTCCGAGTGGGGATGGTATGGGAGGCGCTGAAGGCGGTGGTGAGGGGAGAGCTGATCTCCATTAGGGCCCTCAAGGAGCGGAGGGAGCGGGGGGAGAGGGAGAGGCAGGTGGGGGAGATGGTGAGGGTAGACAGGAGGTATGTGGAGGTGCCCGAGAAAGGATAGTTGAGGAAGAGGCGAGCCTCCAGGCCGAATTCGACCTGGTGACCACCAGGAAGGCGGAGGTGCAGTGGAGGAAGGCCCAGGGGGCGATTTACGAGTATGGGGAAAAGACAAGCCGGGTGTTGGTGCATCAGCTTCGGAAGCGGGACGCAGCTAGGGAGATCGGGGAAGTTAAGGACAGAGGCGGGAGTGTGGTGCGGAGTGGGGTTGGCATCAATGGGGTCTTCAGGGACTTTTACGAGGAATTGTACCGATCCGAGCCCCCACGGGAGGAGGGAGGGATGGGCCGCTTCCTGGACCAATTGAGGTTTCCAAAGGTGGAAGAGGGACTGGTGGCGGGATTGGGGGCCCTGATTAGGCTGGAAGAGCTGACCAAGGGGATAGGAAGCATGCAGGTGGGGAAGGCACGGTTTCCCGGTCGAATTCTATAAAAGATATATATGGACCTGTTGGGCCCGTTGCTAGTCAGGACCGTCAATGAGGCAAGGGAGGGGGGGGCTTTGCTCCCGACGATGTCCCGGGCACTGATCTCCTTGATCCTGAAGCGGGCAAGAATCCCCTGCAGTGTGGGTATTACAGACCGATTTCCTTGCTAAATGTAGATGCCAAGGTGCTGGCGAAGGTCTTAGCCACGAGGATTGAGGATTGTGTGCCGCAGATCATCCATGAAGACCAGACGGGGTTTGTGAAGGGGAGGTAGTTGAACGCGAATGTGCGGAGGCTTTTGAACATTATCATGATGCCGGCGAGGGAGGGGGAGGCGGAGATAGTGGTGGCGATGGACGCAGAGAAAGCCTTCAATAGGGTAGAGTGGGGGTACCTGTGGGATGTGAAGAGGTTCAGGTTTGGGGACGGGTTTGCCAGGTGGGTTAGGCTGTTGTATGAGATCCCGATGGCGAGTGTGGACACAAACAGGAGGAGGTCCGAATACTTGCGGTTGCACCGAGGGACGAGGCATGGGTGTCCCCTGTCCCCCCTGCTCTTCGCACTGGCGATTGAAGCCCTGGCTATGGCACGGAGGGAGTCAAGGAACTGGAGGGGGTTGGTGCAGGGTGGGGAGGAGCATAGGGTGCCGCTCTATGCGGACGACCTGCTGCTGTATGTGGCGGACCCGGTGGGGGGAATGCCGGAGGTAATGAGGATTCTTCGGGAATTCAGGGACTTTTCGGAGTACAAGCTCAGTATGGGGAAGAGCGAGCTGTTCGTGGTTCACCCAGGGGACCAGGAGAGGGGGTTGGCGAGCTCTCACTAAAAAGGACGGAGAGGAGCTTCAGGTATTTGGGGGTCCAGGTGGCCAGGAGCTGGGGGGGCCCTGCATAGGCTTAACTTTACAAGGCTGGTGGAGCAAATGGAGGAGGAATTCAAGAGGTGGGACGCGTTGCCGCTGTCCTTGGCGGGTCGGGTGCAGTCAGTCAAAATAACGGTGCTCCCAAGGTTTTTGTTCCTGTTCCAGGGACTCCCCGTGTTTATCCCAAAGGCTTTTTTTAGGCGGGTTAAGAGGAGTATAATGGGGTTTGTGTGGGCGCGAGGGACTCCGAGGGTGAAAAGGGTGTTCCTGGAGCGGAGTAGAGATAGGGGGTGACTGGCGCTGCCCAACCTCTGTGGGTACTACTGGGCTGCCAATGCGACGATGGTGCGCAAGTGGGTGATGGAGGGGGAGGGGGCTGCATGGAAGAGGCTGGAGACGGCGTCTTGTGTGGGTACGAGTCTGGGGGCGCTGGCAACGGCGCCGCTGCCGCTCCCTCCAAGGAGGTATACCATGAGCCCGGTGGTGGCGGCTGCCCTCAAAATGTGGGGGCAGTGGAGGCGACATAGAGGGGAAGTTGGGGCTTTGGCGTGGATCCCAATATGGGGGAACCACCGGTTCGCCCCAGGGAGAACAGGTGGAGGGTCTTCGGGGTGGCACAGTGCAGGGATACGAAAGTTGGGGGACCTGTTTGTGGACGGGAAGTTCACGAGCCTCGGTGAGCTGGAGGAGAAGTATGGGCTCCCCCCGGGGAACACCTTCAGGTACTTACAGGTAAGGGCGATTGCCAGACGGCAGGTGGTGGAATTCCCGCGGCTACTGCCACACACAGTACAGGACAGGGTGCTCTCGGGGAGGTGGGTGGGAGTGGGGAAGATCTCAGAAACTTACCAGGTGGTGCAGGAGGAGGAGGAGGCCTCAGTGATGGAGGTGAAAGGTAAGTAGGAGGAGTTGGGAGAGGAGATTGAGGAAGGGGCGTGGGCAGATGCCCTGGGGAGGGTGAACTCTTCCTCATCGTGCGCGAGGCTCAGCCTCATACAGTTTAAGGTGCTGCACAGGGCACACGACCGGGACAAGGATGAGCCGGTTCTTTGGGGGAAGAGGACAGGTGTGTTAGGTGCTCAGGGAGCCCAGCAAATCACACCCATATGTTCTGGGCATGCCCAGCGCTGGAGGAATTTTGGAAGGGCGTAGCGAGGACGGTGTCAAGGGTGGTAGGATCCAGGGTCAAACCGGGCTGGGGGCTCGCAATATTTGGGGTGGCAGAGGAGCCGCGAGTGCAGGAGGCGAAAGAGGCCGGTATTGAGGCCTTTGCGTCCCTGGTAGCCCGGCGAAGGATTCTTCTTCAGTGGAAGGATGCAAGACCCCCAAGCGTGGAATCCTGGATCAGTAATATGGCGGGGTTCATTAAATTGGAGAGGATGAAATTCGCCTTGAGAGGGTCGGTACAAGGGTTCTTTAGGCGGTGGCAACCGTTCTTAGACTTCCTGGCAGAACGGTAGACATTGGTCAATGGCAGCAGCAACTCGGGGCGGGGAGGGGTTTACTTTATTTTTGTTTTTGTTATTTGCACTGAAGGGTCTGAGGGGGTGGAAATACCTGTTGTGTTAAGTCGGGGTGTTAATGTTAATTTATTATTTATGTACAGGGGAATGGGGTTATGGAGGGTTGCTTTTCTAGACTGTGTTTTTTCATTTTGTTATTGATATTTTATGAAAACCTTAATAAATATTATTTTTTTAAAAAAGAGTTCAATAAAATCAAGTTGCATTTCTTCAAGTGTTGCAAGCCTCTCTCTCTCACTGCTGCAGTAAACACAGAACCGGCATACCCGGCAAAGCCAACACATCAGGGAGCCTGTCGAACAACGACAGCTGGAGCTGACCAGCCTCCATCAGGGATCTTGACCCAAACAGTGTCTGAAGGGGATAACACGGGCAAATCGGTGGCATGAGCATCAAAGCCCTGTTTGTGCCGGTCTCGGAGTTGCTGCACCTTCTGCAGCACCGGGAGGTGATCCAGGTTGGGCACGTGTATGGCTGTAAGTGTCGTTCGCAGGTACCTGTTCATCAGGGGCTGAGCCGGTGACATGCCAGTGGACAGTGGGGTCACCTGTACTCAAGCAGCGCAAGGTGAGTGTCAGACGCAGAATCCGCAGCCTTGCAGATGAGCTGTTTCACTATGTGTACCCCTTTCTCAACTTTTCCGTTTGACTACGGAGAGTGTAGGCTGGAAGTGATGTGTTTGAACTGATACGACTGGGCAAACAGAGACCATTCATGGCTGCTGAAGCACGGGCCATTGTCACTCATGACAGTGAGTGGGATACCATGCCTGGAGAACGTCTCCTTACAGGCCTTGATGACGGTCCGAGATGTGAGGTCTGAGAGCTTCACGACTTCAGGGTAATTGGAAAAGTAATCAATGATTAACACATAATCACGACCATTTGCATGAAAGAGGTCGATGCCAACCTTAGACCACGGAGAGGTTTAGATTTCATGCTGCTGAAGCGTCTCCTTTCTCTGCACTGGCCGGAAGCGTTGACAGGTCGCACAGTTAAGGACCATGTTTGTGATGTCCTGGCTGATCCCGGGCCAGTAGACAGCCTGCCTTGCTCTGCGTCTGCACTTTTCCACACCCAGGTGGCCCTCATGGATTTGATGGAGCACCAAGCTCTGGAGACTGTGTGGAATTACAATCCGGTCCAGTTTGAGGAAGATACCATCAACCACCGTCAGGTCGTCCTTTGCATTGAAAAATTAAGGGCACTGCCCTTTTTGCCAGCCATTGGCGAGGTGGTGCATAACACGCTGCAAGAGGGGGTCTTTGGCTGTCTCCTCGCGGATACGAATCACCTTCTCATCAGATGCCGGGTGGGTGCTAGCATACAGCTGCACCTGTGACTCAACCTGTGACTCAATTTGCCGGATGGCGTTCAGTGGTTCACTAGGCACGGTGATGGAGCGGGACAGTGTATCGGCAATGATGAGCTCCTTGCCAGGCGTGTAGACCAGGTCAAAGTCGTACCTTCTGAGTTTGAAGAGGACGCGCTGCAACCGAGGCGTCATGTCATTAAGGTCCTTGTGGATAATGTGGACCAGAGGCCTGTGATCCGCCTCGACTGTGAAGGTCGGCAGGCCGTAGACATAGTCGTGAAACTTGCGAATGCTCGATTTGGGCATACCTTTGTTCGGTGGGCGTGATTGCCCTTGATGTATAGGCAACCGGTGCCCAGGATGAAGTGTCATCTTGTTGCGGCAGGACCGCACCGATGCCATCCTGGCTCGCAACTGATGAGCTTTTTGATGCCCTGTCCGGGTCGAAAAATGCCAACACACGTGCAGTGGTGAGCTTGGCTTTCAGCTCCAACCACTCTGCCTGATGGGCCGCCTTCCATTAGAAGGCAGTGGACTTCTTCACTAGGTTTTGTTGGGCCGTGGTGTGTGAGGCCATGTTTGGGAAGAACTTGCCCAGAAAATTGACCATGCCCAGGAAGCGCAATACCGCCTTTTTGTCTTCCGGGACCTACATGGCTGCAATGGCCTTGACCTTGTCTGTGTCGGGGCACACGCACTGCTGAGAGATCTGGTCTCCTAGGAACTTGAGTGTCGACATGCCAAAGCAACATTTGGCCCTGTTCAGCTTCAGGCCATTGGCGTGGACACGACAGAATACCTGCTGGAGACAGGAAACATGCTCATCAGGGGTCGTGGAGCATATGATGACATCATCCACGTACACACAAACCCCTTCGATGCCCTCCATCACCTGCTCCACGATGCGATTAAATATCTCCGATGCCGAGATGATGCCGAACGACATACGATTATAGCAGTACCTGCCAAATGGTGTGTTGAAGGTGCAGAGCCTTCTGCTGGACTCATCCAGCTGGATTTGCCAGAATCCATGTGACGCATCTAACTTCGTGAAAAACCGTGCATGTGCCATCTCACTGGTGAGTTCCTCCCGCTTCGGGATGGGGTAGTGTTCACGCATTATATTCTGGTTGAGATCCATGGGATCAATGCAGATGCGCAGGTCTCCAGAGGGTTGTTAAACACCACCATCGAGCTGACCCAGTCAGTCGGTTCGGTTACCCTGGAAATGATCCCCTGCTGCTGCAGCTCCTTGAGCTGTTCCTTCAGGCGCTCCTTCAGCGGAGCCGGGACCCGGCGTGGTGCATGGACCACTGGCTTGGCATCAGGTCGCATAGGATCTTGTACTGATATGGCAAAGTGCCCATCCCGTCAAACACATCTGGATACTGAGCGAGGATGTCGACAATGCCAGCTTGAAGATCCACATTGGAGGATGTCGTTGAATAAACCCGCTGCACCAGGTTTAGCTTTTTGCAGGCATGTGCGCCCAGTAGGGATGCCCTGTCCGGCTTGACAATTTCAAACCTTAGCCGTGCATGGGTGCTCCGGTTGGAGATGAGTAGATGGCAGACCCCAGTGCCGTGATGGCATTCCCGTTATAGTCCTGGAGCTGGCAGGCTGCTGGAAGGACCTTGAGGGGCTTCTTGATGTATTTGAAGTCTGCCTGTGAGAGGAGGTTGGCAGAAGCACCTGTGTCCAGCTTGAACTGGATGGAGCAGTGGTTGACCTGCATCACCGCACGCCATTCGTCCTCCGAATCCACAGCGTGGATGGACTGAATGCGAGATGAGTTAGGTGTGGCATGTTCACGTGCGGTAATGATGCCCACTCGGTAGGTGGACTCCAGGCACTCGTCCTCTGGATCCGTTGTACTGCCAGGATCAGAATCCTGTAATCGCGTTGCACATTCTGGATGCGCCGTCGTCGGAATTGGGAGCGCTGGCGTCTGACTGGTGGTGCAGACCTGCACAAGGCTGCATCGTGTCCAGGCTTCTCGCAGTTTATACATTGCCTGCCTCTTGCAGGGCAGTGTCCCTTTAAGTGGGCGTTGCCACAGTTCGGGCACGTCATGACGTCGGCGTCGTGATGCGGTGTACGCCGTCGCACATGCGCAGTGCGGTCGGCAGACGTCTGCACCTGCACAGTGTGGGTGTCGGCCGCTTTGTTATCCCGTTCGCCTCGCGCATGCATGGGGCTCCGGGAAAAGCGCGCAAGATGGCCGCTGTCTTCAATGCTGAGGCGCTGCATCCGGAAGATGGCCTGCACACTCACTGCCTCGTGGGAGGCAAGTTTCTAATTTTCAGCCGATTTGTAATGGGAATACCGATTTTTTGCGTGCTCATGCACTGTACATGTTTCAATCGCGACTGGCAGGGTCATATGCTTGATTTTTAAGAACTGCTCTCTCAGAGGATCAGAGTGAACTCCAAACACAATTTGGTCTCTGATCATGGAGTCAGCAATATCACCAAAGTTGCAGGACAGCGCTAGCAGGCGGAGGCTAGTTAAGAAGGCATTGAAAGATTCATCTTTACCTTGAAGACGTTGTTTGAATACGTAGCGCTCGAAGATTTAATTGGTGTCCACTTCACAGTGACTATCGAACTTGTCCAGGATGGTCTGAAACTTTGTCTTGTCCTGGCCTTCGGTGAAGTTAAACGAGTTGAAGAGTTCGATGGCTTTGATCACCCGCTGTTGAGAGGAGAAGTGCGATCTTTCTTGCATCAGACGCACCCTCGAGGTCTGAGGCTGCGATGTGCAGCAGAAACTTTCGCTTGAATGTCCGCCAGTTGGCACTGAGATTGCCGGAGGTCCTGAGCTGGTGGGGAGCCTGAATCTTTTCCATGGTGCCGGGATACATTTGCTCGTCGTCACGGAACGGATTGAGGTAAGCCACCTTAAATTAGTAGTCCCCTGGTATCATGTTGTGTTAGGTACGCTGGTCTAACACTGGCTGCAACTGGATGCAGCTTAGATCAGAAAGCTACTCCAGACCTTGAAGTTAGTTCAATCAGGTTTATTGAACTAGTAGCACAGTTAGCACAGTTCTCTGTGAGTTTGACTCTCTGCTAACGTAAGTGTGGTTACTCTGTCTGACTGAACAAGGCTAGCTTTTCGCCACGTGGTGGAGGTGTGAGATTGTAACAACACCCTTGACTGACTCTCTAGATGTTCATCAGTGGAAAGAGGTGGAGTGTGAGTTCCTCGTGTCTTTTATAGTCAGATCCAAACCCTGAGTGTCCTGCCTGCTTATTGGTCACGTCCTGTTCTCTGTGCCCATTAGCTGCTTGTCTGTACATCATTATGCGTGTCCCCGCATATCATGACAGTGCCAATGGGCTTCATATCTGATGTAAACCATGAGGTTTTTTTAAACTTATCCTATGATGAAGACAAATGGTAACTTAGCTCCTTTGAAAGGAACTCAGTATGACACCTAGATACACCCAATGACATTTGAAAGATGATGGGTGAGATCTTTCGGCTGTTAACACCGGTGGGATCTTCCAGTCCTGTCAGCTGTGCACCCCCGCCACAGGTTTCCTAGCGGCATGGGGTAGGTTCAATGGGAAATCCCATTGACAGTGGTGAGAGCAGAAGATCCTGCTGCTGGCCAAAGGTGGTCATCTCCCGCCGTCAAGAAACAGGCTGCTGGGAAGGCCAGAGAATCTCGTCCAATATATTGTTAAAAGCATCGGGACTTTGCGAGCTCAAACACCCATTCAAATGTTACGTCTGTACCAGAGATACTCTGAAATATCATCTGGGAGTTACCAGGATGGTTGTGATGTGCAAGAAAAAGCTACTGAAAAAGACATAATTGTAAAGGACAATGAGCCACTAGTCATTGGCTATCAAAAGGACAAAAAGGGCAGAGGACAAAAAGAAGAATGAGGAGGTAACAGGCATTCAGCAGCCACTGTGCGAGGCAGCATGAATTTCAGCTACTTGCCTTCAGGAAAATTGTTATGTATCATTTAACATTTCAGAGTTGTAAAAGTGTACTTTGAAAGCAAAATTCATCATAATGTATTGTGTCTTTGCTGAAAATAGTGAAGGTACAAAATGCATCAATGCAATGTACTCCTGTGCTCTACCTTGCCTCACGTGAATTAGTTTGCCATGGTATTTATTTAGCTTAACTTTGTAGTTTTAATTTTTATAAAACAGCATTGTATTGGCTGTTGGAGACCCTTCCTCACATTTACAATCCGCCAGGGTCACTCAGCTCCTGACCTCATTATAGCCTTGGTTCAAATATGGACAAAAGAGCTGAACTCCAAAGGTGAGGTGAGAGTGACTGCCTTTGACATCAAGGTAGCATTTGACCGAGTGTGACATCATGGAGCCCTAGAAAAACTGGAGCCAATGGGAATCAGGGAGGGAACTCTCCACGGGTTGGAGTCATACCTGGCACAAAGGAAGATGGTTGTGGTTGTTGGAGGTTAGTCATCTCTGTCCTGAAGCATCACTGCAGGAGTTCCTCAGGGTAATGTCCTAGGTCCAACCATCTTTAGCTGCTTTGTAAATATGTTTCCTTCCAAGATAAGGTCACATGTGGGGACGTTCACTGATGATTGTGCAATGCTTTGCACCCACTGTGCTATCAGGGAGGAAATTCCAGAGTTTTGACCCAGTGACTCCTCAGATTCTGAAGCAGTCCATGTGCAAATGCAGCAAGACTGGGACAACATTCAGGCTTGGGCTGACAAGTGGCAAGTAACATTTGCACCACACAAGTGCCAGGCAATGACCATCTCCAATTAGCGAGAATCAAACCACCGCCCCTTGACATTCAATGGCATTATCATCACTGAATCCCCAATGATCAACATCCTGGGGGTTACCATTGACAAGAAACTGAACTGGACTAGCCACATAAATACTGTGGCTACAAGAGCAGGTAAGAAGCTAGGAATCCTGTGGCAAGTAACTCACTTCCTGACTCCCCAAAGTCTGTCCACCACCTACAAGGCATAAGTCAAGAGTGTGATGGAATACACCCCACTTGTCTGGATGAGTGCAGCTCTAACAACACTCAATAAGCTCAACACCATCCAGGACAAAGCAGCCCGCTTGATTGACACCCCTTCCACAAACATTCACTCCTTCCACCACCGATACACATTGGAAGCAGTGTGTACCATTTACAAGATGCACTGCAGAAACTCACCAAGGCTCCTTGGCAGCCTCAACCAAATCCACGACCACAACCATCTAGAACGATAAAGGCAGCGGATACATGGAAACACCACCAACTGGAAGTTCTGAGCAGCGTGGTAGCACAGTGGTTAGCACAGTTGCTTCACAGCTCCAGGGTCCCGGATTCAATTCCTGGCTTGGGTCACTGTCTGTGCAGAGTCTGCATGTTCTCCCTGTGTGCGTGAGTTTCCTCCGGGTGCTCCAGTTTCCTCCCACAGTCAAAGGATGCGCAGGTTAGGTGGATTGGCCACGGTAAATTGCCCTTAGTGTTCAAAGAGTTTAGTTGGGGTTACTGGGTTACGGGGATAGGGCTTAAGTGGGGTGCTCTTTCGAAGGCATGGGCTTAAGTGGGATGCTCTTTCCAAGGGCAGGTGCAGACTCGATGGGCCTGTGCAGACTCGATGGGCCAAATGGCCTCCTTCTACAATGTAAATTCTCTGAATCTCCACCAACTCACATCATCCTGGCTTGGAAATATATTGCTGTTCCTTCACAGTCACTCGGTCAAAATCCTGGAACTCGCTCCCTAATAGCACAGTGGGTGTACCTACATCACATGGTGTGTAGCGATTCAAGGGGGAGCTGACCACCACCTTCTCAAGGTCAATTAGGGATGGTCAACAAATGTTGGCCAAGGCTGCGAAGTCCACATCCCCGTTAAAAACTTCTATTTTTAAAAATCCATCTGGCTACCATCTTCTCTATCAGGAATCAGGTAGAGCAGTAGCTGAAGAATCCTGGAGGAGTTCACAAGACTCATGAAAAGTTGTGTCCAAAGCCACCAGAACAAAATTAACTAATTATTTTATATTTCCTAGCAGAGATGAAGATAGAGAAAGACATGAGTCTGGGCAGCAGATTTATTTCTGCTACATTTGGTGCTTCTGGACTAGACGTGAACACTCTCTTATGGGACTACTATAAAGATGTTTATGATTCAGCTGGCCATCTAGCCCAAGGGGTCATAGATTCAATTTGTTCTGTGTGCAAGGAATAGCCCATCCTGTTCGGGTGGCAAATACATGCTGCTTCTAGATGTTTGTTCAGTCTGTTGTTCAGGTGCCACTACAGACAGGGTTCGGTTGCTACTAGAGAACCACATGGATATTAACGATAAGGGTAAGAAAGATGCTCTACTGAGGGAGTATGAGCAAATATGGCTAAATTACAAAACAACAACACATGGTACTAATTTCTGGGTTATCGCCTGAGCCACAAGCAAATTGGCACAGGGCAAATAAGATTACGCATTTAATGCGTGGTTTAAAAATTGGTGGTGGGGAAATGGGCTTCAATTCATCGGGAACTGGCACCAGTACTGGGGAAAGAGGGATCTGTACCATTGGGATAGCCTGCATCTAAACTGCACTAGGACTAGTGTCCTGGGGACTTGCGTAACTAAGGATGTAGTGAGGACTTTAAACTAAATAGAAGGGTGTGTGGTGTGTGGGGAGCTGGTTCACATTAGGGAAGATTTAGAAAGTTAAAAAGAAAGGACAAGGCAATAGTGCAGAGTAGTGATATGTGCAATGGTAACCAGAGCGCGACAGGAAGGGGCAAAATGTACAAAAATAAGAGTGGTCTGGCCAATATGGCCAGAGTAGGGGAAAATGGCTTTCAACCAACAGTTGAGGAGGGTGGTTTTGGTGAAAGGAGATTTAGAAATCCAACTGTAGAAGTTGAAACAGTAGAAAAGTATATCAATGTGAATAAAGTCAAGCTGAGTGGGACAGAAAGTTTAACAGTAATAGTGCATCTAGAATAAGGTTCATGCAGGGAGCAATAGTATTTTTTAAAAATTGAAGTCACTTTATCTGAATGCACAAAGCATCCAAAATAAGATAAATGAACTAGTGACATAATTTGAGATAAATGGTTTAGATCTAATTGCCTTTACAGCTGCGTGGTTGCAAGGTGACCAAGATTGAAAAATAAATATTGCAGGGTCCACAACATTTTGAAAAGAGAGGCAGAATGTAAAAGGAGAAGGGATAGCCCTGATAATAAAGGATTATATCAGGATACCAGTGAGAAAGGACCGTGGCTCAGAAAATGAGGCAGTAGAATCAGTAAGGGTGGAGATTAGAAATAGCAAGGGTAAGAAAACACGAATAGGAGTAGTTTATAGGGTCACTAATGGTGGTTATACCCTTGGAGAGAGCATTAAACATGAAATTATTAGAGCTTGTACAAAGGAAATGTAATATTGTGGGTGACTTTAATCTACATGAAGACTGGACCAATCAATGTTCAGAGGATTTTCAAACCAGGTGTATGTTGGGAGCTTAGCTGTGGTACTCTTCAAGCTTAAAGACTGTGTTCCTGCACAAAGATATTGGAAAGCCTGCTCCTCCACTATAGTCACTGAAGCTTGGCTGTCAGCTTCCCTTTAAGGAGTCTATCATTTACCCCATCGACAATTTCAATTGGAGCTCTCTTTTCAATTGGATTCATTCAACTGATACATTGCATGCTCTTCTTCAGAGCTCTTCTTCACAATGTTCAGTTGCGCCCTGGACTGCTGCTGCTACTGTTTGGTTCTTTTTGCATTGGCACGCTTTGCCTCACGTGGCAATGTGCTTGAATGTGACCCCTTCAGTTGCATCGGAAACGCAAGAACTTCCAAACATGGCATAGTACTCCCCGCAACGATAACAGTTCACCTCAGATTTGGATCGGCATCCGATTCATTCCCGCTCCTTGGGTCTCGGTCCTGTTCCTGAGGACCATGTCTAGTTCTGCGCCATGCCTGCTGATCCCGCTGTGGACCTCGCGGCCAAACTCCTCCATACCTAATCAACATACCCTTCAGCCATTCTTTGAAGCTCAGTGATGCCTTTTTCAGTGCACTCCGTCGCCTGCGCTATCTCAACCCCTTTTTCCAATGTAACTGTGGGCTCCACCAGAAGCTTCCTCTGGACATTAAGGTTATGGATCCCACAAACCAACCGATCATGCAGCATGTCATCAAGCATGGTCCCAGGCTCATAGAGCTCAGCAAGCTGGCGAAGCCTGGCTATGAAAGCTGAGACAGATTCTTCATGGTCCCTCACAGCAGAGTTAAACTTTTAATGTTGGAGGATAATCAAGGACCTTGGAATGAACTGTTTTTGAACCAATTTCATCATCTGGTCAAATGTCTTCTAGTTGGGTGCCTAATCAAATTATACGTTTGGGGCCCACAAATTGTCAGAGGAATTACCTTCCTGCTTGTCCTCACCTGTGATCTTGTTCACAGTTAAAAAAAGGGTGCCATTCAACACACTTACTCCAATCCTCAACCCCTTGGTAAAGTCGTCCAATGATAGGCATTTTCACTCATGGTTTAAATTATTCTGTCTCTTGCTGGAGCTTTTCTACTTTCTCAACTGTTCCCCTCCTTCTCCCCTCAATTCACAATGACTGTTGGCAACGATTGAAAACTCATCGAAGCTCATGGACAACATGGTGGCTTGAGACATTAGCTGGATTTTATGGATGAAAGGCAAAGGCAGTTAAGTAACAGGCGCAGAACATTGCACAACAGGTCTCAACACTTTGACTCCGTAGTCCACATTGCCCGGGGTCCTCCTCCCACACAAACTCCCCATTGACCAGGATTCGCACGAGCCTGTGCAATTGGGACCGAACCGGTCACATGGTCTGTGGAGCCCAGCCCTTAAAAGGACCATGCTACCATACTATGTGTGTTGAAGTCTCCATACATGACAGGATCATTTATGCATCCCTATTCCAATCTCACCTTGGCACTTTTCCTTAAGTGTTTTTCTTTCCAGATTCCCCTCATCTGTTAATCAATGTTGGCTTGTGCAATAACTTGCTACACTCTGGATTTTGGTTGCTCATTCCTTCACATTGTGATGACATTTCACCATGTGCTTTTTATCAACTACTTTGGCATCATGTCAATATAATAAATCTTATTTTATACATTCTGTACTCCCCTTCTATTCCTCACAGAAATTTCACACATTACACCTGCAATAGCCGACAAATCACGATTTATATAATTCAAATGACTCCTTAATTAGTTATGCAGCAATTTTGCAGATACTTTATCTAATGCACATAAGATTCCAGGAAATGCACAGAGTAAAGTTAGGAATTCTTTCCAAACGTTTTTTAAAAAGGCAAAAACATTAACGATCATATAATGTACTAAGAATAATTAGTATTATTATCATTTCATTATCATTTAATAATTACCACCGGGCAGCACAGTAGCATAGTGGTTAGCACTATGGCTTCACAGTGCCAGGGCCCCAGGTTTGATTCCTGGCTTGGGTCACTGTCTCTGCAGAGTCTGCACATTCTCCCCGTGTCTGCGTGGGTTTCCTCCGGGTGCTCCGGTTTCCTCCCACAAGTCCTGAAAGACGTGCTGTTAGGTAATTTGGACATTCTGAATTCTCCCTCTGTGTACCCAAACAGGCGCCAGAATGTGGCGTCCAGGGGTTTTTCACAGTAACTTCATTGCAATGTTAATGTCAGCCTACTTGTGACAATAAAGGTTATTAAAAAAAAATTATATCCCCCCATCCTCTGATGGTAGGTGATTACAAGGCACCAACACATTAAGTTTTTTTTGATGCATTCATGGGACGTGGGCGTCGCAGGCTGGGCCAGCATTAATTGCCTATCCCTAAATGCCCTTGAGGGTGCAGTTAAGAGTCAATCACATTGCTGTGGGTCTGGAGTCACATGTACTCCAGACCAGCTAAGGCTGACAGATTTCCTTCCCTAAAGGACAATAGTGAACCAGATGGATTTTTAAGACAATCGACATTGGTTTCATGGTCATCATTAGACTTTTAATTCCAGATTTTTATTGAATTCAAATGTCACCATTGATAGTGGTGGGATGTGAACCTGGGTCCCCAGAGCATTACTTTGGATCTCATCTCTTGTTTATTAGTCCAATGATAATACCACAATGCCAAGCAACTGCCTTAATATATGATGTTAGTGTCAAACCTTTAGACTAGGGTTCACTTCCACAGGAAAGAAGGTTTATGTATCTCTGGAGTAGAGCATCAGCCGGGCAGCAACTCTGGTACAGCAATGCACATTGGAGGAGGCACGAAAACCTGCAAACACGTCACCTAGAATGCAATGTTAATGAGTCAAGTGACTAGGACCAATGATGAGGAAGGAAAGGAGGAGCAGCAGGAGAAAAAGAGCCATTTGGGCGAAGACTGCCTGTGGAGGTCAGTGAAGCTGCTGTCAAATGAGAACTGGAAGCTAACCTCAAAGAAAAGGATTGGAATTTTGCCTGAGAACATTCATAGCTATGAAGGACTTTGTGGCTGGAACTGGTATTACATATGTTCAATCGACTGCTTAATAAACTTGTGAGGTCTATTTTTGTTATATCTGCTATTTAAAGGTGTAATGTATAATATATATGGACTGCAATCTGCTTTTTGATTCCTGTTTAAGTTTTGTTGATTTTGGTTTGATTGTTAAAATAGAAGTTAGATGAAGTGAAATCATGTCAATTGGTTTTCATTGGTGTCACTTGGCAAATTTGAATCTTTCAGTTTGTTGGTCTCCACCGGGATCATAACAATCGGAGGACAAAGTGCGCAGATGGCAACAGAGCATAACCATAGGGGGGCAAGCACACCTGCATGCCCTAAAACTCATGGACAAGATTGCCAGAGAACCTGCAGTCACCATGAAGCACCAGCTTCACACAGATCTTTGCACAAAGCTTGGAGCCCATCTGTTCCAGCATGGATGTGACAGCCAACTCCATTCGTACACTTGTGGACCCAAGCATAATGGAGCACCTGATGGCAAATATCTCAGTTTCCACTGCAGCACAAGTAACTTGCGCTGGATTCGGAGTGTTGCAGTAAGCGCTCAGACCAAAACCATGCTGCTGACAAGGTTGTGGTGTAGTATCCACAGGACTTTCAGGGTATCACAGCAGTCCACTAATCTGTTCTCCAGTGGATGACTAGGAAGCAATCCTCCTCCCACCAGTGCCTTTGATGTTGACTGGCAGCTCGCAACCCAGACTGCCAATACCCATGCCAAGTTGGGACAGTTGACAGCAGGGCTCACTGGTCCCAGAACTCCTCCTCCTGAACTGCTGGCCATATGGATAGTGGCAAGACTGCCCCTTCTCATCCCATGAAAGAATGAAGAAAATCATAATACGAGGTTGTGTAGCATACAACAGGCAACCATGAATCTTGACACACATTCTGACAAGTGTTGCAGTCCTTTTCCAGAGCAGTCCAAACAACAGGAGCATTTGGCAGGATCTTTCAGCCCTGACACTGGTGGGCATTGTCGCAGGTGGGATGGGAAATTTGGAGAGCCTTTGACTTTTCATGACTCTCAAAATTTTCCGCGACGATGCCCATCAGTGTCAGGGCCATTGATTCAACATGCCAAAGGTCTGCTCTATCATATTTCATGTGGTAATACGAATTGCATTGTATGCATGCCGTACAGGGGACCTGCATTACACATCAGAGCCATCAGACATGTCCTGGTCACCAGCAGCTACCCTATGATTTGCCATTGTGGTTCAAATGCAGATGAACAGCCACTGAATGAAGGCAGGATACACTGACCAGCATGATTCAATGCCTGTGGTGACACACTAGCTGGACATTGAAGGAGTGATTCCATTATAAGGCAGAATTGACCTGCAGCATTCACAAATGGGGTAACCTACAATCCCAGTGAAGCCACATGCTTGTACTTTCCCATCCCGCCTGCCACAATGCCCACCAGTGTTGATGTGTTAGGCAGGTAGGTTCGATGTGGACTGCACTCGATGCAGGGAAGCTAGAAACAGACGTCTAACACTGGAGAAGATCCAACACTGTTTTATTCAACGATAGAACTGATATACATATTCAGCTGTGGGTTGACACTATACTGAACTAACTGGAGACCTTGTAGTAGCCTGACCAGACTTACTGGCTACCGCATGGTGTTTGCACTGTGCTAGCTCGTGGACTCTGACTGTCTCAGTGGTCCCGAGAGAGCGGGAAACGTAGTGCCCTCTGGCTTTATAGTGGTACTGTCCTGTCTGATGATTGGCTGCACTGTGCTGTGTGCTTACTGGTCATCCTGTGTGTCAATCACTGCCTGTCTGCATCTCATTATATACATGAGTGGATATTATGACAAGTGTCAGCGGCTGAAAGATCCTGGCCAATGCTCCTGTTGTTTGGGTTGCTCTGGAAAAGGACTGCAACACTTATCAGAGTGCTTGTACTGCCTGCTTGTCTCTAGCAAGAGTGACTGAACTGTAATTATTTCCCCATGGTGAACATAAGTGATCTCCCTCAGGCAAACTACGGACCATGAAACGAACCGTCACATAAAACTTTGTTGCCACATACACTTTCACAGCCACTGTCAATGCTGTCCTTGCCCTGCTCTGAGGTCGCAGTTTTAAGTGCATTAGTTGGCAGATTTCATTGAGGACATCCGCACTGAAGTGCAGACGCGTCCACATTGTTCTTCACTGAACTTCAGATCAAATAATTGTTCCCTGAGCAGATATGGTCTGCTGCTAAGAGTCTTCCTCCCCGTCCTACTCCTGCCTCTTTCTTCAGCTTATCCTGTTCTGCATGAGCTATGTTCATTCTTCAAGTGATGCTGCATTCCAACAGGCATTACAACTGCTGTCGGAATATATGATTCACAGCCTGTCGTGACACACTAGCTGGGTGTTGAAGGAGTGGTTCCAATAAAATTTAGAATTCACATGCAGTCAATTTATGCATTCCTATCTGGGAGCAACTGGTTTGTGCAAAGGCCTTGAAGTCAGCAAAGAGTCCTAAAGCACATGTCAAAATATTTCCTGAAATGTTTGCAACTTTAAGCAAATACAAACACATGTAAAAGTGAAGCCTGAAGAAAACAGCAGTTGGTGATCCTTTAAATGTTGCTTGGTTAGGGGTCCATCCGGCAGTTGAACATGTGTTTAGCTGTGCCAGTTAGAACATCACATGCTGACTGACGTTATGATCCGCCTGTTCTACATACTTCAGGCGGCCACTTTCTGTGTGCGCTCTTAAAACCCTTGTGGTAGTATCAGGTATTGCAGTACCCCAGAGGCTGTAGACCATTGGGTAAGCCTAGCAGCTTACCATTGGCTGTTTGGTATGTGGCTCCTCCCTGACAGGCAGGGTATAAGAACAGGTGCCGTCCCAGCAGCCCTCATCCTGTACCGAAGCTGCTTAGGAACAGATCTAGTCTAGTAAAGCCTTCAGTTATCATACACCCTCGTCTTTGAGTTTAATTGATCATGCATCAATTTAATAGACTACTCTTAAGCTGAAAGAATGGATCTCCGAATCAAGCCGGAGTGTCTATAACTCAGCCCCCACGCGGAGAACCCGGCTGCGATATTTAAGCACTGGCTGGCGTGTTTTAAAGGCTACCTCGAGACGGCCGGAGGCACCCCCTCAGGAGAACAGAAACTGAATCTCGTGCACTCGAGAGTAAGCCCTGGAATCTTCTCCCTCATCGAGGAGGCGGAGGACTATGATGATGCGATCGAACTGTTAAAGGGACATTATATACGCCCTGTAAACCAGGTCTACGCACGTCACCTGCTTGCAACTAGACGGCAAAGCACCGGGGAATCGCTGGAGGACTTCTACCGTGCGCTACTGGTGCTGGGCAGAAACTGTGGCTGCCCGAAAGTTTTGGGCAGCAAGCACATGGAGCTTCTAATCCGGGATGCCTTCGTAGCAGGTATGAGCTCTTCAGAGATCCGCCAAAGACTTTTAGAAAAGGACACCCTGGAACTGAGAGAAGCACGGGCCCTGGCAGGGTCCATGGATGTTGCCTCCAGAAACACGCAGTCCTATGCGCCCGACCGCACAGCGGCCCCCTGGGCTGCGTGGCATCTCGCAGCGGCAGCCCCACTGACATTCCCCGTGTCCCTGCAGGCCTGCGCTGTAAGACGGCCCGCTAACTCCGTTGGGCCCCATTGTTTCTTCTGCGGGCAGGCGAAGATCCCCCGCCAGCGCTGCCCAGCCCACACCTCCACCTGCAAAGGGTGCGGCACGAAGGGGTCTGCCAAGCACGAGCCGTGGCCGCAGTCTCCAACGACTCCGGACCGCCGCGACAACCTTCCCTTCGGGTCCCAGACGGCCAGCACTCACCACCACCCCCCATCCTAGGGCCACGCCCGGCCCACGGCCGTGGCCATCTTGCCCCTCGGACGGCATGCTGGACGGATGGGCGCCGCCATTTTGTCCATCCCCGCAGCCATTTTGTCCATCCCCGACCACCATGTGCGATCCATGGGAGACGCCATCTTGGATGGGGCCCCAGGCCCCCAGCACAGCCAACTACATGCTGCCCGATCACAACCCACAACTGCTCCATCTGGCCTCGGTGACGCTGGACCAAAATCGACCTCGGACACTCGCAACAGCAACGACGACGATCTTCATCAATGGCCATGAGACGCCTTGCCTGATCGACTGTGGGAGCATGGAGAGCTTTATACACCCCGACACGGTAAGGCGCTGTTCACTTGTTACCCACCCTGTCAACCAAAGAATCTCCCTGGCCTCCGGGTCACACTCAGTGGAGATAAAGGGGTTCTGCCTCACAAACCTCACTGTCCAAGGCAGGAAATTCAACAATTTCCGCCTTTATGTCCTGCCACACCTCTGCGCAGCTACACTCCTGAGGTTGGACTTCCAATGTAACTTGCAAAGCCTCACCTTTAAATTCAGCGGCCCTATAACCCCCCTTACTGTCTGCAGCCTCGCGACCCTTAAGGTCGACCCGCCTTCCCTGCTTGCGAACCTCACCCCGGATTGCAAACCCGTCGCCATCAGGAGCAGACGCTACAGTGCCCAGGACCGGACCTTCATCAGGTCAGAGGTCCAAAGGCTACTGAGGGAAGGGGTTATTGAAGCTAGCAACAGTCCCTGGAGAGCTCAAGTAGTGGTGGTAAAGACCTGGGAGAAGCATAGGATGGTCATTGACTACAGTCAGACCATCAACAGGTTTACGCAGCTGGATGCGTACCCTCTCCCCCGCATATCCGACCTGGTGAACAGGATCGCGCAATACAAGGTCTTCTCCACGGTGGATCTCAAGTCCCCCTCCCATCAGCTACCCCTCCGCACTAGTGACCGCAAGTACACTGCCTTCGAAGCAGATGGGCGGCTCTACCAATTTTTAAGGGTTCCCTTTGGTGTCACTAATGGGGTCTCGGTCTTCTAACGCGAGATGGACCGAATGGTTGACCGGTACGGCTTACGCGCAACGTTCCCGTATCTTGATAACGTCACCATCTGCGGCCATGACCAGCAGGACCACGACACCAACCTCCGAAATTTTCTCCAGACCGCGAAAATCCTTAACTTAACGTACAATAAGGATAAATGCGTCTTTAGCACCGACCACCTAGCCATTCTCGGCTACGTAGTGCGAAATGGAGTTATAGACCCCGACCCTGAACGCATGCGCCCCCTTATGGAGTTCACCCTCCCTCACTGCTCCAAGGCCCTGAAGCGCTGCCTCGGGTTTTTCAGTTATTACGCACAGTGGGTCCCCAACAACACAGACAAAGCCCGACCCCTAATCCAGCCCACAACCTTCCCCCTGTCGACGGAAGCCCGCCAGGCCTTCTGCCGCATCAAAGCAGACATTGCAAAGGCCACGATGCACGCCATCGACGAGTCCCTCCCCTTCCAGGTCGAGAGCGATGCGTCCGACGTAGTAGGCAGACCCGTGGCCTTCTTCTCCCGTACCCTCCATGCTTCAGAAATTCGCCATTCCTCGGTCGAAAAAGAGGCACAAGCCATAGTGGAAGCTGTGCGACATTGGAGGCATTACCTGGCCGGCAGGAGAGTCACTCTCCTCACTGACCAACGGTCGGTGGCGTTCATGTTTGCTAATGCACAGCGGGGCAAGATAAAGAACGACAAGATCTTGCGGTGGAGGATAGAACTCTCCACCTACATCTACGAGATCTTGTACCGTCCTGGGAAGCTAAACGAGCCTTCCGATGCGCGCGGCACGTGTGACAACGCACAAGTGGACCACCTCTGAGTCCTCCACGAGGACCTCTGCCACCCGGGGGTCACTCGCTTTTTCCACTTCATTAAGGCCCGCAACCTGCCCTACTCCATCGAGGAGGTCAGGACAGTCACCAGGGACTGCCAGATCTGCGCGGAGTGCAAACTGCACTTCTACCAGAGAGGGCACACCTGATAAAGGCTTCCCATCCCTTTGAGCGCCTCAGCATGGACTTCAAAGGCCCCCTCCCCTCCACCGACCGCAACACGTATTTCCTGAACGTGACTGACGAGTACTCCCGGTTCCCATTCGCCATCCCCTGCCCCGACATGACCACAACCACTGTCATCAAGGCCCTCCAGGGTATCTTTACACTGTTCGGGTTCCCCGCATACATACACAGTGATAGGGGGTCCTCCTTTATGAGCGCCGAACTGCGTCAATTCCTGCTCAGCAAGGGCATCGCCTCAAGCAGGACGACCAGTTACAACTCCCGGGGAAACGGGCAGGTAGAAAGGGAGAACGGAATGGTCTGGAAGACCGTCCTACTGGCTCTGTGGTCCAGGACTCTCCCCGTCTCCAGCTGGCAGGAAGTCCTCCCGGAGGCCCACCACTCCATTCGGTCGCTGCTCTGTACAACTACCAATCAGACACCTCATGAACGTCTCCTTGTCTTCCCCAGGAAGTCCTCCTCCGGGACCTCGCTCCCAACCTGGCTAGCGACACCCGGACCCATCCTGCTTCGGAAGTACGTGCGGGCGCACAAGTTGGAGCCGTTGGTCGAGAGGGTCCACCTGCTGCACGCTAACCCCCAGTACGCCTACGTGGCGTTCCCTGACGGTCGGCAAGATACAGTCTCCCTCCGGGACCTGGCGCCCGCCGGAACCCCACGCGCACCCGAACCATTACCCCCACCTCCTCCCCCCCCCCCCACAGCACCTCACTGGGGTGTCGGTCCTCCCGTCGCTCCTACCTAGGCCATCCCACCCACCGACGCCCCCTCTCGTGTCAACCGTTTGCCCCACCAGCGCCGTCTAGGGGGTGACGAAGCTGCCATGGACGACGAAGCCATGCTCCCGGAGTCGCAGACGCCCAGACCCCCACCAGAACCACCACAGAGGCTCAGACGATCCAGGAGGACGACCAGGCCACCCGACCAACTGATTGCTACACTGTAACTGTAAATGAACACTGACTGTATAAATCTTCCACGCTTGTAAATACTCACGGTACCTCCATATCTGATCATACCATGTTCAATGCAATTGTAACCACTGGCCACCACCCCGCCGGACTCTTTTTTAACAGGGGGTGAATGTGGTAGTATCAGGTACTGCAGTACCCGAGAGGCTGTACACCATTGGGTAAGCCTAGCAGCTTACCATTGGCTGTTTGGTATATGGCTCCGCCCTGACAGGCGGGGTATAAGAACAGGTGCCGTACCAGCAGCCCTCAGTCTGTACCGAAGCTGCTGGGGAACAGATCTAGTCTATTAAAGCCTTCAGTTATGATACAACCTCGTCTTTGAGTTTAATTGATTGTACATCAACCCTCACCAGCACAGTTTGCACCAAAGGTGTGGGCACGCACACAGGATACTGATTTGGTCCCAGGTGACACCTGTAGTTCCCAAACAATGAGTGTTATGGATCCAAATTTTGCACCGAACACGTCCTCCACAGGTACCCCCCCATCACTAGGGTGTTGTATAGTCAGGTATATTTGTATAAATTCCATGCCACATAGATTAAAGAGGGAACCCTATCCATCAATACATCTGTCCTTTTCAATTTCTAGTTCAGATCCTGTATTTATCTATGACTGTATATGTATATATATATATATATATACTATATGTGTGTGTGTGTATTTATGCCTATTTCTGTCCAAACCTGCAGAATATCCATCCATTACTTATTTTATTTTCATATCTATATCTATCTTTACTTATCATCTCTATTTCTTGTGTAGAACGGATTTCTTTTTCTTTTCCTTCCAAATTATATCCTCTGCTCTCTTGAAGTCATTGGAATAGATTTTCAATTTAGCATCTGGGTATGAAGCTGGCATTGTGGGTTGGCAGCCTATTATAAAAACTGCTGGAGTTTAATTTCCATTGATTTAAATGGAACGGAAATTAGGTTGTTACTGTAACAGGTTTCTGATCTGCAACCTCAGTTTTATGCCTGGATGATAATTTGAAAATCTAGCCCATTGGTTCTGTACTGGAGCACATTTTGATGGTTTGGCTAACACACCTTTGTTAATGTGGGTGCCTTGATAATTAACGCTGGCAAGTTATTGTACAGTGTGTGGGAGCGGGATCACAGCTTGATGCTGACCCCAACCAATATCCACAACCACAGTTCCAAAAGTCTCATTGCCCCTTTATTATTCTTCTTATCTCTGCCATACTTAATGCTGTTATCAGTTCTCTACAATGGTCAACCTCCACAGCATCATGCTCCATCATTCCACTCCCATCCAGGCCAACATAACCACTGCATGACCATAGTTTCCCCATCTGTGCCTCAAATTTATTCTCAAGCTCCATCCTGGATCATTCTGGCCCTCCTTAGTTACATGCTGTCCTTCATCAACTTGCTTCCATATCAAGAACAACCAATTGCATCACCAGCAAGTTCAGTTCCAAGGCTGCTACTGTTCCATGCAACTACCTGCCTGTATTCAAGTCCTGGATGATTGCAATTTCCTTTAACTCAATGTTAACAAAAGCAACGCCACCTTTCTTGGCTCCTGTCAGCATTTATAAGTTCTCTGACTCCATCAACCTCTGAGGCTGTCCACTCAGATTGACGTCAAGGTGCTCAGCCTCAATATTGTGCTTGATCACGAACCCATATCCTGTCTTGTCACCAAGATTTACCTCTGGAATATTGCCAGCACAAATCTCTATCTTCAGCCTACTGCTGCTGTACACCTAATCCATACCAACATCATCTCAAGGATTTATTTCTGAATGTCACACCTGTGCTTCACAAAACCTTCGGCTAACCCAGGACTCTGATTTAATGTCCTCTCCTGCATCATTCTATCCTGGAAAGCTTCATTGACTCCATGTGGTCCATAAAATCAAATTCAAAATCTTTGTCCTTCAAATCCCCCGACAGCCTTTCTCCCCCTATCTAAGCAATCATCTTCAAAGACCTGTTATAGCCTGCACCTTCTATTCCTCTAAGGTCAGGTTACTGTTTGTTGTTTATTTCTCCACTCTAAGTGTCATTATGCCCAGCTTTCTGGGATTCACTGTCAAAACCATTCCATGGGCTGGTTTAGCATAGGGCTAAAGAGCTGGCTTTTAAAGCAGACCAAGGCAGACCAGCAGCACGGTTCAATTCCCGTCCCAGCCTCCCCGAACAGGCACCAGAATGTGGTGACTAGGGGCTTTTCACAGTAACTTCATTTTTTTCATTTTGTTTTCAAAGTCTGCTATGAATCTCTTCCACTGTGACTTTGGTCTTTCCCACTAAAATTATTTTCTTTTCACTTTGCAACCACCACTAAGCCTGAGGTGTTCTTACATGAGAAGCAGTGTAAAAATGTTGGCTGACTTCCTCCGCCCTAATGGCAATTGCAGCACCCTTACTATCCTCCTGGCTGAGCTTTCATGGCACAGATGGCATTGGAACCTAGGACACCCCAGTCAGCTACTAACTGGATGCATTTACCGAGCCATCAGAGGCGCTGTCTGATATTATTTTCAACAAAATAAAGAGAAATACCAGATATTCTCACTTGACAAACTGACAGATTCGAAAGAGAGGTGATATTTCAAAACAAGTTAGTAAAACACAATTCTTCCGGGGTTTGAAGTGGCACCCTACTTTGAAAACAAATCTGTATTTTAAAAAAATTCTCCTTATTAAATTATGAGAAGGGTACGCATTCAGATTTGCACGAAAAATTATCCAGCAGAGTTTCCTATTCAAGGTAACAGAAATGGGTCCGGTCACTGACTTCTAACACCAAGCTAAATGTAAAACATGCCCATTGGCAAACCCTCTTTAATTTCCCTTCAAAGACTAGAACATAGAACATAGAACGATACAGCGCAGTACAGGCCCTTCGGCCCACGATGTTGCACCGAAACAAAAGCCATCTAACCTACACTATGCCATTATCATCCATATGTTTATCCAATAAACTTTTAAATGCCCTCAATGTTGGCGAGTTCACGATGTAGCAGGTAGGGCATTCCACGGCCTCACTACTCTTTGCGTAAAGAACCTACCTCTGACCTCTGTCCTATATCTATTACCCCTCAGTTTAAAGCTATGTCCCCTCGTGCCAGCCATTTCCATCCGCGGGAGAAGGCTCTCACTGTCCACCCTATCTAACCCCCTGATCATTTTGTATGCCTCTATTAAGTCTCCTCTTAACCTTCTTCTCTCCAACGAAAACAACCTCAAATCCAACAGCCTTTCCTCATAAGATTTTCCCTCCATACCAGGCAACATCCTGGTAAATCTCCTCTGCACCCGCTCCGAAGCCTCCACGTCCATGCTATAATGCAGTGACCAGAACTGTACGTAATACTCCAAATGCGGCCGTACCAGAGTTCTGTACAGCTGCAACATGACCTCCTCACTCCGGAACTCAATCCCTCTACCAATAAAGGCCAACACTCCATAGGCCTTCTTCACAACCCTATCAACCTGGGTGGCAACTTTCAGGGATCTATGTACATGGACACCTAGATCCCTCTGCTCATCCACACTTCCAAGAACTTTACCATTAGCCAAATATTCCGCATTCCTGTTATTCCTTCCAAAGTGAATCACCTCACACTTCTCTACATTAAACTCCATTTGCCACCGCTCAGACCAGCTCTGCAGCTTATCTATATCCCTCTGTAACCTGCTACATCCTTCCACACTATCGACAACACCACCGACTTTAGTATCGTCTGCAAATTTACTCACCCACCCTTCTGCGCCTTCCTCTAGGTCATTGATAAAAATGACAAACAGCAACGGCCCCAGAACAGATCCTTGTGGTACTCCACTTGTAACTGAACTCTATTCTGAACATTTCCCATCAACCACCACCCTCTGTCTTCTTTCAGCTAGCCAATTTCTGATCCACATCTCTAAATCACCCTCAATCCCCAGCCTCCATATTTTCTGCAATAGCCTACCGTGGGGAACCTTATCAAATGCAAGTTGAAGATTAGAATGTTTGGGCTTGCAGCACAACTTGTAGTAGACTGACCACCCATGCCATCACTTTATAATTCATCTTGAAGTTAAGCATGTCCCCAAAATTGTTACATTCTCAGATTCTGCCTACCCTGCAGTGAATTTGGAAAAGCCTCTAAGGAACCTGGGTTGCAGGCATCAGAAGTTGATCACCTTAAGTGGGAATGGTACTTAAATCTTACCTAGGCAGTCATGACCTTGAAGCCAAGTGTCTCCTCACATTCAAGGTTGGCTGTGAGCATGGAGAGTGAATTTTATCAGCCCACTGTTGAAGCATTAGTGACTTGCTCTGGCTGGGTATTTTGGCATAGAATGAGAAATAAGAAAGCTGACACATTCAGTTCCCTCAGCCTGAGTGACGTTATCAATCAAATGGTAGCATTGATGGCAGTCAGGAAGAATCTCTTCCCAGATGAGGAAACCTGCAATATGGCGAGATATCCTAATGGAGCACTAACCAGGAAAATTATTTTTTAAATTGGCATAAGAACTGAAGGTAATATGGTCATATAGATCTATACGAAAGCATAGGAAAATTTCAAAAGACACGTTATGTGAAGTAAGTAAAACGGACTCTGTAAAATTGTTAAGGCTCTCAGATGCACAGTTAAACTTACTCCTCCAGTAGCCCATAACATCTGCAACATACTGTATCTTATTCTCTGTTGTAAAATATCTCCAAAAAGCACTCAACTGTGCATTTTATATCCTTTCAGATTCATCAATTTACAAGGGTTCAGATGAAGTCAGAAGCTAAAGATTGTCGAAAAATACATTCCCTGCTCTTTCTCATTCTAGAAACCTCTTGTGATCAGGACTGAACGGTGACAATTATTAATGTGGTAAAAGGGAAACTGAAGGCCTGCTCAGTATCTACTTGGTGATCATGCTTTTTATATTTCAACGTAATAGAATGAAATACATTTTGGTTATTAAAAGTCTTGTTTGTAAAGTTTAGGTACACCAATCCCAGTGCACAATCGTAGTAAGAAACAAACAGGTACATAATAAGATGTTTGTTGTGGTCCAATGTTCTAATACCCCAAAGAAACAGCTGAAATTCACACTTCAGACTGATTATTCGGTACTGCACTTAACCCTTTTTATGGAATTGCATTTGAATGAACATTTCATTCAAAGCATGTGGCAAATACAAAGATGTATTGATTTAAACTAACACAACAGTATGAATAGACTACTGTTAAATCCTATGCATTAATCACACCTAATATACAAGTTACCCATTGTCTCTATTGTTCTATTTTTTAAAATTACAATTATTGTTGTTTTTTTAAATATGCTGGAACGTGTTTTACAACAACAAAACACCATAAGCAGGGACTTGTACTGTAACCAAAAGCTATTTTTCTTGCAAAACGTTGTCCCATTCTTTGCTGTGGAATACTGTTTATTGTATGTATACCAGCAAAGATTATTATCTGTTGAAGCAAAGGAAGTGATAAGTGATTAAAAAAATATTATTTTTTGCAATACTTTTTTAAAATAAATTTAGAGTATCCAATTTATTTTTTCCTATTAAGGGTCAATTTAGCATGGCCAATCCACCTACACTGCACATCTTTTGGGTTGTGGGGGCGAAACCCACGGAAACACGGGGAGAATGTGCAAACGCTACACGGACAGAGACCCAGAGCCGGGATTGAACCTGGGACCTCGGTGCCGTGAGGCAACTATGCTAACCACTTGCGCCACCGTGCTGCCCTACTTTTTGCAATACTTAGCTGAATGATGTTCTTTCATTTTGCCAGCATGCAAGGAGTTAAAGTAAATTCACTCACAGAAATCTTCATTGTAATTTGATGGCCTTTCAATTAGGAGAGATGTAAAACGGACCAACGAATGGCTATTATCCATTTTACACAATCACACAAAGTCAAGGTCTACCCCACTGAGTATTGAATAATCTGTACCTTTGCCTGGCCTGAAGGCCAACTGGACCGATTTATACTGTGGTGACCTGGAGCCAACGGGAGACGCTGGTACTCTCAGTTTCTCTCCGCATCTTGCCAGCCTTTTGCATATGGGGCTCAGTCCTCAAAATGGAACAGGCTTCCTGGCATGATCACTGGCTGTCCAACAAGTGCTACTAAATTCCCTCTGGGGAGGGTGGGGAATTCACCACATTAAGTAATTGTGTAAGCGCTCGAAATAAAAATTCTTAAGTACAAGCAAAGCTGAGTACATGAATGTTAAGTACATGTATTTACACCACTAGTTCAGCTAAAAACAAATTCACAGGAAGGCTAATTCATTTATAAAATAATTCAATTTGTAGGATTCCTCTAAGGAGCATATAACCTTCAGTTTAGCTGTTAAACATTGGAACAAACAAATTAGCTAAGGTCACCCCCTTGAAATGTTCCTAATACTGCTGCCAGTATGACTGTACAGTTCATATTACCATGCCTATTATCACTATTGTAAAGTTAATATTAACAGCTCTCTAATCATTAACGTTTATAGCACAAAAAGGGCCACTCAGCCCTTTAGGTCTCTGAAGGGTCTTTCTGACAGCAATCCAAAATGATTCAATTTCCCAACTTGTTCTTTGTGCCTTTCTTCCAAATATTTATCCAAATACCCCAGAAAATATACAATGGTCTTTGCCTCAATAATTCCATGTGACAAAGCATTCTGTCTTCTAACAAGCTCACTGCATTGCTGAAAATTGAAACATGCTGTTGAAGCGTTTTGCCTTACACTCATCAGGACGAACATAAGAATACCAAATTTGAAATAATCACAACAACTTATACTATAAGAGAAAAGGGTGCTGATTAGTTGGTAAGTTGACTAGCCAACCAATCAGCAACCTTTTACCCTGTAGTGTAAATTATGATAATTTGAAATTTGGCATTTTTGCTTTTGTCATGATGAGTGCAAGCTTCAGCAACTTGTCTCTATTTTCTGCAATATTCAAGTTCTGAGCTACTCAGTGACTACTCGTAACCCTATGTAAGTACACATTTTTCCTAGCGCCCTCCTCACTCATTTAATGGCAATTTTAAACTGATAATCTCTGATTGACAATACAACCAGAAAAAATAGCCTCTTCCTATTCAACCTATCAACACTTTTCATTACTGCTGGTTTGAATTTGTATTTTTGCTTGTTAAAATAAGGGATGTCAATATAGAAGATTGGAACACATCCACTTTTAGCACCCATTGTCACTTTCAATCATTGCTGCATTGCGAATATCACATACATGATGGTACCTTTCATGGTACCTTGACATTCTTTATCTTTATGACTGCATATTCTATTGCATCAGTTGACATTGCTGTTTTCCAAATCCAGCTTCCAGACTGAAATTCTACATTTAGTACCTATTTTGTGCCAGATTACGGGCAGTTTTGTGCTGAGGACTTATACAAAATGTGAACTGAATAGAAACTCAATCTTATTTAACTTCAAACCCAAAGAACCATTTGAGAAACCTTTGTCTTACTTCATTCCAATCCAGATGAACTCTATAATTTACTCTCAAATTGAAAAAGCTTTTAATTGTGGTTAACTCAAATAACATTAATTTTGTGTGAAAAAGAGCATAAAACAAAAAAGACAAATTGAAAACAGTCAAAAATAACTTTTGAGGAGGTGATGCCTCACTGGATATCCTTTTGATCTTCAACATTCATAATTGACTTTAAGCTTTGTTTTTCATAAACAACCACTCAGAGAAGCATCAGTTCTGAATTTAGTCATGTGCTTCTAGGTCAAACTACCACATGACTTCTGACATTACATACGGGCCAGATGTTGCCAAAATGCCAAGTGTCACTGCTGTGTTATTGAATGGAACTAAGGGAGGGAGTAGACGTTTGAGGGTTAATCCATGTTAGATCCTCAGAGAAAGAAGCCAAGTTAGTAGTGCCCAGTCTATGAAGCATTTGTACAGAGCCACCTGCCGTGTTGAGACGGCCATGTGTGTAACAGACGTTGGAGTCTGCAGCCAAATTCTGTTCAACAACATCTAAATTCCAGACTGTGTTTTCTCAATTTCATCCTAACGCCCATATCCTCAAAAAAGAAAAATAATGATACATTTCTCAAAATGTAAAAAACATTATTCATTTTGTCAGCTCATCCTGCGGACTGCGAAAGCAATTCAAAACAGAACCTGGTCCCATGGATAAGGTCCTTAATATTATTCTCTACTCAATATTAAAACAAAATTGCCAGGGCTGGCTAACATTTTTATAGGCTTTTAAAAGAAAAGGTAGCGTCGACTCTTTGTAATTAAATAGGCTGTTTACCATAAAACTGTATCCAATTATGAAGAATATATACTTCAGAGGAACTGACATATGTGTTTGATAGCAAAATCTCTAGGTTTCTTTTCTAATAGCAAGGAAATTTTCTTTAAAAACAAGATTTTCTGGGTAATATGAAACTGTAATATGAAGCAGAAAGGTATAAGGTGCAATGGATGTGGTAAAATGCAATCTGGTTGACAATACACAAAGATATGTGTTCACAACAAGGCTGAGAAATATGCATAGAATATTGCCATGAAGATGTGCTTTATGTCAAATAATGATTTTTTAATCCACCAGTTGGAAACCTGAATTGAATTTTTAATAAAGAGAGACTAAAATGACTTGAACATACAGTCAAGATGGCTAACCCCAATTTGCATTATTATATGTTGCATATTCCAGTTCATTGAATTGGAATCACTCTGTCAGTAAAATACAAAGACAATGGCTTCAGGGGAGTGTGAAGGATTTGCAACTTCTGCCTCATAAGCAAGGTGTCTATGGCAATCACCTGAGGTATTCAACTATTGGGGAAGGGCCATTACAACTAATGGCTTGGACAATGGGACCCTGGCTAAACTAGCTTCCAGGCATGAGTTAATCAAGTCATCTTTTGGAATATGCGGATATTATCTTCTTTTAATCCCCCTGGTGGTTGGAAAGGAAGGTCACATCACACACCAACGCTTTGTATGTTTTAAGCACATGGGCCGGGATTCTCCGAGCCTCGGTTCACGTATGGTTCCACCCAGCAGGAGCTCGCAGAGTCGCGGCTGCGGTGGCCGTCCTGGTGGGGGGGCGGGGGGATCTGGCACCGGGGGCCAGGCCTGCGATCAGGGGCCACCGATCGGCAGGCGCGCGAGATCTGGGGGTGGCCTACATCTTCAGCGCTGGCCCACTCTGTGGGTCCACCATGTCACGCGAAGCCGTGCCGCAGGCGGCCTCCGTGTGCATGCGCGGACCAGCGGCCGGAAGTGCAGGGCCCCGTATCGGCAGCCGGAGCTGCATTGAGCACCGGGGCCCTGCAAGCCCCCTTAAAAATGAAGAATCACCCTGGACTTTCTAGAAAAAAATCCAGAGTGATTCGCACCCGTTTTCCCGTGGGCGTGGGGACATAGACCCATTATTGGAGAATCCCGCCCAAGATTTCTCAGCAGAACCAGGGACAAGGAGCTTCAGGAGAAGACCTAGGTGAGGGACCTCATGCCTCCTTTTTTCTCCTACCCACACCTGTTTTCTGACTGTGATCATCCAGAAATACCCTGTTGCAGACTGAGAATCTAACCCAGCTCTACCATCTCTAGAAGCATGCCAATTCAGTTGACTACATCTTTAAATCAGAAGCATCAAGGCCATGGAATTCAGCCTGAAGCCAGACGCCAGTTGAGTCACCAAACTACAGACTGTGTACTCGTCTACTGGTTTATGAATTGTAATTTGGCCAACCTATCCTGACTCACTCTGTAATCGGTATGTGTGTGAATGCAAAAGTTGGTGCATATTTCATTATTTTACGAAGATCAAATTAAGTATCATAAAGCTAACCTCTTTTTTCATTAAACTTTAATAAGAAATCCTGCCCGATTGGTTCTTTTATGGTCACAGCATATAAAAAGTTAGATACTCACTGAGTTGGCAAGTATATCCTTTTAAAAAAAAAACAACCTGTTGCAGTCAAATGAGGAGAGATCAAACAAGGGATCCATTCGACCCCTCTTCATCTGGTCGTAACAACATAATTATATTGTATGAGCAGATCTTCCATGACATTGCTAACAGCAAGTTAACACTGGGTGCCTTTTCTCTTCTGCTCCATTAAATCCTTGTGATCTCCAATGTCATCTCCAAAAGGAGGAGGAACCAATGGATTTCTTCATCACCAAGATGGGGACCATCTAGTCCCATGACCCAACTGTTTTGCATCCTCAGGAGCCCTTCCACTGTCTTTAGCTGAATGGCGACTGCATCACTTGGTCACTAACTGGCCGTCTTCCTGAAAATGGAGTCGGGAGTCTAATGTCAACAATGTGGGTCAGAATCCAGAAACAGCCACACCATGGGTCCAGACACCACAACAAAAATTGTGTGCTATGGGAGCCAACAGCACCAACTTCATGGTGATGTCCCCTACACCACAAGAGCACCTAATTCCATCTAACTCCATACTGAGTCAGCCGTCCCTAGCACCAACCTAAAATTGGTGCTAGATTCCTTATCCACGTTAATGAGGCGCTTAATGCTTATGATTCCTCTGAGAAATTGAAAATGAATAGCAGACATGGTCCGCTGAGAATTCCATGACATGGATGGGGTCTAACAAGCAGTCACCACTCATAAGGTTTTTTTTAAAAAAAACTTGCTGTGGTGCAAGGAGGAGCAGGGTTGCTGCTGTCCAGAGATAGACTTCTTTTCCACTATCCTCCCATCCCATTTCTGTTTCCAGTATCTTCATCAAAACTGATATTTAAACCCTGACAGGTGGGTAGATACCTGGCTTCTCTTCCCCTCTGTTACATGAGTTTCCAATCCAAAAGGCACAATTCTTGAATCTGGAGCACTGGAGTAAATTATGATCAACACATCTCAATTTCCTCACCTACTTTAAAAAAAAAGACACCAGAGTAGAAACAATCTGATCCTGGAGATCTGACCATCTTAATTCCCAATATTTTCTGTTTTTTTTTAATCCGTTGAGTTTTATCCCTTGATTATTTTTAGATTCTTTGTGCAATTAGCATTTTGTCCTTTTCCTTCACTGTGAAAATGGGTATGAAGTGCTGCTTCACCAGTTCTGCCATGTTCTTATTGTCAATTGTCTTCTCACTTGCATCAGGTTTTGAAGGATCCACAACTCCCTTTACCACTCACTTTCTCTGAATATTTTTGATATCCCTTTCCTATATATTCTCTTGTGCGTCATTACTTGCTCTTATCCCATATCATTATTATTTTTATCAGTTATGTAATTGTCGATATGACCAACAGTTGAAAATGTTTGGGGACTGGATTCTCGTCCAGCAATGCTGAAATCGGAAAACCCGATCAGGCGAAGAATGACACGTCAGCCGAAAATCGGGGCCGGAGCCAGGCGCCCAACGGAATGCCCCACGCTCCAGTGCCTCGACAGCAGCATGAATGCGTTACATGCCGCACGCCAGCGTGAGCATGCAAATTGTACAGTAAACGCTGTTGGCATATCATTAATGGGCCCGACCCAGCAATTCCCAGGCCCCATCCGATGCTCCGCCTCTGCCAGGAGGAATTACTGACGGCGAGCGTCAGTTGTGGTATTTAAAATCAGGAAACATGTGGCAGCACGGTGCTACAGTGGTTAGTACTGCTGCAAGGCGTCAAGGACCCGGGTTTGATCCCAGCCCTGGGTCACTGTGCGTGTGGAGTTTGCACATTCTCCCAGTGTCTGTGTGGGTTTAACCCCCACAACCCAAAAAGGTTTGCAGGGTAGGTGAATTTGTCAAATTAAATTGCCTCTTAATTGGAAAAAAAGAATTGGATACTCTAAATTTTTTTTTTTTAATAAGGAAACAGATCCCGTGGCTGCTGAGGGAGAGAGGGAGTAAAAAAGTGTCCAATATCGCTATCGTGTGCTGACAGTTGTGCCGCTGGCCGGGGGGGGGGGGGGGGGGGGGGGGGGGGGCTTCTTCCCCTGAAGTAGTGGGGATGGCCAGGAGGTGGGCTGTGGAGTTGGGGTGAATGGGCATGGACCACCATTGCCAAAGCCTGCAAGGCAGCTATGCGGCTGCATATGCCACTGACTGCCCACTGGGAACTTAGTGCCACAGGTCGCATGGGTGCCTCCCAGGCCACCCCTTTAGGTACCTCTCTGGCCCCAGCCAACCCATCATTGGGATGGGTGTGCTCCAGTCCAACCAGTGCCATCTTCTTGGCTGGGATTAGGGTGTAAATGGAATGGAGTGCCTACATGCAGCTCGAGAGCCAATCCTGACCCTGGCGAATCACATGCCAGCGTTCGTTGGAATTGCACTAGTTCCATGTGGCGCCTGTGCTAGCCCATTAGGATGTCCTGAATCGCTCTGGACCGGCACCACTTTCGGGGCCGTAGAACTCACGCGATTCAGTCCCGGTGTTAGTACTTAGTCCCTGAAACGGAGAATCCAGCCCTTGGTCTTTGACAGCAATTCCAAAACTATGACCTTTACTGGCTAGAAAATCAAGTGCGCAGCAGACAGTTGGGAACAGCACCACCTGGATGTTCCTCTCCAATCATCCTAACTTGGAAATGTATTGACATTTGTTCACTGAGTCAAAACTCTGGAACTCGCTCCCTAAGAGTGCTTGGGGTGTACCTACACCTCACAAACGACAGTAATTCAAGAAGGACTACCCTTTATGAAGTACAAATAATGTTGAACAATAAATCCTGCCCTTGCCTGTGAGATCGCAAGATTGAATAGAAAAATAATACAAATTTCATTGCACTTACAATTTGGACTTCAGACCATGTAACACAAAGCTTTTTAAAACACAATGGCTGTGATTCTCCGAAATCCCGGCCAAGTGTTGACGCTGGCGTCAAATCCGGCGCGAGCGATGCCGGCGTCAATTGGCCTCCAGGCCTAGTCATTCTCCCCTTCCTTGGGGGCTAGAACAGCGCCGGAATGCTTTGTGCTGCTCCGCGCCAAACGGCAGCCCTACACGGCTGGCGCGGGTCCGCGTATGCGCGCCATGGCCGTCTCCGTGCTGGCCCCTGGGCAACATGGCAGAACCCTACAGCGGCCCGGTGCGGTGGAACATAGGCCCCACCCCGGAGTGAGCACACCCACCAATCGGTAGCCCCCGATCACGGGCCTGGCCACCATGGAGGCCCCCCGGGAGTCGGCTCCCACTGCCCCCCCACCAGGACGGCCCCCGCAGCCAGAACGCCGAGATCCCGCCGGGTAGGACCATACACGAATGACGCTAGCGGGACTTGGCGGAACTCGGCGGGCACTCGGCCCGTCAAACGCGGAGAATTGCCGCAGGGTCCGCTATCAACAGCCCCCGACCGCCGCTGCGGTGACCGCTCCGGAGCGATTGGCGCCGATCCTCCAGTCACCGGAGAATCACTGTTCCGGCGTCAGAGTGGCGTGGCTCACAGAATCCGTCCAACATTTTTAAGGCATTGATTCAATTTCATGGTTTTGCTAACATTCACCGCCACAAAGCCAAGTGTTTTCTGCACAGCATCAGGCTCACAAATCTGAATTACTGCCTTCCATCTATTATCATTTATCCATGTATCCAATATAATTAGCTAACTCCATTAGCTAAGAAAATGGACAGAATGATATAGGATTCTTTTATTTCCAAGTGCAGCACCTGTATGTTTGCCAATATTTTCTTCAAACTGAAGAACTAGCGGAGGTAAAACAAACAAATGAAACCATTAAATTCATTGGGGAAAGGATTACCACATGTATGAAACAGCTGTGTAAGATTATAAAACTAATACTTACAATGAGATTTGGATACCAGTATTCTGTCATAAATATGGTTTTTTAAAATCTGCCACCATAAATAATCTCTTCACCTCAAACCTAACTCAAAACGGAAAGATGTGGAATCTGAAGATTCTACTCTCGTCTATCAAGGATCAAATCCATACCTCTCATGTTAGATGTTTACCCACCACAAGAACGTCAGTTATTTGACTACATTTCTGACTACAGCTCAGGGTAAAATGTTCGGATGTACCTCTCAGAATGCACTGGAGCACCCCTCGGAAATCCCCATGCAGTGACTACACGGGAATTGCCTGGGAAAATGTGGACTTCCAATGCGCAATCACCCTGTGTTTGGAACCTTCTGAATCTCTGAGTTAAAGTCGGACACTTACCAGAAAAAATTAGAAGGACTTAAAACCAGTTCTAACTCCTGGGTAACTATAGTGCTAATCTCCCAACTGCCCACTGGACTCCCCATCCCCGATCACCTGACTACCCCCACCCCATCATACCCACTCATCCACGTACAAGCCACCCTATCCTCTCCCCAATTTACGTTAATGCTTACTTTCTTTCCGTTGCTTGTCAAAGTGGCTTTGGGACATTTCAACTGACCAGAGTATGGCAACCTAAAATGGTGCCATGACTTGGCTTCCCAATATCTGGCACTACGAAGGAAGCACTCCTGAACAGGGTATGATGAACATTTCTTAAGAGCCCCCAGTTCAGAAGTCCGAGTGAGAAATGTGAAGCCCTGGTGCAATAGGAGTGAAGTGACAATCCAATGGTGATTATCACTTCTCGGAAGATTCAGCCCATTATATTATTCTTTTTAATTCACCTTTTTTTGCAGAGAACTATTTCTACCAATTGGAAACAACGTTGCCTGTACTGAAAACAGATGCATCTGAATCTGAGGCCCGAAGTTTTGCAATGGCAGAAGGGCTCTGCGTCGTAGCCAAATTGGTGCCGGAGATACAATTCTAGAAGTACCAGCCCCAAACCCAGCACCCATTATTTCTGTCGAGAGTGGGGGTGGTGGGGAAAAAAGGGGTGGTTTGTAGTTTGCATGTCTACGGTTCATGGAGGCAGGTGCACATGTAAAAGTGCAACTGCCTTCAAACAGCTGCAATTTTCATTACTCAGATGTCCAGGGGCTGGTTTAGCACACTGGGCTAAATCGCTGGCTTTTAAAGCAGACCAGTAGCGCGGGTTCAATTCCCGTACCAGCCTCCCCGAACAGGCGCCGGAATGTGGCGACTAGGGGCTTTTCACAGTAACTTAACTGAAGCCTACTTGTGACAATAAGCGATTTTCATTTCATTTCCAAAACATGACTCGTGTGCTTTAGACATTTGAGCAAAAGGTCTAAGGGTGCCTGGGTTATTTGGAGAGGTAAGGTACCATTTTGGAGCGGTCAAATGTTCCTTTGGGAGAGGTCAAGTGCTCCATTGGGAGTGGAAAGTTGCCTTTTGAGATTGTAAAAGATAGACATGAAGGTATCTAAAAGTGGATGACTTCAGTGAAACTATCAAGCTTACAAGACATCTAAATCCCCATCACTGCTTACAATTTCACTAGCCATGTGTTAACATAAACCTGAGGATTATAGGATTAGTGAATCTAAAATCTATCACTATCACAATGGGAGGCCTGTAAATTCACAGTTTGATTGACAGCACCAAGTGGTTATAAAGTCTTTGATATGGTGTTATGAATGCAAATGTTTGTTTTCATAAAGGGTTAAGTACTTAAAGTACATGTTAGCTTTATAAGGGATTAAGTACTTGAAGAAATTTAAATGTATTGAATCAGGTTTTCAACAACAACAATTAGCGGGTGCGATCAAATGGCCTAATCACGCCTGGCTTGGTGACGGGGCAAGACCACTAAATCTCCCGGGAGGCCTATCACGAGATTTGCAAGCTTGGAACGTCTCGCGAGATCTAATGAGTTCTTGCAAGTCGTTACAATCTGGATCTTACCCTCGCTGGGCAAGATTTAGATTTAGATTTTTAAGTGAGCCATTAGGCTAATTTAAATATGTCGTCAACTGATTCTCCCGAGGCCATGGAAGACATCGCCATGGCACCGTTTATCACTGGTCCACAACCATCAGAGGCACCAGGTGGTCGGGCTATGGGCAGGGTGCTACTCTGGCACTCCCATTGTCATCTGGGCACCTTGACACTGCCACCCAGGCACCCTGGCAGTGCCAACCGGGCACTGAGCTCGTCAGTGCAGGAAATGAAGTAAGTGCGGCCTCGGTGGGACATTCCTCGCCAAGGCCAAAAAAAACCAGAGGTCTGTTTGATCGCGGGGTTGCTTTCGGCACTGCTGGCGCCAGGAAACACCCCATTATATGTGCCCAAAATGGGACTTCGTTTTTTGGGAATTAAATTGCACCCGGCTTTTAAATAGCACCTTTAATATAGAAAAGAGTCCCAGGGTGCTTTTTGGAGACAGTCAGACAAAGATGCACATTTAGTCAAAAAAGGAAATGGTACAGAACATCTTAAAGGGGCAGAGGTAAGGACATAAGGAAGCTTCTTGAGTCGAGGGTTAAGGTGGTGAATCTTTGTTCACCAGGATGATCCTGGAGTAGTGGGCCGTTGTGGTAAAAGAGAGTGAGACCGGATGTGGTGCAGCCAGATTTGGTGACGGCTGGCTAAATCAGTTGTGCGCCAGATCTGTACCTCTTGAACTTGAGAACACAAAAATAGAGACCACACCAGGGGATGATTGTGAAATGACAGAATTAAAGTTTTATTGGTGACTGGGGCAAAGGTGGAGGTGACAACATGCTTGAACAGATTAACAGCTGCAGAAACATTATACAACAAGGAAGGCTTGGAGGCAGCTGGGTGTTTGCTGCAGTGCTGCTTGATTATCTATTTAAATTTTCCACTGATGTTTGCTTCAAGTCAAACACAGTTGCTAACCACCATCATAGAATCCATGCAGTGCAGAAGGTGGTCATTTGGACCGTTGAATTTGCACCCACCTTTCAAAAGGCCACCCTACCTAGGCCCAATCCCCCACCCTATTCCGGTAACCCCACTCAAAGGGGAAATTTAGCATGGAAAATCCACCTAAGCTGCACATCTTAGACTGTGGGAGGAAACTGGAAGGATGCAGGCGGTTGGTCTAGATAGAACATGTGATCGACGCAGGCTTGGAGGGCTGAAGGGCCTGTTCCTGTGCTGCATTGTTCTTTGTTCATACTCCCTGCCCCAATCTTCACCTCTTCCTTGTAAACAGGCTCTGTAAAGGTGAAAGGGTTAAATGTGTTTTGCCAGGATTCTTTTACGTAAATCTAATTTCTTTTCTCTTGCTCATCTGTATTTATTTAGTTTTGTCAACACTCAGGGTTTTGCGTTTTGAGTATTGATCGATTTAATGGAATGTATCTGATCCAGAGACAGAGGGAGAGGAAGAAACATGCTACTGCTTCCTCCATTTTCAGTAAGCAAATCAATGAGTCAAGCCCAGAAAAAAAATTGTGAGAAACTGATGTAAAAATATTATTCAGTAACCATGTTAAATATGAGAAGGTTGATCAATTTCCACTTCACATTTTTAGCATCAGCAGTCAATGGCTGTTACACACAGCGTCAGAGAAGGTCCTCTGAGAGTGTAAGAGAAGTCGAGGGTTCAATAATTTAAAGGAAAAAATATCAATCGCTTCTCAGCTTTTCACCAAACGGAGCAAATTGGGAGAATTGTCATGAGTCACAACATGTACTGCAACTCCTTCAGTGAACATCAGCAAAGTTAGACAGGCACATGACTGATGCAGAGAAATTAAAAGTATATACCATTCAAAAAAAAAAAGAAAGCACTTTTCTGATTCGGGGATTTTGATCAGCTGAAAAAAGCCCATCAGGGATTTTCAAATAACTTAGAAATACGTTCACATATGTTTAACTGTAGGAAGTGGACTGCACCAAGAAATATTTTCCACAGAATTTTTCATATCTGACTAAAACATATTCTATGATGTATTGCAAACAAGCTCCGATTGTGTATTGATTAGCGAGGGAAAAAATTCTTCCTTTCTCATTTAAAATTTAATGTTTTTGACACTAATAACTACTTCAACTATTTTCACAATGACACAACAATTATAATTGTCATCTTCTTATCCTTGCTGCTAGAAATTTTCCTGGGTTCACTGGGATTTTCTCAGGATTCTCCCGATCAACCACTGCAACTTCAAATGAATTCACACAAAGATTTTGTGAACGAAGCTTTGCTGATTGGAAAACCAATCGAGCAAATACGGCATCAAAATGTTCTGTTAAAATTGACTATTTCAAATGTAAAAAGTAATTTTGCATTTGCAGTTTTGATGATATTGAATGATACATATTTTTAATTTCTTTGCATCAGTTATGTGAAATTAAGTCTTCCTTCGATTCCCACACTGGTGGCGCTGAGGCGGATCCGGTTGGGCTACAGGTTAGCAATGCTGTCAAGTGCTTCAGCATGACTAGTGGCTAGGGGATTTAATGGGGATTTTGCACCTCGAGACGGTCAAAATTACAATGAGGGGGCCAATTGTGAGAGCAGCACATCCGGCATGTATGATCGGATCATAGGGGAAGAGTTGAATTTGGTGGAAGGATAAAATCTAAATGGAAGAAGATATGTGGAGTGAGGCATTGTGGAGGGTAAATTACATGTCATCGTGTGCGAGACTGAGTCTGATCTAGCTAAATCTAGTGTTTTGAGTGCACTTCATTAAGACGAGGATGAATGGTTTTTTGAAGGGGTGGAGGATAGGTGTGAGCGTTGATCGAGAGGGCCCACGCACCACACACAAATGTTCTCGTCCTGTTCCAAGCTGGTGGGTTTTCGGAGATCTTTTTTCAGCACCATGTCGGTGATTCTAAATATTGAGTGATGCACGATCAATGACCACTAAAGCGAGGTTGTAGTCCAACTGATGGCTTTAATAAGCTAGATGTTTCCCCCAGCAGCTCAAGTACAGAATGAAGGCTGCTGGGGCGGCACGGGCTCTTATACCCCGCCTAGCTGGGCGGAGCTACCATACAGTTTGACCAATGGGAAACATACAATATCTACCAATGGTGTTCCAGCATTACCAGGTACCGTAATACCTCTACAGAGTCTACCACTTTCACCCTCTGTTAAAAAAAGAGTCCGGCGGGGGTGGTGGCCTGACATTACAGCATGGTAACGTGGTAGAAATTATAGTTATGGAGGTACCGCAATACCTCCGTACAGCGTTTTGTAACTATTTACAATTCTATTTACTATTTACAATTTATGATTATACACTTTAAAATGAAGCAATCAGTTGATCGGGGGCCCTGGTCGTCCTCTGCGATCGTCAAAGCTACGGTGGTGACTCTGGAGGAGGCTCGGGCATCTGTGATTCCGGGAGCGTGGCCTCGATCCCTGTGGCAGCTTCGACACCCCTAGACGGCGCTGGTGGGGAAAACGTTTGACCTGGAAAGGGAGCATCTGCGGGGTGTGTCGGTGGGTGGGGGGGCTGAGACGGGGCCGGCGGAAGGACCGATCCTCCTGTAAGGTGCACAGGTGGAAGGGAGGGTGGTGCTGGTGGCTGGGGTGCGCGTGGGGCTCCGGCGGGCGCCAGGTCTCGTAGGGAGACCGTATCTTGTTGGCCATCGGGGTACGCCACGTAGGCGTACTGGGGGTTAGCGTGGAGAAGATGGACCCTCTCGACCAACAGGTCCGACTTGTGCGCCCGCACGTGTTTTCGGAGTAGGATGGGTCTGGGAGCTGCCAGCCAGGTCGGGAGCGAGGTCCCAGAGGAGGACTTCCTGGGGAAGACAAGGAGATGTTCGTGAGGTGTCTGGTTGGTTGTGGTACACAGCAGTGACCGGATGGATTGGAGGACATCCGGGAGGACTTCCTGCCAGCGGGAGACTGGGAGATTCCTGGACCGTAGGGCCAGTAGGACGGTCTTCCAGACCGTTCCGTTCTCTCTCTCTACCTGTCCGTTACCCCGGGGGTTGTAACTGGTCGTCCTGCTCGAGGCGATGCCCTTGCTGAGCAGGAATTGGCGCAGTTCGTCGCTCACAAAGGAGGACCCCCTATCACTATGTATGTAAGCAGGGAACCCGAACAGTGCAAAGATGCTATGGAGGGCCTTGATGACGGTGGTTGCGGTCATGTCGGGGCAGGGGATGGTGATTGGGAACCGGGAGTACTCATCAACCACGTTCAGGAAGTACGTGTTGCGGTCAGTGGAGGGGAGGGGGCCTTTCAAGTCCATACTGAGACGTTCAAAGGGACGGGAAGCCTTTATCAGGTGCACTTTCTCTGGCCGGTAGAAGTGCGGTTTGCACTCCATGCAGATTTGGCAGTCCCTGGTGGCTGTCCTGACCTCCTCGATGGAGTAGGGCAGGTTGCGGGTCTTGATAAAGTGGAAAAAGCGAGTGACCCCCGGGTGGCAGAGGTCCTCGTGGAGGGCTCGGAGGCGGTCCACTTGTGCGTTGCCACATGTGTCGCAGGACAGGGCATCAGGAGGCTCGTTTAGCTTCCCGGGACGATACAAGATCACGTAGTTGTAGGTGGAGAGTTCGATCCTCCACCGCAGCATCTTATCGTTCTTTATCTTGCCCCGCTGTGCATTATCAAACATAAAGGCAACCGACCGTTGGTCAGTGAGGAGAGTAAATCTCCTGCCGGCCAGGTAATGCCTCCAATGTCGCACAGCTTCTACTATGGCCTGGGCCTCCTTTTCGACTGAGGAGTGGCGGATTTCGGAAGCATGGAGGGTACGTGAGAAGAAGGCTCGGATCTGTCCGCTTGGTTGAGGATGGCTGCCAGAGCTACCTCAGACGCGTCGCTCTCGACCTGGAAGGGGAGGGACTCGTCGATAGCGTGCATCGTGGCCTTTGCAATGTCTGCTTTGATGCGGCTGAAGGCCTGGCGGTCCTCTATCGAAAAAGGGGAAAAACTGTGGATTGGATCAGGGGACGGGGACCCACTGGGCATAGTAAGAGAAAAACTCTAGGCAGCTCTTCAGGGCCTTGGAGCAGTGAGACAGGGGGAGCTCCATAAGGGGGCGCATGCGTTCACAGTCAGGGCCTATAACTCCATTTCGCACTACGTAGCCGAGGATGGCTAGGCGGTCGGTGCTAAACACGCATTTATCCTTGTTGTATGTAAGGTTAAGGATCTTTGCAGTCTGGAGGAATTTTCGGAGGTTGGTGTCATGGTCCTGCTGGTCGTGGCCGCAAATGGTGACATTATCGAGATACGGGAATGTTGCCTGTAAACCGTACCGGTCAACCATTCGGTCCATCTCGCACTGGAAGACCGAGACCCCGTTGGCGACACCGAAGGGAACCCTTAAGAAGTGATAGAGCCGCCCATCTGCCTTGAAGGCAGTGTATTTGCGGTCACTAGTGCGGATGAGGAGCTGGTGGTAGGCGGACTTAAGGTCCACCGTGGAGAAGACCTTGTAATGCACGATCCTGTTTACCAGGTTGGATATGCGGGGGAGAGGCTAAGCGTCCAGCTGCGTAAATCTGTTGATGGTCTGAATGTAGTCAATGACCATCCTATGCTTCTCCCCGGTCTTTACCACCACTACTTGAGCTCTCCAGGGACTGTTGCTCGCTACAATGACTCCTTCCCTCAGTAGCCTTTGGACCTCCAACCTAATAAAGATCCGATCCTGGGCACTGTACCGTCTGCTCCTGGTGGCGACAGGTTTGCAATCCGGGGTGAGATTCGCAAACAGGGAAGGCGGGTCGACCTTGAGGGTCGCGAGGCCGCAGACAGTGAGGGGGGGTATAGGGCCGCCGAATTTGAAAGTTAGACTTTGAAGATTACACTGGAAGTCTAAACCTAGGAGTGTGGCCGCGCAGAGGTGGGGAAGGATGTAGAGCCGGTAATTTTTAAACTCCCTTCCCTGGACTGTGAGGTTTGCTACACAAACCCCTTTATCTCTACTGAGTGGGAACATGAGGCCAGGGAGATTCTTTGATTAACGGGGTGGACGTGGAGAGAACAGCGCCTTACCATGTCGGGGTGTATGAAGCTCTCCGTGCTCCCAGAGTCGATTAAGCAGGACGTCTCATGCCCGTTGATAAGTACAGTTGTTGTAGCAGTTGAGAGTGTTCGAGGCCGGGACTGATCCAGGGTCACCGAGGCTAATCTCAGCAGTTGAATGTTCTCTTCGGGCGGTGTGTGGTCAGCCGAGCTGGGGTCCTGGGAGTCCATCCAAGATGGCAGCTCCCATTGGTTGCACATGGCTGGGGGTGCACAAAATGGCGGCGCCCATCCATCGAGCGGGGCATCCGCGGGACAAGATGGCGGCGCCCGGGGGCTGCACGTGGCCCTGGAGTAGGAAGATGGTGGCGCTTGATGGCCGCCCGGGGATCATGGAGAGGTTTGTGGTGGCGGTCCGCATTCGCCGCCGGAGACCGCGGCGACCTCACGGGCCTGGCATACCACCACTAAGTGGCCCCTTTTTACCGCATCCCTTGCAGGTGGATGCGCAGGCCGGGCAGCGTTGCCGGGGGTGCTTGGCCTGCCCGCAAAAGTAGCAGCGGGGCCCCGCGGGGTTTCCAGGCCGCCTTGCAGCACAAGCTTGTGGGGGGATGGGGGATGTTTCGGGGTCGGCTGCGGAGGGGTTCCACGCTGCCCAGGGGGCTGCCACGCGGTCGGGAATGTAAGCGTGGGCGTTTCTGGAGGACACATCCAGGGAGCCTGCAAGGGCCCAACCTCCTTGAGACCTGGAGTGTCTTTTTCCAGCAATCGCTGGTGGATTTGGGAGGACAGCATACCTGCCATGAAAGTGTCCCGGACCAAGAGTTCTGTGTGTTCGCTCGCCGAAACTTGCGGGCAGCTGCAGTTTCTCCCCAACACCAGGAGTGCACGGTAGAATTCTTCCAGCGATTCCCCAGGGATTTGTTGCCTCGTTGCTAGCAGATGTCGGGCGTAGACCTGGTTTACCAGGCGAATATAATGTCCTTTTAGCAGCTCTATTGCTGCATCGAAGTCTTCCATTTCCTCGATGAGGATGTAAATCTCCGGGCTCACCCTCGAGTGCAGGACTTGCCTTTTCTGCTCTCCCATGGGTGTGTTTTCGGCCATTCTGAGATATCCTTTAAAACACACCAGCCAGGGCTTGAAGATTGCCGCTGAGTTCGCCGCGTGGGGGCTGAGTTGCAGACACTCCGGCTTGATTCGGAGCTCCATGCTTTTAAATCTAGTTTATTAAATTGATGCACGATCAATGAGCACTAAAGCGAGGTTGCAGTCCAACTGATGGCTTTAATAAGCCAGATGTTTCCCCCAGCAGCTCAGGTACAGAATGAAGGCTGCTGGGGCGGCACGGGCTCTTATACCCCGCCTAGCAGGGCGAAGCTACCATACAGTTTGACCAATGGGAAACGTACAATATCTACCAATAGTGTTCCAGCATTACCAGGTACCGCAATACCTCTACAGAGACTACCACACTGAGCTAGAGCCCTGTCCTTTGGGAGGCTATATTTGGAGTTTTAGATGTGCTGGAGCTGCGGACGGGTGTGGGAGCGAATGTCCTTGCCTTCACTGATTTGGTGGCGCTGAGGCGGATCCGGTTGGGCTGCAGGTTAGCAATGCCATCAAGTGCTTCAGCATGGCTAGTGGCTGAGGGATTTAATGGAGTTTTTGCACCTCGAGAAGGTCGAAATTACTGAAAGGGGGTCGATTGAAGGATTCTACCGGAGATGGCGGTCGTTTATATTGTATTTCAGAAAGCTGGTCTCTGTTCGGGGGGGGGGGTATAAACAGGGGGGAGTAAATGCAGGGGTTCTTGTTTCTTGGATTGTAGGGTCATTTTTGGGGTAGTTGGTGTTGGGTTTGGTTAAGGGTTATTGTTTGTATTTTTTGTAATTTTGTATAAAATGTTAAAACTTCAATGAAAACATTTTTTTTACAGAAGTCTTGGTTATTACCTTAAATAGAGAGGAGGGAAAAGCGCAAAATGGAAGAAATTAATTTTACACAGTGGGTCTATTAAAAAAATAACCAAATCGTCACAAAAATGTTAATTTGGTCATTCTTTTGTTTTTGTCCAAATATTTGTGCTTCGAATTAAGAAAAGGTTTGTGCCAATATGTTGACAGTTGTGGATCTCATCACAGGTGACTGGTGGGAGGAGCTGCTGAGCTTACCACTGCGAATATCTTGAGCCATGATCGGCATAATCGCTGAAGCACCTTGAGTTAATAATTTTCAATGATCTTAATTTATCATTCACACCGATGGGCCCTTTCAATGATTTTTCCAAACGACTGCTCCTGTTTACCACTCACTGCTTACATAAAATTAAATAAGTTAAAATAATGTGGAGATATTTTAACCAATTCTTTCTTGAAATAAGATGTTCTAATGGTAGAACTTGTTTCTGACCCTCTGCTGAAAGTTGTAATTGCAGAACACGGTAGACAGTAGGATTAGCAGAAGAGAAAAAAAAACATGAACTGCTGGTCTGCCAATATCCTAGAAACTAAAAGGCACTGGTGCAACAAAGACAATTATTAAAGGTAGTTTGTTATGCAACCACTTGCATAAAATGCTTTCTGAGCTTGTACTGCTGTTGGAATGGATTCATGATCCAGCAGGCCAGTTGCACTCATCCACTGCTAAACGTGCTGGTCTTGCTCTAACAGACCAGTGTTAATTTCAAGCCTGATCTGCTATACTTTGACCATCACCAAGCATCGGGTTTGAAAATGAGTACAAAAGAGGGCAAGAATATGTTGGAATTTACAGCAATTTTTCATAACACCATTCATGCTCACATATATACATATCACAGACCACTGCAATGTGAAACAACTGCAGCATTAAAACATCTATAAGTTAGAAAGTGACAAAATCAATGTATGCAATTAAGCATCTGTATATTGCTGCATAAGGCACGACACATAATGACCTCATATCAGCAGGAAATATGTGGACAACTAATTAATCTGCCATTCGCAACTATTCAATATTTTAAGACCACTACTTGTAAATCGATAAATAAGCTGCACGGTGGCACAGTGGTTAGCACTGCAGCATCACAGCGCCAGGAACCCGGGTTCAATTCCGACCTTGGGTGACTGTCTGTATGGCATTTGTACATTCTCCCCATGTTTGCCTGGGTTTCCTCCAGGTGCTCCGGTTTTCTCCCACAGTCCATAGGTGTGCATGCTAAATTGGCCATGCCCCTTAATTGTCTAAAAGTTAGGTGGGGTTATGGGGAAAGGGTGGGTGGTGGGCCTAGTTAGGATGGGTCAGTGCAGACTTGATGGACTGAATAACCTCCATCCACACCGTAGGAATTCTATGGATATATTCCATGCATCTATTATATAAATATATATATTAATTGCTTTGTTACATACATTAACACAGTGGTTAGCACTATTGTTTCAAAACGCCAGGGACTCAGGTTCGATTCCTGGCTTGGGTCACTGTCTGTGAGGAGTCTGCACATTTGCCCCGTGTCTGTGTGGGTTTGCTCCGGGTGCTCTGGTTTCTTCCCACAAGTCCCGAAAGATGTGCTTGTTGGGTGAATTGGACATTCCGAATTCTCCCTCAGTGTACCTGAACGGCCGCTGGAGTGTGATGACTAGAGGATTTTCACAGTAACTTCTTTGCAGTGTTAATGTAAGCCCTCTTCTGACAATAATAAAGATTATTATTATACTCACAATATTTTTAGAATTATTAAAGCACCGTGTAAATAACTACATGAGCTGTAGATTTGTCGGGGGAGTACCCACTCCATCAGCATTATTTTGGTCTAAGTGCAGCAGAAACCTTGGTTGCATGTGTAAAATTGTCTCTCTGTTTCACCTTAAGTGAATTAGTGAAAGCTGAAGGGGAGCAACACCGAGGAATTTCCCGGACAGAATTTGTTGAAGGTGCACAACGTATCCTCACAGATAAAAAGGCAGATCGTAGTGGCACTCTCCTCACTGACATGAGAAATTGAAAATCGTGAGTTCACCAAATGGTATGGCAATTGAAGGAGAAAAAGAAAAATTGAGTGACAATGTAATGGGTTCATGCTTACTGCACCTAGCGCAACACAGTAACTTGCACTTATAAGGAATTTCTCGTGTAAATCATCTTTAGAGTGGACACAAGCAGTAAAAGGTCATTTAGAAAGTGGGAGACAAAGGCACAGCCAATTACTTTTAAAGGCAAGAAGGTAGTAAGGCAAAGCGATTTTGGTAAAAGTTTCAAGACAGCAGGGGCATCTGAAAAGATCAGCCTTTGAAGACGTAGAGGGAATAGGGAACAAAGAGTAATCTAGTTAAAAAATATCACAGGAATTGGGCAGGGTTATACAGCTGGAGAGATTTCCCAGGCAGAAGAGAATGTCATCACCAAGGTGTGTTGTGGCCAAGAGAGTGAGAACAGAGACATTCTCTTAGACATAGATTTGAATAATCAAACTACATATAGTTCACTTTAAAGGCTTGCATTTAAATGTGAAGTTAACTGCAGGAAAGAATGAACTTTTCAAGAATTAAATAATTTTCTGACCAACAGACCACAATCAGGAAGAATGAACAACAACACCTCCTCCACAATAGTCCTCAACACCGGGGCCCCGCAAGGCTGCGTACTTAGCCCCCTACTCTACTCCCTGTACACACACGACTGCGTGGCAAAACCTGGTTCCAACTCCATCTACAAGTCTGCTGATGATACGACCATAGTGGGCCGGATCTCGAATAACGACGAGTCAGAATACAGGCGGGAGATAGAGAACCTAGTGGAGTGGTGTAACAACAACAATCTCTCCCACAATGCCAGCAAAACTAAAGAGCTGATCATTGAATTCAGGAAGCAAAGTACTGTACACACCCCTGTCAGCATCAACGGGGCCGAGGTGGAGATGGTTAGCAGTTACAAATTCCTAGGGGTGCACATCTCCAAAAATCTGTCCTGGTCCACCCACGTCGACGCTACCACCACGAAAGCACAACAGCGCCTATACTTCCTCAGGAAACTAAGGAAATTTGGCATGTCCGCATTAACCCTTACCAACTTTTACAGATGCACCATAGAAAGCATCCTATCGGGCTGCATCACAGCCTGGTATGGCAACTGCTCGGCCCAGGACCGCAAGAAACTTCAGAGAGTCGTGAACACCGCCCAGTCCATCACACAAACCTGCCTCCCATCCATTGACTCCATCTACACCTCCCGCTGTGTGGGGAAAGCGGGCAGTATAATCAAAGATCCCTCCCACCTGGCTTACTCACTCTTCCAACTTCTTCCATCGGGCAGGAGATACAGAAGTCTGAGAACATGCACGAACAGACTCAAAAACAGCTTCTTCCCCACTGTTACCAGACTCCTAAATGACCCTCTTATGGACTGACCTCATTAACACTACACCTTGTAAGCGTCATCCGATGCCAGTGCTTATGTAGTTACATTATATATGTTGTGTTGCCCTATTATGTATTTTCTTTTCTTCCCATATATTTAATGATCTGTTGAGCTGCTCGCAGAAAAATACTTTTCACTGTACCTCGGTACACGTGACAATAAACAAATCCAATCCAATCCAACTTTAGTTAATGATACCCCAGTGGCAGCTGTAAAGTAGCAACTCCGTGTAACTTTACTCTTCAAAGCCAAGAGGCAAAGGCAATCCTGAAAATTCACGTGAGGTGTATCTCAATTTAAGTCCCAAAACACATCTGCTGGATCCTCCGTAACTGATTCTGAGTGACTTTCCAAGGTGAAGGACAGGTTCCCTAAATTGACATCCAATGGCGAGTGTCCAAGGCAATATGGATGCACTTAGAGAACCTACATTTCCAAAGGAGCCAGAAAGCTCCAAATGAAGACTTCTGAACGTGAGAGCGTGTGTGTGTTTGTGTATGTGTGTATGTGCGAAGGAAGAGGGTGGCAGGCCTCCTGAAAATAATAATTTGCTGTTTCTTGGCACCTCTTAATAGGGCCACTTTTAAATGTTGTTTAAAATTAGCCTTTTTAAAAATGTTTTCCTGGATATGGCTGAAGTTGGAAATTTAGCATTTATTGCTCATTCCTAACTGTCCTAAGAAACTGGTGGTAAATCTACTGCCTAATGCATTTCAATCCTTGTGCTCCACATTGGTATTAAGTCAAGAATTCCAGGATGTTGACCTATTTACAATGAAGGAATTGTAATGTATGTTAGCAGACTATTCTGACTTCCGTCCAGTGGTCAACTATTTACCCTGATCATGATTTTCAATGTTCACTATTCATCTAAGAATACAGTAAAAATGAGAGACTAATAACATAAAGCAACTTAAGTTCAATAAATATTCTTTGTATTCCTTGTAACAATCCAGTTTAACAATGCAGCATTATTGATAGCACAACTTCTTTAACAGATTTATCCGGTGCCATCAGCATTTGCTGAAATTACTTGAGAATCAAATTTCTAATCCCCGTTGCAACGTAGTCTACTCAGAAAATGTATAAAACCGATTTACCAAAATCCATACTTTTGGGTTTATTGAACATCAATAGCACGACATGTGTGCAAAAATAACGTGATTCATACAAGTTGCACTTTATCTGTTTATAGAAAATCTAATCAGCTCGCATCACAGAGGGTCACAGTACTTGGTTAACGAGATGCAAATGAGACAACTGCTTTTCTTTAAAGCACTTAGGTCTGCTAATCCCATAATAGATCAGTTGCAGCACGAACCAAGAACTGTGTCTTTAATGCCGCAACTCCAGACTAAACTGTTCTTCTAAGCTAGCAGTTCTTTCATTATAAGATACACTGAGCAGGCTAAATCCTGGTAAACCACTGCACAATAATTCTCGTTAATACCCTTTTTGTCGATATCACAAGACATTAATACCATTTTTGGAACACATACGAGGAAAAGTAACCTGCAGACGCTTGCCCATGCACAAACAGCACCTCAAACAAAGAGAATAATTTATATGACTAATTTTGTTGTATTTTAAGGAGAGGGAAGGGGCAATAACAGAGATTGCAATCTGATTTTGGGTTTAAGATGACAAGTATACATTGCACAAGCTTCGCTATTGTAGTTTATGACATCATCTGAACCTTTCTGTTGTATCCCATTTGTAGGTGTAGAAAAGAAGATGAACTCAACAAATCTGACTCCAATTTCCTTCAGTAAACTATCAGAACTACAGGCTCAGATCAGTACCACTATAAACAGACCAAGTCAGGAACTGACCCCGGGTTAGTAACAGCAATAGTCTCATAACTGGAATCTTCCTTCATAATGGCTTTAAGATTTTTCTCTGCAAATTCTAACTGAAAACTCCACACTAAATATTAATTTTTAAATCATTTTTTAAAAAACAGTGAGATCTGCACATGCACATCCCTTCATTGTCTAACATTTCATTTAAACAGACCTACAAACATATTATCTGACAGATACCGGCATTGTACATTTTGAAATATGGTGCTAAATATTTGCCACTGAAGTGGCCCACTGAAGAGTTAAACCTTTTAGATTAAACAAACGCTGACTTGAAAGTGGGATACATACAATGTGCTGAACTGTTGAGCTGATATCCTGCAGAGTGCACAGCTCCCTACCCCACCTGCAACAACTCTATCAGACCCTGCTACAGGTTTAATGAAGTGGAAAGCAAACGGTGTGACAGCGGACACCTAATAAACCCGGTAAAACAATCTTGACATCTCGATGTGAACAAAACACCAAAGAGCCAGCATGGATTCACAAGAAAGAGAAAAAAAATACAGGTATAGACTTAGCAAGAGATGAAACACTTCTAAGATGTTGCCATGTGGGTGATGGGTTGTTAGATAGGCAGGTAAAAGCTTAAAGCACGCGAGGAAAGATTGTTGCAAAGATTATTTTGATAATTATTTTTACAGTTACCACTGGGTTTAATGTGGGCAGTTCAATAAAGGATCAAATTTTCCAAAGATATAAAATTCCTTGAAGCTTGCTCTGTAGTATGCAAAATAACTCCTGCCAATATGCATTAACCCTGGACTACGTGAAGCAATTCAATCTTTTATTATAAACTGTTGAGTGCGAACTGTGCATAAGTTGCATTATCATTCAATACACTTTTTCATATAACCAAAAGCAGACCATTTCAAACATTAAACACACAGCCTTCTTTTTGTAATGTAATAACTATTTAATGGGGTGTGCAGTGGGGTGACAAGTTTATTTTTACAACTCTCCAAACTGCAAGTTCCCAGTCTAGGTCAGGTCAATGATGGGGAGGGTTAGGTGTCAAGTGAAGGTGTATTCCATCATGGAGGAAATAAAAGTTACTGGGCTTTTGCATATCTCGAATGGTGGACTAAACAGGAGGCCTTGCAACAAGGCACCTAATCACGTGTTCTTTGTTCGAGGAGCTTCAAAGGAGAAACTGTCAAAGAAGGAGTAAATGATTTTAAAAAGGGAATGACATATAGAAAGATCTTTCATTTGTATAGCGCCTTTCATTTTATGGGGACTGTTCAAATGGGATTCAACTAATTGCTTTTGAAGGGAAATCAATGTTATTATGTCAACATGTACAGGGCGGGATTCTCTGTAATCGGCGCGATGTCCGCCGACCGGCGCCAAAAACAGCGCGAATCAGTCCGGCATCGCACCGCCCCAAAGGTGCGGAATTCTCCACATCTTGAGGGGCCGAGCCCTTACCTTGAGGGGCTAGGCCCGCGCTGGACTGATTTCCGCCCCGCCAGCTGGCGGGAAAGGCCTTTGGTGCCCCGCCAGCCAGCGCGGAAATGACTTTGTCGGGCGGCGCATGCGCGGGAGCGTCAGCGGCTGCTCACGGCATCCCCACGCATACGCAGTGGAGGGGGTCTCTTCCGCCTCCGCCATAGTGGAGACCATGGCGAAGGCGGAAGGAAAAGAGTGCCCCCACGGCACAGGCTCGCCCGCGGATCGGTGGGCCCCGTCGCGGGCCAGGCCACCGTGGGGGCACCCCCTGGGGCCAGATCGCCCCGCGCCCCCCCCCCCAGGACCCCGGAGCTATCCCGCACCGCCATGTCCCGCCGTCCCAAAGGTGGTTCAATCCACGCTGGCTGCCGTGGGTTGACAGCGGCGGGACTTCGGCCCATCACGGACCGGAGAATCGCCGGGGGATTCCCGCCGTCCGGCGCGGCGCAATTCCCGCCCCCGCCGAATATCCAGTGGCGGACAATTCGTGACACGGCAGGGGCGGGATTCACGCCGGCCCCCAGCGATTCTCCGACCCGGTGGGGGGGGTCGGAGAATCGTGCCCACAGCAACCAATTTGGATGTTGTTTTGTCGACATATGCAGTAGTCAATTTGGACGCAGTAATTTATCCAACAGCAGTGAGATAGGCACCGGTATATCTGTTAACCAGTTCATTTGTTTTTATGGTGGTGATTGAGGAATTAATATTGGCTAAAACGCTGAGAAAATGTACAGTTATGCATAGGGAAGCTCTCATTCCTTTGGGGCAAAAACATCAGGTTCAAGTCCCACTTCAGGACATCTTGGTTACAGAATGTGCCAAACGTTTATCACATGGCCAATCAGGTTGATTATAAGCCTGTAAATCCTTCCGGTATGCTTGGTGACAGGCGGTAGAAGTAGGAGTTTTTCCTGGTTGGCCATACTGCGGATGACAACAGCCTCCTCCTGCTTCTATTTTCTCGGCATGTTTCTCTGTAAAGCACTGCAGTAACATGCCAAGCAGGATTTTATAAATTCAGTTTTAAGGTTTTCAAGTATTTGAGAATTCAGGAGATCGTTGCCCAAAGTATGGTAGTCAGGGAGAAGTGAAATGCATGGATTTAATTTATCAGCAATGTTATAAGGCTTGGAACAGGTGATGGCATTTAAAGAGTGCCAAAAAAGTATCTTTTAAAATTTGTGGTGGAACAACTAGCACTTCTTGTGGTATAACATGAAAAACTTTGATAATTTTTTTTATGTTTGCACTTTAACAATATTAAAAACAGAACTTGAAAGGACCCATTAGCCGATCTAGAACATAGAACATAGAATATAGAACATTACAGCGCAGTACAGGCCCTTCGGCCCTCGATGTTGCGCCGACCTGTGAAACCACTCTGAAGCCCATTTGCACTATTCCCTTCGGGGCCCACCGAATAGTATGATCTAGCTCATACAATTCACTCCTGCGCAGAATTAACATTCTTTTCTCTTCTGCACCAAACGCACGTTCTGCTATTCCTTGGTACTTAGGAACGTGTCTCTTTCCTTTTCACATCTACATTCATTTCACACAGCATTGTTTTTCACACAGAGGATTATTGGAGTACTGCTTCATAACTTGCAGGAAGTAGAATGCAAAGATGGACATTGCTTTTGTCTGCACATACTTATACCATCAAGTACCAACAATCAAGTCTCCATTGTAATTATGAGGGGAAGAGATAGACTGGACAGGATAAAATTGTTTCCATCGGTGGAGTATTCTAGAACCAGGGGACATAAATTCAAGATAAGAAGCAGAAGGTGTAGAGGGGACATGAGGAAGAACACTTTTATGCTTGAGGGTAGTGGGAGTCTGGAATCCACTGCCTGACTTGATAGTAGAGGCAGAGGCCCTAAACTATTTTAAAATGTAAATGGACCTGCACCTTAAGTTCTCTAAGCTACAGGGCGAAGGGCCAGGTGCAGGAAGTTAGGATTAGACACCTGGGTGTCCTTGGGCTGGCATGAGCAAGATGGGTTGAATGGCCTCCTTCTGTGTTGTAACTTTTTTACGATTCCATGAAGTGACCATAACTGTACTTAAAAGGGAATTAGATCAGCATTTTGAATAGGAGGAAGATAGGAAGAAAACAATGTGGATAATAGGTCAACATAATGGGCGTCTCCAGTTGAACAGCATACACCAATACAGGCATCATAGACCAATTAGCTTTCTTCTGCACTTGAAATTTCATGATTTATTCTACTTACTGAAAATAACATGCAAACTAGTTTCAATTTGAACTTACGTTTAGCATTTGGATTGTTCAGCATTTCACGCTCCCGTCCCTTTCTTAACTCCCTCCCCCTTCTTCGTTCCCTGTTTCCTTCATATTTACTGAATTGGCAAATGTGCGTACAGTAAAACTGGTTACACAAAGAAGATCTGGGGTGCTATGCTCCCCCCCCCCACGCCGGGTGGGAGAATCGGCGGGGCGCCGCGTGAATCGCGCCACACCGCCCCAACCCCCACACGCGATTCTCCCCCCCCCCCCCGGTAACCAGTGGCGTGCGATTCGCACCGGGCCGCTCGGAGAACCGGCGAGCGGCGATTCTCCGGCCCGGGTGGGCCGAGCGGCCGCTACAACACGAAAGGTTCCCAACGGCGCCATACACCCCGGTCGCTGCCGGCGGGAACTCTGCGGGAACGCTGGGGGGGCGGCCTGTGGGGAAGGGAGGGGGGCTCCTTCACCGGGGTGGCCTCCGATGGGGTCTGGCCCACGATCGGGGCCCACCGATCAGTGGGCCGGCCTCTCCCCCTCCCCCACATGCGCAGGATGGCGCGGCCCAATTGCGCATGCGCAGGATATGGCTGCCACGACTGCGCATTCCGTGGGTTGGCGCGGCCCCCATTTGGCGCCGCGTAAGGACGCTGGAGCGGCGTGAACTTCTCCAGCGCCGTGCAGGCCCCCTGTGGGGGCCAGAATAGGTCGTGCCCGGGATCTGTTCGCGCCATCGTGAAACGCGACGGCATTCACGACGGCGCGAACACTTGGCCTCCATATCGGAGAATCGCCGCCCTCATAATTAAAAAAGAGAAAATGCAGGAATTACTCAGCAGCTCAGGCAACATCTGTGAAAAGAGAAACCGAATTAACATTTCAGGTCAATGACCTTTTGTCAGAACACATGTTTGACTTCCAGTCCATGTTGAATTTGCTGACATCAACCATGCCAGACGCTGATGCACTGCAACCGAGCTTAGTCTATCTGCCTCTCAAACCGTCCCTTTCCTGATAATGATCCACCTTTGGACATTTCAGGGAGATGGGATCTGGTTTGTTCGTTCTGTTGAAATTAGATCTGGTTGTGGTGCCTACATTTATCAATAGCCTATCAACAGAATGGTATGTTATAAGAGAACAGCCAGCATCAATGGAAACATAACCTAGTATATCAGTACATTCAGCATAGGATAGGAGAGGAGGCAAATGAGAAATCATCCCAACCATCTTTGCCCATGCACCAACTACCCACTAATCCTCCACTCATCCATTACTAATGCAATGAGAATGGGAAGAGATTGAATTCTTTTAGCTGCTCTTCAATGCTCATTGATTTTGAATGGTAGAATCTCAGTTTTACTGAAGGAACAAAAACTTCAAACCATAGCCTCCTTAACAGCAAGCTAATGCAAACAGGGTTATTTGCAATACACTGAACTTGGAGGCTGTCATGGGACCTAAAAGTAGGAATAGAAGCAGAAAGCTATTCAAATTATATATTATTCTGTGTCACTGGTTTAATTAAAAACCTATTTTCTTATGGCTTGTTTTTAATGCAGAGAGAAAGAAGAAATTGTATTTTTTTTTGATTATTTGACGCACCATGCATTGATGTTTCTTAGCTTTTTTTCTGCCTGACTGGAAAAATCCTTCATGAAATGACAGCTTTAATAAAATAGCAGCTATTGTTCTTGTAGAATGGTCATCCCAACCTCCAATGCTCCCACTGTGCACACTTGCACACACGCTCGTACATGTCACCTCTGAGCCAAAAGCCCACCTCCCCACTAATCTGTAACACGCACACCCCCCACCCTTTTCGCTTTAGGCACCTGCTATGCAGTCACAACAAGATTAGAGCTCGACTTGAGAGGTCAAGGGCCAATAGTCATTACCTCAGAGTAACCACCGTGGAGGGAAAAACAATATCTGTATCGTTGAACAGCAGATGTGGGAGCTAGCCACACGGTGCTATGAGAGCATTCAGCTGAATAAGCCCAACACTACTGATAGGACCAGTAATCAAAACACAGCCTCCCCATTGACCCTAAAAAAGGAAATACTTCAAGTAAAAATAAATTATTTTAAACAGACTTGCATATTTTCAGTAATGTTGTAGGCCCAACACTGAACCTGCTAGGCACTGCAATAAACACATTGGTTCACACACAGAGCAAAAATTATTTTGAAAAATTAGCATTAGCTAGTAATTGTACCCAATGGTGTTAAGGGAGGCTACCTTTAATTTATAGTTAGTAAGGATTAAGGTTGCATGTTGTTCAAATTTTTTGCTTGTGAGAGAAAAAGCTTCAGTTTAGAAACAAAAGCAAAAAGCGCAATTAAAAATAGAACTGCAGCTGAAAATCTGCTATAATCTTTTTAATAGTGCTTCAGTAAAGTGTGTGATCCGTTACGGAGGACAGCTGATAGTTAGGGTTTGCGCCAACTCTTGGGGGGCTAGAGTTTGAAGTGCATTTATCAGATATGGTTGTTTGATAACCTAAAGTGGTTGCCCTATGAACACATACAACTTTGATTACTTTCCTACCAGTTCCTTCATTTACATTGATATTTAAAATGTCATAATTTTATCACTAATAATACTAAAGCATTTCATTAATAGTTGATGTTGTCACTACATTTAATGTGACTGCACTTCACATCTCCGCCCAGTAGTTTGCTAAGTCAGGATATTTCAAACTGCGGGGCGCAACCCGCGGGCGGGTGTCGGGAGGGTCGGGGAGTCATCGGTCTTGATATTTCCGATCGCGGGAGAAGCACCCAAAGGCTGCGACCAGCTTTTAAGAATGCCAACCATGACTAGCTTTTAAATGTGAACGATGCCGTCTTCCTGCCAGAAGCGGCAGTACAGAGCAGGTACACTGACATCACGCCTGTCCGTGTTTTTGACATGAAATCATGGAGGAGAGATACTTCCCTTTTTCTAGCTGCCAGCAAATAAGGCAACAGGACCATGATGAACTGAAGATGGATCATTTTGTTAGAAGGAAGAAAGGGCCAGAGACACAAACAGGCCAGGATCGCACAACTAAATCTGTTGGAGAGAGTTAATCAGGAGAGTCCATGGCCGGACAAAGCAGTGTGAGTTGGATACAAAGCTCCAGCACCTTTGGTGAGCAGCCGAAGAAGAAACTGAAATCGGAACAAAGCAGTATTTTTGAGCAAGGCAAGATGACTGTAAACATGGATCATTTTGGTACCAGAAAGAGCCAACCAGAGATTCAAATGGCAGTGTACCTACTGGCCAGGATCTTGCATCAGAATCTGCTGATGAGAGCTGCTTTGGAGAGTCCACGTCAGGACAGAGCAATGCAAATGTTAGCCCTGTTAGTGTACATAGTTCCAAGGCCTCCGGTGAACAACCTACAAAGAAGAAACTTAAATCGGGAAGAAAGCAGTATAAAGATGAGTTCATGAGGTATGGCTTTGTTAATTGTGCCAATGCAAATCAGGATACAAAGCCCATGTGTGTTATGTGCAGGAAAGTATTGGCAAATGAGCGTTGGATGCCAACTATGTTGTACCTTGCAGACATCTTTTCAATTCTAAATGAACTGAACCTCAAATTGCAAGGGAAGGATGATGATTGCTTTCGGCACTGTGAAGAAATAGATGTTTTCCAAAAGTAATTGAAAGTTTGGCAAGTGTAAATACAAAGCCAAAACTACTACATGTTCCCCACAATGCTGTGGCACATCGAAGAAATGTGTTAGTAAGGGAACTGTTAGGGGGCGGCACGGTGGCACAGTGGTTACCACTGCTGCCTCACGGCGCCGAGGACCTAAGTTCGATCCCGGCCCCGAGTCACTGTCCGTTTGGAGTTTGCACATTCTCCCCATGTCTGCGTGGGTCTCACCCCCACAACCCAAAGATGTTCCCCTTAATTGGAAAAAAAAGAATTGGGCACTTTAAATTGAAGAAAAGGAAACTGTCAACAGATTGGCAAGCCTTACTCAGTGACATCTGTCTGCGCTGATCAAGAGTTTTTGCCACTACTTTCCAGAGGGGAAGTTTCAGATTTTGAAAGAGAAGAGGGAGGTGAAAAATCTTTTTGAGTTTGAGATCCCAGAGTCAATTATTAATTTACAGCTGACTCCAAATGAAGAGACTGAGCTGCTGCACCTCACCAGTGACAGCACATTAAAAATACGCCACAAGGCCATGATGCTGTCAGCATTCTGGAGTAGCGTCTCCAAGGAGTATCCAGTGCTGAGTACAACATGCATTTTGTTGTTATTGCCCTTCACAGCAACCTACATGTGCGAGGTTGGATGAAGGCTGCACAAAAGAACTGGTTGGACTCTGCACCTGATATGCACATTTCCCTCTCCTCCTGTGAACCTGATTGGAGTGAGATCGTGAGGATCAAGCAGGCTCACCTGTCGGCATTAAAGGTAAGCAAAAATGGTGTGTTGCCAAGGTCGGCCGGCGTGGGTCACGACGGTCGGCCAGTGTGGGTCAGGAAGGTTGGCTGGCCAGTAAAAATGGATCCAGGAAAAATGGATTCGAAACACTGTGCTATGCCACCGTTGTCAAAAAATGACAAATCATGGTTGATTTGAAGTTGTATCTATATTATACACACAGTAAAAAAGTAGGTGATTATAAACTGTTGCAATTACCATGACCATTTCACATCCTCCAAGTGAACATGGGATCCTATATTAACTGGCTGTAAAACTGTGTGATCGTCAAACTGAACAATGTCCTTTGCAGGTACCCAAAATAGGTTAAATTGTATAACTTCTGTTTAGTCAGAAAAGGATTCTGCACCTGCCTTACACATCCTAGGTGAGTGACCAATGCTTGACTCGAGCACACTAGGGAATGTGAATTGAAGTGCAAACATGTCACTGGCATCAGTTGAATCAGATTTACATCTTGATGAATCACTGGACTGTGGATGATAAAGGAACGAGGTGTTTATGTGACAGAGTTGTGCCTGAACTCAAAATATGAAGCTTTGAAAATTAATCCCAAAACAGTTTGTCCACTCTCCTCTTTCATATATAGAATACGTAGCTCATGTAAATTGGCTTGTCTAACAATATACTTTGAAAACACACCTATTTACTTGCTAATTGCAATGTTTTTCTTCCCCTTTTATTTTTTCCTTCTTTTTAGATCACCTCCTGCCATGCACATGCAGAACATTCTTCTTACTATGAAGATGTATACGTGATTTACCGCCCTATATGGAGAATAGCAAGGCACGTACAATTTAACAGAGTAGCCACCCTAATTTCTCAACAGTACCTCAATTGTTGAGGTCTTTCCGAATTGACTCCACCACAGGCTAGTACTAACTGCAGTTTTCACCATAATAAGAGCTCTTATTTTGAAATCGGCTGCACAAGGCAGACAATTAATCCTGACTAGCCTACTTCCTTTACTTCAGACATAACTTTAGAGGAGCAAAGGAACATGAAAGGGGGATTGAAAACATTTCAAATATTCATCTCTGTTTATATTAGACTAACACAAAGAATTTTCCAGCTTGAGAAACATTTAGGCTATGCACCCCCTCAAAGGATTATGAAGATATTTTGGGACATATCTTACATTTCTTTTTTCAGAGCGCAACTTGTCTTGTGTCTTTTAGCAGTATCCCACCTAGTAATTTCTAATGGAGCACTTTTGGTTCCCAGAGCATTCCATAAGTTGACTTCTGCATAATTCTTTCCCAGCATTACATAATCAAACACTTCAGGCCCGTTGGAGGTAACATGGTGGTCAAGTGATGTCTCAAACTGAAATCAAGCTTAGCCTGCATTCAGCGCAAGATGCCATCTTGATAAAGGAATAGAAGCCAGCTCTACACGCGGCTGCCTGAAGGTTAACTCAACAGTTGAATGCAACCTAAAATACCTGCTTGTGTTCATTAAAGAGGCTGGATGCATTTTGGAAGCCAGAGCTTCAGGTACCCCCTTCTTCTAACAGCAACCAGCTGTTTTGGAGTAAATGCAAAATTAATGTAGATTTTAAGTGCTACTGAAATGGATGCAAACCATTTTACTGTTTTTCAGGGGACCTCAAACACATACGTGGTGTTACAATCTCCATAGTGATTGAGACCTTTTAAAACAATATGTGAATTCCAGTGACTGACTGAAAGGAGCAGATAACAAGACGTCACGTTTTAAGACTTTTACTGTAATAAACAAGCTACAAGCAACATTGACTACACCCAATTTTTGTAGGCAACTTATATTCTAAGCTACAGAAAGCTTTCCCATTTGACTTTTAAAACAGCCATACGCAGTCCCTTAAGTACACACTTCATTATCTCGGAATCAGACCAAAACAATTTGTCACTCTCGATGGCCTGCTTCCTTTTCCTTTTTTAAAATAAATTTAGAGTACCCAATTATTTTTTTTCCTATTAAAGGGCAATATAGTGTGGCCAATCCACCTAACCTGCACATCTTTGGGTTGTAGGGCACACAGGGAGAATGTGCAAACTCCACACAGATCAAACCTGGTCCTCAGCACCGTAGGCAGCAGAGATATCCACTGCGCCACCGTGTTGCCCTCCTTTTCCTGTTCCTAGTTGAGTAATTTCTAATCCCAGAACTTACTTTCACTGTGAGAGTTACACTGGAAATTCTTTCCCTCTAACCCAAGCTAGGAGAATCTTCTAGCTTCCCTTAATTCCTCATAAGCTCGGTCGCCTCAACTAACGATGGGCTCTCACCCACGTTATGCATGGTGACCAATTGAGGCCGCATTTTCTCTGCTTCAGGTGCAGCACCAGCTGTCTCTAAGAAGGTTGCATACTGCCTTGTGTCTGTGAAACTGGCTTTCTATTAGCTTTTCCCCTCTCAAAGTCCATCTCACTGGCAATATGAATCACGTTTGTCCAGGTGTGAAGGCACGATTGGTGGCACTTCTCCAGTGCTTTGACGTGCCTGCTATAGTTTGTCCAAGTCGCTAAAGCAGACAGGAGCATGGAGATCACTGCGCCCAGTTAACCACGACCGTAGTCACCAGTTTTAGATCATGGGCGGATTCTCCGGAAATCGGCGGGGCGGGTTGAAACGACGCAATGGAGTGGCGGGAACCACTCTGGCGTCGGGCCGCCCCAAAGGTGCGGAATCCTCCGCCCCTTCAGGGGCTAGGACGGCGGCGGAGAGGTTTGCGCACCACCGGCCGGTGTGGAAGGCCTTTGGCGCCGCGCCAGCCGGGACCGAAGGGACTCTGCCGGCCGGCGCAGGTCTGCGCATGTGCAGGAGCGTCTGCTGACGTCATCACCGCGCATACGCAGGGGGGTTCACCTTCGTGCCGGCCATTGCGGAGGCCTACACGTAGGAACAAAGTGCCCCCATGGTGCAGGCCCGCCCACGGATTGGTGGGCCATGATCGCGGGCCAGGCCACCATGGGGGCACCTCCCGGGGCCAGATCACTCCGCGACCCTCCAAGAACCCCGGAGCCCGCCCGCACCGCCAGGTCCCGCTGGTAAGGGACCAACTCCAATTTACGCCAGCGGGACCGACATAGAACGGGCAGGACTTCGGCCCATCGCGGGCCGGAGAATCCGGACAGCCCTGGGGCCCATTGAGTCGCGCCGGACTCCGCCATTCTCCAAGGCGGGCGGCGCAACTCACGCCACGCCGGTTTTTGGGGGCGGGAGAACTGGAAGGACAGCGGGGGCAGGATTCATGCCGACCCCGGCGATTCTCCCACCCGGCGGCGGGTCGGAGAATCCCACCCCATGTTTCTCAAATATTGTTTTTTTTCAGGCAATTGAAGGCTGAGCTGGCTCATTGGAGGCAATGATGAATTTTGTCATCTACGTTAGCCTAATTTTGAGAGGAGGTTCCCAAAATATGGAATTTTCCAGGATCTTACTGTTGATCTTAATCGACGGGGGAGGTGTTGTGCTGTGGGAGCTGATTGGAAGAGAACCTTAGTTTTTCTGGTGTTGAGCAAAAGGTTGGTTATTCTCACATGATTTGGAGAAGGAGTCAACAATGATTTGGAGCTCAGTTTCTGAGTGAACACACATACACACACAAGTGTCATCTGCAAACTGGAATTCCATGACTGAGGTTGGACTGATTTTGTATTTGAATTGAAGGTAACACAGGCTGGACAGTTTCCTGTCTGTTTTTTAGGTTATCCCCACACAAGTGGGTAATTTGTCGGAGGTTAGTTGCAGCAAGGAAATTGAGAAGGGAGTTGGTGCAATGACATAGCCTTGTTTGACCCCAGTCTTCACTGAGGTAGGTAGAAGTTCTGTTGGTGAGCATCACAGTTTGGATGTCATGGAGGAGCATGGCAACAAATTTCCAAGGACAGCCAAATTTGAGGAAGATGGTCCCTCAGCCATTGCAACTGGCAGAGTCAAATTTTTTCAGAGGTTGAAACAGCCTGCGAACAGCAGCTGTTGTTGTTCCCTGAACTTTTCTTGAACTTGCTGCTCAGTGAAGATCATGTCTGTGGTGCCTCTTGATGGATGAAAACCACACTTTGACTCTGGAAGGTGTTCATGGGCTATCGGAGGGTTAGTTGAGGAAGATCCTTGCAAGGATCCTGTCTGTGCCAGACAACTGAAGCCTCCTCTGTAGTTACCGCAATTGGACTCGTCTCCCTTCTTGAATATACTTATGAGCACTGTATCCCAGAGATCCATCGACAATGTGCCCTCCTTCCTACGCCAGGGTTATGAGGTTGTCCAACCACACCATGCATTCATCTCTGCCATGTTTCAGAAATTCAGCAGGGATTCTATCTGCTCTAGAAGCCTGTTTTTCAAATGTTGAATAGCTTTTACAATTTCATTCCAGACCAATGAAGTACTGGGATCAAGCCTAACAGGGTGTGGAAAAGTGGAGCCGAGGATGTTCATGTTGAAGACAGAATCTCGATTCAGGAGTTATACAAAATGTTCTTTTCAGGGATCATTTGCTGCCTTAATGTCCTTGATAAGTTCCCCCCTCCTACCCCATGATTGTCTCTCAGACCATTGGACACTTGAGCACTTGGGCCATAAGTCATCTTGACAGCACTGAGGAAACCATACATGTCACTGATGTCCATGATGTCTTTCCTTTCTACCCACAATTTGGTCTTTATGTGGCCAGTTTTATGCTGTATCACTGCCTTCAACTGCCTGTAGGATTACGGCTTTTCTCTTGAACGTTGAAGAAATTCCCATTGAAAGCTCCAAATACAGTGGAAACTTAGGCGCCCAACAGCAGCATCCTCTCCCAAGACAATTTGTCCAGCATCAAGTCACTATTAACACAAAACCAGCTCTGCTGGGCAGGACATGTAATTGGTCTGCCTGACACCAGACTCCAAAGCAACTGTTCTACTCAGATTGCAGCAGGAGACGACCAGGATAGATACAATATTCTAGAAATGTCTTCAACGCATCCCTGACGAGGTGAAACAGCCCTGCCGACTCAGAACTCATCAAGCCAGAGTGGAAGCAAGTCATCCTCAATCCCAAGTAACTGTCTAAAAGAGAGAGGTATCCAGGTGGCAATATTAACTAACTATCTTCTGGATCCTCAGCTCCATTTTATCTTGGAAATACACAGACAGTTGAAAATATAACTATTTATAAAACCCAACATTCCTAACAATTCTCCATGAGACTTGTCAGCACAACTGCTCGTTCGCAGGTGTGAACAACTAATATATTTTTCCCAGTAAGACAAACTTTTAACTGGTAATAACCAAAACACCCAGGTTTGTTATCAGGCGGTATTTGAAGCAGGTCACATGGCCCCTTTCATTCCTCCATTTTACCTTAAATTGAAGAGACAGTCCCAAACACAACAACATTACAAACTTTACGTTTGTAATTGTAAATTTTCCAGGACACTTTATAAAGACCTCATTAACACTCCAGCAATATTTATTCCAGAGATTCTCTCAGGAGTTCATGTAAAAAGAATAAGTGCTTTGCTGCACACCCGATGTCACCAAGATAAAGGATCCTCAGCATCTTGCTAGGTATCCTCCTTGATCTGGATGTGAAAGAGGACACGGTGAAGTGACATCCAGCTCTTTGCGGTGCAGGATATTCCTCTTCCTCTGGGCCCCCTTCACCAGGACTCAAGTCCTGATATCATGTACATCCAAGAGATCCTGCGACATGCTTTTGAATACTAGCCAGAGCATTCCACATCTTCAGTGGAAATGGATGCAAGGAGCCCTATAACAATTTAATCAGCATTTCAATGCAAAACCTGGTTATATTCAAAACATTAATTAGCTTGAAAACTGCACCTTAAAGCCAGACTTTCAACAAGTGCTTCGTACTAACGAAGCACCTATTTAGCACTCATATTTGCATTCTTTGTCCAAAATAACCCATGTAAAGTTTAAATAATCAGGAATAAATGCATGCAGCATAATGTTGTAAAATTACTGTGCAGCAAATTAAGCTTTTTCTAATGTATGCTTCTCCCAAAAAGAGGATTTCAGATCAAAGTAACCATCCTCTGCTGAAGCTGTACTCTGTGCAGTGCAAGAATACGCATGTTAGCCCATAATGTTTAATGCAGGTACTATCCTGCACAACTTAAGCCAGGGAAATGGGGCGGGTGGGCGTGGGGTTGGCTCTCTCAAGAGTGGCAGTAAAAAGAAATTAGTTTATGGCATTTGAACTTTATTAAAATACACGGAGCCATTATCTTACTGGGTTGACCATAAAGTACCAATTAAGGGATACCATGTGTTGTGCATGGTACCGTTTACTTATTCTTTATCCCCCTGTTACATACGCACTTCTTTAGTCAGGACTGTGATAACTTAATTGTTAAAAAGCAAAGTGTATAATGATTTTTATAATAATGTAAGGTTGCTTCCAACAAAGTCTGTGGTAACATAAGATTTGCAACAACAATTAAATGAGCCTTGTGATAATAATTTGTTCTAATGGTACTTTGTTATGGAGCTACATGTTTAGAAACAAGCAATAAGAGTTTATTGTAAGAGTTTGCAAAGGAAGGTTTTTAACAAGAGTTCAAATGCAAGGCTCACGGAATAACATTTATAACAACTTAACGCTGAAATAAACAATGGGATACCAACCCACAAATACTTGATGTGGTTGTGTGAATTTGCTCTCTGCTTATTTTTGCAGAGATTTTAACCCATTTGTTTTAAATGGGTTTAAACCTCCACACAGGTGGCCGAGAGTGAATTCAAAAAATGTACTGAGAGTTTGCATGTTAATATCCCACAGTATAATTTTAGGACCTTTGTTTACAATATTGGCTTTGTGATAAGAGGGCTCCTTATAAGGGTTAAACGTTTGCGTACCTTGTACTTGGGGTACTTGCGCTCAAAGAGAGTATGGGTTAGAGAATCAGCACTACAATACTGTAGTTTTCCCTCCAATCAAAGCTTTATTCAAGCATGGCCTCTAACTGGAACAATTCTATTGGTGAATTTGCCTTCTAAACTTGACATTAGGCATGATTCGACCAAAACATTTCATAGGGCGGGATTTACTGGCTGTTCAGGTTGGCGAGAAATTCCTGTCCCACGCTGGCGCACGGCTTTCCCGGCGACGAGGGGTGTTGTCAACAGGAAATCCCGTTGACAATGGTGGGACCAGTAGACCCTGCTAGCGGGCCGCCTCCCCCGCTGAAGAAAATGTGGTAGGATGGTCGGTAAATCCCACCCTAAGTGTAATTTTGGGCAGGTTTGGCAGTGTAATTCCCGCTGGCTTTTTGGGGAGATCTCCACCGATATTCACCCTCACTCAGTCATTTTTTTGGACCTTGGGGTGTTTCTCCCCGGTCTAGCCCACACCGAATATTTTTCAGCTATGGGGTGCTGAACTCGCTGACATGACCAGCTGCTCAGAGATCGTTTGCCCCTATCTCTAAGTGAGCTTGAGGATCCCCCACACCTCCCACCCACAGGCAATGTCACCCCCTGTACACATGGGCACCCCCTGTACACATGGGCACCCCCCCCCAATTGAAAACACCTTATTATGGGATCGCTGAGGCTGCCCCACCCCCGTTTTCAGGCTTCCCAATCTCCCCTTTTGGGCACCAACCCCGCTTTCAGAAGCCCCACCCTTCACTCTTCCAGCTTTATAGGGCCACTTCATACCCACCCTTCATCCCCCACCCTTCATAACCTCCTCATTCCCACTTTCAAGGGCATGGTCCCCCCCTCAGGCCCCAACCCTTGGCACTGCCACCCAGGCACCCCGGCAGTCACCCTGCTAGCTTGGCAGTGCCACCCAGGCACCGTGGCAGTGGCAGACAGACAGTGCCAAACAAAGTGCCAAGCCAGCAGTGCCACCCCGGCACTGCCACCCAGGCACCCCGGCAGTCACCCTGCTAGCTTGGCAGTGCCACCCAGGCACCATGGCAGTGGCAGACAGACAGTGTCAAACAAAGTGCCAAGCCAGCAGTGCCACCCTGGCACTGCCACCCAGGCACCCTGGCAGTCACCCTTCTAGCTTGGCAGTGCCACCCAGGCACCATGGCAGTGCCAGACAGGCAGTGCCAAAGTGCCAAGCCAGCAGTGCCACCCTGGCACTGCCACCCAGGCACCCTGGCAGTGATCCTGCTAGTCTGGCAATGCCACCTGGGCACCATAGCAGTGACAGACAGGCAGTTCCAAGGTGCCTGGCTGGCAGTACCAAGGAACCAGAGGGAGAGCCAGAGTGCCACCCTCTCCTAACCTGACCACGTTGGGGTCTCCAATGCACTGGGAGAGCGCACCGGATGCCGTTACATCTGGACCGGGTTTGTGTGAATCAGTACTAAACAGCATCCCGTCCAGGGCTCGCTGGGGAGGCCAGTAGTTCCTGGGAGTCGGGAGAATCCAGCGCATGCATATTTGAAAAACCTAATGGGCGTGGGCGAGTTCCAGATCGTGACGTCTTGTGAGGTTCGGTTGAATCTCGCGCGATGTCTCGAGTGGCTCACGAGATCCAATGGCGTCTTCGCACCACAAAATTGGGTGTGACAAGGCTGGTAAATCGCACCCCAAATCTTTTTTATCGGGTGGGATTCAACCAAAAAATTTCTAAGTGTCTTTTTGGGCAGGTTTGGCTCGGTATTCCTCGATGGCCACGTTGGCAAGATCATGGCCCATATTCAACGGCACTTAGTCGAACATAAGCTTCTCTCCATTACTTGCTGAATCATCGTCTGATTTACCAGACTCATCTCTCAGCTTCTCACCGCTAATAAGGCAGAACTGCTTTTCAACACTCCTTCCCGACTCACACCCAGTCAACACACAAGCATGGCAGCACGCAGACCTGCTCCTCGCTTTGGGAATGCCGACCTGGCCAGGCGTCTTGACACTGGAAATGAGAGCCGGTGCATCCATGCCCACACATGCCACCTGCTATAGTCCCCCTGATCCATCAAACGTGCGCTCACAATGCCCTCTCTTTGTTCCCGCAGGAGAAGATAGCCCATTAAAAGCGTGAAAGCATGAAAAGGCCAAGGATCCAAGTCCTCATCCCCTATGAGGATTGGGTCCTGGAGATAACGGTGTTAACCAAGGTGAGAGCAGTCACTGACAGCGAAGTTGGCCGGCGCTGGAAAGGTGAGGATTCATTGCCACTTCACCCAAATACCTATCTCACATGAGTAGTTCATGTCAGACAAAACATTCCTTTCCTCTCACTGACCACATATAATCCATGGCATACATAGAATCCATAGCATACATGGAATCCATACTTGCAGAAGGAGGCCATTGAGCCCATTGAATCTGCATCGACTCTTCAACTGAGCATTCTACCCATGCCCACTCCCCCTATCCCCGTTGCCCCATAACCTAACCTGCACATGGTCAATCCACCTAACCTGAACATCTTTGGACTGTGGGAGGAAACCGGAGCACCCGTAGGAAACCAACGCAGACACGGGGAGAACGTACAAACTCTGCATGGTCAGTGACCCAAGGCTGGAATTAAACCCGGGTCCCTAGCGCTGTGAGGCAGCAGTGCTAAAGAATTGTGTCACCATGCCATTGTCTCGCAGGATTTCCATCAGATGAGGCCAGGCCATCCGAGTCGTTCTTCCCCGGCCACCCAGGACAGCACCTCTGAGGAGATCTCCGAGGAGATCACAATCGAGACGTCACAGCTATCGCCCTCACCTTCCAACAGTGCAGAGACACACACCTCAGTGGGTTACATTAGTGGACAGGCTCTGGGGCACAATCTGATGAGCATCATGCAGTTGCTGATGCACATTAGGTGGAGGCAGGAGCATCCGAGGGAGTCAGCCATCGGAGGTCTGCTGGATCCCAGGGCTGAGCTGAGTCTCAGTCAGATGCCGAGCCTCTGGAGAAGGTTCTCCCAAAACTGACATGGGGCAGCACGGTAGCACAGTGGTTAGCATTGCTTCACAGCTCTAGGGTCCCAGGTTCGATTCCCAGCTTTGGACACTGTCTGTGCAGAGTCTGCACGTTCTCCCCTAATCTGCGTTGGTATCGCCGGGTGCTCCGGTTTCCTCCCACAGTCCAAAGATCTGCAGGTTAGGGGGATTGGCCATGATAAATTGCCCTTAGTGTCCAAAAAGGTTGGGTGGGCTTACGGGGATAGGGTGGGCTGAATTGGGGTGGGCTGAATTGGGGTGCTCTTTCCAAGGGCCGGTGCAGTCTCGATTGGCTGAATGGCCTCCTTCTGCACTGTAAATTCTATGATCTAATGCAGATGATAGGCCAGAGCCGTGACATTCAGGAGAGGTTGCCATGTACATTCCAGCGATTGCATAGCTGATTGGAGGAGTCCCAAAGGCTTTGGGCGCAGGAGATGGTGCAACCAATGCGTGACACTGAGGCCAACACTGCTAGGGTAGTGACCGTAGTAGAAAGCCTGGAGTACGACGTCGGCGTCTTGAGTGGTGGTGTCGAAGGTGTGGCTGAGGGCCATGATCATCACAATTTCTGAGGGAGGTGTCTCAGATGCAGGTGGACATTGACAAGGCACTGCAAAGCATGATCCAGTCAGTGAGGACCATCGCTGAAGGCATTGACATCATGGTGCAGACAATGGGGAGCCTCCAGGACTGGCACAGCCAGATGGCTCAGAGGCCTCTGGAGCTCACTCCAGCTGCCCCTTCATCTCATGGTGTACCTCAGGCCCTAAGCGCACCGCCAGGGAGGAGAAAGCACTGGAGGTTAACCCGGTGCCTGCCACCAATGAGACAGTTCTTCCGAATCCCTCCCTCCTGACACAGGCGCATCTCAAGGGCAGCGGGAAGAACAGGGTGGCATAGCAATGACTGTGGTACAGGTAAGTCGGCCGGGTCCCTCCAGCTCCAGGCCCTCCAGAAGACGTCCGCCAAGGGCATCAAAGTCCACAGAGCACTGTGGAAAGCAGCAAGTTGACTCCACCTCTGATGTGCACCCCAGCGACACACCTAGAGATAGCAGTAGACCACATAAGACCAAGAAGATTGAGGAGCACTGAGTGGGCACTGGGGGAGGGGCCATCACTATATGTAGCTAGTAGGAATGGAAATGTCAAATGTTTACTATTAATTAAAACATGTCACACCTGATACATGTGAAGCCTCTGCCACATTAATCTTCACAGTGGGCCTGCCTGCACCCCAACCCCGTTACCCTCCTACTCCTGGGCACAGTGGTCCAAGATCATCTCGATGCAGATTCAGAGGATGTGTGTGACCGTGCTATCCTTGAGATGCAGCGGTGTCAGGATGGGGGAGGATTCGGAAGACCTGGAGACCGTTGTTGTCAGGCCCTGGGGTTGGCCTCCAGCGCTTCCTCCTCCCTGGCAGTGCGCGTTGGAGTCAGACCTTTGCAGAACTGAAGAGCAACAAATTTACCGGGTTCACAGTGAGTTATCATCACTCTCCTGCCTTGTATGTTGACTTGCTGATAGTGCCGACACAGGCCCATCACCCTGGAGTTATGTTACACAGGCCGTTGGAGAGTAGAACAGAGTGGTAGGGGAGGGGAGGGGAGGAGGAATATGGGGGGAAGGAGGGAGATTGGGGGGGGAAGGGGAAAGAAGGGACCAGGGGGAGGGAGGAAAATTGGGAGGGGGGAGGGAGGTTGAGCTGACAGACATAGCTTCGTCCTATGAGAATCTGGTGAGAATGAAGGCATTCCTGTTCCTACAGGCATCCCTTGTCCCCTAAGAGCCGGCCCGTTATCCTGGACTGGTCCTTGAAGACACCGGGAAGTGCCCCAGGACGCAGCTGTCATGCATGCTCCCTGGGTTGCTACCCAGGCACACGCGTGCATAATACGGAGGCGATGGTCGCACACAATATGAAAATTCAGGGAGTGGAACTCCTTCCTGTTAATAGCGGGCACCCCTTGATGCCCCGGTGCGCGCAGGGCGATGTGCATACCTTTGATTGCCCACCTGGACCTGGGGCATTCTGCGATTACAGCCCATAATTATGAATCCTGCAGCCCAGGCACCTTGGTGGGTCTGGTCCAACTCAAAGGTTGATAAAGTCTGATGCCAGGCATAGAGAGCATCCGTGACCTCCCAAATTCACCTGTGTTCTGCAGATTGTGAAATGCCGCATAGATCGCTGCTCGAGTCCTGGAATGAACCAGTGGCATAAAAGCTGAGGGCTGCGGTGACGTTCATGGCCACCAGGAGCGGGTGTCCTCCTCCTCCAAGGGGTGCCAAGTCTATGAGGACGTGGAACAGGTGCCGCACTGTCTCACTCCTGAGACGGAATCTTTTGCGGCACATGCTGTCCGTCATCTCCTCAAAAGATCAACGACGCCTGTACATCTTGGGCCATCGCTGGCCTCCACCGCTGGGTTCCTCCTCAGCCTGATGGGCGGCCGGGTCTTCAGGGTGTGCAGTGGCCCCCTGCATATGGGATGCCACCTCCAGCTAGCAGCGTCGCTGCTTCCTTCTCCAGCATCTGGCCGACTGGCCTGGCACCAACAACGCGAGGCCTCTCACAAGATTCAACGGCCTCGTTGCTACAACAAGTCGGGCGCGATGGAGCCGGTAAATCGTGCCCATTATACTGCTTGTTGAATTGTGGGAGAAAATCAGAATAAATCTTAACCATTAAGTAAAGTTATTTTGAGAAACAGTTGAATTGATTCAAGAATGGACAGGCTGGTGTGAAATTAAAGCTCGGTAACAGCATTGTGCTGTATTTTCCAACACACAACTCCATTGTTAAAATAATGAACAGAGGCATTTAATGTAAGTATGTTAAATTATTGTACAATAACATCACACAGCATAACTTCGAGGCCTAAAAGATCTGTTCCTCCTTGGTGTGGTCCCCAAGCCTTCTGCTTCCTCCAGTTTCACCCATTTCCATTCACTAAGGTCTTTTCCCAGAAAATGCCTCTTTTTTTAAGCAGTACCAGAACCATATGCCCAGCCAAAGTCTTCTCATCCCATGGACACAGGTGCCCTTACTCTAACCCAGCTGCAATGCTCCCAAATAAAATCAGGACCCCAACAAATCACTGAAAATCTGTGACCTGTGGAAGTACAATGTGATGTCTACATGCAACAAACAACAGATGAAAGTTATGTTACTGACTAAACATTGGTTCATTCTGCCCTCTCCCCATATGGGGCACCAGTTATTTAAGCCCAAACGACCGGTAGGGAACTGTCAATTTCAGAATACATGAGAGACAGACGGGTGACTTATTCATTAATGTTTCTCATTCTGTCTCAATGGAGAAATGACTGGCTTTCGCTGAATGGTTCCTTCCTTCTCACACCAAAGGTGCCTGACAGAAGAAGGTACATCAGGGTTTCTTCCGATATGATTCATGAGCCTGAATGCCACTCTCCACCAAAAGGTAAGCTCCAGTATAGCAAGCGAGAGTGCATTTGTACACAAATATTTCTTTGCAATGCAAAATCCCAGCTGAAAAATTTGTTCCCTGACCTAGACTCTCACCTTTGTTACTCATGCAGGCACCAGATGAACTTCATGCTGCAGCAGAAGATAAGTTATGAAAAGAAGCAAAGTAAAAATGAAATGGATGATCTAGGAGCTGAAACTTTCAAGAAGAAAATTAATGAGAAATGCGAAAGGGGTTTCCAACAAGGTGAACAGCAAGATATCCAATGTAAAATAAACAGTGCAACCCAAATCCCATGTGCTCACCAGGTTGGAAAAACATAGTCCCAAAATAGGTGAGAATGTTCATCGCCAAGGCAGGCGAATCAGCCAGAAATTCATCTATGCCCCAGCTCCATTTCCAAACAGTTCCTACATCAAGCTGTGTTGAAGCGTTTATTTTTTCTGCTTGAATTTATTTACTCATAGTTTCCCCACATGTAAAAAAAAAGTTTAAAAGGTTTTCTTTAAGAGAGAGAAGAGAATTCTAAAGAGAAAAACACATGTGGGAGGGGGATATCTGGTTGCCCCGTGTGCCGTATGCAACATATGTGTCGTGTTACTCAATCAATACTTTGTTTTACAATAAAGCCATTTTAAAAATGACTAGATCATTGCTGCAGCATGGTTTCCCTTTCCCGAGTCAATGGCTATAACCACAGAATGAACTCGGAGACCACCCTCTTGAAACCAGATGAATGAGCTGGATGATTAAAAATTTTGATACTTTAAAACAGCCCCTCTGTCTCAAGGAGTGTGTGTGGGGCAGGGGGAGGGGGGGGGGGAGAGGAGGGGCTCTTCAAGTCATGCTTCATTGTGCCACAGCGAGGAGGGGGTAATACCAAATACCTGACCGAACACGGGGAGAATGTGCAAATTCCCCACTGAAAGTGACCCGGAGCCGGGATCGAACTGGGGTCCTCGGTGCCGTGAGGCAACAGTGCTAACTACTGCGCCACCGTGCTGCCCATTCAAGGAGAGCTTCAGAGCATCTTTGACCTGTTTTCCTACTACAGAACATTGGGAGATGGTTTTCCGCCGTGCAGATATAGGACGCTATTCTCCCGCCCTACACCGGGTGGGAGAATCACCGGGGTGCCACGTGAATCGCGCCACGCAGCCCCGACCCCCGCACGTGATTCTCCCACCCCCGGAAACAAGCGGCGCGTGATTCGCACTGGGCTGCTCGGAGAACCGGCGAGCGGCGATTCACCGGCCGGATGGGCCGAGCGGCCGCTACGACACGAAAGGTTCCCGCCGGCGCCGTCCACCTCTGGTCGCTGCCAGCGGGAACTCTGCGGGAACGCTGGGGGGGCGGCCTGTGGGGGGGGGGGGGGGGGTGAAGGGAGCTCCTTCACCTGGGTGGCCTCCGATGGGGCCTGGCCCGCGATCGGGGCCCACCGATCGGCGGGCCGGCCTCTCCCCCGCCCGGGTCTACCTCCTTCCGTGTGCGGCCCCAGAACACCGGCTCCATGTTGGTGAGGGGCCGTTGTGCGTAAGACGTTCCCCGCGCATGCGCAGGATGGCGCGGCCCAACTGCGCATGCGCAGGATTGGGCTGCCCCAACCGCACATGCGCGAATTGGTTTCACGACGGCGCGAACACTTGGCCTCAATATCGGAGAATCGCCTCCATAGTGTCCAGTCTATCAAAATTGATTTTGCATGGGTTTGCCTGAATGTTTTTTTTTCACGTAACTTTTATTTGCCAACATTTAGGTAGGTGCTACGAAAAAAACATTACTAAGCCTCCTTCTGTGCGGGGGAAAGAACCCCGCCAAAAATTGCTGAGTTTTTGCTTGAATGTTTGTGTCTCTGGCTTCAAGAAGAACACAAGCTTTTGTTTGACTTGGGGTGAGGAGGGGGGGGGGGGTGGAATTAAAGGTCTGGGAGGGGAGGGGAGGGGAATCAGAGAAAGCTGGATGCCATGGCCTCCATTCCCCCAACCCTAGGCCTTTAGTCTCCCCGGAAGGCCATTGACATTGACATGATTCTCCAGGCCTCCAATCTACCTCCAACTACCTACCCTAGCCAGGCCTCTGATTCCCTCTCTCTGCTAAGCCTCCGATACCCCCTCACGCCAAGCCTCAAATCACTGTTACCACAGTAAAGATTTAAAGATTCACTGTTCGTACTCCTTTTTGGAGTGCCTGGTTCACATGGAAACTCCTGGTAGCAGGAGTGAAAACACTTGGTGGACAGAAAACAGAGGCCTTTGGTTGGGATCACTGGTCCTGTGGCCTATTTTTGATAGTACGGAGACCAGTAGTAAAATTGTTGGAATGCCTGTAGATTATTCACTTAACTTTCCAGTCAAAGGAAATAACATAGTTGTTGAGAACCAAAATCTGAGAAGGAACAGGGTGAAAATATTACAAAACAAAACTTAATCACAAATAAACTTCCCTTTTCATCTTTATGTTCTCTTTGCTTATTGTTGGCAAGCTAAACCAGGCTAGACAGATGAAAGCTTTCAGTATGAAAAAATATTCTCAGCGAAGTTTATAGTTCCCAGAGTGATACAAAAATGACAGTATGTAGGCTGCTCAAGCTGAATAAATAGATAACCAAATGAAACAGGAGAAGAATTTCTAGTTCTTCCCAGTAGCAGAAGCGAGAAAAAAACAATTCTGCCAATAAAAGACCCCAGAGCCTGAGCAGCTTCCTTTTGGATTTTTGTCGACAGCACATTATAGATCAGACAGCAAATTGGAACTCGCGGCTAATTTACAGTGTCAGAAAGTAGTTGTAAACTGCTACTTCAGTGATGGCAGTACGTAAGGAGCCAGGATCTGCCTCTCAGCAAGGCGTCATGCTCTGCCAGTCAGTGACTGCCACTCCTGAGGTAGTATGTTTAAGCATTAAGTCAGCTGTCAGGTCATCAGCTCGGAGTCCGGAGGTGGGCTGACAAAAATCAATACGCTTCCACCAATTTTTCATGGTATGAGGAGTGTTTAAAATCTTAGTTTTGACAGGCCAATGGGGTAAAAAAGAACTAGATCACCAATTATTTTGAGGTAAATAATGGTCAAAATTAAAGAGCTGCAGCAAGCATGCTGTCAGAGACAGAGAGAAGGCTCTTTCGACTGCTATCTTCTTTTCTCTCCGAGTTTCTTTCTTGCTTTCCCTTTTCCCAGTAATTATTGGTTCTCGTCACTAGCTGCTGTGAAAATGCTCCTATAAGCCTGCAGTAATTGCTTGGCATGGTGTTTGTCTAAACATCCCAATCACCGCTGGACAAACAAGTATAGTAAACAGCTACAAAGAATACTACACGAGCTGAAACAAAGCAGTGCCTCTGCTCTGTGGTTCATATCTTTTCTGATTTACCAAAGTTACTTCCAGCTTCTCCCTGCAATATGCATACACATATCCCAGAAAAAGCAATGACAGTTCATTGTCCCTTTGGAAAGTGTGCAGTAATTATCATAATTATGTTTATTAAGTGAGCAGTACAGTTCAGATAATCCACAAATCCTTCGGCTTTCTCTAGCCTCTCTTTCCTCCATCTGTCTCACACCCACACAACCCTCAGCTTCTCTCCTTTGCCATCACTGCCAAAGAGGCTCAATTTGTCATGTCACATACAGATGTTGGCCCGCCTGCCACAACAGATAGGAGAGAACCACTTTCCCTTCTTCATTTATTTGCTAGTAACACAAAGAACACCCTATAGTCTTTGGGAAATCAGACAATAGCATCACCAACGATCCTCACTGCAGGTGTTACAGGATATTAACCCATGCCTAACTACAAGCTCCATAGAAACCTACAAAGGATTGCAAATAGGGGCAGGCCCTAAGCTTTGAAAAGGAACTCTGTAGAGAGGGGTGGTCAAACATACCATATCATCTCTCGAAGCCTTTTAACTCAAGTTATCAATATAAAACCACTTTAAAATTCCTTTCTTTGGGGCAGCATAGTGGCGCAGTGGGTTAGCCCTGTTGCCTCAAGGCACCGAGGTCCCAAGTTCGATTCCGGCTCTGGGTCACTGTCCACGTGAGGTTTGCACATTCTCCCCGTGTTTACTTGGGTTTCGCCCCCACAACCCAAAGATGTGCAGGCTAGGTGGATTGGCCACACTAAATTGCCCCTTAAGTGGAAAAAATGAATTGGGTACTCTAAATTTAAAAAAAAAATCCTTTCTGCTCCATCATCAGAGAAGGGGGGGGGGAACAGTAATATTAAACATCTTTGCTACACAGGTTTCTTTCAAAAGAAACTACATTGATAGCCTAAATTTCCAAGATAGTGCATGGCAAGTGAAAATAACTGCTTGCTGTCTTTGCTCAGAGGTATCGGCACTCCTCAAATTCGGGCCTCTTGAGCATCCCCAATTTTAATCACGCTACCATTGGTCATCCTCTTTTCAATTGTCACGACCCAAAGCTCCAGAATTCCCTCCCTAAATCCCTCCATCAATTTACCTATCTTACCTTTTTTTAAAAAAGTTCATTAGCTAAGCTTTTGGTTATTTAGCCCAATTTCCAATGTGGCTCGGTGTCAAATTTTGTTTGTTAATGTTCCTGTGATGTGCCTTGGGACATTTTACTACATTAAAGGTGCTCTATAACTACAAGTTGTTATGTTGCAGGGTTCATTTCACAAAAACAATATTACGTTAACAATCTAATTAGGTCTACATTGTTAACAACTGAAAAGTCAGCTCTATTCTCACATCACAGAGTTAGTTCTTAGCCTGGACAGTAAATTAATGAGTGGAATCATTGGAGAATAATAGTCTGATCTTGTAGTTCTAATATGGATTCATATGTTATAGTACAATATGCTTTATGTATGTTGATTAAAGAATATTCCCAAGTTTCGATATTTATAAAGGGTAAAGAAGTGTACTATATGAACAATTTGAACAACATTTAAGAAGTCTTACTACACAGAGCATGATAGATATTAGCTTGGAAATAACAGTGCAAACATTTCATGCATTCTAACCTACACCAGCAAAATAAAAGCCACATCATTGACCCAACCACAAATTTTGCTCTGGCGCTGACTTCATTCCGCTCAACATGCATTCTCTCACGCTGAACCTGACCATTAGCAATCTGGGTGTTTTATTCTACTCTAAGCCAAGCTTTAAGTCCATTTCACCAAGGCAGCTTATTTTCACCTCCTCAATGTTGCCAACTTCCACAACCTATCTCACTTACTCCACTCATGAAATCTACCATTTCCAGATTTAACTTAGAGTTATCAATTGCAACTAAATATATTCCTGGAGGTTTCATCACATGACTACCCCCCAAGCTCCAGTCATTATCAGCCAGCATATCTATCCTCGTGATGCACCAACTTCCTACACAAAATTAGAAAACAAAAAGAGTCATTGCCCAATTGGATGTTGTTTGACTGTCAACCAAAGTGTCTATTTTCCCATTTTCAATATTTTGGTATCTGGTTAAAAGAAATCTTCCAAGAAAACTACAAAAAAGATCTTGCTTACTGTTCCAATGATTTTCCTCCAGATTTGCACATTGGAGATTGACCTTCAATTCCTGCAGACCCCAGGTCAATCTTGGACTACTCTGACACTTTCCCTCAAGGCCTCCATTCATCTCTCTTCATAAACTCTAAATTGTCTAAAACCTCACCACAGATACATATCCTGTTCCATACTAAGTGCTGCATGCCCGCCACTCCATCCTTGCTGATCGACACGAGGTCTCTGTCACCGACTAATTTTTGTCCTGAGGTATAAGTCACCCTTCTGGCTTTGCACCAGCCTATCTATGCAATCTTATCGAGCAATCCCAAATGTTCCATTCCTCTAATTCTCGGGTAACCTGCCTTCCCTTCAGCCCACCATTGAGGCAGCATCTTCAGACATCCTGCTCCTCTGTTTTGGAGCTCCTTCCTTCCTCCTGCCAATCTTCCTTTATCAAAAGATTTCTAACACTCATCTCCACAAGTATTTTTTCCTAATCTATTCCTTCTTAGTTCTGCACAAAATTGCAATGTGTTCCCACAGCACTGATGGAATAGCCATAAAATGGATCTCAGAATTTGCAAGTCCTCAGAGTGAAAACCTTGGCCACAGAGTTGGGGATAAGGATCCCTTAACTAGCTTTCTAAATTGACCAATGTTGCATTTTACAGAGCCTTATGAAACTGGGTCAATGTGAATGATCACATTACAAAAATGGGCATAGTCGCAGACACATGGGCGGCACGGTGGCGCAGTGTTTAGCACTGCGGTCTCACAGCACCAGGGACCCAGGTTCAAATCTGGCCTTGGGTGACTGTGTGGAGTTTGCACTTTCTCCCCGTGTCTGCATGGATTTCCTCCAGGTGCTCCGGTTTTCTCCCACAGTCGAAAAAAGTGCAGGTTAGGTGGAAGGCCATGCTAAATTGCCCCTTAGTGTCCAAAGATACGCAGGAAGATGGGGTGACAGGATAGGGCGGGGCAGTGGACTTGGATAGGGTGCTCTATCAAGAGGGTCAGTGCAGATTCGATGGGCCGAATGGTCTCCTTCTACACTGTAGGAATGCAAATTCTATTCTACACCCGCACACACACAACTGACACACACTTTAAGGAAGTATTTGAGGTGAAAGAGAAGTAGCAAGGTCAGGGGGTTTAAGGAAAGAATTTCAGAGTGTCTCCACTAGATAGTTAAAAACCTCTGCCAACAACGATAAAAATGAAAGAGGTCAGAAGTACAGAGCAGGCCAGAGTCTGAAGAGTAGAACCACTTGCTAACATGTATGCTGAAAGAGATTGCTGAGATAGGGGCTGATGAGGCTATGGCGAGATTTGAAAATGATGATGATGTTTTTGAATTAAACGTTGTTGGCAACGACAAGAGCAATAGGCCAGTGGGATGTAGTGGCAGATAATTGCGGGCTGCAGTGTTATAGCACTGTGCTAAGGTGAAACTGGGATGGAACCGTGACTTAATGAAACTGCTTTTATCTTGGAATTTTCCATAGTAAAACATGCATTATACTGCATTCCAGGACTCAGCACATACTGTATTCATTCTGCAATAAAAGTAAGAGACAGAGCTTCTGACATGAAAGAGTCAGAGAAACACACAGGCAGAATCAAGAGCCTTTTGGCTATGCTTCATCACCACAACTTGCTGTATGCCTAGATTGTAAATAACACTCACACAAAAGCAGAGAGAGAAAAAAATCTTGCTCTGTTATAAATCATTTCTCTGTGAAATAATATTTGCTTTTCATAATGAGTCTCCTGTGGTACATTTTGGAGCTGACATCAGGCTTGTGATGCAGTGATCTGTAGCAGCTAGGAACACTTTACTAAAACTGCCTGGCACTCAGCTATTTTAATGCTTACTTATTCCTGTTTTGGCAGATAGTTTATGGTCTATTGTTTTCATTGGTTTCTTGCTGTTGTGAAGTTGAACTAAAATTAAACAAAATCACAAAAATAAACTATAATGAGTCAAGAGAGATAAAATGATGAAGAAAGGATATTCCGGTAAAGAGTCAGGAAATATGATTGGAACACAAACTTGACATTTTTCATGTCCAAATTAAATGAGAAAACCCAAACAGCTGTCTATAATTATTATATTATACTGCTTGAACTTTAAAAAGGGGCATAATTAATTGTTCAATAATTATTTTGAATTGTTGCACCAAGAAACAAAAATCCTTTTTTATATTTACGTGGCAAATAGGCATATTTTCCAACCATGTCAGGGTGGGTGTGTGAAGAATATAGAAACATGTACTTAAGCCTTTTGGATGAATCCTGCTGTCTGGCTGCATTTAAAGTGATTCAGGGGCCAGTTCAAAAGAAAGCTTCTGCTCAGCACACCTTAGGCATACCAGCATTTACTGTGGGGAAAGTGTGCATATAAATGCTGTCATAGCTTGTTTGTGTCTCATCTTCACAGAAGCATAATAAAGCTGTTGTAATATACTAGAACTTGTGTGGTCCTCTGTGTAATTTGCATACTAATTACCAAGTGCAAATGAAGGGAAAGCTGTCTATCGACATACAGAGCTTGATCCCTCTAACAAGCTAATCTTGCATGTAGTTAACTTTGATATACAACCTCTCATTAGTATTATAATAAAGTACATGAAACAGCCATAAAACGTTATATACTGCACAAGTGTTGTTTTCATACCAATTATCTCAAGGCATATTTATTACTGAAGTGACTACAAGGCCCCCTGTGTAGCTTTTGGGGTAGGGGGAGTAGTGTGGGGAGATTGGTGCAGGGGAGGGGGGAAGAGACTTGCTGCTTGTAGCCTGTCAAGTAGCACTCGTCAGATGGAAAATTTGGAGTCAGATTTTATGGATTCCACTGATCTCAGCTGTCGCAATTGATGATGCACAGCAGGAGCACTCCTCTGCCTAACAATATAATGACGGGTATGATATCAATACTCCGATCAGCAGGGAGTGAATTCAAGTTACACAATCCTCTCTCTCTCTCACTCACTCTCTGAGTAGTTCATCGTTTACAAACTGCAGGCGCATTTCCATGAAAATGAAAAGGAGCAAACGCTACTTGCCACTACTTAGAGAAAAGAATTTAAATCCTTGTGGGTTCAATTGATCTTAAAACCATTCTAATATACTGCTTTCAAACAGAGGGATTAAAATGGATAAGAGTGCATATGTAGCCTTAGACTTGGGGGGGGTGAAACAATATCAGATTTTTTTTGTAACTGATTAAAAAGACAATTCCTCAAAGGCAATGGGATTTCGAAGTCTCGCTCCAATGTTGTTTCAGAATGTTTTATTTTGTTAACAGTATAGGAGCTAGATTGGAGTTCATCCATAACTTTTATTTTCTCTGTTCCTAACGATTCTTATCCAAATGCCATAGACAATTCTCTGACTGGGAGGACATTCAGGCAGCTGGTTCCCATGACATAGATATTACCATTCTATAATTTGCTGCCAGATAGCGTAAGAGAAACCACCTATTTTGACTTGTCAGCGCCCATAACACCTGTGTTTGACTCATTCGCTGATCCTAATGATTTAAGGTGCTATTCCAAATTGAACAATGGAAGATAAATGGTCACCAATAGAACATTGTTACTTACATTTACCGTTGATACATAGAATCCCTACAGTACGGAAGGAGGTCATTCGGCCCATTCTGTCTGCACCGACCCTCCGAATGAGCACCCTACCCAAGGTCAGGCCCCACCCTATCCCCGTAACCCAGTAACCTCACCTAACCTTTTGGATACTAAGGGGCAATTGATCACCTGACCTGCAGATCTTTGGACTGTGGGAGGAAACTGGAGCACCCAGAGGAAACCCAGGCAGACATGGGGAGAAAGTGCAAACTCCATACAGACAGTCACCCAAGGCCGGAATTGAACCTGGATCCCTGGCGCTGTGAGTCAGCACTGCTAACCACTGTGCCACCATGCCTTGCATGACCTTTTAGCCCATAAGACCATAAGACATAGGAGCAGAATGATGCCACTCGGCCCATCGAGTCTGCTCCGCCATTCAATCAAGGCTGATATTTTTCTCATCCCCATTCTCCTGCCTTCTCCCCATAACCCTGATCCCCTTATTAATCAAGAACCTATCTATCTCTGTCTTCAGGACACTCAGTGATTTGGCTTCCACAGCCTTCTGCGGCAAAGAGTTCCACAGATTCACCACCCTTTGACTGAAGAAATTCCTCCTCATCTCTGTTTTAAAGGATCGTCCTTTTAGTCTGAGATGATATCCTCTGGTTCTAGTTTCTCCTACAAGTGGAAACATCCTCTCCACGTCTACTCTATCCAGGCCTCACAGTATCCTGTAAATTTCAATAAGATCCCCCCTCATCCTTCTAAACTCCGAGTCCTCAAATGTTCCTCATACGACAAGTTCTTCATTCCAGAGACGATTCGTGTGAACTGCCTCTGGACCCTTTCCAAGGCCAGCACATCCTTCCTTAGATAAGGGGCCCAAAACTGCTCACAATACTCCAAATGGGTTCTGACCAGAGCCTTACACAGCCTCAGAAGTACATCCCTGGTCTTGTATTCTAGCCCTTTGACATGAATGCTAACATTTCATTTGCCTTCTTAACTGCCAACTGAACTTGCATGTTAACCTTAAGAGAATCGTGAACAAGGACTCCCAGGTCCCTTTGCGCTTCTGATTTCCTAAGCATTTCCCCATTTAGAAAATAGTCTATGCCTAAATTCCTTCTTCCAAAGTGCATAACCTCACACTTTTCCACTTTGTATTTCATTTCCCACTTCATTGTCCACTCTCCTAGCTTGTCCAAATCCTTCTGCAGCCCCCTTGCTTCCTCAATACTACCTTGTCCCTCTACAGATCTTTGTATCATCTGCAAACTTAGCAACAGTGCCTTCAGTTCCTTCTTCCAGATCATTAATGTATATTGTGAAAGGTTATGGTCCCAGCACAGACCCCTGAGGCACACCACTAGTCACTGGCTGCCATCCTTAAAAAGACCCCTTTATCCCCCTCTCTGCCTACTGCCAGTCAGCCAATCCTCTATCCATGCCAGGATCTTACCCTTAATACCATGGGCTTTTAACTTATTTAACAGTCTCCTGTGCGGCACCTTGTCAAAGGCCTTCTGGAAATCTAAGTAAATCATGTCCACTTTTTTGTCTAAATTTTCCTTTGTCTAACTTCCTTGTTACCTCCTCAAAGAACTCTAACGGATTTGTCAGACATGACCTCCCTTTGACAAAGCCATGCTGATTCAGTCTTATTTTACCATGTACTTTGCGATCTCATCTTTAATAACAGACACTAAAATCTTACCAATGACCAAAGCCAGGCTAACCGGCCTATAATTTCCTGTCTTCTGCTTCCCTCCCTTCTTAAACAGTGGTGTAACATTAGCCACTTTCCAGTCATCTGGGACCCTGCCTCCAGTGATTCCTGAAAGATCATCACTAATGCCTCCACAATTTCCTCAGCTATCTCTTTTAGGACCCTGGGGTGTAGTCCATCCGATCCAGGTGATTCATCCACCTTGAGACCTTTCAGTTTCCCCAGAACCTTCTCCTTGGTAATTCTGAACTTAATTCTGAAAGCATTTTACCTATGTTGAGAAGGAGCAAATGTGGAGGCTTTTTAAAATGGAAAGTACAAAGTACAGCTACCTAAACGTTGAATTAATAACTATTTCAACTAGAGTCCTGAAAATCATTATTCATCTTTACATTTTATTATTTCAACTTAATGTTTTTCCTTCCTAAAATAAAACAAAATGCTCACAATACTGGCAGCAGTGAAAGCTTTAACTCTGAATGGCTTGATGACAGTCAAAAACAGGTAATTGCTTTCTCAGTCACAGTACCTCTCACAAGTTCAAACAGTCCACCCTATTGAATAAAGGTTGGACTGTTTAAATTCTCTTTATAAAAAGGAATCATTGAAAAGATAGTAAGGAGCTTGCGGTTCAACTGAATGTTAATTGCTGCTGTTATTGTCTGTAATTAGGACAACTCTTCCTTTTTCCAAAATGGGTCAACAACAGCCTTTTAAATTAAAAAGTAATCAAAATGAATGTAATGTGCCATGAGTCAGATGTTTCCGGACCGCAAACATCCGTAATCGTTTCCTGTTGGGTGAATAACCTGTTCGTCACAGAACTTTGATCATTTCTCAGGGACATGTTCCTGACAGGACTTCCCTGTGAAACAGCTGCAAAGAATAACAAAAAAAATCTATTATAACTGTAGTGTTAGGAAAAATATTAGAGTGAGTAAACTATTTTAGATTTCTTCCCTTAATTAACTTAATTTTTTCCATCTCCTTCCTTTACTCCTGTTTGAAGCTCAATGCTGTTGCAATCCAAATTATCAAAGCTCCATGGGAATCCAAGTAGGCCATTCAGTTCCTCAAGCCTTTTCCATTCAATCGGATCTGCACATTGGCTCCATTTACCTGCCTTTGGTCCACATCTCTTCCTTAAAAAAGTTCTGCCAATCGCATTCTTGACAATTTCAACCAAACCAACATCCACAGTCTTTTAGCCAAGAGAGTGTCACATTTTCCTCTCCTGTATGTGTGAAGAAAGTACTTCCTGATTTCATGCCTGAAAGGCCCAGCTCTAATTTAAAGAATATACCCCTTGTTCCAGATTCCCCCAGAGAACTAGTTTCTCTCCATTTACGCGAGAACTCCCATCACATACCATATTAAATGCTTGTATTATACATTACAACCATCTAAACTCGAAGAAATACAAACCAAGTTTATGCAATTCCTCCTCATAATTTAACCCTTTCGGGTGAATTGATACTGTTTTCCCCTTCGTGGCCAATATAACTTTCCCAAGGTAAGACGCCCAGAATTGAAAGCAATACTCCAGATAGGGTCTGACTAAAGCTGTTGCCCAACGACAGTCAAGAATAGGATGGAGATGGCACCTATCCATCTTTTGTTTATTTTCACCTTAATGTCTGTGAGAAAGTGTCTGATGTACGTTCCTTCTCGCCCCCATCAAACCCAACAGTACGCTTGAGATCAGGAACTCACAATTTGCCCACCAATGGGAATAATGAATCTTACCACAATGTGATATAATGTGATGGAGCTGTTTTGTTACCTGTGTGGTAGATAATATGTGCTACTCAAACCTTGGTTAGTGATGAGGTCTTCTGAATCTCGATGAAGAAGACTCGAACTCGTCCAGTAGTAACAAAAGGTTTATTGAGTAACTATAACAATAATTGCATGAGTTCTTTACTTTGATACTAGTGATAAAGTTAACAAGATCTAACTACGGTAACTATACGTAACTCCACTAGCCATCTGAACTAATCTGCTATTGCCCTGGTCACAGTGCACCCAAGAGAGCCCCAGAGACCCAATGTGGCTGCCTTTTATACCCCTGTTGGTCCGGCCCTCTAGTGATCACGTGGTGCTACTGATTACACATTAACCCCTTGTGTACATGCACATATAGAGATCACTACATCCCCCTTTTTTTCATGTTACATATTTTCTGTATGTTGTAAAGAAAATTGAACAAACATTATGGATGCAGTTTGCAAATGCATTACATAAAATCAATGAGTTAGCCTCTTAGGTTTTTTCGCTTGCGTGAAATAGGTCGACAAATTATGTTATGTACAAGTTGTCATGATCTTGATGATTATACAAAGCCAATTAATATTTATGAGTCCAATCTTAATTTTAAAAATTTGTGAGTCCAAACTTTGAATTTGTTCGGTTGAGTTGCTTTCGTCTTCTGTTGAAGTGGTGATGTTGATGTCGTTATTTCTTTGTGTACGTCATCAGTGTTCTTGTGTTTAAGTGACCATCAAGTCATCATGAGGTGTTCGATGGGTCGAATCACTTTGTTGTCTGATTTAGACTTTCTTTTTTTTCCTATACTTTTGGTAGCGATTCTGTGTTACACCATTGTCTGACCTGGACTTTTTTCTGTGCTGGCGGTATTGAATCTGTATGTCATCTTTGTCGTCTGACCTGGACTTTTTCCTGTGCTTGCAGTATTGATCTAGTGTGTCATCTGCCTTGGAAGCTTGTGTGCTTGCTTGTTCTGGAGCAGATGTGAATTCGTGAGATTCTTGGTCATGCCTTGGCATGTTTGTAGTCTTGTCATTGTTTTGCAGTGTGCTGTGGCATTGTCCTTCATGTGCAGAGTTGTACCATGTTGTACAGGTCATTGTTTCATTGTTGTTGTGTCTGTCATTTCTGTGTTTGTTGTTTTTGTTGTCATTCTTGTTGTTGTCGCTCTTGTTGTTGTTTTTGTTGTTTTCGCTGTTGTCTTTCTTGTTTCTCTTGTTGTGCTTGTTGTTTCTGTTTTTGTTGTTTTCGTCGCTGTTCTTGGCGTTTTTCTTGTCGGCTGGTTGTTTCTGTTATGCTTCTTGTTGTCTTTGTTGTTCTCGCTGCATGTTGTTTTTGTTGTTGCTGTTGTTGTTCTTGTTTCTGCTGTGCATCTTGCAGTGTTTGTTGTTCTTGTTGTGCTCAATGAGTGTTCCGTGTGGATGATTTGAGTCATTGTCAGTTATTGGTGTCAGTGTCCGTTGTGGTATCTGTTACATTGAGCGTTTCTTCTTGAGAATTATGAGAATGATCTGATGTTGCATTGATGTTGGTGACATCAGTCATTTGTGGTGGATTTGATAACTCTTCTTTGCTTCCTTGGTACTCCTCTTCTAGAGTCATTTCTGGTTCACTTGAATCATCATTGATTTCTTTGTGCTCCTCTTCTGGAGTTATTTCTGGTTCATTTGAATCACCTTTGGTTTCTTGGTGCTCCTCTTCTGGAGTCAAAACCTTCACGATTTAATTTTCTTATATATCAAATATTATATATTTCTTAACAATCAACATATGATATATGTTGTGTTGCCCTATTATGTATTTTCTTTTATTCCCTTTTCTTCTCATGTACTTAATGATCTGTTGAGCTGCTCGCAGAAAAATACTTTTCACTGTACCTCGGTACACGTGACAATAAACAAATCCAATCCAATTGTTGGTCTTGGTGCTCCTTTTCTGGAGTCAAAATCGTCACGATTTCAATTGACGTGGTCTCTCTGGACTCATGAGTAGCCCTCCTCTGATTGTTGAGTGCTTCTGTGCAGACGAGCTGAGTTCTGTCAGTCTCACTGTGATCCTGCACATCCTGTATGGGAATTGTGATTTCTTCTTCACTCGTCTCACATACAGTGGGTAGACATTGTGCCTTCTTGTTGGTTAAATGAGCTGGGTAGACTTTCATAGTCTTCTTCTGGTGGCTCAAATAAGCTGGGTAGACTGTCATTGTCATTTTGTTGTTCACGTGAGCTTGGTAGACTTTCATAGTCTGCTGCTGGTTGCGCAGATAAGGTGGATAGACCTTCATAGTCTTGTTCATGTATGGCGTTCGCTATGGAGTGTTTGCTTGCTTCCATTTCTGAGTCTGTCACCAAGCTGTCTGTGGAGGCTTGCGTCGCTCTCGGTGTGGAGTCTTTCATCGCTCTCTCTGCGGAGTCTTTCATCGCTCTCTCTGTGGAGTCTTTCATCGCGCTCTCTGTGGAGTCTGTCATCGCTGTCTCTGTGGAGTCATGCAGTGTTTTCGCTGTAGAGTCGGTCTGTGCTCTCTCAATCGTGTCGTTCTGTGCACTCTGTGTGGCGTCGTCTTCTTCTTGGGTATTTGACAGGTTGCTGTCATCCAATGTATCGACGATCTGCCATGGCATCATGGTATTGGAATCATCTACCATGAGTAGAGTCGTGTTGAGCTTTGCAACCGTGTTGCTGATGCTGTGATCAGCATATCCGAATAACTCAGCCGTATTTGAGTAGTATTGTGTGTATTGTTCGGTAGACAAATCATCTCTTTTTGTTTCGGAGTTGTTATCGTTCTCTTCATGTTCAATGAATAAATCATCTTCTTGGGTTTCGGATTTGTCATTGTGCTCTTCACTTTGGGTAGTGCAGATTGTTTGTTCCAGGGTGTTGTGAAAGTTATTTTCAACTGCTGGTGTAAGTTCGGGCATTGTTCTGTTTTTTGAGGGGAAAAAATTGGGTTTTGCAGCTTTACATTTCTTTTTGTTCATTTCCGTGCATTTCTCTTTTAACTGGGCGTGGTCCGGGTCCTCTGACGTCATGACGCTTGTGACGTCATGCGTAGGAATTGATTGCGAATGCGCAATTCGAGTTTCCTTTACTGTGCGCTCTTTCCGCAACTGCGCATGCACGGCTTCTCGAGTGTATTTTGCCATTTTCCTTCTTTTTGAGAAGTGCGCATGTGCGTACTGGCCGGAACGCTCTCACTCAAGATGGCTGCCAATCAAAAAGTGCCGTTGCACCGAGTGAGATCCTGCATTTGCCTCGTGGTGAGTGTTCGCGCCATTTTTACCGATTTTGTTTTCTAGATACTGATTCTGTGTTTGTAATGACTCACAGTATTGATTTTGTTTTTGTTCATAAGCAAGGCATTTTGTATAGCAGTTTCTAGAGTTAGATACTTATCTTGTGAAAGTTCTTCCTTCAAATTTTTGTCAGATAGTCCAGAAATTAATTGATTCATTATCATAGTGTCTCTGAAATCAGCATAATCACAGCCTTGTGGTATCAACTTGAGATTTGTGATAAAATCAGTGATGGGCCCTCCAATTCTCTGGCCTTTATGACAAGAGTTAAATCTTTCCAGCATTTCACCAGACTGACTCTAACAGTGTTCAGCAAATTTTTTGAGTATTACTTCTAATTTGGTGTTGTCTTCACCTTCTAAGTAATTAAAGCAATTATAGATTTCTCTAGCTTCATGCCCTCCTATTGAGAGTAGTAGTACTATTTTTGTTGCGTCAGAGACCGTGCTTAAATCATTAGCTGCGATAAATATTTGGAATATCTGTTCAAATCTTTTCCAGTCATAACTTAAATTACCGGTTGTTTCCAGCTGTCCTACAGGTCCAATGCGTCCCATAGTTAGTCGTCGAGGATCTATTTGCTGCAAAGTCGTCCACAGTCGAATATCCGGTCTGAATTTTCTTCTCTTTTTGTCTAACCTAATCTAACCAGTTCTGTTAAAGCTAATGCGCCTGGTACCATGTTTTGTTACCTGTGTGGTAGGTAATATGTGCTATTCAATTCTTGGTTAGTGATGAGGTCTTCTGAATCTCGATGAAGACTCAAACTCGTCCAGTAGTAAGAAAAGGTTTATTGAGTAACTATAACAATAATTGCATGAGTTCTTTGCTTTAACTTTGATACTAGTGATAAGGTTAACAAGATCTAACTACGGTAACTATACGTAACTCCACTAGCCATCTGAAATAGTCTGCTATTGCCCTGGTCTCAGTGCACCCAAGAAAGCCCCAGAGACCCAATGTGGTTGCCTTTTATACACCTGTTGGTCCGGCCCTCTAGTGATCATGTGGTGCTACTGATTACACATTAACCTCTTGTGTACATGCACATATAGAGATCAGTACAGGAGCTTCAGCACTTTTTGTAATCATATTGATTGCGTGACATACCATTTTGAATTGGCTATGGTTTTGTTGACAAAAGCACATGCAACATGTTCGCCACATTGAGCATGACATTGTTGTATGACCAAAGCTGTAAATATCCTAAGATCCTGAACATTTAAAGGACAGAGGCTTACAATATGAGGGGATTAAGTCAAGCGTCACAGAAATGCTGGAATGTAAATACTATATCCACAATAGTATAAATTTTCACTACTTTTTTTGCATTTTTACCACATTTTCTTCAATTATCATTTACAATAAAGGCAATATTTATTTAGGTGGAACCATCTGGGCCTCAGAACAATTACATTCAGAACAAAGAGAACTCTACCCAGCATATTTCTGATACCTAGTTAGATTCTTAAATTGAATGCATTGAAGTTTAAACAACACTAAACGCCGATGTACATTTTTACACAGATAGATCCAATTTAAAACCCAGTACTAGCTCGATTTGAAATACTGCTTGTCTGCTTCCTGACCTCTTGCTCAACCTAACACAAAATTGGGAAAATGTAACTCTTCATCAGTCCTGTACTTCACTAATGAAAAGCCAGTCAGAGGCTTTTTTACAACTTTCTGCCACATCTGAAGAGCAACCCAACATACTGTTTTTCCTGATAAGCCCGTAGCTCTTGAATTCTAAATGCTGATGACAAGCTATACATGATGCCTGCAATAATTTGCCAAATTTGCACCTATAATATGATATCTGTAAAACGTCAAGGCTGGTAATGCGATTAACACCCTCAAATGAAATATCGAACATTGCTGCTTAGGCTGAATGAGGAAACAGAGCTTTGTGTCAAAGGAAATCAATGTTGAAAGCAGCCGGGATGGTGATAAACTCACAATAAAACTTGGGCCTTTTTTTATTTCCCACATTTGTGAAGTGAATAGATTCACACTCTACAAACGACTTGAATAACACAGCAAAATACCTATTGGTAACTAAGGAGACAGTGGAATGGACTTCCACACCCCTTCAAGCTCACAGTGTGCAGGAAGACAAATACAGATCTCCAGTCTGATGGTGGGCCTGATGAAAAAGGAATTCTGGTCATGACACTTAAACTTTAAATGCTTGTAGTGTACACAAAAATGTGAATAACAATCTTTAAGCTAAATATTGTTAACTCTTACACTGATAATCATCCTCTGCTACTTTCAAAGCAACACTTCCATTCATGTGTAATTTTAAGGCAAAGGTAAAATTAAGGTAACATATAACTCATAATATTCAGTTAATCCACACAAGAACTAATTTTGGTGCAAGGGTGATTCAACATTTTTCAGAATTAAAAGTATCTCCGATTTATTTATTTTTTCCTTTATTTTTCCCTCAGCCTGTTTCTCTCTTGCGGGCTCTGTTTTCTAACCTCCATTTCTCTCTCCTCACTTAGTTTGTTGCCCCTGGTTGGTTCTCCCGTTCAATGCGCCATTTCCCAACCAAGAGAGAGCATAAGCGCATGCGTCCAGCTCTGAGATCTCTGTTACTGTAACAATAATCTGTGTAATGCACAGAATAGAGATCATTATGCTCTGGGATTGTTATATTGTGCCCAGCTGCAAAATAAGTCAGCTGCATGTTTTGTTAAGAACTGATCCAGCTAGAACCAGTTTGGGGAGACAGTGCAGAAATGTTGCCCCTGTGTGCCTCTGTAAGAAGCAGTTAGGAATGAACTGACCAGTAAAACACGTACCAAACCATGGTTAACACTGACCAGCTGGTTATTGGGGGCTTGCAATGGGCTTGAGGTATTTTGACTGCATAATCACTTCCCTGTGGGGAGACACCCCATCTACCACAATGCCATCAAGGTTCAAATCTGCAACTCCCTGTGTGGAAACTTTATTTTGCACAAAACCTTTCCAGCCAAATTTTTCAAAACGTGGGAGCTTTCTTCAAAAAAAAGTGAATAACAAAAGAATACTTCCTTTGTTATTGATAAATGCCGGTAATTTCAAGAGCATCCTCATCTGAAAAATAGAAACAGGTCCCGCGGAGGAAATGTGACCACAAGCTGCAGTGATAACAAATGGATGGGAGTGAATAGCAATGCAATTATATAACGAAGGCCCAGGCAATGTCATAAACCATGTGAATCGTGTGGCTTTTATACTTAAGATTTGAACTCTTAGAGGGTAACTATTGTTATTGAACCATTTTTAATACATGTATAGAACGTCTGATTTAACAGTATAATTTTAAATTGATTTAACATTGTATTTTGTTTCTTACTCGAAAAAGTGTTGCATTAAATGCACATTACAAACAGTTGTGACGTGTTGGGTGCCTGATTCAATAGCACACTTTAAGAGCATGATGGAATAGTATTCAGCAATAAGGTACCCGATTATTGGAATTATAGGTGTTAGATCCGAGCAGAGTGACCACAAGGAAACGGTCGGTAGGATGCATAAACAAAGGGTTAATGAAACGCACAATTAGTCTACTGCACTCCCCGAAGGGTTCTCCCATCCCCTCCTGACCTTCACTTGGGTCGGGGTTTTTATATTAGTCAGGCTCTCCTTGTTAAGGGGAAGCTCTGTCCCATTAACAGGGAAGTTCACATTCTGCTGAGGTCGCGGGGAACCTGATAGTCCATACCCCATGACCTCCATGAGGGTTGTAACACTCCTCCACCCACCACTCCCCCAAATCCTCAATGGCATCCGTCTCGGCAGAATGTGGTGAAGTTCTTCTTGTCCACTTCGCCCGCAGCTGGCGCTCAGGTGTGGTCTGCGCAGGGTCCGGAGGTGTATACGGTAAGAGAGGCCGTTGCTTCCAAGTGGAATGTCTTAGTGCTCCCTCTACATCGGACACCGGTTCTTCGACCACCGCTGGCGTCTGAGTTTCCAGTTCCAAGTAGGAGCCTGAGGGGTCTGCATCCACCATCTCGTGGCCTAGAGTTCTAGGGTCCAGTGCCAGCGGCAAAAGTGGAGGGGACGGCATCCGTGCGACTGGGGTGATTGGGAGTGATTCAGGTACCTCTGGAACACGACTGTAAGGTGGTTCACATGCCTGTTGAACTCGCGGCCCTGTACCTTATAGGAGACTAGTCCCGCCTTGCCTAGTACCACGCCTGGGGCCCATGAGGCTCCATCGCCTAGGGTTTGGACATGAACCAAGTCGCCCAGCGAAAATTGGCGCAATGGCATATGCCTGGGCGTGTCCACTTTGGACCGATCCTGCCCACAGCAGACCTTCCCACTAATGTCCGGGATCACTAAACTCAATCGAATGCAAAGGCGATGCCCATGAGCTGTTCCGATGGTGCAGGACCCCATCATGGTGTCCGGTGTGGTCCGGTAACAAAAAACAAAAATGGGCCAAATGAATTTCAAGGGTGCCCGTTGTCTGTTTATGCATCCCTTGTTTAAAGGTTTGGACCGCACATTCAGCCAAACCGTTCTAGGCTGGGAGGTTTGGTGCAGTGTGCACATGGCAGATCCGATTGGTCTGTATGAAAAAGCCGAATTTGGTGCTGAGTAAACGCCCTTCTATTGTCGGAAACGAGCACCTACGGAATGCCATGCACACTAAACGTTTGCCGAAGCCACTTGACCATGGCCTTTGTGGTCGTCACCTGCATCTGGTGTACCTCCATCCATTTGAAATGAACGTCAACTATTACCATGAACATCGACCCCTGGAACGGCCCAGCTAAGTCAAAGCGAAGGTGGGACCTGGGCCGACCCAGCCATTCCCACGGGTGGAGGCAAACTGCCGGAGGAAGTCTTTGGTGCTCCTGGCACCCGACGCACTGCTGGGCTAACCTTTCTATGTCGGCGTCAATCGCGGGCCATGGAAAATATACTGTGGGTCCTACCATGTATTGCAGTCTACCTGGACGACGTGTTGATCACCGGGGCCTCCGACCAAGAGCTTTTACACAACCTGTATAAGGGCCCAAATCTTCATCTTCAAAACCCCAGAGTGTCCATTGTGAAGGTCCTGCAGAAGCGAGCCATGCCCGTCTTCTGGGATCATGACATGTGTCCCCCTAAGGGTGACGCCATCCTCCAAGCTGAGTTCCGGAATTTTCGCATCAAAAGCCCTCAGGTTGTCTGGCCAGGCACGGTGTTGAGCCCCATACAAAATGATTTATGAAACAGAGACAACTGTGAGTCTGTCTAGGGCGAGGCCCGAACTTGGCCGCCATGACTGGCAATGAGTCCATGAAATGTAGGGCAGCTATGACTTTGCCGGCCAAAGCAGGCATCGGCAGCCTGGTCGGAAGGGGCAGATGACTTAAAGCGCCCATGTGGGGAATCCTCACCCCTGGGCTGTGCTCCAATACGTACTCATAGCCTCCAGTAGCAGTGCCTAACGTTGAATCCATGCGGAAGCGACGGGAGGGATGGCCCTGTCTTCTTTAAACATTCCTTGTGGTCCGTTAGTATGATAAACGGGTGGCCTTAAACATACTGGTGGAACATCTTGACCGCGAACATCATGGCCAGCCCCTCCTTTTCAATTTAGGCATAGTTCCGCTCGGCCACGGCGATCTTCCAAGAGGCGAACGCTATGGACCAAAATGGCCCCAATGCTATAAGACGAGGTGTCGCACATGAGTAGTCGCGGCTTGCCAGGGCCAAAATGGGTCAACAACCTCAAAGACAACAGCTGCTTCTTCACTTTTTAACAGGCCACATGTTGTGGCTGAGCCCGTTCAGATGGCTGGCCTGTTTTCAATAACCGATGCAGGGTCACTAGATTTGGCCTGCAGGATAGCGCGCGTCTTGTCCTTGACTGGGTGGAGGCCATGGCAGTCCACGCGGCCGCCTAAGTACATCACTTCAGTGGCATGACACACGCACTTTTCTCTATGCAGGCAAATCCCAGCTGCCACGCAAAGCTGGAGAACCTCGGCAGGTTGTGTAAAAGCTCTTGGTCGGAGGCCCCGGTGATCAACACGTCGTCCAGGTAGACTGCAATACATGGTAGGACCCACAGTATATTTTCCATGGCCCGCTGAAAGATGCGCAAGCCGATGAAACTCCAAAAGGTAAAAGGGTGTATTGGACCATAAAACCATAAGACATCGGGGCAGAATTAGGCCACTTGGCCCATCGAGTCTGCTCCGCCATTCAATCATGTCTGATATTTTTCTCATCCCCATTTTCCTGCCTTCTCCCCATAACCCCTGATCCCCTTATTAATCAAGAACCTATTCACCTCTGCCTTAAAGACACTCAGTGAATTGGCCTCCACAGCCTTCTGCGGCAAAGAGTTCCACAGATTCACCACCCTCTGGCTGAAAAAATTCCTCCTCATCTCTGTTTTAAAGGATTGTCCCTTTAATCTGAGATGGTGTCCTCTGGTTCTAGTTTTTCCTACAAGTGGAAACATCCTCTCCACAAGTTCTTCATTCCAGAGATCATTCCTGTGAACCTCCTCTGGACCCTTTCCAAAGCTGGCACAACCTTCCTTAGATATGGGGCCCAATACTGCTCACAATACTCCAAATGGGGTCTGACCAGAGCCTTATACAGCCTTAGAAGTACATCCCTGGTGTTGTATTCTAGCCCTCTTGACATGAATGCTAACATTGCATTTGCCTTCTTAACTGCCAACTGAACCTGCACATTAACCTTAAGAGAATCGTGAACAAGGACTCCCAAGTCCCTTTGTACTTCTGCTTTCCAAAGCATTTCCCCATTTAGAAAATAGTCTATGCCTAGATTCCTCCTTCCAAAGTGCATAATCTCACACTTTTCCACTTTGTATTTCATTTCCCACTTCATTGCCCACTCTCCTAACTTGTCCAAGTCCTTCTGCAGTCCCCTTGCTTCCTCAATACTACCTGCCTGGACTATTCGTCCAGTCCATGGTGTGTCTTCACCATAACAAACTTAATGGACCCTGGCTCCAAAACCAACTGGAGGCATGCGTGGCTCGAATCCAGCTTCGTGAATGTGTTACCACCGCTGAGCTTTGCTTAGAGGTCCTCTATGTGCGGGATGGGTTAACGGTCCAAAGGAAACACCCTGTTGACTGTCATTTTATAGTCCCCGTCAAGAAGAATGGAGCCGTCAGGCTTCCAAACAGGTACGACCAGAGCTGTCCAATCCACAAATTGTACAGGGCGGATAATGCCCAATCGCTCCAAGCGGTCAAGCTTCGCATCCGCCTTTGACCACAAAGCATACGGAATCGGCTGGGTGCGGAAATAACGTGGCTGTGCTAATGTATTGACACAGATCATGGCCGTGGCTCCTTTGATGATGCCCGGCCCATCCCGGAAAGCCTCTGGAAATTTTTGCCAAAATGCCTTCTGGTCCATCCGGACACATATGGCAAACCCGCTACCAGTCGGGGCAGAAGTGCTTCAAATCACGTCACAGGAATCTCAGGCCACTACTGTGTACCGCCACTCAGGGCAAACTGGTTGACTGTTGTCCATATTCTACTGATACCACCAAGGAACCTGCGATGGCCAATGGCTCCCCTATGTACATGGCTAGCCAGGCATCTGTATCCCACATGCCAGTGTCTGGATTCCGGAGCTGACCTAGTCAAAGTTGCAGTGGCTGACCACCGAGACTGCAGCCCCTGTATCCAATTCCACCTGGATGGGTGGCCGTTTGTTAATAATAATAATTTTTATTAGTGTCACAAGTCGGCTTACATTAACACTGCAATGAAATTACTGTGAAAATCCTCTAGTCGCCACACTAGAGCGCCTGTTTGGGTACACGGAGGGAGAATTCAGAATGTCTATTTCACCTAACAAGCACATCTTTCGGGACTTGTGGGAGGAAACCAGGAGCACCTGGCGGAAACCCATGCAGACACGGGGAGAACGTGCCGACTCCGCAAAGACAGTGACCAAGCCAGGAATCAAATTTCTGGAATCCCCGGTGCTGTGACGCAACAGTGCAAATCACTGTACTACCCTGCCGCCCATGCTTGGATTGTGATGTGGATCAATGCCACTTTTGGTGCCACAATGCAGTTCAACTGCTGGTAGGAGTCAACCTCTTTGTCCAAGTAATGCATCCGGTCATGGGGAGGCCAGTTGTGCCTGAGGCAGCCGAGTGGTAGTCACTGTCAGGCGTCAGTCAGCCTGGTCTTGGCGGCTGGAAGGAGACCAGTATTCCCGCTCCTGGTCATCTTTGTTGGTGGAGACTGTCCATCAGGCCTCTCGGCCCCTCCGACAGTGGTCCGGCTCTCTGTGATAGCAGCCGCAGGGTTGGGGCCCGCGTTCTTCAGTCTCAAAAATAGTGTCTGGCATGCGGTCGGACATCTTAAACTGAGGACCTCCTTTCCCTGGAGCTCCTGCACCCCTTGCTCCGCTCTTTCGCAGGTCCAAATGCATTTTGGCCATTGAGTAATTGCATTGTGGATCCACAAACCAAACGGTCTGTAAGGCTTTGTTTAAGGTTGCACTGAACTCGCAAAATTGCGTGGGTTTTCACAGGCGGGCCAAGAATTCAGTTATGGACTCGCCCGGATTTTGGGTAGCCATGTGGAATCGAAAATGACGGACTATCATGGACGGCTTGGGAGTGAAGTGTTCACCTACCAAAGCCACTACACCGCATATCCGCGACATTGGGGTGGATGAGGCTTTTGATAATTCTATATATGGCGCCTCCACAAGCCATTAGTAGCATGACCGTTTGCCATTTGTCTCCAATTATGGCATTTGTTCGAAAAAAGTATTGCATACACTCCACATATTGCCCCAATCATCCATACCTGCATCGAACGGTTACAGCTTCCCGATATGTGGCATGTCTCCTAGTTGAGAAGCAGCCTCCTAAGATCTTTGAAAAGTGGTCCGAGATCTTAGAAATTGGCGCCGTCAGCAGCTCCAGTTGATCCTCGTCGCCAGTGTTGGATCCGAGCATAGTGACCACAAGGAAACGGTAGGTAGGAGGCATAAACAAAGGTTTAATGAAACACATAATTACTGCACTCCACTCCCCGAAGTGTTCTCCTGCCCCGACCTTCACTTAGACCCGGGCTCTTTTTTAGACAGGCTCTCCTTGTCAAGGGGAAGTCCTGTTAACGGGAAAGTTCATACTCTGCTGAGATCAGGGGAACCTGATAGTCGATACGCCGTGACCTCCAAGAGGGTTGTAACAATAGGCATAATCATTTACATAGTATTGCAATAGTTTCCTAATATTGAAGAGGGAACACCAATTACACTACCATGGAAAAAAATAAAGATTTACTGTATATTTTTGATGCCAAATCTTCTTTGCATTTTACTTGCAAATCTTCCGTTTATTTCTTACAAGCAATGTTTGACAATAAATAAACTGACTTGACAATGTAATTGCAGAACATTGTCACAATAAGATTGATTCCTGGGATGAGAGGGTTGTCTTAGGCGGAGTGCAGAACGAGCCTATATTCTTGTAAGTTTGGGAGAATGATGGTAATCTCAATGAAATGTAATATTCTTATTGGTCTTGACAGGGTTGATGCTGAAAGATTAATTCCCCTGTCTAGAGTCTAGAATTCGGGGTCATAAGGCTGGATTTTCACGGAGTCAGGAAGACTTTGTTGATTTTTATGCAGAGGTCCTATCGCATTTCTGACAGGTCCAAATTTTGCTGGTTGAGAAAAGGGGTGGGAAAGCAGAACTCAGTGCTGAGTTCAAACAGACCCCATTTTGTCTGGTTCGGGGACCTTAGCCCGCAGTGTGGGAGTCATGAGTCAATAGAATAGATATAACATTCTTAAGCAGAGGGGGAGTGTCATGATGATAAGTTTTTCAAATTCCCCACCCTTAAACTTGAAAAAAAAACAGGTCACAGCTCTGAGTGAAAGTTCAAAGAAAGTCCATCCGCTGGGTTGTTTGGATTGACATGCATATGTTAGAAAAAAAGTAGCATCTGGTTGTGCAGTTTCATTGGACCGCTTTGTTGACATTTGTCAAAAGGCTATCATTGTGAATACTTGGCTGGGTTTCAAAATTAATTCATAATGTGACTGACAGTTTAAGGAGGTTAGTAAAGGATTAGCGGTGTTTTAATGTGGGGTCTGAATAGAAGTTTGTTTTTTTATAAGAGATTACCTACTTGAGATTTAAAAGCTTATATGAATGGGATTTTTTTCCACTATCACTTGTGTAGGAGTGAGAGCAGTAATTAATTGTTAAAAATGTTTTCCTTTCATCTCAACATGGCTCCTGAGCCCTACCCATGCTGGATACCAAGCAAGTGTGTATCAAGGTAGCATGAAGAATACGATGGGTCAAGAGGTGTTGGTGAGTGTCTTGAGTTAGCATTGAGTTGACATGGTGAGTAGAAGGGGCCATGGTGGGTGGGGCATTTGTTGGCATCAAGTGGCATGGAGGCTATAAGGAGACCATGGGGATGGATAGGGATCATGAGTTAGCATGGAGGGTATGAGAGGCCATGGGCTTGGGTGGGGAGGTGTGAGGGGGTGAGGGCTAGAGAACCTAACAACTCCCAGAGAACCAAGGTAGGCCTCTAGCCAGCCCACCTTGCCCCAATGGCTGCCTTCATACTGCTTCTGGGGTCAGCGGGTCTGACCCTATCTGTACATTTCAGAGTATTTTTTACCAAGGAGGGTCCTGTGAGTCAGGAAGTCTTCTGCCACCTGCTTTTGTAGCCAATTTCTGGCCTGTAGTCTCAGGGAAAGGGGTGGACACTTCGGATTGAAATGAAGAGAAATTCCTTCACTCAAAAGGGTTGTGAACCTTGGAATTCTCTGCCTGTGAGGGAGTGGATGATCAGTCATTGTGTAAATTCAAGGCCGAGATCGATAGATTTTCAGACAATGAAGGGCTGTAAGGAAACACTACAGGTGGAAAAACTGAGTTGGCTTTACGATCAACCAGAACCTTATCAAAAGAGGGAGCAAGCTTGAGGGGCAGTATACCCTGTCCCTGCTCCTATTCTGTATGTATTATGATCATTTCCCACATGCCAATGCTTTTCTTGTGATGTGCTAAGGCGCAATAACCGGCAACTAACCACAAATGATGCATTGACCAGTTGACAATCTTCAACATCAAGCCAATTGTTTGAATTCTGGAAAGTGGGGTTGTACAAATGGAAAATTATCTGAGCTTAGTATAAAGGGAGTTTAAAACTGCGACAAGTCGAACAAATATAATAAAAAAATCAATATCATCTGTCAATGAATGATAGAAAATTATGTTGAAAAGGAAAAATACTTGCTGCTTTATTTAAAATGTCCTTGCCTACTTTTTCGAGAAGGGAATGTATTATTTAGTTATGAGAAATGTTTTCAGTGTATTTAAAGTCACGTAATTTGTTGAGGGACTCGATGTACTATCACTTGATCATGAAGCTGTGGAAACAGGCAAATTCAATTATATCTCTGTGAAAGCATCTAGCCCTCATCTTCAAAATCAGATAGAAAGCTAGAAGCACGGTGGAAAGCCCTGTTCTTAAATGTCAACACTCAGGGAAAATTTGAGGCTTAGCACTTCAGCACCTACTTTATAACACAACTTCTTTCACTTTAACACATATTACCATTCAACAAAGCTCCCTTTAATCACTTAAAACAAACTGCACCTCCCTTTTTATGGTCAGGTTGTTTGTCACAACTGTCCCTCCTCCTTTTCAGTCATGTGTAGCTTCATCTCTTAAAATTTGACTGTGCACCTTTTGACATGGCATTCAGCAGCACTGCTTCCAACAAGTTGTCACTGAGAATAACTGATGGCCTGACTGGCGTCAAGAAAAAAATCGATGCTCTTGAAAACACAATAGCGCACATTTTCCAAAAGGCGCTATTACAAAATTGATGATACCATTGCATTGAAATAATGCATCATAGTGTTATAAATGAATGCTGAGTTGTGTTACAGAATGGTGGGGATGTGGGTTCACATCCACAGACCACGGTGCTGTGAGATTCTGCTCTTCACTGTTGCATTGTATGGAGGTATCACATGGAGATCAAATATTGCTCCTCACCTGACAGGGAGGAAGGGTAACGGCCAGGGACTCTCCTGTATAATCAAAGTGACTTACTCTAAGAAAGCTGGGATCAGATTTTCAACCTTACCACGCTTTGCCAAGCAAAGGGCTTCATGAATAGTAATTAAATAAATTGCCCTGTCTTTTTCAAAAGGCTACAACAAAACACATTTCAGAAATGCCCTGTTGGCTAGCCCCAGCAAAGTACTGGCAATAACATCGTCCCCCCCAAAATGTCAGACTTGTACTAATTGTATACTTTAATTGAGATGGAGGAGAAGCTCTGTACTGATGGGAAGAGTCCTGGTGAACCAAGCAGGAAGATCGCAGTCAATGATTACTCTGAAGTGACGTACAGTTTTCTTAGATTGACCACCTGAGGAGTACGATTTACTTGAACTGTTTTGTTTAAAGTTCTCACTAAGGTTTTGGATTTGGTACGAGATTGAGTCAAACGTAATCCTCAGACTCCAACCAACAATGAGGCAAAATCACTTAATATGGACAACTACAATGATGTAGGACTGGAGTGATGAATAGGCCTGACTGTATCTCCCCTCTGGGAGGAGGAGTGGGGGTGGCGGTGGGGGCTGCCATTTCACCTGGCAGAGTCTCATTTTAGGTATTTGGGAGTGCAGGTGGCCAGGGATTGGGCAGGGCTTCGGAAGTTTAACTTCACTGGCTTGGTAGGGAGGATGCAGGATGATTTAACTGAGGTGGGCCAAACTCCCTCTGTCATTGGCAGGTCGGGTGCAGGCAGTGGAGATTAATGTTTTGCCGCGATTTCTGTTCTTGTTTCAATGCCTGCCGGTCTTTTTGCCCAAGGTGTTTTTTAAGGGGGTGGACAGACTGATCTCCTCATTTGTGTGCATGGGGAAGGTGGCTAGGATTAGGAAGGTGATGCTGCAGAGGGGACGGCTGGCGGGTGGGGGAGGGGGCGGGGTGTTAGGCCTCCCAAATTTGATGTGTTATTATTGGGCAGCAAACGCAGATAAGGTTTGGGGTTGGAGCAGGGAGGGAGGGCTTTGTGGGTGAGGATGGAGGCAGGCTCTTGGAGGAGATCAGGGCTGCGAGCCCTGGCACTGCTGTCACTCCCGATGGCCCCAGGGAAGTATACAGTGAGTCCAGTATGGTGGCCACGTTGAAGATCTGGAGGCCGTTTAGACAGCATTTTAGGTTGGGAACTGGGTCGGGGGAGAAATCGATCAGGGGGAATCATGGGTTCAAGCCAGGGAGGATTGATGCAAGGTTTCGAGAGGGGGATTAAGGAAATGAAGGATTTGTTTCTGGGAGGGTGATTTGAGAGTTTGAAGGAGTTGGGCTACAGGTTTGGGCTGGCGCGCGGCGAAGCTTCAGGTATATGCAGTGCGGGACTTTGTGAGGAAGGTCTTCCTGATAACGCCTCCCTCTTCATTGCTTGAGGTGGTGCTGTCCGCAGGGGGTTGCCTCGGCGATTTACAGGAGCATCTTGGAGGAGGACGGGGAGGCGGGTTCTCCCAGCCCTGCGCCGGGCTGGAGAACCCCTGCGAACGGGCTATGCAGTGTGGAGAATTGGCGCCATTGGCACCAGGGTGGTTGTCGCGGCGCCGGTCGCGGGCCGTTCTACGCGGCCGGCTCGCCGATTCTCCAGCCCGAATGGGCCGAGTGGCCGTAGGAAAAGAGCCGGCGCAGTTCTAACCTGCTCTGGGCCGGCGGGAGCTTGGCATGTAAGAGTCGGATGGCGGCCTGTGTGGGGGGGGTTCTGACCCCAGGGGGGGGGGCACCGGTGTGGCCTGGCCCGCGATCAGGACCCACCGATCGGCGGGCCGGCCTCTGTGGCTGGTGGCCTCCTTTCCTACGCGCCGGTCCCTGTAGCCCTGCACCATGTTGCGTCGGGGCCGTCACGTTGAAGAAGGCCACTACGCATGCGTGTTTTGGCACCGGCATCACTGCGCATGTCCTCGTTGGCGCCGGCGCAACTGCGCATGCGCGGATCCCGCGGCGCACATTTTCGCGCCGGGATCTGCAGCTGGAGCGGAGCGAACCGCTCCAGCACCGTGCTGGCCCCCTGTAGGGACCAGAATTAGACCTGGGAGTGGCCGATTCACGCCGTTGTAAAACACGATGGCGGTTACGACGGCGTGGACACTCTGCCGCGGGATTGGAGAATCCCGCCCGGTGTGTCCATGGAGGGGTTTCAGGCTAAATGGGAGGAAGAGTTGGGGATGGTGCTGGGGTTGGGTCTGCGAGGTGCTACGGCAGCTAAGTGCCTCACCTTTGTGAGCTGAAGGTACTGTACAGGGCCCGTCACACAAAGTCAAGGATGAGCCAGCTGTTCGAAGGGGTGGACGATGTCTGTGAGCGATGTGGCAGGGGCTCTGCGAACCATGTACATCTGTTTTGGTCCTGCCCGAAGCTTGAAAGGTTTTGTTCATCATGCATTTTCGAGATTTGGTTACTGTTGACTGTTGAGGGGGGAGTTGGGTTGTCTGGGGGGTTTTGTGAGGTTGTTTTGTATTGTAAAACTGTTGAAAATTTGTTGAATTAAAAATACTTTCAAAAAAATAAATAGGCCTTACTGGAGAACAATATTGGGGCAAAATTCTTCCATTTTGAGACAAAGTGCCGTGGCGAGTGCGGTTGAGTGTTCCCTGCTGCGGCGACAGGCAGGAAAACACACCAAATCTTCCAGCCCCAATTATGAATCCTGGTGTTTCGCGCCATCTTCAGTGGCGGAGCAGGCCTGGATGGCCATAATCCACCATGCACTGTATTGAAAAGCGTCCAATGTTATTGACCCACTGTTGAAGAAAGAAGGTGGGCCTCCTGAAAATAATAATAACCTTTTATTGTCACAAGTATGAAGTTACTGTGAAAAGCACCTAGTCCCACATTCCGGCGCCTGTTCGGGTAAGCTGGTACAGGAATTGAACCCACGCCGCTGGCCTTGTTCTGCATCACAAACCGGCTGTCTAGCCCACTGAGCTAAACCAGCCCTCATCTGGAGATGGATCTTCGGAAGTACTCTGAGACCAGAGAAAATAGACCTCTTGAGATCAAAGGTAGATCTCCAGGAAATTTCTGAGGCTAGAAGGTGGGCTCTCTTCGGAAAGTCCACCTGCAGATGTTCCCCAGGCCCAATGCTGTGGTGTTCCATTGTCCAGCCAGCCTCCATCTTGAACTCTGGATTGTATTGTTCAGATGAGTCCTGACATTTGTACGTCATGTTGTTCTGAACATGTTTCACATCTGTGTGTCTTCCCGCCGGCATCCCAGAGAATCTGGTATGGGGCGTCGGGTCTGCATCTGCATTAATGAAGTTCAAACCGGCCTCTGGCGGGCACAAGTGGAAGATCCCACTGTAAATTCAAGCTGGCATGAAATTGATTTCTGGTCATCCCACCATACTCTCCCCCCACGCCTGCTATCAAACCCGCCAGCGGGGGCTTGAGAGAATGCCATCTCAGGTTTTCCCTAAAAGACACGAGAGAACCAGTTGTTGTGACAATACAGCAGATTCATAGTCATGCCTGCTGATGCCAGCTTTTTAAAAACTTAATTCCAATCCTCAAGTTGCCATGGTTGCATTTTTTGTACAGGCTTTTGGATTACAAGTCTAGTAGCATAACCATCACACCACTTATTTTTCAATTCATTTATAAACATACAAAAGATTTGCAAGAACAACTCCCAAAACTGACACACACAAAGCTGTAACTTACTACGGCCTAGATTTTCACTCCTGGGTCGGATGAGCAGAGATAGAAGAATTCCCGGCTTTGTGAACCCAACCTCTAAAGATGTCTGCCTGAACTTCCGTTTTTATGGCCCGGCAAGAGGGGGCTGCAGGGTAAGATAGGAAAGGGGGCGGGCAATCCTTGAAGTAGTGAGGAGTCGGCCCAGTGCGGGTTGGGTGACTCGGGCGCTGTTTAAAAAGAGGGCCTCCGGATTGGCCAGTTGGAGAAGTTGGTCATCAATGCTGAAGTCCCTGTGCCTCAGAGGAGACGTCATTGCCTTGTCAGATCCGATGTAAATGATGTAAATGTCGAAATTGTAAATGTTGCCCAACTGTGAGCTGACCCTGGAGCGGATTGCCCATTCTGGGCTTTCTCTATGATGGGAATAATCATTGTTGTTGCCGAAATAAAAAGTGTACTTTACTGAATCATTGAAAGAATGGAGTGGATTCTCATGACACAGTCGTGGAGGAGACATCATCTTGCTACCACTACCTAGTACAGATGTTCTACAGTCATGTAGTTAGCCGCCAATGATGAACACTATCCACTTGCCCTCCTGCCCCCATCTATCAGCATGAGTCCACACAGTTGACTTGACCACATCCCTCACACTGTCATGGCACAATGTGATGAAGCGGGATTAAGTCAGTAAGGCTGTCAATGGTCGCAGAGATGTCAATGGTCGCAGAGAACAACATGCTACCTTGGAGTCACAGTGGCACCAAGCATTTGCTAGGGCCCTATTCTCCACCAGTAGCAATTGAATAAAAGGCTAAATGACCTGCTGTATTCTAGCAAGGTAGCTTCACTCATTCAGGCAAAGATCAAGGGAAAGGTAAGGGGCGGATTCTCCCATCCCGCGGCAGAGTGCCCACACCGTCATAGACGGCGTCGTGTTTTACGACGGTGTGAATGGGCCGCTGCCACGACTAATTTTGGCCCCTACAGGGGGCCAGCATGGCACTGGAGTGGTTCGCGCTGCTCAGCTGCAGATCCCAGCGCGAACTGTTTGCCGCATGATCCACGCATGCGCAGTTGCGCCAGCGCCAACGAGAACATGCGCAGTGGCACCGGCGCCAACGCACGCATGCGCAGTGACCTCCTTCAACACGCCGGCCCCAATGCAACATGGCACAGGACTACAGGGGCTGGCGCATAGGAAAGGAGGCCCCCAGCCGCAGAGGCTGGCCTGCCGATTGCTGGGTCCTGATCGCGGGCCAGGCCACATCGGAGGGCCCCCCCCCCACCAAGGTTGGACCCTACTTCCCCCCAAAAGGCCGCCACCCGACCCTTACACGCCGAGGTCCCGCCGGCCCAGAGCAGGTTAGAACGACGCCGACGAGACTCAGCTCTTTTCTCACGGCCGCTCGGCCCATCTGGGACAGAGAATCGGCGGGCCAGCCGCGTAGAATGGCCCGCGACCGATGCCACGCAAACTACGCCGGCACCATTAGCGGCGATTCTCCGCTCTGTGCCGGCGTCGGGGCGGCATGGCGCGATTCGCGCGGCCCGCCAGCGATTCTCCGACCCGGCGCGGGGTCGGAGAATCCCGCCCAAGATTCGCATGCTGCAGCTAAGATGTGAGACATGGCACATGCCTCTGTTTGAGGCACTGAGGCTTGTATGTGTTCTGTGCACACCAACATGTGAATGAGCAGTGTAATGCACAAAGTCTGAAGAGCATGCACAATATATCAGGATAACATTGTAGTGATCTCTGTATATCAATATACATGATCAATGTATGTAAATGTAGTACAGTCAATTCAACACTAGATGTCTCACTATCAGATGGTATAAGAAAGATTTCCCCGCTCTTTCTGAGAGAGTGTGCTTCAGGAGAGTGACAGACAAGGCATAGAATAGCTAGAGAGAGAAGTTATAAGTTATTTCATTATTACATTGTATAGTTAGTTCATTATCTTTACTGTATTTTATTTATTTTATTAGTTGACTATTAAGTACAAAGGACTCACAAATATTATTTATATTACTCATTAAATTAGTTCATCTGTAAAAGACTATTGTTTATTTCATCAAATCGGCTGGTTCAAAGAGTAATATATCTATGTAACAAACATAAATTCATATTGTCTTTGCAGTCAGAAAGGCTGAATAATGCCGCTGAGATGCAGCCCCCGGGGGAGGGGGGGGGGGGGGTGGGCGGCGGTGAGCAAGCTTCCCACAGTAGCCTGGATCCATCCACACAGACACACAGAGTATGAGCACTGAGCCTACAAAAGAAAGCTGATGGATATGCACAACAAAATGCCGAAAGCATTGGACGGTGTTCCTGAAAGCCTGCTGTTGGTTTAAAGAAGCACGGTGGAGTTTAGAAGAAACCTTGCACAGGGCTCTGCGCAGCGCTTCGATCTCATGCTTTCAGGATGCCGATGATACAAAAATAGGTGGAAGGGCATGTTGTGATGAGAATGTTGTGATTTTGTAATGGGGTATAGATAGATCGGGAGAAAACCTGGCAATTGGAGTTTAATGTGAGGAAGTGTGAGGTCATGCACTTCAGTAGGAGGAATCAAAAGGCAGAGTATTATCTAAATGGGGAGAGACTGCAGAGGAGTGAGGTACAGAGGGATCTAGGTGTTCTAGTGCATGAATCACAAAAATATGGCAGGCACGTCCAACAAGTTGTTCAGAAGACAAAAGACATTTTGGCCGTTATTGTAAAGTTTGGAGTTTAAAGATTGGGAGGTACTGTTGCAATTGTACAGGGTGTTGGTGACAGTCCAAAGGAGATTCACCAGATTAATTCCTGGGATGAGAGGGTTATCCTATCAAGAGAGACAAAATAGTCTGGGTCTGTATTCCTTGGAGTTTAGAAGAGTGAGGGGTGACCTGATTCAAACATATAAGATCCTTAAGGGGCTTGACAGGGTAGATGGTGAGATGTTTTTCACTAATGGGGGAGTCTCGAACAAGGGGGCATAGCTGCAAGATAAAAGGGCCGGTCATTTAAAACTGGGATACGTATAAATTTCTTCTTGCAGAGGGTGGTGAATATCTGGAATTCTCTGCCCCGGAGGGTGGTGGAGGCTGGATCATCAGAAATATTTGAAGTGGAGGTGATTAATATTTGCTAGATCGAGGAATAGGGCTATGGGGAAATGGCACAGAGAAGGAGTTGAAGACAGCATCGATCAGCCATGATTGTATTGAATGGTGGGGCAGGCTTGAAGGGCCTGGTAGCCTACTCCTGCTTCTATTTCTTGGGTATCGTTGTGTTCTTTCAAGTGTGGCAGGGATGGCCAATTTCATCAAGTCGATTTGTAGACGCAATTATGTTTCAACAGTGGATGACTGATGTTGGTTTCCATTACATTGTAAGCAGCTTCCATCAAAAGTCTGAGTATATTGGACCTTCAGACTGAAGTGAAACAAGGTCAGCTTGGTGCCATGCAATGTCAGATTGTTCTCATCGTGACAGTGGAATGTCCAAAGGGGCTTGATAAATATCATAGTAGTCCAGCAATCTGTTCACTACATATAACTAGGACTGCTGAGGCTTCACCACAGGGGAGTGGCAATTGTTCCATGAAACATATCCCCTCTCAGGAAGACCACACTCTTCTTCCCATTCCTTTTAATCCACTATTGCTCCTGCTGGTGCCTGTCAACTAGCTGGCCTAATAGGTTGCTGCAGATGGCAGATTTCAGTGAGAACTTCCTCAGTGAAGCACAGATGTCACACATGTTGCTTCTCGCTGAGATAGAGATCGGAGAATTGCTCCCTGAGCACCACAGTCTGATGAGACCCCCTGCTGAGAGCCCTATACCTCCCCCCCACTCCATCAGCCAGTAGCTAGGCATGCACTGTGTGGCCTCTATTTATTTTCAAAGTCGTCCTGTATGTCAGTGTAAATCTCTGCTTGTACACCCATGTCTGGGACCAACTGGTTTGTGCCAAAGCTTGAGCAAAAACTCCTTGGGCACCTGCCACCTCACACTCTGTATACAGTCAACTTTGAACAACCCGAGAAAACATCAAGTGCTTCAGGAATCAGAGCAACAGCCAGAAGAAAGCAACTAATCTGTAAGCAGTTGATGATCTTTTTAAAATAGCACTTGTGTGGCTTGCAGTTTCAGCTCTGTGCATTGAAAGAGGGTGTTAGGTGGAGCATTGACCTCTAAATGGCACTGCTGGCGTAAAGTCAGTATGGCACTCCAATTGACGTCATGATCTGCTGCTCTGCATATTTCCAGCGGCTGCTCATTGTGTACACTGATGCCCTCACTAATATAGCAACTCACCCAAAACTGGGTGACCACAAAGGATGCCATTTTGGATCTCAAGCAGCACTCATGGCATCCAAACAGACGCTATTAATCTGAATTTTGTGCCATCACTGTCTTAGATATTGATAAAAAACAGACACTTTAGGATTGTCACTCAAAAGCTTGCAGCTGAAAAAGATACATTTTAATCTGCAAAGGAAAAACAGGTTAAACTGCCCCAAATTCATTTTTCCACGTTGCTTATAAAAATGTGCTCACCCACAACTCGATCATTGATTATCATTGCCAAATATTTAGACTATTTACTTTAATAATTCCTTTCCTCCCCTTAAATTGTACACACATAAAAACATAACACATGAATTCACAAGTGAAAATCTGTGCTTCCAAGTGAAACATCCACTACTTAATTGGTTATTTTTGTACAGCGTATTGAGGATTTTGCAAATGTAATTAATATGCTCTCCCAGAGCTACCCACAAGTGGAGAGGAGGGTTGGGATTTGTACAACAAGGCAGCTGAAGGATACGGATTCACACTTAATTTGTGAAACATAGTCAGCACTTACTTAAAGCAAAATGTGAGCAAAATATAAACACATAGTTAATTATTTTCAACTTGGTCTCGAAACAGTTAGCACTTCAGTTTTAACTTTTAGACTATTTGTAAATCAATGTAGATCAAACACACACTATTGTATGCTTCCTAACTATTTGTTAAATTTGGACCCATTTAGAACTCCTATAGTGCAGAAGGAGACATTCAGCCCATCGAGTCTGCACCAACCCTCTGAAAGAGCACCCTACCTAGGCCCATTCCCCCACCTATCCCCCATAACCCCACCTATCCTGCACATCTTTGAACTATGGGAGGAAACCCACACAGATACGGGATAACATGAAAACTCCACACAGACAGTCACCCAAGGCCAGAATCAAACCCGGGTCCCTCGCGCTGTGAGGCAACAGTGCTAACCACTGTGCCAGCCTGTCACCCTCCAAAACCATCTAAAACCAGACAATCTGATGGTTTGCTCTCTCAAACTGAACATACAGCATGGATTTAAATAATGACAATTGGAAAATCTCGGTCATTGTGTCAGCAAGCTGGTTAACTGTAGATTTGAGCCCAATCCATTCCTCACTCAATATCCACGTGTGCTCTCTCCGACAGTAGTTTTTAGGTAGCAATGAGGGGTAGAAACTCAGTTTGTCTTTTTGTTCCCTTTGAATCACCTCACAAACACGTCTTTCGGGACTTGTGGGAGCAAACCGGAGCGCCCAGAGGAAACCCATGGAGACACGGGGAGAACCTGCAGACTCTGCACAGATAGTGACCCAAGCCGGGAATCGAACCCAGGTCCCTGGCGCTGTGAAGCAACAGTGCTAACCACTGTGCTACTGTAATTGCAGCATCGCTGCTACCAATTAGCAGAGATAAATTAATTTAGCTCATACCTAGGATCAAACTTGAATGGCTTATATTTATACAGAAAGGATATAAATTTATATTGAGTTAATTTCTCTCAGAAATGTCTTAAAGTACTTCACATACAATGGGCTACTCTGAATTTGATTTCTGTTGTTGTAAGGCAAAGGTGGTCTCCATTTTGCACACAAACAAATTCTTGAAAAAGCAATGGATTGAATGGCTGGATAATCTGATTTTAGTGATATTGGTTGGAAGAAAAATGTTGGCTGGGAAAATGGGAAGGATTGTTATTCTTGGAATTGTGCAATTGGATGTACAGTATCAGCTGAATCACAGAAATCAGCTGACAGAACCTCAGTCCCAATGTCTCATCCAAAGGACAGCAACTCAATATCATAGCACACACTTAATGCTGAACTGAATTATTAGTTAAGTATTTGTACCCAAGGCCTGGAGCGTGGAGTTAAACCTGAACACTCAGAGAAATTTTAGCTTAAAAGAAATGAATTCAAGCAATGTGGGATTTGCTGGATAGACCAGTACTTATTGCTCATCCCTTGAGAAGGTGGTAGCGAGCTACCTTCTTGAACCGTTTCAGTTCACGCGGTGTAGGTTCACCCATTGTGCTGTTAGAGATAAACAGCGATATATTTTCAAGTCACGATAGTGAGTGGCTTGGAAGGGAAATTCCAGGTGGCGGTGATCCAATGTATCTACTACCCTTGTCCTTGTGAATCAGTGTTTTTCAAACCTTTTTTGATGGGACCCACTTTTGTCAACCAGCTGACCTTCGCGACCCACGCCAGCCAACCTTCGCAACCCACGCCACGTTTGCTTACTTTTAATATGATAGGGAAGCCTGCTTGACCCTCATGCTCTCACTTTAATCAGATTCATAGGAGAGGCCAATGTGCAATTAGGTGCAGAGTTCAGCTTGTCCTTTTGTGCTGTCTTCATCCTTGTGAGAACAGAAAACCCAACCTCGCACATATAGGCCAATAGCAACAAAATGTTAGTTTTACTCAGCACTGCATACTCTCGGGAGATGCTACTCCAGAATGCAGACAACCTCATGGACATGTTTAATGTGCTTTCACAGATCAGGTGCAACAGCTCAGTCTCCTCATTTGGAGTCAGCGACATGTTAATAACTGACTCTGGGGTCTCACACTCAAAGGACTTTTTCATCCATCTCTTCTCTTTCCAAATCGGAACTTCTCTGGAAAGTAGTGACAAAAACTGTTGATCAGCGCAGCCTGTTGACAGTTCCTTTATCAACACAATTTTCTTCAATGTGCTGTAGAAGTGTGGGGAACATGAGGCAGCTTTCATTTTGTACATGCTTGTACTGGGCCAGTATTTATTGCCCATTTCTAATTGCTTTTGAACTGAGTGGTTGGTAGGCCATTTCAGAGGGCATTTAAGAGTCAATCATATTGCTGTGGGTCTGGAGTCACATGGAGGCCAGATCAGGTAAGGACTGCAGACTTGCTTCCCTAAAGGGCATTAGTGAACCAGATGGGTTTTTACAACAATCAACAATGATTTCATGGTCATCGATAGACTTTTATTTCCAGACTTTTATTGAATTCAAATTACACTATCTGCCGTGGTGGCATTCGAACCGAGGTTCCGAAAGCATTACCCTGGGTCTCTGGATTACTAGTCCAGTGACAATACCACTACACCATCGTCTCCCCTCACTTGACAAATTTTCAATAATTTTTGAAAGGCATCTATTTCTTCACAGTGCCAAAAGCAGTCATCATCCTTTCCTTGCAATTTGAACTCCTGTTTGTTTAGGATTGAAAAGATATCTGCAAGGTAACTTGTACCGGTCTCGCCGAACAGGCGCCGGAATATGGCAACTAGGCGCTTTTCACAGTAACTACATTGAAGCCTACTTGTGACAATAAACGATTATTATTATTATTACATTGTTAGAATCCAACTTTCATCACCAAACGAATCAGCCAGAGGGGATGATTTCTCAAGGAGGAAAGTGTGGATTTCATACCTCAATTCATAAACCCTGCGAAGCACCTGAGCCCTTGGCAGCTTACATACCTGTGTGTGGAACAATACATGTGCGTGCTCGGGTCCCATATCGGAACACATCTCAAAAAGCCTGGTAGTGAGTGCGCTGTGTTCAATAAAATTCACAATTTTCACAAACACCACTGTGTGTTGAGATCAGATGGAATGTCTCTCGAGGCCAATGCCTCGCAGTGAATAAAGCAATGATTCCAAACAATTTCCTGACCAGCTGCTCCTTGATCCTTATTATAACTCCGCTGTTTTTCCCAGTCATGTTGGCTGCCTTGTCATGTGTGATTCCTCTACAATGAACTCAGTCGAGATCGCACTTTCCAACCACCATGGTAACCATTTAACATTTCAAAGATCTGTGCACCAGTCGAGCTGGTTGGTAATGCTAAGCAGCACAGCAAATCCCCAACAATTTCATTGTGCAAAACATACCTAAAGTATATCAGCAAGGGTGCACAATCTGTACTTTCATCCAGTTGTATTGAGAACTCCTGTGCTGACTTTAAACAAGAAATATGCTGTACTTCTAAATTCTCAGCAATATCATAAATTTGGCGAGTCACGAGTTTTCACGAAACGGGATGCATTTTAGTTTTTTATATGACCTCTCATCCCATTTGAGCGACATCTAATGCTGCAGGGAGAATTAATCTTCCTGCTACAGTGTGGGGCATTTTCTCTTTAGTTACACGGTAAGCTACCATGTAAGAGACTAATTGTACTTTGTCATTCAGTGTTACATTTCCGCTAAGGACTTCAGCTGGTGATTTCAGTTCTTGCTGCCTGCTTTGAAAAAATCAAGAGGTTTGCTCTCAAGCTCACCATGCCCTTGATGTCTTCAGATGTCTTCACAGTTTTGAGCGTTTTAAACTCTCATTTCCCATTACTTCACTGCATATAACACGCATGGACTTTGCATCCTGATTTGCATTGTCACAATTAACAAAACTATACCTCAAGAAATCATCTTTTTACTGCTTTCCTCCCTATTTAATTTTTTTCTTTGTAGGTTGTTCACCGGAGGCCTTGGAGCTCTGTGCACTAACTGCTAAGTCATGCTGTGGACTCTGCAGAGCAGCTCTCTCCAGCAGATTCTGATGTTAGATCCTGGTACACTGCCATTTATGCCTCTGGCTGTCTCTTTCTTGTAACAAAACAATCCATGTTCACAGTCCTCTTGCCTTGCTCAAAAATGAAAGTATCCCACTCCAAGTGATTTTGCATCTAAAGCACATACGTATAGGACACTTGGCGCCATGTGTACATGTAGGGCACACTGAACTGCTCACTGTTGCCTCCTATGGTTGGAAGACTGCAGGGCGGATTATATAGCGGTTTCCAATTTAAATGTTGTTACCGGCTTTTGGGCGCAGCAAAAGAAATTATTCTTTCAGGAATGCCGCGACCCTTCCAACACCCGTCTGCGATGCACCCACGGATCACGATCTGCACTTTGATAAACCCTATTCTCGATGGTAGTGATCGTGGGTTGGAAGGTGCTGTCTGAAGTCCTTGGTGAGGTACTGCAGTACATCTTATAGATGGTACACACTGTTGCTACTGTGTGTTGGCGATGGAGGGAGTGAATGTTTGTGGAAGAGGTGACAATGAAACAGGCTGTTTTGTCCTGGATGGTATCAAGCTTCCAGGTAAGAGGAGAGTATTCCATCATATTCCTGACTTGCGCCTTGTAGATGGTGGACAAGCTTTGGGGAGTCAGGAGGGGAGTTACTCACTGCAGAATTCCTAGCCTCTGACATGCCCTTGTAGCCACAGTGTTTATACGGTTAGTCCAATTAACTTTCGGGTCAATTGCAACCCCGAGGATGTTGATAGTTGGGGATTCAGCGATGGCAATGCCATTGAATATCTAGAATCTCTCTTGTTGAAGATGGTCATTGCCTGGTACTTACATGGCACTAATGTTATTTGCCAATTGACAGCCAAGCCTGGGTGGCTGAGCGATGAAGAATGCTGGTGTCAGCTGTCCGATAATACCAGCAGGGGGTCAGATCATTTTGGAGAATCATATCTCTGAAGTGTGCTAAACAAACATCCCGGTTCCACTTTTCACTCCAGGTTGGTGCCATATTCTGCAATTCCAAAGAGTACGGGTGTTATGGTGGCCACAAAGGATGCAGGGGATCGGCAATCGGCATTGTGGAATATGAATTCCCCTATTAAGCAGGTGGTAGCTTGCCCAATAGGAGATGTATGACTGGAACTTAAAACCATCTGCTCCAACCCGGATAGGTAGCCCTGTAGATCTCCGGCTTTAAGCTGCAGCAGCGGACTTTTCATTACTGCAATAAGGAATTTGTAAATGGAAGCATGGCCTTGGTGAAGTTATTACAAAGGATATAATGACACAAGGATCACCCAAGCAGCTGGGCAGAGATTAATGAAGTAGATCTGAGAGTATTCCCCAGAACTAAAAAAGATGCTCTTTTGTGGCATTGAGCCAAAATAAATTTAGCCATGCCCAAAATTTGGTATCCGCATGTGATGGGATAAGACCATAAGACATAGGAGCAGAATTAGGCCACTCGGCCCATCGGGTCTGCTCCGCCATTCAACCATGGCTGATATTTTCACATCCCCATTCTCCTGCCTTCTCCCCATAACCCCTGATACCCTTATTAATCAAGAACCTATCTATCTCTGTCTTAAAGACACTCAGTGAATTGGCCTCCACAGCCTTCTGCGGCAAAGAGTTCCACAGATTCACCACCCTCTGGCTGAAGAAATTCCTCCTCATCTCTGTTTTAAAGAATCGTCCCTTTAGTCTGAGATGGTGTCCTCTGGTTCTAGTTTTTCCCACAAATGGAAACATCGTCTCCACGTCCACTCTATCCAGGCCTCACAGTATCCTGTAAGTTTCAATAAGATCGCCCTCATCCTTCTAAACTCCAACGAGTACAGACCCAGAGTCCTCAACCGTTCCTCATACGACAAGCTCTTCATTCCAGGGATCATTCTTGTGAACCTCCTCTGGACCCTTTCCAAGGCCAGCACATCTTTCCTTAGATACGGGGCCCAAAACTGCTCACAATACTCCAAATGTGGTCTGACCAGAGCCTTATACAACCTCAGAAGTACATCCTTGGTCTTGTATTCTAGCCCCCTGATAACAGCCTTGGAGTTGCTAGAAATAGGAACAATAGCAACAGATGGCAGCAGAGAAGTTGAAGAGGGCCAATGAGCCAAGTCACAGTCACATAGGAAATTGTTAGTGATATGAGAAAATTACAACCCAGATTGGGAAGGCATAAAAAGTCAACAACAGGGACGGTAGGATATGGGACACAGTTTGAGTGGATTTATTCAAAGAGGAAAAGGTAGGGGCAGTAGTGGGAGTGTTAGACACTGCAGACCAAATGATGGTTTAAAATGCTTTTTGAAAAGGGATGAGAGAAATTTTGAAAGGATTGGGGACAGTGGTAGAGAATTTAGAGAGGTATCTTTGAGCGCTGTGTCGTGAACTAAGAGCTGAGTGTTCAAGAAGCCAAATGGAAAGGTAGAGTAGAGAAAGATGGGCAGTATGGTAGCACCGTGGTTAGCACAGTTGCTTCACAGCTCCAGGGTCCCAGGTTAGATTCCGGCTTGGGTCACTGTCTGTGCGGAGTCTGCACGTTCTCCCCGTGTCTGCGTGGGTTTCCTCCGGGTGCTCCGGTTTCATCCCACAGTCCAAAGATGTGCAGGTTAGGTGGTTTGGCCATGATAAATGACCCTTAGTGTCCAAAAAGGTTAGGTGGGGTTACTGGGTTACGGGGATAAGGTGGAGGCATGGGCTTGAGTGTGGTGCTCTTTCCAGAGGTCAGTGCAGACTCGATGGGCTGAACGGCCTCCTTCTGCACTGTAAATTTTATGATTCTATGAGATGGTAGTTTCAACAAAGTAAATTCTTCAGCAAGGTGAATTGCTACTGACAGTCAAGAGATAGACAGATAGATATCTATACCTAAACCATCTAGTCTACAGGTTCTAATACCTTGACAACATATTTATACTGGGCCTTTAACATCTAAAACATTTAAAGGCACTGCACAGCAGCATTGTAAAGTGAAATTTCACAACGAGCTACATGTTAGGGCAAATAACCAAATGCTTGGTCAAAGAGGTAGATTTTAAAGGTCATTTTAGAAGAATGAAATAGAGGTAATGAGACAGAGCATTTTTGGGAGATCCAGATCTTAGGAAGCTGAAGGCATGGCCATCAATGGTGCAACAATTAAAATCAGGGATCCTCAGGTGCCCAGAACTAGATGAACACGGATGTCAAAGGGTGGTTGAGGAGACTGCAGAGAGGGGATTAGTAGTGGGAGGTTTTGGACCTCTTGGAGAGATTTGAACTCATTTTTGCAATCACACTTGATTAAAAGACTATGGGGTGAATTCTCCGCCTCCCCAGCTGTGTTTTCCTCAGTGGTGCGCCTTCGCTGGCAGCGGGAGTCGCCATTCCCGCTGCTGACCAGTTGGATTTCTCATTGTAGCCACCCCATGCTGCCGGGAATCCTGTGGGCGGGGATGCACTGCCAGCAGAATGGAGAATTCCGCCAGCGGAGAATTCACCCTATATCCTTACAAAAGTAATCAAAAAATTTGATGAGCAGTGTAGAATTAGAGAATTAAGCATAATTTTTCTGTCTGCATTGGTGACCTTGGAGAGTGGCTGCAGATTTAAGTCACAACTGATAACTGTAATCATGATTCTTCTTCTTGAGATCTCTGCAACTCGTTCTGCGATGCACATGCCACCACCCCCACAAAGGATAGGGTAAAGAAGCAAGTCCCGAATCTATCTCCACTGGAGCAGGGATTAAACCCCTTGTTGTTGCCATCAATCTGATCTACATCCGCGTCCAGCCAAACGGTCCCCCCCCCCAAACCCCCAGTGAGTTTGAGTTGCTGTGGCAACATACACTTTTACGTGCTTGTTGTAGCCTGGAGTTATGGGTGATAATAGTAGAGGCTCCAATTTCTTTCCATCCCATCGCTGACCAGGAATCTCTCTCACTCTTACCACCTGCCGTTGGCATATGTTGGAAGGATTTACAAGTTGAAAGTTGTTTAGCCACTTTGTGAATGCACCATTCTTAGTGGGACATGAATCATAGAATCCCTAAAGTGCAGAAGGAGGCCATTTGACCCATCAATTCTGCACCGGCCCTTGGAAAGAGCACCCTACTTAAGCACATGCCTCCACCCTATCCCCGCAACCTTATGACCATACCTAACCTATGGACGCTAAGGGGAAATTTAGCACGGCCAATCCACCTAACCTGCTCATCTTTGGACTGTGGGAGGAAACCAGAGCACCCGAAGGAAATCCACGCAGACACGGGGAGAAAGTGCAAACTCCACAAAGACAGTCACCCGAGGCTGGGATTAAACCCGGGACCCTGGAGCTGTGAGGCAGCAGTGCTAACTACTGTGCCACCGTGCCACCCAGAGCTTCTGGTTCAAAGGCTTCTGGCTCACTAACCACTGTGCCACAAGACCTTGAGTTCCATTTTGTTTGACATTTGTAGTCAAAATCAACTTTAATGCCTGCCCGATGTTGCATCATTCACCTGCTGGTACTTATGTTACACTTTCCATCATTTGCAAGATGTGTCCCCAAACATACCCTTGACCCTGACTAAATTTACCTTTTTGTGAAACAAGGGTGGTGAGGGGATGATGTAACGGTGGTATTCAAAAGTATTATTTTTGAAAGGGTAAATAGTAATAGGTGGTTTAGACTTGTTGGTGAATCAATGACAAGATGCAGAGGCTATGACATAATTTCAAATTGAATCAAATAAATATTTTAAAAGGAAGAATAAATAAAATATGTGGAATGGAAGGGAAATTCAATGAGCAGTTGGAGATGAATTTCCTTGTGGTGATTTGCACCACTGTTATGCCAATGGAAAACAAATTGAACTCATTGGAGAAGTAGTTTCCAGGGTCAACTTATTTGCATATCCATTACAGTAATGATTAGCACAAATCCCATGGTAGAAGGCATCTAATTTTCATACAGTTCAACTGATTACAGTGTGGCCTTTAAGACAACAGTTTTGGTTGAATACGTCAGCAGTTGACTAGAGGACAACCAGCTAAAAAAGGAACAATGCTCAGCTCACTGACAGATTTTCTTAAATCTTTTACAAAAATATCTACAGCAGGATCCTCTGGAGCCTGCAGCCAAGCAGGGCACTTAGGATATAGCAACCAGTAACAGAAGAAACACCCAGATTCCAACCCCTTGTGTGTCCTGCGGCAAGTAGAGCACAGGCACGTACAGCTGTATTTCTGCAACAACACATTTACCAGGAAGCCCATCCATGCCATCTGAGGGGATGCAACACTCGCACAGAGAGGGGTCTTTCCTGACCCCCATAATTGAATACTAGTGCCACAAGGAGTTCAATGATCTCACCAGCGAAGGTCCACTCAGGATGCCAGCACACCTTTCACCTTCTTAAAGAAAAACTTGTACAGTTAATCCTTTACACTGCATTATGGGGGCTTTGCAGGTCACGCTGGAAAGGGCAGCTCAGATGTAATTGTAAGCCACCAACATGGGAATTCAGTGAAAAACGATTGCACAAATGCTTCCAAAGTTGTGTGCACAGGTACAAACATAGAAGACATTTCCACAATATCCATCTATCTTTCTGAGGGGACAGAAATATAACCATTACCCGACAACTATTCATAATCTTCCAACTAATCCTGCATTAAATCAATCCACATTCCAAACGTTTTCATTCCCAACTTCACTTGTGATGCGTAGGAAAAACAGAATTCTATCACAGTCCAATATATTCATCCTCCCTCATATTGTGTCATATTGGTTCTATGGTAGTCTATGAGGGGAGCATCGTGTTGTGGGATTAGTTTTTGATTGCCCTGTAAAGAGTTGTCATTGATATAATGGGCCAAATGGCTTTGTTCTATTCTGTAAATTTTTTACGATAATTTTAAAATCAGGAGCTGTGTGTGGACGTTCCCAAGCAAGGTAATAATATTTAGTGTATGTATGCATACTGAACAGGAAACAGGACAGGAAAGAAAGTATGAGAACAAAAAAATAAAGTGTCAACTCCTTTCAATTTTGAGAATGACTTCAATGCTGCCATTTTTTCATTTAAAAGTTGGTTGCGGGACAGCACAGTGATGCAGTGGTTAGCAATGCTGCTTCACAGCGCTGAGGGCCAGGGTTCGATCCTGGCCCCGGATCACTGTCCGTGTGGAGTTTGCACATTTTTCCCGTGTCTGCTTGGGTCTCACCCCCACAACCCAAAGATGTGCAGGTTAGGTGGATTGGCCATGTTAAATTGCCCCTTAATTGGAAAAAAATAATTGGGTACTCTAAATTGTTTTTGATATAAATAAAAGTTGGTTGCATTTTATCTACAGTACTTGATGGACCAATTTTAATTTAACACAGTTACCAATTTTTGAATGTAACACATGGAACATGCCTGAAAATCACAAATATATCAATAACAACCTGCTTCCACTCCTCTGGCATTTAATTGATTTACATTCTTTGTCGTAGCGATAAACAATGCGAGTCATATGGTGTGGGGTACCAAGATTTTCTTTTGGCTACAAATATTCTGAGGCCTTTGTAAGAAGAAACGAGTTCTGCAGATGTTCATGATGCACAGGATGTCAGAGTCATTGAAGTCATCCAGACTAAACATTCTCATGAGCCAGGGATCTACATTAACTAAACAAAGCTGCCGGTTTGCTCTATGAGAGGATGACCAACCGGTCAGACTCTGCCCAGACAGGGAAGAGAGGATTTGCTATTTTTGGTCTCATATCCTTGAAGGTTCCTGGATTTGGATGTTCCGTGAAATACATTGTGTCAAATGATTTTGCACACATGATACTGGTTACTTAGGTACACAGCATATTTTGCCAGCTAGTTGAAACAACATTCTTACTATACGATGGCCAAACATGCACTCTTATGGGATTTGAAGCAAAATTGGTTTTCTTAAATTTTGACGAGACAATATTGACAATTCCTTTCTTTTTAAACGATAGTGTTTTTGAGTGGTCTTTTAAATAAAATCTCACTAGGTTAATTGCTCAAATTAAAAAGCAGATATCTCTTCATTTTGACCTTATCCTTAGCGACCTGACAGAAACTTTATTTCAAGTGGAATCACTGCAGCAGAAATTTGAGATATGCTGAAAATGGGCTCAAAGTTGGCAGAGTAACCACTCTGTGCACCTATTTGTGCGAGCCTAACACCTGAGCAAAATTCAAACTTTGGTACCATGCAGTTCGCAAGATGGCCTTCAACTGACAGGTCGTTGCAGGAAGGCTGATGCTGCATTGTATCCAGGCCCATGACACACACATTGAGTGTTCCTCTCATAAATAATCAAATGCTACAATACCTGACTATGAGTTTTATTACACAGATTAGTTCAACATTCAAAGTTACTCAGAATGAAAAGATTATTTTTATACAGGTTTTATATTCTCTTGTATTGTTGTTTCCTAATGGCACAAGACAATTTTAGATGGGAAGGCCATTAGTCCAACGCAATTCATCCATTCAGAAAAGCTAATGCTCCCCATTATAGTATCCAAAAGATTTCAGGGTTTTTTTCCACTACTACGTGGTCTACATGTTGATCAGGTAGTGTGTGAATAATTTCCTGATCTCAGTCCTACAATTACTTCTTACATAGAATTTACAGTGCAGAAGGAGGCCATTCAGCCCATCGAGTCTGCACCGGCTCTTGGAAAGAGCACCCTACCCAAGGTCCACACCTCCACCCTATCCCCATAACCCAGTAACCCCACCTAATCCCCATAACCCAGAAGCCCCACCCAACACTAAGGACAATTTTGGACACTATGGGCAATTTATCATGGCCAATCCACCTAACCCGCACATCTTTGGACTGTGGGAGGAAACCGGAGCACCCAGAGGAAACCCACGCACAGGGAGAATGTGCAGACTCCGCACAGACAGTGACCCAAGCCGGGAATCGAACCTGAGACCCTGGAGCTGTGAAGCAATTGAGCAATTGTGCTATCCACAATGCTACCGTGCTGCCCTTAGTTTGCATATGTGTCCAGCGGTACTATACTTGCAGTTTAAATGTAATGTACTATTTTAGATTAACATCAACTATTTGACACAAATTAAATAAGAAGGGGCGGGATTCTCCTACCCCCTGGCAGGGGCTGGGGAGAGAGGGGCAGGGGAAGGGGCTGGTGGGGGTTGGGGAGGGTGCCTGATGGAGAGGGTGCATGCCGGGGAGGAGGGTGGGGTGGGAGGGCGAGTGATGGAGGGGGTGCGTGCCGGGGAGGAAAGGGGGGTGGTGGGGAGGGTGCGTGCCGGGGAGGAGAGGGAGGAGGGTTGGAGAGGGTGTGTGCCTGCGAGGAGAGGGGGTGGGGCCGGGGATGGCGAGTGATGGAGAGGGTGCGTGCCGGGGAGGGGGGGGGTTTGGGGACGGTGCGTGCCGGGGAGGGGGGGTGTCCGCCTGGCCATGTGCCAGCTGGCAACAGTCGCGACCATGCAGCTCATGGCACCTGGCTGTGGGGGGGGGGGGTATGGGCAATGGTGACATATCGTCTATCCCCCCCACCACCACCCCCCACCGGCCGTTAGATCTGGCCATCACCCAGCGATGTTGGCCGCCACGGCGGGAGCCGCACTTCTACATGTTGCCCTGGGGGAGCTGGAGCAGGAGCGTGCCAGGGAGGCGGCGGAGGCTGCCGCAGAGGAGCGTGCCGCAGGGAGGCAGGTGGCAACCGCCCAGGCTGGAGGGCCGCCCGCCCGACAGGACGAGGAGGAGGAGGAAGAGGAGGAGGTGTGGTGGTGCCACAGCGACGGAGACGCCCCATGAGACCCGTGTGTACTGACCTGCTCGTCGTACCAGGACCTCACGGTCCGGGCATGCAGGAGGAGACTCCGGATGAGCCGGGAAACCGTGGCACACATCTGCCACCTGATGGCACACCTGGCACCATGTGGCACTGGGGGAGGACACCCTCTCCCTGTGGCCGTCAAGGTTACGGTGGCCCTGAACCTCTAAGCCATGGGGTCATGCCAGGCGCCGAGTGGGGACCTGTCCGGCATCTCGCAGGCATCGGTGCACCGGTGCATCCGTACAGTGACAGATGCCCTACATGCCATTGCAGACCGTTACATCCAGTCCCCTGTGCACCGGGCCAGCAAGGATGCCCAGGCAGCGGGCTTCGCTGTGACGGGCAGGATGCCCATGATCCAGGGGACGATCAATGGGACGCATGTCGCCATGCGGCCACCTGCGGATAACAGGGATGTTTTCACGAATAGAAAGGGGACCTATTCCATGAACGTGTAGGTCTGTGACCACCGCATGAGGATCCTGCACGTCTGCGCCCGGTACCCGGGCATTGTACATGACTCATTCGTATTGCCGCAATCTTTCATCCCCACCATGTTCGGGGGATGCCCCCCTGGCTGAGGGGCTGGTTGCTGGGCGACAGGGGTTACCTGTTGCAGTCGTGGCTGATGACGCCTATATGGAGGCCACAGACTGACGCGGAGAACTGCTACAACGATGCCCATGCAGCAACCAGGCGTGTGATAGAGAGGTGCTTTGGGCTGCTGAAGATGCACTTCAGGTGCCTGGACCGCTCTGGAGGGGCCCTCCAGTATCCATCAGACAGGGTCGGCCACAACGTTGTGGTCTGCTGCGTCCTGCCTAACATAGCCCAGCAGAGGGGCGATGTGCTGCAGGCAGAGGAGGGGGAAGGGAAGGAACAGCAAGACGAGGCGCAGACCTCCCCAGATGAAGAGGATGGGGGCAATGGTCAGGACAGACATGGTGGACATGGACGGGAGGTTGCCCACCGTTACCGGCTGGGCCAGCGGGCACGGGACAGGCTGATAGCCGACCAGTTCACGGACTAGGGGGGGCGTGGGAATCGCCGAGTATGGGCACAGACTGCACACCATGGCACCAGCCTACCACCCTCACCCCACCCACCCACCAGCCTACCACCCTCACCCCAGCCACCCAATACCAATAACCCTCACCCCAGCCACCCAACGCCAACCACCTTCACCCCGCCCACCCAACAGCAACCACCCACACCCCACCCACCCAACACCAATCAACCTCACCCCACCTACCCAACACCAATCACCCTCACCCCATCCACCCAACACCAACCACCCTCACCCCACCCACCCGCACACACACCACCCCTCTATTGCACACCCACCTGCGGCACAACGGGCCGGGCTCACACGGTCGCCGGTGGAAGCGTGTCTATTGCAGGCCATGGAGGATGATGGGCCGGGCTCACACGGTCGCCGGTGGAAGCGGGTCTATTGCAGGCCATGGAGGATGATGACAACCCGCACTGCGATGAGCTCTGGGCTCTACATCGTTGGACAATATCTGACCCATGGCCACAGTACCACCCTCCACCCGGACTATCCCTGCATGCGGCAGTGACACTGCAGCGCACGGTCCTGTCATCTGCCCGGGGGGATGGCGAGGGTGACTCGGGGGGAGGGGGAGGCACACTCACCTGAGGCCGACATTCTATCACCCCTCACACACCCACTGGCGCTCACCTCACACCACCCACCCCCGCACGCATCGGACAGAGCACAAAGTCGGCTTCTGTAGGTGTGAAAGTGATTTTAATAACAAACAGTTCATACACGTGCCCTAGCCCCTATAACTAATCTGTGCCCTGCACCCGTGCCAACTTACTCAGTGTCTAATTTTTTGGCCTTATGGGCCCTATGACTACGTCGAGGTGGTTCCCCAGACGGTGCAGCAGAACTGGAGGTGGACTCCTGTGATTCCTGCCGTGACTAGGGACCCCTTTGGCGGCCGTTTCCTGGAGCAGCCCGGCCGAGATGGGCCAGGCTGAGGCTCGGGCGACTGGGATGGCGAGCTGCCAGCCTGTCCTGCCCGTTGCCTACCAGATGCACCTGGGACAGAAGGGGTGGGGGGGTGGGGTGTCTGAGGTGTTGCGGTGTTCCGGGACCACCCCTACAGGGGGACCTGGAACGGGCCCCAGCACCTCCTCCTCCCTCGGGGTGCCCGATGGCCCCCGGGCCTCTACATGGGACGGCGATGCGAACGGACCGAGCACCTGACGCCCCCCCCGGCACCTGATGCTGCCAGTCCTGGAGGCCCGCCGTGGTATCAACAAGGGTTTTCAAGTTTGCAGCCATGGAGCTCAAGGAGTTGGCCATCCTTGTCTGTGTCTGGTTGACGGCGGCCAGCACCTGGGCAATGGCACCGATGCCCTCAGCGATGGCCTGCAGAGACTGGGCCATTGCCTGCTGAGACTGGGCCACGCCGTTGAGCGCCTCTGCGATCTGGTGCTGGCTCTGGCTCATGGCTGCCTCTGAGAGGGCAGCCATGTCCTGAGCCACAGACGCTGCCTGCACGGAAAGCCCCACACCTTGCATACTGCAACCCATGTCTGACACCATCGCACCCATTGCCTCCACTGCGGACGCCACCCGTGCGGTGTCAGCCTGGGTGGCACGCATGACCGGCACCACTACCTGCTCCTGAACGTGGGTGGACTCCTCCACCTTTGTCTGCAGCTGCCGCAAGCCTGCCGTCACCCTCTTCGGTCATCCCTTGGTCCGTGCCTGCATCGGGTCTATGGGTGGGTGTGGTAACTCCAGGAACCCGGGACCCGTCTGGGCGGCAGATGGCTGCCTTCGCCGGGCTGCCCTCCGCCCACCCGGGCCCTCGGCTGCTTCTGCCTCCACCTGCTGTACCGGGACGGCTGTGATGTGTGCACCAGTTAGTGTCCCAGATGCCTCATCACTAAAGTGTCCAACCATGTCTCTGCGATGGTGGAGGGTGTAGGAGATAGCAGTGGCGTAATCGCGTGCTCCTCATCCGACCCGAAGTCCGGAGACCCTGGAGTGGTGATTCCTGTCCATCCATCCCCTGTGTGTGGGTGTCATGTGCGCCAGTGTCCTAGGCATCGGTGTCCTGTGTGTTAGGGTCCTGTGTGTTAGGGTCCTGTGTGTCAGTGTCCTGTGTGTCAGTGTCCTATGTGTTAGGGTCCTGTGCGTCGGTGTCCTGTGCGCCGGTGTCCTGTGCGCCGGTGTCCTGTGCGCCGGTGTCCTGTGTGCCGGTGTCCTGTGTGTCGGTGTCCTGTGTGTCGGTGTCCTGTGTGTTAGGGTCTTGTGTGTCGGTGTCCTGTGCGCCGGTGTCCTGTGTGCCGGTGTCCTGTGCGTCGGTGTCCTGTGCGTCGGTGTCCTGTGTGTTAGGGTCCTGTGTGTTAGGGTCCTGTGCGTCAGTGTCCTGTGTGTCGGTGTCCTGTGCGTCGGTGTCCTGTGTGTCAGTGTCCTGTGCGTCAGTGTCCTGGGCGTCGGTGTCGTGTGCGTCAGTGTCCTAGGCATCGGTGTCCTGTGTGTTAGGGTCCTGTGCGTTAGGGTCCTGTGCGTCAGTGTCCTGTGCGTCAGTGTCCTGTGCGTCAGTGTCCTGTGCGTCAGTGTCCTGTGCGTCAGTGTCCTGTGCGTCAGTGTCCTGTGCGTCAGTGTCCTGTGCGTCAGTGTCCTGTGCGTCAGTGTCCTGTGCGTCAGTGTCCTGTGCATCAGTGTCCTGGATGTCAGTGTCCTGGGCATCGGTGTCCTGTGTGTCAGGGTCCTGTGTGTTAGGGTCCTGTGTGTTAGGGTCCTGTGTGTCGGTGTCCTGTGTGTCGTTGTCCTGTGCGTTAGGGGCCTGTGTGTCGGTATCCTGTGTGTCGGTGTTCTGTGTGTCGGTATCCTGTGTGTCAGTGTCCTGGGTCGGCTGCGACAGAGGCCTGTTGCTGTGGCTGCCCTCCTCGTCGCTGGGTGTGGCCCGCCGGCGCCGCCGCACTAGCACTAGATGTGGGCAGCATCTGCCTGGTGCTCCAGGTCTGTCCCTAGCTCTTGGCTGCCCTGGAACGTCCTGGGGGTGGCATCCACCTGGTGCTCTGGTCTGCCCCTGGCTCTGGGGGCGTCGTATGCCTGATGGGCCGGGTCTGTTTCCCTTTCCCCCATATTCCCCCTCCCTATATTCCCCCTCCCCATATCCCCCCTCCCCCATATAGCCCCTTCCCCATATCCTCCCATACCCCCTTCCCCATACCCCCAAACCCCCCAATGCCCCTTCCCCATACCCCCACTTCCCCATATCTCCCCTTCCCCCATATCCCACCTTCCCCATATCCCCTCATATCCCCCTGCCCCCATATCCCCCTTCCCCCATATCTCCGTTATCCCTCCTTCCCCTATATCCCTCCTTTCCCCATATCCCCATATTGCCCCTAACCCCATATCCCCCACATCCTCCCTCACCCCATACACCCATATCCCCCTCCCCCATCACCCATATCCCCCCTTCCCCCATATCCTCCCATACCCCCCCCTTCATCCATCCCCCCATCCCCCCTTCCCCATATCTCCTCTTCCCCCATATCCCCTCATATCCCCCTTCCCCATACCCCCTTCCCCCATATCCCTTATGGGGGGATATGGGGAAAGGGGGATAATGGGGATATCGGGGAAGGGGATATGGGGGAAGGGTAGATATGGGGGAAGGGTGGATATGGGGGAAGGGGGGATATGAGGGAAGGGGGACATGGGGAAGGAGGGATATGGGGAAGGAGGGATATTGGGGAAGGGGATATGAGAGAAAGGAGGGATATGGGGGAAGGAGGGATATGAGGGAAGGGGGATATGGGGGAAGGGGCGATATGGGGCAAGGGGGGATATGGGGCAAGGGGGGATATGGGGGAGGGGTAATGGGGAGATATGCGGGGACATGGGGAAGGGGGATATGGGGGAAATGGATATGGGGAAGGGGGATATGGGGAGGGGGATATGGGGAAGGGGATATGGGGAAGGGGGCATGGGGGAAGGGGAGATATGGGGGATATGGGGGAAGGGGGGATATGGGGAGGGGGATATGGGGGAAGGGGGTATGGGGATATGGGGGATGGGGGATATGGGGAAGGGAGTATATGGGTGAAGGGGGTATGGGGGGATATGGGGAAGAGGGGATATGGAGGAAGGGGGGATATGGGGAAGGGGGTATATGGGGAAGGGGGATATGGAGAAAGGGATATGGGGGATATGGGGAGGGGGATATGTGGGAAGGGGTTATGGGGTATATGGGTGAAGGGGGATATGGGGGAGGGGGGGATAATGGGGAAGGGGGATATGGAGTAAGGGGGTATGGGGGAAGGAGGGATATGGGGGATATGGGAAAGAGGGATATGGGGAAGGGGATATGGGGTAAGAGAGATATGGGGAATGGGATATGGGGGAAGGGGGATATGGGGGGGATATGGGGGAAGGGGGCTATGAGTGGAGGGGAATATGGGAGTAGGGGGAAATGGGGAAGGGGATATGGTGGAAGGGGGATATGGGGAAACGGGTAGGGGGATATGGGGAAGGGAAGGGGGTATATGGGGAGGGGGATATGGGGGAAGGGGGATATGGGGAAGTGGGTATGGGGTGATATGGGGGAAGGGGGTATATGGGGGAAGGGGGATATGGGGAAGGGGATATGGAGGGATATGGGGAAGGGGGGTAATAGGAAGGGGGATATGGGGAAGGGGATATGGGGGAAGGGGGATTGGGAAATGGGGATATGGGGGAAGGGGGTTATGGGGGAATAGGGGATATGGGGAAGAGGGTTATGGGGGTATGGGGCAGGGGGATATGGAGGAAGGTGGTATGGGGGGATATGGGGGAAGGGGGATATGGGGGAAGAGGGGATATGAGGAAGGGGTATATGGGGAAGGGGGTATGGGGAAGGGGATATTGGGGGAAGGGGATATGGAGTAAGGGGATATGGAGTAAGGGGGATTATGGAGTAAGGGGGATAAGGGGGAAGGGGGGATATGGGGAAATTGGGATATGGAGGAAGGGGAGTATGGGGGAAGGGGGTTATGGGGGAAGGGGATATGGGGGATTTGGAGGAAGGAGTATGTGGGGGAAGGGGATATGGGGGATGGGGTATATGGGGAAGGGGAATATGGGAAAGGGGGATATGGGGGAAGGGGGATATGAGGAAGGCAGATATGGGGAAGGGGATATGGGGGATATGGGGGTATGGGGAAGGGGGATATGGGGGAATGGGGAATGGGGATATGGGGGAATGGGGGATATGGGGGAGGGGGTTATGCGGAAGGGGGATATGGGGAAGTGGGTATGGGGGGAAATGGGGGGAGATATGGGGGATGGGGAGATATGGGGGATGGGGGGATATGGGGGGGGAAGGGGGATATAGGGAAGGGGATATGGGGAAGGGGATATGGGGAAGGGGATATGGGGAAGGGGGGATTTGGGGAAGAGGGGATATGGGGGAAGAAGGGATATGGGGGAAGAGGGGATATGGGGAAGAGGCGATATGGGGAGGGGGTTTATGCGGAAGGAGGTTATGGGGGAAGTGGGTATGGGGGGAAATGAGGGAAGGGAGATATGGGGGATATGTGGGAAGGGGGATTTGGGGAAGGGGATATGGGGGAAGGGGGGGATTTGAGGAAGGGGGATATGGGGAAGAGGGGATATGGGGAATATGAGGGAAGGGGGATATGGGGAAGGGGAATATGGGGGAAAGGGTATATGGGGAAGGGGGATATGGGGAAGGGGGATCTGGGGGATATGGGGGAAAGGGGATATGGGGGAAGAGGGTATTTGGGGGAATGGGGGCATGGGGGGGATATGGGGGAAGGTGGATATGGGGGAAGGGGGATATGGGGGAAGGGGAAGTGGGAAAGGGGGGCAGGCAGTGGGGGGTCTCACTTGGCGCTGCGTGGCGTGCGGACATTTTGCCAGGTCTCCGGGGGGGCACTGCGTGCGCGTCCGTGATGGGTGACTCTGTTGCGAATGGCGTCACACCGCTACTAGCCCATTCCGGGCCAGAGAATTCACGACGTTTCGGGGGGGCCCGACACCGGAGTGACTCCTGCCATTTTTGGCGCCGGTGCCGACCATCGCGCCGATTCATGGAGAATCCCGCCCAAGGTCTCTCAGACACTTTGATTTTAAGCTGAAAAGCCCCTGTTTCTCCAATCTCTCTTCATATCCCACACTTGATTCTTGTGATCAGCCTCATGGCACTTCTCTGAAATACCTGCGGTACTTGAATGTCTCTCTTATTTTTTTGTTGATCAAAACTGACGCAATATTCGACATGGAGTCCAACTAAAACAATGCAGCCCAGATTTTGCAAAGAACAAAGAACTAGTGATTTTTGTAACATTAATTTCTAAGTGCTCATTTGAATCTGGTGTCAAGCCAAGGATCTTCAGGCATCATGCAACAGTGATGTCATCAGGTAGCGTAAGCAGTCAATCATACTGAAAAATTCTCACACATCGGATCAGGAAATGGGGTTGTCCTTCAATCTTTTTTAATTTTACAGAGAACGAAATAAGGATTGACACATACACATGAAATATCAGAAACAAACTGAAAACATTTAAAAAATCATAATGGAGAGTTTTGACTTTACGCAAATATAAAATTTGTTTTCCAGGGACAGAGTTCTTCAACACTAGTTAGGACTCACTACCCAGTTACACCTCATTAACAAGGTGCAACATTTTCAACAATGAAAGCAAAATACTGCAGATGCTGGAGATCTCAAAGTGCTGTTAAAACCCTTCTTCAGAATCTTCTTGTCCATTCCGAAGAGTCATATTGGACTCAAAACGTGAACACTGCTTTTCTTTCCACAGATGCTGCGAGACCTGCTGAATTTTTCCAGCACTTTCAGTTTCTATTTCAGATCTTCAGCAGTATTTTGCTTTTATTTTAAGTAATGTAACTGCCAAGTCCTTTACAGTGGTCCTGGTCTCAACATTTGAGGAGTTTTAAGAGTAATTTTACAGCTTTAAGGGGAGTTCTTGTCAGTTCAGTGATGCCTACAGGTTGCCATCTTTGGGGACTTCAACAGTGAAGTTGAAGGTCCCCTGATAAGGGGAGGAAATCACAAACAATAACTTTTTGTTTCACAGACATCAAAAGTAGCGGTCAGTTTCACAGGATATTGACAGAAAGGTTAAGTTAGCAAAATTAAGATAATTATATACATAAAAACTTTAAATAAGTAAATGAATGAAACAGGTTGTATAGGGATGGCAGTGCAGGTGCTGAGCATCTTTGACACCATATGGGAATTTGTGGAGACCATCACAACCACCTCTACTTTAAGAGATTGTATCTCAAAGAACTTCAGATCTGATTTGTTGCGCTGGAGTCTAAGGTGCAGAAATACAGGGCATGGGGAGTGAATTACCTGGACACTTTGATCCATCAGTCACCCCTTAGGTTAGGTACTGGTACAGGTACAGTTAGTGATCAAACACAGAAGGGGGTGACAACAAGCCAGACAGGTAAGGGGACTTGGGGTGCAGTGCTAGGGAAGCCTCGAGCTTTGCTTTTATCTGACAGGTACTAAGTCCTTGCTACCTGTGTGAATGAAGAAAGAAAAGAAAGACTTGCATTTACATAGTACCTTACATGACCAGACATCCTAACGTGCTTTACAATGAGTGAAGTACTTTTGAAGTGCAGTCACTATTGTAATGTAGGAAATGTGGAAATTAATTTCCATAGAGCAAACTCCCCACAACAGCAACACAATAAAGACCAAACAATAATATATTTTAAAATCATGATTGGGGGATAAATATTAGCCAGAAAACCAGGAATAACTGCCCTGTAACTCTTTGAAATAGCGCCATTGGGCACTAGTGGGCAGATGGGGGTCTCGGTTTAACATCTGGTCTAATAAATGACAGGTCTGAGAATGCAAAATTCTCTCATACTGGATTGTTAGCCGAGATTGTTGTGCTCAAGTTCTAGTGTTGGACTTGAACTCTCAACCTTTTGACTCATCGGTGATAGTGCTGCCAACTGAGCCATGGCTGACACAAAGGAAACATTCACAAGGTGAATGAGCAGTAACTGACTATTCAAGGCCATTCCAGTTGTGGGGATTAAAAAGGAATGTTTCATAGAATTTTACAGTGCAGAAGGAGGCCATTCGGCCCATCGAGTCTGCACCGGCTCTTGGAAAGAGCACCCTACCCAAGGTCAATACCTCCACCCTATCCCCATAACCCAGTAACCCCACCCAACACTAAGGGCAATTTTGGACACTAAGGGCAATTTATCATGGCCAATCTACCTAACCTGCACATCTTTGGACTGTGGGAGGAAACCCGAGCACCCGGAGGAAACCCACACACACACGGGGAGGATGTGCAGACTCCGCACAGACAGTGACCCAAACCGGAATCGAACCTGGGACCCTGGAGCTGTGAAGCAATTGTACTATCCACAAGGCTACCGTGCTGCCGTGCTACTGTGCTGTGATAGTGCAGGACAATATATTCGGAGGTTCTGTTTTTTGCAGCTGAGACCAGATGTTCTGACAGTTGTGTTGTTTGTTGTCATGACCATGCTGATGATATCTGCAAGGATATCCCAACTTGAAACACCGGTTTGTGGGTGTGTATAGTTTTGTTTTTGGAATGTTGTTGAGGAGTCACATGAAACCCCAGTAAGAATCACCAGCCCAGTTATCGTGCAACAATTATTTAAAACTATTTACTAAATTAAAAACAAATACACATGAACGGGACTACAATACCCTAAGACAATTAAGCACATGAATCACTAAATACAGGCACACAGTTTATGTAGAACGTACCCCTTGTTCCAAAATATAACTGATCGCTGAACACTGTAAGACTTCCACTTTCCCAAAACATCCAAATAAGATAAATCTATAAGTCAAATCCAACTTATAATTACCACACAATATAAGGCTGATAATCAAGCCCAAGAAATATCTTTTCCTGGTCCTGCAAACATATTTATTTGCCTTTACAAAGGTTCCTGCACAGCCTTGGTTCTAAGACTAGGATGCAGGCTGAGCATCCTGAGGGTTGTGGACAGGTTTCTCAGGCTTTTAGATGTAAACTGGTCTCTCTGCTCCTGAGGGTGCTGGCAATTATACTATTTCCCCTTTGATTCTTCATTCTGTGTATTTGGCTGTCTTCCTCCCCCAAATTCCTTGACACTAGAAATTAGCGTGTGTAACCCACCAATGATCTCTCAGTTGTCTCGGTAAGCTGTTTCTACTAATAGGGCGATTCACACTTGATTCTCTCTAAATGCCTATTAATCTAATTACTGGGAAATTCGCATCCCATCGTGCCTTTTGAATGCTGACTATTTCAGTCACTCGGCAGGTTTCAACCTGTTGCTGGGCAGATCCCATTATATCGTACCTTGTTAAATTCAGTTTACTGCTGTTACTAGGCAGATTCATGATACTGCCCAGAGCCAGGGTTAAGGATATCCCCTCACCGTGAAATTAAATTGGAGTGGGAGAGGAACAATCGAGTTCCCCTGGTCTGTGTAGGAACCAATGACACAGGTATAACCATGACACATGATCAGCCACGATCGTGATGAATGGCGGAGCAGGCTCGAAGGGCCAAAAGGCCTCCTCCTGCTCCTACCTTCTATGTATCTATGTATAACTGTGAACAACATTCTGCTGGGGGAGTCGGAGGAGCTAGGATCAAAATTAAAAAGTAGAACCTCAAGCTAATACTGTCTGGATTGTTACCTGAACCACACGCACATTAGCAAAGGGACAAACAAACTAGAAGGTTAAACGTGTGGATGAAAGAGGCAGATATTTTGATCAATGGGACAAGAGTAAGGGTACTGGGGAACGAGGGAGCCATTCCATTGGGAGGGACACCACTTAAAATCGGGTTAGCACAGTGTCGTGGTCAATGGAATAATTAAATGGAATAGATAAGGGTGTTAAGCAAGTGAAGTTGACATGGCGGGTGGGAAAATTCAGGAAAAGGATACTTTTAAATGCAGTAAGAGAAATATCAAGGCTGTCGTGCCGAGTGGCAATTTGAGTAAAAATATGCAGTGAAGTCAGAAAGCCACATAGTTTAACAAAGATGATAGGGCATGAGAGACTCAGGTGACATCAGAAAAAACTAGAAAACCCAAAGGCATTGTATCTGAGTGCATGAGGCATTTGCAACAAAATCGACGAATTAACAGAACTAAATGGGTTTGACCTAATATTTATTACAGGGACCTAGTTGCAGTGTGACCAAAGTTTCAAACTAACCATTCCAGGATACTTGACTTTTAGAAGAGATAGGCAAAATGCAATAGGAGCCGAAAGAGTTAGGTGGGGTCTATGTGTGGTCATAAAGGATGGGATAAACACAGTACAGAAAAGTAATTGTAGTTTAGAAATTGTAGCATCAGTTTGGATGGAGCAACAAAGGGAAGAAAACACTGGTGGGAGTCATTCATAAGCCCCAAACAGAGGCTGTTGTATCAGGTTTAGTGTAAATCATGAAATTGGATGTGCATGTAACAAGGGTAATACAGCAATCATGCGGGGGCTCCAAGCTATAGATTGCACAAATCAAATTTGCAGTAATACTGTGAAGGGCAAGTTCATGAAATGTATTCAAGATAGTTTGCTTGAACAGTGTGTCAAGGAACCACGAAGAGGACAGGCTATTTTAAATCTAGTATTGTGCAACGAGTAAGGGTGAATTAATGACCTGATTGTAAAGGAGCCTCTGGGGAAGTGTGATCATGATATGACAACATTTTATATTGTATTTGAGAGAGATTTAGTCAAGTCTCAAACTAGCATCTTAATTCTGAAAAAAATAAATTTAATGGGCGAGATTCTCCGAGCCTCCGCACCGAAATCGCGATTGGCGCGGGGGCAGAGAATGAGGCTTCAGACCCGTGATCGGGTCCGACGCCTTCCTGCGATTCTCCCGGCAGTCGCGCGCGCATGGTGGACGCAGCACTGGTCGGGGGCTATTGAAAGAGGCCCCCGCGGCGATTCACTGTCGGCAACTGGCCGAGTTCCCACCGGCATGGTTCACTCATGGTTCCACCCAGCGGGAGCTCGGAGTGGCAGCTGCGGACGCGGTCCGCGATCGTCCTGGTGGGGGTGGGGGGGCATCCATCACCGGGGGGGCCTCCAGGACGGCCAGGCTCGTGATCGGGGGCCACCAATTGGCGGGTGTGCGCGATCTGGGGGGGGGGGGGGGCCTATATTGTCGGGGCCGGCCCGCTACGTGGGTCCTCAATGTTGCGCGGGGCCACCGCCGCCGCAGTGCGCATGCACGGACCCGCGGCCGGAAGTGCAGGGCCCCATATTGGCAGCCGGAGCTGCGAGGACTACTCCGGGGCCCTGCAAGCCCCCTTCAAAACAGAGAATCACTCTGGACTTTCTCCAAGAAAGTCCAGAGTGATTCGCGCTTGTTTTCTCGCGGGCGTGGGGACACAGCCACATTATCAGAGAATTCCACCCCATAGGTTTGTGGGGTGAGCTGGCTAAGGTCAATTGGGAAACTACAATAAATGATGAGATATAAGCAATGGCAAACATTTAAATAATTAATTCATAATTTGCAATAAATATATATTCCCTGAAGGAATAAAACTCCCATGGGGAAATCACAGCTAACAAGAGAAGTTAAAGATAATATAGATTAAAAGCTTATAGTGTTGCCAAGAAGAGTAATAATATCAAAAAATGGAAGGATTTCCTGTTCAGCAAAGGATGACAAAGAAATTGATTGAGAGAGAATATGAGAGTGAACTAGTAAGTGGCATGAAAACTGATAGTAAAAAGGAAGAAATTAACAAAAGTAAATGTTGGTCCCTTAGAGGCAGAGCTGGAGGAAATTACAATAGGGAAGATGCAAATGACAGAAACATTAAACAAATACTTTGGACAGGGAATAATTCCAGTTATGGAGGAAGACAGGAAATTCTGCGCTGTCTTCCATCCCTGGGGTTTTGCAGTGCCTTCTGTGTTGGGGCTGGCTGAATGCTGCACAGCCCATAGTCATATCCTGACCCTATTTTTAAAAGGTGCCTCCTTCTGCACTGTAAATTCTATTATAATCTATGATAATCCACTCAGTAATAACACTGGGATGTTTGGATGGGGACCTGGGGACCAGTGTCTAAGTTTAGTGACACCTCCCTGTGCATACTCCTGGATCATGTGAAGGCCCAAAGGAGTACACCTTTCCTGACTGATAAGAGGAGGTAACAGAATAGGGAGACCAACTCCTGCATGGGTGCAGTAGCTGATGCCATAAGTGCCCAGAGGGTGTACAAGAGGTCAATTTAATGCTGGAAAAGGATGAACAACCTTTTTCGCTCCGCCAGGGTAAGCCTCATCAACTGGTCACATAAACCACAAAGAGATAAATATGTCATGGTGAAAGAAAAAGTTGACATATTCCCCATGGACCATAGGCTGCTCTCCTTTTTTGAGAGAGAGCTGACTGGTGGTGATCTAACTTGAGGATCACCACTCCTCTGGCAAGTGACACAGTTCAGAAGGCTGGGCCTTCATGGATAACCTCAGGGTACATGGGCTTCATTGATAATGACATAGATGTGCCTCACAGTCCGACTCTACAGTGGAGTGATCACTGTGCCCTCTTCACCCTTCAACAGAAAAACAACACTGCATAGAGTGTGTGTATGTGTGGGGGGGCGACTGGGACTGCAAAAATGGTTCATTAGGTTGATGGAATAGGAGAATTGTCTTAAGGAAATATTGAGAAGACTAGGCTTATATTCTCTCGAAGAATGAGCGGTGATCTCATTGAAACACCATAATTTAATAATTCTTATATAATTCTTACTGTGTAACATTTAATCTGTAATGTAATTATTCTTCCATTGTTCTGCCCACTTACACATCTTGTCCAACTCAATGTAGCTTTTGAGTCACCTCTTTTGATTTCACTCCTCTTTCTAGTTAATCATCTGCAAATATAAACATTTTGCGTTGAGTTTCTGAATTCAGGTCACTTATATGTATTAGAAATATGATGGTGCCACTGTTGAACCTTGAGGCACCTCTCTTAGTATTTCCTCCCAATCTGACAAACAAGGCTGAATTTTCATTAGGCTGCAGAGGCAGGGGTGGAAGGGGGAGGGCTGGCAATCTCCCGCTACCAGCCACTGTGCCAGTTTGCCTGTGTGATCCTGCCTCCTGGCCATTTAGGAACTTACTGGAATGGCATTGGAGGAGTGTGGGGTGGGGTGGGAGGGGTGTGGGGGGGGGGGGGGGGGGGGTTTGCTGTTGGAGGTATACGCTACCGGCCTGCAAGAGGTGGGTAGTCACCTATTACGGCTACTGTGCTACTGTGTCACTGCTGACTATAATTCTCCAGTTGCCATGCAAGCACCCCAATGAAGCCAAAACATGACCAAGGGATAGTGGTGGCCTCCCAGTTGCTGACTGGGGTGTCCAGCATTCCATCCTGCATTGACCACAGTTATGGCTGATGACCATGCACTGGTGAGTTTCTCTTTCACAATGGTAGCTGTGGTCGCTTATATGTATAAAATTGGGGCCAGTTTAGCTCAGCTGGCTAGACAGCTGATGCAGAACAAGGCCAATAGCACAGGTTCAATCTCCGTACGGGCGGAGGTTTTTCATGAAGGCCCTGCCTTCTCAACCTTGCCCCTTGCCTGAGATGTGGTGATCCTCAGTTTAAATCACCAGAAGTCACCTCTCCCCCTCAGAGGGGAAAGCAACCTATGGTCATCTGGGACTATGGCGACTTTATCATTATTTATTTATAAAAAATATTAAAGGTTTTCAGAGGGTACCTCCATTTTGAAGCACCCTCTCTTTTTTTCTACCAACATCGATAGTTCCCACCTCTGATGGTGGTGCTGTTGCTCTTTCAGTGCAGGAGGGCTTCCAAACTATTAAAATGGTCCTCTCGTCCATGAAGCCCGTCTGCAATCCTTAATTGCAAGGACTTCTTGGCTGCATCTTCCAAAGTCGATGTCAGGATCCCAGTACCAGCACCTCTGGATTCCCAACCCAGAATGCATCCCGACATCAAGATTGGGAGCCTGGAACAAAAATCCAGCCCAACTCCTTCGAGAAGTATTTACTGCTTCCCATGTTTCTGCAAGCTTCTTATCCATTCTCAGAGCTTGATCTCAATATCCATGATTTTGACTTTAATTAATATCCCTTTGTGTGGAACTTTATCGATAACCTTTGCAAGTCACGGTTTATCATGCCATACATACTGACAACAATTGGCTTCAGTTGTCACTTTCTCAAAGCAGCTGGCTGATCAGGCAGGATCATCTCGTTCTGGATCCATGTGCTGCTGTTAACTAAGTTATTGTTGCACAGATGGTCCTCAAGTTTATTCCTGATAATTGATTCTAGTATTTTACATGGAGTGGAAGCAAGACAAATGGGTCCATCGTTGCCTATTTGCTTTACAACCTTTTTTATTGTCAATCATCTTCCAGGCACTTGGCATTTTCTCTAGGTGATATTTAAAGAAGGTTGCATTCACATGGCAGCATAACTTTATTTTCTTAAATCCAGGACTCTAATTCAGTTATATGTTCTCGTTATCAGCTACCTTTCTGCACTGCAATAGTGAAAACATACTGCAGCATTTAACAATCTGATAACTGTCAAACAACGTACCTAGATGTCACTTAGGTATATAGCCAAATTCTGCAGTGGATATGATTAGAGTGAAGTAGGAAGACTGTTTGTATGTGTGTTTGGGTACAATGCTCGTTTCACCAATATGGTGTAATTTACTGTAAATCTTGCTTTAAACATAGAGTTTTCAAGAGCCGTGATAGCGGCCCTGTCAAACACTGAGGGCAATTATGACCATTAGTTTCACATCATGCCAGTGGCTAGGCCTCCATTACTGACTGCCTGATAGCCAGCAGAAGTGTGAGAGCTATAATCTACACCCACTTTCAGTCCATCATGTTAAAAAAAGCCCAGCTGAATTGTAAAACGCAAGTCTGGTGCCATCAAATGCAAAAGAATGACTCAGAATACTAAAATGAAGACACCCTTCTTTAGTAAAGAAATTAACCCCTCCATACTGACACATTCTTTTTGAGGGATAACAAGCCGCCTAACCAATGTCTTTTTTCAACAAACTTTTTGCAAGGTTACTCCAAAAGAAAATTCAAGAAAGCACTGGCATTATTAATTGCACACTTTATAAAAAATGAATGGTAATATCCTTTTTTTGTTTTTCTAAAAGATCTTCAATAAAGTCATTGTAAAGATGATTCCCAGTAATTCTTTTCTGGTCTTTAATCAAGCAGTTATAAAAGATGTTTTTTATTTCCAACAAGCAAAATGCAATGCTACATAACGCCAGTCAATGCATTATTGTTCAACAATACAAATTTTGTCACTATTTGTCAAGTTCTGAAATCAAAACTGAAATGCAATTATTAAATAACAATGTGTCATTTCACATTCAGCCTTGCCTTTATAGAAAACTTGCTTACAGCATTTTCCATTATTCCAGAAATAGTGCACTGGAGCTTTAAAATTTAATTTCAAAGCTTCTTAAAAAAAAATTATGTAAAATTTCCAAACATTTTGCTAAATTATTTTTTCACTTTTTTATTGTTGGATGGTTTAAGATAGGGAGACAGTTATCTTGATGCCAAGCATTATTACAGTAGGCTAGGAGCCAGGAAGGGCCTGGTCCACAACAGAACTAACTATCCGCGTTTTTATGTTGTCTATGTACTGTGCTTCTGGCTCAGATCGCTGTGCTAACTCACCAGATATCTCTCTGCTCTCTCTTACGTTCTCTCCGGTCAGGATTTAAAGAACAGAAAAAGCGAGTATTGGAGGCACTCTGAAGCAAGTTTGAAGTAAATTGAAATAAATTTAGAAGCTGGATTTTCCCTGTGGGTTTCTGAACCCCATCCGACTGAAATGTAGGCAAGAAGCCTGCACTGCATGAGAAACGGTTACTCCTAGTGGTTTTCCCTAGGGTTGACAATTAGTGGCCAGAGGGTGTGCTCATCATCAAATTAAGGACTAGTCAGCTCTTGAAGCTGGAGGGCCAACCAAAGGTTGATCCAGCTTGAAAGCAGCAGCAGGATGAAATGGAAGGACAGGCCTGGAGAGAGAGAGCATTCAAAATGGAGGCACCCTTTCTCCAACATTTAAAAAATATAAACTAAAAATTGATTTTGCAGCCAGGTCACCACTGAATGAGGGACACAAACCCCTCAACAGGGCAGCCCGAGGCTGCTGCTGCACCCAGGTAGGCACAGAGGACTTCTCAGCCTGCCAGACTGGCTTCATAGTCTGTCACCTGAAATTATGTGCCTGAAATCTGGTTCAATCTTCAATATACATAGTAAGTCAATTACCAATTTTTTTTTCCAAGTTTAGCAAATTCAAGCTACTTGGCTGGTTCAAATTGTATAAAGCAGTCTGTTGATGTTAAGCTTTTGTGTGAAAACATGAACTTCATCATATTAGTCCCTTTTTTATGCCACAATGGATTTTCTTTTAAATTGACTTCAACAGAAAAGGAAATTGGTCACGGTGTAAAATGGACTTGCGTGTATTTGAATGCGGCTTGCCTGAAGATGTGAAGTTTGGCGCAGGACCATTAATGCAGCGATGCTGATTTAAAATTAAGCCTCCAGATGCAGGAAGTGTAGCCTTAGTTTTTGTCCCAAAATTGTTCATCAGAAATTCTAGTGCTTTGCAAATCAGTCACACATGATCGACATTGAGTTTCTAACAGATACTTGCTGCCTTTAAAGCCCCATGCCCCCACCGGAATCTTACAAATTCATGCTTAAAGTGTATGCGATCATCTTCTCTGTCTGCTTTTAAAGACAAAGTCCATAAAAAGCCAGAACTGTTAAATGCTATATTCTGCACATTGATAGAGTTAAATTGGTGATTCAATTTGAATTGTTTATTTGTGTTCATAAACCACTCCAGGTTTGCTTATGAGAGAACCACTTGAATTACTACTATTTGAATCACTACAAGTTATTATCCTCTATATATTGACATTGTACACTGATTAAAACTATTCATATTTCTAGGTCTACCCTCTCACATGTTGTTAGCCATGGCTGAATTGCTATCAAATAAGGAAACTGTTCAGTGTTTGCCTTGGTGTCATGTTCCAGTATATTATGAACTCTCAGTCAATAGTTTATATTTTTTAAAACACAAAAGGCCACATTAAGATGGCTGCCTGATGATCACCTGACATCTCTTGTGGAATACATCCCTGTCTAAAGAGAGAACAAAACGGGGGCGCGATCGAACGGCCTCATCGCGCCTGACTTGGTGACACGATGAGGCCGTTAAATCTCGCGAGAGGCACGTCGCAAGCCATTAGGCTCATTTAAATATATCGGCGCCTGATTTTCCCGAGGTCCGGGAATGAACGCCTGCGACTAGGAGACCTCACATGGCACCGTTTAGCACTGGTTCACTCAAACGTGGACCAGGTGTAACGGCACCTGGGGGAGTGCCTCAGAGCATTGTAGGCCCGTGGGTGGTCGTGCTCTGGGCAGGGTGGAACCTTGGCACTCCTGCTGGCACTCAGGTGCCTTGGCACTACATTGTGGGGGTTTGGAGGCTGTAGTTGCGAGTCTATGGGGGGGGGGGGGGGTGTCGACAGATCGGGGCGGCATTTAAAAATGGCGCCTGATCTCTTCCTGCACTGACAAGTTCAGCTCATCAGTGCAGGAAATGAGGCAAGTGCGGCCTTGGCGGGACGTTGCTTGCCGAACCCAAAATACAAGAGTTCCGTTTGATAGCGGGGTCATTCTCGGCACTGCAGATACTGCGAAACGTCCCGCTATACCTGCCCAGAATGGTACTCCGTTTTTTAAACCACGCTTGGGATTTTCCAGACTGATGTTGACACACATGCCTTGTCCCTGAAACTAATTCAAAAAGGGTCATTTTGAAATGAATGGATCATTCCAATTAAAATAAACTAGTTGTCTCAAACTTTCAAGGTGTGAAAGTAATTAGACCTGGATGCAGAATTGACTTGGCCACCCACCTTATTTGGAAAAAGGACTTTGGGTTATAACAAGTTACACGGCTAAGACGGCCAGGTTTGTTGCCTATTTTGATATCATGAGACAGTTCTGTAGTGACAGAGGGACATCATAAAAACTTCAAACCAACTACAGTTCTCAAAGCAGTCAAGGTTATAAACAGCAAAACTTTCAAAGTAGGAGAAGGTGTCTCTCTATCTGTTCCAACTTCAAGTTCACCTGAAAACCAACCTTCTGGAAATTCAATGTAAAATGTCTCACAGATACTGAGAATCCTTTGCTTACAAGGGGCGAAATTCTCCCGAAACGGCGCGATGTCAGCCGACTGGCGCCCAAAACGGCGCCAATCAGACGGGCATCGCGCCGCCCCAAAGGTGCGGAATGCTCCGCATCTTTGGGGGCCGAGCCCCAACATTGAGGGGCTAGGCCGGCGCCGGAGGAATTTCCGCCCCGCCAGCTGGCAGATACGGCCTTTGTTGCCCCGCCAGCTGGCGCGGAAATGACATCCCCGGGCGGCGCATGCACAGGAGCGTCAGCGGCCGCTGACAGTTTCCCACGCATGCGCAGTGGATGGAGTCTCTTCCGCCTCCGCCATGGTGGAGACCGTGGCGGAGGCGGAAGGGAAAGAGTGCCCCCATGGCACAGGCCCGCCCGTGGATCGGTGGGCCCCGATTGCAGGCCAGGCCACCGTGGGGGCACCCCCCGGGGCCAGATCGCCCCACGCCCCCCCCCAGGACCCCGCCCACGCCGCCTTGTCCCGCCGTTCAAAAGGTGGTTTAATCCACGCCGGCGGGACAGGCAATTTATCGGCGGGACATTGGCCCATCCGGGCCGGAGAATCGAGCGGGGGGGGCCCACCAACCGGCGCGGCACGATTCCCGCCCCGCCGAATATCCGGTACCGGAGACTTCGGCAACCGGTGGGGGCGGGGTTCACGGCAGCCCCCGGCGATTCTCCAACCCGGCGGGGGGTCGGAGAATGACGCCCAAGATCTTTACTTCAACTAAAAGAATCAACTCATCTAAGAAACTACAGGCCTGCCATGATATAGAGACTAAGAGCTGGATTCTTCCATCTGCCCACCACAAGAACACCACGGGCGAGTCGCAGACAATCGAGAAGTCTATTGACCTCAGTCGGGATTCTCCGGTCGCTGGACCAACAGAGAATCCTGCCCTAAGACAATTATACTACTGTTTTTTTCACCTTTCATCTGTTTCTAATCTTTGTGCAAATAAGTATGTGTGAGGTGAAACATTTTAAACCCCCCAGGCAAGTGTTGGATAAATAAATAACCTTCTTTATTTTTAAGCTCACAAAAACGCTTGCTGCTAGATGTATTTAAATTGCAACAACCATTCTGAGGGTACGAAAATATACATTCCCCTCATATACAAAACATGGTCTGTGACACTCAGACATTGAATCATATGATTCTTCACAAATGGTGTAATGGGTAAATGCGTTATCACAGAACTAAGCCAAACAGAAGGTTTAATTAATCTTAGGTAAGTTATCTTATGTGTTCCAGGAAAATATTTGGGGCTTTATCATAGATTTGTTACAGCACAGAATGAGGCCATTCAGCACATCAAGTCAGTACTGTCTCTTTGGAAGAACAATTAATCTAGTCTCAATCGCTCACTCATTCTCAGTAACTCTGCTATTCATTTTTATTTTCAGGGGCTTATCCAATCCCCTATTGAAAACACCGATTGAAATGAAAAAAATGAAATGAAAATCGCTTATTGTCACAAGTAGGCTTCAAATGAAGTTACTGTGAAAAGGCCCTAGTCGCTACATTCCAGCACCTGTTCGGGGAGGCTGGTACGGGAATTGAACCCGCGCTACTGGCTGCCTTGGTCTGCTTTAAAAGCCAGCTATTTAGCCCCATGCTAAACCAGCCCCTATTTGGTCTGCTTCTTCCACCCTCTCATACAGTGCATACCAGATCCGAAGCACTCATTATATAGAAAAAGGATTTCCTCATGTCGATATTCCTCTGGTTCTTAACTCTTCTGCCAATGTTAACAGTTTATCTCTATTCTGTTCAGACTCCTCAAAATGTTAAATATATCTACCAAATCTCCCATCAATCTTCTTTTCCCGAACAAGAACAACCCTAGCTTCACTAATCTACCCACATAACGGAAGTTCTTCGTCCCTCAAACCATTCTTATGAAACTTTTCTGCATACTTTCCAAAACCTTTGCATCCTTCCTAAAGCATGGTGCCCAGATTTGGGCAATACTCCAGTCGAGGCCAAGCCAATATTTTATTAAAAATATGTCAAAATTTCCTAGCTTTTATCCTCTATTTATAAAGCTCAGGATCCTGTCTGTCTTTTTAACTGGATTCTGAAACTGCCCTGCCACCTTCAATGATTTGTTCACATGTATCCATAGATCTTTCTGCTCCGCCATCCCCTTTAGAATTGTACCCTTTCATTAACGTTGCCTTTCTTCATTCTTCTGACCTACTCTGGTACTTCGCACTTCTCTACATTAAATTACATCTATCACCACCAGCCTTATTCCACCACGTATTGCACCAGCCTGTCTATATCTTCTTAAAGTCTATCATTATCCTCCACACAGTTCACAATACTTCTAAGTTTTATGTCATCTTCAAATTGTGCCCTGTACACTAATATCCAGTCATCAATCATGGTAAACTCCTTGTTGTTAGAGTTTGCCCAAGCTACAAATGGTTTCATCATCTTATATGGGTTAATTCATGACTGAACGAGTCTGCTGTGGGATCACCGTGGATGCCCACAGAACTGGCAGTTCATATTATCATTGTCCGTGCCTGGGGAAACCTCTGCCGTTGGCTTTTCTCTGGGTACTTTGGATGTTACGCGTTTGGTGCAGGTGCTCCTCAAAACCTGCTGAACCAAATTTTAGCACTTGCTTTCACGTGGCTATCGGTCAGTCGCTTTGTTTTATCAAGAGGAGTAATCTGCAATGCAGAAGTTTGTAAGGTTCTTTTTTTTGGGTGATCTTATATATTTTTTTTTTTTTTTTAAATCGACCACTTTGATGTTCTTTGCTCGGAAACAGTTCTCCACAGAAGATCTGCTTGGGGATTCTGTAATCGTCCATGCGGGAGACATGGCCTGTCCATCCAAGTTGAATTTTCTGGAGGGTGGTCTCCATTGCTGAGCCCAGAACAATGGCCGATCTCGTTGTTTATGATTTTATCCTGCCATCAAATTCTCACGATGGACTTCCGATGTCTTCGGTGGAAGAATCCCAAAGATTTGATGTGGCTATAACAGACTCTAGATTCTGCACCATGCAGCAACAGACTCTAGATTCTGCACCATGCAGCAGGGTGATAAGGACAGTGGTCTGGTAGAGTCTTATTTTAGATCTCAGCTTAATGCCATGCAGCTTCCAGACACATTCATGGTATTGACCCTAGGCAGAACTTTCTTTCTGGATACATCCATGGATATCTTAATCAACACAAGGTTGCACCCTGGTAGTGCCACCCTGACAGCCAGGGTGCTCTGGTGGCACTACCAGCTGGCAGGGGCACTGCCAGTGTACCAGGCTGGCAAACCCATGGTGCCACATTGGCACCACCAGGGATTGGGCCCAGGGAGGCCTTACCAGGTGGAGGGGGATTGGGGGGGGGGGGGGGAAGAAGAACGAACAAGATCAGGCCAACCTTCCAAAATAGCGCCCAGACCTGCGAAGAGCCAACTTCATATCCATGCTGACACTCACCAGCAGGACATCCCTCTAAGTGTGGCTCGGTGGAGAGAATCTCCGAGTCCAAAAGAAAACGGCTAAGTGTCATTGAATAGGGTGGTGTTTCTCGGCACTCACCCCGCTAAATAACCATTCAGCGGACTTTAACTCATGTCCACTAAATCACGCCCCATAACTTGGAGAGCAAGTGCCATAGACCAGGTCAACTCAAATTGTCAATGTGTATTGTTAGATCTATGAACAACATATATACGATGCTGCTCTCTGAATTTTCTTGTAGTCACCTTGCTACAAATACCACATCAGCTGTCCCACGATTATCTCTGAAATCACACTGATTCGAAGATGACATAATCTATAAGGTTGTTTCATAGACGGCTTAAGAGGTCATTACGAAGACCTTTCCTGCAATTAAGAGAAGACTTATTCCTCGATCGTTGCCACAATGCCGTTTGAATACTTTCTGCTTCCAAATGTTGATTTTGTTCGCAGCATTGAGATTCTGTGGAAGGTTTCTTGGATCCCAAATGCTCCTGAAGACAGCTGTAAGTTTATTAACAAGTTCTGTACTATTACACTTTCAAATCTATTTGGAAAATTCTGGGCCAGGGTTTGGCTTTGTTTGATTGAATTGATTGCCTTTATCACCTCTTCAGTGGAAGGAAGAAGGAACAGGCTATCTTTCTTATGCAATTGCTCAATGTGATGCTCACACTACCTTTGCTGTCTTATCAATAATTAGGTCAGTTTCATCATATGTTTGGATAAGAGCAAAGGTTCTGTAAGTGGGTCATACACCTTCTTCAGCACATCATAAAAATATGGATCATGCCTCCAGTCCAGTGGTTAGGATTCCTAGTTTTCACCCAGGCGGCCTGAGTAGACTCCCAGTATGGGCATCTACATTTTGGAGTTTAATTTGGATAAACTGGAGTTGAACAAAGAACAAAGAAATGTACAGCACAGGAACAGGCCCTTCGGCCCTCCAAGCCCGTGCCGACCATGCTGCCCGACTAAACTACAATCTTCTACACTTCCTGGGTCCGTAACCCTCTATTTCCATCCTATTCATGTATTTGTCAAGATGCCCCTTAAATGTCACTATCGTCCCTGCTTCCACCACCTCCTCCGGTAGCGAGTTCCAGGCACCCACTACCCTCTGCATAAAAAACTTGCCTCGTACATCTACTCTAAACCTTGCCCCTCTCACCTTAAACCTATGCCCCCTGTAATTGACCCCTCTACCCCGGGGAAAAGCCTCTGACTATCCACTCTGTCTATGCCCCTCATAATTTTGTAGACCTCTATCAGGTCGCCCCTCAACCTCCTTCGTTCCAGTGAGAACAAACCAAGTTTATTCAACCGCTCCTCATAGCTAATGCCCTCCATACCAGGCAACATTCTGGTAAATCTCTTCTGCACCCTCTCTAAAGCCTCCACATCCTTCTGGTAGTGTGGCGACCAGAATTGAACACTATACTCCAAGTGTGGCCTAACTAAGGTTCTATACAGCTGCAACATGACTTGCCAATTCTTATACTCAATGCCCCGGCCAATGAAGGCAAGCATGCCGTATGCCTTCTTGACTACCTTCTCCACCTGTGTTGCCCCTTTCAGTGACCTGTGGACCTGTACTCCTAGATCTCTTTGACTTTCAATACTCTTGAGGGTTCTACCATTCACTGTATATTCCCTACCTGCATTAGACCTTCCAAAATGCATTACCTCACATTTGTAAAATTCCCCATTGTACCCAATTCCCCAATTATGGGGCCAATCCACCTAACCTGCACATCTTTGGGTTGTGGGGGCGAAACCCACGCAAACACGGGGAGAATGTGCAAACTCCACACGGACAGTGACCCAGAGTCGGGATCGAACCTGGGATCTCGGCGCCGTGAGGCAGCAGGGCTAACCCACTGCGCCACCATGCTGCCCGCAGCATTTAATTTGGATAAATGTGAGGTGATGCATTTTGGTAGATCAAATCAGGGCAGAACCTCCTCTGTTAATGGTAGGGAGTGGGGGAAGAGTTACAGAACAAAGAGATCATGGGGTACAAGTTCATAGCTCCTTGAAGGTGGAGTCACAGGTGGACAGGATGGTGAAGAAGGCATTCAGCATACTAGGTTTTATTGGTCAAAATATTGAATACAGGAGTTGGGACGTCTTGTTGAAGTTGTACAAGACATTGGTAATACCACACATGGAATATTGTGTTCAGTTCTGGTCACCCTATTATAGGAAGGATATTGTTAAACTAGAAAAAGTGCAGAAGAGATTTACGAGGGTGCTATCAGGACTTGATGGTCTGCGTTATAAGGAGAGGCTGGATAGGCTGAGATTTTTTTCTCTGGAGCTTAGGATTGAACTTATAGAGGTCTATAAATTAATGAGGAGCATAGATAAGGTAGATAGTCAGCATCTTTTCCCAAAGGTAGAGGAGTCTAGAACTAGAGGGCATAGGTTTAAGGTGAGAGATACAAAAGAGACCAGAGGGGAAATATTTTCGCACAGAGGGTGGTGAGCATCTGGAACGAGGTGTCAGAGGCAGTGGTAGAGGTGGATACAATTTTTCCCTTTAAAAAAGTTAGACAGTTACATGGGCAGGGTGGGTATAGAGGGATATGGGCCAAATGTGGGCAGGTGGGACTAGCTTAATGATAGAAACTGAGCGGCATGGACAAGCTTGGCCGAAGGGCCTGTTTCCATGTTGTAAACATCTATGACTCTAGATATTGCAGCTCATCAACTTCTGTGTTCCACCAGAAATTCTACATTTCTCGTAAAGTATGGCAAGCTTGTGTTTATAGACGGCACTGTAGCACAGTGGTTAGCACTGTTGCTTCACAGTGCCAGGTTCCCAGGTTCGATTCCTGGCTTGGGTCACTGTCTGTGCGGATTCTGCACCTTCTCCCTGTGTCTGCGTGGGTTTCCTCCGGGTGCTCCGGTTTCCTCCCACAAGTCCCGAAAGACATGCTTGTTATGTGAATTGGGCATTCTGAATTCTGCCTCAGTGGACTCGCACTGGCATCGGAGTGTGGCGACTAGGGGATTTTCACAGTAACTTCATTGCAGTGTTAATGTCAGCCTATTTGTGACAATAATAAAGATTATTATTTTATTTTACAAGTCTTTAATATAGATCAAGAAAAGCAGTGGTCCTAATACCCAAGCACCCAGGAGAACCTTATTGTATACCTTCCCCTAGTTTGAAAAAGAATTGTTTCACCATTACTCGTCTTTTCCTATGATTCTGCGCACTTCATATCCATGCCGACACTGTCCCTTTTATTCCATGGGTTTCAATCTTGCTGGCAAGCTTGTTATGTGCCAATTTATCAAATGCCTTTTGGGAGTCTATATACACCACAGCAACCATGTTTCCCACATCAGCCCTTTCTGGTAGCTCATAAAATGATTAATCAAGTTGGTTAACCATGATTTGCTTTTAACCAATCCATGCTGATTTTCCTTAATTAATCCACACTGGTCTGTGACGCCTGCATGGTTGAATAGTCAATCAATGTATAAGCTTATTTATGAAGAGTGGTAATTTTGGTCAAGGGAGTGGTCAGCACCCATGATAAAACACCCCAGAGGGTTGTAGCCACTTTAAGGAAAAAGAGAAAAGAAATTAATTCTACAGGAAGGCAATCTGGTAATCTAGACTTTAACATTCACTCCCTCTGTCAGAAGTTGCAGTGTGTACTATCCACAGGGTGCAGTGCAGCACATTACCAAAGTTTCTTCAATGCATCTCCCAAGTCTGCAGGCAAAAGTAACATATCCAGGAATTGCACCTTTCCTTTGAATGAAGCAAAAATGTGAGGAACAATAGTTCCCTGCCACTTTCTCCACGGGAACCCCTCCACCAGAGTGGACTTGATAACCAATTAGTACCTTTTTCTCATGCAGTATAAATCACTGCCTCCCTTTGAAATGTTGCCTTTTTGCACCTGTCCTAATCAGTGCAAGACAAAAGGCTTCAACGGCATGTCGCTTTTTCAGCAATGTTGCGACGTATCAGCTGTGACAATTCTAGATTTTGCTTCAAGTCCTCACCTGACTCCACCTGTGTAACAGTATAGCATGGTGTACCAAGGTATTTTAGATTCAAGACAAATGAAAGACTGTTAAATGACTATATTAATCTGACTTTCAACCAAAATGATTGAGTTAACAGTCCATAGGGCTACACATGCACCCCCCCCCCACCTCTTCTCTGAGTAGGTAAATTTTATCAGTCTAGATTAGCCACTGGACAGAGTCCCACGAAGAAACAAAACATTTGATATTGGTTGGTGGAAGGGGAAATAAATAAAAATAAGAATTCTTGTCTCAGTAGCTAATCAACAGGGTAGACCACTGTAAGCTAAACCAGTCATGGAGTGGTTATCACGCCTAAAACACGCAGCTCTGCGAACTGGCAGAGCATATGTTGTGGTGAATGGCCTGCAAGGGCAATTAAAATAAGAGAAAAAGGGCGGGAGAATGAAACAAATAACAAAATCTGGAAGAACAATGCAAATGGATTCAAAGCATCACTTGACATAAGCTCAAATTTAGTGTTCAGTCGTATTTTATCCCCTCTGAGCAAAGAGCTAACAAAAGAGTTAATGCAGTGAATATTGGCGGTTTAAACAATTTCTTTTCCAAGCACTGTACAGTTTTTACATGCACCGACCTAAATGCTGGCACAGATGGCTTGCTAAAAGTCAGTCACCACTGTCTCCGTACCAATAAAAAACAGCAGTCATCACTAGATTTTTTTTAAAAGAGAGAGAAAGAGAGAGAGAGAATTAACAAAAGCCCCATTTTACTTGGTCCTTTTCAAGCTCTTGGATAATACAGAAAAACCTGATCCTTTTGAGTGCATTTAAGGGTCAGAAGACAGGCCACATTATGACTGTCAAGGCGTGATGGCCACTTTGGCAGAAAACTTTGGTGGCATTTCAACACTCCCCGACTTGATAAGCTAAGATCTACTCTGATTATAGACCGTGTTAACCTTAAATATACACAAACCTGGCATGTTGTTACTATTCCCTTTTCAGACATGATTTTTAAAAAAAGATGAAAGTCAACTTCTTAAACTACACGAATGATGGTAAATGGGGTTAGAGAAAAACATAACCTCATATATTCTATAATGTCTTCTTTGTCTTATTATTTTAACAGCTCAATTATTTTAATGGTTATATCATTCGTAAATTAGAAAGAGAATGAGAAATACTAGCTGCACAATTGAAAATTATAACATTATTAAGAATAAATGAAGTACAATTTTTAAGGATGTGTTTTATGGCTGAGTGCACCAAACTGAGTTGTTACTGAATTACATTTTATATTAGAAAAAAAATGCTAACAGTTTTCTCAAAGTCTGGCCAGCATCTGGAAGTAATCCACTATATTTTGCAAATCATACAGGCGTGAAATACATTTAAATGGAATGAATGACATATTACTACCCATGTATCTCTGTGGTGGTGCTGGTTGAGTGGTGGTAATGTCTCACTCTAACAGTTTACATCAACATGTTAACCTGCAGAAATCGATGGCTGAAGATAAAGCAAATGCAGCTCAAAGCCTAACGACGAAAGAAAGCTGTGCACTGGGAAATGTTTCTAAATGTTGTAGAAGTTTTAATTGGTCTCATCTAATTGATTATTTTGCGTCCACTGCAATGATATCACCAATTCCTATCATCCTTACAGCAAGCCTGAAACATGTCCTGGACAGTAAAAGCAAGTTAAAATCATGGCAAGTTTTAGTGACAGCTAAAACACTTATATTTAGATCTGCTTTTCTTTCCATGTTCCAAAGGTGTATACTCATAACGGGTTGCAGGCAGCCTCTGCTAGAATGGGTATTTATTATTTGTGATTCTATATTGATTAGGATTGAATTTGGGACCTTCCTTGAATCATAGAATCCTTAACAATGTAGAAGGCGGCCATTTGGCCCATCATCTCTACACTGACCCTCTGAAAGAGCATCCTACCTGGGACCTAGGCCCAATCCCTGCCCTACCCCCATAACCCCACCTAACCTTTAGACACTAAGGGGCAATTTAGCATGGCCAATCCACCTACCCTGCACATCTTTGGACTTGGGAGGTAAACTACAGCATCCAGAGGAAACCCACACAGACACTGGGAGAATGTACAACCTCCACACAGTCATTCCAAGGTCGGAATTGAACCCGGGTCAATGATGCCGTGAGGTAGCAGTGCTAACCACTGTTCCACTATGCCGCCATGCTGATCTGTGTAGATCCCAACAACCCCAAAAATTGCACCCATAGCACTGAAAATAGGAAAAAAATAGAGGAAACTAAGCTTAAATAATGCAATCATAGATTATTAAATTCTGTTTTTCTTTTAAACTTAAGGAAACTTTTTTATGCTTCATATTAATCCACTTTCTGTTTGCCTATTTTCACTTTGAGAAGCCAAAATACTTAGGAATTTTACTAAAACCTGAATATCACTGCCTTACTTGGAGATAAGACCACAAAATGTATAAGTTTCCTTTTAATACAAATGACAAAACCGAGAAATGATGTGCACACTTACAACCTTGGCAAAACACGTTTGTTTTTATTCTTCTACAGTAAAAAAGAAAGAAAATCTTCTGCAAGCAAACTCTCAGGGGTTGCAAAAAAAGCAACATCTTGTCAGAATACAGATGGATATGTGGCTTGAAATCCTCATGCTGCTGTGGCCCCTCTTAACCTATCCCAAAACCAATACTTCACATCCAAGGAACCCTCTTCACATGAGCGATGCAATCTCTCCTTGTTATGAGGTTGAGATAGCTGCCAACTGCAGTACACAAGTTCAACTTGACACTGAGGAATCACACAAATCGAGTTTGTGAAGCGTCTTATTTTGTCTTTTTTTGGGTGTGCACACACCCACGTACATTTGGGGAGAGAGCAGGAAGGGGTTGGGGATTGGGGAAGGGATGTAGTTGAATCACAGTGGCAGAGGAGTCAGAGAGATTTTTTTAAAGAAAAGCAGCAGTGTACCATGTAGTGTCATTCACGCTCTGCCTACGATTTGCAGTTCACATTCTCCTTCAGCAGCAGAAGCGTTACGCTGGCTTAAGAGACAAATCAGACACAAAAAAAAGACTAAACCCCACAGTAATGCAATTATCAGAACATTTTATGCCAGGCTGTTTCTTTTGAAGGAGAGCTGGTGTTCTTTGCTTGTATGCCACTGTGTCTTCACTTGCACCTAATAACCATAAAGTTACCATTATTTATGCTGCAGACACACACAAAACACCCACTGAAATTCTGTGCTTAAAACCTTTTGATGCTCAATCCATGGCACATTGCATTTTAATGCCAGAATAATATTGAAACATTTTTGAAGAAAAATCTCTATTTGCAAACTGAAAACATTTCAGATAGATTTTTCCTCCTATAAACTGTGTTTTGCGTGTGTCTTGTTTCTCAGGTTTAGCTTTGTCTGGGTTCCTGATGGCCACCCACAATTCCAGGGAGTTTATTTTATAGCGTCTCTCTCTACTCATTTTTAATTCACGGCACTGCACACTGGACTTAACAAGGGGAAAGGCTTGAAAGTGTGCATTGAGGAGAAAAAGACAAAATGAGACAGAGGGGAGAACGTTCACACCCACTCCAGAAACTTCTGCATAATAGAGGGAAAGGGAAAACACCCCTTGGTTGCATGAAGGCCATCAAAAACAGTACACCATCTGCACGCAGCTTTTTTCCCCCCCTCGATCCTTTTTTCCCACTCAACAGTTCAAACATTTGTTCAGACAACAGATAGGCTGGGTGGAGGAAGGGGGGGGGGGGGGGGGGGGGGTGGAGAAGAGACAGGGGGCGGTGGAGGATGATCCTATGTAAAATGGTTTCACAGAAACAAATCTAAAGAAAACAGACATTTAATATTTTGATACAGTGCAGCCAGCTGATGAATTCAAAAGGTTAAACTTTTGGTATTTTAAAAACATTTAAGTTTAAAACCATTTTATTGCTTAATAATGTTTCCATCCCTTGAAAGGCAACTTTGGTCTTTAAATCATTGCCCAAAGAGATGTACTATTATATGCGGACATTTTATATTTTGATCAAAATAGATTTTTAAAAGGCAAAGAACTTATCTTTCAAGAGCCATTAAACAAAATCAACATTAATTTGTTCCTGAATGATCATGTCCAATTAAGATTTCTTTCTGGATTCTCACACTTTCAACACATTTTGAATAGCATTGTTTTATTCTGAACTTTTGTTTAAAAAAAATGTCAATGTTTCAGTAAACTCTAAATTTATTTAACTTGTATTAGGTTTTAGAATATATTAATCGAATATGTTGAAGATAAACTAAGAACAAATCCATGATACACTAAGTATTCGATGTAGATGAAAGCATATGATTAGACAAGATAAGCCACGATTCGAATATTTTTGTGTTGGTGGAATGCGTGATTTCTACTCCTCCCTCCTGCCACCGTGAGATTAGAGATTTCACGGTTACAGATCAGGAGCTTTTGAGGGTCAGAGCAAACAATTGCTACACAAACTATCCCCTGGTTATGGCTGTGTTGTCTCGGTGGGAGTCCGTCCCACCATTTCACTGCTCTGCAATCTGTCAAATGAGCAAGAAATTAGTAGAACTTCAAGGTTTCTCCCTCCTTCTCTATGCTCCGAGAGACAAGAAGTGGGCTTCATAAGCCAACATCTCAGATTCACGGCACAGACACAACATGTCATTTTTAGCCTCTTGAATCCTCATGTAATTTACAAAAGAGGCTAATGTTTTTCAATTGGCTGTCTTGCAGACCAAGAAAATTCAAGACAAAATCTGATCAATTTTATTATTTTCACCATGTAACAGAGTGACTAACATTTTACTTTATTTACATCCTGAAAAAAACTGCAAAGTTTTTCATTACTTGAGGGACAGCCTCAAGTATTATACTGTGTTTGATTAACCAATGAAAACTTTTTAATAACCAACAGAAATATAAGCAAAATGAATATCAAGTTTAATTACATTTTGCAGAAAGGATACTGAATACACAGCTCATTTTATATGGAACAAGCTATTTTACATATGGTCCATCTGACAAACAAATGTTTATCAAAATAAAAATCCTTTGCTGTAACAAATATATTTTAACTGATTGCTGAAAGATTTTCTGAGGTGGCTGACTTTCCCAGTCACCATCTTCTCATTATTTTGAACCCAGATCTTGAATTATGCTGCATCTCTGCCTCACTTCAGGTATCCCACCTGCACTCCCACACGGAATAACGGGAAGTACAGCAACTTGAGGTCACAGAAGACATCTCAAATATCAATACATAGAGCAGAAACAAAGTGAAGATGTTAGTTCTGAATGAGAGCCTAAACCAAATCATCTCAAGTTTACCAGCATAACCATTTAAAAAAACATTACACATGTTCTCTTCACAAGAAGAATTCTTTGGAACACAGGAGCACGTGTAGGCCATTCTGCCTATTGGGCCTGTTTTGCCATTCAAATGGATCATGGTTGATCATCTACCTCTACACCATTCTTCTCCACGATCCTCATATCTCTTGACGTTAGTATCCCGAAATCTGTCCAATGATTGAGCTTCCACGTCCTCTGCGATAGAGAATTCCAAAGATTCACCACCATCTGAGTGAAGAAATTCCTCCTCATCTCAAACATTCTTCAGGTCAAAGTTAGAGGAGCTCATTTTGAAGTATTCCTCTAAAGTTTCAGTACTTAATTTAGATTTAGTTTGACCAGAAAAGGATTCCAATTGGAAAACACAAGATGTTTTAGTTATGACATATTGAGCTGATCATGAATTCAATTTTGTCATTTCCTGTATGTGAGACATGCAAGCTGGCATCCATTTTAGAAAAGTCCATTAATTTTTCAAACTGGACGTTAGGCTAAAATAGTTATTTTCTTTTGTCTTGTATGGTCTTCATTACAAACTAATGTGTGTGAAAAAGAAAGGAATTACTGCTTTGATTTTGTGAAGAAACCTGGGAGTCCTTAGCTTATACCATTTTTCCAAATAAATAGTACACCAAGTCTGATATGTTATGTTTATGGAGAAAGTAGAGGCAAGTAGAGGCAAGTAATATTCACAGCTTGTATTCAGACCACAAATAAGTTAATTAGAATACAACATCAACATTTTCGTAATTTGGTTCTCTTTGGACAAATTCCCCAGAGCTGAAACGCCTATTAAATAACACAGTCAGAAATATCACCATTGATGGCCACCTGAAACAATAGTTGCACTGAGCTAAGCCAAAGCATACCAGAATTTTCACTTACAATTCATATCCAACTATTTTTTCTAATTTCAATGAGCTGATACTACAAAAATGGTTTAAAAAAAGTTAGGAAGCAATACTAATGCAAACATCAATTAAATCAATATTTGTGAATACGGAATGATAAAACCTTGACTTTTGGGGGATACATATGAAGAAAACAATCTAATCTCGAGGGCTAAGGGAGTATCAAATGTAGAATTTATCATATCGTGTGAAAAATGGAAGTGATATGAATTGATTTAAAAGTTTTCAGTAAATATTCTGATGGGAAATTATTTACTTTAAGAAAATGTCAGTTATGTAACTCTGCAGCATACTAAAATCATACCTTGAGTTGCAAAAGTGTGGCTTGTTAAAAAGGTTATTTACATGTTCTTGCATTATCACAATGCACTGAAAACGCAAGTTTCCATGAAAGTGCTGTACTCGAATTCTAAGTGCTAAATTTCTGAAGTTTATTCTGTAATAGACACAAGTAGAACAACTCAGAACATCATTAGAAACACTAAACATGCTTATCAATACCAACTGAAATAGGAGAATATGGAAAGTTTTTAACCTTTAACCTTAGTTTTCTTTCACTTTTAGTTGAATTTTTAAAACCTGATTGTTGCTGAACAACTCTATCACATCTAGTGCCACAGCATACTAAAATGTTGCTACTGTATGACTTGTGGTGTTAAACCTAATTTAAATTCAGTGGAATGGTCTTTAAAACTCTTCTGACACTCTCCAAACAGAGTTCATAAAACCACAGACTTACAGCTAGGGACAAAGGTTCGAATGCCACTGCAGACTAATTCCAACAACAGAGGGTGTATTCAATGCAATATGATGCAGCTCTGGGAAAAAGATGTGTTTGTCTATTTAAATCTCATCTCCAAACCTTTTTTCCCAATGACAAACCTTTTAAAAGAAAACATTTTAAAGGCTTTAAAAAAATATAAACTAAGATAGTCAGACTTGACAGAGTAACGGTTCAAAATTATCAGTTGAATCAACATCAGTCTTGCCTGCATTGCTGGGCTACAGTTCTTAGGGACTATTAAATTATTCAAAGGTAGAACACAACTATGCTTGATTAAGTTTTAATTTCATCAAATTATCAATCTCAGAGAGTGCACAGTCAACCATCCACCCAGCAAAGCTGTATTTATTTGGAAACAGGAACTCTCATTACTTACTGGACTCCAGTACGCTAATCTACTGAACAAAGGTGAATTTGCGCAAACAGTCAATACTTGATTTGTTCTCGTTACTCCTGTGATACACCAAACCCAAGGTTGATCGGTTTAACCCTGCAAGGCCCTTAGTCACTGTTCGCGGCACTTAGTTTTTCTAATATCTGCTTTCACTCCTCAGTGGTAATGTTTCGCAAGGTCATTTTGCAATTTGAAAAAAAGTCAGACTGTGATGTTGACTAAGTAATCTGCAAAGGACATAGTAGAGCACATCCATTTAGAAATGTATTTAAATTTTATCAAATTAAAATTTAAAATACAAATATGGAATCTCTGCACAGATAACAGCAGATGTTCATGATATATTGAAAGTATTTTATGTATAATTGTAACAGTATCAAAAAATGTCATATGTTATGAAACTGAAATTTCATTGTGGAGTCTCACAACTCATGTATAAAAAAAGGGGAGCTGGCCATTTACAATCTGACAAGGTATGCATTATAAAAGCCTTGTGAATATTTATTTATACTGTGCACTAATAATTTAAAATTCTTCATTCACTATACACACCCACACTCTATACATCCTCATTCCTTGTAGGCAACCTCGCTCCATACACTGTTATTCACTCAGTGTGAGGGCGGCACGGTAGCACAGTAGTTAGCACTGGTGCTTCACAGCTCCAGGGTCTCAGGTTCGATTCCCGGCTTGAGTCACTGTCTGTGTGGGGTCTGCACGTTCTCCTGGTGTCTGCGTGGGTTTCTTCCGGGTGCTCGGTTTCCTCCCACAGTCCAAAGCTATGTAGGTTAGGTGGATTGGCCATGCTAAATTGTCCTTAGTGTCCAAAAAGGTTAGCTGGGGTTGCTGGGTTACATAGAACATAGAACATACAGTGCAGAAGGAGGCCATTCGGCCCATCGAGTCTGCACCGACCCACTTAAGCCCTCACTTCCACCCTATCCCCGTAATCCAATAACCTCTCCTAACCTTTTTGGACACTAAGGGCAATTTATCATGGCCAATCCACCTAACCTGCACGTCTTTTGACTGTGGGAGGAAACCGGAGCACCCAGAGGAAACCCAAGCAGGCGCGGGGAGAACGTGCAGACGCCGCAGAGACAGTGACCCAGCGGGGAATCGAACCTGGGACCCTGCCGCTGTGAAGCCACAGTGCTAGCCACTTGTGGTACCGTTACAGGGATAGGGTGGAGATGTGGGCTTAAGTGGGAGTGCTCTTTCCAAGGGCTGGCGCAAACTCGATGGGCCGAATGGCCTCCTTCTGCACTGTACATTCTATGTCTATGTATCTTTATTCCATTATTCCTATTTATTTTAGTACAACCTCACACCACATGTCCTCAGCCACAGTGCACACTCAATCTATACATAACCAATGTTCAATTATTTAGCACAAATATAGAAAACAAGCCCATGGTCTTCATGCAGGACTAAAGTCATTAAGTAGCGGGCGAGTTACAACACGTGACAAAAGTCCAATCAAATAGATAGGTTTTAAGCAGAGTTTTAATTGTGAGGAGAGAGACAGGAAGGCAGAGAATTTCCTGAGAATAGGCCTAAAATAGGCTACAGACTTATCAGAACAAAGGGGGGATGGGGGTGTAGACAGGACACTAGAATTGGAGCATCGATGGTCGAGATCACAACATTGGAGGGAGGTGTAATGGCATGGTCAGAGTAATATCATTTGAGGGATTTATAGATAACATAAAGGGCGGGATTCTCTCAGCCCGGGACGGGCCGGAGAATTCCAGCGACCAGTGCGAATCGTGCCAGGCTGCCCCAATGCCAGCACGCGATTCTCCGTGGAGCGGAGAATCGGTGCCATTGGCGCCGGCGTGGTTGGCGCGGCGCCGGTCGGGGCACCCCCGCTGATTCTCGGCCCGGGATGGGCCGAGCGCTTGTTTTAAAAAACCCGAGTCCTGCCGGCGCCGTCCACACCTGCTCTCAGCCAGCGGGAACTCGGCGTGAAGGGTCGGGAGGGGGGGGGGGGGGCCTGTCCGGCCTGGCCCGCGATCAGGGTCCACCGATCGGCGGGTCGGCCTCTCTGGCTGGGGCCTCCTTTCTTCCGCGCCAACCCCTGTAACCCTGCGCCATGTTGCGTCGGGACCGGCGCATTGAAGGGAGCCACCGCGCATGCGCGCGTTGGCGCCGATGCTACTGCGCATGTGCGGATACCCTTGTTCACGACAGGATCAGCAACTGGAGCGGCGTGGATCGCTCCAGTGCCGTGCTGGCCCCCTGTAGGGGCCAGAATTGCTGATCCTGAAGCCGTGTTGACGCCATCGAGAAACGCGACGGTGTTTCCGATGACATCAACACTTAGCCTCAGGATCACAGAATCCCACCCAAAGACTTTGATTTCAACACATAACCAATGGATGTCAGCAAGGCCATAAGAGGTGAGGAAGTATCATTTAGTGTGAGATAGGTAACAGCTAATAGAATTTTGGACAAGACATACTTGTAAGAGGCTGAAGTTTGGGAAGCCAACAAGGACAACAGAAAAGGGAAGTCTGGAGCTAACAAAAACATGCAAGGGTTTCAGCACTACTAGCACTGAGATCCACATTTAGTATGCAAACTTTTACAAAGGCACATCCTTCGTCATTGTGTGTCACTTTACTCCACACAGTTTTAGTCATTGTGCACACTGCAACTTGATAGGGTCAACTATTCATCCTCCTTCATCCCAGGCACGAGGCAAGCGCAGTGCACATGAAGGGTACTGTGCATGTAAAGGCGTCTTCACACCCCATTTTGGTTTTTTTCCTGGAAAGGTTTATGCTGGGAAACTGGGCAGAAGAAATGCAAATGCAAGCCGGAGAGGCTTGTCGGCTGCAGCTCTGGCCTCCAACCTTAACTACTGTGATCTGAGAAGGGTTGAGGTGCAACCTCACCACCCTTGTGTCTCGGTATTTTAATTGATATGTTTTCAGATAATCTAGATAGGAATGTTGAGGACATCTCTGCCCGTTTCATAATTGCAGAAATGCTGGATGATCCAGGGCAATGAAAAAGAAGTGATGATCTAATGCATCATGTCTCTATCGAGTCTTCTCAATAACACTTGGAAACTTAACATCCCAAGATATTGTGGGAAAAAAGTCAATCCTTTTTATGTGCATAGTCACTTTGCACATCTGTACTCCATACATCTTTTTCACTGTGCATACCCATATCCATATACACAGTGCGTTCCAATATGTCAAACATTGCAATTCACTTTGTGCACTTTATTCCATGTATTCTTAAATGGCACATCCTCTCATTCTATGCTTCACACAGCCTTACTCTACATGGCATAGATATTTATTCATCGTGCACATCCTTATTTCACACTCCCTTTGCCACTGTCTTTCAGAATGGTTGGAGGTCAATAGTGGTGCCCCACAAGGCTCAGTTCTGGAGCCACATCAGTTCACTGCGCATATCAATGATATGGATATAGCCCTGGAAAGAGTAGTACCAACATTTGGAAAGAATATCAAAATAGGAGATACAATTAATTATTTTGAAGACTAAATGAAGCCACAAAGGGATAATGGTAAGAGAGAGGATTGGACTAAACTATGGCAGGCGGAATTCCACGTTAATGAGTGAGATAATGCAGTTTTTACATAATTCCATGTTTTATCACAAGAGATATTGAATTTCAAAGTCAAGAGGTAATGCAACCCTACATAAAAACATTACTATGACCTCAATTAGATTATTGGTGCAGTACTGGAGTCCATACTATAGGAAGGATATTGTGGCTTTTGCAGATTCATTAAGATGTTGCCCTGAGGGAGGAAATACAAATACAAAAGGAAAAATTAGAACACCTTTCCTTCTTCGAACAATGCAGATTATGGAGTTATATGATATCGGTCAAAATTCTCCGATTGTCGGGATTCCCTTTTCCTGCTGGCAGCGCACCTCGGCCTGTGGGTTTTCCGGCAGTATGGGGTGGCTTCAATGGGAAACCCCATTGACAAGCGGCGGGAAGAGAGAATCCTGCCACCAGCGAACGGAGCGCCACCGAGAAACACGTGATTGGGGGACTGGAGAATCCTACCATAGTGTTTACAATGATGGAAATATGTGACAGAGTAGATAAAGGTACATTGCTTCCAGTGGTTGAGAGAACAACGGTGAAATGCTGCAGATATAGATCAAGAAAAAAGGGCTGGAGAAACGTCTTTATACAGAAAGTTATGAAGCTGTGAAATTCACTTCCAGGGTCAGTTGTTAAGGCAGATACTTCGTCAACATTCAAGATTATATTAGATAGGTGGATGTACAAAAGGAGAATAGAGATGAGGGAGCAGGGTGGGTATATACGATTAGAAATATTTGCTTGTGGAAGGGTTAATGCCAATAAAGTGAGTGGCCTGTTTCCATGTTGTACATTCTGTGCACACTTCACACAGTCATACATTCTTAGTTACTCTGTGCACCCTTACCTCATGCATCTGTATTCATTATGTGTATCCTTAGTCTATGCACCCCATGTCCTTATTCAATGTATCCTTATTTATGCTGAGCATCTTTACTCCTTCCTTATTCTCATTTACTCCAAATATCCCCATTCATTTTCTACATTATCTTGCTGGTTAGCTGTGTGCTCACAAATTTCCAAACTTAGTTTATGGATACTGATTTATTCTGTGCAGTTGTTACTCACACAAAAGTGTCCTTATTCATTGAGTATTCTTTTAGAAAAAAATGCTCATTCTCCAAGTGTGGCAACAAGAGGTTCCGTTTCCTTCTATTAAAAAAGGTGTTAAAAAAATTACCTGTTCCCTATGCTTAGCTTGGTATCCATATTTATTCTGTGTATACTTACACAAATAAATATTATACCATGGCAGGAAGACAGTCACTCACATATGTAATGACAAGAATTCTAGTATCCCATGCACGACAAAATCATTGCACAATGTCAAAATAACCTAGTTGGGTAATAATTCCAAAGTGACTATTTACAGTGAGCAGATACAAACAACTCTGAATTGAATGTCATAACCTAGCAATACCTTCAAATAGCATATGGAAGATTTCCCAATTCTTAAAGCCCCAATGATCCTATATTACAAAATTCACACCAGTTTCACCTATTTTTAAACATGAGCAACGTAGACACCACTGCCTACCAAGCTTGATTACTGTAATATTCAAACAGAAAAAAAATATGGTGAAAACATGACTTAAAAGCCAATCGCAGCCAAATGATATTTCTAATGTTCCAGATTTAAATATGGTCTATTGATGATAATGGAAAGAAGGGAACAATGAGACTATGATTTTAAGGTAGTCAGATAACTAAAGGTCAAATTGATACATCATGACAGTACTTAGAACAATCCTCGAAATCAAATATTCCTTTCTGTCACTCTTGAAAGATTTACTAATTACTGGGAAGCACTACATGCTATCTGCTTTCACTCACAGGCAGAAGGGAAAAAGAAGAAAATAAGACATAATTTTTCTCCATCAAGCTATTATCATGTCATAAACACACACACACACACACACACAAAAAGCTCTGAAAGTACTAAGATATCTGTTCTCTACATAGCCATAGATTTTATTCATTGCTTGGCTGACTTATCGCAGCCTGCTTTTAATGAGGTATAATAAGGAGAGCATTTTGTAGCTACACGGTTGTACTATTTTATCTTCCAAACAGCTGTGTCATGGCTGTCTGTGCAGGATAAATCATATCACCCTCCCCACATATGCCAACACCCCTGTAATTACAGGACACTTTAAATGAAACATGGAAAAAGAAACAAAAAAAAATCTACAACTGTTGCCCAGATTACAAGCAACAGCATAGACCTCATAATGAAGCCAGTCATCATGACAATTAATTTATCATAGGGAGGTAACGAAGAAAATGTGATCCATTAATTTGACAAGTACATAACTATTGGGATTCATACTATGACATCAGAGACTGGTAACCTCTTATCACTTTCCCTCAACTGCGTTTTTCAGTCTATTTAAAATTGTTATGGAAATAAATTTTAAAAATACTTTAGGCCACACAGAAATTAATTCCTGGTCATAAGGGCAGTTCAATAATTAGAACTATAAAGCTGTAGGACAAAACCAAGGAATGAATTGCTTAGCTATTTGAGCACAAAAATTCATTAATAAATAAGCGAGCCATTCACTGTTTCCTTAATTTCTTGAAAAAGATGTTAAGTGACTCAACCTGTACTTATAATGGAGGAACCATTTATTTTAATTTATTGACTGCAATGAGGCGAAAAAAGGGAAGAGGGCAATGAAAAAAGGGAAGAGGGCAATTTTTACTAATATTTAGTTTTAATTCTCCCCCACCACTCACCTCATCCGTTTGGAACCTAAAGCTCTGATTATCTCAATCAATACTCCAAAAGACAATCTGTTTGGGGAGAGTTGACAGCCTGGTTAATATGAATACCAACTTTTCTTGTGTTTTCCACAATTGGGCTGAAGAGGACTAAAATCGTGTCTATCAGAAATGTAAATGATGAGCTGTCTTCCTGAGGGAAATGAATGAGTGCATTTTAGCTGGGGTGAATTCACTGGGTTTCTTGTGTGATTAACAACTCAGTAACCTGTTGTCCTTGATCTAATTACTTTTAAATTTGCACTTTACATAATTATCAACAAGAATGTTATTTTTTTAAACTCCCTCATTAATTCATGAGCTCCAAATCAAATTCGGAGTACAAGGGACAAAGCCAAATGTATTATTTCTTAAATTATAATGAATAAAAATGATTTTGCTCAAACAATTAACTTATTTTGATGAATAGATTTACTTTTACTTTACATTTACTTTTGGTCAAGTTGCAAAAAATAACATTGGCATTTTCAGCAATTAATTCTTAGTCCAGTACAATTATGAAATTGTATAAAATAATATTAAAATTGGGACAAAGAGATTTACCAGATTCTAAACTCAAATGGCTGCTTTGCTCCATTCAATGTGATGTTTCTATTTATTGAAAAACACAAGCAGCCACCATCCTTCAACACGCATTCCCCCGTCACCTAGCCAGCTCGATTTAAGGTGTTCTCTTTCGCTGATGTGTCTAATTTATCACCCCACTCCATGATTGATCTTTTTCTTATAAGCCCTGCACCACTGCTGATTTTGCATTAACCACGGTCTTTTTTTTTGAATAAACTAAAACAGCTGCTTGATTTGCAGCCGAAGCGAAAGGGACATTTTAATATATTAAATCTGCAAGACTCTGCGAACAAACTGTAAGTGTTTATATTCTTTCCAAAAGCCTCTGAGCTTGTAAATGGCATGTGCCACATGCTAGGTGAAGCCAATTCTTTTGCCTTTTTTTCCGCCAGTATCTTTAAAGAAACTGTTCCATTGTAAAACTTTATGATTTGATTCACTGCTGCTGTTAGGGCACCTGTTTGCTGGTTTTAATTAACTATCTTAGCTCCTGGAAAGTTTTTTTTTCTTTTCCAGGCTAGTATCTTTCAGAAACTGGCTGGCTGTAAGCTGTGATTATAGCTTCAACACCAGGGCCCCCAATTTGAAAAGACCTCCTGCCTTCTTCTTTGATCTCGGCTGCCAGAGAACTGCCGGTTGCTATTTTTCTGCCCTCTCAACACTGGCTCTGTCACCTGGCTCTCACAAAGGAAACAAAGGGATGGCTCTTTCTCTCCCTCTCGCACACAAGCAGAGAGACACAATCGAGCCACTGAATTATACTCACGATACACAGCCCACCAGAGCAGCTGCTACCCATTTTTCACAAAAAAGGGACAAGATACTCGCTGAATTTAAAAAAAAACTAACTGGCAAGCAACAGGCAAACCTGTTGCAAAGATCTGTGGCTTTTGACAACATATATGTTATATTTATTAACCCTTACAAGATTATCGTGTTCAGTATGAAATGTATTGTTTTTGAGACCAAGAAGAGCATTTTTCAGTTTATTGATGAACTCTCATTAAAAACACTGTAAATATGTTTTTACTTCCACGTGGCCACGAACTGGCAGGATTTGATATGTTTCTCTTTCCCCTTTTGTTGCGCACGTCATAGTTACACTCCGACTAGGTTATTTTGCTTCAAGAAGATTTACATTTAAGGGACTTATCAATTATTAGCTTAGAAATGCCAGTATGGTGTTCATTTTGTTTTTGAAAGATATGATATTTTCTCAATACAGGAAAATGTGTTTTGTACTAATGACCGAACATTTGAGTGAAAATCTATAACTGTAGCAAGAGCAACAATTATTTTTATGGAAAAGAATAACAAAAAAATATTTTCCCAGTTCATTGTTTGAATGTTGACAATTTAGTACCATGTATTTTTCTTAGGGAGCAACAGTTGAAAACTGTTTACCATGAGATTTTCAGTCCAATTTCATTTTCCATTTTAATCATATTTTCAACTGGGTGCAAAAATATGTTATGCAATTGAAATGTTTTTGAAATAAATGTGATAAAATGGTTTATCCATAATTCACAGCAAATATATTAAGCTTATTTTATTCATAAATAATGAACAATCATTACAGTTTTTATTTAGCAAAACGTGAAATAATTATCATATTACTGTGTAAAAAAAGTGCTTAAGAATACAATAATTGTGGCAGTCATTTGGAAAACACAAAATTATTGCATCAGCTATTCAGGATTTTTAAAACAGTAGAAATTTATCATCCGTAAGAAGCATTACGACAATGAAAATTATTTGGATTTGAGTGGCAAAAGTGATTACAACTGTGTGGTGTAATGCTAGCTTGCTTTCTGACAGTAGTCTGCTTCATTGTATGCGTTATCATGCTGTCGGAGAGAGCTAAGGATACTGACCAAGTCTCCCTGGTGGGTTTACTGACTGAACATCAAGCTCTCCTTCAGCCTCTGTAGACCAGACACATTGCACAAATGTAGACAGAGGGCAAATGAGCAGTAATTGATGAGAATAAAGATGTTTTGCCAGACAGAGATAGTACCCCTACAGAGAAATGAGGCATTTACAAATAAAACATGGACTAGACAAGATAGACGCCCCACTTTGCCATGAATTCTGCAACAAAAATTTAAATTGGGCCACTAGCTGTGAACAGAACACTTTGAAATGAAAAATAAAGGTAAAAACATGAAACAACACTGCACAGGGACTAACAAAATGTAGTACAGCAACACTGCCATCGATTGTTAGCATCTGAGGAGCCATTTGTTTTTATCCCAAAGCTAACACTTTACACGCATAGCTTTACACAGACTATGGGTTTGGGAAGATATCTGTCACCCCACATATCACCCCCTCCATCTTCTTCACCAACAGTGATCACTGATCGCTCAGAAACGAAACAATTCCTGAAATGCCTGCCCCCCTCCAAACTTTTAGTTAAACAAATGTTGGACTTGTTCACATGGTGCTGAGTCTGTGTTCAAAAGCCATTCATTATGTACAAGAGTACACAAAGTTTTTTATTCTATGTTGCAGTGAAAGTAGCAAGTTGAATGTGAATGATTGTGTGAAAGGTCAAATAAAATCTTAACATAAGTTATCAGATCAAAACAAATAACTTCAGATTTCCTAATTTTTTTCATTTAAATAAAAACTATTTCTTTCTCATTATAGTTCTATTTATTCAAAGTCTTAGGTCAGGGGTTACTGTTACTCTTTAGTGATATGTTGTCTATTTTACTGGTCCTTTTGTAACTTCCTAAGTGTACTGAAATATTAAAGACAAATATTTTGCTAAACTATGGAAATTCAAAAAAGATCAAAATTGAACAGAAAATACATTATATGCAGGCTACCATGAGCTTTTTTTCTTCTTTAAAATATGTGTTCAAGCCCTGAATCACATACATTACAAACTGCTTTTAACAAATGGAAATTTTTGGTATTTGACTTGGAACATCTTACTAATCAGAAAGCACTGTGTTTAGCTTAATAAATAAATTCCTTTAAACCAGGCTTTTAAAAAAAGACAATGTCTGAGCCTCTTATAATAATGGCAAACTGGAAATCTGAGGCATTTCACCATCTACTGAGATTTTTTTAATCTGGAGGAAAAATTTTCAAAGTTTGTATTGGTAGCATTTTTATTTTTGCAGAATGGTATTTAAAAGAGGAGAAATGTTATGCTGCAAGTGAGCAGGCACTCCCTTGGCAGCAGTCTTGTAACAGATTTTTTGGGAAGAAAAAAAGAAAGGAAATCGATGGCACTTTGAATAGAGGTCGTCAGGGTTGTTGCTCAAGGAAAGTGACAGATCTGCGTACTAAGCCTCTGGCAGCCCCCAAAAATTCCATACATATTACCATTTAGCTGCAATATTTCAGACCACAGCCTTTGTAATGAAACTCCACTTTGTAATTCAACCATTTATCCTATATAGTTGTGCAATGCAATCAGTGTTAACTAAAAGTAGCTATCGCAATAAATTGTAATTTGAGACAGTTGAATAGATAAAGCTACAAATGTATAGCTTGTTCAACTGATATCATTAACAATTTTAATAACAAACATCGTTGGAAAAAATGTCACATTACTGTCAATTTTTAAAAATCAAATGAAATTTAAAAAGTAATATTGATAATGATCCATTTTAAGCATTCACATTTGAGAGCCATTCTTAAAAGCTAAAATTATAATGCAAATATTATTAACCACTCCCTGAAAAAAATTGGATAAGTAAAGGAATGTCTGGTTAAATTTGTCTTGTAAGTAGATTGAACTGCTGCTTGCATTTTCCAGCAAAATCAGTGATATAAGTTTTAACAAAGTTACTTGTAACAAATCAGGCTTCTAATTTTTAACCCAATTGTTTTTCATCGTCCACAAAATAGACATATTTAGTTCTCATCTTGGTTGAGAGATTAAAATAATTTTTTAAAACTAAAGCAGATGGCTTGGAATATCGGAGAAGAGGTTTAATGATGCTTTTATATGAAACAACGGCTTTGGGTGTGTATTTGGCTGATTACACTTTGCAGATGTCAAGCAAGTCGGCATCTATAAAATCAGTTTTAAAATAATGTACATATCTTGGATACAAGCAAACTATTTGAGGGCTCTTGCAACCATTTCCTCTACCACATTTTTTTCCCTCCGCATTCTTATTTACAATCATATAAAGCTGCCAATGCATATTTAGCTGCTTAAAAGGACATCCTTAATCCAGCTGCATGCAATTTAATACACAGCATAGGGTGAGGTAGTTTTTTTTACTGTGTCAACTCACACCTCAGCCTTATAACAAATGGCACAGTGTTAAAGGCCAATTGTCCTTTCTCTTATCTCCTTCGCACCTCAATATTCATTCCAACAACCCTCAAATCCTTTTTGCTACACCACAGGCTTAAGGACTAGGGCTGTATAATACCGGCTCTCAGCAAGTGCTCAAAGCCGATCCACTACTGCCTTCTTCCTCTCGATTTTTCCATATTAGTGGCTGTCATTACCATAAGAAGAGGTAGAGGAAAAGAGGGGAGGGAAGCACTTAAAGAAACGTGAAAGGGATGCCAGTTGAAAACCAGTGGGGAGAGCTGAAAAGATCAGCTTTTTCACATCTGGTTAAGTGCTGCAAAACACCCCGTTGTCCATATGATTATTAAGAATGTCCTTGCCAAAGTTTACTTGCAGCGAAAGAAAATAATATTAGCATATATTTCAATCTGTGCCACTTCCCGTATCATTTACCATCCCATACACCCTTGCTCCAACTTGTTTGCCCAATAAATCTAAAGAAATTTATGAAGAAGAAAACCAACCAGGTTTGTCCTGTCAGGAAGGAAGCAAAGACATCCATGTTTTGTTGTTTTAAGGATTTTTTTTTGTTAACTGCTCAGGAAGGAAGATAGGGGCCTAGATTCTGACTCAATGAGTGCAGATTAATCACTCATTCTTTACCATAATGTCGCCCTACTGAATTACATTCTACAGTCTAAACTTTTAAAGTCAGGTTTTGAGTCTTTTTGTATTTTCATCCATTTCTCTAATAGCCTTGTAGTTCGATTGTGTGTTACTGACTTTGTTAAACATTCCTTTCACTTTCTGCCTGTCTTTTTCAATTCTATTATTATTCTCACTTTTCTCTGGTTTCCCTTGCCGCCTCTTACTTCAACGAAAACAAACAGTCACAAAAGTCAGTAGCTTCCCACAGCTGAACCTTGTTAACTTATCACTCATTATCACCTCCTCCTCTAAGCACCACCTTTCTTCTCAGACTGCTGATGAGCCCCCACAAACTTCTAAAATCGCAATTCAATTCGACAAATATCACAATGCAGATGTATTGAATTGTTTCCTCTCAGTTACAGGGTATTTTACCCCCATTCGGTTTGCAGCATGGTGCAAGCTGAAGATTGTCAATGATAACAAATCTTTCTTTAAATGAATAGTTAAACCATCAGTTGCGCACAGGAGACATGATCAACACTTAATTCTTTCAGAGGGTTTTAATCACTGGAAGATAAAATTGTTTGTTTTGCTTAGTTTTATCTTAAATTGTAGGCCAGTAAAAAACCTTTCTAGCAAACAAATATCTGCAGCGTGAAGAACATATATCCCCAAATGAAATTATAGCACACAAGATGAAATGTGATAGATAGACAAGAAACAGTAACTTTAGATGTCACCCACATATTTCAGCTTCTGGTTTCATTGAAAAAAATTACAACTATTCTAAAAGTTTAAGTTGCTTCGACTTTAAATTAATAAACATATTAATATGCAATAACATGTTCTTTCAGGTACAGAATTAACTTAGCAAGCACAGCTAACACACTAAAATATGAAACATTATTCAAGAAAGTCTAAATATAGTGAAATATGCTGTGCATTTTTAGTTTTTGCCACAAGTTCAGGGTAGATGCTGAAAATTTAAATTTGGACAATTTATAGGGCCCAAAGTAGTTAAAACAAGTAAAAGAACACTTACATCTTTCATTTCGACTTTCTTCAGGGCTTGCTGAGTTTTCTCGGTCGGAGATGAGACCTGACACAGCAAAGACCTTTTTTCCGGTGTCATCTAGCTTCAGTGAACTGGGGGAACTGGACGGGAGCTGGGTTGTGAACTCGTACTCCTTGCCCTCAGAGTCCGAAAACCTCAGATGGGGGGATTCGGTTTCATGGCAGTTCTTTAGTCTTTTGGCAGGTGTAAAGGCTGACTGGTAACTGTCTCTGTCTTCAGCGGAGGCAAAAGGTCGGAATGCCCCAACGCCACTGTGGTTCAGCATGCTGATTGGGGTACAGTCCAGATTTGGAGGTGCAAATTGATGGTGCAGATGCAAAAGCTGAGGGGGGAAATCCCGGTTCGGGAAGGCCCCTGGCACCCCGCCCTGACGATGGTACATCGAGGCAAAGGTATAGGAACCATTAGTGAAGGGAATGTGGACATCTTTGTCCACAGAGACAGGTACTCCAAAGGGTCTAGGCTGCTGGCAGGAGATGGAGGCATCTCGGCTGGCCTCTGCTGTAGAGGCAAGGACCATCAAAGCTGGAGATGCAAGGGGATTAGGGAGGTAGGAAGAATTCTCCATCTTGAAAGCTGTTCTGTGCAAGTCCATTGGAAACTCTTTGCTCGCTGGAACCAGAATTATATAATGACCTTCTCAAATGCAGGCAAGGCTGGCTTTATAAAGAGCAAGGTGACATCATTACCACCACAGCTTGATAGACCCTGCTTAATAGAGAGCACAAAAATAAATATTCACATACACACTCTTCTCTCCGTCTCTCTATATACACACATGTATATACCCCATTACAAGCATTCTGACGCTTGTATAGATTAGGTACTATTTGACCACAGTAATTATGAAAATCTATACTTAATACACTCTGATGTCAAAGTGTCACGGGCTTAAAGACTGACCCCAAATAACAGAACCTCTGCAGCCCTGTGATCAAAAATGCATTTATTGCTCCGAAATCACAAGAGGCTGTTACTGATTAAGCAGTTATTTGCTCCCAAAATTCTACTCACCCTAAAAAATGAAAGCAGTCGCTTTTTAGGGTTTCTTTTTTAGACAGATATATTTATCTTTTGGATTTTTAATTTGCCACATGCTTAGGAAAATAAAGATTAAAATAACTTAGCGGTATTGATTTACGCGGTAGAATTGACATTAATTTTAGTTCAGTTATCACTTTGCAAAGCGATCAATAGTAACTAATAACGAATGACAGCGCTGGTAAAAAAGAGAGAAAGCAGGACTCCAGCCAAAAATCGAAATGTACCGACACTAAATCATCCCATACTTTTCTAGTCGTCAGACATCAAGACACCGAAAAACCCAGTTGCTACTTTTGTTCCGACTATCAAGATTAATAACACCCAGCGCCAGATAATTCATTGCAACTTTGAAACTGAGGCCAATTAAGCAGCTAATTTAATGATATTTAGTAGCGATCACCTAGAAATGGTTAACGTCACGAAACACTAAACAGTTATGCCATAAAGAATGATCAATAACACAGATATCACTACATATTAGATAAGTGAATACAATTCGCACTTCAGTTCAGCATAGCGCAATTTGTTATAAATAAGGCATTAAATAGTTAAAGCGGCAGGTTATAATACAAGCAATGACCGCAAACTGTCTGGACTAAACTACTTTTACTCTAGTATGTTTTTATTGCAAGGTGCACGCACCAACACATACAGATCGTGAAGCATGTAAACAATGACTTCCGTACAAAGTTGGAGACAAGACATCACAGACACATTTCTGCATTACTGTACTTACTTTAATTCCCAAGGATGCTTTCACTTTTTATAATAGAACACAAATACGCGGAAATAAAAGGATTTATTTCTTTTGGTAAAACTCTCCCTTAGTATACAAGGGCTGTGGAGTGGAAGTCTGGAAATACGGTGCGTGTGTGTGAATGAAGTCTCCTGTTGGAGGATGGTGTTGATTACAGGCACAGAGGGATCCCTATCCCGAGTCCGATCAGAGGAGGAATGTTGCTTTGCTGCTGCTCCGCTTGGCTCAGTGTGCCTGTGTGTGTGTATGTGTGTGTGTGTGTATATGTGTGTGTGTCAATTTCAGAACTCATTCACCGGGACAGCAATATAGCAGCGCAGACCGAGCCCGTCTACTGCGCAGCCGCATTGTCTTCACATTGGCACCTGGGAATTGTAGTTCTCACTCATCGTGTTATCTTCCGCTCTTCGCCTTCCTTCTGTACTCTTCTTTTCTATTCCTCCCTTTGCCTTTCTTAATTGTTTAGCTCCATGCATCCTCTTGCTACCCCCTTCTGGTTTTCCTGCTTCCGGTTCTTGGATGCAATCTTGCCTTTTCCATTTCACATGTAGAGTTTATATTTAGACGTCTTTTGTATTTGCTTAAACATCTATCATTCTATTATTCTTTCTATTGTCCGTGTGTTTAACATTTCCTATTTTTAACTGTTTTTACTTGTTGAAAGTATATAAACTCCTCGGCCCGTCTGTCCGATGTGTATTACCCTTTATTTCGAGCTGTCTTGTTTTACATTGCGTCCTATTCTATTTTGATTTCCTTTCGCGTTCTTGTTTTCTTTGTCATTCTACGGAGTTATTTTGTTTTTACCCTTTGGCATTTACTTGCTCATCTCCATTCTTTATTCTGCTTTACCACATATAAAGATTCGAATTTAAAAAAAACATCTATTCTCTTCTGAGCACCCCGGCTTTTTACTTGGATCTGCTGACTTTCTTGTCTCCTTTTGCTTCTCGTTTGCTTTTTTTCTGTTTTATGGCCTTCCCTCATCCCTTTCTATACAACCGTCCCACTTTCTTTGGTGTACGTGCAGAATTTCGATGTCATCTGTTGTAGTGTTTTCCCTCCTGCCCTCTTCACTTGTCCGGATTTCTGAATTCCCCTGTTTTCTTTCCCTGGTGCTCTCTCAGTGCATTCATGCACATGATTTTGATCATTGTCGACTCCATTTAACTCCGTTTTTCTTGGTGTGTTCTGTTTCATTGATTTTCTGTTTTGTGCTTCGTCTGTCTCCTTTTGCTTCACCCACCCGTTTTTCGCAGTTTCGTTTGCTTTATTCTTAAACAGAAAAGTCCTGTTCCGACCCTAACTTTCTTCTATTTCCAGTCTTCTTCGAGAATTTGTTACTCTCTTTGCCATACTGTAAACGTTCCTGCAAACTACAGTAACCGATCCAACTGACTAATGTACATTGGGAAGGCGGGAAGGGGAAGACTCCAGCAATAAAAACATTTAAAAATGAGTTCAAAAGTTCCCAGATTAAAGTTCCTTATCTAAGCTCCGGACAGGGTCCCCCAGTGAAAGAGGCAGGGCCTGAAAAGACATTATCAGAAACATTATTTTCAAAATCCATCAACTAATTGTACAAAAAATATAAAAGTAGTCATACTAAGATTGATAAATTTGCACTGTGGGTGTATCTATTAATGTTGCACTAACCCTTCTGATGGCCTATATAAGGCTGTATTTCAACAAACACCAAAAAATCAATACCTAACATTATTAATTATCTCAGTTTCCCATTGAACGTGAACAGCTTAACAGTACCAAGGAGCTTGAATAAAGAACTAGCTGACAGTACAAATATATTACAGCATACAACAAAATATACACTTAGATTTACCCCAACCAATTTAAAAAATCGATGCATAAGCTGGTAGTTGCAACACAAAAGAAAAATAATGTAACCCCTTTAGCATCCAGATGTCTCGGTGCCATTGTCAGCACGAGAAAGGTGATACATTTTTATATTCGAGTTATTTCGGGATAAATTACACCAAATTATCAGATAATTATATTGTAATAGATTCAATCAAACCTTAGAAAATAAGTGACAAAGTAATTTTGTTAATATGGTAACACATTTCTTACTTACGAATTACACATCATCAATAGTTCCATGAATAATTGATAGTGATTGTAATTTTTGGCTGGAGTTCAGAAACAAAAAGTTTTAAACTTATCAAATCGCCAGACACAACTTTGACATTAATTAAAACTTCGCTATGAATCCTGATTGTTAAGTGGCAACAAATTTTTAAAAATATTTGCAAATTCGCGGCATCATACAGCAAAACCCAGTGCAAATACCTGGCACTTCACCATTGCTTTGCGCCTGTCGAATGGGACGTGGGCAATACATATGACTACAACTCCCAGAACTCTGAGCATTAAATAACTCTCAGCTACTGAAAGGCGTTCGGCATCTGTAGTCTTTTTAATTTAATGTGAAACTTGATGCACTCGCAACATCACATTTACAACAGAGTGACAGAGTCACAGGTTTGAGAGAGCGAAGAGAGAGAAAGAGCGGGGTAGTGAGGGGTTTATGATTTACTGTTATTAATATTTGGGGACTGGGTACTTGTTCACTTCATGGTTCTGACTGACTATTGCCGGTCTGCATTCACACCTGTCATAAGGACATCGCATCGCCTTGAACATTAAATTCAGTTGCTGAATCATTTTGTTTAAAAACAAATGGATAAACTATCAAAAGTCAGCACTGGGCCAAAATAAAAAACAAAAACCGTTGCAAGTGTCAATTAAGAAGCAAAACAAAACGCAGATGCGTTTAATAAAACTGGCGACCGAGGATGCTCATCGACGTTACCAACCCTTTCGGAGTTGGGAAGTCAGAAGTGTCTCTGAATGAACTGGAAAGTTGAAAGTTGTGCCGGGTTTGGCGGGGTTTTGCTCACTGCGGGACTACAACTCCCATAGGGACGGGCTCGGCCGTCCCAAACAGCGACGCCGCCATCTTGATTTTTCCTCATCCTCAACCAAACCTGCTGGTGACCGTTTGAAACGCAGGCTCATGCCCCGCCGCCTCGAATTCTACGGCAACCCCATTGGTTGTTCTCTCGAACCTCCATCGGCAGCGTGGGCGCCGATTGGCTGCCGGAGGTGTCAGTAAAGAATCGGGTCAAAGACCGGCTTCGCGGCAAGCAGGATAGGGTGAGTAAATGGTCGGGAGCCGCTTTGACTTTATTGTTGGTTTGTTTTTGAGCTCGGGAAACGTGTGGCGTTGGTGTCATCCCGGGTCTTAGGGATGAGCGACGTTTATATACAAAAAAAAAAATGCGGAGGTTCAGCAACAGTAATAAACTTGCGATTGGACATGTAAGAGCCACTTTTCCTGTGCCCAGGCCCTCGTGAAGTGGCAGTTTTGATAGTTTGTGAAGGTTTCTCCTGATCATTCTTTGAGGGTGATTTTGCTACCACTTCATCAGGAATTGTGGCTGGTCGGGGAAATTCCGCTTTCGCCAACTATCTCTGTTCGGGACAGTGACATGTTACTGGATTTGTTTAACCTGTGAAACGAAATAACTTCGTACCCACTGAACATTTCAGAGTTTATAATTTAGGGTAATTAACCATAGTCCGCCAAGGACCATGGGTATCTCGTTCGAGATATATACTGTTGGTTATGTAGTTTAAGGGGACAACATCAAACATGCAATGCAAGGAAGCATGCCTTAAATTTAGCAAGCAAATCTGAACCTGAACCGGCATCGTTCCGCACCACATCTAGCCAACCAACCCCCACATAATTTAGCTTCAGAATTAATAAATCATCTGCTAGCGACAAGGCGACAAATCCCTGGGAAATCGATGGAAGAATTCTACCGTGCGCTCCTGTGTTGGGGAGAAACTGCAGCTGCCTGCAGGTTTCGGCGAGCGACCACACAGAACTTTTGATCCGGGACGCTTTCGTTGCAGGTATCCTGTCCTCCCAAATCCGCCTGCGATTACTGGAGAAAGACTCCCTAGGCCTCAAGGAGGCACGGGCCCTTGCCGGCTCCCTGGATGTGGCCTCCCGAAACGCCCGCGCCTACGTCCCCGACCGCGCGGCAGCCCCCTGGGCAGCGTGGAACCCCCCTGCGGCTGACCCCGAGACATTGCCCACCCCCCCACAAGCTTGTGCTGAAAGACGGCCTAGCAACCCGGGGGGGGCCCCGCTGCTATTTTTACGGGCAGGCCAAGCACCCCCGGCAACGCTGTCCGGCCCGCGCATCCACCTGAAAGGGATGCGGTAAAAAGGGCCACTTCGTGGCGCTATGCCAGGTCCAGGCGGTCGCTGCGGTCTCCGGTGGCGAATGCGGACTGCCACCACAATCCTCTCCACGGTCCCCGTGCGGCCAGCGGGCGCTGCCATCTTCCTCCTCCAGGGCCACGTGCGGCCTCCGGGTGCCGCCATCTTGTCCCATGGACGCCACAGGTGATGGATGGGCGCTGCCAATTTGTGCACCCCCAGCCATGTGCAACCAATGGGTGCCACCATCTTGGATGGACTCCCAGGACCCCAGCTCGGCTGACACGCACTGCCCGAAGAGAACATTCAACTGCTGCCGCGATTAGCCTCGGTGACTCTGGACTAGTCCCGGCCTCGAACACTCTCAACAACAATGGTACTAATCAACGGGCACGAGACGTCCTGCTTAATCGACTCTGGGAGCACGGAGAGCTTCATACACCCCGACACGGTAAGGCACTGTTCTCTCCCCGTCCACCCCGTTAATCAAAAAATCTCCCTGGCCTCCGGTTCCCACTCAGTAGAGATAAAGGGGTTTTGTGTAGCAACCCTCACGGTCCAGGGAAGGGAGTTTAAAAATTACCGGCTCTAGTCCTTCCCCACCTCTGCGCGGCCACACTCCTAGGGTTAGACTTCCAGTGCAACCTCCAAAGTCTAACTTTCAAATTCGGCGGCCCTATACCCCCTCTCACTGTCTGCAGCCTCGCGACGCTCAAGGTCGATCAACCTTCCCTGTTTGCGAACCTCACCCCGGATTTCAAACCCATCACCACCAGGAGCAGACGGTACAGTGCCCAGGATCGGATCTTTATTAGGTCAGAAGTCCAACAGCTACTGAGGGAAGGAGTTATTGAAGCTAGCAACTGTACCTGGAGAGCTCAAGTAGTGGTGGTAAAGACCGGGGAGAAGCATAGGATGGTCATCGACTACAGTCAGACCATCAACAGGTTTACGCAGCTGGATGCGTACCCTATCCCCCGCATATCCGACCTGGTAAACAGGATCGCGCATTACAAGGTCTTCTCCACGGTGGATCTTAAGTCCGCCTACCACCAGCTCCCCATCCGCACTAGTGACCGCAAGTACACTGCCTCCAAGGCAAATGGGCGGCTCTACCATTTCTTAAGGGTTCCCTTCGGTGTCACTAACGGGGTCTCGGTCTTCCAGCGCGAGATGGACCGAATGGTTGACCGGTACGGTTTACGGGCAACATTCCCGTATCTCGATAATGTCACCATCTGCGACCACGACCAGCAGAACCACGACACCAACCTCCGTAAATTTCTCCAGAACGCAAAGATCCTTAACCTTACGTATAACAAGGATAAATGCGTGTTTAGCACCGGCCGCCTAGCCATCCTCGGCTACGTAGTGTGAAATGGAGTTATAGGCCCCAACCCTGAACGCATGCGCCCCCTTATGGAGTTTCCCCTCCCTCACTGCTCCAAGGCCCTGAAGCGCTGCCTAGGGTTTTTCTCTTACTATGCCCAGTGGGTCCTCAACTATGCGGACAAGGCCCGTCCCCTGATCCAATCCACAGTTTTTACCCTGTCGATAGAGGCCCGTCAGCCCTTCACCGCATCAAAGCAGACTTTGCAAAGGCCACGATGCACGCCATCGACGAGTCCCTCCCCTTCCAGGTCGAGAGCGACGCGCCTGACGTAGCTCTGGCGGCCACCCTCAACCAAGAGGGCAGACCCGTGGCCTTCTTCTCACGTACCCTCCATGCTTCCGAAATCCGCCACTCCTCAGTCGAAATTGAGGCCCAGGCCATAGTAGAAGCTGTGCGACATTGGAGGCATTACCTGGCCGGCAGGAGATTCACTCTCCTCACTGACCAACGGTCGGTCGCCTTCATGTTCGCTAATGCACAGCGGGGCAAGATAAAAAACGATAAGATCTTGCGGTGGAGGATCGAACTCTCCACCTATAACTACGAGATCTTGTATCGTCCCAGGAAGCTAAACGAGCCTCCGGATGCCCTGTCCCGCAGCACGTGTGCCAACACATAAGTGGACCGCCTCCGAGCCCTCCAAGAGGACCTCTACCACCTGGGGGGTCACTCGCTTCTTCCACTTTATCAAGACCCGCAACCTACCCTACTCCATCGAGGAGGTCAGGACAGCAACCAGGACTGCCAAATCTGCGCAGAGTGCAAACCGCACTTCTACAGGCCAGAGAAAGCGCACCTGATAAAGGCTTCCCATCCCTTTGAACGTCTCAGTATGGACTTCAAAGGCCCCCTCCCCTCCACCGACCGCAACACGTACTTCCTGAACGTGATTGACGAGTACTTCCGGTTCCCATTTGCCATCCCCTGCCCCGACATGACCGCAACCACCGTCATCAAGGTCCACCATAGCATCTTTACGCTGTTCGGGCTCCCCGCTTACATACATAGTGATAGGGGGTCCTCCTTTATGAGCGACGAACTGCGTCAATTCCTGCTCAGCAAGGGCATTGCCTTGAGCAGGGTGACCAGTTACTACCCCCGGGGTAACGGACAGGTAGAGAGGGGGTACGGAACGGTCTGGAAGACCGTCCTACTGGCGCTACGGTCCAGGAATCTCCTAGTCTCCCGCTGGCAGGAAGTCCTCCCGGATGCCCTCCACTCCATCCGGTCACTGCTTTGCACCACGACCAACCAAACACCTCACGAACGTCTCCTTGTCTTCCCCAGGAAGTCCTCCTCTGGCACCTTGCTCCCGACCTGGCTGGCTGCTCCTGGACCCATCCTGCTCAGAAAACACGTGCGGGCGCACAAGTCGGACCCGTTGGTCGAGAGGGTCCATTTTCTCCATGCTAACCGCCAGTACGCCTACCGTACCCCGCCGGCCGGCAAGATACGGTTTCCCTACGAGACCTGGCGCCCGCCGGATCCCCACGCACACCCCAGCCACCAGTCCCACCCTCCCTCCCACTGGTGCACCTTACAGCCGGCCCCTTCCCAGGAGGATCGGTTCTCCCGCCGGCCCCGTCTAGACCCCCCCCGCCCACCGACGCACCCCACAGACGCTCCCTTCCCAGGTCAACTGGCTTCCCCACCAGAGCCTTCTAGGGGTGTTGAAGCTGCCACAGCGATCGAGGCCACGCTCCCGGAGTCACAGACGTTCGAGCCTCCACCGGCGTCACCACCAGAGCTTTGACGATGACAGAGTACGACCAGGGCCCCCGATCAACTGATTGCTTCATTTTAAAGTGTATATAGTTAATTGTGAAATTGTAAATAGTTACGACAATAAGACAAACCGGAGGTATTAGGGTACCTCCATAACTAATCTACCACTATACCATGTTGTAATATCAAGCCATCACCCCTGCCGGACTCTTTTTTTAACAGGGGGTGAGTGTGGTAGTCTGTGTAGAGGTATTACGGTACCTGGTAATGCTGGAACACCATTGGTAGATATTGTTTGTTTCCTATTGGTCAAGCTGTATGGTAGCTCCACCCTGCTAGGCAGGGTATAAGAGCCCGTGCCGTCCCAGCAGCCTTCTTTCTGTGCCTGAGCTGCTGGGGGAAACATCTAGCTTATTAAAGCCTTCAGTTGGACTACAACCTCGCTTTAGTAGTCATTGATCGTGTATCAGTCCATTGATACCACATCCTGAGACTCCCCTCCCCAATGATCCCAAGTTTACTCCTGCTGTGATACAGGACCTACTTCAGTATGCCTAGACATTTGGCTCCTTTCAAAATACTGGTCGGCACTTATACTCTATTCCAGGACATCATTCCATTCCAAAGTCAGCATTCAAAGCACAGTGTGTATAAGTTATTATTTTGTAGTTTTCCTTTTTATTTATTGAACCTGTTAAAAAATGGCATATCTACCAACTACTGTGAGAATAGCATGGCAAGATTTGCTAGTTTATGTATAAAACATTGAATGTATAGGAGGAGGCTCACATTTAAGTTCGGCCACTTTTGTCAGGTTAGTTTACACTTTTGGCACACACACACACACACAGTCACACACAGGATCTCACGGACACCCACAATCCCTCTCTCGCGCACACACACACAGACAGACATGGTCACAAGACACACACAAGCCCTCACACACATGATCACACAGCCCCAACCACTCTTTCACACACACAGGGACACACAGCCACAACCTCAACAATAAAGATTTTTAAAAAACACACACATAGACACAACCTCTCTCTCACACATAGAGGGCCCCACACGATCAGAACCCCTCTCTCTCTGAGTCACATACACACACACCCTCAACCATTCTCTCTCACACACACAAAGGGTCACACACCACCAGAACCTCTCTCTCTCACACACAAGGACACTCAGCCACAACCTCGCTCTCTCTCACACACACATGCACACAGCCTCTCCCTCTCACACACACATACTCCCCCTCTCTCACTCACACACACACAACCTCTCCCTCTCTCTCACACACATACGGGGTCACACACACAACCTCCCCCTCTCTCACACACAGGGTCACACGCACAGCCACAAACTCTCCCTGCCTCTCACACTCAAAAAAAAAAGTTTGACACTTTTGAATGGTCTTCACCTGAATGGTACTGACAAGGTGGATGTGGAAAAATGTTTCCTCTTGTGGGTTAGGGGGAACCTTTAAAATTTGGGGTCACCTTAAAAAGACCAGATATCAAGAAAAACATTTTCTCTGAGGGTTGTGCAGCTCTCTAAGGTAGTGGAAGTGGTGTCATTGAATATTATTAAGGAAGAGGTAGATAGATTCTTGTTGGGCAAGGGAGTCAAAGGTTATTGGCGTAGATGGGAATGTAGAACTCTAAACACAAATGGATCAGCCATGATCTTATTGCATGGCAGAATCTGCTCGAGGGGCAGAATGGTCTGCTCCTATTTCATTTGTTCGCATTACCTTTGGATATAATTTTTATATATGAAGTACTTATCCAGTAGATTGTGGTCTCTGACCATGAGCCACACTGGGTGGATTTGCAGGTGGTCCAGGGGGAGGCTCAGTGGCCGCCGTGAAGGTTGGATGTGGGGTTGCTGGTAGACAAGGGGGTCTGTGGGAGGGTGAGGGTGGCCATCTGAAATTATGAGGAGCTGAATAATAAGGGGGAGGTTCCTGCCTCCACATTGTAAGAGGCGCTGAAAGTGGTGGTAAGGGGGAATTTATATTGATTCTGCTGCATGGAGAGAGCAGAGCGGGTTGAGAGGCTGAGGTTGGTGGAGGACATTCTGAGGGTGGACCGGAGATATTCGGTGGTGCCTGAGGAGGAGTTACTAACGAAGAGGCAGAGGTTTCAAATGGAGTTGGGCTGGTGTCCACAGGAAAGGCGGTAGGACAACTGCGTAGAGCCAGAGGGGAGGTTCAATAATAATCTTTATTATTGTCACAAGTAGGCTTACATTAACACAATGAAGTTACTGTGAAAATCCCCTAGTCGCCACACTTCGGCGTCTGTTCGGGTACAGTGACAGAGAATTCAGAATGTCCAATTCACCTAACAACACGTCTTTCGGGACTTTTGGGAGGAAACCGGAGCATTCGGAGGAAACCCAAGCAGACATGGGGAGAATGTGCAGACTCTGCACAGACCGTGACCAAAGCCGGGAATCGAACCTTGGTCCCTGGTGTTGTGAAGCAACAGTGATTTGATGAGTTTGGGGAGATTGCGAGTAGGATGTTTGTGCATCAGTTAGGAAACAGGCGGCAGCGAGAGAGATTGAAAGGTGAGGGATGAACGGGGCACTGTGGTATTGGAGCCAGAGGAGGTAAATGGGGCTTTTGAGGCTTCCTATCGAAGGTTGTATGACTCAGAGCCTCCGGTGGGGGATGAAGGGATGAGGTGGTTTTTGGATGGGTTGGAGCTCCCGAGTGTTGAGGAAGTGACCATGCAGGGATTGGGGGCCCCGATTGGACTGAGGGAAGTAATGGATTGTTGCAGGCGGGCAAGACCCCAGGGCTGGATGGGTTCCCGGCTGAGTTTTATAAGAAGTTTGGGTTGGATCTGGGGCCCCTGCCCAAGGCCTCTATATCGCTCATTTAACGAAGGACAGAGACCTGGAGCAGTGCAGATCCTTTGTTTTTCTTCACCATTAATGGATGTGCAGAAAAATATTAATATAATTTGCGAGTAATCTAGCTGAGGTTGGCAAAGAAAGGATACATAGTTGGGTTCATTCCTGTGATAAGAATGCTAAATTACAGCTACACAATCCATCATTGTACAACCCCAACTCTTTCTTTTCAAAGGTTTAAATTGGAGCCCCTTCACTTCAAGTAAGTTCTTATTAATTGTTTTTTTATAATTTAGAGTGTTCCAAAATCTACTTAATTTCTTTTCGTGTTACTTTTTATCACAAACTTTTAAAATATACATTTAATTTATCAAGGAAAATGTCCACTAAGTAAATTATCAATAATGTCAAAATTGATTGGACTTATAGAAGAGATAAAACACATCTCAGGAAACCTCTTAGGTTTTGGAGAGACAGCAAATATGTTTAGTGGGTTCATGATTTAGGAATTCCGCAGAATGACATCAGATGCAAATTTCATCTGATGATTTGTTTTGGGGTTTGGATTGGACCAGAGGAGCATAGATATGTTACTTCAATGATTTCTCATTCACCATTTGATGTCATACTTATTCTTATCAGTGTAAGGACTCTTGGAATTAAACAGTCTGTCAGGATTAAGCACAAGTTAGGTAGTGCTAGACACAAGGTAAGCTCTTGCTGCACTGTGCAAACTTTGATGCCTGACTGCATCAATGTGACATTTTCATTTTCCACACCAGCCAACTGTGTGGCTTGTTGAATGGAGGCATAAGAAATTATGGAATGGGAAAGCAACATTTGATATATCAAGCCCATTCCTCAAGTAATAACATCACAGTGACTTCCGCCTCAATCTCCGCACAAATTTGAGGAAAGCAGTTTTAAACTAGGTGAAACTTGTAAAAATGTTAACAGATTTTCTAAATATTTTTGTCATGTCCTGCGTTACATATTAGCCATCAGTGCCTAAATATATTCCCATAACCTTCAGTCTTAAATCTTTATTTTAAAAGATTCAGTGAATTAGAGCAAACAATTCATTGCACATACCAATTATTCTATGAGAAGAAAATTCTTGGAAACCGTCAAATTTATTTGAGGCTTGACTATCTTGAATCTGTCCTCTATTTTTGTGAGCATAATTAAAATTTTGATGTGATTTGTGTTTACAGGTGTACCATACAAACTCCCAAAATTAGCAAGCTGAGCTATTATTGCAGGTTAATCAAAACATTCGTACAATACAAACCAAGCACTGTGGTTCTTTTTTGGAGGGTTAGAATTGAAGAGCAAATAAGGTGTGCTAAACTTGCATCAAACCTTGGCTATCGGACACATTAGGCACAGTTCTGGTGTACACATATTGAGAAGAATATAGAAGCATCGGTAAAGGTGCAAAAAAATTCACAATTATGATATCAGAAGTAAGAAGATATACATATCAGAAAAGGCTAATGTGGCTGGGATTCTTACTTCTTGGAAAAAATGAGGCTGAAGGGTGACCTGATAAAATTCTGAAAGAATTGACAGGGTAGATATCGAGAACATTTGAGGGTGAGTCCAAATTAAAGAAACATAAATATAAGGGGCGAAATTCCCTGCCTTCCGAAGCTGCAAACCGTAATCGGGCGTCCAGCCAAAATCGAGGTCATGTGGGCACTGATTCGGGTGCAATGCTCTTTTCCCTCACTGGTGGCGATAATGACGTTTGTGCCCCATGCCAGCATGCAAAACTGGCATTTGCGTGATGGATGCTCTGCTCCTCAGTCTGAAGTCTCGTGGGTGTGGATTACTACAAGTATTTACAAACGGTAACTGGGCGCCATGACTGTGGAGGGCGAGCAGGAGACACAGAAAAAACGTTGAAAACTGTTTGACTTGCTCGGGGATGGCTGCCTGGGTGGGGGCAGTAGTGGGTAGTAACTTGGTGCCAAGTCCCTGGACTGGGGTGTTCCCCTCGGAGATTGTGGTGGCCTGACTCAGACTGCTGTTGCTGCAGTCTTTCTTTTAAACGCACTCCTTTTACTGGCTTCTGTCTGCTGACGCTGTTGAATGCTACCTGTGTCCTTTAAATGCTCAGAAGACCGGGAGGCCGCCCCTCTGGATACCCTCATACCCCAGCTGCATCATTTTTTAAAAAAAATAAATATTTTATTGAAAATTTTTGGCCAACCATCACAGTACATTGTGTATCCTTTACACAGTAATATAACAATATAAATAACAATGGCCAGTTTTATAAACAAGAAATAAATAATATATAAACAAAAACAAAACTAAATGGCAACTGCCTTGTCCCAGATAAATATTCTCCAAAAATATGTTTTAACAGTCCAATATACAATTATCTATAACAACAACCTATACATATTATACTTATATATTAACATCCCTGAGAATCCCTCTGCCCCCCCCCCCCCCCCCCCCCCCCCCCCCCGGGCTGCTGCTGCTGTCTTCTTCTTTTCCATTCCCTCTATCTTTCTGTGAGGTATTCGACGAATGGTTGCCACCGCCTGGTGAACCCTTGAGCCGATCCCCTTAGGACGAACTTGATCCGTTCCAGCTTTATAAACCCTGCCATGTCATTTATCCAGGTCTCCACACCCGGGGGCTTGGCTTCCTTCCACATCAACAGTATCCTGCGCCGGGCTACTAGGGACGCAAAGGCCAAAACATCAGCCTCTCTCGCCTCCTGCACTCCCGGCTCTTCTGCAACCCCAAATATAGCCAACCCCCAGCTTGGTTCGACCCGTACCCCCACTACCTTCGAAAGCACCTTTGTCACCCCCACCCAAAACCCCTGTAGTGCCGGACATGACCAGAACATGTGGGTGTGATTTGCTGGGCTTTTCGAGCATCTCGCACACCTATCCTCTACTCCAAAAAATTTGCTAAGCCGTGTTCCAGTCATATGCGCCCTGTGTAACACCTTAAATTGTATCAGGCTTAGCCTGGCACACGAGGACGATGAGTTTACCCTACTTAGGGCATCAGCCCACAGCCCCTCCTCAATCTCCTCCCCCAGCTCTTCTTCCCATTTCCCTTTCAGCTCGTCTACCATAATCTCCCCCTCGTCTCTCATCTCCCTATATATGTCTGACACCTTACCGTCCCCCACCCATGTCTTTGAGATCACTCTGTCCTGCACCTCCTGCGTCGGGAGCTGCGGGAATTCCCTCACCTGTTGCCTCGTAAAAGCCCTCAGTTGCATATACCGGAATGCATTCCCTTGGGGCAACCCATATTTTTCAATCAGCGCTCCCAGACTTGCAAACGTCCCATCTACAAACAGATCTCTCAATTGTGTTACTCCTGCTCTTTGCCATGTTCCAAATCCCCCATCCATTCTCCCCGGAGCAAACCTATGATTATTTCTTATCGGGGACCACACCGAGGCTCCCGTCTTTCCCCTATGCCGTCTCCATTGCCCCCAAATTTTCAAAGTAGCCACCACCACCGGGCTTGTGGTGTATTTCTTCGGTGAGAACGGCAACGGCGCCGTCACCATGGCTTGTAGGCAAGTCCCCCTCCAGGACGCCTTCTCCAATCTCTTCCACGCCGCTCCCTCCTCTTCTCCCATCCACTTACATACCATTGAGATGTTGGCAGCCCAGTAGTACTCACTCAGGCTCGGTAGCGCCAGCCCCCCCCTATCCCTACTACGCTGCAGAAATCCCTTCCTCACTCTCGGGGTCTTCCCGGCCCACACAAAACTCATGATATTCGTCTCAATCCTTTTGAAAAAAGCCTTTGTGATCACCACCGGGAGGCACTGAAACACAAAGAGGAATCTCGGGAGGACCACCATTTTAACCGCTTGTACCCTCCCTGCCAATGACAGGGATACCATGTCCCATCTCTTGAAGTCCTCCTCCATCTGTTCCACCAACCGCGTTAAGTTTAACCTATGCAATGTACCCCAATTCTTGGCTATCTGGATCCCCAAGTAGCGAAAGTCCCTTGTTACCTTCCTCAACGGTAAGTCCTCTATTTCTCTGCTCTGCTCCCCTGGATGCACCACAAACAGCTCACTTTTCCCCATGTTCAGCTTATATCCTGAAAATTCTCCAAACTCCCCAAGTATCCGCATTATCTCTGGCATCCCCTCCGCCGGGTCTGCCACGTACACCAATAAATCATCCGCGTAAAGAGATACCCGGTGTTCCTCTCCTCCCCTCCACTTCCTGAAACCCCTCAATGCTATTGCCAGGGGCTCAATCGCCAGTGCAAACAATAATGGAGACAGAGGACATCCCTGCCTCGTCCCTCTATGGAGCCGAAAATACGCAGACCCCCGTCCATTCGTGACCACGCTCGCCATCGGGGCCCTATACAGCAGCTGTACCCATCTAATATACTCATCTCCAAAGCCAAATCTCCTCAACACCTCCCACAAATAATCCCACTCCACTCTATCAAATGCTTTCTCGGCATCCATCGCCACCACTATCTCCGCTTCCCCCTCTGGTGGGGGCATCATCATTACCCCTAGCAGCCTCCGTATATTCGTATTCAGCTGTCTCCCCTTCACAAACCCAGTTTGGTCCTCATGGACTACCCCCGGGACACAATCCTCTATCCTCATTGCCATTACCTTGGCCAGAATCTTAGCGTCTCCATTTAGGAGGGAAATAGGTCTATAGGACCCGCATTGCAGCGGGTCTTTTTCCTTCTTTAGGAGAAGCGATATCGTTGCCTCCGACATAGTCGGGGGCAGCTGTCCCCTTTCCTTCGCCTCATTAAAGGTTCTCATCAGTATCGGGGCAAGCAAGTCCACATATTTCCTATAAAATTCGACTGGAAATCCATCCGGTCCCGGAGCCTTCCCCGCCTGCATACTCCTAATTCCTTTCACTACTTCCTCTATCTCGATCTGTGCTCCCAGTCCCACCTTCTCCTGCTCCTCCACCTTAGGAAATTCCAGCCGGTCCAGGAAGCACATCATTCTCTCCTTCCCATCCGGGGGCCGAGCTTCGTATAAACTTTTATAGAATGCCTTGAACACTCCATTCACTCTCTCCGCTCCCCGCTCTATCTCTCCCTCCTCATCCCTCACTCCCCCTATTTCCCTCGCTGCTCCCCTTTTCCTCAATTGATGGGCCAGCAACCTGCTCGCCTTCTCCCCATACTCATACTGTACATCCTGTGCCTTCCTCCACTGTGCTTCTGCAGTACCCGTTGTCAGCAAGTCAAATTCTACGTGTAACCTTTGCCTTTCCCTGTACAGTCCCTCCTCCGGTGCCTCCGCATATTGCCTGTCCACCCTCAGAAGTTCTTGCAGCAACCGCTCCCGTTCCCTACTCTCCTGCTTTCCTTTATGTGCCCTTATTGATATCAGCTCCCCTCTAACCACTGTCTTCAGCGCCTCCCAGACCACTCCCACCTGGACCTCCCCGTTATCATTGAGTTCCAAGTATTTTTCAATGCACCCCCTCACCCTTAGACACACCCCTTCATCTGCCATTAGTCCCATGTCCATTCTCCAGGATGGACGCCCTTCTGTTTCCTCCCCTATCTCCAAGTCTACCCAATGTGGAGCGTGATCCGAAATGGCTATAGCCGTATACTCCGTCCCCCTCACCTTCGGGATCAACACCCTTCCCAAAACAAAAAAGTCTATTCGCGAATAAACTTTGTGGACACAGGAGAAAAACGAAAACTCCTTACTCCTCGGTCTACTAAATCTCCACGGGTCTACTCCTCCCATCTGCTCCATAAAATCTTTAAGCACCTTGGCTGCAGCCGGCCTCCTTCCAGTCCTGGATCTCGACCTGTCCAGCCCTGGCTCCAGCACCGTATTAAAATCTCCCCCCATTACCAACTTTCCCACCTCTATGTCCGGGATGCGTCCTAGCATGCGCCTCATAAAATTGGCATCATCCCAGTTCGGGGCATATACGTTTACCAAGACCACCGCCTCCCCCTGTAATTTGCCACTCACCATCATGTATCTGCCCCGCTATCCGCCACTATGGTCTTTGCCTCAAACATAACCCGCTTCCCCACTAGTATAGCCATCCCCCTGTTTTTCGCATCTAGCCCCGAATGAAACACCTGCCCCACCCATCCTTTGCGTAGTCTAACCTGGTCTATAAGTTTCAAGTGCGTCTCTTGTAACATAACCACGTCTGCCTTTAGTTTCTTAAGGTGTGCGAGTACTCGTGCCCTCTTTATCGGCCCGTTCAGCCCTCTCACATTCCACGTGATCAACCGGGTTGGGGGGCTTTTTACCGCCCCCCCCCTTGTCGATTAGCCATCCCCTTTTTCCAGCTCCTCACCCGGTTCCCACGCAGCTGTGTCCCCCCCAGGCGGTGCCCTCCCGCCCACCCCACCCCATTCCAGCTCCCCCCTCTCCCCAGCAGCAGCAACCCAGTAGCTCCCCCCCCCCCCCCCCCGCTAGATCCCCCACTAGCGTAGTTACACCCCCCATGTTGCTCCCAGAAGTCAGCAAACTCTGGCCGACCTCGGCTTCCCCCCGTGACCTCGGCTCGCACCGTGCGACGCCCCCTCCTTCCTGCTTCCCTATTCCCGCCATGATTATCATAGCGCGGGAACAAAGCCCGCGCTTCCCTTTTGGCCCCGCCCCCCATGGCCAACGCCCCATCTCCTCCACCTCCCTTCCTCCCTCCACCACCACCTGTGGAAGAGAGAAAAGTTTCCGCATCGCAGGATTAATAACATAAAACTCATCTTTCCCCCCCTTTTTCCCCCCCTCTTCGCCCCCCCATACTCGCCCCACCACTTTGTTTCAAACATTCTTTTTTAATAACCCGCTTATTCCAGTTTTTCTTCCACAATAAAAGTCCACGCCTCATCCGCCGTCTCAAAGTAGTGGTGCCTCCCTTGATATGTGACCCACATGCAGCATTCCAAATTTTATCTTTTTGTGAAGCACCGCCTTGGCCCGATTAAAGCTCGCCCTCCTCGCCACCTCCGCACTCCAGTCTTGATATACGCGGATCACCGCGTTCTCCCACCTACTGCTCCGAGTTTTCTTTGCCCATCTAAGGACCATCTCTTTGTCCTTAAAACGGAGGAATCTCACCACTATGGCTCTAGGAATTTCTCCTGCTCTCGGTCCTCGCGCCATCACTCGGTATGCTCCCTCCACCTCCAGCGGACCGCCGGGGCCTCCGCTCCCATTAACGAGTGCAGCATCGTGCTCACATATGCCCCGACGTCTGCTCCTTCTGCACCTTCAGGAAGACCAAGAATCCTTAAATTATTCCTCCTCGCGTTATTCTCCAGCACCTCCAGTCTTTCCACACATCGTTTATGGTGTGCCTCGTGCATCTCCGTCTTCACCACCAGGCCCTGTATATCGTCCTCGTTCTCGGCAGCCTTTGCCTTCACGACCCGAAGCTCCCGCTCCTGGGTCTTTTGCTCATCCTTTAGCCCTTCGATACCTGTAATATCGGGGCCAACAGCTCCTTCATTTCCTTTTTAAGTTCTTCCACGCAACATTTCAAAAACTCTTGTTGTTCAGGGCCCCATGTTAAACTGCCACCTTCCGCGCCATCTTGGTTCTTGCTTGCCTTCCTTGCCGCTGCTCCAAAGGATCCACTGCAATCTGGCCACTTCCCTCTCCTTTTTCCATCCGTTTCCAGGGGGGATTCCCTTCTGGTTTACCGCACAGTGCTTCTAGCCGTTAAAATTGCCGTTGGGGCTCTTATTAAGAGCCCAAAAGTCCGTTCCACCGGGAGCTGCCAAAACGTGCGACTTAGCTGGTCATCGCCGCACCCGGAAGTCCCCAGCTGCATCATCAAGGGCCAAGCTCAATCAGGAGCTCACCAGGCAGGTATTGGCACTCCTCAGAAGTGCTGTCCCATAGCAGAGAAAGCAAGGGATCAGTAGAGCCTACCCCAACTAGAGGACACCTACACTACAGCCTACTGAACCCTTCTTGGCTCTCTACCCTCTCAGGGCAGAGGACTCACCAGTGGGCCCCCTTCTCCCCGGATCACCAGCTGTCGTCTCCTGGTGAGACTGGCAGTGCTGACTGCCTCTGCCACCACCTTCCAGGCAGTGTTCAGGAGGGCAGGCTTGCGTCTGCGGCTCACGCTGGGGAAGAGTGTGTCCCTCCGCTCCTCACTGGCATGGAGCTCTGAGTTCACCTCGGACTGCCAAACTCAGGGGGAAGGTCTTCTGTGAGCCATCTTGGTGGCTGCAGTGAGTGTGTGGTAAGTGAAGTGCTTAAAAACAGCTCCAGCTGCCTGGCTGTTTGGCGCTAACTCCGGCCCCAGCGGTTAGAAAGCCCGCTGGGTCGGGAATTGCTTTGAATTCGCATCAGCAGAATGCTGGCCCATTAGCAGGTCCTGAACTGCTCCATAAGTAGCACTCCCAATGGGAATGCGAACCGCACGCTATTCAGTCCCAGCGTCAACATGGAGAATTTTGCCGAAGGTGTTCACCAGTAAAGCAAAAGGAAATTCAGCAGAAACCTGTTTTCAAACAGTGTGGTCAGAAGGTGAAATGCATTACCATAAGGAGTCGTTGGTGCAAATAGTATAGACAAGCTCATGAGGGAGCAAGAAATAGAAGGTTAAGTCAGTTGGGGTTTGGTGAAGACAGGTAGCAAGAGGTTCATGTGTAGCATGGGCCAAATGCCTGTTTCTTTGCTGTAAACCTGATGTAAATTCAAAAAATGCTAGTGCGCCACAAAAATTTGACAACATTGATCACCAGTCCATGCTGATTTTTTTCAGCAAGCATTGACATTGGAACCAAGCCCCCAGATGCTAACGGTCATCATGAAACACCCAACGTTTGGATAATATGATTAAGATTTGACCATATTTGTGTTGAACAAGTTAGATTTAATCTCATTTTCTGGGCAGAATTTCCAGAGGTGAAAGAGGAGTCATCTAACCTGTGCAGTCAATTACTGTTGTGTAGCTACTTTCATTTAAACATCAGCGTAGAACAATTCTTAAATAGGTATTTCAAAGATATTTGTCATATCACAACAGCAATCTAGCAATTTAATACAGCAAAATAATACAATTCAGTGGAAAAATGGAGGCCCTGAAACTGGAGGCAAGTTACAGGAGCAACTAAAAATGTGAGCCAATAGACAAATCTGAGTTGGTTTTTGAGGGGGAAGGAAGCTGTTACCAGAGAAGAGATGTAGGAACCAAATTCCATGAGTGCAGTAGTGCTATGGCTGATGTTACAGCCCCAGTGGTGTGCAGAGAGAGATTATGCACAAGTATAAGGTAAGATATAGTTTCTAGAGTTTGTCTGAGTTGGCTTCCTTCCACCTTAAGGTTAGAAGTGGAGATGTTTGCTGATATTTGCATAGCATTCAGTTCCCTTCACAACCCCTTAGATACTGATGTTCATTACCCGACACTTGCTGTCTGTGTCTGCGTCTGCATGCAATAAGACAGGGACAACATTCAACATTCAGGCTTAGGCAAATGACAAGTAACATTCAAGCTACACAAGGGCCAAGCAATTACCATCTCCAACAAAAGAGAATGTAACTATTTCTCCTTGACATTCAATAGCATTGCCATTGCTGAGTCCCCCACAATCAGCATCCAGTGGTTCACAATTGACCAAAAACTTAACTGTACCTGCCACACAAACATTGGGCGGGATTCTCCAATAATGGGGTTATGTCCCCACTCCAGCATCAAAACGCGGGCGTTTCATTCTGGACATCCGGTTGGAAGTCTGCGCACGGCGGCGGCCTTTGGCGGCCACCCCGCGCGACATTGCGGACTCACCACTCGGTGCAGCCCAGATAATATAGGCCCTCCCCGAGATCGCGCGTCCCTGCAGATCGGTGGCCCCGATTGCTAGTCTGGCCGTTCCTGAGACCCCCCCCCCCAGTGAAGGATCCCCCTTCCTCCCACCAGGACGGCCGTGGACTAAGTCCGCAGCCACCGATGACCTTTCCCGACAGGCAAAACGTGGTTAAAACCACGGCGTCGGGAACTCGGCCAGTTGTCATCGGTGAATCACGGCGGGGGGGGGGGGGGCCTCTGACAATGGCTCCCTCTGACAATGGCTCCCTCTGACAATGGCTCCCTACCCCGCGCCACGTAAACTGGGTGCGCACGATTCACGGCGATTCTCCGGGAGCGGCGAAGCACCGGTTTTCGAAGTCAACACCCATTCTCCGCCCCAGCGCCGATTGCGATTTCAGCTCGGAGAATCCCACCCACTGTGTCTACAAGAGCAGGTCAGAGGCTGAGAATTCTGCAGTGAGTAACTCACCTCCTGATTCCCCAGAACCTGCACCATCCACAGATCAGAAGTATGATGGAATGCTCCCCATATGCCTATGCAACTCCAACAGCACTCAGGATGCTTGATGTAACTGGGGACAAAAAAAGCCAGCTTGATAGCACTCATCCACCACATTAAACATTCACTCTCTCTGCCTATGGCTGTAGTATGTATGTACTATTTGTGAGATGCACTGCAACATCTTGCCAAGTCTCCTACGACAGCCTCTTCTCTATTATCCAGAACAGGGAAAGCAGTTGAGGCCAGAATATTGTATGCTTTCAAGAAGCAGTTAGATATAGCACTTGGGGTGAAGGAGATCAAAGGATATGGGGGAGGGTGATGGTGGGATCAGGCTATTGAATTGAATGATTAGCCATGATCGTAATGAATGGCGGAGCAGGCCCGAAGGGCTGAATGGCCTTCTCCTATTTTCTATGTTTTCTTTGAACATCAACAGTTACAAGTTTCACGCCTTTAAAAAAATATTCTGCTTTTCTATTCTTATTACTAGGATGTATAACCTCACATTTCCCAATATTATATTCCATCTGCCACTTTGTTGCTCACTTCCTTAACCTGCCTATACCTCTTTTTGCTTCTTTGTGACCTCTTCACAGTTTACACTTCCATCTAGTTTTGTGTCATCAACAAACCTAGATTTATTAATAGGTCTCTTCAACTATGCCATGACTATTGTGAATAGCTTAGGCCCTAGCACAGACCCCATGGCATTGCATGTTTTGTGAGCATCATCATGAAGTTCCTTTGATGGGCCACTTATTAGGGAAGGCGAGGCCCAGTACCAATGTGCAGTCCACTCTTTCTGCATTGGGATACTAAAGATTGGACGCCTACCTGGATAGTCAAATAGGTATCTGTTTATTTTAGGCAACACTGCTGGCAATTTGCTTGCAGGATCACCTGAAAACTGAATCGTGGTCAGGCGATAGACATTTCTTAATTTTCAACTGGTGGCTCCTCCATTTTTTAACATCATCAGGGCAAACTGCAGTTTGAAAATCCCCTCTTTGTCTCATTTCCCAACAAGTCTAAATCATGCTGGCATTTGTATCCCTTTTAATTTTCCCCTCCTGGCCTCTCCATACAACTCCTGCTTCAGTTAAACTTGATGCTTTTCTTCCACAACCCTGCTGAAATCGACTCACTTCAGTGAAATCATAGAAAATTTACAGCATAACAGGAGCCTATCGGATCCATGTCAACCATAATTATTTTATCACACCGAATTTAGCATTCATTCTGAGGTCCAGCATTCTGATAACTTTATCAAAAGCCATTTATTGTGTTTAAAACCTTATAATAATACCCCAGCTACCTGTCATGCATTATTACTATTTCACAAATAACTGGACACTGCTGATGGAGTTTATTTTCTTTATCTACATCCTCCCATTTCCTTTTGCTTTTGTTCTTTGTATTGCTTCAAGTCCTCTGTTTAACACCTGCACTGCACTGAGTTTTTTGTACGACACTGAGGTTTTCTTTTCATCGGGAACCCTAGATTTTGTTTCCGTGTATCTCAATTTATAGAAATTTCTCATTTGAGCTGTAGATTAACAGGCAACACCAGGACATCCTTTTATGTTTCATTTTCAGCTACTTTATTCTTAATAAGAAATTTTGGAATGAGAAGCCAAGAATTATTCGTAAAATTTGTGCTTGGGTAAGAAAACATTGGCACAAAAGAGTAATGTTCACATTGGACCTATTTATGTTACGTCGATAATGATGTTGTTCCCAAACTAATTTGAATTTTGTCAGCATGATACAATAAATAGTTTATTGCAGCACATTCACATCTATCTGATATTTTGTTTCAACAAATCAATAAATAATTTAACAATTTCTGCTGTTTACATTAAATAAACATTAAGACTAATGTCTGCCACAAAATCTGTACATTTGTTTAGTGACTCCATGATTGGTAGTGACAGTGGCTGTTTTTGTCCTCAATTGTGAATAGTTCAGCTAGTTTTCAGAATTTTGTTCACCAATTGCTTGATCTTGCTATTTGAATACTGAACAAATCCGACTTTGACATCATGGGCAGTATTGCCAACGAGAGCTCGGCATCACCTTCAGTAGGAAAGGCTCACTGTATTAAATGCACTATTGTTTCATAGCGTGATATCCATTTTATGAATCAGGCAGCAGAAGACATTCTGTGATTCACAACTGTTTTATTGTTATACTATAGTTCAGTACAAATACCAATTTCAACTCTTCCCTTCTGGATCCACTCTATCCTGAAGCACCCCCCACCAGAAAAATCCAGCTCTTAAATACAGGCTTCAATAAGCATCATCTGCAATCAACTCACTCTGAAACTTGTCCTGGTTTACTTTTAAAGGGACCTGCTTGTCTAACATTTTCAACTATTAGGCAATTAAGTAGTCACCTTCAGGCATTCCCTAGGATTAAGGACCCTGGGGGCTGAAATTCTACCCACCCTTATCCAGGAATAACTGGCCAAACAGAGGTTGGCATCTCTTCATTGCAGGCAGCACTGGTAGCAGTGTCAGCTACCAATAGTGCACCCACCAGAGGCCCAGGCCCAGATCAGCGGGGGACTCAATGCAAAAGTTTAGTGAGGGTCACTGGGTGGGGTTGAGGAATGGGGTTCAGAGCTAAGTTGTTGGGGGGGGTTTCAGCGGGTTCTTTGTCCTTCCCAATGCCGGGATCCTCTATTCAGACAGGGACTGCTTTTGAATGAGAAAACCCCTCCTACATTTTGAGCTTCCCACATGGCGGCTCCCATGCCCTCTGGGCATTAATTGCCCTCTTAAGGATCTCAGTTAGTGTCCAGGCTGGACGGCCGTCCACGAGCCTTTCTACACCTGACTTAATTGGGTGGAGGTGGTACTCTCGTGCCCGATTTACTGCTTACCCCTGCCTCCAAACTCTCCACCAGAGATAAGGGTGTGTTAAATTCCACCTCATGTTACATTTTGACAGTAAATAAAAATCAACAGGTGTGATGATGTAAGAGTGGCCATGCATGAACTTAAGCTTTTAAAAAAAATACAAGCTTCCTGAGAGATCCTGTATGCTTTTTAAATGTTGGGAGTTTAACATTTACAGTGGCCCACTATCCCCCAAAAATTAAATGTAGTATTTTCTGTTTTGCGACTTACATTCAGAAAACGGCATACCTGAAAATTTAAATAAGGCAAAGTACAATAATCTACCCCATATTTTGCGACTTACAAATTCATTACCGTATATTAGTGGGGTGATAAAACGATATAGTATTACTTTGTACTGTAAAACTGTTCATTTGCACAGATATTTATTATGATGAATATTAATCCAGAAGTAGCATTTTAGAGAGAACATACCATAAACTCATAGTAGTGCTATCTCCTGGTGATTGTGGTGCACTGGTAATCTCACTGGACTAGTAATCCAGAGGCTCAGGCTAATGTTCTTTGGGTGAGAGTTCAAATTCCACCATGGCAGCTGGTAAAATTTATATTTAAGTAAGAATCTGGAATCGAAAAGCTAGTCTCTGAAATGGTGACCATGAAACAAATGTTGATGTTGATTGTCATAAAAAAATCCATCTGGTTCACTTTTAGGAAAGGGGACCTGTCACCTTTACCTGGCTTGGCCTGCATGTGACTCCAGACCCGGTAGCACAGTGGTTAGCACTGTTGCTTCACAGCACCAGGGACCTGGATTCGATTCCCGGCTTGTGTCATTGTCTGTGCGGAGTCTGCACGTTCTTCCCGTGTCTGCGGGGTTTCCTCTGGGCTCTCCGGTTTCCTCCCACAATTCCCAAAAGACTTGCTTGTTAGGTGAATTGGACATTCTGAATTGAGTGTTAATGTAAGAAAGGCTTGCTTGTTAGGTGAATTGGACATTTTGAATTCTTCCTCAGTGTGTCTGAACAGGCGCCGGAGTGTGGCGACTACTGGATTTTCACAGTACTTCCCTTCATTGCAATGTTAATGTAAGCTCACTTGTGACAGTAATAAAGTTTATTATTATTATTTGGTTGACTCTTACTTGCCCTCTGAAATGGTGTGTCAATTGGGGATGGGCAACAAATACTGGCCTTGCCATCGATGCCCATTTCCCATGCCCATCCATTCATTTCTGGTGTACTCCAAGGTTCCAGAAGTGGCTTTTTTTCCTTCGCCATTTAAATATTGGCAACATTGCTTAGGAACATGGGTCAGTTTACACTTGGACAGAGATAGCATTCAGCACCAGCTCTTTTACTTTTCATCAATCCTCGGCTGTTACCATTTACTTCTGTTTAATTTTTCAGGAGATAATGATCTGATATTAAGACTTGGATTAACTGATACTTTCTCCATCTTAAAACATGAAATAAAACTACAGACGCCTATGTGCCTTGAGTCTCAACTCAGGATTTGCTTATCCTGCTTATCATTTTTCCATTAACGCCAGAGATGCTCAACCTTAATAACTTGACTCCGAGTTCAGTTTCCTGTCCCTAATCCAAGACTGATTTCTTTAACCTTCAAAATGTCACCTGTTTTACATACATCTCTTGCCCCCCCCCCCTTCTAAACCAATGCCATTATTCAGATCTTCATAACTTACCCAGTGCACTCCTTGCAGTATGGCCTTTCTATTCACATGCACAAAAACTTGCATTCCACCAACTCATTCTTCTATTCTTTTCTCAAGTCTTCACCTGAACAATCCTACCTCTTGTTGCCCAGTTACTATTTATATGATTATAGTTTGGACCGCTCTTCCTGTTAGCTGCCATTCTCTTAAGTGTCTCATTTCCTTTTTCACTTCCCCTATGTTCTTGCTTGCCATCAGTCATGTGCACTGTTTTTCTGCTTCACCTTACTCTCTATCTATTTTATCATCCAGGGAGCTCTGGCTTTGAGTACCCTACCTTTCCCCAGTGTGGGAATGTAACCAAGCCAACTCCTCTTTAAAGGCAGTCCATTGCTCTGCTACAGTTTTACCTGACAATCTGTCATTTCAATTTACCTGGGACTGGCCTGCTCTCAAGCCACTGAATTTGACCCTCCACTGATTCACTATTTTTTCTCAAGATTGCTGCTTATCATTTTTCCATAACTAATCTAAAAATTGTAATAATTGTGTTCCTATTAACTCCAGTTTTGCGAGGGTTGCTTGATGCCACACACTCAGTCAAATGTTGACATGATGTCCAGAGCCATCACTCTCACCTCACCTCCTCAGTTCAGCTCATTTATCCATGTTTGGACCCAAGGCTGTAAGGAGGTCTGCAACTGAGTGGGCCTGGCAGAACCCAAACTGAGTCAGTGAGCAGGTTATTGCTTCTGATTCCATTCTTTTTCAGAGCTATAGTTCTTTAATGTCCATATAAAAAGGCTCAGTTAGCCAACCATCTGACTTGTCTCTCTCTCTCATGTTTAAACATAGGATTATGGTTCTCCTTCACTGCTTTCAGAATCTCATTGAGGTCATCTTGTGTGATAAAAGAAATCTCATTTTTTTTACATTCTGTCTGTTGTATGGCTTCCCACCTAGCACAAGCGTTGTTCAATACCTTCTGAGCCGGAACCACAGCATCTTCATTTTGATGTTTTATTTTCCACTTTGGGACTCAAATCTGTCCTCAAAGTTCCACCCTAACAGCATCTGCTGCTGCATTCTGTTCTGATGCATGTGGCTTTAGGGTGTGCAGACAAATTTAATTGAGACAGATCCAGTTTGGCACAAGCTGGTTTTAACTCTTTGGTGTCAATTTCAGGTTTTATTGTCTGTTTGCCCTCAGAAGCCTGAGCTTTGATTCTTTGGACACATCTTTAGTCAAAACAGTACTTTCTGCAACAGAATTACAAATACCTTCTCCTTCTTCTTCCAAGTTCACAAAGTATCAACCTCCTTGTAATGGTTAAATCGGTGCTTCCAGGGGTAGTAGGAATAATCTGCAATAGTAATCTCCAACCACGCACCACACTACTTGGATGTGAGGTTGGAGACGGGCCGGGCCCAGCGCTCCTCATGGAGGCTGGATGCAGTCCTCTTTGCTGACAAGGCGTTTTGCGAAAGAATGTCACAAGCCTTCAAAGGGTATGTAACCTGCAACCAGAATGGGGAAGTCTAACCCTCCACATTCTGGGGTGGTACTGAAGGCAGTGATAAAATGGGAAAAAAATAATAGCACATCAGGTACTCAGGGACAGGAAGGAGAGGGCGGCTAGGCAATAGCTGATCGACTCCATATTGTATATGGATCGATGTACTCCATGTCCCTGCCGTGTAACTACTATCGGAGAGGTAAAAGCTACAAATGGAATTTGAACTGCTCTCCTCGGGGAAAGCAGTGCACCAATTCCGCCAGACATGGGGACCTTTTACAAACATGGAGACAAGGCCAGCGTCTACTTGCTTACCAGCTGAGAAAACAGGCAGCCATGAGCGAGATAGCACAGATGAAGGACAGGAATGGTAAGCTAGTCACAGCACCAGGCAAGAGCAATGAGGTCTTCGCGGCCTTCTACCGGGAACTGTACACCTCCGAGCCACAGGAGGGGGACTCGAAGATGAAACGGTTTCTCGATGGGCTGAACATACCAGCTATGGGGGAAGAAAAGAGCCAAGGACTGGAAGCTCCACTAGAACTGTGGGCAGGAGATTCAAAAGCCTGAGAACAAACTCTAATAGGTTCAAAAACAGCTTCTTCTCCGCTGTTACCAGACTCCTGAATGATCGTCTTCAGGACTGAACTGACCTCTCCACAACACATCTTCGCGACTGAATAGTACTACACTCTGTATGCTTCACCCGATATCTGTGTCAATGTATTTACATTGTGTATTTATCGTATGTCCTATGGTTTTTTTCATGTATGGAACGATCTGTCTGGGCTGTACGCAGAACAATACTTTTCACTGTACCTTAGTACACGCGACAAATCAAATCCAGATCCAGAAAGTCATGGAGAGCATCAACTCCATGCAGTTGGGGGAGGCACCAGGACAGACAGATTCCCGGTGACTTCTACAAAAGATTTGCAGCAGCACTGGCCCTGCACCTGCATGAGCTGTTCAATGACTCGCTGTCGAGAGGGACCCTGCCGCCCATGCTGGCACAGGCCTCGATATCGCTGATGCCTAAAAAAGGCAAAGACCCGACAGAATGCGGGTCACACAGACCTATCTCACTCCTAATCACTGATGTCAAAGTCCTGGCGAAGGCCCTGGCGAGGCGACTGGAGAGCTCCGTGCCGGAGGTAGTTGTGGAAGATCAGATGGGATTTGTCAAGGGCAGACAACTAACGGCGAACATCAGACACCTGCTGAACATAACTATGATCCTACCCTGGGGGGGACACCAGAAGTGATCATCTTCCCAGATGCAGAGGAGGCCTTTGACAGAGTCAAATGTAGGTACTGGAATAGTTTGGGTTTGGACTAGGGTACACCTCCATGTGTGAAGCTACTGTACAGCACTCCTCTGGCGAGCATACGGATAAACACCACCAGCTCTGAATACTTCTGGCTGCACGGAGGCACAAGTCAGGAATGCCTTTTATCCCCACTGCTATTTCCATTTCCCCTGGCAATCGAGCCACAGGCTATCTCCCTCAGATCAGCGAAGGGGTGGAGAGGCGTCCAGAGGGGAGACAGGGAGCATCGCGTCTCACTCGATGCGGATGGTCTACTCCTGTACATATCAAACCCCCTTGCCAGCGTGGAAGGAATAATGGAACCCCTAAGGGAGTTTGGAGCCTTCGCAGGTAACAAACATAACCTGAGCAGGAATGAAATTTTCCCCGTGGACCACCCGGCAGGAATCAGAGCTGGTAGACTGGCTTTCAAGTTGGCCCAAAGCAAATTCCGATACCTGGGGATCCAGATAGCCGCCAAATGGACACGGATCCATAAGTGGAACCTATCGAGTCTGGAAGAAGAGGTAAAGAGTGACCTGCGGAGGTGGGAAAGTGGGGAGAGTGGTGGGGCGAGTGCAGACAATCAAAATGAATGTACAGCCAAGATTCCTCTTCCTATTCAGATCCCTTCCGATCTTCATCCCCGATGCTTTTTTCACCAAAGTAGACAAATTAATTATGGCGTTTGTGTGGGAGGTAAGACCCAAGGATATGTGAAACCGTCCTACAAAGAAGTAGGAATTTGGATGGGGCCTGGCCCTTCTGAACCTCACATTCTATCACTGGGTGGCTAACGCAGAAAGGGTACGGGGGCGAATCAAAGAGTTGGAGGCGGAAAGGGTGAGAACTGAGGAGACCTCCTACACAGGGCCACTCCTCCGAGCACTTGCCATGGCCCCAATCCCATTTACCCCAACCAAGTACTCAAGAGGCCTGGTGGTGGTGGCCAAGCTGAGGACATTGAATCAACTCTGGTACCACTACAATCTGGGTGCAAATATAGCCCCCACCTGCAAAAAACCATAAATTTGCCGGCAGGTCAGAATGGCCGAGCAGTCTAAGGCGCTGCGTTCAGGTCGCAGTCTCCCCTGGAGGTGTGGGTTCAATCCCACTTCTGACAAATCTATTTATGCGGTGTTTGCACATTTGCCCCCAACAACCCAAAGATGTGCAGGCGAGATGGATTGGCCATGCTAAATTGCCCTTAATTGGAAAAAATGAATTGGGTACTCTAAATTTAGATTAAAAAAAACATTAATTCACCCCTGCAATGGTGGACGCTTCCTTTAAAAGGTGGGGACAGGATGAAGGGGTACCGATGGTAGGGGACCTATATGTAGATAGCAGACTCTGGGGGAACTAACAGATAAGCTCCAGCTCCCGAAAGGGAATAAGTTCTGATACATGCAACTAAGGGGCCATTGGGATGATGTTTCTCATGGTGGGTTGGGTGCGGGGTATGGAGGGGAAGGGCCGGAGATGCGGTTTGCAGTGGAGGAGTGGTGATGGAGCAAGTCGGATGGGTGGGATGGTGTTTTTTTGGGAAGGCCTTGTGGGTGGGAGGGGAACTGCGGTGGTTAGTCCGGGGCGGTGTGTGTGTGTGTGTGTGTTGGGGGGGGGGCACATGGCATTTATGGAGGATGAGTTGGTCATAGACAGGATGGATGGCCATCTTCTGTGGGCCTGATTCAGAATGGGGATGGGGAACGGAGATTAAAGGTGATGATGGCGGACTCTAGAGGGGAGGGGAGACAGAAGCCTGCAGTGAAAATTGTGATATGGAATGTCCGTGGGCTAAACGGGCCAGTTAAATGGTCCCAGCTGTTTGTGCACTTGAAGAATTTGAGCGCAGAGGTCATTTTCTTGCAGGAGACACATCTCTGGGTGACAGATCAGATGATGTTGAGGAAGGGATGGGTGGGGTAAGTGTTCCACTCTGGATTTAACTCGAAGTCTAGGGCAGTTGCTATATTGTTGAGCAAGAAAACAGGGTTTACAGGGGCTAGGAAAGTGCGGGACCTGGTGGGGAGGTTTGTGACAGTGATTGGGGTGCTATGGGGACTCCGGTGGTGTCAGTGAGTGTGTATGTGCTGAATTGTGGCGATGCCGGATTCATGAAGAGGGTATTGGACTGTCACCAGCTGATTATTGGGGGGGGGGGGAGGAGTTCAATTGTGTGTTGGAGCAGAGGGTGGATAGGTCGAGCCCTAAGTCAATGGGGAGGTCGAGAATGGAGCGAGAACTGGCAGGGTTTATGGAGAGGATGGGGGTGGTGCATCTGTGGAGGTTTGGGCACCGGAGGGAGGGAATATTCCTTCTTCTCACTTGTGTATAAGGTTTATTCCCGCACGAGTATAGGGTTAATTCCAGGATTGATTTTTTTTGTGGTGTGCCGGGCGATGTTGATAAGGGGATCTTATTGAAACTTACAGAATACTGAGAGGCCTAGACTGTGTGAACGTAGAGAGGCTGTTTCCCCTAGTAGGAAAAATTAGAACCCAAGGGCACAACCTCAGACTAATCTCTCCATTGGTTGGAGTCATACCTGGCACAAAGGAAGATGGTTGTGGTGGTTGGAGATAAATCATCTCAGCTCCAGGACATCACTGCAGGGTAGTATCCTAAGCCCAACCATCTTCAGCTTCTTCATCAATGACTTCCCTTCCATCATTTTTTCTTTTAATTTAGAGTACCCAATTATTTTTTGTTTTCCAATTAAGGGGCAATTTAGCATGGCCAATCCACCTAACCTGCACATCTTTGGGTTGTGGGGGTGAAACCCACGCAGACATGGGGAGAATGTGCAAACTCCACACGGACAGTGACCCAGGGCCGGGATTCGAACCCGGGTCCTCAGCGCCGCAGCCCCAGTGCTATCCACTGCGCCACATGCCACCCTCCCTTCCATCATAAGGTCAGAAGTGGGGATGTTTATGGATGGCTGCACAATGTTCAGCACCATTCGTGACTCTTCTGATCATGAAGCAGTCCATGTCCAAATGCAGAAATACCTGGACAATATCCAGGCTTGGGCTGACAAGTGGCAAGTTACATTCACGCCACATAAGTGCCAGGCAATGACCATCTCCCACAAGAAAGGATCTACCACCACCTCTTGACACTCAATGGCATTACCATCACGGAATCCCCCGCAATCAACATTCTAGGGATTACCATTGATCAGAAACTGAACTGGACTAGCCATATTAATACTGTGGCTATCAGGGCAGGTCAAAGGCTAGGAATCCTACGGTGAGTAACTCACCTCCTGACCCCCCAAAGCCTGTCCATCGTCTACAAAGCACAAGTCAGGAATGTAATGGAATACTGTCCACTTGCCTATATGAGTGCAGCTCCAACAACACTCAAGAAGCTTGACACCATCCAGGATAAAGCAGCCCGCTTGATTACTTCCCCTTCCACACACATTCAAACACTCAACCACCGATGAACAGTGACAACCATGTCTACAAGATGCACTGTAGTAACTCACCAAGATTCCTTAGGCAGCACCTTTCAAACCCACAACCACCACCATCTAGAAGGGCAAGAGCAGCAGATACCTGGAAACCCCACCATCTGGAGGTTCCCCTCCAAGTTGCTCACCACCCTGACTTGGAAATATATCGCCGTTCCTTTAATGTCGCTGGGGCAACATCCTGGAGCTCCCTCCCTAACAGCAGAGTGGACTGCAGCGGTTGAATAAGGCAACTCAGCACCACCTCCTGAAGGGCAACTAGGGATGGGCAATAAATGTTGGCCTAACCAGTGACGCCCACATCCCGTAAATTAATTTACAAACTGAGATGAGAAGGGATTTCTTGAGCCAGATGGTGGTAAATCTGTGGAACTCTTTGCTGCAGAAGGCTGTGGAGGCCAAATCACTGAGTGCCTTTAAGACAGAGATAGATAGGCCCCTGACTAATAAGGGAATCAGGGATTATAAGGAGCAGGCATGAGAATGAGGATGAGCAAAATATCAGCCATGATTGAATGGCGGAGGAGACTCGATGGGCTGAATAGCCTAATTCTGCTCCTTTGCATTGCCGATTGAGCTTTTGGCGATGGCACTACGGGCCTCGGTTGAGTGGCGGGCGATTGTGAGGGGGCAGAGAGCACCGGGTGTCATTGTACACCAATGACTTGTTATTGTTCGTGTCGGACCCGTTGGAAAGCATGGACAGAATCATGGGCTTGCTGGAGAGGTTTGGGCTTTTTCGGGTTATAAATTGAATGTAGGAAAAACTGAGGTATTTCCGGTGAATACTGCGGAATGGGGGTGAACCTGGGGGCTCTGTCGTTTTAGGTTGCAAGGGAGCAGTTTTGGTACCTTGGAATCCAGGTAAAGTATGAGTGGACCACAGTGCATGGCTGATGCCTGACGGGGTTGGTGGAGGAGAACAAGGGGGACCTTAAAATTTGGGATATGCTGCACCTGACATTGGCAGGGAGGGTGCAGGTGGTGAAGATGAACGTACTGCCAAGATGTGTTTCAGTCCCTCCTGATTTTTCTCCCCAAGGCCTTTTTCCGGAGGGTGGATGTGCTAATTTCAGAATTTGTGTGAGCAGGGAAGCTTCGAGGGCGAAGAACGCTTTGCTGCAAAGGCAGAGGCGGGAAGGGGGGGTTGGCACTCCCGAACTTGATGCGTTACTATTGGACAGCGAATGTGGATAAGGTGAGACAATAGTGGGAGGGGGAGGGGGCAGACTGGGTCAAGTTGGAGGTGGAGTCTTGTAAGGATATGAGTCTGAGAGCACTGATGAAGGCCCATTGCCGCTCACTCCGAGCAAATATACGAGGGGTCTGGTAGTAGAATCGTCTATAAAAATCTGGAATCAGCTGAGGAGTCACTTTAAGATGGGTCACAAGTCGGTGTTAATGACACCATAGGTTCAAGCCAGAGCGGAGGATGGATTAGAGGCAGTGGAGGGAGGAGGGGTTGGGGTGGGTCAGACACATGTTTTCGGAGGGGAGGTTCACTGAGCTAGAGGAGAGCTGCGGGAGAGGATTGAGTTACCAAGGGGGAGTGAGTTTAGGTATTGGCAGGTGCGGGACTTTGCACGTGAGGACCTACCTTTATTCCCTCAGGTACTGGAATATACGCTTCTAGAGAAATAGCTGCTCCCGGATGAGGTGGGAGATGGCAGCATTGGAGATATATATGGGTTGTTGGGAGAGCAGTGCAAGGCAGTAGTGAAAAGGATCAAGTGGAAGTGGGAGGAGGAGTTGGGGAGGGTGATAGGATGGGGAATTTGGTGTGAGGCAATGCGGCACGTGAACTCATCCTCCTCCTGCACAAGAATGAGTTTGATACAATTTAAGGTCGTGCACAGCGTCCACATGATTCGGGCTCGGATGAGTGGGTTTTTTCGGGGGGTAGCAGTCGAGTGTGAGAAGTGTGGGAGGGGGCTCTGCGAGTCATGCTCGTATGTTCTGGGGGTGTGAAAAGTTGGAGAACTTTTGGGAGCTGGTGTTCGGGACCCTATCAAGGATTGTAAAGGTTGAGGTGAAGCCAGACCCTGTGGTGGCAATCTTTGGGGTGTCGCAGGGGAAGGAGACCTATGTTGTGGCCTTCGCCTCTCTGTTTATCCGGTGACGGATACTTTTGAATTGGAGGTCAGCTACACCACCGGGGGTCGTGGCATGGCTAAGGAGTCTGTACGAATTTCTCAGGTTGGAGAAAATGAAATTTGCCTTCAGGGGGTCAGAGGAGGGCTTTGAGGTACGGTGGAGGCTGTTCATGGCTATATTTCAGGAGCTGTTTGTCGTGCGGGGGGGAGCGAGGGTGGGGGGGTTTAAAAGGGGAAATATATACAAACTCTATACTTTGGTTGGATGTTAAGCTTTTGTTATTTTGTTGAACATGTTTTAAATAAAATATCTTTCCAAAAAATTAAATATCCCATACTCAAAATGTGGATGTTACCCTTGACCAAAAGCTGAACTGAACCAACCATATAAATACTGTGGCTAGAAGAGCAGGTGAGAAGCTTGGAATTTTGTGTAGAATAGGTCATCTCCTGACTCCCCAAAGCCCATCTACCATCTATAAGACATAAGTCAGGAGTGTGATGGAATACTCACCACTTGCCTGGATAGCTGCAGCTCCAACAACACCCAAGGAAACCGTCCAAGACAATGCAATCCACTTGATTGGCATCCCATTGACCACTTTCAACATTCATTGCCTCAACCACCGAGAAACCGTGGCAGCAGCATGTACATCCACCAGATGCACTTCAGCAAGGCTCACCAAGGCTCCTTTGGCAGGATCTTCCAAATCCACAACCTCCACCACCTAGAAGTACAAAGGCAGCAGATGCATAGGAACATTACCACCTGCAAGATTCCCTCCAAGTCACATACCATCCTGACTCGGAACGATACCGCTCTTCCTTACATTCGCTGGGTCAAAATCCTGGTATTCCCTTCCTAACAGCACTGTGGGTGTGTGTACAACACTTGGACCTCAGTGCTTCATTAAGGCAGCTCACCACAACCTTGTCAAGGGCAATTAGGGATGGGCAATAAATGCTGGCCTAGCCAGCAATGTTCACGTCCCATAAAGAAATTGAAGAATGATTGTAACCTTGTAGCAGTTTTCTCAAATAATATAAAATCCATTTCAACTCCTCACTGAATTTAGGTACTTGACAGATATTCAAATCATACACAGGAGTTAAATCTGAATCATTGCTATTCCCACTTAATCATGTTATCAAAACCTTTCTGTATCCAGTTTAAATTCTCAAGCTTCCCTCTCTCTGCCTTTCTCTTTTTCTTACCCTTGCAATTCTAATTTACACATTTCCCTTTCTTTTGCTCTTTTTTAAGTTCAATCTTTTGTTTTTCCATTTACTTTTCTAATTTAAACTGTTTAATCTACAACTGAATCCCAGCTAACTCAATCTGTGGTTTATCTGGATTCGCCTTTTTTCCCTATAAAATTCAGATGTTCAGCTAATATTTCAACTGTTTCTGCTTTCTGAGCACTCTATTTCTAACTTTTCAGCCACTGCTTTTAAATTAACCTTTTTTAACTGTGCATGGTACTCACAGATAAGTCTTCTCTTTTGAATAAAGCTTCAGCAATAGACATAGCCATTTTAACTTCTCAATAAATTCACCAAAAATCATTGTGAAATCTTGTTCATTTAAACTCTAGCCAAACCCAGTGTACTTGTCTCAACCTGTAGATTTGAAATCGCGGATGATTCCTCAATTTGTCGTGACTTCTCCAGATCCTAATTTTTAAAAATAAATTTGAACTTCCAGTTAATAGCTGAAAGGATTTAGTAGCAAGATTTCACGTTTTAAGACTCACTATCAAAATACATTATTGTTGTAGGAATTTATATCTTTGCCCACATTCTCCTTTTTTTACTTTTAGCACAACCAAAAAAAACACCTCACAGACACACTTACACTGTCCTTTAAGTAGACATTCAATTTTCCCAGAACCAATTCAAGGTCATTCTTCACTCCCAAGTATTTACATCTGTTCTTTTTCTTCCTCAGCATGGGAAATTTTAATCTCAGAACTGTCTTTCACAGTGAGGTATTTTCCCCAAAGATTCCTTCTCTAAACAAGCAATTTGAATTTTCCAGCCTCGTTTTCACTCCTCATGAATTTAGTCTTTTCAGTCCGAGTAAGTCTGCTCACCTAAAGCGTCCTGCTTCCTACAGCTGCTCTCCTTATCCCAGATCATGACAGACTAAGCTTGGGTGTGGGTTTCCCCTCTGAAAGCCCCTCTTCATGGCTATGGGCTTTGTATCCAGGTGGAAAAGCTGATAGTTTTTTGACTTGAAAGCTGCGGAATCTGGTAGGAAAACACATCAAATCTTATGGCGCTGCCCTAATTACTTTTGCACTCGGATGTTTTGCACTGTATTCTGTGACATGGCAGACCTCATGGTGCGAAGTCCACTCTCCTATCCAGGTGCCATATTGAGAAGGTACCCAATATTGAAGAAAGACGGTGGACCTCCTGAAAATGGAGATAGATCTCCAGAAACATTCTGAAGGTGGAAGATGAACCCCTCCAGGAAACCAAATTTGGAAGGGAGCAATGGATCAATGTTCACAACACTTCCCCCACCAGTACCAAGGCTTGCCCGGGAAGCTAATGATCCTACCAGTAGACTAAATTCTGAAGGAAGCTTCATCAGCAGAGTCCACACAAGGAATCCTAGTCAGAGACCCAAAGCCAAAAGGAAGTTCCGTTCTCCGAATCTTCCAACTCAACATTGAGGAGCCGTCGGTAGCCAAGCGAAGCCTCATTAAAGTTCTTGCTGCTCAACACTCCATTGATATAATTTGCCTGCAAGAAACTCACGTGAGAACAGAAGAAGCAGGCTGCTATTGCACACAAGGCTACGACCGCCTGTGCTACCACCTTCATGCCAAACATTGCCATGCTGCCTATGTCCGAACTCACATTGCTCAAGCAAATCGCCTAGCAGCAACTTTCTCTGACACCCCAGCGGTTGGTGGATTCCATATAGCCAATTTATACAAGCCCCCAAGCACCAGCTGGGTGCAGCAAATCTTGGCCACCCTCCCCACCCAGCCATCTATGTGGTGGACTTTACCAGCCACCATTCAGACTGGGATACTGAGAACTGGTGAAGCGCTTGCAGAGTGGGCAACCAGAAATGATCTGACATTTATACACCATCCAAAACAGCGAGGAACATTTCATTCAGCTAGATGGCGTAGGGATTACTCTCCCGACCTGTACAGGGTCGGTTCATTTAATGGGAGTCCCATCTTGCACAGAGCCTTGTCTTAAATGACTTCCCGCACAGCCAACACCGTCCTTCAGGTTTCAGTAGTCAACAGACCCAAGAAGATGCGAAGGACCTTCCGGAAAGCCACCTGGACAAGATACAGTGAAAGCCAGCTGGACAAGATACAGTGAAACCTCAGAATGCAGCATCTCCATAATCAAAACATACATAGAACATAGAACATACAGTGCAGAAGGAGGCCATTCGGCCCATTGAGTCTGCACTGACCCACTTAAGCCCTCACTTCCACCCTATCCCCGTAACCCAATAACCCCTCCTAACCTTTATGGTCACTAAGGGTAATTTATCATGGCCAATCCACCTAACCTGCGCATCTTTGGACTGTGGGAGGAAACCGGAGCACCCGGAGGAAACCCACGCAGACACAGGGAGAACGTGCAGACTCCGCACAGACAGTGACCCAGCGGGGAATTGAATCTGGGGCCCTGGCGTTGTGAAGTCACAGTGCTATCCACTTGTGCTACCATGCTGCCCTATACAATCGAAGTTGATGAAGCATACAACCGTCTCTGCGGTGCCACCTATAAAGCAGCCTGAATGGCAATTCCCTGGCAACCCATCTATATTCCATGCTGAGGAAGGGAGAGCTGCCTCCTCGGGGCATATGAAGCATCAGGAGACGCAGAAGTAGGAGACCATCTGATCGGGTTCCTCAGTGCCACGCGCTTCACCAAGTGGGAGGAAACTGTAGCAGAACTAAACTTCATACACTCCAGCTGGAAGTGTTGGAGCCTAATCCGTCACCTTGGAGCAGCCCAAAAGCCACCCACTTAAAACTTCCCCTCATTTACTCCCAACCCCACTTGAAACTTCCCCTCATTTACTCCCAACCATGTTTCCACTGCTTGCCATAGCTAAGGTACCCTGGACAAAAACACCAAAAGAAACACCCAGAGTCAACCCTGCACACCACCAGCAACACAGAGAAGACATGAGCCCTGTCCCCTTTGAGGTTGCAGAACAAAAGAAGATCCTACAGGCTTGAAGTGTGGCAAGGCAGAAGGATATGACAATGTCGCCCCAGAATTTACGAAACACCCAGGTCCCTGAGCTCTTTCCTGGCTGACCCGATTTTACACAATGGGCATACGTTCCAAAACCATTCAAAAGAAATGGCAGCCAGCAAAACCTAGGCCCACCCTAGGTACGACTCCCGATGTTTGTCTGAAAAAAGCCTACCACAAAGGACTCTTCTGCAAATTCCACCTGAACAAATGAATGGGAATCATTGGACATGACAAACAAATACCTGGTCTCAACCCCAACCCAACAGCTGCCTAGTATCCCCCCCCCCCCCCCCCCCCCCCCCCCCACCCCCCGCCCGCTGTGGTGTTCTAAGATCCAGGGTTGCGGGCAGCCTTCACCTCTAACTTCGGAGGCAGCCCCAGGCATTGTTCAGGTGAGTCCTGACATCTGTACACCACGTTGTTCCAAATGTGCTTTGCATCAGCGTGTTGCGTGTTCTCCCACGGGCGCTGCAGAGAATCTGGCATGGGGTGGGGGGGAAGGACTGATTTCTCTCCTAACTTGTCGGCGGGGGCTTGGGAGAGTTTCACTCTAACCCTTGCCCTTAGGCAGGAAAACAGTGATTTAAAAACTGTACCAGCTGCACCTGGAGTTGCTTGGTCTAATTCTTCATTAAAACATTCAGGTACTGAAATATACTTGCTGTTCAAGGCATAATTTATTAATTTTGGCAGTTACCTTTCACTAACCAAGATACGGAAGATTATGTTCAGGAAATGAGCCTTCACTGTTTTTGTTTTCTATGTGATTTACCTAGATTTAGATAGTATACAAATAAAGTTCAAAACTCCCTCTAGCCTACAGTGTTGCAACTTACATTGCTCAAATTTTACTTCCTGCACTGTACATTACTGCCAGTGTTGTTATTGACCATGATTCTGGAAACAGTGTTGCAGTTCATTTTATTCAACAAAGTGGATATTAATACTAATAGAGCAACACCATGCGTATTTACAGTGCTTTCTCACTTTGCTAGTGTATTAGTGGTACATTAGGGAGGAATATGATTCTTCTGTGCCAGCCTACTAGCTTGGAATAAGAAAGGAAGAGTGGGAATGAGATACCTGAAAAAAAAATCAGTTCATGCAAATTTCTGTGATATAACCCCGCAGATAATAAACAAGATTTTTAGATGCCCGCAACAATTTACAATTGAATAGGTGAATTTTTGTTTTGAATGTTTGCTGTATTCTGACATGCAGCCTTCAAACTGCAAAGAGTTGTATAAATCTTTATGCTATTTAAAGGTTTCCTGATACTCTTAATTTCTATTGATCTGTTACAGAAGCCCAATGGTGCAGTTCATCCATTGCATCAAAAGTGCAAATTTTCTTCGTTTGCACAGAAGTTCTGGATTGGGACAACCTTTGGTATTTTTGTTCCCTTCCGAGAGAGGAAGTGCAGAATTTGTTTCTAACAGGCGACACTCAGATATTCAATCACTGCCTCCTCCGGTTGGTAATATCATGGCTTCAGGACAGCAGCCACCATCTAGACCATCTTTCCATCCACAAACGTACCACAATTTTTTGGTTTTGGACTTTGAAGCAACTTGCGATAAACAATTGATAAAGCCTCAGGTATTTTTGTACAATAAATCTTCTGCTCATACTTTTATCCTAGAAGTTTCTCACCAATTCTAAACAATGTTTTTATGAGCCATATAATAATTATCTTGGACCACGATGTCCTGTTGATCTAGGATTCTGAACACAGGAGTTAATTTAGACTTGTATGTCCAATTTGTAGGAGTGTACTTTTATAGCCTTGGAGTCAAAGTGATGAAGAATTTGAGGAAGCAATAATGATCTGCTTCTAAATGTCTTTTTCATGCTTCATAAATATATAATTTTAATATTTAATTGCAATAGTGACATCTAGTGACAGATAATCAACACTGCAATTATTTTTCATTAATTTGAATTTTCCAACCTTGGATCATTTTTGTTGTGTCTCATAGAATATTATTTGGCCATTGTACACCTGAACATAAGGTTAAGTCTTGCACCGACAAAGGATGTCTTGTGTAATCTGACTATGGAGAGCCATAACTTCTGACATAGCTGAGAGTTGCAGTGCATCCATATACCACTTGAGACTGACAACTCCCTTACTGAAATATTGTTTCCACAGATTTATTTTGAAATAGCTCACTTTCAAGCATAGGCCATGACCTTTGGATCTATTTTTCTGGCAAGGTGAAATAATTTTCATGGTCCACATTATCTAAATCCTTAAAATTGCTAAAAATAAACCCTTTCAGCTTTCAAGTGAGGACATGCCCAATTTACATAATCAAATCAATGTTCCTCGTCCATAGGTGCTAAAGCCAATAGTTGTGTCCACACTATTCTGGCTGAAATCAGCTAACTTGACACAGATTGGAAATTATTAATTGGGAATTGGGAAGTAATTGAGGTTTAGGAAATAAATTAAGTATGCTCAAGACAACTCTAGAAATTTTAGCAAACTGGATTTATGAATGTTTTTTTAAAATAATATTTTATTGAGGCATTTATATATATGTACACATCAACCACAACCATAAAACAAAACAAACAAACAGGACTGCAAATAATCAAAACAACTAAAATACCTAACACTCCTTCATCCCGCCTGCCGCTCCCCAGCTCCAGTACCTCTTTCTTTAACCTCCCCCCACCTTACCCATCCCCACCCCCACTGCTGACAACTTGGGCGGGATTCTCTCAGCCCAGGCAGGGCCGGAGAATCCCGCCACCGGCACGAATCGCGCCACGCCACCGGTCGGGGGTCGCTCTACGTGGCTGGCCCACCGATTCCCGGCCCGGGATGGGCCGAGCTGCAGTCGTATAAACGCTGAGTCCCGCCGGCGCCGTCCACACCTGCTCTCAGCCGGCGGGAACTCGGCGTGGAAGGGTCGGGGGCGGCCTGTGGGGGGGGGTCCGACCCCGGGGGGGCCTCTGATGTGGCCAGCGATCGGAGCCCACCGATCGGTGGGCCAGACTCTCTGGCTGGGGGCTTCCTTCTTCAGTGCCAGCCCCTATAGTCCTGCGCCATGTTGCGTCGGGGCCGGCGCGTTGAAGGAAGCCACTGCGCGTGTTGCCGCCGGTACCACTGCGCATGCGTGGATCCCGTGGCGCCCAGTTGACGCCGGGATCAGCAGCTGGAGTGGCGTGAACTGCTCCAGTGCCATGCTAGCCTCCTGTAGGGGCCAGAATTGCTGATCCTGAGGCCGTGTTGACGCCATCGAGAAACGGGACGGCGTTTCCAATGGCATCAACACTTAGCCTCAGGGTCACAGAATCCCACCCCTTAACTGTTTTCAAAGAAGTCGATGAACTGCTGCCATCTCTGGGAAAACCCCTCCACAGACCCTCTGAAGGCGAATTTTATCTTCTGTAGCCTGAGGAACCCTGCCAGGTTTGTCATCCAAACACCCGGTTTCGGCAGCCCCGAGTCCCGCCATTCCAATAAGATCCGGGCTACCAGGGAGGCAAAGGCCAAATCATCGGCCGATTTATGAATGTTGTTAATTAATCTGGAATGGCTTTAAAAGACCTTAAAGGAACCACCGTATGTACTTTGTGTCATAATATTTTTATCTAATTTGAAACATCACAAGTAGCAGTCAGTTGGTAGGCCAGCCCTTCTAGTTTATAACCTTTACCGTTACTAAGACACCAATTGCAAGTCCTGCTACTCAATGGCTAATTTGAGGGAATAAAAAGAGATATAGGCATTTTGCTAAAGTTACTGATAAATTATTTGGTTAAACTTTATTTTCCAACATGCTATGACCATTATAATGAGAAATTATTTTGGCATCATGGCTTCTTTCTGTTTTCAATTTAAAAAGAACTCGATTCTTAATAATGTTCTTGGGGAGTATATGAAATTATCAGTTCCTTTTGTCTTCCCAAGACTCCAGTGGGTGAAGTGAGAGTGGGAGATTTAGCCTCAGCCCTCTGCTTATGCCTCTGAGCAGGCCAGAAGGAATTGTGTGACAATAGCTAGAAGACAATTCTGGCTTTAATTCTGATACGAAGAATTTGACTGTGTCACCTCAAGATACAATGAAACAATGCCCAAAAGCAATTATGTGCTCTTCTGTTATACAAAGGGTTAGGAATAAACATTTATTTTATTAAAAAATCACATGCACTTTCTATCACTTATATTAAAAGTTACTGATTATCAAATCAATATTTTAAATAAAAGGAAACGTCATTCATAATGCAGTCAGCAATGATTTGAGCAGTCTAATACCATACAGATGTTTTTTTTCCAACCCAAAATATTACACATGATGAAATCCCCATTTAAATTTAATCCTGCACCTGTTATGAAAATGTAAGACAATTCATTCTGTACTGTATCATTCTTAACCAAAATCTAAAGGAAAGGAATAAAGTATAACATTATTTCTAATGTGAGGACTTCTCTTCTAATTGCCTTAAATCCCTTTAGACATCACGGTCCTGGACATCAGGCATCAAGTCTCATCTGTCAAAGTGTAAATCAGCAATTAAAACACAAACACCAAAATGTCAAAGATGACCTAAAGCACAACAGGGCTGACAAACAAGTCTGGACAAATCAGTGGATAATTTATAAGCATTGCACTAAAATCTAATTATTTGGCAATTCTTATTTGCAGTTAGCTTGCACTGTGTAATAAATTTATCATGCCATAAATTATTTAGAAAAGGCTATTGTGTAAATCAAAACATAAGTAAATATTGAAAAACAAGTTCCCATACACCCATTTTACTTGTGTTATAATTTGTTACCAGAGGGTGGTGAGACGTATTTTGTATTGTTTCTTAAAATAGATTTCACTATAAAGTTTATATGTTACTCCCATCAGATTCAAAATCTCAGCCAGGTCATCTGGGAGAGTTTTGCAAGGCACTTTTTCTCCCCTAGTATTGGGAATCAGATCATTGCAAGTAATCATTGATTATTCTAGATGACTTGTAAGGTATATTGTATCTGCCAGTCTGGTTACTTGAATGATGTATCAAGCCTAGTAACAATAGTGCACAAGTGAAAGCCAAAATATCGACAAAAAATATTAACAGCCTACACAAGAAAAGGTAGAAATTGCTATATTTTATACACAATAATGCCTCCTGGTTTGTGCTTCCAGGCAGTGACATTTCAGGGTTGAAACATTAATAAACAATTTGAATTTCATTGTTATGACATACAATTTATCTCAACTTTTCCATTTGCTGCAGCCTTGTGGCATCCTTCCATAATTGTTCTATTCTATATGGCCACAGACTACTGAAAAGAACATATGAGCATAAGAACTAGGAGCAGGATTAGGCAATTGAACCTGCTCTGCCATTCAATATGACCATGGCTGATCTCATCTCGGCCTCAACTCCACTTTCCTGCCTATTCTCCATAACCCTTCAACCCATTACTAATTAAAAACCTGGCAATAAGAACTAGGAGCAGGATTGAAAATTCAGCCTTTCGAGCCTGCTCCGCCAAAAGGTTTGGTAACTCAGTTTGTTTTAAGTGCCAGCTCTCTGTTACATGCTAATAAAGAAATTATTGTACTGCCCTCATCAAATTGCTTCAGGAGCATTGGAAGGTAAATCATGGTTAAAGTACTCTGGTCAGAATTTCTCTGATCCTTGTTATATTGAAGTTATAAACTTCCCCATGCTGTATTTAAGGTAATGAAGAGATTACAAAATAATCAATTATGGACTTACAAGCATACAAAATGGACAGGATGGAAAGACCACCTGCCCCACACTATGATGACTAGAGCATCAAGACTAGACACTGCTATACCCAGCTCCCCCTCCCAGCCTCACAATCTATCATGATACGTGGTCTAATTCTGTATCCTGGAGAAAATGGCTTAAGTAAAACTGTCGGACAGTTTCATAGTCTGGTTTGCTAGTCACCTGAAATGGCAGACCGTAAATGTTAAAATGTCATTACATATGTCGTTGTACTACCATTGATTCAACCATGCACAGTGATAACGGGTTTCGATGTACGATCAGTTAAATGGCCACAAGTTATTCAAGTTGGTTGAAACTGATTCAGAATCCAATATAAAAGGTTCCTGATCATTGATTTCATTCTTAGTATAATGGATCATTAGATACAGACTGTAGCTCCACCTAACCTGTCTCAGTAATGTGTCTTAACTCTAACCACAGAAGGTCACCCATACTGTACCACTATTATGCGAGTGGGACTGTCAAATTAGTGGTTAGTTTTATGCTGTGAACATGTGTCCATTGGGTATTGCTCTTAAATTCAGAACGTATACTTGCATCAGTAGGACTTTGAATTTGAACCCAATTCAGGAATTCAAAGGACAGCCTGAAATCCCATTGCATCATGTCAGCCCCAACAGATATTGTTCTGTAAGCTGTAAGGAAATAAATTGTATATTATTATTTGATAAACTTGAAATGGTAGTGACACAATCAATAATTTTCTTGTATATAGGAGATGTATTATGCTGACATTGGTGCTGAACCAATCAAATTAAAACCGTGATTTGAAAATAAATTTAAATTTTCCTCATTTTTAAACAATAATTGACTAATTATCAAAAATTATTTTGTTATTTTTAGATAATTGAAACCTCTCAGCTAGATTACAACCCCATAATCACTCTGCCCCATTATTATCTGCATAGCTTAAGACCTTTGCTTCAGGGGAAACATCTTTACTGAAACTATTCTTGAGAATTCCTCCTACATACCAGAATTGATGTGCATTAGCACATGAGTTCTGCGCTTCAGGAATGAGTTAAGCGGATACCGTCTGATTGTGGACTTTATTGTCTTTAGGGAACAAATTAGTGCTTTTGTGAATCATTCTAAAATTCATTCTTAAAATTACATTCACATCAGTTTATTCGACTTTGAAAGTTCTCTCCCTTTCTGGATGCAACAAGTTTCCAGGTGAACTTAATGGAAGAGTTGTTATTTGGGTTTTTATTCCCTACTCACCGTAAACTGTTCAGTAGCATATTTGTTTCTAGAATTGTTCCAGAATTTTTGTGCTACCTACCACTTGGAAGTAAATAAGTGGCTGAGCTCTCCTGATTGCTGATTGTGTAAATCAGATACTAACAGACATACAGCCCTCAAATTTTAAGCTCAATTCCAGTTCTTAGCCAGGACAGTAATAGGCACATTACAATTGACCTTCATGACCCTTGACTTATGGAGGGAAAAATCAAAGGTCAGTGGAAACCATGCATCATATCAACATGACAGTCGGAGTGGGGGGAAGGAATAATGAGAAGTTTAGGAAGTAATGGAAGGTGAAGGGATAGCAGCCACATTGAGAGTGAGAGGTTGAGGGGAAAAATAGGGATATGAAAAGAGATGAGAAGAAACGAACCAATTTTCCAGATGGCTACCCAGTGCCTCCACATAAAAGGAAAGAGAGAGGAGCCACAAAGGTTAGCATTCTTCTTGACTCCACGATAAAACTATGGTCCTGCTGTCGGCCACCGCTCACTACACACTGTTTTTTCAATCTCTTACCACCTCGACCTAGTTACTGTTTCCTCTTACCCCTGCCTGCCTCTTTCTCTCAATTTCTGCATTCCACATCTTCCAATTGCTTATTCCTTTCTCACTGACCCCTTTCCCACAACCTAAAGTCCATGCAGTGACCAGAAATTCAATTGACCTAGCATGTGTCTGCAGCTTTCTGGCATGACCTATGACTCCCGAGGCTCAATGGATTTTGGGACTACCCATTCAAATGCATTGATAATTTCCTGTACCCAATTCACACTGGCTTGCCCATTTTCTGTTCCCTATCTCCCAACCAATTACCAATCCATGTTACAAGGTTATCTCCAATTCATTACTTTTCAGTTTTCCTAATAATTTCTGTGCAAAAATGCCTTTAGGAAGTCCATATCGTCAATGTCCATAGATACTCTCTTATGTACCACATTAGCGACCTCCTCAAAAATGTCAACTGGATTATTCAAACATCACATAGCTTTCACAAATGCAGGCTGACTCTTTGATCAGCTGACACTTGCTCAAGAGCTTAGTCACTGTTCCTGATGATACACTCTACACAACTGCTGTTCACCTGACAGATAAGTAGTTTCCTGGTTTCTCCTTTCCTTGCTTCTTAAATAATGGATTAATATTTGTAATATTCAAATCCAATATCACAGTTTCAGAATCTAAAGAGTTTTGGAAAATTATGACTCAAACCTACAGTTTCTGTACCAATTTATTTTAACAACTTAGCGTGGAATCATGGGTGGAATCTACCAGATCCTGGAGGTTTGTCTAATCTCTGTCCATTATTTTCTTTATTTCCATTTTCCAACTTCTTAGATGCACTGATTTCTTTTTACATTCTGAAGACTAACTTTTAATTTGAAATTCTATGTCAAGCATGGTGTCACAACATTTTAAAGGTGTCACATGTGCAAAGACTCAATACATTAACCCTATTTATTTCTCCAGAGATTCGGCAAGACCTACTGAGTATTTACAGCATTTTCTTTTTTTTAAACTTTTTTCTTTTTGTTTTGAAGGTTCACTTATATTGCTGGTAACCTACCAACTCAAAACGAAGTTTCACCATTATCAAGTCAGGGCATCTAGAGTTGGACATTAAATAAAAATAGCCTTGCCAGAATCCCCCACCTAAGAACAAATAATTTTTAAGGGCAAGCAATTTGCATATGTAACACTTTAAAATGTTATAAATTCATGCTTGACATAAAATTTCTGATTTGCGGTTTGCTATGAAAATGGTTTAAATAAATAAATTTAACTGGGCACAAACATTTAAAAAATCAGTATTGTTAAAAATGATTGCAATAATCATGTATCTATCAATTTAATGTATTTAAGACCTTGGAACATGAATCTAACAAACGTTGTACTTTATGCAGATATCCAAGAGAGAAGAAATTAACCTTTTTGTTTACTATATTTCTCATTTTTTTCCACCCCTGCATCACATGCCCCAGGAAATTATCGAATTCCCAATCCTAAAACTACATGGAAGGACACTGGAAATTGAATCCGTGTTCCATACATATGTGCAACCAATTGTGCATTCGGAGCTTACGCCTTTTTGTACAGAGGTAAGGATTTAATAAAATAGCCAGTATCCCTGTACTTTTCACACAATCTACCTATATTAGTACAAAAATGACATGTGGAAATATTTTATATTAACATTATTTATTTATATATATATATATATATATATATATATTTGCCTGACCAATATTCAATATAATATTTAATACAAAATAGATATTGACTTTGTACCATTTAGTTTGAGGTGGAGGAGGAAAACACAATTTCACATTTTATTTTAAGTGAAAGGTTCAAAAAGCAAAGTTATTGCTGAGAAGCTGCTTGGGAGTACCACATATGTTCGGGGTGTTTGCAGAGGTAATGTAAATGATCTTAGATGTTGGTTTAGTGATTTCTGGTCGTGATGTGTTAATTGCTATAGTGACCCTTGGTTTTGGAATAAAATAAGTTTAGTTCACCTCGTAGGACTTTTGCTTTAACTGTTTGACCAGTTGATTTGTGTGAATCAATTGAACATCACCCCTCTGGAGGCTGTCGTTTAGCTGATAAATAATTATGTTGGAGAATTGATACAGTGACCTCCAAAGGGGTTAACTAGAGATGCAGTAAATTGCTGCATTCTGCAATCTTTGTGATTTATCACTTTTTTTCATTTGACATTCATTTTTAAACTAGAATACAGAGACCCTCCCTTGTTGAATGCCAGAAACTGGTAATTAGCTTTTAACGGTCACACGTAAACATTGAGGTAAAGTTCCCACTTTGGGCGCAATCTAAATGGGTGGGGCTTCATACTGTCAAATTAGGATTCAATCCAGCATAAAAGATCATGGGGCATAAGTGGTTTGGGCTTTAATTCCCCTATTTGTTAAAACAGTACTAGAGTCTGAACACAAAAATAAGCCAAAATCACCCTCAAAGGTTATTGCAAGCACATGATTCTTTTGATAAGGATCACTCATATATCTAGAATTGGACCTATTAGGATAAATTTTGAAAAGGCTCGATAATGCAAGAATTGCAATGTACAATGAACCTGTCACAATGTAGGCAGCACACAAATTTCATGCCGCCTCCTAATTTAAATTATAGTAGCATGCAGCCCAGCGTTACACACACACTGCTAAATGGCTGCATGTCACATCAGGGGGCCCAAGTTTGTTTGAAGCTAGCATCACTTAAAGCTGGCCTATGTGACTTAAAGCCAATCAGCAGCTCTTAAAGTGAAGATGCATTCTGGCTGCAGCAGGTGCCAGAACTGTTTGTGGAAGAATCACACAGCAGGAAGAAAATTGAAAATGGGGCATCAGGGCTGATTCTGATGCAGTACTGAACGCCTTGGTGCAGGAAGTGGACAAAAGGAAAGAGGTCCTCTTCTCACAGGGTGCAGATGGCTATTGTTGTCAATGCGCCAATGTTCCAAGGGCCTGAATGCAGCGCCAAATTATGGGCGGCACGGTAGCACAGTGGTAAGCACTATTGCTTCACAGCACCAGGGACCCGAGTTCGATTCCCGGCTCGGGTCACTGTCCGTGCGGAGTCTGCACGTTCTCCCTGTGTCTGCGTGAGTTTCCTCTGGGTGCTCTGGTTTCCTCCCACAAGTCCCGAAAGGCGTCAGGTAAGTTGGACATTCTGAATTCTCCCTCAGTGTACCCGAACAGGTGCCGTAGTGTGGCGACAGGAGATTTTCACAGTAACTTCATTGCAATGCCAATGTATGCCTACTTGTGATACTAATAAAGATTATTATAAATAAGTTTAATCACCTCCCACAAGTGGTTAAGACCAGTGGTTGAATCTTTAAATCTCATATCCTTACAAATGAACAATTACTAGCCTCACATATCGGTCCATTGACCATATCCCCTTCACTGAAATACTAACAGTAATTATCAAGCAGAACCAATATTTTACATTCATGGCCTCACCCTGATACAATCGCATCCACATCCCTGAGCTTACACACGCCGCCAGGTTTTCAAGCATGACAACTACATGACCCAAACATATCTTACTACACCACCTTGCAGGGCAAGCTGAGCTACAACTGCAGCAGCAGTACCTGCTGAATGCCTTAACCCCGTGGAGGAGGGTGCTGGAGCAAGACATTGATAATGAAGGAACGCTATCACAGCCATCAACTCAGATACTGGTACAACATGACTTAGAGGTTATCATAGAGGGGGGAACCTGAAGATGATGAGCACCAGGTATAAGTGGCCTGCAGCTTGGGCAGAGGGAAAAAGTAGTGCTTTTGTTAGCTCCCAGAGAGGCGAGGTCTGTTGCAGCGATTCAGATTAAACCTTGAAGAGTCAGTGTGCAGAAACAGGCTGATTGGCTTGTGCAATAAAATGCTTGATGTGATGGCAGGCCAATCACAAAACCTGCTGTCACAGTTGAAGAGCATAGAAGAATTTGGTACCAGCTTGACACAGAACTTTGCAGAGTGCTTGGTTCTTATGCTTTGCAGTTCAGGATGGTGAGCAGCTCCATGAGAGCACTTGCAGGCCTGACCACAATGGATCATCTAATGGTCAATTTCCTTTGTACGACAAACTCAGTTTCCTTTGTACTACAAGCAGGAGCCAGCTAGTATCTGAGTGCTGGAGTGGACGCTCAGACTAGAATTTTGTAATCTCAGTTTGTGTGTAAGCACAGCGTGCTGGCGTGCAAGCTCAGACTGCTGCCACTGTGGCTGAAGATACCAGGATCTTGTAGGGTGTCGGAGCACTCCTCCAATACAGATTACTGGGTTAATGAACTACTGCCCTGGAGGAGTGGCAGTGGTTCTCTGGAGAAGAAACTTGCAGTCCTCTCTTGCCTTCCCATCACTGCCACTCTGCCAGCACCCCTGCTGTTGCTAGTCAACCAGTCAACCATACTGCTGCTGCCCATGCAGCCCAAAAGTGGTCCAAAGTCACATCTAGGCTCAGAGCTGCTGGAGGGTGTCCACCTGAATACTTCCCTCACTGAATGTAAGCAGCCTTCCACCTTCCATACTCCAACCACAGGGCAGCTGCATAGGAGCCCTCGGCCAGGCGAAGGCTTCTGCAAAACACACTAATGGAATGCATGAAGGCGATTCATTGATTTTTAAAAATGGGATTAGGGTTGTGTTCAATGGCATCAGAGAAGGCAAGCACAGACAGCCTGGCCTGAAAGGGTATATATTGGTTGTCTCCTTCCTCCTCCTCCTCAGCTGCTTGCCATATATCTGGTGGCAAGGACTGTGCTTTTGTGATGTCGAGATTATGTAGGATGCAGCAGGACTGTGGCACAGTGCCCAAAACATAAATGTTGTTTCAGCAAGTTATTGGTGTGAGTAATGTTCTGAGTGGCAGCATGGCCTTTGTCAAATGCATGCTGCCCACGTATGATTCTCACAATATTTTGCGTCCAATCCTCTGTTTGCACTCGTGGCAAACATGGGTGCAAAATCAAGGCTTTTGTGACTGCTGCCAGGAAACTTGGCATGCACCTACGTGATGTGCAAAGAATGGTTTCATATCAACTGTACATTCAGGGTTTGGAAGCTCTTTATGGTTACAGTGCACCGTTACATTTAGATGCAGTGTCTGCAAAGCCATGTGTGAAGTGAATAGTGCCATGCACCATGGAGGAGCTGCTATCCTGGCAAAACTGTATACATGCTCCAACTACTTCTCTAGTCAGAGACTACACAATATACTCTTCTCTCCTGGCATAAAGAGCATCAATCACTTCCCTTATCTAGCAGTGGATGGCAAACTGGAGGATGTTAGAGATTTCACTGCTTCAGTTTGCATGAAAAAGTGTACAGGCATTTGAAGCATCGTCCTTAGCCTATTCTGAGGCTGCAGGTCTGCCTGCAAGATGTCAAATTTCCACGAGCACCTCCTTTGTAAAACAGACATCAAACATACTTTCCCTAGTTTAGTTTGAGATGAGATAAATTCATCTTGAAGCCCTGGTGGATAAGGCCTCCTGCTAAGAGCCCTATTCCCTCTCCTCCTCCTCCCAATTTGAGCAGCTTGTCTTACTCTGTTCATTTTTTCTCTGTCATGTTGCAAGCCAAGAGAGATGATAACCACAGCACCTATGACTGGGAGCAAGTGGCCTAACCAGAACTCTTGGAAGTCAGAAACATCGCTTTTACCATGTGCAACACCATTCCCTGTCAACTTCATCAATTTTAAACAGGAACAGAAAACTTCTACAAACTCAGACAGCCAGTAGAAACTGATCAACTAATGTGAAAGTAGTTGATAATTCCTTCTTGCTGTTGAACCTCACTCGCACTAGCAAAACTATGGAGCCAAGTATTGCTGAATAATAGTCAAAAAACCTCTAAAATTTGGTACCATGTTGATGTCTCTATGGGTATCTCCAGCACATTTTGTATGTATAACATTCTAGCAAATTAAAATGCCAGCTGAGGACATCAAGGATCATCGGCATCCTTTTTCTCTACTTCTGAATCCAGTTTTGAAAATTGGTGGACCTTTTATTTTGTAATTTGAGCATTTTCAATTCCTGTTTACTCCGAGAGGAAAAAGGTGGAAAAAGGAAAGATGATAATCAGAGTCAAATAACATGACTGATCCAAACAAATGCTTTCTGCGAGCTGAACAATGTTTTTAAATGTTTGTCTTTGTTTCTTTTAATTGAAAACCATTGTGTGAAACATACACATGACTAACAACGTAGATACATCTCTTTTAAAAACTGCTTTGGCTCCTCTATCTTACCTGAAGCATGCAGGGTGGATTTGCTCACATATTTCTTCTGAATTCCAGAAAGCAACCCATTATTTGAAGCATTTTAATAATATGAGACACTATGCAAATGCCTGACAACAACGGTATTTTTGGACATCAGAGACTACTTTTAAACCTTACAAAGTGGCAAAAGATGAAATTTGCTACTACCACTTTTTCAAAAAAGGAATGTTTTGTTTAATTTCAAAAAAATATTGCTTATAGAGGCTGTTAGGAGCTGAATTCTGCATTGGCGTAGTTCATATTTGATTTTCTAAGCAAGATGTTGGTTTCAGAATTTTACCTTTGTGAACAGATGGATTAAGTTAAAACTTTAAATTTTTGTGCACCCTCCTTCAATGTCTAGTTCCTGGTATTAGTTCACCTTTAGCTTTGCTTCTGCACAATAAAAGTAGGCATCAAAATACATATTCACATGAAATCAACTTTGAATTCTTTTGGGAGATCGGTAGCAATTTGTCTCCAGATGATGTTTCTTGCTAATGACTAAAATTTAATATAAATGCCAGGGAACTGTTTCTAAATTTACTCCTCCTTTCTCATTAGTCTGCAGCATCACAATCTTTTCAATTCATTTTCCATGAATTCATTGTCAAAAGCCTGTATATGGAAATCCAAGAAACAATTTCTATGTCTTTTCCTGTTTCCCTTATAGATTTCAGCAAGCAGTATAAACTGTGTGAAGGATCTTTTGGATAGATGACTAGATATCTCACTCGCATATTACTCCTTGCTGACCTGCATTGGTTCTCGGTTTCTCTTTCTTGTGTTTAAATACCTTTGCACTCTTGCCATAGCATATCTCTGTAACCTCACCGAGGCCCCCCCCGGGTTGCTGTTGCTGCTGTTCGACCTTCATCTACCGCTCACCGCCTGTAGAACCCCTGCGCAGACCCTCTCAAGGCAAACTTTATCTTTCCAACTTGATAAACCCTGCCATATCATTTATCCAGGCCTCCACGCTGGGGGGGCTTCGCCTCCTTCCACATTAGCAAGATCCTTCGCCGGGTTACTAGGGACGCAAAGGCCAGAATGCAGCCCTCTTTCGCCTCCTGCACTCCCGGCTCGTCCACTACTCCAAATAGTGCTAGCCCCCAGCTTCGCTTGACCCGGACTTTCACCACCTTAGATATTGGTCCCGCAACTCCCCTCCAGAAACCCTCCAGTGCCGGGCATGACCAAAACATATGGACATGGTTCGCCGGACTTCCTGAGCACCTCCCACATCTGTCCGCCACCCCAAAGAACCTACTCAACCTCGCCCCCGTCATATGCGCTCTATGAACCACCTTAAATTGTATCAGGTTAAGCCTGGCACACGAGGAAGAGGAATTAACCCTACTTAGGGCATCAGCCCATAGCCCCTCCTCAATCCCCTCCCATTTACCCTTCAGCTCCTCTACCAAAGCCGCCCCCTCTTCTTTCATCTCCTGGTATATTGCCGACACCTTGCCCTCTCCGACCCATACGCCCGAAATCACCCTATCTTGAATCCCCTGTGCCGGGAGTAGCGGAAATTCCCTCACCTGCCGCCTCACAAACGCCCTCACTTGCATGTACCTGAAAGCGTCTCCCAGGGGTAGCCCAAACTTCTCCTCCAGCGCCCCTAAGCTCACAAACGTTCCGTCAATGAACAGGTCCCCAATTCTTCTAATCCCTGCCCGATGCCAGCTCTGAAACCCCCCGTCCATCCTTCCTGGGACAAACCGATGGTTACCCCTGATCGGGGACCACACCGAGGCTCCCGTCGCACCCCTGTGCCATCTCCACTGCCCCCAGATCTTTAGAGTTGCCGCCACCACCGGGCTCGTGGTGTACCTTGCCGGCGAGAGCGGCAGCGGTGCCGTCACCAGCGCCCCCAGGCTCGTTCCCTTGCAGGACGCCATCTCCAGCCTCTTCCATGCCACCCCCTCTCCCTCCCTCCATCACCCACTTACGGATCATTGCCACGTTGGCTGCCCAATAGTAACCACCCAAATTCGGCAACGCCAACCCTCCTCTATCTCTGCCAAGCTCCAAGAACCCCCTCCCATCTCCTATCTTAGGCCAGTCCCGTGCTCGCCTCCCGCACCCTCCAGTCCCCCAGGCGGGGAACCCCCGCCCCGACCACCTCTTCCATTTTCAGTTCCCCCTCGGACAGTGCAGCAGCAACCCTAGAATCCCCCCCCGGCGCTAGATCCACATCTAGCTCTTTTGCTCCCCCCATATTACTTGCGTGAGTCAGCTGACTTCTGCTGACCCCGGCTTCCCCTGCCTTCCCGTTGATCTCCCCCGTGTGGGAGTCTCTCCTCCTCCTTACCTTCCTCCATCCCCCTCTCCCTTTTTTGCGCGGGAAAAAGCCGCGCTTTCCTGAACCAGCCCCGCCCCCTGTGGCACAGCCCCTGTTGCGGGCATTATCCCAGTTCCCTCATCCCGAGTCTCACCTCCCTCCAGCACCGACGCCCACATTCCCCATCATCATCATCTCGTCTACAGAAAAGAAAAAAAGGAAATTTTAGGAATTTTAATCAGAACTCTACCCACATCCCCATCCATCATCCCACCCATGGAGTATTCGTTACCCGTATTTACAACCCCATATACAACCAACATCTCCCCCCACAACCACATCCTCTCAGTTCGAGTCCAGTTTTTCCGTCTGAATAAAGGTCCAAGCCTCTTCTGGCGTTTCAAAATAATGGTGTCGGTCCTGATAAGTGACCCACAGTCGCGTAGGCTGCAGCATGCCGAACCTGACTCTTTTTATGCAGCACCGCCTTGGCCCGGTTGAAGCCAGCTCTCCTCCTTGCCACTTCCGCGCTCCAATCCTGGTATACTCGGATCACCGCGTTCTCCCATCTACTGCTCCGCACCTTCTTGGCCCATCTCAGCACTCTTTCTTTGTCCACAAAGCGATGGAACCTTGCCACTATCGCTCTTGGTGGCTCATCAGCCTTGGGTCTCCTCGCCAGGACCCGGAGAGCCCCTTCCAGCTCCAGGGGGGTCGGAGGGGCCTCCGCTCCCATCAGCGCATGGAGCATCGTGCTCACATACGCCCTGGCATCAGCTCCCTCCACTCCTTCGGGAAGACCCAGAATCCGGAGGTTCTTCCTCCTCGACCTGTTCTCCAGGACCTCAATTCTCTCGGCCCACCTCCTGTGCACCGCCTCGTGCGCCTCCACTTTTACCGCCAGGCCCAGGATCTCGTCCTCGTTGACATTCATTTTGTCTTTCTTTTTAAAAAAAAATAATTTTTCTTAAAGGTTTTCATAAAATATCAATAACAAAATGAGAAAGAAAAAAGAACCCAACAGGGGTAAGTACAAAACACAATCTAAAAAAGCAACCGCCCAAACCCCTCCCCCCCCCCCCCCCCCCCCCCCGTACCTAAATAATAAATTAACATTAATACCCTGATTTAAGACAACAGGTGTATACACCCCCTCAGACCCTTCCAGTGTAAATAACATAAACAAAAATAGAGTAAACCCCCCCACCCCCCGAGCTGCTGCTGCCATTGACCAATGTCTAGCGTTCTGCCAGAAAGTCTAAGAACGGTTGCCACCGCCTAAAGAACCCTTGTACCGACCCTCTCAAGGCGAATTTCACCCTCTCCAATTTAATGAACCCTGCCATATCGCTGATCCAGGATTCCACACTTGGGGGCCTCGTATCTTTCCACTGAAGGAGAATCCTCCGCCGGGCTACCAGGGACGCAAAGGCCAGAATTCCAGCCTCTTTCGCCTCCTGCACTCCCGGCTCCTCTGCCACCCCAAATATTGCGAGCCCCCAGCCCGGTTTGACTCTGGATCCTACCACCCTCGAGACCGTCCTCGCTACGTCCTTCCAAAATTCCTCCAGTGCTGGGCATGCCCAGAACATATGGGTGTGATTTGCTGTACTCCCTAAACACCTAACACACCTGGCCTCACCCCCAAAGAACTGACTCATCCTTGTCCCGGTCATGTGTGCCCTGTGCAGCACCTTAAACTGTATGAGGCTGAGCCTCGCGCATGAAGAGGAAGAGTTCACCCTCCCTAGGGCATCTGCCCATGTCCCCTCTTCGATCTCCTCTCCCAACTCCTCCTCCCACTTACCTTTCAACTCCACCACCGAGGCCTCCTCCTCCTCCTGCATCACCTGGTAAGTTTCCGAGATCTTCCCCAATCCCAACCACCCCCCCAAGAGCACCCTGTCTTGTACTGTGTGTGGCAGTAGCCGTGGGAATTCCACCACCTGCCGTCTGGCAAACGCCCTTACCTGTAAGTACCTGAAGGTGTTCCCCGGGGGGAGCCCGTACTTCTCCTCCAGCTCACTCAAGCTCGCGAACTTCCCGTCCACAAACGGGTCCCCTAACTTTCGTATGCCTGCCCTGTGCCACCCCGAAAACCCTCCACCTGTTCTTCCTGGGGCGAACCGGTGGTTCCCCCATAATGGGGTCCACGCCGAGGCCCTAACTTTCCCCCTATGCCACCTCCACTGCCCCCAAATTTTGAGGGCCGCCACCACCACCGGGCTCGTGGTATACCTCCTTGGAGGGAGCGGCAATGGCGCCGTTGCCAGCGCCCCCAGACTCGTACCCACACAGGACGCCGTCTCCAGCCTCTTCCATGCAGCCTCCTCCCCCCTCCATCACCCACTTGCGCACCATTGTCGCATTGGTGGCCCAGTAGTACCCACAGAGGTTGGGCAGCGCCAGCCCCCCCCTATCTCTACTCCGCTCCAGGAACACCCTTCTCACTCTCTGAGTCCCTCGCGCCCACACAAACCCCATTATACTCCTGTTAACCCGCCTGAAAAAAGCCTTCGGGATAAACACGGGGAGGCACTGGAACAGGAACAAAAACCTTGGGAGCACCGTCATTTTGATCAACTGCACCCTACCCGCCAGGGACAGCGGCAACGCGTCCCACCTCTTGAACTCCTCCTCCATTTGCTCCACCAGCCTTGTAAAGTTAAGCCTATGCAGGGCCCCCCAGCTCCTGGCCACCTGGACCCCCAAATATCTGAAACTCCTCTCGCCCTTTTTAGTGGGAGCTCGCCAATCCCCCTCTCCTGGTCCCCGAGCTGAACTACGAACAGCTCGCTCTTCCCCATATTGAGCTTGTACCCCGAAAAGTCCCCGAATTCCCTAAGCATCCTCATTACCTCTGGCATTCTTCCCACCGGGTCCGCCACATACAGCAGCAGGTCGTCCGCATAAAGCGACACCCTGTGCTCCTCCCCACCCCGCACCAACCCCCTCCAGTTCCTCGACTCTCTCAGTGCCATAGCCAGGGGTTCAATCGCCAGTGCGAAGAGGAGGGGGGGCAGGGGACACCCTTGTCTCGTCCCTCGGTGCAACCGAAAGTACTCAGACCTCCTCCTATTTGTGGCCACACTCGCGATTGGGACCTCATACAACAGCCTAACCCACCTGACAAACCCCTCCCCAAACCCGAACCTCTTCAGCACCTCCCACAGGTAACCACACTCTACCCTATCGAAGGCTTTCTCAGCGTCCATCGCCACCACTATCTCCGCCTCCCCCTCCCTCGCCGGCATCATGATAACGTTCAAAAGACTCCGCACATTCGCGTTCAACTGTCTCCCATTCACAAACCCCGTCTGGTCTTCATGGATGATCTGCGGCACACAATCCTCAATCCTCGTGGCTAAGACCTTCGCCAGCACCTTGGCATCTACATTTAGCAAGGAAATCGGTCTGTAAGACCCACATTGCAGGGGATCCTTGTCCCGCTTCAGGATCAAGGAGATCAGTGCCCGGGACATCGTCGGGGGTAAAGCCCCCCCCCCTCCCTTGCCTCATTAAAGGTCCTAACTAACAGCGGGCCCAACAGGTCCATATATTTTTTATAGAACTCGACCGGGAAACCGTCCGGCCCCGGTGCCTTCCCCGCTTGCATGCTTCCTATCCCTTTGATCAGCTCCTCCAGCCCAATCGGGGCCCCCAGTCCCGCCACCAGTCCCTCTTCCACCTTTGGAAACCTCAGTTGGTCCAGGAAACGGCCCATCCCTCCCTCCTCCCGTGGGGGCTCGGATCGGTACAATTCCTCGTAAAAGTCCCTGAAGACCCCATTGATGCCAACCCGACTCCGCACCACGCTCCCTCCCCTGTCCTTAACTCCCCCGATCTCCCTAGCTGCGTCCCGCTTCCGAAGCTGATGTGCCAGCATCCGGCTTGCCTTTTCCCCATACTCGTAGACCGCCCCCTGGGCCTTCCTCCACTGCACCTCCGCCTTCCTGGTGGTCACCAGGTCGAATTCGGCCTGGAGGCTGCGCCTCTTCCTCAACAATCCTTCCTCAGGTTCTTCCGCATACCTCCTGTCTACCCTCACCATCTCCCCCACCAGCCTCTCCCTCCCCCCCCGCTCCCTCCGCTCCTTGTGGGCCCTGATGGAGATCAGCTCTCCCCTCAAAACCGCCTTCAGTGCCTCCCATACCATCCCCACTCGGACCTCCCCGTTGTCGTTGGTCTCCAAGTACCTCTCTATACTTCCTCGGACCGGCTTGCTAACCTCCTCGTACGCCAACAGCCCCACCTCCAAGCGCCACAGCGGGCGCTGGTCCCTCACCTCCCCCATCTCCAAGTCCACCCAATGCGGGGCGTGGTCCGAAATGGCTATTGCTGAATACTCGGTATCCTCTACTCTCGCTATCAGCGCCCTACTCAAAATGAAAAAGTCGATTCGAGAATAAGCCTTATGGACATGTGAGAAGAATGAAAATTCCCTAGCCCCCGGCCTTGCAAATCTCCAAGGGTCCACCCCTCCCATTTGGTCCATAAATCCCCTCAACACTCTAGCCGCCGCCGGCTTCCTACTCATCCTAGACCTGGAGGGATCCAGTGCAGGATCCAACACCGTGTTAAAGTCTCCCCCCATTATCAGGCCCCCCACTTCCAAGTCTGGGATCCGACCCAACATACGCCGCATAAAACCCGCATCGTCCCAGTTCGGAGCATACACATTGACCAGTACCACCCTCTCTCCCTGCAACTTACCACTTACCATTATGTACCTACTGCCATTATCTGCCACAATGCTCGACGCCTCGAATAACACCTTTCCCACCAAGATCGCCACCCCTCGATTTTTGGCATCTAGCCCCGAGTGAAACACCTGACCTACCCACCCTTTCCTCAGTCTTACCTGGTCTGCCACCTTCAGGTGTGTCTCCTGGAGCATAACCACATCCGCCATGAGCCCCTTCAGGTTCGCGAACACGCGGGCCCGCTTAACCGGCCCATTCAGTCCCCTTACATTCCAGGTTATCAGCCGGATTAGGGGGCTACCCGCCCCCCTCCCCCGCCGACTAGCCATGACCCCTCCTCGGCCAGCCACGAGCCCGCACCCCACACCCGGCCCGTTCCGCACAGCAGCATACCCCCGTCTTGACCCACCCCACTCGCTCCAGCTCCTCCTTGATCTTAGCAGCAGCAACTCGATTTCACCCCCCCCCCCGGGCTAGGACCCATCCTAGCTGGTTTACTCCCCCCATTGCACTTCCGCAAGTCAGCTGACTCCTGCTGACCCCGGCCACTCCCACCTCCCCTTCGACTCCTCCCATTGTGTGGCACACCCTCCTCTCCCGCTCCCCATTCACAGGCTCTCCCCCTCCGTTCTAAGCGCGGGAAACAATCCTCGCTTCCCCGCCCCGGTCCCGTCCCCCCCAGTCTTCGGCGCGGGAACAAAATCCACCTACCAGGCCCCGCCACCAACCAAAACAGTGCCCAACCCGCCCCATCCACCCTCCCCAACCCGAAAGAGAAAAACACAGAGAAAAAGAAACCCAAAACAATGCAAAGGCCGCCCCCCCCCGAACCAAAAATAGGCATAACATATCCACCGCAGTCCCCAATCGCCCATCCCGACCTTCAGTCTGTGTCCAGCTTCTCGGCCTGAACAAAGGCCCACGCTTCCTCCGGAGACTCAAAATAATGGTGCCGGTCCTTGTAGGTAACCCACAATCGCGCCGGCTGCAACATGCCAAACTTCACCCCCTTCCTGTGCAGCACCGCCTTCGCTCGATTGAACCCGGCCCTCCTCTTCGCCACCTCCGCACTCCAGTCCTGATATATCCGAACCTCCGCGTTCTCCCACCTGCTGCTCCTCTTCTTGTTGGCCCACCTGAGCACACACTCCCGATCGACGAACCGATGGAACCGCACCAGCACCGCCCGCGGAGGCTCGTTAGCCTTGGGCCTCCTCGCCAACACTCTATGGGCCCCTTCCAGCTCCAGGGGCCCCTGGAAGGACCCCGCTCCCATCAGCGAGTTTAACATGGTGACCACATAGGCCCCCACGTCCGGCCCCTCCAGCCCCTCCGGGAGGCCCAGAATCCGCAGATTCTTCCGCCTCGACCGATTCTCCATCTCCTCGAACCGCTCCTGCCATTTCTTGTGGAGCGCCTCGTGCGCCTCCACCTTTCCCGCCAGGACTAAGATCTCGTCCTCATTGACAGAGATCTTTTGTTGAGCCGCTCGGATCGCCACCCCCTGGGCCGTCTGTGTCTCCAGCAGCTTATCAATAGAAGCGTTCATCGGCTCTAGCAGGTCCTTTTTAATCTCTGAGGCAGCGCTGGATACCCTCCTGTTGCTCCTCTGCCCACTGCCTCCACGCTGCCTGGTCTCCGCCCGCCGCCATTTTGTCCTTCTCTCTCCCTTCTTCTGGTCCACCACCACCTTTTTTGTCACCCCGCTCCTAGTTAAAGCCATATACTGACGGGGAACTATTATTAACTCCTTCCCACACCGGGAAACGTCGAAAAAGTGCCCTTGGGGGCCCTGAAAAGAGTCCAAAAGTCTTGAGAGGGAATCCTTTTGGCAGTGTTTGCTTCACCATTCTGCCCCAAAATGTCCGTGGAAACTCCTGATAAAGGTCTAAGTGTCCGTTCCAGACGGGAGCTGCCGAATGCGTGACCTACTCCTCCATGGCCGCCACCGGAAGCCTCGTCCCCGCATCTTCAGTGGCCCTGGTGAGATCTTTTCACAGTTGTTCCCTCTGCTGTTAGAATTCACTTTTGATAAAGGTCCTCAGGACTGTTTGCAGCTTTAAGCTTGCCCTTCCCCCGCTTGCATGCTGCAAACTGCTGCAAATGCTGTTTATCCTGTTGCAGCCAAATCTTCCACTGCTTCTGCCGGGCCTGGCAGCCAAACGACACAGCACTCCTGGGGGACACCGTCAGGGGAGTGTTGCAGTCCTCTTGCCACACCGGGAAATGTCAAACAAATGCCGTGGGGGGCCGGCAAAAGAGCCCAAAAGTCCGTTCCAAGCGGGAGCTACCGAATATGCAACCTAGCTCTGCATAGCCGCACCCGGAAGTCCTTCATTTTGCCTTTCACCTCACGAAGCTCCACTGCCTTGGTCTTCTGGGTTTCCTTCAGCCCCTCGATCGCCAACAGCATTGGCGCCAGCACCTCCTTTTTCAGCTCCTCCACACAGCGCTTAAGGAACTCCTGCTGGTCCGGCCCCCAAGCTGCTCGCTCTCCGCCCTCCGCCATCTTGCTTTTTTCCCCTCGATTTTGCCGCTGCTCCAGAGCCACTTTTTTCGCCGCTCCACTGTTGATCTCGGCCATATATCATAAGAGGGGACCTTACTGCACCTTCCCACACAGGATCAATTCAAAAAAAGTTCCGTTGGGGCTCCTCTGGAGAGCCCGAAAGTCCGTTGACGCGGGAGCTGCCGAAACGTGCGGCTTAGCTCCGCATCGCCGCAACCGGAAGTCCTAGGTCTACAAACCCAAGTACTCTGCACCTCTTGACTGACATGATGTGCGTTTTGTTCCCCATCCCAGCCCTCTGCTATCGACCCAGAATTGATGGCTGTGCCTTGAACCATCCACGCTCTGGAATTCCCTAAACCACTCCATATTTTAAAACACATCTCTTTGAGAAAACGTTTGGTTTCTCTTTTTAATATCTCTTTGAACAGTATTCTTCCAAGGCTCTGCCGGTGGATTCGATGGTGGGTTTCGGGGGAAATATGGCGGGATGTCCAGATTTCGGTTTCACGCCGGCATGAATTTACAGCGGGATCTCCCATTGGTGACCACCATAGTGGATCAGAAAATGCGGCAGAAGTCGGCGTGAACCTCATTTGCATCCAAGTAATGGATACTGATGAAGGCTTCCACCCCCCCATGCCAGACTCTCCAAGATGGCGATGGGAAAACACGGCAGCATGAATCGGATTTGGAACAATGTAGCGAGCAGATGTCGGAATTCATCTGAACAATGCCTGGAGTTCAGGATAGAGGATGCCTGTGACCCTGGAACATCACAGCAGTGGGTTGGGGTTTATCTGCAAGTGGACATTCCAGATTAGGTCTCCTGGATAGGGTCCATCTTCTCGCCTCAGAATGTTCTCAGGACACCTATCTTCTTTCTTCAATAGTGGGTCAGTGTTGTTGGTCAATGGACTATATGCCACCCAGGCCTACCCTACCCTACCCCTCAATATGGTGCAAAACACATGGGTGCAGGATTAATAAGGTCAGGGCCGGACGATATGGTATATTACCCCTCCAGCCGCCCCAGCGGGAAACATTCCATGTTCCCACCCCGTCACGGCATTTCGTCTCAACATGGGAAAATTCAATCCTTTGATTCAGTGTCCATTTTGTCCAATTACATTTCTGTGAAATGCCATGGGCCTTTTCAAAACGAAAGGGGCTATATAGAGGCAAGCGAGTGTTTGTACATCAAAATTAAGTTGTAAATCTAATGGTGAACATGCTCGGCGGAATTCCCCCAATCCTCCACCAGCATGTTCAATGTTGGGCATGGGGGAAGAATATGGCAGATGGCCAGCAATCGGCTTCACCCTGGTATGAATTTACAGCTGGACCTTACACTGGTGCCCATGATGGTGGGTCAGAAAACCTGCTAGAGGCTGGCATGAACCTTATTTTCATCCCGTTAATGGATGCAGAAGAAGGCCTGACACCCACTGCACATTTTCCACAATGCAGGTGGGAAAACACGCCAACAAGAAACACATTTGGAGCATCATAGCGTGCAGATGTCAGGATTCACCTGAACAATACTGGAACTGTCTCTGGAGTTCAGGATGGAGGCTGCCCATGACCCTGGGACACCACAGTAGTTGGTCGGGGGAGCACTTTCAGGTAGACCTTCCAGATTCCTTGCCCTGAAAAGCGTCCATCTTCCAGCCTCTATGCTCCCAGAGATCCATCTTCGTTCTCCAATCTCCAAGTGCTCCTGGAGATCTGTCTTCATTTTCAGGCGGTCCACCTTCCTTCTCCAATAGAGGGTCAGTGATGTTGGACATCTTTTCAATATGGCACCCGGACTTGACGGCAGACTATGCGTCATCCAGGCCTGTCACTGAATACTGTGTTAAACATCCAGGTGCATAATAAATGAGTTCGGGGCCAGAGGATTTTGCGTGCTTTCCCACCAGCCCCCACAGTGGGAAACTCTCCATGTTCCTTACCTCGCCACGGGTCTTACTATCAAAATGGGAGAATTCAGCCCTCTTAACTTCTGCTGCACTGCTCCCTAGTTTCTTGGTGCAAAGCCTACCTGTGCTGGAAATGGGAGAATGTTGTCTCAATGCACTTTGAGGTAACTACTCCAAATTTACATTTAAGTTACAAAAGTGAAGTGCCTGGATGATGAACAAGTCACTGTAAATGTTGCAGCGCATGATACAGCAATTTATCCTGATATGTAAAACTGTTTTCTATGTTGTCATAATCATGAGTGCTAAAAATAGCATGACAAAATCTTTATTTGGACAGAGATTATATTTCCCAACATAAGGCAGATTTAATTGTATTCTACAATATTATATGTCTGAGTACTGTTTTTCCTCTAAAATCATTATCATACTGTCATGACATTCCTAATTGGCTTCAAAGTGATGGATTTCAGCACTGTTGTGGAGGGAAAATTCTGGCAGAATTTAACTGCATTTACACTTCACGTTGAGGAACCTCCACGCTTTGATAGAAGTCCATTTTCCTGCCTGACTGATCTTCCACCCCATTTTGAAGAGCATTCGCAACACTGAATGTATCTCAATGCCCATCAATCAAATTACAATATCATTGTTCAGCTCATAGTTTGAGACAAAGCAGTCTCTGAGTCTCATTTTTCTATATTCTGTATTATATTGTTTTCAATTTTTCTCTCTTACTTGATAATATTTTATTTTATAAGTATGTTTATTGAGATTTTACATTTTATAACAAACTAACACAACAAAGTTACAAAATAATACTGCACCCAAAGCAAGGAAGAGAAAAAACAGAAACTGCTTAACTCACACGAATGTGGGAACCGATGAATGTCATCACAATTGGCTTTCTACCATAATTAAAGAAAACTGGAAACCCATATTGCCCCACCAGAGATAGAGAGAGAAACAGAAAACGGTCAGGAGAACATGACAAAATGGCACAGCCCCACAACCATCACGGAAGACCAGAGTAAATGGGTATGCACCAACATGCATCCCCTCCACTCCATGAGCGGCAATGGCATCAGTTACCAACACAGCCTTCTCTTTCCAGATTTCAGATCACCTGCACCCTTTGAGGAGCAAGGAACGGATTTGTCATACCCACCCTTGCAAAAACAAAAGAAAATGGACAGAACCCCAGATAGGGAGTTACAGACATTCTACATAATGCAACAAAACCCCAAACCAGGCCCAAGGCTGAACCACGATTATAGCGAAAGGAGAGGAAGAGGGGACCGGCAACAGTCACAATATTTTCAGACGATGGTCAAGCCCACAGGGCCTCCCAAAGTTGAAAAGGTGGAACGTAGAGCAAAGAAAAGAGACCTACCTGGGCTATCCCACCAGATGATAACACTTACCAGTGAAGAGGAGAACAGGCTGCTCAATTAACATAAGGATGGCCCACTCCCCCAGGGGGAACCACAGGCTATCCACCAAGGCACACAACTCATCCCATCCCCCAGCCCCTGTGCACCAGAGTGACAGGGAAACATTATTTGAATAAGATGCGGCCTTAATTGGAGTAACAGATGGCTAGCTAGAAACATTGTCCCAGGTTTGGTGATATGGTACATCTCATGGTGAGTAGCATCAATAGAATTTTTTTCCTGATCTTTCAGATTATATTTTTATTCTGCAATTTTCTGGAAATGTGCAGATATTTGGAACCTCATGAACATCAGGTCCAATGGTCTGTCTCCTTAACCAATGCAACTTAAGGCTAGAGAATGAAACCAAGTGAATTATGGAGAAACAAATAGGATGAATTAGAGTCAAATTAGATACAGAAAGAAAAATGGAGGGAGAAAAAGGAAGATTAGATTAAGAGCGAGAACGAGAAATAAAACATAAAAAGAAAATTACATTTTTTTAAACTTTTGGAAAAATCCACCTGCAGGAGAGGGACACCATCATCCCTTTCTGCACCTCCAAGGTTGAGTAGAATGTCAGAACCTGAAATCAAGTCATCATCAGAGTCTTTACAACATGAAATGCCAGCTGCAGCAAGATTCCTTTGTATTTACATCACAAATCCTGCAATGTCTTGATCTTCATTGGTAGGTTGATTACGTGTTTTTGTTTTGTGAGGTTAATTGTTGAGCAGTGCAAATTGTCCCGCAATTTATATAATTCACAACTAATGGTGTATCTCTTCCTTGCCAGAAATTGCTATTTTCTTTAGCACACTAATAAAAATGGGCGATGTGAACTCTTCATTATTATCTCAGTAATTTGTGGATCAACACTTCTTGAATTCTTAGTACTTTTCCTGAACAAGGTTAGCAATGGAACTGCAAATCTGCATGAATTTTGTTATATTTTTAGTGTTACTGAAAAGCCTGCTGGCGGATCAATGAAATGAGTAGTCATGGAGAGAGCCGTCCTGTTGTTTGGGAACATGGAGAGGAGAGCAAAGGAACATTGGTCAGTCAGTCAAACACCTAGGTCTGGGGAAGAAAACTGGCCTAGTGAAGCATTCTTGCTTAATAGGAACAGTGTGGTATACTTAATTTTTATTGTTCTCTTGTAGCTAGTTGAATAGATTTCTATTACTTTGTACATTCCCTTGCTGTCTATAAATAAAGCAGTGTAACAATTTATATCTGGCCGGTCTCGCTGAAGTTTTTCCACCTGAACTTGGCAGATTTGGCTAAGGGCATGTATGAAAGATTCAAAATGTAGTTCAGAGCACGAAGGTTTCCTATGGTGCACTCTCAAGTTGTGGGGCGTAATTCTCCGGTATCGGCGCGATGTCCGCCGACCGGTGCCAAAAACGGCACAAATCAGTCCGGCATCGCGCCGTCCCAAAGTTGCAGAATCCTCCGCCCCTTGACCGGCTAAACCCTCACCTTGAGGGGCTAGGTCCGAGCCGGACTGACTTCCGCCCCGCCAGCTGGCGGAAAAGGCCTTTGGTGCCCCGCCAGCTGGCGCGGAAATGACATTGCCGGGCGGCGCATGTGCGGGAGCGTTAGCGGTCGCTCACGGCATCCCCGCGCATGCGCTGTGGAGGGAGTCTCTTCCGCCTCCGCCATGGTGGAGACCGTGGAGAAGGCGGAAGGAAAAGAGTGCTCCCACGGCACAGGCCCGCCCGCAGATCGGTGGGCCCCGATCGCGGGCCAGGCCACCGTGGGAGCACCCCCCGGGGCCAGATCGCCCCGCGCCCCCCCCAGGACCCCGGAGCCCGCCCGCGCCGCCTTGTCCCGCCGGTAAGAGAGGTGGTTTAATCCACGCCAGCGGGACATGCATTCTAGCAGCGGGACTTCGGCCCATCCGGGCCCGAGAATTGACGGGGGGGGGGGGGGGGCCAACCGGTGCGGCGCGATTCCCGCCCCCGCCGAATCTCCGGTACCGGAGAATTCGGCAACTGGTGGGGGCGGGATTCACGCCAGCCCCCGGCGATTCTCCGACCCGGCGGGGGGTCGGAGAATCTCACCCATGATATGTAAGTAGGTTTTAGTTGGTTTGTGCATAATCCTGAGTGTAGGCATTCAACTGCTTACAGTTGTGACCAGCAGAGATTATCAAAGACAAACTCTTAAAGTTTAACAACAAGGTTCAACCTGATGCCTGTGAATTGAACATTCTGCTCTAGTCTAGATCATCATAGTAGTTTTGATTTAGATATCCCTTGTGATATTTCAGGACCGAGGTTGCCTTTTTAAAGTTTCTGTATCATTCTTTAATTTATTGCTTTTCATCATGTTACTTAACCTCAAAATGCTCACAATCATCAGCTATGTTATTTCAATTTCATTTGATTTTAACTTGATTTCTTATTTTCTACTTATAGCTCACAGGGATTGTGCAGTCCATGGTGGATGGGAAACCAACATTACAGCAAGCCCTTCAGGTGAATAAGATGACATCTTAACACTAGACTTTGTTTTGAACTCTCTTTTACTCTTATTGATATACCTATAATTTTGGCAGAGTGAGCTTTTTTACGAAAATGAATTCTTTGGACACTACTCAATTAACTTTTTTTGTAGCCCTTCTAACGCTACTCATTTCCATACAGTTATCGATTAATGAGCATTTCAAATCAAAAAAGAGAAATTTTGGTGCTTCCGTTATATCAAGGTAGGTTAGAATGTGTAGATTAGCCCTTGAGTTTGAGTAAGATTATAAAACTTTAAAGTTTTCAGTTTGTCCATACATTTATTTCTTAAATCGTGGCCACTTTTTTAGTGAAACTGATGAAATACCAAATTGAAGAAAACATAGCAGTGCAATAGAGTATAACCTGTGCTACAAAACCAACCTGTTGGCGACCAACATTTGCAGTTAGCAAAGCAGGCTTTTTTTGCCTGGCTGGCAACATTTAATAATAATAATAATCTTTATTAGTGTCAAAAGTAGGCTTACACTAACTGCAATGAAGTTACTGTGAAAATCCCCTCCAGCGCCTGTTTGGGCACACTGAGGGAGAATTCTGAATGTCCAATTCACCTAACAAGCACATCTTTCGGGACTTGTGGGAGGAAACCGGAGCACCCGGAGGAAACCCACACAGACATGGGGAGAACGTGCAGACTCCGCACAGGCAGTGACCCAAGCTGGGAATTGAACCCAGGTCCCTCATGCTGTGAAGCAACAGTGCTAAACACTGTGCTACCATGTAATGACACTGTCATCTTTAAGTCATGTTCAATGAGTCATGTTCAATGTGCAGTATTGGAACACTGTTATCTCAAAGAATCAATGCCACAGTAATTGCTATGCTAATTTTACCTGCTGCGAGCTTTCAACTATTTAATTGTAACGGGAAGGTAAAGTCACCATAGTCCCAGATAACCATAGGCTGCTCTCCCTTTGAGGGAGAGAGCTGACTGGCAGTGATTTAACCTGAGGATCACCACACCTAAGGTGAGGGGCAAGGTTGAGAAGGCAGGCCTTCATGAATAACTTCAGCCGGTATGGGAATTGATCCCACACTGCTGACCTTGTTCTGCATCACAAACCAGCTGTCTAGCCAAGTGAGCTAAACTGGCTCCCAAAACTGTATATTGTGGGCTGTTCCATACCTCTTCAACTGGATAGATGGGCCCATTTTATGGCATCCTTCTTTGCCTCCTCAAGCCTGAGAAACACAGATGAGCATATCTGGCCCATAATTGGTATAGCCATTTATCACCAAACCTGGTTCAATAACATCAAGCACGATTGTGTTTTGTTCACTTGTGGAAAAACACACTACTTCAGGAAGACAAGAGTACTGGGCTAATGGTAAGATTCTTGGCAGTGTGGATGAGCAGAGAGATCTCGGTGTCCATGTACATAGATCCCTGAAAGGTGCCACTCAGGTTGAGAGGGTTGTTAAGAAGGCGTACGGTGTGTTAGCTTTTATTGGTAGAGGGATTGAGTTTCGGAGCCATGAGGTCATGTTGCAGCTGTACAAAACTCTGGTGCGGCCGCATTTGGAGTATTGCATGCAATTCTGGTCGCCACATTATAGGAAGGATGTGGAAGCATTGGAAAGGGTGCAGAGGAGATTTACCAGAATGTTGCCTGGTATGGAGGGAAGATCTTATGAGGAAAGGCTGAGGGACTTGAGGCTGTTTTCGTTTGAGAGAAGAAGGTTAAGAGGTGAATTAATTGAGGCATACAAGATGATCAGAGGATTGGATAGGGTGGACAGTGAGAGCCTTTTTCCTCGGATGGTGATGTCTAGCACGAGGGGACTTAGCTTTAAATTGAGGGGAGATAGATATAAGACAGATGTCAGAGGTAGGTTCTTTACTCAGAGAGTAGTAAGCGTGTGGAATGCCCTGCCTGCAACAGTAGTGGACTCGCCAACACTAAGGGTATTCAAATGGTCATTGGATAGGCATATGGATGATAAGGGAATAGTGTAGATGGGCTTTAGAGTGGTTTCACAGGTCGGCGCAACATCGAGGGCCGAAGGGCCTGTACTGCGCTGTAATGTTCTATGTTCTATGTTCAAGATCATCCTAGAAAGTAACAGTAATCCCTGGCTTTCTCTCCACTTCCAACTGCCTCCTTCAACTTCTCTCCCTTATTCCTTCCACCTTTTACTTGCAACAACATGTACAGAGAACTTATGGACTTCTTTGTCAATGAAATTCAGAACATCTGTTAAGCTGCCTCTGTTTCATCTCCCCTCCCCTTGCCCATCAAGCTATACCTCCAACCAAGGTTCTCACCAAGGTAGATCGTCCAGAACCTACATTTTCCTGTGGTTTCCATTCTAATTCTACTAATGTCCCCTCTAAACTGATATTGTCTACAAGACCCACCTTCTGCTCCCTTGACCACACTACTAAAGTGCTGATCTCCCAAATTCTCTTCCTGGCGTCCATGCTGGTTCACATTGTAAATAGTTCCCTTTCATCAGCTACTGTACCACTTCTTTTCAAAATCACCATCATCACGCCCTCCTAAAAATCCACATTCATCCTTACTTTCCTCTCTAAAGTTATTGTCTGTTTTGTTGCTTCTCAAATCTGTGCCCAACTTTCTCACAACTCCATGTTTCAATCTCTGCAAACAGGTTTCCACCCTTCTCTCAACGATAATTAAAGTCTTAAATTACACCCTCAATGACGATAACCATTGTCACTATATACCCTCCTTGCCCTTCAAAATTTCTGTGTAACCTTCGACAAGATTGATCGTTCAACATCTTTACACAGAGAATGGGGTGAATGTGGAACTCGCTGTCAGACAGAGCGGTTGAAGACAATTGCAATGACAAATTTCAGGAGAAGTTTGTGCACACACGAGGGAGCAATGAATGGAGGGTATGAAAGGCAGAATGGGGAGTGGAAAGTATAGAGTGTCAGGAGGTTTGTGTGGTGTAACACAGTAGCTCTTTGGATCAAATGACTAATTTCTTGTGTTGAAAGAAGCACATTGCGCCTGTGTGCTGGATAAAGTTTCATAACCGCATCGGAAATAAGCTTGGTTTAGCTTTATTCGTTTGTTGTTCAATTTTTTTTGTTTTTTGCAGATGGCTGATGACTGGATGAGAAACGAAGGTTTGCTGAATCCTAAAGTCAATTCCATCTTTGTAACCTGTGGAGATTGGGATTTAAAAACAATGTAAGAAATTCGAATTTACATTGAAATTGACAAGATAATATTTTATTATCTTCATTAATGCAACAGGCCTGCTGGTCCTAACAGAATTTATCTATTTGGCATAATGTTTCTGGCAACCTTTATTTCTGTGATGCGTTTTGCAGACAGAAGATGTCTCTCAGTGCTTTAAATTGGGAGAAACAGCACTGAATTCCAAACAGAAGGGAAAACGTTGGGTTCGGGGAATGGAAATGTAATCAAGGTTATGTCAATTGAGGATGTTACTTAAAGCAGAATGAGAGGTGGGACGGGGACACCAAGGACAGAGAGGATTGCAGAGTTGACTGAATGAGCGAGCACTAGTGGTGGACAGGAGAACTAAAGATGTTTGAACAAAAGAAAAAATGTTTTCATTGTGTACAAAGCATGATGACGAAAGTATCCGACTTCATGCAAGTGAGAACAGAAGCGTTGCTGTTTCTCCTTTTGTAAGTTGATTCAGGAGCCTGTGAAAAATTAGGCCTTGAAATGAAAATGTCCTGTGTTAGTGTTTCTACCAAGAAGAGGTGAACAGCATGGGAAGAGGAAGAAAGTAATCTTGGTAATGGAGTGGCTGTGGAGTTGAACTGAGATTCTTAGCATCCAAATTACAGTTGAGTTGGCAGACAAGATAGGTACAGAGTCACGATATGCTTGCAGAAGCCAAAGAGGATTATCTTAAAATACGTCTGATTACAGTCCAAATTCAGCTGCACCTTCCAAACCTCTGATCTCTACTACCTTGAAGAACAAAGGCAGCAGGTACAATTTCCTGAAAGCCACACACCATCTTGACTTGGGAATATAATGTAATTCCTTCATCATTGCTGGGTCAAAATCATAGAATTTACAGTGCAGAAGGAGGCCATTCGGCCCATCAAGTCTGTACCGGCCCTTGCAAAGAGCACCCTACTTAAGCCCACACCTCCACCCCACCCCCGTAACTAAGCAACTCCACCTAATCTTTTTGGACACTAAGGGAAATTTAGCATGGCCAACCAATCTACCTAACCTGCACATCTTTGGACTGTGGCAGGAAACCAGAGCACCCGAGGACACCCACGCAGACAAAGGGAGAACGTGCAGACTCCGCACAGACAGTGACCCAAGCTGGGTATCGACCATGGGACCGTGGAGCTGTGAAGCAACAGTGCTAACCACTGTGCTACCGTGCTGCCCAAAATCTTGGTATTCCCTACCCACCAGCAACATGAGTGTCCCTACATAACACAGCTTTCAGTGGTTCAAGAAGAAGGCTCACTAACACCTCTTCATCATAGAATTTACAGTGCAGAAGGAGGCCATTTAGCCCATCGAGTCTTCACCGGCTCTTGGGAAGAGCACCCAAATTAAGCCCACCCCTCCATCCTATCCCTGTAACCAGCAATCCCATCTAACCTAAGGGCAATTTACCATGGCCAGTCCATCTAACCTGCACATCTTTGGACTGTGGGAGGAAACGGAGCACCCGGAGGAAATCCACGCAGACACGGCGAGAATGTGCAGAATCCGCACAGACAGTGACCCAAGCGGGAATCGAACCTGGGACCCTGGCTCTGTGAAGTCACAGTGCTAACCACTATGTTACTGTGCTGCCCATAGTAATCTTTATTAGTGTCGCAAATAGGCTTAGATTAACACCATAATGAAGTTACTGTGATAATCCCCGAGTCGACACATTCCGGCTAGGACCCTGATTACAATTTTCAGGGATATGGGTGAACTCCATTCATTTATCTTGGCATTGAGCAGTCAGACCATCCATTCTGAAAGGGACTGCTGCTGAGCACTCTGAAAACAAAGCAAAAATGTTTTTGGGTATATTTTTGTGCAGTCATAAGAGCGTAAGAATTAGGAGCAGGAGTAGGCAATTCAGCTCCTTGAGCCAGCCAATAGATCATGGTTGATCTCCTCTCGGCCTCAACTCACTTTCCTGCCCGTTCTCCATAACCCTTTAACCCATTACTAATTAAAAGTCTGTCTCTTCCTCAAATTTACCCAATGCCCCCGCCTCCATCACACTCTGGGATAATGAATTTCACAGATTCACGTCCCTTTGAGAAAAATAATTTCTCCTCCACTCTGTTTTAAATCTGCTCTCTCTTATCCTAAAACTATGATCTCTCATTCTAGATTGCTCCACAAGAGGAAGCATCCACCCTACGTCTATTTTGTCAATACCATTTATCATCTTCTATACCTCAATTTGATCTCCCCTCATTCTTCTAAACTCTAGAGAGTATAGGCCTAAACTGTTCAATCTCGTTTCATACGACAAACCTCTCATCTCTGGAATCAACCGAGTGAACCTCCACTGAACTGCCTCTCATGCAACTACATCTTTCCTCAAATAAGGGGACCAAAACTGTACACAGTACTCCAGGTGCGGTCTCGCCAATGTCTTGTACAGCCGCAGCAACGCTTCCCTACTTTTATACTTTATTCCTTTAGCTATAAAGGCCAAATTTCCATTTGCCTTCCTTATTATCTGCTGTTCCTGCATGCTAGTTTTTGTGACTTATTAACCAGAATGCCCCAGATCCCTCTGCAACGGAGCACCCTGAAATCTCTCCCCAATTAGATAACAAGTTGCCTTCCTGTTTTGCCGACCAAAATGCATGATGTCACATTTATCCACATTATATTCCGTTTGCCACATTTTGGTCCACTCTCCTAATCTATCATTAACCATTTGTAAGGTTCTTATTTCCTCATAGCAACTTTGTCCCACATATTTTTGTGTCAACTGTAAATTTGGCTATAGAACGTTCTATCCGTATATCCAGGATATTTATATAGATTATAAATAGCTGGGGTCCATGGACCAAACCCATGGCACCCCGCTAGTTACATCTTGCCATCCAGAAAAAGACCATTTATCCCGACTCTCTGTCTTCTGTTCGTCAGCCAGTCTTCTATCCAAGCTAATAAATTACCCTGTGATTTAACCTTGTGAATTAACCTTCTGTGCGGCAACTTATCAAACGCCTTCTGAAAGTCCAGATATACTACATCTACAGGATCCCCATTATCCACTTTGCTTGTTTCATCTTCGAAGTATCTCTATTCACAGAATGCCTTATCGGCCTGGAGGGCTGTATCCAGTCCCCATGGGGGGTGTTGTGTCAGGCCTGTTTCCAAGCTCACATCCACGTAGTGTGGAGCGTAGTCAGAGATTATGGTTGTGGAGTACTCCCCTCCTATTCTCCCTGGAATCACCGCTTTCCCACCTATGAAGAAGTCAATCCTGGTATATACTCTATGTTCTTGGAAGAACGCCTTCTCCTCTGGGTTTTTGAATCTCCATGGTCCACTGCCTCCATCTATTCCATGAAAGCTTCAATTCCTTTGATATGTTTGATCTTTTCCCGACTTGGGGTTTGATTTGTCTGCCCTTGGGTCCTGTACGCAGTTGAAGTCCCCCCTAGATGAGTCGGTGTGAGTCTATGTCGGGGATTTCTGCCATGGTTTTCTTCATGATTTCCACATTGTCCCAGTTGGGAGCGTACACATTTACGAGGACCACTGGTGCCCCTTCCAGGACACCACTAATCATGACGAAATGTGCCCCTTTGCTCATAACCGTCTTTGTCGCTGTAAGTGGTGTCCTCTTATTGGGCAGTATGGCCACTCCTCCAGCCCTTGTCCCGTAGTATGATTTGTAAGTCTGTCCCACCCAGCTCTTTCTTATAATAATAATAATCTTTATTGTCACAAGTAGGCTTACATTAACACTGTAATGAAGTTACAGTGAAAGCCCCTAGTCACCACATTCCGGCACCTGTTCGGGTACACAGAGGGAGAATTCAGAATGTCCAAATTACCTAATAGCACGTCTTTCGGGACTTGTGGGTGGAAACTGGAGCACCCGGAGGAAACTCATGCAGACATGGGGAGAACGTGCAGACTCCGCACAGACAGTGACCCAAGCCGGGAATCGAGCCTAGAACCCTGGCGCTGTGAAGCAACAGTGCTAACCACTGTGCTGCCGTGCCGCCCTTACCCGCATCCGGCCTTTCTCCCTCAGGTGGGTCTCCTGGAGGAAGACTTTGTCGGCTCTCAGACTTTTCAGAGAAGACCATGGATCTGGGGGTGGTGGTTTCTGACCCCCTCCCACCTTGCGGGATCAGCCATACCGACCTTGTGGATGCGCCCCTGCACTCTGGAGTTTCCTTTTGCCCAAGGGCCAGCCAAGATGGCCACCATCATTGTGTACGCCTTGTGGATGTGTCCCTGCACTCCGGGGCTTCCCTTTGGTTCAAGGCCCTCCAAGATGGCTGTTTGCGGCGCCCTTGTTTCCGATGTCACCTCTGCGGGCCCAAGCTGGCATCGATCTGGGACCCTGGCACTGTGAAGCCATAGTACTAACCACTTTGCTACCATGCTACCCTAAAGACTCCTGAGACTCATAGTTAGAAGGAAGACGAGGCAGATCCACCTGCGCAATTAGTCTTTCTTTCAACAGAGGAAACTAGAGTTTGAGTTCACTGCTGGTGTCGCTGCCTTCCCAGCATATGTTTACGCACAAAATTGACTGCTTCTTCCAGTGCAGTGAAATAGTACTCCTTACCTTGGAAAGTCACTCAGAACCCCGTGTGTGCGTGGGTTTCCTCCGGGTGCTCTGGTTTCCTCCCACAGTCCAAAGATGTGCAGGTTAGGTGGATTGGCCATGATAAATTGCCCTTAGTGTCCAAAATTGCCCTTAGTGTTGGGTGGAGGCGTTGACCATGGGTAGGGTGCTCTTTCCAAGAGCCGGTGCAGACTCAATGGGCCGAATGGCCTCCTTCTGCACTGTAAACTCTATGATAATCTATGATTAATCTAGGACAAAGGTTCGGCACAACATCGTGGGCCGAAGGGCCTGTTCTGTTCTGTATTTTTCTATGTTCTATGTTCTAACTTGGCGGGACACCGCATCCCACACTGCATGTTCTTGTGTAGGGCTGCCTTGACTGTGTTGAATTCCGCCCGGCACTTGGCCAGCTCTGCCCCAATGTCCTGGTACACACGGATCGAGTGTCCCTCCCACTTACAGGACCGTGTGTGCCCTGCCCAATTCAGGGTCTTTTCCCAGTCTTGGTACCGGTACAATTTTGCGATGTTGACCCACCGGTGCTGCCTGGCTTTGGACTTTGGCTGAAGTGACTTGTGTTATCTGCCCACTTCTGGGGACGAGGGGAAGCTTTCCCCTCCCAGCATCTGGGCCACGTACTCTGTAGGGTTCCTGGCCTTGGTACCCTCCGGCAGGCCCACAATGCGGAGATTTGGCTGGTGCGACCGGTTCTCTTGATTTTCAACCTTCCCCTTCAGCATCCCTTGTGTCGCCACCAACCTTGCCATCTCCGTCTCCAGTTAGGTAATCCGGTCGCTCTGTTCGGTCGCAGCCTTTTCCAGCTTATTGATTGTCGCCTCCAGTGGATGTAGTCGCCGCACTGCCTTTTCCAACCCCGCTTGAAAGGGGACCGGCGCTTCCGCTATCGGCCTTCACCATCGCCATCATTTCTTATTTGATGGCGTTCCATTGCAATTGGAATTCCTGTGTTAGGAGGTCCATCCATTTGTTTATCGGGGGGCAGCCCATCATATGCCCTGACGGCCCACCCCATTCGGTGCTGCCGATTCCTCATCACTCACGTGTTCGTCATCACCGTAATCCTCCTCTCCAGGCTTTTGCTGATTCTGCCATCTTTTCGGCTCCTCAAATTGTTGCCTGGCATGTCTCGTTTGTTGTGATAGTATTGGAGGAGGATGGTTTTTTTTTCTCCGGGTTTAGTGGCCTTTTTTGGGCTAAAAGTTCCTGATGTCAAGTTTCCAGGAGGAGAACCACATTTCACACTCAGCACACCCCTGTCACCGGAAGTCCTACTGGCACTAAACTTTAAAAAAAAACCTCAATTTAAACATAATTTCCTTTTATGTGCGCATTTATAAATACTTTAAAGTAGGCTATTTATGTGCAGCATTTTTCTTCTCTTTTTCATGCACTGGTAACAGGAAGGACATAGAAATATTTTAAAAAGTGCAGTACTGGGGGACAAACCAATGAACGTAATGAAAGGATGCACAGTCATTTATATTCTTTAGAGCCTCTTGGGTCATTGTGGTGCCCTGCAATATAAATGGGGCAATGAGGGGAAACAAGCTGCTCCAGACATAACTGTAACAAAAGTGTTGCACTTCAATTAGATTACTTTAATTCACAACCACTTTACAATTGCATGTGGTTTTCTGTATAATTCTGTAGCAAGGGTAGAGGAATCAATCGACTGCATTCACTCAGTGCATTTCAATGCATGACTGCTGCAGCATGGATAAGAAAATTGAATTATCAGCTGGTATGTAAAAGAGAGCATGTATTTCAGGAGTGATTTAGAAGTTAAAATGTTAGTAAATAAATTACCGCAATAAAATATAAATAAATTTAAGAAGAAAAATTACCAAGAAGAAATAATTACAGAAATTCAAGTGGGGACTTAACATAGATTTGCTTTATTATATAATATAGACTTATTAAAGGCCATAGATGCTGCAAAGTTTTTTCTGTTCGTCATGTAATTAGTTTTCAATCCCCCTTCGGAAACAAAATAGACATGTAGTTAGCATAATAATTGGCTCTAATTGAGCCTTGGTAAATCCTCAGTACTGTTTTGAAACCTTTTATTTATTTTAGAATAAAATTAGCCACCACACAGTTTTTTGGGGGAATTACTTTTAAAGCATGTAAAACGTGACACTTTTGTCCTCCCGTTTTTTTTGTTTCTAACATACATCCATCAAAATATTAAATAAGTATCAATGTTGAAAAATAGGACAGAGTCAGAATTGAGTGCTCACAGTATGGGTTAGAGACAAAATAAAGTTCTCTCTGGTGTATGCTGGGGATGAATTTGGCCTTTAATTGTAGCGCAGAACAGACAATAGTAAATCGACAGCCAGTTTCAACCCACCGAATTCTTGTTCCAATAAGCTCATGGTGAAGGGGTGATATACTGGCATGGATGAAAGAATGGCTGGCTAACATAAAAACAGAGGGTATTATTATAATAATAATCTTTATTGTCACAAGTAGGCTTACATTAACACTGCAATGAAGTTACTGTGAAAAGCCCCTAGTCAACACATTCCGGCACCTGTTTGGGTACAGGGAGAATTCAGAATGTCCAAATTACCTAACAGCACGTCTTTCGGGACTTGTGGGAGGAAACCTGAGGAAACCCACGCAACCACGGGGAGAACATGCAGCCTCCGCACAGACAGTGACCCAAGCCAGGAATTAAACCTGCGACCCTGGAGCTGTGAAGCAACAGTGCTACTCACTGTGCTACCGTACGCCCATAAATAGGTCTTTTTCTGGTTGGTAAGATGTAATAAGTGGTATGCCACAGGGATCAGAGCTGAGAGTTCACGATTTTGCAGTTTATACAAATGATTTGGATCAAGGGATCAAAGATATGGTTGCTAAATTTGCTAATGACGCAAAGATAAGTAAGATCGTAGGATGTGAAGAGGACGCAAAGAAGTTATAGTGGGAAATGACCAAGCAAATAGTATATAATGTGGGAAAGTGTGAAATTGTCCATTTCGGCAGAAAAAAATAAATAAAAAAGAAGCATTTAATCTAAATGACCAGAGAGTGCAAGGATTTGAGATGCAGAGGGATCTCGGCATTCTTGTACATGAATCCCAAAAGGCTAGTTTGCAGGTACAGCAAGTAATTAGGAAAATTAATAGGGACTTCAGGTGACGTAATGTAGACGTGCACGAGATGGCTCCTGCTAGAGTACTGTACCTTTGCCCCTTTTCTCTTAGTGTCAGGATTTTTTTTTTGAAAACCCACATGAATAAAGATCCTATATGTGAAATGCCCAGAAAAGGTAGGGGAAGCAGGCAGACAGTAGACGTTCGTCGACAGAATCGGGGCCTCTTAGAGCTCACCGGCAGATAAAATGGCCTCTGTGGCTCCAGCCACTCCACTAACAGCCGAGGTACTTTCGAGTATCGTGGCGAAAGAATTTGCTAACCATTGGCGGGTTGTGCTGGAGGGCTTCTGTAAATCGATGGACGAGGCCTTGGCACCCATCCGAGTGGCCCTGGAGAAGACCAACGAAACCGTGAAAGTCCTTGGAGCCACAATAAAAGACATGGAAGAGGCCCTTTTGAGACATAGTGATCAGATTGCCTCATTGGAAGCGGAGATGTGTCTGGTGGCTGAGGCGAATAAATCGCTGAAGGCCAAGGTTTTAGAGACCCAGTCGAGGAGGCAAAACATTCGAATTGTGGGGCTGCCAGAGGAGATGGAAGATCCCACACCCATGGAGTACTTTGCAGAGATGTTTGGGAAGATGGTAGGGGAGGGTGGGTTCACTTCCCCTCCTATGTTGGATTGGCCTGGCAGAGACCTCGCCCTGAGGATCCATAGCTAGTAATAGAGAAGTTCCGTAGCTTCAAAGTGCAAGAGCGGGTTCTGAGATGGGTAAGGGATCATGACATCAAATGGGAAGGCCACGCCATCAGGTTTTATCACGACGTGGGAGCGAAGCTGGCGATGAAGAGGGCTGCGTTCGACAAAGCCAAGGCCGCCCTGTACAAAAGTGGAGTACCCAGCACGGCTAAGAGTGACATTTGAGGGAAAGGACTATTTATTTGCTGCATCGGAGAGGTGGACTACTTTGTTAAGAAGCATGGGTTAGGTGTGGTGTGATTGAGGTTTTTGAGTGTTTTCGGATTGGCATGTTGAATTGTTGCATTGTTGGGGTTCCATGTTCATATTTGCATTTTCCTGTTCTTGTTGCGTTGAATGTTTACAGTTTGTTCTTAGGTTTGGTGATTAGTTTTATGGCGGATTCTGTTCTGATTATTAAGAAAATGTACAGTTCCCTGTTGGAGCTCAATGGTTCATGGGGTTTAGTATTTTGTTGTTGTAACCATTTGACTGTAGTTGGGAGCCTCCTTGCTAACCTAAATGTTAGTTGATGGGAGCGGTGTGGAAAGATTGACTACAGCTCGTTATAATAATTCTTTAGATAATGAGCTTAGAGTTCTTGTTTTGTTTAGGTTTGTTAGAAGTAAATTTTAGTTGTCTGTGTTCACCTTGCTTTTGTTTGTATGTGTATTTGGGCGTGGTAGTATCCGAGGGCAAGGGGGAAAGGGTGTGTGGGTAGTTTGCTGATGGTGGCTGCAGGTTTTTCTTTATTTAACATTGTGATTTGGTTTGGTGGCTGTCTTGGGTGGGCTTTGGTGCTGTACCTTTTATGTTTCTGTTGAATATTCCCTCTCTTGGTGGAAATGGCTGATTCCGGATCGAGGGGGGTCGGTGAGAGATCCCCAATTCGTTTGATCACCTGGAATGTCAGGGGGTTGAATGGCCGAGTGAAAAGGTCGAGAGTATTTAGTTTAGTTTCTTGGGGTTAAGTTAACATGTGCTTTTGCTTGTTCGTCTTGTTCTTTTACTGTGTAACTTTGGTTAATTTTGTTGTATGATTTTGTTTATGATGGAAATTGTTGGGAAACATTTTTTTAAATAATACGAAAGCTAATAGAATGCTGTAAGGGAGAAAAATACAACTATTCGGTTATAGTGTGTTTCAAACAAGGCCTTTATTTCAAGGTATAGCAAGGGCTCCAGTGCTCCAACTAGTGGCACACACCAGAAAGCCCATATTCAAAGATTACATACACAGTTATACTTTTGGATTTGGTTACAATAAATTAGCATATATCAATCAAAGATGTACATTTGTTCAAAATTATCTATGTCCATTCACAACTAATAATTAGGATTACATAATGTGTAGCATATGTATAACAGGTTTAGAGGGGAATTGAGGAAAAAAAATGTCACCCATGGGATGGTGAAAATCTGGAATGCACTGCCTGGGAGAGTAGTTGAAGCAGGAAACCCCAGAATCTTTAAACAGTACTTGGATGTCATAGCATTCAAAGCTATGGGCCAAGTGCTCAGAAGTGCGATTAGTGTAGATTAGAGTAGTTTTTTCTGACGGTGCAGGCTTGGTGGGCCAAAGGACCTCTTCTTTACTGTATTCTATTTTATGGATATAATTAATCAATCATATTCTGGGCACTTATACTTAATTATAATATCATCAGCACGTATTTGACTCTACTTATCTAATAACTGCTGGACATCAGTAAGATAAAAATATGCTTGACCAGTGGTGCATCATACTCCCTTTCCACTTTCCCTTGTGTTAGTGGACACACATGACCTGCAGCTGCATAATGATCAATTTAATTTTTTGTGTGTGAGCTGAATGACTACCGCCTCCCTAAAACTAATATAGCAATGATTCTTGAATGGTATCTGGAGACAGCCTGATCTGAAGCAACTGGTTTCTCATCACTGGTTGTCTGTCTTTGAGAATTTAGCAGCTAGCAGCTTGTGTGATTTTTAAATTTTATGACTTTTAACTCTTTCAAATGTTATTGTTTATTGTAAGGGGAATTTAATACAATAGTAGGGACGTTATGCTTCAGTTTTACAGGGTACTTAGTGAGACCACATTTGGAGTTCTGTATACATTATTTGTCACCTTATTTTAGGAATAATGTAAATGCAATGGAAGCAGTTCAGAGAAGGTTTACCAGACTGATACCTGGAAAGGATGAGGAACGGTTGGAAAGCCTAGGCTTGTATCCGCTAGAGTTTAGAAGAGTAAGGCAATTTCCCGTTGGGACTTGATGGCCTGAATGTAGCGAGGGTGTTTCATCTTGTGGTAGAATCTAGAACTAAGGGTCACTATTTAAAAATAAAGGGCCACCTGTTTAAAACTGAGTCAAAATATTTTAGCTCAGATGGTTGCGAGTCTTTGGAACTCTGTTTTTGGAACGGTGGTGTAAGAGGCGGAGGTGGAGAGATTCTTGCATCGCAGTTAGGAGTTAGTGTTTCATTTTCACTGTTAAACATTGTTTAATGGGTAATTGTAAGCTATTTTCTTGATGATAAAGTTATTTTAATCCTGTGTTAGTATTAAAGTTTGTTTTAATATACCACATCCCTATTTGTACATGGAATCACTCCTGGTGTGAAGTGTCCTTTCCTCAAAGTCTTACAAATTAAATAAAATATTGAGGTTCCTGTCCGGTATCCTAGCAACTGTTGGAATCTGATCTGGGATCAAAATAAGTGTAGCCAGTTTAAAGATCCAGACCGAGGCCTGCGTGGAATGCCCCCTCCCCCCTTAACGTAGGACCTGAGCAGACATGACCCAAGCCGACACAGACCTCGCTGACCACACTCAACCTTTAGCATGGGAAGTGTCGGACTCGAGCTGACGTGACCCAAGTCAACATGAACCTTGCTGACTGCACCTGACCTTTAGCACAGCAAGTCTAGTTGTTTTTCTGCAATGTTAATCTTGCAAACCCTCTCCTCCAAGCAGAATGCAGTTGGCGCCATGGGTGGGAACTTATTACAAGTACCCTGTATTTATTATTCAGTAGTACATCTTACTTTTATAGCTATTTTGTTTGCTTTAGACTATGGCTTTTGCTATTGTAATGTAAGAAACCCCAGGCCTATATGCGGTATCCAAAAACTGAAATTGTCTGAAATTCAGCCATTGGCCCTGTGGGTTTTGGATAAAGGATACTTGATCCAAGATTCTCTGCCGCAACATGCAAAGCCTCTTTTCATAGCATCTTCCAAACTTGTGACCTCTACCACCTCGAAGAACAAGGGTAATTAATAGAGGCATAACAACACCACCATCTTAAAGTTTCTCTAAGTCACACGCATTATCCAGACTTAGAATTGTCTCACCATTCCTGGCATTCACCGGGTCCAAAACACAGATTTCCCTTTCCAACAGCACCATGGGTGTACTCCATGACATGGATTGCAGAGCTTCAAGAAAGCAGTTCACCAACAACTTCTCAAGGATAATCTAGGCCTGGTTAACAAATGCTGCCTTGCCAGTGATGCTCACATCCCATGAACAAATTAAATTTAAAAAACAGACTCTTGGCTGATTTTCTCCGTCCACCCCCATATCCAACCACCTGAGCAGCAGAATATTGAGGCTAATTGCAACATTCTGTCACTGCTTCTGGTCAAAGTCAACCATTTTGGCACAGATTGGGATAAATATAGAATTTACCTGGTTTATTCAACTCGTATTACATGATGTGGGGCATTTTTCTACAGAGCTATTAAAGGAAGAGCTCCATCTGCTTTAGTTCTTACGGATCTGTTTTTCACTTTTGCCTTCTTTGTTATGAAATGGATTCTGGGTGTGAATCATATTGAAATAAAAAGTGTAATTTCATTAACTGAAAATTGACCCCAAAAGCCATTTTTTTTTGGACTAATTGAGGTATGGAACTCTGAAAGTTGTTATAGCCATGTCATTGATGTGACCTGGTCAATCTCTGAAGCAATTATTTACATCAAATAGTGAAACGCTATCAGTAAATGAGTAGTCTCATCTGTGACAGCGTGATCATGCCTGCACATAACTATTTATATCAAGGGTAAAAATAGAAATATCAACATAGATTTTAAAAATGCTTGGGATCCTTTGGAAGGTAATATACAGTTTTGCCAACATGCTGGTGCTTGAGATTTTATTATGTTTGCTGACTTCTTGGGCAAATTTTGTTTTTTGAAATTCTTTTCGAGCTGTAAGCAATGCTCACAAGGTTGTATTTATTGCCTGTTCCTTGCTGCCCTGAGAAATAGCTGGTGGGGCTTATTCCTATACCACTGCAGCTCTTGGATTTGATTATTGCAATGCAGTCTTGGCTGGCCTTCCACATTCTAGCCTCCTTAAACATAAGATCATCCAAAAGACTGCTTCTCATGCCCTAAATTGCACCAGGTATCCTTCACCCATCATCTTATGTGCTTGTTGACCTATGTTCACTTTTGGCTCAGTTTTAAAATGCTCATCTTTGTATTCAAATTCCTCCCTGTCCTCATCCCTCCCTATCTCTGTAATCACGTCCAATCTTAGAACCCTACGAAATATCTGCACACCTCCAATTCTATCCTCTTAATCACTCTGATTTTAATTTTCTGCTGTTAGTGGACATGTCGCCAGCTGTCAAGACCTTAAGTTCTGAAAATCTCTGCAGCTCTTCCTCTCTTTCCACTTGTAAGTTGCTCTTTAAAACCTACTTCTTTGACAAAGCTTTTGGTCATCTGCCTTATGTGGCTCTGTGTTGCAAGTTTGTTCAATACGCCTCTATGGGCTGTTTTATTACATTAAAGGTCTACATAAATAAAACTTGTTTTTGTTCTTTTGATGATGGTGCTCCTGCAATAATGTTAGATGAGGAATTTAACATTTCAACAATGAAAGGACAGCATCATCTGTCCAAGCCAGGATGTTATGTAACTTTGAAGATGATGTCAAATATGGCACCCATATTTCTTTTGACTCTTAAAAGTCTATAGACTCTGGAACAGTTCCTGCAGGGGTGACACAGTGGTTAGCACTGCTGCCTCAAAGCACCAGGAACCCTGGTTCGATTCCGCCTCGGATGACTATGGAGTTTGCACATTCTTTCCGTGTCTGCATAGGTTTCCTCTGGGTGCTCCAGTTTCCTCCCATAGTCCAAAGATGTGCAGGTTAGGTACATTGGCCATGCTAAATTACCCTTAGTGTCTAAAGGTTAGCTGGAGTTACGGGGATAGGGCAGGGATTGGCCCTAGGTGGGGTACTCTTTCAGCTAGTCGGGGCAGACTTGATGGGCCAAGTGGCCTCCTGATTCTAAGATTCTGTAAAATTGGAGGGGAACTAATGATAATCCACTATTTAAAAAGGAAGGTAAAGAGAAAGCAGGAAATTATAGACCAGAAAGTCTGACTTCGGTAGTGGGGAGAATTCTAGAACCCATTATCAAAGATTTTATAGCTGAGCACTTAGAAAACAGTTGCAGGATTGGACAGAGTCAGCATGGATTTATGCAGGGGAATCATGCTCGATAAATCTACTGGAATTCTTCAAGAATGTAACTAGTAACGTTGACAAGGGGGAGCCAGTGGATGTGGTATATTTGGACTTTCAGAGGGCTTTTGACAAAGTCCCGCATAAGATATTAGCATATAAAATTAAAGCGCATGGGATTAGGGGTAGTGTTTTGAGATGGATAGAAAACTGGTTGGCAGACAGGAAACAAAGTGTAGGAATTACGGGTCTTTTTCAAATTAGCAGGCAGTACCTCGTGGGGTATCGCAGGGATCGATGCTAGGATCCCAGCTATTCACATTATATATTAATGATTTAGATGAGGGAACAAAACTCCAAATTTGCAGATGATATCAAGTTGGGTGGGAGGGTAAGCTGTGAAGAGGATGCAGCGATCCTTCACTGTGATTTGGACAAGTTGAATAAGTGGGGAAATGAATGACAGATGCAGTATAATTTGGAGAAACGCGTGGTTATCCACTCGGTAACAAAAGTGGGAAGGGGGATTATTATCTGAATGACCATAAATTAGGAGAGGGGAATGTGCAACGAGACCTGGGTGTCCTTGTAAACCAGTCAGTGAAAGTAAGCATGCAGGTACAGCAGGCAGTAAAGAAGGCAAATGATATGCTGGCCTTCATTGCGAGAATATTCGAGTACAGGATCAGGGATGTCTTGCTGCAATTATGCAGAGCCTTGGTGAGCTCACAACTGGAATATTGTATGCACTTTATTTTCTCCTTGTTTGAGGAAGGATGTTCTTGCTCTAGAGCAAGTGCAGCAAAGGTTTACCAGCCTGATTCCTGGGATGGCATGACTGACATATGAGGAGAGATTAAATCGCTCAGGATATGGAGTTCAGAAAAATGAGGGGGATTCTCATAGAAACCTATAAAGTACTAATAGGACTGGTCAGAGTAGATGCAGGAAGGATGTTCCCGATGATGAGAGTGTCCAGAACCAGGGATCACAGCCTGAGGCTAGACTATTTAGGACAGAGATGAGAAAACATTTCTTTACCAGAGAGTGGCGAGTCTGTGGAATTTGTTACCCCAGGAGGTGGTTGAGGTAAAAACATGAGAATCAGTTACATGTACCACATAGGACGAAGGGGATCAAAGGATATGGGTGGAAAGTGCGATTCGGCTATTGAGTTGGATGATCAGCCATGATCATAATGAATGGCGGAGCAGGCTTGAAGGGACGATGGGCCTCCTCCTGCTTCTATTTTCTATGTTTCTAAAAATGTAAAATAAAGCAAAAAGTGCTGAAAAAACTCAGTAGATCTGGCAACATATATGAAGAGCGAAACAGGGTCCAATACGATTTTTCTTTGGGATTTTCTTCTCCATTCCGAAGAAGAGTCAAATTGGATTTTAAAACATGAACTCTGTTTCTATCTCCACAGGTGCTGCCAGACCTGCTGCGTTTTTCCAGCACTTTCTGTGTTTATTTCAGATGTTCAGATATTTTGCTTTTATTGAAAGTGATGTAATTGTCATTTCCTTTCCATTGGTCATGGTTGTGATCTCGGGGCAAGGTACTGTTGGACTAAATTTAGTGAATTGCTGGAGTTCATTATGTAATAGTACATACCATACCCACTGTGCACCAGTGGCAGAACAACATCAGTTGACTGCTCTATTCTTGATGCTGTCAAGCTTCCTGAGTGTTGAGCACCACTCATCTCGCCAAACGCTTGGTATTTTATCACACTCCTGATTTGAACTTTATAAATGATGTATAGGCTTTGAAGAGGCAGAGCATCAATTGATCCTTGCAGAATGCCCAGCATTTCTCTGTTTTTATAGGCACAATAATGATATGGCTGGTTCAGTGGTGGTACCTTTAAATTTAACTTAAATATTTATCAAAAAAGTGAGTGCAAATAAATTCACCAGTTTAATGTTGTGATTATGGTACTGGACCTGCAGCCCAGAAATTGAGAATTCAAATACCATCATTACTGTTTTTTAAGTTGAATCAATGGTTGGAATTTTCTGGCTGTTCACGCTAACCGACAGCACACCTCTCGCGGTGGCAAGGGGTGCGTTAAATGGGAAACCCATTGACACCGGCGGGACCTGAAGATCCTGGCACCGGGTAATGGTGTCCGTCTCTGCCGCCGCGACCCACGTAGCAGATTGCATGGAAAATCCCACCCAATAGATATGGTATCTCAACAAAATCCACCCACACTGCAAACTGAATTCCAGACTTACATATTGGAATTCATGAAACAATACCTTGTTCACATGTGCCCCATTGTTTCCTGCCGCCTGAAAAGACCACATTTCTAAGTTGACTCGAGGTGGGGGGGGGAGCACTCTTAATACTGAGAGGAAGCTGTGAAGTGGGAGGGAAGAAAGTAATTTAATTCAGTACTTAATTGTGGCATAAACTGAATTGACACCATTTGTGTAATGGAGAGGGAGAGAAGAAAAATGATGATGGAGCATTTGTCTTCAGTCACAGGAAGGTGACTAAACTGTCAGCATGTGACAATTTCAAACCAATAGGGAGCTAAAGCATGTGAGGATGAATATATGAGGATCAATGATTTTCTGTCATGGATTAGAGTCGAGCCAGAAGTAATAATTCACTTTCTTAGGTTACAGTTTTTTTTCAAAAAACTTAAAATATCATGCTACTGGCAGTCATTTCTAGCTTAATACCCTCCCAATATTCCCCCAGGCTGCCTTGGGTCTTTTGTTATAAGTTGATTGGGCTGTAACACTCTGCAGTGAAAATGTAATTAGGTTTGTGTTTGACTCCCAGACACAGATGGGGTAAATACTGTTGTTGGCAGGGGACCTTCCATGTGTTGTCTGAAGTCAGCTGTGTTCCATTTAGCGTCAACGCTTGTTTTCCTTCACAGCGACTCCTTCTCTGACCTACCATTATTGGTAGTGGCACTTCATTTTGTTGTAGTTAAACAACCCTCTCTTGAATTCCTGTAGATAACTGAGTGAAAACAAAATCAGCACTTTTCTGTTTTGCTTAGGTTTTAACAATCTAATCCCCCAACTTGCACAATATCTGCAAATGAATGTGAGCAGGTTTCATTCTTTTCATTTCACACAAATAATTTCCTCCTTTTCATTTCTGTAAATAATGGTTACCATATTTCTAACTGTGCCAAGGAGCTCTGAGGTGACTGCAGAGTTGACAGCCTCATACAATATTTATAGAGGCCTGGATGTTTTCTGTGTGACCCCAGGGTCATTCAGTTAACTGTCACACACTTGGATTTTAATGGGATCAGTTGTCCACTACACTGGAGATTTCAACTTTGTCACCACTAGCTAACAGAGTCCAACCAGGTTTCCCTCTAGTAACCAGCATAACATAGGGCTAAGTACGTGCCTTGAAAAAGACATTAAATACTCAAATCACAGTCTCCTTTCAAAATAAAGGGCCTGATGCCAGATTTCATTAGCACATGTTGACAGCTGCCATGGAGTCAAATTTTCTATTTTCAGAGTCCTTAATGCCAAAATTCTATTTCATGGGCACTGACATTTAGCACTGATGTGCTGCTCAAAGACATGTTACAGTGCAGAAGGAAATGGCAAAAAATGCTCCACTGGTTAGAAATGTGTAAGTATTTCACAACAAAACCTGTGCTCAGTCATCACCCAGAGTATGACCTTAGGGAGCATATCCATACAAAAACATTTCAAAAATCCACCTCCTGGATGGAAGTGACAGATAGCTGAATTAGAAATATTTTCAGTATGGCAGAATTTGGGGGGCTGGGTTGGTACATTATATTTTAGGAGATTTATTCGAGATATTTTTCTTGGGATCTGCATTTTGGGGCCACTCTTGCAGGGAAGTCTCCTTGCTCCAAATGAACTGGAGTGGATGTTTATCCTCCCAGCAGCTCGATAAGATGCTGCAAGCCTCGAGTTAAACAGAAAAAGAAAATCATTACTGTTTTTAACATACTGACTATATTATGTGACTTCTCATAATCTCCCTTAAGTTGAGATGCTGTTTGAAGAAACATTTGACTGAACTGTTCTTCTGGCTATTTATTAAACAATAAATGAGTAAGTAAATAGTAGCTGTAAAATTACAGTTGTTACGTATCTACCATCCCTCTTTGGAAGACAGAAGACATGGCAGCAGTATTTTCTGTGTTTGTCTTCAGTATGAGCTGGAACTTGCTCTAGATGTTTAAATATTAACCTGATTTGATGGCTCAATAGGACATAAATAGGAGCAGGAGGAGGCCCTTTGGCCCCTCAAGGCTGCGGCACAATTCAACTAGATCATGGCTTATCTTCTACTTCAATGCCATTTTCCTGCATTATTCACATATCCCTTATTGTTAAACCTATCAAACGGTAGCACAGTGGTTAACACAGTTGCTCCACAGCTCCAGGGTCCCAGGTTCGATTCCCGGCTTAGGTCACTGTCTGTGCGGAGTCTGCATGTTCTCCCCGTGTCTGCATGGGTTTCCTCCGGGTGCTCCGGTTTCCTCCCACAGTCCAAAGATGTGCAGGTTAGGTGCATTGGCCATGCTGAATTGCCCTTAGTGTCCAAAAATGGTTGGGTGGGGATATGGTGCTCTTTCCAAGGGCCAGTGAAGACACAATAAATCAAAATGCCTCCTTGTGCAATGTAAATTTTATGATTCTATGATTGATACCTAGAAATCTATTAATCTCTGTCTTGAACATACTCAGTGACTGAGCCTCCACAACCCTCTGAAATAGAGAATTCCAAAGATTCACCGACCTTTGACTGAAGGAATTCTTCCTTCTATCAGTCCTAAATGGCCTCTCTTTTATTCTGAAACTGGTTCTAGAACCTATGGCCTGGGGAACCATCCTTCCTGCATCTACCCTGTTGAAACCTGTAAGAATTTTTGGCGGGATTCTCCGACCCCCAGCAGGGTGGGAGAATCGCTGCGCGAATCGTGCCACGCCGGGGTGCGATTCTCCCACCCCTGTGAAAATGGCCACGCGTGAATGGCACCGGGCCGCAGGGAGAAACGCCGCAAACGGCCATAGCGGCGATCCTCCGGCGCCGCCGCAATCCTCCGGCCCAGATGGGCCGAGCGGCCGTCCCGCCGGCGCCATTCTAACATGCTCTGGGCTGGCGGGACCTCGGGGTTGAAGGGCCCGGGGGCGGCCTGTGGGGGGGGGGGGGGGGGGAGAGAAAGAGAGAGAGAGAGAGAGGAGGGGTCCAACCCCGGGGAGGCCCTCCGTACTGGCGTGGCCCGCGATCGGGGCCCACCTATCGGCGGGCCGGCCTCTCTCGCTGCTGACCTCTTCTTCCGCTCCGGCTCCTGGACCCATGCGCCATTTGGCGTCGGGGCAGGCGCGGGGTTGACGGCCAGTGCGCATGCGCTAGTTGGCGCCGGCCCAACTGCGCATGCGTGGACCCTGTGGGGCCGGGTCGACGCCGGGACCGGCAGCTGGAGCGGCGTGTGCCGCCCCAGCGCCGTGGGCCGCTCCAGCGCCGTGGGCCCCCCGGACCCGAGAATCGGGTCTCGGAACCGGCACCGGAGTAAAGTACTCCCGTTTTGGTGCCGGCACTCTGGCGCCGGACCAGAGAATTGCGGCCATGTTTCAGTGAGATCACCTCTCATTCTTCTAAATATGAGAGAATACCGGTCCAGTCTCCTCAATCTCTCTTCATAGGTCAATCCTGCTATCCCAGGAATTGCTGATGAACCTTTGTTGTACTTCTTCCAGCAAATATATCCATCCTTGGGTAAGGAAACCAAAACTGTACACAATACACCAGGTGCAGTCTCACCAATACTCTATACAATTTCGGTAGGATATCTTTATTCCTTGACAGTCCGGTAATAATAGCTTCATTGAGAATTTGGAGGCAGTTTCGCCAACACTTCGGCTAGGGGGCAGAGTCAAGGGAAATGCCGATTTGGGGGAACCACAGATTTGAGCCAAGGAGGTGGGATGGAAATTTTCAGAAATGGGAGGAGAAGGGGATTAAGACACTAAAAGAATTGTTTCTTAGGGGTCGGTTTGCAGGGTTGAAGGAGCTGGAAGCGAAGTATGGGCTGGAGCAGTGGGAAATGTTTAGATACATGCAGATTCGAGATATTGCCAGAAAGGAGATACAGAGCTTCCCGGTGGAGCTGGCCCCTGCTGGAGGAGGTGCTGATGACGGGGGGACTGGAAAAGGGGGTAGTGTCAGCTGTTTACGGAGCTATTTTGGAAGAGGAGAAGGCACCACTGGAAGGGATCGAAGCAGAGTGGGAGGAAGAGTTGGGAGAGGATATGGAGGAGGGGTTCTGGTGTGAGGTGCTCAGGAGAGTGAATGCCTCCACCTCGTGCGCGAGGTTGGGGCTGATACAGGTGAAGGTGGTGTACAGAGCACACCTCACGAGGGCGAGGATGAGCCGATTCTTTGAAGGAGTAGAAGGGGCAGCACGGTAGCATTGTGAATAGCACAATTGCTTCACAGCTCCAGGGTCCCAGGTTCGATTCCGGCTTGGGTCACTGTCTGTGCGGAGTCTGCACATCCTCCCCGTGTGTGCGTGGGTTTCCTCCGGGTGCTCCGGTTTCCTCCCACAGTCCAAAGATGTGCGGGTTACGTGGATTGGCCATGATAAATTGCCCTTAGTGTCCAAAATTGCCCTTAGTGTTGGGTGGGGTTACTGGGTTTTGGGGATAGGGTGGAGGTGCTGATGTTGGGTAGGGTGCTCTTTCCAAGAGCCGGTACAGACTCGATGGGCTGAATGGCCTCCTTCTGAACTGTAAATTCTATGATAAGATGTATGTGAATGTTGCGGGGTGGGGGGCCCGCTAATCATGTTCATATGTTTTGGTCCTATCCAAAGCTAGAGGATTACCGGAAGGAGGTTTTTAGGGTAATTTCTTAAGTGGTGCACGTGAAACTGGACCCGGGCCCCCGGGAGGCCATATTCGGGGTGTCGGACCAGCCAGGGTTGGAAACGAATGCGGAGGCAGATGTTGTAGCCTTCGCCTCGTTGATCGCCCGAAGGCGGATCCTGATAGGTTGGAGAGCAACCTCTCCACCCTGTGCCCTGGCGTGGCGGGGGGACCTGTTGGAATATTTGACTCTTGAGAAGGTTAAGTTTGAACTGAGGGGAAGGATGGAGGGGTTCTACAATTCATGGGCATTATTCATTATGCGCTTTCAAGAACTGGATAACATCGAACATTAGTTGGGGCGTGTGGGTGGGAGGATTGGGGGGAGGGGGGTGTGTGTGTTAATGGCGACTGTGGGTGATCCCTAATTCCTTTTTGTCATTTGTTTGTGTGAACATGCGGGGTAATGTTTGGGGTTTGGTGGGAGGATGGGATCGTTGTTATTGATATAGGGATTGACATATTTGTTACTGATTATTGTTTATTGTTGGTGGGTGTAAATTTGGGAGAAAATGTGAAAAAGAATAAAAATACCAAAAAAAAAAAAATCTTTATTCCTTTACTTAAATTGTGTTGCACTGAAGGCTAATATACTATTAGATTTCAGTGACTCAAACAATTGTGCCCAGATCCCTTTGGAAATAATCTCCCAATCTCTCACTATTTACGAAATGCTCTGCGTTTCTGTTTTTCCTACCAAAGTGAATAACTTCACATTTTCCATATTATATTCCAAGGGCTGGATTCTTCTGACCCTGAAAATCAGCGTGACCGCAGAGTGCGCGGCACTGCCGGGGGCTATTGCCAGAGGCCCGCCCAGAAAACCTCCGCTCCCGACCGGCCAAGTTCCCGACAGCGTGTAACTAACCACCTATTGCCGGTCGGGATGCTGGCGTGGTGGCTGCGGACTCAGTCTGCAGATGCCCTTGGCGGGCGAATCGGAGACCGGGGGGGGGGCCTTATAGGCGGCCGGCGATTAACTGTACAGGGGTTGAGGCTCGGGTGCGCGGCCGATCGAGGGGTCTCTTTTTTCGGTGTGGCTCTGCGGTCCAAGTCTGCCATGGACCACGGCCCGGCCGCTGGAGGCTGCCGCCATGCGCATGCGTGGACTTTGGAACTGCGGGGGGCCCGTCTCCGCAACTAAAGCTGCACGATTCACTCCGGGTCCCTGCTAGCCCCCTGAAGGGCATTGAATTTGTTCAACATTTTGGAAGGAATTTCTGGAGTAAAACTCCACCGTTTTTATGCCAGCGTGGGGACATAGTCTCATTTTGGGAGAATCCAGCCCCATGTCCTTGCCACTCACTTAGCCTGTCTAAATTCCCTTGAAGCCTCTCTGCATCCTTCCCTACTACTGATGTAAGGGTCTGTAATTTCCCTTTTTTTCTCCCTCTTTTCCGAAGTAGTGGGGTTACAATTACAACCTTCCAATCTGCAGCAACCCTCTATGAAATTTTTCTGGCTTATTTAGATATCTCTGATGACGTCAACAAACTACTCATTTGGACAAGGTGGGCTGAAAAATCCCTTTAAAAATTTGATCGGGTGAAAGGTGTTAAGATATGTTTCTTATGGTAAAAATACCTTTCAAATAATAATTTGCACACTCAGCACCTGTACAATGCTGATAATGATGTTGGCCACCACTTCCACACTGGAAAAGATGGACAGCAATCTCTGCCCAAAGCCATGTGCAAGGTTGATGCTAGATTCCTTCATGCTTCTGGTCAGTAAGCACAGGCTTTCTGACAGGCTTGTCAATTCACCAAACATTTCTCTGCACATGCCCATCAGCCTTTTCTGAGACCTCTGCAGCAGAATTCATGTGACTTTTCCCTCTGGCGAGCTGGAGCCTTTCCCCCTGCCTAGTTGAAGGCCACTTATGTCTGATGTATCGCCATATGCAGATCTCCTCTCTAGGTTACCCTCTGGCCTTGTGACTGTGAGTGTGAGAGTGGGTTATGGTGTTTCTCCTTCAAGATCTCTGATTCCTCTACCACTTCTTGCTTCTGCACCACTGCCTGTCTGGGCTGCAGTTCTTGCAGTATCTGAATGGAGAAATGTACAAGGAATAGTGTTGCAATAAGAGGCAGGTGGGTAAGCAAGAGCTGCAAACTTAAAGCATCTGCAACTTGTAAATCTGAAGAGATTGTGGATGATGGAGAAGTTGGATGTGAGAAGGAAGATTAGGTATGAGTATTCCATCATCTTCAGTGCGTTCTGTATAGTCATTGGCCACAGACTCCGCCATAGTGGCTCTAATGATGGCAAACACATCCTCCATTGGGATCAGGACATGCAGCCATGCCTGTATGCTTGTCCCTGCTGATTAGTTAAAAGCAAATTACTGCGGATGCTGAAATCTGAAACAAAAGAGAAAATGCTGGAAAATCTCAGCAGGTCTGGCAGCATCTGTAGGGCTGAGTAAATAGGGTTGTGTCTCAAAGCAGGATAAGATGCAAATGGCAGATCTTTAGATATATAGAAATTTATAAAACATGGCATGCCAGTGAGGAGAGCTTGGAGTCGAGACCAAAGCAGACATGGGCAGAGCTGAGGTCTGGAGATGCCTTTGGGTCATGGCGGAGATGGGCAGTGTTGCAAGGTGGACACTAGATAGTCATAGTGATGGGTAGATATGAGCTTAAAACTATTCTCAAGGTCATAAAACTAAAATCACGGATATTGAAATTCTACACTATTGTGTTTAGCCGAAGTGAGCAGAAGTGGAGGGGTTGAATATTTGTTATGGACAACTGACATAATGACCAAATCTAGTGAATTTCGAGGAATGGTTTGATGTCAGACAAGCAGATGACAATGGAGTCAAAGAGGGTGGCCAAGGTGTTGGAGCTGAGTGACATTGGTATATGTATATGTACACCCAGCCTGTGACAAGAAAGCTGTTAAAGGAATAGCTTGTAGATCAGGCATAGACACACCAAGCATTGAACCTACAGCAGTGATGTTTATGTGAGGGTGGTGGAGGAGCCATTGCAAGAGTTACAGTGGCTGCATAAGGATAGAAGGCAAAACACATCATGAATGGGTCAAATATTCACTCTCTACCCATGCTGCCCTTGATTAGTTCTAATTTTATTGTTTTTTTAATAGTTCCTAATGCGAGACATGATAAAGATCATGGGTGGAATTAAATGCACCCCTGAGGCAAGTTTGGAAGTGGGGGGCTGCATTTGATCTTGCAGGAGGATGCGAGATGTGTCCCCTGCCACCTCCCACGATTAAGTCTGGTGTGGGAAGGCACATGGTTTGTATTCCTCTCCAAACGAGGCCCTTAAATGAGCAATTTCTGCCTTCATTCAAAGGCACTCAGTGCCAGATTGAGGGACCCAGCATCGGGAGCAGGGGGAAGCTGCGGAAAGCCACTCCCTGCCCTTTCTTCGGAGCCCCTCAGCCTCAGCCAGCATCTGTCTCCCCGTGCCCCCCCCCCTTCCCAGATCCACCTTCATTCACCTGTGGCCTGGGTCCCTCTTTTGATGTTTTGCAGGCAGCAGCCACTACTGGTGTCGCGACCAGCGTCAGATTTGATGGCAGCTCTTAGCAGATGGTTTTGCGCTTTCGGGGTTAATGGCAGTTCTGTCGGACCTTCTCAGTGGCGGCAACGCAGGACTCCCACCTGTTCTGCAACCAGCAGGCAAGATCCCAGTCGTCAAGATTAAATTCTACCCCATGTTTCAAGTTTGTGCTCCTGGCAAAGAACCTTTCCCAATGGGAGATCATATTGGAAATCTGGGCATGCATTGTAAATTATTTTCTGATTTCAGTTAATGGCTGAGGAATTATGCCAGGCACTCACCCAAATTTCCAAGAAAGTCTTCCAAGAAGTGAGGCTGTACACCAAGAACACCAACCCTCAAGCACCAAGTAAAAAAAAAGCCCTTATGTGTCATTCTGTTGCCGATCACCATTTAGAAATCCAGTCAAGTATATGTAAACGATTAATTGGATACAAGTACTCCTTCAGATCCAAATGTTTTATTTTTGAATTTCTTTTATGGACCTGAGCCATTGTCATAGGTATATTGGATAAGGCAAAATTGAATTCCTACCTTTGAGTAGCTAATTAATAGATTTCTGAGCCTTCACATGAAGATTCATCACTTTGGTGATATAATAACTGCCCTGTTCTCATTGTCATATACCCTGGCAAGGAGAATTGTAGAAATTTACAAAGTTTGTTTTGTTTTTCATTGTGTCTCCACTTGCGACTATCCTGTCAGTGGAAGGCATAAATATGGAGCTGAAGTTTCCCCTGATTCTTTTCAGGACGTAACAGCACAAAAAGATCACAACAAATACAAATATTTTATCTTGTCTAAGTCAGTTGCACATCAACAAATACAAATTTAGGAAATCACTACAGTTGCTCAAGAGTAACATTAAAAACAAAATTACGTTGACTTACAGAAAAAAGGCCACCAATAATTTCTTGACCAAGGTTTAGTTACATTGAATCCTGTAGATAGAACAAAAAGCGGTGTAAATTTCATTTCAAGCCAAAGTGGCTATGAGGCATGTTTGCTGTGATACAGCCTCAGACAGAGACCTTCGCCCTGTGTTGGCTTGAGACCTCTGATGAAAATGTGTTTGGCAGCCTCTGTCCAGTTCCCAGGAGCAGTGACTGAATAGCATAAAATCACCCTTGTAATTGCCAATGGCTGACACATAAAATGTCGCCAAAAATTATCAAAATTGCAATGTATGCATAACATTAAACTAAAGAGCTGCAGGGGCTACACAGTGATCTAGTGCTTGGTATACTGACATGCTAGCTATATCATGGGAAGACAGATTCAGCTGAATATGTGATATGCTCCTTTTTTTCACGATGCTATCATTGAAAATATTGTTACTTTTTTTGGTTTCTTTAATCTATTTTGCATTCTAGATGGTTTTTGGCTTTTGCATTTCCGATGTACTCCTAAGTGAGCTCCAGCTCCTTATGCCTTAGAAAAATTAACTTGTCTAAATATGTAGGTACATTTAAGTTAGCCCAGGTAACAAGCATTGGGCACGATTCAATTTATTTCAGCTGCTCATTTTCTCACTGGATTCTCTTCCTTGTCAAAAGATGGAAAAATAATACTACCCTAGACTTTGACTTCAGCTGTAGCTGTGGGACAGATTTATCAAACAGAATAAGAATAAGTAATTACATGAACAGAACATTAAATTTTACAATAGATTATAAGTTTGTTTTGCTTTTGAAGTAGTGGTAACAAATTGGCTGCTGAATAATAAGTGGCATTCTTACATTGCAGTTCCTTATTTTATCTCACCATCAAGCTGGACTTGCATGACAACAGTAGATTTCAAGGCCCCAGTTTGAGCTTCCACTGCAGCACTCAGACTTTGGTTGGCTGTTGCCTTTGCTGTAGTGAAAACTGAGACATTGACCATCAGAAACTGCATCATAGCTGGGTCCGCAAGTGCTGTCATGGAATTGGTCACTAATTCCATGTTGGAAAAGATGGGCTCTAAGCTCTGTGTGAAGCCTTTTGTCAAGTTGGAGTCAGCCTCCACCTTACTCCTTGGCAGTGACATGAGGCTTTGTGGAGGGCACCAGAATTTTTGCTATGCATGCCCTTCAGTCTTTTCTTGTACACTGCTCTATTGAAGTCCTCATCTGAGTCCTCCGGCAGTAGAACACAAGTGCAATCGCACCTTCCAGGGCACCCCATAGCATATACGCTGTCCTTTCCCCCATGCCTTGCTGCAAGCCACTTGTGCCTGATGATTCACATATTGACATGTTGATCCCGCCTCTCTGCTGCTCTCTCAAGTTTGCACAGAACTAGTATCTGAGCAGGTGGATACAAGTGCCAGATTAAATGATGATGCTTTTTCACTAATTGTGTTCTCATTTTTTCCACCCTGGTCATCAGGTTGCACAGGCTAGTTAGGCAGGAGTTTATAGGTATCTGTAATCATAAACCGGTTGGAGTGAGTTTGGGGGGGGTGGGGGGGGTGGAGGATTGGATGGAAAGGAAGAGGCTCATGATCACACCATCTGTAGCTTGTACCTCATATTATAATGCTAAATATTATGTTATGTCAATAAGACATGAAGGAAATGAAAACTACATTTTTTCGCTACTTTTAAAATGGACTTTCTGCTGAACTCAACAAGGTGGCTGCTACAAGTCACACGACTAGAGGAGTGGCATTTGTTTCATAAGTTACCAACAGGTGTTTCAAGAACAAAAGAGTCCTCCTCTCATCATCATGAAATTTGACACCCGGGGCAGAATTCTGCCATCCCACCCCCTCGGCTGTTTTGGTTTTGGTGGTAGCTGGCAGCAGCAAATCTAGCAGGTACCAAAAAGCCGGATACCTGCTGGTGTAAAGTCACGTCGCAATTCTCGTAATGGCGAGTCGGCCTTTCCTTGGGCTGGTAGCATGAATTTCATTTGCATTCATTTGCATCTCATTAATGCTCTTTAAAACAGCTGGTCGTGGGTATTCCACCAGCCCTTCCAATCTTGTGTCACACCAGTGTGAAATTGTGGCGGTGTAAAACTCAATTGCTAAAGAGTGGCATGTACAAGGCGGTCCTCAGTTCACAAGAGACTTTGAGGTGAGTGCAGCAACATCTTTTTGCCATAGTGCTGCGCTGTTCCTGATTTGCTGTTTACCACTCTGCCGGAGCAAACCTGTTCCTGCCGTCTAATTCGATGTTGAGCTGGTCTTCATGGACAGAACTGTGCCACTGGGCCCATGGATGCTCCTGTGACATAGTCCAGAATCAGTATTGCGACTGGGGTTAGGAAGTACAGGGGTTGCCTTCCCCTTGGTGCCACACACCAGTGTCTATCTGTACAGAACTGTGTTGCGGGATTCATGCAGCCCCCACAACAAAGTCCAAAGTTCGATCGGGGATGGAGTGGCAAGTGAAGGGGCAGAAGGTTGGGGGGGTGGGCCTGACAAAGGCAAGTGAAGGGGCAGGAGGTTGGGGGGGTGGGCCTGACAAAGGCAAGGTGGGGCAATGCAGAAAGGGAGGGGAAGAGGGTGAAGGCTCATAATGGCAAGTAGAGGGGCATGGAGATGGATGGAAGGGAAGGGAAGGGGAGGGATGCTGGACCCTGACAAGACTGCATAAAAAGCTCACAAACAAGGGGGTCAAATTTACTGGAAGGGGGTGCACAAAGTTTCCTGGTGTGGTGGGTAGAGGTCTAAGTGGGGCATGGGTGCATCACTGGTGATGGGCTGGGGAGGACAATGGTTGAATTGAAGAACTGACTTCTTCTTGAAGCTGCTAGCCTTTTTTTTCCTGTGTTGCTGCCATTCTGCATGGTCTGGTGAAGACAGGTGGGCTGGAGAGAATAATATGAGTGTGATGGAGTAGTATTTAAATATGGCGCCGGGACCTTTAAACCCACCAGCTGATAGGAGGCAGATGAATCAGCTGCCAGCCTGCCAGGTGACTTGGAGGTGATCTCACCTGTGAATAATTAACAAGGTTCCAAGTGCAGAATCCCGTGCAAGATCCCGCCATTTTAGCCAGCAGGAAAGGCACTGCCAGGACTGCCCACCACCGCATTTAGCCTCAAAATGAGAGAGTTTCCCTCCAGTTGTCAGGACATTATAATCATGAAACCAGGGGGCCTTAGATCAAAACTTCCTATTCCCACAGATTTATTAACAGATGCATCTCACCCCTAGGATTGTCTAGGTCCATTTCAAAATGGGACCATTAAGCAGAGAATGGACATCCTGATAAGCTCACCTCTCTAGCAGAGTCATAAGGTTTGCCCAGACAGTGGTTTCCCAACAGAAGAACCTCAGCATGGATGGTAACTCTTTCAGAAGCTAATGGCTGGGATATTATCAGTCTTGAACCCAAAGCCAATTGCAGACAATAGATAAACATCCTTTTTGACATAATTGTGGAGAAAGAGTGACTAGAGTGACCATTTTTGAAATCTCTCTATTCCTTTGAGATCTGAGAAACTCTGTTCTGCAGAAAGATCTCCAGCAGATCTCCTGGCTGACCAAACAGCTGGCCACGATCTGTCGAATCCTCGAAGCATGTTTGTTTTTAAAAGTCTCTGACCATTGCCTGCCAAGCAGTCTCAGCACAAATGTTATCATGCTGCACTGTCATTCGATTCAAGGATTTTCATGTTGTTGGCTCCAACCAGAAAATCACCTGAACTGAACTCTGTCACAAAGGAAACACCCTCTGGACTTTGACTTTTTTCAGACTTTGGAAATCATGTGAACTAATATTTATTTATATGTGTGCAGGTTTGCATTGAGTGCTGAATTTGGTGCATTTGAGTGCGATAGTGAGAGTTTGGTGACCGAGGGAGTGCTGAATTTGGTGCATTTGAGTGCGATAGTGAGAGTTTGGTGACCGAGGGAGTGCTGAATTTGGTGCATTTGAGTGCGATAGTGAGAGTTTGGTGACCGAGGGAGTTAGGTGAGGAGGGAGTAAGGTGCTCCTTTCATTTTGTTTCCGACATTTTCCGCAAAGAGTGCGAAGAGAGCCAGGAGTTTACAGAAAGTGTAGCTGACTGGGAGCAGGGTCGGAGGGCGGAGATCTAGTTAGTCCACAGGGCAGCTATATTCTGTCAGGTAAGAGGGGATGGAGGCTAGGCCAGTTACATGCTCCTCCTGTAGGATGTGGGTGGTGAGGGATACCACCGGTGTCCCCACTGACTATACCTGCGGGAAGTGCACCCAACTTCAGCTCCTCAAAGACCGTGTTAGGGAACTGGAGCTGAAGCTGGATGAACTTCGGATCATCCGGGAGGCAGAGGGGGTGATTGAGAAGAGTTGCAAGGAGGTAACCACACCCAAGGTACAGGACAAGAATAGCTGGGTTACAGTCAGGGGGAAAAAAACAAACAGGCAGAAAGTGCAGGGATCCCTCGTGGCCGTTCCCCTTCAAAACAAGTATACCGTTTTGGATGCTGTTGGGGGGGATGACCTACCGGGGGAAGGCCCTAGCGGCCAGGTCTCTGGCACTGAGTCTGGCTCTGGGGCTCAGAAGGGAAGGGGGGAGAATAGAAAAGCAATAGTTGTAGGAGATTCAATGGTTCGGGGAATAGATCGGAGATTCTGTGGTTGCGAGCGAGACTCCCGGAAGGTATGTTGCCTCCCGGGTGCCAGGGCCAGGGATGTCTCGGATCGTGTCTTCAGGATCCTTAAGGGGGAGGGTGAGCAGCCAGAAGTCGTGGTGCACATTGGTACCAACGACATAGGTAGGAAAAGGGGTGTGGAGGTAATAAACAAGTTTAGGGAGTTAGGCTGGAAGTTAAAAGCCAGGACAGACAGAGTTGTCATCTCTGGTTTGTTGCCGGTGCCACGTGATAGCGAGGCTAGGAATAGGGAGAGAGTGCAGTTGAACACGTGGCTGCAGGAATGGTGTAGGAGGGAGGGCTTCAGGTATTTGGATAATTGGAGCGCATTCTGGGGAAGGTGGGACCTGTACAAGCAGGACGGGTTGCATCTGAACCAGAGGGGCACCAATATCCTGGGAGGGAGGTTTTCTAGTACTCTTCGGGAGGGTTTAAACTAATTTGGCAGGGGAATGGGAACCGGATTTGTAGTCCAGCAACTAAGGTAGCCGATATTCAGGACGCCAAAGCGTGTAATGAGGCAGTGGGGAAGGGAACACTGACAAAGGAGAGTACTTGCAGGCACGGAGATGGGTTGAAGTGTGTATACTTCAACGCAAGAAGCATCAGGAATAAGGTGGGTGAACTTAAGGCATGGATCGGTACTTGGGACTACGATGTGGTGGCCATCACGGAAACTTGGATAGAAGAGGGGCAGAAATGGTTGTTGGAGGTGCCTGGTTATAGATGTTTCAATAAGATTAGGGAGGGTGGTAAAAGAGGTGGGGGGGTGGCATTATTAATTAGAGATAGCATAACAGCTGCAGAAAGGCAGTTTGAGGAGTATCACCCTATTGAGGTAGTATGGGTTGAAGTCAGAAATAGGAAAGGAGCAGTCACCTTGTTAGGAGTTTTCTATAGGCCCCCCAATAGTAGCAGAGATGTGGAGGAACAGATTGGGAAACAGATTTTGGAAAGGTGCAGAAGTCATAGGGCAGTAGTCATGGGCGACTTTAACTTCCCAAATATTGAGTGGAAACTCTTTAGATCAAATAGTTTGGATGGGATGGTGTTTGTGCAGTGTGTCCAGGAAGCTTTTCTAACACAGTATGTAGATTGTCCGACCAGAGGAGGGGCAATATTGGATTTAGTACTGGGTAATGAGCCAGGGCAAGTGATAGATTTGTTAGTGGGGGAGCATTTTGGAGATAGTGACCACAATTCTGTGACTTTCACTTTAGTAATGGAGAGGGATAGGTACGTGCAACAGGGCAAGGTTTACAATTGGGGGAAGGGTAAATACGATGTTGTCAGACAAGAATTGAAGTGCATAAGTTGGGAACATAGGCTGGCAGGGAAGGACACAAGTGAAATGTGGAACTTGTTCAAGGAACAGATGCTACGTGTCCTTGATATGTATGTCCCTGTTAGGCAGGGAAGAGATGGTCGAGTGAGGGAACCATGGTTGACAAGAGAGGTTGAATGTCTTGTTAAGATGAAAAAGGAGACTTATGTAAGGCTGAGGAAACAAGGTTCAGACAGGGCATTGGAGGGATACAAGATAGCCAGGAGGGAACTGAAGAAAGGGATTAGGAGAGCTAAGAGAGGGCATGAACAATCTTTGGCGGGTAGGATCAAGGAAAACCCCAAGGCCTTTTACACATATGTGAGAAATATGAGAATGACTAGAGCGAGGGTAGGTCCGATCAAGGACAGTAGCGGGAGATTGTGTATTGAGTCTGAAGAGATAGGAGAGGTCTTGAACGAGTACTTTTCTTCTGTATTTACAAATGAGAGGGGCGATATTGTTGGAGAGGACAGTGTGAAACAGATTGGTAAGCTCGAGGAAATACTTGTTAGGAAGGAAGATGTGTTGGGCATTTTGAAAAACTTGAGGATAGACAAGTCCCCCGGGCCTGACGGGATATATCCAAGGATTCTATGGGAAGCAAGAGATGAAATTGCAGAGCCGTTGGCAATGATCTTTTCGTCCTCACTGTCAACAGGGGTGGTACCAGGGGATTGGAGAGTGGCGAATGTCGTGCCCCTGTTCAAAAAAGGGACTAGGGATAACCCTGGGAATTACAGGCCAGTTAGTCTTACTTCGGTGGTAGGCAAAGTAATGGAAAGGGTACTGAAGGATAGGATTTCTGAGCATCTGGAAAGACACTGCTTGATTAGGGATAGTCAGCACGGATTTGTGAGGGGTAGGTCTTGCCTTACGAATCTTATTGAATTCTTTGAGGAGGTGACCAAGCATGTGGATGAAGGTAAAGCAGTGGATGTAGTGTACATGGATTTTAGTAAGGCATTTGATAAAGTTCCCCATGGTAGGCTTATGCAGAAAGTAAGGAGGCATGGGGTAGTGGGAAATTTGGCCAGTTGGATAACGAACTGGCTAACCGATAGAAGTCAGAGAGTGGTGGTGGCTGGCAAATATTCAGCCTGGAGCCCAGTTACCAGTGGCGTACCGCAGGGATCAGTTCTGGGTCCTCTGCTGTTTGTGATTTTCATTAATGACTTGGATGAGGGAGTTGAAGGGTGGGTCAGTAAATTTGCAGACGATACGAAGATTGGTGGAGTTGTGGATAGTAAGGAGGGCTGTTGTCGGCTGCAAAGAGACATAGATAGGATGCAGAGCTGGGCTGAGAAGTGGCAGATGGAGTTTAACCCTGAAAAGTGTGAGGTTGTCCATTTTGGAAGGACAAATATGAATGAGGAATACAGGGATAACGGTAGAGTTCTTGGCAATGTGGAGGAGCAGAGAGATCTTGGGGTCTATGTTCATACATCTTTGAAAGTTGCCACTCAAGTGGATAGAGCTGTGAAGAAGGCCTATGGTGTGCTCGCGTTCATTAACAGAGGGATTGAATTTAAGAGCCGTGAGGTGATGATGCAGCTGTACAAAACTTTGGTAAGGCCACATTTGGAGTATTGTGGACAGTTTTGGTCGCCTCATTTTAGGAAGGATGTGGAAGCTTTGGAAAAGGTGCAAAGAAGATTTACCAGGATGTTGCCTGGAATGGAGAGTAGGTCTTACGAGGAAAGGTTGAGGGTGCTAGGCCTTTTCTCATTAGAACGGAGAAGGATGAGGGGCGACTTGATAGAGGTTTATAAGATGATCAGGGGAATAGATAGACAGTCAGAGAATTTTTCCCCGGGTGGAACAAACCATTACAAGGGGACATAAATTTAAGGTGAAAGGTGGAAGATATAGGAGGGATATCAGAGGTAGGTTCTTTACCCAGAGAGTAGTGGGGGCATGGAATGCACTGCCTGTGGAAGTAGTTGAGTCAGGAACATTAGGGACCTTCAAGCAGCTATTGGATAGATACATGGATTAAGGTAAAATGATATAGTGTAGATTTATTTGTTCTCAAGGGCAGCACGGTAGCATTGTGGATAGCACAATTGCTTCACAGCTCCAGGGTCCCAGGTTCGATTCCGGCTTGGGTCACTGTCTGTGCGGAGTCTGCACGTCCTCCCCGTGTCTGCGTGGGTTTCCTCCGGGTGCTCCGGTTTCCTCCCACAGTCCAAAGATGTGCGGGTTAGGTGAATTGGCCAATGATAAATTGCCCTTAATGTCCAAATTGCCCTTGGTGTTGGGTGGAGGTGTTGAGTTTGGGTAGGGTGCTCTTTCCAAGAGCCGGTGCAGACTCAAAGGGCCGAATGGCCTCCTTCTGCACTGTAAATTCAATGATAATCTATGATTAATCTAGGACAAAGGTTCGGCACAACATCGTGGGCTGAAGGGCCTGTTCTGTGCTGTATTTTCTATGTTTTTTCTATGTATGTGTGTGTGTGTGCATGTCATAACGTCCTGCCTACTACCTATACAATTGCCCAATTCTGATTGCAAAAGCTCAGAATTCAGCGACAATTTCAGGAGAGGGAGTGAGAGAGAGGCACCGCCATTTAATACGATCATGGCTGATCTATGCCGGCCTCAACTCCTTTTCTGTGCCATTTCCCCATAGCCCTCTATTCCTCGACCTACCAAATATTTATCCACCTCCACTTTGAATACTTCTAATGATCCAGCCTCCACCACCCTGCATGGCAGTGAATTCCAGACATTCATCACCCTGTGCGACAAGAAATTTCTATGTACCTCCGTTTTAAATGAGCCTCCCTTTATCAGAGCTGCACGGTAGCACAGTAGTTAGCACTGTGGCTTCACAGCGCCAGATTTCCAGGTTCGATTCCCGGTTGGGTCACTGTGCGGACTCTGCACATTCTCCTCTTGTCTGCATTGGTTTCTTCCCACAAGTCCCGAAAGACATGCTGTTAGGTAATTTGGGCATTTTAAATTCTCCCTCTGTGTACCCGATCAGGTGCCGGAATGTGGCGACTAGGGGCTTTTCACAGTAACTTCATTGCAATGTAAGCCTACTTGTGACAATAAGGATTATTATTATCTTATAGCTATGTCCCCTTGTTTGAGACTCTCCCACAAGTGAAAACATCTCACCATCTACCCTGTCAAGCCCCCTCAGGATCTTATATGTTTGAATAAAGTCACCCTCACTCTTCTAAACTCCAAGAAATACAGACCCTGACTATTTAGTCTCTCTTGATAGGACAACCCTCTCATCCCAGGAATGAGCCTGGTGAATCTCCTTTGGACTTCCTCCAGGAAAGAGAGAGAGAAAGGAAGGGAAAGAGAGAAATTCCAGCTCCAAAAATTAGAAACGGAGTTAGAAGCTCAAAGGGAGCCGGAGGTATCCCCCAGCAGCTTCCCTCTACCTGGTAACGGTCCAAACCTCCCTAACGCAGAGCCAACCCCCGAGGTCCAAAGATGCTAGATTTGTTCCCAAGTTTGAAGAACGTGATATGGAATCCTTTATCGCCACTTTTGAAACGTAGCAGGACAGCTAAAATGGCCATTTGATATCTGGACCATTTTAATTCAAGGGTAGTTTGATTCCTGATGTGTCCACTAATTATGGATAGCCCAAGGCTGCCAATCTTAGTGCCTATGAGTTAGCCCCAGAGGCATATCGTCAGCAATTTCAGAACACTTGTAAGAAACACACGCTGGTCTACATAGAGCTCCAACGGTTGAAGCACATTCGACTGGTGGGTCTGCTCTTCAAAAATACAATGCACCTACGAGGGATTGAACAACTTGATATAGTTGGAGGATTTTTACCCTCCAATTTAAGAATGTACTTGGAGGAGCAGAGAATCCTCACAGCCTGGGATGCAGCCCTGACAGCAGATAACTATGACCTCACCAATAGGTCAGGCAATTCAGGGAGACGCTTTGCAAACCACCCCCAAAACCATTGGCAAGGAAAGAAGGGGACATTGATAGGAAAGGTGTTTTGTGGCTGCAAGAAACAATAATCAGGGTCTGTATTTCTTGGAGTACAAATGTGGCTGCAAGAAACCCTCCTCAAGCCCGAATGGATAAGACCCAGAGACCAGTGTGTTCTACCTGTGACAAAATAGGACACTCCGGACCTGAATGCTTGAAGTTGAAAGGGAAGCTGGTAGGTCTCCATAAGAGTAACACCCAGAAGGATGTCCCAGTAGGTAGTGCAGCGGAATAGGCAAGGGAATGGGACTGACTGGGTTTTGCAACAGAGAGTGGCATTGCCTCAGTAGGCTGACTGGCTTCTTTCTCTGCTGTTATGAGCCCATTATAGTGAACAGAAGAAGTTATGGGGTGCTTTTATGGAACCATAGAGTGTGCAGCACAATAAAAGCCAGTTTTATTCATTGTGCCTAGGCCAGTTAAACAGCTATCCAGTTAGCCCACTTCCTTTCTCTTTCTCCATAACCCTTCAAATCATTACCTTTCAAGTAATTATCCAGTTTCCTTTGGAAAGTTATTTAATCCGCTTCCAACACCTTTTCAGGCTGTGCATTTTAGATCAAAAGATTACATATGTTTTTTTTTCAGTGGATCTCTTGGTTTTTTGCTAATTATCTTAAATCTGTGTTATCTGTGTTACCCTCTGCCACAAGAAACAGTTTCTCCTTCATCTATCATCACCCTTCTGATTTTGAACAGTTCCATCAAACGTCGCTCAAACCTTCTCTGCTCGAAGAAGAACAACTCTAATTTCTGTGGTCTTTCCAGAACTAAAGCCTTTCATCACTGGTACCATTCTAGTAAATCTCCTCTGCACCCTCTCTAAGATCTTGGCATTCTTCTGAAGTGACATGCACAGAATTGGCAATAAAACTAACCACTTTTCAGTTGAAATGTTAAATTAAGGACTCATCTGCCCTCTAAAGTGGACATAAAAGATCTTCCAGCACTATTTTGAATAAGAGCAGGAGGAATTTTTCCAGTGCTCTAGCCAAATTTATTCTTCAATCACCTTTACTAAGACAAAAAACTGATCTTTAACTCACGGCTGATGCAATTTGTGGAATCTTGCTGTCCGCAAATTGGCTGTACCATTTTTGACATTGCAACGGTGACTACACTTCAAAAAGTACGTAATTGAATGTGAATTACTTCGGCATGGCTGGAAGTTGTAAAAATTGCTTCATAAATTCAAAGTATTTCTTTCTTTCTAACCAGCATTTTATAAAGGTTTAGCATAACTTCCTTGTTTTTGTCCCCTTTGCCTTTGATTATGAAGTCAAGGATCCAATATTCATCCTTAACACGCTCTAATCAACTTGTTCTGCCACATAACAAAATACTTGTGCTTGTAAGCCCCAGGTTCCTGTATCCTCTTTAAAATTGTATAATTTAGTTTACTTTCCTCCTCTTATTCCTCCAAGTAAAATGGATCAATTGAACCCTGGCTGGAACTTTCTGGCCCTTTTCGCCGGCGGGAAGTCTCGCCTATGTGTGTTCATTTTTTAAACAGTAGCATGTCTTCCCATTTCATTATTCTATGTCCACCTAAAACCTGTAACTATTCTCTTCGTTATTTACTACATTTTTGAATTTCATGTTATCTCTAAACTTTGCAATTATACCCAGTATGCCGAAGACCAGGTTGTTAATGTATACCCGAAAGAGCAGAAGTAACAACACCACTCTGTACTTCCCTCAAGTCTGAAAAACAGCAAACTTCATGGTTTGCATGGCGAGTTACTAACGAGTTTCAGCACCATTTCCCCTGCCTTCCCCTGTTGAATCCATCTTCTGTATCTAGGTCAGACTAAAAACACAAATAGATTATTGAATAAAAATGGGAAGTGCTGGAAATGCTGACCTGGGGCGAGATTCTCCGACCCCCCCCGCCGGGTCGGAGAATCGCCGGGGGCTGGCGTGAATCCCGCTCCCGCCAGTTGCCGAAGTCTCCGGCACCAGAGATTCGGCGGGGGTGGGAATCGCGCCGCGCCGGTTGGCGGGCCCCCCCGCTTGATTCTCCGGCCCAGATGGGCCGAAGTCCCGCCGCTAAAATGCCTGTCCCGCCGGCATAAATTAAACCACCTACCTTACCGGCGGGACAAGGTGGCGTGGGCGGGCTCCGGGGTCCTGGGGGCGGGCGCGGGACGATCTGGCCCCGGGGGTGCCCCCACGGTGGCCTGGCCCGCGATCGCGGGGGTGCCCCCACGGTGGCCACCGATCCGCGGGCGGGCCTGTGCCGTGGAGGCACTCTTTCCCTTCCGCCTCCGCCACGGTCTCCACCATGGCGGAGGCAGAAGAGACTCCCTCCACTGCGCATGCGCGGGGATGCCGTCAGCGGCCGCTGACGCTCCCGCGCATGCGCCGCCCGGAGATGTCATTTCCGCGCCAGCTGGCGGGGCACCAAAGGCCTTTTCCGCCAGCTGGCGGGGCGGAAATTCGTCCGGCGCCGACCTAGCCCCTCAAAATTGGGGCTCGGCCCCCAAAGATGCGGAGCATTCCGCACCTTTGGGGCTGCGCGATGCCCGTCTGATTTGCGCTGTTTTGGGCGCCAGTCGGCGGACATCGCGCCGTTTCCGGAGAATTTCGCCCCTCGTCACGCAGCATCTGTGGAGAGAGAATCAGAGTTAACAGGGTGAATTTTAAATGTCTGACCTGCTTGCAGCAAGAATGACCAGCAGCACATCGGGAAACCCGGATGTTTTTTGCAACATATTTCTCAGTGAGTTTTTAACACATCTGCATCTGACCTCCGGATTTCCTGACCGATTAAAGCATATGAGTCTGATGATCACTTGCATCAGTCTGTTTCAGCATCATTATTTAAAGGAAACCTGCTAGAATCTGAATTGAAGGATTGTCAAAGTGGCATAACAGAGCCAGAAATTTTACAGAGTGTCAACATGGAAATGCACCGCCACACTTCTCAGATGTATTCCTAGACATCGAGCAGCAAACTGTAAGGGCACACAAGGAGACTCTGTTCTTATATGAACAGGAGAAAGAAATCTGCTGGAGAGAACAAGCAGGCATGGCTTAAAATGGCCAAAGCATCAGCAGCAGGGGTATGATGCCTCACTCTCTGTTAGAAACACGCAAGATGTTTAATGACCTGATCAGAGCAGGAAAGGTGACTAACATGCCACAGTACAAACCTCCTTACTGCACATCACTTCTCAGAGAAACAAATCCGACAAGTGCACCCATCTATCTCTGTTGAGGCATCTCCTCACATCCCTATCTAAACAGTCACCACTTATCCTTATTTTATGACAGTGCCCGACTCATCCCCCATTGTGTCCTTGGACAAAAGAGCACAGAACAGCAGGGAGCAGCAGAGAACTGGAGGTGGCTGTCCTGTCATCACCACCTTAACAGCAGCAGAGGAGAAGGAAGTATTGGACATAAGTGGATGTCAGCATGTTTTGCCATTGGCAATGGAGAGACGGGGGAGTGGGGGAGGTGGATGCGGGTGGGGGAACCTCACAGCTACCTGGTGATGGCATCAATATAAACACAACCACATGGCATACAACACTCACACTTGTAGACTTTACATCAGCAGACACTGAGCCACTGAACTATGATGAGCTGCACAAAGGTGACGTAGAGCCTGCTCACCTTGTTAGTCCTATTTCAGTTTTTTTTAAAATCCTACAAGTGTCCCCCAAGTGATGGTGCTCTCAAGATGCACAACTTGTGTTCCCTCCACCACCTCAGATATACTCACACCTCATGGAACCGCCAAGACATGTAGCTGAGTTGTCACTTGGTACATATCACAAGTAAGCAGGACAAGTGGTGGACACAGTGAAGAGTCCTCATCTGAGGGAGCAAAACTCTCCAAACTCAGCTCAGTTGGGTGCAGATGCTGAGGTTCAGAGCAGTCTACAAAGAGGACTATTCTGGAATAGCTTCAGAAAATGTGTGAGGTCTTGTCAGCCTTTCCAGAGGCACTGTGCACAATTGGAGGAGTCCATCCGTAGCATGAGTGCAAATATGTTTCAAGTCTTCACGCTGATGTCTTCACAATAGAAAGAGTAGCCACCTGTATGGAGCATCGGATGTGGCAGGTAACTGGAGTGTTGCTGGCCTTTAGCAGTGGTGTTAGCATTCAGACTGGCACCTTTAGCACAATTGAAGAAAACCTCAGCTGGGCTGTTCAGTGCCCATTAAAGTGCAACAAAGTGCTCTCCAGCTCTTGGCTAGTAGGGACATACAGGTGAACTGTGAGGAAAGGACACATGTAAGTGAGGACTCTGTTGAAAGTGCCCCCACTCCAGATCCGTTGCCACATCTTGCAGTCAGCGCCCTGCATGCTGCCCTGTGCTGCAATGGTTACTATGCAGCTGCAGGTGGGTCAACCTCTGGTGGGGTCTTTACATGCTTCAAAACCCAGAGGACAAGAACACTTGGACAGTGAGAACAGGGACATAAGCAGGCTGCTCCTAGCTATGCTGAAACCACAGGGGTTGATCCATCCTGGAGTTGTTGAAAAAGGAAGAGTAAAGATTTGTAGATGTACTTTGGTGTTTATCAGAGTGAAATTGTCCCATTTCTGGTTAATGGTTTCAGCCACAAACTTTATTTGAAAGCTCCATTGTCCTCTGCTTCCCATTTTTCCTGCTGCCTGTCGAGTGACGTTCTGCCTTGTGAAGAATGGTATGACGAGCTAAAGATGAACAATGTGTGTCAGTGAAAGGGTTGGATTGTCCGTCGTGGGACTCATTTGTTCTAGGCATAGATGGGCAAGCATTTATGCCTGAGGGCCACAATGGGTGTGGAAATTGTATGGCTGAGCACAAATGTTCAAGAAATGAACAATTTATATTCAAAGCAAAACAACACAATTTGAAAAACAACCCTATACAACCTCCCTTTGGCTTCTGTCGTCAAGCCAATTTTGTATCCAATTGGCTACCTCACCCTGGATCCCATGAGATTTTAACCTTATGCAACAATTTACCATGCGGAACCTTGTCAAAAGCCTTGCTGAAGTCCATGTAGACAACGTCGACTGCACTGCCCTCATCTACCTTCTTGGTTACCACTTCAAAAAACTCAATCAAATTCGTGAGACATGATTTGCCACTCACCAAGCCATGCTGACTGTCCCTAATCAGTCCTTGTCACTCTAAACGCCTGTAGATCCTGTCTTTCAGAATACCTTCCAACAACGTACCCAGCACAGATGTTAGGCTCAATGGTCTGTAGTTCCCAGGCTTTTCTCTGTGGCCCTCCTTAAACAAAGGCACAACAGCTGCTACTCTCCAATCTTCAGGCACCTCTCCTGTGGCTGTCGACGATTCAAATATCTCTGCTAGGAGACTGGCAATTTCCTCCCTAGCCTCTCAAAAGGTCCTGGGATACATTTCATCAGGTCCCAGCGATTTATCAACCTTGATGCACTTTAAGACTTCCAGCACCTCCTTCTCTGTAATATGTACATTCCTCAAGCCATCACTATTTATTTTCCCAAGTTCCCTAACATTCATGCCTTTCTCAACAGTAAATACCAATGAGAAATATTCATTAAGGATCTCACCCATCTCTTGTGGATCTGCACATAAATGACCTTGTGGATCCTTAAGAGGCCATACTCTCTCCCTAGTTACTCTTTTGCCCTTTATGTATTTTGTAGAAGTTCCTTGGATTTTTCTTTGCTTTATCTGCCAAAGCAATCTCATGTCCCCTTGTTACCCTCCTGATTTTTCTCTTAACTCTACACCGACAACCTCTCTACTCCAATATTAAAAAAAAAAAAATTTAGAGTACCTAATTATTTTTTCCAATTAGGGGCAATTTAGTGTGGCCAATCCACCTATCCTGCACATCTTTGGGTTGTGGTTGTGAGAATGTGCAAACCACATGGACAGTGACCCAGGGCCGAGATTCAAACCCGCGTCCTCAGCGCCATAGGCAGCAATGCTAACCACTGTGCCACCGTGCTGCCCTTATACTCACCAATATAAGGCAGCACAGTAACATAGTGGTTAGCACAGTTGCTTCACTGCTCCAGGGTCCCAGGTTCGATTCCCGGCTTGGGTCACTGTCTGTGTGGAGTATGCATGTTCTCCCCGTGTGTGATTGGATTTCCTCCGGGGCTCTTGTTTCCTCCCACAGTCCAAAGATGTGCGGGTTAGGTGGATTGGCCCTGCTAAATTGCCCTTAGTGTCCAAAAAGGTTAAGCGGGGTTATGGGGATAGGGTGGAGGTGTGGGCTTGGGTAGGGTGCTCTTTCTAAGGACCAGTGCAGACTCGATGGGTCGAATGGCCTCCTCCAGCACTGTAAATTCTATGATTCTATGATTCAAGGGATTAATTTGATCCCAACTGCCTATGCATGTCATAAGCCTCCTTTTTGACCAAAGCCTCAATTTGCCGAGTCATCCAGGGTTCCCTCCTTCCACCAGTCTTGCCCTTCACTCTAAAGGAATGTGCTCACCCTGAACTCTGGTTAACACACTTTTGAAAGCCCCCCACTTACCAGCCGTCTCTTTGCCTGCCAACAGACTCCCCCAATCAACTTTTGAAAGTTCCTGTGCAAAGTTATGTGGGTTAGGTGGTTTGGCCATGATAAATTGCCCTCAGTGTCCAAAATTGCCCTTGGTGTTGGGTGGGGTTATTGGGTTGTGGGGATTGGGTCGGGGTGTTGACCTTGGGGAGGGTGCTCTTTCCGGGGGCCGGTGCAGGCTCGATGGGCCGAATGGCCTCCTTCTGCACTAAATTCTATGATAAATTCTCCCATCGGGTGATTAAGTCCCGATGCCGGAGTGAAAACCGGAGTGTTTCACTCTGGCGTTGGAGGCCGCTCCCAGCCCCCTATTCTCCCGCCCCCGGGGGGCTAGGAGCGGCGTCGCATCATTTACGCACGCTGGGCCTTGGCGCCACGTAAAAGCGGCGCCGCATACATGACGCGGCCGGCACCGCGTAAATGACGTCACCCATGCATGTGTGGTTGCCGTCCTTCCCGAGGCCGCCCCGCAAGAAGATGTCGGATGGATCTTGCGGGGCGGCGGAGGAAAGGAGGTCCTCCTTCAGAGAGGCCGGCCCGCCGATCAGTGGGCACCGATCTCAGGCCAGACCCCTTTTGAGGCCCCCATCCCCGGTGCAGGAACCGCCCCCCCCACAGGCGGCCCCACCCCCAGCGTTCCCGCGCTGTTCCCGCCGGCAACGACCAGGTGTGGACGGCGCTGGCGGGAACCCGTCGCGTTGGGCAGGCCGCTCGGCCCATCTGGGCCGGAGAATCGCCGCACGCCCGTTACAAACGGCGCGCGGCGATTCCCCCAGCGGCCAGCCGTGATTCTCGCCACGCCGGTTTGGGGGGTGGGTGGGAAGATCACGTGCGGGTGTCGGGGTGGCATGGCGGGACTCGCGCGGCGCCCCGGCGATTCTCCCACCCGGCGTGGGGGGGGGGGGGGAGAATTCCGCCCCCTGTCTAATAACATCAAAATTGGCTTTTCCCCAATTTAGAATTTTAACTTTTGGGCCAGACCTATCATTCTCCATCGCTATCTTAAATCAAATGGAATTATGATCATTGGTCCCAAAGTGATCCCTCACTAACACTTCTGTCACCTGCCCTTCCTTATTTCCCAAGAGGCGGTCAAGTTTTGCCCCTCTTAAGTCGGGCCATCCACATACTGAATGGGGGGCGAAATTCTCCGGTATCGGCGCGATGTCCGCCGACTGGCGCCCAAAACGGCGCAAATCAGTCGGGCATCGCGCCGCCCCAAAGATGCGGAATGCTCCGCATCTTTGGGGGCCGAGCCCCAACCTTTAGGGGCTAGGCCGGCGCAGGACTAATTTCCGCCCCGCCAGCCGGCGGAAAAGGCCTTTGGTGCCCCGCCAGCTGGCGCGGAAATTACATCTCTGGGCGGCGCATGCGCGGGAGCGTTAGCGGCCGCTGACGGCATTCCCGCGCATGCGCAGTGGAAGGAGTCTCTCTCTCTTCCCCCCCCCCCCCCCCCCCCCCCCAGCGATTCTCCGGTCCCCGATGGGCCGAGTGGCCGCCCGTTTTCGGCCAGTCCCGCCGGCGTGGGTTAGACCAGGTCCGTACCGGCGGGACCTTGCTCTGAGGGCGGCCTGCGGAGTCCTCGGGGGAGGGGGGGGGGGGAGGGGGGATCCGGCCCCCGGAGGGCCCCCACGTGGTCTGCCCTGCGATCGGGGCCCACCAATCTGCGGGCGGGCCTGTGCCATGGGGGCACTCTTTCCCTCCGCGCCGGCCTGTGTAAAGCTCTGCCATGGCCGGTGTGGAGAAGAAACCCCCTGCGAATGCGCAGGAATCACGGCAGCGGTTCTGGGAACACGCTGGCACTCATGCGCATGCCCCAACTCCGGCCGGCGGAGACCCTTCTGTGCCGGTTGGCGCTGTGCCAACCACTCCAGCGCCGGCCTAACCCTGAACCGGCCGGAGTGGTTCACGCCACTCTTTGGCACTGGTATGGCCCGCCCCACCGGATACCGGAGAGTCCCGGCCCTTATCTTTCAGCAGAACTAGAAAGAATCAGACATGCAACTGTTTTAAGCAATGTACAGGCAGGGACAGAGACTGCTGTGATCGAGCTGAAGGCAGGAGAGCAGAAGTAGGCCATTCGACCCATTGAGTCTACTCCGCTATACAATGAGATCATGGCTGATCTGACATAATCCTCAACTCCACTTTCTTGCATTATTCCCATAACCCTTGATTCTTTTAATGATTAAAAATCTGTCCATCTCGGCCTTGAACATACTTAACATAGAGAACATAGAGTCCCTACCGGGCAGAGGAGGCCATTCAGCCCATCGAGTCTGCACTGACCCTCCAAACAAGCATCCCACCCAGACCTACTCCCTCGCCCTAACCCTGTAATCCCACCTAACTTGCAAATCTTTGGACACTAGGGCGCAATTTATCGTGGCCAATCTAGTTAACCTGCACATTTTTGGAAAGTGGGAGAAAATCGGAGTACCCGAAGGAAACCCCCGCAGACAAGGGAAGAATGTGCAAACTCCACACAAACAGTCATCCAAAGTTGGAATTGAACACAAGTCCCTGGTGCTGTGAGGCAGCAGTGATAGCGACCCAGCCTCTGCAGCTCTCTGAAGTAAAGAGTTCCACAGTTTTACTACCCTCTTGAGAAAAGAAATTCCTCCTCATATCTGTTTTAAATGGGCGACGCCTTACTCTGAGATTATGCCCGCTGGTCCTAGACTTCCTCCAAAAGGAAATATCCTCTCAGCATCTACCCTGTCAAGTCTCCTGAGAATCCTACGGACGTGATCTACCGGCCGCATTGCACACAACCGGAAGCACGGTAGAGGGCTCCTGCGGGCCGCCCTGCAGCCACGATGCCTCGTGGGATCTACCCAAGTCCCGCAAGGCGGCGCAACCAGAATCCCACGCACAATGGGCAGGACTAGGCCACGTGTGCTTAAGTAGGTGTTGAAACCATTTAAGCATACTTACCCGCGATCTCCTGGCCTCCTGGGATCTACCAGCCTCCCAGAGAGGCCCCAGCCGGGCGCTGTTCAGCACTACTGCACACAAATATGGATCAGGCAAAACAGCATTTGGGGGGATCTCCTGGGCCATCGAAGGTCCCTAGATGGTCAGGGCTAGGGCAGGATAGCCCCCTGGCCCTCCCCTGGAGTGGACGCAGGGTCTGAGGGGGATCATGCCCATGAAAGTAGGGTGAAAGGGGAGTATGAAGGGTGGGAAGTGCAAGGCAGATAAGTAGGGACTTCTGGGAGGTTGGGGGGGGGGGGGGGGGCGGTGAAATGTGGTGGTGCTGGAAGGGGGTGCCTGTAAGGGAGTAGGGGGGTCCTGAAGAAGGGGGGAGGTCCTCAGGGACCCCATAGTGGCATGTCCTCACTTGGCGGGGGGGTACTGCTCATGTGTGTGGGGGTGACATTGCCCATGCGTGTAGGGTGCGGTGGACTCTCAAGCTCACTTTGAGATCGGGGCACCTTTTCAAAATGGCACCCTGAGCTCTGAGGAACGGGTCTGGCCAGAGAGTTCAGCTCTCCAGTGATGAAAGTAATTATAAGACCAGAATTTACCGGCTGTTCACATTGGTGGGATATTCCGTCCCCACCGACAGCGTACCCCAACCTCAGGTTACCCAGCGACGAGAAGTGCATTCAGTGGGAAATTACGTTGACAACGGTGGGACCAGAAGATCCTGCTGGTGGGCCACCTCCACTGCCAAAAAATACGCAGCAGGTTGTGCAGTAAACCTCTCCCTATGTGTGGGCTAAACCGGCGAGAAACTCTCCAGAGTCCAAATAAGCGATTAAGTGTGGTTAGATAGCGGTGGGGAACTCACTGACAGAGTCGGCAGGAAATTCCCAGAAAGGCCAGCCATAAACTACACATCAAAACTCTTCCATTCGATCGCGCCCCATATGTCTCAATAAGTCACCTCTCATTCTTCTAACTCTAATGAGTACAGGCTCAACCTACTTAACCTCTCCTCCTAAGTAAATCCCTCCATACCCGGGATCAACCTTGTGAACCTTCTCTGGACTGCCTCCAATACCAGTCTATCTTTCCTTAGTTAAGGGGATCAAAATTGTTGACAGTATTCCAGGTGTGGTCTAACTAGTGCCTTGTATAATTTTAGTGTGACTTCTCTATTTTTATACTCTATTCACTTTAAAATAAAAGCCAGCATTCCATTCATCATTCCACTTACCTGCTGAACCTGCATGCTAGACTTTTGTAATTTAAGCACAAGGGCCCCCAAATCCCTCTGTGCTGCAGCGTTCTGCAGTCATTCTTAATTTAAATAATATTCAACTCCTTTGATCTTCCTACCAGAGTGCATAACTTCACAGTTTCCTACATTATGTTCCGTCTGCCAGGTTTTTTGCCCACTGACATAACCTGTCGATATCCCTCTGAAGACTCTTTGTGTTATCCTCACCACTTGCCTTCCAACCTTTTTTTTGTCACCCACAAACTTTGCAATCGTGCATTCACTTCCCTCATCCAAGTCATCAATATATATATATGTATTGTAAATAATTGTGGCCCCAGAACGGATCCCTGTGACACTCCACTAGTTACAGGTTGCCATCCTGAAAATGCTCCTCGTATCCCAAATCTCTATCTTTTATCAGTTAGCCAATCCTCTATCCATCCTAATATACTACCCCCAACACCATTGGCTCTTCTCTTATTAAGTAGCCTTTTGTGTGATACCTCCACAACGCCGAGGATGCGGGTTAAATTTCAGCTTGGGTGGCTGCCTTTGTGGAGTTTGCACATTCTCCCATTGTCTGCATGGGTTTCCTCCGAGTTTCCTCCCACAGTCCAAAGATATGCAGGTTAGGTGGGGTTACAGGGATAGGGCGGGGGGGGGGGAGTGGTCAAGGCGGGGTGCTGTCTCGTAGGGTCAATGCAGACTTGATGGGCTGCATGGTCTCTTTCTGCACTGTAGGGATTCGTTTTTCCAATTAAGGGGTAATTTAGCGTGCCAATCCACCTACCCTGCACAACTTTGGGTTGTGGGGTGAGACCCATGCAGACACGGAGAGAATGTGCAAACTCCACATGGACTGTGACTGGGGGCAAGGCTTGAACCCAGGTCCTTGGTGCCTTGAGGCAGCAGTGCTAACCACTGCACCTCCGTGCCGCCCTACTGTACGAATTCTATAGGATTCTATGGTTAGAAAACGCTTTTTGTGTGAATCTAAGTATATTACATCTACTGGCTCCCCTTCATCTATCCTGCTCACTACCACCTCAAAGAATTCTAATTAATTTTCTCAGTGATAGAAGTTAAGCTAAGTGGCCGATAGTTACTTGTTTTTGTCTCCCCCATATTTGAATAAAATTACAACAAGGTATGATGGGTGAAAAGCAAAAGGAGATGGTCATGGGACAAATAAATAAACATAAGATGGGTTGAGAGGTGGGTGAAAATATGAATAGCAGAATCATTACCAACAGCTGACATCTGGAAAAAAAATGGAGCCAGAGGTTATGATCTGAAATTGTTGAGCTCAAGGTTGAATCCAGCAGCTGCAAAATGTCTAATCTTGTTCCATCAAAAGCAAGAACCCCTTATGGTGGCTGTAATATTGCACTTCTGAATTCTGACATATTTTTGAGAATATAATTTTCCTGTTCTGTATCAGTCAGCTGTGGAATTTCCATAGAGAGGCCAGTTGATAAATATTGCATTGTTTTCAATGAAAAATGTATAATCAATGGTTGCAAATTGCAAATAATCTAAAATTTTACAGTGATGCAGAACAAGGCCAGCAGCGCGGGTTCAATTCCCGTACTAGCTGAGATTATTCATGAAGGCCCGCCTTCTCAACCTTGCTCCTCGCCTGAGGTGTGGTGATCCTCAGGTCAGGTCAACCATCCCCATCAACCATCAACCAGGTCAACCAACCATCCCCAGTCAGCTGTACCCCTCAAAGGAAAAACAGCTTATGATCATCTGGGACCAATGCGACTTTACCTTTACCGTACGAGGAATATGCCTTCTTAGGGACAGCTGATGGTGGGAGCATTATTCACATCATTATTAGATTTTTTGGATTGATGAAACTGCATTTCCCCCCTTCCTTCCATCAAAAGTTCAATGGTATTGTTGAAGTGCATGGTCAAGTTCAGTGTTAAGCAGTTTGAAAGTGGATAGTAAAAAACAGGTATACCATTGTATTTGATTAGTAAATAGCAAACAGGTCTCTTTATATCCACTGCTCAAAGAAAGTCTGTTTTTGGCACTGATATTAGTGAATCCTGTTTTCTTCAAAATTAATATACTATTCCGAGTTGACTCTCAAGATAAATCCATACTTAATCCAGGCATAGGATCGTAATGTGCCAAATCACCTCCCGTTCAAGTCATTATATATACAATACCTAGATGTCCAAGCATAAAATGTTGTCCATTTATTCATGCTCTTGATTTATTAGCATGCTGAATTTTGTCAGTCATCTTTTGTACAGTTACAGCTTCTTGTAAAACATTGCGTACGCTGAAGTATTTAATTTAAATTCAATTGCAACATGAATGACCAAATAGACTGAGGTATTACAAGTATTATAGATTCATCATGTTTGATAAACACACATTGTAGAAACCTTGATCTAAATATTATTTTTCTATTGGAATGGCCCATAAGTATGAAGAGTTAATAGTTTTCACATCAACCTTCTTTTAGAACTGATCAAAGTGAAATTTGTGCCATAAAATTATTTATAATATGTGCAAGCTCATGCCTGTTAAAATGTTCCATTAAAAGATAATCTGATCATATTGTACTGCTACTCGTTTAAAATATTTTTGGTTCAACAGAAATACTGCACTGATGTGGTTAGAATAACAACTGTAAAGTACATTTGCTATCATGTACATTATGTGCATGAGCAGAATATAAGGCAGTAATCTGTAAGCTGAGTTCAGATGATGAACATTAGCTGGTTTTACATTTTCGGATAACATTTAAACCACTTGATCTGGTTACTGCCCTAAGCTTCTCTGGGAAGTCTCAGTTTCCTTGATATAATTAGATTTAGTCCGACTGCAAAATATTCAGGTGTTACTCATTCAAAGTGTTATTCCTGGACCATCTTCAGTCTGAAGCTCCAAGTTTTGGAAGCTTGAAAATTTACTTTAGTAACTGTCAAAAATGTAATTCAAATCCATCAGGATTCGTCTCTAATATAATGTTTAACACACGTTTTATAGAATTTCTGCAACGATCAATATAATACTGCAAAAGTGCTCAGCTCTGATGTAGCTAGAGTTCATGAAGCTGTATTGTAATTGTTATATATTTTTCTAGTTTTTTCAGTATGTCATTACTATGTTGTGGGCCACAACACTTTCAAAAGTGTTAAATCTACCAGCTTCATTTTTTCATTGTGGAAGAGTGCCATCACTAGGTCTGTATAGTGAGAAAAATATAGTTATATGGCATTCTTTGAGGTAGCTCCCTGACAAAGAAAGATACAAACAGCTCTGTTCTTGTCTAAAGATTGTTTCAGTAGCATCATCTGTAAATGGTCTTATTTTGTTTGCTACATTAAAATGATGAATAGAATTTTTTGTGTGGTTTATAAGGTAGAAAACAGCATTACAGATTTTCTATTCAGTCGCTCTTTAGCTGTTTGGATGGCAGCTAGACATGAACTTATCTCCATAATCTTACAACTACCATAAGAGATGAGTAAAAAAGGCCTGTACTATAATAGAATCAAACAATTTTTCTCTTTTTCTTAGGCTGCCAGGACAATGCCAAGACTTGGGTCTGCCAGTTCCTGATTACTTCAAGAAGTGGATTAATCTCAAAAAGGTACTTTGAGTAGCAGGCATCGTTTTTAAGGATGAGGTCTTAAGAGATGCTTAATAGCCAATCCCATTTGCATTGAAATGAGGAGTTGATGGCTCTAAGCCTGGTTTGATTCTGGTACTGGGATCTTCTTTTTGTGTCACTGCTAAATAGGATATTATGTACCATTTGAACTCTGAAGTTTCTCTCTGCCGTAGCTGTCTTGTAAGCATGTGTTGCCTTTGGGGTAATCAGGAAAAAATATTATGTCCTTACAATCATAGGGTTTAGGAATATTAAAATGTCTTGGTGCATATGCAGTGTTATTTTGATTGGTATTTTAACCTTTGACTAGCCTATAAAGAAATTCTCTCTTCAAGCCAATATTACATTGCTGAAATTTAATTCAGAAATCATACCAGATAATAGGAAGACAGATAATGTATGCATGAAGGATATTATATTTGGTCTAAATGCAGAGAGGCCAGGACTTTGTACTTGAATAATAGCCCAGAGTGACTTATAATCTGCTGGAGAGAAATACCTTACTGTCAGTGTAGAGAGGAGAAGTCTTAAATCAGGGAAGAATGAAAAAAAGCTTGAAAGTAAGAGGACAAAGGCACAAGTCTTCCATTAACCCTTAAACGACATGCAGTATTTTTGGTTGGTTGTCCTTCCAGGACTGGAACACTTACCTTTCCACCTTGTTTCACTGTATGCATGCTTTCAGGTTTCATATTTAAAGATGTGAGTGGGCTGATATCATTAACCATTTTAACCTTTTGTTTCCTTGTGCAACTTTATAAGCCTGCTTCTGCTTTCAGTACGATGGTATTTATTACTATTCATGCTTTACAAATTACTAAAGGCAAGCAATGTGAAACGTCATTGTAATAATAGACACTTGGAATAGTTCCAAGACTGAATCATCAATATTGTCATTTTTAAAAATTCCTCTCTTGTTCAAGAGCCTTTAAAGTCTTGACTGACATTCTTTAAAGTTGAGTTGCCAAATTAAATCATCTACTGTTCCATTGGAGTAACTTTTCTATGCATCGATTCCCTAGTTTGCTTAATGATTTTAAAAATAAATGGATGTACATTCCCCATTGGAAAAAATGAAAAATCGCCACTGGGCTTGTTGAGGGCAATTGTTTGTGGAACTACCACATATTTCAGGTTGGATTTCAGTCCTACTAAGACACGCAGCATGCTACTGTAAATGAGGGAAGTTGGTTTAAATTATAAATGTGTTTTTGAAATACTTTCTTTGACTGCATTATCAAAAAATTACCAAGAGTTGACTCTTGTAGTAACAAATGTATTTTTCATGAAGAGAATAATTAATTTTATTTTGCTTTAGTATCTCAATGCTGAGATATTCATTGACTGCATGTTTTACAATTATAGAAGATGATGACTATCATTATAGCTTTTTTTTAAATTGTAGAAAGTGTTCAGTTGCATTCAATTCAGCTAGTGACTAAATATCTGAATTTTGTATTAGTAAGTGCCCCCTCCTTAACCCTTCAGTGTTCGTCCTTTCTCGTCAACCTTTCCTGAATATTGACTGGAGGTTGACTCTGTCAGAAAGGGTCAGCAGCTGCATAATAACGTGGAGATGAGGAAGGCACTAAGCAGAGTCCTGATTAACATACAGCTAAGAGAGATAAGAGGGGAGAGCTTATGTGTCACTTTGCAGATGGCAAGCAGCCGTTTTGACTACAAATTTATAACAGTGAGATCCAGAAATTGCATCGGCAGAGGGTAGGATTTGTCAGTAGGCTGACTGTTCCCTACGTACACAATCAGCTTGCATGAAATAACACACAGAAAATCCTACATTATTCATGTACAACTTGTTTTCTTTTATGAAAGTGAACAAAACATTGTGCATTGTGCTTATTGCCAAGATGACTTAGTATTAATATAACACACAGTAATCAGGCAGAAATGTATTTATATTTATACAATGTAGTGAATCTAGGCAAAATATAATCAATACGATAAACTTTATCCACATATCTCTTTTGAGGGTGTTTTAAAGAAATTATTAAAGGAGAAGGAGTTTCTTAAGCAGTGTTTTACCCTAGAAAGCCAGGCAGTGAAGGATACTTCTGGAGCTTATGCTTTTTAATTACAAAGGTACACATTACAGATATGCACCTCCACATCCAACAATCACAATCAGTCAATTTTTGTATACTGTGCGGCACAGTAGCATAGTGTTTAGCACAGTTGCTTCACAGCTACAGGGTCCCAGGTTCGTTTCCCGGCTTGGGTCACTGTCTATGCGGAGTCTGCACGTTGTCCCCATGTCTGCGTGGGTTTCCTCCGGGTGCTTTGGTTTCCTCCCTGAGTCCAAAGATGTGCAGATTAGGTGGATTGGCCATGCTAAATTGCCCTTAGTGTCCAAAAATGTTAGGTGGGTTTACTGGGTTATGGGGATAGGCTGGAGGTGTGGATTTAAGTACGGTGCTCTTTTCAAATGGCCGGTGCAGACTTGATGGGCCGAAAGGCCTCCTTCCGCACTGTAAATCCTATGATTCTATTTTGGGTTGAACCAATTAAACTAAATTAAACAAACTGAGGGACACATTAAAAGAGCAGCCCCTTAAAGCATCAAACAAAAACGAATCACAATTGAAACTTAAAACATGAAATGAAAATGTGATTAAATGGGTTGATAAAGCACCCAATGCCCGCAGTGCCCATCAGATTCTACATGTTCCCTCTCCAGGAACACCTGGCTATCATTTAGCCATGGTAGCGGGGCAGACATTTGGGCTGCACGATGACCCTTCGATTGCCCGCTGCCTGGACCTTTTTATGGTGCGTTTTGCCAGGCAGGTTCAGGAGGAGGTGGTCTTCCTTCCCTGTCCCTCTCTGCATCGGGTGAAAATTCTATCAATTCCAGAATTTTCAATTCACCCCTAGCATGTCATGCAAGTGGATCAATGTAGAGGCACATTGAATATGTTGAAAATGGAAGGATGGGGTTCGAACATATCGGCGGGATTCTCCGACCCCCCATAATGTCGGAGAATCGCCAGGGGCTGGCGTGAATCCTGCCCCCGCCAGTTGCCGAATTCTCCGGCATCGGATATTCGGCGGGGGCGGGAATCGCGCCACGCCGGTTGGCGGGCCCGACCGGCAATTCTCCGGCCCGCGATGGGCCGAAGTCCCGCTGCTGGAATGCCTGTCCTGCCGGTGTGGATTAAACCACCTTTCTTACCGGCGGGACAAGGCTGCGGGAGCGGGCTCCGGGGTCCTGGGGGGGAGCGGGGCGATCAGGCCACATGGGGTGCCCCCACGGTGGCCTGGCCTGCGATCGGGGCCCACCGATCTGTGGGCGGGCCTGTGCCGTGAGGGCACTCTTTTCCCTCCGCCTTGGCCACAGTTTTCACCATGGCCGATGCGGATGGGACGCCCCCCCTGCGCATGCCCGTGCGGGGATGTCGTCAGCAGCTGCTGACGCTCCCGCGCATACGCCGACTTCTGCCGGCCGGCGAAGACCTTTCGGCCCCGACTGGCGTGGCGCCAAAGGCCTTTCCCTCCGGCTGGCGGCGCGCCAACCACTCCGGCGCGGGGCTAGCCCCTTAAGGTGAGGGCTTGGCCCCTAAAGGTGCAGGGAAATCCGCACCTTTGGGACGGCCCGGCGCCGGAGTGGTTCATGCCACTCCATCCCGCCAGGACCCCCCGCCCCGCCGGGTAGGGGAGAATCCCGCCCCATGCAAAGCACAATGGATTTGTAGTCCATTGCAGTAACCTCTCGGCCACCTTGTCTTACTACAAACTTCAATGGTACATTTTTTGTTTCTCCTACTAAATGAGCAATATTCAATGATGTGTCTATATATTGGAGCACAAGAGAATCATCAGTAATTACCCATCACCTGAATACAAATAAATATTTAATTACTATACAACGAACAGGCAGTGCGGATTTAGGAGGGAATTCTAGATCATGGAATCTGTGTGGATGAGGGTATGACTAATAATAATAATTTTTATTGTCACAAGTAGGCTTCAATTGCAATGAAATTACTGTGAAAAGCCTAAAATGATAGATCAGAGAGAAGGCATTGTGTTCAAGCAGCTGCAGTTCAAAGAATGGATAGTTCACAATTGTGGGGTAGATGTTGGGCTGGAGGAGGTTGCAGAAGTCAGGAGAGTGAAAACTTTACTTTTACAATATTGAGGAATTCGAAGTCCATCTAGGTCAGCAAGGGCAAGAGTGAATGGAAGTTAGTGTTGGATATGATGTGTACAACAGAACTTTGGATGAACTGAAGTTTATAGATGGTGGTGAATTGGAAGTCAGCCTAGAAACCATTGGATTAACGTTTCAATGTTTTCATCCAACATTCTTTGGTCTATTATTTTAATCCAAAAATAGAGAATGTTTTGAGTTTCAGTGGGATGATACTTGTCCTAAAATAGCAAACCAAAAACTGTTTGAAAAGAATGTTAAGCACAGACTGGCGACACTGGACGAACTGACGAGGAAGTGGAAACTAGCAAAAGGACAGGAAATGAGATGTCGAGGCCACACTTAGGCAGCTGTCCTGGACAAGTGAGCTAATCTCGCCAGCAGGACCGGCTCCTCACAGATCGAGGCACTATTTGGAAGGCTGCCCCTATCTCCAGACCCCCATTTTCTGGGACCCTCAAACTCCCACTCACACCCAATCTTATGGGAAGGCCCCTGGCACTATCAATCTGATACCTCGGCATCTCGGCACTTCCACCTGGGCACCCTGGCAGTGCCACAATGCTGGGCTGGCAGTGCCAGGGAGAGTGTCAGGGTACCACCCTGTCCTGTCCCGGCCATCTGGGGGTCTCTAATGGCCTGCGAGACACCCCAAAGTGCTAAACGGCGCCCTGGTGAGGTCACACAGGCGCGGCCGGTGACTCCTGGGCACCAGGTTCATTCGGCCTCCGTGCATTTCAATGAGCCTAACGGCTCATTTAATTATGCAGATCTGGATCTCTTCCAGCACAGGCGAGATTCAGATCACGCCAGGCGGAACGAGTCGGGTGACTTGCGATCGGCCCGGCGCAGAGCCTGATCTGGGGCTTTCGTGCGATTCAGCAGTTGCGTCCAGATCCCCGCCGGGCATAACTCAGTCACTGAATCGCGTCCATGGTTTTAACTATTTCACTCATGGGAAGTCAAGTTTAACACTTGACTATAAGTGTTGCCTAGATATATGTTTTTTGTATTTTAACCTCCATCTACTGATACACTTGACGAGGTGCCACATAAAAGGTTCCTGCACAAAATATGACCTCATGGTGTTGACAGTAATATATTAGTGTTGACAAAGGATTGACTAACCAACAGACAAACATTCGGGATAAATGGGCCTTTTAAAAAATGTGTTCATGGGACGTGGGCGTTGAGGGGGCAGTTAAGAGTTTGTAGACCAAACCAGGTAAGGGGGCAGATTTCCTTCCCTAAAGTGAAACAGATGGGTTTTTACGACAATCGGCAATGGTTTTATGGTTATAATTAGACTTTTAGTTCCGAATTCAAATTTCACCACCTGCAGTGGCAGGATTTGAACCATTACTCTGGATCTCAGATTTACTAGGCCAGTGACAATATCACTATGCCACCGCCTCCCCTGAAATTTTCAGATTGGCAAACTGTAACTAGTGGAGTGCCAGGGGGATCAGTGCTGGGGCCTCATCTAGTTACAGTTTATATTAATGCTATAAGGGACAGAAGGTGCGATTTAACTAAACGGGCACAAACTCCCATAGCGTGCGTGTTTAGCTAAGGTGTTTCCTGGCGCTTGCAGTGCTGAGAAACACAAATGATACTTGGGTTAGATAGGATGCCTCAGTAGGCAACGTGTGGCCGAGGCCGCATATAGCCCCGTTTTCTGCCCTGAGGAGCTCCACTCGCCACAACTTCTCAGTGCAGCGAGATGGCGTCCGGATCTCTGGAACCCCCGACGTCACCCCCGACCCCCTGAAGCGGCAACTCCGTATGAAAGGGTGCTCGGAGTACCCGCATCGCAACAAGATCCACGCAGGACACCCCTGGCCCGATCGTCACTGTGTGAAAAATGCCAGGGTGGCACATTGGCAGTATCAACCTGGTACCCTGATGGTGTCTCTTCCAGCTGACAGTGCCACCTGGGCACTTTGGCAATGCCGAGGTACCACCTTGCCCAAAGGGCATGCACCTGGGGGCCTCTGATCTCCTGGGAGATCCCGATGAGTGCTGTTCCGCCTGGCCCCCGTTTGTGGAGACCAGGACTGAACAGTGCTCGCCTGAGGTCTCCGAGGCAAAGGGCATAGACCCCAAAGCTTTGGGAAACTGCATATTAAAGTGAGACTAGCTGTCTCGCTTTAATGTACAGATGTGCTAAAATGTGGGCGGGATTTACATCACAACATCTCGCGAGATCTGATGTGATTTCGCTAGGCGTTGCGAGCCGGGTAGATCCCGGGAGCGGTGTCTCTTGGTATCTATCAGCCGCGTTGCGGCATGTTGCTTTTCGAGTGCAGCATGGCCATTCGATCGCGCCCAGAGTGTGTTGCAACCATGCAACCAGATATACTGAAGGTAGGATAACAGTTGTAACAAGGACACTCAGGGCAGAATTCTCCCACTTGGGATGAAAGATGGGATTTTCTGGTCCTTCCCGCCGGCGAGATCTTGAAGGCAACCCCCTGTGCTGGGTTTACCGGCAGCGGGATGGGTGAGCCACACAGAACGGCGTAGACATTGACGTGACCAGATGATCCTGCCAGCGGCCAATGGTGAGCCATCTCCGCTGTCAGAATTCATGTCAGTGGGGCAGGCAGAAAACATCGTGGTGTGTTTCCCACTGTGGAAACTGACATGAAACTAGGCATATCTTCTGGACCCAACCTTATTAATTATGCAAATGGGGATTTTATGCCATGGTGGGGTTGGCATGATGGCATGAGTCCCACCTTCATACCTGGGTGCTATATTGAAAATGTACGCAACATCACAGAAACAACGTTGAAGAATGAAAAATAAATTGGAACACCCTGAGACTGGAAGATGGAGCTCCTTAGTGACACTGAATCCGGAAGATCCACCTGTAGATGCTTAACCCATCCACCGCAGTGTTCCGGAGTCCAGGGGTTCAGGCGGCCTCCATTCCAAACTCTGGAGATAGCCCCAGGTGTTGTGCAGGTGGATCCCAACTTCTACATGCCACATTGTTCCAGATGTATTCTGGATCGGCATGTTTTTCCGTTAGTGTTGCGGAGAACCGGATGTGGGCACAAGATTTTGGTCGGCCGTCATTTGCATTCCATTAATGGGATGAAAATCAATTTCACACTGGCCTCCAACTATTTCCCTATCTGTCATGAAAGACACCTGTGGTAGATCCTGTGGAAAATTCACTCCGGCATAAAATGAATTTTTGGACTCCTGCCAAAATCTCCCGTGGGTGATGTGTGAGGACATTGAACTATGGAGATATTAATGTTGGGAATGTGGGTTTTTACGGTGGGTGGATACATGCATTTAATGGTCACAGTTATGGAGTGGGTGAGTGAGTTCTTTTTGACTTTTTCCTCTTTTGTTACTGTGGTTTTCAAGGAATTGTGAGTGAGGGGCCGTTGGGGAAGAGGGGGTAGGTCCGGGCCTTGTGCGGGGGCCACCATACCCGCTGGTTGGCTAGTTAAAGGGAGTGCAGTGGGGTTCGGGTTTTGGAGGTAATGGGGGGGGAGTTGGTTGGATTTCTTTTGTTTTAGTTTGTGGAGGAGAGGAGGGAACCTAATGTGGGCGAAGTTGGTGTGGCGCAGTTGGGAAGGAGGAGATGGCGATGAACATCTTGGGGAGGCCCAAGAGGGAGCACGGCGTGGACCTGGGGGAGCTGGTTAAAGATGGATTGTGGTTGACTAGCAGGGGTCAGGGGTGGGGGGGGGGAGATAGAGAGCCCCCCCTCCCCCAAACCCCACCACCACCACCACCACCTCCACCGGTTGATTATGTAGAACGTCCGGGGCTTAAATGGCCCGGTCAAAAGGTCGCTCGGTTTGGCTTATTTAACGAGTTTGAAGTTGGATGTTGTGTTTTTGCAGGAGGCGCACCTGAAGGTGGGGGACCAGACGAGGCTGAGGAAGGGGTGGGTGGAGCAAATGTACCACTCTAGGTTAGATATGAAGAAGAGGGGGGTAGCGGTGCTCATTAGCAAAAGGGTGGCTTTTGAGGTGGGCAGTGACTGATCCGGGGGTAAGATTTGTGATGGTAAGTGGGATGCTGGAGAGAACCCCCGTGGTGCTAGTGAATGTATATCTCCCAAATTGGGACAAGGTTGATTTTGTGAGGCTGGCCATGGCAAAGATTCTGGACCTGCACACACACCGGCTGATTATGGGGGGTGATACAGGGTTGGATCGATGGTGCCCTAGATCCCAGAAGGTTTCATAGAATCATAGAATTTACAGCGCAGAAGGAGGCCATTCGGCCCATCGAGTCTGCACCGGCTCTTGGAAAGAGCACCCCACCCAAGGTCAATACCTGCACCCTATCCCCATAACCGAGTAACCCCACCCAACACTAAGGGCAATTTTGGACACTAAGGGCAATTTATCATGGCCAATCCACCTAACCTGCACCTCTTTGGACTGTGGGAGGAAACCGGAGCACCCGGAGTAAACCCACGCAGACACTGGGAGGATGTGCAGACTCCACACAGACAGTGACCCAAGCTGGAATCGAACCTGGGACCCTGGAGCTGTGAAGCAATTGTGCTATCCACAAGGCTACCGTGCTGCCCTTCGGCGAAGGGTAAGGAGTTGTTGGGGTTTATGGAGCGTATAGGTGTGGTAGACCCATGGCATTTTCAGAGGACGAGGGCAAAGAAGTTTTTGTTTTTTTTCTCACGTGCACCGAGTGTACTCCAGTATTGATTTCTTTGTTTTGGACAAGGCGTTGGTGGCGGGGGCGGTAGGGCTGGAGTACTTGGCAATTGTGGTCTCAGACCACATGCCGCACTGGGTGGATTTGCAGATGGTGCGGGAGGGGGCACAGTGGCCGCAGTGAAGGCTGGATGTGGGGTTAATGGCGGACAAGGGTGAGGGTGAGAGTGGCCATCCAGAATTATGTGGAGCTGAATAAGACGGGGGAGGTAGACATCTTGAGGGTGGTTCAGAGGTATTCAGGGGCGCCATATGAAGTGTTATTAAAGGAGAGGCAAAAGCTCCAGATGGAGTTTGGACTCGTGTCTACGGGAAGGTGGTGGGACAATTGCGCAGAGCCAGGGGGGTGATATATGAGTTAGGGGAGAAGGTGAGTAGAATGCTGGCACATCAATTGAGGAAGCAGGTGGTGATGAGAGAAATTGGGAGGGTGAGAGTCGAGAGGGGTATGGTGGTATGGGAGCCGGAGAGGATCAGTGGTGTTTGTGAGGCTTTTTATCGAGGTGTGTATAAGTTGGAGCCCCTGATGGAGAATGAAGGGACAAGACGATGTCTAGATAGGTTGGAGTTCCCAAGGGTTGAGGAGGTGAAGGTGGAGGGACTGCGGGTCCCGATTGGGCTGAGGGTGGTTATGGACTGTGTGGGGTTGATGCAGGCGAGGAAGGCCCTGGGCCAGGATGGATTCCCAGTCGAGTTAAAAAGTTTGGGACAGAGCTGGGGCCCCTGCTGATGGAGATGTTTAATGAGTCAAGGGGGAGGGGTGAGCCCCCCCCCCCCCTCCCCCCTCCATTGTTGACTCAGGTCTCAATTTTGCTTATCCTAAAGAAAGATAAGGACCCAGAGCAGTGTGGGTCATATTGTCCAATTTCGCTGCTGAATGTCAATGCAAAGGTGTTGGCTGTGCAGTTAGAGGTGTGTGTGCCGGGTTGATAAGGGACGACCAGACAGGGTTTGTGAGAGGGCAGCAGTTGTCAGCGACTGTTCGAAGACTGCTCATTGTTATTATGATGCCCTCAGAGGGGCGGGGCATTGAAGTGGTTGTGGCAATAGATGTGGAGAAGGCGTTAGACCACGTCGAATGGGGGTATTTGTTTCAGGAGATGGGGAGGTTTGGGTTTGGACAGGGGTTTGTGAATTGGGTTTGCCTGTTGTATAACGCGCTCAATATGAGTGTTCAAACAAACAAGGTCAGCTCGGGGTATTTTGAGTTGCACCGGGGACAACTCTCTCCCTGCTGCTCTGCTTTAGTGATTGAGCCGTTGGCAATGGCGCATAAAATTCGAAGTGGTGGAGGGGCATCGAGCCGGGGTGGGGTGGGGGAGGGGTGTCGAGCACTGGATTTTGTTGTATGTAGACGACCTCCTTTCGTATAAGTTGAACATGAGGAAAAGCGAGGTGTTTCCAATCAACGCATGGGAGCAGGAGAGGAGGATATGGGAAGTGCCATTTTGCTTGGTGGGACGTGTTTCCGCTACCTTGGGATACAGGTGGTGCAGAGTTGGTTCCAGCTGCACAAGTTGAATTTGGCGCGGTTGCTGGCGGGAATGAAGGAGGACTTTAAGAGGTGGGATGTGTTGCCATTGTCGAAGATGGGTTGGGTACAGTTATGATGGTGGTGCTGCCAATGTTTTTGTTTGTGTTCGAGAACTTCCTTATTTTTGTCCCCAACACCTTTTTTAGGAAGGTATGATTATGAGGTTTGTGTGGGTGGGGAGGGCCCTGCGGGTTAGGAGGGTGTTCATGGAGAGGGAGTTTTGGGTTTTGTTTGGTTTGGGTTGTAGTCTCTCTGGTGGGGGGGCGGAGGAACGAACGGTTGGAAAAAGAATGCGGATGCCGTGGTGGTAGGCAGGTGAATGGGTGGTTTCTGGGGGTGGGGGGGGGGGGGGGGGGTTGTGGATGGTAAGGTGGGGTTGGAGCATGTGTTTCTGTTGTCCTTTTGCCGGTTTCTGTTTGTAAATATTTAAAAATACCTTCAATAAAATGTTTTTCAAGAAAAAAATTATTCTCTCCCAATAATGTGTTAACAGTGGTAATGCAGTGTTTCTTGTGCTGGCCAGTGGCTTGGTATTTGAATTGGGACCGGTTTAGCTCAGTTAGCTAGTTTGTGATGCAGACCAAGGCCAACAGAGCGGGTTCAATTCCCATACCAGCTGAAGTTATTCATGAAGGCCCCGCCTTCTCAACCTTGACCTTTACCTGAGGTGTGGTGACCCTCAGGTCAAATCACCACCAGCCAGCTCTTCCCCTCTAAGGGGAAAGCAGCTTATGGTCATCTGGCACTGTGGTGACTTTATTTGAGTACTATAAAAGATATGGAAGATAAGTACACTTAGCAGCTGAACTATGGTTAAATAATTCTGGATTTCATCCATACTAAAACGCTAATGTATCAACTTTGTCTTATTTTAAAATAAAAGGTTTTGTGTGTCAGCACAGTCTACTTATTATGATTGCGCAGTAGTGTGCTTGATATGTATTATTATTTAAGATTTAACAAGTGTTGTATCAGAAGCAGTAGACCTAAATGCAGTATGCAGCAAGTAACAAAAATATTATGATGGGAAAAGAAAACTTATTTAAAAATATTTCAGCACTCAAGTAGTTTTACCATAATAAAATTCTACATTCTAAGAATTGAAGTCTCAAAGATGCACTATCTGAGCCATTTAAAAAAAACCTCTATAAATAGCTGCAGTGAAGATGCAAAAGGTTACATGCTGGAGTGGGTTGACTTCAAGCTGATTTAAAGGACTCTGCTTTTGCCTGCTGCTTTAATTATCCTTCTGTCCTATAGCTATAACAGATTTATTTTAAAGAAGGTTAGTTAAGCAGTTCATAATGGGGATAAGTGGGGAGTCAAAATAAAAGGTATGCTGTTTAACAACTGAAGCTCTTCAGATAAGGACCTGTTCAAACTGCAAAGATCTTTCTGCATTTTGATGACAGCTATTGAATCCTCCATGATTTACCAGAGGACTAGTAGAAGTCATAAGGCCCTTTACTGAGCTGACCTAAATATAGCTTTTAGCCACCTTGTCTAGCTGTGGTAATTAGTGGAATTGCTGCAGTGGAAATTAGATGTAGATTGAACAAGAAAAAAATAGTCCTTTAAATGTTTGGAAGTAAGTTTGTATTCTCTTTTTCATAGAATCACCAAATGTTATAGCACAGAAGGTAGTAATTCAGCCCATCGAGCCTGTGCCAGCTCTTTGAAAGAGCTATCCAGTTCGCCTCACTTCACTCCTCTTTCCCCACAGTCTTCCAGTTTTTTTACTTTTCACCTATTATATACAATACACTTTAGAAATGTTACTATTGCATCTGTTTCCACCACTTTTGAAAACAGTACATTCTATATAACAAGAACGTTTGCTAATTATCTTAAATTATCCTGTTGCCAATTTGCACCGGAGTCGCCAATAATGTTGCTCTTTTTAATGAGTGGAATACTATTCCACCAGCGTCACCAATAATGTTGCCAAATTAACTAGATATGGCAGTTATTAATGATAATATTGCTTTTCAGAGTCGCCAGGTATCAAATGATACCACCACAAGGCTTTACCAGATATCAATCAAAAGACTAAACAACCAGTTAGTCAGTTCAAGTTCAAAGATGGTTTATTTACACACAAGGATTACTTCGACATGCAACATAAAACACTACAAGTTAAACTACACCTAAAAACTACAATAACCTATACGTAACGTCAGGGCAACCAGCTCTTTGCAGATGAACAAGGCCTTTGTTCGGATCTTGCGTGGCTGGGTAGAAGAAGTGGCTTCGTTTCTGCTGGGCTCATCCGTCTGGTAGCGATCGTTGGTCTTGATCTTGTCTTCTGGTCGTAATGCTGCACTTGGTTTTAGGCGTAGTGCAGGGCCAAGAGAGATGGAACACATGGCTGTGTCTCTTTTTATCCCTCTGGGATTTGGCGCTCTTTGGGGCGGTCCTTAGCTTTGGACCCAATAATTCGACAGGCTTCGATCACTGCCTTCGATTTTGGCCAATAAAGGGGCGGGTGCCTTGATGGCTGGGCGTGTCCTGAGCTGTCATTGACCTTGGCTGTTTGGGCTTTCTTAGCAAAGGGAGTGGCACCGGTTAGTCTGCATCTGTATCGGTTACCTGAGTACAGTCCTTTTGTTCTGGGGAAATGGGCCATTAGAATGCAAACGAACGCTATCTGGGTTGCAAATACACACACAAGCTCTGCATGTGTCTGAGTCCTGAGTTGGCCATAATTCCGATGGTCTTTTGCAGGTGGCCATCTGAGATGGCTACATCCCGTCCTCTTGATCCTGAACGTGAAGCGTGGTGGGATCACACTGTTGATCCCTCATCCGTCCTTGGTGTGCCGGTTACCCTTGGTCAAGGACAGGTTCTACACTACTCTGTCCTATGTTTTGGAGCATTTACCTACGTTTTATTAACACATCATACATTCATAATCTCGAAGGGGTCACTATAGAACATTCAACTATTACACATTTAACTTATTCGCACAAGGGAATATCTAACTATCACTATCTCAGCTACTCTCATGCTGCTGGCAAATATAAAAAGGAAGTTGTGTACAATACAAAAGTTTTAACCCAACGGCAACATCACATTTCTACTTAACTTCTCAACATTACAGAGGTGTACAATCTTTATTTTTATCGATGGTTACATTGTTTGTTGGGTTGGGTGAATTCCGAAGAAGGGGGCTGGGAGTGTATATATCAGGGAGCGGGAGGCTCTTTTTCGCCATTTGCGGAGTCTAAGTGTCTGGCTGACACTGCAGATTATCGCTATCACCAGAAGGGCCTCTACTGTATAGGAAAGGGAATACCATTTAACAATGTTTTCGCACCAAGTGGGGGTATCAGTGTTTATCTCTATGTGTGGTGTGGTGTCCAGGCTAGGGGTATCATGTTGTGTGGTCATGTTCGGGGCTGGTGTGGTGTAGGGTACAAAAGCTTGTAATGCGTGCAGTTGTAGGAGTCCAGCGATGATCACAATGAACGCCATCAGTCCTCTCTTCATATTGTCTTCTGTTTTTCGTTCTTCGTATATTCCTGGGGGTGCAAGCATAATATCTGTTATTATCGTTGGTTAACATCTCGTTTTGTTTGTCTTTATCTCCTTAACTTCAATTACCCATTAGAATCGTCACCATGTGTGACTCCCACATTTTTCTTTTGAAATAACCTATTTTGGAGAGACAAGAAATGCAAATTTTTTAAGTACAGAGACTCTCACAGCTTGTGGTCGATGCTTGGAGTGGGCAGACAATTTCTTCGACCAGTCTTCCTTAAATCACAACCATGGGAGGTTGAGGCTTATCTTAACTCGTCAAATTTTAGGGCGGCCGGTTTTATAAAGTTTCTTCGTCCCAGGGTCCAGAGGTAGTTCACGTCTAGCAGCATATATGTGGCAACGAAGTGTGTCAAACATGTAAATAGCAGGTGGGGAAGCGACCAAAGAGTCGCGGAAGGTAAAGATTTGACTGTACAGACAGTGGCAATGGCATTCTTTAAACCACAATAAGAGCAGAGAAGGGAAAACTAACACCTGCCAAAGACAGTGAAAAGTGAACCATTTCCGAGTACTCAAAGTGACGGGAACATGAGGTGCGTGTGGGCCGCGGCAGGGCAAAAATGGGTGGGATTCCCGGGTAGGGCGGTGATCAGTGCCGTTGCTCCACTACCCGAGCTTAGCTGACCGGATGTATTTGGGGTCCTCAGGCAGGGCGGGGATTAGTGCCGTTACTCCCTATCTGGGTGACCGAAACGAGCGGAAAGAATTTGTAACACATGTGAGATCCAACAATTGTTCTTTTCACGGCCATTGGTCAGTAAATGGCGTCGGAAGAGTAGCTGTGACTGTATCAAGAAATTGGCTGTCAGGCCGACATTAATTAAAACCATGTAGCAATAAGAAAGAAAGGAGAAAATAAAAGGAGGGCAGGCTCCATCAGTAAGTATGAAATCTATGAAATAAGTAGGACACTGTAAATCTCATGCGGTTCCTTTTTCTCATCATCTGGACACCTTAGGGTTCTGTATCGAAAAGCGTTGTAAAAGGGTTACCGTAACGGGAGCCAGACTCTGAATCATCACCATCTCCCGGTTGCCAGACTCGTGTCTGCCGTTTTTGTGCCGTGGCCACATGGGCTGTCGTGGAATCCAAATCGTCATGTCTTACCAATCTACAAGAGTTGGCGCGGTGCCAAGTGAAGGGCAAATTACTGCTGTTGGGCGGTGGCAGTGGCTCTGGCTGTGGAAGGGGATATTGGGGGCCAAACATGTCCTGGTCGTGGTTCCAGGGGCTGGAGCGACTGGAGCCGGGGAGGTTGTATCAGTGGTCAGTGATCGTGGTCAATTCGGGAAGGCTGGCACTATCGTCTGAATCAAGCTCAAGGTGGAAAGTCGTACTTGTGGGCGGAGACAAGGTCGGGTCTGTGGGCGTGGACGTGCTGTCATGGCTGGGGGTGGGTTGGACTAGGCTGTCGATGGAAAGGGCGGAATCGTCTGCTATTGCCAGAGAGATGTGGTGGGAGTGGCTACATTGGGTTCCATAGATTTTGAGCTGGTTGATGTGGAACCAACCAGTTTTACCATTGGGGTACGTTATCTTGTACACAGAGGGGCTCACTTTGTCCGAAATGGAGTAGGGTCCTGCAAATTTAGGAGAGAGGAAAGAACTGGGACTGTACAGGGAAACCATCACTTGCTGACCGACTGTATACTCTGCGGTGTGGACTGTTTTATCAAAGCAGGCCTGACTCTGCTTTTTCCTAGCGCCTAGTCGGACAGCTGCAGCGAGCTGTGCTGCTTTAACGTTTTCCGTGACTTGTTGGACTGCTTTTTCATGGGTGAGGGCGGTGACTGTGGGGCTTGCCAAATCGAGACCTAATAAATATTCAGTTCCTTTCATGGGCCGTCCGGTCATGAGAGTGTAGGGCGTGAAAACTGTGGAACTGGATACTGTGTTCCTAATAAACATAAGGGCGAATTGGAGGACTGTGTCCCATGTGGTCTGCTGTTGCACCATTTTTCTAATGGTCACTTTCAAGGTGCGATTCATTCGTTCAACAATGTCCCTGGATTGGGGGTGATACGCTATGTGAAATTTTTTCTTGATTCCCAAAATTGTCAGACATTTTGCATGACTCTGCCGGTGAAATGGGAACCTTTGTCTGACTCAATGCTGCGGGGAAAACTCCAGCGTGTAAATATCTGTTGGGTCAAAATCTTAGCTGTGGCTTTCGCTGTGTTTGTCTGGGAAGGAAATGCTTCTACCCATTTTGTAAAGGTGTCGATTACTACTAATACATATTTAAAACCATTTCTGCAGGGGTGGGGGGGGGGGGGGGGGGGGAGGAGAGCAATGTAGTCGAGCTGTAAATTTGTCCATGGGCCATTCGCAGGTCGGGTGTGTCTCAATTGTCCTTTCTTGGAGTAACTTTCAGGATTGTTCTGTGCACAGATTAAACAATTCTCAACATAATGCGTGACGTCTGCTTTTAAATCGGGCCACCAGCACAAAGGTCTTAAATGGGCAACGGTATTGTCCATCCCCTGATGTCCGTGTCCGTCATGAAACTGGTAAATTATCTGGTTTCTGTCCTGGGTGGGGACCACATAAATTCCATTTCTCAAAACTATTCCATCCTGTATCGTCAGTGTGTCTTTAATTTGTCGTAGGGGGCTCGGAAGTTACTGTCTAAAACTTGCTCAAGAGTGTCGTCTGTCTTTTGGGCCTGGGCTAAATCTTCGATATTGGTCTGTGAAACCTGGACTGCGTGTATCGGTTCACTTTCGGGGGGTTACCAAAAGTGTCCGTGTCATGATCCTGACTTAGCCAAGGCGTCTGCCTTTATGTTACCGGGTGGGGAGGAACAATGATGGTTTCTCACTTTGATTATGCCATATGTGCGGTCTTTTGCTGTCTTAAGGATGTGCTTCAACCATGGGTCTGAGGGTAGGGGTTTACCATCAGTGGATACGAATCCTCGAGATTCCCACAGGCGCAGGAATTCTGTCAAACTATTGCAGACATATAAACTGTCTGAATGTATGTCCGCTGGGGTCGGAAAGGAATCTGGGTGCTGCACTACACATGCTATAGCTGCTAATTCGGCTGCTTGTGATCCTAGGTGGGCGGGCAATTTTAAAGATATTTCCTCTAATGCGCGTCCCTGTGCGTCTTCCACATAAATTCCACAACCAGTTATTCTCTTTCCATTCTCAATGGTGGAGGAACCGTCTACATAAATCTTTAAAACGTTGTCCGTGGTCTGGGGAGTCTGTGTTCTGATGCCTGCTCGTGTGGGTAGTGACTTCGGAATAAAGGGTCCTGTGTGGTGTTGGGCTGCAATGATCTGGCACTCATGTGGGGGTTCCTGCATACTGAAGGTTGTCTGCTAAAAATGTGTGGGTCTTTGTATGTTTAACTGTAATGTCCCTTCCTTGTAACAACAGTGTCCAGCGAGCTGCTGTAATCTGGCTGACTGAACCGTCCTTTAAGCTACCATCTAACAATAGCTGCATTGGGGTGTGCTCGGTTCAAATCGTTACTGGGTTAAGGCCTGTGATATATGCAAGATACTGTACTGCCCAAAAGACTGCAAGCAAGCTCCGTTTGCAGGCTGAAAATCCTTGCTCTACGGGATCCAAAATTCGTGAGGCATAGGCTACGGGTGCTAAGCGGTAATGTCTTTCCTGTAGGAGTACTGCTGATAGGGTTCGGTCGGTGGTCGCTACTTCTAAGGCATAGGGAGAGTGTGGGTCTGAAACTTGCAAAGCGGGGGCTGTGCCTAGGGTGCGTTTTAATTCATCAATGGTGTCCGTGTGCTGAGGAAGCCATTCCCATGGGGTGTTCCTTTTAAGGAGCTCTGAGAGTGGGGCTGCTTTTGTGGCAAAACCATCTATATGGTTCCTACAATATCCAACTAATCCTAAGAATGACCGGAGTGCAGTGACATTGTGGGGCAGGAGCAATTTAACTATTGACTCAATTCGCTTCTGTTCGATCACTCTCTTCCCGTGGGTGATAGTGGTGCCTAAATAAAGGACCCTTTCTTTTAGGACCTTGGCTTTCTTCGGGTTAACCTTGCATCCAATTGATTGTGAGAGACCTGGCAATTCTGAAAGAAGCTTAACATGCTCTTTCTTTGTGTCTGTCTGTAGCAGTAAGACGTCCACATACTGAATAAGGCATTCGGGGCGGGAAAATTTGGAAAGTCCGTTGGCCAATTGACGGTGAAAAATGGAGGGGGAGTTGTGGAATTCTTGCGGGAGGCATGTCCACGTATACTGCTGCCCTCGAAATGTGAACGTGAACTTGTATTGACAGGCCTTTTCGAAGGGGATGGACCAAAAGCCATTGCTGATGCCCAGCACTGTAAAGTACTGTGCCTGTACTTCCTGCTTGAGCATAGTTTCGGGACTCGTCGCAACTGCTAATGGGGTGACCTTGTTGAGCTCTCGGTAGTCAATGGTTAATTTCCCTGAACCGTCGGGTTTCTTTACGGGCCAAATTGGGGCATTGTTTGTTGAGGCTACGGGCCAAATTATTCCTTGATCTAGTAAGCTATTGATGACTTTTGAGATCTCACCCTCGGCTTGCTGTGGGAAACCGTATTGCTTCTGAGGCTTGGGATCGGGACCTGAAATTGTGACCATGCCTGGGATCGTCCCACAATCGTGTTTGTGTTGGGCGAAGGCTGCTTTATGTTTTCTGAGGACCTCTCTAATTGTCTGGTCTGTACTAATTGTTTGCGGATCAAACCAATAGTCTCCTACTGAGCAAATCCTATGTTCGTACTCCCCTACTGTGAGCGTGGCGGGGGCTCTCGCTGCTTTGGCCATTTTCCATACACAACTATTGACGGGGTCTAAGGAAAGGTTGTGGGAGCTCAGAAAGGTTGTGAGATCTCATAAAGTCGATTCCTAGAATGTGCTTGGCTGTTTGGGGCAAGTTGACTAAAACAACGGGGTGCCTGGTGTTTACGGTTCCTATCTGAATATCTACAGGGGCTGTAATGTATCCCTGCTGTACATGTCCTGTAAATCCACTAAGGGTGATGGTGTCTGTGGTGGGCCATTTGTCGCGCTGAAACATTGTGGAGGAGTTTAAAGTGGTGCGGGACCCTCCTGTGTCCCAAAGGAACTCTACTGGATGTCTCCAGACCATGCCTGCGACTACTGGTCTGCCTGATTTGTCCCAGAGTGTGTCGCAGATCCAAGTTGGGCAGTCTGAACACCGTCAATCTGTGGTGTTGATTACTGCATTATATGTTTGGGCGCTCATGCTATGTCTGGGCCTAACATTGTTCCTCGGTGGGGCGTCTGGTTCGGGGGGTTTTGTCTGCATTTGCAGGCCTAATGTCCCATGTGTCCACAATTATAGCAACCTCATGGTGCCTGTGTTCTGGGGTGCTGTCCTTCATGTCTGCCTTCATTTACCCATGCTGGGTCCTGATTAGTTCTGACTGGATGCATATTCGCCTCTGCCTTTTCCTGATCTGCCTTCCTATGTAGGGATTGTTCCCAAGCTCTGAAGAGTTGCTTTAAAAACTTAATTCTGTGTGGCGTCTGCGGGGTCGTAATTTACACAAGCCTTTTGACCTGCTTCTGTGGCGTGGGAGACTAAAGTGCGGGCCCATTTAGTTGTGTCGTCGTTATCTAAATGTGCGCGGTTCAAATCCCCAAATACTGCTTTAAAATGGATCCAAAGGCGACCTGCAAATGCAGTCGGACGCTCTCCTTTCTTTTGCCTGCAACGGTTCAAACCTTCTACTGGGTCTTCCTTGTTGTACCCAATCGCATCTAAAATAGCCGTTTTCATCTCCTATAAGGTTCCTCCTCTTACATTCTGGGGTTCTGGTAAAGCAGAGCTAACGGACGGGTCAAGGCTCATGACTATAAGCTTAACTTCCTCCCTTTCGTCTAGACCGTATATAACCGCTTGCTGTTGTACTCTCTCAAAGAAATTATGTGGGTCTGCGATGGGTTTGAATGGTTCAATTTTGGCGCAGGCATCTCTCAATTGGGTGATGGTTAGTGGGGTGGTGTAAATAAAATCAGGCTCCTCCCGATCTGATGACTTGCGCTGTGTGGTGACCGGATTCATGAGGGGGTGTGCTGCCTGTGCAGTCGGTGATGCGGGTGCTTTCCTTTTCGGGGCACGGGGGGCTCTATTGTGATTTTCGGTACTCTCCACATATCTATGGGCGGTTTCATTAAGTTCTTGCCAATTGGGGCCATTCTCATCTAAATCTTGTCCAAAGGTATCTCTGAATCCGTTTTGCACTGACAGCAGTGACTGCAACTTCTTTATTTGTCTTCTACATTTCGCATGGTCTACTGTGCTCTGCCTTTGTTCTGTAGTGGAGCTATGGAGCGCTCATAAAGCTGCCTTTAAATCTGCGCATTGTCTTGTTAACTGTGCTACCTGCTGTTCTGTCTCTTGTACCAAAATTGCCCGCTGTGTATCTTGGTAGGCTTTATCGTACTGGGTCTGAAAGCTGCTAAGGTGAACTAAACAAAATTGGTGTGCCCGTTTGACATCAGCCATCTCTTTATCTTTAGCTGCCAACTGTTCCCGGAGTTGCTCATTAATCTTTTCACATTCATTATAGTTTCCCTCATTCTTCTCCTCTTTCTCAACTAGCTGTCTGCGGAGCGTCCTTAGGACCTCCTCTGTGCCTCGCAACTGTGCCAAACAGGACACTATTGCCATTGGCTTACGAACTTTCGCTGCATTCTTCTTCTGTACCTCAGTTAGGTTGTCCCACCAGGTTTGTCCTATGCTTCCTGGACCTGAGTCATCATTTGAACAAAACTGGGACCAAAGGGGCCATCCTTTCCCCTTCAAATACTTCCTCAATTCCTCTTCCCATATGGGCCACTGCTCTGCTCTGTTGGTCGCTGCGACCTCGGGTTCCTGCGGGTTCATTAGGCGTTCCATCGCTTTTGTGGCCATTGCTACTATTATCTCTGTTTTCCTACCATTAATCTCTGTTTTCCTACGTTAATTTGGGACGGGGGAATAAGGCGGTAATTCGAACAGCGGGTATGGCCTAGGCTATTTTCCGGTTCACAATACTCCCGATAGTTTTACGCAAAATCTAACGAGTTTACCTTATATCCCTGTTAGTATGCATGCAGGTTAATGCACACTTCCGAATCTTGGTGATTTGATCGATACGGGCCTTACACTTGTGGTTTCTTTCACTTTTCCTCAATTGGATTTCTAATGCAAAGTTTTGTGGGTTCGCTCGGAGTGACAAAATCACTTCTAGGTCGAGTTCCGTCAGATGTCGCCAATAATGTTGCAAATTTGCACCGGAGTCGCCAATAATGTTGCTCTTTTTAATGAGTGGAATACTATTCCACCAGCGTCACCAATAATGTTGCCAAATTAACTAGATATGGCAGTTATTAATGATAATATTGCTTTTCAGAGTCGCCAGGTATCAAATACCACCACAAGGCTTTCTTGGATATCGATCAAAGGACCAAACAACCAGTTAGTCAGTTCAAGTTCAAAGACGGTTTATTTACACACAAGGATTACTTCGACATGCAACATAAAACACTACAAGTTAAACTACACCTAACAACTACAATAACCTATACTTAACTTCAGGGCAACCGGCTCTTTGCAGATGAACAAGGCCTTTGTTCGGATCTTGCGTAGCTGAGTAGAAGAAGTGGCTTTGTTTCTGCTGGGCTCATCCGCCTGGCAGCAATCGTTGGTCTTGAACTTGTCTTCTGGTCGTAATGCTGCACTTGGTTTTAGGCGTAGGCAGGGGCCAAGAGAGACCGTGTCTCTTTTTATCCCTCTGGGATTTGCCGCTCTTTGGGGCGGTCCTTAGCTTTGGACTCAATAATTCGACAAGCTTCGATCACTGCCTTTGATTTTGGCGAATAAAGGGGCGGGTGCCTTGATGGCTGGGCGTGTCCTGAGCGGTCATTGACCTGGGCTGTTTGGGCTTTCTTAGCAAAGGGAGTGGCGCCGGTTAATCTGTATCGGTTACCTGAGTACAGTCCTTTTGTTCTGGGGAAATGGGCCATTAGAATGCAAACGAAGCGGGTGTTTCGATCGCGTCTAGCCATCTAGGTTACAAATACACACACAAGCTCTGCATGTGTCTGAGTCCTGGGTTGGGCATAATTCCCATGGCCCTTTGCAGGTGGCCATCTGAGATGGCTACAATCCTCTAATAACCAACTTGTGGAAACAGTTTCTCCTTATTGGCTTCACCAAAATATCTTAAAATTTAGAATACTTGTGTTGAATCCCTCCTTAACTGTCTAATAATAATCTTTATTAGTATCACAAGTAGGCTTACATTAACACTGCAATGACATTACTGTGAAAAATTCCCTAGTCGCCTCACTCTGGCGCCTGTTCGGGTACACTGAGGGAGAATTCAGAAGGTCCAATTCACCTAACAAGCACATCTTTCGGGACCTTGTGGGAGGAAACCGGGGCACCCAGAGGAATGTGCAGACTCTGCACAGACAGTGACCCAAGCCTGGAATTGAACCGAGTCCCTGGCGCTGTGAAGCAGCAGTGCTAACCATTGTGCTACTGTGCTGCCCATTTCTCTGCTCTAAGAAAAATAATCTCAGCATCTCCAGCCTCTGCACATAACTGAAGTCCCTTATTCCTAGTATCATTCTGGTAAATCTCTTCTGTATTAATCTAGATATAACTGCAATTATTAACATTTACATTTATATATATATAATTTCTGTTGTATCTCGATTAATGTGTTACTAGTATTGAGTTCAAAACAGGAATTCATTTGAGCACTTCTGTCATCACAAGTCTGATAAATATTGCTTTAATCATGGTTGAAGTCACCAAATACATTTTTAAAATCCAGCCACTTGCATATAACTCAATATCAGATACACAATGTTATTTCATTATAATAATGTCATTTGAACAATATAACTTGAAACAAAAATGCATGAAAAGGTATTTTTGGGAGGTTTTTGCATTAAATTTTGAATAAATAGTCTATTGCTAAAACTATACAAGGCACTAGTTAGACCACACATAGAATTCTGTGAACAGTTTTGGTACCTTTATTTAAGGAAAGATATACTGGCATCAGAGGCAGTCCAGAAAAGGTTGACACGGTTGAATCCAGGTATATCTTATGAGGAGAGACTGAGTAGATTGGGCCTGCACTCATTGGAGTTTAGTAGAATGAGAGGTGAACATATTGAGACATACATGATTCTCAGGAGGTTGACAGGATAGATGCTGAGAGAACATTTCCTCTTGTGGGCGAGTCTAGGACCAGAGGACATAATGTCACAGTAATGGGTCACCCATTTAAGACAGAGATGAGGAGGAATTTATTTTCACTGAGGGTAGTAAATCTGTTGAATTCCTTATTGTAGAGAGCTGTACAGGCTGGATTGTTAAGTATGTTCAGGGCTGAGATATATTTTTAATCAGCAAGTGAATCTAGGTTATGTGGATAAGGCAGGAAAGTGGAGTTGAGGATTATCAGATCAGCTATGATATCATTGAATGGCGGAGCAGACTCAATGTGCAGAGTGGCCTATTCCTGCTCCCTATGTCTTATGGACTGTAAATTTAAATAAGGCAGATTTCAACAGATTGAGAAGTAATTAATCACAATAAATTGAGCTAGATTGTTAATGGGTAAACCTACAGACTAACAGTGGGAAGTATTCAAAGAACTATTTGGTACAATATAAAACCAATACTTAGCCCAAAAAGGCAAAGGCTGGAATGGTGTAGGTGAACATCCATGGTCAACAAATACACCATCAGGCGAACAGAAAAGGCTTACACGTTTTCAATGAAAAGTGGAAACTGAGCAGACTGCGGGAACTATAAAAAATAACAGAGGGTTATGAAGAAAGTATAAGTGATGCAAAAAGAGAATATGAGAAAAATAGCAAGGGCTGTTGAAGTTAACAGTAAATGTTTTATAAATATATTGAGTGGTTAAAGGGGAATCTGGGTTTATTTATGTTAAATGGAGGGGAAATTAAATTAAATAGAGGGATAACAAAGAAATGACAAACATGTTAACTGAGTAATTAATATCACTTTTAACAATGAAACAGGAAAACAAAAAAATCAACACTACACATGAATCAAAAATAAAGGCAAAAAGAGAAATTTATTAGATTTAATATAAGTAAAATAATGGTATTGGAGAATATAATGGGCCTTCAGATCAACAAATCTCCAGGACCTGATGGTTTATACGCTAATATATTAAAATAAATAAAGGAGGAAGCTAACCACAATGTTTATAAACATCTAGCTATGATTGACATCTCATGCCCACCTCAAAAGCAGTTAAGTGCTTTCTGCTGAGAAAATGAGAAGTGAAAGCACTTAACACTGAGATGTTTATAGACATTGTGGTTATGTTTAAAGCAGACTCCTTGAGATGCATTCTGGAACTGATGACTCAAAGTTATTACTTGGTGAAACGGGGAGAGGGAAACCCATTGGAATATGGGAGAAACTGTGGAATCTTTACTAAATTGACTCTAACTCTTTGGAGAGTGCAATGGAAGATGAGTATAGAAGGGACCGTCACTTTCTCCACGGGTCGCGTATCCTTTATCCGAATCCTCAGGGCCAATTGTATTCAAGATTTCAGATAATTTTGGTTTTCAGACACCACATTTGAATTTACATTACAATAGCCTGAGCCAAGGCTAGCAATAGTATAAAGTAAATAAAATGGCTGGAAAAGTAAGATGTACCATTGAATAATAAATACAGGTTCAGCAAAAAAATCGTAAGATAAACAAGGCAAACAATTTGATTTCCACGCTAAGGTTCAAAAAATGGCAGTATTTGGATGTCTATGTTTTCAGATTTATGGTTAGAGGATGCTCAACCAATGGTTTAAAGTCTAAGTTGCCTTCAAAAATAGTGTTTAGGCAAAAGTTTTTAAAACTCATTTGTTACAATTGATGTTTTAAAACGTGTAAACTTGTTGTATCATCCTTTTCTGGTATTAACTGGAAATTCAAATTTCTTCTTAAACGTTAGCTTTCTCTAAGGGGATCACAACAATAAAATATATCAAGGGATCAACCAAAGGGCAGCATGATGAACCACATTTGTCACATTCCACCAATTGGAGAAGAAACTCTTTATCGTTACTTTCTGTCTCCTTACTCACAACCAATTATAGACAGATGTATGTCATCTGGTTACCTCAAATTCTGTGTGCCCTCATTTTTGCATTTTCTCTAGTATGTGTCCATACAGACAGCATTCATAAACTCTCCTATCGACATGCAAGTGACTTCCTCAATGAACTAGATTTGGCAGATTTGACCTACCATCACAAATTGATGCTGAATTCTTTTCTTGATCAGCCGATACTTAATCACGTGCTCAGACACTGATAATAGATTCTTGTGACAGGTAGCAGATGAGGCTGTCTACTTTCCTGTGGTAAGAAGAATCATCGGGACACGTTAGCCTTGCAGTCAGGTAGAAATGCTCATTAGCTATCCTTAACAATAGTTTGCTTTCAATTGAGAAATGAATGGACAGTTTACAACACAATTGTTTGCAATACCTTCAATACCTTTGTGGGACTTTGGGAGACTCCGAGTCTACTCATTGAAGACACCAAGACTGCTGCTATTGATTCCAAGAGTACATACATTGTACCTTCTTCCCAGTAAAACAATCTAAGCCTTCCTTTGAGCTCCAACAATCAAACCACCCAGGCTTAGTGTCTGGTAGACTTATAAACAGGTCACGTGTCTCCCTTTATTTACCCTAAAAATAAAATAATCTTATAAACTTCACAATTGTAGCATAATGTCATATCCATGATTTTTTGTATGTTTTATCTAATACCCAGAGCAGGAAAAATCTTTTCACATCATCATTTTCGAAACACACCAGTGTTTTCTGGTATCAGTATGAAACAAGAGAACATATTCCGGTTGTCTATGCATAAATAAAATTTCTTGTTTAAACAAACTGATATGTCAAGCTAAATATAAATATATATCTTTGAGAAAAGTTTATTTTTTGATGCTATCTTCCCAGTAAATTATTTAATGTATAGTATATGCCTATTAAGTTTCTGCCCACTCTTATCTCTTGAAATGTTCTTTAAAGTTTACATTTTGTTTATCAAGTTGATATCTAACAAAATATATTAAAACTGACATCTTGTTATATAGTTTATGGTCTCAGAACACAAACAATTTAGAAAAATACAGAACAATTAATCCTCAAAACAATTATTTTTAACTTTGATATTTGGACTTTAAATTATTCTATTTCATTTTCCTTATTTAACTTATTATGAATTGTATTCACACTCTTGCTCTTTCTTTCACTTCGTTTTATCCTTTTGTCTCTTTTGCCTATTTATCACAGTGTGAAGGTTGAAAGAGAGAATATTAATCTGTAAAAATGAAGGCTGGCTTAGTCATATGTATCCTATACTGAAAGGCTGTAATGATGGAAGGATTCGCTCCGTCAGCAAGGTTCGCAGGTTTGATAAATGTGTAGCATTCAGTACTGACTCTAACATTCTCCTGAAAGCTGTGCTTTGATTGCTGGGGCATGGTGCTTTTAGATCTTACAGCAGACCAGCTCCATTCTTCCCTGAGCAAGAGCAAAAGCCAAGGGTAAATAAGGGACAAATTCATTTAAAACCACAGTCTCCTTACAACTTTTTAGAAAGATATTGGTTCATGTGTAATGCAAGGAAGCTTTTGTCACTTAACTTCACAGACGTGAATGCTGAATGAAAATCAAACTAGTGATAATCCGTGCATGTTTATACGTGTTCATGTGTGTGCATTAGATATTTTTTAATCTTTAAAGATCAGCTAGGAAATACCTGACAAATTCTGTATCTGCCATCAGTCTGATTAGCTGTATGTTAACATAGCTTCATTCCTGACTGATTGATTAGGCTTGTCAGCTTCCGTAGCTCTTTAGAAAGCTTCAGTGTTTGGCGGTGTGTTTTTTTCCTTAAAAGTGAAGATGTGGAAAACATTTTTTTTAATAATGTTTAACTTTCTCAGAATAAAGCTCCCTGTGTGGCTGTCCTTTTCCATTTACCTTGTAAGAAAGCCAAATATAGTTTAAAAACAAGTAAGTTGGTGTTTTCTCACTTTAATAAAAGATTATAAGACAACATTTAAATTGTTTTAATATATGTCAATGGAATAAATGTTACTTAAGGAAGGTACTGGGTATGCCATTCATATTGAGAATTGCAATTTGTTGCTTTTAAAGGTGGCATTGTTTCTCTGGATATAACCCGATAATCTTATAGTGAATGCCTGTGATTCCTTCCGTGCTAATATCTTTGGGCATCCACAACATGAACCGTACCATTATGAAGAGTGACCAAATGGGACTGCGTAAAAACATGATGAACATTATAGAATATAATAATGATTTCTAAAATGTAATTTACCCTGGTATATTTTTTAAATTGTCATATTTAATTGACAGTGTGTTCAAAATAGACTAGGATTTGAAATTGGTCAGGTCGTAGGAGGCAACGACAGCAACAGCTTAGGTTTATATAGCACCTTTAATGTAATGAAATCTCTCAAGCAGCTCATTCAAAAGGTATCGCACACAAGGCGATATTTGGTCAGATGACCAAAGGCTTGGTCAAAGAAGTAGGTTTTAAGGAGTGTGTCAAAGGAGGAAAACAAGGTAGAGAGGCAAAGATTTGTATGGAGGAAATTTGTGAGCTTGGGGCCGAGGCAACTGACGGCAGCAGTAGTGCAGCTATTATAATTGGGAATGCACAAGAGGCTAGAAGTAGAGGATCTCAGATATCTCTGAGGGTTGTCAGGCTAAGGAGAATACAGAGATAGGGCAGGTGAAGGGATAGGCTGTGAAGGGATTTGAAAACAAAAATGAGAATTTTAAAATCAAGACATTGCTTGACCAGGAACCAATGTGCATCGGTGAGCACAGGGTTTGGAAACAGGATTTGGCTATGAATTAAGACCCAGGCAGCAGTGTTTTGGCTAACCTCAAGTTTATGAAGGATGCAATGCGGTAGACCAGCTGGGGATGCATAGGAATAGTAACAAATGCATGGATGAAGGTTTCAGCAACAGATGAGCTAAATTTGACGATGTAGCAGAGGTGGACGTAGGCAGTTTTAGTGACGGCATGAATGCAGGATGAAGTAAAGATGAAGGGAACATCAATAAAAAAGCAAAATATTGTAGATGCTGGAAATCTGAAAGCAAAACAAAATGCTGGAAATGCTCAGCAGTTCAGGCAGCAGAGGGATGTGTAATGTTTGACAACAGGCCATCAATCTGAAACATAACTATGTTTTTCTCTCCACAGATACTGCCTGATGTGCTGAGTATTTCCTGCTTTATATAAAGCGAACAGTCTCTTGCTGTAAAAGCTACGGGTAGGATTCTCCAAATCAGAGAATAAGTGCTGACTGAATCGCAGGTGTTCTATGGTCCCGATGGTGACGCCAGGACATGCTAATGGACCAGCACCAGCACCATGTGGAACTAGTGCGATTCCAACGCACGCTAGCATGTGATTCGTCTGGGTCGGGATTGGCACTCGCGACCTTGACAAGCTGCAGCTGCATATCAGCGCTCCACTCCCCACACTCTCATTTCAGACACCAAGATGTCACCCAGAAGAGGGGCAATGAGGTTCGCCGATGCAGAGCTGGAGACACTGTTGGATGCTGTGGAAGAGAGGCTGGGCAACCTGTTCCCTGGGGTAGGAAGGTGGCTGCCACCCGCAAATGTTAACCGGGCCTGGACGCAGGTGGCAGAGGCTGTGAGCGCCATGGTTCCCACTGCCAGGATCAGGCAGCAGTGCAAGAAGAAGCTGTATGACTTCCTCAGGGCGACCAGGGTGAATCACCACTACCATCGTGCCCCTAGCACCTCCGCCCCCTCCCCAAACTCCCCACATCCATCACCCCCTCCCCCACCAATGTGCACCACATGCCAACGCCCATACTGCCCGCCCTGCACACACAGACCACGAGCTGCTGCCCATGCCCGACTGTCTCACACTGTGCATTACCTGTCCCCCCAGGAGAAGGTGGCCCACAACTGCAGGGAGCAGGAGAACACTGGAGGGGGCCCGCTGGACCTGCGGCCTCTCACTGTCACTGAGCAGAGGACGTTGGACCTGGCCAGTGGGGTTGTAAAATGGGCTGTGGCAGAGGCAGAGTCCCACCCCTGAGAGCACTTAAGAGTCAACCACATTGCTGTAGGTCTGGAGTCACATGTAGGCCAGACCAGGTAAGGTCTGGCAGGTTTCCTTCCCTTAGTGAACCAGATGGGTTTTTACGACAATCGACAATGGTTCCATGCTCATCATTAGACTTTTTTTAATTCCAGGTTTTTATTGAATTCAAATTCCACCATCTGCCCTGGCAAGATTCGAACTGAGGTCCCCATAGCATTTACCCTGGTCTCTGGATAATCATTCCAGTGACAATACCACTATGCCACTGCCTCCCTTCTGTCTGAAGGGTGTGAGGGATGGGATGGGCTGGGCTGTGGGAGCAGAGGGTGTGGGGGTGGGGGGGGGGGGTTGGAGGCTGGTGATGTCGGGCACAGGTGTTGGAGGAGGTGGATGCGGGCCAGGGCCCCCAAGGCAGTTGGAGGCCACCCCCAGGGTCGCCCTCAAAGGCAGATGGGGATGGGGCCAGATATGTGGGGGCGCCATGTGGTAGGGCCTACTTGATGAGTGACCCATCATTGCACACCGCCCCGGTACCCAACCCCACCTCCTCCCCCGGACCCTGTCCTCACTCCCGCCACCCCAGAGGTTCGATTTGACCATGAGATGGAATGGCGAGCATGCATGCAGGGAGCACCCGGATGGACAGTGGAATGTACTACCGAGGGCAGGAGTCAGACTTCGTCAAATGATGTGGAGCAGCAGAGCTCATCGCAGAGTGAGTCATCATCATGCTCCATCCCATGGACGAGACCTGCTGAGGCTGTCAACCCAGGGCCAGCACCTTGTAGTGAAGCAGGTGGGTATCACAGATGGGGGTGCAGGGGGATGGGGGATGGTTGAGTGCAGGGAGGGTGGACAGGGCAGGGGATGGCTGGCTCGGGGGTGGAGGGGTGGTGTGTGGGAAGGGACATTTGAGCTGCCGGTGGCCAGGCCACCTCACCGGTGAAACTGGAGGAGATTTGAGTGTCCCATGCGCAGCAGCCCTGGCGCACACGTGAGGCTTCCTGTGGCTTCCCGGGCCCCATGCCCTACCTATCTTGGCCCTCCTCCATTCTTCCTCCTCCTCCAGCTTGTCGCCCCTCTGTTGCACGATGTTGCTGAGGACGTAGCAGGCCAACATGATGTAGGAGACCCTCCTAGGGCTGAATTGGAGGGCCTCTCCAGAGCGGTCCAGACACTTTAACCGCATCTTCAGGATGCCGATGCACTGCTCAATTACGCTCCTGGTCGCTGCATGAGCATCGTTATAGCTGTTCTCTGCTTCAGTCTGAGGCCTCCGGACAGGCGCCATCAGGCATGACTGCAACGGGTAACCCCTGTGGCACAGGAGTCAGCCCTTCACCCAGGGGATGGCCGAGAAAGTGTCGGGCACTGTCGTGTGTGCCAGGATGAAGGCCTCGAGCACGCTTTCTGGGTATCGGGTGCAGACGTGCATGATGTGCAGCTGGTGGTCACACACCAACTGCACATTGAGGGTGTGGAATCCCTTCCGGTTTGTGAAGGGCATCCCTTCATGTGGCGGTGTTCGTAGGGGGGCGTATGTCTCCTGTTGATCATCCCCTGGACCTGGGGCATCCTGGCAATAGCAGCGAATCCCGCTGCCCAGGCAACCTGGTGGGCTCGGTCCATATTCAGGTGGATATATTGTGCCAGCCAGGCATACAGAACCTCCGTATTGGCGTGAACGCAGATGGTCACCGAGGTCTGAAAGATCCCAGACAGGTCCCCACTCAGTATCTGGAAGGACCCCGTAGCAAAAATGATCAGGTCGACTGTCACCTTGATAGCCACCCGGTGTCCTCCCCAATATCTCTGCGGTTCAATATGCGCCATAATCTGACAGATATGCTGTACAGTCTCTCTGGTCAGCTGGAGCCTTCGGCGACATGCTCGGTCCGGCAGATCCTCGTACGACAGGCGCTGTTGGTATATATGAGGCCTGATGCAATGCCTCCTTCCCACCTCCTCCTCGGATTGTTGGGGAGTCAACAGCCGCAGTGCATCCGCAAAGGCTGCTGCGGCTAGGCATATGCCAACCACACTTGGTTCAATACCAAAATCCATTTTCTGCGTGGGGTGAAGGCCAGACATGTTAGCATGGTCAGTACTCCCATGCCGAACCAGGTCCAACGGGTTGCATGGGCATGCCAACACCTGGTGGGCCATGGGCAGCGCTGGACCACGCCCATCCCATTGATGGGTCAGCTGGGGTCTGGGCTCCTAGGGGGTCACCTGAGAGGACATAAGAACGATGGCGCACTACACATCTACTGGACACAGTAGGAAGTCAGTGGGGTGCGCAGCCAAATGGCATGTACACACCGAGCCCACGGCCATTCTCTGGGCGCCCACCCCCGCTACTCCCCCTTGCCCTGGCAGACACCCCTGGCCAGTGGCACAACTGTCAGGGGATGTTACCTACCTCCTCTCAGCAGCAGCCAATTTCTAGATTTTCAACACAAGTGAACCGCGGAAGGTCGCGGGAGGCCGGAGACTACCAAGTCGGGTCCGTTAATGAGATGTCAATGCACGCTACTGTATATCTTGCGTGCCCATGCCGGCGCATTCACACTGCTATCGAGTCATCGGAGCATGGCGTTCCATTAAGCGGCTGGTACCTTAGTTTTCGACTGACGCCCACTTTTCCGCCCAAACGCGATTCAAGATTCCGGCGTCGCTGGATGGAGAATCCTGGGCGGGATTCTCTGATCCTGAGGCTAAGTGTTGACACTGTCGTAAACGCCATCGCATTTCTCGACGGCGTCAACATGGCCTCAGGAGCAGAAATTCTGACCCCTAGAGGGGGCCAGCATGGCACTGGAGTGACCCAAGCCACTCCAGCTGCCGATCCCTGTGTCAGATGGGCGCCGTGGGGTCCACGCATGCGCAGTGGCACCGGTGTCAACGTGCGCATGCGCGGTGGCTCCCTTCTCCGTGCCAGCCCCGACGCAACATGGCGTAGGGCTACAGGGGCCGGCGTGGAACAAAAGAGGCCCCCAGCCCGAGAGGCCAGCCCGCTGATCGGTAGGCCCCGATCACGGGCTAGGCCCCAGGTGAGAGAATCCCGCCCCCTGCTTTACAAGTATCTTACAATTGCATTTGTTCAGACAGTCTCAATATTGTGTTCAGTTTTCCAGCGCAGCATGAAACAGCAATATTTCTGGTCTTTTAATTGTAATTCTATGACGGTTTTACAATAAATTATCCTAACTGAGGTCTGGGCTGTTTTTTTCGTATCTCTCGATTCACTTTTTATGGCGAATTATAAGTCCCATTTAAAGCTAAGAACCTTCCTCACTGACCACTGGGCCGTAAACAAATTTAATCTGATGTGCATGAATGATTGGTAATTGAGTTTAAATTTAAATTTTCAGATTCAGAAGAAATATATTGATATGGGTTCCACTTGCACCCCAATTATTTACATTGATCTATCCCCAATAATGTCCATTTTAAATTTGGATTTTTCTAATGAGATTGGGAAGATGTTTCAGCGGAACTTGACACCTTCAAAACAGGCACAACATTGATCACATTGTTGAGTCTACTTTATGGATTAAACCCAAGGAGGTGGATGTGTTTATATCAAAGTATGTGTATTTTAATAATTCCTACGTTACTCGAAGTCCAACATCGGTTGTACAGCAGGCACATCAAACATCTTTCATAAACATTTTACCATTTCTGTAGCTCCTTGCTTCGGGATACGACCAGCAGGAGAGGGGGTTAGGGGGGGGGCTTGGTCAGGTTGGACAATTCTCCCTCTGTGTACCGAACAGGCGCCGGAATGTGATGACTAGGGGCTTTTCACAGTAACTTCATTACAGATTTAATGTAAGCCTACTTGTGACAGTAAAGATTATTATTATTATTATGAGCGCTGAGTCGAGCCGTTGGGAGTCAGTTGGTGGTGGTTGGCTCATGGGCAGGGGTGATTGGTTCGTTGGGGGAGGACGAGGGTCGGACTGGAGGGGGATGTTTGAGAGGAATCCGCTAGGGGGGTGTAACGTGCAAGAGTCCGTCTGGGTGTTTACATAGTTACTCTGGAGTTAGAAATGATTTTTTTCCTTCTAACTCTTTCAGAGTAACTATCAGGGTAAAACTGGCAGAACCATCTGAAGTTAGCAATTTAAATCGCTTCTGTTGGATGGTTTCCAACTCGGTGCAATTGTCCAGGGGAAGTCCACGCTTTTGGACAATTGCCATAAACCCCCATCTGGAAAATTCGTAGAAAGATTCTCCAGCGGGTTATGGGCCATAAATCTAAAATATCTGATCAGATGAATAGATTTTCATAAACCAACTAGATTAAATTGTTCGGTGATTTTTGGGGGAACAATTAGAAAGCAGAATCTATAAATTCCTCTTCCAAAATGTATTTGGACCTATCCAACAGTCCATTAAATTAAAATCATAATCAAAAGTATATAATTAGCAAAAATATTTTGGATTTAGCTCATTGTAACATTCTTTTCAGTGCATTTCAAAAGTCAAAATATGCAGCAATTTGGTGTTTTGGTTCATGAAAGCACATCTTCACTTATCAGTTAATCAATACTAATAAAATACTTATTTTAGTTTTGAATATTTTAAAATAATGATAAAATTCATATCAATTATTTATAATGCCGTCGACTATTATCCTATTGGGCTATCTGCCACTTTATCTGTACCACTTTGCTATCATAAAGAACTGATGGAGTTTTGAGTGAGCCAGATTATTATACTTCTGTTGTGCATATTAAAAAAGACTTTGGTCCATTCTTAGCCATGTATATGTATCAATTTAAATATCTGTCGTTCAGCAATCCTGTAATTATTGTTTAATATTGAAAAGTCAGAATATGATAACTTTGTTTATTGGAGAAATATAATTTCTTACAACAGCATTCTAAAACCTTCCTTCGTGTTTATCTATTATGATAATGTTATTGTATGATTACTATGATATGGAAGAAATGAGTGATATGATTACCATGGGCTTAATATCACATGATATATCATCATATCATTATATTGTGACAGCTCTAATTGAAAAACACTTATTGTAGCCTGAGGCTAGATTTCATTCAAACAAAAGCACCTCCAGGGAGTACAGATAACTAAAAAGCAGCATCTTTAGAAGAAATTGCAGGGAAAGCAAACATCTACATTCTCTACAACTCTCTGGCATTTACAATAGTACAATGTTGATATTAAAAAAACCTCACTGCTATTTTATGTTCTATAACTTACTAACTCGAAGTTTCATTTTACAAAAATTGCAACATTTTTAGTAGGTTTTTCTTGCTCGTTCTCCTTTCTGTGCTCTTTTCCTGCGATGTACTTTCTCAAGTTGAGGGAACAAAATATTGACCTGTTTTAACATCAGTTTCATTAGCGGTGTATTGACCAGTTGTTGGAAAATTCATGAGAGCAAGGGAAGGTGATTTTCACTTTGACTTTCCCTTCCTCCTTGTGGGAAATTTCCTGTGTGACGTTGCTTCTTCCGCAGATCACCATTTTGGTGGATGTCTTCATTGTATGCAGAATTTCATACCAAAACATAAATTTCCCATTCCATGGATGTGAATTAATCTGCACTAAAGTACTCTCTCTAAAATATGTTCAATGGGGATACTTCAAAGATGCAATGAGAATTAGCTGGATTGATAGGTGACAGAGCATCTGTGTGAATGGAAAGTATACTCAGTGGAGAATGATGGTCAGTGGATTACAAGGATTGACAATTACACTCTTAAAACTTTTTTTCTGAATTATCTGGAAGAAAGTAGAAAGTATACTTAATTTAGTGAAGGAGCATCTGGATTTCTTTTTGCAGATATGAGCAGGCAATTGGCAACAATAACCACAACTTGCATTTAGATAGTATCATAGAATCATAGAATTCACAGTGCAGAAGGAGGCCATTCGGCCCATCGGGTTGCACCGGTCCTTGGAAAGAGCACCCTACTTAAGCCCACATCACCAACCCTATCCCCTTAAACCAGTAACCCCACCTAACCTGTTGGACACTAAAGGGCAATTTAGCATGCCCAATCATAGAATCATAGAATTTACAGTGCAGAAGGAGGCCATTCAGCCCATCGAGTCTGCACCGGCCCTTACAAAGAGCATCCTACTCCAATCCACGTAGCTAACCTATCCCAGGAACCCAGGAACCCCCACTTAACCTTTTTGGACATTAAGGGCAATTTAGCATGGCCAATCCACCTAACCCACACATCTTTGGACTGTGGGAGGAAACCGGAGCACCTGGAAGAAACCCACAGACATGGGGAGAAGATGCAAACATCACACAGATAATCACTCGAGGCTGGAATTGAACTCGGGTCCCTGGAACTGTGAGGCAGCAGTGCTAACCACTGTGCCACCATGCCGCCCATCGCACAACCAGTATCTTCAGTATAGTGGATGGTCCCATGACATTTTTCAGACAAAATTTGACAAGGAGCACATAAGCAGATATTAGAACAGGTGACCAAAAACTTGATCGAAGAAATAGTTTTAAGGAGAAAAGAGAGATAGAGAAGCAAAGAGGATTAAAGACGGAGTTCCAGACCTGACAGTTAAAGTCTTGCTTGTTAATGCAGATGCAGTATGATGTGAATAAATGTATTGTACTTGGAGATAGAAAAGATAAGAGGATTATAGGATTAATAGAAAAATATTGTCCAAGGTGGATCTGGATATGATCTTGGGCTCATAATGAATGGATTGTGCAAGGCCTCAACCAACATCTGACAGCTATTTTTTTTAAAAACATGGAGTTTTGTAATTCTTAAAGCGGAATAGGGCTTAGATCAAGTGAAGTAATTTAATAATTTACAGAGTATTGATAGAGAGCCCGTCAAGACTCTCTGCAGAGTTCCCAGTGCAAGTCCTTGTACCAGCTTTCTTCAAGCATCACTCTTTGGCTGGAAAAATATTCTTCCACTGTGAGGGCCACGAGGAATCCAGCCTGAGTTTGTATTTACAACAATATGTACACAGCAGCAGTAGTTCACCACTGCTTCCTTCTCTCGCCGGTACCACACTGGCCAGCTCTATTTATACAGCTGCAACTACTAATGATTGCCCTGCCCCTTCATTGGGGGAGCTCATACTCCCCAAGAGACATGGGATACCCAGTTTAGTGCTTGTACCGTTTGTTTCTTGTACGACTGTGTTGTGAACTGTTTTAATAATCAGAGTATCCTACCCCCCCTCCTCGTGCATTGGTACGGAGAGGAGAGTACCCTGTTTCTCCAACACAAAATTAATGTTTGTACCGTTTGGCCTTGTACAAATGTAATGGTTACTATTTTTAATAAAGAACAAACATGGGATAACCATTTATTTGTGGCCGGATGTCCCTGGAGAGGGAGCATGCGGCATCCAGGGGCACACTCGAGGCCTCCTGTGCTCGGTGGGCACCGCAAGGGTTGGACTGCTTTATAGACCCCGATTTTCACATCTTGGTTTGATGGTTTTTAAGTTTCCGTTTCCTCTTTATTCCTTTTGGGCCGTGCTCTGATTGTTCTTTGGGAGCGGCCCCATTTAATTTATCCCTCGGTTAATTTCTGTTCTATTTAGTTGATTGGGCCCTAAAATACAACATGGGGTAACCATTGATTGGGCCCTAAAATACAACATGAGATAACCATTTATTTGTGGCGGGATGTCCTTGGAGAGGGAGCATGCAGAGTCCACGGGCATACTTGAGGTCTATCGTGCTTCGTGGGCACTGCAGGGGTTGGACTGCTTTATCGAGTTTCTATTCCTCTTTGTTCTTTTTGGGCCATGTTACATTTGGTTTTTTTTAGGAGCAGCCCCTTTCAGTTTATCCCTCAGTTAATTTCTGTTCTTCTATTTAGTTCACTAGCCCTAAAATACAACATGGGATAACCAATATCCCCAGCCAATAGGATTCAGGCAGGTTATATCACCCACCTCAGTGAGATCCTGATCCTGGACTCCGTAACGTACCTAAGGTGAAGCCCCATGAAATTCTGGCAGAATGCAAGGGAGACAATATTCTTTTTTTTCTCTTCATTGTGTCTAGAAAATGCCATGTGGTCGAGTTTGACATTGTGTGATAATGTAAAATGGCAGTCACAATTTGGCAGCCCCTTTGACAGTGATATAAAATGGATCAGTGAGTCCCTATTGCTCATTCCTACTCTGTCACACAAATTCAAAATCTACTCTCTTGAATTTTCCATGTTTCTGGATGATGCCCGCTTTATTTAATCGATGGCAGTGGTATTTTTGGTGGTGGTAAGGGATGGTGAACTATCACAGCCCGTGTGCTTTATTTTGCATTTCCTCCCTGAATGCAAATTCCAAAAAAATGTAGACTTAATATTTCTCCGAAATACATTTGCTGCATTTAGTGTTCATCTCCCATTAACAGCCGCTGTTGGGTAAGCCAACTGAGCTATTAGTGCATTTGATTTGTTTTGGTTCTCTGGAGGAGCTTTCTGTACTAATTGTCATTGAGGCATGTAGTTTGAACTCTGCACCATTGAGGACAGGGTTTTAGTTGTAATAAATGTGAGCGATGCCTGAAGAATGGGATAGAAATCATAGCCATCATAGGATGCAGTGATAATGGGAATGTTCAATACTACCATCAGGCTGAAAAGTAAGTTAGTGCAGTCCGTCATGTGATGATATGGCTCTAGGCAAGAGGAAAATTCATTCCAAATGTTGTATACGTCTGCATTCACAGTATTTTTCCTTTAAAGATTTTACTTTTTGATGATTGTTATTATGATTCCCGGAGAGACTGTTAATGTTTAAATAGAAAGAAACACTCAGTTATTTATAAAACAATGAAACCACAAGAGTCCAAGTTTTGATATAAATTAATGTTTCTACTTAAGAATCAACTAAAGGTCAAATTACAAAAGAGACACTCCGGCGCTGGTTGGGAGAATCGCCTGGGCCGCCAAAATTTCCCGGGACGCCGGTCTGACGCCCTCCCGCGATTCTCCCAAGCGGCGAGAACGGCCCGGTCGAGTTTCACGGGCCGCAGGCCGGAGAATCGCCTGAAACACCCAAAATGGCGATTCTCCGGCACCCCCGCTATTCTCAGGCCCGGATGGGCCAAGCGGCCAGGCCAAAACGGCGGGTTCCCCCCGGCGCCGTCCACACCTGGTCGCTGCCGTTGTGAGCGGTGCGTGAACGCTGAGGGGGCGGCCTGCGGGGGGGGAGGGGGGATCCTGCACCGGGGGTACCTCAAATATGGGGTGGCCCTCGATCGGTACCCACCGATCGTCGGGCCATCCTCTCTGAAGGAGGACCTCCTTCCTTCCGCGGCCCCGCAAGATCCGTCCGCCATCTTCTTGCGTGGCGGACTTAGAGAGGACGGCAACCACGCATGTGCGGGTTGGCGCCGGCCAACCCGCGCATGCGCGTATGACGCCCGTTATGCGGCGCCGGCTGCGTCATCTATGCGGCGCCGCCTTTACGCGGGCGACAAGGCCTGGCACGTGTAGATGACGCGGCCCCGATCCTGGCCCATTGTCAGGGCCTGAATCGGTCGGGACCGGGGCCGTTTCGCGCCGTCGTGAACCTCAACGGCGTTCACGACGGTGTGGCCACTTCGGCGCGCGAGTGGAGAATCCCGCCCACTGTCTCAGGTAATCACTTATATTACGCATCAAAAAACATAATAAAACACAATCACACATACTTTAAACTGAAATTCTCAGCTGAGTCTTACCTTTTGCAGTAAGACTTCCCCCAGAACGCCTTGGTTACTTATCAGATCTTTTACGTTATCGCTTTCTTGGAATGAACTCCAAACCTTTTCACAGATGTCTAGTAAAGTCTGGAACTTTTCAGCTCAAGCCTGAACTTCACTTGCCATTTCTACACAATGACTTTGACGGAAAATTACAAATACCCCGGTTTCTAATAGCTCTATACTTGTTATCCACCACTCTTCCGCAGCTCCTGGCAGATTTCTCTCTTTGCCTGACTCAAAGCTGAACTGCTTGTTTGCACTATTGAGAGTCACTGGAGATTTCTTCCTCCTATCGCCAAGCTGGGCAAATCTTCCAGCCTCTTTCCCCCTCTTGCTTCCAAACTAAGTGCTAGCTACCACCCACATTCTGCAGACTGAGCAATAAAGTTAGCATATTCTCTACTTAAGGTGCAGGCCTGGCTGTCACCTTTCTTTTAAACAAAACAACCTTTACTGCATATAAAATAACTAAACCAAACAAACATGACTAACTTAACACTATGGTTTGTCAAGACAGAATATAAATGCAATTTCCCTTTCCTTCTTAATTCCACCCAAGAGCTCCCTTATATTTACAAAATCTTGGGGATCCATTCACTTCTTCTTGTGGAACCAAACCAAGTATGCCACAGTTCTCCATATTTTACTTTAATTTCTCTTCCATGTTCCAACTATTCGCCGAGGTATGAGATTTCATGGAGAACCTTCCATTAGCTTTTGGCTAAGCGATCCCCCAACTTCTCTTCAAAACATCACAACTTTGGACTTCTTGCCTCGTGCTTTAGGCTTTACTACATTCATGGTCATCGATTTTAAAAATCAGGAACATCCTTGGTTTATAATGACCTTCATGCTCCTTATCCAGCCTTTAGACAGGCACAGATTGCTTTACAGCTTATGACACCCGCTCTCTCTTTGCCTTCTACAAGCTAACCATTTGCTTTCTTTGAGTGTTACAGTTATTGTTTCCTCTAGCCCCAGGCAAATATTCCAACCTCTTTACCTTCCAAACTGAGTCCATGCCTCACCAGCATTCCATGTGGTGAACAATAAAGTTAGTATTTTCCCTGCTTAAGCTGCAGATCTGGCTAACATTTATCACTTTTACTCTCCTGACTTGAGTTGCAATTATCTATCTCTTCCTAAAATAAACTGTTGACTTCTTCTGTACACTCACACAGATACACATACAGGCACAGAAGCTCCACCCCCACGACGGAGGAAACCTCCCATACCGCCATAGCCCATCTCAATGGCAATGTGACATACATGAGATGTTACAAACAGAAATGCAAACCAATTATCTATTATCTTCAGAACCAATGCCTTTGATTCTGGGGCTTAAGAACAAAAGAACATAAGAACTAGGAGCAGGAGTAGGCCATCTGGCCCCTCGAGCCTGCTCCACCATTCAATGAGATCATGGCTGATCTTTTGTGGACTCAGCTGCACTTTCCGGCCCGAACACCATAACCCTTAATCCCTTTATTCTTCAAAAAACTATCTATCTTTATCTTAAAAACATTTAATGAAGGAGCCTCTACTGCTTCACTGGGCAAGGAATTCCATAGATTCACAACCTTTTGGGTGAAGAAGTTCCTCCTAAACTCAGTCCTAAATCTATTTCCCCTTATTTTGAGGCTATGCCCCCTAGTTCTGCTTTCACCCGCCAGTGGAAACAACCTGCCCGCAACTATCCTATCTATCCCCCTAGTTCTGCTTTCACCCGCCAGTGGAAACAACCTGCCCGCAACTATCCTATCTATTCCCTTCATAATTTTATATGTTTCAAAAGATCCCCCCTCATCCTTCTAAATTCCAACGAGTACAGTCCCAGTCTACTCAACTTCTCCTTGTAATCCAACCCCTTCAGCTCTGGGATTAACCTAGTGAATCTCCTCTGCACACCCTCCAGTGCTAGTACGTCCTTTCTCAAGTAAGGAGACCCAAACTGAACACAATACTCCAGGTGTGGCCTCACTAACACCTTATACAATTGCAGCATAACCTCCCTAGTCTTAAACTCCATCCCTCTAGCAATGAAGGACAAAATTCGATTTGCCTTCTTAATCACCTATTGCACCTGTAAACCAACTTTTTGTGACTCATGCACTAGCACACCCAGGTCTTTCTGCACAGCAGCATGTTTTAATATTTTATCATTTAAATAATAATCCCTTTTGCTGTTATTCCGACCAAAATGGATAACCTCACATTTGTCAACATTGTATTCCATCTGCCAGAGCCTAGCCCATTCATTTAGCCTATCCAAATCCCTCTGCAGACTTCCAGTATCCTCTTCACGTTTTGCTTTACGACTCATCTTTGTGTCGTCTGAAAACTTGGACACATTGCCCTTGGTCCCCAACTCCAAATCATCGATGTAAATTGTGAACAATTGTGGGCCCAACACTGATCCCTGAGGGACACCAGTAGCTACTGATTGCCAACCAGAGAAACACCCATTAATCCCTACTCTTTGCTTTCTATTAATTAACCAATCCTCTATCCATGCTACTACTTTCCCCTTAATGCCATGCATCTTTATCTTATGCAGCAACCTTTTGTGTGGCACCTTGTCAAAGGCTTTCTGGAAATCCAGATATACCACATCCATTGGCTCCCCGTTATCTACCGCACTGGTAACGTCCTCAGAAAATTCCACTAATTTAGTTAGGCACGACCTGCCCTTTATGAACCCATGCTGCTTCTGCCCAATGGGACAATTTCTATCCAGATGCCTCGCTATTTCTTCCTTGATGATAGATTCCAGCATCTTCCCTGCTACCGAAGTTAAGCTCACTGGCCTATAATTACCCACCTTCTGCCTACCTCCTTTTTTGAACAGTGGTGTGACGTTTGCTAATTTCCAATCCGCCGGGGCCACTCCAGAGTCTAGTGAATTTTGGTAAATTATCACGAGTGCATTTGCAATCTCCATAGCCATCTCTTTTAGCACTCTGGGATGCATTCCATCAGGGCCAGGAGACTTGTCTACTTTTAGCCCCATTAGCTTGCCCATCACTACCTCCTTAGTGATAACAATCCTCTCAAGGTCCTCACCTGTCATAGCCTAATTTCCATCAGTCACTGGCATGTTATTTGTGTCTTCCACTGTGAAGACCGACCCAAAAAACCTGTTCAGTTCCTCAGCCATTTCCTCATCTCCCATTATTAAATCTCCCTTCTCATCCTCTAAAGGACCAATATTTACCTTAGCCACTCTTTTTTGTTTTATATATTTGTAGAAACTTTTACTATCTGTTTTTATATTCTGAGCAAGTTTACTCTCATAATCTATCTTACTCTTCTTTACAGCTTTTTTAGTAGCTTTCTGTTGCCCCCGAATGATTTCCCAGTCCTCTAGTCTCCCACTAATCTTTGCTACTTTGTATGCTTTTTCCTTCAATTTGATACTCTCCCCTATTTCCTTAGATATCCACGGTCGATTTTCCCTCTTTCTACCGTCCTTCTTTTTTGTTGGTATGAACCTTTGCTGAGCACTGTGAAAAATTGCTTGGAAGGTTCTCCACTGTTCTTCAACTGTTTCACCATAAAGTCTTTGCTCCCAGTCTACCTTAGTTTCTATCTCCGAGAACCTTCAATCTCCTTTGTCTAAGCAGAAAGCACGAGTGTTTGATTTTACCTTCTCACCCTCCATCTGTATTTTAAATTCCACCATATTGTGATCGCTCCTTCCGAGAGGATCCCTAACTATGAGATCCTGAATCAATCCAGTCTCATTACACAGGACCAGATCTAGGACCGCTTGTTCCCTCGTAGGTTCCATTACATACTGTTCTAGGAAACTATCGCGGATACATTCTATAAACTCCTCAAGGCTGCCTTGACCGACCTGTTGCCGAAGTCTCCGAAGGGAGAAAAGTCGGTGGGGCGTTAATGGCGCCGCTGCCGCGGAGAATGTCATGGGTCTGCGCAAGGCAGCCGATTTTCGGCCTGCCGATATTCTCCCTTCCGGATGGGCCGAAGTCCCGTCGACGTGATGACCGTTCACGTCGACGTGAATCAAACCTCCTTTTCATCGGCGTGACCCGGTGCTCCAGGCTCACGCTGATCAGCGTGGAGGTGAGTGACGGCCTGGGGGGTTGGCTCTGGGCAGGCAATGGCGTGGCCGCAGTCTGATTGCGTGAGGAGAGGTGTGTCTCGGGTTGTGTGTGTGCGCGGCGGGGGGGGGGGGGTGGTTGTTAGAGTAGGCTGGGCTCCGGGGGAGTGCCGGGAGGGGGTCCGTGTCGGGGTGGAGGTTGGGGGGGGGGGGGGGTCCGTGCCGGGGTGGAGGTTGGGGGGGGGGGTCCGTGCCGGGGTGGAGGTTGGGGGGGTCCGTGCTGGGGTGGAGGTTGGGGGGGGGGGTCCGTGCCGGGGTGGAGGTTGGGGGGGGTCCGTGCTGGGGTGGAGGTTGGGGGGGGGTCCGTGCCGGGGTGGAGGTTGGGGGGGGGTTCCGTGCCGTGCCGGGGTGGAAGTTGGGGGTTGGGGCGGGTCCGTGCTGGGGTGGAGGTTGGGGGGGGGTCCGTGCTGGGGTGGAGGTTGGGGGGAGTCCGTGCCGGGGTGGAGGTTGGGGGTTGGGGTGGGGTCCGTGCTGGGGTGGAGGTTGGGGGGGGTCCGTGCTGGGGTGGAGGTTGGGGGGGGTCCGTGCCGTGCCGGGGTGGAGGTTGGGGGGGGGGAGGTCCGTGCCGGGTTGGGGGGGGTCCGTGGAGGTTGGGGGTTGGGGGGGGGGGTCCGTGCTGGGGTGGAGGTTGGGGGGGGGTCCGTGCTGGGGTGGAGGTTGGGGGGGGGTCCGTGCCGTGCCGGGGTGGAGGTTGGGGGGGGGTCCGTGCTGGGGTGGAGGTTGGGGGGGGGGTCCGTGCCGAGGTTGGGGGTTGGGGGGGTGTCCAGGCTGGGGTGGAGGTTGGGGGGGGGGGGAGTCCGTGCTGGGGTGGAGGTTGGGGGGGGGGGGGGGCGTGCCGGGGTGGAGGTTGGGGGTTGGGGGGGGGTCCGTGCCGAGGAGGGGGATGGGAGGGCAAGTGAGTTGGTCCACCTGGCCAGGTGCCAGCCTCCAACAGTTGGACCCATGCAGTCCATGCCACCTGGCTGGGGGGAGGAGGGGATATGGGCAATGATGACATGTCGTCGTTCCCCTCCCCCCCCCACCAGGCCGTCATGTTTTCAGATCATCCAGCGATGTTGGCCGCCGTGGTGGCAGCCGCTCATGTCTATGTTGCCCTGGATGAGGAGGAGGAGGAGCGTGCCAGAGAGGCGGCGCAGGCTGCCGCAGAGGGGCAGGCGGCAGCCGCCCAGGCTGGAGGGACACCTGACCGACAGGACGAGGAGGGGGAGGAGGACGTCGCGGCCCCACGGCAACGGAGGCACCCGAGGGCGCCCCGTGTGTACCGGCCCCGGCAGTGACAGATGCCCTTTATGCCATGGCGCACCGCTACATCCGCTTCCCCGTGGACCGGGCCAGCCAAGATGCCCGGGCCGTGGGCTTCTCTGCCGTGGCCGGGTTCCCCATGGTCCAGGGCGCGATCGATGGGATGCACGTCGCCGTGCGGCCACCTGCAGATAACAGGGCCATGTTCACTAATAGGAAGGGGACCTATTCGATGAACGTACAGGTGGTCTGCGACCACCGCATGATGATCCTGCACGTCTGCGCCCGTCACCCAGGCAGTGTACACGACTCATTCGTGTTGTCGCGGTCATCCATCCCCGGCATGTACGAGGGACGCCATCCCCGGCTGAGGGGCTGGTTGCTGGGCGACGGGCTACCCATTGCGATCGTGGCTGATGACGCCTATACGGAGGCCACGCAATGAGGCGGAGAACCGCTACAATGATGCCCATGTAGCGACAAGGGGAGTGATCGAGAGGTGCTTTGGCGTGCTGAAGATGCGTTTCAGGTGCCTGGACCTCTCTGGGGGCGCCCTCCAGTATCGGTCAGATAGGGTCGGCCGCATCATTGTGGTGTGCTGCATCCTGCACAACATAGCCCAGCAGAGGGGCGATGTGCCGCAGGCAGAGGAGGGCAGAGTGGAGGAGCAGCAGGAAGAGGTCCAGTCCTCCCAGATGAGGGGGATGGGGGCAATGGTCAGGGCAGACGGGGTAGACACAGGCGGGTGGCTGTCCACCATTACCGGCTGGCCCAGCGGGCACGGGACAGACTGATAGACGCCCGCTTCACTGACTAGATGGGCGTGGGAATCGGGTAGTATGGCCACAGACCGCACGCCATGGCAACAGCCGACCACCCACCCCCCCCCACCCATCCACCCACCCAGCACCCTCACCCCCCTCCCCAACCCCGCCCACCCCACCCGCATGTACACCACCCCCCCCATTGCCGATCCACCTGCGGCACAACGGGCCGTGCTCACACAGTTGCGGGTGGACGCGTGTCTATCGCAGGCCATGGAGGATGATGACAACCCGCCCTGCGATGAGCTCCTGGCTCTACATCGTTGGACTATGTCTGACCCATGGCCACAGTACCACCATCCACCCGGACCATCCCTGCATGCGGCTGTGACACTGCAGCGCACGGTCCCGTCCTCTGCCCGGGGGATGTTGATGGCGGCCCAGGGGGAAGGGGGCAGACTTAGCTGGGGCTGAGGTAAGACCACCCCTCACACACACACTTGCGCTCAACGGACATGACACCCCCGCACACCTTTGGACAGAGCACAAAGGCAGCTTCGGTCGGTGTAACATTGACTTTAATAACCAAAGGGGTTCATGCACGTGCCCTAGCCCCTAAAACTCATCTGTGCCCTGCACCCGTGCCAACTTACTCAGTGTCTAATTGTTTGGCCTTACGGGCCCTTTGACTACGTCTACGTGGTTGCCCAGACGGTACAGCAGAACTGGAGGTGGACTCCTGTGATTCCTGCCCTCTGACACTGGATCCCTTTGGCGGCCATTTCCTGGGGCGTCCTGGCCTAGATGGGCCAGGCTGCGGCCCGGGCGACTGGGATGGCGAGCTGCCAGCCTGTCCTGCCTGTTGCCCACCCGATGCACCTGGGACGGAAGGGGGGGGAGTCCGAGGTGTTGCGGTGTACCGGGACCTCCCCTACAGAGGGAGCCGTGATGGACCACACCACCTCCTCCTCCCTCGGGGTGCCCGATGGCCCCCAGGCCTCTACATGGGTGGGGGATGCGAACGGACTGGCCATCCGACGCCCCCCCGACATCTGGCGCTGCCAATCCTGGAGGCCCGTGCTGGTATCGACAGGGGTCTGCAGGTTTGCAGCCATGGAGCCCAGGGGGTTGGCAAACCCTGTCTGTGACAGTGCGACGCCGGCTCGCACATGGCCACTGGCGCCGATGCCCTCAGCGATGGCCTGCAGAGACTGGGCCATGGCCTGCTGAGACTGGGCCATGGCCTGCAGAGACTGGGCTATGGCGTTGAGCGCCTCTGCCATCTGGCGCTGGCACTGGCTCATGGCCTCCTGTGAGAGGGCAGCCATTTCCTGGGCCACAGACGCCGCCTGCACGGAAGGCCCCAGGCCTCGCAAACCGTTCCCCATGTCTGACACCGTCGCACCCATTGCCTCCACTGCGGACGCCACCCGTGCGGTGTCAGCCTGGGTGGCACGCATGACCGGCACCACTCCCAGCTCCTGGACGCGGGTGGACTCCTCCACCTGCGACCGCCGCCCGTCACCCTCTTCGCTCGTCTCCGGGTCGGTGGTTGCATCGGATCTATGTGTGGGTGTGGTAACTACAGGAACCCGGGATCCATCTGGGCGGCAGATGTTCGCTTGGGCTGGGCTGCCCTCCGACCGCCCGGTCCCTCTGCTGCTCCTACCTCCACCTGCTGTACCGGGAGGGCTGTATTGTGCGCACCAATGAGTGTACCAGACGCCTCATCACTAAAGTGCCCAACCGTGGTGAGTGTTTCTGCGATGGTGGAGGGTGTTGGTGACAGCAGTGGCGTTGTGTCGTGCTCTTCGTCCCACTCTGAGTCCATGGCACTTTGGGGTGGGGGTTCGTCTCCACCCATCCACTCTGAGTCACTGTCCGGTATTTCGTCTTCCTGGGTAGTGCTGTCCCGGGTAGGGGTGTCCTGGGTAGTGCTGTCCCGGGTAGGGGTGTCCTGGGTAGTGGTGTCCTGGGTAGTGGTGTCCTGGGTAGTGGTGTCCTGGCTTGGATGTGACGGGGGCCTGTGGCTGCCCCCCTCGTCGCTGGGTGGTCGCTCCCGCACGTGACGGGGGTGTCGTCTCCCTGTTGCTCCAGGTCTCTCCGTCTCCCGTGGTGTGCGAGGGGCATCCTGCGGGTGTCGCTTGCTGGAGGGTCCGGGTCTCTCCGTCTCCCGTGGTCTCCGAGGGGCATCCTGCGGGCGTCGCATGCTGGAGGGTGCGGGTCTCTCCGTCTCCTGTGGTCTCCGAGGGGCATCCTGCGGGCGTCGCATGCTGGAGGGTGCGGGTCTCTCCGTCTCCCGTGGTCTCCGAGGGGCATCCTGCGGGCGTCGCATGCTGGAGGGTGCGGGTCTCTCCGTCTCCCGTGGTCTCCGAGGGGCATCCTGCGGGCGTCGCATGCTGGAGGGTCCAGGTCTCTCCGTCTCCCGTGGTCTCCGAGGGGCATCCTGCGGGCGTCGCATGCTGGAGGGTCCGGGTCTCTCCGTCTCCCGTGGTCTCCGAGGGGCATCCTGCGGGCGTCGCATGCTGGAGGGTCCGGGTCTCTCCGTCTCCCGTGGTCTCCGAGGGGCATCCTGCGGGCGTCGCATGCTGGAGGGTCCGGGTCTCTCCGTCTCCCGTGGTCTCCGAGGGGCATCCTGCGGGCGTCGCATGCTGGAGGGTGCGGGTCTCTCCATCTCCTGTGGTCTCCGAGGGGCATCCTGCGGGCGGTCTGCATCTGCGGGGATGGGTGCCTGGACGTTTGGTCCTGCGATACACAGTGAAGCATGCATGGTTAGACATCAGGCAGTGATCAGGTGATACGGGGGAGGGGGATATAGGGGAGGGGGGATATGGGGACGGGCTGTCGGTGGCTCACTCGCTAGTACGCCCCCGACCTCTGCATCAGCAACCTCCCGGTCCTCAGGTCCGCCAGCCAGTTCCAGGGCCCTTTCCTCGTGTACGGTCAGTGGCCTCTCATCAGCGGGCCCTCCTCCAGTCCTCACATGCTCCCTATTGTTGTGTGCGCGCTTCTCCTGTGGGGGGGGGGGGTGGTGGCAGGGGTAAAAGGCAACAGTGTTAGGCAGGTATATGAATGCACGCCATCGGTTGCGCGTGCATTGCAGAGGTTAAGGTTAGGGCTGGATTCACTTGGGGATATGGGGGAGGGGGTGGATATGGGGGAGGGGGGGATGTGGGGGAGGGGGTATATGGGGGAGGGGGGATATGGGGGAGGGGGATATGGGGGAGGGGGGGATATGGGGAGGGGGGGATATGGGGAGGGGGGATATGCGGGAGGCTCACCCTGCCTGCTCTGACGAGGTCGTTCACCTTCTTGTGGCACTGGGTGCCTGTCCGTGGTGTCAGGGCCACAGCGGTGACGGCCTCTGCCACTTCCCTCCACAGACGCCGGCTGTGGCGTGGGGCAACTCTGCGTCCGTGCCCGGGATACAGGGCGTCCCTCCTCTGCTCCACCGCGTCCAGGAGCGCCTCCACATCGCGTGACTCGAACCTCGGGGCTGAGCGACGGCCAGCCATCCAGTCGGGTGTTGCGGTCGGGTGGGGGGGAGCAGCGCGGCCTTATGAGTCTACCAAAAGCTCAAAGATGGGCCATTTATTGTTGAAGTTTGCTCTCTACCAAATTTTATTTTCTTAAATAACCACTGATTACCTTTTGAAAATGTAATAGCCTGAAGTCTGTTTAAATTGTACTTACTTCAGGTTTATTTATCAGTTTCTTAATCAGATATCCATTTATTTTGCATTTAACCCTTTAATTCCTAAAACTAAATATTATTTTCTAAAACATATGAATTATGAAACCAGATATTTCTAACAATTGTATGTGATTTTATATTTGCACTTTTAATTAGTTTTTAAAAAATGTTATTACACTTCTCAGCCACTGAGATTTTTTGAAGTCTTTGTTATGTAGCAGAAACTTTGCACACAGTTAAGTTCACAAACAACAGTCAGCTAAATGATCAAATAATCAGTTTTAATAATTAGCAGTGTTTCTTGATGGTTAAATGGTGTCTAGGACACTGAACGAGAACTCCTACACTTTTACATCAACCTGAACAGATTACTGGTACCTCAGTTGAACATCTTAGCGAAAAGATTCCCTACTTTTGGCATGCAAGTTTCACCACTTCTGAACATTTCTAGTCAGAGTATATTTAGAGGAAGTTAAAAGTAAAACTTAATCTACTCTGCTCCACCAATATGATTCACCCTCAATGTCCGAAGACCACTCCAACTGTATCATTCAAATCTTCCCTTTCTTTACACCAACTAATCTTAAGACCTGTCTGAGTGAGTTTGCCAACTATTACTGGAGTAGGGACAGTTTTGTGCAATGGACTTGCACCCTGATTTGAACTGTCTGCTCCCATTTTAATATGGATCACTTACCGCTTTCAAAAAAAAACTTATTTCAACAGCCAAAATCTCTTGCCCCAGAATTGTTCCAACTGCGCCAATCCATTTCACTGTATAGTTCTTGCTATAGAAGTTCTGTTCTTTTTATAATTATTTTTCATTCAGGGTAATCTCAATATTGATTTAGTAATACTCTTAACTGCCTATCCTCAAACAGAAGACAGGGACTTGTGCCAGCCAGTTTTTCAGACTTTAAACAGTGATGTCCTTTTGGAAACAAAATGTTTCTTGCCCTTCCCTTCTCTTAAAGCCTCTCCCTTCCCATGTACAAAAGCATAACTGAGCAAACTTCCTGCTCTCGGCCTTTTTTACTATTGCTTTCTATTCAGTAACTGGAAAATATAAATTAGAAAATTAACACGAAATCAAAGACTTCTTACAGCGCTGAAGGAGACCGTTTGGCCCATTGTGTCTGCCCAGCTCTCCAAAATAGCAATTCACTTAGTGTCTTCTCCCAAGAACTGTGCACGTTCTTCCTGTTCAGCAGTCCTATTCCTTCTTGAATGCTTTAATTGAACCTGCCCACACCATGCTCTCTGCCCGTGCATTCCAGGCCTTAACCACTCGCTGTGTAAAACTGATTTTCCTCCTGGCACTTTTTCTTCTTTTGCCAATTACTTTAAAGCTGTGCCCTCTCTTTCTCAATCCTTTCACAAGTAGGAACAAGTTCTCCCTCTGTACTCTGTCCAGACCCCTCAGGATTTTGAATACCTCTATCAAATCGCCACTCAGCCTAAATCTTTTCTCCAAGAAAACTGTTCTAACTTCTCCAATCTATCTTCACAACTGAAGGTCTGCATCCCTGGAATCATTCTCATGAATCTTCCGCACTCTCTCCAAAAGCTTTGATACTTCCTAATATTTTGATTTGTAAGTTTTATGTTTTTAAAAATCTCTATTTGCTGTAAAAAGTAGGCTCTATTCATTGTGTTGATCTGGGATCCAGCTATGATCAAGAATTCACAGTCTGATATATGGGCTTAAACTCCATAGTGTTTTTAGGGGTAGCACAGTGAGTAGCACTGTTGTTTCACAGCACCAGGGTCCCAGGTTCAATTCCCTGCTTGGGTCACTGTCTGTGTGGAGTCTGCACATTCTCCCCGTGTCTCCATGGGTTTCCTCCAGTTGCTCCGATTTCCTCCCAGAAGTCCCGAAAGGCATGGGGCGCGATTCTCCGACCCCCCACCGGGTCGGAGAATCGCCGGCGGCTGGCGTGAATCCCGCCCCAGCCGTATCCCGAATTCTCCGGCACCAGAGATTCGGCGGGGGCGGGAATCGCGCTGCGCCGGTCGGCGGGCCCACCCCCGGGCGATTCTCCGGCCCGCGATGGGCCGAAGTCCCGTCGCTGTCAACCCTCGCCAGCCGGCGTGGATTAGACCTCCTTTTGAACGGCAGGACAAGGCGGCGCGGACAGGCTCCGGGGTCCGGGAGGGGGGGCGCGAGACGATCTGGCCCCAGGGGATGCCCCCACGGTGGCCTGGCCTGCGATCGGGGCCCACCGATCCGCGGGTGGGCCTGTGCCGTGATGGCACTCTTTTTCTTCCGCCTTCGCCATGGTCTTCACTATGGCGGAGGCGGAAGATACCCCCTCCCCTGCGCATGCGCGCGGATGCCGTGAGCGGCCGCCGCCGATCCCGCGCATGCGTCGCCTGGCGAAGTCCTTTCGGCACCGGCTGGCGTGGCGCCAAAGGCCTTTCCCGCCAGCAGGTGGAGCGGAAACTGCTCCGGCGCGGGCCTAGCCCCTCAAGGTGAGGGCTTGGCCCCTAATGGTGCGGAGAATTCCGCACCTTTGGGGCGGCCCGACGCTGGACTGTACCGCGCCGCTTTTGGCGCCGGGTAGCGGACATCGCGCCGTTTGCAGAGAATCCCGCCCATGATGTTAGGTAATTTGGACATTCTGAATTCTCCCTCAGTGTACCTGAACAAGTGCCGGAATGTGGCGACTGGGGGATTTTCACAGTAACTTCATTGCAGGGTTAATATAAGCCTACTTGTGACAATAAAGATTATCATATCCTATTTTTGCATTTTTAGGTTTGGGAGATGGGGAGAGGTGAAAATGACAACAAAACACATAGGGTAGTTTATGAATATGTCTTTTCTTGGTAAATTTGCATGTGCATGGACTCGCTGAACAAGTGCTCAGAATGCTAATATTGAAATTTCTTATGAAGGGCAATTGGCGATGCACAATAAATGCTGGCCTAGCCCACATCCCATAAATGAATTAAAAAGATAATTCATATTCATCTTTATGGCACTAGATGTAGGAGCAAGATAGGTTTAGTGTTCCAGGTACAAATTGAATGTAGCATTTCATCCTCCAAAATATAATAATCTCAACAGTGTAACAATGTATGCTTCTGCAAATACAGTATAAACAAATATACAACAAATAAACCAAATATGCAAGTTTGTGAAACCAGGATCTTTCAAAAAGAGTGAGCTCTTGAAATGATTGATTCCATTATTTTGTACATAGTACTAAAATATCATTGCAGGGTGAAAATATTGCTGAAAGATGAATTATAAAACAATTCTGCTCTGTCAGTATAATCTATTTTAGGTCAATTTGTTCTGTTGCACTTTTTAAAGATATTTTTGTTTTATGTTTAATTTTCTCTATGTTCCCTTATGTTTTCACTTCTCTTTCATGTGAGTTTAGAAGCCTTCTGCTTGTGGGGGTGGGATTCAATGTTTTCAATATATGTTCACAGTTGCCTTTGTTTTGTATGACGTAAAAATTCTTCATAAAAACATTTATTAAAAAAAACCTTCTGCTGACACTCTGCCAAAAATCATTGAAGATGGTTCATGAGAGTGGACTGAGCTTCTAAGCTATTTTCTTCGCTCTTCTGGCTTGGCCTGTCCCACGTTACATTCGGAGGCAAAGATTGCAGTTAGTTAAATTACTTCCAGGTTTCTCCACTATTCCTCTTTAACCAACAACAAGTTGGGTAAGAAGAACCAAAATATCTTGCCTTCTGGTTTTCTTCATCTCTGTCTTTTGTATATGGTCTCGAATATGCTGAGAAGGCGGGCAGATTACCTAATCCCAGGCCTGTGCTAGTGTCAGTTTAACCTTGCGTTAAAAGGAATATGAGAGACAACTGAATAACTCCTGTATTTTGCATTCCATATATGAAAAGTAACACATAGTATCTGCTTCACACCTGAATGGGGTGACACTCCTGTGATAAGGAGCTCGATCTGTTTTTTTAAAATTTAAAGATTTTCCCAATTAAGGGGCAGTTTTAGCATGGCCAATCCACCTATTCTGCACATCTTTTGGGTTGTGGGGGTGAGACCCACGCAGACATGGGGAGAATGTGCAAACTCCACGCGGACAGTGACCAGGACTGAGCTCGAACTCATGTCCTCGGTGCCATGAGGCAGCAGTGCTAACCACTGTGCTACCGTGCTGCCCCAAGGAGCTCGATCTGTGAAGGATTGTCAGAAAGACCTATATACTATTAATCCAAGGTGCAATACATTGTTTCTAAAGTTCATTGCCTAATGCCACCTCACTTTTATTTATTTGCTGCTTATGATTCTGTTTATGACCTGTTCCAAACAAATTAGCCATAGCATAATGCTGCCCTCCCGCAGTGGTCAACAAAGAGAGTAATTTGTCGGTGAAAACTGATCTTATACCACTGGCAGCACATCATGCTGTGCTGTCAAGCAGTTCAGCAGAAACATGCATAAACTTTCAGTAAAATTCTTCATGGATTTATCATTTATTAATTTAGAAATTCACCACTCCTGAAATTGAATTGTGCTGGAAGGGAGTGTGGGTCAGAATTAAGGCTACAACACTGTAACCTAGATTAGCATTTCAGAATAAATGCTCCTGCTCTCATGTTAACGCAAATACTACAAAATTCTGGTGAAATGCTTCCTTTATATAGCAACAGCATGGTAAAAATGACCAGCTTCAATCAATTGCCAGCCCTTCATGGCGTCTTCCAGCTTCTGCATGGCTACTTTTTTTTAGTTATTTCATGGGGTTTGGACATCGCTGGCAAGGCCAACATTTGTTGCGTGTCCCTAATTGCCTTTGAGAAGATGGTGGTGAGCTGACTTTTTGAACCGCTGCAGTCCATCTAATGCAGGTATTCGCACAGTACTCTTAGGGATAGATTTTGATCCAGTGACAGTGAAAGAATGTCAATATTGTTCCAAGTCAGAATGGTGTGTGACTTTGAACAGAACTTGCAGGTGGTGGTGTTCCCATACATCCGCTGCCCTTGTCCTTTTAAGTGGTAGAGTTCATGGGCTGGATTCTCTGATTCTGAGGCTATGTCCCCATGCCGGCGTGGGAATTGTGGCATTTTGCGACAGAAAAAATGGCTAGCATGCCGGCAGCGTAGAGCACCTGGCTCTAGCTGCCGATACGGCCCGGGGGTTTGCTCGTTCCATGGCCGTGCATGCGGACGGCGGCGGCCTGCAGCGGCCGCATCATGCTACATTTTGGAGGCCGCTCGTGGACCCGGCCCGCTTAATAGTGCCCCCCCTTTGGCCGGCTTGCGCGCCCTGGACCCCCTCCCCATAGTGCCCCCAGCCCCTGATAAAGTCCCCCCTGCCCGCGCATCGGCCCTCCCCGACTGGCGGCGCTGGACTGAGTCCGCAGCCACCATGCTGAGTCCCCGACGGATGAGACCACAAGTGACCGACAGTGTCGGGAACTCGGCAGGTTGGGGACGGAGCATTGGGGGTGGGGGGGGGGGGGGTGTGGGGGGGGGGGGGGGGTTGGCGGGCCTCAGGCATTGTCCTGAGGCCGTCAATACGCTGCACTTACGCCACTTTGGAGGGGGCGGAGGATCGCGAAAGCGGCGCCACCCCTGATTTGGTCGGGAACTTTTATTCTCCAGCCGATCGCGATTTCGCCGTCAGCGACCGGAGAATCCAGCCCATGTGTTTGGAAGCTGCTATTGGAAGTTGTTTTGGTGAGCCACTGCAGTGCATCTTGGCGGAGGGAGTGAATTTTATTGGATGGGGTGCCGATAAAGTAGGCTGCTTTATCCTGGATAGTGTCAAGTTTCTTGAGCATTGTTGCAGCTGAACCCATTCATGGAAGTGGAGAATTATCGATCACATGCCTGATAAATGCCTTGTAGATTGTAGATGGTGGACAGGCATTGGAGGGCCAGGAAATGATTTACTCACTTCAGAATTCCTAGCCTTTAACCTGCTCTTGTAGCCATAGTATTTATATGGCTGGTCCAATTTAGTTTCTAATCAATCATAACCCCCAGGATTGTGATAGTGGGGGATTTAGCATTGGTAAATGCCATTAAATGTGAGGGGGTGATGTTTAGATTCTCTCTTGTTAGAGATAGTCACTGATTTGTCACTTATCAGCCCAAGTCTAAATGTTACCCAGGTCTTGCTGCATTTGGACACAGCGTGCTTCAGTATCTGAAAAGTCAGGAATGGTGCTGGACATTTTGCAATCATCAACAAACATTCCCTCTTCTGACCTATGATGAAGGGAAGGTCATTGCTGAAGCACCTGAACATTGTTAGGCCAAATACACTATCCTGAAGAATGCTTGCAGCAATGTCATGGGACTGAAATGATTGGCCTCCAACAACTATAGCTGTAACTTTGTGCCAGGTGTGACTGCAACCGGTGGACAGTTTCCCCCCCAATTCCCATTAACTTCTATTTTTGCCAGGGTAATTTATGCCAAACTTTGTCAAATGTTTCTTTGATGTCAAGTGCAGTCACCCGCGACTTCTTGAGTTTAGCTCACCAAGACTACAATGATGTTAAGAGCTGAGTGGTCGTGGCGTAACACAAGCTGGGCATTGAGCAGGTTATTGGTGAGTAGGTGCAGCCTGATAGCAATGTTGCTTCCATCATTTTGCTGATGATTGAAAGGAGGCTGATGGATGGGTTTTCCACATTGTCAGGAAGAGACTCGTGTGGTAATTGTACTGGAACAGCTTGGCTAAGATGCGGCTAGTTCTGGAACACAAATCTTAAGTACTATTGCCAGGGCCCATAGCCTTTGCAGTATCCAGTGCCTTCAGCTGTATCTTGATATCATGTGGGATGAATTAAATTGGCCGAAGGCTGGAATCTGTGATTCTGGGGATCTCAGGAGGAGTGTCATGGGAATGTCCCTTTAAGAAATGTGTTTTTAGGGCAGCATGATGGCGCAGTGAGTAACACTGCAGCCTCACGGCGCCGAGGTCCCAGGTTCGATCCCGGCTCTGGGTCACTGTCCGTGTGGAGTTTGCACATTCTCCCCGTGTTTACGTGGGTTTCGCCCCCACAACCCAAAGATGTGCAGAGTAGGTGGATTGACCACGCTAAGTTGCCCCTCAATTGGAAAAATGAATTGGGTACTCTAAATTTATTTTAAAAAAAGAAATGTGTTTATCATCAAATAGCTTCAGTGATGTCATTGTGTGGGTGGAGCTGAGCTGTTGTTCTGTCTTTTACTTTTGTTTTGAGCTGGGAGGTGTTTGTGGCTCTGCGTTTTACTTTCGGCTTAGACAATTGGGAGCTGCATTCAGACAAAGAAGGTTTATTTTGGTCTCTCTCTCTATATGTTAAAAGGTATCCAGATCACTTGATAATTTAAAAGTGACACCTGTTTTCTGTAAAGAAATCAAACCTACTGTTTTGTGGAAAAAGGGATTGTCTGATTTATGGATGTTGTTACTGAGTGAATCAGTAAAAGGGAAGTTATTCAGGGTTAAATATAGGAGTACTGTAGCTGTGTCGGGGATGTTTGTTTGTAGTTGATAAAAATGCTTATTGTGTGTGTTTATAAAATGTTAACTGAATTTGTAGAATAAACTTTGTTTTTGATTTAAAGTGCTTAAGGCCTCTGCTATGTTGCATCACACCTGAAGAGTTGGCCCTTGTGCTCCTCATAACCAAAATCTATAAACAGTTGTAGGTCAGGTGAACTCCATGATATACTATGGTGTTCTCTAAACCCTGGCCCATAACAAATTGGGGCTCGTCCATCATCAGAGTCTATTTTTCGTGATTGGGTTGGCTTAGTGAACTTAAAGACAGTGAGGGGTGAGCATATTTGTGTTTGCTTTTCAGGTGTGGTATTCCAGTTTACGTAGGGAGTGTTTTGTGGACAATGGCTCTTTCAGCGGCTCAGAAGTTTTGGGGGATGGAGAAGGTCACATGCAGTACCTTCCGAACAGAGACTAAAAAAAGGCTTTCAAATTTGGCAAAAAACATTGCAGTTAACATTACCTGACAACATACGAAAAGAAGAAGTAATTGCGGCGGTAGCTGAGCATTTAAAATTGTTTGAGACACAGCCAGACTCATTGGAAATGGCAAAAAAATCAGTTACAGATCAAATAACTTGAACATGAAAAACAATTAAAGCAGCTTGAATACGAAATGAGGGACAAAGAATGAATAGCCCTCGCAGAACAAAAAGAGAGAGAAAAAGATAGAGAAGAAAGGGAAAAAGAGAAAGATTTTGAACTTCAGAAAATGGCCATGAAATATGACAGTCAGTTAAAATTGGCGGATGTAAAGAGAAACGTACAGTTTGAGGATAGTGATGAGGATCAAGAGAAAGAGCGGCACAGTCGAAGGCTTGGTGGGGATCTATTTAAATATGTCCAAGCATTGCCAAGGGTTGATGAGAAGGATGTAGAAGCCTTTTTCATTTCATTTGAGAAGGTAGCTAAACAAATGAAATGGCCACAGGACATGTGGGTATGACTGATTCAAACAAAGTTGGTAGGTAGAGCCAGTGAGGTGTTTGCATCACTATCAATATGAGGAGGCGAAAAAAATCCATCGGTGGTGCATATGAACTAGTACATTAAGCCTTCAGACAAAGGTTTAGAAATTAAAGGAAAGAACTTGGTCAAACGTACATGGAGTTTGAAAGGATCAAACAGAGTAACTTTGCTAGGTAGATAAGAGCTTTGAAAATAGACAAAACGTATGAAGCTCTTCGAGAGATTATACTTTTGGAGGAGTTTAAAAATTCAATCCTGATGTAGTGAGAATTCATGTGGAAGACCAGAGGGTTAAAACTGCGAGATTAGCAGCAAAAATGGCAGATGACTATGAATTAGTTCATAAATGAAAGTTTGGTTTCCCACATCAGTTTCAGCCTGTGAGGGATAGAAACTGGGGACATGAGAAATACGCAAGTGGTAAAGGTAAAGGTGATCTGATGGGAGATAATAAGGAGAGTGTACCTCAGATTAAAAAGGAAATCCAGGAGGGTGGAAGAGAAATTAAAAGTTTCAAATGTTTTCAGTGTAATAAACTCGGCCATGTAAAGTCACAGTGTTGGTGGTTGAAGAAAAGCTGGGAAGACTGATGTGGCAAAACAGGACAAGCCAGTGGGGTTTGTTAAAGTGGTAAAGGAAAGCCCAAGTGATGCGAAGGAGGTGCAAAAGATTGTTCAGCCTGATCAAGAGGTGATTGTTAAGAAGATGCCAGATCTCTTTGAAGAATTTACTTGTGTTGACAAAGTTTACTCATGTCTACCAGGAGGAGCAGGTAAAGAAGTCACAATTTTAAGAAATACGGGTGCTAGTCAATCTTTGATGGTAAGAGATGAGGAATTATGTAGTTTGGAAGGAATATTGCCAGAAAAGGTGGTAATATGTGGAATTCAGGGTGAGAAGAGTAGTGTTCCATTATATAAGGTAAGGTTGGAAAGTCCAGTGAAGAGTGGTGAAGTGGTAGTAGGAGTAATGGAGAAATTATCTTGTCTAGGAATACAGTTTATCTTGGGTAATGATATAGCTGGATCGCAGGTGGGAGTGATGCCTACTGTGGTTGATAAGCCAGTGGAAAATCAGACAACTGAAGTGTTGAAGGACGAATATCCTGGGATTTTTCCGGATTGTGTAGTAACAAGGTCGCAAAGTCACAGGTTAAGACAAGAGGAGAAATCAAAGAGTGAAGATAAAGTTGACGTTCAATTATCAGCAACGATTTTTGATTAGATAGTTGGAAAAGAACGAGAACAGGTGGAGGATGAGGCGGATATTTTTAGTTCAGGAAAATTGGCAGAGTTACAACAGAAAGATATAGAAATAAAACGGATGTATCAGAATGCATACATGGAAGAGGAATCTGAGTGTATACCAGAATGCTATTACCATAAAAATGATGGCTTGATGAGAAAATGGAGACCTTTACAGATGCAAGCAGATGAAAAGTGGGCAGCAGTGCATCAAGTGGTGTTGCCGGTAGGGTATATAAAGGAGGTGTTGCGAGTAGCACATGAGGTGCCAGTAGGAGGTCATTTGGGAATATGGAAAACTCAAGCTAAAATCCAAAAACATTTTTATTGGCCTGGACTACTTTTGTGAGGGCCATGAAGACTCCAGCACAAGTTTTAAGGATACAAAGTAATAACATTTATTTACAATACATACATATATATATATACAGCAGCAGCAACATCCCCTGCTGCACACTCCTTCCTGCTGGTTCCAAACTGGCCAGCTTTATTTATACTAGGAGTTTACTAATGGTTTCTCCGCCCCCTCATTGGGGAAGCTCATACTCCCACAGGATTGTGGGATTGACATTAGTCCCCAGCCAATGGTAAGCAGGCAGGTTGTAACATCCCTCCCCCCCCCAAAATCCAAGGAATCCACCGAAGACCCTGGCGAAGGAGGGCGTCGGACACGTTTTGCCGCAGGCCAGACACCATTTGCACGCGGCGCTGGATCAGGCGGCGTGGAACGAGACGGAGACTGGCGCTTCCGTGATGAACAGCGCAACGGTTGTACATCCATGGCCCGTGGACCCGAGGATTCCCCCTCTGATGCATCCTGTGTCTCCATCTCGGAGTCAGAGTCTACTGCCTCCGTCATGTCAGCGTCTCTATCTCCATTCGGTTCTGTAACGACCTGCGCAGGCTTCGAGTGAGGCACCAGTGGAAGATTGTGAGGACTACCTTCCCTTGTCTCTGGTCTCTGTGGCTGTAAAAATGAGCTCCGGGGGCGGGGAATCCTTTGAGGGGATAGTCTTCTGGACCGAACGTGGTCTACATGTTTGCGCTGGAGACGACCCTGGGCTTGCACCTGGTAAGATATAGGGCCCGTTTGGTGAAAGATTACGCCAGGAACCCACTGGTCACCACCATTCCGAACGAACACTGGGTCACCGGGCGCAAACTGCCGAATCGGCCGATGCCGAGAAAAACCCTGTCCCTGCCGTTCTTGTGTGCGGCGTACTTTTGCGCCAATGTCCGGGAAGACCATACTAAGGCGGGTGCGAAGTCATGGCCCATTAGGAGTTCTGCGGGAGCTACCCCAGTCACTGCATGGGGGGTGGTCCTATACGTAAACAAAAAGCGAGCCAGTCTCGTGTCCATTGATCCGGAAGACTGCTTCTTTAGGTCTCTTTGGCGCTCTGCCAACCCATTTGAAGCCGGGTGGTAAGGGGCAGTGCGGATATGGCGTATGCCGTTCATCTTCATGAACCTCACAAACTCCTCACTCTTGAATGGAGTGCCGTTATCCGTGACCAGCACCTCGGGGAGGTCATGCGTACTAAAAGACAAACGCATCTTTTCAATTGTTGCGCAGAACATAGAACATAGAACAATACAGCGCAGTACAGGCCCTTCGGCCCACGATGTTGCACCGAAACAAAAGCCATCTAACCTACACTATGCCATTATCATCCATATGTTTATCCAATAAACTTTTAAATGCCCTCAATGTTGACGAGTTCACTACTGTAGCAGGTAGGGCATTCCACGGCCTCACTACTCTTTGCGTAAAGAACCTACCTCTGACCTCTGTCCTATATCTATTACCCCTCAGTTTAAAGTTATGTCCCCTCGTGCCAGCCATATCCATCCGCGGGAGAAGGCTCTCACTGTCCACCCTATCCAACCCCCTGATCATTTTGTATGCCTCTATTAAGTCTCCTCTTAACCTTCTTCTCTCCAACGAAAACAACCTCAAGTCCGTCAGCCTTTCCTCATAAGATTTTCCCTCCATACCAGGCAACATCCTGGTAAATCTCCTCTGCACCCGCTCCAAAGCCTCCACGTCCTTCCTATAATGCGGTGACCAGAACTGTACGCAATACTCCAAATGCGGCCGTACCAGAGTTCTGTACAGCTGCAACATGACCTCCCGACTCCGGAACTCAATCCCTCTACCAATAAAGGCCAACACTCCATAGGCCTTCTTCACAACCCTATCAACCTGGGTGGCAACTTTCAGGGATCTATGTACATGGACACCTAGATCCCTCTGCTCATCCACACTTTCAAGAACTTTACCATTAGCCAAATATTCCGCATTCCTGTTATTCCTTCCAAAGTGAATCACCTCACACTTCTCTACATTAAACCCATTTGCCACCTCTCAGCCCAGCTCTGCAGCTTATCTATATCCCTCTGTAACCTGCTACATCCTTCCACACTATCGACAACACCACCGACTTTAGTATCGTCTGCAAATTTACTCACCCACCCTTCTGCGCCTTCCTCTAGGTTATTGATAAAAATGACAAACAGCAACGGCCCCAGAACAGATCCTTGTGGTACTCCACTTGTGACTGTACTCCATTCTGAACATTTCCCATCAACCCACCACCCTCTGTCTTCTTTCAGCTAGCCAATTTCTGATCCACATCTCTAAATCACCCTCAATCCCCAGCCTCCGTATTTTTTGCAATAGCCTACCGTGGGGAACCTTATCAAACGCTTTGCTGAAATCCATATACACCACATCAACTGCTCTACCCTCGTCTACCTGTTCAGTCACCTTCTCAAAGAACTCAATAAGGTTTGTGAGGCATGACCTACCCTTCACAAAGCCATGCTGACTATCCCTGATCATATTATTCCTATCTAGATGATTATAAATCTTGTCCCTTATAATCCCCTCCAAGACTTTACCCACTACAGACGTGAGGCTCACCTGTCTATAGTTGCCGGGGTTGTCTCTGCTCCCCTTTTTGAACAAAGGGACCACAGGTGCATAAGATGCAGGAACGTTGTCCCCTGCATCTTATGCACCTCTAGCCATTTAGACTGGGCGTCAATTAATAGAAGGAACATGGATCTTTGAAAAGGGCCTGCGAAATCTGCATGCAAGCGTGCCCAAGGCCGCCCTGGCCATTCCCAGTGATGTAGGGGCGCGCCGGCGGAAGCTTCTGATGCTCCTGGCAAATGGAGCAGTTTTGGGCCACCTTCTCAATGTCAGTGTCGAGGCCTGGCCACCAGACATAACTCCGGGCCAACATTTTCATTTTGGTCACACCTGGATGCCCATTGTGCAAGTCTGTTAGTATCAGCTCCTGGCCTTTTTCCGGGACAATCACCGCGTCCCCCACAAGAGGATGCCGTCTTCCACGCTGAATTCTGACAGCTTGGAGGAAAATGCCCGCACCTCGCCTGGGAGCTGCCTATGCTGCCCACCATACAGGACTATGTGCCGAACCTTTGACAGGACTGGCTCCGTCTGGGTCCACTCACGGATCTGTGATGCCGTGACAGGCAAGGTGTCCATAAAATGTAGGGTTGCAACCACCTCACCGGTTGTGGGGGTCGACATGGGGCCGGTCGATAAAGGCAATCGGCTCAGTGCATCGGCATTTGCTATCTGCGTTCCTGGTTTGTGCTCCAGAGAATACTCGTATGCAGCAAGCAACAAAGCCCAGCGCTGGATCCGTGCGGAAGCAATGGGCGGTATTGGCTTATCCTCTCTGAAAAGTCCCAGCAGAGGTTTATGATCAGTCACGACAGTGAAATGGCGGCCATACACGTACTGGTGGAAGCGTTTCACCGCAAAAACCACTGCCAGGCCCTCCTGCTCGATCTGCGCGTACTTTTTCTCCGCTGCAGTCAATGTGCGGGAGGCGAAAGCTATCGGTCGCTCGGCCACTTTCTCCAGCTTGTGGGACAGGACGGCCCCAATACCATACGGGGATGCATCACATGTGACGAGCAAAGGCTTTCCAGAATCATAGTGGGTTAATAACCCAGACAACGTCAATTGTTGCTTTACCCGCCGGAAAGCAGTTTCTTGCGGTTGACCCCAAACCCAGGTGTGATTTTTCTTTAGTAGAAGGTGCAACGGGGCCAGCGTAGTTGCCAGATTGAGGAGGAACTTCCCGTAATAGTTTACGAGACCGAGAAAACAACAAAGATGCGAAGTGTCAGTCGGGGCGGGGGCCTGTTGAATTGCATGCACCTTCTCTGCGACGGGGTGCAAACCTTCGCGGACCACCCGATAACCTAGGTAGACTACTTCCTTTGCCTGAAATACGCACTTTGTGCGACGTAAACGGACTCCAGCCTCCGAAAAGCGTCTAAGGACAGCCTCCAGATTTTCCAAATGTTCCTGCTCCGACGTCCCTGTAATCAAAACGTCATCTAAGTAGACAGCAACACGTGGTAAACCTCTCAAAATGCCCTCCATAACACGTTGAAAAATAGCGCAGGCAGAGGATACTCCAAAGGGCAATCGTGTATATTCATACAGGCCCCGGTGTGTATTAATTGTTACATATGGTCGGGAGGCAGGGTCCAGCTCCAACTGCAGGTAGGCGTGACTCATATCTAATTTTGTGAACGAGAGTCCACCTGCAAGCTTCGCGGAGTGATCCTCTATGCGAGGCATTGGATATCGGTCGAGTCGGGAAGCCGTATTCACTGTAAGTTTATAGTCGCCACACAAGCGAACTGTGGCATCTGGCTTCATTACAGGTAAAATTGGTGCTGCCCAGTCAGCAAAACGGACGGGCCTGATAATACCCAAACTCTCCAAACGAGTGAGCTCCCCTTCTACCTTCTCGAGCAAGGCGTAAGGCACCGGGCGCGCCCGGAAATAGCGCGGCGTGGCTCCTGGTTCGACTTGGATATGGGCTACGGCCCCTTTTATTTCCCCAAACCAGGCTGGAATACATCTGGGTATCGTACTAGCACCTCAGTCAACCCTTCAGAAACTGTTTGGAGGATGTGCTGCTATTGCAACCGCAAATGGCGCAACTAGTCCCGACCCAACAGGCTGGGCCCATGGCCGCGTACCAAGATAAGTGGGAAACGCCCCTCCTGGCATCCATAAACAACAGGGGTCATTGTAGTTCCTGCAATGTCCAGTGGTTCCCCCGTGTAGGTGGCCAACCTGGCCTGTGAGTCGGTTAATGTAAGGGTCTGTATACCCTGCTTGATGCGGTCGAATGTCCTCTGGGTGATCACGGAGACCGCTGTGCCAGTGTCCAACTCCATCTCAAGTGGGTGGCCATTGACCCGTACTGTCACCTTAATGGGGGCCACACGGGGATCTGCCACACAATGCAGCTGCAGGCAGTCGTCCTCCGTCTCCACGTCCTCAGGAGTAGTCGCCGCAGGTTCATCCACATGGAAGGTACGGCCCCTGGGCTGATCCCAGTTACGGCCCCTGGGCTGGTCCCAGATTCGATCTGAACGACGGCACCTCTGGCGCCCCCAGGACCGCCGTCCGCGACCTGGTCGGCGCCTACAAGTCTGACACGGACATGGCTCCTCATCCATTGGTTCTGGAGAAGGCTCCCTTCGGGGAGGAATGTCCGACGGCCACTGGCGTCGGTCCGGACGTTGCCTCACCCAAGGTACCGCAGGAGTGCGCGGGGACGTTTTCGGATGGAAGGGGTTGCGCCCCAAGGCATGCACTTCCATTCCCTGTAGCTCCTGCACTCCTCGTTCTGCGCTCTCTCGGGACAATACTATTTGAATGGCCTGTTGAAAAGTCAATGTTGGCTCAGCTAACAACTTTCTCTGGGTGGCCGCATTGTTAATACCACAAACCAAACGGTCGCGTAACATTTCTGACAAGGTCTCACCATAGTCACAGTACTCCGCAGTCCTGCGTAGCCTGGATAGAAAATTGGCAAGGGAGTCTCCAGGGGTCCTCTCAGCGGTATTAAACCGGTAACGCTGGACTATCGTGGACGGGGTTGGGTTAAAATGTTGCCCCATGATATTCACAAGTTCATCAAACGTTTTGGTGTCCGGCGCAGCTGGGTAAGTAAGGCTCCTAATCACCCCAAACGTATGCGGGCCGCAGGCGGTGAGCAATATGACCACCCCGCGCTCCTTTTCGGTGATATTGTTTGCCCGGAAATAGTAACGCATCCGTTGTGTGTACTGGTTCCAGCTTTCCAGCGCAGCATCAAAAACATCCAAACGTCCGTACAGAGGCATGGTATAATAGAAAACAACTTCCAACCTGTATCCAACAAAAATCCAGGGAGGTGGCTTCAGCAGTGTAGACAGCTGTTCACTTTAACCCTCGTCGCCAGTTTTGTGAGGGCCACGAAGACTCCAGCACAAGTTTTAAGGATACAAAGTAATAACATTTATTTACAATACATATAAAAACAGCAGCAACTTCCCCTGCTGCACACTCCTTCCTGCTGGTTCCAAACTGGCCAACTTTATTTATACTTGGAGTTTACTAATGGTTTCTCCGCCCCCCTCATTGGGGAAGCTCATACTCCCACAGGATTGTGGGATTGTTATTCGTTCCCAGCCAATGGTAAGCAGGCAGGTTATAACAACTACATAAAGATACAGTTAAATTTTGTCGATCATGTCACACATGTCAAGTGATTGGGAAACCTCAAGTAGTGATAAAACCAGAGCCCTTAATACCCATTCCAGCACTTGAGGAACCTTTTACAAAGGTCTTAATTGATTGCGTAGGACTGTTTCCTAAAACGAAAAGTCGTAATCAATATCTTTTGAATATAATGGATGTGTCCAAAGGCCATTCCAGTACGCAATATTACAGCTAAAATGATTGTGGAGGAGTTACTTAAATTCTTTACTAGATATGGACTACCCACAGAAATACAATCGGATCAAGAATCAAATTATACCTCAAGGTTATCCAAGGAAGTTATGGATAGCTTAGGGATAAAACAATTTTTTTTTTAATAAACATTTAATGAGGTATTTTTTGGTATTATAACAACATAATAAACTATGTATATGAAACTATAAACATAGTGCAAATGCAGTCTCCCTCCCTTACAGGTCCCACCTTTATTAACGCCCTACTCTAAGCGAAACTAACCCCTCCCCCTTCTGCTGACGATTAATGTTCCGCGAAGAAGTCGACGAACGGTTGCCACCTCCGGGCGAACCCTAACAGTGACCCTCTCAAGGCGAACTTGATTTTCTCCAAACAGAGAAAGCTAGCCATGTCCGATAGCCAGGTCTCCGACTACGGGGGCTTTGAGTCCCTCCAAGCTAATAGTAGCACGGTAGCATTGTGGATAGCACAATTGCTTCACAGCTCCAGGGTCACAGCGATTCTGGCTTGGATCACTGTCTGTGCGGAGTCTGCACATCCTCCCCATGTGTGCGTGGATTTCCTCCGGGTGCTCTGGTTTCCTCCCACAGACCAAAGATGTGCAGGTTAGGTGGATTGGCCATGATAAACTGCCATTAGCGTCCAAAATTGCCGTTAGTGTTGGGTGGGGTTCCTGGATTATGGGGATAGGGTGGAGTTGTTGACCTTGGGTAGGGTGCTCTTTCCAAGAGCCGGTGCAGACTCGATGGGCCGAATGGCCTCCTTCTGCACTGTAACGTAGATTAACATAGAATTTACAGTGCAGAAGAAGGCCATTCGGCCCATCGAGACAGCACCGGCCCTTGTGGCGACTAGGGGCCTTTCACAGTAACTTCATTTGAAGCCTACTTGTGACAATAAGCGATTTTCATTTCATTTCATTTTTCATTTCATTTTCATTTCATATTTTGGCCAGCAGTTTGGCATCCACATTCAACAGGGATATCGGCTTGTAGGACCCACACAGCTCCGGGTTCCTGTCCCGCTTCAGAATCAGCGAAATCGTGGCCTGTGACATCGTCAGGGGCAGCACCCCTCTTTCCCTTGCCTCATTGAACATCCTCATCAACACCGGCCCCAATATCCCAGAGAACGTTTTATAAAACTCCACTGGGTACCCGTCTGGCCCCGGGGCTTTACTCTCCTGCATGGCCTTCAGACCTTCCACTATCTCTTCTAACCCGATCGGGGCCCCCAGCCCGTCTACCAGCTCCCCATCCACCTTTGGGAAATTCAGCCCCCCCAAGAAGTGCCTCATCCCCTCTGGCCCCATGGGGGGTTCCGACCTATACAGCCTACTGTAGAAATCCCTAAACGCCTTATTCACCCCTGCTGAATCTCCAACCAGGTTCCCATCTCCGTCATTTACTTTCCCTATCTCCCTGGCTGCCTTCCGTTTTCTAAGCTGCTGTGCAAGCATTCTACTGGCCTTCTCTCCATTCTCATAGATCGTCCCCCTCGCCTTTCTCAGCTGCACCACCGCCCTCCCTGACCTTAACAAGCCGAACTCCGCCTGTAGCCTCCATCGTTCCCTTAAAAGCCCTGCCTCTGGGGTCTCCGCATACCTCCTATCGATCTCTAGTATCTCCTTAACCAGTCGATCCGTCTCTGCCCTGTCCGCCTTCTCCCTATGGGCCTCTATCGAGATCAGCTCCCCTCTGACCACCGCCTTCAGTTCTTCCCAGACCATCACTGCTGAAATTTCCCCCGTGCCGTTGACCTGCAGGTAGTTCTGAATACATTTCCTCAGCCGCTCGCACACCCCTTCGTCAGCCAAAAGTCCCCCATCTAACCTCAAGTGCGGGCGCTGGTTACTGTCTTTACTAACCTGCAGGTCAACCCAGAGCAGAGCATGGTCTGAGATTGTGATTGCCGAGTACCCCATGTCCACCACCCCTGCCAGGAAGGCCCTGCTCAAAATGAAGAAATCGATCCGAGGGAGTACACTTTATGCACGTGTGTGTAGAAGGAGAACTCCTTCACCTTCGGCTGCCCAAATCTCCATGGATCCACCCCCCCACTCCCCCATCTGCTCTATGAACCCTTTTAGTTCCTTTGCCATTGCTGGCACCCTGCCTGTTTTCGAGCTTGACTGGTCCAAGCCAGGGTCAATAACTGTATTGAAGTCTCCCCTCCCATGACCAACCTGTGCGAGTCCAGGTCCGGTATCGTCCCCAGCATCCTCTTGATAAACTCCACATCATCCCAATTTGGCGCATACGCATTTACTAATACCACCTGCACCCCCTCCAGTTTCCCACTGACCATAATGCACCGACCTCCCACATCCGAAACTATTCTACCTGCCTCAAACACCACCCACTTATTTATCAGGATCGCGACCCCTCTAGTCTTTGAATCCAGTCCCGAGTGAAAGACCTGATTAACCCAGCCTTTCCTCAATCTAATCTGGTCAGTTACTCTAAGGCGCGTCTCCTGCAACATTACCACATCCGCCTTCAGCCCCCTAAGATGCGCGAACACACGTGCCCTCTTGACCGGTCCATTTAACGCTCGAATATTCCAGGTGATCAGCCTAGTTGAGGGGCTCATTGCCCCCCCCTTTTCGCCGATCAGCCATCCCCTTTTTTGTGCCCGCCTCCAGCCCATGCTCCGCGCCTCCACCGGCCCGCCCCCAGGCAGCCTCTGCCCCCAACTTCCTCTCTGTCCCTTGGCCCAAGTCCCTCCCTCGTCGGCAGAACATTCTCCCCCCCCCCCCCCCCCCCCCCTTCTCAAACATATCTGCGATGTATGCCCCAGCATCCACTCCTTCTGCCCCCTCCGGGAGCCCACCGATTCTCAAGTTCTGCCGGCGGGACCTATTCTCTACGTCCTCCACCTTCTCCAGGAGCTTCTTCTGCTGGTCACTCAGCATCCCCACCTCCAACTCCACCGCAGTTTGATGTTCCTCCTGCTCAGCCAGCGCCTTCTCCACCTTCTGGATCGCCCGATCTTGGGCGTCCAATCTAAGCTCCAGCCGCTCGATCGACTCTTTTATCGGGTCCAAGCAGTCCCACTTCTGCTTAGCAATGCCTTCCTGAATAACTTGCATCAGCTTCTCTGTTGTCCGCTGGGTCGACAAACCAGAGGTCCGCCATGCTGTGTCCCGCTGCAGCTTCAGCCCAAGCCTTCTCTGTCTTTCTGTTTCTGCCTTTACGAGCACTTCTAGTCCTTCTCTCCATGCACCGATGTGGGAATTCAGTAAACAATTGCCTCTGTCTTCAGTTTTACAGTTCAAGTCCGGTAGAAAATCGGGGCAAATGTCCGACCCGAGCGGGAGCCACCAAATGTGCGACTTACTCTTTCGTAGCCGCCACCGGGATAAAACAATTTAAATCAACTGCGTACCATCCAGAATCGCAGGGAGCATTAGAAAGGTGGCATCAGACATTAAAGACAATGTTAAGGGTTTATTGTCAAGATTATCCAGAGGATTGGGATAAAGGAATTCCATTTGTACTGTTTGCAATTAGGGATGCACCTAATGAGTCAACCAAATTCAGTCCTTTTGAACTAATTTTTGGTCATGAGGTAAGAGGACCACTTAAATTGATTAAGGAGAAATTGGTGAGTGAGCAGTCTGAAATTACATTATTGGGTTACGTGTCATATTTTAGGGAACGATTAAATGGAGCAGGTGAATTGGCTAGACAACATTTAAAACTTGCACAACATGTGATGAAACGGGTAGCGGTCAAGAAAGCAAAAGTTTGTAGTTTTGCCAGTGGAGATAAAGTTTTAGTATTGTTACCAGTGGTGGGTGAACCTTTAAAAGCAAGCTTTTGTGGACCTTATCAGATTGAAAGGAAATGAAGTGAGGTGAATTACGTGGTAAGAACGCCAGATAGAAGCAAGACTCACCGAGTGTGATGCAAAAATGCTTAAAAGGTACATTGAAAGGAAAGGAGAGCAAAAGGAGGAGGTTTTAGTGATTCTAACTCAAAGTGAAGAACCAAATCGAGATGACTCTCAATTTGACATTCCTCAAATTAAATTGGATAATGAGGATGTTCTTAAAAATTGGGATAAATTGTTGAGTTACCTTCCAGAGGAAAAACAAACTGACCTGAAAGAGTTATTGAAATCACATGGGCAAGTTTGGGGCGATAAATTGGGAATTACTAAAATGTCTATACATGATGTAGATGTGGGGAATACTGTTCTAATTGAACAACATCCATATCGCTTAACCTGTTAACATTTGGCACAGGTTAACAAAGAAATTGAAAGTATGCTTAAAAATGGCATAATTGAAGTGGGTTGCAGCCAATGGAGCTCACCCATAGTGATGGTACTGAAACCGGACTGTACCCAACGATTGTGTGTGCACTATAGAAAGGTTAATGTAGTTACAGGACAGACTCTTATCCTATCCCACACTTGGAGGTTTGCATTGAGAAGGTGGGACAATCCGATTTTATTTCCAAACTGGATTTACTTAAAGGTTACTGGCAGGTACCTTTATCCGAAAGGGCGAAGGAGATTTCAGCTTTTATGACTCCAGATGGTATGTACCAATTCAAAGTTATGCCATTTGGCATGTAAAATACCCCAGCTACATTTCAACGGTTAACTAACAAAGTTGCTGGTGGATATGCGGGGTTTCTGTGCTAAAAGGGGATTTCTGGGCTTTCCCAGGGCCGGGCAAGGGGGAAAGGGACCCGGGCGGGGCCCTCCACGCTGGCTGGTTTAAGCCGGCCAGTGTACGGAGTGAGGTGGGGGGAGGGGCTGCGGCCATCGGAGCCTGGCAGAACAGGGTCCGAGTGGTCTAGCCGGGGTGGAAAGTTGGGGGGGAAGGAACCGAGGTTGTGGGGAGGAGTTTTACAAGAGGCAGTGGACGGGAGGAGTTGGAGACTGGGGTGGGGGGGGGGGGGGTGTACAACTCTTGGGTATCATGTAAGGTACTCTTTCAGAGGTTGGATGGCGTTGAGTGTAGGGGGGGGGGAGGGGGAGTGGACTCTATAGGTCAATGGTGACCATGGGCGGTCCCGGACTCCTTTTAACATTAAAAAAAAACTAACAAAGTTGCTTCAGGATTACCCAATTGTGCGGTATACATTGACGATCTGGTGATTTTTAGTCAGACATGGAATGAACATTTGAAGCATCTGATGGAGTTATTCGATTGACTTCAGGAGGCACGTTTGGTAGTAAACCTAGCCAAAGTGAATTTGGTAAAGCCCAAGTCACTTTCCTTGGCCATACAATGGGATAGGGTTGAATGGTCCCATGGGATGTGAAAACAAAAGTTATTGGGGAGTTTCCAATACCCTCGACATGAAGGGAAATTGTGATTTCTTGGCACGAGTGGATTTGACCGAAAATTTTTGCCAAATTTTAGCAATGTGGTTGCCCCACTGACGGACCTGCTGAAGAAGCGTAGCAAATTTATGTGGACGGCGGAGTGTCAACAGGCATTTGACTGCTTGAATGCTGTGTTAACCACTGCTCTTGTGTTGGCCACCCCAAATTACACAAAACCATCCAAAGTGGCTGTCGATGCGAGTGATGTGGGCATAGGTGAGGTGCTCTTACAAGAAGATGACGAAGGAATAGAGCGGCTTATTGGTTATTTTTCAAAGAAATTGAATATTCACCAGAGGAAGTATTCAACGATTGAGAAGGAGACTTTGAGCTTGGTGCTGGTTTTGCAACATTTTCACATTTTTGTGACCAGCAACTTGTCTGAAACTATTATATATACTGATCATAGTTCGTTGACGTTTTTGGAACGATTGCGGAATAACAATGCCAGACTGTTTCAATGCAGTTTATTGTTACAGCCATTTCATTTAAAAATTATACATGTGGCAGGACAGGAAAACGTGATAGCCGATGCTTTGTCACGAATGTGATGAAGAGAATCAGGTTCGATGGTGGAAGAAGAAGGAATAAAATGGACTGTTATTATTACTGATTGCCTGTTTTGTTTTTGTTTAAAAAAAAGTATATTTGTTGTGAATCTTTCTTAAAGGAAAGTGAAAAGGTGAAAAATGAAACCATCTTGAAGTTGATGGTTTATTTTTTTTCTTGGGGACAGGTGTAGTGGGAATGTCCCTTTAAGAAATGTGTGTTATCAAATAGCTTCAGTGATGTCATTGTGTGGGTGGAGCTGAGCTGTTGTTCTGGCTTTTACTTTTGTTTTGAGCTGGGAGCTGTTTGTGGCTCTGTGTTTACTTTCAGTTTAGACAGTTGGGAGCTGCATTCAGACAAAGAAGGTTTATTTGGGTCTCTCTCTATATGTTAAAACGTGTCCAGATCACTTGATAATTTAAAAGTGATACCTGTTTTCTGTAAAGAATTCAAACCTACTGTTTTCTAGAAAAAGGAATTGTCTGATTTATGGACGTTGTTACTTGAGTGAATCAGTAAAAGGGAAGTTATTCAGGGTTAAATAGAGAGTACTGTAGCTGTGTGGGGGGATGTATGTTTGTAGTTGATAAAAATGCTTGTGTGTTTATAAAATGTTAACTGAATTTGTAGAATAAATTTTGTTTTTGATTTAAAGTGCTTAAGGCCTCTGTTGCATCACACCTGAAGAGTAGGCCCTTGTGCTCCTCATAACCAAAATCTATAAACAGTTGTAGGTCAGGTGAACTCCATGATATACTTTGGTGTTCTCTAACCCTGGCCCATAACAGGAGATTGAAATGGATCTTAGCACTTCTGGCTGAAGGTGGTTGCAAATGCGGCAGCTTTGTCTTCTGAACTGATGTGCTGAGCTTCCCTATAATTTAGGTTGGGCGTATTTGTGGGCCCTTGTCCCCCTTTTAGTTGTTTAATAGTACACCAACATTCAGGACTGGGTGTGCAGAACTGCAGAGCTTTAATTTGAACGGATGGTTGTGTGGTTTATTAGCTCTGTTTGTTGCATGCTGCTTATCTTTGGCATGCAAGTTAGTTCTGTGTTGCAGCATCACCAGTTTGACACTTTCTGCATGAGTCTTCGTCGGCGGGATCCTATGGTTCGCCGGCAGCGCACCTGTGCCCGTAGGTTTCCCGACAGCGTGGGGTGGCCACAATGGGAAATCCCATTGGCTGGCTGCGGGAATGGAGAATCCTGCTGACGCCGCGCGGGGGAGTGCCGGAAAACGGGACTGGTGGGACAGAGAATTCCGCCCCTAATTTTAAGGTGTGCCTCGTGCCACTCCTGGCATGTCCTCCTGTGCTCTTCCTTGAACCAGGGTTGATCTCCGGCTAGATGGCATTGGAATAGTGAGGAATATGCCAGACTATGCGGTATATTCTGGGATAATCGCTTTTATTTGGCATCTATTTGCAATATATTTACAATGTCCTATACACAATGCTTAAAATTATAAAATAAATGTAAGTGTGGTGGAAAAACTTGGATGCTGCTGGTATTTGGTTACTGAACACAATTGACCCTCACAGTAACCTAGAATTCACTCTGATGCAAAAACAGTTTTTTTTTTAATCCATAAGACCATTTTACTTGTACTCTTGATTGAGCTCACAGTGCATGGAGATAGCTGATTATATGTTTCCATCTTACAAGCTGCAATGTAATTTCAGAGTGTGCTCAGTGTATGAATGTAATAGTAGCTGACTCGCATGATGTTATGTGTCAGAATATTAAAGGCACTAATGGAAAAGCTCCCAGATTCACAAGAGGACACCATTTCCACAGATGTTTCGGATGACTGGTCACTAAACTAATGGGGCAGAATCCAAAACCATGGCAAAAGAGCCTGGATGAAAATGAAAAGGGAGATGAAGAGCACCCATTGGAAGTCACATTTAAAATTAAATGCTTTTATTGGGAGCTTGCTGCAGATATGGAATATTAACAATAATACAAGGCAGAAGTGTCAGGATAGCAATTGCTTATCGGGCTTTATCACAGAATATGAAACTGTATCGCATGAAATCCACCAGTGGCTGAATAGATATGCCAATTCATTTTGAATGTCCGCTTTGACAAGCTAGGCTGCTCTTGTTGAATGGCATCAGTGAATGTGAGCTTCCTTGCACATTTCCTATTCTCCCGCTTTCTTTGCTAAGCCTTCCTTATAAAATTGAAAAAGACACAGAATAAAAGTAATACCAGTTCAAGTTTTTTTTTAAATGATAAGAGGGAAAAGTATATGAAGGCTTGTTTAGATAACATTAAGATGGTTATTGTTGGTGGAAGGCTGTGTGAGATATAAGCTTCAAACCCTGATGACATTCTCCCTAATACAAGTGTTTAATATTTGATGTATTGGGATAAAAAGGATCTCTTTTGAATCAAATTGAGTTCCTAAGTAAGAATCTATTACAGGATGACTTTTCTGATTTGACAGCAAAGTGGACGATGTTATTCTTGACTAGTTACTGCAATCGGTTTGCACTTGAGTTAGATATTTTTTCTTTGCTTGAGTAAACACAGCTTATCCACTGCTTTGAAGACTGCCTACTGGAGCAAGTGCTAAATTCAGAATTTCCCCAGAGATTTATTTCCTCACTTTGTTTCTCTTAAAGTTCTGTTTTTATTTTTTGTTCCGTCCATTAAGTATGATTACTATGATGGTTTACTAGGGTGGCTTTATTTTAAAGAATAACTCTGGATAGATTTATCTTTTCAAATTGATCAGATGGGCAATGTAATTATCTCATTCCATTTATTTTATTTTATTATTCATTTATGCTTAACGTAACAGGCCAGGTGTCTTACAGAGGAGAGATCTTGCTACTTTTTGAGTTGGTCTGTTTCTTTCCACAATCGTACACTCTTTAAAAATTTCCTTTAACCCTCTCTTTTTTCTTTCTTTTTAGAGTTGCTCCCATGATGGAGTCTGAGATCGTCCACTTTTAGCTTTCACACCTTTTCTTGTTCGTTGCTGGCAGTACAGCTTGTTCTCTATAAACTTGAGAAATATGTAGTCAGGTGTCTCTGTTCAGACTTGTCGGCCGGAATCTTCCCTTCAGTGCACAGTGCTGGCTGAGGTGAGAAAACTGATATGTAGTTCTCCAGCTACACAACCGGGTTTTCTCTCCAGATATTTAATGCATTCTGTGCAAAAACAAACTGGGGACGTAGTTTTCACTATCGCTGTTGCAGGCCAGGGCCCGATAGAGCAGGCAACGGCAGCTCCATAGAGTTCGGCGTGGGTCTTTAAAGGGCGATCCGATCTGTGGTAATAATAAACTCCTACCCACAACCCCACAGACACAGGGGACCCCCCCACTCAAGCATTGGGATGACCATCCCACACCACACAGCGCCCCCCTCCAACCACAAGCATCGGGAACCTCCCCCACCACACAGACTTTCTCCCCCCCCCCCCCCCAAACACTCAAGCCCCCCCCCTCCACAAAACCCAAAAGGATGTGCCGGGTAGGTGAATTGGCTGTGCTAATTTGCCCTTAACTGGAAAAAAATGAATTGGGTACTCTAAATTAAAGAAAAAGAAATTATGTTCCCGCCTGTAATATTTCCCATTCACCAGTTAGGTAAATAACAACTGCAACGTTTGTTTACATATAACTACAATAGAGAGGCTTGCAGCCTCATACCTGTGAGTCAGCTTCCAGAATCGAACTGATACAAAACCTCGCGCTTGCTATGGTGATCCCCTCCCCTGATTGGTTACACAGGTCACGTGACCCCATAAAGGGGACAAACCCCACACTTCCTTTTCTGAATGGGAAACCTGTGAGGTCACCGGCGAGGGGCAGGGAGCATCATGAAACAAGATATCGCCTGCGAGGTTCTCTTTTCCAGACTCTTGCGGGAATTTGGGTAAATGCCCTGTTTACACTGACGGCTAACCTATTCTCAAAGTTTTGCCCAGCATTGTTTTTATTTTGCACCCAGGATTATTCCATTTATAGAAATCATGTTCAACACCTTGAAGTCTTGAAGTAACTCTTTCAGATACGGTGATCTAATGGCCGCATCGCGCCCGACTCAGAACGATCGGTAAATCATTCGAGAGGCCTCTCTCTAGATTTAGCCGGCTCACCACGCCTCATGAGATCAACGGAATCTCCCACAACAGGCGGGACCTAAATTTGCATATTTAATGGCAGTTGAGCACACTTAAATATGTCTCCGCCAGAGCTAACTAATACCCGGGTTCTAACGGCCTCACGGAGAAGACCCCAGCCGGGCACCATTTAGCACTAGTCTCCACAAATGGGAATCAAACAGAACGGCACTTGGGGGGTTGGGAGGAGCTTGGGGGGGGGGGGGGGTCTCCCAGGTCTCCTAGGTAATCAGAGGCCTCCGGGTGGGCAGGGTAGCACACCTGGCACTGCTGATGCCACCTGGTCACCTTGACACTGCCAGCCTGGCACCCTGACAGTGCCACCTGAGTGTCACCATAGCACTGCCATGGTGCCCAGGTGGCACTGCCAGGTTTGCAGGGGCACTGCAAGGGTGCTGGGATGGTAGTGCCAAGCTGGCATCTTGCCCATGCCGGGGATCTGGGTGCCCTACCCTTCTGGCGTTTGGGGGTCCTGAGGACCCCCAACAGATCCGTTGGGGGAGGGTCCGTGGTCTGTTTGAGAGATTGGACGACACCCTGCACTGATGAACGAAGGTAAGTGAGCCCTCGGCGGGGCCTTCCTTTCCGAGGCCCAAAAGAATAACAGAGTCCCATTCGATAGCGGGGTCGTAGCGCCGGGAAATACCCTGCTAAACCCGCTCACAACAGGACTTATTTTTCTTTGTTAAATCGCGCCGTGGTGTCAAGAGAGTTTCTTTTTACTTTCGCAGTTTTTCACAATACTATAATCGCATAGTAAGGATAAGGTTCAACCTGCTTTGATCAAAGAATGGGAGGCAGGGAATGTATCTCATCATGAATAGTAAAAAATCCAAGTTTATTCTGTGGGCACTTCAAGGGATTTTCAGCTGGAGGGACAGGAAACCTGCAGCTAATTTTATTAATCTTCTTGATGTATTTTGGTATTGAGATTCAAAATGCCTCCATATTTGTGAAAAAGCATCCCTTTTCTTCTGCATTTCTTCTAAACTTAGAAATCACTAAATATTAGAAATGAAGGCCATTATGGATTGTGTTTGTAGGTGATAGGGTGGATGTTGCTGCAGGACTTTGGCTGATTGAGATGCAATCCTCCATGTACTCTTGACTGCGACTGGAGTGTCTGTGTGAAGCACCATTTTGTTTTGCACCAATGTAAAATTGTAGGTCGAGGCTGCCGGCGGCAAGATGGATAAGCCCTTCTATTTTCCATTGACTTTGGCGGACCAGATCACATCGGAGACAAATGCAAGCCGCCTTTGCTGTGGGAAAACCTACTATTGGAGGCAGGAGGCACTTGGAAATTTCAGCTTTAGTGTATACCTGCATTTGGAACTTAATTAGACTCCATTGTGAATACAGAGTCCAGGTGTCTCCTTCCATTTTGTTTTAGATTCCAGATTCTGGATCTATACTACAACTTTACAGTTTGTGGAAAACTAAGCCATCACATTGATGACTCAGTTATAGTTTAAGTTCAGCCTGCTTCTTCTGTGAGGCGTTTTCCTTTGTAGACTTCTTCAATTTGCTCTCAGCCTGAGAATCATGCAGGAAGTTTGGCAAAAAAAATTAATTTGAGTCCTGATATCTCACTACTTGTCATGAGTAAGACTCGAAAGACAGAACTTGATTTTAGATTTTGCCATTTAAGACTTCCAAAACACTTAATAGCCAGTGAGCGTAATACTCTTATTGGAAACTACAGCAGCTAATTTGCACACAGCAAGAACTCCCAAACTGCAAAGAGATGAAGGCCCAGATAATCAGTTTGTGATGCTTGCAGGATAAGTATCAGTCAGGATACCAGAAGAACTACCCTGTTCTTTCACATAGCATCATGGGATCTTTTATGTCCACCTTAGTTTAACAACTCATCTAAAAGAAACGGCAACTTACTGCAGTAAAATGTCAGCATAGATTATGAGCTGCACTCTCCGGAATGGGACTTGAACCAATGGCTCTATGGTTCGGAGGTGAAAGTGCTATCTTAGCTATGGCCGACACCTAACATGGTTAGTACAGATTTAGACCATGTCAAGTTGAGAATTTACTCACAGATCATTATTTCAGTTAGATCTTGGATACCGCCTGTCAGAACCATTTCTTGATTTCTGAGAGCATTATGTTGCTAAGTGGATGAGTTTTATTTTTGGTGGGTCTGGAAAATTGTATGCCTTAAAGACTATTAATGCAGAATGAAAGATTCATTATGTGGTGCTTTGACACGTGTATTTCATATTATTGATATATTTATAAATTTATGTATATACCTTTCAAGCTATGCCGTCAAGTAGCTCAATTCGCATATATAAAAGCGGTCATACTTGTGGCTGCGGTCTTGTTGAACTAAACAAGTGAGTTCAGTCACTCAGTGGATTTCTATCCTTCTGATATACCGGTTGGATCTTATGTTAGATTTTTTCGAAGATCATACTGGAGGTTTTTTTTAATAGTGCGCAGGACCAAAAATGTACTGTTACCGTAGCTTTCGAAGTAAGACAATTTCATTATCTGAAATTATTTGAGTAGTTTTGATTTTTTGTTATTAGAATGTAAGCAATGTGTGCAGTGGACATTTATTAATTCCACCCCTCCCCCACCCCCTCAATTGGCCTGCAAAGGTGATGATGAGTCTTTACAGTAGTGTTAGGTAGTAATGGCAGGGCAAATGGTGGTAAGCCTCACAGCCTGAATTTCCTTCATTCTGCTCGACCATTCCACTAGATTTCAGGGAAGAATGCAGAGAATATGTGCCTATATTGTTACGACACCCTGGGCTCGTGCACAGTCAATTCCAGCCCCACAAGCCCTGGGATCACAACACAAGTGAATTAACCAATAATTCGAGGGCGGCACGGTGACACAGTGGCTAGCATTGCTGCCTCACGGTGTCGAGGACCCGGGTTGGATCCCAGCCCAGGGTCACGGTCTGTGTGGAGTTTCTACATTCTCCCCGTGTTTGCGTGGGTCTCACCCCCACAACCCAAAAGATGTGCAGGGTAGGTGGATTGGCCATGCTAAAATTGCCCTTGGAAAAATAAACAAAAAGAATCATTAAAAAAAAGAATGAACCAATAATTCTTAGAAAAATAACCGTGCCTTTGGCGCTAGGTTTGTAAATTTAAACACAATTACTGTTTATTTATAACAAGAACTATAATGAGATATGCAGCAAATACAACTGGCTAACTATAATTAATACCTAATTGCCACTTTAACCTGCCCGCCACCCTCACACACAGGATAGACAAACACAGAGGGGTGGAAAGGGATAAAAATCATAAATGAAAGGAATAAAAGTCTTTGTTCCTTCACTGTGTGCGCACAATCAGGCTGGTGGTGCCTTGCATATGTGCGGGGGGGGGGGGGGGGGGGTGCAGGGACCGTCCCATAATATGGTGGGGATTAGGTGGGTCATGCGCGCATCGGGGTCTGGTGAGCAGAGCAACTCAATGTGGAAAATGGGGCTGTGTGTGGCCTCAGCGTGTATTCCCCTCTGAGGCTCCTTATTTAACGCGAATGGCATTGTACAGCCGGTTTTTAGCACACCCTTCTTCACAGAAAGCTTGCAGGTTAAAGTCTCTGTTGGCAACCTGTACCAGTCGGTCTCCTCTGTAGAATCATTCATTCATTCAGGTTCTCTGTAGTTTAAAAACGCAGTGCTCACATCTTTTCTGGAGAGGCACTTTACTTCTCTTCAAACTTTGTTTTCAGTTCATGGTTTGTATTCAATCTTCTGTAGTTTCAGGAATATAGTCCTCACAGCAGGCTTTCTGGAGAAAGATATCACTCACAACAGATTTCTGGAGAGAGATATAGTTGGTTCTGGATAGAGTGGACATGGATGGGGTGTTTCCACTAGTAGGGAAAAACTAGAACCCAAGGGCACAGCCTCAGACTGAAGGGACGATCCTTTAAAACTGAGATGAATTTCTTCAGCCAGAGGGTGGAACTCTTTGCCATAAAAGGCTGTGGAGGCCAAATCACTGAGTGTCTTTAAGACAGAAATAGATAGGTGTTTGATTAATAAAGGGATCAGGGATTATGGGGAGAAGGCAGGAGAATGGGGATGAGAAACGTATCAGCCATGATTGAATGGTGGAGCGGACTCGATGGGACGAATGGCCTAATTCTGCTCCTATGTTTCATGATCTTATGATTCTTCCTCTGTCTTTCTGGAGAGAGAGACTCACAGCAGACTCACTATTGCATTTCGTACACTTAGGTTGACATATTATATGGGCTCAAATCAGCTTTTCTGGAGAGAGTTCACAGGTTCTTACCCCTGGGCTGCCAGAATCAAAACTGAAACTCCTTGGGATTCTGAAAAGCATTCCACTGGGATATAATCCCATCACCACATGTTACCAGGCAGCGTACAACCTTTTGGGCCACTTCATTGACCACCAGCCAATCAGTCAAACCGAGTCCCAACCAATCTCTCTCACTGTCCTGTTCAAACCAGCAGAGACTAGAAAAGTAATCTCTCTAGATTCTTCTACTTGAATTAAAGATACAGGCTGCTTGCCTTAAAGATACATGCCCATTAATCATCCATGGATTAGAATAAGAACGGCAAAATAAAAGGAAGAGCAAATGAGGAAGGACCCATATAATATGTTAACCTAAGTGTACAAAATTCAATAGTTGCAATGATTATTGTTGATTTAATTGGAATGAATAACCAGGGTTAAAAAGTAATTCCAATGCTTTCATTATCTAGGCACCAGAAATACAGAAGTAAGATAAAAGAGAAGAGTTTATTGGGTGCCCATGGGCCATCTTTGCACGACAAACATACATATTTCATTGTTATTCCTTATGAAAAATAAGTGCACACATATTGAATGTTCATGTTTCATATAGGATTTCAGAACTGACAGTGCCAAGATGCCCAGGTGCTGGAAAGAATGCCAGGGTGCCACCTTGCTTTGGCCCTGACCATCCAGGGGTCTCTAATGACCTGGGAGACCCCCCCCGGTGCCATTATGACTGGCTCACATTTGTGGAAATCCGTATTAAATGGCGCCCTGGTGAGGTCTCCCAGGCATGGCCATTAGGTTCCATGCACCGGGAGAATCCTGCAAATGCACATTTAAATGAACCTAATGGTTTATTTAAATCTGCAGATCAGGACCACACCCAGTGAGGGTGAGATCCAGATCACAATGTCTCACGCGATTTTGTTAAATCCCATGAGGTGTTTTGAGCATTGTAAAACTCGCGAGAGGTCTCTCACAACATTCAATGGCCTCGTTCCGACACCAATTTTGATATGACGAGGCCACCAAATAAGAACTAGAAGCAGGAGTAGGCCATCTGGCCCCTCGAGCCTGCTCCACCATTCAATGAGACCATGGCTGATCTTTGCGCGCACGGTCGCACACTGATTAGCAGTGTGGCTTCACAGTGCCAGGGACCAGGGTTCGATTCCCGGCTTGGGTCATTGTCTGTATAAAATCTACACGTTCTCCCCATATCTGCATAAGTTTCCTCTGGATGCTCCAGTTTCCTGCCACAAGTCCCGAAAGGTGTGCTTGTTAAGCGAATTGAACATTTGAATTCTCCCTCAGTGTACCCGAACAGGCGTCGTAGTGTGGCGACGAGGGGAATTTCATACTAACTTCATTGCAATGTAATGTAAGCCTACTTTTTAAAAATTCACTTGCGGGATGTGGGCTTCGCTGATTAGGCCAGTATTTATTGCCCATCCCTCGTTGCCCTTCAGAAGGTGGTGATAAATTGCCTTCTTAAACCGCTGCAGTCCTTGAGGGATAGGTACATCCACTCTTCTATTAAGAAGGAAGTTCCAGGATGTTGTCCCAGCGACATTGAAGGAGCGGTGATATATTTCCAAGTCAGTGTGGTGAGTGACTTGGAGGGGGACCTCCAGGAGGTGGGGTTCCCAGGTATCTGCTGCTCTTGACTTTCTAGATTTATAGTGCAGAAGGAGGCCATTCGGCCCATCGAGTCTGCACCGGCCCTTGGAAAGAGCACCCTACCCAAGCCACACCTCCACCCTATCCCCGTAACCCAGTAATCCCACCCAACCCTTTTGGAAATTAAGGGCTATTTATCCACCTAACCCGCACATCTTTGGACTGTGGGAGGAAACCGGAGCACCCGGCAGAAACCCACACAGACATGGGGAGAACGTGCAAACTCCGCACAGTGACCCAAGCCGGGAATCGAACCTGGGACCCTGGAGCTGTGAAGCAACTGTGCTAACCACTATGCTACCCTGCTGCCCAAATGCTACCGTGTTGCCTAGATGGTAGTGGTCATGGGTTTGGAAGGTGTTGTCCAAGGAACCTTAATGAGTTACTGCAGTTCACCTTGTCGATGATGTACACAGCTGCCACTGTTCGTCGGTGTTGGAGGGTTTGAATGTTGTCCAAGGGGGAGCAATCAAGCGGGCTGCTTTGTCCTGGATGGTGTTGAGCTTCTTGAGTGCTTTTGGAGCTGCATTCATCCAGGCAAGTGGAGAGCAATCCATTACACTCCTGACTTGTGACTTGTAGATGGTGGACAGGCTTTGGGGGATCAGGAGGTGAGTTACTCGCCGTAGAATTCCTAGCCTTTGACCTGCCCTGATAGCCACAGTATTAATGTGACTTGTCCAGTTCAGATTCTGATCAATGGTAACCCCCAGAATGTTGATTGTGGGAGATTCAGCGATGGTAATGTCATTGAATGTCAAGGGGGCGGTTGTTAAACCCACTCTTGTAGGAGATGGTCATTGTGAGGCACTTTTGTGGCATGAATGTAACTTGCCACTTGTCAGGGCAAGCTGATGCTAATTGCACTGTAAATTCTATGAAGATTATTATTATTATTAAACCGCTCCCTTTTTTATTTCCGGTGAAAGTTATTAATTACATTCATTAGCCTGAAAACAACCATTGATGAGACTCGTGACTAAACAGTTCTTAATTTGTCTCTTAATTTTTCATAGTTTTAGAAAGTCAAGTAATGCAACACTGAACACGGGAGTGTCCTGTTTCAGCGTGACACTGTCGCCAAGTATGCCAATAGAATGAATGAGAACGGAGCAAATTTTGTTTGGTAACGGTCCTTGGTGTTGAAGGAAGGAAGTTAAGACTGAGTCAGACAAGCTGCTTGACAGCACCGAGATAGTTGAGAGAATAAGAGTGGTAATGGTGAGCAACATACCCTCATTTGTTTTTGGAGTGCAGGCAAGATTTCTTTAACTGCTGACCCCTCTAACTTATTTAATGTGGCTGCACATGTAGAGTAACCTAAATGGGCTGACTCATGCATGGCCTGAGGGGAAACTTAAAAGGAATATTGGTAATGAGTGTCATTGATGTACATATGAAAGCTGACTTCTTGCCTTTTGATGTAACCAGGGAACAGCATGGTGACGTGGCATGGCTTGAGAATAGGTTCCTGGAGAACTCTGGAGAATGAAACGGGTAAAAATCACTGGTCTGTTTTATTGGAAGGTTGACTAAGAAACAGAAACTGAATGACATTGCAAGATACTGGAACAGACAACATTTTTAAAAAACGAATCAGCCCATGTAGGGTTAAAATAGTCACTTGAGAATATACTTCCCACAGAGTTTGATAAGTGACAAAGCTTTTGAATAAAACAATCTGGTATGTTTCTTGGCATATCTTCCAGGTGTGATTTTAATGATGTGAATCTCACATCATCAACAGGGATGAAGTTTCCTGCCAAAAGTAAAAACTGGGAGAAGATCCCAGTATATATCCAGTTTAAAGCCTACACAAATTAGAACTGTAAATCATTCATGATTGGAAAATACAGCAGTTGAAGTTATTACATGTAATGTACATGATGAGATGCTAATATAACATCTACACACTTCTGAATAATTGAGGGCTAAAACATCCAGCTGAATAAGGTAAATTTTAGCTGAATGCAATACATTTCTTTAAACATTGGAAATCGCATCATTGTCAACCACATTTGCTTATAATTTTTTATTCCTATAGTTTCATTTGTGAGAATCTTCTACAAGAGGCAAACTACTTCTAATACTCATTTAAAAGAAAACTTTAAACTTCTACAAGTTAATGAGTGAATGGAAATTGCAGCTGAGGGGTAATTTAATTCTGCCACCAGGTGGGATAGGCTTAATTTGGCGGGGGCTGTAAAGTAGGTACAAATGTGAACGGGAAATCAGTCCACTGTGATTGCCCGGCTCTTTGTACCTCTGTGACCATTTCTCACATTGTCGTTCCCCAGCGTCAGTACTCCCCAGCGTCACTGCTCCCTAGCATCGGCATTCCCCAGCATCATCGCTCTTTAGCGTCATCACTCTCCTGCATCTTCACTCCACAGTGTCACCACTCCTCATCTCATTGCTTCCAGCGTCGTTGCTTCCCAGCATCAGTACACCCCAGCGTTGTCACTCCCCAGCATCGCCACTTCTCTGCGCCATCATTCCCCAACGTTATCGCTCCCAGCGTCAGTACTCCCCAGCTTTGTCGCTTCTCTGCGGCATCACTCTCCAGTATTACTGCTCTCTTGCACTGTTGCTCCCCAACGTCATCAATTCTCTGCGCAATCACTCTCCAGCATTGCCGCTCTCTAGCATATTCGCTGCCCCGAGTCATCACTTCTCTGTGCCATCACTCCCCAGTGTTGGCACTCCCCAGCGTTGACACTTTCTTGCACCTTCACATTCCCGCATCGTCTCTCCCCAGCGTCATCACTTCTCTGCGCAATCATTCTCCAGCGTCGGCACTCCCCAGCATCGCCAAATCTTTGCGCCATTGCTCCCCAGTGTTGTCGTTCCACATGTTATGTGAGAGTACCTTTAAGAAATGGGTGTTTATAAAATAGCTGTCGTAAATGTACCTTTAAGAAATGTGTGTTTATAAAATAGCTGTAGTGGATGTACCTTTAAGAAACGGGTGTTTATCAGTGATGTCAGAGTCTGGGCTGTCTGTCTGCTTTTACTTTCGCTTTGGGCTGTCTTCTACAGGGTGTGTTTTTTAGTTTCGTTTTGAGAGCTGGATAGCTGCAGTCATAGCAAGAAGGTATATTTCTGCAATCTAAAGACTGTCTCCAGATCCTTTGGTGAATTAAAAATAATACCTGTTTCTGTAGAGAAGTTAAACCTGATTGTAAAAAGGGTGTTTTTGTCTTATGGATGTTGCAAGGAAAGATTAAGAGTTACTTATAGAGTACTGTATTCCTTGGGGGGGATTTACTAGTGTTGATAGTTGTAAAGATGTTTACTGTGGGTTTATAAAGTGTTAATTGTTTTAATTTAAAAGTACTTTAACTCTCTGTTGCACTACACCTGTAAGGTAGGCCCGTGTGCTCTCCATAACCACAATCTATTAAAAGCTGTGGGTCAGGTGAACTCCATGATACACTTTGGGGTTCTCTAGACCCTAACACACAGCAACGGCACCTTTCCACCATCACTCCCCAGCCTTGGCATTCCCCAGCGACGTTGCTCCCCAGCATCGTCGCTTCCCAGTGTCGTCGCTCCCCAGCATCGTCACTTCTTTGCACCCTCATTCACCACCATCGTCGCTCTCCAGCATCGTCGCTCCCCAGCATTGTCACTCCCCAGCATTGTCACTTCTAAGTGCCGTCACGGTAGCACAGTGGGTAGCACTGTTGCTTCACAGCGCCAGGGATCCGCGTTTGATTCCCGGCTTGGGCCACGTCTGTGCAGAGTCTGCACGTTCTCCCCGTGTCTGCGTGGGTTTCCTCCAGATGCTCCGGTTTCCTCCCACAAGTTCCAAAAAACGTGCTTGTCAGGTAAAGTGGACATTCCGAATTCTCCCTCCAGGTACCTGAACTAGCGCCATAGTATGGCGACTAGGGGATTTTCACAAAAACTTCATTGCAGTCTTAATGTAAGCCTACTTGTGACACTAATAAAGGTCATCATTATCATCACTCCCCAGCGGCGGCACTCCCCAGCGTCATCACTTTTTTTTTAATAAACATTTTATTGAGGTATTTCTTTGGCATTGTAACAGCAATAAAATCAACAATGTATGTAACAAGGAAAATATTAACATAGTGCAAATACCACCTCCCTCTCCCACATGTCCCATCATTACTTACCCCCCTAATCTACGCTAGCCTAACCCCCCCCCCCTTTCTGCTGACGATTAATTCTCTGCGAAGAAGTCGACGAATGGTTGCCACCTCCGGGCGAACCCTAACGGAGAACTTAATTTTCTCCAGGCAGAGGAAGCTAGCCATGTCAGATAACCAGATCCCTGATTTCGGGGGCCTCGAGTCCCTCCATGCTAGTAATATCCACCTCTGGGCTACCAGAGAAGCAAAGGCCAGAACATCTGCCTCTTTCTCCTCCTGGATTCCCGGATCCTGCGACACCCCGAAAATCGCCACCTCTGGACTCAATGCCACCCTCATATTCAATACCTTGGACATGATGTCAGCAAACCCCTGCCAAAATCCCCTCAGTCTTGGACATGCCCAGAACATGTGGACATGGTTGGCTGGCCCCCCCCCCGCACACTTCGCACACCTGTCCTCCACCCCAAAGAATTTATTCATCCGGGCCACCGTCATGTGATCCCGGTGAACAACCTTAAATTGGATCAGGCTGAGCCCGGCGCATGTTGCGGTCGCGTTGACCCTACTCCACGCGTCCGCCCAAAGGCCCTCCTCTATCTCTCCCCCCTGCTCCTCCCACTTTTGCCTCAGCTCCTCGGTCTGCGTCTCCTCCGACCCCATGAGCTCTCCATATATGTCCGAGACGCTCCCCTCTCCTATCCATCCTCTAGAAACCACCCTATCCTGAATCCCCCTTAGCGGCAGGAATGGGAAGGTTGGTACCTGCCTCTGCAGAAAGTCCCGTACCTGCAGATATCGAAGTTCATTTCCCCCCGCCAATGCAAACTTCTCCTCCAGCGCCCTCATATTCGGAAAGTTCCCCTCTATAAACAAGTCCCCCATCCTCTCAATCCCCACTCTCCGCCAAATTCGGAACCCCCCCGTCCATCCTCCCCGGGGCAACCGGTGATTATCGCAGATTGGGGACCATACCGATGCCCCCTCTGCTCCCACATGTCTCCTCCACTGCCCCTAGACTCTCAGGACCGCCACCACCACTGGACTGGTGGAGTATCGCGCCGGTGGGAACGGTAGAGGCGCTATTACCAACGCCCCCAGACTTGTGCCCTTGCAAGAAGCCGCCTCCATGCGCACCCACGCCAGCTCGCCCCCCCCCCCCCCACCCCACCAGCCACCCTCTCACCATGGCTATATTAACCGCCCAGTAGTAATTGCTGAAATTCGGCAGCGCCAGCCCACCATCCCCCCGACTCCGCTCGAGCATTGCCCTATTCACTCGCGGGGACTCCCCCCCCCCCCCCACACACACACACAAAACCCGCAATAGCTTTATTGATCCGCTTAAAAAAGGACTGCGGGATGAAGATGGGGAGGCATTGGAAAACGAATAGGAATCTTGGGAGCACCATCATTTTTACCGATTGGACTCTGCCCGCCAGAGACGACGGGAGCGCATCCCATCTCCGGAAATCCTCCTTCATCTGATCCACCAGCCGGGCCAAGTTCAATTTATGTAGCCTGTCCCAATCCCTTGCCACTTGGATACCCAGGTACCTGAAACTTCCCTTACCACTCTGAACGGCAGTTCCCCCAGTCGCCTTTCCTGACCTCTCGCCTGGACCACAAACATCTCGCTCTTCCCCATATTGTGCTTATATCCCGAAAACCGGCCGAATTCCACTAATTTCTACAGATAATTTCCAGTATAATTTCTTCCATCCCCTCCATTGGGTCTGAGACATACAAAAGTAACTCATCCAATTGCCAGCGGCTCTATTGCCAGCGCAAACAGCAGTGGGGAGATGGGGCAACCCTGTCTCATCCCCCGGTGCAGTCTGAAATATTCCGAAGTCGTCCTGTTTCTCTGTTCACTTGCAACCGGAGCCCGGTACAGCAACCTAAGCCAGTCAATAAAGTCCCTCCCAAATCCGAACCGCTCCAGCATCTCCCATAAATAATTCCACTCAACCCGGTCAAAAGCTTTCTCCGCATCCATCGCAACCACTACCTCAACCTCCCTACCTTCTGGGGGCATCATGATCACATTTAGACCATAAGACATAGGAGCGGAAGCAAGGCCATTCGGCCCATCGAGTCCACTCCACCATTCAATCATGGCTGATTTCAACTCCATTTACCCGCTCTCTCTCCGTAGCCCTTAATTCCTCGAGAAATCAAGAATTTATCAACTTCTGACTTAAAGACACTCAACGTCCCGGCCTCCTCCACCCTCTGTGGCAATGAATTCCACAAACCCACCACTCTCTGGCTGAAGAAATTTCTCCTCATCTCTGTTCTAAAGTGACTCCCTTTTATTCTAAGGCTGTGCCCCCGGGTCCTAGTCTCCCCTGCTAATGGAAACAACTTCCCTACGTCCACCCTTTCTAAGCCATTCATTATCTTGTAAGTTTCTATTAGATCTCCCCTCAACCTCCTAAACTCCAATGAATATAATCCCAGGATCCTCAGACGTTCATCATATGTTAGGCCTACCATTCCTGGGATCATCCGTGTGACTCTCCGCTGGACCCGCTCCAGTGCCAGTATGTCCTTCCTGAGGTGTGGGGCCCAAAATTGCTCACAGTATTCTAAATGGGGCCTAACTAATGCTTTATAAAGCTTCAGAAGTATATCCCTGCTTTTATATTCCAAGCCTCTTGAGATGAATGACAACATTGCATTTGCTTTCTTAATTACGGACTCAACCTGCAAGTTTACCTTTAGAGAATCCTGGACTAGGACTCCCAAATCCCTTTGCATTTCAGCATTATGAATTTTGTCACCGTTTAGAAAATAGTCCACGCCTCTATTTTTTCCAAAGTGCAAGACCTCGCACTTGCCCACGTTGAATTTCATCAGCCATTTCTTGGACCACTCTCCTAAACTGTCTAAATCTTTCTGCAGCCTCCCCACCTCCTCCATACTACCTGCCCCTCCACCTATCTTTGTATCATCGGCAAACTTAGCCAGAATGCCCTCAGTCCCGTCATCTAGATCGTTAATATATAAAGAGAACAGCTGTGGCCCCAACACTGAACCCTGCGGGACATCACTCGTCACCGGTTGCCATTCCGAAAAAGAACCTTTTATCCCAACTCTCTGCCTTCTGCCTGACAGCCAATCGTCAATCCATGTTAGTACCTTGCCTCGAATACCATGGGCCCTCGAATACCATGGGACCATTTAACAGCCTTCTTACATTGGCCACCAGCTGCCTACCCTTAACGAACCTCGTCTGGTCCTCCACAATAACATCCGGTACACATTCCTCAATCCTGGAGGACAATATTTTGGCCAGAAGTTTGGCATCTACGTTCAACAGGGAAATCGGCCTGTAAGACCCACATAGCTCCGGGTCCTTGTCCCGTTTCAGGATGAGCGAGATCATGGCCTGTGACATCGTCGAGGGGCAGAACCCCTCTTTCCCTAGCCTCGTTAAAGACCTTCATCAGCACCGGTCCCAATATTTTGGAGAACTTTTTATAGAACTTGACTGGGTACCCGTCCAGTCCTGGGGCCTTACCCGACTGCATGGCCTTCAAACCCCCCACTATCTCCTCCAGCCCGATCGGGGCCCCAGCCCCTCTACTAGCTCCCCATCTACCTTCGGGAAAGTCAGCCCCTCAAGGAAATGCCTCATCCCCTCCAGCCCCGCAGGGGGTTCCGACCTATACAACCACCTATAAAAGTCCCGAAAGGCCTTGTTCACCCCTGCCGAGTCCCCGACTAAGTTCCCATCCCCGTCAATAACTTTCCCTCTTTCTCTAGCTGCCTCCCTCTTTCTGAGCTGCTGTGCAAGCATCCTGCTGGCCTTCTCACCGTGCTCGTAAATCAACCCCCTCGCCTTTCTGAGCTGCTCCACTGCCCTCCCTGTGGTTAACAAGCCACATTCCACTTGTAGCCTCCGGCGTTCCCTTAAAATCCCTGCCTCTGGAGCCTCCGCATACCTCCTATCAACTCGTAAAATCTCCTTTACCAGTCGGTCCGTCTCTGCCCTATCCGTCCTGTCACGGTGAGCCCGGATCGAGATCAGCTCTCCTCTCACCACTGCCTTCAGCGCTTCCCAGACCACCGTTGCTGGGACCTCCCCCGTATCGTTTACCTGCAGGTAGTTCAGCATGCACTTTCTCAGCCTCTCGCACACCGCTTCGTCCGCCAATAGGCCTACATCCAACCTCCATTGCGGGCACTGCGTGCTATCCATACTAACCTGCAGGTCCACCCAGTGCGGGTCATGGTCCGAGATCGTAATCGCCGAATACCACGTGTCCAACACCCCTGCCAATAGGGCCCTACCACGACAAAGAAATCTGTCCGGGAATACACCTTGTGTATGTGGGAGTAAAAAGAAAATTCCTTGGCCCTCGGCTGCCTAAATTTCCATGGATCCAATCCCCCCTCCTCCCATCTGCTCCATGAACCCTTTCAGCTCTTTTGCCATTGCTGGCACCTTACCCGTTCTCGAGCAAGACCGATCCAGGCCTGGATCAATAACCGTGTTAAACTCCCCTCCCATAATCAGCCTGTGCGAATCCAGGTCCGGAACCTTCCCTAGCACCCTCTTTATAAAATCCCCATCATCCCGATTTGGTGTAAAAACATTGATCAGCACTACCTTCATCCCCTGCAGCTTGCGACTAATGATGATATATTGACCTCCCACATCTGAGACTATTCTCCCCACCTCAAATGCTACCCGCTTGTTAATCAGAATCGCAACCCCTCTCGTCTTTGTATCCAACCCCGAGTGGAAAACCTGACTAATCCAGCCTTTCCTCAACCTGACCTGATCCACTACTTTAAGGTGTGTCTCCTTCAGCATTACCACGTCTGCCTTCAGTCCCCTCAGGTGCGCAAACACACGAGCCCTCTTTACCGGCCCATTTAGCCCCCGGGCATTCCAGGTGACCAGCCTAGTTGGGGAGCAAAATGCCCCCCTCCTCCTGCCAGTCAGCCATCCCCTTCCTTGGGCCCGCCTCCAGCCCATGCGCCACACCTTCATCGGCCCACCCCACGGCGGCCCCCACCCCCAACCCCATCAGTGACCTTCCATCGAAGTCCCTCCCACGTCAGCAGAACCCATCCCCCCCTCCCCCCCCCCACAGCAACACTAATCTAAAACCCAACCCATCTAACGAACTAAGCATATACACACCCCCCACTGTGCTTCCGTGAGCTAGCTCACCCAGCTAGTTTGGTGGCCCCCAGCGCCAAGAAGTCTCCCACCTATTGTTCCCTCGCTCCCCTCCACCTGCCCATGTAAACAAATTCCCTCATCTAACAATCCCCAAACAAACAACCAGCAGCAAGAGAACATAAAAACAAAAGCACCGCCCACCAAAACTCAGACAGGCACGTCTCCATCCCACAAAAGTGCACATCAATAAAAACACACAAGATAAAACACAAAAGGGACATTGCCAACATCTACCAGGAAAAAGAACCAGCAATAAATGAAAAATCGACTTTCCCCCCCCCCCCCCATCCCCTTTTCTCTAAGAGCTCCAAAAAACAGATACAAAACAATACGGGAAGGCATAACCAATTTAAAAACAGGAAAACAAAACCCACCAAAAACCAAGGGGGAGAAAAGATAGAAAAAACATAGAAAAACTGAAAAAAAGGGCCCAGTATAGGCCAACAAGTTGTCTCAAAGTTCGAGAGTTCTCAGACTCCCACCAGTCCTTTTCTTTTTGCAAAGTCCAGTGCCTCATCAGGCGACTCAAAATAGTGATGCTGGTCCTCATGCGTGACCCAAAGATGCGCCGAACTTCACCTGCTTCTTAAAGAAAATAGCCTTGACTTGGTTAAAGCCTGCCCTCTTCCTCGCCACCTCCACGCTAATGTCCTGGTACACCCACAGGATGCTGTTATCCCACTTGCAACTCCGCGTGCGCTTGGCCCACCGAAGAATGCATTCCTTGTCCAGGAACCTGTGGAATCTCACCACCATTGCCCCGCTCGCTGCTCCCTAGCAAGCGCCCGGCATGCCCTGTCCACCTGCAACGGTCGGGGGTATGCCCCCTCCCCCAGCAGCTTTTCGAACATACCCGCCACGTATGCCCCAGCATCTGCTCCCTCAGCTCCCTCCGGGAGCCCAACAATCCTTGTGTTCTGCCGGCGGAACCGGTTCTCAAGGTCCTCCACCTTCTCCAGGATCCTTTCCTGCTGTTCCCAAAGCATCTTCACCTCCAGTTCCACTGCTGTTTGATTCTCCCCTTGTTCAAGCAGCGCCTTCTCCACCTTCTAGATCGCCCGGTCCTGGGCGTCCAGTCTGCTCTCTAGCCGATCAATTGATTCTTTGATTGGGTCCAAGCATTCCCGCTTCTGCCTGGCAAAGCCATCCTGAATGGCCTGCATCACTGAGTCCGTTGGTTGCTGCGCTGCCACCGCAGGGGTCCGTCCCTCGGCCATACTGTCTCCCGTTGCAGCTTCAACACAGCTCGTGACTGACTTCTTGTTTCTGCCCTTTCGTGCACGTCTGGTCCTTTTCTCCACACACCGATGCATGGAAACAGTGCTCAATTGCCTCAGCCTTCAAATTTGCCATTTAAAACCGGAAAAGAGTCCGGGGGGAAGGTACAAATGTCCGACCAGAACGGGAGCCACCTCCATAACCGCCACCGGAAGTCCCCCTTTCAGCTCCTTTGCCATTGCTGGCACCCTGCCCGTTCTCGAGCAAGACTGGTCCAGGCCGGAAACAATAACTGTATTAAAATCCCCTCCCATGATCAGCTTGTGCGAGTCCAGGTCCGGAATCTTCCCCAGCACCCTCTTTATAAAAACCCCGTCATCCCAATTTGGCGCATATACATTGACCAGCACTACCTTCTTCCCCTGCAGCTTACCACTAACCATGATATATCGACCTCCCACATCCGAGACTATTCTTCCCACCTCAAATGTCACCCGCCTATTAACCAGGATTGCAACCCCTCTAGTTTTTGTGTCCAACCCCAAGTGAAAAACCTGACTGACCCAGCCTTTCCTCAACCTGCCTGGTCCAATACTCTAAGGTGCGTCTCATAAGAATATAAGAACTAGGAGCAGGAGTAGGCCATCTGGCCCCTCGACCCTGCTCCGCCATTCAATTATATTATGGCTGATCATTTTTGGACTCAGCTCCACTTTCCGTTTATCTTTATCTTAAAAACATTTAATGAAGGAGCCTCAACTGCTTCACTGGGCAAGGAATTCCATAGATTCACAACCCTTTGGGTGAAGAAGTTCCTCCTAAGCTCAGTCCTAAATCTACTTCCCCTTATTTTGAGGCTATGCCCCCTAGTTCTGCTTTCATCTGCCAGTGGACACAACCTGCCCACAACAGGTCTCCTGCAACATTACCTCGTCCGCCTTCGGTCCCCTCAGGTGCGCAAACACACGTGCCCGCTTTACCGGCCCATTCAGCCCCCGAACATTCCAGGTGATCAGCCTAGTTGGGGGGCAAAGTGCCTCCCCCCCCCCCCCCCCCCCCCCCCCCCCGCCGATCAGCCATTCCCTTGCTTGGGCCCGCCTCCAGCCCCTGCAACACACCTCCTCCGGCCCGCCCCACGGCGGCCCCCACCCCCGACCTCCTCAATGTCCCTCCACCGAAGTCCCTCCCTCGTCAGCTGAACCCATCCCCCCCTCCCTCCCAGCAACACTACTCTATAACCTAACCCATATAATAAACTAAATGTATGCACACCCTCCACTGTGCTTACGCGAGCTAGCTCACCCAGCTAGCTTGGTGGCCCCCGGCGCCAAGAAGTCTTCCACCTATTGTTCCCTCGCTCCCCTCCCCCCCCCGCTTATACAAACAAACTCCCTCATCTAACAATCCCCAAACACCCAACAGCAAGAAAACACAAAAACAAAAGCACCACCCACCGAAACTCAAACAAGCACGTCTCCATCCCACAAAAGTGCACATCAATAAAAACAAAAGGAGCATTGCCAACATTCACTGAGAAAAAGAACCCAAAAATGAAAAATCGACTCCTCCCCCCCCCCCATTTTCTTAAACGGAACCCCCAAAACAGACACGAAACAATAAGAGAAGGCATAGCCAATTTAAAAACAGGGAAGCAGGTTCTGCCGGCGGGGCCGGTTCTCAAGGTCCTCCACCTTCTCCAGGAGCCTTTTCTGCTGTTCCCGAAGCATCCCCACCTCCTGCTCCACCGCTGTTTGATGCTCCTCTTGTTCAAGCAGCGCCTTCCCCACCTTCTGAATCGCCCGATCCTGGGCGTCCAATCTACGCTCTAGCCGATCGATTGATTCTTTAATCGGGTCCAAGCATTCCCGCTTCTGCCTGGCAAAACAATTCTGAATGGCCTGCATCACAGGGTCCGTTGGCCACTGCGCTGCCACCCCAGGGGTCCGGTCCTCGGCCATACTGTCTCCCGCTGCAGCTTCAACACAGCTCGTGGCTAACTTCTTACTTCTGCCCTTTTGTGCACTTCTGGTCTTTGCTCCATACACTAATACGTGGAAACGGTGCCCAATTGCCTCAGCTTTCGAGTCCACTGTTCAAAACCATTGAAAAGTCCAGGGGAAAGGTCCAAAAATCCGACCAGAGCGGGAGCCACCAAATGTGCAACTTACTCCTCCATAGCCGCCACCTGAAGCCTCAGCATCATCACTTCTTTGCGCCATCATTCCCCAGCATCATCACTCCCCTGCGTTGTCACTCCTCAGCATTGTCACTTCTCTGCGCCAACAGTCCCCAGCGTCGTCACTGCCCAGCGTCGTCACTCCCCAGCATCGCCACTGCCCAGCATCGTCACTGCCCAGCGGCGTCACTCCCCAGTGTCATCACTGCCCAGCGGCGTCAGTCCCCAGTGTCATCACTTAATTGCACCATCACTCTCCAGTGTCGTCGCTCCCAGAGTGGTCGCTCCCCAGAGTGGGCACTCCCCAGAGTCGTCGCTCCCCGGAGTCATCGCTCCACGGAGTCGTCGATCCCCGGAGTCGTCGCTCCCCAGAGTCGCCGCTCCCCAAAGTCAGCGCTCCCCAGAGTCGTCGCTCCCCAAAGTCGACGCTCCCCAGAGTCGACGCTCCCCAGAGTCGTCGCTCCTCAGAGTCGTCGCTCCCCAGAGTCGTCGCTCCCCAGAGTCGTCGCTCCCCAGAGTCGTCGCTCCCCAGAGTCGTCGCTCCCCAGAGTCGTCGCTCCCCAGAGTCGTCGCTCCCCAGAGTCGTCGCTCCCCAGACTCGTCGCTCCCCAGTGTCACCACTTCTTTTCACCATCACTCCCCAGTATCGTTGCTCTCCAGTGTCATTACTTCTCTGCGACATCACTCTCCAGCTTCATCGCTCTACACATCGTCACACCTCTACACCATCACTTTGCTGCTCCTGAAGACATCTGTCTGCAATGGCCCCAACTTTTGAATCTTCCACACTCTGATTATTACGTTTTTAAAGCCGCAGCACCAATTTGGTGTTGCCCAAAATAAAAACCTTCCTTTGCTGCAAAACAGTTAGTTTCCAGTGAAATTATTGTATCCTCTCTTTAACTGCTGTGGTCTTTAAAGAGCTGCTGCACTATTCATTCCAAGCTCACTAATTGATAGAACATCTATTTCGCATCTGGGAGATGTGTACGGAGTGTATTTGATTTTTGCAAATTAAGTGACTGCAGAATTTGATGGGAGACCATTCCAGCTACATGAGATTGCGGAGACCATAGCTGTTCCCCATGAACAGGCAATCAACCCTCTAATTTAATATCTGGTTATGAACTTTATGCACTTTACATGCAGAACAAGGGAATAAAAGCTATTAGGAAAGCTCAGCAGTTCAAATGTTTGAACATTGACTTTCTATCAAACACCAGGTGATAAATTGATTTTGGGGGGCTGCCTGTTACTATAGATTGCCTTCCTCACTTTGGTAAGTTTTTTTTTCACCCATTTTCAACCAGGTTGCCATATGAAATGGGGCAAAAAACCCTTGGGTTGAAACACTGGGCCAGATGTTCTCAAGAGTTGGAAAGACTCCACGCACGTTTAAAAATGGTGGTTGGAGGGTAGCATGGTGGCACAGTGGTTAGCATTGTTACCTCACGGCGCCAAGGTCCCGGGTTCGATCCCAGTCCCGGATCACTGCCTGTGTGGTGTTTGCACATTCTCCCCGTGTCTGCGTGTGTCACACCCCCACAACCCAAAGATGTGAAAGGTAGGTGAATTGGCTATACTAAAATTTTCCCTTAATTGGAAAAAAAGAATTGTGTACTCTAAATTTATAAAACTAAATGGTGGTTGGGAATCAGATGTGGAAGTTCTGCCCCCATTTACAACAGTTCCAATTTTTGCCATGTGGGGAAGGGGCTGTACATGATTCACACTGGAGGGAACTCTGAACTCAACAGAACCATTTGAACTTCATGCTGAGTTCAAACAGACCCCATTTTCACTGTTCCAAGGGTCTTAACCTGGAGTGTGGAAGTCACAAATTGATGGAGTAGATGTAGATGCTCTTAAAGGGTACAGAACGTCTGGTTTTTTCATGATGTGAAGTTTTTTAAATCCCCTGCTTTTTAAACTTTGGGGAAAAAATGCAGGCAAAACTGTCAGTGAGAAATGAAAACCACCATCTGCTGGACTGCTTTGATTGACAGAACAACTTCGGTAGGTTAGAAAAAACAACATGTCTTGCGGTTTCAATACAGTTCTTTGATATTTTCAATTTCCCAAGGGCTGTTATTATGTCACTATGAATGATCAATTAGGTTGTTAAAAACTTTCAATACCTCAATAAGGGTTCTGAATTCACAATTTAAAGAGGCTATTAACAACTTAGTTGTCTTTGAGTGGGGTCTGAGTTGAAGTGCGCTTGCTTCTATACGAGATTCAACACTTGAGATTTTAAAACTGTGGGAGATTTTCACAATTAAATGTGTACCAGTGATAGCTGTATTAGACCAATAAGTCTTAAAACACCAGGTTAAAGTCCAACAGGTTTGTTTCAAATCACTAGCTTACGGTGCACTGCACCTTCCTCAGGTGAAGGAGCAGTGCTCCGAAAGCTAGTGGTTTGAAACAAACCTGTTGGACTTTAACCTGTTGTTGTAAGACTTCTTACTGTGCTCACCCCAGTCCAATGCCGGCATCTCCACATCATTGCTGTATTAGATTAATATAAGTTTTTTTTCCATCTCCACATGATTCTTGAGGCATGCCCATGGTGGGTACTGGATAAGTGGCTATGTTGGTGGCATGGGGGTAGGAGGGGTCATGGGGGAAAGCATGAGTTGACAAGGAAGGGCCATTGGGATATGAGGGGATATGGGGACTTGGGGGAGAGTTGAGGACTAGAGAGCGTAACAGGACTTCCGGTTGCGGCTATGCGGAGCTGAGCCGCACGATTCGGCAGCTCATGCTACCACGGACTTTTGGGCTCGTTAGAAGAGCCCCAATGGAACTTTTTTTGACACCAACCCGTGGGGAAGGTAAGAGGGAGGTCCCCCTCCAACTTTTATGAAACGGACTCGAAGTGTAACGGCCACAAAAGTGGCATTGGAGCAACGGGAGAAACCGGGGAAAAAAGACAAAATGGCGGCGGCCAGAGACAAAGTGGAGCTGCAGGAGTTTATAAAGCACTGCTTCGAGGAGCAGCGCGAGGAGATGCGTAAGGAAATGCTGGCGCCTATTTTTTCGGCAATCGAAGGACTAGGGATAACCCAGAAGGCCCACGAGGTTCAGATCCAGGTGGTACAAAAAAGAGTTGGTCAGAACGAGGACGAGATCTCGGGCCTGGTGGTGAGAGTGGAGCAGAACGAGGCGCTACACAGGAGGTGGGCGGGAAGACTCGAAGACCTGGAGAACAGGTCGAGGAGAAAGAATCTGCGGATCCTGGGTCTCCCTGAAGGAGCGGAGGGGGCCGATGCCGGGGCATACGCGAGCACGATGCTCGGGGCGATGATGGGCAAGGAGGCCCCTTCGAGGCCGCTGGAGTTGGACGGGGCACACCGCGTGCTGGCGAGGAGGCCCCAGGCAAATGAGCCGCCAAGGGCGATGGTGGTGAGGTTCCACCGGTTCACGGACAGAGAGTGGGTCCTGAAATGGGCCAAGAAGGAGCGGAGCAGTAAGTGGGACCATGCAGATATCCGAATATACCTGGACTGGAGCACGGAGGTTGCAAAGCGGAGAGCGGGTTTCAACCGGGCCAAAGCGGTGTTGCACCGGAAAGAAGTGAAATTCGGAATGCTGCAGCCAGCGCGACTGTGGGTCACATACAAGGGCCAACACTTCTACTTTGAAACGCCTGAAGAGGCGTGGACATTTATACAAACCGAAAAGTTGGACTCTAACTGAGGGTTTGTGAGGGTGGGGGGGATATTTGAGGTTTGATGTGTGATGGTTGTTGTATATAGGGGGTCAATCACAATCACGTGCAGGAAATGTTACATGGGCTGGGGGAGAGAGACAAGGCCGCGACAGGAGCTGCGCCAGAGGGGGCAGAGCTGCTTTGGAAAGCGCGGGGTTTTTTGTTTTTCCCGCGTGCGGGAAGAAATGTGGGAAGGGGAACTCCCACACGGGGAGGTCAATGGGATAGCCGGGGTCAGCAGGTGTCAGCTGACTTACGGGAGTGACATGGGGGCATGGGGGGAGCAAAGAAGCTAGACAGGGTCTAGCGGGGGGGGGGGGGGGGGGGGGTTGTTGCTGCACTGGCCGAAAGGGAATGGGACATAGAGGAGGTGGTCGGGACGGGGGTCCCCCATCTGGGGGACTGGAGGGTGAGGGAGGCGTGGACACGGGACTGGCCCAGAAAAGGAGATGGCTAGTCGGCAGTGGCCGGGGGGGGGGGGGTGAGAGGCCCTCCAATCTGGCTGATAACGTGGAACGTGAGTGGGCCGGTGAAGAGGGCTTGAGTGTTCGCGCACTTAAAGGGACTGAAGGCAGACATGGCCATGCTCCAAGAGACACACCTGAAGGTGGCGGACCAGGTCAGGTTAAGAAAGGGATGGGTAGGACAGATATTCCACTCGGGACTGGACGCGAAGAATAGAAGGGTGGCAATATTGGTGGGAAAACGGGTGTTATTTGAGGCCAAGACTATTGTAGTGGACAATGGAGGGCGATATGTAATGGTGAGTGGTAGGTTGCAAAGGACGCGGGTGGTGTTGGTAAACGTATACGCCCCGAACTGGGATGATGCAGGATTCATGAAGCGCATGTTGGGGCGCATTCCGGACCTGGAGATAGGAGGCCTGATAATGGGAGGGGACTTCAATACAGTGTTGAATCCAGCACTGGACCGCTCCAAATCAAGGGCTGGAAAGAGGCCGGCGGCGGCCAAGGTGCTCAGGGGGTTTATGGATCAGATGGGGGGGAGTGGACCCATGGCAGTTTGCAAGGCCGCAGGCCAGGGAATTTTCTTTCTTCTCCCATGTACAGAAAGCCTACTCCCGGAGATATTTTTTTGTTCTGGGCAGGGCGTTCATCCCGAGGGTGGAGGGGACGGAGTATTCGGCCATAGCCGTTTCGGACCATGCCCCGCACTGGGTGGAACTGGCGCTGGGAGAGGAGCGGGACCAATGCCCGCTGTGGCGGCTGGATGTGGGACTGCTGACAGACGAGGTGGTGTGTGGGAAGGTCAGGGGATGTATCGAAAGGTACTTGACAATGACAACGGGGAGGTGCGGGTGTGGGTGGTATGGGAGGCGTTGAAGGCGGTGATCAGGGGAGAGCTAATCTTCATTAGGGCTTATAGAGAGAAGACAGAGGGCATGGAAAGGGAGAGGTTAGTGGGGGAGATTTTGAGAGTGGACAGGAGATACGCAGAGGCCCCGGAGGAAAGATTATTTGGGGAAAGACGACGGCTCCAGACGGAGTTTGACCTGTTGAACACAGGGAAGGCGGAGGCACAGTGGAGGAAAGCGCAGGGGGCGATCTACGAGTATGGGGAAAAGGCTAGTCGGATGCTGGCACACCAGCTCCGTAAGAGGATGGCAGCGAGGGAAATAGGGGGAGTCAAGGATAGAAGGGGAGCCACGGTTCGGAGTGCGATGAAAATAAACGAGGTATTTAAGGCCTTCTATGAAGAGCTGTACAGATCCCAGCCCCCAGCGGGGGAAGAGGGGATGAGACGATTCTGAGACCAACTGAGATTCCCGAGGGTGGAAGAGCAGGAGGTGGCACCAATTGGGTTGGAGGAGCTGAGCAAGGGTTTGGGGAGTATGCAGGCGGGGAAGGCCTCGGGACCGGACGGGTTCCCGGTGGAGTTCTACAGGATGTATGTAGACCTGTTGGCCCCGTTACTAGTGAGGACCTTTAACGAGGCAAGAGAGGAGGGGACCCTGCCCCCGACAATGTCGGAAGCGACAATTTCTTTGATCATAAAGCGGGACAAGGACCCACTGCAATGTGGATCGTACAGGCCGATCTCGCTCCTCAATGTGGATGCAAAGTTCCTGGCAAAAGTGCTGGCCACGACGATCGAGGACTGTGTCCCGGGGGTGATCCATGAAGACCTGACGGGATTTGTAAAGGGCAGGCAATTAAACCCAAATGTGCGGCGGCTTTTAAACGTGATGATGATGCCATTGGAGGAGGGAGAGGCGGAGATAGTGGCAGCTATGGATGCGGAGAAGGCCTTTGACCGAGTAGAGTGGGAGTACCTCTGGGAGGAGCTGCATAGGTTTGGGTTCGGTGGAGGGTTTATCAATTGGGTTAAGCTCCTTTACAGAGCCCCGGTGGCGAGTGTAGTGACGAACCAGCGGAGGTCGGAGTACTTTCGACTGTACCGAGGGACGAGACAGGGGTGCCCCCTGTCCCCCCTGTTGTTCGCATTGGCGATCGAACCATTGGCCATGTCATTGAGGGAGTCTAATAAATGGAGGGGGGTGGTCCGAGGGGGAGAAGAGCATCGGGTGTCGCTATATGCGGATGACCTGTTGCTGTACGTGGCGGACCTAATGGAGGGGATGGTGGAGGTCATGCAGACTCTAAGGGAGTTTGGGGAGTTTTCGGGCTATAAGCTCAATGTAGATTATCATAGATTATCATAGATTATCATAGAATTTACAGTGCAGAAGGAGGCCATTCAGCCCATCAAGTCTGCACCGGCTCTTGGAAAGAGCACCCTACCCAAGGTCAACACCTCCACCCTGTCCCCATAACCCAGTAACCCCCCCCAACCCAACACTAAGGGCAATTTTGGACACTAAGGGCAATTTATCATGGCCAATCCACCTAACCTGCACATCTTTGGACTGTGGGAGGAAACCGGAGCACCCGGAGGAAACCCACGCAGACACGGGGAGGATGTGCAGACTCCGCACAGACAGTGACCCAAGCCGGAATCGAACCTGGGACCCTGGAGCTGTGAAGCTATTGTGCTATCCACAATGCTACCATGCTGCCCCATGTAGGGAAGAGTGAGCTCTTCGTATTACAGGCAGGGGACCAGGAAAGAGGGATAGGGGACCTATCGTTGAGGGCGGAGGGGAGCTTTCGGTATCTGGAGATCCAGATAGCCAGGAGTTGGGGGGCCCTACATAAACGGAACCTGACGAGATTGGTGGAGCAAATGGAGGGGGACTTCAAAAGATGGGACATGTTACCGCTCTCGCTGGCGGGTAGAGTGCAGTCGATCAAAATGGTGGTCCTCCCGAGGTTTCTGTTTGTGTTTCAGTGCCTCCCCATCGTGATCACCAAGGCCTTTTTTAAGAGAGTAGGTAGGAGTATTATGGGGTTTGTGTGGGCGAATAAGACCCTGAGGGTAAGGAGAGGGTCCCAGGAACGCAGTAGGGACCGAGGAGGGTTGGCGCTGCCAAATCTAGGGAGCTACTACTGGGCAGCAAATGTGGCGATGATCCGCAAGTGGGTTATGGAGGGAGAGCGGGCGGCATGGAAGAGGATGGAGATGGCGGCCTGTAAAGGAACAAGCCTGGGGGCGTTGGTGACGGCACCGCTGCCGCTCCCGCCGACAAAGTATACCATGAGCCCGGTGGTGGCGGCAACGTTAAGGATCTGGGGCCAGTGGAGACGGCACTGGGGCGCAATGGGAGCATCGGTATGGTCCCCGATCAGCGGTAACCACCGGTTTGTCCCGGGGAAGATGGACGGGGGGTTCCAGAGCTGGCATCGGGCGGGGATTGGAAGAATGGGGGACCTGTTCATCGACGGGACGTTTGCGAGCCTAGGGGCACTGGAGGAGAAGTTCGAGTTACCCCCGGGAAATGCCTTTAGATATATGCAGGTGAGGGAATTCCCGTTGCTCCCGGCACAAGAAATTCAAGACAGGGTGATCTCGGGTGCATGGGTCGGGGAGGGCAATGTGTCGGCAATACACCAGGAGATGAAAGAAGAGGGGGAAGCGCTGGTAGAAGAGTTGAAGGGTAAATGGGAGGAGGAGCTGTGGGAGGAGATCGAGGAAGGTCTGTGGGCTGATGCCCTGGGTGGGGTTAATTCCTCCTCCTCGTGTGCCAGGCTCAGCCTGATACAATTTAAGGTGGTTCACAGAGCTCACTTGACGGGGGCGAGGTTGAGCAGGTTCTTTGGGGTAGAGGACAGATGTGGAAGGTGCTCAGGGAGCCCGGCGAACCATGTCCATATGTTTTGGTCATGCCCGGCACTGGAGGGGTTCTGGAGAGGAGTGGCGGGAGCAATATCTCAGGTGGTGAAAGTCCGGGTCAAGCCAAGCTGGGGGCTAGCAATATTCGGAGTAGTGGACGAACCGGGATTGCAGGAGGCGAAAGAGGCTGGTATTCTGGCCTTTGCGTCCCTAGTAGCCCGGCGAAGGATCTTGCTAATGTGGAAGGAGGCGAAGCCCCCCAGCGTGGAGGCCTGGATAAACGATATGGCTGGGTTCATAAAGTTGGAGAGGATTAAGTTCGCCTTGAGAGGGTCTGCGCAGGGGTTCTACAGGCGGTGGCAACCGTTCCTAGACTATCTCGCGGAGTGTTAGAGGAAGGTCGGTCAACAGCAGCAACCTGGGGGGGGGGGGGGGGGGGGGGCGAGGGAGCTGCCTGAGGGGGTGGATGAGCAAGAGACAACATGAAGAGTCGGGGAAACTGGCACGTACGGGAGAGAGCCAGTGTACAAAGCTATGTAAATATACTATTTTGCCATGTATATATCTTGCTCCGCGCAATTTCTCGTTACTTTTTTTTGTTACGGGGCCGGGCTGGGGGGGGGGGGGGGGGGGGGTTATTGTTTGTAAGGGAGAAAAATTGTGTTAAAAATATATTTTTTTAAAAAAGAGAGCGTAACAGCTTCTAAAACTGGAATAAAATCCCAGAAAACTAAGGCAGGTATTCTAATCAGCCCACTGGGCCTGACTTGATCCTGCCTCATCTCCCCCAACTAAAAAGTGGATCTAACAGTGCCGAGTGGGTGGGTGTGTCGAGTCAGGAAACTTCCTGACTTGAGCTATCTGCCTTGGCGGTGAAAATCGGTTCCTTTGTTCCTGTCTCCACAAATGGTGTCTGCCCTGATTATTACTAGTGTTTCCTGTTCATATTCAGACTTCTAGTATTCAAAGAATTTTGCAATATTTTATTAATCCTTCATGATTAACATTTCCTACTTTTTAATAGTAATGGCAGAATATCTGCTTTTCCAGATAATTCTGGGCATGGAAGTCAGAGAAAAGAACGTAGAAATGAAATGAAATGAAATGAAAATCGCTTATTGTCACAAATCGGCTTCAAATGAAGTTACTGTGAAAAGCCCCTAGTCGCCACATTCCGGCGCCTGTTCGGGGAGGCTGGTACGGGAATTAAACCGTGCTGCTGGCCTGCCTTGGTCTGTTTTAAAAGCCAGCTATTTAGCCCAGTGTGCTAAACCAGCCCCTGTAAAGCATGTAATAATGTTGAATCTGTGAGGTTACTGAATGACACATCCAGTTATCTTAGGGAGATTTATGGGGCGGGATTCTCCGAGCCCCGCACCGGGCCGGAGAATCGCTGCAACTGCACCACGCTGCCCCAACGGCAGCACGCGATTCTCCGAGGAGTGGACCATCGGTGCCATTTACACCGGTGCGTTTGCCGCAGTGCCGGTCGCGGGCCGTGGCCGGGCCGCCGAATCTCCGGCCTTGAAAACGGCAGAGTTCGCCGGGGCTGTCCACACCTGCTCGCAACCGGTGGGTACTCTGCGCGCAGGGTCAGGGGGTGGCCTGTGGCGGGGCGGGGGGGGCCTCCGATGGGGTCTGGCCCGCGATCGGGGCCCACCGATCGGCAGACGAGCCTCTCCAGCCCCGGCCCTATTTTGTTACGCGTCCGGCCCCTGAACCCCCGTGTCATGTTGCAACGGGAACGGCGCTGAGGACGTCCACAGTGCATTCGCAGGTTGGCACGGCGCCACTGCGCATGCGCGGGTTGGCACGGCGCCCAGTTGGTGCCTGTCATAATATACACACAGGTATATGATGGTGCACAGACAGGCAGTGATTGACACACAGGATGACCAGTGAACACACAGAACACAGCAGTCAACCACCAGACAGGACACGACCACTATAAAGCCAGAGGGCACTAGTTTTCCTGCTCTCTTGGGATCCAGCCTCTGAGACAGTCAGAGCCCCTGAGCAGCAACCAGAACGTACACCATGTGGTAGTAAGATAGTCTGGTCAGGTTAGCTTCAGGTCTCCAGTCAAGTCAGCATACTGTCAACCCACAGTTAAAGTATGTATGATAGTTAAGAGTTCAATAAAATCGAGTTGCATTTCTTCAAGTGTTGGAAGCCTCTCTCTCTCACTGCTGCAGTAAACGCAGTCATAGAATCATAGAAGTTTACAGCATGGAAACAGGCCCTTCGGCCCAACCAGTCCATGCCGCCCAGTTTTTTACCATTAAGCTAGTCCCAGTTGCCCGCACTTGGCCCATAACCCTCTATACCCATCTTACCCATGTAACCATCTAAATGCTTTTTGAAAGACACAATTGTACCCGCTTCTACTACTACCTCTGGCAGCCCATTCCAGACACTCACTACCCTCTGAGTGAAGAAATTGCCCCTCTGGGCCCTTCTGAATCTCTCCCCTCTCACCTTAAACCTATGCCCTCTAGTTTTAGACTCCCCTACCTTTGGGAAAAGATGTTGACTATCTACCTTATCTATGCCCCTCATTATTTTATAGACCTCTATAAGATCACCCCTAAGCCTCCTACGCTCCAGGGAAAAAAGTCCCAGTCTATCCAGCCTCTCCTTATATCTCAAACCATCAAGTCCCGGCAACATCCTAGTAAATCTTTTCTGCACTCTTTCTAGTTTAATAATATCCTTTCTATAATAGGGTGACCAGAACTGCACACAGTATTCCAAGTGTGGCCGTACCAATGTCCTGTACAACTTCAACAAGACGTCCCAACTCCTATATTCAATGTTCTGACCAATGAAACCAAGCATGCCGAATGCCTTCTTCACCACCCTGTCCACCTGCGACTCCACCTTCAAGGAGCTATGAACCTGTACTCCTAGATCTCCTTGTTCTATAACTCTCCCCAACGCCATACCATTAACTGAGTAGGTCCTGGCCTGATTCGATCTGCCAAAATGCATCACCTCACATTTATCTAAATTAAACTCCATCTGCCATTCGTCGGCCCACTGGCCTAATTGATCAAGATCCCGTTGCAATCCTAGATAACCTTCTTCACTATCCACTATGCCACCAATCTTGGTGTCATCTGCAAACTTACTAACCATGCCTCCTAAATTCTCATCCAAATCATTAATATAAATCACAAATAACAGTGGACCCAGCACCGATCCCTGAGGCACACCACTGGTCACAGGCCTCCAGTTTGAAAAACAACCCTCTACAACCACCCTCTGCCTTCTGTCGTCCAGCCAATTTTGAATCCAATTGGCAACCTCACCCTGGATCCCGTGAGCTTTAACCTTCTGCAACAACCTACCATGCGGTACCTTGTCAAAGGCTTTGCTAAAGTCCATGTAGACAACGTCTACTGCACTACCCTCATCTACCTTCTTGGTCACTCCCTCAAAAAACTCAATCAAATTTGTGAGACATGATTTTCCACGCACAAAGCCATGCTGACTGCCCCGAATCAGTCCTTGCCTCTCTAAATGCTTGTAGATCCTGTCTCTCAGAATACCTTCTAGCAACTTACCTACTACAGACGTTAGGCTCACCGGTCTGTAGTTCCCAGGCTTTTCCCTGCTGCCCTTCTTAAACAAGGGCACAACATTCGCCACTCTCCAATCTTCAGGCACCTCACCTGTGGCTGCCGATGATTCAAATATCTCGGTTAGGGGACCCGCAATTTCCTCCCTAGCCTCCCACAACATCCTGGGATACATTTCATCAGGTCCCGGGGATTTATCTACCTTGATGCGCTTTAAGACTTCCAGCACCTCCTCCTCTGTAATATGCACACTTCTCAAGACATCACTATTTATGTCCCTTAGTTTCCTAACATCCATGCCTTTCTCCACCGTGAATACCGATGAGAAATATTCATTCAGGATCTCACCCAACTCTTGTGGCTCTGCACATAGGTGCCCTTGTTGATCCTTAAGAGGCCCTACTCTGTCCCTAGTTACTCTTTTCCCCTTTATGTATCTGTAGAATCTCTTTGGATTCTCCCTTGCATTATTTGCCAAAGCAATTTCATGTCCCCTTTTTGCCCTCCTGATTTCCCTCTTAACTCTATTTCGACAATCTCTATACTCTTCAAGGGATCTACTTGATCCCAGTTGCTTATGTACGTCATATGCCTCCTTCTTCTTTTTGACCAGAGTCTCAATATCTCGAGTCATCCAGGGTTCCCTACTTCTACCAGCCTTGCCCTTCACTCTAAAGGGAATGTGCTTACCCTGCACCCTGGTTAACACATTTTTAAAAGCCTCCCATTTACCAGCCGTCCCTTTGTCTGCCAATAGTCTCCCCCAATCTACCTCTGCAAGTTCCTGTCTGATACCATCAAAATTGGCCTTGCCCCAATTAAGAATTTTAACTCTTGGGCCAGACCTATCATTCTCCATAGCTATCTTAAAACTAATGGAATTATGGTCACTTGTCCCAAAGTGATCCCTCACTAGCACTTCTATCACTTGCCCTTCCTTATTTCGCAAGACGAGGTCAAGTTTTGCCCCCTCTCTAGTCGGTCCATCCACATACTGAATGAGAAATTCCTCCTGAATACACTCAACAAATTTCCCTCCATCCAAGCCCCTAATGCTATGACTGTCCCAGTCAATGTTGGGAAAGTTAAAGTCCCCTACTACTACCACCCTATTATTCTTGCAGCTATCTGTAATCTCCTTACATATTTGCTCCTCAATTTCCCGCTGACTATTTGGGGGCCTGTAGTACAGTCCTACCAAGGTGATCTCTCCCTTCTTATTTTTCAGTTCCACCCATATAGACTCAGTGGGCGAACCCTCGGATATATCCCCTCTAAGTACTGCCGTGATGTTCTCCCTAATCAAAAACGCCACTCCCCCTCCTCTCTTACCTCCTGTTCTATCCTTTCTATAGCATCTGTAGCCCGGAACATTGAGCTGCCAGTCCTGCCCCTCCCTTAGCCATGTTTCAGTCATAGCTATAATATCCCAGTCCCATGTGCCCGTCCATGCCCTGAGTTCATCCGCTTTGCCCGTCAGGCCCCTTGCATTGAAATAAATGCAGTTTAATGTGGACCTTCCTTGCTCTCTGCCCTGCTTTCTCTGGTCATGCTTTACACACTCTCCCTTCCTGCCTTTTGTTTCTGTCCCCACTGACTTCCTACATCGGTTCCCATCCCCCTGGCACATTAGTTTAAACCCTCCCCAACTGCACTAGCAAACACCCCCCCGAGAACATTGGTTCCGGTCCCACCCAGATGCAGACCGTCCGATTTGTACAGGTCCCACCTCCCCCAGAATCGGTCCCAATGTCCCAGGAATTTGAAACCCTCCCTCTTGCACCATCTCTCAAGCCACGTCCTTGCAGACCCGGCATACCCAACACATCAGTGCCAGGAAGGGAAGCTGGAGCAGCGTGAACCGCTCCAGCGCCGTGCTGGCCCCCTGTGGGGGTCAGAATCGGTAGTGCCCACGCCTGTTTCGCACCGTCGTGAAACGCGACGGCGTTCACGACGGCGGGGACACTCTGCCTCCATTTCGGAGAATCCCGCGCATGATTACTGCTTTCAGCTATTTGGAGTGGGAAAGGGTTAATGATGTGTTAAATGCAGTCACTGTCTGTTCTTTAAAGACTTGTGTTGACATGACTTTTGTAATGAGTCTTGACAATTGTGCTGAAGGTGCTTGATTGTCACAGGCATTTGTGTGTGTCTGCAATATGTCCACATTCATTTAAGAACCTTCAATGTTAAGGCACCACAATTTCCCAGTTAAATTTAAGTGGCCTCACCTCAATCAGATCAATAATCCTGCCACTTCCTCCAAAACTAGGGGAAATATTTTATTTTAAAAATCAATTGCGTAAAATGTTTGAATATGCATGAGTTTGTATTTGACCTTGAGCATTGAATGATTTTCGTTCAGAGGTTTGGAGAATGAATGAACAGTCTCGCTGTAGACAAAGAATGTTATAGAAATGTAAGTTGTTGAACTATTTTTATAAGAAAACTTCACTTAATGTTGCATATCTGCAGCCACAGGTTCTAATTTTAAAAACTGCTTTCACTATTGTACAAATAAATCCAACCTACTTCCCCACCACCCGATTAGCTCTCTTGTGATATTTTGATTCTAAGCCATTTGTTTTTCCAAGGCTGCATGAGGGTTTAGAATTTGGACAGAGTCTGATTATTGTTGTCATTCCATTCAGTATCTAAAATAAAAGCCCTAGTCACCTGATTTCAAAAATCGGATATTTTCTCCCTTTTCTGATACCCCCCCCGCCCCCTTTCTTCTCCTCTGTGTTTGTCTTGTGTGTTTATCTACTTTAAGCCTGCTAACACCACTAATACCTCCGCCCTCTCAATGTTAATTTGTTCAATCACTGTTTTTGATTTTTATTTATGATACAGACTTCAGTGTACAGAGGGTAGAGAGGCATGTTAAAGCAGGGGAATTAGGAATTGGATAATAGTTAACTTGTTGTATTTGCTCAGATTTCATTACAGTTCTTGATATAAATAAACAGTAATTATGTATAAACTTACGAACATCGTGTGATGAATGATATCTGTATACATATGTACCTTTAATGCGTAGGCCCCATTGAGACCGGGTTTGGAACCCTGGGGGACTCCGCCTCCGGCACCGCCCCCAGGAAGCTGTATATAAGGTTACGTTCAGTAGGCAGCGTGCAGTGAGCACACTTCTCGGCAGCTGTCTGGTTTTCTGGTTATTAAAGCCTTTGTATTATCAAACTCCTCTCTTGAGTCGTAATTGAGGGTATCTCAATTTAGTAACCAGACAGCTGCACATACATCCAGCAGCGGCTCCTAGACGACGGAGCGAAGGACCTCCAAGGCACGGTAACGCTCGCCTCTTCCCTGCAAGCGGCCCACCATAATCTCCGCACGTACTCCGTGGACCTTGTGAATCCCTCTCGATCCCCTCCAGACTCGGCTACGCTTCAGGCCTGTGCCGCGCGCCGACCCGCTCACACCGGGGGCCCCCAATGCTATTTTTGTGGGCAAGGCCAGCATTCACGCCAGCGTTGCCCGGCCCACTCCGCTATCTGCGGCGAATGTGGAAAGAAGGGGCACTTCGCGAAGGTCTGCCTGGCTGGGCCCAAAGGCCAGAAACAAAAGTCTCATAGGGCCCAGAAATCGAACTCCTGGGACCACAGGCTCCGCAATGCGGCCGCACGGCGGCCGGACACACCTACTTCCGATGTATCATCGGCCTCGTGCGAGTCATGGGGGCGGCCACCTTGGCGGCGGTCACCTTCAAAACTCAAAACGTGCGACCGACGGCGGCGGCCATTTTGCGAGTCCGATTCAACCGAGGACTGACTGCCCGCAACTAGGAGCGATCACGCTCGATCAATCTCGGCCGAAGCACCTGCAAAACTCAATGACGCAGGTTCAAATCAACGCCCGTGACACCCCTTGCCTTTTTGACTCCGGGAGCACGGAGAGTTTTATCCATCCAGACACGGTAAGACGCTTCTCCCTGTGCACCTATCCCGCCTCCCAAACTATCGCCCTCGCATCTGGGTCTCATTCGGTCCAAATCACGGGGTATTGTGTCGCGAACCTCGCTATCCAAGGTGCCAGATACGCCCGTTTTAAACTTTATGTCCTCCCTCACCTCTGCACCCCCCTGCTGCTCGGGTCTCGACTTTCAGCGCAGCCACGGAAGCCTGACACTGAAGTTCGGCAGACCCCTGCCCCCGCTCACGGTATGTAGCCTGGCGACACTCAAAGTTGCATCACCCCCCCCCCTCTTCGCGAACCTCACTCCCGACTGTAAGCCCATCGCCACCAGGAGTCGGCGGTACAGTGCCCAAGATATGACTGTCATCAAGTCAGACGTTCAGCGGCTACAAAAGAAGGGGTCATAGAGGCTAGCAACAGCCCTTGGAGGGCACAAGTACTGGTAGTCCGCTCCGGGGAAAAACAACGTATGGTGGTGGACTATAGCCAGACCATAAACCGCTTTACGCAACTCGATGCGTACCCACTCCCCCGCATAGCAGAAATGGTGAACCAAATCGCCCAGTATCGAGTATTCTCCACGGTTGACCTGAAATCGGCCTATCATCAACTCCCTATCCGTCCAGAGGACCGCCCCTATACAGCCTTCGAAGCAGCCGGTCGGCTCTTCCACTTCCTCAGGGTCCCTTTCAGTGTCACAAACAGAGTCTCTGTTTTCCAAAGGGCAATGGATCAAATGGTGGACCAGTACGGCTTACGGGCTACATACCCATACTTTGACAACATCACCATCTGCGGCCCTGACCATCAGGACCATGACGAAAACCTGAGGAAGTTCCTCCAGACCGCCCAGGCCCTCAATCTGACATACAATAAAGAGAAATGCGTGTTCCACACAACCCGGCTAGCCATCCTCGGCTACGGCGTGGAAAACGGGGTCCTAGGGCCAGACCCTGACCGCATGCGCCCCCTTAAGGAACTTCCCCTCCCCGTAGTCTCAAGGCACTCAACCGGTGCCTGGGGCTCTTTTCCTATTATGCCCAGTGGGTCCCCAGATATGCGGACAAAGCCCGTCCACTCATTAAGACCACGGTCTTTCCCCTGACGGCTGAGGCTCCGTCGGCCATCAGTCGTATCAAGGCCAATATCATCAAGGCCGCCATGCACGCGGTGGACGAAACCATT